>NC_085952.1:5257500-7880000 GCF_963556715.1 Cydia fagiglandana
CCGTTGTCGTATGGAATTAAGTTTCTGGGTGGAATTTGGCTACATTTTATCCTGCGGCTTTGCTTTAGGTGTTTTATTATACGTGCGTAAGGCCACCAGCCCACCAGGGCATTGATTCTACAATAAATAAATATGCATTGTTTTTTTATAGAAATAATGCCATAGATTACAAAAAAAATATCGGGTAACGAGACTACAAAAAATACCAAGAAGAACAACTTAATGATGTATTCGCAAACAGTGGCACAAAATCTATTCGTGCCGCATATAAAGAAAGCACACAATATTTTTTATAGAACTTTATACAATAAGTATAAAGGTAACATGTCAAAAACCCGGGTGCACAGACCAAATTTACTGAAACGGAAAAGCTTGTAATTCAAAAATCTGTTGCTAAGTGCGATGATTAGTTAAATTCCTACGTTATTTATAGTAAATAAGCGCTTAATTTTTCTAATTTGTATCATTTCGTATGATATCAAAGTAACCCCACACCTTAAAAATATAAATAACTTAAAAAGTACTTAACCGATTTTTATTTTTTTATTTTTTACGGTCTTTTTAGCGGGTCTACTTTAGATTGTCAGCAAAAAAATAAGTGGTTTCAAAGTAACCCCATTCTCAATATAACTTTGACCGCGTTGTTTTTATTTTTTTCTGAAAAAAGTATAAGTCCTAATTTTTTTTTATTTGGCAGGCGGAAAGAAGAGAAAAAACCGATTATTATATTTTTATTTCATATTTTTACGTATATTAGGATCGTCAAAAAATGGTGCCAAACTCCAAAATTGATCAAAGTATCCCCGGTTTACGGTAACCTAAATCTCGTCCGTCCCTCCTCAAGGCCGCTCCTCTCATGGCGACCGCGTGGCTCAGTTGTTTGTGTGCAGCCCTGTCTTTATTCCGTTAGAAGCACGTTCTATTGGTGTTTGAATGACTCGCTACACTCAGGTTTCACTTACCGCATGTTTCAGTAGCGTGGGTGCTTCCCCCGTATACCCTAAATCTCGTCCGTCCCTCCTCAAGGCCGCTCCTCTCATGGCGACCGCGTGGCTCAGTTGCTTGACCGTGCAGCCCCGTCTGTGTTCCGTCAGAAGCACGTAAGAGACCACGTTTGTGCACATGAAGGCTGTTGCTTGTGCCGCGTCTGAAACAATCAAGGAAAAACTAAGTACTTATATCGTTCTTAGCAGTCTTTGCAGGCGTATGGTTTTTGGGACTTTTTACCATCCTGATTTTAAATGTTTAACCATGACTACTAAGCGTAATTTTGAGCCAGAGCGGCGGCGCACTGGCGGTTTAAGATCGTATAGTCTTTAAATTATGACTATGTAGTAGATCAGTTAGACCTACCATAGACTAGGTGCCGTCCTATGGCCTCCACCATCATCTTATGGTCGACGCTCACATCTGCCCCGTACATGCTGCTGTGGCTGTGGTTGTACAGGATCTGGCGGTCCAAGTTGACGGCCAAGTTGTTGTACCTACCATAGACTAGGTGCCGTCCTATGGCCTCCACCATCATCTTATGGTCGACGCTCACATCCGCCCCGTACATGCTGCTGTGGCTGTGGTTGTACAGGATCTGGCGGTCCAAGTTGACGGCCAAGTTGTTGTACCTACCATAGACTAGGTGCCGTCCTATGGCCTCCACCATCATCTTATGGTCGACGCTCACATCTGCCCCGTACATGCTGCTGTGGCTGTGGTTGTACAGGATCTGGCGGTCCAAGTTGACGGCCAAGTTGTTGTTGTACCTACCATAGACAAGGTGCCGTCCTATGGCCTCCACCATCATCTTATGGTCGACGCTCACATCCGCCCCGTACATGCTGCTGTGGCTATGGTTGTAAAGGATCTGGCGGTCCAAGTTGACGGCCAAGTTGTTGTTGGGCGGGGTCAGGGTCCGCTCGATGGGGGCTTTCAGGTAGTTGTAGTTTTGGAATGACGTTGCTAGCTCCTGTAACAATATGAAATGGGTTAAATGGGTGAATCAATTCTTTCTTGTCACTAGTTGCCATGGTTACGGTCTCCTGGGTCACTCTTAAAATACTGGTTATTTCGTATTTAAATGAACCAAACTTGAATTTTTTGGTAGTTATAAGGCCTTTCCATAATGGGACATCTACTAAGCACGTGTGGAGAAGAGCTGCTGTACCATGGTACATTGGTGATTTGACCTTACGTCGCGTAGCAACGTATTAGTATTGGAACGTATTAGTATCATTAAGAGTGAACAGGCACCTTCTGGGCGAGCTCCATCGCAGGCCACGTCTACGCCTCGGCTAGTCTGTGGCCATGAGTAAACCCATTAATAAAAAAAAAAATATTAGCGTAAGCGCTAACCGCAATTTATTTGCGAGGCCATCACTTTTAGTTTCACCTGCTCAGTTTGTACGTAGGGTATTTGAATGAAATGAAAATCTTTATTTCAGGCAACTAGAGGCCCATACATAAATACCTGTATTTGATACAGGTGACATTTTCACACCAAGTCGTCTATCGTGCCGTCGAACGTCCATTATGACTATTAACTTGTACTTAGGCTAACAAAACATACCTTAAGCGACAGAGGCTGGTTAAAATCCACCCTTATGTTCCCGTGGTTCGTATAGAGCGTCCTCCAGATGCCCCTGAGTGCCGTCCAGAAGGTCTGTTTGGGCATGCCGAGCTGCTCTCTCACGAAGTTACCGTCCACCAGGCGGTCGTAGTTCAGCGTCACTGGCACTAGGAGTGCGTCGTCGATGGTGCCGTCGAGGTAAGCGTCCATTATGACTAATAACTTGTAGTTAGGCTAACAAATCATACCTTAAGCGACAGAGGCTGGTTAAAATCCACCCTTATGCTCCCGTGGTTCGTATTGAGCGTCCTCCAGATGCCCCTGAGTGCCGTCCAGAAGGTCTCCATCTGTTTGGGCATGCCGAGCTGCTCTCTCACGAAGTTACCGTCCACCAGGCGGTCGTAGTTCAGCGTCACTGGCACTAGGAGTGCGTTGCCTATGGTAGCGTCTAGGTAAGCGTCCATTATGACTAATAACTTGTCGTTAGGCTAACAAATCATACCTTAAGCGACAGAGGCTGGTTAAAATCCACCCTTATGCTCCCATGGTTCGTATTGAGCGTCCTCCAGATGCCCCTGAGTGCTGTCCAGAAGGTCTCCATCTGTTTGGGCATGCCGAGCTGCTCTCTCACGAAGTTACCGTCCACCAGGCGGTCGTAGTTCAGCGTCACTGGCACTAGGAGTGCGTTGCCTATGGTAGCGTCTAGGTAAGCGTCCATTATGACTAATAACTTGTCGTTAGGCTAACAAATCATACCTTAAGCGACAGAGGCTGGTTAAAATCCACTCTTATGCTCCCGTGGTTCGTATTGAGCGTCCTCCAGATGCCCCTGAGTGCCGTCCAGAAGGTCTCCATCTGTTTGGGCATGCCGAGCTGCTCTCTCACGAAGTTACCGTCCACCAGACGGTCGTAGTTCAGCGTCACTGGAACTAGGAGGGCGTCGTCGATGGTGCCGTCGAGGTATGCGTCCATTATGACTGATAGAATGCCCGCTGGAAGGAAAAAAAAAATTTTAAATTTGTTGAATGAACTACTATCTGAAGGTTGTCTGGAAGAGATCGCTGTTTAGCGATAAGTCCGCCTGTTGTTACCTACATATTTGTACCATTCATACTTTTGTACCATTTCTTTTGTAGTGTGCAATAAAGCATTTTATTATTATTAATGTACATGTATAACAAAAAAAACAAAACAATTTAGTATGGAACTTTTTAGGTTCCATTTTATTTAATTTTTACTATTTTATGTCGCACTATACAAAGTGGTCCTAACCTTGCCGTCTAATATTTTTTTTTAGATTCCTCACGTCGTGGGTTTTCAGAGTATGTATGTTAGCCGATTTTTGTAGTTTTCGAGTTATGATTTTTTTTTTACTTTTAACTTAATTGTTACGAAATTCCGGGGTTCCCATACAGGGTAGCTAAAAAATTACGGCATTCCCGTTGCCATCCAAAATTGACAATATAGGTACGCAAAAAATTTAGTGGATCTTTGATTTAGTAAAATTCATCACAAAGTCAAGGGAGTTTGTCAAATAGTCTTGCAACTATCAAGCGCATGTTGCTGCCACTAAAATATAGAATGTATGTACCGTTACGAAGGTTCATATTTCTTTGATTATATTAAGACACGCCCCGACTTTTGATGTGAATCGTGCATTAGAATGTCACACGTGTTTACAACATGCACATTTGTTTACATTTTAAACTATATCAACATCATTCCATACTATGATCTGCATGTCATTGTTTACAATAATAAATAGCCAACCTCTGTTTAGCACTTTGAACTACACCCAAGCCCTAATTAAACTAAGATAATAACAAAATTGTCGTCATAGAAGCGCTGGTGGCCTAGCGGTAAGAGCGTGCGACTTGCAATCCGGAGGTCGCGGGTTCAAACCCCGGCTCGTACCAATGAGTTTTTCGGAACTTATGTACGAAATATCATTTGATATTTACTAGTCGCTTTTCGGTGAAGGAAAACATCGTGAGGAAACCGGACTAATCCCAATAAGACCTAGTTTCCCCTCTGGGTTGGAAGGTCAGATGGCAGTCGCTTTCGTAAAAACTAGTGCCTACGTCAAATCATGGGATTAGTTGTCAAGCGGACCCCAGGCTCCTATGTGAGCCGTGGCAAAATGCCGGGATAACGCGAGGAAGAAGAAGAAGAACAAAATTGTCGCCATGACCGCAATAAATATAATGATAACAGGCAATAAATTAGATACCAATTTGCGCAAAAGGGATGTTTACTGTATAGACACAATTTCTATTTTATAAATCGTATAGAACTATTCCGTACACGGCGGGAAGAAGTTGATATCTGGCGAGAAAAAATGGAAGAAATTTGAACCTTAGGGGTCATCCATTAATTACGTCACACCAATTTCTAGGTTTTTTGACACCTTCCCCCCCCCTTGTCACACTTGGGTCACATTTGGCAAACGCCTCCCCCCCTAGTGTGACGTCACATTTTTTCTACGAAATCGCCAAATCGAATTAAGTAAGTACCTAAGTATTATTAATATTTTATATCAAAATATTTTTGACGATATAAATATTAGTAATTTTATAACCCAAAACTGCTTAGGAAAGAAAATTAAACGATTATAAACTATTTTCGTTTTAAAAACTTGTTATTTAAATGTACAGCGAACTAAATAATTTAAATAAATTTTCGGTTACTGATGAAGTTAAAGTGACGTCACAAAGTTTGTGTCTCCCCCCTCCCCCATGTCACAATATGTCACATTTTCTTGACCCCTCCCTCCCCCTAAACGTGTGACGTAATTAATGGATGACCCCTTATGTAATTTTATTTTAAGTTCAAATTTCTTCGGCAGAATATCTCGAGTTATCAACTTCTTCCCGCCGTGTACGGTATTAGAGAGTAGGTAACTTGACCGTGACGTCATTTGGTAGTGTTTCATATAAATTCTATAGTGGCAATTCGTTTTGACAGTTTGAAAAAAGAAACTGATTTGACTATTAGTCAAATACCCAAATCTATCCACATAATATAGACATATTAGTTAGTAGACACACACAGCTATATCAAAAATATAAAAGGACAAACTATCTTACCACAACAATGAACCGTATTTGAACGAAATAAGGTATATTTTAACTATGTACTTGTTTGTTGTCATGCTTACCAGTTATGTCCTCTAAGCAGCGTGAAATAACAGATTATGCACCATTTTAGTCATTATTAGGGTATTATTATTAACTTATTACAGTTATTACAGTCACACACAATAGGGTATTTGACTCTATTTAAATTAAATTTCCATAAATAAGAAGATGAATTCGTAGATGAATTTATAAATCGAATAGACTAACGTAATATTCCAAATGCCTGTGACATTATTAATTTTTATATTTTATAATTTAAAGATACCTAATAATTTAATGTTAGTTTAATGTAATTTAATTTCTAAATGAATGACGACATATTTATATTTATAATTGTAATCTATAAATATATTGGAATGTAAAGTGTGCTAAACAGAAAATGTTAAATGACGTGTAACGCTTGTTATCAATAAACGATTGATTGATTGACTGATTAAGGTTCAAATTAAAAATTTTAAAACTTTATGTGCCGGGTCTTACGAGGTTACTTATGATATGATTCACTATCCTGTTCCATTACATTTAGTAAGTATTTGTAACATTTTTCAACTTCATTTAAAGTTTACCTTTTGGTGGTTGCGGTTTTCCAGTCCTAGTTCGTCCTCCCTCGATGAAGAATTCTAGATTATTCTTAGCCGCTAAACTATTCAAAATGTAAGATCTGAAACAAAAGTGTCAAAATCAATAAAAATCAGTACATTTGTTTATTTTAGTTGACACAAAATAAAGACAATCATTAAAACATTCTAATTCATTGATAATTTTTCACAATATTTCAGGACTTTTACTCGTATAGTAAATTATATTTACTTTATTTTATTTTTAATTCTACTGAACTATCACTGCAGCCTGCAAGGGCGCAGCAGGGACGGTACTCGGCCCTTGCCTGCGGGCTATGTGACGGGTTCATATGTTTATACAGGGTGGCCAAAATTATGTGCATTCCCGTTGCCAGCGAAATTTACCCTCCCATAGAAAATGGACCAGCTAAAATGTATGAAACAGCCAATTTTTTATTCGCGAGATCGGGGTTGGTCCCATAGATAGTAAAAGTTGCTCAGTATAATCCCAAAACCTCCCTGGCAACGGGTATTTTTTGGCCACCCTGTATATTTGATTTTGAACGTGTTTTAAGAGTAAACCTGTATAATTTAGAGTTATTTTCTTCAACACCCTCGAGCATAACATTTAAGTGTAGGTACCTTAGTGCAGTCTTGTATAGTGGGTCTTCGTGGTACTCGGACCCGTCGACCCTGCGTCTGATGTAGAAAGCGCCACAACCTCGGAGGAACCAACTGCAAACAAATTACAAACTTTACAAGAGACAACGGAGAATTTACTCAAGCTTCAAATCGTTCATTCACTGCCAACGTTTTCGTAGCGCTCGCTCGTAGCGCCTACGAACAGCGCCGACGAACGAGTTCCCAATACTCAATAATACAGCACTCAATAAGATTTAGTCATCGATTCGGTGAATGTCGTAAAAGTATTTTAGGACGGAAATAGTTTTGTCAGGTTATCAGTAAGATACCTTTACTCACGAGCGACGATATCGACTACTTACGGAATGCTAAGAAGTTTTTTTTTACACGAATTTACTAAGGGGTTGTGCACAAATCACGCGAGGTATTTTCGGCTACTTTTTGACTCCCTCCTCCCCCTATTTTGAAGTGCAGAGTGAATATGTTTAACGAAACCGAGAAAAAGTATCTACTCAAGTGGTAGGTTTTTAGTGTTCCGTACAAAACTTTGTTTACGGAACACTTATGGGATCACTTCGGTCTTGGAAATCAGTTAAATACGTTTTTCTCAGAGACCGTTTGACATAGATACCTAAAATTTGGAACAGTTATAGCAATTACCACCACTCATATTGTAAATAAGTCAAAACTGCTTATTTCTTATTAAAGGGGGAGATTTAGGGGGTTGAGAGGGGTAGGCTGAAACTTTTTTCATTTGTAAGAATCGTGTGGGGTACCATTAGAAAGCTTGCAAAAAATTGAGTCGATGGACTGATTTTGACTTCATTTTAGACTGCAATAGTTTCGTCAAAAAATGCATTTAAAGTTGCAAGTTTTCATACAAAAATTTTCACCTCTGTCCTGGCGATTTTCGCGAAAACTATAGCTAACAGGCAGCTGACCAGTCAATACCCAACTTAAAGAAGCATGGAGACGGCGGGAAAATTATCAGCTTAACTTTATCTTTATTAGTTTTTCAACTGCAGCTTGACCTTTGATTGCTTAGGGCTAGCTAACTGATGCTTACACTGGTCAATTCATATTAGGCGAGAAACATCCTTAGTTAAAACTTTGGCATTGAAATTTATGACTTATGTCTTTGACACAAAGTTTAATTCTGCTTGCTTATTTTTGTGGGATATTTAATTTTATCTCAATAGCCTACTATAAGTATGAAAGAGATCTACAAAATACGACCTTATTATATTGCAAATAAGTTTCAATTTCGAACGGGCTTTCCAAGCAATGGACTACGTATCTCAAAAATCTGAAAAATTCAAATTAAGAATTCCGTTCTTGACTGTCGTTGTGTTTTTTTTTTCACAATAGGATACATAGAGTTAGTAAGGCGTATAGAGATAATAAAGTCATTTAATATTTATGAACAGCTTTGGCCTCATTATAGATTTTATTGAGAGTATCTGATTCGTCGAAACAATATACACAATATTCCTTTTCATTAAGTACCATTACATTTCTGTATTAATTGTATAATTATAATATCTATTAATTATATTCAGTACTTATGTATATTTTTGAACGGATCGGTGAGCAACAAGATTCAGGGCTATAACCGCGAAAATAGAAGTTCGCAAATTGCGAGCATTTTTCTCTGTCACTCTAATTACGCCTTCATTGGAGTAAAAGAGAAAGATCCCCGCAAATTGCGAATTTCGGTTTTCGCGGTAGCCTCTCAGTCCTGTTACGAGAAAATAATTTTGGAAGACATTAATAGTATATGACAGTTAAATATCACAGTTTTTAGAAACAAAGGTAAAATTGACGAAATATTTAAAGTAAGCCGATCTTGTTTTTTAGCAGTTCTAAATAATATTAAAGTCTATATATATGGCATAGAACTAGAAACAAAATCAAATAAAAAATAATAATGAGTTCTAAATTCAAATTGAAGGAGTATACATTTAAGGTATTATAGGCCAAGCGCGCACCACGATATTAATTTTTGCGACACGATTTTAGAATCGCGCTGTAATATATCGCAGAAAATTCACTGCGCGCACTGCGATGAAAATGAAAAAGTCGACCAGTCGCTTGTCATGAAACGTGTCTTTAATATGCGATTGCTGTATGACTTTGAGCATTTATAACACAAAGGTGATCCCCGTCTATTTCCATAATTAAATGGTCAACATCTAGCATCTCATTTTGAGACTCCATTGGAGATGCAGGTGCCGAGATGTTGGGGTTTGGAGAGCGAAATGCCGACATTGCCGACTGAGGTCCGGCCGGGGTGCGATTTTATTATCATAGTGCTCGCGGGGCCATACAACTCCGCATGCTGCAATTCACTTTGCGACAATCGCGTCGCGAACAATCGCGGAAAAATGTGACAAATCACAATTTTAATATCGCTGCAATTTTTTTGTCGCATATGCGCGCACTAACATATGAACACATGCGTTGCATTTCTGCGACAAAATTATCGCAGGACAAAAAATCGTGGTGCGCGTTTGGCCTTACTCTAAATTATTATAATACATGCATTCGCGAGATGCTCGACTTCGGTATTCAAACACAAAGCAATAGTACAAATATCTAACTAAATGCAAAGGCCGAAGGAGCGATTCGAAGATCCGAAGCGTCCGACAGACGTGCGCCTCCCGTAACTTTTCCAAGTATTTTTAAGTACAAGTGTCTAAGTCGCAAGATCCAAAGGCTAAAGTCGCATTGGGCCGAAAGCCCGAAGCATCCAGGAGGTCAGTTCTAAACACAGGTAATTAATAGGGATGTACCGACTAGTCGGGAAAGCCGACTATCCGGCCACATTTGTAGTCGACGATTAGTCGGCGACTAGTCGGCAAAAATGGCCGATGAGTCGGCACTTTATAAATGACAGAAAAACAGGGCAAAAAGAAATACACAGCAAATATTTACGATAAGTTTTTCACCTATTTTACCCACATTCCTATTTAGGGTGCTTACGAAAACTTTTGTTTGAATTATTGACCGCTTGGTCGCTTTCTTGTTTGCTTGTCGTATGACATATTATATATAGCCTTAGGATTTTTTATTCAGTTCATTTTTCTGCGTTACTATATGTATATTTATAATATGACGAATAGAGAGGGGTAAAACGGTTTTTTATTAAGTGCATCTGAACCGAACTTAGACGAAACTAATGATCCGGCCGACTAGCCGACTAATCGGCCATCCGTGCGCCGATTAGTCGGCTAGTCGGCCAAATCAATAGTCGGTACATCACTAGTAATTAATACAAGTGTCTAAATGCGAACGCCGGAGGCCGAGCTCCGCGTAGGGCCGAAGGCCCGACGCCTGCAAGATGTCAGTGGTTAAACACAGAACTGACAGCCTGGACGCTTCGGACCTTCGGCCCTACGCGGAGCTCGGTCTTCGGCCTTCGCATTTAGATACTTATACTATTGTTCTATGTTTAAGTACTAACATCCTGGACGCTTCGGGCCTTCGGCCCTACGCGGAGCTCGGCCTTCGGCTTTCGCATTTAGACACTTGTACTATTGTACTGTGTTAAAGCACTGACATCCTGGACGCTTCGGGCCTTCGGGCTACGCGGAGGTCGGCCTTTGGCCTTCACATTTAGACACTTGTAAAGCTCTGTGCTAAAGCGATGACATTTTTCTAAAGCTCGGCCTTCGGCCTTCGCACTTAGACACTTCGTACTATTGTTCTGTGTGTGTAGTTGAATACAGTATCCTAAAAACAGGCAAACAACCTCTGTAAAATGTAACGATGCGAGCGGTACGGCTACCATCAGTTTGGCATTGACATAAACGCTACCGTGGGCGTGAACGTAATTTACTGTCTATGCATCTCGCTCGTACTGACATATTAGTGCGAAAGAGATATACCTATAGGAAGTAAATTACGTTCACGATATCGTTTATGTCAATGCCAAACTGATGGTAGCCGTACGGAACACTAAATGCCTCGAGCTATCTCGGACTTGGCCAAATTATTTTTTCTTAGTTTCATTAATTCATACCCCCCTCCCCCAACGTGATCTATCGTGAGTTTTTCGTGACCCCCCCTCCCCCCAACGAACTTCGCGTGATTTGTGCACAAGCCCTAAGCCCCGCTGTAAACTCACCGGGATTCGAACCCAGGACCATCGGCTTATTAGGCATGGCCACTACCCACTAGGCCAGACCGGTCGTCAAAGTTATAATTTGTAAGTAAATAGTAAAACACAGTGTAAAACGCGATACGATAAATAAATAGTAAGTTACCCAAAGAACGGTATCCTCATGTTGTCCCCGGCGGCGACCAGCGGCGGCCGGAGACCGGTCAGGTACAATGTGAACGTCACCAGGATGTAGTCGAGGTGAGACCTGTGGACAACACACACCATACATTAGAAATGTTTTCAGATTTAAGATTTTACCAAACACATTAAAAAGCTCAGATAAAAGCTTGTGATCTACTTATAGGAGAAACGATTTCTTAATTTACCTAGGTGATTTTTCAGGTAAATCACACACTAGGGGCCCACACCTTTAGTTCGTTTTTTTTAGCATTAGAAAGAACTTAAAAGAAGGTAAGCGATTTAGACATGTCTATTAATTGAAAAACGCTTTCTAAAAATCAATAATTATTACTTACGAAAGCAGAAGAATATAAATGATCGTATTAGATTCATAATTGTTACATATTTGCCGTAATTTATTTTTAAAATGTGTTTTTCAATTAAAAGACACATCAACATTGTTTACCTTATTTCTAAAGCTAAAAAAACGAACTATAGGCTATTATAGTGACTAGGGGGTTTGCGCCGGGTTGCCGCCTTGTGGCCCAAATCAAAAACTTGAAGTTGACTACTACTCTTTTTACTACCAACATTAACTACTCAAATAAAGACCGTGTTGCTAAGAGATAAGGTCCATTACAAACCTGTGTAGCGGCGCGAAGATGAGCGGTAACCCGATGGCTGCTGCTAGACGCAACGTTGGCACAAGTGCGCAGCGACGCCATTTTACATAGCGTTGACTAGACGCAGACGCTCAGAAGACACTAGTATGGGGTGGCGATCCGACGGACGGCCTTGTGACAGAGCCAGACCACTAATCTGTAGTGACCTAATATAGATCTTATAGCAACGAGATAAAGTCCACAAGTAACCTGTGCAGAGGTACGAAGATGAGCGGTAACCCGGCGGATTTAGCGCGGCGGAGACGCTCGACGCACGCCGCCCGCGTGCCGCACCCGCCACAGGCGATCCGACGGACGGCCTTGTGACAGAGCCAGACTACTAATCTGTGTAGTGACCTAATGTAGATCTTATAACTACGAGATAAAGTCCACAAGTAACCTGTGTAAAGGCACGAAGATGAGCGGTAACCCGGCGGATTTAGCGCGGCGGAGACGCTCGACGCACGCCGCCCGCGTGCCGCACCCGCCACAGGCGATCCGACGGATGGCCTTGTGACAGAGTCAGACTACTAATCTGTGTAGTGACCTAATGTAGATCTTATAGCTACGAGATAAAGTCCACAATTAACCTGTGCAGAGGTACGAAGATGAGCGGTAACCCGGCGGATTTAGCGCGGCGGAGACGCTCGACGCACGCCGCCCGCGTGCCGCACCCGCCACAGGCGATCCGACGGACGGCCTTGTGACAGAGCCAGGCTACTAATCTGAAATGAAACAACCATATTTAGTGCGGGCTGTATTAACAAAACAGTTGTTATTTTATTTTTAAGTTGGAAGGGTAGGACCGGGTTGCTACTCCTCGTAACATCAGTAAATGACCCTCATCGTATAATTTGTAACTTGCCTTGGTCGACTTAACTAGACAACAGGAAATGACTGGGCATGAAATAGGAAAATCAGTTCACTAACTCAGTAAGGCAGGAAAGGGTAATGAGCTGTCTGAAAAGTCGTACCGTGCGACAGGAATACCGCCTCGGCCAAGACATTGCGCGGATGGCGGAGGCAGCAATGGAGCAGGACACAGCGATCGGACCTTTCGTTCCCACCCATGGTTGCCACCACCGCGCGCAATGTCGTGGCCGAGCCGTACCAGAGACATTACGCGTTATCAGGGATGATAATGAAAGGCCAATTAACGCATATGTGACTGTGAGCGCACCATGCTCGGCATTAAACTGCAAGACCGAGTGAGGAATATCGGAATCCGACGCCGCACCAAGGTGCGAGACGCGGGTGACGTCATCACCAAGCTTAAATGGAGTTGGGCGGGACATGTTGCTATGCAGAGTGGATCAAAATGTTGACGGATTGGTGGCCGCTTTCGGATGAAAGAAGCGCCTGGCGTCCGTTGGCTCGTTGGGTGGATGACAATCGCGGGGCACTTTTGGATGAGACTAGCCCAGGACCGGGATAAGTGGCGTACACGAAGAGAGGCCTATGCTCAGCAGTGGGCGACTGAAGGCTAGAATGATGTTGATGATGATGATGATATGTGACTCACTTGAGAACCCTGTTAGACATGGCAGAGCTGATATCCATGAGCACCTTCCTCGCCCTGGCCTCCACTCTTCGCCTGAGCTCTGGAGTGACGGAATCGCCCGCACCTTTTTTCTCAGCTTCATTTAGTGCTGATTTTTCGAGGGCTTGTTGGAAGCTCTCGTCTTTTAATACCTGTGGACAGATACGATAACATCCGTGAGTCAGTGACTGATCAGGCGGCCTAGCCAAAGTGACAATCGCTTGCGCTTTGTCTCTCTGTCTCGAGTCGCTTTGTCTCTCTATCGCTCTTCCATATTAGTGTGACAGTTACATTTGCAAAATTCTTGTCCCCTGTATACTCCAATAATGTTAGGTGGTACCTCTATGGACATACCTCAGGAACCATATCTTTGTAGTCATAATTGCTGAGATTACAGCATTGTGCTAAATCGCAGAGACAGCGCGACACGACGCCGCCATTTGCAAAATTCTGTTGACCGATGTCGAGGATGTTGATGACAGCCCCGGTGTCTGCGGCTTTGGGGTCCTGCCATGATTCCTGGGGACAAGGAAAAGTAAAGGTCAATAAGGGTAATCAATAATATAATACCTAGAATAGAGAGCGTTTATTCGAGGCAAAATAAAAGAAGAGAACAACTCGCAACAGCACAAGCGCCACTGCTAAATAATCTTGATTATTTAAAATTAACGATTACCTGTCGTTAATTTTAAATAATCACGATTAATTAGCAGTGGCGCTAGTGTGCACGTTGATGGGCTCTTAACATATAAATAAGCCACGAAATGGTCCCGACTCAGCATGATGCTAGCCTGGCTAGCGCTGGTCTTCCGTCGGGGCCATGATCTTGCTAATCATCTCTCGTTCAGTGGTGGAATTCATTGAAAATAAGAATTGGTCAAACTACGTACCCTAAGGGCTCATTTAGACGATGCGACAACTCCAATGCGAGTTTCATTACATTGCGGTTTTTGATCGGTCGGTTGAATTGGACGTAACCAACAGTCCGCACCTAACTAAAATCGCATACGAGTTCGCGCGCCGTCTAAATCAGCCCTAAATTCGCCTTTCATATAAAGCTACCACTCTCGACTCCACTGATAAGGGGATATGTAAATAATAAACGCATGAAGAAGTAGTAAGCAGAAAGGAAGGAAGTGTTTTTCCAGTGGTGGATGACAGTTCTTTACAAGGTCAGGCGTGGCTCACTCCGCGATTTCGTCGCTTTGCAACAGGTAGCTACAAGTACATCCGTTCCACACCAATTTTGGTGGCTAGCCATAAGCCGCTCATTGCGCTGTCGCCACCTAGCGGCCATACTCGTATTTGTCCTGATCGTAACAGACGCGTTTTGTTAGAGAGTGAGTCTTCTGTACCTAGCACTATTATTTATTCTGTGACAAGGTAGATGGAGAGCTGGTGGATGCAGTTTCTGCTAAAGGCGGAAGCTATTATACGGAAGATATGAGTACGAGTATGTGATGAAAATTAATTACTCGGGCACTAATCTTTATAAGCCCCAGTAACTGTTATGGCTTCACAACTACTATGCAAAGTTTATCTTACATCACATACATTGTGAAAAGTAGATCTCGAGAACAATTAATGTTACAAAGTCATTTTATCTAAGTATGATTGCCGTGTAATGATTTGCAATTTTGTACTTTCCTCCATTGTAATAAGACATAGGTATAAAGTACATATATTTTGACGTCTTTACTAACATAAGTACACGAATAAATATATACACGGAAATAGGTTTATGACTTATTGTTATGTTTATTTTTATTGATGTTGACATATGTGAAAATGTACGTTTTATTTTGACGAAACCTGAGGCGGATGAGCTTTCTGTATGATGACGAAGCCTGCGCTGTTGATCTGAAGGTTTTCAACAAAGTAATTTGTAACTGATTTGTAATTATATTTGTTCTTTGTATACCTACTTAATTGTTATAAGTGAGAATCTGTAATTGGCTCCTGTAAGATTACAGATAATCTAAGGGTGAGGCCTAAAGTAAAGTAAAGTAAAGTATTTATTAATTGTAAACTGTGTACATAAGATGTCATATACAGGAGATATCGAATCAACAGTTGCCCATTTCGAGCATACAATATGATCTTAAAACTACTAACTATACTAGCTTACTGACTAACTTATACTTAACAAACTGGTGATTCCAGAAAAAACTCATTTAGATTGTAAAATACATTTTCAATCAACCAGTTTTTTAATTTAAATTTAAAACGATTTCCCTCTAACATTTTTATTTCAACTGGCAGGGCGTTAAAAACTCGTATTGCAGTATTGAATGTACTTCTGTAAAACATTGAGTTGTTTGATTTTGGACATACAAGATTAAATCTGTACTGCTCTCTGAGATTATCTCTCTGCGAGGATTTTTTCATAAAATAGGCGTCATTATTTTTTACAAAGAGGCAAAGTTCTAGAATGTATATTCCAGTAAGAGTAAGAAACCGCTTTTCTCTAAACACATTACGTAAGGATTGTTCAGTGTGCATGCGATATATTGTACGTAAGCATCGTTTTTGGAGGATAAATGTACTCTGGATGTCTACCGAGTTCCCCCAGAAAATGATACCGTATGTTAGCAGCGAAAACACATTACCATAATAGGATTTTTTGGCAACATCCTCAGAGCAAGTTCCTGAGAGTATTGACAGGGCATAACACTGGCTCGAAATTAACTTATTTATTTTAGTAATATGCGCCTTCCAATTCAAAAAAGTGTCTATAGTAATGCCAAGAAAAGATATACTATTTACTTCTTCAATCAAAGTCCCATTTTCTGCAACATTCAAACATAGAGAAGGTGTTTTATAGTTTCTGAAACTAATAAGTTTTGTTTTGGTTAGGTTAACTTTTAGATTTAGAGTTTCAAGCCATTTGATCACTTTGTGAAGGGTGTTATTAATATTTTGTTCCAACTGCTCAGTGTTTGATTTATCACCTGAAAACAGTATTGTTGCGTCGTCTGCAAACAAAACACATAATTCATTAACAACTTTTGGGAGCTCGTTAATGTATATCAAAAACAGTGTAGGTCCTAAGACGCTACCTTGTGGAACCCCGACTTTAATAGTTTCAAAGGCCGATTGTATGCTGCCCAAAGTTTTCTGTTCCTTATTATGACTAACAATCATTGTTGCTTGCTGCCTATTCGTCAGATAACTTTCAAATAACTGTAGAGCATGTCCTCTTATTCCGATATTATCCAACTGTTTCAAAAGAATTTCATAAACTACACAGTCAAACGCCTTAGACATATCCAGCAACAATGATACACATGGTTTTTTACTATTTACTTTATCCCATATGTCATTGAACATTTTGAAAACTGCTAAGGATGTTGATTTCTGCTTTTGAAAACCAAATTGATTTGGGTCCAGTATGTTTTTCCTACTCAAATACGTACTTAACCGGTTTAAAATTACCTTTTCAAATATTTTTGAAAACATGGCAATAGCGCTATAGGCCTGTAATTATTTGGGTCATCTAAGGCACCCTTTTTGTGAAGTGGCTTAATAAGTGCCTTCTTTAAAGCGTCTGGAAATATACTAGTACTCAACATTAAATTTATTATATGAACTAAAGGATTAACGATATAGTCAATACATGATTTGATTAACTGCATTGATATTCCATCGTAACCGGAGCTTTTTTTGTTTTTCATGGCATTGACTATCTTCTTTATTTCATCAGCATCAACCGGTACAATAAACATACTACTTAATTCTTTATTTGATGTTAATTTGTATTCTGAGGGACATTGTAAATTATCTAAATTATGACTGGTAAAAAAAGTATTAAATGCCTCTGCTATTTGTAAGGGATCCGTTATGATATTGCCGTTTGTATTTAGTTTCTCTACGGTCGGGGGAATGCTGTTCGTAGGTGATGTATGTTGCCGAATGAGTTCCCATGTGGCTTTGGTTTTATTAACACTATTTTTTATATACTTATCGTTTGATATTATTCTAGACTTCCGTATAGTTCTTTTAAAAACTCTACAGTACCTTTTATATCTTATAACATTTGAAGTGTTTCTACATTTTTGAATAGATAGGTACATGTTGCGTTTGGTTTTACTAGATTTAATTATTCCAGGAGTCTTCCAATTGGGTCTCTTCTTAAATGTTTTTCTAACTTGTTCAATAGGTATACAAAGGTTGTAGATTAACTGAAAGAGTTCTATAAATACATCGTATGCATCATTCACATCATCCTGTTCATAGATTTCATAAAAGTTTAATTGTGATATATACTTAATGAAGATCTCTAAATTGTCATCAATCTTTCTGATATTCGTATACCAGTACTTTTCTTGAAAGGCTATACTTGTTGGTATCTCAATGATTTGTCCTGTATGGTCGGATAGTCCCATATTCATAACTTTGGAAACACATTTACGGTGGTTAGTTAAAATATTATCGATACAGGTTTGTGATAAATGAGTAATTCTAGTGGGCTCATGTATGGTCGGAATAACATTAAATTTTGCTAATAGCGACACGAACTCAGTTGATGGACTATCATCACTCAATATATTGATGTTAAAGTCTCCAGTTATAAAAATGTTTTGCTTCAGTTTTCGAATACGCAGGAGTAACTTGCTTAAAAGGTATTCAAATTTTTCAATAAATAATTTAAAATCGCTACCAGGAACCCTGTAGACGGCTATTACAACAAAATTTAGTTCAGGTATAAATACCCCACACAGTTCCAGATGCATTTCAATGGACATGTCTGATATCCACTGCAAATTTATAAAATTCAGACTTTTTTTCAGGTAGATACTGACACCACCCCTTGACTTGCGAGATCTACAAAAATATGACCCCAAATTATAACCCTCTATCTGTATGGAAGCTACTTCAATGCCTTTTAAAAAGGTTTCTGTAAAACAAAGGACGTCTATATTAGTTGTATCTGTGAGAATTTCAATCTGGCTTATTTTAGATCTTAGGCTCTGTATATTTTGATGAAAAATATTGAACGTATAATCTTTAGTCACGAAAAAGATCGCTAGGCAATAAGCATTCAGGGTCAGAGTTTATGGGGGTATTAACATGGGATGGAGTTACAATTTCCTCATGTCTAGTCGTTGTTTCTTGAATATTGAATATGAATTGTTTCAAGTTTAAAAATACATTCCTTATACCAAACTGAGTAATTTTACCAGAGTAATTTGAAAACATATCTAATGTTAAATCCAAATTAGTGTCAAATATAATTGCATAATTATGGCTTTGCAAATCCATGGCCAGCAAGTTGTTGAACCCCTATGTAAGGGGAAGGTCTATGTAAGGGGGAGGCCTATGTTCAGCAGTGGACGTCTTATGGCTGAGATGATGACGATGATGAATAAAAATAAATACATAATGTAAATAAGTGAAAGTGTCAAAGACCGCTAACATATGTTCTAATAAACGTGCAAGTTTAATTTCAGTCATGGATGTGTCATGCCAAACGTCGCCACGTGTGAACGGTTATTTCTGTCACATGATTACATTATTATTCCAATTACAATGTATACATGCGGGCGGTCACACGGACACGGATCATGGTGCGTGAAGATTAAGAAAACCATATAAAATATATATAGATTTTATATGATATCGATGTGTATCCATCAATATAAAACTTCTGTTGGCATTAGTCGGTGTTTTGATCCGAAATCACCTTTTAATGAAAAATGTTTAAAACAATTACTTATTTATACAATTATATTGTTTACCCATTAGCATGTTAGAAAAACGAACGCCAAATCAAAGATAATTCGGTATATCTCAAGGCAAGGAGTGATATTGATAGACTAGACAGAAAACTACTTAGTAGCTCCATTTTGAATACATTACCTATGTTTATAAGGGGTCATCCATTAATTACGTCACACGAATTTCTAGGTTTTTTGACCCCTCCCCCCTCCTTGTCACACTTGGTCACATTTGGCAAACCCCTCCCCCCTAGTGTGACATCACATTTTTTCTACAAAATCGCCAAATCGAATCAAGTAAGTACCTAAGTATTATTAATATTTTATCAAAATATTTTTGACGATATAAATATTAGCAATTTTATAACCCAAAACTGCTTAGGAAAGAAAATTAAACGAATAAAAACGATTATCGTTTTAAAAACTTGTTATTTATATGTATAGCGAATAAAATAATTTAAATAAATTTTCTGTTACTGATGAAGTTAAAGTGACGTCACAAAGTTTGTGTCTCCCCCCTCCCCCATGTCACAATATGGCACATTTTCTTGACCCCCTCCCTCCCCCTAAACGTGTGATGTAATTAATGGATGACCCCTAAGTACTTATGCAAATATCAAGCTATACAAAATATAAAAACTTTAAAAATTCACTCGCAAAGCTGGGTTTTATCAGCGTTACTTACGATTCGTTCAGTAGCAAACTGCGTGGCAAACAAATGACTATAAACACTCTAGACAGCATGTCGGCATTTACGGTATAAGGCATACCATGTTCTAATTCAAACAAAATTACATCTACTTCTCCCCTCTACTCTACTGCTGACCGCTACATTTCGCTGGCCCAATATTACAGGGTTAGAACCCATGTTACCTTTTCAAGACAGTTGAAATTCGACTTAATGTCACTAATGACAACGTTCACATTTCAGTTCGATAAAAGTGAAACATAGAACCCTGTAATATTGGGCCTGCGATTTACCAGATCGTACTTTGATCGAAAGAAACAAAAACTGTTATAATTGAGAACCCTTCACCTTTGAAGTCAGTTAAAAATAGGCTAAATTTTGAATAGAATAATGTAATCAATTAGAAAGTAGGCATGTTTGGAGCCACAGACAAAAGGAGCAATGCAATGCAATCCAATTCGGAACAGTGCGTGAGCGGCATGAGGCTCGAGTGACATAATATATGTCTTAACACCACGCGAATTGTTTTATTAGTTTATGTGTATTATGATCCAGTTTATCGCGTGATAAAGATCAGACTTGACACTATGTCTCCATCGAGAAAAAGGTGTGCAAATTACCTAACCCAGGGACTAGGGTTGCCAACTTTTTTTTGGTGGAATATAGTATTTTCCAGAATAAGGCATCAAAAATATAGTACATTCAAAAAAATATATGTAATACTTTTAGATAAAATACTAAACATGAGTGTAATATACGTTTAATCGGAAATATAGTATTTTAGAGTACAATATATTTTTCCAAAAGTATATAGTACAGAGAGCCAAAATATAGTACAATACTATATAATATAGTACGGTTGGCAACCCTACCAGGGACTGAAAATACAAAGTGATTTTTCAACGTTTAGTTATATTCAATGTGTAAATAGGTCGGTATTGAATAACTTTTGCTTAAATACCAATTCTGAAATCGCGAAACGTCTTATGTTCATCGAGAATAAGGCAGATTAATTTTATTTTACGGGTACGCCACATAATATATGTCGACGTCTTTGTTCGTTTCGTTCCGTCAACCTTTTTAGGATTCCGTACCCAAAGGGTAAAACGGGACCCTATTACTTCGCTGTCCGTCCGTCCGTCCGCCGTCCGTCTGTCTATCACCAGGCTGTATCTCACGAACCTTGATAGTTGAAATTTTATACTATAACAACAAATACTAAAAAGTACGGAACCCTCGGTGGGCGAGTCAGACTAGCACTTGTCCGGTTTTTTCTTCGCGATTTCGGTGTTCCACCCATGTTAAGTTGTTTATTATGATCTACACTACACATTAATCTCGCAAAGTATGACGAAACGTGTATGAATATAGGATCAATTTGTCTTAAAAATACTGTAAGGTAATGTAACTAATGTAAAATCGCCTGGCCGGAGATAATAACATTTATGTATCCATCTTTTTATAATCTTTCGTTGGCCTCGATCCTTAGGGTCGGTGGCACCAAACTGTTCGTATCGTTAAAGAGTTCGCAAAATTTTTATGTATGGAAAGTTTTCTATTGTTCGTTTTTTTTAGCATTAGAAAGAACTTCATAGAAGGTAAGCGATCTTGACATGTCTTTTAATTGAAAAACGGTTTTTAAAAATCAGTAACTATTACTTATGAAAGCAGAAGAATATAAATGATCGTATTAGATTCATAGCCCAAGCCCTCTCGCGCATGAGAGGAGGCCTGTGCTCAGCAGTGGGACGTATATAGGCTGAAATGATGATGATGATGATGATGATTAGATTCATAATTGTTACATATTTGCCGTAACTTATTTTTAAAAAGGGTTCTTTATTGATAGAAATAAAAAAAAAGATTAACAAACATAATAAAACTTACAAAAACTATAGGTAAAAAATTTGCCCCAGATCGCCGTCAACGGGCAAGGTGCCCAGAAGGCTGGCCGTATTTTTAAAATGGGGTTTTCAATTAAAAGACACATCAAAATTGTTTACCTTATTTCTAATGCTAATGAAAACGAACTATAGTAAAGCGCCGGGGCGGGCGCGCCGGCTCGGGTGACGTTGATCAGTCTGTCAAATGTGGTTGGTGCAACTGGCCCTTAGTCAAGCTGACTTAATACATGATACTACAGGCCTTGTATCAAGATATAAATGGAATCATTGATTCACTCATATTCACGTTAAAATGTAATATATAGGTCGTATGCTGCAAGATGCACTAAATTTAATATGCTAAAATTATTTAAATTGCACGCGATGACTGCTTGTCCCAGTTCGCAAGTATCGATGCACCTGATGGCATTTGGACCCAAAATAAACACAGTCCCTCAGACATTTTAAAAAGGGCTTAATCGCGTAAACATATAAATCATATAATAATTTATATTTTATAGAAAATAGAACACAGAATAGAGAGCGTTTATTCGAGGCAAAAAGTTAAAGAAGAAATAAATAACATATACCTAAGCCACGAAAGATTATGTCTTTAAGTTCTTCGTTCTTAAATATCTTATACCTTTAAACGAGCAATTCTTGTATATTTAATTATATATTTCGGGGATCTCGGAAACGGCTCTAACGATTTCGATGAAATTTGCTATAATGGGGGTTTCCGGGGGCGACAAATCGATCTAGTTGAGCACAGTTGAGTTTTTATATGTTTTCCGAGCATAGCTCGGTCTCCCAGATATTTTTCTTAATAATAACTATTCAGCATCATCCAAGTGAAATGTCTCAAGGAAATGGTTCGGTAACATCAGGAAACGTTAACCTCATTTGTTTATTGGGAAATGGTTTTTAAGGTGACCCTTATTTATAGACGGACACAAAACAAAGAAACGATTGTATCTATTATAATTTGTCTATTTTAAAAATAGGGCAGTTCAAATTTAAATATTAACCCGGAAGATATAGCAATTTCCAACCTCATTTAAATATTACTCTATTTTAAGAAATCATTGAAATTAAATCAATCTAATGAATATTTTATCTAAATGTGCACACATGTTTACAAGCAGTTTATTGATCCCAAATATCATGAAAAACGCAGAAAAATCCTAGTTTTTGGTTTAATCTTTTGTCAGTGTCAGATATGTCAAGGAGGTTGGCCGGTCGAAGTATTAGTAGTAAGAAGTAGGTTTTACCTGTCAATCCTACGAATAGTGTCAAATTCTTGTTTTTATTTGAAATCTTATTTATGGCCTGGACATCTCAAAGAACAAAACTAGAGACAGGCAACCTGTGGTGGCGCCATCTATAAATACCTTTGATGCTAACTCCATTAGCGACATCTAGACAATTCTAGACGCCAGAATATGGAAGATATAGAAATACCAAATCATCACCCGCTTTAGCATCACAAAAACACTAATTTCATTCACATGACGAATACTTATTTGCTCATTTCGATCAATTTCTCAGAAAAGTCGGAAATTCGATCAAATTCGAATTTTGAAATTGATCGTAGTTTCTTTATAAGTCTTAATACCCTTTAGCGTAGAGTTTATATTTGTTTGCACAACCTTACCTGTTTTTCTCAGATTCAGTGGGAATAAAAAGGAATCATGGCTTATTGACACTAGATGGCGCTTACGTCCATTTTCTTATTATAATTTTTACCGTGCTAACGCAATTACGATATGAAATTATCGTCCGCAGAATGGGAACTAGAGAAACTATGAGGTTAACTAACTCTATGTATGGACACGCTAATTAGTAATTACAGTTCTACTTATTATTACTACGGCAAATACATTAACTTACTTACAAGTACCTACAGTTTTAGATTATACATGTGTGTACCTAATTACTATAGATCTCAGATAGATCTACTAATCATCTCGGGACTTTCTAGTAAAATAAAAGGTATAGTTTAAATAATTATAATATCATTCTATGTGCAAACTTTGTAACGGATTCGTAATATAAGAGGATAAATCTTACTGGCAATTACAATGTCACGGTCAAGGCCCTAAAACCTCGCATACCAACGCACCATGGGAACTGTGCAAGCGAGACGCACACACACAACTAAAAGGGGACAGAAAGGGACAAGGCGCGTTCTAAATTGCTGCTTATTTAAATTCATTCAACGCCGCATCCGATGGAAAAGCAGCTTAAATGTCCAATATTCGACCTTATGGAATTGGATTAAGATTTATAATAAGTTAACAGTATTTTTGTACAATCGACTTATTCGTTCATGTGATATTATAATAGTGAAATTAGTATCTATCGCGGTGCATTAGTACGGAAGCTGTGTATGTGGATATAAGGGATAAAGTACCTACGTATGTTTGTAGTCTTATACTGCAAAACGTAATTCAAGACCAAAAAAAGTGAGACAATGTTGCCATTGCAATAATTTGTTTCTAAAATTGTAAATTCCTTTTGATAAATAATCACGCTAAGATAATTTATTCATTAGTAATTTTACTCCTACTATTTAAAAAAGTACTTTTATTTATTTATTTGTACATAAATACAAGACGCGCTAGTAAAAAAGTGGCAACATTTCTTACTTTTTTTGGTCTTGAATTACGTTTTGCAGTATAGTTTTGAAATGTGTAGACGATGAGATAAATATGGCGATATGTCTGTTGATTGGAGGGATATACATAGGTTTGTATGTATGTATGTTTCTTTACACAAATGAGTGATAGTGAAATAGAAAACATCGACATCCTATCGGCGGAAATGCCTGATGTAATAGCAACATTTGTTTAATTAGACCTAAGTACATATTTAGTTAAGGTAGAACTATATGAACGGTGAAAACCCCTGTTTATGGTTAGTAACCTTACCTACTAGGTACTGAGCCCTTTTTTCATTTTTACGTCAGTAAAAATACAAATAGAGTCCGGTTATAACGACGCCCAAGGGACCGCTGATATTACGTCGTACAAAACGAACTGCCAATTTTAATATACCTAACCATCTAGCTAAATAGCTTATCAATATCATGCAGGGCTACAGGGTGACATGTAGAGCATGCAATGTCAGTCTCGGGAAAGGTTTCAAATTTCCCGGGATTGGGTCAGGACCAGTTCCGAGAATTCCCGGGAATTCGGGAAATTTCGGGAAAATTAATAAAGTTAACATTTTGATTGAAATTATTATAACCAAATGATTAGTTAATATTTCTATTAGTTTTTAAACTAAATCATACTTAACGGTTGATATTTCGACTAAAATATACCTATCTATAATGTCAATATTCAAATTCACTGACATGTAATTGGACACTGTACACATGTTATCTTTGAAGGATTAAAGCGCCAATACTGGAGTCCTTATCAACCGCTGGTCAAAAATAAACTTTACTTAGATGTCACCCTATAATTACACCAAAAGAAAGAGACAATGTGTCATAAAGTGACAACAAACTCTCACATTGCATGTTTAGATCAAAGGTGACAAGTCAATTGACTCTTTATCCACTATTCATCGACTGTACCGGGTCGTCGCACTGGCTTCTTCACAAAACCTTATCTTACAACACTATTCTGTCTAATATACTTTGACCTGTAGTATCTTTGGAACTGCATTTGATAAGAGCTCATAATTAAACTGGTCTTTATTAGCTCGTTTATCTTATGACTAGTATAGCTTGAGCTCTAGTTTCTTTATAAGTTTGAGTGAGAATAGCTCAGGGTTATACTGGACATTTAGCAGTAGTCGTGTTGTGAATACAGCAGAGTCACGCCACCGTGCACCGTCGCAAGCGGCGATGCGCGGTTAAATTTGGACTGGCGATAATGTGGTGGTAAAACGGTGTATGTCGTTAGAAAAATGTATGGATATGTGACGTTGTTGAATTGTACTGTGTAGATTATGAATCAAGTCGTACGGTTGTTGATGTTTACAAAATGCTAAGAGGGAACATTATAGTAAAGACGCCAAAGACGGTAGGTTTGGCATTTTGAATCTACTGTTCCTAGGAGTTTCTTGGATGAAAAAAGTGTGGCTATAGTGTTTCCCTAAGAATATTATTCTTATTCTAGTGTTTCCATAGATAGGTAGTTGAAAGCCAATTGCACCGGGATCTGTCTTTTTTATTTTACTTGGATTATTTACATAATTCTAAAGGGCGCCGATGCCGGTGGGTTACCGCTTACGTCACATACCGCGTCCCGCGGGTGACAGGACACGAGGCGGCGGCGTCGGGTTCTACCTGCGTTCTGGCATCTACGCGCGACAACTACATCCACCAGAGTCACCGCTAGTGGAACAAATGTGGATCAGTATCAAGCTGAACGGCCTGAAATTTGCGATCGGTACCGCTTACCGCCCCCCGTGGTTAAATATAGATACCTTTATAGACGCATTGACCGAATCCGTTTGTGCTTTCTCCACATTTGATCATACTGTTCTCATGGGTGATTTTAATATCAATATGAGCTCGACTGACGAAACGAATACTAAGAAAATGGTAAGCTTTTTACACAATATGAGCCTCAATCAATATGTTACTAGCCCAACTCACTTCACAGATCACTCTGAGACAATTTTAGATCTTATATGTAGCAATTGTAGCGTTACGAACTTGAAGGTTGATCACGTCCCAGATCTTAGCAGCCATGCATTTATCTCTTGTAACTTATGCGTTAGAAAACCCAAGCCGTTGCCTAAGTTTATAGTGTACAGACCTTTGAAAGATATCGCCTTGAATGAATTTAATGCTTTTACTCAATCTGTCAATTGGGATCGACTTTTAAACGACAATATCAACGACTCTGTCCAAGCTTTTAATGCATACATACTGTACATCTATGACACATATGCTCCAATTAGAAAATCCCTAATTAAAAAACAAGGATACCCATGGATAACACCTACAGTAAGGGAAATGATGAAACTGAGAGATGAAGCCCACTCTAAATTTCGCACGTCTAAACTAGATTCCCATAAACTGTATTACAAGCAACTAAAAGGTGTCGTAAATGAGGCTTTGTGGTCTGAAAAAAGGGCATACTTCCAACATAATATTAATAATAGTTCAAAAAATCCTCGGCAACTATGGAAAAATATTAAACGTGATATTGTTAGCTTCAATTCAAAACAGTATAATCTTCCTCCCAATTTAAATGACCCAAATTTAATCAATGCTCATTTCCTTACTCTCCCAGGAAATGATAGTGTCGCGATCTCTGAACTTACCTTTTATGAATTTAACCGCTTCGGCGCGTCTTCATTTAGCCTAAAACCGGTGAATGAAACTATTGTTTCCAAAATTATCATGAAAATCAAGTCAAATGCCCAAGGTGCAGATGGAATATCACGTGACATGATCATACTGACACTACCACATACCCTGAAAATTATTACAGCTTTAGTCAATAAGTCTATCCAAACTGGAGTTTTTCCGGATATGTGGAAGGAAGCACGAATCAAACCAATTCCTAAAAATAATAACCCGGCTGATTACAAGGATCTCAGACCGATCAGCATTTTACCATTTCTGTCCAAAGTAGTTGAAAAAATCGTTTGTCAACAAGTAACGGAGTATCTTAATGCTAATGGGATCTTGCCTGAAAAACAATCCGGGTTTAGAGCAGGTCGTAGTACAGCGACAGCACTTTTAGATGTCGTCGACGACATTTTGTCTGAGGCAGACCTTGGAAACGGAACTTTATTGGCTTTACTGGACTTTTCGCGTGCATTTGATACAATTAATCACAACCTACTTATATCCAAGCTTGCTTACTATGGATTCGACTCTGTGGCCCTGAAATGGTTTTCCAGTTATTTAGAAGACCGTTCTCAAAAGGTGGAACTGTGCAGTGAAAGTGGTACCTATAGCTGTTCTGTGGCCTCACCTGTTCCTCGGGGAGTTCCACAAGGCTCAATATTAGGGCCAATATTATTCATTCTGTATAGCGCGGATATAGTACACTGTTTAAAGAATTGTAGCTATCATATCTACGCCGACGATCTACAAGTATATTTGCCATGTCAACCCAGTGAAACCTTAGTTGCGGTAGACGCCATTAATCGGGACCTGAATCGCATAGCCGATTGGTGCTTACGTAATAACCTAGTTTTAAATCCAAATAAATCTAAATTTATGGTTATTGGCACTAATAAACAAAGGCAAAAAATTAATGAGTTTATACCACAATTGAAAATAAGAGATAATAATATTGAACAAGTTACAGAAGCTAAAAATCTGGGAGTGATCATGGATGAAAACTTAAGATTCCACAATCATGTTTGCGATGTTGCTAAAAACTGCTTCTATAGGCTCAAGATTCTGTACCAAGTTCGGAATTACTTATCCATAGACCTCAGAATTACTCTATGCGAATCACTGATATTATCAAAACTTAACTATGCTGACACAGTTGTAGGTCCCTGCCTCTTATCTCACACAAAGAAAGTGATTCAGAGAGTCCAAAATGCCTGTGCACGTTACTGTTTTATAATTCCACCAAGAACTCACATAACTCCATATCTTAACCGAAGTGATCTCATGAACATGGAATCTAGGCGCTCTCTCCACTTTGCTTGCCTACTGTTCGGGATTGTGAAATCTCAAGCACCTCGATACCTGCATGAGAAACTCCGGTTTTTGCAGCGCCAAAGGTTATCTACACTTCTCATGTGTCCCAAACACAAAACTGCAGCATTTCGTGGCAGTTTTAAGTACACCGCCACAAAATGCTGGAACAACCTACCGCCACCTTTCAAGCAATTAACTTCCTTGCAAGCTTTTAAAGTAAAACTAAAAAGTTATCTTCTATCTAAGCAGAAAGTAGTGTCAGAGTAAACAAGACAAGTAATTTCGAATTTTAGGTAGGTACTGTTACTATTTATAGTTTGTCAAAGGTCTGTTTCATTTCAATCATAGACAGAGAGAATCATACTATCTTTGTCTTACACTAGTACTAGCACCCAAAAGAAAAGGATGAGTATATATTATTTATTTGTATTATGTATATAAGAAACACTTTGTAGGCCATGCTAGTCATACTATCCCTTGATGTCAACTGCTTCATTGTCGCTTCGCTATTTATTGTCGTAATTATTAGTTACCTATAGTTTTATCTTAATAACTCTACTGTAGCCGGTAGCTGCGCCCAACTACGCTCCCTACAGGTGTTCACGGAAGACCAGCGTCAGGTACTACTTCAGTAGGACCCGGCATTATGCTGAGTGTTCACCTTTTTCAGTGTAGGTATAGTTACAGTGTACAAGTTAGTTATAAGTGTTATTTTTTATTTTCCTTTCTTTCTGTGTATGTATTGTATAACTGTGTACTTATACTGAAATAAATGATATTCTATTCTATTCTATTCTATTCTAAAGATTGCTTATATTTTACATCAGCTTATCGCAGTCATAAAAATGCATTTTACACTTTCATTTCAAGTAAGTAGTAATTTTGCGAACTGTTAGCAGATGAGAAAAACTTATTGGTCGACGGTTTACAAATTGCCAACTACAGTCGATAGAAGAGTTTTATGGCCTGTGCACACCGACTGCGTGTGCGTGACGTGCATGTGCGCGTGCGGCGTTGTAGTATACAGATCCTTATGAGAGATGGCACACCGCTTGCGTGACGTGTGCGTGTGCGGCTCCAACATTGTAGCGCACGCACACGCGCACGTCACGCACACGCAAGCCGGTGTGGCTCGGCCTTTACTACTAGGTCAGTCAGCAGCAGAAGTTGCTCAGCGGGCGAGGTGTTCAAAATGATCTCGACACGACTCTTTTGTTAAGAGAATAAGATTGTGTCAAGGTAATTTTTAAGTTTTGCTGCTGACTGTACCAACCATCTAATCTGTTGTCTAATAACCTTAAGGAAATTTCCCAAGGAATAACTAGGAGGAAAAGGCTAAGATGCGTACTAGATGTCCATTAATCACGTATCGGCAAAGGACATTTCAAGGTGGTCGATGGTCTGAATGCTGAATGCTGAGTGGTGACACGGGCGACCGTGACATGACCTTGTCTTATCGAAACGTGATGAGATAGGGCAGGCTGTAGGTCTGTCATATTCTCCTACTATAAGGTCTATAAGTGTTAATAAGGTGGTTCGCTTTCCATACAAAAAAAATGCGTTATATTAAGTAATTACAGACTATTACTACATAAATATGTGCGCATCTGTCTACTTTCAAATGTTTATTTGCGCTAAATTGATGTAAAACTTTGTTTTATACAGAAATCACGCAGAAAACGTTATTTTGATATGGCATTGATATGTGTACTGTATACTGTGTGTGTATAGTGTGTGTAATACTGATTGAACTATTGAAAAAAAAAATCTCTACCAAACAGCTGTCTATATTCAATTCCTAATAATGATTGCTTTTAGAATAGAATAGAATAGTACTTATTCGTAAGCACAAACAATGGAGACAATAATAAAGAAAACACAAAATAAGATTAAAGTGCCACGAAAATGGCCCCATCTCAGCATGTTGCTGGTGGCTTCCAGCGCTGATCTTCCGATGAGACCATCAAGTGAGAAGAATCACGGAAGGCAACAGACAAGAACAAAAAAGAATTTTCTCATTCTTTTCTCGCTTACTTTAAGTAGGTAGCTAAATCTGTAAATACCAAGGGATAAAACAAATATTTGACTTAACTTTTCGTTAGCAGTCAACATTGATTTGTTTGTAAAACTTTTACTATCAACGGAATGAAATGAAAGATGGCGTGATAGGTTGTCACGTGGACGCGAAGCCGGTTTCCGTTCCGGTCCCGGTCTAAGGCCGCGCCTGCAAAATAACCGGATTGCTCCACTATGTGGTAAAAAACATATGGTCGGTGCACCTATAGCTTTGGAGGCGTATTCTGATTGTGACAAACCTAACAAAATGTTATAAATTTAACTATTAGCTATTAAACCCAAAATATTACTTTGTTAATCCGCGTAAAAGATAACGTGCTAGTCAATCAGTGCTAACCCGTTATACTCACTTGCGTATTTTTTACATGCAATTAAATATTTCCGCATGATATTATTATTAATTAATTTTATTTTTTAATATTTTATTACCTTTTTAGGTACCTACATAATGGAAATGTCTGTTAATTCACAAAAATTCCTGATATTTTCGAATTCCGGCCGCATTGCTGACAAAAATTTGTTCGACGCGATGCTGAACATTCCGCAATAAAAATCAGGTCTGAAGCCGACATAGGTAGGGTTTTTAGGAACGAATAAGTTTGCACCTTATGTATTACTTAATACTTTATTAATGCACTTCGTATTCTTTTGTATAGTTGTAATGCTCATGTGTGTAAATTATAATTTATTTGTTAGGCTTCTCAGTGAGTTCATTAAAAAAAACACTGTTTCTAAGTTACTACTCATTGTTACGATGATAAACACATGTCAACAAGAATATTATCAAATGTTACCTAAACGATCTGCTGCGATGTTTGTGTTTGTATTGTTTGGTGTTTATATTGTTATCACTCGTCAACTTGTTTTTAGTATTAATTTTCGACCTTGTGACTATGAATTAGTACGCACTAGGTTTGTAAACATGTCTACGTATAAAAAACCGATAATACTCCTATCAATACCTACTTACCTGCTTATATATTACGAAATAAATATATATTTGTATACACTGCATGCTATTTATTATTTTATACTTTTGAATAATTACCAAAATAATAACTTTCAGAGGCAAATTTCAGTCCGGCAACATTTTGTATCGCCCAATGGTTTATACTTCCCCAGATTAACATCTATTGAACGCCGCCATATGACTATCCTCAAACAGCTGCTTATAAATAGTTTGTTTTGCCAGCTAGTGTTCTCGCATGTTATTAAATATGTAATTAAAAATAAAAACTTTAAATTGGGTTTATTGAATGCCGGCTCGTTAGGAACACGACATAATGAGTTTTTAGTAGCCCTTAACCGTCACCCTGTGGACATCTTAGCTATAAATGAGACTTGGTTACGTATTGGTGAGGAACTGCGTGCCCCGGCTCCGCCCGGTTTCCGTCTGCGTCACTCGCCGCGACCGGCCGGTCAGCGCTCACGCGGCGGTGGTGTTGGATTTTATATAAGTGAACATATACGCCCGCGCGTACTTACGACGCCGTCGTCGGCTCCCAGCGTTGAGCAAATGTGGCTTGGCCTTAATCTTAATGGCAGCAAGATTGCTATAGGGACCGCGTACCGGCCCCCATGGCAGAGTGTTGATGTTTTTCTTGATGCACTAACTGAGTCAATATGTTCACTATCAGCATATGATCATGTCGTATTGCTAGGCGATTTCAACATTAATACCTTACGCGCTCATGATCCGAGCACAATCAAGTTATCAGATTTCTTACGCACACTACAACTATCGCAATTTGTTAATGGACCTACCCATTTTACTGATCACTCAGAAACGCAGATAGATCTAATATGTTCTAATACAAAAATAGGATATGTAGCGGTCAACTATATTCCCGACCTCAGTCACCATGCGTTTATCACCTGTGAGCTTAACATTAGGAAAAATAAGCCGGTTCCAAGGTGGTTAGTGTACAGACCGCTTAAGGATATTGATATGGAAAGGTTTAACGCTGACCTTGAATCTATAAACTGGGAATGCTTGGTGTGTGACAACGTCGGCGATACTCTTTTCCATTTCAATATGTCCATTTTACAGCTTTTTGAACTCCACGCGCCTTTTAAAAAAATTCTAATAAAAAAGAGACTTCATCCTTGGATCACTCCTACAGTCAGGGAGATGATGCGGCTCCGTGATGTAGCGCACGCAAGATTTCGCCGTACTGGGCTTGACTCTCATAAAAAATTCTATAAGGATTTAAAAAACATAGTTAACACAGCTATTTTTACCGAAAAATCAGCCTTTTATCAAACATATATTACAAGTAATCAAAATAATCCCAAAGTTCTGTGGCAAAATATCAAAAGTAACATCGCCGATTTTAAAAAACCTAATGAATTGCCACCTAGCTTTAATAATCCAGATCAGATTAACAGCCACTTTCTTAATTTACCTACGAGAAGAGGCGTCACTCCAACCAGTCTAATGTATTATGAGTTCCATAGATTTGGTTCTGCGAAGTTCATGTTAAAACCCGTAGATGAAAGCACCGTTTTAAGTATCATTAAATCCTTTTCAAGCAATGCAGTAGGCACTGACAACATCACGTTGGATATGGTTGAACTTACCTTGCCTAGAACCCTATTTATTATCACAAGCATCATCAACCAATCCATCTGTACTGGTGTTTTTCCAGATGACTGGAAATCGGCGATAGTTAGGCCTATACCCAAAACACCTCAACCTACTGACTTAAAGGACCTTAGGCCTATTAGCATTCTGTGTTTCGTATCGAAAATTCTTGAAAAAGTTGTATGTCGGCAATTAACTGATTTTCTAGAAGACAATAACATATTACCAAATAAGCAGTCTGGATTTCGGAAAGGGCGCAGCACGGCCACGGCACTCCTGGACGTGATCGATGACATACTAACAGCGCAGGATAAAGGAGAGGCATCTATCCTAGTCCTCCTAGACTTTTCCCGTGCCTTCGACACTATAAATATTTCGCTATTGCTGTCTAAACTTGCTTACTATGGGTTCGACGTCGGAACCATAAAATGGTTTGATAGCTATCTCTCTGGTCGTTCGCAGAAAGTTGGGCTTCGTAATAATTCTGGACTAACAGATTACTCTTTAAATGAATCTGTAAATTGCGGAGTCCCTCAGGGGTCGATCCTGGGTCCCATTTTGTTTATTTTGTACGTGGCAGACATTGCGAGTTGTATAAAGAACTGTCACTATCACATGTATGCAGATGACCTACAAATTTATAAAACGTTCCATCCCCGGGAGACACAAACTGCTGTGGAGCTGTTGAATCAGAATCTTGATCGTATCGACATTTGGTCTGGCCAGTGTGATTTAGTCCTTAACCCCAACAAGTCAAAGTTTCTAGTGCTTGGCACTAAAGGCCAAGTTGACAAAGTTACCAGCTTTGATATTAATGTCATGCTCGGGAGGGAACGCCTCGAACGAGTCTCCGCAGCACGTAACCTTGGCCTACTCTTAGACGAGGGCTTGCGTTTTGAACAACATGTACTCGATGTCGCTAAAAACTGCTACTATAGATTGAAAGTGCTATACCAGGTTCGTCAATATCTCAGTGTCGACCTTAGAATAAAACTATGCGATACTTTAATATTATCCAAACTCAATTATGTCGATACTGTGATTAATGGTTGCTTACTGGCTCGTTCGAAGGCACTCCTTCAACGCATCCAGAATGCTTGTGCCCGTTTCTGTTTCCCCATCCCTCCACGTACTCATGTCACCCCTTATCTTAACAGTGGTAAGATTTTGAAAATGGAAGCACGTCGATCGTTGCATTTTGCGACCCTTCTTTTCGGTGTAGTAAAATTTCAACAGCCCCAATACCTTTTTAACAAGTTGTCGTTCTCCTCCCGCCCAATGAGAGATGCCATTCGACTTCTCTGTCCAAGACACGGTGGTTGTGCAGCATTTCGTGGCAGTTTTCGCTATTCTGCCACGAAATGCTGGAACAACATACCCCCTCCAATACGTAACTCAAAAACATTACACACTTTTAAACTTAAATTTAAACAATATCTTTTCAGCTTGCAACTGCCGTGTTCTTAGTGTTCCATGCATCTTAGTTAAATCATTTTCTCTTTCTCACAAATTTTATATTATAAATCTAATTCTTTGTTTATTCGAGTTCCCTATTTTATGCTCCACTATATTTAATATTATACTAACTAAATACATGCTTTGCCTGACTTCTTCTATATATTATATTTACATATTCCCAACCTTCCACTTCACTTCCATACTTCCATATCAAATTTGTTTTTGTCTTTTTTTTCTTTTTCTTCTTGTATAAGTTTCTAATTTATGTTTAATATTAAGTACTGAATCACATTTTGCACTGCCTTTACTGTTCTGAGCTATCTTCTTGCCCTGGGCTCCACGGAAGACCAGCGCTGTAGCATATATATTATGTTAGAGCATATGCTGAGTGGTGTCCATTTGTAGCCTCTATAGCAGCATCAAGACTACGACTAACTATTATTGCATGTTAGTTAAGCTACTAATAGTTTTAACTGTTTAGTGTATAAGATCCTCTTTTTTTTAAAATTAATATGTGTGGTGCTGTATGTAGATGGTTTTTGCAATAAACGTTTTTCTATTCTATTCTATTCTATTCTAAAAGGCCAAAATTCCTGACATCTGGTAACCCTAGGTGAGGTGAGATACCGTGGTGCTTCGTTACTAAAAACATAGCTTAGTTTTAGACTAAGATTAGTTTAAATATACAATTTACTAGTAATAAACTTTATTGCACACCTCAATACAAGAAAATAACACAGAAAATACAGCAACACAGTGCGATACAAAAATATGTATAATACAGCCAGTAAGTATTACATTTTTTACTACCTCAAAACTAACTGATCGATCTTTGTCGAATGCACAAAAAACAAAGGCGAACTGCTCATTGAATGCTCACACAGAGTAACTGCGTATTGTAAACGTATTGTGTTATGCTAATGGAGAAATTACAAATCTATTGTGCGGCGCATTAGTCATGATAAAATAATACCTGAATTATAGTATAAATATTACAGAAATGCGCCACGACTTGGTACTGGGGGTGACTGGGGTCAAACACCTCATTCTATAGGTATAGGTGATGGTGTACGCAGTCGAATGCTGATAGTGATCCTGCGGCGCTCTTCTACAAGGCAGAGTCGGCATTCGTGGTGGCTTTAGAGCAGCGGTCGACAACTCACTCTCACTTGCGGCCCGCGAGCCTCCTTGGCTATTTCTTATGTAATATTGACAAGTGACAATGTCAGATAAAGTCATAAATATTAACAAAGTGCGGCCCGCGTCCACTTCGTTAACTGTTATGTGGCCCTTGGCTGCTAAAAGGTTGCCGACCGCTGCTTTAGAGGAACATGGTTCGGTGAGTAAAAGACACCGTTGTCTGTTAGATTTAGACTAATTTATTCCATCATAACTAAGCGTTCATGTTATCTTGACATCACATCTCGATATCTGATCTGAGTATAGGTTGCAGCACGCGCTGATTATATTTTGCTGACCGCCGTAGTGGTTTTGGACGGTAGTCCTACCACTGGTTAGTCCGTCATCGCTCCTGGTCCCCTGGCCCAGGTGGCATGCGTAAACGCATATCCTCAACGTTAAAAAAAGGTGTAGGTAATAGTGGTGTCCCGTAGGAGTTAGTCGACAAGTTTAGCTATTACATCAGCACGGATATGATGGTCGTTCTTGTCTACGTGACAGCGTGATAAAAGCGGTGTCCGTCACTTTCTATCCCACGGTGTTAAACAGTGACAGTTATTTTATCACGTGGATAAAGATGTATAAAGTTATCCATAATACGTCGGCAGCTCGACGGTGACTGGTGACTAGCAATATCATATGATGCAGAAATCGACGTTCGGATCGTAATAGCTGCGACGATGCTAAGGGAATTTGAGTAAGTAATTCAAAGACAATGTTTTAAATGTGTGATTTTGTTTACGATATTGTACAGTCACCACACGGGATTGTTATGCCATTTAGGGTTCTTGCTAAATTGGAAATTCTATAGCGTAAGTATTGAACAACCAATTTAGCTAGGACCCTCAATCACTGTTGCCAACTTGGCATAAATGATGCCACATCTGGCATATTTTCATTCGCTTTGGCACCATAATTTTCCATTTAGCATCTGGCATATTTTTTAGCATAATTTAGTCTAAGCCAAGTTTGCACCAACTTGGCAGCAACAATAATTATGCGCCATCGCCTTATGTGGTTCATATTTTCATATGAGATTTTGACTTTTGTGGACGGATGGACGTCAACGGACTATATAAAGTTGGTCAAGCAGATCTTGTCAGTAGAAAAAGGCGGTAGATTTGAAAAATGTACTTGTTTTAAGTGTCTAATTTCAAGTGATATTTTAGCATTTTTTTTAGCATATAAATTTCAAAAAACTTTGGCATAATTTTAGCATAATCTAGACATAGGCTAGCATTTTTTCAAAATCCGAGTTGGCAACACTGCCCTCAATGGCGATGGCGCAACAATCGCGGAGCGAGATGGTACCATAAGCATTATTTATTATTTATTTTGTTCGGCAGTGGCATTCAAAGGGTTATTACTTATTTGATTAGAAGTTCCGTATTCTGCGGCATGATTGGTGTGGCTTGCGGGGGGTCATTGTACGAAATTGCGCAGGCGGCTTGCGGTCCGCAGGCTTGTCTGACTGTCTGCGACGCGTAGGCAACTGTTTTGGCGAAATTGACGAAACTTTAGATATTATTTACAGGTGCTTAAAAATGTTGGTCAAAGGCAACTACAATTTTAGCGAGTTAAGGGCAATCGGGCAATAACCACCCGGAAATAAATAAATAATAATAAATAAATAAATATTATAGGACATTTTTTACACAAATTGACTAAGCCCCACGGTAAGCCACGGAAATCGAGCCTCTTTCCTGAGGAAAATGTAATAGTTAACGATTTGGATACATTTTACTTAAGCATTAATTTTAAATATCTCGAAAATGTCTGGCTCTAGCTAGTCAAGTAGTTTTTGGTTCGTTTGGAGCGGCCCAGGACCTGATGACTACTATAATAACCAATATAACCATTCTTACAATTTGAATATATCAACCAGCCTAATAATTGACTAACAAAAAGCTAATTCATATGTAAGTTTGTTGACTTGGTATTGGTAGTTAAAATTCTCCACTGCATACAAGCGCCGTTAGTTCGCGCTACAAACAACATATTATATGATATAATCTAAACTTTGATAGATCTTATGACGCTGGGATAAGGTTCACGAATGGTCTTACTGTCAACGATGGCGACATTTATGTCTGTCTTGTGTTATGTTATATTGTGTTGCCATTGGGTTGCCATTATTTTGTGTTACAGCTTGCCAAAAAAGAGTAGAAATTAAAAAGTGGCAACACTGTAGTGTCGTCCCTTTCAAACCAATTCATATAAGAAAACGGGACGACACTACAGTGTTGCAACTTTTTAATTTCTACTATATTTTGCCAAGCTGTATGTTACATTGTGTTGTAACTTCGAAAAAGGGTTTTCTTTCATGTTTTCATGTTTCATCCGTCAGACAGATTGGTGAAGGTCGACCATATATCTCGGATCTCCTACTACACTCAGCGTCAAAAAAATCGCACATCTTAACTTTTTTATTTCAAGCGGTTTTAAACCTTATATTATATAAGGCAAGATAAGACTATGGGGCCTTATTTGAAAGGTTATGAAATCCTCTATTAATAAAGGCATAAAATGGAAGATCTACCCCATACAAAAAGAAAATTTTCAGGAAAAACGAATCGACGTGTATTCAGGTTAAAATTGCAACGAATAAAATCACTACAAAATCAACAGATACAGAAAAAACAAACTTAAAACTGAACTTAAAACCTAGTGCTGCTTCCTCTTGCCCTCCGAGTAGCTTCCATGTGATCAGTCATGACTGTCATGAGAGCCACGATGCGTTTTTGAGGAAAGTTGTTCCACTCCTCAATAATGGCATTTTGAAGCCTGTCGAGAGTGGCAGGAGGAGGATCAGGCGACCAAACCCGCCGTTTTAGCTGATCCTAGTGATGTTCGATTGGGTTCAGGTCAGGGCTCCTTGCTGGTCACTCCATTACGGTGATCCCAACCTTCCACAGTTAGTCTCACACAAACAACGCAGTGTGACAGCGGGCGCTGTCATGCATAAACTGGAAGTTGGGTCCAACAAAACCATCATATGGCATCACATGCTCCTCCAAGAACACCGTTATGTAACGCCGAGCAGTCAGGGATCCCTGGCTGTGACCACCTTCAATGCGGGAAATGAACAGGAGATCAGCTTACTCGTCGATCGAAATGCCGCCCCAGAACATGCGAGCTTCGTCCCCTTAGCAGACGGTTTCTTCAGTGCAGGCTTACGTAAATTGCTCTCCCTGCCTCCTTTACACCCCCCTGCACCTGTCGTTGGTGTAAAAGCACACCCTCGTCCCGTCGGAAAAGAGGAGATTCCTCTATTGTTCAAACGTCCAATCTTCGTGCAGTCGGCAAAATTGCCTCCTGGCTAGTCGATGCTATTGCTTTAATTGGGGGCCTGTAGCAGCTCTACGGGGCAATTTCCTCTTCTCTTCCGGCTTTGTTCTGATCTTAGAGATGCTTACTGCTGTTTTTTGAGCTGCTTGAAGCTGCTGCTGCAGCTCAACAGCCTCGGAGAAACGGTTCTGCAAAGAGTTCGATACAATGTACCGGTTGTCTTTAGCGGAAGAGCAGTGTTGTCTTCCAGGTCCAGGCCTCCTGATGTAACCACCAGTCACCTGGAACCCCAGCAAGACTCGACGGACTCGGACACCGCTTATGTTAAATCTTTCAGCAACTTCTTACTGCCATAGTCTTGTTTGCAGCAGTGCCATCTCATGAGCTGCTCCTTCTGGCCTGGTAGCCATGTCCAAGGGCTTTTTCTTGCTGTAACGGTTCATTAGTAACCTCAGTGACCTCTGGAGAGCGAATAAACCATAACTAACCTTTACCCTCCATTTTATACCCGTCCCGGATTGCACAGCAACGGACCGATTAAAATTGGATCTCGGCCTTTTTTTAAACAAAACGCCTATGTTCGGCGATGGTTGTTTTTACGGATAATGACGATTTATCTTTTTAAAGTTCATTAATTGCGCTTTCAAATGATACCAATATTGACAGGGTACAATGCATTAGATAAGAGCTATATTTGCTTGAAACGAATTTTTGGTGAGGTGCGATTTTTTTGACGCCGAGTGTATTTCGAATTTACCCCAATGCACTTTAACTCAGTTTCGATCGGAAATGTACCAATACGTAATTACAATATCAATATCCAGATGTCATTACAAGTACAAGTTCGATTAATATTGACTTAATTAATTTATGATCAGCGGAAAATTTCATCTAAGTGTCAGTTACTGCGCAAATATAATATAGATAACCCCTAGGATAACCTTTAAGTGCATAACGATCGGGAACATAAATATTATACAGGTCAGATCAATTCAGTTATCACTTATATCAGGCTATAAATATAATGGTCGACACTGCACGTGGTGGCATGCACTTATCTTTCAGTACATAATAGTGACTACTGTTTATTCAATTTATAAATAATATGGGCGCTAATTCACGCTCAATAAAGCGTCAGTGTATGACAAATGGCCATAAATGCTATCTTTCATCTTAAGGCCCCAGTACACAATGGGCCATCGCCGGCCACTCCAAGGGACGCATTTATGCGTTAGAGGGAGCAAGTGATATTGCTATCTCATTCTACCGCAAGGCTGCGTCCCTTGGAGTGGCCGGCGATGGTCCATTGTGTACTGGGGCCTTTAGAAGCATTCCGCGGGCTGTCCCGTACAAACGCATTTTATTACTTTTACATTTTTTTTTTCGCGCATGAGAGGAGGCCTGTGCTCAGCAGTGGGACGTATATAGGCCGAAATGATGATGATGATGATTTTTTTTCGGCGTTCAAAATCGATGATTATTTCGTTGGACTTATTGACTTATTTTACGCTATTTGTCACAGAAAAATTAAACTCCTAAACCTACAAATCATCAGAAAAAATCGAGTACGGGACAACGCTAGACAATTTCATGGAATATAACGTAGAGGTTGCGTCCTTACCTGTTGCTTCGGAGCCCAGGGTCTATTTTCCGACTATTTCTCCTCTACTTCGCAGTTTTTTGTCTTCCGTGTTCTTTATAATGTATCTATCTGTCTTCGGCATCCTTTTTTATGAGACCGACGGCAACGATATAGCTTGACAATCAGTGGCGTATTTGTCCTAAAGGCCCAGTAGGCCCGGGCCTAGGGCGGCAAGATATTTAGGGTCGGCAAATTGTGACAAAAAATTCGCTGATGATGATGATAACAAGAAATAACTCAAAATGTAGTCAATATGATGGGTGCTGAGAAAGGGCGGCTACAGGGCCTGGGGCCTATTAGGGCGGCAAAAACTGCAAACCGCCACTGTTGACAATGTAGACATTAGTTACCCAGGTAACTTGCCAATGTTTGCAAGATGTGGCCGTACAGTCGCCATCCGATATATCGGAGCGACTAAGGTGCTCACAAATATCTGAACACGCCCCTATTGTCAAGGCGTTAAAGTGCGTGTTCAGATATTTTTGAGCACCTCGGCCGCTCCGATATATCGGATGGCGACTGTACCAAATGACCACAAGCGCTATTGTTATTTATTTGATCGATTATACAATGTCTATAAGTAATTTTATACCCGTATTTGTTAATTATGTTTTCTAATTAGTCATGAATGCAGATTAAGTATATTGTTTTATTATAAATGTGTATTGGCGCGAGATATCACGATGTTACCGAAACTGGTTTTGGAAGGTCAACAGATAATTTATTATTTATTTGCCGTCTTTTATAACTATTGTTTCGTTTATTTATATAAATAAAATAAAGTAGAGTACTTCTAGTAGGTATTATAATAACAGATTTTTTTAACGTTTAGACATCTCCGGGTCAATAATATAGGTCGTACCTACTAAACATATTTTACTATGGGGTTTTTTTTTTATTTACTACTAGGTATGCAAGTTCTCACTTCCTTGTTTTTCTTTTAGGTTTTTAGTTTTTTTGGGAGGTCACTCAGTGCTCAGTGTTCGGGCGATTATGTTTTGTAAGTACTCGTAAAGTAAAACAATAAAGGGTAAAGTGGTAATGGTGAAATCAGAGTATTTAAATTAATAAAAACTCCACGATTTATCTCTTTTCTTTATACCAGGTCTACTATACCAGTGCGGTTTGACCGATGTAAAAGGTATAGAATATGGCCTACCTACTTTTAGATTTAGAATGTGAGAAGTTGAGAACCTCTAATCCTTTATACAATTTTGTAGGTACATATTACAGAAGAATTTTTTTTTAATAAATAAAAATGTACGGGAGTGTAAATGTAATGTAGTTTAATTAACTAGTGAAGACCGTGTTAGTTAAAATCAATATAAACAAGCAAATCTTCATCAGATCGTGCCCGGAATTCGCAGTCCGTCAAGGCTTTATCTCGCTGCGCATATATAAGATCATGCGCGGAAGGCGTGCTGCGCAAACGCATGTTTTTTTACCGCTACGCATGGCCATATTTGACCATTCGTTTTACTTTGATAATTCGGTTAAATCCAAGGAAATGGATGGTAATAAGAGGGAGAAGACGCTATAATGAAGATGTTTTAACGGTGAATCATCTTTATCTTGTCACTAGTTGCCATGGTTACGGTCTCATGGGTCACTCTTAAAATACTAGTTATTTCGTATTTAAATGAACCACACTTGATTTTTTTGGTAGTTATAAGGCGTTTCCCTAATGGGACATCTACTAAGCACGTTTGTAGAACATGGTACAGCAGCTCTTCTAAGAAACTATGCTACTATTGTCTCCTGGCTGATGGGACGGAATAACAACAATAAATAGTTGATCGACATAGTTGATCGCTTGAAAGCTTTATCTCTCGTCACCAGATACTTACCCTGGACACAGGAGCGCAGCGGGCACAAGCGAGGCCGGCGGGAGGCCGAGTGGCGGGCTGCGGCGCGGGGACCACTGGGCCTTCCTTTACGCGAAACAGGGACGATGCTCTCGTCTGCCGAAAGAAAACATAACATTAGGCCTTAACTCTTTGGCGGGCCCCACAATTCTAAGACTCTTTGGCGCTAGTTTTTGCAAGGTGAATGTAATCTGGCCTAAAGGGGCCCACTGATTAACAGTCCGCCGGACGGTATCGGCCTGTCAGTTGTTCGGAACTGTCAAAATTTTGTTCTAACTGACAGGCCGATACCGTCCGGCGGACTGTTAATCAGTGGGCCCCATTAGGGGGAGACTATAGTAAAATCAATCATTCAATGTGCGCGACTACACTATATTAGAAGGCAAGATCGAAGCTAAAAGCAAAAGCAAGTGTCGTGTCTTACAGGGACCTAGAGAACCTGCCGGCCTAGCCAAGGTTACAATCGCTATCGCTTCGACAACGAAAAGCATTATGTCTCTCTATCACTCTTCCATATGCGTTTCGATCGCTACGGAGCGTAAGCGATTGGCATCTTGGCTACGCGGCCTGGCCGACGACCGCGAAAACTGGCGCATACTCTACCGACAAGAGCCATGCTCTTAGGGCCCCCCCACATCTGGCGTCTTTCGAGCGTCGGCGTCTACAATTCTATGGCCGACGTCGACGCAACGTCGACGCAGCGTCGACGCAACTGCGCAGCGACGTCATTTTCCATAGCGCTGGACCGACGCCGACAGACGCCGACGCTCGAAAGACGCCAGATGTGGGGGGGCCCTAAAAATTATGATGATGATGTACGCGAACCGCACTAGAAACTTACGTACCTATTGTGTTCTCTGCCACATCACGTCTACTCGGCCGTATTGTGTGACAGTGAAAACACTACGTTTTCGCAAGTGTTAAATTTTACTCTAGACATTAAACTATACACATGATGTTTTTTTTAGATCCAGTAGCATCCTGAGACCCCTCGTACAACATGTTGTACCTACTCCGCAATCTATTCTGAACTTTTATTGATTAACTAAAAGTTCCAAATTTAAAAACATAACAACTGCTTCTGGGTCACAGGAGGGTAAAGAAGTTGTTTCCTATGACCCTTATCACATGACATGATTAATGTACATCGACGAGTACGATACGGGTACGTACTAGACCCACACTTAATTAGCAATCGTATACCTTATTACAAGGGCATAAAGTCCAAGAAGTGACTATGATTCATTAGAATAATTAGCTTCAACACGTGACAATAACAATAGGGTGATGCAAATATGTTAATTGTTAGAAAACTGTTTATCGGTCAATCGTTGATACTTAGACACCTGCGGTGGCGTGATACATGCTAGGTGTTATGCGAATATAAGTCTTATGTTATTAGTTAAAAGGTCTGATTTAGACTAACATCTAGTTTATTGCAAATGTCATTAATAGAAGTTAGGACTTACTAATTTCTAACTAAACTATTAATATGAAAACCACACAAACTGCGACCAGACTTGAGTTGATGATACTGTAGTAAATGTAAACATTTTGTTATTGATTCTTTTGTGTGTCAGTCATTCGCAGTTGCTGCCATTATTTGTAAATACATACACAATTTATTAATAAAATAAGATAAAAATAGCACTAATAATTAAATAATAATAATTCAGCCTATATACGTCCCACTGCTGGGCACAGGCCTCCTCTCATGCGCGAGAGGGCTTGGGCTATAGTCCCCACGCCCCACGCTAGACCAATGCGGATTGGGGACTTGAAAAATAGCACTGCTTATAGTTAAGTAACTTCAATTTTAGGCCACCCGGAGCATAATCACAAATATCAACTCATAACAACATAATGACCAAATCCGGCGAAACAAAGTGGTTACTTTTTGTAATAAGGTTCGACACACAACAAAATTACATAAATAAACACACCAAGCCCTATAATTAAGTTCCAAAACGCAGGTATTCGCTGTTACGTAATACCTTTAGCATCAAATTTCATGAACACATTATGGATGAATTTTTATCAAGCAGGTACATCTTCAAGCGATACTACAAAATTTTCCTATAATATAAAAAAGACAACATTTATTGTGGAGGGTAAGAAATGTATCCAGGCTATCCTAGTGAGGGCCACTTGCACCTAGGGTTGCCAACTTTTTTTGGTGGAATATAGTATTTTCCAGAATAAGGCATCAAAAATATAGTACATGTAAAAAATATATAGTACTTTTAGATAAAATACTAAACATGAGTGTAATATACGGTTAATCGGAAATATAGTATTTTAGCGTACTATATATTTTTCCAAAAGTATATAGTACAGAGAGTCAAAATATAGTACAGTCATCAGCAATAGTATCTTACACAACTAGGGCCGCAAAAATATGTGACACGTTTTTATTTGGAGCGCAATAAGAGCGCGTCATATATTTTTGCGGCCCTAGTTGTGTAAGATACTATTGCTGATGACTGTACAATACTATATTAATTTTTTTTTTAATTTATTTATTTCAAAAAATATACTTATGTTTAGGTATACAAAAGTTTCGCCAAACTGTAGACAGTTTGTTGGCGAATAGTGCGCTCTCAATTTTTTTATAAGTAAGTACTTTATGCGTTATACCTACAGAGTACAGCACAAACTGTTATGTAGTACTATTCTAAGTTTAACTTAAGTCTAAATTTGTTACCATGCATATTGCCATAATTCAACAAGACCGGTTTGTAACACTACGGTCAGCATGCGTACCTACTTCACCTCACGACAACATTGACCCTGAGCCTTATTATTATGATGTTACGTTTTATTATTGTACTAGGCCGCTCTCGTGAGGTGAAATATTCACCCAAGGTTAATGCATTTTTGCAATAATACAAATGAACACTAATAAATCTATACATAATATACTATGGATTTATATTATCTAAAAATATTGATTTTAATCTTCTTTTAAACATCTGTTTACTCTTACATTGGTCGATTGAACTGTTTAGTTGGTTAAGAATCTTAGGTATTAAGTATTTACGAGTTCTTTGGCCGTAATAATTATAATATAATATAGTACGGTTGGCAACCCTACTTGAACCATTCACTAAGCCGGAGTTAAACCAGATAAAGGTTTATCTGGTTTACCATGGTTACCAGTACAATTTGACACTGACTTAACGGTTTAACCGGTTAACCCCGGGTTAGTGGGATGGTGCAAGTGGCGCTGAGAAGTGACAAAAATACCGGGACTACTAATACTAGTATTGTCCCGGTATTTTTACTACTACTTTGGTACTATACCTAGGTATAGTGTGATAATTATGTGAAGTGAAGTATGAGTATGAGTAATAAGGTCCACTGATGGACAGCTAAGGCCTGTGCACACCGATTGCGTGTGCGTGACGTGTACGTGCGCGTGCGGTGTTGTAGTATACAGATTCTTATGAGAGACGGCACACCGCTTGCGTGACGTGTGCGTGTGCGGCTCCAACATTTTAGCGCACGCACACGCAAGCCGGTGTGCACAGACCCTTAACAGTGTGGGCGATGGTATGTACACATCGCACTGTTGTCTTATCTTATCAAATAAAGACACTTATTAGTTCGTTTACGGAAATATAATAGACCGATTCTTCTTTTTGTGCAGAGATTTTGACGTAGGCCAGGAAGTGGGATTATTTCCTAGCAGTAGCCCGGCGGTACATGATACTTAGGGCCCGGAATGACGTAAAACGATTTGACGGCTCTTATAAATGTAAAATGTAGAAACAGGACGTTCAATATACAATTTCGCGACAAAGCAGCGTCCGTTTGTATTACGCCATACAAAGCATACATAGCACTTTACAACCGATAGGTACTTACTGCTATATAATCTCGAATCCAGACTTAAATCTGACAATTGCAAGCGTTTATTTCATGAGATTATCACGTTATCATATCTATAAATATGTTAAACTTCTTTATATCTTAAACTTAATATGTCTAAAGCGAAACTGATTTTTAGTGTTCCGTACAAAACTTTGTTCACGGAACACTTATGGGATCACTTCGGTCTTGTTTCAAACTGTTGTCAGTTTACTCTTTCTAATTCTGAATATCAGTATTAGTATCTAGATCAGTATCAGAACAATTTTCCCTTATTTCTCTAATGGCAAACTGATTGATACATGTTAGCTATGAGTATTAAAGTCCATTATATAAATTTTATTATCACTCAGTCACGTGTATAAAGGCAGTTATTTAAAAGCAATTAAAGTTGATCTTAATCGCGAGTTATGTTATGCGTAATTATGAACATGAGTAAGCATCAATTCGTTGCTTAAATATATATATTTCTCATGATATTACTCAAGAGTTTGGCGGGATGTATCGTGATTAATTCACGTGTTTCCTGTATCACGAAACAACATCATATTTTCAGAGTTCAGACTTGTATTAGATTATATTTCCACTAAGTTAAATCAAGTGATAAAATAAATAAATAAAATAAAAAGTCTTTATTGATTCAATATTTTAATAGTTATTTGTTTTACAAGGGGGCAAAGTTGTTGCTTAACCGCTCGTGCTAAATATTGATACCCGAGCAAGCGAAAGATTCCAAAATTGAACCACGAGCGTAGCGAGTGGTTCGAAAAATGGAATCTTGAGCGTTGCGAGGGTTTCAAAGCACGACGGTTAAACAAAATTTGCCCCCGAGTGAAACACAAAATTTTTCACCATACCAACCCGAAGCAAATATTAAATGTAAAATATCATTCAAAATCAAACCAAATCAAATCCAAATGAATGTTATTAAATATTTATCATCCAAAATCGTCATTTAAAAATCAATTCTACCAGAAAACATAAGAAAACAACTCCAAAATTGCATTTGATTACTTTGCCTCACATGTGAATAAAATGCAACTTTGCTATCAGTTTTTGAAGTGCAAAGTAAGCCTTTCCGAGCTGGTGTGGTGAAAATAAATATAGTGTGTTTAAAAAACTTTGTTCGTAAAGACCCCTCTTTGGGTTGAGGCCTCCTCCAGTTTTCGCAATTTTTTTCTATCCTTTCTAATCTTTTCCAGCTGTAGCCACTATTTCATCGGTCCACCTTTCACCCACGGTCCTCCAATCAACTGATACGTAGGTTTAGGTATATTCCATAAACTGCAAGTTAACTTTGAAACAGCAATAATCTTTCGATTCAATATCGTTCCAATGAGGAGAAAGCGGTCATTTTCCTTTAAGTTTCTCTGCGCCTCAGTATTTCGATGGCAGGTTTCGATCTACAGGTCTATATATCGACTTACTAATAGTAAAAGATAAAAGTATCATAAATGTAAGTTTTTCCGTCTGATATATTGGTACTTAACAGTGGATGTACATGATAATATTGATAATTTTTTACTCAAAAAGGCCTTATCACTAGCCCGATTTAATCTGAATCAATACGGTTTTTACCAAAATATCGTCGTATAAGGTCGTATTGTAGATTCATTTAATGAAAATACTAAAATAGGCGAAGCAAGAGGCGTTTATTGTATTATAAAACTTGGAATAGATTACAGTTTAAGAAAAATACATTTCATGACGGAGCCGAAAAGCAGTATGCTTCAAAAGATCCGATAAGTATAGTTCGTTTTTTTAGCATTAGAAAGAACTCCGCAGAAGCAAGCGTGCAGTTTTTATCAGGCTCGTTAATTGTTAATAATTATTGAATTATCTAATGTAGCATGGTCAATACATATAATTTACTTCAAATTGTTACCGCTAAAAGTGCCAGATTTAGAACCACAAGCGAAGTTCTTTCTAATGCTAAAAAAAACGGACTATAGGTATGTTTATGATGTCCACACATGTCGCAAGGGTACTTCACCACTTGACACACAATGCGTTGACATAATTGCCTCTAATTTCGACACGACAGGGCCCAAGCACGAAAGGAAGCGCAAAACGCGATCTTCCGCGTGGACTTGATGCAATCAAACGGCCAATTTACAGGTCACATGGTGTTGCAAAAGTAGCTAAACGGACGAAGGGGACATAAATATACAGTTTTAATAATGGGGGGTACTTGTTGGACGAGAAATGTACGGTGTGACAATCCACAATCTGGGCAGCGGGGAGACACTCCTGACTTCGGGCAAACTCAGCTCCGTTCTGCTCAGCATTATTAGGGTTGGCACCACTTGACCTTCTTTTGCGTGCACGACCACAGATAAGATAATGTCTTGAATTTTGACAATCCTAAATAGCCGAAAGGGATTGCCATATATTGGAAAGGGATAGCATGATTCGTCTATGAATCCTTGTAAGTCGAAGTATCCTTTCTGTACGGTAGTACTATTATTTATTCTGTGGTCTGGGGACAATTGTGAGCGTGGTGAAACAGGAGTCTGAATTGCCTGTGTTATAACTATAGGCATCAGAGTAGTGGAAAACGCGACGCATCGCAAGCAATCAATGTTGCAATCTAATCTAAATCGTGATCAAAGTCTCACGTTGAATTTCTATACGCGGTATACATATACAACATGCACCTTTAGATCAGCATAAAGATAAATATATGAAAATTGAAAACGAAGCAGGTAAACTAACGCTGCGAAAAATTTAAATAGACATATGTTAGTTCAGACCATCTAAAAATGTTCTTCTTTTTTTTTCTTCTGTTCTTAGAAAAATGTGCCATTTATTAAAAAATTGATTTAAAATGTGCCATTCTCAACCAAAAGTGTACTTATTGTCGGTTGTTTATTACCTAAGGCGCTATTTCCATATAACTTCAATTTGAAATCAACCTTATCGACAACCGGCAATGTGGTACCTTTTGGTTGAAAACGTCACAATAGAGCCATAAACCAGATTCCATAGAAAGGATTAATTCTTCAACATACACATCAATCTCATGGTGTCAAGACGGGTACCTAAATGAGAGAAACTTGAACGTTCAATGCAGCAGTAAGGTACATTCCATACTCAAATGCCAGCATCAATGGTTACTGGTACTGGCAATCGCGCGCATGATACGCTGGCACTAAAATATGGAATTTATCTACTGTATTTACGCTTCAAATTCCTTTAATATTAATGAGGTGTGTCCCGATTTACAGTGAGAATACGCGACGGTTCAGCACAGCACGTATTGTTGCATTTCGCTATGCCAATGTTTGCGGGCAGAACTAGCACATCGCACTAAGAGCTATTCAGTACGAGGTGCAATCCGTGATATGTATGATGAGCTGCCAAGTTCCGGGCTTGTTGTGTAGTGGCGTTAAACATATTCGAGGGCAAGGCGCTGCCGAAGCAAATAACGATACTCATACACTACAACAGTTCTTCAATTCTTTCAAATGCGCTCGATTGGGAATTGATGAAAGCGGCGATCGATTTTCTAGACTATATTTACAATTAATTTAATGACCAATCCCATTGTCTTGCTAGTGCATTGGTTAACAGGAATTGTTGCAATAACACAAGCGTCTGGTCACAATTATTCACCAGAATAACAAGTCGATGCACAGACTTACTTCCCCACGGTAAAGGTGAGACGCCAACGCCGCTTTTTTTAGGATAATCAAGTTGGTGAGAATCGAGTTCAATGGACTCATCAGTCTCATCACTGATGGCTTATATGACCGCATTATTTTGTTCCATAACAAGTCCAATATTGTTTTAGATAAGATAATGATTTAATGATTCATTAGGACACATTCTCTCAGACCCAGTTAAAAAAAAGTATAGCCTCATTCCATCATAATGGAATTGTTGGATGGAAACTAAACTACTTATAGCGATAGATAGGCTGATGTTTTAAAAAGTCAGGCATGCAACTCTACAATGCAAATACAAAATGATGAGATTGTTCTGATCCATAAGTTTAAAGCTTTTGATAGCATAGCATAAGCTATAGAATTATCTTAAAAGCTTGCACATATCTTTGTCGGTGAAAGAAAAAACGATATATAGCTATTTCACAACCACTTGAAACACAATCCACACGAAATTGAAACGAAATTACACAACGTTCAGAATAAATTATTATAACAGCCGGGGTTCCTCAAGGTAGCATTCTAGGACCGCTCCTATTACTCGTCCACCTTAAAAGGCTATACTGAACTACTCACCATCCGCTCCTGATCAAGTTTGGTATAGATGTCGAAATTGAAAATGACAATGTTCAGAATAAATCAGTATAACAGTCTGGGTTCCTCAAGGTAGCATTCTAGGACCGCTCCTATTACTCGTTATTAGGCTATACTCAACTACTCACCGTCCGCTCCTGATCAAGTTTGGTATAGATGTCGAAATTGAAAATGACAACGTTCAGAATAAATCAGTATAACAGTCGGGGTTCCTCAAGGTAGCATTCTAGGACCGCTCCTATTACTCGTCTACCTTAAAAGGCTATACTCAACTACTCACCGTCCGCTCCTGATCAAGTTTGGTGTAGATGTCGTTGTGGTGCCGACGGCGCGCGCGCACCGCCTGCCGCAGCGAGTTGGAGTCGCGGCCGCACCACCCACCAACTCTCTCGCCGACCACCTCCAGCATGTCGGCCACGCGGCTGGTGACAAAGAAAGAAGACGTTTTAAAACCTCATTTTACACCTATAACTATGCGCGTCCTTTTCGCACTTAAATACTTGTTATAGCTCCTCTACACGATGGGCCAGTGCCGGCTACTCCAAGGGACGCAGCCATGCGGTAGAATGAGATAGCAATATCACTTGCTCCCTCTAACGCATAAATGCGACCCTTGGAGTGGCCGGCGCTGGCCTATCATGTAGAGGAGCCATTAGAACGTGACAGGCATGGTAACAAGCGATAAAATCGCGACCGTGCTACGCCGCCTGGTGGTCAAGATGTTAAGTGCTTTTCTATCTCAATAACAGTTTTGAATGATTCACTAGAAATATAGGGAGCTCGAAAACAATACTAAAGGTAATCAACTAATCACAGTCCATATCACGGTCGATATAAGTCTAGTCTCTATCTCAAGATGTTAAATTGCCTTTTCATTTTTCGACTGGCGTTTGTCGTAATACGATTGTCTTTTTACGGCCCTTGTACAGTCAGCAGCAGAAGTGGTAGCTTAAGTGGGTGAGGTGGTTAAACTGATATAATCTGCATACGTTGTGCTCGGAACAGGTTTAACACTTCACTTGCACCGACTGTACATAAGTCGCCAAAGACATATTAATTTACATAGAATTCTAGCTCATATACTGTGGTTAACGTTGAGTTATGACTTCAAATGACATGAATTTACTGAGTTCGATCAAAATAATCACTGACAGTCGGATATTTTAGATGTCAAGTTAAAGGGAGTCAGTATAAATCGGAATAATCCATTCAATACAAAATACGAGTATAGAAATGACAATCACATTATACACAATGACAATAGACTCAAAAGAGGCACAATCTCAATGCAGCCGAGTACTAGGATAGGTCAGTAAATGAATGCTCAAAAAACGTTGTAGAGGGAAATGCTAGGAACACAATTTTTGACTCCGTAACTTTGTTTAGACTAGTTAGGAGGTGAACATATCAAAAGTCCCCGGCTGTAGCCCCGGTGCTGCGGGGTAGAGGGGGTTAAGAAGGTCGAATTTTTCGGTTTTTCATTGATATCTTGGAAACTTTGCATCTTAGCGACATGACTACTAAGACAAACCGAAAGCTCATAAAATTAGTTACAAGTTTTATCTAGTCAAGTTTTTCGATATCTTGAATAGTTTTTGAGATACCCGCTCTTGAAAGTTTATTTAGGGATTTTAATTTTATCTTGATATCTACATCAGTGATGCTGTTAGGCCATGTTTGGTATCATTTTCGTATAAATCGGGGGTGCTGAATTCATTTATGGTATCACATTGACACTATTCCGAAGTAAAACCAAAATTAAAAAATATATATTTTTAAAAATCCCTCTTCACGCTTAAACCGCTGAACCAATTTCGTTGAAATGTTGTATAGAAATAGTTTCAGTCTCGACACAGGACATAGGATGGTTTTTATAACCAAAAGCATCTTTTGAGGATGTGAAAAGTGGGGTGGAAGTTTGTATGAGGAGTCAATAACCGCTGAACCGGTTTAGGTGAAATTTAGGATGGTATACATCTGTGATTTAGATGAAAATGATACCTAACATGACTTCAAACTTTACCTTAAGCAGTATTTACCTCAGGAATTCAGTTTCGTCGACGAAGTTGAATTCCCCCCATACTCCATTTCACAACTTTAAAGGATGATTATTCAGATAAAAAGTATCTTATGTCCTGTCTTGGGACTCGAAATATCTGTATACCAAATTACAATTAAATCGGTTGAGCGGTTTAAGCGTGAAGAGGAATAAAAAAAAAAGGTATTTGTTTCAAGTTTATATGTTTTTTCTAAGGAATGATGTCAATATGATACCAAAAATGAATTCAGCACCCCCGATTTATACGAAAATGATACCAAACACGGCCTAGCAGCTTCACTAATGTAGATATCAAGATAAAATTGAAAGCCCTAAATAAACTGTCAAGAGCGGATATCGAAAAACTTGACTGAATAAAACTTGTAACAAATTTTATCAGCTTTTGGTTTGTCTCAGTAGTCATGTCGCTAAGACGCAAAGTTTCCAAGATATTAGTGAAAAACCGAAAAATGAGACCTTCTTTCCCCCCTCTCCCCCCCAGCACCGGGGCTACGGCTGGGGACTTTTGATATGTTCACCTCCTAACTAGTCCAAACAAAGTTACGGAGTCAAAAATTGTGTTCCTAGCATTTCCCTCTATAACTTCTTATTTCTTGGCCTAGGAGGCTATTTTCTTGAAAACGGAAGACATTTCTCTGACAATACAATGGCAAACATAACACATACACAGACAGTTCATAATATATAAAATAGATATACGCAAACATTTCTAAAGAGATTTGAGCCCAGAAATCTTTTAACTTCCTGTAAAGAAAGGAAAAGACAAAGAATAATGACAGTTTTAAAATTAATACGCGGGTATGAGTACAATGAGCTGAATTCATATTAAATGTTGATAATAAGTATTTGAACGCAAAGTAACACATAACAGAAAACATGTGACTTTCAAAGTTACAGGGTAGAAATTAATATAAAATTAACAACGAAATTATTTACCCACTTTTAATACCATTTTTTTAATTCCAATTAATAAATGAACAAAAACGGGTATTTTTAAACTTGTACATTATATAATATATGACAGAAATGACAAGAGAAGAAGGGAGACGAAAGAATCACTTATCTCAGCCAAATAAAAAATAATGCGTCGTATGTGGAAATTAAAAGACTGGCACAAGAAAGAAATGATTGGCGAATACTCCACCGACAAGAGCAAAGCTCTTAAGTTATGATGATGATGATGATGTATGAACTGTGGTTGATAAGATATAATTTTATTGCATAATAATAAATAATAAAACACTTAATTAGACATATATGATATAGAACAACACGATAACTCTGAATTCGCACTTTAAACCCGGCATGTTATGCATCCGGCTGGTCTTCGATTTTGCACGAATGATAATAAACTTGCTGTATCATTGAGAGGGAGCTAAAGCAAAATTGTAGTTGCATATTAATTGTTATTCGTTTTAATCAAAGGAAAATGTCACGATAAAAAGCACATGGAAAACTAGATCAGAGTTATTTGCAACAGGCAGACTCTAACCAAAATCGTACCTATGAGCCGGCTTAATAGAAACAAAAACACCAAAACACGTCTATTTAAGTATAATAAAATGTTGTTTGTATTTTGTATAAGTATGTACAGTCGCCATCAGATATATCGGAGCGGCTAAAGGGCCCCACTGATTAACAGTCCGCCGGAAGGTATCGGCCTGTCAGTTAGAACAAAATTTTGACAGTTCCGAACAACTGACAGGCCGATATCGTCCGGCGGACTGTTAATCAGTGGGCCCCTTAAAGTGCTCACAAATATTTGAACACGCCTCTATTGTGAGGGCGTTAGAGTGCGTGTTCAGATATTGTGAACACCCTGGCCGCTCCGATATATCTGATAGCGACTGTACCTTGCATAGTAAATTAGCCGAGTGAAACCATCGATATGAAAACAACAAGGTGACTGATATGGTAAAAGTGGTAAAACAAAACTCAACGGCTTTTAGATTTGAGAGACATTTATTATGATTTTTATGAATAACGTCGAGCCACCAGGAACAAATTTACAGTTTGCTGCCTTTATTCTTTAAGACAGCTTCTTATTTTATAAATTATTCATCGAGAGAAAATTTCTAAAATATGGAACTGCAGTTCCTCGATCCGCAAACGGAGCAACAGCTGACATTTACAAGGTTTGATGGTATTTTCCCTAACGCGATCGCCTGAGATCTTGTTCATAAAATTCTGTTACTTTCCTGTGGTCCATAGAGTCGCCAGTGTTCAAAAACCGATTGTAATGATATTCTTTGCGTATTGGTCCTGTGATCCTGTCCTGTCTGATCGTGCTCCTATCAATTAGCATTGAGACTTGTGTGACCTCTGTCTAATTGACATTGGAACACCCAATGGCATTAGATACGAGTACGTGTTCTTCATTCGTATCGCGTGCTTTGCCTTTAAAACGTAAACTGGTTATTATTAGTGTTTGTGTTAAGGCAGTTTAGGAATCTTTTCCCTTTCCGAATCTACGAAATATAGATATCCAAGATGAATAAAAACTACGCCGGTTGAAACCCGTGGTAATTTAGGCTGGGACTTTATTGGGGTATCTTTGTGAATTAATGGATGGATTGCAGAGAAAGGCTTTTGTATGAAGAATGTAAGAAGATAAAGATGAAGAACCACACGGTGTTAAGTCCTACAGCTGCTTGTAGTTGTAGTTACAGTAATAGATCGAAAACTTAAGTCTGGCTGGGCTGCTTACATAAAGACCAACATTTGCTAACGAAGTATGTTCAGAAGATACATGTGTATTTTGTATACGTATCTGTATTTATTTTAAATACCTACATAGCAAGTTGAAGTAAAGGACTTTAAAGGAACTGTTGACTTTGTCGCGGACGGAAACTGTCATGTATCTAAGTTGATAAGTATTAACGCCAAAATTTGTTCCGTTCAAATTTAAAATCTTATGCTATTTGCGTCTCCACGTCCGTGCTCTTGTTTTTAACTGTATCTGCGTTTTCCTTTGACCTTCGTCAAATGTGCTCTAATATTTATTTTCTCACAACTATGACGCTTGAGCTATTTACTTTTGCTAACACAGATGTTTTTAAGAAATTTTAAATAAAAACAAAATAATTTGTCTCATCTTGTCTCATTCTCCTATGAAAAACATAAAACCAATTGTAGAGTCCGTGCGGAAAGAGAAGAGTCGTGGAATGCAAGGGGACTCTGACGATGTTTTTCATGTACCAGTCGTATTTTTAATACTGACATCTACTGATATAGGTTGTAGACCTGGAGCAGTAACCAACTTTACATTTAATCTTATTTTTATATGCATCTCACGTGTATATTGAAGCGAACGAGAAGCGCGAGTAATGTCAAATGAGATGAAATGTAATTCTCGAATTCTGAATACCTACTCATAATTCTATTACGCATAACCCTTGGTGGTGCTGTCACCCGCCAACCCACCAAGTGTTTGATTTTGTTCGGATGAAATAATTGAATAGAACTAGTAAATTTGAGACCTCCAAGGCCTCTATTTTGCTCATATCTGTAGATTATTCAGTGTGTCGCAAGAGGTGTCCAAAACACATGAGGAAAAAGAACGGAGCAGGAAAACCTCACGGTTTCTTGACCTGTTTTTTATGTGCGTAGATAGGTGTGATGAATTAATGATAGAGTCAAAGAACATGGCACGTGCCTAACTCTGTATCTTTAGGTATTTAAATAAAAGTAAACAAATAATTTGTACATTATAGGGCAGTTATAAAATTTATTGGTTAACCAACCAAATCCAAAACCGCCTGGATCTGTCACTGAACGTCCTGATTTTAATTTACATTATTTTTTCATGTAATTTTTTCAGCTACCCTCTACTGGCTTAAGGAGCCATTTGAGGGTAGATTTTGTTTACTTTTATTTAAATACCTAGAGATACATGCAGACTTATATAAACAATATGTTTATGGGTTGTTTGACAATTAATTCCTCAACATCTAATAAGCGGAAAAAGTTCTCGATCATTTTGTCAGGTAAGGCGCATATCTCTAAAAATAAATATTTTACTGTTAAATGATGAAGATGAATTTATTGATCTTGGAAATGAAAAATTCAATATTGCTTTTGGAGGACGGGAGACGACGAGAGATCAAACGTTTCAATTTATTTTTTTCCGATAGACTTTATTAAATATCTAGAATCTAGAATTCAACATTTTATGAGATGGATTCGAACTATCCATGTCTATTGTATATGAAATATACACATCCACAACTATTGTTATAAAAGTTATAAAATAAACACGTAAGAGTCATACACTCGTAACATTGGTGAGCCGATGACCCCACAATGCCACTGCACTTAGTTTCCTGCTGCATATTGCAGAAATATCGCATGATTCTGGACGTCCGGTCGGTGCAAGGTGAAAGTGGCTGAGTGACAGTCAATTTGCTGCAAAAGTGCAAATGCCGCAAATGCGGAACGCTGTGCGGTTGACATATAACTCGTATGATTCTAAACGCAAAAACATTGCCGTAGTATCTAGGTATAGTGATAGTAGTTACCGCTGTTAGATCTAGATTCAAATACCACTGAATCGATTATTTCTTCATTGTATGTTTGTTGAGTACGGGGTCATCCATTAATTACATCACACGTTTAGGGGGAGGGAGGCGGTCAAGAAAATGTGACATATTGTGACATGGGGGAGGGGGGAGACGAGACACAAACTTTGTGACGTCACTTTAACTTCATCAGTAACCGAAAATTTATTTAAATTATTTTATTCGCTGTACATTTAAATAACAAGTTTTTAAAACTATAATCGTTTAATTTTCTTTCCTAAGCAGTTTTGGGTTATAAAATTACTAATATTTATATGGTCAAAAATATTTTGATAAAATATTAATACCTAATACTTAGGTACTTACTTAATTCGATTAGGCGATTTCGTAGAAAAAATGTGACGTCACACTAGGGGGGAGGGGTTTGCCAAATGTGACCAAGTGTGACAAGGAGGGGGGGAGGGGTCAAAAAACCTAGAAATTCGTGTGACGTAATTAATGGATGACCCCTACACGTTGGTACTTCATCACTTTCATAAGTATACCTAAGTAGGCAAAGTCGACGCTAAATTTTGCAAGTTTAAAGGCAAAACATTTAAACAACCCTTGACCAGTGGGGCGACACTCCTCCATTCGGATATTCTCGGCTCCGTTCGGCTCAGCATTGCTTCGAGCAATTATTAAGGTTGACACAACTTGACGTCCCTTTGCGTGCACGACCACAGACAAGATAATGACTTAAATTTTGACAACCACACAAAAATAGCCGAAAGGGATAGTGCCATACAATACAAATTTCGGTTTTGTAGGAAGTGTGCTTTCTTTCTGAACGGTAGTACATACTATTATTTATTATGTGCCTTGACCATGATATACATATTATGTGCATGACCGTTCAGAAGATGATATAATGAAATTGATGACGAATGTGGTGCAGACCTGTTTTGTTATGCATCCATTTAATATTATGCGGAGAACTTACCTACTCTATTAACTAGTGATGTACCGACTATTGATTTGGCCGACTAGCCGACTAGCCGACTAATCGGCGCTCGAATGGCCGATTAGTCGGCCGACTAGTCGGCTAGTCGGCCAGATCATTAGTTTCGTATAATTTCAGGTGAAAAACAATAGTTTCGCTCCTTTGGTTGCGCTATTCATAATATTATAAGCTTGGCTAAAATGTGTTATCTACAGGTTCAAAGAATTATCACAAGAATCCTCGTTCAATTTCTGTCTTTCTTTTATTTTGCGATCCTGAGCAGACCGTCAGTACAACTTGTAGGAGGTATTTCCAAGGCTCTATTTCCCGCACGTAGTCGCCAGTTAAGAACCTATCCGCTGTGGTCAGCGTCTTTACGAGCAACGTGCCCTTCTTATAAGTCTCTAAATTTTGCAATAACATTAACAATTCCTCATGGCTCCACCATTAAAAAAAAAACAAAACTGAATAATAATATAATCATTGAACTATAGAACTTGGCCATAAAACTACACGAGAATCAGTTGAGATCGACATGTAGAGGAAAGCACCAGCCTACCAACATACAATGTCGATCAAACGGTCAATTATATGAACAAAAGAATAGGTATTTTGGTAAAATAGACATAAAACATATGGCAAATATTGATTTCATTTTTTTCTGTTTTCTTTCACTAATAAAGTGCCGACTAATCGGCCATTTTTGCCGACTAGTCGCCGACTAATCGCCGACTACAAATGTGGCCGGATAGTCGGCTTTCCCGACTAGTCGGCGACTAGTCGGTACATCCCTACTATTAACATGTCTTGAACTTTGCTCATGTCCGGGCGCTTGAACAAAGGTCACTAAGCTCGTTTTTATAAAAGGTGATTTGTTGAGTCTCTCTAAGGCTCTACAACCTTACCTATGCCTTTGACAAAATTGATGACATCAATGTCATCAATGCACTATAAGAATCAGAAATGATGATTTAGGGGTCAAACTTAGTTCCATGCCGAACAGAGCAAAAATCGTCATTAAAAAAATTCAAAAATGTATAACATATTTAACTTAAAAATGTTTACGAGATCCTAAACTCAGACGAATGCTAATTTATTTATATATTATGTAAACATTGTAAACATTACATGTTCAACTATTTGTGACATTAGCACTAAATTCTTATAACATGGCATGTTTAGCAACTACATGTACATACGTACATAGTATGTAGTCTTTCAAAGACTAATGGCAAATGGTAATGATAAACAAAGGTTTACTTTACAAACAATATCTATCATGATTACCGTGATTCGTGATGTTCTTGTTTACTTACAAAAGGACTTATCTTAGTGGAACAAAAATGTCGGTTAGACCACTAATCCACTATGTATAGCTTTACAAGAACGTATTCGATTTATTTCCTGGATTTAAGCTATGATAGAAGTGGGTTAAGACTGATTAACTAACTATAGTTTTTTGTTGTTTCTGTACAATAGAATATGCGGTAGAAATCATTTTTTCCGACTTTGAATTACCTTTAAAGTATTGGAATAGGATATCAGCGAAAAGAAGGATGTAGCAAAAGCAAGGATTTGCGAAGTTGTGATCAGGTATCTACAGTCAGCAGCAGAAGTTGCTAAGCGGGTGAGGTGTTCTAAATGATCTGGACGCGACTTTATAGTTAATGAAATAAAAGCGTGTCATAGTAATTTTGAACACCTCGCCCGCTTAGCAACTTCTGCTGCTGACTGTACCTAACAATGTAGAAGAATAATAGTTTAAAAATAAATCAGTTAATTTCCAGTATTTTTTTTAATTTAGATCTATTTTAGGCACATAAATATTGCGGAATAAATATTTATCAATTATGACTATATCAATAAAATTACAGTTCGTTTATTGGTTGAATTTAAAGCACATTCAAATAGCGGACTTAATGCTTAAGATATTGTCATCCCGTACAAATTGGGCTAAATAAAAACAATTGTTTTTTTTTATCTTTGCAGTTAATTTCATATTTGCAGTTAGTTGTATTTTATAAAATTGTTGATCTATTGTTATTATTTTTGCTTGTATGTAAATTAAAGTTGACGTGTAAAAGTGCCCTTGTGGCCTATTTGCTGAATAAATGTTGAAGTTGCAGAGATTGCTATGCTGACAAATAACAAAAAAATGTAAACGCACCTTGAAGTAAAGAACCAGTAGAGTATGGCGGTGAAGATGGCCAGCTCCGCCGCTCCACTGGCCACCCTCACATGCTCCACCACCGCCCACACGTTCACCATGGTTTCCATCGTCGACCAATCACAGCGGCTCACATTCCCGCTCGGCTCCCAACGCAAACCGAAATCACTCAACCGATTAATCTTGAACGCACCCAATCACTATAAAACGAAAATTTAAATTTCGAACGCCGATTTCAAATTCGCACGTTGTAACTCAACGGCGTACAGTACAGTACTAATCCGAAGAATCGCTATCGTGTTGAAGTAAACTCGCTTGACCTGTCGCTAATGATATAGCATGACGGGTTGGTGGATGATAAGAATTTGCTTGATACAGATGTAATAGAGAACATACGTAACGACCTAATTGCTAGATGATAAACTATTGGCGCCTATTGGAATTTGAACCGCAAGACATTAGAGATGAAATGCGTCAATGATGAACCTTCATTGGGAAGAAAGAAAACAAAATCACGACAGTTATTGCTGTTTCTAATCAAATTAAAAACAGGAACACAATTATAAAAGAACAACAACCTGATAATAATGTTTTGAAAACTAAATCCGACGTAATGTACAATCACGAAGTTAGATTAAGTACATTCAATGATATGAATAATAATAAATAATATAGGCAATAAAAACTGAGCGACCTAATCACTGAGTAGGTAGTTAGAATAGAAAATACATAATTTTGAAAAAAAAAAGTGTCAAAATATTTCTTAAATTCGAATCGGACGTAGTATGTGTTTACGAAGTTAGATTAGGAACAACATTAGATGACAGTAAATAAATACATAGAAGAAAACTAAGCGCCAAGTATTTTTAGAGTAGACGTTCTAAATTTACATCATAATGTCTCTCGTTTTTGACGACCCGTTCGTTTTAGTGGTATTCGTGAAACGATTCACGTGTTTGAACATGAGTACGTTGTTTAAACAGATTTTCGAAGTGAATTTCTTTGTAGTACTAGACGCAAACGATAAACTTTTGCGTATACGCAGAGTACTCCTTCTTTCAATATTTTTTGTAGGAACAATAGTGTTAAGTAGATTATATTTTATTGTTACCGTAATATTGAGTAACATAGGTAGGTGATAGACATTCTTATGCGAGAATGGAAGCACCTAGTACCTAGACACAAATTGATGTTCACGGTGATAAAACACAAATAAAAAGGAAAAACAATCATCGCAAAATTTATGTAAGTAAACATTAATTAAATAATTAAGAGATAAGAATTTTTCTGAAAGCATGATGACATAAATTATAGCAACAGAATCAGAACGGTTAAAGCACTCGTGTTCAAATGATAAGATAAAAAAATAAACAAAGTAATAGATGGTTCAGTGTTTTAACAATAACAAAAACTAAAAATAGACCACGAGCAAGAGCATTGTGGGTAATGCGTGATAATCACAAAGAAAACGGTTACAAATTGGAACATTGATAACATGATAGATGGTAGCTTAATAGAGGTCAATAAAGTGGGCGAATACGCACATAGAGAAGCAAGGCCTAGTAATTCATGAAATTTTACTATATTCTTAATATACGGGATAATTAACACTAGCAGTCATCATGAGCAAGAAAAAAACACAAGTAACACAACACAAAGTGTAAATTCTTAACGGCTTGACCACGACATTGCGCGACTTACGACGGCGGCGACGGCAACCATAGGTTGGATCGTTCCACGACACAACGATCGGATCTTTCGTTGCCGCCGCCACCGTCGCCAGTCGCGCAATGTCGTGGCCGAGCCGTAACAAAGAACAAGCCAAACAACATGAGATAATTGACAATGGGTGTGTCAATCCAATTTGCACGCAGCAATGCGAGGAGCACAGGTCGAGAGATAAAAACACAATAAATATTCACGTGGCGATCACTGGGTCATGTAGTTGCAATGGATGCATGAACTTTAGTCAGGGGCTGGACGCGTGATTGGGAGATGGACTTTAGTTTTGCATTCGAATGATTTTTTCATATGCCTGTTAACATATCAGATTATCGAGACTGTGTTAATATTATTTCTGCAAGGATTGAATGTGATGCTTATGATAATAATGAGAAAAGAATATTCATAGAAACATTGTTTGTATGTTCTTTGGATATAACATGAAGACACCAGAATATAATTAAACGATGAATGTTAAAAAATCATGTTAATAAGAATTACAAGTACAAAATCTAAGTGTGTTTTTCAATATAATACATAATTCAAATTGAACGACAACGGTAAAAAAGTAGTTAAGGATAAGAAAATCATTAACATACATTACGCTTCATGCTTCTTCTGATCTATACACGGGTGATTTGGAAAATTTGGAAATGGTGGTTTTTGGGTAAAGTACGTTAAATCATAATACGAGTCTGCACTAGAAAGTATGTTTGAATATGCTATTAGAGAATTTACAATTTTACATTGTTTAAATAAACTAATGTTGTTATAATGATAACACGGCAGGCACATAAGCCAAACATTATGTAGGTAAAGACGGCATCACACGTTAAAACAATGATAGGTTGATAGGTGGTATGTATTGTATAATTAAAATTATACATGTATGTATGTACATGTACCTAAAAAGAACATATGAATAACAGTTGCGTACATAAAGCGCAAATATACGATGAGAAAAGAATACATAATGAATGATGAATTTTACATTTACAAGTCTTACAAGTAAGTTTTTTTTTAATAAGAAACTTTTATATTAGTTAATATGTTGGGGTTGGTCAAATAATTTAATTTCCAAGCCATTTCGTATCTTATCACAGTGACCATAGTATGAGATTTCTAGCGACTTTCATATTGATTGTCACTGTGACATGGTACGAAATGGGTCGGAAATTAAATTCTTTGACTGTACAGTTTTATATGTCGAAGAATAAGACCAGTTTGATAATTGATAGTATGGTGATCTGAATGATTACAATTTTTTTTTAATTAAGAGACAATAGAAAACATTATTTTCATAATAATATGTTACGCTTTTAGTTTTACGCTAAGGCGATAGAGCCGATACTATTGGCCCGATAGGCCTGAGAGTGTAGAAACGAACAAAGAAAGAATAATAATCAGGAATAAAGGTAAAAAATGAATGAAATAAATGTACATGAAGACACTAACTTTACAAGGCTGCTTGAGTTGCCAATGCTGTAAATATACCTATGTATGATTGAATTATTGTTACAATTGCCGCATATGCATATGCACTATATGCAAGCCATGAATTTAAATCCATAACGTAAATTTAATTGGGCCGATAGGCTCTACCTACGGATAAATAATGGAATGCGATTTATGCAAATGTTATGTGTTTGTATTGCATTATAAATTAATGTTGGTACTCACAATGGAATGTAGCGGTAAAATTATAGAATTCATAGTGTTTCATAGTTTTAATCTGAGGACTCTACGTGTACAATTTAGGCATTTAGGTACACAAACATTAAATGCTCAAATGAAAATTGAATGTGGCAAAGTTACGAGTAGGAAAGAACCCAGGACAGGTATTAATGGTTTGACGACCGGTCTGGCCTAGTGGGTAGTGACCCTGCCTGCGAAGCCAATGGTCCTGGGTTCAAATCCCAGTAAGGGCATTTATTTGTATGATGATACAGATATTTGTTCCTGAGTCATGGTTGTTTTCTACGTATTTAAGTATTTATATATTACATATATCGTTGTCTGAGTACCCACAATACAAGCCTTCTTGAGCTTACCGTGGGGCTTAGTCAATTTGTGTAAAAATGTCCTATAATATAAAAAAAAATGGTGGTACAGAAATTGTTATATGTAAATAAGAGTAAGTAAGTACTTGTAGTAGTAGTTACTTTAATATATTATGTCAATGTGTTAACATGAAAAGCAATTATGACCTTGGCTGCGCATCTGTCTTACAGCTAAGCCAAAGGCGTCAAGTCTCAATGTGTTCAATGTTTTTATAGTATAATCCCGATTAACATGAAACATTTTATATACTATACCTATGTATATAAAATGTTTCATGTTAATCGGGATTACATTTACAAGTAATTCGATACAACACCTACGTTTGGAGGTTTCACAAGGAGTGATTCAAGTCCTTTGTAAGCAAATGTAGTATCGAAATATCTGGCATTACAATTAGTTCGGTATTTAAATGTCTGCCTCGGCACGTGTTGCATTTTCTTGTACGTCAGCAGTTCATATGATGTAAAAAATTTCTGAGGTAACAAATATTGAAAAACATTCAACCGAATTGAATTGAATGATGAAAATCAATTTAAAAACCATCGACAAAATAGAAAAAAGAATGTACATTCAGAGACAGACGTAATGGTAAATACCTACAAACGTTTAAACAGCGAACGCTTTAATCATGACCTAATAATCGTGGTAGAATGAGATAAAATATAAGATATCTATAAGAAAGTAACAATTGTACACCTCATAAATCTAGAATTTATGCGAACCGTTAGCCTACTCTATCACAGTACGTACCTACTACCTATACTTTTGTATTAGTTCTACGCCAAGGTAAAATTTTGTCCTCGGATAGTTATCATTATCACACGATATCATACAAAGGATAAGAAATGCAGCAAGTAAGAAGTGGAAGATAGAAAAAAATATTTTCTTAAAATAAACTAAATCTGAAAAAGGAAGTCGTGTCATACAAAGAGGCCAAAGAACTTGATTTGAGCAGAAAGGATTGAAGGACACTGCACAAAGAAATTTAATAAATGAGAATGAATGAAATCTTTGTTACGCTATTTTTGTTAAAACTTACGACATACAATAATCACTATAAATATGTGAATATTTAAGTATAATGATATATCCTATGTATTGTGTAAATCACAAATATCACAATGCAGACGCCAACAAACTGTCATGCAGTTTGGCGAAAAAATATGTGTAATGGATTACTGTGTATTTTTTATTGAGTAAATAAATTAAAAAAAAAAAAAAAAAGAAGAAGACATTGTAAATTCATGCCACGAAATCATGAGTAATCGAAACAAAATTTGTCTTTTGAATGAATAACAAATCGCTAGTACACGTAGAAAAAAATGTATGAATGCAAATTTTGTCAAATCAAAGAGGCGTGCTTACAGACATGTTAAATATTTGCACAGTGACCAGTGATCGAATAACCAGTCATAAAGGAATTTAACATCGTATTTTTTAAGATCCAGTAATAATTACACATGGTAGTGGCATAAAATACGAGTTTTACATCCTCGCACGTCGAAACATGTAATTTCTTCAGTGCAGGTGCACTAACTTGTAAAAAACTAGTGATGCGTGCGAATTCGACGCTACAAGAAAGAGATCGCATTATTAAAATCAACATAATACAGTTAGCCGAGAAGTAAGAATTCCTTCATGAATTAAAGAGCAATCAGGTCGTGACTAATACAGAAAGTTCGGTTATGGGTTCAAGTGGACAACGGGGCATGAATCGGCAGGATCCCTCAAGGGTTTGCTTCAATCCGGTGCAGAAAGTGAAATCGACGAACGTATTAAACATCTTCATTCAACACATCACTTAACGATATTTTTATTAAACTCTTAATTACCTTTTAAAAATTGACTATGAGCTATACGCTCCACTTTTACAAGGAAATACACGTTTGATATACGGTTTGGAATAAAAAATGGAATATTTATGTAATGCCGATGTCGGGGCGCGAACGCGGAGCGACGCGGCGGTGTCTTCGCGCGATCGACGGAGCACTGAGTCAGACCGCTATTTGCGGGTGACACTCTTCACAAAGCTACTGCTGAACCAGTATCAAGTTGGTCTTTGATGACGCATAGTCGCTTTGAATCTTAAGAGTCAAGTTACACTGGAGAAAAGCCAGTGTTTTATGACCGAAGTAGCGCTTGCGACGAAATGTTGGACGTCTTACCGGCTCTTTTTCTTTTTTTTTTACGTTCATTTCAGAAACGGTACTATATTGAACTTTACTTTTTGTTTCATCCAGCACTCCCAGCAGGATAGCGCAGCAGAAAAGCAAGAAAGTGTTTTTTTTTAGGACTACTTTTTTCTAATTAGCTATGTACTTTCAAATTCTTAATTGGACACGCTTTTAAGACGGATCGAACTTAATGTGGTTTGTGCTGTAAATTATTTGTAAGAGATCTTAATTATCATTATCAATGTAGGTATCTGAAAAATATATGGCATTTGCCGCGGCATCATGCTGAGTGGGGATCCTATTTTAGCGTCCTAATCTCTTTTATGTCTGCATACTTTTTTTTTCATGTACTATGTTGTGACGTTAAAATAAATGTATTTCTTCTTCTTCTATATAATATGATAACGATAAAACATACACTGAGGTATAAATGCAATGCACTGTCGGAAACCGGTAATACACGAATGCAGTGTTAACCTCAACATATGCAATAAACCCACAAATTACCGTATTGGATATATGGCACCTAATAATACCTATACCTGCAAAGAAGTTATTTCGTTTATAAGTATTTTCTATTTTGATATTTGAGGATGGATAGATGATCGTCAGGAAGAGATACTCGTATAGAGTCAAAATTAGAAAGAAACTTCAGTAAAGCATTCAGCACACATAAGTATTTTTATATAAATGAAGAATTAAACCTCAATTGCTTTATTGACTACTTATATGAAAAACTGAACGAAACTTAAATGATTTATATTTTAGCCTTCACATGTTTCCTTTTATAATAATATAAAATAACTTGAAGAACGTAAGACAGAACGTTAGTACCTGTCTGTAATAATGTAAATGTAGCCAAGATGACAATAGCTGATAGAACTATTCATAACATCTTTCATTCCAATACATTTTTACTTTTCCTTTGGCGTTTGTCGATGCACGATGGTCAGTCGGCATTAGATATATTGGAGCGGCCAAGGTGGTCACAAATATCTGAACGCGCCTCTATTGTCAGGGCGTTAGAGTGCGTGTTCAGATATTGTGAACACCTTGGCCGCTACGATATATCTGATGGCGACTGGTCAATCTAGGCTAGGCCACCAGATATGCAATACTGAAACCTTATGTAGATTATACCTATATTAGTACCGTTGAAGGTTTTATTGAGGCCAATGGTTTCTGTAATATAATCCTGCTCGATAATATGAATATGTAACTTATTTTCTGTGTCATTGGCATGCACGATTTCAGACATATTATCTCTGTTATTTTGGAGAATTAAATAATTATCTAAGACGAGTAAATATCCGTTTTACTAACGTGTTCAAAGTTCATATATAAAAGATTTCCGCTCAACCCATGCGCATGCACCAATTAGCCTTATTTTTATTAATTATTCCTATTTTTCTTATTTAATACAATCGAACTAGAAATCTCTAGAACAAGTAGTACTTACAGGTACCTACCTCTACGATATATAAATGTAGTCAACAGTAGATGACCTAGACTGTATACTTATTAGAAGACCAAAATTGTACCCTTTAAGAGCAAACAGGAGTGGTCATTTCTCCATACAAACGTACTCGACTGTTTCCTCTGTGGGTTTTGATGCTAGAGCAATGATTTTTTCAAGGCAGATTCATATTGACAATATCTGTGTTGGACCGTTTTGCTTTTTTTGATATTTTTGTTTTTTAAGGCGCTAGAGCCCTTCAAAAATGGCCGAAATGGCCTAATTGACTATGCCGCAATGAGAGCCGTAGTATTCAAAACTGATATCAATTAGCCAAAAAAAGCAAAACGGTCCGACACAGATAATTTCATAATCATTTAGATTTCCAAGTTTGGTTAGAATTGGTTAAGTTTTGGAGGAGGAAACAGTCGAGTACGAAACCTCGATTTTTGAGATTTTTACGCAGGATTTTTCGCCTTGTCCTTATCGCACTAGTTAGGAGCCGCTTCCGTTAGCGAGACGGGTATATTTACCTAAAATATTTAAAACAGCTCCTTTTTCGTCTTAACTGTCATCCACTGGATTCGTTCAACACCTAACAGGACCGTTTCCTGGATACAAGTGGACCTGAATGGTCAACAATTGGTCGCTCAATTGCTGAACACTACCATTGACAGTCAGATGATCTGTACAAACGCCATCAGATATATCGGAGCGGCCGAGGGGCTCAACAATATCTCAACACGTATTCTGGCGCCTTGACAATAGAGGCATGTTCAGATATTTGTAAGCTAGCTGCTCGCTGCTCCTATACAGGGCGTCCCAAGACTATGGGACATCAAGTACCTTAAGTATTGTAGATAGGATATTTTGCTGAAAGAAGATATTATTTTATTAAAAAAAACAATTTAAACTGCATTGATAGATTTTTAAATAATCACATGGTTGAACCGGGAATCGAAACCGCTACATGAGAAAAAAAAATCACCTGTAGATTTATCATACCGATCGTAAGGATTCATCATAAGTATTATTTTTTGCTAAATAACATAGTGTCAGAAATAAAAGGAAGACCATGAATTTTAACATTTGATGTGAAATTTAGTGAAATAATCAATAGAGTGCGACTTTGTATTCAACTGAATGGGACTCATTTTGAGAATTTGATAAATTAAATTGATTATTTTATAATTATTTTTTTTTAAATTCACGGTCTTCCTTTTATTTCTGACACTATGTTATTTAGCAAAAAATAATCCTTATGATGAATCCTTTCGATTGGTATGATAAAACTACAGGGTGTTTTTTTTCTCGTGAAGCGGGTTCGATTCCCAGTTCAACCATGTAATTATTTTAAAATCTATGAATGCAGTTTAAATTGTTTTTTAAATTAAAATAATGTCTTCTTTCAGCAAAATATCCTATCTACAATATTTAAGGTACTTTCCCTTGATGTCCCATAGTCTTGGGACACCCTGTATATCTGACTGTATCAACGTTGACACAGTTTACTGATTAATCTGAAACCTTATTGTAAGGACTTAGGGTTTATAATTGGCCAGTCAAATGTGGTGCTGTTAGTATGTCTCTAGCTTTAGTGGTTTGGATGGATGTTTAGGTTGTGGGGAATGTTGTTTTGTGCTACATTCCGAAGCTGGAATTTTAATAATACTGTAGGTACTTGGTTTTGCCGAATTCATATGTGGTGACACAATTAAAATCTAAATAGGAAACAGTCGCGATATAAAGACAAATGACAGACAACTGAGACAGCGCACAACTATAAAACATTGACGAAAACCTAAAACCTTGATATTTGGAATATCATCTCATCTATCATCTTTTGCAAACACAGAAAACCGCCTAAGTTTGCCAAGTAAATAGAAATAAGAAACATACAAAATGGATGCCACTTTTATAGTAAATGTTATCGGGCTGGTTTTGTTAACATGTGGGGGACGAGGTAGCAGGTTAGTTTAATAGAAAAATAAAACATTACTCAAATAACAAGTGATATCTAACCAAGGAAACTAATGTAGGTTAGTTCCTCCAGATTAGATTTATGTTGCCATTGTATTTAACTATAGGTCATTAAAATTAAGATAAGACGATCTATCATCAAGGCGACATAACTTATGTAATAGAATAAGTAGAAAAACGCTTCATCATCATCATCATCAGCCCGTTTCAGTCCACTGCTGGACATAGGCATAGAAAAACGCTTAATAAGTATTTTCATTTTCCTTTTATCCCGTTTTTAGGGTTCCGTACCCAAAGGGTAAAACGGGACCCTATTACTAAGAATTCGCTGTCCGTCCGTCCGTCTGTCCGTCTGTCACCAGGCTGTATCTCACGAACCGTGCGTACAGTTGAAATTTTCACAGATGATGTATTTCTGTTGCCGCTATAACAACAAATACTAAAAACAGAATAAAATAAAGATTTAAATGGGGCTCCCATACAACAAACGTGATTTTTGACCAAAGTTAAGCAACGTCGGGAGTGGTCATTACCTACTTGGATGGGTGCCTCTTTTTTTTTTTGCTTTTTTTTTTGTTTTTTTTTTGCAGTACGGAACCCTTCGTGCGCGAGTCCGACTCGCACTTGCCCGGTTTTTTCGACACGATCCCTAGCGGAAATTACTATAGGTTCTACTTGAAACTAGCGATGTAAGTAGGCATACTTTCTGTAGATATGTCAGCGGCCGATCGTAAGATCAGGCATATCGTGAAATTCCTAGACATATTGTGAAACGTGAAAATCTTTGACTCGTTCCCTGAGTTGACGGAGCCCCGTTATGCGTATGCGGGGCTCCTATTTCTGGACAGTTTGCCCTTCGGGCATCTGAAGCAACCTATCCTACCTATATATTGCTTTAATGTGACTATCGTCAAAACATTACACAGGAACATTACGATCTGCCTGGTCTTACGATCGGCCGCCGACAGATATATCTCGCGTTGATACTATAGATAGAGAGCAGATGATTGCGGTTAACCTGGTCAGCTGAACCGTAAATTGTGTCCCATCGTCCACACTTAGGGTTGCCACATGTCAGGCGATTTCCCCTGACTTATCAGGATTGCAGGCGGACTTGACGAGTATCAGGATTTTTTACAAACTTGGATAGAGGAAAGGGAAGGTTACCCTACTATAGCTACAGTACATTGTGACCAGTTAAGGGCTAGTCTAGTCCGTGTCCCACGAAAGGTTTTGGAATATTAGCTTGAATGATTTTTTAAGACACATCGCTAATGGGTGATGCGTGGACATTTGTCAGGATAATCCAATTTTCTTAAATGTCAACAATATTCACACTGTTCACTGACAATTTGTACACCTTATTCCAATGCCATAAGGTCGATGATGGTTAGTTAATTGCTTTTAATCCTTGTTATGTACCCAGAATTGATAAAAATAGGACGTCCTATAAAACGTACGCCGTTATGGCCTGCAGAGGCAATAGCCCTGAGGCAATAAGTAATGAAATTATGCGAAGGCAACCGGTCGCGATCAGCCGCTATAGTCAGTTTGCGACCTATCATTTACAGGCATCCGATCGAGTTCAGTATAATATCTGTGGCCCTAGTGAAAAAACCGGGCAAGTGCGAGTCGGACTCACGCACGAAGGGTTCCGTGCAATAATGCAAAAAAATGCAAAAAACAAAAACACGGTCACCCATCCAAATACTGACCCCGCCCGACGTTGCTTAACTTCGATCAACAATCACGTTTGTTGTATGGGAGCCCGACTTAAATCTTTATTTTATTCTGTTTTTAGTATTTGTTGTTATAGCGGCAACAGAAATACATCATCTGTGAAAATTTCAACTGACTAGCTATCACGGTTCGTGAGATACAGCCTGGTGACAGACGATCGGACGGACGGACGGACAGCAGAGTCTTAGTAATAGGGTCCCGTTTTACCCTTTGGGTACGGAACCCTAAAAAAATGGTACAACTCTTGCGCAGCTTATTAGGTCGAAAAGCGTATAAGTGTTACGTGGATCTTACGCTCTTTTACAACTGCAATGCCCACAAGTAGACTTGTACTCTTCTTGTATTCACTGGGGCCACAGATATGGTAAAATACTCGTAGGTTTTATTTTTGTTGTTTTTATTTCAATACAAGGTCATGTCAGCAAAAAAAAAAATATATCTCTATAAATATTTACAATTATTAGTTCGTATATAGACAAAAACAAGTAACATGCCTAACGCAGAAGTTGGCAAACTTTTTAGAAGATTTGAGCTAGCCAGAATAGAAATCATGTTGTAGAAAGATCCGCAAATGATGTTTTCAATGGTCTAACGATACTAAATGTATTTTTTGTGTAACTTAATCAATCGTACCTATAAAGAGCCGCAAGCGACACCTGAACTAATGAGTTAAATCGGCTACTCTATAATCTATAATGGACGTATGATATAGGTCAGGCAGTGTCAAGCACGCTGACGAAATGTTTGGTTAACCGTGGTTGTGGTAAGCTATTGTGGTCGTGCGGTTCTTGAATAGCAGTCTCATATGACGCGACTCAAGTATTTGCAGAAGCAGTCGGATTGCGAAACGATTGGATTGACATTTATCTGGTTCCTTTAGCGGTAGGTGTACAGTCAGCAGCAGAAGTTGCTAAGCGGGCGAGGTGTTCACAATTACCTTGACACGCTCTTATTCTCTTAACAATAAAGTCGCGTCATGATCATTTTGAACACCTCACCCGCTTAGCAACTTCTGCTGCTGACTGTATGCTTTAAACTTTCAATTGTTTCATGATGGATTGAGTTTGGCTCTGTCTGGAGTAATTGTAGATTTTAAGTGATTTCACTGAACGGTTCGGGCGCATACTTATGTTTATGTGTCTCGCAAAATGTCTGTCCTCTAAATTACCCTATATTGCAAAAAAATCCCCGACATCACAAAACGATATGCCATTATTTTCTGGTCTTTATCAGCAATTTTATTTCACCAAAATGTCGGTTTCCGAGAGCAAATCCACGAAATGCTTATAGTAAAGAACCCAAATCACTAATTTTGAACAGTTCCCTTGAATCATCCATGATCCCATCATCAGATCGTAACATGATTGGTCCTAAAATGTGAAGGACAACTTTAAAAATGGACAAAATCTCGAGAAATCGGGGATCATAAAAAGGTAAAAAGCTTTAAAGCTATTTTCTGAAGTCGGTTAAACAATGATCCCATTTGCAAAAGAAATATATAAAATCCTTGACTACAAAAAGATTAAATCCTCGCCTCGGAAAATTACAAGATCTAAGACCTAGATCGGAAAACGAGTGGTGACAGAAACGCATGGAAAACGCTCAAGGAAAACCGCCCAGCCATAGCAGGTATAATCTGGTGCTGTGACCGAATTTGATAATTGCTACTTGCTTGGGATTAAACGCTGATCGTTAGTTAAAAATGTTCTAGCAACTTGCCTTGCGGTTTTAACCGACTTCAAAAATGAAGAGGTTCCCAATTTCTCGGGAGATTAGTACTTATATATTTATGACGAAATCGAGACAAAACACACTTACGTTGCGTTGTTTTGCCATAGAATTTCTATGGCTACTATCTCCATCATCAGATTAGCTCGATGGTAACATAATATTGCATTGTCATTGTCACCCAACTCACATAAGTATGTGAAGTTTCAGCTCAATCGAATATAGGAAGATTAGGAAGTGGGTCTAATGACTCTCATTTAGCTTGCAAGATTTGATTACAAACTAAGGGCCCATTTAAAAGACGATGCGAAAACTCTCATGCGAGTTTCATTACATTGCGGGTTTTGATCGGTCGGTTGAATTGGACGTAACTAACAGTCCGCAATGTAACTAAAATCGCATGCGAGTTCGCGCACCGTCTAAATCAGCCTGTACAGACAACAGGACAGGTGAAACTAAATAAAAAATGGTAAAAAGAAGCATTGATAGAACCATAAAGGCCCTTTGAGTACCCAGAGCGTTATATCATTGTTAACAGGATAATTTTATAGGGGACATCATTGGATCAATCAACATTAGTCGTGAGGGGTCCGAATCAGAATACAGCAGAGGGACTACCGCGAACCACGTTCGACGTGTTGCCTTCCTGTCACACTTACCTACGAATTTACAAGTGCGACAAAGAGGCAACACGTCGAACGTGGTTCGCGGTAGGCCCTCAGGGCTCTACATTCAACTAGGGAACAAATCGAATTATTTTAATAAATATTTTTTAAATTCTGATTGACACTGTACCTAAGTAGTAGCTAAGAACACGGACCTATTACGATTTTTTAATAACCAGATAAGAACATGATAGAAACCCGGATTTGGACCTAAGTAAAACGTGCCGTAATCTATGAAAAACAGGCTAATTAGAGGATTACCGAGAGATTACATCAATATTTCGTGAATTTACTAGGTATAGTGACCGTGCTTGTTGGAGGGTCTGCCATCTTGTGACCTGAAACGAAAGCTAAAACAATAGTTGGTGGAAACGTGAAAAATATGGTACTACATAATTAAATTATCTTGTTAATTTATTTGAACTGTCATGGTGATGAAGATCGCCTGAAGGTTATTTCTGTTATTTGTTTTTATCACATACGTACTTTACAGATATAAAAGTATATCAATAGCATACATGTAGGTACATATATGACGGAAAAGATTAAGGACATCCGCACTCGAATTAATTTTATTCAGAAATTCAGAGTTTGAATCTCAAAGGTCATGAAACTAATTCGGATACAGATGTAGTGCATAATTGTTTTCCATCGTATTTTCTCGGAAATGTTCGTATTTGTCATGCTACTAGGCTACTACAGTCAACCTCAGTACTTCTTGTACTTACTTTTGTAGACGCGTTCGTACGTTTCCGTGAAAATACGATGGAGAAGAAAAATACACATCTGTATTCAGCAAGGGCAATTTCGCGTACAAAAAGACAGGTGCCATAAACAATATCTGAATTTATTCTTTGACCATAAATACTCGGGCTCTGAGAATACCGCGAAAATTTAAAATCGAATTTTCATTATTTGCCGCTCTATTTATGTCTCTATTTTCAATTTTCTCGGTAGAATTTCAGAAAAAAAAAATGCGGTCGTGTGTTATTAAAACGAAACATTATACGAGCCACAAACCAATACCTACATTTATTATATTTCTTTCCTCGTTAATACTATCTAGAACCCTATCATTTGATATTTTTTCCGTCCAACAAAACCCTTCCATTCTCCGCCAACACCACATTTCGAAGCTAAGACAATAGAAAATAGAAGAGGACTAATTGGACATCTACTACGAGTTACGACACGACATGTTCCTAAAGAACATCATAGAAGGAAAAATAGAGGGAAAAAGAAGAAGAGGAAGACCGAAAATAAAACATTTCAACCAAATAAAAGAAAAGGTTCAGGTCATGTCATACCAGAAGGTTAAGAAGTTGGCAGAGGACCAGACGAGTTGAAGCACAGCTCTTAAATATAAAGAAGAAGAAGAAACCAATACATTATACAATGTATACCGTCAGGTGACAAGCAAAAGTCACTAAGTACCAGTGGCGGCGCGTCAATAAAAGCCGATTCCCACCGGCTTGCCTAGTTTTGGACGATTGAGCAGAGTTGTAAGGGAAATATGTAAGCCAAATTAGCCCCGGCTGGCCTCTGATATGTTTGACGCGCCGCTACTGCTAAGTACTATCAAAAGATTAAAGTAACAATGCAGTTTATTACACTTGTAACGCGGCTTATTGTCTAATAATTTCAATTGTGTTAGTTAGTGACTTTTGCTTGTCACCCGACGATACATATTACGAGCATGATTGTTTCTTTTTACAAAAAGGGTCATCCTGAAATCATGTGCCACTGATAGCCTTCTGGATTTAGTCTAATATTCAGTTAATTCAGTTTCACGCATGATTGACTTGATTCAATGTTATTTATTTCGCAAGTCAATCTATAAACAGGGGCTGAGCAAGACTAACCACAATTATGTAAATATTTTAATATTAATGGTTAACAATGGCTAAGTTTCTCAACCAATTATTGTAAATATATGATTAGCCAATACTCACCTGTGGCACAGAATAAATAATAGTCCTAGGTACAGAAGACTCACTCTCTAACAAAACGCGTCTGTTACGATCAGCACAGATATGGCCGCTAGGTGGCGTCAGCGCCACGCGCGGCTTATGGCTTTCCCCAAAATTGGCGTCGAACGGATGTACTTTTAGCTACCTGTAGCAAAGCGACGAAATCGCGGAGTGAGCCACGCCTGCCTGTGGGGGGACTTGTACAAATGACTTAAAATGTCTAAGAGACAAATATCCGTCTCCCTGCATTTAACCCGTGGAGCACCCTAGTATCACACGTGTGATACTAACAAAATTTGGGTCATAGCAACTCAGTATCAGACGTGTGTTAGTAACATATAAATATGGGTTAAATTGCGTCAAATTGCTTAGCATCAAGTAGTTGTATGATGGGCATTCAATGGGTTAATATAAATAAAGGGAGATTGGGAAATGAGTTACAGATGGCGGCATAGTGTGGACTAATCTCTAGTCATTGGCGAAGTTGCATATACAAGACCCTTTTCTTTCAATGTGTAATCCCTAGGTAATAAACAGGAAAACGCTATCAACAAAAAAGCTTAAAATTTCACCTTTATTAGGGTTCCATAGCCAAAGGGTAAAGACGGGACCCTATTACTAAGACTCCACTGTCTGCCTGTCTGTCACCACTCACCAGGCTGTATCTCATAAACCGTGATAGCTAGACAGTTGAAATCTTCACAGATCATGTAAGTCCGTTGCCGCTGTAAGAACAAATTAAATACTAAAAAGTATGGAACCCTCAGTGGGGGAGTCCGACTCACACTTGTCCGTTATTTACTATTTACTGCACTGCTATGCAATAGTGTTTATTTTATTATTATTATTAGCCCATATTGTCCCACTGTTGGGCAAAGGCCTCCCTCTTATTTTTCCACATATCCCTATCCGCAGAAGTCTCCCATCAGTCTCTGTCAAAACCGTCAAGCTTGTCTTAGTGTTTATTACATACTTAAAATCGAATTACCACAATGAGTGCTAATTACAACATAATAGCCAAGTAATTCTGCAATACAGATTCCTAAATTGACAAAGCCTGTATGTAGTAACTATAATTGGGGCATTATCTATGAAAAGGGACCTTATTGTCGATGGCGCTTACGCCGCACAGCGTCGCGCGGCATTGTATTTATATCGGAGCATCGTTAATAATGGCGTAAGCGCCATCGACAATAAGGTCCCTTTTCATAGATAACATCACAATTATAGTTGTTAAGTAAACATTAACTTATCTCAAGATAAGAACAATAATATACACCTGAGTCATGCCCTCCCATCTCGAAGGGCTTATAATTATTTTCAAATCGATATCATAGATGGCGCTATATGTCACGATCGACCATTACGAAATATTTATCCTACAGATTAAGTGATATTTAAGTTTCATCTGTGGTGTCATTAATTAAAAACATTATAAATTAAATACAAGCATCAATAAAAACACGAAATCAATGCATTATTTTAGAAAGTTATAAACTACAAGTTGCTACAACTATATTGCGATCGTCTACGACATGAGCAACAGCACGCGACAGTTATGAGGCTAGCCAAATAATATTGAATATTGTCACTAGATGGAGCCACCACGATTCCGGTATGTTTACATCATCAAAACGGGACGAGTGTGTGCGTTCAGTTCCATGCATCTATCCTGCGTTTTGTTTCTCGTTTTAAGACATGATGTGATGTTTGATTTCAAACAATTACATATAAGTTATAAATTACGAAAATGACCACAAAATGTAAAAAAGTGACCGGTGAATACAAATAATCTAAATGGGTGTTTTAAAGCCTACTTTCATCAGGCCTACCTGATGTTAAAATACAAATTAAAAACGCAAAGCGCGATGTCTTTCTCTTTCACTACTGCATTATCAAAACGCGTGAATACTTTGTTTGTAAACACAATCCAAGTTTTCACTTGCTCAACTTGCTGGTTTCCGAGTCGAAAGCGCACCTTAATTTTTTATTTACTAGTTTCCCTTAATCTCAAACGACGACTTGGCTTTCAAACGGACTTTTTACGGACGTTCCATATACGCGACTGGCAATTAATAGGACTCCGACAATTACTGCAATCACGACGACCTGGCTTGGATTTGTATACGCCGAAGGGTTTTGAAAACAAAAGTGCTGCAGAAGAATGCCACCCACGTGTTCGTATTACCAATGTAAGATCGGTCAGAAGTCGATGTTCCACTTCCCAACTGGCGACAGTGCTCGATTGCAAACTTGGATTGACAATTGTGGTAAGTTTTTACTATTTTCTTAAATTTATCTTTCCTACAACCAATTCTAAAATTGCTTTTAAAAATGTTTACAGTTTAGGGATGACTCACGCTAGAGCGGGCCGTGCCCGGACCTGGGCGTCCGACATGTAATTTTTTATGACGGCTGATCGGTGATCGCGTGGTACTTTCTATAGTAAACGAAGCTCCGGCTCGGACACGGCCCGGTCTAACGTGAGTCATCCTTTACGCTGTATTGACAACGTACAGTACGTCAGTAGTGTCAGTACATATTAGTCTATTGATATAGAATATACCTAAACTGATTTTGTTTTCATAAAAATATATTGAGAACCATTTCAACTGTTATCTAACACAATATGCCCGATCTGATTATATTCACATAGGTTTGTAAGTAAAATATGATGCCACTGTGGATTGTAATTTGCCCCAGATAGAACGCTAGCTGTAAAAGTTCATAACAAAATAAACTAGGGAATAAAATTTAATGCAGTAATATTTTGTCATTAACATTTTGACCCATCCAGGATTACTTACATCATATCATAATGTAGGTATAAATAAATATTATAGGACATTTTTACACATAATTACTAAGCCCTACACGGTAAGCTCTAAAACGGTTGTGTTGTGGGTATTCAGATATTGATGTATAAAATATATAAATATTTACATATATAGATTTCTAATAAATAAATAAATAAATAAATAAACAATAGAAAACAACCATAACTCAGGAACATATATATGCTTCATCACACAAGTAAATGCCCTTACCGGGATTTGAACCTAGTACCATCAGCTTCATAGGCAGGATCACTACCCACTAGGCTAGACTGGTCGGTTGAATGATATTAATATATACAGGTCTAGGTACAGTACCTAAGTAGATAGGTATATATAATACTACAGTTATTTTATGGACTACAAGTACGGAAATATGTATTATAATTTATTGTGTAACAGGTAATAAATATTACATACATACAGAGACAAATAATGTTAGTATTGCGTATTGTTGTGTAGATGCCAATTAAAAGGTGTTCCAATCCATTGCATTTTGAAATTTTACTTTTGTCTTGGAAAATATCAAGTATAGTTGAATATATGAGCAGTTTGACTTTAAGTATGAAACACAATTCAACACATGGATAGATGTTTAGGAAATCAGGTTTACAAATACATACATAGTTTTACAAGCACCAAATTTTTACTGTTAAATTTTAATATTACATAATTTAAAAATAAAATTTGATGTAGCGGCTTTATGTGGATATTAAATATGTACATTTGGCAACTAATTCCAACTATTGGCATAGGCACTAGTTTTGATGAAAGTGACTTCCTACTGATTTTGCCAATCCAGAGGGGAAACTAGGCTTTACTGGGATTAGTCTGATTCTCATAATGTAGTTGATTTTGTAGAAAAAAAATTGAGTAAAAAGTAAGTAAGTAAATAAACTTTATTGCACCACAAAGAAAAATACAATAACAGATTTACAGTGTAAATAATGGTAGCAACAGGCGGTCTTATCGCTGTAAGCGATCTCATCCAGACAACCTTGGGGTAGCAGGATATAAAGAATGGTAGGTATAGGTATGTTTTATGAATAAATATATGAAAATAATATGAGTCCTTCAACGAAGAGCCACTTACATAGATTCCAAAAAACTCATTGGTACAAGGTAGTACAAGCAGGCACAGGTCATATAATACTAGTTTGAACCTGCAATCTCCGGATTGAAAATTGCACACTCTTACCGCTTGGCTACCAGGGGTTATGCTATGTGCAAATAACTAGTATAATATAACTATATAATATTTTTGTTGGTTTATATTAATATTTACATATACCAGTAAAAAAATCTTGTAATTTAATAACTCCTATCTCTGTTGCTATTTGACACAAGGTTTGCCTAGCATAAGTATTTATTTAGTTTCACTTGTCCCATTGCCCCATTGCTGTCTGTGTAGTGTAAAGAGACGTCTGTAATCAAATCTTGCAAGTTAGGCCCACTTCCCGGTTACCAATGAAGCTGAAAATTTGTATAGTTACATATGTAAGATGGATGACAATGTGAATAATATTATGATTCTATAGAGCTGATCTGATGATGGAGACAGGAGGTGGCTAATGGAACTCTGTGTTATAACAATGCAACCTAATTTTGTTTGGAGTTGTTAGAATTGTCTCGATGAATATTAGTTGTCTGTGGAAATATACTGTACCTAGAGTTGATGATAAAAGTTTGTATCAAATATATATTTTTTATTATCTTAATGGTGTGATAAAGTTTAAATAAATAACATAGGTTGTTCAATATCACCATTACAAAAAAAATAACAGTTATTCTAAATCAATATTAAATATGATATAAGAATAAAATATACAAGGTGGCTAAAAAATAACTGCATTCCCGTTGCCAGTGAAGTTTTGGGATTATACTGAGCAACTTTCACTATGGGATCAACCCCGAAATCGCGAAAAAAATTTGGCTGTTTTATACATTTTTGCTGGCCCCTTTTTTGGTTTAGGCGGATTATGTCACTTTCTTAAAATGTCACTTATAATTAAGCCACGTTCTGAGAACGTCACTTTTTTAGGACGTCACATGCTGATTTCATACTTCCGAGTCACTTTCCGAGTACATACGTCACTTTCTAAGTACGTATCTTTCTGAGAACACCTCTTTCTGAGGACGTCACTTTCCGAGTACGTCACTTTTTTCCTACTAAGATTTAAGCGTATACCTGCACAAACAACGGAATTATCAGCAATCAGCTGTATGGCATACGGTCGATTTTATGTATGACATATACCTACAGGATGTTTTTTTTCAGTGGTTAATTGAAGGGAAATACGAATCTATTAATTAGACTATAACGGGAAAATGTCTTAAGCACTCTTAAGGTTCCGTTTGGACACAAACTGCACCAGCTGCCACAAATGTCAAAAATCCGGGTAGCAACGTCGATATGTCACCCTGTATAAATAAAAGTGGCCTTATGCCGTACAGCTAACATGATTATCTATTGTTCGCGCTTAAATCTTACTACGAAAAGAAAGTGACGTCCTCAGAAAGTGGTATTCTCAGAAAGTGACGTGCTCAGAATATGACGACCTCAGAAAGTGACGAACTCAGAATGTGACCTCCTAAGAAAGTGGTATACTTCGTATAAATCGAATGCAGTTATTTTTAGCCACCGTGTATATGCCGACGGCAGATCGTAAAATGGGGCATATCGAGAGATCATGAAAGGCCGCCATTTCGTGATCTGCCTAATAGCGAACACTAGCCATATCATGCAAACCTGAAGGAGTGATATTCCTACTTACTCGCACGTGTATCGTACAACGTTTTACAGTACATATGGCGGTTTAAATTTTTGACATAGGCACGGAAAGTACTTATTTCCGCACTAGTGCAAAACAAATAATTTTAAATACATTTCATAAATTTCAGGTAGCATGACCATTGCCCACTTGTCTCGAAATGCTCTTGGACACAAATATATCTGCTTTGATCATTTCGAAAAGCGGTTCATTCAAAAGGAAGATGGTATACGTAAAAGATTGAATAAGTTAGGCGTACCTGTCCATTACAAAGGAGATCAATCGACAGAGAACTTCCCAGACTCACCAGTTGCATCAACATCAGAAGGTATGTGATTATTGTGATTACCTATGATTATTCAGTGTCTTTGCTGGTGATGTGATAAAAGATGCCCGAAAGGGTCTAGCCACAATCCCATAGTGAAACTGCCCCTGGCTGAAATGCCCTTTCTTAGGCGCGTTTATTTGTCTTATTATAAGATATCGTTTTACCAAATTTCAAGCCTAGAATCCCCTTGGTTTGGCAATTTTTTTTTTTAATTTTTTTTGTGGCTAAACTAGTGGTTCTATTGTTTTGAAATTTGGATGTTACATGCACCTAATGGTAGTTCATTTTCAAAAAAAAAATTAAGATAGTAACTTGTTTATAAAGGCTTAAAAATATATTTTTAATTTTTTAAACTTTTTTTTTAATACTTGTGAGATAAATTTTTTGTTATTTAATGCAGAATATACTATTGCATAAAATATATCTTTTATAAAAAAATCCATTTGTGGCAACAAGGTAAAAATCTCTTACTAATGCATACAGGCCGTCCTTCTTACGTACTTTAGGGTGGTTCACGTTTGTATGGGAAAAATTAAAACTGTAGCTAGAAGAAGCGGCACCCCCTTATTTGGTTACACTTATTATGCTGATAATGTACACCAAGTTTTGTAATTTTATCTCAACTACAAGGGGCTGCTCAACCACTTTGAAAATTTTCAACGTTGTATGAAATCTAGGGTTTCTGGTTTCTCGACCTTTTTAATTTCTCGAGGCACGGGAATTCTCGACCAAGATTTCTCGAGTTTCTCGAGTATCTCGAGAAATTTTGAAAGCTCCAAAAAACACCATGTTATTTAAAATTTTTTTGGCATTTTACAAATGGGACACGTAGGAATCGTAGGTGAGATCAATAATCTAACATATGGTATATTTTTAGTCACCATAAATTGCACTTAATAATCACAAATACAACAAAAAAAAACTATAGATGCAGGCGTACGCATCGGCCATGTGTTATGCTATAGTGTATTTCTTTAGGTATTCAACAAAATGTAAATAAACCATAATATGGTATTTTATTAGGCAGCAATATTCAGTCAATAAATTTAACTCGATGTGACAAAACTTACAGAAGTTTTACTACGTAATATTACTCGTACTTATTCAACGTAACAATAAAGCTGCTAAAATTGTAATATTTTGCTAATAGGAATATATTGGGATGATTTGATTTATCAAAAGTAATTTAGTTTTGTAATATTTGTTATTACACTTATTACATGGTAACAAAATTCGTAACAATTTTTTTTAAAGCGTTTTTCAATAATAAGACACTACATGAATGTCATATGAATCATGATAGTTCAAAAGTTTCAAAACATGAAAATCGGTTAAGTCTAGAACGATAGGGGACGGATGAAGATACCTAGTTTTTTATTTGGTTGGTAATAAATGTATTAAGTGGGTTCCTACCTGAAAATGTAAAAAAAAAACATTGTTCATATTTATTTAACTACCTAAAGAAATACATTATAGACACATCATGTGTTATACGCGTGTTTTCTTTTTACTTATCACAAGAGATTTATTTCTCGAGTTCTCGAGGCATTGAATATTTTTTTCCCGTCTCGACTTAGGACAAATTTCTCGAGATTTCTCGCCTCGGGAATTCTCGAGCAGAAACCCTAATGAAATCCAAAAATAAACAAATTATAATTTTTTTAGATTTTTATATAAGTAGTTGTTTTCACATTATTTGTAAATGTGATTTATAAGTTATTAAGTAAAAAAATATTCACGGAATAATAGTTTCATTGTTAATCGAAGTGGGCATATAATTATAGGCAACCCAACACTGGTGGCTTAATTGACGTTAATAAGTAAGTATATCTGAAGATTCTTCATGGATTGAAATATGTCTCCCATTTAAGTTCATGGAGGTTTTATTGGTTGTGTTAGATGCCTTGCATACCTTTGTTGCCAAATAATGTACTCGTACCGTGTACCAAAAAGGAGCGGAGAGGGGAAACGGTCGACTCCCCAGGTCCAATCTGTGCTATATTTCTTCATGCTCTTAGCAACTAGGTCAAGTTATATATCGTTTTTGTATAATTTAGGGACGGAGAGTTCATTTTTAACCTACTTACAAATCCCAAAGGAGGAGGTTATCAATTCGGTTGGATACATGTTTTTTTTTAGGGTTCCGTACCCAAATGGTAAAACGGGACCCTATTACTAAGACTCTGCTGTCCGTCCGTCCATCCGTCTGTCTGTCACCAGGCTGTATCTCACGAACCGTGATAACTAGACAATTGAAATTTTCACAGATGATGATATTTCTATACAATGAAGTATTTGAACAAATTAAATTATTTCCAGGAAATATTTTAATTTGTTTTTATTTTATTTGTTTTTGTGGGGGGCGCCACAAGCCTTCAGTAAAAAAGTGCATATACTTGGAAAATTTGACTAACGTTTCTGTGACCCCGGTGGCCGAGTGGTTCAGGCACCTGCCGCGATAGCAGAGGACGCTGGTTCGATTCCAGCCTGGGGCACTGGAGGCCTTGGTCACTTTTTCTTAGTATATGACATTTATTTCAGTTGATGATATTTCTGTTGCCGCTATAACAACAAATACTAAAAACAGAATAAAATAAAGATTTAAGTGGGGCTCCCATACAATACAACAAACGTGATTTTTGACCGAAGTTAAGCAACGTCGGGCGGGGTCAGTACTTGGATGGGTGACCGTCTTTTTTTGCCTTTTTTTGCATTATGGTACGCAACCCTTCGTGCGCGAGTCCGACTCGCACTTGCCCGGTTATTTATTTTTTATGTTTGTTACTCCATATCTCCGTCGTTACTGGACCGATTTTGAAAATTCTTTTTTTGATTGTATATATATGTATACAGATTGGTCCCGTTTTTGTTAAAATCCAGTTTTGATGATGGGATCCATGAGGAATCGACGGAACTCCTCAAATCATAAAGGCATACATATAGTGATTTTTGTGTTTTTATCAACAAATCAAGCATATACATTCAAAAACGTAACATTTGATGAAGTGGAACTGCTGATCATGATCAGAACGGAACTCTTCAACGACGCATAGTTCACCTTTGGCGATTTGTCCTCTTCGTTATGTTTGTTAAGCAAGTTAAGTTTTAGGCCACATTTTTGTCAAGCTTGAGTTCTGATGATGGGATCCATGAGAAATCGAGGGAACTCCTCAAATTTTAAATGCATGCGTATAGAGATTTATTTTTTATCAGAAAATCAAGCATTTTCATTGTCGCATTTGGTGAAGTGGAACTGCTGATGATGATCAGAAAGGAACTCTTCAACGACGCATAGTTCACGTTTGGCGATTTGTCCTCTTCGTTATGTTTGCTAAGCAAGTTTAGTTTTTAAGCCACATTTCTGTCAAGCTCGAGTTCTGATGATAGGATCCATAAGGAATCGAGGGAACTCCTCAAATCTTAAAGGCGTACGTATAGAATTTTCTATATTCTCATCATAAAATCAAGCATTTACATTAATAAAAAACCGGGCAAGTGCGAGTCGGACTCGCGCACGAAGGGTTCCGTACCATAATGCAAAAAAAAAAGCAAAAAAAAAACGGTCACCCGTCCAAGTACTGACCACTCCCGACGTTGCTTAACTTTGGTCAAAAATCACGTTTGTTGTATGGGAGCCCCATTTAAATCTTTATTTTATTCTGTTTTTAGTATTTGTTGTCATAGCGGCAACAGAAATACATCATCTGTGAAAATTTCAACTGTCTAGCTATCACGGTTCGTGAGATACAGCCTGGTGACAGACGGACGGACGGACGGACGGACGGACGGACGGACGGACTTACGGACGGACAGCGAAGTCTTAGTAATAGGGTCCCGTTTTACCCTTTGGGTACGGAATCCTAAAAACTGTCGCATTTGATGAAGTGGAACTGCTGATGATGATCAAAACAGAACTCTTCAACAACGCATAGTACACGTTTGGTGATTTCGAATCCTCACAGAACCGAACAAAAGTGGGTTAGGTTTGGTTAGAACTGCAAGCCTTACAGAAACGAAATGCTACTAGAAAAGTGGGTTTGCTTAGGTTCGAACTGCGATCCTCACAGAACCGAACTGCTATCAGAGAAGTGGGTTAGGTTAGGCTAGAACTACGACCCTTACGGAAACGAAATGCTACTAGAAAGTACTGGTTTTACCTCCTTTTCTACATAGTGCACCATCTACCATAATCTTTCACCGGGCCCATAGAAGTCGGTTTTTTTTCTTAAAAATTGTTAAAATAATCGTTCTACCTTTTCATACAAATAAACTGATTTTTGCACAATAAATGAAAATTAAGTATATGTATTTTTTAGGACAATTTTGGCCTTTACAGTCACAGTGGCGATTTGTACTAAATAAAAAATGGACAATTTAGTTCATATAAGTATTCCTCATTCTAAAAAGTATCACTTTAAAATAGGCACTCATATATTTCCATTTAAATTGAGTTATGGCCAAAGTCAGACATTTAATATGTTTAAAGAAAAACTGAATCCCATTGATTTGATCCGTTTCCACAGTTATATTTCATGAATAACTATCGCGGTTCGTTACAATATTATGTACCTATTTTCTTTTTCTAGGCCAAGGACCGACAGAATTTAAAGTATTAACACCAAAAAAAGTTTACCCTGGTGTTAAAAATCGTGAAGAAAATGAGGACGAAGGCGATTTATATGACACAGAACTATTTACGACACCGAAAAAACGCAAGCGACCAGCCGATAGCGACACACCGAATTGTAAAAGATTAAAAACTGCTATTGAAGATACCAAAAAAATGTTGAAGAAGGAAAGAATGAAGTATAGAAGATTGCAGAAAAAAATCCAAAATAAGAAATTCATAAATTTAAGTGCTACTAAGTTTAAAAGTGATGCATCGAAGGTGTTGACGCAGATGCAGTTAAGAAAAAGCAATAAGCAACAGTGGACCGAGGCCGAAAAAAAATTTTGTATGTCACTTTTTTACAAATCCCCAGCCACATATAATCATTTGAGAAAGCAAGGTGTAGTACTAGCTGCTCCGACCACCATCCCATATAACCATTCCAGTCGCAGAATCATCAAAGTGGTAACTAAATGTCATATGTGTCGTAACAGAGTCCACACAATGTGTCTAGAATTGTTTCGAAACAAAGTGTCGTCGCCGTGTGTACACTTTTCCGTAACAAGGTGTCGACACATTTGTGTGCACTTTGCGTGCGGTTTGCGACTAAATCTGACAGCAAATTTGTGACAGCAAATGTCAATATAAAATACCTCTTGAAAACCAAGGTTTGTCAAACTAATATTAGTGTCTCGTGTGCTCGTAAGTAATTCTAGTAAGTCATCATGGGCGATGCAAATGATAATAATCGACCAAAACCATATAAACACCCAACACCCGTCAACCTTTTACAGAAAAGTTTTTAAAGAAATGCAATAAGCTACTTAGGTCAGCCAACGAATGCTCAAAAAAGTTGTAGAGGGAAATGCTCGGAACACAATTTTTGACTCTGTAACTTGGTTTGGACAAGTTAGGAGGTGAACATATCAAAAGTCCCCGGCCGTAGCCCTTGAGCGGGGGGAAGAGAGGGGGCTTTGAAGGTCCCATTTTCCGGTTTTTCGATTATATCTCGGAAACTATGCATCTTAGCGACATGGCCACTTAAGTATACAAAATGAAAGTTAATTAATTTGTTACAAGTTTATTCAGTCAATTTTTTCGATATGTTGAATAGTTATTGAGATATCCGCTCTTGAAAGTTTATTTAGGGCTCTCAATTTTATCTTGATATATCTACATCAGTGAAGGTGCTAGGCCGTGTATGGTATCGTTTTCGTATAAATCTGGGTTGCTGAATCCATTTAAGGTATCACATTGACACCATTCCACAAAATTAAAAAAAAACCTTTTTAGGGTTCCGTACCTCAAAAGCAAAAAACGGAATCCTTATAGGATCACTCGTGCGTCTGTATGTCTGTCTGAATACACAAAATAGTTCTTTACCTATAGATGACAGGAAAACCTATCAGAAATGTGCAGTCAAGCGCGAGTCGGATTTAATGTACGGAACCCTTAATACGCGAGTCCGACTCGCACTTGGTCGGTTTTTTTAAACTCCTCTTGACGCTTAACCGCTGAACCGATTTCGTTGAAATTTGGTATAGAAATAGTTTGCGTCCCGGAACAGGACATAGGATAGATCTTATAACCAAAATCATCTTTTGAAGGTGTGAAAAGTGGCGTGGAAATTTGTACGGGAAATCAATAACCGCTGAACCGATTTATATTAAATTTGGGATGGTCTACATCTTTGATTTAGTTAAAAATGATAAAAAAAACATGACTTAAACCTAAACTTAAACAGTATTAACTTCAAGAAGTCAATTCTGATTTCCCCCCTACACCTCATTTCACACCTTTGAAGGATGATTTTTGAGATAACTTATTATGTCCTGTCTCGGGACTCAAAATATATGTGTACTAAATTTAAATTAAAACTGTTCAGCAGTTTAAGCGTGAAGAGGAGTTTAAAAGAAAGTAAGTTTATATGTTTTTACTTTGGAATGGTGTCAATGTGATACCATAACTAAATTTGGTACTGCGAATTTATACGAAAACGATACCAAACATGGCCTCGTAGCTTTACTGTTGTAAAAGTCAAAATAAAATTGAGAGCCCTAAATTACTATTACTTGACCAAACTTGTGTAGAAGGAAAAGGAAAAATAAAAGTCTTCGGCAGGAATATAAGACACAAGTATAATATTTTTTTTTGCGTTACTATTTCAATCATCAAATATAAACATACCTTGATTATATTATTCTAGTGAGATCCTCACAGATAAACAAAAACATTTACTTAAAAAATTACAAGGTCGAAATGTCACGGAACTTGTGAGAGTAATACGTGAAAAATAAAAACTTTTATGACAAAAAAATCTGGACACAATTTAAGAAGCATCCCATTGCGTCGAGGAATCATCTGTATTTTTGCTTGTTTCATTACCTCCTCGCTTCTTTTTTTGTCCTTTGTATTCCGTAGCAATTTGTTAGATCTGAAAATAAAGATAACTTGCGTCGTCACGGATGTCGATTTATAGGTTTTAGGGGGTGCAGAATTCGAAAACGATGATCATTTTATAATCCAAGATGGCGGCTACGTATTTTGTCATAAAAGTCGTCATGAATATCGTTTCATAGGTTTTAGGAAGTGCCGATTTCGAAAATGATGACCAGTTTGGAATCCAAGATGTGTGCCGTGCACTTTGTCATAAAAGTCGTCATGGATATCGTTTTATAGGTTTCAGGGAGTGCAGAATTCGAAAATGATGACCATTTTGGATTCCAAGATGTCTGCCGTGCACTTTGTCATATAAGCCGTCATAGATGTTGATTTATAGGTGTAAGGAAGAGCAGATTTCGAAAATGATGACCATGACCAACAAAACGACATCCATGTTGACTTTTAACATAGTGCATGACCGCCATCTTGTATTCCAAAATAGTTATTATTTTCGAAATCTGCGCTCCCTTAAACCTATAAAACGACAGCCGTGACGACTTTAATGACATACTGCATGGCCGCCATTTTGGATTCAAAAAATGGTCATCATTTTCGAAATCAGGGCCCCCTAAAACCTATAAAACGACACCCATGACAACTTTTATGACATAATGCATGGCCGCCATTTTGGATTCCAAAATGGTCATCATTTTCGAAATCAGGGCCCCCTAAAACCTATAAAACGACACCCATGAGAACTTTTATGACATAGTGCATGGCCGCCATTTTGGAATCCAAAATGGTCATCGTTTTCGAAATCTGAGCCCCCTAAAACCTATAAAACGACACTCATGACGACTTTTATGACATAGTGCATGGCCACCATTTTGGAATCCAAAAAGGTCATCATTTTCTAAATCTGCGCCCCCCAAATCCTATAAAACGACATCCATGACGACTTTTATGACATAGTGCATGGCCGCCATTTTGGAATCGAAAATGGTTATCGTTTTCGAAATCTGCGCCCCCCAAAACCTATAAAACGACACCCATGACGACTTTCATGACATAGTGCATCGCCGCCATTCTGGATTCCAAAATGGTCATCATTTTCGGAAGCGGAGCCCCCTAAAACCTATAAAACGACACCCATGACAACTTTTATGACATAGTGCATAGCCGCCATTTTGGAATCCAAAATGGTCATCGTTTTCGAAATCTGCGCCCCCTAAAACCTATAAAACGACACCCATGACGACTTTTATGACATAGTGCATGGCCACCATTTTGGAATCCAAAATGGTCATCATTTTCTAAATCGGGGCCCCCTGAAACCCATAAAACGACATCCATGGCGACTTTTATGACATAGTGCATGGCCGCCATTTTGGAATCGAAAATGGTTATCATTTTCGAAATCTGCGCCCCCCAAAACCTATAAAACGACACCCATGACGACTTTTATGACATAGTGCATGGCCGCCATTCTGGATTCCAAAATGGTCATCATTTTCGAAAGCGGGGCCCCCTAAAACCTATAAAACGACATCCATGACGACTTTTATGACATAGTGCATGGCCGCCATCTTGGAATCCAAAATGGTCATCGTTTTCGAAATCTGCGCCCCTTAAAACCTATAAAACGACACCCATGACGACTTTTATGACATAGTGCATGGCCACCATTTTTGAATCCAAAATGGTCATCATTTTCTAAATCTGCGCCCCCCAAAACCTATAAAACGACACCCATGACGACTTTTATGACATAGTGCATAGCCGCCATTTTGGATTTCAAAATGGTCATCATTTTCTAAATCGGGGCCCCCTAAAACCTATAAAACGACATCCATGACGACTTTTATGACATAGTGCATGGCCGCCATCTTGGAATCCAAAATGGTCATCATTTTTGAAATCTGCGCCTCCTAAAACCTATAAAACGACACCCCTGACGACTTTTATGGCATAGTGCATGGCCGCCATTTTGGATTCCAAAATGGTCATCATTTTCAAAATTGGGGCCCCCTAAAACGTATAAAACGACATCCATGACGACTTTTATGACACAGTGCATGGCCGCCATTTTGGTTTCCAAAATGGTTATCATTTTCGAAATCGGCACTCCATCCATCCACGACACCCATCTCGACTTTTATGACAACGTGTTTGGCTACCATCTGCATGCAAGACATTTCAATTATTTTTACGTACAAAAATGGCCCCCTGTCAACTTCCAACCGAGATTTAATCGATAATTTATTCGATTAATGTTCAGATTAATAAATTAATATCTAAAAAGGAATGAATTTTAATCAGTCAGATTAATTCAATTTCAATCTATGTTAGGTCGACTAAACTAATCGTGATTAAAATTTGAGGATTAACTTTTTTTATTCCATTAATTAGTCGAATAAACAGTTAATCTATTAAGTCCCATCTCTGACCACGTCATTTTTACACTTTGAGAATATCTGAAAACAAATGAACACAAGGAGCCATTTTGCGAATCCAGTAACTTTGTTATTACTTTTGACAGCGCGTGTCATGTGTCTACACAGAGTCGACACAAAGTCGAAACATTTGCGACTACTTTGTGACTGCAATATTTCTCAGCCTTAAACGATATTTATACATCATAATTAACAAGTTTCGTAGTATGTAAAGCGTTATTTCTGTTATTTAAGTATAGTATACGCATCGAAGTACTAAAAATGCATCAAATAATATATTTATGAACACAAGCACTGAGAAGTAAACAATTTCATTTCCGGCTAAACTAAAACAATGTGGTGGCGCGTTGATTATATTACACTTAGTTTATCAAATCACTCGAGCAGTTTAATTCCCCATTATAATTTAAGTCCTATTGTAATATAAATGCAAACAATATATAATTACGTCTTGTAATCCGTTTTAGAGATGGCGTATTAATGTCACTTATTTTTATTTAACTATTTTTCCATCTGACAGTTTCCATTTGACAGGAACAAAATGAACGAATGAACGAATGATTTTGGCATAAAGTAGTCGCAAACTAGTAACAATGTGTGCACACGGCGACCACACTTTATGTCACTTTGTGTCATGTGTCGACCCTTCCCCATTTCTGGTAACTGTGTCGACACGGCGACGACTCTGCGACTGGAATTGTGACCGAAACAGACGGTGTCGACACAAGATGTGTCTACACCGCGTCGTAACGGCGACTGGAAATGGTTGTATGGGATCCAGAAGTGGTTACAAGCCACCGATTGTTTACCCGGACTAAACGATGATATATTTGAAAATATTAGGAATAAGTTTGCTGATTCATCAATTAAAGACAAAGCATGCGCTGTATGTTTCGATGAAATGAGCATTAAGGTTGATTTAGATTATACAATGAAATTTGATATGATTGAAGGTTTTGAAGATTTTGGTGAAGGTGACCGTTCCCCCAAAGTTGCCCAGCATGCACTGGTGTTTGTTGCCAGAGGAATTTACACTAAATGGAAAATCCCTCTGGCATATTTTCTCTCGAACAAACCCGTTGCTGCTGATATTTTGATTAATTTGATTAGATCTGTAATTAATAAATTATTTCAATGTGGGCTGTTGCCTAAAGTCGTGGTGTGTGACCAAGCCACCACAAACGTAAAGGCAATTAAAACTTTGGGGGCAACGAAAGACGATCCTTTCTTTTTTATTGATGATCACAAGATTTTTGCAATTAATGATGTGCCTCATTTGATTAAAAATATAAGAAATAATTTGATTGATAATAATTTTGATTTAAATGGAAATGAAATTTCATTTAAAGATATAATTGAGGTGTACAATATTGATAAAGATAATAAAAGTAAATCATTAAGAAAATTAACCCCGGTGCATCTTAAACCGAATAACTTTCAAAAAATGAAAATTAAACTTGCGACCCAAGTTCTGAGTCACTCGGTCGGTGCAGCGATAATCACGGCAATAGATAGCGGAGAACTGAAAAGCGACACGGCAAAAAACACAGCTGATTTTGTAATGCATGTCAATGATTTATTTGATTCATTAAATTAAAAAAATAAATTCGATAAAAATCCATACAAATGCGCTTTAACTAACAATAAAAAATCACGTGTATACGAAATCTTAATTGAAGGGAAAAAAACATTTGCTGATTTGAAAAAAAAGATGATGGGAAAAATAATTCAATTAAATTGACAACCCCCCCTTGCTTCGAGGGTATGCAGCAAACAATTAATGCCGTTCTTCAGTTCTCCGCCGAAGAATTTTCTGAGGGCACCGAGGTAAATTTTTTAATGACCAATAGATTAAATCAAGACGTGATCGAAAATTTGTTCGGAATTTACAGAATTAGAGGTGGGTGTAATCGAAATCCAACATCAAAAAGTTTAAGAGCTATGTTCCGATCAAATTTACTGAACAATTTAATCAAATTAGAAAATACAAATTGCGAATCAGATAATGACACATTTTTGTCAACCACCAACCAACCGAATACACAACGACTTGAAGGGTCAGAAATAGCGTCTTCAATTTCAACACACCGTATTGAAAGCGAAGAAGCTATTGCTGGTCCTTCCAATTCAGGAGCTACCATTTCTGTTTCAGAAATAGTAGCATCTGAAAACATCCCAGGATCCACGAACGAAATAACTTTGGAAACATGTTCGGTTGTATATTTTGCAGGTTGGTTGGGCAAGGTGTGCGTTGAAAAATTTGATTGCTCAATCTGTAAACAAGTATTGCTCAAGAATGAAGTTGATTTATTTGATAAAAGGGAATTATTATTGATTAACAAAACATACAGCAATATGCTTACACCGACGTTAAATCGCCTACTGATTCCTTGTTACAATTAGTCGATCGACTGCTTACATTGTTTAATAATAGAATGGACTTCATTCATGAGAGGAACTTGATTACAAATTTGATTAATAATACCGAAATTCCTGATGATTATCACGATGCAACTCATCTTGATTTTTTGATAAGATAATTATTTCAAGTTAAGATTCACGATTTTTGTAAATCTAAGAAGTCATCATTTGATTCAAAATCTAAAATAAAAATTTTGCAACACAAATAAAGATGATTATAATTGATGATTTTAACATTTAATTTCGCTATCGACCCGTGATGCGACTGTTAACCAACTGCAACTTGCAATGTATATCGTTTTGACGGATATCATTACATTTATTTTATGAGGCGAATTATTGGTAATTAAGGTCAGAATAATCTGTGTATGTGATCGTCGCACCTAAGGTCCTAGATCCTAGAGTTGATTATGCTAATATGCTTGCTGCATGCTGCATGAAAAGGTAAACATAGTACTAGTATTATATGATCTGTTACATAGTATTGCGGTGGAGCAACAACTAGTGCTGCAGTTTTCAGAAATATTGTATAATTCATTTTAAAATTCTAGCTGTTACACTGTGAAAAAATCGCATCTGTAGCCTGGCCACATAATTCAATTGCACAGAGGATTAATACTCGAAGGCCATTTTATATCCGAGATTTTATACAAAGAAAAACGCATTTATTTCATACGAATATGTGTCCATAGTTTGTTAGTAGGTAATATGAAAATACTTAAACAACTATATTTAGTGCCTAAACTTAAGTGAAGTGAGGAATAGGTAGGTAAATCATTCGACGCCCTTCTTGTGGAAGGATGTGAGAGGTCTGCATTTCTGCTTTTGAGACTGTTGCATGTCGCGCCCCATCGTGTGGGGTGATCATTCGCTCGCTGTCTTGAGCATGGAGACAGCTGTGCGTCTGTGAAGCGAGGCCCAGTTCCTGACTAGGCCACTGTCCCACCTCCCCGCTACTACGCTCAGGAGGCTGTGACTGTGGCGGCTGACGCAGACTTTGCAAAGCGTCGCGGCACAGCGCGGCAGCCGCAACAGCACCCTGTCCAATGTACGAGTATTCACCGAGCGAGCTTATAAATCGCAGGTTGTCTACTCCACGGTTATCTTTGGCTATCAAAAATAAACATAATGTCCTCTCTTAACTTTTTGTTGTTTTTTTATTTAAGTAACTCAATGTTTTATCAATTTACTTATAGGAATATAATTTTTGTTTATTTTTAAGAAATAGAATCACATAGAACCTGACATTAACATGTTTTGCTTTTTTAAAAGTATAGTACCTACATTGTGCAACATGGGGCGTAAGTATAATATAATTATATTTGTCCTTTTTTAACTACCAAATCTTGACATCCGCATCCGCATCCGCGGATGTGAGTCTTTAAATATCCGCATCTGCATCCGCGGATGTCAAAAATCTGCATCCGCAACATCCCTGGACCCTACGATTATTATTTTTTTACGAATTTTTAGTTGTTATAAAAGTTAGGAGCATTTAAATATTTTATATTTGTATGAAATCTGTTTTACGCTCCTAATTTTTACAACAATCAAAAATTCGAAAAAAGTCAGACGTAGTGGCATAGCTAAGGTTAATATTATTCTTACCTATGTACATAAAATTATGTACCTACAAATGTTTTCCATAATGAGGAAAATGGGATCTACGTAACTATGGAGAGAAGCGGCCGCCCCTTTCCTCTCAATATTGAAGGCCCGACCAGGTGTGTCTCACTCCGCGATTTCATCGCTTTGCTACAGGTAGCTAAAAGTACATCCGTTCGGCCCCAATTTTGGGGTTTGCCATAAGCCGCGCGTGGCGCTGTCGCCACCTAGCGGCCATATCTGTGCTGAACGTAACAGACGCGTTTTGTTAGAGAGTGAGTATTCTGTACTTAGTACTATTATTTATTCTGTGGCCCGACTCTCATTTCAATGCAGCGATCGGCAACAGGCGGCCCGCGGCTCGCATGCGGCCCGCTAACCTCTCACTTGTGGCTCGCGAGCCTCCCTGGCTATTTTGTATGTAATATTGACAAATGACAATGTCTGATAAAGTTATAAATAAAGGCCATACAGGGTCATTTTTGGACCGTTTTTGAGCCATATTGTTCGAAGTGATTAGGTAGGTCATACTGTACAACTTTTTCTATGGGATCGTAAACATGTAATGTCAACACATGGTAGCCGCACTGAATAAGATACAAAACACACTTAGTTGGGTACCTAAACTGCAAAACGTAATTCAAGACCAAAAAAAGTAAGACAATGTTGCCACTGCAATAATTATATATAATAAATTCCTTTTGATACTAATCACCAGTGTTCGGCAAACTTGGTGCCACGCCGTGGGATCCTACTAGAAATGGACATGACATAAACGCCGCGATATTTATATGGACATGACATAAACGCCGCGATCTTGGTCGAAAAAGTAATTTGAGTATTAGAATAGTACCTAAGTGTTATTTATTTGTAAATGAAAATGAATAAAAATCATTATTATTTAAAAAAACATACTCTTTAACCGAGTATTATTTCAATTTCCCGTATAAATTATAAGTCATACTTGTCTTCTTATTTTTTGCACCCGTGTTAAATATAGTATTGTTTAAAATAATAAACTTATCTAAAGTAAAAAACAACCATTTACCCGACTACCTGGCTTGTCGAAGGTCACAGTTGGAATTTCTATTGTTTCCGTCTAAACTAAACTAGGACGAAAGAGACAGCAAACTATTTCCCTTTATTAGTCAATTGTATCCTTTTCTAGTTTAAAGATAAGAAATTGGTTGAGAACCCATTTCTAGTAGAAAATATGTTGATTTATATTCCTCGGACCATTAAGTTCGCATGTTGTGATTTAAAGTTTATTTGCTTAGTGTTTACCTAGGTATTGTAAAACCATCACCGCTATTCATTATTATATTTATTATACTGTAATATAATTTCATTTCATTAACCTATTAATATTAATATTAGAAACATTGAATAAGGAAGTAATACAACACGGATCCCGGAATTCCCACGGCATATCCGTATTAGCATAATGCCTGAGGTCATTAACCCCGCGTGGCACCAAGTTTGCCGAACACTGATAATCACGCTAAGATAATTTATTTATTAGTAATTTTACTCTTACGATTTAAAAAAGTACTTTTTCTCAAAAATGGACAGCAAAGTCGACTTTGCCGTATAAAAAATAGGTCGCGAAGCGCGTAGTTTATGGTCAGTAAAAAATTAAAAAGTTAAAAACATTGCAGTCTCGATTTTGGGACTGCAATGTTGCATACAAATTCCATTATTTGTCGAGATCCAAACTTTTTAAAAGTTGAAATGACCATATCAAATGAAGGCACAGGCCCATTAAACAGCCAAACAGATGATTAGTACTGCGACTATTTAGCTGTCTCAAATAGGTTGGCGTATTTTTGCCAGAAAAATACACTTCTATTTATTTTTTTTATAAAAAGGCGGCATGGGCTTTTTTCTGTGAAAACAAATACTTAAGAACGTTGCTTTTGTAAAATATTTCTATGATATTTATATGTCTTGCACCATTTTTGAGAAAAGCACTATATATGACTCGGCTGGAAGGCTACTTGCTGGCTTCAGATTCAATTAAACGGACTCCCAAGGTCGTCCGTTTAAAACGAATCCTCAGCCTGCAAGTAGCTACTTCCGAGCCTCGACAATAATGTACTATTATTTACTTATTTTTGGATAAATATAAGATGCGCTAGTAAAAAGTGGCAACATTTTCTTACTTTTTTTGGTCTTGAATTAGGTACGTTTTGCAGTATAAGTAGGTAATTCAAAAATCCAAATGACAATGAAATTCTGAAGAAAAAAAAAGGTTTACTGTGTTTTATTTTTCAATCATATAGGTAGTTTAAAACACGCAAAGCAACACTCGTTCCGAATCAAGCTCGTCCAGTCGCCCGGCGAATGCCCGGCGAGAACGGCGAGGCGCGAGGCTAGCACAATGTACTATGGCGCGACTCAGGCGTGAGTCACGCTAATTGCCTCTCGCGTGTCTACTGCACAAATCAAACGATGGGTAGGTACCGAGCTCTTTATAACTTAGTTTATATGAGACGGATGGGTACCTAGTCTACCTAGTAGTCTATCACGCAAGCGAAATACTTTTGCCAGTGCGTCGCCACTTGACGTCCTATTGCGTGCACAACCACAGCTTAAGACTTGAATTTTGACAACCCTTAATAACCAAAATAAAAAAATCATAAAGAAATAGTGACATTCAGTAGAAAGGGATAGCATGATTTGTTCCTGAATCGCTGTCAAACTTGGGTTTTGTAGGAAGTGTCCTTTCTGTACGGTAGTAGTACTACCTACTATTATTTATTCTGTGCTGTCGCAGCGCTCCTACTGTGCTAAGACAGTAGATCAGAGAGAGAGGACACTGGAGAGCCCTGAGGAGGTACTGTTAGAGGACGTTCACTAATTACGGTATGGGGCATGCCATGATGGCACGCACTACGTCCTGCGGCTTGATCTACCCTCTAGGCCCTAATATTTATCTACGATTTATTTATTTATAATTTGTTATACAATACAATACAACTATGAATCTCCTAATGACTCCTAATATGAGTAATGTTATTACCTTATTTGGCGATCGGTCTGGCCTAGTGGGTAGAATGACCCTGCCTGTGAAGCCGATGCTCCTGGGTTCGAATCCCGGTAAGGGGTCATCCATTAATTACGTCACACGTTTAGGGGGTGGGAGGAGGTCAAGAAAATGTGACATGGGGGAGAGGGGAGTCACAAAGATTGTGACGTCATTTTAACTTCATCACTATTCATCAGTAACCGAAAATTAATTTATATTTTTTTATTCGCTGTACTTTTAAATAATGAGGTTTTGGAAGTAGGTAATTTTCAGTCCTAATTGGTTTTGTGTTATAAAATTACTAATATTTCTTTTACCAAAAATATTTTTTTATTAAAAACAAATGCCGAGTTAGTATTGCCGATTTCGTTGAAAACAAAATTGCCTGTAATGTGACGTCACACCAGGTGGGGAGGGATTTGCAAAATGTGACCAAATGTGACGAGGAGGGGGGAGGGGTCAAAAAAAATCATGTGACGTAATTAATGGATGATCCCTAAGGGCATTTATTTGTGTGATAAGGTGATCGGCAGAGTTGGTGCCACACGGGGTTAATGACCTCAATCAATATGCTAATATGCCGCGTGCCGTGGGAATTCCGGAATTCGTGTTGTATGACTTACTTCTACAATGTTTCTAATTTTAATAAGTTATTGAAATAAAATTACAGTATTATAAAATTAATAAATGTAATAAGGACCAGGGGTGAAGGTTTTACAATAGATACAAACACTAAGCAAATAAACTTTAAATCACAACATGCGAACTTAATGGTCTGAGGAATATAAATAAACATATTTTCTACTAGAAATGGGTTATCAACCAATTACTTATCATTAAACTAGAAAAGGATAGAATTAACTAATAAAGGGACACTGTTTGCCGTCTCTTTCGTCCTAGTTTAGATTAGACGCAAACAATAGAAATTCCAACTGTGACCTTCGATTCGACAAGCCAGCTAGTCAGGTGAATGGTTATTTATTACTTTAGACAACACTATATTGCGAGGCTTCTGGCATCATCTAGGCCAGAATCAGGTCAGTGGCTACACGCGTATCCCTCGCCTAACACCGGCACCTTTATAGACCCAGAGACGCTTCGCATAGCCGCTGATCTCCGGCTAAGGTGTTGCTGTCTGTGCCGACCACAACTGCGCCTCATGTGGATCTGAAGTGGATAGCCTCGGCCACCACGGGCTCGCCTGCTCTTCAGGTGCCGGTCGCCTGTCTCGCCATTCCGCCCTCAATGACATCCTGAGAAGGGCGCTTGTCAGTGCCGGCGTTCCCGCCGCTCTAGAGCCCCAAATAGTGCGGAACGACGGTAAGCGCCCTGACGGGATGTCACTGATTCCCTGGAAGATGGGTCGTGCGTTGGTATGGGACGCCACTTGCGCTGACACGCTAGCGGCGTCCTACGTCCCATCGACCAGCGGGCGGGCTGGCGCGGCATCGGACACTCGGGAGCGTCTAAAGGTAGCCAAGTACAGCTGTCTCGGCGCCCAATACGAATTCGTCGCATTTGGCGTCGAGACACTTGGTTCGTGGGGCAGAGGCGCACATATGCTCCTTAAGGAGCTTGGGAAAAGGTTGAGGGAGGCAACGGGTGACCCCGGCGCGGGCAGCTTTCTCGCGCAGCGAATTGCCATCGCAATCCAGCGCGGGAACGCTGCCTGCGTGTTGGGCACCCTCCCGAGGGCACCAAATTTTGATAGGTATTTTTAATTTTTAGTTTTAGTTATTTTAATTGTAGTTAGTTTTAGTTTTATATTCCTATTTATGTCTTATAGTAATTTATGTAATTTAATATGTTATTACTTGGTTATATTTAAAACAATATACACTATATTTAACACGGGTGCAAAAATAAGAAGTATGATATATAATTTATACGGGAAATTGAAATAATACCTGCTCTGTAAAAGTGTAAGTATCAATGTTTTTAAATAATAATGATACAATTTATGTGTTTATTCAGTGTATACAAGTCCATTTATAAATAAATAACACTCAATCTTCTCATACTCAAATTACTTTTTCGACCAAGATCGCGGCGTTTGAGTCATGTTCATATTAAGATTTCTAGTAGGAATCCCGTGGTGTGGCACCGACTTTGCCGAACACTTGATGACTGATGAGCACAGATATTTGTTCCTGAGTCATGGGTGTTTTCTATGTATTCATTGTTTATTTTCTGTTTTAGGTAGGTACTTAAAAAAATAAAGTAACTTAAACTTATCTATAAAATAAAACTAAATTGAAACTAAAAACGAATACTGAATAAAATAAAAATCTAAGAAATTTGGCTCCTTTGGCTTGGTGCCGAGGACGCTGGCAGTATTTCCCCACTATATTGCGATGCTAAAACGTTGTGCGAGAAAGCTGCCAGCTCTTCGGTCACCAGTGAAATAGATCAGTCTTTTTGATAGCTCTTTAAAAAGCTGTAGATCATTAGACCAAGGGTCTCACAACCCTAAATGGCATAAAAAATACTCGGAGCCGAGATATATATATATATATATATATATATATATATATAGATATATATATATATATATATATATCGTACGTTTTCTGAGAAAGTACCTACCCAATCTACCCATTAACACAAGCCTCCTTATGCTTATCGTGGGACTTAGTCAATCAGTCTAAGAATGTACTATGATAGTTATTTTGGGCATTATCTATGAAAAGGGACCTTATTGTCGATGGCGCTTACGCCGCACAGCGTCGCGTGGCGTTGTATTTTTATCGGAACATCGTTAATAATGGCGTAAGCGCCTTCGACAATAAGGTCCCTTTTCATAGAAAAACTTCACATTCATTTACTTAATATTTAACTTGAAATTAAGATTATTAAGCGTTTATCATGCTAAAGCTACATTCGCTTAGTTTCGATTTTAATGAACGTAACGTAAGTATCAAATCTTTCGTATCGGCGCAACCTTGGGCCTCTCAAGGCCACGTGCACAGCAAGCAATGCATCGCATACACAGACAAAACATCCTACAGACTGAGCATAGTCGCGCTACCCCCTCTGCCATGCATACGGTAGTTTTACTCCATGTTCGAGTCGAAAGTGTCTTTGTGTGACGTCCGTGTAGGAACGGAACAATCACGGCACGGGACTTCGCTCACCTCGTCCCGCGCACCTCCGCATTTTTGGCATCATCGGTTTCATGAAATAATTGCTCTAAACTCGGTCTAGAGGATTCCTAATCTATACTGGGTCAAGCAAATCTTGTCAGTAGCAAACGGCGGCAAATTTGAAAAATCGCGGGTTAGCAACACTGTGTTCGAATAATTCGAAAATCACGTGTCATCTGTGTTTTATCTGTGGAATGTGGACCGCGAATGACAGCCTTCATCTTTGTTTACATTCTGAATCGATTCTATTTCAAGAGATATTTCTGCTGTTAAATACGAATATATTAAATAAGATTATGGTTAATCAAAGCTAAGGTGCCTACAATGCCTACAGGGCCAACTGAAAAATCTAATACAATATTGAAATCCAGTAGGACATCTACCTGCTGAAACAATGTTTTTATTCATATATTCTTGTTTAACGGCATAATCCACTTTTAATTTTATATTGATATCTTCAAATTAGTTAATATTTTTATCAACATCACACACCGCTTTTAAATTGTCCGTCTATATCTATTAATAACAATTTCAAACATTTTCAATACAGAAATCCGCGAGTGACAATTTGAATTGACGTACGTACTTAATAGGGCGCGCTTAGCGGAAAAAAAAGTTTTGGTTCGATGTAAATTGTACATTGCTGTTTTTCTTAGCGCAATACTACTCTTTGAGTGTTGCCCTACTTTAGTTTGCTTTACATTGCTACTGACAAGATTTGCTTGACGCACTATATGATCGCATAGCGCCAAGAATATTATTATTAAAATAAATCATAGCGCTTATTGACGGCGCAGCAACTAGTATCACTTCTCTCTCCTCGCTCTTATAAAAATGCCATTTGTCAAAAAAGGACAACCATACTGTTGACAAGATGAACTTCTAATCAAAGTGTTGCCTTTTTTGGTTCATCCAGGCTGTGTAGGTGTGCGTAAAAACATGTATGTGTGCTCTTTTAGGGATGTGAAAAGTCGATTTTAATCATGTTATATATCGATAAACGCTACACAGCGGAACGAAATAGCTATTAATTGAAGCTTCGATATCTTCGTTAAACATAAACATAATTGAAATGCTAATGGATAATATATAATATAATAAAACAATTCAATTATTGTGGGACACATATTTTAGTAGGTATTTATGTATTTAACTAAATATCTGAACTTTCCCTTCCCTGCTGGGGCGTGAAGATAAAATTGTGATCTGATAACCACAATAAAGAATAAAAGCGTTTTTGTTCATTTTAGGTATCGTTAAACCTTTGAAGTAAAATTAAAATTGCAAGATATGTCGATAGTTTATCGATATGACTTTATCGACATGGCTACAGCAAGGTGGAGTTACATTGTTAATCGTATACTAAACAAAAGTGGTAAAAGTGACAGCTCGCTTAGACGTAATCGTAAGTATATATTATATCTATGGTTTAGTCCCTCACGGAGGCACGCGTATACTACTTCTATAGGATGCTACCTTCTATGACGATTAACAATGTGAATCCATCTTGCTGTTTATGTTTTACGAAGATACTTATTGAAGCTTCAATTAATCGCTATTTCGTTCCGCTGTGTAGCGTTTATCAATATATAACATGATTAAAATCGACATTTCACATCCCTAAAAGAGCACACATATACGTGAAGCGGTGGTGGCCGAGTGGATATGACGTCCGACTTTCAATCCGGAGGTCGCGGGTTCAAATCCTGGCTCGTACCAATGAGTTTTTCGGAACTTATGTACGAAATATCATTTGATATTTACAACTTGCTTTTCGGTGAAGGAAAACATCGTGAGGAAACCTGCATACATCCGCGAAGAAATTCAAAGGTGTATGTGAAGTCCCCAATCCGCATTGGGCCAGCGTGGGGACTATAGCCCAAGCCTTCTTGCGAGTGAGAGGAGGCCTGTGCCCAGCAGTGGGACGTATATAGGCTAAATTATTATTATATACATTTTTACGCACACATACACAACTTGACACCACCTAAAACGGTAACACCTTGATTTGAAGTCCATCTTGTCAACAGTATGGTTGTCATTTTTTGACAAACAGCATTTTTAAAAGAGCGAGGATAGGGAATTGATACTAGTTGCTGTGCCGTCAAAGAGAACAGACAACGTTGGGGCCTTGCGTCGAAGCAAGGTACCTAAGCGATGAGAACATGACCAGGCCTATAACCGCGAAAATCGAAGTTCGCAAATTGCAGGCATTTTTCTCTGTCACTCTAATTACGCCTTCTTTGGAGTAAAAGAGAAAGATCCCCGCAATTTGCGAATTTCGGTTTTCGCGGTAGCCCCTCTGTGTTTCGTAACGATACTTTGACGCCTTACTAAAGTACCTGATCAAACTTCAATTTAATAATACAAAAAAAGTAACAAAAAAGTCAAATTGATTTCATTATCGTAAATTGACTTAATATGTAAATAAATTTTAATTATGTCGCCGATATCAGAAACGCCATCTAGTGATAATAAACCTTAAAAGTAAATGTGACGCGTAGGTTTAATGCGTCAAAGCTACAACAGATGTCGCAAGAAGGCTATTTCAACGCAATTTCAACGCATGTTAATCGTAAGAGTTTTTTAGCTCCGTGTGGCTCCGCGCGCCATCTAGTTCGTGGCTGTGAACTAAAAAATTAGCTACAAGTATAAGAAACTTAGGACGGTGCGCGTTTTTAGTATGGGATTGGGTATCTGTACTAGTATTATATGATCTGTGACCTGAGTGCAGGTCAAAGATCCTTAACACAATAACTCAATTACTTTTTGTGGGGGAAAACAAAGGACTTGAAATAAAATAAATAACTGTGTTATTTCAAGTCCTAAGATCCATCGGAGCATGTTTTTTTACCCAATTAGGTAGGTCCAACTTCGAGAAGGAGGTCAACCGCCGAATCCAACTCGGTTGGGCAGCGTTCGGGAAACTACGTAATGTCTTTTCGTCCGACATACCTCAGTGCCTCAAGACGAAAGTCTTTAATCAATGTGTGTTACCAGCGATGACTTACGGCTCCGAAACGTGGTCTTTCACTATCGGCCTCATCTCAAAATTCAAAGTCGCTCAACGAGCTATGGAGAGGGCTATGCTCGGAGTTTCTCTGCGTGATCGAATCAGAAATGAGGAGATCCGTAGACGAACTAAAGTCACCGACATAGCTCACCGGATTAGCAAGCTGAAGTGGCAATGGGCAGGCCACATTGCGCGCAGAGAAGATGGCCGATGGGGTCGAAAAGTGCTCGAGTGGAGACCACGGACTAGCAAACGCAGCGTAGGACGTCCACCCACAAGATGGACGGACGACCTTGTTAAAGCCGCCGGAAGACGCTGGATGCGGGTGGCTTCCAACCGGTACGAATGGAGGTCCAAGGGGGAGGCCTATGTTCAGCAGTGGACGTCTTATGGCTGAGATGATGATGATGATGTTTTTTTACATGTAATAAATGTGGAAAGTCTTTTCTTAACATCTCATATTAGAAAAATACTTCTGTTTGTAGAGTTAGATCAAGAAAAGTCTGTAGCGATTTTGATAGCCCACGCAGTGCATTTAATATAACATAATTTCATAGTTTTTTTTATTTTATTATAGGAAATTCGTATTATAGGAAAAAGTGCGATACCTTGGTCAGCCCTTTAGCCAAGATAATGCAGGCATCATATGATACGGGCACGTTACCTAAGCAATGGAAAACAGCCACCGTGACACCAATATTCAAGAAAGGAGATAAGCTTGAACCATCTAACTACAGGCCGATAAGCCTCACTAGCGTAGCATGCAAAGCTATGGAGAAAATTCTAGTAAAACACATAAGAGAATTTCTTGCTCTGCACTGTGTGATAGGTGACCAACAGCATGGTTTCTGCCCGCATCGTTCCACAGTCTCTAACTTGCTGTCTTGCCTCTCTGCCTGGAGTAAAAGTTTTAACAAGAGAGACCCTACTGATGTCATTTACCTTGACTATGAAAAAGCCTTCGACAAAGTTCCCACAAAGAGGCTACTTCACAAATTGGAACATTTGGGAATCCGTGGGAAACTATTATTATGGATAAGGGCCTTCCTACAGTATAGAACCTTTAAAGTTAGAGTTGGTGAAACCAAGTCACGGCAACGAGAGATACACAGTGGAGTACCACAGGGTTCAGTTTTGGGCCCCGTGCTTTACATACTATATACAGTTGACCTGCCGCGTCGCCTAAAATGCAGTATTAGTACTTTTGCGGATGACACCAAGTTATTTGCTAACCCACTCGTAGATTACAGCCATCTACAAGATGATCTGAATGCATTAGCAAGCTGGTCTAAAGAATGGCTAATCAATCTGAATTCTGCCAAATGTACTATACTTCACATAGGAAATCGGAACCCCCGCCTAACTTACAACTTGGATGGCACTCCACTAACGGCTGTAAAAACACAAACTGACCTAGGCGTTAAGATCTCAGAGGATCTAAAGTGGGAAGAGCACATCTCTACAATGGTAAAGAAAGCCAGAAGCCTGATTTACCTCATTAGAAAAGCTTTCAAAACCTTGACACCAGAAATGATGTTAAAAATTTACAAAACCTATGTCAGACCCATACTGGAATATGCTTTTCAAGCCTGGAGTCCTTACTTTGCCAAGGACATAGATATGCTGGAGAAGGTTCAACGGAGTTTCACAAAACTACCAAGGCAACTTAAGAACAAGCCGTATGAGGAGAGATTGAAGGAACTGAAGCTCACTACTCTTAAGCACCGCAGAGAACGTGGAGACCTAATAGAAACATACAAAATACTGTCTGGGCACTATGACCTCAAGGATTTTCATGAGATGTTCAAGCGCAACAACAACACCCGTCTGAGAGGTCATCACTTAAAGTTAGAAAGGCATAGGTCCCACAGTAACCCATACAAACACTTTCTGAGCAACCGAGTAGTGAGGGCTTGGAACAAACTCCCCGAAGATGTGGTTTCAGCACAAAATGTGAACCAATTTAAAAATAAATTAGACAGACACATCAATACATCTACTTGTCAACGATAACTATTAATGATTACTGGATACAGGCAATATCAGTTGTCACAACTGCCTGCCTGCTTACACAATAATAATAATAATAAATGACCGGGCTCGAAAGACCCGAGAGTTTTAAAACGGAGATACAAATAATAATAATGTTGTTTTTTATGTGTTTTTGTATTTTACTTTTATATTCATGTTATAAATGACCTAGCCTAAGAAGAAAAATAAATAAATGAATAATAATAATAAATTCTTACACAGATTGACTAAGTCCCACAGTAAGCTCAAGAAGGCTTGTGTTGTGGGTACTCAGACAACGATATATATGATATATAAATATGTACTTAAATACATAGAAAACAACCATAACTCAGGAACAAATATCTGTGTCATCACACAAATAAATGCCCTTACTGGGATTCGAACCCAGGACCATCGGCTTCGCAGGCAGGGTCACTACCCACTAGGCCAGACTGGTTGTCAAGAAGTTGACATTTAAAATAACACTTGCACTGCGTGGGCTATCAAAATTGCTGCAGACTTTTCAGTCTTACTCAACAGGCTTTTATGAAACAAGCCACATTTGTTGTGCAATTCTAAGTGAAAATATATTTAAAAATGACGAAATATTTATTTTTTATAGGTTAAGTTAACACCTGCATGTAACGAACTGCTATCAATTAAATTACGCTTGTCTAATTACGCAATATTATTAAAAGTAGTATTATGTCTATGTGAGTATTTAGCACATATCGAGCACCGGCATTCACGCTTAGTAAAAGATAAAACTGATAAGTTTAGTATGACATAAGTTGTTTGAATTCAAATAAAGTACCAAAATGAAGTAAAATTTACAGATTCTTAAGATTTTTGATGAATGAGATGAAGAGTCCCCGAATTTATACAAATTTAGAATGTCTATAAAAAGACTTGCTACATCAGAACTGTCGTGTCTTGCAAGCTATAATGCAACGACTTTAATACAAAGAATAGAGATATTAATCAAGTACTTACCTAATATTAGGCTCCCCGGTTAGACGACCTGGATTTCACTGTATTATTACAGTGATTAATCGCAGGCAAACAGCACTTACAGAGTTTACGGAGTAATTTTTATGTGTTCATTCACAATAAATAATAAATTCACAGTAAACAGAAATGCCGCAAACCCGCAGTCCTGAGTAATAATACCAGTGTATTGAGTAACGATCTCCTCAGTAAAGGATTTTGTTATGTTGTTATACTTGTTATTAATTAATATACTGCTTTTCGCATCCAGTGGTTTTATAAACAATTTTAACAAAAGTAGTCTAGTTTATTTCACGAACTACATTCAAGATTTATATTAGCTAGTTCAATTTCTTGTCAGTGTACATAACGTTTTTACATAACGGTATAAGACAGCTTTAAGCTTAGTTTTAGGGTAATTTCAAAAAATGGCAACAGTGTAACTGGCAAATTTGTGACGTATACGCTACGATTGACGCAAATATCCTGCTGTATATCTCAGATGCTATAAATTAATCAATTTCGATTAAACTTAGGCGAACAAAATAATTGATTTATGTTCTTTTAATATCGTTATTTTGTATAAATAATGAAACTATTACCCACATAAAATCTAGATACAACATTGTTGTATCTTTTACGTTCCTTTTCATCATCAGAGTACGCAGATGAGGTCATCGGCTTGGCAAGTGTCACATTCAGAATCTGTCAAAACAAATTGGTCAATGATACTTGTGTCGAAATTTCCTTAATTTACCAACAAAATGGGTCTCTTTGGCAAATCTAATGATCGAAATCCAAAAGAAATGGTGCGTTATCCCATAATTAACATCCACAAACCCTCAAATCGATAAAGAATGTATATAAGCTATTTAATTTCAGGTAAACGAGTGGTCACACAAACTACGCAAAGAAGGATACAATTTGGATAGACAAATCCGAGGTATGACTAATCTTTAAGGCACTAAAGCATCTCGTATTTGTTTGTTCACTTAATGAAGTAAGTAAAGACATTGTGTTTGCGGTAATACAATTTTGTTTTCCAGCAATACAGCGCGAAGAGGAAAAGATAAAACGTTCGTTAAAGGAGGCAGCCACAAAAAACGATAAGCAGGTGTGCACAATATTGGCGAAGGAAATCATACGGTCACGGAAGGCCATCAGTAAAATATACACTAGCAAAGCACATTTGAACTCAGTACAAATGCAGATGAAGAACCAGTTAGGTAATTCAACTATCATTGTATTGTTTTTTATTTCATCAATTAAGTAATTACAATATATTCTACTAACTACCTACAAAACTTAAGAAACTAAAACCCAAAGGTCCCCATCACACTAGCAGCGTTACCCCGCTGTAAGGTGATAGAGACCTGTTGGACAAGCCATGACTCAGAACAGGGGTCATTCCCTTTCTCCCTGGGGCGCTTGCCAAGCTCTCATTATTTGTATTGTATACTTTAATAGTAACTTTAAATATTGTCCAACCGTCTCTTGATCATTTATTGGTTTAAAAGTTATTTTTGGTGTATTTCCATTTGTCCCCACCCCACCCCATGTGACTGTTGCCATACATGAGGCGGGGGATTCCCATTTGTACCTGGTGTGGACAAATGGGAATGCACCGTAATTTTCAATTTGTTGCAGCTACTTTAAGAGTTGCGGGGTCATTGCAAAAGTCCACTGAGGTAAGCATTTTTTGTTGCAATAATCTTTCAAGTATTTACAAACTATGTAACAAACAAAGTTTTCCCCTTATGTCCACTGCCAGCAGTTCACCTGGTTTTGGTATTTGAACAAAAATGGCTACATCACTTACTAAAGTCAAAACATTTGCAAACTATTGCAATTAATATATTTGGTAATAAATTTTTCTCAATCATGATGAAGGCTTTTATATAAATATTGATTTTTCTAAAACTTTACAATGAACAAAAACCATAATATACCATAAATTCTTTAAAATATAATAAAATAACTGTCATCCCATTGTTTTTATAATTTATTATAAATATAAAATCATTTTATTTCGGATATAAATCCATAGTTGTTAGTTACAAACATTTAAAAATTAACTTATAAAATAGTGTTAGTAGAATTACAATGTAATCTTAACCTAAGTACTTAACTACTTATTCACTACAGTGTGGAGTTTTGACCACTGCTGCAGCAGGGGGGAGTCCCACCTATCCAACAACGCTATCATGATACTGTTAGCGCTGCCCCGCCAGCGGCTAAGTAAAGAGGCGCACCGCTTCCGCATGATAGCCGCAAAGCCGTCGACTTGCGCCTCCTCAAACATCCCGGAGGCGCTACAGTGACGAGGCAGCCCCATCAGCATCCTGAAAGCGTTGTTGTATTGCACTCGTAGGTCGCTGTACGCCCGCTGCGTATAGCTACCCCACAGGCTGCAACTGTAGAAAGACTGGCAGTAAGCTTTGAAAAGCGTCACTTTAACTGCATGTGTGCAACGTGCAAACCTGCGGGTAAGCATATTGCACCGCACGGCCAGCGACCTACGTTCCCTCTCTATATCACAGTTATCGCTAAGATCTTCGGTAACCCAATGACCTAAATACTTAAACTTACTTACCCTAAGCAGAGTGTGCCATATAGAGATACATCCGGCAAACTGGTGTAGGTTTTATATCTGGGCTTGAAAACCATTAGCTCACTTTTTTTTGCATTGTATTTTAGGCCATGCGTTTCCGCATAGCCTTGACATATTGATATTAGCCTTTGCAGCGCCCTGATTGAAGGGCTTAGCAGCACCATATCGTCAGCGTAACTTAGGTTATTTATACACACTCCTCCTACATGACAACCGACTCTGGTGCTACTAAGCTCCTCAATCAGCTGGTTCATGTAAAGGTTGAAAAGTCTGGGAGAGGTCAGACCTCCCTGCCTCACCCCACACCCCAACCTATACTCCCCCGAGACCACGCTTCCCCACCTGACTTGGTTTTTTTTGGTGGTTATACCAGTACTGTAATAACAATATGCATTCAGGAGCCAGGGTTGTTTCCTTCCTTAACTTATCCCATAACAAATCGTACGATACCAGATCAAATGCTTTAGAGAGGTCTAAAAAAGCCGCAAATACAGGGGTTTTTCTGGTCGTATAATACTGCAGTCTGTTTAAGGCAAAGGATAGCACTCTCCGTAGACAAACCAGGTCGGAACCCAAATTGCGCATCGTTAAGTGACAAGTGCTTCTCCATTTGCCGATCAATCAGGCCGTCCAGTACCTTAGCCATGATAGAGGCTAGCGATATTGGTCTGTAATTAGATAAGCTAGAGGAATCACCCGTTCTGTCTTTAATTATTGGCACTACAATCGTACGCATCAGGTTTTCCGGCAGGTACGAGTGACGCAGACATAACGTGTAAAACATTGCCAGAGACCTGGGCAGATGGATACCCGCATGTCGTAAGTGTTCGACGCTAAGATCGTCATGCCCTGGGGATTTTCCTCCATCTAAACCTTTAATAACACTCCACACATCGCTATCTGTAAAGCTGGTACTACACTTCAGGTGGACATCCGAACTAGCCCCGGACACCGACGACGCAGGGCCCAATGGCGACTCTAATTTAAAATGTCTTTGGAACAAGTTAGCAATTTCAACGGGCTCATGTATCCCCTCCACGCTCACAGGGAGACCCGCCTTATGGTTTAATCGGTTTGTGTTTTTCCAGAACTTGCCAAACTTTTTACTTGAATGGTGTTGCGCAATAATATCCATTTTAATCTTTTCCGCGTTATCCTGGCACCATTTAAGTTTTGATTTAAATATTTTTCTGGTTTCACACATACGGTTATAAAAGAAACCAGATTTCGGTTTGCCATATCGCATCCAAGTGTGAAACCATAAACGAGCCTCGCCATGCGCCTCTCGCACGTACCTATTCCAGCCGGTTATATATTTTTTTCTTTTTACACTAAGTTTATTGACATACGTTAGCACAGCAGCGCCCATTGAAAGCGTATCGATAATTTCCTTGTACATGCCATCCAGTAGTAAACAATGACTCTTATCTGTACACAACTTATCTGCGCAGTCGCAAAAACATTGGTTAAAATCGAGCTCTCTTAACCTATTATTACAATATTCACGATACCTATCAATCTGATTTTGGTCGCGTTCACCCCACTTTACTTTATTTTGCCGCAAGGTGTCCCTCGGTAGGATTTTTGGTGTTATTAAATCTATGTTATACAACAAATAACTGTACAGGTAATGCAAGCAATGCAAGCCCTCATCCGTCTACCAGAGATAGCCAACATCATGCAGGAGATGAGTAAAGAGATGATGAAGGCCGGCATCATCGAGGAGATGCTGGATGAGACCATGTCTGCGGTGGAGGATGAGGAGGAGATGGAGGAGGCGGCGCAGAGTGAGGTCGACAAGGTTTGTGGACCTTATTGCTTTATTATTAAGGTTTATTTTGTTATGTCTATCTATCTGAGATAGCCAACACCATGCAACAGATGAGTAAAGAGATGATGAAGGCCGGCATCATTGAGATGCTGGATGAGACCATGTCTGCGGTGGAGGATGAGGAGGAGATGGAGGAGGCAGCGCAGAGTGAGGTCGACAAGGTTTGTGGACCTTATTGCTTTATTATTAAGGTTTATTTTGTTATGTCTATCTACCAGAGATAGCCAACATCATGCAGGAGATGAGTAAAGAGATGATGAAGGCCGGCATCATCGAGGAGATGCTGGATGAGACCATGTCTGCGGTGGAGGATGAGGATGAGGTGGAGGAGGCGGCGCAGAGTGAGGTCGACAAGGTTTGTGGACCTTATTACTTTATCATTAAGGTTTATTTTGCTATGTCTATCTACCAGAGATAGCCAACATCATGCAGGAGATGAGTAAAGAGATGATGAAGGCCGGCATCATCGAGGAGATGCTGGATGAGACCATGTCTGCGGTGGAGGATGAGGATGAGGTGGAGGAGGCGGCGCAGAGTGAGGTCGACAAGGTTTGTGGACCTTATTACTTTATCATTAAGGTTTATTTTGCTATGTCTATCTACCAGAGATAGCCAACATCATGCAGGAGATGAGTAAAGAGATAATGAAGGCCGGCATCATCGAGGAGATGCTGGATGAGACCATGTCTGCGGTGGAGGATGAGGAGGAGATGGAGGAGGCGGCGCAGAGTGAGGTCGACAAGGTTTGTGGACCTTATTGCTTCATTATTAAGGTTTATTTTGTTATGTCTTATCTATCTGAGATAGCCAAATCCTGCAGGAGAGGGAGAGATAGATAAAGAACTTTTTGGCCTTTTGATTAAGGTTTATTTTGGTCTGATAGCTGAGGTAATGTATCTTGCTGTAAACCAATAAGGTAGGGATTTATGTACAGATCTTTACATCAGATCTGTTTGGCGTAATCTGTCAATTTATGGTGGGAATTATTCCCAGAGGTGTCTCCGGACACACATCTGTTCCTGATGTCTATAATTATTTATTTGAAACTTTTTTGCATATAAGAAAAGTACAGCAAGTGGACTTAATAATGTTTCTAGAGTCTAGGTACTCGTATTCAGTCAACCATAGAGCCAAACAGAAATACGCCAGCAGCGAGAAAAAAGTACCTAAATTTTGAGCGAATAACTTCTGTTAATATTTTTTTTCTTTATGTAATTTTTGTTTCAGGTGCTATGGGAGCTCACGCAGGGTAAACTGGGGGAAGCGCCGGCGCCGCCCACGGCCGTCGGGGCGCCGTCCACGAGCCGCGAGGCGGAGCCCGTGCCCGACGAGGCGGAATTGGACGAGATGCAGACAAGACTCGAGGCGCTGCGATCTTAGTGGTAAGGAGATTTTTTCTTTTTTTTATGTGATGTCAGCAAACGAGCAGACGAGCCGCCTGATGGGAAGCGGTCATCGTCACCCATGGACAGAAGCAACACCACAGGAGCCACTTAAGCGTTGCCGACCCTTGAGAATGTCAGTAGTGGTATTATCGTTCTTTTTATTTGCCTTTCTTAAAATTTTTAGTACGAAAATTGAAGCCCACAAAAGTTGTCTTTTTTATTTCGAGTGCGACAGCCGCTTTTAGTTCCTCTACAGAACGTGTAGTATTAAGTACTTTTCTTTTTTCAGATACGAAACTTACTTATAAAGGACTCGCTAGATGGCATGGAGCGTGAAGTCTGCTATTGCCTTGTATTTTGTACATAATAAGTTTTTAGAGAATCGCTTAGCGTTTAAAGTTGTGCATTTTCGAATATTTACAATAATTTTTATTATAAAGTGTATTTATTTACTTATTGGCAGAACTAACTTCACATTACTTTCTGTATTTCAACCTACAAATAAATTGGTAACTGATTATTTTTAAGGTTTAACCACCTGAGTCCCTTATAAAGGATTTAATCGAAATCGAATTTTGAAGGAACACAAGAAGGTTCCAAATTCAAAACTGCAATAATGACAAGGGGGGCTCAGGAAGTTAAGAACCCATACAACGTATACAAATATATAATGCAAAACGTCGCCTTTGTCTTAGTTCGTGACGCTCGAAAGATCTTTAGGGTGTACGGTGCACGCTAGCTGGTTAACGAAAAATAGTAGCAACAACTGGGGGCCTACCGCGAACCACGTCCGACGTGTTGCCTCCCAATCACACTTACGTATGAATTTATAAGTGCGACAGAGAGGCAACACGTCGAACGTGGTTCGCAGTAGGCCCTCGGATAGCGGACGCCCTTAGTCTCTGTGATAGAATAAGAAGGGAACCGTTTTTTTATTAGGTATAGTTTATTTGTTATTTTATTAATAAATTTCACGCTAATTTTCTTCCAATATTTGATCACTTTTCTCTAACTTAGTTCAGATTTAGCTGTTATAATATAATACATTAAGAAAGTGTTATTTAATCTTGTATAATTCGTTTCCGATGTTACCTGTATGTAATTTGGCATGTTTTATACAGGATGTTTTTTTAGGGATTCAATTACAAAAGTTATTGTATAATTAGTAATTACCATTGTTATAAACATGCTGTTGTAGCTTGAATGTGAAGTTTATACGATTGAAATAAATTAATGCACTAATCATACTTTTTGTTTGTATTTGCAGATCCTAAGATAGTAAAAATAAATAATCATGTAAAAAAGTACAGATACAAATAACTGCATAGTATAAAAGCTCTAAAAAAATTTAAAAGCCTTTTGACAGCTATTTGCCAAGTCTAAAAATATATTTACAGTGGGTACATAAATATGGTCCTATTTTCCCGCACTAGTGCGTAAAATAGCACTTTTCGTGCGTATGTCAAAAGTTCAAAACGCTATATATATGTACTGTAAAACGTTGTACGATACACGTGCGAATTCCTCTATTCCGCACTTGTATCGTAAATAACTATTTTGCCTTGACTCCATTTTTTTGTGGAACCTTTCTATGTGTAGTCAACCTTAGCGTTGTTGCGACGGCGCGTGGGGTCAATGACCAGAATGACCTCTGTGCGTTGAAGACTGTACCAGCGATGTGACGATTCCACTTTTTTTCAATTCGAATCATTCGAATTGATTCGGCCGCTGATTCGAGTTGTCTCGACTCGACGGTTCGCGTGGTTCGCGACAAGGTCACGGGCCGCGGTTCCGTCGAGTTGAGACGGCGAGTCAAGCGGCAGTTGTTGTAAACAGAACCTTCAGAGCACCGAATTAAGGTTTATTTTTGGTTTATACTAGCAGTGAAATCGAGTTGGCATGGCGAATCAAGCGGCAGTTGTTGTAAAAAGAACCTTCGGGCCACGGAATTAAGGTTTATTTTGTCACAGTTGCATTTTGTAGTTGGATTAATAGAACCCAGATAGTAGAGACTGAGGGTGCCCATACAACCATTTCCAGTCGCCGTTACGACGCGGTGTAGACACATCTTGTGTCGACACCGTCTGTTTCGGTCACAATTCCAGTCGCAGAGTCGTCGCCGTGTCGACACAGTTACCAGAAATGGGGAAGGGTCGACACATGACACAAAGTGACGTAAAGTGTGGTCGCCGTGTGCACACATTGTTACTAGTTTGCGACTACTTTATGCCAAAATCATTCGTTCATTCGTTCATTTTGTTCCTGTCAAATGGAAACTGTCAGATGGAAAAGTAGTTAAATAAAAATAAGTGACATTAATACGCCATCTCTAAAACGGATTACAAGACGTAATTATATATTGTTTGCATTTATATTACAATAGGACTTAAATTATTATGGGGAATTAAACTGCTCGAGTAATTTGATAAACTAAGTGTAATATAATCAACGCGCCACCACATTGTTTTAGTTTAGCCGGAAATGAAATTGTTTACTTCTCAGTGCCTGTGTTCATAAATATATTATTTGATGGATTTTTAGTACTTCGATGCGTATACTATACTTAAATAAGAGAAATAACGCTTTACATACTACGAAACTTGTTAATTATGATGTATAAATATGGTTTAAGGCTGAAAAATATTGCAGTAACAAAGTAGTCGCAAATGTTTCGACTTTGTGTCGACTCTGTGTAGACACATGACACGCGCTGTCAAAAGTAATAACAAAGTTACTGGATTTGCAAAATGGCTCCTTGTGTTCATTTGTTTTCAGATATTCTCAAAGTGTAAAAATGCCGTGGTCAAAGATGGGACTTAATAGATTAACTGTTTATTCGACTAATTAATGGAATAAAAAACGTTAATCCTCAAATTTTAATCACGATTAGTTTAGTCGACCTAACATAGAATTTAATTTTGGAATCCAAAATGGCGGCCATGCACTGTGTCATAAAAGTCGTCATGGATGTCGTTTTATACGTTTTAAAGGGCCCCAATTTTGAAAATGATGACCATTTTGGAATCCAAAATGGCGGCCATGCACTATGTCATAAAAGTCGTCATGGGTGTCGTTTTATAGGTTTTAGGAGGCACAAATTTCAAAAATGGTGACCATTTTGGATTCCAAGATGGCGGCCATGCACTATGTCATAAAAGTCGTCATGGATGTCATTTTATAGGTTTTAGGGGGCCCCGATTTAAAAATGATGACCATTTTGAAATCCAAAATGGCGGCCATGCACTATGTCATAAAAGTCGTCATGGGTGTCGTTTTATAGGTTTTGGGGGGCGCAGATTTAGAAAACGATGACCATTTTGGATTCCAGAATGGCGGCCATGCACTATGTCATAAAAGTCGTCATGGGTGTCGTTTTATAGGTTTTGGGGGTCGCAGATTTCGAAAATGATGACCATTTTGGAATCCAAAATGGCGGCCATGCACTATGTCATAAAAGTCGTCATGGATGTCGTTTTATAGGTTTTGGGGGGCACCAATTTTGAAAATGATGAATCCAAAATGGCGGCCATGCACTATGCCATAAAAGTCTTCATGGGTGTCGTTTTGTAGGTTTTAGGAGGCGCAGATTTCAAAAATGATGACCATTTTGGATTCCAAGATGGCGGCCATGCACTATGTCATAAAAGTCGTCATGGATGTCGTTTTATAGGTTTTAGGGGGCCCCAATTTTGAAAATGATGACCATTTTGGAATCCAAAATGGCGGCCATGCACTATGTCATAAAAGTCATCATGGATGTCGTTTTATAGGTTTTAGGGGGCCCGCTTTCGAAAATGATGACCATTTTGTAATCCAGAATGGCGGCCATGCACTATGTCATAAAAGTTGTCATGGGTGTCGTTTTATAGGTTTTAGGGGGCCCTGATTTCGAAAATGATGACCATTTTGGAATCCAAAATGGCGGCCATGCAGTATGTCATAAAAGTCGTCATGGCTGTCGTTTTATAGGTTTTAGGGAGCGCAGATTTCGAAAATAATAACTATTTTGGAATCCAAGATGGCGGCCATGCACTATGTTAAAAGTCGACATGGATGTCGTTTTGTTGGTCATAGTCATCATTTTCGAAATCTGCTCTTCCTAACACCTATAAATCAACATCTATGACGGCTTATATGACAAAGTGCACGGCAGACATCTTGGAATCCAAAATGGTCATCATTTTCGAATTCTGCACTCCCTAAAACCTATAAAACGATATCCATGACGACTTTTATGACAAAGTGCACGGCACACATCTTGGATTCCAAACTGGTCATCATTTTCGAAATCGGCACTTCCTAAAGCCTATAAAACGATATTCATGACGACTTTTATGACAAAATACGTAGCCACCATCTTGGATTATAAAATGATCATCGTTTTCGAATTCTGCACTCCCTAAAACCTATAAATCGACATCCGTGACGACGCAAGTTATCTTTATTTTCAGATCTAACAAATTGCTACAGAATACAAAGGACAAAAAAAGAAGCGAGGAGGTAATGAAACAAGCAAAAATACAGATGATTCCTCGACGCAATTGGATGCTTCTTAAATTGTGTCCAGATTTTTTTGTCATAAAAGTTTTTATTTTTCACATATTACTCTCACAAGTTCCGTGACATTTCGACCTTGTAATTTTTTAAGTAAATGTAAATTTTGTTTATCTATGAGGTTCTCACTAGAATAATATAATCAAAGTATGTTTATATTTGATGATTGAAATAGTAACGCAAAAAAAATATATATATCTATATTATATAAAGCCGCAACCCGATGATTAATTGACATGATTGTTCTCCCAGAAGGAGGTTCGTGGGGTATTCGAGTTTGGTACGGTCGTATAGAGGGCGGTCTGGTGACCTCCAGAAAAATCCGACTTTTGGTCTACCGTCTTTCGTCATAAAAATGTTGAACGGCCCGGCCAAACGGTGGGAGGTAGGTGGGGGGTGCTCGACCAAATGTCATAGAGGGACCCTGGCAGTTTTTGAAGCAACCATTTTTTTTTCAAAATGGCCGACTTTTTTTTTTTTTTTTTTTCAAGTTTGTCCTAGCGCGCTGAAATTTTGGTCACGGAATCTCGGAGTCCCCTAGATTCCTACGAAAAAAAAATTTTTGGAAAAATGCTCTAATTGTTGGAAAACTGGCCACTTTTGTTTTGTATGGCAACTTTTAAACGGTGCCAGATAGGTGGGGGGTGCTCGACTAAATGTCATAGAGGGCCTCGAGGCAAAACAAACTGCATTAAAAAAAATTCAAAATGGCCGACTTTTTTTTTTTAATTTTTTCAAGTTGGTCCGAGCGCGCTGAGATTTGGCATGGCGAGAGATAGAGGCCTCTAGATACCTACGAATAAAAAAATTTTTGGAAAAAATCCAAGATGGCGGAAATAATAAGCATTTTAATTTTGTATGGCAACTTTTAAACGGTGCGAGATGGGTGGGGGGTGCTCGACCAAATGTCATAGAGGGCCCCGAGACAAAACAAACTGCATTTAAAATTTTTCAAAATGGCCGACTTTTTTTTTTTAATTTTTTCAAGTTGGTCCGAGCGCGCTGAGATTTGGCATGCGGCGAGCTTGGGGGCCCAAAATTACCATGTGAAAAATGTTTTTTGAAAAAATCCAAAATGGCGGCGAACACGGGCCAAATTCAAATTTCCAAGTAGGTTAAGCGAGCCCGAAGGGCGAGCTTCAGGCTGGGAGGCCGAAGGCCGACCTCGCGGAGGGCCGTCAGGCCCGGAGCTTCATCTCGAATGTCCAAGCATGCTCCACCCCCAGTAATTTTGGGCGAGGCCGAAGGCCGAGCTGCGGGAATGACGAATAAAGCAAAATCCTATATCAAAAGTGTGTTAGGCGAGCCCGAAGGGCGAGCTTCAGGCCGGGTGGTCGAAAGCCGACCCCAACGGAGGGCCGAATGCCCGGAGCCTCCACCCCGACTCCCGAAACGCGAGGCCGAAGGCCGAGCTGCGTGAATGCAGTTCCTGCAAGCGTTCTACAAAGTCAACTGTCTTGATAAGCGAAGCCGGCGGGCCGAAGGCCCGACGGCGGAGCGTCGAGGCTCGCGAAGGCCGAAGGCCGAGCTCCGCGTAGGGCCGAAGGCCCGAAGCGTCACACGAGAGGGGGAAGTTGGAGCTTAAACACGACCCAATAGGAAAAGTGTCTTAGACAAGCGAAACGACGGGCCGAAGGCCGAAGGCCGTAGGCCCGACGTGAGCTTGTCAAGACACTTTTACTATTGGGTCGTGTTTAAGCTCCAACTTCCCGCTTACGCCCCAAAGCAAAACCAACCCTCCAAGTGTTTTAATAAGCGAAGCGGCGGGCCGAAGGCCCGACGCTGAGCTTCGAAACCCAGCGAAGGCCGAAGGCCGAGCTCCGCGTAGGGCCGAAGGCCCGGAGCGTCCCTTTCGATTTCCCAAGCACGCGAGGCCGAAGGCCGAGCTGCGGGAATGAAGTGCTCGCACGCGGATCTTTTCGTCTTAGCAAAAGTAGAAATTCATTTAATTTTCCGTTTGGAAAACAAACTACTACACAATTACAACAGCAACAACAACATTACCAACAACAACACATCAACAACAGCACCAACAGCAAACAACACGCGTACCGCGGGGCCCTCGGGCCCCGCGCACAGGGCAAAATCTAGTTTGTGTCTTATATTCCTGCCGAAGACTTTTATTTTTCCTTTTCCTTCTACACAAGTTTGGTCAAGTAATAAGAATTTAGGGCTCTCAATTTTATTTTGACTTCTACAACAGTAAAGCTACGAGGCCATGTTTGGTATCGTTTTCGTATAAATTCGCAGTACCAAATTTAGTTATGGTATCACATTGACACCATTCCAAAGTAAAAACATATAAACTTACTTTCTTTTAAACTCCTCTTCACGCTTAAACTGCTGAACAGTTTTAATTTAAATTTAGTACACATATATTTTGAGTCCCAAGACAGGACATAATAAGTTATCTCAAAAATCATCCTTTAAAGGTGTGAAATGAGGTGTAGGGGGGAATTCAGAATTGACTTCTTGAAGTTAATACTGTTTTTAAGTTTAGGTTTGAAGTCATGTTTTTTTATATCGGCCAAGTGCGAGTCGGACTCGCGTATTAAGGGTTCCGTACATTAAGTCCGACTCGCGCTTGACTGCACATTTCTAATAGGTTTTCCTGTCACCTATAGGTAAAGAACTATTTTGTGTATTCAGACGGACATACATACAGACGCACGAGTGATCCTATAAGGATTCCGTTTTTTGCTTTTGAGGTACGGAACCCTGAAAAGATTTTTTTTTAATTTTGTGGAATGGTGTCAATGTGATACCTTAAATAAATTCAGCAACCCAGATTTATACGAAAACGATACCATACACGGCCTAGCACCTTCACTGATGTAGATATATCAAGATAAAATTGAGAGCCCTAAATAAACTTTCAAGAGCGGATATCTCAAAAACTATTCAAGATATCGAAAAAAATTACGGAATAAACTTGTAACAAATTAAATTAACTTTCATTTTGTATAAGTGGCCATGTCGCTAAGATGCATAGTTTCCGAGATATAATCGAAAAACCGGAAAATGGAACCTTCAAAGCCCCCTCTCTTCCCCCCGCTCAAGGGCTACGGCCGGAGAATTTTGATACTAGTATGTTCACCTCCTAACTTGTCCAAACCAAGTTACAGAGTCAAAAATTGTGTACCGAGCATTTCCCTCTACAACTTTTTGGAGCATTCGTTGGCTGACCTAAGTAGCTTATTGCATTTCTTTAAAAACTTTTCTGTAAAAGGTTGACGGGTGTTGGGTGTTTATATGGTTTTGGTCGATTATTATCATTTGCATCGCCCATGATGACTTACTAGAATTACTTACGAGCACACGAGACACTAATAGTAGTTTGACAAACCTTGGTTTTCAAGAGGTATTTTATATTGACATTTGCTGTCACAAATTTGCTGTCAGATTTAGTCGCAAACCGCACGCAAAGTGCACACAAATGTGTCGACACCTTGTTACGGAAAAGTGTACACACGGCGACGACACTTTGTTTCGAAACAATTCTAGACACATTGTGTGGACTCTGTTACGACACATCTGACATTTAGTTACCACTTTGATGATTCTGCGACTGGAATGGTTATATGGGTGAGGCGACTTGATCCTAAAAACCCTCAAAAACGCCTCACGTAATTAATGGACGCCCTTCAATGAGGTCATTGCTCCCTTAACCATTTTGAGGCCAATGACGGATATATCCGCACTATAGATCTAACGTCACATACGGATCAATCCGTCACAGAGCAACTAGACCTACGCGCATATGCATAAAGTTCAATTTCAGTTTTGAGTTTTTGACACTTCGGTGACGTGGAGTCCGCTTAGAGCATTTAATAAATGGTACAATTGTGCAAACTTTTGTATGGACTGACGTGGCTATTTGTACGTTACGTACAAATCATGTAGAAATAGCAATACATATGACGTCCCCCCACAAAAATCGGCAGACCTAGTTGTTTCGTACAGAAAATGACAGCAATGACGTCTCCAGTTACTAAATGCTCTAAGGCAGCGGTTCTCAAACTGTTTTGGTGACGGAACCCAAGGCAAGCGAAATATTTGACGGAGCCCCAAATTAATTTTCGTTCATCACTGTGAACCAGATATACCTATAGAAGAGCTGGTTTTTTTCTTACAAGTATTTTCGCGGAGCCCCAACAGAGGCTTTGCGGAACCCTAGGGTTCCGCGGAACACACTTTGAGAATGGCTGCTCTAAGGAAGTCCGAGTCCATTGTGTTTGACACAGCTCCGAAAAGGTTAATCACACTTGTCAAAGTACTTCGTCATTCATCAAATTGGTAAAAGGGGTGGGTGAAAAAAAAACGTCAAATGTAAATGATTTCTATAAATATAATGATAATCAGTAATAATACTATGTGTCGTGTATCACAGTGGGTTACAGCATCTTGGCGGAGAGCTCCAGCTGCAGGTCTTGGATGGACTCCTTCTTGATCAGCGGCCGCAGGTCCAGCTCTTTGGCCTTCTTCATGTTCTTTTTCTTTGTTAACCTGGAAAAGAGACGGGGATTTAGATTTGAATTTAGATTTTTGGAGACTAGGTAAAGGTAAGCGTCGGCAAGAGGCTGCCGCGACCTGGCAGTCGCCGCCCGGTCGCGCCTATCCGAATGCTTCCGGCGGCGCCGCCCTGCGCCCGGCCGCCACGCTCGGCGGCGGCGGTCGGGCGCGGCTGCCACGCTCGGCGGCGCCGCCCTGCTCCCGGCCGCCACGCTCGGCGGCGGCGGTCGGGCGCGGCTGCCACGCTCGGCGGCGCCGCCCTGCGCCCGGCCGCCACGCTCGGCGGCGGCGGTCGGGCGCGGCTGCCACGCTCGGCGGCGCCGCCCTGCTCCCGGCCGCCACGCTCGGCGGCGGCGGTCGGGCGCGGCTGCCACGCTCGGCGGCGCCGCCCTGCGCCCGGCCGCCACGCTCGGCGGCGGCGGTCGGGCGCGGCTGCCACGCTCGGCGGCGCCGCCCTGCGCCCGGCCGCCACGCTCGGCGGCGGCGGTCGGGCGCGGCTGCCACGCTCGGCGGCGCCGCCCTGCGCCCGGCCGCCACGCTCGGCGGCGGCGGTCGGGCGCGGCTGCCACGCTCGGCGGCGCCGCCCTGCGCCCGGCCGCCACGCTCGGCGGCGCCGCCCTGCGCCCGGCCGCCACGCTCGGCGGCGGCGGTCGGGCGCGGCTGCCACGCTCGGCGGCGCCGCCCTGCGCCCGGCCGCCACGCTCGGCGGCGGCGGTCGGGCGCGGCTGCCACGCTCGGCGGCGCCGCCCTGCGCCCGGCCGCCACGCTCGGCGGCGCCGCCCTGCGCCCGGCCGCCACGCTCGGCGGCGGCGGTCGGGCGCGGCTGCCACGCTCGGCGGCGCCGCCCTGCGCCCGGCTGCCACGCTCGGCGGCGGCGGTCGGGCGCGGCTGCCGGGCCGCGGCAGCGTCTTGCCGAATGCTATCAGTCCGTATGGTTCATCATCTTAATGATGTCCGCGTAGTGTACCACGGCAATATGCGGCGCGGTTTTGAATACCGCACTTGTTTGTGGGGATCAAATATTTACTGTCGGGATGGAGACATGAATATGGTATATTAAATTTCCTTACCTATTAACAACGCCGTCAGGATGGTCCATCATTCTGATGATGTCGGCCTGGTCGGACGAGTCCAGCGGCGCCACGGAGATGTCCCGGACGGCTCGGAATTTACCGCAGTTGTTTAAGTGTTCGTTCTCCAAGCGGAAGAAGTTCCAGATGAATCGTCTAAAATATAAATTATATTATCACAGAATAAATAATAGTACTAGGTAAAGAAGACTCACACGATCAGGACAGATATGGCCGCTAGGTGGCGACAGCGCCACGCGCGGCATATGGCTAGCCTAGCCACCAAAATTGGTGTGTAACGGATGTACTTGTAGCTACTTGTTGCAAAGCGACGAAATCGCGGAGTGAGCCACGCCTGACCATATAAAACAAAGTTCCCCGTCGCGTCTGTCAGTTTGTGTGTTTGTATGTTCACGATAAACTCAAAAACTACTGAACGGATTTTCATGCGGTTTTCACTTATCAATAGAGTAATTCTTGAGGAAGGTTTAGGAGTATAATTTGTTAACCTTTTGGCCGCCGGACCTAGTCCGCAAAGACGCTCACTCACACGCCAGAGTAAATTCTAAGTAAACAACTAATAAAAAGTTTAGGGATTGCAAAATGTGATATCGATATTTACAATTTATGGTAAAAATATTCTCAATTTGGCTTTGTTCTTAACCAACTTTAATTTATTTCGAGAATGCCAAAAATTAACATACTTTTTACACACGACAATGTTAAAAATAAAGGTCTTTATCATTAAAAACAACCACTAAACAATATCGATTCATGACGTAATATCACCGCACTAGGCTCTACGAGAAGTCTTGTATACATGACAACGGCGCGCATGGACTGCCCGCAGTGCAGACCGACAAGGACCGTTTCCGCGCGGATTAAGTAATAATAGTCTCTAGGTCAACGGCGTAAGCGCTTGTCGGTACGTAAACTTTATAAGCGTATGGTTAGAGCCGCGCATCGTGTGTCGATAATGTAAATGTACCGGAACTGCATTGGGGAAAATGACACGTGGGTTGAATTGTCAATGAGTGAAGAACAATAATATTGGAAAAGGGTGGGGATCTGAAATGTTCGGGAATGCATGTTTCACATTCGACATGTTCCTTAGAAGAGCTTGTCAGTTCCCGTATTACACCCTCCCTACCATAATAATTTTTCGTCAATTTCAAATACATAACATTCTCATAGTTAGGCGACACTGACTAGTCCGAGCGTCCGCCTGTAGGTACCATTCTTGTGCGAAGCGGTCACTACAGGGTATCACTCCCCACTACACTATCATCTCAAAATGAATCATTTGTTCTGCAAATAGACCACAAGGACAGATTTACTTGTCTGACTCTACTATGGACAGCTGAACAAGTTCCCTGAACTCCAGCTATAGTTATGCCTGTCTCTCTCTCGTTTAACGTATTCTAGTTACTAGTTATCACCAATTGGCATTTAACAGGTGTTTAAATGCTTAAATAAAACCAGATTGGCCACTTGATATTTATTTTGAATATTCTCTAGAGATGCACCGGATATTCGGTTACTATCCGGCCAGTATTTTAATATCCGGCCGGATACCGGATAGTGCCCTACTATCCGGCCGAATACCGGATAGTACCATTGCTTGATTTTGGAGTAAACAAATTGGATTTAAGAAACAGTCACGGTCATAATCGTACTTGTTTATTATTTTAAAACAATTTAGAGATTCAACTGACTTGCACGCGCACTCATTTCGAACCTAGAAATGTGTCCGCGCGAACGTTCACTTAGAAACAGGTCAAAACTGCAGAATGTGCACCTGAAAAACCGAAATGTAGGTGCAGCTCTGCTGGCCGATATTCGGCGGCCGGATACCGGATATTCGGCCGATGGTCAGGCCGAATATCCAGTATCCGGCCAAACAACTATCCGTTGCATCTCTAATATTCTCATATCGAATTAACATTCCCATCCCTAGCTGTCTTATATACAAAGACAACGGCGACGAGGAACATGAAAAACGTTGAAAACTGGAGCAATTTTTTTGATTGCCTTATTATAAAAGAATGGATTTATTTATCTGCTTTAAATGTAATTATTTTAAAAATCAAAGACCTAATACATTAACACGAGTGTAAAAATATACTACAATTGATGTTTTTTCACATTTACCGAGCGGTTGAATTTGTGTCTTGTATACAAGACAGCGGCGCCACTGTATCGTTCTATCGTTGTCTTGTATACATGCCAACGGCGGTCAAAGGGTTAATCCGTGCGAAGCTGGGGCGGGTTAGTACTGATTAAAATAGTCACCCTCAATTTTAAGCACTGATCGTTGCCATTCATAAATACGACACAATTTAGTTATCTCGACCAAATCAAAATGATGCAAAAAATCACATAAGTCTATTTACCTGAACACCTCCAATGGCGCTAGAACGGAGACCATAGTCTCATTAGACACGAAACCGTTGTCGGTCACCAGGAATGAAACGATCCAGATGAAACGCAGCACAAAGTCCTCCACTATCGCGAAATAGTAGAACTGTAACAAAAACGACAATGTAAAAAGTTTTTAATGTTATTTGTTATTGTCATTAAATCTCTATTTTCGATTAATAACGTAGTTGACATTTCTGCCCTTCTCATAGAAAAAGCGGACGACCTTTATTGTTTTTATAATCAAGGTTTGAATTTTTGGAACAATGCAAAGCTTTTGACACTGTATACATAATAATATATCCCTACATTTATAGCGAATTAAGAAAGCATTGATATTCGTGATGAAGTCTTTAAAACGATTTCTAATTACTTGACCAATCACACTGCCTGAGTAAAAATAATGTTTTTTTTTAGGGACAACGAAGTAATTTCTCCATGGGATCCCTCAAGGTAGTGTTTTTGGGCCACCACTTTTTCTAATCTACATCAGAACTTACGCCTGGGTTATATACGATTTCCTCTCTCAGGAATCGATTCTCGGCAGTGGGCGGACAGCTGAACAGGCCCCAATCCATCTTCACGTCCCACGTGTACGTGTACAGCGAGGATATCAGCTGGCATACGAACCACGCGTATAGAAACGGGTTGTCGTATCGGTCTTGGTAGTTGTCTGGAGAATAAGAAACAGTTTTACGTTATATATATACAATGCTATGAGCTATGAAAGAAGGCCGACGTGACAACAGTACAAACTACAGGCATTAGGTTGTATATAGTCTGTACGGAAAGAGAAGAATCGTGGAATGTATGGGGCCCAATAGATTCCACAAATCTTCTCTTTCCGAACATACTCTACAGCATGGCAAGAACAAAAAGATTATTTTAATACAAGTTCCTGCCTGATGATTTAAAGTATGAAGTGGTAATAGGTAGAAATATAGTTTACTTTTGTGTTTATTATACTAAGCAGATAGGGTTTTGATTTGACACTCACCTGCATAGAATAATCGTAGTGTAGTAAACAACGCCACAAAGAAAGTGGTGGAATATTTCCCCGCGTTAAGTAAATGTGGGAAGGCCTCCCGACTATCCCGGTAACGCCGGAGACATTGCGCGAATCGGGTCCAAGCGGGCACTATGCTTACTAGTGCGCGGGTTATGATGAACCACTTCGTCGATTCAAATGCGTCTGAAAAAGTTGAATAATAAATTAAAAAAACCGGGCAAGTGCGAGTTGGACTCGCGCACGAAGGGTTCCGTACCATAATGCAAAAAAAAACAAAAAAAGCAAAAAAAAAATGGTCACCCATCCAAGTACTGACCCCTCCCGACGTTGCTTAACTTTGGTCAAAAATCACGTTTGTTGTATGGGAGCCCCATTTAAATCATTATTTTATTCTGTTTTTAGTATTTGTTGTTATAGCGGCAACAGAAATACATCATCTGTGAAAATTTCAACTGTCTAGCTATCACGGTTCGTGAGATACAGCCTGGTGACAGACGGACGGACGGACGGACGGACGGACGGACAGCGAAGTCTTAGTAATAGGGTCCCGTTTTACCCTTTGGGTACGGAACCCTAAAAACCGTTCGCGTCGAGACACTAGGTCCGTGGGGTAGGGGGGCTCGGGAGCTCCACAAGGCGCTCAGCAAACGCCTAAGGCGGCCCACAGGTGACCCTCGCGGAGGCAGCTTTCTCGCGCAAAGATTGGCCATAGCAATCCAGCGCGGGAACGCTGCCTGCGTGATGGGCACCTTATCAAGGGCGCAAATTTTTGATGGGTACTTTTAGTTTTTTAGCTTTGGTTATTGTAGCTTTGTAATTAATTTTAGTTTTATATTCATTTTATAATACTTATTAATCTTATTATGCAATAAATGAGTTTTCGCGAAAAATTAAAAACCGTTGTCTTTCGATAGGCTAAGCATAGGTAGTTAACTTTTACCATGGAATCCAACTTCATCGCTGAAAAACATGGCTGATCATACGTCAATACTTTCTGGGATTTTTTTTCCACGATTTCACATTTGGTGCGAAAAATATTCGGTATATGCTTATTTCTTTTCGTTATCAGTTCAAGTTTGTTAAATTTTAAAATGCATACTTTTACTATCTGTTATTCTTATCGTCTTATCAATGTAAAGGGACAGTTATACTGCATCCATTATATTTGACGTTATCTTTTGCTTATTTTATAACATGTCAAACTTTAGTTAATATTAGTGATAAATAATAATATTAAAAAACTTACTTAATGGGGTAGCAGAGGAAGCGATATCTGAAAATGTTACATGTTAATATTAGAAAAGAAGAAGAATATGCAATGCATGCAAAGAAAACTAAAATGTTAAGAAATCGAATAGAGTTAAACCAATTAAGTCTGCAACGTTTTTGATAGCACACGCAGTGCAAGTGTTATTTTAACCTTTAGAACGCCACAGATGGCATTTTACGTCAACGCGAAATCGTGACAACGACACCAAAGACGGCATTGGACGTCGATCGTTTTTTGACGAAAATCTACTGGAAAACACCCCACTTATAGGTTGGCATTATTTATTCACAAAACTAAATTTTACCCCCGAGGCACGGCAAATGGATGCGCCGTTTGGCGTTCAAAAGGTTACAAAATGAAATTATGACGGATAAATGACACTTGCACTGCATATGCTATCAAAATCGTTGCAGAATTTTCTTGGTCTAACTTTAGTGTAGAACTGTAGAGGCAGTAAACAACTCACCATTAACTTTGAACCAATCCCCGCCCGCCACATAAAACGCGACCAAATAGTGGAAGTCAAGGAAGGCCACAACGAAGGAGTTCCACTGGTCCGCCAGCCAGAAGTCCGCGAACAGTACTGGCATGAATGGAGCGGCTAGGATACGGCCCTGAAATCAGTACCGTCTTTACCATAAGGGCACACGGGGCCCGTGCCCAGGGCCCCCATCCTCAGACAGGGCCCCGAAGGGGGCCCCGAAGGACAGACAGTAACAGTATATTTGATTACCCATAATAAATAGAAGATCATAGTAGAAAAATGTTAGTTTAATTCGATTTCTTTACTTTCCAAAAAGGCCCCAAATTCGTATGAGCCCAAGGGCCCCAGCATAGTTTAAGACGACCCTATCTGATATGTATTGTAAATTCAGAAATATCTAGTTTTTCTAATAAATGAAAACTTAAGTCAGCTTTCACAAAAAAATAATTATAAATGTTCTGTAATTTTAGTGGTAATTTTATATCTAATTCACAGACGGGACCGTAAGCGAAATTCGGCGGTTTCGCACAGAATAAAGCTATTTCCTTCTTTTAAAAGAAGTGGTGTTTTGTGATAACAAGCCACAACGACATTATGTGTAGCGTTTTTGTAAAGTTTTTGAACAAAAAATATTGATTCAAGCCTTTATCGCCAGCTAAAATTAAAAAACTTTTTAATTTTAATTTAACATTGATTTTTTTCCGGTTTCAACACTCTTCTACTACATATTTGTTTTATCTAGAGTTCTAGACGATTCTTATAAACCCAAATTCAATTAATCTTCGTTGTTTTATCACCTAATTTCCGGCCTCCTTCAACCTCCACCATCAGATCAGCTCAATGTTATAATTATAGCACATTGCCATCGGTTTTTCATTAGTCACATTTAAACTCAGTCAAACGTATCCAATACTCACACATATCCTCAAAAACCAGAATCTCGCCTCATGCCGAAACATCTTCAACGGATTCACCAAAAACGCCAGCATTATAATCACCAACGCCAACGGATTGACAAAAGGCGGTATACTCAAACTCGCACTATATATAAAGCTGAGTATACTCAAAGCCCAAACTACACCGAATATCGCTGCAAGTTCCATTAAGTGTTGTTCTGATAAGTGATTTCTTGGGTCTAGCTCGAATATTAGTACGTGGTTGACGCCTGAGGATCGCCACCCGTAGACGTTGATGCCTATTAGGAAGATGAATTCGACTAAGAGGAACGGGCCCCTGTAGAGTCTGAATGCTGTTTTGAAGTTGTCTGTGCCGCCCTCGTGGAATAGTGCTGGAACAAATGATTGTTGCTGTAACTTTTAAATATGAAACTAAAAATATCATCAGACCTAGCACTGATGAAAATGGGACTAACGGTAGAACTGCTTATTTTAGAAGTCGGATAAAAATAATGGTGCTATACTTATAGAACAAATGAAAATATTTTAATTTGTGCTATTCAAGTCTTTGAGTATTTAGTAACTGGAGACGCCATGGCTGTTATTTTCTGTACAAAACTTGCTGATATTTGCAGGGGCCCCTCCCCGTCAAATGTATGATGATTTGTAGGTAACGTACAAATAGCCATGTCAGATAAACGTCAGTCCATACAAAAGTTTGCACAGTTGTGCAAGGTTTTTGAAGAGGGGTAAGCTCTTAACGGCGACTCCGGTTATTAAATGCTCTAAGTTTCAAATAGAAACACTACTATATAACAAACCGAAATAAATGTCATATATGGATGGAGATGTGTAACTAACACTCGCTCTCTGGTATTTACCCGATATTCACCTACCCGCGCGGGTAAATACTCTACAAAGCGGGAAAACGCTGGGATCGGCTATGAGCGTTAGCAAGTTCCATAGAATGACACTTTAGTGCGACAAGGAGAGACAGAAGGACTATGAAAGACAAGGAGGAAACTATTGAGGGCGCCAGTGACTTGAATGGAGCATAATATTGCGTAATAACTCCATCTCTATAATTATCACATTATCAAACGATTATCTCTAAACCAACAAGTTCAAACAATATTTACAACTGTAATATGGTCTATAAATCGCCATGGCACACAGACCAAGGTAAATTTACTAGGCTTATCAGTACGCAAATACCGATGTTAGTATTATTAGTACAGTTCTAAGCAACAGTTCTGTTATAGACCTTATGTATGGGGGAGAAGGCTCATGAATAGTCAGTTAAATATGATGGTAGCAGTTTGATATCTGTTGATAAAGAAGATAAATTTGAATCTTATTCGAATATCTTTTATGATCGAATGAAAAAATGCTTGAAATGGGTACAAATAGGGTATTTGACTACTAGTCAATTCAGTTTTTTTTTTCGAACTGTCAAAACGATTTTGCTACTATGTAATTTATATTAAACACTGGCATGTGACGTCACAATCGAATTACTTACTCTTTATAGTTTTATACATATAAATTAAAAATTGTGATTAAAAATAATTGCTGTCTACGTTTCTCTATTAATCTTCAGGTGCTTTATTTCATGCATGGTGTAAAATAATTTATTCCATACATATATGTATACATATATAGTCAAATACCCTATTTTATCGTACGACAATGAGACCAACCGAAGTATACCGGGTGTGGTCTGTAACACGAGCAAATAATTAAAACATAGATTATTGTGCTCCTCAAACGGTGACACTTTGGTTTAACAACTTTTAAAAATTATGAAGTATTTAGACTCCCTATTTTTCATACAAAATAAATATTATCTTCAATGGACGCCATTACCACGCCATTATCATTGTGATTGACGTTGCTTGTCACGCCTTAAACATAACATTGCTTATCACGCCTTAAACATAACAAAATTCGCAAAATATTGCGTCTTAGAATAAAATTTAAAGTGTATTAAAAATCAAACTACAAGTTATTTTTAAAAGTCGCTGAACAAATGTTGATGGTGGTCAGTATGAGGAGTACAGCCTACGGTTTAATTTTTTGCTCATATTATAGGCCACACCCGGTATATTTGTAAAACAATATTGAAAAATCAGGGAGCAGAGTTTAAAAAGTTAAACAAAGAAGATCCCGAGCAATTGAGAATTTGTTTTTAAGTCGGTTAAAATTGAATTGAAATAAAGGACATCCAAAACAATGACAATTAACACATTTCTCGTATTAAATAGAAATCTAAGTGTTCGTGAATATGTTTTTAGGAACAATACGTGATATTTTCATTCATAAAGTAAACTAAGTACCCAATTATTGTCATGAAAAAGTACCAGTCGTTGTGATTTTTTTTTGTGGGGTATCGAACAACCAAAGTAAACAAACAATCAGATACAAAACCCTTCGAAGACAAAACCGCCTGGATCAGTCACTGAACGACCTGACATTAACCTACGTTATTTGACCATGTACCTAATCTTTTCATCTACACTCAATTGGCTTAAGGAGCCATTTGAATAGATTTTGTTTACTTTTATTTAAATACCTAAAGATACAGACTATAGGGATATACTTACCAGATAACACAACAGTGATGAACAGCACTATGAAAGAGCCTGAAAACAGCCCGACTTTGAACGTCGTCCACGGACTCTGTTGTTCTCCAAGCGGTGGAACCCTTAGCTTCTTCATAGCCTTCTGACGGTCGCCGCCCTCTAGCTCGTTGGTCACCGTCGCTTCTGTGTCGCTGATCAGTCTGTCTATGTCTTTGTTGGTGTAGAAGTGGGATGTTTCCACATGTTCCGCTCGCCATTGGGCACCGTTTGTGCCATTTAATAACTAAAAAGAACAATTGATTTAGAACTTCCGCGTTTTGAACACATAGGTATTAACTCACATTTATAGTCGGGATTTATTTTGTCTGTTTTGACATTTTGCTGGGACATCAGTTAGCCGCGACCACGACCAGTGAAACCTGTGTCGAAACGTCGGTAAATAAAGGTAATTGAATAAATTTCGCGTTAGACTTAGACCTGTCTATAAATAGTGAGTTAATTGATTTAGATTCTAGTTTTTAGTGTCCAGGGTAAATGTTGACGTCCATATTAGAAAATTTTACATTTATAAGCAGCTTTACAATTTGACATTAAAAGTGCTATACAAGTACATACTGTACCATAACTTGGAATTGAAAAAAATTGGAGTAGTTGAAAATTGGCTATTTCCTGAAAAGAAAGGAGTGTAGGACTGCAGGGCAGCCGCACTTAGCATGAGAGCAGTACCTAACTCATTTTGAAATGTCATTCAATTGAATACTTTGTATTTGTGCGATATGATCTACAATAGGGATGTTTCCTGTACTTAAAATAAATTATTTCAAACGTGCACGAAATAAAGCACCAGATAATTATTAGAAAAAACATAGATAGCAGCTATTTTTAAGTACAATTTGTATTTAATAAATCGAATTGAAATATAAAAAGTAGGTGAGTTTACCGTGACGTCACTATATTTGTTTTCATATAAATTCCATATTAGCAAATCGTTTTGACAGTTCTAAAAAAGAAGCTGATTTGACTAGTAGGAATGTAGCCTATTGAAAGAGATTTCAAAATGTGTTACTGCTCTTATGCTAAGCGCAGCAGAGTGTCTGCACTAATCTACAGGTGTAAAACGAAAATGTGTGTTTGACAATGTCATACAAACTTATGAACCTATATAATAATAACCTACCTTATCATGCTTCTTTAATATCTTCCTAAACCCTGTATAATTTAAATTTTGATAGTTCTGCAGCAGAATCAAACTGAGATAAAACTCGCTGAATGCCAATTTGAGTTCCTGGACCTTCCGTCGAGGTATGGGGGCTTTCTTGCCGTCCCCACCTGCTTTGGGTTTCATAGTATCAAACTGGCTTTTCAACTCACTCTGTAATGTGGCAAATTTTCTCGTTGCTTCTGCTAGTTTTTCTGTGAAATCGGGTTAAATGTCAGTACATTTCTTTTGAAAGTTTTTATTTAATTTTAATTTGACTGTTGACTTTATTATTGGTATCGCAAGATACTGCAAAACCTTGCACAATAATGGTGGTATAATCCTGAGTTAAATTCAGTAATTAAATAAAAATATTGAAATTTTATTTGTTAAAGTACAAATGTTAATTTGGACTATGGATTTTATGTGGTCTCTTACAGTATAAAGTTATTAAGTTTCACAATATAATTATGTCAGTTTGTTTAAGGGTCTTATAAATCATATTACAGTACATATCTTTCATTATATTTTCATCCCATTCAAGGCATATCTTTAAAAATGAGCTAATTTCAAAATAATTGGTGAATCTTCTTCTTCTTCCTCGCGTTATCCCGGCATTTCGCCACGGCTCATGAGAGCCTGGGGTCCGCTTGACAACTAATCCCATGATTTGAAGTAGGCACTAGCTTTTACGAAAGCGACTGCCATCTGACCTTCCAACCCAGAGGGTAAACTAGGCCTTATTGGGATTAGTCCGGTTACCTCACGATGTTTTCCTTCACCAAAAAGCGACTGGTAAATATCAAATGATATTTCGTACGTAAGTTCCATAAAACTCATTGGTACGAGCCGGGGTTTGAACCCGCGACCTCCAGATTGCAAGTTGCGCGCTCTCACCGCTAGGCCACCAGTGCTTCTTACATTTTTATCAAACATTTATAAAAATTAAATATTTATGTTATTCCAAATATTTAAGGTACCTGAGTAAAATGTAGTGATTTTCTTAAGCTCCTGGTCACAATAGAGGAAGAAGGTCTCATCAAAATTGGCAAAATGTCGGGACAACACCTCAGGCTCCACATTTTCAGCTGACGGGGCTTCTTCTACTGCTGTGTATAACATGGCCTTCATTTCCTAGAGTAAATAATATGTTTAGGAGTCTTTGTTGAGATCAAACTAATGTGTTATATATATTTTTTATTTAACAGAATTTAAGAAGTGGTTGTAACTTGATCTATCTTATTTCAAACTTTAAGCATTAACCATTAAATGTACCATATTATAAGAAATCTTAAATTCAGGCCTCATTGCCTTATAGTCCTTAAAATTCTGCATAACCACTTGACCGTCCGACGATAGCATAGCATCCAAAAAAAATATGCTCTTAACCGTCCGCGGGAACCTTACTATCCAAAGGGGTGGAAGAAAGAATTGATTTCAGAGCCATCTAACAGAATATTTCGGCATTATTTACTAATTCTCTTGATGCGACAACGTAGCCTAACTAAATAGTTAGCTCTAAAAAATTTTTGATGGCAGTGTAGTTATAATTTTTGTAGAAAGTTGTGAATGCGCTACGCGGCGTGCGTCGCTAAAAAAACCCGGACGGTTGACAGGAAAACAGTCTCGCGGGCCGGACGGTTGAGTGGTTAAGGAAAAAATACAAAAAGATGACATTATTGGGTGGTATTTTTTACCTTTTATCTATTTGTGCCCTATTAATGATTAAAAACAAATGCATGCACATATGACTCATATAACTAAAGAAAACAAATGTGACAAGATAAGTGTAAGTATGTTTTATAAAATTAATAAAGTTTGTCTGATAAACACAGACATTAATAGACTATCAAAGATAAATATTGCAAAATTAGTTCATTTTCCTTAGTTGCAGTAAGGCAATGAGTGTAATCGACTTGACCTTGCCACTGAATCTTTAAAACATAATTGTTTCTAGAGCAAACTATTACAAACACAAATTTCATAAATACCTCGTAGTTGATATATTGTTTACGCCATTCCGGCGTTATATGGGCACTTAAATGCTCGGCGAACTTCATCTTCAGGCGTCTGTCAGGCTTAGGTGATCGTTAAATACTGCTACAACTGAATCTATACACTGCCATAAATAAAGCCTAAGGTTTGTTCAGCGATAACCGGACAACGGTGACCTCATTACACTAAAGTTAATGCTTAACAAAACAATGGAATGATTACGGATTTATCTTAAAGTTATAATCTTGCCCAGGTCCTGCGTAACTTTAAATTTTCCTTGTAAATTTCATGAGCAAAAGCTACATTGGCTACAAATATTTTCTAAGAATTTGACAACTACAAGTACCACGCGTTCAAAATCACGCTGTCAATAGTTGTTGACTTTTTGATTACAACACAAACAAAACTATTACATCAAATATTAAAGTATATTGAACAATTCATTAATAATATTTCAATTTCAATAAGAAACTATAGTTTTATAGCATTTTTATCAAAAAACATTCACATAAATCGAGATTTTGTATAAGAATAATGACGAGCTAAAGGTTTCTGAACGTCAAACATGTGATTGATTGACAGCTTCGTTCAGTAACCTGAACAGATTTCGCTCGGTAACGTATTATATTCTTTGGTAACGTGACGTGTAATCGCTATTTACCTCTTTCTACGACACATGTTAGAAAGAGAGGCAAACAGTTATTATAGGTCTATTACAAAACTTTTATAGAACGTAACTTTTACTGTGCAATAAATATCAGCAAAGATAATAAATTTTTAGTAACACGGAAGCACTGTTGCGGATTACGGTGTCCACTAAAAGTTAGTAGTATCTAAATATGTGACGTTCCTCGAAAAAGGTACCTTATGGTGGCCGGCGCATACGTCGCGAGCGGCGTTAATAATAGCGTAAGTGCCAACCGCTATAAGGTACCTTTACCCGTGGGACGACACATATGATTTCTCGTACATATTCAAACTTGGTTGAAGCACATCTTAATTCATAGCAATCATAGCCTATTTAGTATTAAAACAAGCAATATACTAAACTATTTTATTAGTCGTCTTTTACTTCAACTACTTCCTTCTTAACTTTAGCAGGGAACAAATTTTGGTTCATAATGTTGTCCGGGATGACTCTGGCGACTTTCCTCGGTTCCTTGACCAGTGTTTTAGGACACTGCATCTCTGACCAGCTGATGGGCACCATTCCAACGCCTTGTGGGGATCCCTCGGCTGTTGCTATGACGACGCCCAGCTCGTTCTCAGCTGTTGATATGTGGTACCAGTGGATTTCTGTCATTGGCAGCTGAGAGTGGTGTTGAGGAACTGGTATTTAAAAAAAAAAATTTTATTTGCCTCAAGCAAGACACTTTTAGGCTTGAATAACATTACCATCAAAATGGCCTCTAGATTTTGTGATAAAAAAATCTTAATACCCATTGCCATTGCCCATGTTATAAATACAAGTCATACAGACACTGAATTGAGAATATGCACTTCAAAGTTAAGCCATTGTTTTAATATTAGGATGCCCTGATAATGAAATATTAATAATCTTCCCACTTTCCTAGTCTTTTATTATTTCTAATTATTGTACCTACAGTTCGTTTTTTTAGCATTAGAAAGAACTTGCAAGAAGGTAAGCGATCTTGACATGTCTTTTAATAGAAAAATGCTTTTTAAAAATCAAAAACTATGTGTTACTTATGAAAGCAGAAGAATATAAATGATTCATAATTGTTACCTATTAGCCGTAACTTATTTCTAAAATGTGTTTTTTAATTAAAAGACGCATCAAGATTGTTTACCTTATTTCTAATGCTAAAAAAAATGAACTACTTATAGTGCTTACTACTATATTTAGATTTATTAAAAAAAGGATACAACTCTAGCCAATATCACATCTCCTGGCCGAAAACATTTGTAAGGATCAATTCTGTCCTTATCAGTACTCTTGATGTCTTCCTTCTTCAAAATGCCCCTGTACGGTCTCACCAGAACTGATGGACCAACGCACAGGATGATGCATTGCACCATTCGGGAATTAACCACTGTTACTTTAGCTGTGACTATATCACCAGCTTTTGGCAGAATGCTTGGTGTTCTTGGACTTTCTACAGATATGACTTTGACCTAAAAAAAAAGATCACTGGTAATAAATATAGTCTGTCAAGCCATTTCCGTCAGTAGTTTTTTTTTAAGTAGGTGCCATAGAAGTTGTTTGACCGGCTATATATGATGGATCTTATGGACCTAAAGAAAATGTTTCTGATGCTGTATAGGTTTTTGCTAAACAGAAATGATTTGATTACCTTATTTTTCTCATCATCTTCAATTTTTAAGACTCCAGTCAATGTGGAATAAATGTAACCTTTAAGTTCATATGTTCCGGGTCCAGCGATGTGCTCTTTGTCGGCCAAACTCAGTCTCATACCGGGAATACATATTTGCCCAATTTCCTTCAAATCTTCTTGACTCACATTCATGTTTGGTTGAGGTTATGTTATGGTTCTCAAAATTGTCGATAACTATCTCAAAGTAAATTATAACAATTTTGCTTTAATGGCAGTTTTCTTACTGAGAAATACAATGAGTATTAGGACAAAAGCAATACAATAAATACGAACAAATAAACTATTTGCAAAAACCACCACTACGCAAACTTTGTTGACATTTAATTTTTTTTAATACATTGCCTGTGATGCTAATTACACAAATTTCATTTAAATCTCTTTAGTAATGCCGCCAGCATCCTTGGTGCAATGCCTCAGGGACCTATTTTAGATTTAAGCTAGTTATTAATTTCGTTTAGTTGTACCACTGTATATATTGAATAGATCTGTAAAGATCTCTATCTCTATCTCTATCTCTATATATTGTATGTAAATAAATGATTTAAGACTTTAGTATTATACGTTTATGACATTAACTTTATTAGCATCTACCATAATTTTGCGTTCGGATACTTTGTTTAAAGCACGACTGATTGAAAAACCGGTAATTATATTTTACCGATTCGCATTGCACATCCCTGTTTGGACGTGTCACGTCAGCCGGTTTGACATGTCGATCGTTTGTATCTTTCCGTAAGAGTCTAATTTAACTAAATATCTCTATAATTTCGCGTGAAAATGCTGACAAAATTCGAGACAAAGTCGGCGAGGGTTAAAGGCATATCATTTCATGCCAAACGACCATGGGTTTTGGCCAGTTTGCACAATGGGGTGATTCAGCTGTGGGATTATCGTATGTGTACATTGCTGGAGAAATTTGATGAACACGACGGTCCTGTACGTGGCATTTGCTTCCACATCCAACAGCCCCTATTTGTGTCCGGTGGAGATGACTATAAAATCAAGGTAAGGCCTTTTAATGCTGACAGGAAGTGTCTGGTATTGGTTGAATATCTACAACATGTTTTTTGATATAGTGCCACAGAATAATTAATAGGACTACCGTACAGAAAGGAAACTTCCTACAAAAACGAAGTTCGACAGCGGTTCAGGGTCGAATCATGCTGTCTCTTTCTAATCAAAAATTGTCAAAAATCAAGTGATTATCTTATCTGTAGTCGTGCACGCAAAAGGAAGTCAAGTGGTGCCAACCCTAATAATTGCTCGGAGTAATGCTGAGCCGAGCGGAGCCGAGTTTGACCGAAGTCAGGAGTTTTGCACTCCTGACAGTGCATTGCGACTGTTTTCGGTGACACAGACTTTAGAAGATTTTATTATGTTCAGGTTCCTGGACTATATTCAGCAATTAGATTAAAATTGATATATTATTTTGGCAGCAGTTAAGTATGTTCCCATATGAATATAAGAATGAAATGTTAACTTTACGGTCCACATCAGTGTTGCCTTATCTTAACCTGAATAATCATTACTTATCAGTAACTTAACATTTTAACTTTTCTGTATATTTTGTGAAATAAATATTTTGGGTGATATTCTTCTAACAAGGACATACTTTTTATTGAATACTTAATTCATTTAAAATAAGTTTGATTTTGTATATATTGTTCTATTATTTATATATATTTGTTCTATTATATTGTACAATAAATTGCTGAATTTATTCTGTGGAAGGAAAGTTATAGCATACCTTATCAACATCACCCTGTCTCTTATCAGAAATTAAATCAGGAAGTGTAATGAGTGCTTAACTAAGTTTAGTTTGATGTAATCATCATGAAACTTTATTTATAATTTTATTTACTTTCTTTTTTGGTAACCTATTCTTGATTCTGGAATTCTGGATATTGAGGAGAGCTATCACTTACCTGAATCTGAAGGGAAATTGAAATCATCATGCATTACTTTTTATTTCTTATAAGATACCATTGCATGCCTTGCATGTGTATTTTTAATGTGTGTTTAAATATGCCATTATTCATCAATCCTAAAATACTGATTTACTCATTCAGGTGTGGAACTACAAGCAAAGGCGCTGCCTTTTCACGCTGCTGGGACATTTGGACTACATCCGCACCACATGCTTCCACCACGAGTATCCGTGGATCCTTAGTGCATCAGATGACCAGGTTAGTTATAAAATAATAAAAAGCCTTTTACCAGGTTAGTTAAATACTCAAAAAAATAAGAAAAAGGGTTGGTAAATAAATACATTCAGTTACAGTCTTCTAGCAGTAAAACACTTAATTGTACAAAAAACATAAAAATAAAACACATCATTAGTACAAAGGTGAACTGATTATTATTTAATCTCTTCCAGTTAACCTCTTGTTTGTTTGGAATTCTGCTTTTACGAAAAGACGGTAGTTTTATAGACAGACACACATTTTCACTATTAATTATTATTTCTATTTCTATTTCTATTTTTAATTAAGGTTAACTCACAGTGATTGGCCTATTTTGTATACCTTAAATCGTCCTCAATAAGGGCCAATTATGATGACCATGTAGATCAATAATTTCTAACTGCTTTTGTACTTTTTCCCACCAGACAATCAGGATATGGAACTGGCAGTCCCGCCAATGCATCAGCGTCCTCACCGGACACAACCACTACGTGATGTGCGCTCAGTTCCACCCGACGGACGACCTGATCGTGTCCGCGTCTCTGGACCAGTCCGTCCGGGTGTGGGACTTCAGCGGGCTGCGGAAGAAGAATGTGGCTCCGGGGCCGGCTGGTTTGGCTGAGCATCTTAGGAACCCGCAGGCCACTGATCTGTTTGGACAAGTAAGTTCTTCATGTGTTAGGCCAGTCTGTCCATCTACACAACTATGTCAGGTCAGTTATCTGACAGATGATTGGATTGTTACATCTCTGGACCAGTCCGTTCGTGTGTGGGACTTCAGCCAGCTACGGAAGAAGAATGTGGCTCCGGGGCCGGCTGGTTTGGCTGAGCATCTTAGGAACCCGCAGGCCACTGATCTGTTTGGACAAGTAAGTTCTTCAAGTGTTAGGCCAGTCTGTTCATCTACACAACTATGTCAGGTCAGTTATCTGACAGATGATCTGATGTCTGCATCTCTGGAACAGTCTGTACGTGTGTGGGACTTCAGCGGGCTGCGGAAAAAGAACGGGGCTCCAGGGCGCTGGGTTGGCAGCATTTTAGGAACCCGCAGGCGAAAGATTATTTGGACAGGTTCAATTACTCCTTATATTATTATACAGGGCGTTTTAACCCAAGTTCGACGAAATTAGGAATTAGAACTATAAATTCAATGACTTGTTTTGTAGGCTACAAACGCCAAATTCTTCGCTACAACTTGTAGCAAAATTCAAAATTCTAGTACCTTCGCAAAAACCGCCGTGAGTATGTGTGCATTATTTTTCGGTCGGTCGGTCACACACTATATTAAACAAATACCTACAAATACCCAATTAGTTAACTAATTTCGCGGTGTTTTTTGCAGGACAAGAAAGCTGTAAGTGTCTACATGAAATATTAAATGCTCTTGTTAATCATACTTGCGTATTTATTAGCAATCTTTTTTTTTTAAGTAACAAAACATAGTGAAGTAGCCTGCTGTAATATCTAAAAAAAAACATATTATGAGTTAGTTGTATGTAGTTGTAGAGGCCATAATTTGAATTTAGGTTGCTGGTACCATACATTTTACATGAGATCACTTATTTACCTAATATTCCATTTCTAAGCTTTTTTTTTGCTCATGTATAATGTGTAAGTTTGGATTTTTGCTGCTCAGTCTAGCAAAAACGGCTGAACGGATGTTATTGGAGTTTGGCACATAGCACATAGGCATGCCCTCCCATCTCGAAGGGCTTATAATTATTTTCAAATCGATATCATAGATGGCGCTATATGTCACGATCGACCATTACGAAATATTTATCCTACAGATTAAGTGATATTTAAGTTTCATCTGTGGTGTCATTAATTAAAAACATTATAAATTAAATACAAGCATCAATAAAAACACGAAATCAATGCATTATTTTAGAAAGTTATAAACTACAAGTTGCTACAACTATATTGCGATCGTCTACGACATGAGCAACAGCACGCGACAGTTATGAGGCTAGCCAAATAATATTGAATATTGTCACTAGATGGAGCCACCACGATTCCGGTATGTTTACATCATCAAAACGGGACGAGTGTGTGCGTTCAGTTCCATGCATCTATCCTGCGTTTTGTTTCTCGTTTTAAGACATGATGTGATGTTTGATTTCAAACAATTACATATAAGTTATAAATTACGAAAATGACCACAAAATGTAAAAAAGTGACCGGTGAATACAAATAATCTAAATGGGTGTTTTAAAGCCTACTTTCATCAGGCCTACCTGATGTTAAAATACAAATTAAAAACGCAAAGCGCGATGTCTTTCTCTTTCACTACTGCATTATCAAAACGCGTGAATACTTTGTTTGTAAACACAATCCAAGTTTTCACTTGCTCAACTTGCTGGTTTCCGAGTCGAAAGCGCACCTTAATTTTTTATTTACTAGTTTCCCTTAATCTCAAACGACGACTTGGCTTTCAAACGGACTTTTTACGGACGTTCCATATACGCGACTGGCAATTAATAGGACTCCGACAATTACTGCAATCACGACGACCTGGCTTGGATTTGTATACGCCGAAGGGTTTTGAAAACAAAAGTGCTGCAGAAGAATGCCACCCACGTGTTCGTATTACCAATGTAAGATCGGTCAGAAGTCGATGTTCCACTTCCCAACTGGCGACAGTGCTCGATTGCAAACTTGGATTGACAATTGTGGTAAGTTTTTACTATTTTCTTAAATTTATCTTTCCTACAACCAATTCTAAAATTGCTTTTAAAAATGTTTACAGTTTAGGGATGACTCACGCTAGAGCGGGCCGTGCCCGGACCTGGGCGTCCGACATGTAATTTTTTATGACGGCTGATCGGTGATCGCGTGGTACTTTCTATAGTAAACGAAGCTCCGGCTCGGACACGGCCCGGTCTAACGTGAGTCATCCTTTACGCTGTATTGACAACGTACAGTACGTCAGTAGTGTCAGTACATATTAGTCTATTGATATAGAATATACCTAAACTGATTTTGTTTTCATAAAAATATATTGAGAACCATTTCAACTGTTATCTAACACAATATGCCCGATCTGATTATATTCACATAGGTTTGTAAGTAAAATATGATGCCACTGTGGATTGTAATTTGCCCCAGATAGAACGCTAGCTGTAAAAGTTCATAACAAAATAAACTAGGGAATAAAATTTAATGCAGTAATATTTTGTCATTAACATTTTGACCCATCCAGGATTACTTACATCATATCATAATGTAGGTATAAATAAATATTATAGGACATTTTTACACATAATTACTAAGCCCTACACGGTAAGCTCTAAAACGGTTGTGTTGTGGGTATTCAGATATTGATGTATAAAATATATAAATATTTACATATATAGATTTCTAATAAATAAATAAATAAATAAACAATAGAAAACAACCATAACTCAGGAACATATATATGCTTCATCACACAAGTAAATGCCCTTACCGGGATTTGAACCTAGTACCATCAGCTTCATAGGCAGGATCACTACCCACTAGGCTAGACTGGTCGGTTGAATGATATTAATATATACAGGTCTAGGTACAGTACCTAAGTAGATAGGTATATATAATACTACAGTTATTTTATGGACTACAAGTACGGAAATATGTATTATAATTTATTGTGTAACAGGTAATAAATATTACATACATACAGAGACAAATAATGTTAGTATTGCGTATTGTTGTGTAGATGCCAATTAAAAGGTGTTCCAATCCATTGCATTTTGAAATTTTACTTTTGTCTTGGAAAATATCAAGTATAGTTGAATATATGAGCAGTTTGACTTTAAGTATGAAACACAATTCAACACATGGATAGATGTTTAGGAAATCAGGTTTACAAATACATACATAGTTTTACAAGCACCAAATTTTTACTGTTAAATTTTAATATTACATAATTTAAAAATAAAATTTGATGTAGCGGCTTTATGTGGATATTAAATATGTACATTTGGCAACTAATTCCAACTATTGGCATAGGCACTAGTTTTGATGAAAGTGACTTCCTACTGATTTTGCCAATCCAGAGGGGAAACTAGGCTTTACTGGGATTAGTCTGATTCTCATAATGTAGTTGATTTTGTAGAAAAAAAATTGAGTAAAAAGTAAGTAAGTAAATAAACTTTATTGCACCACAAAGAAAAATACAATAACAGATTTACAGTGTAAATAATGGTAGCAACAGGCGGTCTTATCGCTGTAAGCGATCTCATCCAGACAACCTTGGGGTAGCAGGATATAAAGAATGGTAGGTATAGGTATGTTTTATGAATAAATATATGAAAATAATATGAGTCCTTCAACGAAGAGCCACTTACATAGATTCCAAAAAACTCATTGGTACAAGGTAGTACAAGCAGGCACAGGTCATATAATACTAGTTTGAACCTGCAATCTCCGGATTGAAAATTGCACACTCTTACCGCTTGGCTACCAGGGGTTATGCTATGTGCAAATAACTAGTATAATATAACTATATAATATTTTTGTTGGTTTATATTAATATTTACATATACCAGTAAAAAAATCTTGTAATTTAATAACTCCTATCTCTGTTGCTATTTGACACAAGGTTTGCCTAGCATAAGTATTTATTTAGTTTCACTTGTCCCATTGCCCCATTGCTGTCTGTGTAGTGTAAAGAGACGTCTGTAATCAAATCTTGCAAGTTAGGCCCACTTCCCGGTTACCAATGAAGCTGAAAATTTGTATAGTTACATATGTAAGATGGATGACAATGTGAATAATATTATGATTCTATAGAGCTGATCTGATGATGGAGACAGGAGGTGGCTAATGGAACTCTGTGTTATAACAATGCAACCTAATTTTGTTTGGAGTTGTTAGAATTGTCTCGATGAATATTAGTTGTCTGTGGAAATATACTGTACCTAGAGTTGATGATAAAAGTTTGTATCAAATATATATTTTTTATTATCTTAATGGTGTGATAAAGTTTAAATAAATAACATAGGTTGTTCAATATCACCATTACAAAAAAAATAACAGTTATTCTAAATCAATATTAAATATGATATAAGAATAAAATATACAAGGTGGCTAAAAAATAACTGCATTCCCGTTGCCAGTGAAGTTTTGGGATTATACTGAGCAACTTTCACTATGGGATCAACCCCGAAATCGCGAAAAAAATTTGGCTGTTTTATACATTTTTGCTGGCCCCTTTTTTGGTTTAGGCGGATTATGTCACTTTCTTAAAATGTCACTTATAATTAAGCCACGTTCTGAGAACGTCACTTTTTTAGGACGTCACATGCTGATTTCATACTTCCGAGTCACTTTCCGAGTACATACGTCACTTTCTAAGTACGTATCTTTCTGAGAACACCTCTTTCTGAGGACGTCACTTTCCGAGTACGTCACTTTTTTCCTACTAAGATTTAAGCGTATACCTGCACAAACAACGGAATTATCAGCAATCAGCTGTATGGCATACGGTCGATTTTATGTATGACATATACCTACAGGATGTTTTTTTTCAGTGGTTAATTGAAGGGAAATACGAATCTATTAATTAGACTATAACGGGAAAATGTCTTAAGCACTCTTAAGGTTCCGTTTGGACACAAACTGCACCAGCTGCCACAAATGTCAAAAATCCGGGTAGCAACGTCGATATGTCACCCTGTATAAATAAAAGTGGCCTTATGCCGTACAGCTAACATGATTATCTATTGTTCGCGCTTAAATCTTACTACGAAAAGAAAGTGACGTCCTCAGAAAGTGGTATTCTCAGAAAGTGACGTGCTCAGAATATGACGACCTCAGAAAGTGACGAACTCAGAATGTGACCTCCTAAGAAAGTGGTATACTTCGTATAAATCGAATGCAGTTATTTTTAGCCACCGTGTATATGCCGACGGCAGATCGTAAAATGGGGCATATCGAGAGATCATGAAAGGCCGCCATTTCGTGATCTGCCTAATAGCGAACACTAGCCATATCATGCAAACCTGAAGGAGTGATATTCCTACTTACTCGCACGTGTATCGTACAACGTTTTACAGTACATATGGCGGTTTAAATTTTTGACATAGGCACGGAAAGTACTTATTTCCGCACTAGTGCAAAACAAATAATTTTAAATACATTTCATAAATTTCAGGTAGCATGACCATTGCCCACTTGTCTCGAAATGCTCTTGGACACAAATATATCTGCTTTGATCATTTCGAAAAGCGGTTCATTCAAAAGGAAGATGGTATACGTAAAAGATTGAATAAGTTAGGCGTACCTGTCCATTACAAAGGAGATCAATCGACAGAGAACTTCCCAGACTCACCAGTTGCATCAACATCAGAAGGTATGTGATTATTGTGATTACCTATGATTATTCAGTGTCTTTGCTGGTGATGTGATAAAAGATGCCCGAAAGGGTCTAGCCACAATCCCATAGTGAAACTGCCCCTGGCTGAAATGCCCTTTCTTAGGCGCGTTTATTTGTCTTATTATAAGATATCGTTTTACCAAATTTCAAGCCTAGAATCCCCTTGGTTTGGCAATTTTTTTTTTTAATTTTTTTTGTGGCTAAACTAGTGGTTCTATTGTTTTGAAATTTGGATGTTACATGCACCTAATGGTAGTTCATTTTCAAAAAAAAAATTAAGATAGTAACTTGTTTATAAAGGCTTAAAAATATATTTTTAATTTTTTAAACTTTTTTTTTAATACTTGTGAGATAAATTTTTTGTTATTTAATGCAGAATATACTATTGCATAAAATATATCTTTTATAAAAAAATCCATTTGTGGCAACAAGGTAAAAATCTCTTACTAATGCATACAGGCCGTCCTTCTTACGTACTTTAGGGTGGTTCACGTTTGTATGGGAAAAATTAAAACTGTAGCTAGAAGAAGCGGCACCCCCTTATTTGGTTACACTTATTATGCTGATAATGTACACCAAGTTTTGTAATTTTATCTCAACTACAAGGGGCTGCTCAACCACTTTGAAAATTTTCAACGTTGTATGAAATCTAGGGTTTCTGGTTTCTCGACCTTTTTAATTTCTCGAGGCACGGGAATTCTCGACCAAGATTTCTCGAGTTTCTCGAGTATCTCGAGAAATTTTGAAAGCTCCAAAAAACACCATGTTATTTAAAATTTTTTTGGCATTTTACAAATGGGACACGTAGGAATCGTAGGTGAGATCAATAATCTAACATATGGTATATTTTTAGTCACCATAAATTGCACTTAATAATCACAAATACAACAAAAAAAAACTATAGATGCAGGCGTACGCATCGGCCATGTGTTATGCTATAGTGTATTTCTTTAGGTATTCAACAAAATGTAAATAAACCATAATATGGTATTTTATTAGGCAGCAATATTCAGTCAATAAATTTAACTCGATGTGACAAAACTTACAGAAGTTTTACTACGTAATATTACTCGTACTTATTCAACGTAACAATAAAGCTGCTAAAATTGTAATATTTTGCTAATAGGAATATATTGGGATGATTTGATTTATCAAAAGTAATTTAGTTTTGTAATATTTGTTATTACACTTATTACATGGTAACAAAATTCGTAACAATTTTTTTTAAAGCGTTTTTCAATAATAAGACACTACATGAATGTCATATGAATCATGATAGTTCAAAAGTTTCAAAACATGAAAATCGGTTAAGTCTAGAACGATAGGGGACGGATGAAGATACCTAGTTTTTTATTTGGTTGGTAATAAATGTATTAAGTGGGTTCCTACCTGAAAATGTAAAAAAAAAACATTGTTCATATTTATTTAACTACCTAAAGAAATACATTATAGACACATCATGTGTTATACGCGTGTTTTCTTTTTACTTATCACAAGAGATTTATTTCTCGAGTTCTCGAGGCATTGAATATTTTTTTCCCGTCTCGACTTAGGACAAATTTCTCGAGATTTCTCGCCTCGGGAATTCTCGAGCAGAAACCCTAATGAAATCCAAAAATAAACAAATTATAATTTTTTTAGATTTTTATATAAGTAGTTGTTTTCACATTATTTGTAAATGTGATTTATAAGTTATTAAGTAAAAAAATATTCACGGAATAATAGTTTCATTGTTAATCGAAGTGGGCATATAATTATAGGCAACCCAACACTGGTGGCTTAATTGACGTTAATAAGTAAGTATATCTGAAGATTCTTCATGGATTGAAATATGTCTCCCATTTAAGTTCATGGAGGTTTTATTGGTTGTGTTAGATGCCTTGCATACCTTTGTTGCCAAATAATGTACTCGTACCGTGTACCAAAAAGGAGCGGAGAGGGGAAACGGTCGACTCCCCAGGTCCAATCTGTGCTATATTTCTTCATGCTCTTAGCAACTAGGTCAAGTTATATATCGTTTTTGTATAATTTAGGGACGGAGAGTTCATTTTTAACCTACTTACAAATCCCAAAGGAGGAGGTTATCAATTCGGTTGGATACATGTTTTTTTTTAGGGTTCCGTACCCAAATGGTAAAACGGGACCCTATTACTAAGACTCTGCTGTCCGTCCGTCCATCCGTCTGTCTGTCACCAGGCTGTATCTCACGAACCGTGATAACTAGACAATTGAAATTTTCACAGATGATGATATTTCTATACAATGAAGTATTTGAACAAATTAAATTATTTCCAGGAAATATTTTAATTTGTTTTTATTTTATTTGTTTTTGTGGGGGGCGCCACAAGCCTTCAGTAAAAAAGTGCATATACTTGGAAAATTTGACTAACGTTTCTGTGACCCCGGTGGCCGAGTGGTTCAGGCACCTGCCGCGATAGCAGAGGACGCTGGTTCGATTCCAGCCTGGGGCACTGGAGGCCTTGGTCACTTTTTCTTAGTATATGACATTTATTTCAGTTGATGATATTTCTGTTGCCGCTATAACAACAAATACTAAAAACAGAATAAAATAAAGATTTAAGTGGGGCTCCCATACAATACAACAAACGTGATTTTTGACCGAAGTTAAGCAACGTCGGGCGGGGTCAGTACTTGGATGGGTGACCGTCTTTTTTTGCCTTTTTTTGCATTATGGTACGCAACCCTTCGTGCGCGAGTCCGACTCGCACTTGCCCGGTTATTTATTTTTTATGTTTGTTACTCCATATCTCCGTCGTTACTGGACCGATTTTGAAAATTCTTTTTTTGATTGTATATATATGTATACAGATTGGTCCCGTTTTTGTTAAAATCCAGTTTTGATGATGGGATCCATGAGGAATCGACGGAACTCCTCAAATCATAAAGGCATACATATAGTGATTTTTGTGTTTTTATCAACAAATCAAGCATATACATTCAAAAACGTAACATTTGATGAAGTGGAACTGCTGATCATGATCAGAACGGAACTCTTCAACGACGCATAGTTCACCTTTGGCGATTTGTCCTCTTCGTTATGTTTGTTAAGCAAGTTAAGTTTTAGGCCACATTTTTGTCAAGCTTGAGTTCTGATGATGGGATCCATGAGAAATCGAGGGAACTCCTCAAATTTTAAATGCATGCGTATAGAGATTTATTTTTTATCAGAAAATCAAGCATTTTCATTGTCGCATTTGGTGAAGTGGAACTGCTGATGATGATCAGAAAGGAACTCTTCAACGACGCATAGTTCACGTTTGGCGATTTGTCCTCTTCGTTATGTTTGCTAAGCAAGTTTAGTTTTTAAGCCACATTTCTGTCAAGCTCGAGTTCTGATGATAGGATCCATAAGGAATCGAGGGAACTCCTCAAATCTTAAAGGCGTACGTATAGAATTTTCTATATTCTCATCATAAAATCAAGCATTTACATTAATAAAAAACCGGGCAAGTGCGAGTCGGACTCGCGCACGAAGGGTTCCGTACCATAATGCAAAAAAAAAAGCAAAAAAAAAACGGTCACCCGTCCAAGTACTGACCACTCCCGACGTTGCTTAACTTTGGTCAAAAATCACGTTTGTTGTATGGGAGCCCCATTTAAATCTTTATTTTATTCTGTTTTTAGTATTTGTTGTCATAGCGGCAACAGAAATACATCATCTGTGAAAATTTCAACTGTCTAGCTATCACGGTTCGTGAGATACAGCCTGGTGACAGACGGACGGACGGACGGACGGACGGACGGACGGACGGACTTACGGACGGACAGCGAAGTCTTAGTAATAGGGTCCCGTTTTACCCTTTGGGTACGGAATCCTAAAAACTGTCGCATTTGATGAAGTGGAACTGCTGATGATGATCAAAACAGAACTCTTCAACAACGCATAGTACACGTTTGGTGATTTCGAATCCTCACAGAACCGAACAAAAGTGGGTTAGGTTTGGTTAGAACTGCAAGCCTTACAGAAACGAAATGCTACTAGAAAAGTGGGTTTGCTTAGGTTCGAACTGCGATCCTCACAGAACCGAACTGCTATCAGAGAAGTGGGTTAGGTTAGGCTAGAACTACGACCCTTACGGAAACGAAATGCTACTAGAAAGTACTGGTTTTACCTCCTTTTCTACATAGTGCACCATCTACCATAATCTTTCACCGGGCCCATAGAAGTCGGTTTTTTTTCTTAAAAATTGTTAAAATAATCGTTCTACCTTTTCATACAAATAAACTGATTTTTGCACAATAAATGAAAATTAAGTATATGTATTTTTTAGGACAATTTTGGCCTTTACAGTCACAGTGGCGATTTGTACTAAATAAAAAATGGACAATTTAGTTCATATAAGTATTCCTCATTCTAAAAAGTATCACTTTAAAATAGGCACTCATATATTTCCATTTAAATTGAGTTATGGCCAAAGTCAGACATTTAATATGTTTAAAGAAAAACTGAATCCCATTGATTTGATCCGTTTCCACAGTTATATTTCATGAATAACTATCGCGGTTCGTTACAATATTATGTACCTATTTTCTTTTTCTAGGCCAAGGACCGACAGAATTTAAAGTATTAACACCAAAAAAAGTTTACCCTGGTGTTAAAAATCGTGAAGAAAATGAGGACGAAGGCGATTTATATGACACAGAACTATTTACGACACCGAAAAAACGCAAGCGACCAGCCGATAGCGACACACCGAATTGTAAAAGATTAAAAACTGCTATTGAAGATACCAAAAAAATGTTGAAGAAGGAAAGAATGAAGTATAGAAGATTGCAGAAAAAAATCCAAAATAAGAAATTCATAAATTTAAGTGCTACTAAGTTTAAAAGTGATGCATCGAAGGTGTTGACGCAGATGCAGTTAAGAAAAAGCAATAAGCAACAGTGGACCGAGGCCGAAAAAAAATTTTGTATGTCACTTTTTTACAAATCCCCAGCCACATATAATCATTTGAGAAAGCAAGGTGTAGTACTAGCTGCTCCGACCACCATCCCATATAACCATTCCAGTCGCAGAATCATCAAAGTGGTAACTAAATGTCATATGTGTCGTAACAGAGTCCACACAATGTGTCTAGAATTGTTTCGAAACAAAGTGTCGTCGCCGTGTGTACACTTTTCCGTAACAAGGTGTCGACACATTTGTGTGCACTTTGCGTGCGGTTTGCGACTAAATCTGACAGCAAATTTGTGACAGCAAATGTCAATATAAAATACCTCTTGAAAACCAAGGTTTGTCAAACTAATATTAGTGTCTCGTGTGCTCGTAAGTAATTCTAGTAAGTCATCATGGGCGATGCAAATGATAATAATCGACCAAAACCATATAAACACCCAACACCCGTCAACCTTTTACAGAAAAGTTTTTAAAGAAATGCAATAAGCTACTTAGGTCAGCCAACGAATGCTCAAAAAAGTTGTAGAGGGAAATGCTCGGAACACAATTTTTGACTCTGTAACTTGGTTTGGACAAGTTAGGAGGTGAACATATCAAAAGTCCCCGGCCGTAGCCCTTGAGCGGGGGGAAGAGAGGGGGCTTTGAAGGTCCCATTTTCCGGTTTTTCGATTATATCTCGGAAACTATGCATCTTAGCGACATGGCCACTTAAGTATACAAAATGAAAGTTAATTAATTTGTTACAAGTTTATTCAGTCAATTTTTTCGATATGTTGAATAGTTATTGAGATATCCGCTCTTGAAAGTTTATTTAGGGCTCTCAATTTTATCTTGATATATCTACATCAGTGAAGGTGCTAGGCCGTGTATGGTATCGTTTTCGTATAAATCTGGGTTGCTGAATCCATTTAAGGTATCACATTGACACCATTCCACAAAATTAAAAAAAAACCTTTTTAGGGTTCCGTACCTCAAAAGCAAAAAACGGAATCCTTATAGGATCACTCGTGCGTCTGTATGTCTGTCTGAATACACAAAATAGTTCTTTACCTATAGATGACAGGAAAACCTATCAGAAATGTGCAGTCAAGCGCGAGTCGGATTTAATGTACGGAACCCTTAATACGCGAGTCCGACTCGCACTTGGTCGGTTTTTTTAAACTCCTCTTGACGCTTAACCGCTGAACCGATTTCGTTGAAATTTGGTATAGAAATAGTTTGCGTCCCGGAACAGGACATAGGATAGATCTTATAACCAAAATCATCTTTTGAAGGTGTGAAAAGTGGCGTGGAAATTTGTACGGGAAATCAATAACCGCTGAACCGATTTATATTAAATTTGGGATGGTCTACATCTTTGATTTAGTTAAAAATGATAAAAAAAACATGACTTAAACCTAAACTTAAACAGTATTAACTTCAAGAAGTCAATTCTGATTTCCCCCCTACACCTCATTTCACACCTTTGAAGGATGATTTTTGAGATAACTTATTATGTCCTGTCTCGGGACTCAAAATATATGTGTACTAAATTTAAATTAAAACTGTTCAGCAGTTTAAGCGTGAAGAGGAGTTTAAAAGAAAGTAAGTTTATATGTTTTTACTTTGGAATGGTGTCAATGTGATACCATAACTAAATTTGGTACTGCGAATTTATACGAAAACGATACCAAACATGGCCTCGTAGCTTTACTGTTGTAAAAGTCAAAATAAAATTGAGAGCCCTAAATTACTATTACTTGACCAAACTTGTGTAGAAGGAAAAGGAAAAATAAAAGTCTTCGGCAGGAATATAAGACACAAGTATAATATTTTTTTTTGCGTTACTATTTCAATCATCAAATATAAACATACCTTGATTATATTATTCTAGTGAGATCCTCACAGATAAACAAAAACATTTACTTAAAAAATTACAAGGTCGAAATGTCACGGAACTTGTGAGAGTAATACGTGAAAAATAAAAACTTTTATGACAAAAAAATCTGGACACAATTTAAGAAGCATCCCATTGCGTCGAGGAATCATCTGTATTTTTGCTTGTTTCATTACCTCCTCGCTTCTTTTTTTGTCCTTTGTATTCCGTAGCAATTTGTTAGATCTGAAAATAAAGATAACTTGCGTCGTCACGGATGTCGATTTATAGGTTTTAGGGGGTGCAGAATTCGAAAACGATGATCATTTTATAATCCAAGATGGCGGCTACGTATTTTGTCATAAAAGTCGTCATGAATATCGTTTCATAGGTTTTAGGAAGTGCCGATTTCGAAAATGATGACCAGTTTGGAATCCAAGATGTGTGCCGTGCACTTTGTCATAAAAGTCGTCATGGATATCGTTTTATAGGTTTCAGGGAGTGCAGAATTCGAAAATGATGACCATTTTGGATTCCAAGATGTCTGCCGTGCACTTTGTCATATAAGCCGTCATAGATGTTGATTTATAGGTGTAAGGAAGAGCAGATTTCGAAAATGATGACCATGACCAACAAAACGACATCCATGTTGACTTTTAACATAGTGCATGACCGCCATCTTGTATTCCAAAATAGTTATTATTTTCGAAATCTGCGCTCCCTTAAACCTATAAAACGACAGCCGTGACGACTTTAATGACATACTGCATGGCCGCCATTTTGGATTCAAAAAATGGTCATCATTTTCGAAATCAGGGCCCCCTAAAACCTATAAAACGACACCCATGACAACTTTTATGACATAATGCATGGCCGCCATTTTGGATTCCAAAATGGTCATCATTTTCGAAATCAGGGCCCCCTAAAACCTATAAAACGACACCCATGAGAACTTTTATGACATAGTGCATGGCCGCCATTTTGGAATCCAAAATGGTCATCGTTTTCGAAATCTGAGCCCCCTAAAACCTATAAAACGACACTCATGACGACTTTTATGACATAGTGCATGGCCACCATTTTGGAATCCAAAAAGGTCATCATTTTCTAAATCTGCGCCCCCCAAATCCTATAAAACGACATCCATGACGACTTTTATGACATAGTGCATGGCCGCCATTTTGGAATCGAAAATGGTTATCGTTTTCGAAATCTGCGCCCCCCAAAACCTATAAAACGACACCCATGACGACTTTCATGACATAGTGCATCGCCGCCATTCTGGATTCCAAAATGGTCATCATTTTCGGAAGCGGAGCCCCCTAAAACCTATAAAACGACACCCATGACAACTTTTATGACATAGTGCATAGCCGCCATTTTGGAATCCAAAATGGTCATCGTTTTCGAAATCTGCGCCCCCTAAAACCTATAAAACGACACCCATGACGACTTTTATGACATAGTGCATGGCCACCATTTTGGAATCCAAAATGGTCATCATTTTCTAAATCGGGGCCCCCTGAAACCCATAAAACGACATCCATGGCGACTTTTATGACATAGTGCATGGCCGCCATTTTGGAATCGAAAATGGTTATCATTTTCGAAATCTGCGCCCCCCAAAACCTATAAAACGACACCCATGACGACTTTTATGACATAGTGCATGGCCGCCATTCTGGATTCCAAAATGGTCATCATTTTCGAAAGCGGGGCCCCCTAAAACCTATAAAACGACATCCATGACGACTTTTATGACATAGTGCATGGCCGCCATCTTGGAATCCAAAATGGTCATCGTTTTCGAAATCTGCGCCCCTTAAAACCTATAAAACGACACCCATGACGACTTTTATGACATAGTGCATGGCCACCATTTTTGAATCCAAAATGGTCATCATTTTCTAAATCTGCGCCCCCCAAAACCTATAAAACGACACCCATGACGACTTTTATGACATAGTGCATAGCCGCCATTTTGGATTTCAAAATGGTCATCATTTTCTAAATCGGGGCCCCCTAAAACCTATAAAACGACATCCATGACGACTTTTATGACATAGTGCATGGCCGCCATCTTGGAATCCAAAATGGTCATCATTTTTGAAATCTGCGCCTCCTAAAACCTATAAAACGACACCCCTGACGACTTTTATGGCATAGTGCATGGCCGCCATTTTGGATTCCAAAATGGTCATCATTTTCAAAATTGGGGCCCCCTAAAACGTATAAAACGACATCCATGACGACTTTTATGACACAGTGCATGGCCGCCATTTTGGTTTCCAAAATGGTTATCATTTTCGAAATCGGCACTCCATCCATCCACGACACCCATCTCGACTTTTATGACAACGTGTTTGGCTACCATCTGCATGCAAGACATTTCAATTATTTTTACGTACAAAAATGGCCCCCTGTCAACTTCCAACCGAGATTTAATCGATAATTTATTCGATTAATGTTCAGATTAATAAATTAATATCTAAAAAGGAATGAATTTTAATCAGTCAGATTAATTCAATTTCAATCTATGTTAGGTCGACTAAACTAATCGTGATTAAAATTTGAGGATTAACTTTTTTTATTCCATTAATTAGTCGAATAAACAGTTAATCTATTAAGTCCCATCTCTGACCACGTCATTTTTACACTTTGAGAATATCTGAAAACAAATGAACACAAGGAGCCATTTTGCGAATCCAGTAACTTTGTTATTACTTTTGACAGCGCGTGTCATGTGTCTACACAGAGTCGACACAAAGTCGAAACATTTGCGACTACTTTGTGACTGCAATATTTCTCAGCCTTAAACGATATTTATACATCATAATTAACAAGTTTCGTAGTATGTAAAGCGTTATTTCTGTTATTTAAGTATAGTATACGCATCGAAGTACTAAAAATGCATCAAATAATATATTTATGAACACAAGCACTGAGAAGTAAACAATTTCATTTCCGGCTAAACTAAAACAATGTGGTGGCGCGTTGATTATATTACACTTAGTTTATCAAATCACTCGAGCAGTTTAATTCCCCATTATAATTTAAGTCCTATTGTAATATAAATGCAAACAATATATAATTACGTCTTGTAATCCGTTTTAGAGATGGCGTATTAATGTCACTTATTTTTATTTAACTATTTTTCCATCTGACAGTTTCCATTTGACAGGAACAAAATGAACGAATGAACGAATGATTTTGGCATAAAGTAGTCGCAAACTAGTAACAATGTGTGCACACGGCGACCACACTTTATGTCACTTTGTGTCATGTGTCGACCCTTCCCCATTTCTGGTAACTGTGTCGACACGGCGACGACTCTGCGACTGGAATTGTGACCGAAACAGACGGTGTCGACACAAGATGTGTCTACACCGCGTCGTAACGGCGACTGGAAATGGTTGTATGGGATCCAGAAGTGGTTACAAGCCACCGATTGTTTACCCGGACTAAACGATGATATATTTGAAAATATTAGGAATAAGTTTGCTGATTCATCAATTAAAGACAAAGCATGCGCTGTATGTTTCGATGAAATGAGCATTAAGGTTGATTTAGATTATACAATGAAATTTGATATGATTGAAGGTTTTGAAGATTTTGGTGAAGGTGACCGTTCCCCCAAAGTTGCCCAGCATGCACTGGTGTTTGTTGCCAGAGGAATTTACACTAAATGGAAAATCCCTCTGGCATATTTTCTCTCGAACAAACCCGTTGCTGCTGATATTTTGATTAATTTGATTAGATCTGTAATTAATAAATTATTTCAATGTGGGCTGTTGCCTAAAGTCGTGGTGTGTGACCAAGCCACCACAAACGTAAAGGCAATTAAAACTTTGGGGGCAACGAAAGACGATCCTTTCTTTTTTATTGATGATCACAAGATTTTTGCAATTAATGATGTGCCTCATTTGATTAAAAATATAAGAAATAATTTGATTGATAATAATTTTGATTTAAATGGAAATGAAATTTCATTTAAAGATATAATTGAGGTGTACAATATTGATAAAGATAATAAAAGTAAATCATTGAGAAAATTAACCCCGGTGCATCTTAAACCGAATAACTTTCAAAAAATGAAAATTAAACTTGCGACCCAAGTTCTGAGTCACTCGGTCGGTGCAGCGATAATCACGGCAATAGATAGCGGAGAACTGAAAAGCGACACGGCAAAAAACACAGCTGATTTTGTAATGCATGTCAATGATTTATTTGATTCATTAAATTAAAAAAATAAATTCGATAAAAATCCATACAAATGCGCTTTAACTAACAATAAAAAATCACGTGTATACGAAATCTTAATTGAAGGGAAAAAAACATTTGCTGATTTGAAAAAAAAGATGATGGGAAAAATAATTCAATTAAATTGACAACCCCCCCTTGCTTCGAGGGTATGCAGCAAACAATTAATGCCGTTCTTCAGTTCTCCGCCGAAGAATTTTCTGAGGGCACCGAGGTAAATTTTTTAATGACCAATAGATTAAATCAAGACGTGATCGAAAATTTGTTCGGAATTTACAGAATTAGAGGTGGGTGTAATCGAAATCCAACATCAAAAAGTTTAAGAGCTATGTTCCGATCAAATTTACTGAACAATTTAATCAAATTAGAAAATACAAATTGCGAATCAGATAATGACACATTTTTGTCAACCACCAACCAACCGAATACACAACGACTTGAAGGGTCAGAAATAGCGTCTTCAATTTCAACACACCGTATTGAAAGCGAAGAAGCTATTGCTGGTCCTTCCAATTCAGGAGCTACCATTTCTGTTTCAGAAATAGTAGCATCTGAAAACATCCCAGGATCCACGAACGAAATAACTTTGGAAACATGTTCGGTTGTATATTTTGCAGGTTGGTTGGGCAAGGTGTGCGTTGAAAAATTTGATTGCTCAATCTGTAAACAAGTATTGCTCAAGAATGAAGTTGATTTATTTGATAAAAGGGAATTATTATTGATTAACAAAACATACAGCAATATGCTTACACCGACGTTAAATCGCCTACTGATTCCTTGTTACAATTAGTCGATCGACTGCTTACATTGTTTAATAATAGAATGGACTTCATTCATGAGAGGAACTTGATTACAAATTTGATTAATAATACCGAAATTCCTGATGATTATCACGATGCAACTCATCTTGATTTTTTGATAAGATAATTATTTCAAGTTAAGATTCACGATTTTTGTAAATCTAAGAAGTCATCATTTGATTCAAAATCTAAAATAAAAATTTTGCAACACAAATAAAGATGATTATAATTGATGATTTTAACATTTAATTTCGCTATCGACCCGTGATGCGACTGTTAACCAACTGCAACTTGCAATGTATATCGTTTTGACGGATATCATTACATTTATTTTATGAGGCGAATTATTGGTAATTAAGGTCAGAATAATCTGTGTATGTGATCGTCGCACCTAAGGTCCTAGATCCTAGAGTTGATTATGCTAATATGCTTGCTGCATGCTGCATGAAAAGGTAAACATAGTACTAGTATTATATGATCTGTTACATAGTATTGCGGTGGAGCAACAACTAGTGCTGCAGTTTTCAGAAATATTGTATAATTCATTTTAAAATTCTAGCTGTTACACTGTGAAAAAATCGCATCTGTAGCCTGGCCACATAATTCAATTGCACAGAGGATTAATACTCGAAGGCCATTTTATATCCGAGATTTTATACAAAGAAAAACGCATTTATTTCATACGAATATGTGTCCATAGTTTGTTAGTAGGTAATATGAAAATACTTAAACAACTATATTTAGTGCCTAAACTTAAGTGAAGTGAGGAATAGGTAGGTAAATCATTCGACGCCCTTCTTGTGGAAGGATGTGAGAGGTCTGCATTTCTGCTTTTGAGACTGTTGCATGTCGCGCCCCATCGTGTGGGGTGATCATTCGCTCGCTGTCTTGAGCATGGAGACAGCTGTGCGTCTGTGAAGCGAGGCCCAGTTCCTGACTAGGCCACTGTCCCACCTCCCCGCTACTACGCTCAGGAGGCTGTGACTGTGGCGGCTGACGCAGACTTTGCAAAGCGTCGCGGCACAGCGCGGCAGCCGCAACAGCACCCTGTCCAATGTACGAGTATTCACCGAGCGAGCTTATAAATCGCAGGTTGTCTACTCCACGGTTATCTTTGGCTATCAAAAATAAACATAATGTCCTCTCTTAACTTTTTGTTGTTTTTTTATTTAAGTAACTCAATGTTTTATCAATTTACTTATAGGAATATAATTTTTGTTTATTTTTAAGAAATAGAATCACATAGAACCTGACATTAACATGTTTTGCTTTTTTAAAAGTATAGTACCTACATTGTGCAACATGGGGCGTAAGTATAATATAATTATATTTGTCCTTTTTTAACTACCAAATCTTGACATCCGCATCCGCATCCGCGGATGTGAGTCTTTAAATATCCGCATCTGCATCCGCGGATGTCAAAAATCTGCATCCGCAACATCCCTGGACCCTACGATTATTATTTTTTTACGAATTTTTAGTTGTTATAAAAGTTAGGAGCATTTAAATATTTTATATTTGTATGAAATCTGTTTTACGCTCCTAATTTTTACAACAATCAAAAATTCGAAAAAAGTCAGACGTAGTGGCATAGCTAAGGTTAATATTATTCTTACCTATGTACATAAAATTATGTACCTACAAATGTTTTCCATAATGAGGAAAATGGGATCTACGTAACTATGGAGAGAAGCGGCCGCCCCTTTCCTCTCAATATTGAAGGCCCGACCAGGTGTGTCTCACTCCGCGATTTCATCGCTTTGCTACAGGTAGCTAAAAGTACATCCGTTCGGCCCCAATTTTGGGGTTTGCCATAAGCCGCGCGTGGCGCTGTCGCCACCTAGCGGCCATATCTGTGCTGAACGTAACAGACGCGTTTTGTTAGAGAGTGAGTATTCTGTACTTAGTACTATTATTTATTCTGTGGCCCGACTCTCATTTCAATGCAGCGATCGGCAACAGGCGGCCCGCGGCTCGCATGCGGCCCGCTAACCTCTCACTTGTGGCTCGCGAGCCTCCCTGGCTATTTTGTATGTAATATTGACAAATGACAATGTCTGATAAAGTTATAAATAAAGGCCATACAGGGTCATTTTTGGACCGTTTTTGAGCCATATTGTTCGAAGTGATTAGGTAGGTCATACTGTACAACTTTTTCTATGGGATCGTAAACATGTAATGTCAACACATGGTAGCCGCACTGAATAAGATACAAAACACACTTAGTTGGGTACCTAAACTGCAAAACGTAATTCAAGACCAAAAAAAGTAAGACAATGTTGCCACTGCAATAATTATATATAATAAATTCCTTTTGATACTAATCACCAGTGTTCGGCAAACTTGGTGCCACGCCGTGGGATCCTACTAGAAATGGACATGACATAAACGCCGCGATATTTATATGGACATGACATAAACGCCGCGATCTTGGTCGAAAAAGTAATTTGAGTATTAGAATAGTACCTAAGTGTTATTTATTTGTAAATGAAAATGAATAAAAATCATTATTATTTAAAAAAACATACTCTTTAACCGAGTATTATTTCAATTTCCCGTATAAATTATAAGTCATACTTGTCTTCTTATTTTTTGCACCCGTGTTAAATATAGTATTGTTTAAAATAATAAACTTATCTAAAGTAAAAAACAACCATTTACCCGACTACCTGGCTTGTCGAAGGTCACAGTTGGAATTTCTATTGTTTCCGTCTAAACTAAACTAGGACGAAAGAGACAGCAAACTATTTCCCTTTATTAGTCAATTGTATCCTTTTCTAGTTTAAAGATAAGAAATTGGTTGAGAACCCATTTCTAGTAGAAAATATGTTGATTTATATTCCTCGGACCATTAAGTTCGCATGTTGTGATTTAAAGTTTATTTGCTTAGTGTTTACCTAGGTATTGTAAAACCATCACCGCTATTCATTATTATATTTATTATACTGTAATATAATTTCATTTCATTAACCTATTAATATTAATATTAGAAACATTGAATAAGGAAGTAATACAACACGGATCCCGGAATTCCCACGGCATATCCGTATTAGCATAATGCCTGAGGTCATTAACCCCGCGTGGCACCAAGTTTGCCGAACACTGATAATCACGCTAAGATAATTTATTTATTAGTAATTTTACTCTTACGATTTAAAAAAGTACTTTTTCTCAAAAATGGACAGCAAAGTCGACTTTGCCGTATAAAAAATAGGTCGCGAAGCGCGTAGTTTATGGTCAGTAAAAAATTAAAAAGTTAAAAACATTGCAGTCTCGATTTTGGGACTGCAATGTTGCATACAAATTCCATTATTTGTCGAGATCCAAACTTTTTAAAAGTTGAAATGACCATATCAAATGAAGGCACAGGCCCATTAAACAGCCAAACAGATGATTAGTACTGCGACTATTTAGCTGTCTCAAATAGGTTGGCGTATTTTTGCCAGAAAAATACACTTCTATTTATTTTTTTTATAAAAAGGCGGCATGGGCTTTTTTCTGTGAAAACAAATACTTAAGAACGTTGCTTTTGTAAAATATTTCTATGATATTTATATGTCTTGCACCATTTTTGAGAAAAGCACTATATATGACTCGGCTGGAAGGCTACTTGCTGGCTTCAGATTCAATTAAACGGACTCCCAAGGTCGTCCGTTTAAAACGAATCCTCAGCCTGCAAGTAGCTACTTCCGAGCCTCGACAATAATGTACTATTATTTACTTATTTTTGGATAAATATAAGATGCGCTAGTAAAAAGTGGCAACATTTTCTTACTTTTTTTGGTCTTGAATTAGGTACGTTTTGCAGTATAAGTAGGTAATTCAAAAATCCAAATGACAATGAAATTCTGAAGAAAAAAAAAGGTTTACTGTGTTTTATTTTTCAATCATATAGGTAGTTTAAAACACGCAAAGCAACACTCGTTCCGAATCAAGCTCGTCCAGTCGCCCGGCGAATGCCCGGCGAGAACGGCGAGGCGCGAGGCTAGCACAATGTACTATGGCGCGACTCAGGCGTGAGTCACGCTAATTGCCTCTCGCGTGTCTACTGCACAAATCAAACGATGGGTAGGTACCGAGCTCTTTATAACTTAGTTTATATGAGACGGATGGGTACCTAGTCTACCTAGTAGTCTATCACGCAAGCGAAATACTTTTGCCAGTGCGTCGCCACTTGACGTCCTATTGCGTGCACAACCACAGCTTAAGACTTGAATTTTGACAACCCTTAATAACCAAAATAAAAAAATCATAAAGAAATAGTGACATTCAGTAGAAAGGGATAGCATGATTTGTTCCTGAATCGCTGTCAAACTTGGGTTTTGTAGGAAGTGTCCTTTCTGTACGGTAGTAGTACTACCTACTATTATTTATTCTGTGCTGTCGCAGCGCTCCTACTGTGCTAAGACAGTAGATCAGAGAGAGAGGACACTGGAGAGCCCTGAGGAGGTACTGTTAGAGGACGTTCACTAATTACGGTATGGGGCATGCCATGATGGCACGCACTACGTCCTGCGGCTTGATCTACCCTCTAGGCCCTAATATTTATCTACGATTTATTTATTTATAATTTGTTATACAATACAATACAACTATGAATCTCCTAATGACTCCTAATATGAGTAATGTTATTACCTTATTTGGCGATCGGTCTGGCCTAGTGGGTAGAATGACCCTGCCTGTGAAGCCGATGCTCCTGGGTTCGAATCCCGGTAAGGGGTCATCCATTAATTACGTCACACGTTTAGGGGGTGGGAGGAGGTCAAGAAAATGTGACATGGGGGAGAGGGGAGTCACAAAGATTGTGACGTCATTTTAACTTCATCACTATTCATCAGTAACCGAAAATTAATTTATATTTTTTTATTCGCTGTACTTTTAAATAATGAGGTTTTGGAAGTAGGTAATTTTCAGTCCTAATTGGTTTTGTGTTATAAAATTACTAATATTTCTTTTACCAAAAATATTTTTTTATTAAAAACAAATGCCGAGTTAGTATTGCCGATTTCGTTGAAAACAAAATTGCCTGTAATGTGACGTCACACCAGGTGGGGAGGGATTTGCAAAATGTGACCAAATGTGACGAGGAGGGGGGAGGGGTCAAAAAAAATCATGTGACGTAATTAATGGATGATCCCTAAGGGCATTTATTTGTGTGATAAGGTGATCGGCAGAGTTGGTGCCACACGGGGTTAATGACCTCAATCAATATGCTAATATGCCGCGTGCCGTGGGAATTCCGGAATTCGTGTTGTATGACTTACTTCTACAATGTTTCTAATTTTAATAAGTTATTGAAATAAAATTACAGTATTATAAAATTAATAAATGTAATAAGGACCAGGGGTGAAGGTTTTACAATAGATACAAACACTAAGCAAATAAACTTTAAATCACAACATGCGAACTTAATGGTCTGAGGAATATAAATAAACATATTTTCTACTAGAAATGGGTTATCAACCAATTACTTATCATTAAACTAGAAAAGGATAGAATTAACTAATAAAGGGACACTGTTTGCCGTCTCTTTCGTCCTAGTTTAGATTAGACGCAAACAATAGAAATTCCAACTGTGACCTTCGATTCGACAAGCCAGCTAGTCAGGTGAATGGTTATTTATTACTTTAGACAACACTATATTGCGAGGCTTCTGGCATCATCTAGGCCAGAATCAGGTCAGTGGCTACACGCGTATCCCTCGCCTAACACCGGCACCTTTATAGACCCAGAGACGCTTCGCATAGCCGCTGATCTCCGGCTAAGGTGTTGCTGTCTGTGCCGACCACAACTGCGCCTCATGTGGATCTGAAGTGGATAGCCTCGGCCACCACGGGCTCGCCTGCTCTTCAGGTGCCGGTCGCCTGTCTCGCCATTCCGCCCTCAATGACATCCTGAGAAGGGCGCTTGTCAGTGCCGGCGTTCCCGCCGCTCTAGAGCCCCAAATAGTGCGGAACGACGGTAAGCGCCCTGACGGGATGTCACTGATTCCCTGGAAGATGGGTCGTGCGTTGGTATGGGACGCCACTTGCGCTGACACGCTAGCGGCGTCCTACGTCCCATCGACCAGCGGGCGGGCTGGCGCGGCATCGGACACTCGGGAGCGTCTAAAGGTAGCCAAGTACAGCTGTCTCGGCGCCCAATACGAATTCGTCGCATTTGGCGTCGAGACACTTGGTTCGTGGGGCAGAGGCGCACATATGCTCCTTAAGGAGCTTGGGAAAAGGTTGAGGGAGGCAACGGGTGACCCCGGCGCGGGCAGCTTTCTCGCGCAGCGAATTGCCATCGCAATCCAGCGCGGGAACGCTGCCTGCGTGTTGGGCACCCTCCCGAGGGCACCAAATTTTGATAGGTATTTTTAATTTTTAGTTTTAGTTATTTTAATTGTAGTTAGTTTTAGTTTTATATTCCTATTTATGTCTTATAGTAATTTATGTAATTTAATATGTTATTACTTGGTTATATTTAAAACAATATACACTATATTTAACACGGGTGCAAAAATAAGAAGTATGATATATAATTTATACGGGAAATTGAAATAATACCTGCTCTGTAAAAGTGTAAGTATCAATGTTTTTAAATAATAATGATACAATTTATGTGTTTATTCAGTGTATACAAGTCCATTTATAAATAAATAACACTCAATCTTCTCATACTCAAATTACTTTTTCGACCAAGATCGCGGCGTTTGAGTCATGTTCATATTAAGATTTCTAGTAGGAATCCCGTGGTGTGGCACCGACTTTGCCGAACACTTGATGACTGATGAGCACAGATATTTGTTCCTGAGTCATGGGTGTTTTCTATGTATTCATTGTTTATTTTCTGTTTTAGGTAGGTACTTAAAAAAATAAAGTAACTTAAACTTATCTATAAAATAAAACTAAATTGAAACTAAAAACGAATACTGAATAAAATAAAAATCTAAGAAATTTGGCTCCTTTGGCTTGGTGCCGAGGACGCTGGCAGTATTTCCCCACTATATTGCGATGCTAAAACGTTGTGCGAGAAAGCTGCCAGCTCTTCGGTCACCAGTGAAATAGATCAGTCTTTTTGATAGCTCTTTAAAAAGCTGTAGATCATTAGACCAAGGGTCTCACAACCCTAAATGGCATAAAAAATACTCGGAGCCGAGATATATATATATATATATATATATATATAGATATATATATATATATATATATATCGTACGTTTTCTGAGAAAGTACCTACCCAATCTACCCATTAACACAAGCCTCCTTATGCTTATCGTGGGACTTAGTCAATCAGTCTAAGAATGTACTATGATAGTTATTTTGGGCATTATCTATGAAAAGGGACCTTATTGTCGATGGCGCTTACGCCGCACAGCGTCGCGTGGCGTTGTATTTTTATCGGAACATCGTTAATAATGGCGTAAGCGCCTTCGACAATAAGGTCCCTTTTCATAGAAAAACTTCACATTCATTTACTTAATATTTAACTTGAAATTAAGATTATTAAGCGTTTATCATGCTAAAGCTACATTCGCTTAGTTTCGATTTTAATGAACGTAACGTAAGTATCAAATCTTTCGTATCGGCGCAACCTTGGGCCTCTCAAGGCCACGTGCACAGCAAGCAATGCATCGCATACACAGACAAAACATCCTACAGACTGAGCATAGTCGCGCTACCCCCTCTGCCATGCATACGGTAGTTTTACTCCATGTTCGAGTCGAAAGTGTCTTTGTGTGACGTCCGTGTAGGAACGGAACAATCACGGCACGGGACTTCGCTCACCTCGTCCCGCGCACCTCCGCATTTTTGGCATCATCGGTTTCATGAAATAATTGCTCTAAACTCGGTCTAGAGGATTCCTAATCTATACTGGGTCAAGCAAATCTTGTCAGTAGCAAACGGCGGCAAATTTGAAAAATCGCGGGTTAGCAACACTGTGTTCGAATAATTCGAAAATCACGTGTCATCTGTGTTTTATCTGTGGAATGTGGACCGCGAATGACAGCCTTCATCTTTGTTTACATTCTGAATCGATTCTATTTCAAGAGATATTTCTGCTGTTAAATACGAATATATTAAATAAGATTATGGTTAATCAAAGCTAAGGTGCCTACAATGCCTACAGGGCCAACTGAAAAATCTAATACAATATTGAAATCCAGTAGGACATCTACCTGCTGAAACAATGTTTTTATTCATATATTCTTGTTTAACGGCATAATCCACTTTTAATTTTATATTGATATCTTCAAATTAGTTAATATTTTTATCAACATCACACACCGCTTTTAAATTGTCCGTCTATATCTATTAATAACAATTTCAAACATTTTCAATACAGAAATCCGCGAGTGACAATTTGAATTGACGTACGTACTTAATAGGGCGCGCTTAGCGGAAAAAAAAGTTTTGGTTCGATGTAAATTGTACATTGCTGTTTTTCTTAGCGCAATACTACTCTTTGAGTGTTGCCCTACTTTAGTTTGCTTTACATTGCTACTGACAAGATTTGCTTGACGCACTATATGATCGCATAGCGCCAAGAATATTATTATTAAAATAAATCATAGCGCTTATTGACGGCGCAGCAACTAGTATCACTTCTCTCTCCTCGCTCTTATAAAAATGCCATTTGTCAAAAAAGGACAACCATACTGTTGACAAGATGAACTTCTAATCAAAGTGTTGCCTTTTTTGGTTCATCCAGGCTGTGTAGGTGTGCGTAAAAACATGTATGTGTGCTCTTTTAGGGATGTGAAAAGTCGATTTTAATCATGTTATATATCGATAAACGCTACACAGCGGAACGAAATAGCTATTAATTGAAGCTTCGATATCTTCGTTAAACATAAACATAATTGAAATGCTAATGGATAATATATAATATAATAAAACAATTCAATTATTGTGGGACACATATTTTAGTAGGTATTTATGTATTTAACTAAATATCTGAACTTTCCCTTCCCTGCTGGGGCGTGAAGATAAAATTGTGATCTGATAACCACAATAAAGAATAAAAGCGTTTTTGTTCATTTTAGGTATCGTTAAACCTTTGAAGTAAAATTAAAATTGCAAGATATGTCGATAGTTTATCGATATGACTTTATCGACATGGCTACAGCAAGGTGGAGTTACATTGTTAATCGTATACTAAACAAAAGTGGTAAAAGTGACAGCTCGCTTAGACGTAATCGTAAGTATATATTATATCTATGGTTTAGTCCCTCACGGAGGCACGCGTATACTACTTCTATAGGATGCTACCTTCTATGACGATTAACAATGTGAATCCATCTTGCTGTTTATGTTTTACGAAGATACTTATTGAAGCTTCAATTAATCGCTATTTCGTTCCGCTGTGTAGCGTTTATCAATATATAACATGATTAAAATCGACATTTCACATCCCTAAAAGAGCACACATATACGTGAAGCGGTGGTGGCCGAGTGGATATGACGTCCGACTTTCAATCCGGAGGTCGCGGGTTCAAATCCTGGCTCGTACCAATGAGTTTTTCGGAACTTATGTACGAAATATCATTTGATATTTACAACTTGCTTTTCGGTGAAGGAAAACATCGTGAGGAAACCTGCATACATCCGCGAAGAAATTCAAAGGTGTATGTGAAGTCCCCAATCCGCATTGGGCCAGCGTGGGGACTATAGCCCAAGCCTTCTTGCGAGTGAGAGGAGGCCTGTGCCCAGCAGTGGGACGTATATAGGCTAAATTATTATTATATACATTTTTACGCACACATACACAACTTGACACCACCTAAAACGGTAACACCTTGATTTGAAGTCCATCTTGTCAACAGTATGGTTGTCATTTTTTGACAAACAGCATTTTTAAAAGAGCGAGGATAGGGAATTGATACTAGTTGCTGTGCCGTCAAAGAGAACAGACAACGTTGGGGCCTTGCGTCGAAGCAAGGTACCTAAGCGATGAGAACATGACCAGGCCTATAACCGCGAAAATCGAAGTTCGCAAATTGCAGGCATTTTTCTCTGTCACTCTAATTACGCCTTCTTTGGAGTAAAAGAGAAAGATCCCCGCAATTTGCGAATTTCGGTTTTCGCAGTAGCCCCTCTGTGTTTCGTAACGATACTTTGACGCCTTACTAAAGTACCTGATCAAACTTCAATTTAATAATACAAAAAAAGTAACAAAAAAGTCAAATTGATTTCATTATCGTAAATTGACTTAATATGTAAATAAATTTTAATTATGTCGCCGATATCAGAAACGCCATCTAGTGATAATAAACCTTAAAAGTAAATGTGACGCGTAGGTTTAATGCGTCAAAGCTACAACAGATGTCGCAAGAAGGCTATTTCAACGCAATTTCAACGCATGTTAATCGTAAGAGTTTTTTAGCTCCGTGTGGCTCCGCGCGCCATCTAGTTCGTGGCTGTGAACTAAAAAATTAGCTACAAGTATAAGAAACTTAGGACGGTGCGCGTTTTTAGTATGGGATTGGGTATCTGTACTAGTATTATATGATCTGTGACATAGGTTACGTAAATAAAATGAAATCTTACATCAAACCATTTTCATCTCCTAAGGGGGTTGAAATATTTAAAATTAAGAGGAAGGGTTGTCACTCGACAGTTTAATTATGTAGTTTTCGAACAAATTTGCAATGTAAACTATATCCTATTGTTTCAGGCGGACGCAGTAGTGAAGCATGTGTTAGAAGGGCACGACCGCGGCGTCAACTGGGCGGCGTTCCATCCCACTCTACCGCTCATAGTATCCGCCGCTGACGATCGCCTAGTGAAACTGTGGCGTATGAACGATGCCAAGGTAAAGTGGACTTAAAGTGTATGTGTCTAAGGTTAAGAGTCAACTGGGCAGCGTTCCATCCCACTCTACCGCTCATAGTATCCGCCGCTGACGATCGCCTAGTGAAACTGTGGCGTATGAACGATGCCAAGGTAAAGTGAACTTAAAGTGTATGTGTCTAAGGTTAAGAGTCAACTGGGCAGCGTTCCATCCCACTCTACCGCTCATAGTATCCGCCGCTGACGATCGCCTAGTGAAACTGTGGCGTATGAACGATGCCAAGGTAAAGTGAACTTAAAGTGTATGTGTCTAAGGTTAAGAGTCAACTGGGCAGCGTTCCATCCCACTCTACCGCTCATAGTATCCGCCGCTGACGATCGCCTAGTGAAACTGTGGCGTATGAACGATGCCAAGGTAAAGTGAACTTAAAGTGTATGTGTCTAAGGTTAAGAGTCAACTGGGCAGCGTTCCATCCCACTCTACCGCTCATAGTATCCGCCGCTGACGATCGCCTAGTGAAACTGTGGCGTATGAACGATGCCAAGGTAAAGTGAACTTAAAGTGTATGTGTCTAAGGTTAAGAGTCAACTGGGCAGCGTTCCATCCCACTCTACCGATTATAGTGTCCGCCGCTGACGACCGCCTAGTGAAACTGTGGCGTATGAAGTCTTTTTTTTTTATTATGAATGGGCTTACTCTTGGCCACAGACTAGCCGAGGCGTAGACGTGGCCTACGATGGAGCGAGCTCGCCCATAGTAGTCAACCTAAATGTGGTCCAATATCGGATGTAGGATCCTACATCCCCGTAGCCAGGCCGCGGGGGCGCGCCCCGGCGCCAGCGGTCACGCACACTACAATAAACATGCCTACACATACACACACAAACGAATTGGTCCGACAACTGACGAGGGGCTTCGAAGCTTGGCTGAATTTATCGGAAACATTTACATCTTACATTTTACTTCCTTCCGACATCCGATATCGAATCGGACAATTTGAAAAGGTTCTTAATAGTAGAGATGCAACGGATAGTTGTTTGGCCGGATACCGGATATTCGGCCTAACCATCGGCCGAATATCCGGTATCCGGCCGCCGAATATTCGGTATCCGGCCGCCGAATATTCGGCCAGCGGAATTTTACCTACATTTCGGTTTTTAAGGTGCGCATTCTGCAGGTTTAACCTGTTTCGAAGTGAACATTCGCGCGGACACATTTCTAGGTTCGAAATGAGTCCCGAGAGAGAATCTGGTATCCGGCCGGATAGTAAAATAATGGCCGGATAGTAACCGAATATCCCGTGCATCTCTACTTAATAGTACACAGTTAAGTGAAAATGCCCTTATTTGGGTTTTACCATATTTTGACTATATTTTTTTTGCAGGCGTGGGAAGTGGACACGTGCCGCGGGCACTACAACAATGTGTCGTGCGTGTTGTTCCACGCGCGGCACGAGCTGATCCTGTCCAACAGCGAGGACAAGTTCATACGTGTCTGGGACATGACCAAGAGAACGTGTCTGCACTCGTTCAGGCGCGAACACGAACGGTAACCACATTTATGCAGTAAAAAAATTATGGGTCCGGAAAGCACCTTAAAACCCTAAGTTAGCTCATTTTGCTTTTTAAAAATCAAAAACTATTACTTATGAAAGCAGAAGAATATAAATGATCGTATTAGATTCATAATTGTTACATATTTGCCGTAATTTATTTTTAAAATGTGTTTTTTGCAATTAAAAGACACATCAAGATTGTTTACCTTATTTCTAATGCTAAAAAAACGAACTATAGCCGATACTAGTGGAAAAAGATAGCGAATGTTTTTTTTTTATACGCGGTGGCGTAAGACCGGTCATTGTGGCACTCTTTGGGGGAGGCCTATGTCCAGCAGTGGACGTCCTCTGGCTGATATGATGATGATGAGACGCTTTAAGACCACTTGGCGAGTGATATGACATAGTTTTTTTGTAAAATCTAAGAACGTTCATCTTATAATAATCATATCAAATCAAATCACATATCATTTATTATCAGGCAACTAAGGCCCATAGATACATACCTTACAAACTAACATACATACAATAGTAAAATATTACAAGCTAAAAAAATATTTCGGCGACACGGCGGTTTTCAGCTGTGTCTCATGTTCCGGTGTAGGATTTGGCAGATTCCCACGGAACCGCCGGAACACCACACCCTTCGGCCAGAAGTCCGCGCTCGCGATGGCTTCCAGCAGCGGCCGCGGCACGCGCATCACGAAAGAGCTGAAGTGCACGTAATGGCGCGATCGCAGCTGGAACACTTTCAGCTAGTAACGGCTCTAATACAATAATATATTATTGTTGTAGATACTGGGTGCTAGCCGCGCACCCGACTCTGAACCTGTTCGCGGCGGGCCACGACGCCGGCATGATACTGTTCAAGCTGCAGAGAGAGCGGCCCGCGTACGCCGTGCATAACAACCTGCTCTTCTATATTAAAGACAGGTAAGTACTCTGTTTTTTAGCCATCTTTCGACTCCGTTATAAAATTTAGAAGCAGATTTGTATATTAAAGTAGCAGAAATAAGTATGATCATTTATTGCCAAGTATCTGGGAGACCGAGATAACATATAAGAATTCAAATCGAACTGTGCGTTTTCCCAGAGATAAGACCTAGCTAGATCGTCAGAGCCGTTTCCGAGATCCCCGAAATATATAAATATACAAGAATTCAGCTCGGCACCGAGATTATCAATAATTTAACTTACAATACCATTTTAATCAAATTTAAAAATGCAATTCTCAATGTAATTGGTATTGCCGTCCAGCGCGGCAATGCCGCCAGCCTTCTTGGCACCCTGCCCCAAGGCACTGAACTGGAGCCAGTTTTTTATTTATAGATTATTTTAGTTTAGTAGTTATTTTAGTTGTAGCTTTATGTAGTTTTAATTTTAGTTTATAATTGTTTTTATTTTGTTTATATTACATGTATTTCTTGTTTGAATATAATACATAGATGTAATTGTAAATTCCACCTTACAAGACTACACGATATTCTACTTTAGGTGGGTCTCAAATTGTATTAGGTGGGTCTCAAATTGTAAATTCCACCTTACACGACACTACACGATATTACACTTTAGGTGGGTCTCAAATTATAATTCCACCTTACACGACACTACACGATATTCTACTTTAGGTGGGTCTCAAATTGTAAATTCCACTTTACACGACACTACACGATATTCTACTTTAGGTGGGTCTCAAATTGTAAATTCCACTTCACAAGACACTACCGATATTCTACTTTAGGTGGGTCTAAAAGCTCGTGACTATTTACAGGCAAATTCGCAAGTTGGACATGCAGACCAACCGTGATTCCCCTGTCATGCAGATCAAGGGAAGTGGCAGAAATCAACCATACAGGTAAGATATTGCTGGAATTAAGAAATCTATAAAAAAATACTTTAACTTTATTAAAAACTGTATTTTTTAAATCTTTTGAACGCCGAAGACGGCACTTGACGTCGATCGGTTTTTGATGGAAATCTACTGAAAAACACCCCACTTTTAGGTTGGCATTATTTATTCACAAAACTAAATTTTACCCCAATGATGTCAGTGGCACGGCAAATGGATGCGCCGTTTGGCGTTCAAAAGGTTAAAATTTACGGTATCGTCTTGGATCGTCCCATTCGTTTTTCGTCAAGGTCTTAAATTAGTCCTATTCTGCTTTCGTCACTCATTCTACATTGGAAGCCACCGACGAAAAAATCGTCCTGTATCGATTCCTAAGCGCTCGTTTTATTTATCTATACTTCGTTTTTTTAGCATTAGAAATAAGGTAAACAATCTTGATGGGTCTTTTAATTGAAAAACACATTTTAAAAATAAGTTTCGGCAAATATGTAACAATTATGAATGTAATACGATCATTTATATTCTTCTGCTTTCAAAAGTAATAGTTACTGATTTTTATAAAGCGTTTTTCAATTAAAAGACATGTCAAGATCGCCTATCTTCTTGCAAGTTCTTTCTAATGCCTAAAAAAACGAACTATATGTATTTAATTCCATTTATGTTTAAACGGAGTTCCCTCTGTCAACAAACTGTCATGCAGTTTGGTAGAAGAAAAAATCTGTACAAATAGGGTTTATTTCGTCTGAATAAATGTTTTTTTTCCAGTATGTCACTAAACCACGCAGAATGGTGCGTCCTCGTAAACTGGAGGATCGGCGAGAGCAGCTCGTACGAGCTGTACGCGGGGCGCGAGGGCGGCGAGGCGGCCGAGCCGCTGCGCGCGCCCGCCGCGCACGCCGTGTGGGTCGCCAGGAACCGCTTCGCCGCCCTGGACAAGAACCACCAGGTTAGGACCATATTAGGGGTCAATGCTGACACAATGAGGGTTTCCGCGATCGACATTTCCACTAGATGGCGGCACCGTGACGAGAGGTCTTTTTGACAGCTGTTGTCAAAATGCACCAATAAAAAAAACATGGTTAATCATGATTGGTGGATTATGACCAGAGCTCGGCAGGGGTGAGCCATTTTGACATCACTTATGTCAAGTGTAGATATTAATATAGATGCACCTTAGAAAGAAATATGAAAATAAAACTTTATTAATTATAATTAAACTAAAATGACAATGCCTTATGTACAAATAAACTTTAATAGTAGCATATGGATGGATATAAGGACTGTATCGTTTATTATAAATACAGATAAAACCTGGTCTAACTGTTGACGTGTGTATTATTTTGTATTACTATGTTCTTAAGGTATAATCTGGGGGTATTTTTAAGACATATCTGATATAAGAATGTTTTACATTTATTTTATTTTAGGGACTTTATGATGATTTTAATACCTTCTAGCAAATGTAATTCGGACAAGCCTATCGAGCTTAATTTGAGACTATTTCACCGATTCCTTAGTACGATTTAAAGAAACAAAAGGTTAATATGCTGCCAAAATATGCCATCTAAGTGTCCTTTTCATGATTGCTCAATTGAACATCCACAGAATAAATGTGGTGTATTTTATCTTTACATGAAAACGACTTTTTATGCAACATTTTGGATTCCCGTCAATTTCTGACGCCAGGGAAATGACGGAAACAGCTAAAAGAATCTACCGAAATCCAAAGCCTAACGGACATTCATGGCGTTGAACCATGGCTAGAACAGGTCGATAGAAACGCTCCATGATGGTTATATTGTATACCAAAGTCGGGGTTGTCGTAAGTAACATGCCATATTTTCAAAAAGGCCACCAAGCACAGATCCAAAACTTTTTTTCCAACTAAAAGAAATGATTAGACTATGCCCAGATGTTTCGCTTTACGAATCATATGTAATTGCTGTTTACATAGTACGATTTTTTTTGTGTAATACTTATCTTGTTCGCAAACCGTAAATTTTCTTGTAGTATTTGTCCGAAATCGTTGTAGTTACTCGGGAGGATTGGGTAAATATTGTCCAAACCATATGCTTTACGTGATCTCCCAGGACGAAATGTTACTTATTATTAAAGCACTAATTAAACTATATGTGTAATTTTTTAATAAAAACATAATACCAGAAAAAACGGCTAAGTAAAGTTGTATTTATAATAAACGATACAGTCCTTACATATTATTTGAAGAGGTTTACTAAAAAAGCTTGCTATAAAATTCATTTGTTTTAATGGCGACGTAAAGATCGTAGCGGAAAAGCAGCCTAAATAAAATAATTTATTTAGTTATTAAATTACACCACATATACCATCAAATGACAAGGCATGTCCATGTTGTGCAAACTCTGAAAACAGCTCACCCCCGCCGAGCTCTGATTATGATAGCTAGACCTCGCCAGGGTGCTGTCATCTAGTGAAAAACTCGATCGCGGAAACCCTTATTTGACAGAAATATCACGATCCACAACATATGGAGTGGATGAGCTATAGACAGGAACTGCCAGGCTCCGTAGACAACATGCCAATCGCTAACGCTCCGTAGCGAACGAAACGCAACTGTCACTGTCACACTAATATCACAGAATAAATAATAGTACTAGGTACAGAAGACGCACTCTCTAACAAAACGCTTCTGTCACGATCAGCACAGATATGGCCGCTAGCTGGCGACAGCGCCACGCGCGGCTTATGACAAACCCCAAAATTGGGGTCGGACGGATGCACTTTTAGCTGTAGCAAAGCGACGAAATCGCGGAGTGAGCCACGCCTGCTAATATGGAAGAGTGATAGACACAAAGCGATTCGATGGCGAAGCGCAAGCGATTGCCATTTGTCAACTTGGCTAGCCCGCTAGAGAATGGTGTGTCCTTGTAAACTGGAGGATCGGGGAGAGCAGCTCATACGAGTTGTACGCGGGTCGCGAGGGCGGCGAGACAGCCGAGCCGCTGCGAGCGCCCGCCGCGCACGCTGTATGGGTCGCCAGGAACCGCTTCGCTGCCCTGGACAAAAACCACCAGGTTAGGACCATATTAGGGGTCCATATCAGCCAGAGGACGTCCACTGCTGGACATAGGCCTCCCCCAAAGAGAGCTACATCTGACCGGTTTTGCGCCACCCGGCGGTCTCCCGCGACCTCTACCAGGTCGTCGGTCCACCTTGTGGGGAGTCTACCCACGCTGCGCCTTCCGGTACGTGGTCGCCACTCGAGAACCTTTCCGCCCCAATGGCCTTTAGGTTCATTAGATGTTGATGCTGACACAATTTGACAGAAATATTAAGGTCCACAGTATACTCAGTGGATGAGCTATAGACAGGAACTATAGTTCGTTTTTTTAGCATTAGAAAGAACTTGAAAGAAGGTAAGCGATCTTGACATTTCTTTTAATTGAAAAACGCTTTTTAAAAATCAGTAACTATTACTTATGAAAGCAGAACTATTACTAGACTATTACTTATAAATGATCGTATTAGATTCATAATTGTTACATATTTGCCGTAACTTATTTTTAAAATGTGTTTTTCAATTAAAATACACATCAAGATTGTTTACCTTATTTCTAATGCTAAAAAATAACGAACTATACCAGGTGACGCAATTCGTTAGAAATATCATGTTCAACAACATAGGGCTTCTGTACAAATCACGCGAGGTTCGATGGGGGTTGTGACAGTCACGAAAAAAAAACCCGACAAGTGGGAGTCGGACTCGCCCACCGAGGGTTCCGTACTTTTTAGTATTTGTTGTTATAGCGGCAACAGAAACACATCATCTTTGAAAATTTCACCTGTTTAGCTATCACGGTTCGTGAGATACAGCCTGGTGACAGACGGACGGACGGACAGACAGCGGAGTCTTAGTAATAGAGTCCCGTTTTACCCTTTGGGTACGGAACCCTAAAAACACGACAGATCACGTTGGGGTTTAAGGTTTAAGGCGACCTCACGTGTATTTTTCTACAGTGAACGAAACTAAGAAAAAATATCTACCACATGAGTACATACTCGGTCCTTCGACTCGAATGCTATAGGTCGTTTTTTTACTTGGAGGATATAACCAACGGAGACGCCATGTCTAAAATTTTCGGTACAAAATAGTCTGCCGTTTTTTGCGGGGGAGGGGCACATCAAATGTATAGGTACGTCATGTCAGATAAACGTCAGTCCATACATATGGTTGACCATTGGCCGCCTATTTTCGACAGAGGGGAACGCCTGTTAATGGCGGCTCCATTGTTAATTACTCCGAGTTTTTTTAGCATTATAAATAAGATAAACAATCTTGATGTGTCTTTTAATTGAAAAACACATTTTAAAAATAAGTTACTATGTACAAATATCTAACAATTACGAATCTAATACCTAATACGATCATTTATATTCTTCTGCTTTCATAAGTAGTAGTTATTGATTTTTAAATGGCGTTTTTCCATTAAAAGACATGTCAAGATCGTTACCTTCTTACAAGTTCTTTCTAATGCTAAAAAAAACGAACTATAATTTAACTCCGATTTATTTGTTACAGCTCGTCATAAAGAACCTGAAGAACGAGGTGTCCAAAAAGATCTCCACACCAACTTGCGAGGAGATCATGTATGCTGGTACGGGCATGCTGCTGCTTCGCGAACCGGACTGCGTTCAGTTGCTGGATGTACAGCAGAAGAGGACCATCGCCACGGTAAGGCCAATTAGGATGTAGAATAGAAAATAGGGTATTTGAATCAGGGATGTTGCGAATATTCGCATCCGCATCCGCATCCGCGGCACATCCGCATTATTTTCAACATCTGCATCTGCATCTGCATCCGCATAAAATCGATGCGGAGCATCCGCATGATGCGGATGTTTACCAAGTCGGTAACAGGAACGTATTAGCGGCGGCACCGGCGGCGTAAGTGCTAGGTAATTTCGTCACTTTATATTACGAAATCGTCTAGATCCCGAAAAGTCGGCCAAGTTGCTGTTTATTAAATAAAACGCACCTATATTCTTGCTCAAATACTAAACGTTTCGTTTTTTTTTAAATAATGCTAATAATGTAATAATTGACGTTTTTTAAGTAGGTACCAAATCTTGACATCCGCATCCGCATCCGCGCCCGCGGATGTGAGGCTTTAAATATCCGCATCCGCATTCGCATCCGCGGATGTCAAAAAATCTGCATCCGCAACATTCCTGATTTGAATGTATTTAAAATAAATTATTATACACCATGCATGGAATAAAGCATTAGAAGATTAATAGAGAAACGTAGACAGCAGCTATTTTTAGACACAAATTTATATTTTAAAACGCGTTTAAAACTATGAAGAGTAGGTAATTTTCATCAAATTGATTTGTTTTTTGAACTGCACTTTTTCCACTTTCCAGGTGAAAGTGTCCAAATGCCGCTACGCCATCTGGAACTCGGACATGTCCCTCGTCGCCTTACTGGGCAAGCACACCGTAACCATTTGCACCAGGAAGCTGGAACAGCTCTGTTCCGTGACAGAAGGAGCCAGAGTCAAGTCCGGAGCCTTCGATGACAGTACCCCGCAGCCGGTGTTCATATACACCACTGCCAACCATATCAAGTACTGCTGCAGAGACGGGTGAGTTCATACACTTCTGGAACTACTGTTCCGTGACAGGAAGAGCTAGAATCAAGTCCAGAGCCTTCGATGACAGTACTCTGCAGCTGGTGTTCATATACACCTCTGCCAACCATATAAAATACTGCTGCAGAGACGGGTGAGTGTTTAATGAAGATATGGCAAAATCAATAGTAGATTGTCAACCAAGGGATGAAATGGTGCCTTTCACCCGAGTTAAACACTCTACTTTTCATTTCGAATATGAGGAAAGTAAAATACATGTGCATTAAAAAACCCAGCTAAGTATAAACTTCAGTATAGTATTTCTTGATAGTACATTCAATTAACAAGTGCTTTTATTTACTTATTTTTACATAAATACAAGACGCACTAGTAAAAAGTGGCAACATTGTCTTACTTTTTTTGTTCTTGAACTACGATTTTCAGTTTAGAGCTGATTTATTGCATACATATGGTTGTAAAACTCCTCAGTCTTTAGAAATATGTGTTATTTATGTTACAAGCTTTTATTTAGTTTCACCTGACCGTTGTCTGTCTGTCTGTCTGTCTGTCTGTAATCAAATCTTGCAAGTTAAATTTGATCCACTTCCCGGTTTCCGATTGAGCTGAAATTTTGCATACATACGTAAGTCGGGTGACAATGCAATATTATGGGGTCATCGAGCTGATCTGATGATGGAGACCGGAGGTGGCCATAGGAACTCTGTGATAAAACAACGAAATCTAATTGTGTTTGGGGTTTTTTAAATTGTCTCGGTGAGTATTAGTTGCCTGTGGAAAAAAAGTACAGTCGACGATAAAAGCTTGTACCGAAAATGATTTTTTTTCCAAAAACTTATTTTTTTTTGCAGTGACTATGGCATCATCCGCACTCTGGACGTGCCAGTCTACGCCGTGAAGGTGCTAGCCTCCGAGTCTGGCGCTAGAGTCGTCTGCCTCGACCGTGAGGCCAGGCCTAAGGTGCTGAACATCGACCCTACAGAGTACAGGTCAGTTTACATGGTATACATGGGAATCATCACAGAATAAATCGTCGGGTGACAAGCAAATGTCACTAACTAACACCATTGAAATTATTGGACAATAAACCGTGTTACAAGTGTAATAAAGTGCATTGTTACTTTAATTTTTTGATAGTACTTAGTGACTTTTGCTTGTCACCCGACGAAATAATAGTACTACCGTACAGAAGGGACACTTCCTACAAACCCGAAGTTTGACAGCGGTTCAGGGTCGAATAAAGCTGTCCCTTACTTAATATATGGCACTATCACTTTCGGCTATTTAGGGCTATCAAAATTCAAGTGATTATCTTATCTGTGGTCGCGCACGCAAAAGGACGTCAAGTGGTGCCAACCCTAATAATTGCTCGGAGCAATGCTGAGCCGAACGGAGCCGAGTTTGACCGAAGTGAGGAGTGTCTCCCCGCTGACTGCATGGATAAACGATAAGTCCGGCTTGAAGGGTGTTTTACTTTGTGTCACGGACCACCTTGACAACTCGGAACACCTCATCATCCGCACCCTGGACGTGCCAGTCTACGCCGTGAAGGTGCTAGCCTCCGAGTCTGGCGCTAGAGTCGTCTGTCTCGACCGCGAGGCCAGCCCTAAGGTGCTGAACATCGACCCTACAGAGTACAGGTCAGTATACAGGGTGTTATTGACCATGGGGCTTTAAATCCAGGGCTCGATTCTACTCGCTAAACTGAGCTACTTTTATTATGGCACCAACCCCGAAATCCCGAATTTTTTTTTTACTTTTTCATACATTTTGGCTGATCAGATGTCGACGTTTTCTATGGAAAAGCCAAAAAAAATCCCCGATTTTAGGGTTAGTCCCATAGTAAAAGTAGCTCAGTTTAGCGAGTAAAATCAAGCCCTGGAATTAAAGCCACATGGTCAGACACATACTGTATAAATAGTACATGGAGTTTACCCAAAATATTTGGCTGGTGGCAAGACAAGAGACACTCCGAAATGTGTTTTTCAATTAAAATGAAAAGACACATCAAAAACGAACTATAGGTAGATCTGTGTAAAATGGTTTACCCTTGAATTGCCGACAGACATTTCATCGAATGTTATTTCGAAGACAACGTTTCAAGTATTTTCATTTCATCGACAAGTTATTGCGTCGAAGAATCGATACTAGTAAATTTAAATCGGGGACTTTTAATTGGTACTTGAGTTATTTTGTATATAGTTTATATCGTGGTATTTCTTTACAGGTTTTCTTATTTCATTTTGTATTATCAGTCTGGCGTGCGCAACGATTACGTTAGGACGCGTTCCTTTGTTTATCTTATTGTAATACCGATTTTTTGTGTTTTGCTTAGAGCATTATAATTCCGAGTGTGTAAAAAGTGATTATAATGACTATAGTATTGATAATAAGTGAAAAACTAAGTTAATTAGTCGTTTATTTTCGTGTAAACACAATTTTAGTGGTTTTATCGAACTACCCTCAATTTGTGATTATGAGTGAATCGGGCGAGGAACCGGCCCCGCAGCCGGCCTCGAGTGCCGAGATGACCCCAGAATCAATCAGGAAGGTTATCATGGGCTCCGAGGGGTCCTTTTCTCAAGGAGATGGCGAGATGGACTTGCAATGGGATGAAGGAGATTTGAATGTCGGTAACCAAAGCGGTGTGGTGCCCGAGCTGAACTCTGCGGACCAGCGACGAGATAAGCGACGGTTAGAGGCGGAGGAAGGTGGTGATGATGATGGGTTTACGGTCGTATCTAGGAATAAACGTAGAGATGTTCGTCGCTCTCCCCCGTCGATTAGTCCTCTACCGAAGTCTGATGATATTGTCTATGAGGTTTCAGTTAGCTCCAAGAACGTTCTCCCGAAACAATTGGGATTTGCAAAGATATTGTTGAGTCATAATGTGCAGGGCGTCTTAAGAGTAAAATATAAGAGTCCTTACAAATTACTGATCAGATTTAATACCAATTCTAACGCAAACAGTTTCTTGGAGAGTGAAGTTGCGAAGAAATATGAGTGGATTTGTAGAAATACTAATGAGTTGCCATTCTGCTACGGGGTAGTAAGGGATATAGATTTTGAGGTTGAGGAAAAGGATCTAAAAGATATTTTTGTGTGCGATTCGGATACAGAGATTCTAGCCGTCAAACGATTAAACAAAAGAGATGAGCAGGGCAAGTGGGTAAAGTGTGAAACTGTACGTATTTGTTTTCGAGGGTCAATCCTGCCCCCTTACGTTAAGGCGTATGGATGTCGTATGGCGGTAGATTCGTATAAGTATCCAGTCACGCAATGTTCGAAATGCTGGCGATTTGGCCATGTCAGTAATTTTTGTCCATCCAAGGTACAAATCTGTCCTAAATGCGGAGAAAAGCATGAAAATTGTGAAACAAAGAAGTTCCAATGCGTGAACTGCAAAGGAAACCATTTATCTTTGATGAAAAGCTTATGTCCCGCATTTTTAAAAGAGAGATCCATTCGCATATTTATGGGGCAAAACAATTGCGCATATAAAGTAGCCTTAAAGAAAATCAACGAAGAAAAAAAACAGAATACTGATGTAAGCAGTGGCTTCCAGGCGAGAGAAACACTTCTAATGAATCCTAATCCCCCAGTATTTTCAACTGGTGAATCCTCGAAGCCTTCTTATAGAGATATATGTGCTGGGGCTTCGGTTAGTAATTATAATTTTGAAGAAGAGCACACTGAAAGCGAATTAGAAGAACCCCAAAATAAGAATATTGGAAGCAAACCCAAAAAACAAAGTGACAAAAAAAGCCGCAAATCGAGGAGAAGAGAGAAACTTAATATGAGTGTTGATGAATCATCCGAAACAGAAAGTACCCGACCTCCAATTGATGTAGTCCCCGTTCAGCAACCTCGAAGAACTCGCAAAGAACGAAAGTCCTTAATAGATAGGTTTTTAGACAAGGTAAAGGAAGTAATGTCAACCGAGGGAGATCTTGAAAATAAAATTAAGGTATTTATGGAATTTATCTGGAGCGAGGTTAAGAATTTTGTTCAGAAGTATTTCACTATAGAGATGTTGTTAAAGCTATACGAAAATCTCAATAATGGCCAGTAACACAATAAAAAAGGATTTGATAAGCATCTACCAATGGAATGCTAACAGTTTAAAACCTAAAGCTCGAAACTTTGAACTATTATTACTACAAGATAAAATTCATATGGCATTTGTGAGTGAGACTTGGCTTTCTACTGAAACTACTCTCAAGTTTAATGGATATAACGTAGTTAGAGCAGACAGGTCCGATTCTTATGGTGGCCTGTGCGCCATCATACACAGATCAATAAAATTTTCACATAGACCTTATAATGTAACGAATCCTCAAATGCAAGTTATGATTATTGAAATATTTAATATCCCTGGCCTTAAACATATTATATCGATATACTGCCCTCCCTCCGTAACCACTAATCAGCATGATTGGGACTCAATCTTCAGTTTTGTTAAATCAGAATGTCTCATATTTGGTGATATGAATGCTCATCACGCCCTGTGGTCATGTAAATCCGATCGGAGAGGAGAGGCTGTGTACAAAGCTATGTTTGATAATGATTTCGTGTGTCTAAATGATGGGTCACACACTCGCATAAAATGGGTTAATGGCAGCCTGCAGACATCTTCACCTGACATCTCATTCGCTTCAACGGATATTGCTACTAATGTTAGCTGGCAGACTTGTAATGAAAACTTAGGTAGTGATCATGTGATATTAAAGATGAACTGTGGTTATATCCGATCTAAAATGTTTACCAAGAAGAGGAATTATAAAGAGGCTAACTGGGTGGAGTACAATAAAGAAGCAGAAACAGTGTTTGATGATTTAGTGAGTGATGACGTTCAAACTAGTTATGATATATTTTTGAAAAACATCCAATCATTAGCTGATAAACATATACCTTGGATCAAAACAAGTGAAGACCCTTCATCAAAATTTCGACCTAAACATTATTGGAATTCAGAAATATCCAAAGCTGTAGCAGAGAGACGTCTAGCCCTGGCAAAGGTGCGACGTAATCCTACTCCATCAAATCTTTCTTGCTGGCAAAACAAGGTGTCAAAAGCCAATGAACTAATAAAAAGGGCTAGCTCGAAAGCGTGGAAAGATTTCTGTACGAGCATCGACCATGAATCATCACCTACTACCATGTGGAGGAAAATGAGATGGATGAAAGGAAACTCTGGAGGCCGGGCTGGAGTTGATCCCGATAACGCCAGGAATCTGCTACATTCGTTGACCCCGGATAGTGTTGCTGAACCGGACCCGTCCTTTTCTAGTGTACAATCTTCTGTGTTAGAAATCCCGATTACTCTCCCTGAATTACTAAATTGTTTAAAAAAGAAGGATACTTCTCCAGGAGTTGATAACATATCTTATTCTATGATTTTTAATCTTTCAAACAATGGTAAATTAATGTTGCTCAAAATATTTAATCTCATAATTCAGACTGGGGTTGTACCGGATCAGTGGAGAGATGTCCAAATAGTCCCTATACTTAAGCCGGGGAGGGACCCCGGCTTACCATCTTCTTTGCGTCCGATTTCTTTAATGTCTTGTCCATGTAAAATTCTACACTTGATTCTTATGAAGAGAATTGAATGGTTTGTGGAGAGTCGGGGTCTACTTCCCAGCTCATCGACTGGTTTCAGACAGTCACAGTCTTGTTTGGATAATTTAGCTTTACTTACATCTGATATTCAACAAGGATTTGGTAATAAACAACCTACTGTGGCTTGTTTTCTCGACATCGATAATGCATATAATAACATAAATATAAGTTCATTAATTAAGATTTTACAAAGCATAAGCGTAGGTAGTAAGATATGTAAATATCTATGGAATTTCCTGTCTGATAGGCGCTGTAGAATCATTCTGAATTGTGGAGGTAACCCTTTAATTAGACATACTCACCAAGGATTAGCCCAAGGAGATCCCATCTCTCCTCTTTTATTTAATATCGCAACCATGGAAATAGGTAATATTATTAATAATGTTTGTATTTCACAATACGCTGATGATTTCGTGTTGTATAAAACAGTGGAAAGAGGGCGTACTTCAGATACAGTAAGTGTTCTTCAACTTTCTATTGATTGTTTGATTGGATGTCTAGAAAAAGTTGGCTTGTATCTATCTGAGAATAAATCAAAAGTATGTGTTTTTAAAAGATCACGAAAAGCTGTGAATGTTAACATAGTTGTTAATGGCAAATCTCTCGAGGTGGTTGGTAAAGCTAAGTATTTAGGATTATGGTTGGATTCAACCTTGAGATGGGGGCTCCATATAAAAGAGCTGTGTGAAAGAAATTACAAACATATTAATATTTTAAAGGTTCTAGCGGGTAGGTCTTGGGGAGTTCACCCTAAACATCTCAGGCGCCTCTATATATCTCTCATAAGAAGTCGCCTGGACTATGGTAGTTTTATTTATGGAAGTTGTGCTGTGTGTCATTTACGGAAATTAGATATTTTACAAAATAGAGCTTTGCGTGTGTGCGGAGGCTTCATTCGCAGTACTCCTGTTATAGCTATGGAAAGTGAACTCTCCATTCCTCCTCTGGTTGTGCGACGTTATTGGCTGGGTTGTAGATTTTTGCTAAGAATAAGATCAAGATCAAACAGCCCCATTATTTCCGCGTTACAGAGCATTTTGGTTAAACGTAATCTATTTTCTGATAAAAATTTTCCTTTGTTAGCAAACATCTATGATGAGTGGAAAGATTTACCTGTGCATCACTGTGACAAATTGGATATGTACTCTTTGAACACGTGGGTGTCCTCGGTCAACACCAGGTCATGTATAAAGGATAGCATTGCTTATATTGATGTTCCTAAACGGCATCAACAGAATGAGGCTTTAAGAAATTCTACATTGAGGGTGCTCACTGAGCAGTATATCCAATTTTATAAAATATACACTGATGGTTCGAAATGTGTACAAGGTGTTGGAGCAGCTCTGTTTGATCCTCAGTGCAATGTTTCACTCATGTGGAAGCTTCATGATGACGCGTGCGTTATGCGAGCTGAACTTGTAGCTATTAAAGAAGCTCTATGTTATGCAAAGAATCTAGATAATAGTGCTCCAGTTGTAATACTGTCTGACTCAAAGAGTGCACTTCAACACCTTAATCGTTGTGTTTATGGACAAAGAGGCATGCCTATTGCGTATGAAGCTCTCCAGTTAATTCATGAGTTTATTTGTAATGATAAGGTTGTTAAATTACAGTGGATTCCTTCCCACGTAGGGTTAGCAGGAAACGAGGCAGTAGATCAGCTTGCTAAAACCGCTGTAATGGATGGCTCTGTACTAGATTCTATACCATATCCAAGTGAAATAATTCCCAGAATTAAAAAAAGATGTTTACAGAAATGGGAATACCATTTTGGTGAACAAGCTTTATCAAGGGATGTAGGAATCTGGTACAGAACAATCCAAGCTAGACCCTTGTGGATACCCTGGTTTGATTCTGCCAACCTCGCTAGAAAAGTGTTAGTCTCAGCATTCCGAGTCCGGTCCGGACACATCCCTACAAATAAGTTTCTGTGTATGATGGGTGTTAAACCGTCACCTCTGTGTCTAGTCTGTCAGAGGACTGATGACTTGTCTCACGTGTTGTTGGACTGCGTCCGGAATTCGGATTTGAGAAAAAGAATTTTTGGTAGTTTGGGTTCCATGCACAATGGACAGATCAATTGTTGGTTGGCAGAACCTTTGTCTGATAATGCAATCAGTGTATACCACTTTATTGATCTCTCCCTTGAGTAGGCAATTATGAAAGCACCCATGAGGCTGACATGTTCACCCAGAGTGTCCAAAGCCTCTATAAAAATTAGATTAAAAAAAAAAAAAAATTTTGTATTATATTTAATAAAATTGATTACGCGTAAAATTATTCAATTATATATATATATATATATATATATATTATATTTCTTATCGAAACAAGGCTGCCATTTTCATTTTGGCCAAATTATAAATAGGTATAATTAAAGCCGTTCATTTCTGTGTAGGGTCGCAGTTCTAACCAAACCTAAACCTACTTTAAAAAGCCGTTCGTTTCTGTGTGGGGTCGCAGTTCTAACCTAACCTAAACCTACTTTAAAAAGCCGTTCGTTTCAGTGTGGGGTCGCAGTTCTAACCTAACCTAAACCTACTTTGATAGCCGTTCGTTTCTGTGTGGGGTCGCAGTTCTAACCTAACCTAAACGTAAAACCTAAATCTAAAATTCTTACAACAGAAAAATTTATAAATGTATAGTACGCCATATAAAAATGTATTAAAGTAATACGTCGAACAAATGAATTGCGATGTCTAGTAGTTGTGCCAATTAAAATATTTTGAAACGAATTAGCGATCAAGTAATATTCGTTGAATAGTATTTCTACGCAGTAAGAAAAATTGAAATGAATAGTATATGAAACAAAATAACGCCAAACAATATTACTAGTACTAACGTTTCGATGAATTGTTGTCGATGAAATAATATTCGATGAAAAGTTTGTCGGCAAAACAAGGGTACACCGTGTAAAATTGTCCCATAATATATTGGTTTATTTTTCTTATTTTCAGATTCAAGTTGGCGCTGGTGACTCGTCAGTACGACCAGGTGCTGCACATGGTGCGCACCGCTAAGCTGGTGGGGCAGAGCATCATCGCATATCTACAAGAGAAAGGTACTCACTATATATAGTTTGTTCATCTCAAACGTATTGTTTACATGTACAAGCTTTTATTTAGTTTCACCTGTTCCGTTGTCTGTGTGTTATCAAATCTTGCAAGTTAAATTTGATCCACTTCCCGGTTTCCGATTGAGCTGAAATTTTGCATGCATATATAAATCAGATGACAATGCAATATTATGGTACCATCGAGCTGATCTGATGATGGAGACAGGAGGTGGCCATAGGAACACTGTGATGAAACAACGCAACCTAATTGTGTTAGGGGTTTTTAGAATTGTCTCGATGAGTATTAGTTGTCTGTCGTAAGAAAATAGAGCTTGTACAAAAACTTATTTTTATAATAAACTGATCGGCGATTGGCTCTAGTCAGACCTGATGGAAAGTGAAGACAGAGCCTAAGATGTAGCTCACCGGTTCAGTAATAGCCTATTCACTCTAGCTTTAAAGAGGCCGAGGTCATACGTGACGTTATTATGAAAAGGGACCTTATCTTCGACAGTCGCCAACGCCATTGATTCATTGTGTGTGCGACTGATTCTCAGGTTTTTTACATGCTTTCTTTTTTAAATCGGTTAAAAACTGTGAAAATAAGTTAGATTTATTTATTTAAACTTTATTGCACAAAATACGTACAACAAAGTACAAATGGCGGACTTAATGCCAAATGGCATTCTCTACCAGTCAACCATAGGGCCAAACAGAGATATCTACAATTGGTGCAGAGAGAAAAATGTACCTATTAGTCGATTCAGTCCACCTATCCAATATATCTTAGGGTAGTATTCCATCTTTCCAAATTCTTTGTCTAATTTGTCCTTGCGTCTCGCATTTTGCTTTAATGAGAGAGTGAAACGCACTGACATTGGACAAAGAAATTGGACAGGTGGAATATCACCCTCATGTAGTGTAAGACCAAGAAAAGTCTGCAGCAATTTTGATAGTCCACGCAGTGCAATAGTGTAATTTATACGTCATGAGTTTGAGTTTAAAATAATCCTGGCACTGCGTGGGCTATCAAAATCGCTGCAGACTTTTCTTGGTCTAACTCTACATATGAATGTTAAACTAACAAAATAATGTATATTCTAGGTTATCCCGAAGTAGCGCTCCACTTTGTGAAAGACGCCCGAACGAGGTTGTCTCTGGCCCTACAGTGCGGCAACATCGAAGTAGCCTTAGAAGCAGCCAAGAGTTTGGATGAGAAATCTTCGTGGGACAAGCTCGCTGAGGCGGCCTTGCAGACTGGGAACCACCAGGTAATGACGACCTTATATATAGCGTAATAAGGTTCATTTAAATTCGACTTTAAATAGTACACAATAAGATACAAAATCAAGGTGGGTCAGGAGGTGAGACAATCATGAGGTGACATACTAAAAACGACCTTATGAGGTGCGTAATTAGGTTCAAAGTCTAGTTGGCTTTCTTTGTGGCTAAATCGAGGTAGCTTTAAAAGCAGCCAAGAGTTTGGATGAGAAATCTTCGTAGGACAAGCTTGCTGAGGCTGCGTTACAGACTGGGAACCATCAGGTAATGTACTAAATACAACCTTATATATAGCGTAATAAGGTTCATCTAAATTCGACTTTAAATAGTACACAATAAGATACAAAATCAAGGTGGGTCAGGAGGTGAGACAATCATGAGGTGACACACTAAAAACGACCTTATGAGGTGCGTAATTAGGTTCAAAGTCTAGTTGGCTTTCTTTGTGGCTAAATCGAGGTAGCTTTAAAAGCAGCCAAGAGTTTGGATGAGAAATCTTCGTAGGACAAGCTTGCTGAGGCTGCGTTGCAGACTGAGAACCACCAGGTAATCTGCTAAATTCGACTTTAATATTACACAATAAGATTCAAAATCAAGGTGGGTCAGGAGGTGAGACAATCATGAGGTGACACACTAAATACGACCTTATGATGTGCGTAATTAAGTTCAAAGTCTAGTTGGCTTTCTTTGTGGCTAAATCGAGGTAGCTTTAAAAGCAGCCAAGAGTTTGGATGAGAAATCTTCGTAGGACAAGCTTGCTGAGGCGGCCTTGCAGACTGGGAACCATCAGGTAATGTACTAAATACAACCTTATATGTAGCATGATATGGTCCAAAATCTAAGTGGCTTAATTAATGACTAAGACCCTCGAGAAATCTTCGTGGGACAAACTCGCTGAGGCTGCTTTGTAATGAATTTTTGATCTTATAACATGTATATTTAGGTCCGAAATCTAGTTGGCTTTAAAGGCGAGAAAATCACCTTGACCTTTTAGGTAAATGAAACCGACCAAGTGCGAGTCTGATTCGCGCACGAAGGGTTATTACCATTACGCAAAAAACGGCAAAAAATCACGTTTGTTGGGAGCCCCATTTAAATATTTAGTTTATTTTGTTTTTAGTATTTGTTAGTATAGCGGCAACAGAAATACATCATCTGTCTGTGTCCAGCTATCACAGTTCATGAGATACAGCCTGGTGACAGATAGCTAGACGGACAGTGGAGTCTTAGTCATAGGGTCCCGTTTTTACCCTTTGGGTACGGAACCCTAAAAAATAAAATGTCTATTATGGTTTTAGCTTTATTTATTTATTTAATTCAGGCAACAAGGCTCATATTACAAATACCTTACAGACTAACATACATACGTATTTTATAAACTTAAAACTAAACGCTATTTAGACGACAAAACGGCGTGGCTCCGTTGCATCGGCTGCTCTTGTGTCGGATTCGGCAGTTTGCCCCGGAACCTCCAAAACACGACACCTTTCGGCCAGAAGTCGGCGCACTCGATGGTCCCCTGCAGCGGTCGCGGCGCGCTTTATATCTATTATCGTTGAATTGAAACTGACATATTATTTCCCCCCCAACAGATCGTCGAGATGTGCTACCAACGCACGAAGAACTTCGACAAACTGTCCTTCCTGTATCTCATCACCGGCAACTTGGAGAAGCTTCGCAAGATGATGAAGATCGCGGAGATCCGCAAAGACACCTCCGCGCAGTTCCAAGGGGCGCTGTTACTGGGTGATGCTGCAGAGAGAGTCAGGCTGCTTAAAGGCGCGGGACAGGTGAGACAACACTATCTAAACTCTCTCTCTCTCTCTGGTAGTCAGGAGAAGCTTCGCAAGATGAAGATCGCGGAGATCCGCAAAGACACCTCCGCGCAGTTCCAAGGGGCGCTGTTACTGGGTGATGCTGCAGAGAGAGTCAGGCTGCTTAAAGGCGCGGGACAGGTGAGACAACACTATCTAAACTCTCTCTCTCTCTCTGGTAGTCAGGAGAAGCTTCGCAAGATGAAGATCGCGGAGATCCGCAAAGACACCTCCGCGCAGTTCCAAGGGGCGCTGTTACTGGGTGATGCTGCAGAGAGAGTCAGGCTGCTTAAAGGCGCGGGACAGGTGAGACAACACTATCTAAACTCTCTCTCTCTCTCTCTGGTAGCCAGGAGAAGCTTCGCAAGATGAAGATCGCGGAGATCCGCAAAGACACCTCCGCGCAGTTCCAAGGGGCGCTGTTACTGGGTGATGCTGCAGAGAGAGTCAGGCTGCTTAAAGGCGCGGGACAGGTGAGACAACACTATCTAAACTCTCTCTCTCTCTCTGGTAGCCAGGAGAAGCTTCGCAAGATGAAGATCGCGGAGATCCGCAAAGACACCTCCGCGCAGTTCCAAGGGGCGCTGTTACTGGGTGATGCTGCAGAGAGAGTCAGGCTGCTTAAAGGCGCGGGACAGGTGAGACAACACTATCTAAACTCTCTCTCTCTCTCTGGTAGCCAGGAGAAGCTTCGCAAGATGAAGATCGCGGAGATCCGCAAAGACACCTCCGCGCAGTTCCAAGGGGCGCTGTTACTGGGTGATGCTGCAGAGAGAGTCAGGCTGCTTAAAGGCGCGGGACAGGTGAGACAACACTATCTAAACTCTCTCTCTCTCTCTGGTAGCCAGGAGAAGCTTCGCAAGATGAAGATCGCGGAGATCCGCAAAGACACCTCCGCGCAGTTCCAAGGGGCGCTGTTACTGGGTGATGCTGCAGAGAGAGTCAGGCTGCTTAAAGGCGCGGGACAGGTGAGACAACACTATCTAAACTCTCTCTCTCTCTGGTAGCCAGGAGAAGCTTCGCAAGATGAAGATCGCGGAGATCCGCAAAGACACCTCCGCGCAGTTCCAAGGGGCGCTGTTACTGGGTGATGCTGCAGAGAGAGTCAGGCTGCTTAAAGGCGCGGGACAGGTGAGACAACACTATCTAAACTCTCTCTCTCTCTCTCTGGTAGTCAGGAGAAGCTTCGCAAGATGAAGATCGCGGAGATCCGCAAAGACACCTCCGCGCAGTTCCAAGGGGCGCTGTTACTGGGTGATGCTGCAGAGAGAGTCAGGCTGCTTAAAGGCGCGGGACAGGTGAGACAACACTATCTAAACTCTCTCTCTCTCTCTGGTAGCCAGGAGAAGCTTCGCAAGATGAAGATCGCGGAGATCCGCAAAGACACCTCCGCGCAGTTCCAAGGGGCGCTGTTACTGGGTGATGCTGCAGAGAGAGTCAGGCTGCTTAAAGGCGCGGGACAGGTGAGACAACACTATCTAAACTCTCTCTCTCTCTCTGGTAGCCAGGAGAAGCTTCGCAAGATGAAGATCGCGGAGATCCGCAAAGACACCTCCGCGCAGTTCCAAGGGGCGCTGTTACTGGGTGATGCTGCAGAGAGAGTCAGGCTGCTTAAAGGCGCGGGACAGGTGAGACAACACTATCTAAACTCTCTCTCTCTCTCTGGTAGCCAGGAGAAGCTTCGCAAGATGAAGATCGCGGAGATCCGCAAAGACACCTCCGCGCAGTTCCAAGGGGCGCTGTTACTGGGTGATGCTGCAGAGAGAGTCAGGCTGCTTAAAGGCGCGGGACAGGTGAGACAACACTATCTAAACTCTCTCTCTCTCTCTGGTAGCCAGGAGAAGCTTCGCAAGATGAAGATCGCGGAGATCCGCAAAGACACCTCCGCGCAGTTCCAAGGGGCGCTGTTACTGGGTGATGCTGCAGAGAGAGTCAGGCTGCTTAAAGGCGCGGGACAGGTGAGACAACACTATCTAAACTCTCTCTCTCTCTGGTAGCCAGGAGAAGCTTCGCAAGATGAAGATCGCGGAGATCCGCAAAGACACCTCCGCGCAGTTCCAAGGGGCGCTGTTACTGGGTGATGCTGCAGAGAGAGTCACGCTGCTTAAAGGCGCGGGACAGGTGAGACAACACTATCTAAACTCTCTCTCTCTCTCTGGTAGCCAGGAGAAGCTTCGCAAGATGAAGATCGCGGAGATCCGCAAAGACACCTCCGCGCAGTTCCAAGGGGCGCTGTTACTGGGTGATGCTGCAGAGAGAGTCAGGCTGCTTAAAGGCGCGGGACAGGTGAGGCAACACTATCTAAACTGTCTCTCTCTGGTAGCCAGGATAAGCTTCGCAAGATGAAGACCGCAGAGATTCGCAAAGACACCTCCGCGCAGTTCCAAGGGGCGCTGTTACTGGGTGATGCTGCAGAGAGAGTCAGGCTGCTTAAAGGCGCGGGACAGGTGAGACAACACTATCTAAACTGTCTCTCTCTGGTAGCCAGGATAAGCTTCGCAAGATGAAGATCGCAGAGATCTGTAAAGACACCTCCGCGCAGTTCCAAGGGGCGCTGTTACTGGGTGATGCTGCAGAGAGAGTCAGGCTGCTTAAAGGCGCGGGACAGGTGAGACAACACTATCTAAACTGTCTCTCTCTGGTAGCCAGGATAAGCTTCGCAAGATGAAGATCGCAGAGATCTGTAAAGACACCTCCGCGGAGTTCCAAGGGGCGCTGTTACTGGGTGATGCTGCAGAGAGAGTCAGGCTGCTAAAAGGCGCGGGACAGGTAAAATATTCAGCCAATTAATAATACTCTCTTTTATTAAATCAAAATCGTCAGCGATTTAAAAACTTCATAAAAAGTGGAATTCTCATTGCATAATTTTCTGGTGCGTGGCACACGTAAATTGTCTAGAAAATTATTTAAATGTCTGGATCGATTTTGTACAAGGAAACCCCAAACAAAGAAATACGTAAGATAAAAAGTTTAAACAGTCCATTTTTTGATAGTTTTACCGTTTCTCGATGCCATGTGTGGCTGACTTTATTTTTAATTCTACCGTCAGCTTCGTTACTACTAAGAACTTTTCGATCTTGCATCGTTTCAGGCCCCTATTTCACCACCGTGACAGGTCCGACAATTGTCGACATCACTGTTACTGACGTCACAGGCTTCCATTATCATCATAAACATCGCAAGAGAAATACCTGTTTTTCCCCGATATAATAAAGTTTTTTATATAATACAATGATGGTGACAAACAAGAATACGGCCCACCCGATGATAAGCGGTAACCGTAGCCCATGGATACCTGTGACGTCAGCAACAAAGAGACTTGTCGAATTGTCGCACCTGTCACCGTGGTGAAATAGGGGCCTGGTTTTCCGTCACTGAATCACTCAACGCTTAAGCTGCCAATGTAGCCCACAAGGTGCCAGAATCTACAATGCACAGAATACGTACGTAAACTGTGGAGGGCAGCACTTTCTTTGGCGTGAAAGTATCGATGTATAGTTTATATTTCCCGTTCAGGCCACAAGATGGCAGGTCCTCCATCGCGCACGGTCCCTATAACCGGAAGAAAAATCTTACCTAAAAATGTAATTTTCCCCAGCTGTCCCTAGCCTACCTGACGGCAGCCAATCACAAGCTGGACGAGGAGGCGGAAGCCCTGAAGGCGCAGCTGGAGGCGGCGGGCGGCCCGGTGCCGGAGGTGAAGCTGCAGGACAAGGTGCTCCGCCCCCCGCTCCCGGTGCAGAACTCGCAGCCCAACTGGCCTCTACTCGCAGTCTCCAAGTAAGTAATAGTACATTGTGCAATATGGGATGGGGCGTAAGTTGAATATTGTAAACGAGAGTAAGTTAAGTAAGAGTAAGGCAAGCCGTCGCGATTTATAGACTCGAGTTTGCAATATTATTACGCCCCGAGTTACACACAATGTTTTTCATCACACTTGCGATACAAAAATTAAGTATAAAGACAAAAAACTATTAATTATGGCACTAGAAACTTCATAACTCCCTAGGGAGAACGCTTTTTCTATAACTCCTGCTAAACCTGCGTGCAATTCCACATTTACTGAGCGAATGTGATGAAATAGTTATTTGTTATCCAAGGGGGCAAATTTGCTCTTTAAGCGCTCGTGCTAATATTGATATCAAAAAAAATCAAACCAAATCAAATCCAAATGAATGTTATTAAATATGTATATATCATTCAAAATCATCATTTAAAAGTCAATTCTCCCAGCAAACATAAGAAAATAACTCAAAATTTGCATTTGATTACTTTGCCTCACATGTGAATAAAATGTAACTTTGCTATAAGTTTTTGAACAATCAAGAGAGCCTTTACCAGTTGGTGTGGTGAAAATTATATTATTACAGTAGGGATATCTTTTAGGTCTAAATTACAGAATGCTTTTAGAAGTTACTTTACAGAATGGCGCGAAAATGGCATGAAATAACCTCAGTGGATTACCATGATTTAATAACGAGTTGACGAAAAAACCGGTCAAGTGCAAGTCGGACTCGCGTTCCAAGGGTTCCGTTCCGTACATTACTCAATTTTTAACAATGTATTTTTTATGTGGAACGTGAATGAACTGTCTTTAAAAAACCCGTAAGGGTCGGATCAAAAACTAAGTAATTAAGTACAACTCGCGCTTGACTGCCGATTTCTAATAAGTTTTCCTGTCATCTATAGATAAAGAATTATTTTGTGTATTTTTTTCACAATTTTAGATCCAGTAGTTTCGGAGATAAAGGGGGTTTAGAGTTGCACAATTTAATAATGTTTAATAATCGTGAACGTTTAAATCAGTACTTTTAACCTTTTAACCGCCAGCAATTTTTGATCGAGCGTGCTCGTGTCGCCACCGACAGTAATTGTACCACGCAGAGTAAGGTTGGCATAGTTACGGGAATTATAAATGTGCTGTAAAAACCAAATCAGATATTTGTCTTATTTATCAGACTGTGGCGAAATGAGCTGGATATGTATGTCTTATACAGGGTGGAAAGGCACGGCGATCCTTTCCGCAAAAGGGGGATTGTTTAGCCTAAGCTCTATATTTTCTCTATAGAAACTATGTTAATATGGGCAACCGTTTCTAAATTATGGCCTTTTAAACATCCGTGCAAAAAACTACTTTGTTCTAACCCTAACAGGTGACAGGGTCAATGAACTTACTTGTAAACAATCAGTATACGACAGGAAATTATGCTAATTTGTTGCCATATAACCATTCTTAGGTCTGCTTACAACACGGTAAGAATCGTTGCAGGATTTTCGCTTTCCTAGTGGTTCCACTTGTTCAATACTTGAATGAAGTAGTTATGTTATTCCTTAATATTAATAATACTAACCACAACATTGTTTACAACGACAGTTCAAATTGTGACATTGACAACCACTCAGAGTACGCAATCGTCTTATAAATATCTCTGGTTTCCTTGACTGATAAAAAGGTTTTAGTTTCTTAACACGTTTCACAAAATTATTTTCGAATAATTGGAAACTATCTAAAATAATAAAAAATTACAAGTAGGTTGTGTTTGATTTACCAAATGAACTTGCAAAAATGAAATACTAAGAATAAATCAAGAATAAATACTTCTTAAATACCTAACTAACAAACCTTCTTGTGTGGTAGGAAATAGACAAGACGTCTGATGTTTTAAATTAAATTGTCATTGAACTTTACTTCATATTTACTTTATTTCATATTCTTCAAATAAAAATGCCATTGTTAGATGCTCGTGGTTATTTAAATTTGTGGGGCTGTGTAAAAGATATGGTGCACCAAACGGAATGTGAAACTGCGGACGAAATGAGACATTAAAGGCTAATCGCTGCTTTTGACAATCTGCGGAGGAAAAATGACGAAGAGCATAAACTATCGCATAGGCAATGTGCGCGGGCTCGGGTGCGTGCTGCGGCGTACATTATAAGACACGTAGGTATATTTGAACACCGTATGTGAAGAGAAGGATAGTGTTAAATATTGTCAAAAAGTAATTATCTAGGAAAGTAATAAAATTGTTTGTAATATTTTTGCATTCATTTGATTTATTTGTCATTTATGCGTCATTCATACATCTTTGCGCTTCTGTCAACGATCGGAAAAAAGCGTAAAGTCCCGAGCTTTCCCGACGGAGATCCTTAATCTAGCCGTCATGTGCTCATGCTATAGGGTTATCACCACAGTTAAAAAGTAGAAAATTTGGTATTTTTATTTTTTACTCAATTAACGATTCTTACCATTACCAATCTGCTCTGTATCACTTAAACGACCTAATACTTCCGGGAAGGATCGTCGTGCCTTTCCACCCTGTATATCAGACTCTGGCGGTTAAAGGGTTAATTTATTTCTGACCTTAATGGCAAATAATTTTGCTTGTCTACAGGTCCCTGTTCGAGGTCGCGAGCGCAGCGCGCGCTAGCGGCCTGGACACCGGCGTGGGTGCTGTCGGTGACGAGCCCCTGGAGGCTGGCGGCGCTTGGAACGATGACGAGGATGTACTTCAAGAAAACAAGGTACAGTCAACAGCACAAGTTGCTAAGCGGGCGAGGTGATAAGATAAGATAAAATATAGTTTATTCAAGTAGGCATACATATTACAATGCGCTTATAAACGTCAAATAAACCTTTACCGGCTCCAACCGTACACCTATGTCCCAAGAAGATTTAAATCCCCCCTCAATTGGAGGAGGGTATCCCAATATGGGACCGGCAACAAACTCGGCGGGACACATCTTTTCAAAACATTAATACATCTTATAATTAACATGCATTACGAGTAATTAAGAAAAATACAATTTAAATTACTATAGAATTCATGCAATTATACTCAGTGAGTACATAACTTTTGCTACGGGTAGGCGGAGAGGAAATTAAACAAAGAGTTAAGAAAAGTAACTAATTTATTCTCCGCCGCAAGCACACGAATAGGTCGTAGGGTAGGGTTCTAGGCCGGTACTGATTTTGCTCCGAGGACAGTTCCACCACGCAAGTACTCCCCTGAAGCTGCCGGAGCCACTGAGGGTTTGGAGACGGAGACGGACGAGCTGAGGGACGTCAGCTGGGCCGCTCAGGAACTGCCGGCTGGTCTTCACGGCTACGGTCTTAGCCGTAACTAGGCTCCCTGGAATTTATTTCCATAGTGTGAAGAGAAGTTCTTTATATGTCTCCGCTGACTGTACCCGGCACGGCAAGAAGCGAAGCAGGAAGCAGTACTGCGTGATGATGATGGTGAAAGTTTGGTGATGTGCGGAATGGTACAGTCAGACGGAGTTTACACTTTGCACTGATGTTAAGTTTAAAAGAACAAGTTATAAAACAAAACTGAGTATAGGATCTAACGGTCAAATTTTGAATTTAAAAATTACTGGAAATTAAATTATCTCATAGACTTTAAATAAACACAATTTAGCAATTAAAACGAGATGAAATAAGAGTGGAATGATTGCAAGAGTACCTAAATTAAGTGGCAAGCAAAATCACACAAAGAAATAGCATAGCGAAATAGCCGTTAGAAATAACATTCAAATCTACCTGCTTAGAATAAGCGTAAGAAATGTTCAACACTTACCCAAAGGGGATTTATTACACTGAATTTAGTGAATTAGTACTGAACGAGTACAAGAAAAAGAAAAAATCTAAAATTCGATTTTAAAACTCGCCGGCTACGTCTAGAGTCGCTTGCGCGGAGACAAAGCGAACGTGCGCCGGCTTCGAAAGCTAGATCTGTCTGACCGGCAGCGCTGGCGAGTGGGCCGACGCGGGAGCAGGGCGCGGGGCGGGGAACGCCAACAGCCGGTTACTTCGAAACAAAGGAATGTTGCGCGAAGTACAGTGCGTCGCAGAAAAGAGGACACAAGTTGAGACTTGATACTAAGTATTTATATAATGTTAATGTATTTTAATTTTAGTGTATTTTAGGTAAGTGTTTTATTATTATTAAGGTATTTATGTTTTTATTAGGATATTAGTTATCTAATGATTTAATTTAACTATTGTAAATGTAACCAAGGTTATGTAACGTTTTTACGTTACACTTTATAGAATTTGATATAAAAAAATAAACATATATGTACATGAAATCATACAAATACGTAGCTCTTTCAGAAAACATCAAATTCTTACAAAAGGAAAAGAAAATAAAATCAATAAAAGAAATGTTGGTGTTGTGTTGGCATGTTGGTGTTCAAAATTACCTTGACGCGCTCTTATTCTCTTAGCGCCACTTGCACCATCCCACTGACCCGGGGTTAACCGGTTAAACCGTTAACACGGTGTCAAATTGTACTGGTAACCATGGTAACTCCAGGTTTAACCGGTTAACCCTGGTTAGTGGGACGGTGCAAGTGGCCGTTAACAATAAAGTCGCGTCAAGATCATTTTGAACACCTCGCCCGCTTAGCAACTATTACGGCTGACTGTAAGTGGAATACAATACGAATCTTGGAGGATATAACCTAACGGAGTAGCCATTAACAGGCGTTCCCCTCTGTCGAAAATAGGCGGCCAATAGGGAGTGTTACTGCAATGTTCTGCCGCCAGAGTGCAGCACTAATTTGTTTAGTAAACCATAAAGTAAGTTATACATACTAGGCCTTGAACGGTTTCTTGACAAGTTTTCACTAGGACATTGATGCACCAAGGCGGTTTGTTTACAGTTTACAGGTCTACCGCGAAACTTGAAAATCTAAATTTCTTTATCTGCCCCTCTATCGATCGAATAAGCAAGAGTGACATAGAGAGGCAGAAACCGAACTTTCGATTGTCGTGAAAACGGTAGGCCATGTGATCATGTTGACCGAGATGAGTGTCAATGTCATTGATGATGTCAATGAGGTTTGTTTACTGTATGTGCTAGTGGTGCCATCTACGCAGAGCCTTGCCTATTATTATATTCCCTCTGTATCCTCGTGCCGCCCACCATACAAAATTATAGCCAAGGAAATTAAAATCTTGTTGTATTTTCAATAGGGTTGAATTTCATTTGTTTGAAAATTTTACAAGACAAATGAAATGCTACCTACATTGTTTTTAATTAAGGTTGACATTCCATCGAAACTGAGTGTACATCCTAATGTACATTGGGCGGTACGAGCATTAGAAATAAGGTAAACAATCTTGATGTGTCTTTTAATTGAAAAACACATTTTAAAAATAAATTACGGCAAATATGTAACAATTATGAATCTAATACGATCAATTATATTCTTTTGCTTTCATAACTAATAGTTATTGATTTTTAAAAAGCGTTTTTCAATTAAAAGACATGTTAAGATCGCTTACCTTCTTGCAAGTTCTTTCTAATGCTAAAAAAAAAACGAACTATAATGTTATGTGATGTTATAGGAGGCAGGTGATGGCGACGAGGAGCCAATGGAAGACGCTTGCGATGATGGAGGCTGGGACGTAGGCGACGAGGACCTCGACCTGCCCGAGGAGCTGGCTCCTGTTTCTGGTAAGAGCGTTTTCACATTGTCCTCACCGATATCGGATATATACTTGGTCAAGCAAATCTTGTCAGTAGAAAAAGACGCGAAATTCACATATTCTATGGCACGATAACCCTTCACGCCTAATTTTTTTTAAATTTGCCGCCTTTTTCTACTGACAAGATTTGCTTGACCAACTATACCATCCTACACCCGCCTCCGCCGAAGCGCCGCACCGATATCGGATGTCGGAAGACGCATATGACGAAAATAGCTGCAGCAGAGTGCCATTGGCATTAAGTCCATAGTTTTTTATCGTTTTTTTAGCGTTATTTATCGTTTTTTACGCTTATATCTTACATTTTACTTCCTTCAGACATCCGATATCGGATCGGACAATGTGAAAACGCTCTAACAACACTTGTTTTATATCATAAGCTTTCCAAAGTAACAGCCATGAAATACTAAATACTTATGAGCAATAAGGTGTCAATTTGTCATTGTCAAATGTTTAAATTCGTCGCGAAAGCGATGACACTTGACGTACACCTATTTTCCTTCATAGTAGGGTGTCCATTTGTATCCAGAAGTTATCAATTTGAACGATATTATTAAGTGTAATTTATTAGATGGTCTAGTTAATTGCTTCATATCGTACTCGATCTCACGTATTGAATTTTTAACTTCTGTTAGGAACGTTCTTCGTTCTTCTTCCATCGAAACTTCGTTTCTTGACCCTCGTTCGAAACGTCATTGCTGATCTTATAAGCATGAACTAATGTTTTTTGTTTGTGTAGCGGATATCGACGGAGGCGACGACACGCCAGCGTACTTCGTGGCCCCGACCCGTGGCTCGAGCGTGGCCCTGTCCGCTAAACTCAAGACCGCACACGACCACGTCGCTACTGGCCAGTTCGAGATCGCTTTCAGGTAATATTAGTCTCACTGACGTTCGTATTTGTCATGCTACTTCAGTCAACCTCAGTACTTTTTGTACCGAGGCTGACTGAAATAGCAAGACACTTTCGTGAAAATACGATGGGAATTAATTATGCACTACATATGTACCTGTCATAGACTGATTTTATCTAAGCAATTGAGGTGCTGGTGCCAGGCACAAACCATATCGGCACTAGCGACGAACACTTCCTTCTAAATTAAAAATTATACGGGCTTAAATTGATTGTTGCAAAATAAATGTTTTACTGTTAGTTTCTTTAAAATAAGAAGTGATATACATCGGGGGGGTCCTTGTCCATTACTGAAGCCATCACCTTAGTATATGTACATTTAAAAAAATCTTCTCAGTCCGGTTTCGTTTGAGTCCTTTTATTAAAGTGCGGGTGTTATTCGTAAAGTGCGCACACATTAATTAAATAAACCTATTTTTTTCCTCAGGCTTCTAAACGAGCAAGTAGGCGTAGTGAACTTCGAGCCGTACCTAGAAACGTTCCTAGCCATGTACAGCAGCGCGCGGCTAACATTCGGAGCGCTCCCGTCCACGCCGCCGCTCGTCGCCAACCTGCACAGAAACTGGCAGGAGGCTAGTGGCAAAGATTTACTGCCTATAGTCAGTAAGTACCTATAGTCCGTTTTTTTAGCATTAGAAATAAGGTAAACAATCTTGATGTGTCTTTTAATTGAAAAACATATTTTCAAAATAAGTTACGGCAAATATGTAACAATTATGAATGTAATACGATCATTTATATACTTCTGCTTTCATAAGTAATAGTTATTGATTTTTAAAAAGCGTTTTCATATAAAAGACATGTCAAGATCGCTTACCTTCTTTCAAAGTCTTTCTAATGCTAAAAAAAGAACTATATACACCATAAAGGTTAGTTAAATTGGTGCCGTGACCAGGATTAATTAATTTACTTTTGTTGTAGTGACTGTCTTTTTCCTAATTTAATAATTTCGATTGGGTGAATACACTTTTTAGTGTTAATCGTTGCCATGGTTACATTCCATATGGACAATTCTTAAAATGATTTTACCATGGTTTTACCATACATACATTTTTGCGTAAACAAATTATAAGCGATGAGCTCATGAAGCTTATGGAGCCAGAACAACAACACAAAAAAGTTGATCCACCCAAATTGGCCACTCTTGACAATAAGACTTCTATTGGCTTGTTTCTTTCTGCCTTACTATGGAGTGAGCCAATTACTATATAGTGGCCAAAAACTATAGCAGTCACCCTACTTAGGTATAATAGGTAGGCCATTTATTATTTCGTTGAATTTTCACATTTCTCAATTCTTTTCCAGCTGCAAAACTCAACGACCTTGTCACCCAACTGCAACAATGTTACCAACTTACAACCGCCGGCAAGTTCACCGAGGCCACAGAGAAGTTACAGCGCGTTGTCCAACGCGTGCCGCTGTTACACGTCGAGGGGAAAGCGGAGCTGGCTGAGGCGCAACAACTACTGGCTATTTGTAGGGAATATCTGTTGGGGCTGCAGATGGAGACGGCTAGAAAAGGTGAGGTTTCATTTTTTGGTGGCCCATGAGGGGTAAAGTCTACGAGGGTTTCTTATGGACGTCGTTTGTGACCATCATCATCATACCAGCCCTTTATCGCCCACTGCTGAGCATAGGTCTCTCTTCTAGTACGCCACTTATCCCGGTCCTGAGCTGTGACCAACAGTTGCAAACTACCGAGGACTTTTGTATAGCGACGGTCGAGAAAGGAAATGTTACACAGATACTCTGTATAATGGCACGGTGTAAACTCAACGACCTGATGCTACCGGATGGATCAACTATTTCTTGTTGTTTTTCCGAGGGACAATATTAGCACAGTTTATTAGAAAAAATGTTGTACTACGTTCTACTTACATGTTTAGTCGATGTATATAATTGCCACATATTTTGTAGTATTATGGCGTATTCGCAAAATATTTTTCTGTTATTCTTGTTTCAATCGGTCAACCGCATTAAGTCAATTACGCCATGCTGATAAAATTGATAGAATGATTAATTAAGTTTTCACTTAACTTGATTTTATAATTTGGATACTAAAAAGTTTAATTTTGTACAGATTATATGTCATGTAAGTACTGAAAAAATATTTATGGATGGTTTTACCTGATACTTAAATAGGGGATATTACTGCAATGATCTGCCGCCAGAGTGCAGCACTACCGACTCAGTAAATTCATAGACTAACTTATACATACTGTGCCTTAAAATGTTTTTTGACAAGTTTTCACAGACAATAAAATATGACATTGATGCATCAAAGCGGTTTGTTAACAAGGGCCTACGGTAAACGCTAAATCGAAACTTAGTTATCTGCCTCTTTATCGCTCAAATATGCAAGAGTGATAGAGAGATTAGATAACGAAATTTCGATTTTCTTGTTTTGCTGTAGGCCATGTGATTGATGTGAAGTGTGATGTGTCAATATCGTTTGTTTACTGTATGTGCCACAAAGGTGCCACCTACGCAGAGCTTTGCATAATATTCCCTATTGTTAAACGAAATTAGCAATGTTTGTATTTGTTTAAGTTTTGTTTTTTTATTTTTCTTTCCTTATGTAATTAATTACCTACATTTTATGTCATATTTGGGCCTCATTTTATTTCGTATTAACCACATTTTATGGTATTCACAAACCTCGACAGTTTAATCCGTGGGATTCGAGTTTTAAAAATGCATCCTCGTGTTCTTTCTTTGGCAAATGCATACAATTTTTTTGTACATATCGTCGGATGACAATCAAAAGTCACTAAGTACCACCACAAGTTCATAGCCATAGTGAACTATATTAGTACTAAAAAAAGTCTATTATTATTAATTTTTTTTGTAATTAGTGACTTTTGCTTGTCACCTGACGATATTATCCTTATTCTAATTATTTTCACAGCAATGCCCAAAAACACACTCGAAGAGCAGAAGCGGACCTGTGAAATGGCAGCCTACTTCACGCACTGCAAGCTCCAGCCCGTTCACCAGATCCTGACCTTGAGAACTGCCCTGAATATGTTCTTCAAGCTTAAGAACTACAGGACCGCTGCGTCCTTCGCCAGGAGACTGCTGGAACTTGGACCTAGGCCCGAGGTTGCACAACAGGTAAACAATTGGATGAAAAAAAAAATATTAGCCTATATACGTCCCACTGTTGGGCACAGGCCTCATCTCAAGCATGAGAGGGTTTGGGCGATGGTCCTCACGCTGGCCCAATGCGGGTTGGGGACTTCACATACGGTATCGTCTTGGGTCGCCTTTGAATTTCTTCGCGGATGTATGTAGGTTTCATCACGATGTTTTCCTTCACCGAAAAGCTAGTGGTAAATATATCCAATGATATTCCGTACATAAGTTCCGAAAAACTCATTGGTTTGGTCAAAAAGCCAGGATTTGAACCCGCGACCTCTAGATTGAAAGTCGCCGCTAAGAGTCTTCATCTGATGAAAAGTGACGAGTAAAATAAATCATGCGGCTTATCCTACTCTGGGTTTTCGAAACTTAATTCTGGTTTGGACGCTTTGAAACAAAGCTTACTTTGGGTTTTCGAGAAGGATTTGTAGACTCAGACTCGTAAAAATGTCTTAATTGGATTGTATATATTTTGTTTTATAAGCCCTATTTTGACTTGCTACATGAGTTTTGCCACTTGAATGGCGCGTAGGCTCAAGTACACCCATACGCACCAATCTGCGAAGAAACACTGCGTACTGTATCGACTCTGTACCGACAACTTAGGAAGGGCTTTGAACTAAAAGCCTCTTAGCGCCACTTGCACCATCCCACTAACCCGGGGTTAACCGATTAAACCGTTAACGGAGCATTCCATGAAATTGTCTACCGTTGTCCCGTACAAACGCGAAGTTTCTGAAGATTTAAAGGTCTAAGAGTTTCCTTATCTATGACAAGTGGTCAAAAATATGCACATAAAAATAATCGCCTGCTTTAAATGCCGAGAAAAAAGTCGCAACACAGGAAATAAAATGCGTTTGTACGGGACAGCCCGTGGAATGCTCCTAACCCAGTTTCAAATTGTACTAATCGTACCATGGTAACTCCAGGTTTAACCATTTAACCCCAAGTTAGTGGGATGATGCGAGTAGTATTTAATGTCTTTAAATATTCTCAATGTCATCTCCATATATAGTTAGTCAAGCAGATCATGTCAGTAGAAAAAGCAAATTTGAAAAATATAGGCGCGAAGGTCTCATAGAAAATTTGAATTTCGCGTCTTTTTGTACTGAAAAGATTTGCTTGACCATCTATACAAGTAACTACAGGAAAATATCCTATTTCAAAAACCTCTCCTATTTTACAGGCAAGAAAAATCCTCCAAGCCTGCGAAAAGACGCCAACCGACGAACACCAACTACTATACGATGAGCATAACCCCTTCACTATCTGCGGCATAAGTTACAAGCCGATATACCGCGGCAAGCCGGAGGAAAAATGCTCGCTCTGCGCCGCTTCATACCTCCCCGAGCACAAAGGGAAACTCTGCCCCGTCTGCGGAGTCGCCGAAATTGGAAAAGATGTCCTTGGACTTAGGATCTGTCCCCTTCAGTTTACTAGATAATGTGTATTCCGTTTTGCATATGTATATTGTAAGGATATAGAATAAAAGTATTATTATATTAGAGTGTTTTTTATTAAAGTAATATAACAGTTTTGTGAAGTTTATTTTGACTTAACATCAACATAATTTTGCTTATACATACTACATAACATTAATCTTCCACGTCGATACTCGTCCAATAGTTGCTATTCGTAAAAATATTGTTAACCATTGGGTTTAGGGCTGATTTAGACGGCGCGCGAACTCGCATGCGATTTTAGTTACATTGCGGACTGTTGGTTACGTCCAATTCAACCGACCGGTCAAAACCCGCAATGTAATGAAACTCGCATGCGAGTTCTCGCATCGTCTAAATGAGCCCGGCTATGAAACACTAGTGCGTTTGTATGATTTTTCCTAACTTAGTGACTAACTTTACATATTGGAATTCCTAATCAACAGTTTGAACGCCAAGGACTTAAACTAGTTGTGAGTTGTACATGTATCACCAAAATGGCGGCCAGAATTCGATATCAATATACCCTATGAAAATAATCCTTATAATGGACCCGGCATGGCTCAGAGGTTTTAGTTTCTTAAGTTTTGTACATTTTGTAAAATGTATCCTTTGTGAGATAAATAAAACTTATAATTACCTAATTAAAAAAAAAAACCTTATAATTATATTTATTTCTAGACATTAACTGGTTTGGGCTCCTCTTCCTTGTTAGATCTGAAAATAGTAAGCACTGTCAAAACCTGCAATTTCGCTAGAAATAATCCCAACTGCAATTAAATCAAGGAAAGTCCTATAAGGTAAACGTACTGGTGCTCGACGCGGTCCCAGTACATGTCATCTTGAAACTTAAGTCATAGTCAATAGAGGTGACGGCAAAGTGACATCTGTTGGGCATGAGCATGTCGAGCACTAGGACATTTACATTTATACGCCTATTTGGCTCGCCGAATTCAACCGCCGATAATGACCGATATTACTGATAAAATGAGGTGCGGACGCAAGAATACCAATTTGTGAGGCCAGTATTTTCGTTCTGGGGCATGTTTTCAATTTAGAGGGCTCTAATATCACCATAAATCTAAAATTGGAGATTGACGCCAATTTCATTTCTGATCAAATCGACCGATTTGATCAGTCCCGTCTGGATACTGCTATATACAGGGTAATTTTTGGACCGTTAGCCATATTGTGCGAGGATTAGGTAGGCCATATTGAACAACTTTTTCTAGGGAAACTCCGAAATCACAAAAAAATTTTTGGCCTTTCCATGTATTTTGGTCGAGTGGATGTCGACGTTTTCTATGGGTCCAATTTTTTTTTAAATTTCGGGGTTGGCCCCATAGACAAAGTCATGTCCTAATCACCTCGCAGAATATGGCTAACGATCCAAAAATGACCCTGTAGACTTACTTGTTAAGCATCGCCTGTATCTCATCGAAGGTCTTGCCCTTGGTCTCAGGCAGAAAGGCCGCAGAGAATATGAACCCGAATCCGCAGCACACGGCCAGTATCCAGAACGCCGTGTAGATGCCGTATGACGCTTCTACTTCGCGGAAGAACCTGGTGAAATAAAAAAATACGACCAAGTACAGTCGCCATCAGATATATCGGAGCGGCCAAGGTGTTCACAATATCTGAACTCACTCTAACGCCTTGACAATAGAGGCGTGCTCAGATATTTGTGAGCACCTTGGCCGCTCCGATATATATGATGACGACTGTACTTATATAGTAACAAGTTTGTGTAGAAAAAATACGGCTCAATGTCATATTTAGCCGACGAGTTGATTAAATCGTACCATTAGCATATATAAAATCATATCAATGAAGCATTTTTTATAGAAATTGTTAACTTTAAGTTAATCGGCTTATTAATTGATTATTCAACTTTTAGTTTCAAGTGGAGGTCAAGCAAGCAGAAGTTATGAAGTAGGTAATAGGTAGTTAGGTTTAAGCCCCGTCCAGACGGGACCAATTATCGTCAATCTGATTAAATTGTCCGATCAAATTAGGCCGTGCGGACGCAAACGCCAATTAGGCACGCCGATTATGACCGATATTACAGATCAAATGGCGAGATGCGGACGCAAGAATACCAATTAGTGACGCTGGTATTTTCGTTTGGGGACATTTTTAACGCCAATTTCATTTTCGATCAAATCGGTCGATCGAGGCCTAAACCACGGCCTTCGAAAAGGAAGCAGGAGAGCCAAAGGCCTGGTTCACGACAGCGACAGTTAGTAATTGAACAATCCAAAAGACTCACAATAGTTATTTGTTTTACAAGGGGGCAAAGTTGTTGTTTAACCGCTCGTGCTCATATTGATACCCGAGCAAGCGAAAGATTCCAAAATTGAACCACGAGCGTAGCGAGTGGTTCGAAAAATGGAATCTTGAGCGTTGCGAGGGTATCAAAGCTCGAGGGTTAAACAAAATTTGCCCCCAAGTGAAACACAAAATTTTTCACCACACCAACCCGAAGCAAATATTAAATGTAAAATATCATACAAAATCAAACCAAATGAAATCCAAATGAATGTTATTAAATATTTATCATCCAAAATCATCATCTAAAAGTCAATTCTACCAGCAAACTTAAGAAAACAACTCAAAAATTGCATTTGATTACTTTGCCTCACATGTGAATAAAATGCAACTTTGCTATCAGTTTTTGAAGTGCAAAGTAAGCCTTTCCGAGCTGGTGTGGTGAAAAAACTTATATTATGTATGCAGTGTTAAGTGTGGTATAGTTAAAATTTTTTGAACTGATCTTGTTCACTTACCTGTACTAACAATGGCATTGTTCTATTACAATCCTATTATCTGGTGGATGGTAAACCACAAATTAGGATAATCACCTCGTAGTAAAAGCAGATTATAACCGCCTTGAAATGTTAGTATAGATTAACGACTCTATTTCTTTAAACAATAGACTACAAAATACACTAACTAAATAATGGCTAACCTAACTTTTTTGCATTTAACCACCATCGACACTCAAAAAGAATGCACTCAGTAGAAAAACAGCTATGAGATACCATACAATTTCATTATATTATCGGCTCTATAGTCTTATCATAAGGATAAAATTGCTTTGAAGGTAAGAATAACACTTCATACGTTTTGCATTTAGAGATAACAGATGTGCCGCCAGGGTCGTACTCGCATTGTTGCAATTGATATGCACGTGGTTTATCTGTTTATGTCGGAATGTTATTTAGTGGTATTTTTTTCTGACCTATACCTAAAAGTATACCTAATAAAAGAGCGAGCGAGACACCAATAAAAAATAATTACCTGGCCTGTTATCAAATTGTGTGTGTTAAGATTATAGGCATATTTTTGTATAAGAATCTGTTGATTTTGGACACATGCGATTATTTTTTTATATATACACTTATGTAACTTTTTTTGCCTCTAGTAGCATGTAAAACATTTCGCAGATTGAATATTGATATATATTTGTATAAGAACTTGTTGATTTTGATTAAATGTGATTATTTTTGTTAACTAATGTGTATAATAAATTATTATTAATAATTATACATTTTTATCTTTCTACATATTTTATTTAACACCAGAATACGTCCCTGTCGTGGCTAAGGTGCATGTGACTTTCCAAAAGATTGAATATGATATTATCTTTTTAGACCATTTTAACCCCATTCAACAAGAAATAAGGTTTAAAATTCAATATACATGCAATGTACTTCGAACTTATTTTGTAAGTAAATTGGTTGGCGCCTACGAGAACAAAAGCAGATAATAGGATTGTAATAGAACAATGCCATTGTTAGTACAGGTAAGTGAACAAGATCAGTTCGAAAAATTTTAACTATAAACGATTGGTGTTCCCTGATTTTGAGAATCGTTCACGAATATACTTGAATACCTGGTCCAAACAAATCCGGCGAGCCAGCACATGAAGGAAGCGATGCCGCTAGCGAGACACTTGGTCCGCACCGGGAACATCTCCGCTACCAGGATCCATGGCACTGGACCCACACCTGCAAGTCGACATTTATTAATATCACCTGGTTGCTACCGCTTCCAAACAGCAACACATTTGGTCAACGAGCCAGCATGATGGTCATAAAAAAATTACTATTTACCCAGTGTGAATAGAATCATGTAGAACACGAGACAAACGAGCGGAGCGGCGGCGAACGAGCTGACATCCACCTTGAAATGCAAGTCCAGTACTGCGTACACTCCGATCAGGAACTGGCGGGAAAGCATGATATATTTAGTGTAAGGCCCGAGTGGACGCTCGATTTGGGCGTGCAGCGGGGCGGGGAGTGCGGCGTGCATGTTAAACAAATGCAAACGTATAGGAGCGGCCTTAGTGCACGCTGCTCAAATAACTTGTGAGCCCGACGCCACGCTGCACGCCCCGCCGAACGCTCCGCTCCGAGCGTCCACTCAGGCCTTACATTATACAAAGAACGCTATATAAAGCGGTCTCCAAACTTTTTGATCCAAGGGCCGCGGCTAGGCCATCGGCCTCTCGTTTCCTTTCCTCGGGCCAAAAGTAAATGCTTGCAATGCGGACCAGTTCGGACACCCCTGCTATAAAGTGCTATAGTTTTTCAAAAATAGCAAAACAACTAGCTTCAAACTACAAAACCGCTGTAACAGAGTGTAAAATTAAGTTCAAACAAGAAAACCGTCGATCCGTGATGCGATGGGAAGTCTTATTTTTTTTTAACAGTACCTACGAAATAATAAAATAGTTGGATCAATTTCTAAAAGCTTGTGATTCGAATAACAACTATATGAGCCTGGACTATCATGAAGAGCAATATACTTGTAGCTCATGGTCTCTCTGTTTTAGCAGGAATTAATATAAGGGGTCATCCATTAATTACGTCACACAAATTTCTAGGTTTTTTCACCCCTCCCCCCCTCCTTGTCACACTTGGTCACATTTGGCAAACCCCTCCCCCCCTAGTGTGACGTCACATTTTTTCTACGAAATCGCCAAATCGAATTAAGTACCTAAGTATTATTAATATTTTATCAAAGTTTATTTATTTTTGACGATATAAATATTAGTAATTTTATAACCCAAAACGATCATCGTTTTAAAAACTTTTTATTTAAATGTACAGCGAATAAAATAATTTAATAAATAAATTTTCGGTTACTGATGAAGTTAAAGTGACGTCACAAAGTTTGTGCTCCCCCCTCCCCCATGTCACAATATGTCACATTTTCTTGACCCCCTCCCTCCCCCTAAACGTGTGATGTAATTAATGGATGACCCCTAATATGTAGAAACGCAATCGTATAACACTGGTTGTACGACTTATTACTTGTCTAGAAACCGGCTCGATAGGTCGTCTATGGCAGCGGTCGGCAACCTTTTAGCAGCCAAGGGCAGCTTTTAGCAACAGTAGTTAACGAAGTTGACGCGGGCCGCACTTTGTTAATATTTATGACTATCAAACATTGTCGTTTGTCAATATTACATACAAAATATCCAGGGAGGCTTGCGGGCCGCTTGTTGCCGACCGCTCGTCTATGGTATTAATAATAACCGTTGGAAAGAATCTATAATAAATAGGAACTAAGTTTTAACCAATGGCCGGTTTTCCTCATTTGATAAGTTATTTAGCCTTGTGAGCAATTTGTTTACAAATTAGTGCTTAATAATGCGTGGTAATTCGATGTTGGGTAAGTGATATTTACAATTATTTCTTATAACACTTGTTAATAATATTCTAGGAAGTAATTTTATTTATAATAGACAGTTTTACATTTTTAAAGCTTGGTTTGAGTGGAGGTACGGTAAATAATGTAGCTAGTTGGTATAGGTGTTTTGAATCGTGTTTGAAACAGTTTAGTTTAGTAATAATTTAGTAACAGTTTAGTAATAATTGAAGATACTTTTGCATCCCTTCCAATCTAATTGTTATGGCCTACCATAAAATATTTAAATACCTACTCGATGTAGCGGAGATCGGTGCTCAGAGGAAGAAAAAAAAAAGAAAGACAGTTGAATTTTCTAAGCTGAAATCACCGGCACATTTGGCTGGCCGTATTAATCTATGCTCGAGTCAAAACTTATGTTCCACGTTACTTATAACTTTCGTTACATTGCAGATATGGCTTCCAAAGCGTGGATCATCCTACTAACAACGATGGCGGTCAAAGCAGACCTCACATGCACTCACCCTGGCACCGACGTGGTCTGCTCCACTGACAACTCGGATTATATCCTCAAACGGGGCCTGGTCTCAGAAAACAGCAAAACTACTGGCATTACCCTTCGGAACTGTAGGATCACAGATATCGAAATGGAGTCCTTCCACCAATTACCCGCTTTGGAGTACCTCGATCTCAGCGTGAACAAGATATCCCGATTAGAACTTGGCGTTCTAGATGGATTCAAGAAGACAGTTTTCTTAAATCTCTCGCAAAAGCCCAATTTGGAAATACTTGATTTGAAAGGGAATAGACTGGAAAACCTTGAGCTTGGCATTTTTGATCCTTTACATAAGCTGAGACATCTAGATTTATCAAGCAACAAAATTAAAGGAAGGAGCTTAAATCCATACATTTTCGACCAATCACCGCAGATCAAATTCATGGATTTTTCAAGGAATGACATGAGTGGTACTCCAGGGAACATGCTAGCGGCTTTTGAAGCTATCGATTTTCTCAATTTAGATCGGTGCTCATTAACAGAAGTCCCTAATTTCGCTACCAGATCAAATTTACGAACGATGAAACATCTCATCCTGTCAACGAACGAGATAACCAAAATTGAAAATCCTAGAATCTTCACGCATTTAGAAAACTTGGAAAAGTTAAATCTAATTGCAAATTATATAACGGAAGTGCACGAAGACGTTTTCAAACCATTGAAGAAAGCACAACTGATATTTTTAGGGCATAACAAGATGAAAAACATTCCAGAGACCCTGTTCCAAAATATGCGTCATTTGAACAACATTGATTTAGCAAATAATGTTATAGAATATATTCCAGTTACCGCATTCCGTGGCACAAAATTGAAACGATTGAACTTATCTAATAATCGCTTCACATACTTACAAGACAATTTTAACTTAGAATTAAGAAACTCCGGAGTGAAATTATCACATTTATTCTTTCAGGACAACCCGTGGCAATGTGCGTGTCTGAACGATATTTTGGTGGAAGTTAAGAAGTACGGAATATCCTACAATAGTGATAAATATGATGGCCGACGCCCTGTTTGTGTCACGGACGAATTTACTTGTAAAAGGCAACCGAACTTTAATGAATTTTATAGTGAACTATATGATAACGTTATTTAAGAGCCAACAGGAGTGGTCATTTCTCCATACAAACGTACTTGACTGTTTCTTCCGTGGGTTTTGATGCTAGAGCAATGATTTTTTCAACACAGATTAATATTGACAATATCTGTGTCTGAACGTTTTGCTTTTTTTGATATTTTTGTTTTTTAAGGCGCTAGAGCCCTTTAAAAATGGCCAAAATGGCCTAATTGACTATGCCGCAATGAGAGGCGTAGTATTCAAAACTGATATCAATTAGCCAAAAAAGCAAAACGGCCCGACACAGATAATTTCATAATCATTTAGATTTCTAAATTTGCTTACGATTGGTTAAGTTTTGGAGGAGGAAACAGTCGAGTACGAAACCTCGATTTTTGAGATTTTTACGCGGGATTTTTCGCCTTGTCCTTATCGCACAAGTTTTAGGAGCCACTTCCATTAGCGAGACGGGTATATTTACCTAAAATATTTAAAACTCAGCTCCTGTTTCGTCTTAATAAATGGGCGTGTATATTATGACTTCGTTTTGGTTTTTTACTTTGTTCTTAAACATTATCAAGTTTTCATAAGAGTTATTTCATGTTTAGAGAATTGAGTTCCGCGCCATCTACCGTGATCGATATACATCGCGTTTCCACTAGTTCCATAATTCGTTCATAGATGGCGTTGATGATTAAAATCTATATTCCAATGTTTTCACAATGTTATATTTGGGAAGAAATCCTTAAATGCCTCATTTTAAATGGCTTTTAGTAGCTTCGTGAACTTATGATCAAAATTGCGGTGTCGCATCAGAACGGAAGCTTTTATGGTCTTGGATAAATTGGTTGCAATCTTATTGTCTATCTTGCGTTACTGTCTTGCTAATATATTCGTTAAAAAGAGATGGCCACGTGGCCAGACGATAAAAGCGCGACCATCTTAGGTCCGCTGGATAAGATTAAGAGGGTCTACCGCGAAAATATAAGAGGCAGATAACGAAATTATGATTTTCGATTTTTCTTCAGGATCGCCCAGGCCTATGCTCAGTAGTAGGAATACTAAGAAGTTATATACTTACTAAGAAAATGGTAAGTCCGAGCGAAGTGGTCCACATCAGGAACTTCCTTCCGAGCCTGTCCACCACCAGCGGAGTGACGCAGCTTGTTATGACCTGTGAAAATAATTAAATTGACATGGGATGACTCTGACACATGTAATGATGATGAGGTACCTTAGTACTTATTAAGTAAAATCTAGTAAAAACAGAAAAGTATGAGTACCTATGGTCCCGATTGCGGCCGACATCTTGGTCCCTATCTGGGCATTTCATGACGAGGACCCATCATTTATCTGCTAATGCTTGCAATCCGCCAACGCTGCCAACACCTGAACAACGTCCATTTGTATGAACTCGTTTCTTCAGAAGCTTGATTGATTATTCCCGTAATATCTAGGCATAAGTATATTAGTACAAGTTGCTTAGGTAAGGACGTAAATTTATTCCGTCAATGGTCCCACAAACCTGGACACAGCTCATGAGAATGGTCCCGTTGGCGGCCGACATCTTGATCCCCACTTTCTTCAGCAGCCAGATTAACTTACCAACCCTTATCTAGGTATATTTTAGTACGATTTCTCTAGATTAGACAGAAAATTCACCGTCAAAAGTCCCACAAACCTGGACACAGCCCTTGAGAATGGTCCCGTTGGCGGCCGACATCTTGGTCCCGACTTTCTTCAGCAGCCAGATAAAGTTATCAACTCTTATCTGGGTATATTTTAGTACGGTTTATCTAGATTAGACAGAAAATTCACCGTCAAAAGTGCCACAAACCTGGACACAGCCCATGAGAATGGTCCCGTTGGCGGCGGACATCTTGGTCCCGACTTTTTTCAGCAGTTCCTCCATGTAGAACAGCAACACGTCGATCCCGGACAGCTGCAGCAGCATGGCTAAGAACACGCAGATACCTGGAAATTATAAAATATATGCGAAACTGCAGCCAACATTTTTCAGTATCATCATCATCATCATCATTTCAGCCTATATACGTCCCACTGCTGAGCACAGGCCTCCTCTCATGCGCGAGAGGGCTTGGGGTATAGTCCCCACGCTAGCCCAATGCGGGTGGGGACTTCACATACACCTTTGAATTTCTTCGCTTTTTTCAGTATGACCAAAGAAAAATATTATTTGTCTATGGCATAAGGCATTGCACCACAGAAACTTTCTCGTGGGCCACCGTCGGTTATTTCGCCGGGGGAGGGTGTCTGGTTGCTGCTGTTAGGAACAGTTCCACTCTCAATAAATGCTGAACCCCTGGAGCCTGGCTCTCGCGGGCAGGTCAGTGAGCACTAATTATTCTTTTCATCTTACTATTTCTACTTTGCCCCTCAAAAATCCCAGCTAAAACGCATCTAAGGGTGCTATTCCATCTGTTAAATATCTTGGTGTAATGTTATTGCGTCTCACTCTCTCATTAAGCAAAATCTGACAGGGACCACCCTAAAATATGTCTTCAAAACAATATTCTCCGTTACTTGCGATACTTACTGCCGTATTCGAACTTCAAGATATTCACAAGAGACGACACGTACTAGATCCATTCTAGATACGTTATAGTTTAGATATCAACTAGTTCTCTTTTGCAGCGCAATTCGGGCAACCAATGTCACTTTTACGTTAGATAGAGTAAGATATCTACTAGATGTAAATTGGTTCTCTAAGTCATATCCTGTGGAAATCGTTCAAGAGTGTCTCCAGAATCGCGCAAATTTCAAATTTGCCAGGTTAGATCTTAAACATATCGTTATCTTATCTTGGTGATGTCTAAAAGATATCTAATAGATATCTATTTCAAAATCCGAATCGGGCCCTTAATGCAATACTAACCTAACGCCTTAACGTTGCCCCTGGTAGCCCATAAGTCCTTGATCCTTGGTTCTTCCTTGAACTCCCGAGCCACCATGGCCTTCAGTCCATCCAACTCGGCTTGTACTGCATCTTTTGATGTTCCTCGTAAGCTTTGGAGCACCTTTGAGGCTTCTTCTGTGTGGCCTGAAAGAAGGAGAATTATGACTACTATGCCGTAATACGCCGTAATTGGCGAGCTCAAAGCCACACGACTCCGCTGGCTTGGTCACCTGGAGAGGATGGGGGAGGATCGTGCTGTGAGAAGAGCGTATGTGGGGCACCCGGGCGGAAAACGTCCGCCTGGGCATCCCAGATACCGCTGGAGTGACGAAGCCCAAAAAGACCTGTCCGCCCTCGGAATACCCAACTCACAACTGGCGTGAAGTGGCGCAGAATAGGGCAGAATGGAGCTCTCTTGTGTCAGAGGCCAAGATCCTCTTTGGGTCCCTGAGCCAGTGATGTATGTATGTATGTATGTATGCCGTAATACGCAAGAGAACTGCCTCGTTGCTCTGCAAAGTGCAGGCCAGCTCCAACCGCATTCTACTGTAGCGGGCCGATACGACTCACCTATAATGCGGCATTTTGAGCGTGTTTTAACCGCTACTAGGTGATTATTATTGTTATTGCTGTCTGTGTGTGTTTGTCGATTTATGATTTTGTTCTACTAAGCTAACACTTAGTTTTTAATCTTAATTGTTACTAACCATTATGGGCCATTGTTGTCTATCTACTACAAATATTAAGGCCAGTTATACATGCAGAATTGGTTCATAAGGCTAGTTCTAAAGATACGCGATAAAGCTAATGCCGGCTCTAACCCTACACCTCTGACCCGAGAAGATTTTAATTCCCTCCTAAATTGTAGGAGGGTATCCCAATATGAGACCTGCAAGAAACTCCGCGTTTAGAGTTAGACCAAGAAAAGTCTGCAGCGATTTTGACAGCCCTCACAGTGCCAGTGTTATTTTAAACGTCAAACTTCTACGAAATTATGACGTATAAATAACACTTGCACTGCGTGGGCTATCAAAATCGCTGCAGACTTTTCTTGGTTTGACTCTAGATGAGAACGCAATAGTTCATGACCACGGTATTCTCCAAGGTCACAGCCTATGCGTCGGCACGCGCAGTAATCGTCAGTCATTCACAAATCAATTCATCGTCACGCTCCACCAGTTTACCTCAAATTAAGGCACGATTAACGAAATAGTTGACAGATTAAAATAGCTCTTATGGAGGTGGGATAAAGTAGATTTTAAGTGCTGTGATAAGATGTTTACATGATTCGATGAATGACTTGTAAATAGTGAATTGGCTCATGGCGGATTGGTTACAGTATATCATGAATTTGTTTAAATATACCTATTGCTTATTTTATTCAAATACTAAGAGATTTTGCATAATGATTCCGATTATTGAGACTTGCATTGCACTACGTTTTAATAAAGGAAAAAAAATACGCCGACGTGTATAAATAGTTATTAAAAGCAAGAATTGCATTTTTTCGAAATTATCCATGTAAGAAATCGATGTGGACAAAATCGACACATAAAATGTATTGCAGGGAAGGCCGTTATAGGGAAAAGCTCTCGTATTTATACGCGTATGTCGCTCAGACACACTTCAGGTGCGAAAACCGAAATTCGCAAATTGCGGGGATCTTTCTCTTTTACTCCAATTACCTGTCGTGATTGTTTCACCGGATGGTCTTATCGGAAGATCAGCGCTGGAAGTCGCCAGCAACATGCTGAGGTGAGACCATTTCGTGGCACTTTCTCTTTTTTATGTTTCTCTGTTCAGTATAAGTTTTTATTTTGTGTTTGTGCTTACGAATAAAATTATTTCTATTCTATTCTATTCTAAACTGTAATTAGAGTGACAGAGACAGATGCCCGCAATTTGCGAACTTCGATTTTCGCGGTTATAGCTCAGGAAGGAAGAGCTTCACTCCTTATGCTCTACCGACCTTCAGTACCTATGTGGGGTAGATATGTGTAGGTACAAACGCAAGAGTTAAAAGCGACGAGAGAGAAGAAGCCGAGGTTAACAAAGAAGAGGAAAAGTGATACAGAGAAAGACCGAGTGAGATAGAAAGAGTGGGAAAAGCTTAGTAATCGAATCTTACCTTTCCAGACCAGATAGAAAGGCGTCTCCGGAATGAACCAGGTGAAAGGCACGTAGAATAATGACAGGATTCCTCCAGCAGCGGTGAGGCCCCAGTAGGATGTGAAGAGGCCAATGGCGTACGCTTAGAGGAAGCCGACGTTGATAAAGAAGAGGAAAAGTGAGATAGAAAGAGTGGAAAAAGCTTAGCAATTGAATCTTACCTTTCCAGACCAGATAGAAGGGCGTCTCCGGAATGAACCAGGTGAAAGGCACGTAGAATAATGACAGGATCCCTCCAGCAGCGGTGAGGCCCCAGTAGGATGTGAAGGGACCAATGGCGTACGCTAAGAGGAAGCCGACGTTGATGAAGAGGAGGAAAAGCGCGCTCAGAGCACCACGGTTTGCGTCCTGTAAACAATAATATCACTCATCATTGGCCTTCGAGTCTATTACAGAATATACAAGCAGTGTCAGGTAGGGCGACAACGTTTCTCATGGCTGTGTATGGTGTATGGATGACTCACGTTAGACCGGGCTGTGTCCGGAGCTTCCGGCGCATCGTTTTCTATGGAAAGCATCACGTTACCTGTCATGTCATAGAAAAGTAAGCGCCGGAAGCTCAGCTCCGGCCCGGACACGGCCCAGTCTAACGCGAGTTATCCTTGCCAATGCGGGAGCGGCAAATACGACCACAGGCCTGGCAGGTATAGTGTGATCGAACAGAGTCGTGCTGATGACGCTTGGCTCGCTTTGCGAAACAAATACGTGACATACTTACCTCAGAAATCTCCCCAATATAGAGCGGTATAGTGGCGAACATCATCCCTGTAGCGCATCCCCACATCAGCCGCGCGACGTACAACGTTGGTAACGTGGTGGCCACACCAGCTAACAGCCAACCCAGGAGGAGCGGTAGATTAGTGGAGATGATGATCCACCGGCGGCCGACGTGCTTGGACAGGGGGACCGTGATGAGGGGACCTGGGGAAGAGTAAAGATGACTCACGTTAGACCGGGCCGTGTCCGGAAAGCATTACGTGATCGCCTGTCATGTCATAGAAAATTAAGCGCCGGAATTTCCAGCTCGGACACGGCCCGGTCTAACGTGAGTCATCCTTAAAGGAAATTACACTTGTATCGTATCCAGAAATAAAGTCGAATTCCGGCGTCAACCCCCACTTGAACTGGACTGAACTGGAGATCATGGATTCGAACGATTAAATTCCTTGAAAATCTTCGGTGAAAAAATAAATTGTGTAGAAACCGAACTAAGCACTATGTTTCCTTCCTCTTTGAGTTGAAAGGTCAGATAGCAGTTTTTTGAATTGGTTCTCATCTCGAGCTAGTTCTTGTATTGCTATAGAACTAAAAGCGAACATTGGGTACTTTTAACTAGAACATCGGGAAAGGAGCTGAAGAATGGTCAGACTATTCTTTGGGTCCAAGGAAACGGGTATGTGACGCGGGACCGTTAAGAGGATACTATTATCCTCTTTTTAACGGTCCCGATTTTTTGGAGATTTCTCAGACCACGTGTTCTATTTGTAGTAGATTAGGACTCACCGAAGAGGCCGCCTAGCACTAGGAGCGATCCGATCCAGGACTCTTCCTGGTGAGTAGGCGCTTCTACCAGGGGACTGTCGGGACCGCTCAGGAGAGGCATCACGGGGGACGTCCAGCCCATGGACATCCCCGTGCATAGGCTGCCGTAGCTTGCTGTTGGGAATTATATAAAGAATTAAATAAAAGTATCCTGGTCACACAGGCTGTCTATGGTCATAGAATATTATATGCATACAAAAAGCCAGGTGCCATAGACAATACTGCGTGGCAATAAAAATAATTTATTTAGATGAGTCTTAAATTGCTTGTCTAGTCCATTTAAGATTTAACGCATTGCTGTAGGTCTTATTTTATATATACTCTGTCAAGCCATTTCCGTCATTATTACGAACTCATTTCTACACATGTACCTAAACCAGAAAAGTATTACGATTTCACGTTTGTAAATCTTGTAATCAATGTTACAGCAATTATACTTACCATCCGAGAACTAACAAGCTATTGTATAATATACATAGGTAAATGTTGCTGTAAAGTGCAAATAAATTATTCAAGCATGACTTAATTAAGATATGTTAATAAAATTGTTGTACTAGATTTGTATCAGCTGTATAGTCACGAGATTAATACAACATGTAGGTAATTAATATCCACTATTGCAATATAAATAAATAAATATTGGGGACATCTTACACAAATTGACCTAGCCCCAAACTATGCATAGCTTGTACTATGGATACAAGGCGACGATATAAACATACTTATATAGATAAATACATACTTATATACATAGAAAACAACCATGGATCAGTAACAGATATCTGTGTTCATCACACAAATTCCCTTACCTACCGGGATTCGAGCCCAGGACCGTCGGCTTCGCAGGCACTAGGCTAGACCGGTTGTCCATATTGCAATATGTAGATTAAATAGTTCAATAACACGAAAACTCAAATTTAACTTGCTAGATTTTTACTAGGATACAGGCGGTTATTAACCCTCCCTTTAGCTCCTCCAAAGTAGGGTCTGCTGTAGCCTCATTGGTAGATTTACCCTTACTACTCTACTTTTTTGGCTAAGTGATCGAAAAAGAATCTTCGCCTCCGAAACGAGAGGAGAGCGTGCCACTGTGCCTACATGCAGTTTATTCTGCTTTGTGTATCAGGCTTTATAATTGTTAATATTTATAAACAAACCAGTTGCAGCCTATAATTCTCACCACTTACCAAACAAAGCGTGACCAATTCATATGAAACTTTGATCTCAATATGCCCAGCTAGACTTAAAATATCTCCGTGCCCCATCGCCCCCGCGGGTACCTATCTTAAAAAGGTATCGTCTTGGGTCGTTCCATTCGTTTTTCGTCAAGTTCTTAAATTAGTCCTATTCTACTTTCGTCACCCATTCTACATTCGTCACAATCGTCGGTGGCTTTCAATGTAGAATGAATGACGAAAGCAGAATAGGACTAATTTAAGAACTTGACGAAAACGGAATGGGACGACCCAAGACGATACCCTTAAAAAGTAGTCGAAAACACCTCGCGAGATTTGTGCACAAACCCTAAGCAATCCTTCACTGGTCTGTTTATGACTATGTCAGCTATTGGAATAGAAGCACTGCATTTAAAACAATGTCGGAAATGTAGAGGTAATTTACAAGATCGTGGCCCGATTTAATTGATGGTACCTACCTATGATGCTTATGAGTGTATTGATTCGCTGTTATAGCTTGCTTGTGGATTCATTTAAATTAACATAAGCTATGTTACACGGAAGTCTAGTAACTGGAGGTAGCTAGTGTATATGTATAAAGCCCCCTCCAGACTATGCGCGTGAATCGCGGGCCAAGCCGCGAACGAGAGTGTGGAGTCGATTTCGCTGTCTGGAAATTAATTCGAATGCAGAGTGGAAAAATATTGCGTTCGGGTTAATTCGGGATTGGTATGGCAGATTAAACAGTTTGAAAAAGATAAACATTTTATTTCTTAGGCATTTTATCTATCAAGGAGGGAGATAAATGTATTTGATGAGTTATTCTATCCGCTATATTCTACTTATGCACCGTACTATTTGACTTAAACATGAGTAGGAGTAGGTATTCGATTTATTTCCAATTAAGTGCATTTTCCCAATAGATGATAAATTACTTTTTAATTAACAAGGCATTCCCATACCTAAAATATTATAATGTTTCCTATTCATTTTGGGAAACTCCATAATAATAGTTCAATTTACAGCAAAAAGAACAGAAATTAAAAAGTGGCAACATTGTAGTGTCGTCCCGTTTTCTTATATATATTGGTTTGAAAGGGACGACACTACAGTGTTGGCACTTTTTAATTTCTACTCTTTTTTGCCAAGCTGTAAACAATAATGCATCTTATCTGACAAATAAAAATACTGAAGTCTATTATGCCGACCGGCCTTGATCTCTGCGTGGACAACATTGAACAAAAGCTCGGTAAAAAACATCTAGGTATGCAATGCAAGTAATCTTAATTAGAAGCCAACTTTTTATTTATTACACTTTTTTGGCTCTTATCGATATGTATGTAGGTAGTATCTACTTATCTAGTGTTAGGTAGAGGTAGATAATCTAAACTAAATTTGGGGTACATATATACTTATAACGAGATTTCCTCGGGACACAAGCATTCCTTATTTTTGAGGTTTTTTTAGTGTTATAGCAGAAATTGAGAAAAAATAGATACTACAACAGTGGCTGTGTGAGCTGTAGACCTCGCAATCCCCTATAACTCTGCAATTTACTCTTGGCTTTTCGGCGCGATTCGGGAAAAGATATGAAATAATAAAGATATGTGACGTTCCACGGCAAAAGGTACCTTATGGCGGGTGGCTCTTACGCTATTATTAACGCCGTTCCAATATTCAGCGGGGCCAATGGTACCTTTTTCCTTGGAACGTCACATATCTTTATTATTTCATATCTAATAAATCTCTAATTCATTTCCCGAATCGCGCCGTTTATCTTGCACGGAGCATCCCAGAGGTTGTGTGGGTACAAGAGGGCGGTGTACGATTATTTTCTAAATTTTCTAGTAATCTTAAATAATTTAAGTAATTATTTATTACTTACCTAACGATGCTGCTAAATATTGACGCCATTTTAATCTAAATTGCGCCTTGAACGTATCAAACATCACTCTCTATTTAATTCATAAAACCACAAATAAATTAATCACTTGTAAACTCAATTTGAAACACAATATTTATTAGTTTTCTAACAGACTTTTTTTAAAGTGTTTGTTAGTTTTCGAACGGATTTAAAAAAAATAGTTTCTAAACGTTTTTTTTTAATTGTTAATGTACTTAGACGCGTGCACTCTCTGCCATAGCTGTTAATTTGTGGTAGCATATTTGCTTTGTCTCTTGTCCTAGGACCGTTCCCTTCACATTTTTTTGTTTTGATTTGTTTGTTATAAAAACTTAATTGCTGTTTAAGCCTGTATTGCCTATAAGACATTTGAAGGTCGCGGAGACGACCAAGGAAATGTTTTGATGCTATCACATGAGTAAATAGTTATTTACGATACAAGTGCGGGAAAACCGAAAAATCGAAGGGGGTGTATTAAATAGACACGAGTTGCGAATTACCTATTCGCACGTGTATCGTACAACGTTTTACAGTACATATGACCCTTTAAACTTTTGACATACGCACGAAAACTGCTATTTTACGCACTAGTGCGGGAAAATAGGACCATATGTACTTTAAAATAATTTAATGTAGGTAATGTTTTTTTTTACAATTTTTTTGTCAGGGAATACGTACTGGAAGAAATACGTTGTAGACGAGTTTTCCCTGATAGTCCAAGTAAACATATTTCAGATGTCAGGTAAGGTATGGCACTCGTTTTGATAAAAACCAGTGCAGTGTATATTTTTAGTTTTTTTTTTCATAAAAAGCGGGGCCCGGATTCGTTTCGAATGCAGCCCGGAAAGCACTAAGATGAGAAAGGCTTACCATATAATTAAATTTAAGTGCGTATAATATTATGAATCCTTTTTAGTTTCAATTGCTTTCGTAATACAGAGTAGGGAAGTATAGAGTTAATCCTCTCTGATCTGATAAAATGACAAGGTAAGTTTTTCGTGGTCTCTAGCGATCCTGTTTTTACTCGTACAAGGATCTAAATAAATGCGGCCTAGATACGGACCCAACTGTAATAAAAGTACCTTAGCTATACCAAAACAAATCATTAAGATATCGTAATATCAAATCACTTATCTTCCTCTAAACGTGTCCAACGATTACGATAAATATCAGAATAATTACGATTGCCCTTGATATTGAATGCAGTTAGAATGTATTTTTGTCGCCAGTCAACTTTGGATCCTTCCGCTTTTTGCTTAGAGTTGTTTTTACCGTGTCTTCGTTCCAGTGGATAGGCTTGGTTAATTGTAATTTGTGGTTTTTACAAGTAAAGGATAATTGCGAAACGAAAGTGTTTAGATGAACTTTTTGTACGTGGTTTTATTTTAAACTTAATTGTTTAGAATTGGAGGCTAAAGGTCAAATGAATAATTGAAGTTAAAACTAGTAGTGTGGTCCATATGGTGGGTTCGATTAATGATAATTTTAAACTAACTTTTATTACAATTTTTCAACTTCAACTTACATTTTAATAATTTACAACACTGTTTATATAATTTATTGAAGGCGGTTTGGTAGGTTTAACAGTTATTAAAAAGGGTAAAATTGCAAGTCATTTATTTCAGAGTCCTTTTTTAGGGTTTTTTTTCTTGATCTTCGAAGAAAATAATGAAATAAAAAGAGACATTATGTAAAGGGCAACTGTCTTTTATAGAGAAAGTGTATAACACATTTTTTTTTATTTTAATGTTTATTCTCCGGAAACATATAAAATGGCCAACCTTTGCTACTCGGACTCGCGCTACTAGTGTTCCGTACCATCACAGATTTTTTTACGTTTTTTATCTCAACACCGCCTAACGTTTAATCAGTTTTTATCATGCTTTACCTACCAATATTCTTGTAAGTAACATGATATTTACTCGTTACAATACTAACAGTAATTAATGCAGTACGGTAGTGATTATAATTTAACTGTTTTTTAAATGTATCTAGTAGGAAATAAACATATAATAACACATATTTAGCTACTTTTTAAATTAAATAAGACTATTTAATAGAGTTTGTTTTTCTTAAGTGATAGTGTAATAATAATAATAATACCCCCGCGGGGGCAGCTTGTGGCGAGCTGACGGTGAGTGGCGACACCGCGGACCCCTATTCCATAGGGCCCTGTCATCTGGCCCTCGCCTCTGTGTTTGCCTTGATTGGCCTGGCCGGCCAGAGTGGAGTCGCAAGAGCGGGACCTATGCTCCAGGTTGGAAGTGTAAAATGTCATAACGCCGGCGGCCCTTGAACGGATTACCGGGATCTGGCTACCGCAGACTCACCTCTCGACAACCTCACAGCCGCTCCAAAGGGTTGCCCTGTTGTCGCACTGTGCGTGCGGCCATTGCGGGGCCCACTCAATGAGTTGGCGAGTCACCACCTGTCTTATACAATTTTGAGACTGATTGTCACGGCAGGTGTCCGCTAGTCTCTCCCATAGCCCATTATCCAGTCCATCCAACTTTCAAATCTATAGCCCATGACCTTAGTTCCCATCGCAGTCCAAAAGTGCTGCACTGCAATAGTCTTTGCACCTGGCGGGGACCATCTCCGGATGTATCACATTGTGCGTTCGGGGATGGTATCCGCCACGTGTATCCCTTGCTTTTTAGATTAAAATGTCTTAAAGGGCCTCTGCGCTGTTGGCTTCGGCCCCACGTACGCCTCCCAAAGGTCCGGGACCCCATGGTCCCGAGATATGGAAAAGACATACAAATAATAATACTACGTAGCACATTAAAAAAACGTAAAGCTTCTCACGCTTAGGAAATTCATTTATTTTCAATTCTATGGACTCTGTCCGGACTATGTCATTTTTACTTCAATCTAGTTAGTATTAGTGTTAATACTCTATAAAATAATATTAACATTAAAAACATAAGTTACATAAATAATATTAACATTAAAAACATAAGTTAGTAAATACCAGTATCCAAAATGGTTTACCAAGGATATTATTCAAAACATTAAGAATAAATATTACCACCTTAAAAAGTTTAAAGAAACTGGAGCCGTATATAATCATGAACTTTTTAAGTACTATAGAAGCCACGTAAAACTTTTGATAAATCAAGCATACCAACAATACAAAAATAATATAGAGCAGGATATTATTAGCAACCCAAAAAAAATCTGGGACCACGTCAAGAGTAAACGTAATGACCGGCGTCAACATAACGATTACACTTACCAAGACCAACCAGTGGCAGGCCAAGAAGCTGCTAATGCTTTTGCTGAATACTTCGGTAGTGTATTTCAGGCCGAGGAACCGCGGCTAGACCCTACGGAGGCTGCACAAAAGAGTAAGGGAGACGCGACGTGCGTCAATCTAGATAGTGTTGACATCTCGGACTTGAGCCGAGCGGCGCGTAGATTGAAACCGCGCTCCTCCGCGGGTCCTGACGCGATCCCTCCATTTTTAGCTAAAGACTGTATACCTGTATTTCAACTCCCGCTTCTATACATTTATAATCTCTCGCTAAAAACAGCTATCTATCCTGCATGCTGGAAAAGGTCTAGGGTTACTCCAGTGCCCAAAAGTGGGTCCGGTAAAGACGCCACGGGGTATAGGCCAATAGCGGTACTTTCAGTTTTCGGCAAGTTATTTGAAACAATCATTGATCACAAAATAAGTCAACAAATTTCAGCTCAGCTTGTAGACAATCAACACGGATTTCGCAGGGGCCGCTCTACCACCACTAACCTTTCCGACTTTGTGGACTATGTTGCAACTGCTATGGATGGTCGACGACAGGTTGATGCGGCATATTTCGATTTTAAAAAGGCATTCGATGTTGTCGATAATGATATTCTACTCCAAAAATTCGCTGCAATAGGGTTCACACCGCATTTAACCACCTTTTTCGCCAGCTATCTGCATAACCGTAGTCAGTTCGTACGTCTAGCAGGATATGACTCACAACCTTATTTCACTCGCTCAGGAGTTAGCCAGGGAAGTACTTTAGGTCCTACTCAATTTCTAATAATGATTAATGACTTGCCGAAGATCGTCAGTGCCGCTAAATGTCTAATGTTTGCAGACGATATGAAATTGTTTCTCGACATCAAATGCAATGAGGACTCCCAACTTTTACAACGTGATATTGACGCAGTGGCAAAATGGAGCGAAGACAACCGGCTTCCATTCAATACTTCAAAGTGTAAGGTGATTACTTTCACTAGAGCCAAAAACCCTATTTTTGCGACTTACCACCTCAGTAACACGGAGCTGCACAGGGTACACGAGATACGCGACCTAGGACTGACATTAGACACACAACTCGACTTCAGACTACACATGACGATGACCTGTAAGAATGCCTGTAAAGCTCTGGGATTCGTTATAAGGATAGCCTCTCAATTTTCTAGCACCAGAATAGCCTTAACACTTTATTACGCTTATGTTCGGAGCCGATTAGAGTACGCAGCCGTCGTGTGGGACCCGCACGAAACAAAGTATGGGCTCATGCTTGAGCGAGTTCAACGAAAATTCGCTAGGTACGTTTATAAACGGACTTACGGATACTAACCATACCTCTTTCCATCCCGCTTTGTCCTGGGAATGGTGGGCCTCGATACTTTGGAGCTCAGACGAAAACTGATGTTAATAGTGCATTACCATTCTCTGGTCCATGGCGGGATCGACAATCCCACTGTTTTGGGCCGGGTGGGTCTAGCAGTTCCCACGCCGAGCTTCCGTTTGGAAGGTGCGAGTACTGGCGGCGCGCGCCCCGCGCGGCGTTGCCGGCGCCTCCTGGCGAGCCCTGAGACACGCACTGTGCATGCCGCAAACGCGCCCACCGCCCGAGCCATCTCTCTAATAAATAATATACTCACCCAGGTCCCGGATGCCGACTTATTCTCTGACAGGTTGGGGAAATTTATCATTGCCACCATGTCTGCTCTAAACCTTACCGAACTTGGTAGTTAATATTAAATATTTACCTTTGTTTAAGGCTATGCCACTATTTGTATTTGTTTTCCTATCTGCTTCCTAATTCTATTTGTTTTGTTTTCACTGTATTTGAGTTTTTACTTCTTTGAATTTATAATTTGTTAATGTGTCTTATCTTCTATTTTACCGTGTAAGCGAATTGGTAAACTACTGTAAGCTTATATGTGAGAAATAAATGGTATTGTATTGTATTGTATTGTATTGTATTGTATAAGCATAAGCATAAAATAATAGACAAACAAATACGTAGCATACATAGAAATAGTAAGTACACATATTTATGCCAATTAAACTTTATGTATTACCCCAGATTACCCAGCCTATTAGAGTCGGATCAATAAAAATCTGCAGCGGATTTGATAGCCCACGCAGTGTAAGTGTTAGGTAGGTGTTTATACGTCATAACTTCATAGAAGTTTGACGTTTAAAATAACACATGCACTGCGTGGGCTGTCAAATCCGCTGCAAACTTTTCTTGGACTGACTCTAATACCTATCATCAGTACCACGATAGTCAATGGTTTTTACTTTTTTTGCAACGCGTTTATTGTAACCAGATTCCAATTAGCCAGCACCCCAAGTGCCGCGTTAAAATATTGTGGCGGGACACTTTCTCGCCGCGACACCGACGCCATATTGATTTTTCTTTTTAAACGAGCAGTTTTTGTTTTCAGCCAGCATCACAGCATCGTCGTGATTGTTTTTTTTAAACAAAGTTTATACGATACGTTCGACGATAACAAGAGCATTTTTTGTTATTGAGGAGTTTAGGTACGAGGAAAGATAAAGAGTGTATTATATATTTTAACACAGTAAGTAAGTACTCCTAGCGTCATCTGTTATTATTTGCTATTAAATGATACCAGTTGAGCAGGAATGCAGTTTCCATTCTAACTTTATTCGCCTTGAGCCCTTGAGTATTCTCAATGTGCACTGCTGTAAATTACCTGCTCACACTCACAGATGGCGTTACAGGTATGCTACTGCATACTTTTTAAATGATGTATTTTAGTAATCAATGTATAATATACCACACTCAACTTCGGTTGGAAGTTAAGCGAATGCTTACAAAAATCAGAATAGGATCAAAAGATAGGTAGGTAAACTAGATGAAATGATTGTTGCAGAAAAATAAACACCACTTAAAAAGTAACACATTGCACGAAATATACACCAAATGATTTTATAAATCAAATGAAAACGAACAGATTACAAACGCGTATCAAAACCGAATCGGACCTTTTTCCCCGCCACCTCTATCGTCTTTTTGCTCATCGATTTCAAAGCCGTATGTTTTTGAAAAAGGAACGTCGCTGTGAGAGCATCCACTAATTGATGGTTCGGACGGATTCGACGCGCTGCGTTCGTGTAATGTTGAAGTATCGATAAAATCGATAAAAAGTTGGTGAAAAAAGTCGATGTATCGAATCGGTTGGTACGCCTGTCGGCACCAAATCTGTTTGGATGTCCACAGATGTCAGTGGGAATCGAAATGCGTTGAAATTAGTTGGATACAAACATGTGGCAATTTGAACGTATTATTGTGTTTTAATTAGGGAATGTTATGAAAGACGGTGACTGTGCATAATATTAATTGCTTGAGGGATACGAGTGGCAGACGGAATTGAGATTATTTGTCATTGCTTTGAATGGTGAATCGTTGAAATTTTTACAACTTTTGTAATGCTTTGTAGGATTGATACCACTATCGCAGTGCTGTAATATTTTATTTAGGTATAGGTCAATTTCGTTTCGTCTCTCTTCTTTAGGTACAATACCTCGTCCCAACGTCGTTTATACTTTGTTTGTTGGAACTAATGGTTGAATAAAGAATGCCTTATGATGATATTAAGTCCTAAGATCTTTCTTTTTCAAAATGTTGAGTTGAGTATAAGTATTTATATTATTTGTTCTTATCTAATTTTATAAGTGGTATAATTACAAAAATGTGTAGGTACTGGGAGATGTCTCTTAACTAATGATGTGTTCAATCTCTACTTTGTTTTAAATGGAAAGAAATAATGTAATTTAATTTGTTCTTAGAGACTTCTCTTTCATTGTACACGTTACGGTGATTATGCAAAACAATAACGGGTTTTACGCAAGATAGGCGACGCCCGAACCGAAATAGTTACCTCCCCGCCCCTTTATTCCAATGACCCCACAAAGTCAAACCCTTAGGCGAACCAGAGAAACACTGATTTAGGTACTTCCGTAACAATCATGTCTCATCGGAAATGGCACTGCATTTGTTCGTCTCCACTATTTTCGAGGGCGATAAGAATAACATCCCAGAGGGCAATTTGTCACACATCGCGACAGAATGATTTATCGCCATCCACAAAGACTGAATTAGGCCCCCTCGTAAACCAAACACCCAATTTGGGAGTCATTACGGGCATAAAATCTATAACATGTAAAGTAAAACCGGTCGTAATGACGTTATAATACGGTTCAATAACTGTTTTAAATCATATTATTATCTGTGGAAATTAGTTTGATCTATTTATAAAGTTCCCGCCAAAATTGTCTATGGTTTCCCGCCATTTTGCCGCGCTGTCATTTCTTAAGGATGCGTTCGCATTCCTCTACTAATTGTATGTATCGCGCCGTACGAATCCCATTTGTCAATTGTCGCGGGGCCCCCTGTTCATAATTAGTTAGTTAGTTATTTCTGGAACGCTTTGACGGCTTATTAAGATTTCAAATTGAACACAAATTAGATGTCACGCCTAACTTATTTCTTAACTGGTATCGAGATGTGTTTTCCCGCTGAAAAATTTGTCTGTCGACGACGTGAGGACAGGTTCGTTTTCCGGACGTCAAAAAGCTATCTGTTAAGTGGCGACATCTACATCTGTGTTCCATATTGCTTGGTTGATGTCTTGTTCTATTGGTTTTTGTAGGCTGAAATTAGTCAAAAATAATAAGACTTCACTTTGTTAATCTACCCTAAGACAGATTTGATACGATATCAATATGGAGCTTCTAAGTGTAGATAGATGTGGAGAGTTCATAAAGTTTAAATATGTATTTATTTACCTATATTCCTTTTCTTATTTCTATTAACAATAATTAAAGAACCAACCTGTAAAATATAAAACTTTATATACTTACTATTTGTTACTTTCCTAAGTTTTACTTAGATAAAATATGGTAGCATTTGTAGTCTGGCAAACCTATATGTCAGCGGAGAAAGACGAAAATAAAACGAACGAAACGAATGAAGGAACGAGATGTATGGGAGCTATATCCCAATTTTGGCACGATATGTCTATACAAATATTACAAATCAGGCCAACATTTTTATTTTTTTCTGTTGACTGCTTACTGAGAAAGTTAGTTTATCAGATTATATGTATCTCCAAGATACATCGTATGCATGATCAAATAAAAAGATACAAATAAACTTAAGAGAAACAACTTGAAATGAGATCAATTAGTAAAAGTCAATGCATCATGTATAAACGGCACAATTAGGAGTGCGATATCATGCGCAGGAGCACTTCAAAGTCACTAACAGGCAATAACGATCGAGCGCAATCGGTTCCATAACGCCTTATGTACCAATCGTTGGTCAAATCAAAATATGGCTACGCTTAATGTAGTTGCTTTAAAAAGTAAAGGTAGGAACACTTATTTTTTCCGAAGAGCTTTTTTATACAATATCCCTCCCAATTTTTTTTATTAAACATGAATGGCCCGTTTTTATTGGAACCTGCTTAGCGCTATAGGTAAAGTGTCATTCTATGGAAGTTGCTAACTATGTAAACAAACCGCCATATTGAAATTGTCTCTGAATGACGTATTTACTAGTGACTTTTGTTTACATAGTTAGCAAGTTCCCTAGAATGATACAGGCACAATCAGCAGTAAAAGTAGCGGTAACTTAGGTCGCAATTTATTCGCCTTTGAGTGTGTTTTATGTTTTATGCGAAGTAGAACAATACAGCCCCACCGACTGCCGACCGAATCTCGGGCCTTTCTCACGTCGATGATATGATTAGTCGCTTATGACATTATTCCTTTGTGTCTGACCAGCGCCCGCGCATATAGCTGTGATTTATTAGCCTACGTTCAATTTACTCGAAAGACGGTTATTTTATTTTTATTGTCGATTCATTATGAGACATTTGGGTTCTGTATTCCATTCATTTTCATATCAGACCAAGTTAACTCTGCAGCGGGAGCACCTTGAACGTGAAATTCCTATAAAATATTATGGATAGTGGCACTGCCTCAATTGTATATACTCATTGTAAAATATGTGCAGAATTAGTTCCTCTTTGTAACGTTTGACTTGGTACGAGATGTACGTGGGATGGAAGTCATGTGACGCGAAAGGTATTAGGAATGAATGTGGAGGGAGGTAAGAAGGGAAGTAAGAGGAAAGGAAAACCAAGGAAAAGGAAAAGGACTCAGTGGCGGATTCGCAGTGTTAGCCGCCCTAGGCTCCAGGCCCTGTAACCGCCCCTTTCTCAGCACCCATCATATTGACTACATTTTGAGTTATTTACTATCATCAGATTTTTTTTTGTCACAATTTGCCGCCCCAAATATCTTGCCGTCCTAGGCCCGAGCCTACTGGGCCTTAGGGCCAATCCGCCACTGATGAGACTGTGTGTTGAGAGATGGTATGAAAAGAAAGGGTGAATGACGAGATGACGAACGACGGAGAGGTCCGACTCCAAAAGACGGGAATAAAGGCAAGCGAATGCTGATGTAGCGTTTGACTATCGAATTTAAACTGTTGTGAGACATACTAACATTGAATAATTTTACGGTTTAGACTCACTTGTTTTTAGTCACTCGCGCGACATGTTTCGGAGAGCCTAGGTCTCGCGCGATACACGGCCGTCGTTAACGCTGCTCGCACTGTTACTGCTTGAGAAAGGAAACCTAGGCTCTCCGAAACATGTCGCGCGAGTGACTAAAAACAAGTGAGTCTAAACCGTAAAATTATTCAACGTTGCGCAACTTTACTGGACAATAATTCTTTCAGACTGGCTGTCGGCCTCCGCCTAGGCGCCGAAATAGTTGTCCCCCACAGCTGTCCCTGCGGAACAGAAGTTGACAGTCTGGGCTCCCACGGCCTCTCCTGCCGAAGGAGTGCCGGCCGCCTGTCCCGCCACGCCAGCCTCAACGATGTCATCCGTCGGGCCTTTGTCAGCGTGGGCGTGCCGGCCGCGTTGGAACCAGCCGGTCTGGCGCGCGACGATGGCAAGAGGCCCGATGGAATAACCCTCATCCCCTGGCAGATGGGACGGCCGCTCATCTGGGATGCCACATGTGTAGACACCCTAGCGCCGTCCCATCTAGTCGCCACGTCTCAGAGAGCTGGCGGCGCGGCAGCAGCGGCTGAAACCCTAAAACGCCGCAAATATGCTGGTCTTACAAACAACCACATATTTGCGGCGTTCGCGGTAGAGACCCTGGGGCCGTGGTGTCGTGACGCCCACAACCTTTTTAAAGACCTTAAAAAAAGACTGTTGGAAACGACGGGTGACCCTAGGGCTGGCTCATTCCTAGGCCAAAGAATAGGCATAGCTATTCAGCGTGGGAATGTAGCCAGCCTTATGGGCACACTTCCGCAGGGGACAGATCTGGGGGATCTAAGGTAGGTGGGTAAGTTTTATTTATTTATTTATTTTATTAGTTTTAGTTTTAATTTATTTAGTCTATACTTAATTTTAATAATAGTTTGTATAAGTTTTGTTATTGAATAAATTAAAATAATGTTCAACGTTTGACTATATTTGTTTTAAAGCACTTTCTTAACAGATTCCTTTATTAGCGGAACCCTAATTCTCGCCTCTTGGTAGATTTGTTAAATACAAATTGGTGATTAAAATTCCGTGCGCTCCTGCGAGCATTCGGAGCGAAGCGAGGGTTTCTTTATGAGTTCCTGCGGGTTCCGGATGTTTTGACTGCTGTTAATAAGGACATTTGACTGTTGCGGATTAAAATTGATACCTTAATGAGTTCGTCTAAGCTAACTTCGCACTGACTCGAACAGAACAAAGTAAGAGAGTGCCACTATAAACGTCATATTTCATAGAATGACATGACATGACACTTTGAAACTATAGTCTGTATCTTTAGGTGTTTAAATAAAAGTACGAATGTCGAAAACCGTTGGAAAATTCCGAAAACGGACTCTTATTATGATGGGATTTTGGGTCATTTTCATCTGATTTTCGGAATTATCCGAATTTCGGAATTACCCGAGTAAACCTTATAGTTATATATAACATTTATTGGTTAACCAACCAAATGCAAAACCACCTGGATCTGTCACTGAACGACCTGACTTTAACCTACATTATTTGATCATATAATGTTTTCATCTACCCTCAAGTCCCTCAACTGGCTTAAGGAGCCATTTGAGGGTAGATTTTGTTTACTTTTATTTAATGCATTCACTGCCAGGGGGCGTGGCCTAAGAACAAACTTGTATGACGGTGAACGCACATGTGCGTTGGGGGCAGTGAATGTGTTAAATACCTAAAGAAACAGACTTCAGTGCAAGCTGGCTGAAACGTCGGAAAAAGGTAAAATAATGAAATTTAATCGCGTTAGACTCGTTAATGTCATTTATTATGTGTACTTACAAAACGATAAATTGTTAAATCCTCTTGAGCCTGAAAAAAATAAATTTGTAGATACACCTACCATTGCCTACCATTAATTTGAGAGATCACTTCGACATTTGGATGGCCTAGCATCCTTAATGATCACTTAAAAATAAAAGTGTCATAATGAATCCAGATAGAATTTTAATTGGTTCAGTCAACGACGTCAACGTATGAACTGGCAGTTGTGTGCTGAAATATTCAACGATTTATCTTTGGTTTTTGGCGCTGAGCCAATACCATATTTTTATTTTATTACATTTTTGCATTGACATTTTATGTTCAATTTATATTATTGCTTTTATATATTGTATCGAATTTATTTACATTCAAGGTATATATTCGTACAGTGGTACTACTAAACGAAATTAATAACTACCTTAAATCTAAAATTAGACCCTTGAGGCAGGACCAAGGATGCTGGCGGCATTTCCACGCTGTATCGCAATGCTGCATTGCGTGTTTAGTTCTTCGATAGGTACATTTTCTATGTGTCTTTAGCTGGGAGAAGGGGAAGGATGAGATGGGTCAAAAACGTTCGGGAAAACCGGCATCTTTTCTGTGGACATTACAAAAGTTAATGATTTAGGTTTTAGGTTTTCAATACTTCCATAATTATTCTATTAGATTTTATTTATTTAGGTTATACTTAATTTTAATAATAGTTTATAAGTTTTGTTATTGAATAAATCTATTTGATACTTCCATCATAAAAAGTTTAAGAAGCAGAACGTTTATCAGTACGAAAAGTACAAAAATTAAGCTTAAAAGTCATATAATATTGAATAATGCCAGAAAGTGACATTGTAAAAGTACAAATATTTTGGGGAAATTCAAATATAATTAATAAAAAAATTGTCATTACATCTCTTTGTCGACACAAACTCTTACTCTAAAATCTTTTTGCAGCAATAAATATGTCTGTAAAGTCGGTTTACGAACGATAATTTTGCGTAATAACGTCATAACAAAACATTACCATTACATTACGTAACGTTACAATGGAGATTCGTCCACAACGTTTTACCATGGATATTAAATTTTGTCCACAACGCGACACTTTTTCGTGGGTGCTACCGGTGTTCAATTGTTCATCGATTTATAAGACGTTATCACGTCAAAAGCGCGTCCTTTAACTTCGCAAGTCTGTGGGTCCAGTCGGGCGTTTTTTCGCAAACTTTTTTAATTAATCTGAGGCCCGGACGGATGGGATTTCAGCCAGACTTGTTTATTAATGAGAGGAGTTTTATTGTCTCGCAGATTTATATCCAAGATTTGTTTATACACAGGGTAAACGTGGGATAGCTGCCCGTAATTTATTTTTTATCATAAAACATATAACATGCCTTACTCTACCTTAGTATTTTAATATAGTTATTTATTCAATTTTTTTTTAAATTAAACCCAACCAAAAGATACTTGAAGGAACTGTCATAGGATAGGGGCCATCATTTAATTCGAAAGGTAAGCTTTGTAGCCATCATTTGGGCACTTCCATTAGCGAGACGTGAACCTAATTGCTATGTATGATGCTAAAAACATTTATAGGTCTTTTAACTATATCTTTACCAATGCGAGACTTTATTGGTACATAAAAATATAAACTAAACAACTAAAACTAAACTACATGCAATATAAAACTTAAAATAATCTTATAAATAGACTTATAAATAAAGAATGCTCCCCAGAATAAAAAATGCTCCTATGTCTTTGCCTATACTAGACACCAGAATAACACCCCACCATGTGCATGGCTGTGTGCGTATTAGGTACTGGAGTCGCCTTTAAGAGCTTACCCCTCTGCCAAAAACCTTGCACAATTGTACGAACTTTTGTATGGACTGACATTTATCTGACATGGCCATTTGTACGTTACGTGCAAAATAGCCATACTGCAGTTGACGTGCCCCTCTCCCGCAAAAGTTGGCAGACTGTTTTGTACAGAAAACAAGGCGTCTCCAGTTACAAAATGCTCTAAGGTACCTAGGTACGTATAGTACAAAAGGGACGGGTGTTTCCGGGTGGATGCCCACGTCGACACTGCGAGTGATTAGGGCAGATTACGGGCTTGTGTTCACGCCCTAACCTAACCTACAGACCTAGAGTCCGACCAAGCTAATTCTGCACAGACTTTCCTATTAAAAGGTGTTATTTTTTGTGAGATTTTTAATTATTTAAGAGGGGCTCCCATACAACAAACGTGATTCTTTTGCCGTTTTTGCGTAATGATACGGAACCATTCGTGCGCAACTCCTACTCGCACTTGTCCGGTTTTTTATTCATGTAAATTTTATAAATATAGCGAGGCATAGTAATATTAACCTCCACGGGCTCGCAACCGTTACCCTGAACCAATTTAGGTGTATTTCCTTTTCTTAGTTATTCACTGAATAGCTCAGCAGGCAAATTGATGCGATTGATTTATTTTAGGCGCTACACATTAAAGTAGATTCATTTAAAAGCTCGTATTTTTGTTATCTGCCTCTCTATCACTCTTGCATATGCGAGCGAGAGCACATAATAAATAATAATACTAGGTACAGAAGACTCACTCTCTAACAAAACGCGTCTGCTACGATCAGGACAGATATGGCCGCCAGGTGGCGACAGCGCCACGCGCGGCTTATGGCTAGCCACCAAAGTTGGTGTGGAACGGATGTACTTCTAGCTACCTGTAGCAAAGCGACGAAATCGCGGAGTGACGCCTGGCGAGAGATCGATTTATGATGTTCGCGGTAGGGCCTCTGATTACAGTGATTACGAACGCAGCGGGAGCTGTCAGTTAGCCGCGGGGGCCTCATTTTGTGTTTCAATTGGTTCCACTAGCGTTGGTGAGTTGAGGTTTTGGGTAAGCCGGAGAATAAACAAATGATAAAAAACCGGCCAAGTGCGAGTCGGACTCGCGCGCCTCTACGCAAGGTTCCGTACCTCTACGCAAAAAACTGCAAAAAAATCACGTTTGTTGTATGGGAGCCTCACTTAAATATTTATTTTATTCTGTTTTTAGTATTTGTTGTTATACTTATAGCCGATAACGGCAACAGAAATTCATACATCATCTGTGAAAATTTCAGCTGTCTAGCTATCACGAACCAACAAGAACCAACAAGTCTATCCTAGAGGAGCTGAAGATCACCACACGGCTCTCTACAAAATGTCAAGAACGCGCACTCAGCTTCTTTGGTCATATCATGCGGTCTAAAAAGCACGACCTAGAAAGGCAAATTATCTTGGGCTAAATAGAGGGCAAGCGAGCGCGAGGAAAAGCACCCACGAGATGGTCTGATGTTGTGAAGAGAGTGGTTGGCGGCAACATGCAGTGCGTGACCCATATGGCTTATGATCGCACACTGTGGAGACGTAGCATACATGGTCGCGATCCTCAGCAATGAGGGACCGAGGAAGAAGAAGAGAAGCTATCACGGGTCATCAGTTTCATGAGATACAGCCTGTTGACAGACAGACGGACAGACAAACGGACAATGGCGTCTAAGTGATAGGGTCCCGTTTTTACCCTTTGGGTACGGACCCCTAAAAAAGGTTAAGGTACTTAATGTCATCTAAATATCTGTTTAGAGTGATTCTTTGATACAAGATATAGGTATCTTGATGTCATGTCCAATTACCTGATACCCGTTTGGGTGCAATCTGGGGCGAAACAAAGTCATCATTATAAATTGATTTTATTTGTGTATTATTTATTTTGACATGTCCACTGCTGAACATAGGCTTCCCCCTTTTTTGGGGGGTGAATGCCATAATCGCCACGCTTGGCAGGCGGGTTGGCGATCGCAGTCGAGTACACCGAATTTGATGGACGCTGCTGCCCGTCCATCGGTGGTCTTGGACGTGGTTTAAGGACATACCCGGGTCCTGGACGCAGTTTAAGGACATACCCGGGTCCCCTGGACGCAGTTTAAGGACATACCCGGGTCCATTTGACATGTGCTTGACATTAAAGGTATTGAATTGAATTGAATTGATCTACAATTAATACAATCAGACGTTACTTTTTACGACTATGTTACATAGTATTTAATAATTTAATAGCATACAAAAGTAAATTTACAAGATAATCACAAGCAAACATTAAAAGCCTAAAGTTGCCTGGAGCATCGTCCCCAGGACGCTTGCTGCGTTTCCCGTTACTTTGCGGAAATCCATATTAATAGTCTGTTCGAGATCCTGAAAACGGTGAAAAATAAAGATAAAGCTCCTAAAAATACGTGTGATACCTCATTAGATTCGTCATGATGTCTAGAAAAATGAATTCGAAGCGTGTATTAGCACACAAGAAATATCAAAAGTTATAAGCAAAAAAAGGGAGAAAACAGTAAATATTTTTTATTTCCCCAATATCTCAAAAAGTATTCATATTTAAGAAACGAAAATTCATATTTTTAAAGAGGAAGATATTTCCAATAAAACATTTCATACTTGCAGAACTGTATCTCCTAACTCCTATTAAAGGTACCAAAATATTAAGTATTTACTTTGTTTATCCGCGAAAAGTAACTTAAAATGGGTAAAATTATTTTATTTTATTTTATTTATTTATATATGATCAGAGCCGCTTAGGTATCTAAGCCGTGTCTTTATTTTGACTTGCTTAATCATTATTTTTTCTAAAATATGTTGCTCATCTGTCTCGATATTAGTGTGCTACTCTGCAGCGGCGCCACCATAATGAATACCAATGAATTATATGGTGAAAGCCGGTGGTAGTCAAGCCGGTAGGGATCGAGTTCTATGTACCTACGCCCTGCCACTGCAGTAATAGTGCTCAAGTCCAGAAGTTCTGGCGCCAGATAATGGTTAATGGACGTCCGGTGATAGCGCTCCCAGCGGGGCAAGGTACGCGAAGGAATCCCGCTCTTTTTATATGAACTTCCATTCCTATACAGCCTGATTTGGTTACGTTGGCTTATTATGGTCGCATTTTAATTGTTTTCAGAGCTATTGCATGTGTGTTCGGGTAATTCCGATAAAGGAGTCCTATAATTACAACGTAATACCTGTGACTCCTATGAGTGGTTTTTGAATGTTTTACGTGATTGCCAATTTTCTAAATTACCCAAAATACACTTTAAGAAAATATCGAGACGCTTACAAAAATATTTCCAAAATATAAGTAAAAAAATAGTAATAATCAAGAAATCTAATAATGATCAATCTGAAAAAATATGTTTATGCTATTAGGTATTTTTTTACCAAAAGTTACGCGTCAAATAAATATATAAATTATACAAGTACCTAAAGACCAATAAATATAAATTATAATCTTTCTAATATCTAATTTTTCGTGGTAATACAGCCTGGCAAAAAAGAGAAGAAATTAAAAAGTGGAAACACTGTACCTAGTGTCGTCCCGTTCTCTTACATAAATTGATTTGAAAGGGACGACACTACAGTGTTGCCACTCTTTAATTTCGAAAAATATATAATCGGCAGGGCGCGGTTTATATTTTTAAATGTACAGTTTATATAAATTTTTATTTGTAAGCCTTAGTTGTATGTAATTTGTATTATTATGATTATTCTTTATTAAAGTTTTATTTATAATACCTAATCGAACTTAAAAAAAAAATATTTTCTCTCATATTCGATCTCCAAGCACCCTGTAAATCGCTTTTTCTTATCGGAAGGGCGTATCGGAGCAGAAATCGTGCGTGTCATCGTGCTCTCTAAAAGGACAGAAACTGTATGAATAGCCCCGACGGTTACGTCCTTTTGTGTGCAGTTAATAGCATTGGTGTTACTAAATGACGACGATCAGCTTGGATATTGAGACAGAAATAAGAAATTTATTGGTAGTTTTAATGTAAATGGACTGAGTAAGCTCGACTTTGGACCGGGACAAGACCGATGTCGCTGGCCATCAAATTGGGGGTTTCAGAAAAAAGTGTAGGTACCATTACTTTTGACGTGATAACGTCTTATAAATCGATGAACACCGGTAGCATGCACGAAAAAGTGTCACGTTTATACGGATCTCCATGGTAACGTTGTGGACAGATCTCCATGGTAACGTTACGTAATGTAATGGTACTGTTTTCTTATGACGTCATCACGCAAAATTGAGTCGCTTAACTTCAAAGTCGGGTAAATCCATCTGTCAGATTATGCGATTTTGGTATTAAGAAAACGTAATAGGGTAGATATTTGCTGAGAGGGTCCAATGGATTTACCCGAGTTTGAAGTTAAGCGACACAATTATCGACAACCATATTTTATTTCGAAAACCTAACATCTCTTGGGTTATTTCGACGCAGAATCACGAGGACTCAAAGTATCATTTTTATGTCGCACACCTAAGACTAAAAATTTGTATGATTAAAGGAAAAAATTAAAAAAATTTTTTTTTGGTACGTATTGATATTGAGTTATTATGAGTAAATACAGATAGGGCAGAGCAAGCAGCTTTCGTACCTACATAATACCTATATTATTATTCTTTATAATTTTCTTACATCAATAATATGTTTTTAATATTATAGTTTCTTAATAATTTGGTTTTATTAAGAGTATAATACTTAGTTATTAAAGATTTTGCATATTGAACTCGTGGACCATAGTTTTCCTTAACGTTCGTTCTTTAACGTTCTCACTATCGAATGTCATTTACGGAACTCATGGTAGAGTTACTGGTCTATATAGTTGCGTGGTTTTCCGGTGCCTAATTGTTAGTACCTATTGTTTCAGCATTCCCGATGCGTGTTGTCAAACAGATTAACGGTGGCGGTCATTCCATTCACAAAGTGTGTTTCCGCGCAAACTGGCCATTAGGAGTAGGATTGTTTGTAATGTTTTTTATCATGGAAACCATACCTAGTCTACGCAGACGAAATCGCGGGCAGAAATTAGGTGGTAAGTAACAAATAAATTTCAAATATCTGTGTCATAGTTCCTAACACTTACTTAAAAACTAATTTGCTACATTAATACGACTGTAATTACCCGTATAAATACGAGTAGGTACTTATAGTGCTCAAATTCCATCATTAGATATTCGTATCAAAACAAACTGTCAAAATAATCTTATTTTCTCAGCTAAATATGTACTAAGAGAGCTAATGATTTTATCTCTATCGTTAGATCCTTATCCTACAAATGTGGCCTCATGTCATGACAGATGACCATGACCTATATCTGAGAAGTAGTTCTAGAATCTCTGGAATCTGGCGTCTAAAAATCAAGCCTAATAGCCAGTATTGTTTTAGCATTTACGACGCGTGTTGTCAAACAGTTTAACGGTGTCGGCCATTACAAACACTGCGGCCGCGGACTCCAACCACCGCCTCTAATATTCATAAGTCAATTTCCTGGCCCATTAATACGTAACGAAGTCTCGCAAATGGCCTTATCGCTCGCGCCCGATTACTTGCCGCCGCTCTCTTACATAATTCAGCGTATTAAACGAAATTGTTTAAACCTTATTGCTCGATTACGTCTCCCCACCCCTGGCACGCCTCGGGGCCTGCCGCCAATCGTAGCTCAGCCCCCTCCTAGCCCACCGAAGTCCCCGCCTCGCGCGACTCCCGTTTCAGTTGGTACCGAACGCTCCCGATAGACGGACTGGATTACAGTGTCCATACGCTTAACAATATAAACTTTTTTCTTAAGTGTCATGTGATAGTGCTTTATAAACTATTTTTTTTCAAACTGACTGAGCACGAGAATTATATCCAGACAGATGTACAGAGTTTACACATAGGCCTTGCTATGACGATGCTTGCGATGGCGCGAGGGTCAGAAGAAAGGCGAGAGGATGAGGCAGAGGCCGAAGCGGGGGCCGAAGTAGATGTAGTGGGCGTTGAAGAGGCCGCGCCCGTAGATTTAACGAGGAGGCTAGGCCTCACGAGGCCGCCGGAGAGGTCGGCGATAGCATTTTCAGTAGAAAATATTCTAGACCCTAATAAGTTTACTGGAAGGTCGGAGGTGCCGTTGAGATACGACGAGCAGTATTGGAGGCCGCATTATGATAGAGATGACAGTGATTCAGGTGAGTTTTTCTTCTACAGACTTCATTGTTTCTTTTCTTTCTTCGACATGCAATAGTTATTTCTATTGGTATAGGTATTTCTATACACGTTCATAGAATTTCTTGAGGGTACTTTTAATTAACAATTTAGGTAAAAATATCGTTATTTACGGAATGGGGACTTCAATATCAAAATAGAAATTACAGGTACAACATATCCATTTAAAAACTTTGAATTGCTTATCATAGAAACAACTTAAAAACTTACTTGGAAAGTAAAATGCTCTAGTGAAACGTATCACTTTCCGCCCACTTTGTAGAACAAAAATGACCCTTTCAGAACATGAGAAATGAAAACATTTAAATTTTAAGCAGGTAAGTAAATACTCTTTATTGCTTCAATAACAATACATTTTACATGTAAAATTACAATGAAAATTTAGAAGAAAATTATAACAATAGGCAGAAATACTACGGAAAAAGAAAACTGAAAAGGGAAAGGTAGTAGGTACAGTCAAGTGTAAAAATATGGGTAGGAATAGATAACTTACTGAAAAATATGTCCCATAGTTCTTAATTCGCTGACATATAGAGCAGGAAATAATTTTGAGATGATTTGTGCCCCCACTGTGTGTTGTGTACCCACTTGACAGTACTTAAATAAAAATGAAGTGGATTCCAATAAGGGTGGTTTTTACAAGCATTCGGTGGGGTGCCGCGCGGTTAGCGAAGTTAGTTGGATTCTTATTGGATCATATTTATTGTACCTACGGTAAAAAGTTTTTGTTATTACGAGTAGCAGTATATTATACAGATAAGGAAGAGCAGATTACTTTCGTACATGTGTTTTTACAATCTTATTTACCTACATCAATATATTGTTAAATCATTTTAGTTTTTTATTTATTTACTTAGTTTTAATAAGAGCAGTGTTTTGGTGTTATTAATGGTAATAATATTAAAATATATTATAATTACATAAATAATTCGGGACGAACGTGAATTTATTACAATTATTTTATTTCGCTACATATTGTTTTAAAAGGTTTATGTAAATAGGTACTATGTCATACAATTAAATAAATAAATTATATAATAAAGTTATTTCGGGTTCCGTTTGCTTTTGAAAAATCTAAGATACATAAGCCGGCAGCTATGTAAGTAGTTATATAAGCCCGATAAACATACCTACTGCCTTATTTTTCATCTGACGCTATAAAGATTTTTTGATTTTAGATATTAAATATATTCGAAAAAGTGTACCATTAAAATCTGTTTTAGCTTCTTTATATGATGTTCAGTCAACGGTAAAAATATGGGTGTAGACAACTTACTCAAAAATATGTCCCATAGTTCTTAATTCACTGACATAAGAGTTATGGGACATGTTTTTGAAATGATTTGTACACCCATATTTTTACCGTTGACTGTTCAATATAATCATATATTATGTACTTAAAAATATTATTTATTACATAATTGAAAATTTTTGTTTGTAAGGCTAATTAAAATAAATGCAAACCACAAATGTCAACAAACTAAACTAAATCTTAAATATACTAATATGTCATTTGGTAGGTAAGTACCATCAGTTTATTTCGACGCAGAAGACAACTGTCTAAGATTCTTTTGCAAGGGTGATACTTATAGTCCGACACGAGATAGGTACTAGAAAATTATTGAGGGCGCCACTTCCAACGTAACTGTCACATCTTTGACGTGAAATGTTTAAACATGGCAACAATTTAGTATGTAAATTTGTTAGTTCCATTTTATTTAATTTCTACTATTTTACAGGGTTGGGCAGATTAAGTGTCCTAGTTTTAAATAACCATAAAATTAAAACAAAGCTTCAAATCTGAACATTAAACTTGTTTTTATTTTAAGCATACTCTATATTTACAAAATTAATTCATAAGCTCAAATCGCTCTCCTTTAACCTGTATAACTTTACGCATTCTACCATAGAATGAGTTGCACGCGGCACGCACTACCTCATCTGGTATATCGTCACATATCTTGACTAACCGATGATTGAATGAATTTAAATTCATTCCCTGTGTGCTGCCAATCCTGCTGAGCATGTATCCCCATATAGAAAAGTCCAACGGATTCAAGTCTGGTGAAGATGCAAGCCATTCTTGCCACGGTATAAAATCTGTCAAATTTGTTCGACACCAATCTTGTGTACGTTTAATTTTGTGAGACGGGGCACTGTCTTGTTGAAAGCAATAAAAGTCATCCCCAAACAACTTTCGGATATTTTCTAGCATATGACCCTGCAACACGTTCTGAATATAATAGTCGTAGTTAATTTTTACTCCCCGGTCAATGAACAGCAGTGGTAGTTTGCCCCTAGGTGATATGGCACGCCATACCATGACAGCCGACGAACGCTTTGAAACCGCTGTACGGCTAATTTGTCTACTGGAATATCCCTTAATGAAGCACCGTAAACGCGATAATTTTGTTGATTGTGGCTATCTTGCAATTGAAACATCTTTTCGTCGGAAAAAATAATATCTTGCACGTTCGGAATTTTTGCTTGTATAAATTTACAACGAACTGGCATTCCGCGTGCATGTTGATAACAATATAAAAACAATAGATATCAAGCTGACGTCTAGAAATCATATAAAGACGCATAAATTCTCGATTAATAAAAAATAAAATAGTTAAAAAAAGTTGCGCTATATTTAAGTAAAATGGCAGTACAAAACAAGGACACTTAATCTGCCCAACCCTGTATATCGCACTATAGGTACGACTCCAAATCAGATTGAATATTTCTAAAGTACTTCGGCGAAAAAAAGTTTTGGTACAAAATAACCGCAAAAAATAAACCCAAAAATAGTTTACATTGTATACCTACTCTACACGCTTGCACGCTCGCGTTCGTAATTGAGACATCAACTTTGACACGACACCACTTGAATCGTGCGTGTGAAAAACTTGAAATCGGTATATTTTATCACTTATTGATATGCCGTTAAAGCTCAATATCATTTAGGATGTTTATTTGAGGAGTGTATTGTATTTTTTGTTAATAAACAGTTTAAACGGCGTCACGTACTCAATCTATTTTACAAAGCGGAGTAATAACTAATAGGTATTGTTGATTCAACTACCGGTAATTTTAACAACTTAATTTAAATACTAAATTATGTGTTAACAGCTGTCTTGTTAATGATTTTGACTAACTATATGTTACGAGTGTAGATGAAAAAACCTTCCTTATTTATGAATGAATTATTAACTAATTATTACAAAATGGGTAAATAAGGCTACATACTGGAATTACTATAGGTATTATGAAAATGTCATGTAGATAATGCTATAGGTATCTTGAACATATCGTTTTTTTAGGGTGGAAAATGTATTTTAACGCCGCGGCGGCGGATCCTTCGAATTGAGTTTTTAGAAACGGGATTGATCGATTAAATTATAACATACCGGTATATAATACTTTACAAACTTGCTAAAAACTTGAGGAACGGGGTGACTCATTTATGAATGCGTCAAAATATGACAAAAATAATGTCTGTACACATAGATAACGTGTCTTTGGTAATGAAAGAATGGAACAATGTTATCTCCAAATTCTTGTATTTCTATATTACAAAAACGTTACATTTCAATGTAATAAATATTGTTTAAAATTAATTGGTTTACGCACGTACAAACTTTGTGCAATATAACCTCGATTCGCGGTACACTACCGTCGGTAACCGATAGATGTAATAAATTATTAAAATATAAATATTTTCCGATTTAAAAAAAGCTTATACTTAGCAGCGACATCAAGCATTTTTTTTAAGTCGGACTGTAGGTAAGTATCTACTGACTTAGATTTAATACTTGATTAAGCGGCTAACTAACGATGGTGATATAACCTAATTGATCATTATTAACGGATCCGAAATTACTGTAATCTTGCTTGTTTTGCTTCTGTCACGCCTGTCAAACTGATCTGCTGGAACTGGGAGAACCAATTACGTGTACAATAAACTTTTTTTGACAGACATTCCGATTTTAAAGAATTTTAATTACTTTGATTTGGCTGTTGAAGTTGAACTTACAAAATAGTGGTTCTACGGTTGTTGTCACGGTTTTGCGACGGAAGACAGTTAAAGTTGGTACACTAATGCATTAACATAGAAGGTGAGATGTTGTTTATATTTTAAAGAAAACGGTTTTTTTGTATTATTACCTACTATTAAGTAGGCGTTTATAGGCGTTAATTATTCTTAATGTACATTCTAGTTTTGACGGTCTTCCTTTATTTCTCTTTTCTCTTTCATTATGACATAAAAATATTAGTCGAAGAGAAGTGGCCGGTCAGTTGACAGTCCGGAAACTGTAACGCTGTCAACGGGACAGATGTACAAAGTGGCGTCTCCTGTTTGGTTTACCTGTACGGATGTGATGGTTGTTCTTGTCTACGTGACAGCATGATAAAAGGTATCCGTCACTTTCAATCCCGTTCTTTTAAAAAGTGATGGATATTTTGTCACGTGGATAAAGTCATCCATAATAGGCCTGCTGATGCCTTAATTTATGTCGCATTATTTCAATTAAATTAAATTAGACAAAAAACAATAATATTGTTTAAGTATATGTATAATACTTTGCGCCTTATTCAAATTACAGTCATATTTTAAGTAGGTAGGTACTTAGTAGTAGTTAGTAGTGATGAAAGGCAAAATATTGTGGCAAAGTAAAAGTTATGTATGAGTCTTGCGCTAATACATATACCTACGGACAAGTATATACAAGCGAAATGCACGATAACATTGATGTCATTCTGATGTTAGTGTACTTCGAATAGGGTATAGGCTACTTTCCTACTAGTCAAATCAGCTTTTTTTTTAGAACTGTCAAAACGATTTGCTAATATGAAATTTATATGTAACATTACACAATGACGTCATGGTCAACTCACCTATTTTTTAAATTTCTATCCAATTTATTAAATAGAACTTGTGTTTAAAAATAACTGCTATATTTTTTTTTCTAATTAACATCTGGTGCTTTATTTCATGCATGGCGTGAAATAATATATTTTACGTACAGTCAAATAGCCTATTGGCCTGATAGACTCTTGCCTGTATTCGGATTTCGAGATAATTACAAGATCTAGAGACGATCTAGAGATCAACTAGATCTACATTAGATATCGACCGTTCAAGAGGACCTCCAGAATCGCGGAAACGTCAAATTTGACATATCTATCTTACAAATATCTTTAAATTATCCATATCGTAACTTGTTGAAGTCTAGTAGAAATCTAATTCATTTTCCGAATCGAGCCGATAGACTCTGTCCGGTCTGTCAGACCGGAAACAGTAACGCTGTCAACGCAACAGATGTACAAAGGTGGCGTCTGTTCCTGGTGATTTGATGCTCATATTTTTAAACGTTATATTTGATCTTTAAAATATATTATCAAATAGATGTCAAAATAATTCATGGAGATTTCAATACCTACCATCTCACAGTTTTCTGTTTTTAAGTCAGAAGTTTTTTGTAAGTCAGAGTCTCGTTTGACCGTTTTTTCTATAATTTGTTATATGCAACATGTTGCTTTAAAACTACATTAAATTTGGTGTTTAAGTCCTATAATTACAACAACTACAAAAAAATAAAAACCTATACATAGATGTATTTTAATTTTATTCAAAATTCCTAAAATAAACGTGATTTCTACTATATTTCCTAACTTGTAGTAATCGAATCGTTCTTTTATTTAACTGTTATTTCAAAGAAACTATCTATGTGTAACATATTGAATATAAAATAACTTATTAAAATAAACTAAAACTACAAACAAAATAAAAGGGTCTGTGGTTACAGACACTACCATCCACAACTGTGGGCACATTGCTGGATAATACTACATTCCGTTTGGCCACATGTTTAAGAATAGGGGCATCAACAAACATACCCCACCGCGGTGCCAATGCGGAATTATGGTGGATAATCTGGGCCACCACGGCCTCTCATGCAGCCGTAGCGCTGGAAGGATCCCCCGCCACGCCAGCCTCAACCTCAACGTCATCCGAAGGGCCCTTGTCAGTGCCAAGGTACCGGCGGTCCTCGAGCCCAACGGTCTGGCCAGGGTCGATGGCAAGAGGCCTGACGGAATGACGCTGGTGCCTTGGAGTATGGGACGGCCACTTGTCTGGGACGCTACGTGCGTAGATACCCTGGCGCCGTCCCATATTCCAGGCACCAAAGTTGGCGGTGGTGCGGCCGCATCCTCGGCCGAAAGCCTCAAACGCCGCAAATATGTAACACTAGGTAGTAGCTACATATTTGCGGCGTTTGGTGTGGAAACCTTGGGGCCGTGGGGACCAAGCGCGCGTCGCCTCTATGGGGAGTTATCAAAGCGCCTCATAGAGGCCTCCGGTGACCAGAGGGCTGGCCTATATTTTTTAGGGCAAATTTTTTATTTATAAGTTTTAGTGTTTTGCTATAAAGTTGTAAAAATGCTATTAAATAAAAATAAAATTAATACTAAAATGAAAGAAACTTACCTATAAAATAAAAACCCAATTATAATTTAACTGTAAAATAATGATTATAAGTAAACTGAAAAAACAACTAACTAAATAATACATTACTAATTCTAACCGACTTAAATTTAAAGAGTTGTCGCTATTTTGTGTAAAGCGACGCGATTTAACCGACGATACGAAAATAGCCGACTCTCCCCAAAATTTTTAACTACCTAATATTTATGTGTCAATTTCTATCGATTTTTCAAGCTCGAAGTAGGTAAAGTCATTGCGCTAGTTTTCGTCCATGCTCTAGTTTTCGTCCACTTGACGGATTAGCAAATAATATATTTCATTATTAATTTGCTAGGTAAGTACTTGTGAAATATCATTTTCATATAAATAAATATATTGTTTCGATATTAAGGATCGCAACAAGTCCAAATTTGTGCAGCAATGTTTTATATTCAAATTCCGTCAAGTGGACGAAAACTAGAGCCGGATGAAAACTAGCGCAATGACCCTATGTATGTCTACGTAAGTACGTAGGGACCTATATTGTTTTTACGACTTCCGTAAATCCCGTAAAGCAGTTATTGCGAAGCGTCCAAGCTTTAGATCCAATTTGATAAAGTTCTGCCAAATCCTTTGATCTACCCAATGGCTATGGCTACTCGGCCGTAATGTTGCATCTCTGTCGTTCGGCAGGGAAACGAAGGGGATGCAGCGTATTAGGCCAACCATGTGAAGAGATCGCTTATCTGTTTATTTGCGAATTATATTGGTTCCGCTATTTGACTGTAGATCACTTGTATAGGTACAGTCACCATCAGATATATCGGAGCGGCCGAGGTGCTCAAAAATATCTGAACACGCAGTCTAACGCCTTGACAATAGAGGCGTGTTCAGATATTTGAGAGCACCTTGGCCGCTCCGATATATCCGATGGCGACGGTACCTATAACCTATAACTATTATGTTAGTTGAGTGTGCTCAGAGCATAAAAAGGTCAACCACGGCGTTGCATGAACAAGAGATTCCCTTTGGCAGGATTGGTCCGTAGGACCCAAGGATGGATTTAAGAAGTGGAGCCACCGAGATTTTTGATGCAGGTGGGGGGGGGGGGGGTTTAAGCGTCTGCGACGTCTGAGGTTAATAATTCTTTAAGTTTAGGTTCTAAGTCAAGTTTAGTATCATTTTCAACTAAATCAAAGACGTAGACATGATTTCATCGAAATCAGTTCAGCGTTTATTGATTTCCCATACAATCCTACACCTTACCTTTCATTTTTAAGGTATTTTTTTGGAATAAAAACTATCCTATGTTCTTCCCCGGGACTCAAACTATCTCTATATCAAATTTTATCTAAATCGGTTCAGCGGTTATTGAATCCCCATACAAATTTGCTCCTCCCTTTTCACACCCTTAATGGATGATTTTTGAGATTAAAAGTTTGCTATGTTATTCCCTGGGACTAAAACTATCTCTGTACCAAATTTTAACTAAATTGATTCAGCAGCTAAGCGTGAAGAGGAATTAAAAAAAAGTATTTTTTTCATATTTTATGTGTTTTTACTTCAGAATGGTGTCATTATGATATCAGAAATGAATTCGGCACCCCCGATCTATAAAACGATACCAAGGTATCAAGATCAAGTTGAGAGTCCCCCCCCCTAAAAATTTACATCAAAAATCTCGGTGGCTCCACTTCTTGAATCCATCCTCGGGTCCTAACCTAAGGACCAATCTTGCCAAAGGAAATCTCTTGTTCATGCAACGCCGTATGTTAGGCCCAGCACCATCCGCTATGTACCTACATACGACATGGCAAGTCTAGCTATACCTGTTTAGTTTTTTAGCATTAGCATAGATTTAAAAAGAACTACCCAAAACATCATCATCATCATGAGTGTTATTCTCGGGAATTGGACACCAAAAAACATCTTTCATGATTACTTCAAAAGTTAACTCATGGGTACGTAACTAGGTACTTTTAAGGAGATGCAGTGTTATTAATAAAATATAAATGTAAAAAAATAAGGTGTAGGGGGTTAAATATTGACTGGCGAAGCATATGCAATGCGGTCAGATACGCAGGTAGGTAAATACTGTGTACATTGATTCCTGAAAAATATGTACCTAGTGAAGTTTCAGGAAATAAGAGAGCTCTACAATCTATATCCCTCACACAGACACACTCACTTAAATTTTAAAAGTCAAGGCACTCAAACTCAGGCGCCATTCATTTATTACGTAAGACGATTTTTGCCAGTTTTTGACCCCCTCCTACCCCTATGCAAGAAAAAACGTTCGATATTGGTTTAGTCTGACATTGCTTTTTAGTTAATACTGTAGCCACCGTTGGCGCTAGTAGTATATGCAGCTGTAATGCTCAGCCAAGGTATGGTCGGACCGGATCGATACAGTGATTGTGAGCACGATGCTTGTTTATGTATTAAATAATCTTAGTTGTAAATAGTCGTTATGTTGTAACTTCATGCTGTGTAACTTTTTTTTTATTTAACTATTTGTTTACTGTATGTTATTTCTATGTCTTTTTTTTCTTCTTGTATGTTACCTCCCGTGATTCTTCTCACTTGATGGTCTCATCGGAAGATCAGCGCTGGAAGCCACCAGCAACATGCTGAGATGGGGCCATTTCGTGGCACTTTAATCTTATTTTGTGTTTTCTTGCATATAATGTATTGTACCGATTGTTTGTGTTTACGAATAAATCTATTCTATTCTATTCTAAAAAATAAGAAAATAGCCGACCCCCTCCCGTGTTTAATATTTATTACGTAAGAATCTAAAGTAATTTTTATTTTTTGGTAATAATCAATTTTGGTTTTAATTTAAAGTTTTTCTCATCGTTAATTTTGATCTGTTCAGGGGCGTAATACCCACTCAGAAAGTGGATCTGCCACTGAAACATTTCAGGAACAATGGGTTTTCAAAGTGTAATCTTAAATTCGCGAATTTTATGATCTTACGTAAGGACTATCAAAATGGGAGAGCCACCTCTTGTAAGAAAAAATAAGACATGATCGAACCCCCTCCCCCTAAATCGTCTTACGTAATAAATGAATGGCACGCAGAAAAACGTTATGTACCTTCTTATTAAGGTTGACGAAATATAAAATAAGCCGATCTCTCGAACAAGTTTAAACAAGATCGGGTCACTTTATATTTCTTCAACTTTACCTACAAGATTTTTTATTTCCTACGCGCCCCTTTTATAACTTGTAGCTGACTTACATACTTCAAACAAACTCCATAATAAAACCCGAACTAAATATTTACACAGGCGAACACAATTTGGGCTCCATCGGCCTCCTATAATATGCAATGGAATATCGCCCCTGCACCTTCTAGTGATGTGCCTTTAATATTTCCATTTATTTGTATTTATTGCAAAAGCAAGGTCAGAACGAGATATCTGAATTTAGTTTCTAATGTACTTAAATAAATATTTGAAATGCGTGCTTATTAGGTACGTTTTTATAAATACACAGACATTAAAACTTTCATCTGACTGTGTAGAGTCATAAAAATGTAATGCCGTGAGTTGATTGAGTAAAAATTAATTTGTGTGTCAAACTACATATTTGCAATAGTTTGAAAATATTTATGGTTACAAAACGGCATTCGCCAATTTTTTATATTTTTGTTGATTAATTTTTACTTGCACATGCACACATGGTGATTTATTAAACAGAAAATCGTAATTAAATTCCAAAAAAGTAAGACTATGTTGCCACTGCAATAATTTGTTTGTAAAATAGTAAATTCCTTTTTATAAATCAACACGCTAAGATAATTTATTTATTGGTAATTTTACTCCTACGACTTAAAAAAGTACTTTCATTTTTATGTAAAATACCTACAAGACGCGCTACTCAAAAGTGGCAACATTGTCTTACTTTTTTTGGAATTTAATAATGATTTTCAGTTTAGGCAGATTTATTCCCTAATAGCGTTATTCATAAGTGCGCTACTGGCCTAAATTAGCTATGAATCGTGTGTATTTATCTGTCAATTTGACTTATAATATATCTTCTTCTTCCTCGCGTTATCCCCGCATTTTGCCATGGCTCATGGGAGCCTGGGGTCCGCTTGACAACTAATCAAGTCAATTTGACTTATGTATTTATAAGAAACATAATTTAACTAAATCAAGTCCGTAAAGTTTTATGTAAGGGGTAAAACATCCCATCACTACTCGTATAATATGCAACGGAAAATCGCCCCTGCACCTTAAAACCTCACCCGCAAACACTCAAAATAAGAACACGAATCTGCTTGCCCGACGATTGGTCGACAGAGCGAGACAACACACGTCTAGTAAGGCCAGAGGGAGACAGGGATAGCCGACCCTTTGCGCACCAATCCGTGAAATTAGACTCGTCTAAACGAATCTAACGATTATTTTATTATCCTTTTTGCGCTAAGATTTGTTCCTTGCTCAGTCAAATAAAAAGGAAAGGTGAGTAAGCGAGGGTCAAGCGTCTCGCGTTTAGGAGCGGCCTATTTGCCGGGTGTTTAGGCAGGAGAGCAATGGCCGGTGTATTACCGGGGCGGCAAATTTTCTGCTTATATGGCTTTCCTAGATTTTTTACACTAAACTGATGTAAATACTTACATCACGAAATCGTCCAAATTTAATGATTCGTTTAAATATTTCACACCTATTGACCTAGATGCCCTAGTCTATGAAAACTATGGGCCCGATTCGGATTTTGAATTAGAGATCTATCTAATTAGACATCTTTTAGACATCATCAAGATACGATAACGATATGTTTAAGATCTAACCTGCCAAATTTGACATTTGCGCGATTCTGGAGATACTCTTGAACGATTTCCACAGGATATGACTTAGAGATCCAATTCACATCTAATAGATATCTTACTCTATCTAACGTAAAAGTGACATTGGTTGCCCGAATTGCACTGCAAAAGAGAACTAGTTGATGTCTAAACGTATCTAGAATGGATCTAGTACGTGTCGTCTCTTGTGAATATCTTGAAGTTCGAATACGGCAGTATGACCAAGATAAATAATGATCTACATATTAGGATAAAAGCGAGGATGATGGTCTTGCGTTAGGAGCGGCCATTTTGCCGGGTGTTTAGGCAGGAGAGCAATGGCCGGTGTATTACCGGGGCGGCAAATTTTCTGCTTATATGGCTTTTCTCTATTTTTACACTTATTTATTTAATCGTATGGCAAGATTCGAGTCGCTTAAAGTATTAGTCGACAGCCCTAAGAGAAAGTTGGCAACCATGAAGACTTGCTCGCTCCTAGTGAAGACGCAGCCCTATGGACCTGTTATAATGGTGAAAGAAAGACCGAGTACCTACACTTAATTATGTTTATTATGATTAATATTTATGGAGCACATATAAATGTAAGACAGACATTGGATATAGTTCTTTAATCATTTATTACTTTCTAATACTTTATTTTTATACTAAACTGATGTAAAAATACATCACCAAATCGTCCAAATTTAATGATTCGTCTAAATATATCACACCTACTGACCGAGATGCCATAGTTTATGAAAACTATGACCAAGATAAATGATCTACATATTAGTATAAAAGCGAGGATGATGGTCTTGCGTTAGGAGCGGCTTATTTGCTAGGTTTTTAGGCAGGAGAGCAACCCAACAAACAATTAGGCGACACTTAGCACTTATTTTATCACCTAAAGACATATAACGGCTGTAGAATAGCTATATACTCTAAGCTTACAGGCTCTGGTGAAATCAAGGTCTTTAAGAGGTCCATGTATAGCTTTAAGATCCACAGTAGCCGTTTTGGCCGCTATAATGGATCTTAAGCAGCTAGTGTTATAGCTCAAAGTGAATTCTACCACCTTAACATCTATATGAGTAATAAGCAGCTGCAATTTTCACTTAAGGTTCTAAACAGGCGATAATAACTCTTTTATAGCTCCGTTACTCGCAATCGCTTCTTAACTCTCTTGTCTCACTTACAGTCGAAAAGAGAAGTTATGAGTCACTTTTATAGATCATGTAGTCGCAGACGGGCGTTATTCAATACCTTAGTACATCTTATAGTGTTATTAGAGTCTTACTTACAACCTAAGCCTATAGCGCCATGTTAATATGACCGATGAATCAATAAGCAAAACAAAAACTGTTAATTAGAACGTAAATACTTAATAAAAATCGATACTTTTACTCAATATAGACATAATGTTAGTATTGTTGTATTTAAAACCGGACTTCACGTATATTGTGTAATTTTGCGAAAATTAAATACGGTGGACCACAATTTAAAAAATATTATATTCAGATAAATATGCAAAGGATCAGAGGCCCTTTAAAATTTTGTTAGTAATACATATAGTTATTGACAGTGTAATTAATTTCGCCATCATAAATCCGCAGATAACACCGGCATCGGTGAACTAAAATAATTATTTGCTTTTATTTATCCGCCATTACATTTCACTTCAAGCTGTCACAGTGCAAGCTTACAAATAATAATACAAAATGGAAACATCTGCTACCAAAGCAGGCAGGGCTAAGGAAAAAATGTGCAATTACCTTCTTGAGTGTTACAAATATTGACTTTAAATGCTAATATACCATCTAAAGCTGTAAGTATCATCTATATAGCTCTACACTACTACTCAAACAGTTAGTAGTCACTTATTTGGCACCCTTTTAAATCCTAAGTTGTTAATCAACGCTATTACAGCACTACTTTAGCGCTCTTCTACTACAACAGTTTGTAGTCGCCTATATGTAACCCATATAGCTCCTAAAGAATTAATTAACACTATTGTAGCTCCACTATACCGCTCTTATGTATCTTTTTTTATCCGCTAACCCTACTGTAGCACTGTTATAAATCTTACGGTGATAAAATTTGTGCCCAATCCGGGGTTAAAACGGGGTTATAGCCGGCTATAACTCCTATTTTTAGAGTACCTACTAACAACACCTAAAGAGTAAATAGGCGCTTATATAAATCTCTTGTAACCCTTAAATTTAGCGCCTAATGTTAGTTGGGAATGGCCGGTGTATTACCGGAGCGGCAAGTTTTCTGCTTATATGGCTTTTCTACACTTTTACACTAAACTGATGTATTTCGTCCAAATGTAATGATTCGTCTAAGTATTTTACACCTACTGGTAAGCGAATGCCCTAGCCTGTGGCAGCTATGGTTTATGACCAGTCGTCAGTTTCGCCTCACATCGCTTTTCTAGATTTTTACACTAAACTGATGTATTTCGTCCAAAAATGATTCGTCTAAGTATTTCACACCTACTTGTAAGCGGATGCCCTAGCCTACTGATAGCGGGCCGGGGTTTGGAGAGACCTGCCCCAGCCTATGAAAACTATGACCAAGAAATGATCAATTAGGGTAAAAGCGAGGATGATGGTCTCGCGTTAGGAGCGGCCTATGGGCCGGATGTTTATGGCTCCTCTACACGATGGGCCAACGCGAGACACTACAAGGGACGCAGCCATGCGGTAGAATGAGATAGCAATATCACTCGCTCCCTCTAACGCATAAATGCGTCCCTTGGAGTGGCCGGCGTTGGCCCATCGTGTAGAGGAGCCATTAGGCAGGAAACGAATGGCCGATGAGGCGCTGCGGCAGCAAACTTTTCTGCGTTTCTACATCTACAATTCTACATATATGCTTTGAAATCTCGAACTAAACCATCTACTAGGTGCATCTTACTTAAAGAAATAATGCAGTATTGTTTAATTAAATTTTGTCATATCAAGATATTGGAACTATGTTTATCCAGGCTCCACGAAAAGTAACGTTTCTCCCACGAGCTGTAAGTACATTATGTTGCTTTTTATTCTACCGCCACGCATTTCACACACCTATATTTTTGGGTTGGCTTCAGGGGCCTTACCATGATGTCCTTATTGCGATTCTGTGTATATAAGATCTAAACTGAATTGCTAAAGGACGGAGCTATGTAGGTAAGTCGCATAACTCCGTCCCTTAGCAATTCAGTTTCTTCTTCTTTATTTAGGGGCTCTATAAGGCTCCAAAGCCTATGTATCACTGCGACCATTCCTGATCTATTGTGATCGCCATAGCAATTCGCCTAGTCTGTGGCCATGAGTAAGCCCAATCATAATTAAAAAAAAAAACAGTTTAGGTCCTAAATAAACTCGCAATAAGGACACTATGGTAAGGTCCCTGGTCATTTTGCGTTGTACTAAACTAGTAAACACCGCTGTTTTGCGTTTAAAATCACCCAAAAACGTATCCCGGCCACAAATTAGCATTCGGTGCGCGCGGAACATTTTCACCTAATTTCCCCCGTAATTAAAAAGTCACCGGAAGTAAGCCGTTCGTTAACAACTTCCGGAGTAATAAATACTTTGACGTTGGCTCCGGGGTGCTCGGAACTTTGTTAGGGTTGAGAAACGATCTTTGTTTGTTTTTGGGAATATTTTGAATGGGGGAAGATTTTGATATCGCGAAAGGAAAGCGCTGAAATAAGTTAGGCGAATGATACATTTTGACCGCAACATACCATGCAATGACAATGGCATACAGTTGTATCTATTTACATGATGTACTGAAACTATCAAAAAGCTGTTAATGCTATTAAGCTATTTTAGCTCAACGTTGTTTCTTGTGGTAGATTTTAACTAAGTAGGTACTTACCTGTAGTTTTTCAGAAGTCCGTCGGCTGAATTTTTTCGCCCGACTTTTCTTATAACGTCGCGCGAACATCTAGATTTGTAGACATCTTCCAAATAATGGAGGTAATATAAATCTGGCAGCTACGAGTAGATACCTATATATATACCTATATTCTTAGGTACATATCCTAAGAATTTTCCATTTTTTGCTCACCGGATCGAAGTAATGCTTAATTTACCTATTCATCAACCCCTACACCTACCTATTTACTTACCTACAGGTACAGGTAGTACACACATAGATAATTCAATAATTCCTATTCGGAATTATTATATTGCGCTATTCTTATACGGTGGCAAAGAAATAAAAGCGTAAAGTCAGCGACAAAAGTAGATCAAACTATGCCTCAAAAACTATCATATTTATTTTATTATCAATGTTCAGTTGAGTAAATTTTCTAGCTAGAGCATCTTGCTAGCGTCCCTACCTTTCTCAAGTATTCATAAAGCTTTATCTATACAGAAACCTTCCCTCAAAGTTGAATACAAAGATCAATCACAACTACCAAGTACCGTGACGGCAAACTGCATGCCAACGATACTCAGAATCAGAGCCAACCGCACCCACCCTTGTAATCGAGAGGCTTTATTAATTACAAACTTGGACCGCAACCCCCCTCCTCCCACCCCCAAAACAATAATCACTCTTAACACCAAAACTTAAGGTTAAGAATTCCTCAACCCGCCTTTATCTTTTGGGCGTAAGCGTTCTCAACAATGCTTTAATATAGACTAGAGCTATTTTCAACCATGCGTCTTTTGACTTAAGGTTACATTTAGAATGGGGGAGGAAAGCAAACAGACGATCAATTTGTTAAATGAAGAAAATGGCGAAGTGTAATTTGGGTCCCATGTTAGCAGTTACGCTGAGCGGTATGAACGCTTTTGAGTTAATTTGTACGTTTCTCCATCGATTTGCAGACGGAGGCGATTACTGGAACTAGTGTTTTGAGGGCTACGGGTTTATATCGGGGAAATGAGCTCGCCTACCGTCTTCCCTTTAACCCTTTAGGCCAACTTTAGATATTATATGACAAACATGACCGTCTTGTAGTTTTACATTAATTCAACATCATTTTGTCCTTTTACTTTAAGGAGGCGATGGGGCCTTATCCGGTTCATTTTTTAATCTTAACCTTTAAAGGGTAAAAACAAGAGACGACACGTACTAGATCCATTCTAGATACGTTATAGTTTAGATATCAACTAGTTCTCTTTTGCAGCGCAATTCGGGCAACCAATGTCACTTTTACGTTAGATAGAGTAGGTAGAATCTCTACGTCATATCCTGTGGAAATCGTTCAAGAGTATCTCCAGAATCGCGCAAATGTCAAATTTGACAGGTTAGATCTTAAACATATCGTTATCGTATCTTGGTAATGTCTAAAAGATGTCTAATAGATGTCTATTTCAAAATCTGAATCGGTCCCCTAGAATTGGGATAGGACTATTACCTATATGCATGTTATGATTGTTTCGGTAATGTTTAAAAGTTTTTCCAGTATTTATTTACGTGTTATGACAAGTTAAAATGAATGGTTTCACAAAATCCGGGACCTGACGCCGGAATTCAAACACATTCGAGGGTTCTTAGTTGTCACAAGGGTATTAGTAGTAGTAGTAGTAGTAGTAGTAATCACTTTATTGCACACAACACAGGTTTACATAATATTTACAGAAATAAAGGTATTTAGGTTAGGTACAGGTAAGGTAGGTACTACCGTCCTTTAGTCCGTTCGCTAACTTTGCTTTACTGACAATTCTCTGAACTCAGTTCACAGTGAACTCCATTTGTCTGCTTTAAGCGACAGGCAATTCCCACTTCAGCAAATCATCACAAACTCTCCAAATCTCAGCATTGATTGCACTCAGCGCTTCAACTCCAATTCTAGATGTCTATCGACGTCTATCCCTGTCGCTTTTCCATTCGAGTGACAGAGATGCATTATACAGCAGGGATGTTGCGGATGCAGATTTTTTGACATCTGCGGATGCGGATATTTAAAGGCTCACATCCGCGGATGCGGATGTCAAAATTGGGTACTTATAAACGTCAAATATTACATTTTAAGTAAAAAAAAGAAATGTTTAGTATTTGAGCAAGAATATACATCACTGGCTCAGTGACCCAAAGAGGATCTTGGGTTGAGCAAGAATATAGGTGCGTTATATTTAATAAACAGTACCTAACTTGGCCGACTTTTCTGGATCTAGACGATTTCGTTATAGGTAATAACGAAATGACCTATCACTTACGCCGCCGCTAAGACGTTCCTGTACCGACTTGTTCGACATCCGCATCCGCATAAGCTCCTCATCGATTTTATGCGGATGCGGATTCTGAAAATAATGCGGAAGTTCCGCGGTTGCGGATGTGGATGCAGATATTCGCAACATCCCTGTTATACACTTTCGAATTTCGATTGCGGTACCCCTGTTGACGCCTCACGGGGACTCGACGGCTAGCAACGTAAACCCGACGGGGAGCTAAGCCTACAAATGTCTGCTTGTTGACGGGGGATAAAGTAGCTCTTAGCCTTGTAGGGATCACGGTGCATGTTGATACATGCTTTATTTGAATCGAGTGCACCTGTCACTTTGGTACTCGCTATCCTTATACAGGGTGATTCAGGAGACGTGAGTAGGACTAACACTGCGCATTTTGTAAATTATAAGCAACTGTTTCGTATCAGTACCTATTAGTGAGATTAACGTTAATTTTCAACTCGTCTTGAAAAAAAAATTAGTAAATTTATTTACGACATGCATGGTCACCCTAAAATTAGAATACTAAACTACCGATATTCTGTGTCAAATTGAATGTCATCATTGTCATCACGGTCTGGTTACTTTTGAAAACTCGTATCTCACTCAAGTTTGACAGTTTAGTTTATTCGTAATCAAAATACTGTCATTACGGTTAAAAAGGTTTTATGTTTATTAATTGGGTCTTGTAGGGTAACCATGATTGTAGAGAGTTAAATTTGCACTCACCAAAAAGTTAAAAATAGAAAAAAGTGTCGTTGTTTCGCCTAAATACGACGGTGGTCGATCAATGATCAGTTACTGAGTGTGCAGGATTAGTCCTGCTCACGTCTCATGAATCATCCTGTAGACATGTTCAAACCGTCTAGAGTCTGTGCGGAAAGGAATGAGAAGAGTTGTGGAATGTAAGGGAGTCCATAAATTTCACGACTCATCTTTTTCCGCACAGACTATACTTTTTGAACTGTATAAAGAAATACATATATCGTTAACTATTATGTTATCCATAGGAGAGACGACCGTCTTCCAGAGTTTTTAACCTAAGTAATAGTTAGATTGCCCAATTCACAATCCAAATACTTATGTACCAATTTTATACAAAATTGTAAAATCTGTAGGACAAAATGGACAAATTGGGGTAATAAAATGGGATCATTCTATATCTGGCTACTTACGAGTAAGTTAGGGTTGCCATAAGTGTGCGGGCTCAGACCGGGACATATTTAACGAAAACCGGCCAAGTGCGAGTCGGACTCGCCTTCCAAGGGTTCCGTACATTACACAATTTTCAACAATGTATATTTTGATGTGAAACGTGAGTGAAATGTTAAAAAAGACCCGTAAGGGACGATCAAAAACTAAGTAATAAGTCCGACGCACGCTTGACTGCATATTTCTAATAGGTTTTTCTGTCATCTATAGGAAAGGAACTATTTAGTTATTTTTTTATTTTAGTAGTTTCGGAGATAAAGAGGGGAAGTGGTAATTTTTTGTCTATTTACTTAAATTACTTCTAAACTATTAATCTTAAAATTATTAATAAAATATATTTGAGATTCCCACAGCTCTATCACTTGATATATAACACCATATAGTTTGCAAAACTTTGTTTATTAAGTGTCTCATTTACCTCCCAATAAGTGCCCCCTATGTTTAAAATTCATTTTATTTACGTTACATGTCCGTCTTCGGGTTATAGATTGACATAATATATGTGTACCAAATTTGAACTTGACTGTCACAAATAATGTAGGTACCTAAATGAAAACGCGAGCGAAGCGAGCGCGAAATTTTTTCGAGATAATAGCAGGTAGATTTTTAGGATTTCGTACTTCAAAAGGAAAAAAACGGAGCCCAAATAGGATCACTTTGTTGACCGTCCGGCCGTCTGTCTGTCTGTCTCAATGCCCCCTACTAAATAACTATGATTTATAAACCGGGACAATTTGCTTATGGGCCGGGACACCGGGACATCATGCTTCAAACCAGGACATGTCCCGGCGTACCGGGACGTATGGCAACCCTAGAGTAAGTGCATATAAGTATAAAAAAGAAGGTTAACTTCACAGTGATAAAGACCGATCGAGTTACACCAATAAGTCTGCAGCGATTTTGATAGGCCACGCAATGCAAGTGTTATTTATACGTCATAATTTCATAGAAGTTTGACGTTTAAAATAACAGTTGCACTGCGTGGGCCAGAAAAAATTAACCCTTAACTTTAACTAACCATCAAAGCACTCTTAATAATAAGAGACGAGAGATTGATCAAATAGGTGGCAGACTTTTTGTCCTTGTCTGGTTCCTATTTGGCACGATCAATTAACAAGATATGCGTGCGCGCACGACAGACAGATCGCCGCCATATCTATTTGTTTTGATTGTCTTAGGCGGCGGCGCCACTGATTTACTAGTAGACTGCGATTTTATTAAGTAGATATATCGGTTGACTCTGAAAAAAAAAGCTTTTAGACAGTCCTTTTATTTTATTCATTAACGCATGAGTAAATAAATATATAAAAGCGCCTTTTCTCATTTTACCAGGCGTGACTCACTCTGCGATTTCGTCGCTTTGCTACAGGTAGCTAAAAGTACATCCGTTCGACCCCAATTTTGGGGTTTGCCATAAGCCGCGCGTGGCGCTGTCGCCACCTAGCGGCCATATCTGTGCTGATCGTGACAGACGCGTTTTGTTAGAGAGTGAGTCTTCTGTACCTAGTACTATTATTTATTCTGTGATTTTACTTCTTTATGGTCTTATCCGACATCCGATATCGGATCGGACAGTGTGAAAATGCTAGTAATGGTGCCGTTACTAGCATTTTCACATTGTTACGAGACGTTTAAGAGTTAATTTGGAGTACATATTTTTGATAGGTATTTCACCGATGCCTGTGAAATTTCTACCACTTTGCGCGTTATAAGTTGAATGTCCATTTTTTTTGTTTTCAACGTGTTTAGTAAGAGATACCGCAATTGATTTAATGATGACTCACGTTAGACCGGGCCATGTCCGGGCCTGAGCTTCCGGCGCATTGTTTTCTATAGAAAGCATCACGTGATCGCCTATCATGTCATAGAAAAGTAAGCGCCGGAAGTTCCGGCCCGGTCTAACGTGAGTCATCCTTTAAACGGAGGCCAAGACTAATTTTGGGTCGCTGCGCTACGCCATGTAAGTACCTAAGTAACAAATTAAAACTGTTTTTTTTCTGCAGTCACGGAGAGTAGGCTACATATGGCATCATTTCTTTTGAAATGGACAGAAATGAATGAACCGTACCTACCTACAAGAGGCGATATGATTCGACTCATCAACGAATCTGAGGGGGTGAGGTGCGCGGCAAACCGTGAAGCCCCGCCCGCGCGTCCCGAACCGCTCGACGAGCACGTGAGCGCGCGCTGTGCGCGGCGGCGATAGCAAACGGGTCACAGTATAAGGATCTTATGATGGCAGTATTTTAACCATACCGTGCAAGGGTCACGTTTTTATAGTTTTTATTTAGTTCGTATTTTTGCCTTCGATGTTATAATTACTAACTGTAAACCATAGGTTAAATGTTTTATTGTACTAGCATTACACAAACCACCAAAAATGAATCCACATACCTCTTTGACGAGTCTGGCGACGGCGGCTATATGCACTGGTTGATTTACACACAGATTTCAATGTTTCGACCGGGCCCAGCGTAAATCTTTATGCACACACACTTAAAGTTATGTTACAAATCTTTTTATGGTCAAACGAGTTCACTTATCACACAATTCTATGTAAAATATAGTTTTATGAACCGAGAAAAACTTTCATAACCCGACATCTTTTTAACCGAGAACCAAACTGCTCTCATTGGTCCATTTGAATGCTTGGTCTATTGCGCGACTGCGCAGTGCATCGTGGTGTTGCCATGCCATAACACAGGCAATGGATTTAAATTTTGAGAGAATGAATAATGCTTGCACATATTCTCCCCCCCGAACCAAGCTAGGTCTTGGTTAGCAACTATCCATCAAAGGCAATACACAGAGTTTTGAAACAGGCCGGAGTAAAGAACCGTTTTGAACCCTTAATTCAGCTACACGATTGATTCCGTCTTTTCCTGGCAATAATCTAATAATGCGGCCACGTTTCCACTGTAAAGGTGGATAGTTTTCTTCCTTTATTAAAACTAAATCATTAATTTCCGGAGATTTCGTACGTAAAGTCCATTTAGGACGCTGTTGTAGAGTATGAAGATATTCATTGCGAAAACGAGACCAAAAATGTTGTGTCAGTTTTTGAATTTGTTGAAATTGCGACAAACGGCCTATATTCGTTAATTCAAATGGATATTCCGGTAGAGCTACCAGTGGTTGACCGATGATGAAATGACCAGGAGTTAAAACTTCCAAGTCTGTCGGATCCGAACTGAGAGGACACAAAGGCCTTGAATTCATCACCGCTTCGACCTTAGTAAAAAATGTCGTTAATTGCTCGAACGTAAGCCGTTGATCACCGAGTACACGATACATGTGTGTTTTAGCGGATTTAACAGCAGCTTCAAACAATCCACCCATATTTGGGCTACTGGGAGGGTTGAACAGCCATGTAATTTGGTTTTTGATTAATTCACGTTCTAACTCGCCGTGATGATTCTTTAAGTAAATGAATAAATCTTTCAAATGTTTGTTAGTCCCGACGTAATTTGTACCACAATCAGAGCGAATCAAGGAAGGTAACCCCCTTCGAGAAACAAATCTAGTAAAAGCAGCGACAAATGCTTCGACTGAAAGTTGAGAAACTATTTCCAAATGTACCGCCTTTGTTGACAAACAAACGAAGATGCACAAATAACACTTTTGAATGCGAGCATTTCTTAAACTACTGCTCTTCATGAGGATTGGGCCTGCAAAATCCGTCCCTACTCCTTCGAATACTCGACAGCATCGAACCCGATCTGCAGGTAAGTCTGCCATAAATGGCTGTTGGTGTCGAGGCGTAGTTTTAAAGCATGGAATGCATTTAAATGTCACATTTTTAGTTACAAATCGCATTGATAATATCCAATAATTCCGACTTAGAATTGAAGCTAAAGTGTCAGCACCTATGTGACAATACACCTTATGATAATGTTCCACTAAAAGAAATGTGAGTTTGTCTTTTCCGGGAAGTAAAATGGGATGTCGGGCCGAATAAGGAAGTTCTGAATGACAAAGACGTCCTCCAACTCGAATTAAACCTTGTCCGTCGACAAATAAGTTAAGTTTCCGTAACGAGTCTCGAATAGGTTTCCCAGCAGATAAATCTTCAATGTGGCTACAGAAATGTTTCTTTTGAATCATCTGGAACAAACGAGACAGTGCGAAACGACGTTCCGATACAGACACATTTTTGTTAACATTTTTACTACCACGACAGTTATTCATAAATCGAAACAAAAGCGCTGTCACGTTGACTAATTTTTCAAACGAGCTATACCGATCGATTAAATCAAAGTCATCTAAAGCGAGACTATTAGACACACATTTCGAACGTAATCCTGGCAAGTTCTCAGGTAAATCTGGCTTGGTTTGGTTAGGCCAATATTCTCGAGACCGATGTAACCATTTTGGACTCCACCACAAAGGATGTTCAAGCAATTGGGCGGCTGTACAACCACGAGATGCAACATCTGCACAATTTAAATCACTATTGATGTAAAACCAAGAAACTGGTAAATTGAGCTCATTTATCTGGGAAACTCTATTACCTTGAAATACATCCAATTTATGGGGTGAAATATTCAGCCAAGCTAAAGTTATCGTGCTATCACACCAACCGATAATTTCCGTGATTGTAAGTGACAGCTCACATAGTGCTAAATATACGTGAGACAGTAATTTAGCCAGCAAAGTTGCGGCACTTAATTCCGCCTGTGGTATCGTCAATTTTGTTTTAAGTGGAGAAATTCTTGTTTTTGCAATAACCAGGCGAACAGTGACTTCTCCATCAGAACATTCTGTTCGCAAGTATACTGCAGCTGCATAACCGACAGACGATCCATCACAAAAACCGTGCAAAGAGTATGACACTTCGCTTTTTAACTTCAAGCACCTAGGAATAACCAGTTTCTTTAAATTGAGTAAGTCTGAGAGAATGTTATTCCACTTGTCGACTATGTGGCTAGGTGCCGGTGAATCCCAGTCTACTCGTTTAGCTCCGTCACTCACTAGCTCCTGTAATAATAATTTCACCCTGAAGACTACCGGACTAATCCATCCGAGTGGGTCAAATAATTTTGCCAACGACGAAAGAATACTGCGCCTAGTAGGCGTAGCTTGCTCGTCAGGTAGATTAACTCTATAGGTAAACGTGTCCGTAGATGGATTCCATTGAATACCTAAGACCTTAATAAATCCAGTACTGTCGTCATTGTCAAAACAACGAGGAACTTCACAATGATCCGTGGGAAATCCAGCTAATAAGCGAGGTTCGCTAGATGCCCATTTTCGCAATTCATAGCCAGCAGTTCGCATGATCGCGATTAGCTCATTCATAAGCATTTCAGCTTCCTGAATGGAGTCCGCCCCTCCGTTTATATCGTCTACATATGCATTGGCTAATAGAAGCCTGGCAGCATTCGGAAACCGCTCCTTTTCGTCTGCAGCCAGCTGGTGAAGACATCTAATCGATACGAAAGGACTTGACTTTAGCCCGTAGGTATTAGTAGTCAGTTCAAAAAATTGGACAGGCTCCGTTTCGTTCCGTCTCCAAAGAATTAGCTGGTATCTTCGATCTTCAGGATGAATCCATGTCATTCGAAACATCATTTTTACATCAGTAGTAAAAACAATCAAGGGCAGCCGAAAGTTTAAAATGATTGTAGTTATGTCATTTTGCAATTTTTCCCCTGAATGTAAACAATCATTTAAACTAACACCAGTTGTTGTTTTCGCACTTCCATCAAAAACAACACGAATCTTTTCAGTGTCCCCTGATTTCTTAAAAATGCCATGATGTGGCAAAATGAAATATTCCTGCCCAGAGTCCACATCAAAGTGTGAAAGTTTCATATGACCAAGTTCTAGATATTCCTCCATAAATTGTTTATACTTTTCTTTGAAAACCGGCTGCGATTTCATACGCTTTTCTAAAGCTATAAACCGACTAATCGCATTTGGTTTTGAGTCACCTAACTCCGCATGATTAGGTATTAACGGTAAACGAACAACATATTTACCATCAGTCCCTCGAGTGACTGTAGTTTCAAACAAATTCTCACAATTCACATCCATAGGATCTTTTATAGAGACCTTAGGAGGCTCTTCCGTTTTCCAAAACCGCTCGACCGTGTCAATCAAAGAAACACCCGAAAAATATTCCACACTACGTGGTATCTCCCGATTAATACCACGCAATGGACCGAAAACCTGAAGTGGTATTATGGCCCTGTAAAATAAGGCTTGGACAAACATTAACCTTGGCCACACACCTCAGAGCCACTTCCTCACGGACAGAGCCTGAACCACTATAATTCGTGTTCGTCTGGGACGAAAGTAATTAATTCTCGACCGGTATCGCGTCCGACGCCGGTGGAGGCGCGGAACAGTTCTTCCTGAGCGTAAGTGAAAAATACTGAGCACGGCAGTCTCTGAGATACCAAAGCTTCTAGGACTGATTCCGTTTGCGCTACCCACGTAGAGGCCTGTGTCTACTGTGTGTGTAAGCTAGCTAGCATTTCGTATGGAGGGTTAGCAGGTGCACAGGTGCACTATGTGATGTCGGATTTATTTGGTGTTAAGCGGTATACCTTTAGTATTACTTGTGAGTGGCCACTAAGCTAACCCTCGGCGCCTCGTATAAGGTAGACACAGGTTGTTCTACGCAAGTCGTATAACCTTGATGTGTACTAGTAATTAATCTAGTCCCTAGACCTGCGGTCACAATGGTAACGGCTTATTCCCCGTAATTTAATAGCAAATAAACCCTTGATCAAAACGAGTGACAGAAATTAGGTATTTTGTAAGTTATAATGAGCCCAATCGACGGCTAGAGGCCGTCAACAGTCAGGCCGATTGGCGTCGTTGTTTATTTCCTCTAGCCGCGTCAAAACTACCAATACACATCAAAGCTTTTCTACCTGAAATCGGTTCTAGTTGCTTATTAAAGCCAGGTATGTAAGGTATGATGGATATTACCTCAGTCTCTAACTAAATACCTTCTTGTCTGTCCAACCTAACTACAGGGTAACTATGAAGGCTTAGGGCCAAACTAGAGTGTGAGAGGAAACACTGAATTAAAAGCAAGTCAAATTTATAGATATTTATTCGTACCAGCGATTCGGAAAGGTGGACACTGTAAAGAGGAAGAACCGCCTAAGAAACCCCTTCAGGTTATTCTTTTGGTCTCTTTTCAAACAAAGGTTAACAAAGTTACTTATAAAGAACCCTAATCAGATCTATATTACCAATATAGCTGACCTAGCCAACTAACATACGCTGTCTTTATTAAGGTTGAACGAGAGTATAGCTAAATTTCCACAAGACAAATACACAATCAGAATATATTAGCCTAGTATTGGTTGATATGTTTCGGCAATAACAAGGGTGAAGCGAAGTGATAGCGAAATAACCCGCGGTCTATAGAGAAGAACGTAATTACTACTTTATTTCTTCTCAACCAATACGTCAGCCCAACACAGTATAGTAGTACACACAATGAGGTCAATCTTCAGTGACTAATCGGATACGTGTCTACAAAAACTATTCTACAAAGCCCTACGGCCTTGCTCTACAACGCTATGAAAATATGATGAGATAATGGTTGGTGTTTATATCCGATTTGTCACCTCACATTAACAGAGTACTTAGCTTTGTATTAGCTGCTCGTCTGCCACTCGACACTGACTCTACAACTCTCTATCTGGTACAGTAAGTATTGTTGATGAAATACTTGTTGATCGTCAAAATGGTGAATTAAGTCAGACAACCTCTCTCTTCTGCGTCTTTCAAATAAGTGCCTTCAACTTCCTTCTACAACCTTAACCAAGCTTAATTACTACAACTTTATTATTTACATATTATCTTAACCTAAATACAATGTAGCAGGGAATATTTTCGCTCGTCTCTGGCCCAGTGTCTTTGCAGCCCCTCATCGCAAATGCTCCGTCTCGCTCCTTCACACTGCGCTGTCTCGCTCGCTCCCCTAGCGGCGCCGGAGTTCGTGGAAGATGCGTTGTCGCCTTTAAGTGACAACCCGCTGACTTGCACGTGTTGACTTATTCTGCAATGATTTGAAAAACCCAGAGTAGTTGCCTGCATTGTATAATCGCTCGTATATGTCAGCGGTAGGCTTCATATTAGGTCGTATTCAACTTTAAGAGTTAATAAATTTCTTTATTCCTTTCCTTGAACCGTCCCATCGCACACTTGTCCATATTGTATTTTTTTAACTTCCTTAGACCCTAACTAGAAACCAATAGTATTGTTTTTATATTTCTTTGTTTTATTAATTTATTACTTCGAGCGTTTGGTTTCCTCGTTCTCAGAATACGTTCGTTTAAATTTATTACTCTCTCCTGTCGTTCATAGTTCCGTCTCGAATTACTTAACAAGGTCTTTTAAATCGAATAATATTTATGATGCAATACTATGTTACCATCTCAAACCGCCAAATCAAATATTGTATCAATAGCATATGGACCACCCTTCCGAATAATGATTTTATTTCCTTCAATTATTTCACCGAGTATGTCGCAACCGAATATAATGTCCACCCTAGACATGTGTTCATAACCGAAATCCGAAAAATATTCATTAGATAAACCGAGCCGAGTAGCAATGTACGCCGTTGGCGACCGTAAAACCACCGCATTTACCGATAAAATAACGTTTTCCTTACGTTCCGACCGAAAAGTAAGAGTCACTATATGCTTACTATTACTAGCTTTGTCACCGACACCCGATAACGAGGTAACAGAGTAATGTTTCTTTAGCCCTAAAGTTTCAACAAAATCGCTCCGCACTACTGTAGTTTGAGAACCTAAATCTAAAAGAGCCCGAGTCTTAATAAATTCTGCATTTTTTGATAATACACTAACGATAACAGTTGGTAAAATCACATTTTCAACCAAAGCGGGCGTCGAAGAAACATTACTCGTAATTAATTGCTATTCCGCGTTGTCAATAGATGGCGCTGGCGCATCAGAGCGCGCGGACATACAAGTACAAGCACGCGTACAGTCGGCCGCCGTGGCGGTGGCATTAGAACTTAGTACAGCCGCATTCGTAGTTCGCTCATTTCGTACACGCCGATTATATTGTTCAACAGGGTCACGTGTGCTCATTTCCATCACACAAATTAAATAATTATGTCCAATATTCCCGCATCGTGCACAAGGAATGTATTGGTTACAAGTTGCCGCTGAATGGTTTCCAAAACAACGAAAACAGCGGTTATTATTTCGTACCCAATTTTTTGCGATCAGTGGGCGTACTATTTTTAAACTTATAACAATCTGTTATAACGTGCCCCGACACAGAACAAAAAGCGCACCGCAAGCTAGGAATCGAATGATCCTGGTTTACGCGTTGTTCAATTACATTTACGCTTTTCCCCGGTTTATGTGCGATTATATCTGACGTATTGGCAGTGTCAATAAGTTGACATTCATTTTGTAGGAATTCAACTAGGTTTTCGAATGTAGGAATCTTCTTCACGCCTCCATAAATTTGTTCAAACCGAGATTTAATATCAATAGATAACTTAGTAAGACTTATATGGAGTAATATGAAGCTCCAGTGGTCTGTAGGGAAACCCAAAGCCTTAAGGGCTCGTGTCGACTCAAGCAAAGGATTCAATATTTGTGTCCGTAATGCGTTTTGTTTTTTAACAGGCATTAGATTCAAAATACGCGAAATATGACTATCCGCGAGCAACCGTTTATTGTCATACCGCGACTTCAAAATTTCTAGCGCTATATCTAGCGAAGCATCTGTCATTGGCAAATGTTGAATTAATGACTTCGGTTCATTGCATAAGTTTGAAACCAAATAATGCAATTTTTCAGTTTTTGAAATATCTGTCCTGGACTTTACCAACGAGGTGTAAAGACTCATAAACCCGGACCAAGTAAATATATCGCCATCAAATTGCTGAAGATGGATTTGTGGAAGACGTGGGCGTTGTGCTGAAGGCACGGCCGCTGCGACCTCCGAGTTCGGTTTTTCCAAGGACATTGCATCTAAATTATTATAGTGCAACTCAGCATTATTATAGCGAGCCTTATAGTCTTTGATTTTTTCACCATCGGTTTCCACCTCGAGACTTTCAAGTAAACTCTCATACGCCACAGTCAATCTATCGAAATGAGATTCCAATTTTCGTAATCTCGCCGCTAAAATACTAGAACTAATCTCAGATTTCATCATATTAAAAGATGATTGCAACCAGTCGCATTCTATATTAAACCGAATATCATTTGTTTTATGCGTCGCCATTTTGAAAACACAAAATAAGTACGTATTTATTTACAACAACCGCGCCGCGAATAAAAGGTCAATGATCCGGTTCGAAGGACCAAAATTATGTTCGTATTTTTGCCTTCGATGTTATAATTACTAACTGTAAACCATAGGTTAAATGTTTTATTGTACTAGCATTACACAAACCACCAAAAATGAATCCACATACCTCTTTGACGAGTCTGGCGACGGCGGCTATATGCACTGGTTGATTTACACACAGATTTCAATGTTTCGACCGGGCCCAGCGTAAATCTTTATGCACACACACTTAAAGTTATGTTACAAATCTTTTTATGGTCAAACGAGTTCACTTATCACACAATTCTATGTAAAATATAGTTTTATGAACCGAGAAAAACTTTCATAACCCGACATCTTTTTAACCGAGAACCAAACTGCTCTCATTGGTCCATTTGAATGCTTGGTCTATTGCGCGACTGCGCAGTGCATCGTGGTGTTGCCATGCCATAACACAGGCAATGGATTTAAATTTTGAGAGAATGAATAATGCTTGCACAGTATATGTATGTATTTTTTTCATTACGTGTTTCTGATCATTATATTTAGAATTATTATTTTTACAGAGCCATGTGCACTTATTATTTAGTGATCGGTAACAACGTTTTAATTTAATGGCAGCGTAGTAGAATTAAAAAGTACCGAAAGGAAATAAACATTTTTAAGGTGACGGTCAATTAAGGTAAGGTATTGTTCATATAAAGGTAAGGTATAGGTAGGTAGGTAGGTAAGGTAGGTAGGTAGGTAGGTAAGGTAGGTAGGTAGGTAGGTAGGTAAGGTAGGTAGTTAGGTAAGGTAGGTAGGTAGGTAGGTAAGGTAGGTAGGTAAGATAGGTAGGTAGGTAGGTAAGGTAGGTAGGTAGGTAGGTAGGTAAGGTAGGTAGGTAGGTAGGTAAGGTAGGTAGGTAGGTAGGTAAGGTAGGTAAGGTATAGGTAGGTAGGTAGGTAGGTAGGTAGGTAGGTAGGTAGGTAGGTAGGTAGGTAAGGTAGGTAGGTAGGTAGGTAGGTAAGCTAGGTAGGTAGGTAGGTAGGTAGGTAGGTAGGTAGGTAGGTAGGTAGGTAGGTAGGTAGGTAGGTAGGTAGGTAGGTAAGGTAGGTAGGTAGGTAGGTAAGGTAGGTAGGTAGGTAGAACCTTAATCAATCGGGGTGAGAGATAAGCATTTTACTCTTAAATACGACAACCTGATAAGAAAACGCAAACATAATCGAAGAGTTTGTATACTACATTGTAAAACACCGGTTGAGTAGAGAGTAATTTTTTTTATATGACAATTGGTATTCGGTTTTTGAGTATCGAGGCATACCTAAATAAAGAACACTATTCAATAAATTTCAGCAAATCGCTTGAATACATCCCGAAAAACAATACATTAAAGAAAAATAATATTAAAATCATAAGTCAAAAACTGTTACTAGTAGGATGTTGATACTCAGCAAAAATATCCTTCATTATAAGAGGTACTCACAAAAAAAATATTAAAAAAAAAAATATCGGGTTTAGGGAAAACTCAGTTAAAGGTCAGATGGAGGAGCGGATGATGGAATTTAATTGATTGGCAGCGCTAGACAAAGAAGTCTGCAACGATTTTGATTTGGTCTAACTCTATAGGCTTAGTATTTATAACATATTTGTAACGTTTGGCACCCGTGGGTATAGAAACCTACAAAAGAAAACACAAAGTACAGAAACAGTCTAATTATTTAACAATCACTTTAAGTTTGTATTGTAGCTCTGGTTTTGATTTATTGTTAAAAAAAGGCGTAACTTTGGAATTTTTTTCTATCTTTCTCTAATCTCTATTTTTCACCGTGTTCAGTTTCTCGAACAAGACTAATACAACCAAGCGCAAGATGAACTGCCTTTAGGCACCTTGAACTCTCAATTATATTTAATTCATGTCGACCGTGGTCAAATATTAAAATTAGTAATATGTATTTAGTTCTTAAATAATTGTATTGCGATATGCCTATTATGGTAATTTTTTCAATTATTTCAATTTGACATTTTATATTTATATAAATTTATGATTATGATGATGAATTTGCACGCTTGACGGGCCTGGCACGTTGCATGCGATCCAAAGCCGGGCGCCTTCGGCACCCTCATACTAAAAGCGTAACACTATACATCCCCATACTGTGTCAATCCAAATAAATAATTTCTGATTTTCAAAGGAGTCAAAGAGCACGAAGGAATATAATCATTTTGCAGATCTGACGTAGGTATATCAGTAAAGGTGAAATACTGTAAATATATCATACTTACATACTCACAATTATATTATCTAGGAATATAATATTATTTATACCTACATTGAAATTGGTTGCTGACCTAGTGAAAATACTGAAATATTTTAACTGTTGATGTAGTAAAGCTAGGCGCTTTCAAACACCTCGTAAAGTATTAGATGCTTCTGTTATCAGAAAGTGTGTTTTTATAGCACTTAGTGACTTTTTCTTACGTTTCATATGCTTTGTTTACCATTGTTTGTAAATGGTAAAATCACGTGACCGCGCGGAACACACTGACGCAGGTCCGTCCTCTACAAGCGCTGCCGCGCGACTGAAGAGGGCGTAAGTGCGTTCGCGAGTGATGGCGCTTGCGGATTTAGTAGGTATTGAAACATAGAAATTATTTTAATGATGTTACCGAGACAAAGTGATCCAAAACATCTAGATTATCTTATTACCTATACATTTATGTAAAAAACAAGTCAAAACAGTTTGTATTGTAGCTCTGGTTTTGATTTATTGTTAAAAAAAGGCGTAACTTTGGAATTTTTTTCTATCGAGCAAAGTTTATCTAATCATGTTTTTGAGATCCAAAACGTATCTGCCAGATCCTTAAGTATAAGATATATTTTTTTCACAATTTTAAAACATTGTTTCTTATATTTCCAATGGATTCAAAAAACTGGTTCGCTTAGCTCCTACGGAAAAAGCACGCCTTAAGCAGAGGAGCTACCGCGAAAACCGAAATTCGCAAATTGCGGGGATTTTTCTTTGTCACTCTAATTACGCCGTCATTGGAGTAAAAGAGAAAGATCCCCGCAATTTGCGAACTTCGATTTTCGCGGTTATAGGCCAGCTCTATGACTGTTGTTTCCGTTAAAATGTTGCCAGTGTCGAAAAACTAATGTTACATACTTATTTTACCTACAAATTTTGTGGTTTAAGTTTCAATAATTTAAATATTCGTGCCACGTCTATTAGAGGGGTGTTTTTGTTAGTTTATTTTATCCTTGTTTCCCCTTGCAAAAAATCTGTTAGAAAAATCAATACAAATGTGTACCAATAAATCCTCTGCAACATTTAGTGAAATCCAATTACATAAGTGTCTTTGTTAAGAAAAGCTATAAACACATCATCATTTACTGCTTTTAAAGGACTTCGGCCTAAGCAGTCGAGTTTGCGCCTTATATCCATCACCATGACTTTATCTCGTCCCACACCAAACGATCTTAAAACAAAATCCATCCCACTGCATTTTCGACTTTAAAATTTAACATCAAGGTTCAAATTACATTAAATTCGCTCAGTTAATTAAGTCGTTTTGGTTTGTTAGTCGCGACATCTGCTCGTAATTATATCGCGTTAATTCGTGTCGGATGACTCTGGACAATCAGTTTAGTGTTAAAAAGTCGTAAATAATTTTGTATGAAACGCTTAATTTTAAACCTTATTTATACCTTACTTAAATGTACAATCGATTGATAATAGTGATTCATTTTTGACAGTCGTATTAACCAATGTAATTGTAACTGTAATAACTTAGCTATAAGGTATGTTTTAGCGTGTCATTTTAGGTAGTTATATTCTTTCGCTGGACGTTTAGAAGTACGGTTTCCGATATGTGTTTGTTTGTTTAATGAAGTTTCGGATCTGCTAATATTATGAGCTGCCGAAAGGAGTGTCGAAGCGAAGTGTTTAGCACTTTTAGCAGAATTAATAGAAATGTCGTAAAATTGCAGAGTTACCGTCTCGCCTCAAGCAAATCGGTGTTCACTGTGATAAGGGGGGCTACCGCGAAAACCGGAATCAAACGAAGATCAAATTGCGGGATCATAATGAAGGCATTAGAGTGACAGAGAAAGATGCCCGCAATTTGCGAACTTCGATTTTCGCGGTTATAGCCCAGGCCGCGTAGCCAAGATGCCAATCGCTTACGCTCCGTAGCGATCGAAACGCAACTGTCACTGTCGCGCTAATATAGAAGAGTGATAGAGAGACATAATGCTTTTCGTTGTCGAAGCGATAGCGATTGTAACCTTGGCTAGGCCGGCAGTTCTCTGGGGGCCTAGCCAAGAAGATAATCGTACATCGACAAACGCCAAACTGGAAGAAAAAATGTATCGGGATGACTGATGCTACGAAAAATCATGTGACTATTTCCATACGTTAGAGTTAGACCAAGAAAAGTCTGCAGCGATTTTGATAGCTCACGCATTGCAAGTGTTACTTTAAACGTCAAACTTCTATGAAATTATGTCGTATAAATAACACTTGCACTGCGTGTGCTATAAAAATCTCTGCAAACTTTTCTTGGTGTAACTCTAACTGTTATTTTATAATCAAAATGATCATAATGCGTGAAGCTAAAAGTATCTAGTACATGTCTACTAAGTAAACAATTTTTTTAGTAAAAAAATATTGCTAGAATATAGAAGAGAGAAAATGTAAATGTTCTAATTGCGTTAATTTCAGTCACATAAATATGAAAAAAAAAAACAAATTACGCAGAAAACTTATGTATATCAACGTAAATGACGCTAAAACCCGTCAATTTAGCGGACATCTCGCGCACTAAGTGCCCGACACCATTTCACTAATTTTATTATTCCGCAGAACAACTGTCGTAAATTATATTTTAATGTTTCCGGACGTAAGAAATTTGCTGCCAATGTTGCCACATCAAAAATTAATAGCCGTTTTAAAACTATTTCGCATACAACACCGCGATGCGAGCAGGAAGCGGAAATGTCTATTATATCATCTTAAAAACATGAAAAATTTATGAAAACGAGATTATGAGGAAACGATAAAATTCGAGATATATTCGTTTTCTGCCGCGTGTTAGTTTTCATTATTGGAATGATAATAAATCTATTTGTGAAATATTTTAATGGCGCTGACAAAATATTGTGTGAATTAAAGAGTTTAGCGTTATTTTAGGGATTTGCATTTATGAACAGGATGGGGTTATAATGTTTTTCCTGTTGTTGATAGCTGACATGACACATAAACTATTAATTAAATGTCTATGATTTCTAGGTTTGTATTTTTAGTCAAGGCAGTTTTCTGATTTTTTTTGCAGCATGCTGAAACTGCTAATGAAGATGTAAATAAAATAAGCAAGTTGATCTGTCCTTTTGACAAACTTCGATTACAAACAAATTAATGGTACGAGTACACACGGACAAAAGCTATGTTAGACATATATTTAGGTACACTGAGTTGAAATCTAGGCAGAGGTAGAGTTGCTAACATAAACCCGTGGTTTTACTTATAATACGCCGATACGTTACGCGTGTTTGTGCGTAACACACACTTTCACAACTCGAGGGCTGAGGGCTGAGCGGTGAATGGCTCAGACAAGATAAGAGATGTGTCACATGTGCGTACAAAATTGGCTTGTCATGAAGTCACAGTTTTGTCTTATAGCGATCCTACCACTGTCTGTCTGTCTACCTTTAATTTCTACAATTTCATTTCTTGTTCTGTTTCTTTCTTCTGTTTTTGACTGTGGGTACCTACCTAAAGTGACTGCTGTTACTCATCATGCGTTTGCCCTTATCCTATTCATTTGGGGTCGGCGCAGCATGTCTTGTTCTTCCATACCTCTCTCTCATTGTCTCATCATTCATTCCATCATTCCAGGTGACTGCTGTTCCAATGTCATAATTATGAATTTTCCTTGTTGCAGTCAACCAGCAGCACTCGGACCTGGAGACGGATGAGGTGGAAACAGACGACCAGACGTCCAACATGGACGATGACCTCCTCACGCAGTCGGACCTCGACGAGAACGGGGACCCCAAGAGCCCCAGCTCCAAGAAGGGGAAGTCCGGATCTTCTAGTAGGTGAGTCGTGTTAATTTTTATAAAAATGATTGAATAATTTTACGGTTTAGAGTTTAGACTATCAGTTTGTGTATGTCTCACAACAGTTTAAATTCGAAGAACCATGATATTTTTTTAAGAATGCTACTCACGGCGGCGGTAAAGTTGAGGATCGGCTGAAGTGACTAATAGATCGAACGCATTTTAAAATTTCGTCAGCTTGGGAACTCGACCCGTAGTAGCTTAACTGGTAAAGCAAAAGCGTGTCTTGGTAAGGCGTATCGATGTAGAGTTCAAGTCAACTCCCATCACGATATTTTGTTCAGTTTTCGATTTTTGTTTGAATTACTAAATAAGTTTTATTAGATTTGGTAGGGCATGATGTTAGTTGCATTTTTTTGCCATGTGCTTCTTCCTGAAGGCGGTAATTTTGCCGGTATACTTACCGTATATGGGATTTTATCGAACAACGTAGAGACAGCAAAATACCTATATGCGGGAAAAATTAACGCCATGTAAACCCAGCCATACCGTTATTCCACACTTTGGGGCCTCCTCTTAAAACAGACTACATATAAAACAATATTTACGGCGACTGTCTGCCTGCCAACGCTAATCTGGCTAAATGGATATTTAAATATACCTAAAAATATATGATACACAATTAACAATGTGTATGCAGAATATTCTCAAAATTTCTGGAAAATTTCATGAGAAAATTCTCTGAGAAGGTCCGTTCAGATTAGGGATTATTAATCAATGTTCGCCAGTCGTCACTGTTGCCGACTGTTTCATATTATTTAGGTAGGTACCTATACCTACGTCTATTTACAATTTAGAATTGAAATTTGATTATCTTTTCTGAACCGCTGACCCGATAATGCGTCAGTGGGAAGCACGGGATTCATTGTGAAACATAAACCCACTCTAACCTTTTTTTCCTATTTTAGGGATAGCAAAGGCGGCACGAAACCGCGGCGCGCGCGCACCGCGTTCACATACGAGCAGCTGGTGTCTTTAGAGAACAAGTTCAAGACCACACGATACCTGTCCGTGTGTGAGCGGCTTAATCTGGCGCTGAGTCTGAGCTTGACAGAAACTCAGGTTAGTGTTGCAGAAATCTGTAATCCAACTACAAGAAGCACTGTACAGTCTGTACAATCAGCAGCTGGTATCTTTAGAGAACAAGTTCAAGACCACACGATAGGTACCTGTCCGTGTGTGAGCGGTTTAATCTGGCGCTGAGTCTGAGCTTGACCGAAACTCAGGTTAGTGTTGCAGAAATCTCTAATCTAACTACAAGAAGCACTGTACAGTCTGTAGGTATAATGAGCAGCAGGTGTCTTTAGAGAATAAGTTCAAAACCACGCGTTACTTGTCCGTGTGTGAGCGGCTTAATCTGGCGCTGAGTCTGAGCTTGACCGAAACTCAGGTTAGTGTTGCAGAAATCTCTAATCTAACTACAAGAAGCACTGTACAGTCTGTAGGTATAATGAGCAGCAGGTGTCTTTCGAGAACAAGTTCAAAACCACGCGTTACCTGTCCGTGTGTGAGCGGCTTAATCTGGCGCTGAGTCTGAGCTTGACCGAAACTCAGGTTAGTGTTGCAGAAATCTCTAATCCAACTACAAGAAGCACTGTACAGTCTGTAGGTATAATGAGCAGCAGGTGTCTTTAGAGAACAAGTTCAAAACCACGCGTTACTTGTCCGTGTGTGAGCGGCTTAATCTGGCGCTGAGTCTGAGCTTGACAGAAACTCAGGTTAGTGTTGCAGAAATCTCTAATCTAACTACAAGAAGCACTGTACAGTCTGTACAATCAGCAGCTGGTATCTTTAGAGAACAAGTTCAAGACCACACGATACCTGTCCGTGTGTGAGCGGCTTAATCTGGCGCTGAGTCTGAGCTTGACCGAAACTCAGGTTAGTGTTGCAGAAATCTCTAATCCAACTACAAGAAGCACTGTACAGTCTGTACAATCAGCAGCTGGTATCTTTAGAGAACAAGTTCAAGACCACACGATACCTGTCCGTGTGTGAGCGGCTTAATCTGGCGCTGAGTCTGAGCTTGACAGAAACTCAGGTTAGTGTTGCAGAAATCTCTAATCCAACTACAAGAAGACTGTAATAGTTTTAAGTCAGAAGGGCTACCGCGAAAACCGAAATTCGCAAATTGCGGGGATCTTTCTCTTTTACTCCAATGAAGGCGTAATTAGAGTGACAGAGAAAAATGCCCGCAATTTGCGAACTTCGATTTTCGTGGTTATAGCTCTGGTTCCCACTGAAAACCAGCGCAGGGGATTTCCGCGGCATTATGCCGAGAATCCTATTTTAGTGTCCAAGATGTTTTTATGTCTGTATGTCTTCTTTTCTATATGTAATATGTTGTGGCGTTAAATAAATGTATTTTCTTTCTAATACATATTAAAGTCGCTACAATAAGCGTAACGACGAGACAGAGCGTTAATAGACCCTAGAATTAGAATGAAATCTCTTTAACCTTTATAATTTTCTCTTTACTATAAAGAGTAAACTGACAAAGTGGAGTCAGTTACGGATCGCTGCCATATATGACCCAAAAATTTTTTATTAAGCTATGAGCTTCATCACATATGATCTCTAAGTAATTCTAAGCATTTCTAGCCTCGGAGGCGATAAGAAGCGTGCGTCTAGTCGAGGAGGGCGGAGTACAAAGATGGCCGCCACCCGTCATCATTCAAAAAAATCTGTTCTGGTCTTGGTGGCTACTAGGGCAAGTTTGGTATCATTTTCGTATAAACCGAAGACGTGGAATTCATTGCTGATATTTGTTTTTTTCAGTTTCATAGTAATTTTGCAAGAAAAACGTAAAAAGATAAAAATTTGGGATGGAGGTTTTTGCTTTGAGAGCTAATAACTTTTGTGTAGTGGCCAAAAGTATCATACAAAAAATACTATAATAAAGCGCAATTTATGCAGCTTCTAAACATATACATGTTTAGTAATATCCTACTGCAAAAAGATGGTAAAAAAATTATTAAATGACCGCAGCGCGGGTAGTTGGACTCTCGCTAGGCGGCGTTTATCTTACAAAATGGTCGAGTACGAGTATCTACGTAGGTAACTATGCTTACTTTGCTAGATTTTATGATGACGAATAAAATGCTTTCTGTATATTTAATGTCCGCAGTTTCCAGTACACAGACATAATTCTGGTATAGGTTAAAAAAATACACACAGGTATCCCCATGTTTAAAGAGGAGGGCGGCTCGCTTAACAAATAAGATCATGTACAACCGCAATTTCAGGTTGGGTTAGGTTCGTTAGTTACCTTTTATCCCTCAGAGCAGAAAATAGAAGCCCCGCGAGGCTTCGTTGGTTTGTCACCAAGTCATACTTGCATAACTTATATTAGTATGACAAATATACATAGCTGTTATGATTTCTAAATGTAAGCTCTCCGCATAATAGTTATTTGTTTTACAAAGGGGCAAAGTTGTTGTTTAACCGCTCGTGCTAATATTGATACCCGAGATTTCAAAATTGAACCACGAGCGTAGTGAGTGGTTCGAAAAATGGAATCTTGAGCGTTGTAAGGGTTTCAAAGACCGAGGGTTAAACAAAATTTGCCGCCGAGTGAAACACAGAATTTTTCACCACACCAACCTGAAGCAAATATTAAATGTAAAATATCAAACAAAATCAAACCAAATCAAATCCAAATGAATGTTATGTGCAGGTTGAAGTTATTTATTAAAAACAACAAGTAAGTACCTATAAAATTACTTAAAGTGAGTTATAGCATGAAAATTATCGTGAAAATAAATATTTTGCCTCTTCCTAAGTAGTACAATTTCTCTCATAAATAGTGTTTTAATATTATCAGCAAAAATAAGAGCGCTATTTTATTAGAATAATTTTATTTATAATAGTTATTTCTCGGACCCAATTTTGGACCCGGGTATATCCTTAAACTACGTTCAAAAGAGAGGTATGGGCACTGTCATCTCGCTTTGTGTGGTAGGGCACAGCACAGCGGATGTCATTCCAGATCTATCCGAGCAGAGCCCAACTGGGGAAGTACGTACTTACCTCCACCTTACAAAAAACACCGGTCAAATAACACTAGGCCCTACTCAAATCGTTGCAAGTGCATTAAAATTAAAGTGCATAAAATTATGTCTGTATAATGAATTATGTCTGGATGAAAGTATTTTATTCGTCATCATAAAATCTAGCAAAGTAAGCATACCTACGCAAATACTCGTACTCGATCATTCTGTAAGATAAACGACGGTCCGCAAGATAAACGAAAGTCCAACTATCCACGCTGCGGTCATTTAATAATTTTTTCGCCATCTTTTTGCAGTAGGATATTACTCAACGTGTATATGTTTAGAATCTGCATGAATTACGCTATATTATAGTATTTTTTATATGATATTTTTGGCCACTATACAAAAGTTATTAGCTCTCAAAGCAAAAACCTCCATCCTAAATTTTCATCTTTTTACGTATTTCTTGTAAAATTACTATGAAGCTGAAAAAAACAAATATCAGCAATGAATTCTACGTCTCCGGTTTATACGAAAATGATACCAAACTTGCCCTAGTAGCCACCAGGACCAGAACAGATTTTTTTGAATGATGACGGGTGGCGGCCATCTTTGTACCCCCCCTCCCCTTATTGCCTCCCAGGCTTGAAATGCTTAGAATTACTCAGAGATCATATGTGATGAAGCTCATAGCTTAATAAAATTTTTTTGGGTCAACTTCATAACTGACTCCGAATTTTTTTTTTATTGAAAATTTTATAGAAAATATACATTTTAGTAAGTACCTTAATCTGATGTTTCGCCAAACTGTGAGACAGTTTTTTGGCGATGATGGCGATTACAATTTTGCAAAAGGGCATTCTGTTACCTGCTCCCACTTTCTTTCTTCTTTCTTTCGATTACTAAAATCATAAAATTACCTTTGTCTGCAGGTAAAAATCTGGTTCCAAAATCGCCGCACGAAATGGAAAAAGCAGAACCCAGGCATGGACGTCAACAGCCCCACCGTACCCCCTCCCCCAGGAGGGGCCTTCCCATCCGGGGCTTACCCTGGAGGGTTACTATACTCTCACGGGGTCCCGTACCCGTTCACCGGCCCTGGACCCTACGCACCATACTTCCACCATCTAGCCAATCACCACCATACCCATGGGTCCTTAGGGCACTCCCACACGTGATTATGGGCGCGCCCAGGGTCCCAGGACCTTAGGGATAAGGAAGACGAACCTAATTAACTAGTGTTATGGAATTAGTGCAATTGTGTTTAAGTGAATGACTCGATTGTGATACATATTTTTAAGATAGTTTTAATTTTCAGTGTTCAAGAGACAGTGGTCGTGATAAATAGCGGAAAAGTATAAAACTATGCCCTTTAACATAACTTTGCCCACCGCGTCACAGTTCAGATAAAGCGAAATATCTTAAAAGTAGTTACAGATACACTTCCTGAAGAAAGTAGCTTTTACTGAACTGTGACCGTGACGCGGTGGGCAAAGTTATGTAAATGGTAAAGTTTTAAACTTTTTTACGGTAACATTATTTGAGATATTCTCTCAAGTGAAGGATGTGAACAAAATCTAAGATCACCAAACTTCCATTATTAAAAATTTAATTTGTATTATATTCTACGTATTCTACGTTTCTAAAAGTAAAGCGTTAATATTTAAATACCTACAATATAAACATTTTATTTTTGTCACTGCATTTTATTGAAAACAAGATATTTAAAAATACTAAATACGCCGATTTTAAAACCTACATAAAACATCGATTTAATTATAATGCATGATATTGTCTCGTATTTGCCTTGTAAATATTGTAAAATATGTAAATAGTCTTTACGATTCTTATAATTAATGTAAGTTTATTTTTATTTATCATTGCTATGTGCCAAAATATTATATATAAGAATAAGGTAATTTTTTTTGATTGCAGATTTTATGTAAAGGGGCCCACTGATTACTAGTTCGCCGAACGATATCAGTCTGTCAGTAAAACGCAAAATTTGACAGCTGCGAACAACTGACAGGCTCATATCGTCCGGCGAACTGGAAATCTGTGGAGCCCTTAACAGAGCTGAATCAATATAGACTACAATTCATACTCCGATGATTATTTTAGATTGGCCTGGACTTGTGGTCTCTGTCACCAGGCCAATTTTAAAATTGCAATTTGCTTTTTTTTTAGAGAAAATGTAAGTTACGTTTATAATTAAAGTGGACCCGCCATTTATTTTACAAGGTGTTAAAAATCAAGTGAAATACCACTTCGGTTAGATATACGCCAATATATTTGCAGTCTTTGCCGCCCCAGGCCCTGTAGCCGCCCCTTTCAAGGCACACATAATATTGACTACATGTTGAGTTAATTCTTGTTACCATCAGCGAATTTTTTGTCACAATTTGCCGCCCCTAAATATCTTGCCGCCCTAGGCCCGAGCCTACTGTGCCTTAGGGAAAATCCGCCACTGATAATAGCAAATTTGAAAATAATTTTAATTTCACCATTACAGCTATGTTTACCAAACTAATCAATGCTATGGGTCCGCTATAAACTAAAAAATCTACGAACTAAAATCCATTTTGATTTGATATCAATTTCATCAATATCTTGTTTCATTGCTTCACTGAACTGCAATGTTAAAACAAAATCAAATCAAGAACAGATTTTGAAGTTCAAATTCCGCTGAAGTTTCATTCCAGGGTACCTAGCTAAGATGCCAATCGTCGATAAAAAACGCCAATCGGAACTTAAATAATGTATGGAAATAGTCACGTGACTTTTAGCAGCATCTGGGCTATAACCGCGAAAATCGAAGTTCGCAAATTGCGGGCATTTTTCTCTGTCACTCTAATAGGCTACATTCCTACTAGTCAAATCAGCTTCTTTTTTAGAACTGTCAAAACGATTTTCTAATATGGAATTTATATGAAAACGAATGTAGTGACGTCACGGTAAACTCACCTACTTTTTATATTTCAATCCGATCTATTAAATACAAATTGTGTTTAAAAATAACTGCTATCTATATTTTTGTAATAATTATCTGGTGCTTTATTTCGTGCACGGTTTGAAATAATTTATTTTAAGTACAGGAAACATCCCTATTACGCCTTCATAGGAGTAAAAGAGAAAGATCCCCGCAATTTGCGAATTTCGGTTTTCGCGGTAACCCCTCTGTTATCCCTATACACTATTGCTTTTCGTTTGACGTTTGTCGATGTACAATTGTCATCTTGGCTAGGCCCCCTGTAAAGGATACAGGAACCTCTTTCATTGAAAGTGTCGAGAATGGAACATTTACCTTAGCTATTTTAATATTTCAGTGGATTGTGGCTGTCAACAGATTCATATTAGGGTAAACCGAGGCGAATCGGATCACGATGAAAAATATGTTGATACTTATTTCAATTGAAGCGGTGGTGGCTGAGTGGATATAACGTCCGACTTTTAAACCGGAGGTAGCGGGTTCAAACCCTGGCCCTGGCCCCAAAGAGTTTTTCGGAACTTATGTACGAAATATCATTTGATATTCACCACTAGCTTTTCGGTGAAGGAAAACATCGCGAGGAAACCTGCATACATCTGCGAAGTAATTCAAAGGTGTATGTGAAATCCCCAATCCGCATTGGGCTAGCGTGGGGACTACTACAGCCCAAACCTTCTCGCGCATGAGAGGAGGCCTGTGCCCAGCATTGGGACGTATATAGACTAAATTGTTAATTATAATATATTTATTTCAAAATATTGTATTGATATGAGCACACTAAAATTACACAGTTCTTTTCTCTTTAGCTTGCGTTGACAGTCATTAGAAATAGTTCAATAGATTTTTTAGTCTGATCCAATTAGCCCTGTGATCCAATTCGTCTTAGCCTACTATACTTTATGTAAACTTATTTACAAACTTTATTTACCACCAAACCAAACCGATACCGAAGAAAGCTTTTATATATTTTGTAAAATAGCATTAAAGTAGCTATGTAAAACTTAGAAAATATAACCAACGGAGTGGTCATTAACAGGCGTTCCCCTCTGTCGAAAATAGGCGGCCAATGGTCAACGACATGTCAACCACATGTATGGACTGACGTTTATCTGACATGGCTATGTTTACGTTACGTCATCAAATGTATTGATGTGCCCCTCCCCCGCAAAAAATGGCAGACTATTTTGTACCGAAAATTATAGACATGGCGTCTCCGATGGTTATATCTTCTAAGATGTAAAATAAAGTAATTTATTCGCAAACGATGCTCAATGCTGTACATAGGGAGTAGCCGGGCGGACGCCTATTAACTTGATGTTGACATAAATAGTTTCAAGTTATTTTTTAAAATTGTTTTATTTCACTTCCCCAATGCACATTATACTAACTAGGCTATACACATACCTACCATACATAGGAACAGAATAAATAATCTATAGTGCGTCAAGGAAATCTTGTCAGTAGCAATGTAAAGCAAACTAAAGTAGGGCAACACTCAAAGAGTAGTATTGCGCTAAGAAAAGCAGCAATGTTCAATGTACATCGAACCAAAACTTTTTTTCTGCCGAGTGCGCCCTATTACGTACGTCAATTCAAATTGTCAGTTGCGGATTCTCTATTGAAAATGTTTGAAATTGTTATTAATAGGTATGGACGGACAATTTAAAAGCGGTGTGTGTTGTTGATAAAAATGATTAACTAATTTAAAGATTTCAAAATAAAATTAGAAGTGGACTATGCCGTTAAACAAGAATGTATGATTAAAATCATTGCTTCAGCAGGTAGATGTCCTACTGGATTTTAATATTTTATTAGATTCCTCAGTTGGCGCTGTAGGCATTGTAGGCATCTTAGCTTTGATTAAGCACAATCTTATTTAATATATTGGTATTTAATGGTAACTCAGCAGAAATATCTCTTGAATTAGAATCGATTCCGAACGTAAACAATGATGATGGCTGTCATTCGCGATCCACATTCCACAGATAAAACACAGATGACACGCAATTTTCGAATTATTCGAACACAGTGTTGCTAACCCACGATTTTTCAAATTTGCCGCCGTTTGCTACTGACAAGATTTGCTTGACCCAGCTAGGTGGCGACAGCGCCACTCGCGGCTTATGGCAAACCCCAAAATTAGGGTCGAACGGATGGATGGATGGACGAAATCGCGGAGTGAGCCACGCCAGGCGTGGCTCACTCCGCGATTTCCTCGCTTTGCTACCGGTAGCTAAAAGTCCATCCGTTCGACCCCAATTTTGGGGTTTGCCATGACTCATGACATCTGTGTTCATCAAACAAATAAATGCCCTTATCAGGTTTTGAACCCAGGACCATCGGCTTCACAGGCAGGGACATTACCCACAAAGCCAGACCGGTCGTCAATGGTAAGTAAGGACTACTTGTTCTATAGGTAAGATTAATAACAAGTAAAAGTTTGTAATGGAACAATAAATAACTGGCGAGCAAGTCCGCCTTAAGACGAAACAGGAGCTGAGATTTAAATATTTTAGGTAGGTAAATATACCCGTCTCGCTAACGGGAGCGGCTCCTAAAACTAGTGCGATAAAGAGAAGGCGAAAAATCCTGCGTAAAAATCTCGAAAATCAAGGTTTCGTACTCGACTGTTTCCCCCTCCAAAACTTAACCAATCGTAACCAAATTGGGAAATCTAAATTATTATGAAATTATCTGTGTCGGACCGTTTTGCTTTTTTGGCTAATTGATATCAGTTTTAAATACTACGCCTCTCATTGCAGCATAGTCAATGAGGCCATTTTGGCCATTTTTGAAGGCCTCTAGCGCCTTAAAAAACAAAAATAAAATAAAAAAGCAAAACGGTCCGACACAGATATTGACAATATTAATCTGTGTTGAAAAAATCATTGCTCTAGCATCAAAACCCACGGAGGAAACAGTCGAGTACGTTTGTATGGAGAAATGACCACTCGGAGCATTCCATGAAATTGTCTACCGGGTGTCCCGTACAAACGCGATTTTCTGAAGATCCTGGAGTTCCTGTTGGCTCTTAAAGTTGGCTACTTAGAGCATTTAGTAACTGGAGACGTCATGGCTGTCATTTTCTGTACAAAATAGTCTGCCGATTTTTGCGGGGAGGGAACGTCAAATGTATTGATATTTCTACGTAACGTACAAATAGCCATGTCAGTCCATACAAAAGTTTGCACAATTGTGCAAGACTTTCGGCAGAGGGGTGAGGTCTTAAAGGCGATTCCAGTTATTAAATGCTCTAAGGTTAGCTTACTGTTACCCCGCTCAGAGTCACCATTGTGATCAAAATAACACAATTTTACGGTCCTGTAACTGTCACCCTACGCTTCAGATGGTACGATAAAGGTAATACCTAATCTAACTTGGTTAATATTTATAAATGTAAGTCACTTGAAATTGATATTTTAATAATTAGATGTCAAAATTTACTTGAATAAGGCATATTACACATAAGTACTATACATTATTACATAGGTGTAAGACATTTATGACTTTAATAATAAACACTTAAGTACCTACATAAAAACACAGATTTTTTTATATTTGCTTGTAGTAGGTACCCTACTAGATACAGCGTTTTTTGGCATATTAGTAGACCGAGGCGAATTGGATCACACGGCGAATCGGATCAGACTAAAAAATCTATTTATGTTTAAAATATTTCCTATGACTGGCGTCGCAGGCTAAAGAGAAGAGAGATAGAGAGAAGAGAGGGAATTTTAGTGTGCTTATTATCGATACAATATTTGAAATATCAATCGATTTTTCATCTTGATCCGATTCGCCTCGGTCTACCCTATATATATATGGTATAGAGGTATCCCATATAACCATTCCAGTCGCAGAATCATCAAAGTGGTAACTAAATGTCAGATGTGTCGTAACAGAGTCCACACAATGTGTCTAGAATTGTTTCGAAACAAAGTGTCGTCGCCGTGTGTACACTTTTCCGTAACAAGGTGTCGACACATTTGTGTGCACTTTGCGTGCGGTTTGCGACTAAATCTGACAGAAAATTTGTGACAGCAAATGTCAATATAAAATACCTCTTGAAAACCAAGGTTTGTCAAACTACTATTAGTGTCTCGTGTGCTCGTAAGTAATTCTAGTAAGTCATCATGGGCGATGCAAATGAAAACCATATAAACACCCAACACCCGTCAACCTTTTACAGAAAAGTTTTTAAAGAAATGCAATAAGCTACTTAGGTCAGCCAACGAATGCTCCAAAACGTTGTAGAGGGAAATGCTCGGAACACAATTTTTGACTCTGTAACTTGGTTTGGACAAGTTAGGAGGTGAACATATCAAAAGTCCCCGGCCGTAGCCCTTGAGCAGGGGGAAGAGAGGGGGCTTTGATGGTCCCATTTTCCGGTTTTTCGATTATATCTCGGAAACTATGCATCTTAGCGACATGGCCACTTATACAAAATGAAAGTTAATTTAATTTGTTACAAGTTTATTCAGTCAATTTTTTCGATATGTTGAATAGTTTTTGAGATATCCGCTCTTGAAAGTTTATTTAGGGCTCTCAATATTATCTTGATATATCTACATCAGTGAAGGTGCTAGGCCGTGTATGGTATCGTTTTCGTATAAATCTGGGTTGCTGAATCCATTTAAGGTATCACATTGACACCATTCCACAAAATTAAAAAAAATCTTTTTAGGGTTCCGTACCTCAAAAGCAAAAAACGGAATCCTTATAGGATCACTCGTGCGTCTGTATGTCTGTCCGTCTGAATACACAAAATAGTTCTTTACCTATAGATGACAGGAAAACCTATTAGAAATGTGCAGTTAAGCGCGCGTCGGACTTAATGTACGGAACCCTTAATACGCTCGTCCGACTCGCACTTGGCCGGTTTTTTTTAAACTCCTCTTGACGCTTAACCGCTGAACGGATTTCGTTGAAATTTGGTATAGAAATAGTTTGCGTCCCGGAACAGGACATAGGATAGATCTTATAACCAAGCAACCTTTTGAAGGTGTGAAAAGTGGCGTGGAAATTTGTACGGGAAATCAATAACCGCTGAACCGATTTATATTAAATTTGGGATGGTCTACATCTTTGATTTAGTTAAAAATGATAAAAAAAACATGACTTCAAACCTAAACTTAAACAGTATTAACTTCAAGAAGTCAATTCTGAATTCCCCCCTACACCTCATTTCACACCTTTAAAGGATGATTTTTGAGATAACTTTTTATGTCCTGTCTCGGGACTCAAAATATATGTGTATTAAATTTAAATTAAAACTGTTCAGCAGTTTAAGCGTGAAGAGGAGTTTAAAAGAAAGTAAGTTTATATGTTTTTACTTTGGAATGGTGTCAATGTGATACCATAACTAAATTTGGTACTGCGCATTTATACGAAAACGATACCAAACATGGCCTCGTAGCTTTACTGTTGTAGAAGTCAAAATAAAATTGAGAGCCCTAAATTCTTATTACTTGACCAAACTTGTGTAGAAGGAAAAGGAAAAATAAAAGTCTTCGGCAGGAATATAAACACAAATATTTTTTTTTTTTTGCGTTACTATTTCAATCATCAAATATAAACATACCTTGATTATATTATTCTAGTGAGATCCTCATAGATAAACAAAAACATTTACTTAAAAAATTACAAGGTCGAAATGTCACGGAACTTGTGAGAGTAATATGTGAAAAATAAAAACTTTTATGACAAAAAAATCTGGACACAATTTAAGAAGCATCCAATTGCGTCGAGGAATCATCTGTATTTTTGCTTGTTTCATTACCTCCTCGCTTCTTTTTTTGTCCTTTGTATTCTGTAGCAATTTGTTAGATCTGAAAATAAAGATAACTTGCGTCGTCACGGATGTCGATTTATAGGTTTTAGGGAGTGCAGAATTCGAAAACTATGATCATTTTATATTCCAAGATGGCGGCTACGTATTTTGTCATAAAAGTCGTCATGGATATCGTTTTATAGGTTTTAGGGAGTGCAGAATTCGAAAATGATGACCATTTTGGATTCCAAGATGTCTGCCGTGCACTTTGTCATATAAGCCGTCATAGATGTTGATTTATAGGTGTTAGGAAAAGCAGATTTCGAAAATGATGACCATGACCAACAAAACGACATCTATATCGACTTTTAACATAGTGCATGGCCGCCATCTTGGATTCCAAAATAGTTATTATTTTCGAAATCTGCGCTCCCTAAAACCTATAAAACGACATCCATGACGACTTTTATGACATAGTGCATGGCCGCCATCTTGGAATCCAAAATGGTCATCGTTTTCGAAATCTGCGCCCCCTAAAACCTATAAAACGACACCCATGACGACTTATATGACATAGTGCATGGCCACCATTTTGGAATCCAAAATGGTCATCATTTTCTAAATCTGCGCCCCTCAAAACCTATAAAACGACACCCATGACGACTTTTATGACATAGTGCATGGCCGCCATTTTGGATTCCAAAATGGCCATCATTTTCTAAATCTGCGCCCCTCAAAACCTATAAAACGACACCCATGACGACTTTTATGACATAGTGCATGGCCGCCATTTTGGATTCCAAAATGGCCATCATTTTCGAAATCTGCGTCCCCTAAAACCTATAAAACGACATCCATGACGACTTTTATGACATAGTGCATGGCCGCCATCTTGGAATCCAAAATGGTCATCGTTTTCGAAATCTGCGCCCCCTAAATCCTATAAAACGACACCCATGACGACTTATATGACATAGTGCATGGCCACCATTTTGGAATCCAAAATGGTCATCATTTTCTAAATCTGCGCCCCCCAAAACCTATAAAACGACACCCATGACGACTTTTATGACATAGTGCATGGCCGCCATTTTGGATTCCAAAATGGCCATCATTTTCGAAATCTGCGTCCCCTAAAACCTATAAAACGACATCCATGACGACTTTTATGACATAGTGCATGGCCGCCATCTTGGAATCCAAAATGGTCATCGTTTTCGAAATCTGCGCCCCCTAAATCCTATAAAACGACACCCATGACGACTTATATGACATAGTGCATGGCCACCATTTTGGAATCCAAAATGGTCATCATTTTCTAAATCTGCGCCCCCCAAAACCTATAAAACGACACCCATGACGACTTTTATGGCATAGCGCATGGCCGCCATTTTGGATTCCAAAATGGTCATCATTTTCAAAATTGGAGCCCCCCAAAACCTATAAATACATGAAATCCATGACGACTTTTATGACATAGTGCATGGCCGCAATTTTGGATTCCAAAATGGACATCATTTTCGAAATCTGCGCCCCCCAAAACCTATAAAACGACACCCATGACGACTTTTATGACATAGTGCATGGCCGCCATTCTGGATTACAAAATGGTCATCATTTTCTAAATCGGGGCCCCCTAAAACCCATAAAACGACATCCATGACGAATTTTATGACATAGTGCATGGCCGCCATTTTGGAATCGAAAATGGTTATCATTTTCGAAATCTGCGCCCCCCAAAACCTATAAAACGACACCCATGACGACTTTTATGACATAGTGCATGGCCGCCATTCTGGATTCCAAAATGGTCATCATTTTCTAAATCTGCGCCCCCCAAAACCTATAAAACGACACCCATGACGACTTTTATGACATAGTGCATGGCCGCCATTCTGGATTCCAAAATGGTCATCATTTTCTAAATCTGCGCCCCCCAAAACCTATAAAACGACATCCATGACGACTTTTATGACATAGTGCATGGCCGCCATCTTGGAATCCAAAATGGTCATCATTTTTGAAATCTGCGCCCCCCAAAACCTATATAATGACACCCATGACGACTTTTATGACATAGTGCATGGCCGCCATATTGGATTTCAAAATGGTCATCATTTTCTAAATCGGGGCCCCCTAAAACCTATAAAACGACATCCATGACGACTTTTATGACATAGTGCATGGCCGCCATCTTGGAATCCAAAATGGTCATCATTTTTGAAATCTGCGCCTCCTAAAACCTATAAAACGACACCCATGACGACTTTTATGGCATAGTGCATGGCCGCCATTTTGGACTCCAAAATGGTCATCATTTTCAAAATTGGGGCCCCCTAAAACGTATAAAACAACATCCATGACGACTTTTATGACACAGTGCATGGCGGCCATTTTGGATTCCAAAATGGTCATCATTTTCGAAATCGGCACTCCCTAAAAGCTATAAATCGACACCCATCTCGACTTTTATGACAAAGTGTTTGGCTACCATCTGCATGCAAGACATTTCTATTATTTTTACGTACATAAATGGCCCCCTGTCAACTTCCAACCGAGATTTAATCGATAATTTATTCGATTAATGTTCAGATTAATTCAATTTCAATCTATGTTAGGTCGACTAAACTAATCGTGATTAAAATTTGAGAATTAACTTTTTTTATTCCATTAATTAGTCGAATAAACAGTTAATCTATTAAGTCCCATCTCTGACCACGGCATTTTTACACTTTGAGAATATCTGAAAACAAATGAACACAAGGAGCCATTTTGCAAATCCAATAACTTTGTTATTACTTTTGACAGCGCGTGTCATGTGTCTACACAGAGTCGACACAAAGTCGAAACATTTGCGACTACTTTGTGACTGCAATATTTCTCAGCCTTAAACCATATTTATACATCATAATTAACAAGTTTCGTAGTATGTAAAGCGTTATTTCTGTTATTTAAGTATAGTATACGCATCGAAGTACTAAAAATGCATCAAATAATATATTTATGAACACAGGCACTGAGAAGTAAACAATTTCATTTCCGGCTAAACTAAAACAATTTGGTGGCGCGTTGATTATATTACACTTAGTTTATCAAATCACTCGAGCAGTTTAATTCCCCATAATAATTTAAGTCCTATTGTAATATAAATGCAAACAATATATAATTACGTCTTGTAATCCGTTTTAGAGATGGCGTATTAATGTCACTTATTTTTATTTAACTATTTTTCCATCTGACAGTTTCCATTTGACAGGAACAAAATGAACGAATGAACGAATGATTTTGGCATAAAGTAGTCGCAAACTAGTAACAATGTGTGCACACGGCGACCACACTTTATGTCACTTTGTGTCATGTGTCGACCCTTCCCCATTTCTGGTAACTGTGTCGACACGGCGACGACTCTGCGACTGGAATTGTGACCGAAACAGACGGTGTCGACACAAGATGTGTCTACACCGCGTCGTAACGGCGACTGGAAATGGTTGTATGGGTAGTGTTTTGTAGTGCGCGGTAGCTTGCATTTTTCTCGTGCCAGCTACGGGGGTTTTCTCTGATTACCACCCGAAAAGAGAAAGCACAGCCCCTGTGGTACAGTTTGCGCTCTTACTCATTGCCCGAGACAAAAACCTACAATTATTCAGCCACTTCACTGTAGGGTCCAAAATATTAAAATTCTTAATAACCCACCAAAATGTAAACTCGCATGAACAGCAAAGGCAAATTAGAATGTAAGCCAGTGTTTACCTCCTTCCGACAGAGCGAAACTAATCATCGTAGAAAACCCACATCATCAAAGCAAATTTGTTCTATTTTAAACTGACGGGCCACCACGCTCGTTAAACAGGGCTTAAAGACAGACTTATCACGGCTAACTAGCTTTTTTCAGCCGCCATGATGGATCCGCCGACATTCCGCGGCCCGTTTGAGCACAAGATGGCGGCTCATCTGTCATTTATAATTGCGTGTCAAGAAACTCACGCGTGGCTGCGAATTTGTTTAGTTTATTGAGGTATAAACGGTGCTATTATTGTAATATCTTTGGGGGTGGTACCTAATTTTATTTTATAGTTATTTAGAAGCTGTCTGTAGACTTGTATCTTCCGATTCTTTTAATAGGTAAGTAGGTATACGAGTATTAGGTACTTGAATGTATTTTTGGTAGACAACATAAAAATACTTATGAATTAATTCGAATTCAATCTGATTATCAAGTAGGTACAGTCAACAACAGAGCTATGAATACAGGCAAAGTGTCAAAAATATGTATAAAGTATTTTATTGCCTGTACAGTAAGGTCGTGTATACATATTTTTGGCACTTTGTTTGCCTGTATTCATAGCTCTGTTGTTGACTGTGCCACTGCTGCTGCAAACGTGCGCGTATCTACGCCTACTTGGCTAACCTAAACGATAGTTTTATAATCCAAATATATATTATTTTAATGACACTTACCTACAATGTACCTAAGGCAGTAAATATTTTCAGCCCAATAATACTCTGACTTCAGTTAGACATACTGCCGTATTCGAACTTCAAGGTTCACAAGAGCCGACACGTACTAGATCCATTCTAGATACGTTATAGTTTAGATATCAACTAGTTCTTTTTTGCAGCGCAATTCGGGCAACCAATGTCACTTTTACGTTAGATAGAGTAAGATATCTATTAGACGTGAATTGGATCTCTAAGTCATATCCTGTGGAAATCGTTCAAGAGTATCTCCAGAATCGCGCAAATGGCAAATGACAGGTAAGATCTTAAACATTATCGTTATCGTATCTTGGTAATGTCTAAAAGATATCTAATAGATATCTATTTCAAAATCCGAATCGGGCCCATATCCGTAAATACAGAAATAGAACGATTTAACTCAAAATTAGACCGATCGCGGCGCCGAGGCCCAATTTATTTCATAGCCCAATCCAACACGAATACATCAAAGCCGCTATCAGCGACGACATATAAATAAGTCCTTTGAACCAAATACAAGATCCGCTCCTGTAACGTCTTCATTCCACGCAAACGGTCCAACACTTACGTTTATTTCACAATAAACTAAATATAACGGCGCTCGGACGTTTTCGACAACCAACAAGTGGCAATTAAAAGTGACAAATGGTATGAATACTTGTCATGTCGGCGGGTGTCGCCGCTGCGTGTCCGAATGACAGGCGCTTGTGATCTCGTTGCCGTTCAGTTCTTTTTGAACGACGTAAAAACAACAGTTTTGCCGAGAAAACAAAGATTTTAGCAGTCTTTGTGGCTTTTGCGTGGTCGTATTTTGAAAGAGTAATATTAAGAGTTGGTAATGGTAATAATTAATGATCAGGCTTTGAAAGATTGATGCTTGAAGGAAATGTCTGAGCTTAGTGAAAATGTGGAATATTACCTGCTAACATGCCTACATTAAGTAGGTACCTACCTGAACTAAAAACTATACCTACATCCTTTTTGGCAACTCTTTGCAGAAAACATTTAATTTGTTTCATTAACTAGATACTTAAATATAGCTGGGCAATTAAATCTTGTCAGTAGAAAAAGGCGCGAAATTCAAATTTTCTACGAGACGATATCCCTTCGCGCCTACATTTTTCAAATTTGCCGCCTTTTTCTACTGACAAGATCTGCTTGACCAAGTTTACCTGTCATACAAGTTAGGTACCTATATATATAAACACAAAAATAATCAAGAAATGAAACCAACAATCAATGAGTACCGGTCTACCATTTCTGCATTATCTAATATAACGTACAGTGGCCTATTTTATAAAGCTACAAGTTACAATTTACAAACGGAAGTCTCGTTCTAACACATAGGATTAGAAAGAGACTTCCGCTTGTAAATTGTAACTTGTAGCTTTATAAAATAGGCCACAGGTATTTACTACCTTGAAACATTTTAAAGTATCAAAACAAAAATTAAAAGCACAAAACGCAATCCGCTCCTAAATATTTTGAGGTTAATAATTTCCCGCCATTTTTCTTCTTAAGGGGCCCACTGATTACCAGTCCGCCGGACGATATCGGCCTGTCAGTTGTTCGGAGCTGTCAAATTTTTGTTCTAACTGACAGGCCGATATCGTCCGGCGGCCTGTTAGTCAGTGGTCAGCTTTATATAAACTGCGGCCTACCAATGTCGTTATTTATAGTTTTTAGTGTTCCGTACAAAACTTTGTTTACGGAACACTTATGGGATCACTTCGGTCTTGCAAATCAGTTAAATACGTTTTTCTCAGAGACCGTTTGACATAGATACCTAAAATTTGGAACAGTTATAGCAATTACCACCACTCATATTGTAAATAAGTCAAAACTGCTTATTTCTTATTAGAGGGGGAAATTTAGGGGGTTGAGAGGGGTAGGCTGAAACTTTTTTCATTTGTAAGAATCGTGTGGGGTACCATTAAAAAGCTTGCAAAAAATTGAGTCGATGGACTGATTTTGACTTCATTTTAGACTGCAATAGTTTCGTCAAAAAATGCATTTAAAGTTGCAAGTTTTCATACAAAAATTTTCACCTCTGTCCTAGCGATTTTCGCGAAAACTATAGCTAACAGGCAGCTGACCAGTCAATACCCAACTTAAAGAAGCATGGAGACGGCGGGAAAATTATCAGCTTAACTTTATCTTTATTAGTTTTTCAACTGCAGCTTGACCTTTGGTTGCTTAGGGCTAGCTAACTGATGCTTACACTGGTCAATTCATATTAGGCGAGAAACATCCTTAGTTAAAACTTTGGCATTGAAATTTATGACTTATGTCTTTGACACAAAGTTTAATTCTGCTTGCTTATTTTTGTGGGATATTTAATTTTATCTCAATAGCCTACTATAAGTATGAGAGATCTACAAAATACGACCTTATTATATTGCAAATAAGTTTCAATTTCGAACGGGCTTTCCAACCGATGGACTAGGCATCTCAAAAATCTGAAAAATTCAAATTAAGAATTCCGTTCTTGACTGTCGTTGTGTTTTTTTTTTTACAATAGGACACATAGAGTTAGTAAGGCGTATAGAGATAATAAAGTCATTTAATATTTATGAACAGCTTTGGCCTCATGTATAGATTTTTCTCAAAAATGGACGGCAAAGTCGACTATGCCGTCTAAAAAAATAGGTCGCGAAGCGCGGAGTTTATGGTCAGTCAAAATTTAAAAAATTAAAAACATTGCAGTCTCGATTTTGGGACTGCAATGTTGCATACAAATTCCATTATTTGTCGAGTTCCAAACTTTTTAAAAGTTCAAATGGCCATATCAAATGAAGGCACAGGCCCATTAAACAGCCAAACAGATGATTAGTACCGCGACTATTTAGTTGTCTCAAATAGGTTGGCGTATTTTCGGCAGAAAAATACACTTCTATTTTTATATTAAAAAAATAAAAAGGCGGCAAGGGCTTTTCTCTGTGAAAATATATACGTAAGAACGTTGCTTTTGTAAAATGTTTCTATGATATTTATGTTTCTTGCACCATTTTTGAGAAAAGCACTATACAGGGCGTCCCACAGCTATGCCACATGGAGGGAAAGTATTATTTTAATTTTAAAAACAATTTAAACTGCATTCATAGATTTTTAAATAATTACATGGTTGAACCGGGAATCGAACCCGCTACACGAGAAAAAAAAACACCCTGTAGCTTTTTCATCCCGATCGAAAGGCTTCATCATAAGGATTATTTTTTGCTAAATAACATAGTGTCGGTAATAAAAAGAAACCCATGAATTTTAACATTTTTAATTCAAATTAACCAATTTAATTTATCAAATGCTCAAAATGAGAGTCATTCTGTTGAAAACAAAGCCGCTCTCTTTTGATTATTTCGCTAAATTTCACATCAAATGTTAAAATTCATGGTATTTAGCAAAAAATAATCCTTATGATGAAGCCTTTCGATCGGTATGAAAAAGCTACAGGATGTTTTTTTTTTTCGTGTAGCGGGTTCGATTCCCGGTTCAACCATGTAATTATTTAAAAATCTATGAATGCAGTTTAAATTGTTTTTTAAATTAAAATGAAGTCTTCTTTCAGCAAAATATGCTATCTATGATATTTAAGGTACTTTCCCTCCATGTGGCATCGCCGTGGGACGCCCTGTATATGACTCGGCTGGAAGGCTACTTGCTGGCTTCGGATTCAATTAAACGGACTCCCAAGGTCGTCCGTTTAAAACGAATCCTCAGCCTGCAAGTAGCTACTTCCGAGCCTCGACAATAATGTACTATTATTGAGAGTATCTGATTCGTCGAAACAATATACACAATATTCCTTTTCATTAAGTACCATTACATTTCTGTGTTAATTGTATAATTATAATATCTATTAATTATATTCAGTACTTATGACTGTATATTTTTGAACGGATCGGTGAGCAACAAGATTCAGGGCTATAACCGCGAAAATAGAAGTTCGCAAATTGCGAGCATTTTTCTCTGTCACTCTCATTGCGCCTTCATTGGTGTAAAAGAGAAAATCCCCGCAAAAGTGCGAATTTCGGTTTTCGCGGTAGCCCCTCAGTCCTGTTACGAGAAAATAATTTTGGAAGACATTAATAGTATATGACAGTTAAATATCACAGTTTTTAGAAAAAAGGGTAAAATTGACGAAATATTTAAAGTAAGCCGATCTTGTTTTTTAGCAGTTCTAAATAATATTAAAGTCTATATATTATATGGCATAGAACTAGAAACAAAATCAAATAAATAATAATAATGAGTTCTAAATTCAAATTGAAGGAGTATACATTTAAGGTATTATCGGCCAAGCGCGCACCACGATATTAATTTTTGCGACACGATTTTAGAATCGCGCTGTAATATATCGCAGAAAATTCACTGCGCGCACTGCGATGAAAAAGTCGACTATTTGTTCATTCTCAACATGGATTTCGTACCAGTCGCTTGTCAAGAAACGTCTCTTTAATATGCGATTGCTTTATGACTTTGAGCATTTATAACACAAAGCTGATCCCCGTCTATTTCCATAATTAAATGGTCAACATCTAGCGTCTCATTTTGAGACTCCATTGGAGATGCAGGTACCGAGATGTTGGGGTTTGGAGAGCGAAATGCCGACTGAGGTCCGGCCGGGGTGCGATTTTATTATCATAGTGCGCGCGGGGCCATACAACTCCGCATGCTGCAATTCACTTTGCGACAATCGCGTCGCGAACAATCGCGGAAAAATGTGACAAATCACAATTTTAAAATCGTTGCCATTTTTTTGTCGCATATGCGCGCACTAACATATAAACACATACGTTGCATTTCTGCGACAAAATTATCGCAGGACAAAAAATCGTGGTGCGCGCTTGGCCTTACTCTAAATTATTATAATACATCAAGCATTCGCGAGATGCTCGACTTCGGTATTCAAACACAAAGCAATAGTACAAGAATCTAACTAAATGCAAAGGCCGAAGGAGCGATTCGAAGATCCGAAGCGTCCGACAGACGCGCGCCTCCCGTAACTTTTCCAAGTATTTTTAAGTACAAGTGTATTTTTAAGTCGCAAGATCCAAAGGCTGAAGTCGCCGAAAGCCCGAAGCATCCAGGAGGTCAGTTCTAAACACAGGTAATTAATACAAGTGTCTAAATGCGAAGGCCGGAGGCCGAGCTCCGCGTAGGGCCGAAGGCCCGAAGCCTGCAAGATGTCAGTGGTTAAACACAGAACTGACAGTCTGGACGCTTCGGGCCTTCGGCCCTACGCGGAGCTCGGCCTTCGGCCTTCGCATTTAGATACTTATACTATTGTTCTGTGTTTAAGTACTAACATACTGGACGCTTCGGGCCTTCGGCCCTACGCGGAGCTCGGCCTTCGGCTTTCGCATTTAGACACTTGTACTATTGTTCTGTGTTAAAGCACTGACATTCTGGACGCTTCGGTCCTTCGGGCTACGCGGAGGTCGGCCTTTGGCCTTCAAATTTAGACACTTGTACTATTTCTCTGTGCTAAAGCGATGACATTTTGCTAAAGCTCGGCCTTCGGCCTTCGTACTTAGACACTTTGTACTATTGTTCTGTGTGTGTAGTTGAATACGGTATCCTAAAAACAGGCAAACAACCTCTGTAAAATGTAACGATGCGAGCGGTACGGCTACCATCAGTTTGGCATTGACATAAACGCTACCGTGGGCGTGAACGTAATTTACTTTCTATGCATCTCGCTGGTACTGACATATTAGTGCGAAAGAGATATCCCTATAGGAAGTAAATTACGTTCACGATATCGTTTATGTCAATGCCAAACTGATGGTAGCCGTACGGAACACTAAATGCCTCGAGCTATCTCGGACTTGGCCAAATTATTTTTTTTATAAGATAAAAGCAAGTGTTACGCTCATACAGCCGTGACGGTACGCAAAACGTGTCGTCTAATACATTAAAAAGCGATAAAATGTTCTTGTGAATCATGATTATGACGGGCGTATCTCCTCCGGTGTTTTGTGAAATATTAATAACGACCGACGGAAATACTTTGGTTATTTATAGAATGTTTATCGGGGAAAATTGTAAACAGTGGTCTATGGAAATACGTAAAGGTACGCTTCTGATTTTTATTTTTAAGGAGAGAGAAAGAGAAGTAAGGGCAAATTCTGGAAACAAACTTTAGTGTAGGTATTTTTAACAGTCGTACAGTAGAACCCAATTAATACGATAACGTTTAAAGGATTAGACGTGTGCGCCGATTAAAAAATGATCGGCGGCGGCGTTTGCCAAAAAATCGGCGGCGGCGGCGTGTTTTCGGCGTGAAATCGGCGTGACCTTGACTTTCTAGTTTCTGAAGAAAAATCATTAATTTGTTGTTTTTCTTGAAAATTTTATCAATGCAGGTTACTGGTCAGTTAACTACGTATAGTTTGAATATGCTGTGAGTAAAATAGGGTTTGTAAATGAATATAGGATAGGTATAATAACTTATTTTCCCTAGTAACTGGCTTGCAATAAGAGGTTACATGGTCCCAATGACCTTCGATCCGTTTTCTCAAGCTTTTCATGGCTTATCCTATTAAAATGACGTTTTTTTAACAAAATAGAACTCCACATATCCTTGACGTTTGCTAGACTATAGTGGACTGATGACTCGAGATGCCTGGTATTGAAGCACTGATCATGAATCATCAGCTAAGGTGGTGTGGCCATGTCGTGCGTATGGAGAATAAGAGACTGCCCAAAGCAATTTTCGACTCGGAGCTCTCTTGTGGAAAGCGGAAGCAGGGGGGCCAATATCTGCGACATAAAGATGTTATCAAACGCCACCTCGTCGCGTGCCGACTGGGATAGCTGAGCTGGGTATTGCATTACAAAGATTGGAATGGCGTTCTAGTGTCCATAAGAAAGTAGATCAATTTGAGCAGCAGCGTCTGGAAGACCTAGATGCTAAGCGTCATATCCGCAAGACGCGACCTAAGCCCTCCTATCCTACACATACACCCGCAACTCGACTGGACAACTCCATTGCGCATCGTGTGACCGCATTTTCAAGACAAAGTTTGGTTTTGCGAGCCACATTAGGGCTTTTCATAATCCGGATAAGAATTGTTGATAGAGTCGCCATTGCCGGATACGGCAAGGAAGGACTATAGTGGACTGCTATGGCTTTTTTTTAATGGTTTTCTTGTCATACAAGCACCAGGCTCACTGAGACGTATCTTCTTTCTCGTTTTCTCATTGCTGAGGCTTGCGACTACATGTATGTAATTTGTCTCCATTTCGTGCGGTCATAAGCCGTAAGGACTGCACGGTGCAGACTGCTGCAAGCCGACCTCTTCATAGCGTTCGACTATCTCACACATGCTCCAACTCGAGCACTTTTGCCATTAATTCGGCTTAAATTCATGTGTTTCTCCACATCATGCGTTGGATAATATGTCCGAAGAATCTAAGGGCTCACCCATTGCATGTTGGGAAGAGATGAGTGGCAATATAGAGCTCTTTAAGAATGGAGGGGTTTGTTCTTCTAGCTGTCCAAGGTATAAGCAGCACTAGCAGCAGTTATTTAGCAGGCTATTTAGTTTTATTTAATTAATAATTGATGTATATTTGACAACTGTAACATAAGTAATACAAAAAAACCATTTTGTAATCCAAAAACCAACTTGGAATAGTTAATTAACAACACTCAAGGTCACGCCGATTTCACGCCGATCATTTATCGGCGGCGGCGGCGTGGTCAAAAAGCCCGGCGGCGGCGGCGCGCCGGCGCGGCGCACACGTCTATAAAGGATGACTTACGTTAGACCGGGCCGTGTCCGGACCGGAGCTTCCGGCGCATCGTTTTCTATGGAAAGCATCACGTGATCGCCTGTCATGACATAGAAAAGTAAGCGCCGGAAGCTCTGGCCCGGACACGGCCCTGTCTAACGTGAGTCATCTTTTATAAGATATACTTATGTCATTTTTACACAAGTCCCTGCAACTTATTTTCAGTTCTACACATTAAATATATATTCCCTTAAGATGCTTTTTTGACATGGCGCGTCCTAAAAGTAAGGGAAATTTCCCAAATATTTCTCACTTTTAGGTACCTACTTTACTTTCCCGTACTTCTATGTACGTACATATGTCGTATGTTCTTAAGTAGCTCAGTTTAGCGAGTAGAATCGAGCCCTGGATTTAAAGCCCCATGGTCAGTAACACCCTGTATATAAGCGATTAGCACTCAAAAACTCTTCCATCAGTTTTAAGTATTATAACGGATTGAAAAATTGGAAACATATAATAAGTAGTTGCACGCGCTCACCTAGCTATAGGTACATCTTAGGACCTAACCTAGGTATTTTCCCGACCTACTTTCTAGAACTAAGTTGAGCTGAAAATTTCAAAATGGTGGGTGAGACGCGATCAAAGCGTTGCCATGGAGCATTTATCTACAGTTAATTAAACGCGTTAGTTTAGTGTGAGGCGTCAATTTTATACTGTATGCTAGGGGAGTTTCTTTGGAGCAGTTGTGCTATTTTCAGTTTTTGTAGATCTGATTTGGAAGAATTGTTACGAATCTGGTGACAATATGCATATTTCGTGGTGGAGGTCGAGTAAACGATTGTAGCGTTCGCCTAAGACGACTGACTCGAGGATACTCTGAGTGACCTGACTGTAAATAACGGATTAAATAACGAGCGTAGCGCTACGAAAACGTTAGCAGTGAAAGGAGCGATAAAGCCACTAAATCTCGGCTAAATCTTATTAAGGAAACCATCCCCTAGCTGTGGCAAAGCGCGCCGCGCTCTTCCGCGAAGTCACTCGTCTGTCTCGCAGGTACTTTATTATAATTATATGTTTACAAAGGCGCTAACAAAAGATTACCTTCGCGCCACAGACCTCGTCTCATCACCTTAACAACTATTGGACGGAGTACGTCATACAGTCAAGGTCACCACACATTAAGCGCTCCCTTACAAATCTTGTATGGAGATCGACCGTTATTTCAGTTGCGTTTACAATTACGACCAGAATTCGTGTAAATGAAAAACACACAAAAAATATTATTTGGGAATGTACCTGGGTTGCCAACAATAAAATGGTGTAGAGTAGAATAAGTAGGTACAATTCAGCTGTGCTACTTGAATCCTACTAGCAATTTACAAGTAAAGTGCACGTATCTGTGACCTCCCGCTCTTTGTAAACGCTTCATAATGCGATGTTTGTGAAGTCGGTGGTTCACGCACAGCGAGAGTCTGCCGTATACGAACTTCAAGATATTCACAAGAGACGACACGTACTAGATCCATTCTAGATACGTTATAGTTTAGATATCAATTACCTAGTTCTCTTTTGCATCACAATTCGGGCAACCAATGTCACTTTTACGTTAGATAAAGTAAAATATCTATTAGATGTGAATTAGATCTCTAAGTCATATCCTGTGGAAATTGTTCAAGAGTATCTCCAGAATCGCACAAATGTCAAATTTGACAGGTTTAGAATTCAGCGAAGCTCTCACTTGCGGCCCGCGAGCTTCCCTGGCTACTTTGTATGTAATATTGACAAACGACAATGTCTGTTAAAGTCATAAATATAAACAAAGTACGGCCCGCGTCCACTTCGCTAACTGCTATTATGTGGCCCTTGGCTGCTAAAAGGTTGCCGACCGCTGGGTTAGATCTTAAACATATTGTTATCGTATCTTGGTGATGTCTAATAGATGTCTATTTCAAAATCCAAATCGGGCCCAGTGACTTCGACTACAGCATACTATAACTTATGACGTGTTAAAGAAACCATCCCCTAACCGTGGCAAATGTGAGCGCGCTCTTCCGCGATGTCGCTCGTCTATCTCGCGACTACTTTAGGAAACTAATAGGAATTGTTACGGCTATTTCCGACAGACTCGCATTCAGGTTGCCAATTTAATACGAAGGATATTTAAGTAGGTACCAACCCCGGGATATACTTAAGGATTCTATGTTCAAAACTAGGCGGATTTGTTGGTGACGACTGACAACGTGCAGCTCATTATACATTTTTTTTATTTTCGTTTGTCGTTTGTCGACGTACTCTTGATTGTGCTTTGTTCTATTCGCTAATCTGTTAACAATTAGATAAGGCAGTTTCAGTAGTGCAGCCAAAACTCAAATTAACTAATTAATGTCATGCTATTATTTATACGATGCACCTGCTACACTATTTTCATCAATAATAGGACATGTTTCACTAAGAAATGTTAGGGACTTGCGACCTTATCTGCGGGATGTTTTCTATTGTTTAAGTAGTAACAATTTGTTTTAATTGGTTTCATTCATTAATCAGTTTATTTGTGTGTGTTACTTTGGCAGCATTTACGGCACATATTTAATTACATAAACGGGTCTACCGCTAGATTTCATTTATTTGCAATAAACATGGTACCTACAGTGGTTCTTATGCTATTGTTATTAGGTAACACGACGTGTTCAACACGTGATTAACTACAAAGTAGCATGCAAATTTACTCATTGATTTCATTGATTTTACCTTAAATTTCAGCTGAAAAAGAAAGAAAAAAAGGTTGAAAGGGTGAAAGGTTGGTCTTTCCGTGACTACAGCTGGTGAAACTCAGCTGAAACGTCGGAATTTAAGGCAAAAACAACGAAATTGTATAGTGGTAGACCCGTTAGTGTAATTAAATAAGTGTACAGCATTTGCAGCAAGTTATTTTATGGAACAGGTACTTATAAGTTTATAAGCAATTTAATTACTAATAGGTAGACAAAGTTTTGCTCGTCATAAATCTGAACTACCTTGTAGGTACGACAATTATTCTCGTTTGTTTCGGAAAAATCCTATAACCGGATTAACCGGAACTCTATTTTCAACTCCTTCTGCTTGTATGTAATATTAATTATAAATTATTGAGCAATACACTTTACGTCAGTCGTGATGTGACGTAGCAGTACTGATAAATCCGCTACTTGACGCTAGATGTCGACTACAAAAATAATAAGCGTTTTGGTAGAGTCTGACCAAGAAAAGTCTGCAGCGGATTTGATAGCTCACGCAGTGCAACTAGTGCAAGTAACGTGTTATTTATATGTCATAATTTCATAAAAATTTGACGTTTAAAATAACACTTGCTTTGCGTGGGCTATCAAATTCGCTGCAGACTTTTCTTGGTGTGACTTTAACAAAACTGATGTATGGAGTGAGCATTCTATGCCGACTTATTTCTCTATGGTTCAGACAACAACCAATCCGTGCATCTGCTCTCCATTTATAGTGCAATGCAACTCTGCTACATCTCAGACAAAATGCTTAATAAAACGTCTTTATACCTATCTTTATTTCGACTACAAAACCCAACCCTACAAAACAAAAAAAACCTTAACCGACATATATTTACAAGTAACATACGTCATTTTGATTTCTGCAGAATCAACCTCTTACTTGTACGATACCGAAAAGCAGCCTTAATTGAAGGGGTCAAGGTTCAAAATGCAATGAAAGTTTATAAACGAAATGGCGTATAAAATTTACGACGATAAAATATGGCGTTTATGTACGGGACATAAAGCTTAAAGTGGAATAAAGATTGTCATCAATTATTAATGAGGTGATTAGCTTATTTGGATAAAGAACTACATATATGGATATAAGTACATACAATTGTTACTTGTTAGGTCCCGCAGTAGACTAAATAAAGCTTTTTTGTAGGAAAAGTCTATCCGCTTTTCTAAAATCAAGTACGCCATAAGTAGTATGCCATAATGTATGGCGAATTTGATCTTAGAAATCGGACAGGCTATACTAGACGACGATTGGTATATGCAAATTACTTTCCTATCAATAGGTACATATACTTAAGTTATGGAAAGATAATTATATTTCACAGAATGTGCTAAAATGGGACCTCAAATTTTTTTTCGCGATTTTGTCCCATAGTCAAAGTTGCTCGGTATAACCTGTAGTATATATTATGCAGGTTATTAAAAAACCGGGCAAGTGCGAGTCGGACTCGCGCACGAAGGGTTCCGTACCATAATGCAAAAAAACAAAAACAAAAAAAAGCAAAAAAAAAAACGGTCACCCATCCAAGTACTGACCACTCCCGACGTTGCTTAACTTTGGTCAAAAAGCACGTTTGTTGTATGGGAGCCCCATTTAAATCTTTATTTTATTCTGTTTTTAGTATTTGTTGTTATAGCGGCAACAGAAATACATCATCTGTGAAAATTTCAACTGTCTAGCCATCACGGTTCGTGAGATACAGCCTGGTGACAGACGGACGGACGGACGGACGGACGGACGGACAGCGAAGTCTTAGTAATAGGGTCCCGTTTTACCCTTTGGGTACGGAACCCTAAAAACATCCTGTATTTGCTAGAAATAGAAGCAATATCCGAGTGCCACATCTTCCTTCGTGGAAGTTAATATTCCGTCGCACAACAAATCGACGAAAGCAATTTTCTCATACGGATTTAATTCAGGCTTTTACTGAGCTAGGCGGCGCACAGGCGGACGCGGACGGGGCGTTGGCCGCGTTGGTGGAAATAATGCAAATTTACTCACGTATTTTAAGTCGAAAAACGCTCGACATGTTTCACTCCGTACCGAAGAATCATCAGGAGCTTGCGTTGACGGTATATGCAAATGCGTGAGTGACCCGTTCTTAATATATTTAATTGCGTCTCACGCAAAATTTGTTATTAAAATTAAAATTTACTACTTAGGTATAGTCTGACTTTATGCTTTAATAATGGAAGATTGATAGAATACTTACCTAATTATAGGCTTATGAGTCGTATGCTCTACTTTTTGTTGCTTGTTGCTTCCGCTTTTAGGCCTCCCGTCCCGACCCAAAGGAGAAAGTAGTCGTGTAATTAATATAATTTACAAATTAACTATAGGTATTTTTGGCTTTTGCACATAATGCTTTATTCGTACCGTAATCGCAAATATGTATAATGCTCAAATTGCATGCGATTAGCGCGCTAGCGTTACGTTTAATTATTTTTATTAGTTGACGATGATCCTTGTGTCATTATGCAGCCGTGCGATGGCCAAGTCATTATACGTATTAAAAATTAAAGATATCTTATTGATACGGTTTAACACCCCCTGGCACTGACTAAAATAACCGACTTGGTTTCACATAACAGCTCAAAACTTTTTTGTAGTAGAAGAATTGCATTGCGAGACTTGCATCTTTTTACATTTAATGTTTTTGATGGGATATATATAATTTACAAATTAACTATAGGTATTTTGATTACTATAAAATAATAATTAAATAAAAAACTGTGGTATATCTCATCTATTAAATTTTATCAACATAAAAATGAAGTTTATGTACAATAAAACAAATCCAGTAAAGTAACAAATACATATTTGTGTGGTAAAATGGGTGAGAGTCAGCGAGATTATGATTCCCAGTCCCCAACCAAAATACTTAAAACTAATTCTTAACTAAGTTATTAAATAACTAAACTAACTAACCAGACAAGTAGTAACTTAAACAAAGAATCGGGCCACTACCGCGTCTGGGTGTATCCCACCATCGCTATGATTCTTTTTAAAAGCTTAAAGCGCGTTCAGGATCTGCCTAAATATGCAGCATTTAAATGAAGTCTTACACCGGACGCGTTTCCACTTCTCGGCCCGATACGGCAAAATTCAGTCAGATATGGGGCATTATCTATGAAAAGGGACCTTATTGTCGATGGCGCTTACGCCGCACAGCGTCGCGCGGCATTGTATTTATATCGGAGCATCGTTAATAATGGCGTAAGCGCCATCGACAATAAGGTCCCTTTTCATAGATAACGTCACATATGCTTATGGTGCAATATCGGCATAAAATTAATGTGATGACCTTCTGATCTACGATGTTCAGGTACTTACATGGAGTATGTGTAGAGTTATACCAAGAAAAGTCTGCAGATATTTTGATAGCCCACGCAGTCCAAGTGTTATTTTAAACGTCAAACTTCTATGAAATTATGACACATAAATAACACTTGCACTGCGTGGGCTATCAAAATCGCTGCAGCCTTTTCTTGGTCTAACTATACAAACGCAGGAGTTAGAAGCGACGATAGAGCATTATATTAATACAGTCTTACCTGATAGACGGTCTTCACCACATTGTCCATTATTGCAGTACCACTTGCCAGCGACAGACCGACTATGGCACTCAATGTTTACCGGCTTCCCTATTTTAAGACAGCGAGAAGTGGATAAATAGTAAAGTAGAAATAACTTTAGGTATACCTTTCCTTAATTCCAAGTTTTTAAAATATTTTTTTTAAAATTTTCAGCCTATATACGTCCCACTGCTGGGAACAGGCCTCCTCTCATGCGCGAGAGGGCTTGGGTTATAGGTCAGATCCATTTATGTCCCTATAAATTGGCAATCAGCAACATTCCACAAAGTGAGTTGGGGCCTAAAACGTCAACACTTCGACAGTGGACACACGCGCGCGAACTGTGCGCCGCTTATAAAAGAAGTGAATGGTAGTCAATTACCCGCCGACGCTGACGTCGATCCGCCGATATCCGTGACTTCTGCTTGCCGGCCGGCGTACAAATGGTTTGCCCTAAGATGCATCAGAATCTGCCGGCCTAGTCAAGGTGACAATCGCTATCGCTACTATAACGAAACCCTTTGTGTCTCTCTATTACTCTTCCATATTAGTGCGACAGTGAGCGAGCCTATCGCTCGCAAGATTCATATACAAATTGTTTGGGCTAAAGTATTTCAAAATCTGACGACTGCAACTCCAGAGAATCGCAAGCGCACCATCCGCGTATAGCACAGCAGAGCGTACAAATGTACGGCTACCATCAGTTTGGCATTGACATAAACGCTATCGTGAACGTAATTTACTTTCTATGCATCCTTCTTGTACTGACATATTAGTGCGAAAGAGATATATAGAAAGTAAATTACGTTCGCGATAGCGTTTATGTCAATGCCAAACGGATGGTAGCCGTACTCGTATGCCAAACGGATGGTAGCCGTACTCGTATAAAGGTTTTACATCAAATTTAACCAGTATTTGAATGACCAGCTTCGTTCGGATACTGTTGATGCTACGCTGCTGGATATCCTTACATCCATCCGATTCCATCAGACTATTTATTTATTTATAATTTTAAATCAGGCAACAACGCCCATATTTCAAATACGTTACAGACTAACATATATATGTTATATATTTTATAAACTAACATATATAACATATATTTTATAAACTTAAATACTAAACACTACTTAGGCGAAAAAACAGCGTGGCTCCGTTGAAACCCTACCTAGTTCACTTACTGCAGTAGGCGTACAAAATGTCCCAATTTTAGCAGATAACCCAATCGCTACGTAGGTACCTAATAATAGTGAAGCTTAGTAACTAAATACTACAGCTAAATAACTAATACGAGTAACAAATGAATAGAAAAAATACCTATCGAATTTCCATTTTCTTCAGTAACTTTTGTATGAGCCACCGCCTCCGCTCCGTAAGCCGCACAAGTCTTAAGGGTCCTCCAGATTTTTATGTTTTAATTGAAGGATAAATCGACGCGACCCGGGGATCAGCAGTCGGCATTAAATGCCGAAGTGGATGAGCATTTAAATCCGGTAAGGCGGAAAAGGTACGGCTAATAGAGATTTCTGTAAAGACGGGCGTTTTTCTCGGAAATCTCGGTAGTTTTACACAGTCTAATATTTTTTAAAACTATCGCGTACTGAACACATAGTAACTCACACCACCGCCACCAGTGAAACCTGTGTCGATACGTCGGTAAATAAAGGTATTAAAATAAATTCGCGATAGACCCGCCTATAAATGTGTTTTGTACAGTCGTCATCAGATATATCGGAGTAGCCGAGGTGCTCCAAAATATCTGAACATGCATTCTAACGCCTGGACAATAGAGGAGCGTGTGATATTTGTGAGCACCTTAGCCGCTGCCATATATCTGATGGGTCATTTTGTTACTCAGTTGATCTTTGAAGGCCAAGTGAGGTAACTTTCATAAATCTGCAAAAAATCAACAATAAGGTACTTGGAAAGTGTTTAAGTCATTAATCCCCATAATTAGTCAAAACTAACTTATATACTTAATAGGATGAGGCCAAAAGGTTCTACAATCTACAGCACCCAGCAGAGGTATTAGCCGATATAGAAAATGACTTGTCGGACGCCTCGGCCCGGGCACGGCCCGGTCTAGCGTGAGTCAAAATGAGAAAATACACTTTTATTTTTTGACCTTATTTCTTATATTGTAACTAGGTATATAGTACTTTTAAAGTAATTTGCGCGTGGCGTGAGGCACGTGATATGGTAGCCTTAGCTACACTATCAGACACAGCAAAGCATGTCACCCTAAACGTTTCCAAAATACCAATTAATTGAAGTGTTACAAAAATGATTCATTTCTTAGTTCCCCGCGCAACGACGCGTGTGATTGCGATGCGACACAATGCGACGCGATCGTCGCAGGCACAATGCGAGCGGAACGCGTGAAACGATTACGATTACGATGTGAGGGCATGGCTTAATCTAGACATGCTTCTTAATCGGGTCTTGAAGTGCAGTTACTTAAATACTGTATATTATGCCTCTAGTGGTACCTCAAAAATTTTACTTTTTCGTACTAAATGTATGGTCAGGTCACTTCGCGATTTCGTCGCTTTGCTACAGGTAGCTAAAAGTACATAAGTTCCACAACAATTTTGGTGGCTAGCCATAAGCCGCGCGTGGCGCTGTCGCCACCTAGCGGCCATATCTGTCTTTATTTATTTATTTTACTATCTCTAGGATCGTCATACATCTATGTCATCTATGTCTTGATCGTCACAGACGCGTTTTGTTAAAGAGTGGGTCTTCTGTACCTAGTACTATTATTTATTTTGTGGTATGGTCTCTAAGTGTCTAATATGTGTTGGTCTCTAAGGAGCTTTTGACTCTGAATATAAAAGATTTAAAAGATGATTTTTCGAAAATCTGTAAATACATATCACTGTTATCGTTACGTTACGTTAGGGAAGACCTAATCTTTTTCTGTTCTAGGAGTTCTCTACACCACAGACTATCCAACTAACTTTATATTTTGCATCAGTGAAAAATTATAAAAATATCATGAGGAATTTACTTCCAAATATTTCCTGCAGTCAAACAATTTTTTTTTATTTCAACTTATATTAGTCTAATTTCTAGCGTGCGAAAACCTTAGAAAGAAAATATCTGAGGGCGTCACGGTAAATCCGCGTCGGCCATAATATGACTGCCGTTCTACTGTATTAGCTGCTTACTCAGTCGCGTGATTAAAAATTATGCAGCGAGCGGTGCAGAGTGGGCTGAGCAGAGCGCAAAACATTTTTTTTGTAATTTTGTTAACCTTTCCTCTGTGGCTTGTCAGAAATGTGCTGTTTGAATTGAAGTGATTTTGTAGTTTAAATTTTTGAATTTTAGAACAGAGGAAAGGTAATAGTTATACAATGATGGAGTCAAACCGGTGTCAGCGAGCACAGTGTGTCCTTACAAATCTAGCAACGTCACTGATTTGGGATGCCATACGATTTATGCGAAGAACTAGCATTAGGTATGTACTCGTAGCTTGATGAGAAAAGTGTGGTAGTGTCATGGCGAGCCTGTGTTGGCTATAACTGCCGTTCTACGGTACCTAGGTAAGTATTAGCTACTTACTCAGTTGCGTGTTTAAAAATAATGCAACTCGTGATTAATAAATACCAAAATTACCCTGTAAATACAGGAAAAAACGATTCCTTCATCAATATACCATATATACAATATATACAATTGGTAGTTACATAAAATAATATTAATTAAGATGAAAAATAAATAAAGAGAATATACGTATTAATATACTAATTATTTTTGTCTAACATTACGTCTACAATGCCCTCTGTGCGGTCGCGGTGGGCGCGTGGCGGTCTTTATTGCCCCAAAACCTTTTTAAAACGAGAGCATGATCAGGCGAACAGTTTTCTTACACACTGAGTCGTTTGTCGTTTCTGATGGTTTTTGTATTTTTTTTTTCATAAAACACAGTAGGTACATAACTAGGTGTCACGTTACATTGAAATAGGACTGCCAAACTGCGAAACAGTATATTTATAACGCCTAAAATGGATTAAATGTATTAAATACTCATATAATTTTCATTCAATTGAGTTGAAAAACGACTTTCGCATGTATTACACATACAGACGTTTACACAACGGCGTCCTGTTAAGGTGTTAAGTGCCTATTTTGAGAAACGTTGCCTCTACTTTACTCTAAATTAAATACAGTATGTAATTAACGAAAAACATTTAATCAAGCCCGAATCAATGGGTCACACTGAGCAACTTTTACTATACCAACCCCGAAACCCCGAAAAAAAAAGACATATATATTACCCATAGAAAATTTCAATGATAGACCAGCAAAATGTATGAAACAACCAAAATATTTAAGCGATTTCGGGGTCGGTGCCATAGTAAAAGTTGCTCAGTGTGACCTACACATTAACAGGTTTGAGTAAATGTTTTTCGTTAGTTTACATACTGCATAAGGTTTAATTTAGCAAGATTTGAACTCGAGACTGCCTGCTTTGTATTTAGGTAGGGTCACCGATCAACTAGTTTGCTGCCGTCATCAAAATGGATTTAACTCCGAAGATCGTGAAACTTCGTGAGTTGTCCGACAATTCTATTAAACGGGAGAGGTCAGAACAATGCTGGTCAACAATTCCCTCAGATCTGACTGATTTTATGTTAATGCCAAGGAAACTAGTGTTAGTTAACCCTTCGAATGTCTAAGCACAATAGGTTTCGTTCGCACTGATCACTGCTTAGACATAGGTACGAAGGGTTAAGACTCGAGACGAAGAGGACTGCTTTAAGATTTAACTCAGTGTTTTAGAATCTTATAATTAAGTCGAAACGCGAGTCTTTTGTAGAGACTTGAGGCCTTTTAAGATAACTAAATTTTTTAACAAATAATACCTAAACGAAATGTAATTGGAATCATGAAAAATGTATGTGTAAGATACACACATCTAATGATAAAGAAAATAGGCGTTACTGTTACAGTAACTCCTATTATTTTTACTGTTGTTTAGATAAAACTTATAAAATTGTTGACGGAATCTTTATTCGGAGGCATGAGTCTTTTTGAAAAGCGCTCAAAAAGACTCAATAGGGCACTGGACTCGGAACTTTTTAAAGCGCTACGCATCGTAAAAACGAGTGGAGCTCCTAAAATTAACTCAAAATTATCTGAGAATATGTCTGCGGTTGCGTCTTATTGCCTCGACCCTTTTCGTGCGTTTTGTATGGGTCGCTGCAATTATACCGTAGACATATTTTTTGAATATTTCAAGATTCGAGCTCCTACCAAGTTTTGGTTACGTTTTTCATTACCATTACGTGCAAAACCTTTTTTTTTTATTTTAAACTGTATTTTAAATCAGTATTTTTCTTTGTAACCGACTATGTAACAAGCTATGTCTAATTATTAGGTAGCTAGATTTTGTGGCTTGGCTGAAATCCCCCCGTGTCATAAGCCCGCACCATAGATCAGTGGCCTGAGTGGCTTGACAACCGACGATCGTTAGCACACCGCTGACACAGTATGTTATAACAAGTATATTGACTCCATAGTTTAGCCATAAATACAGTCACATTATAAGTGTTTTCACAAAATTCAATATAATGGTTATACAATTTAGGATTTAATATGTGACGTTCCACAGCAATAGGTACCTTATGGCGGCTGGCGCTTACGTCGCATAGCGCCGCAATAATATTGGAGCGGCGTTCATAATAGCGTAAGCGCCAACCGCCATAAGGTACCTTTACCTGTGGGACGTCACATATGCTGAAAATGACAGTCTACATGACGTGTTGCGACTGAATTAAGGATAACTCACGTTAAACTGGGCCTTGTCCGGGCCGGAGCTTCCGACGCATCGTTTTCTATGGAAAGCATCAAAAGTGATCCTGTCATGTCATAGAAAAGTAAGCGCCGGAAGGTTCTGCCCGGACACGGGCACAGACTATAAACTATAATTCTATAAAGTGAGTCATCCTTTACTCGGTCACGGTAAACGTTTATGACTATGAATTGACAGGTACTACTTATAATTTTTGTGACCGCAAAACTACGCGTACTTAGCTCATTTGTTGTGCGAGTATTGCAGGTAGCATGAGACTATCGCGAGCGTTGATTAGGTAGGTAGGTAGGCTCTCCGAAGATGCTTTTAGGGACAGCGGCGGGTGAATAAAAGGTCTGGTAGACAACTATGGTTGAAAATAAAGTGCCCCGTATCCGAATCTTTTCTGGAATGTCCCAGTTAGGTCCACTTGCACCATTCCACTAACCCGGAGTTAACCGGTCAAACCTGGAATTACCATGGTTACCAGTACAATTTGACACTAAGTTAACGGTTTAACCGCATAACCCCGGGTTACTGGGATGGTGCAAGTGGGTCTTATGGTTCCTCTACACGATGGGTCAGCGCCGGCCACTCCAAGGGACGCAGCCATGCGGTAGAATGAGATAGCAATATCACTTGGTCCCTCTAACGCACGAATGCGTCCCTTGGAGTGGCCGGCGCTGGCCTATCTTATAGAGGAGCCATTAGTCAATATACTGGGTGTAATATTTTGACCGCGGCTGCGATACGGTGCAGCTTTGTGATGCAGATAACCTTAATCCGTGTCTGTCGTCGTGTCAACGCCAGCTACCCTTCCGTAGGTACGGCTGTGTAGATACGGCGGCATACTTTTACTGGGTAAATAAATACAATATTGAAATTTGGGTCCATATTAAAGGAAAGTTAGAACAATAGTTTGGAGAACCGTATTTCTAATAGCCTACGTTTTGTCCCACTGTTGGGTAAATGCGTCCCCTTTTTTCCACCACTTGTCAACCCCATCCCACATGACCCTAAGTAAATGCAATGCGTAAGGTCCATCAGGCAGAAGAAGAAAATTCCTATAATTTTGATAAAATCACATCCATACTAAGCTCGTCACAAGCATCGCGAAAGGATTATCAAGGGCTGAGATAGCATTCGTATTTAATCACCACCAAATTACTATGGAAATTAATAGCTCTCAAGTTTCCCGCCGAACTAAACGACCTAACTCCATACAACTTGACCAGACATATTACTTTGGTGAATTAAATTCGTTTCACCGTTTATTTGCGTGGATCTCGTGATTGTTGTTAGTGACAATCGAATGGGTAACTGCCGGCCTAGCCAAGGTTACAATCGCTATCGCTTCGACAACGAAAAGCATTATGTCTCTCTATCACTCTTCCATATTAGTGTGACAGTGACAGTTGCGTTTCGATCGCTACGGAGCGTAAGCGATTGGCATCTTGGCTACGCTGCCTGATTTGCATACTCTATCGCAATCGGGTAAATTGAGTCCAACAGTCAGAATCAAAAATAAAGAAATGTTGGGTGAGCCCTCACCAGCGTCTGACAGATCGCTGTGAAGATCCTTGGGTTCTCCTTGAATCAGGTTCATTTTCTAGTAAAAAATATTCACGATTTTCATGGTTCTGCACTATCAACGGGTATAGTACAAAAATGCAAGATTTTCTTCAATCACCGGAAAAAGTGAAAATACTAACCCAAAAAACATTAGGGATGGTACTAGTCAGCAGCAGAAGTTGCTTAGCGGGCGAGGGGTCTAAAATTACCTTTATACGCTCTTATAAAGTCGCGTCAAGATCATTTTGACCACCTCGCCCTCTTAGCAACTTCTGCTGCTGACTGTACGCATCTCAGAAGCAACGAATCCCAAAACAAGCCAATCATTTTGATACACAATCAAAGTTGAATCAAGTATTAAACCGCTGCAACGGTAGCCAAATTACTCAAATTATATTTACCCTCCAAAAAATTGTTTGCTGATACAATATTAATAACAATTTGATTCCGCTATCGGCCGCCATGTTTGTTTAGCTGTCAAACGCGCGTGCGCGCCACGCGCCATAGACTATGGAGTAACGTTTTAATCTGATGAGACCGCGGCGACTTGTGTTCAGCCAGAGGATAAAATAACAATCGTCTATTCAAGGAGGTTTTGACAAGAATTATCTACAGTATAGCATAATTAAAATGTTATCTTTTGTAGTGGTTCTCATAGGGAAAGCGGTTTTTAATGGGGTGGGTCTGGCTAATTGATTTAATATAAAAATAAAACGATAAAAAAGTAACAGTACCTACCTAGCTCCGCTAAATCTTCTGTATTTTTATTTAATTGTCTGTAATCTGTTAGGTTTGCACTTCTTCAGACATTCAGCGACTTATGACGCGCTTCGATTCCGTTACAACATAACTTTAACCGCCTAAATCCCAAGTTTTTTTAAAGGACGAAATAAAATCGAATTTGGACTTATAATGGAATTACGGTTGGAAGCCACCCGCATCCAGCGTCTTCCGGCGGCTTTAACAAGGTCGTCCGTCCATCTTGTGGGTGGACGTCCTACGCTGCGTTTGCTAGTCCGTGGTCTCCACTCGAGCACTTTTCGACCCCATCGGCCATCTTCTCTGCGCGCAATGTGGCCTGCCCATTGCCACTTCAGCTTGCTAATCCGGTGAGCTATGTCGGTGACTTTAGTTCGTCTACGGATCTCCTCATTTCTGATTCGATCACGCAGAGAAACTCCGAGCATAGCCCTCTCCATAGCTCGTTGAGCGACTTTGAATTTTGAGATGAGGCCGATAGTGAAAGACCACGTTTCGGAGCCGTAAGTCATCGCTGGTAACACACATTGATTAAAGACTTTCGTCTTGAGGCACTGAGGTATGTCGGACGAAAAGACATTACGTAGTTTCCCGAACGCTGCCCAACCGAGTTGGATTCGGCGGTTGACCTCCTTCTCGAAGTTGGACCTACCTAATTGGACTACTTGTCCTAGGTAGATGTACGAGTCAACAACTTCGAGTACCGAGTTCCCAACAGAGACTGGGATGGGCACAACATTGACATTTGACATAAGTTTCGTCTTGTCCATGTTCATTTTCAAGCCCACCCGTTGTGAAACTCGGTTGAGGTCATCGAGCATCATGCTGAGTTCCTCCATCGACTTTGCCATGACTACGATATCGTCGGCAAACCGAAGGTGAGTGATGTATTCGCCGTTGATGTTGATGCCAAGTCCTTGCCATTCCAGGAGCTTGAAGGTGTCTTCCATTACGGCAGTAAACAGTTTCGGAGAGATAACGTCTCCCTGCCTTACGCCTCTTTGCAATGGAATCGCCTTCGTGCTCTGCTCCTGTACTCGGACCGACATGGTGGCGTTACTATACAAATACTTCAACACTTCGATGTGCCGATAGTCAATATGGCATCGCTGAAGAGACTCAAGCACCGCCCATGTTTCCACCGAATCGAAGGCTTTCTCATAGTCCACAAACGCTAAGCATAATGGTAAGTTATACTCTTCGGTCTTCTGTATAACTTGCCGCAGCGTATGGATGTGGTCTATGGTACTATAGCCTTTTCGAAACCCGGCTTGTTCGGGAGGCTGGAAGTCATCAAGTCTGTGTTCGAGACGGTTCGTGATGACCCTTGAAAACAGCTTATAGACATGGCTCAGAAGCGTGATGGGTCTGTAGTTCTTCAATAGGCTGTTATCACCTTTTTTGAAAAACAGCACCACCTCGCCTCTATTCCATGTTTCAGGCGTTTTGCCCTCGCACAAGACGGAATTAAAGAGCTTCTGGAGGACTTTAAGTACCGGTGTTCCACCCGCTCTCAGAAGCTCTGAAGTGATTCCGTCTTTGCCCGGCGCCTTGTTGTTCTTAAGCTGCTTCAGGGCCATCCTAATCTCGTACAGACTGATGTCCGGGATATCTTCGGTATAATGTCGGGACAGCTTGGCTCTTGGATCTCCTACCAAGCTGTCGACGGGCTTTGCGATCGAAGTGTATAACTGTCCATAGAACCTCTCGATCTCGCCTAAAACCTCCGCTTTGCTTGACGCTATGCTGCCATCTTCCCGTTTCAGCTTCGTCAGCTGGCTTTGCCCAATAGACTTGTCCTTTGCGAACACTTTGGAGCCTTGGTTTCGCTCAATAGTCTCTTTAATACGGTTAGTATTAAAGAGACGCAGATCATGTCGCAAGGACTTAGATATACGTCTATTGAGTTGCCTATATGACTTCGCGCGTCATCGGGAGACTGCAACTTTAGCGAGCGTCGTTCAGCCATGAGGTTTAAGGTTTGCTCGGTCAATTTCTGAGGTCTATCTTTACGGCGGGGTCTAAAAAACTTAGACCCTACTGTGTGGACAGTTTCCACTAGCCCGTCGTTGATTTCGTCCACTGAAGCCAAGTTCTCTAGGCAAGCAAAGCGGTTAGAGAGCTCGAGTTGAAAGCTTTCGGGGTTTTGAACATGGGCTCGAGTAGGTCGGAGCGTAGACTTCATCAGGCTGGACCTTTCAAGTTTAATATTGATATTCAGTGAGCCTCTTACGATTCGGTGATCACTACCGGTCTTTACCCTGTTGATCACAGAGACATCGCTGAATATCCGTTTCTTGTCGGTCATGATGAAGTCTATCTCGTTTCTCGTGGAACCGTCAGGACTCATCCAGGTCCATTTCCTGTGAGGCGGCTTCTGGAAGAAAGAGTTCATCACGAAGAGTTCCTCTCTCTCCAGAAAGTCGGCCAGCCTCTGACCCCTAGGGTTCCGTTGCCCATACCCAAATTGCCCCACTCTCAACTCATCACCGCTTCTCTTGCCCAACTTTGCGTTGAAGTCCCCCATAACAACAGTAAAGTAGGTTTTAGAAGTATGTATGGCCCTACTTACGTCCTCATACATAGCCTCTACTTCATCATCGGAGTGTGACGAGGTCGGTGCGTATACCTGAATGACCTTCAGCGAATATCTTTTGGATATTCTGAGTATTAGGTATACGACCCTGCTCGACACACTGTCGAGCTTCATTCCCTAATTTTTATAAAAGGCCGCAATGGGTAGGTACCTATTATATCATCATCATATATTTAAGAGTATGACTTTTGTCGGTGGAGCAATTTCCATGTTTGGCGTTTCTCTGCCTTCTCTTTGACAGCCCAATACGACATGACGTTAATCTTTTCCTTTATTTGATCCATGTACGCTCTTATTATATACTTTTTAATAAATTCAACGAATTCGTAGGCAAAGGCTCGTACATAATTATATCAGCTAAACGCACCAGGTTCTTGGAAATCTCCGCTTGAACGGCAGTCTATTAGTAGCCCGGCGAGAAACGAGAGGTCCCATTTCGCGGATGAGTGCCCACCGGCGGGAGTACGGGAGGCCTATTCAGACTTTCATTTTGACTTCAAAACGATGTCATTTTGATATCATGCGGTCGTGCGTCTCACTGGCCTTATACATGTACGAACAAGTACGAGCGAAATGCATGATAACGAAATGACATCATTTAGATCTAAATGCTACCTACGTTAGTCCCTTCAGGACTAATGGCGCCATTTGAAACTATTATACATATTATACTAAATATTATGTATATTCGATATTTCTCATTTGCATGTGGCATCAATGGACTAACTAGGTAATAGCTTCAAATTTTTATTTTAAGCACATAGGTATTACATACACAGCTAGAATTATAACCCATGTCGTAGTCGGGTAAAAACCGTCGGTGCATGCACATAACACCAGAATAAAAATGCCTGAAAAAGTAGATCGCTCTAAAATCTAAACAATAGCTGCCTGACACTGCCACGTTGACTGCCCAATTATTTCGTATGGCAACACCGTCTTTAATTCATAATAAGCTATTCCCCCCGGGCTAGGGACACAGGATATCAAATCACCATTGGCGAGATTTCGATGGGATCCCGGATAGGGATGAGCCAAATATATTCTAATCATAGACAAATTAGTACGTTTTATAACAGTGCTACAAGAATATTACACTGGCGGCCATTACATACTGCAACTATAAAAAAGGACGTTTGGACGCAAAAACAAAAATGTCTTGCCGATTCCACTTGATTCGATTGTAAGATTATGATCGATGGAGGCGCGGACGAATGAATGCCAATTTTTGACGCTATAGTATGCGCGTTTGGCGACATTTTTAGGGTTCCGTAGCGCGAAAGGAAAAAAACGGAACCCTTATACGATCACTCGTGCGTCTGTCTGTCTGTCCGTCTGTCACAGCCTATTTTCTCGGAAACTACTGGACCAATTAAGTTGAAATTTGGTACACATATGTAAATTAGTGACCCAAAGATGGTCATGTTTTTTTATAATTTTAAAATACATAGGTTCAAAGTTAATTAAGAAAATATCCAAAAAAACTGGGCAAGTGCGAGTCGGACTCGCGCACGAAGGGTTCCGTACCATAATGAAAAAAAAACAAAAACAAAAAAAAGCAAAAAAAAACCGGTCACCCATCCAAGTACTGACCCCTCCCGACGTTGCTTAACTTTGGTCAAAAATCACGTTTGTTGTATGGGAGCCCCATTTAAATCTTTATTTTATTCTGTTTTTAGTATTTGTTATTATAGCGGCAACAGAAATACATCATCTGTGAAAATTTCAACTGTCACTAGCTATCACGGTTCGTGAGATACAGCCTGGTGACAGATAGACGGACGGACGGACGGACGGACAGCGAAGTCTTAGTAATAGGGTCCCGTTTTACCCTTTGGGTACGGAACCCTAAAAACCATACCATGTTGGTTCGGAACCGGGCCTTGTTACTTGCACTGACAGTTGAACACTGACTTGAACAGAAGTTCAAGAATAACAGAAAATATTACCGGGCCTTAATATACCACGGTTCGTGAGATACAGCCTGGTGACAGACGGACGGACGGACGGACGGACGGACGGACGGACAGCGAAGTCTTAGTAATAGGGTCCCGTTTTACCCTTTGGGTACGGAACCCTAAAAATGACCATCCCCCCCCCCCTTTATTTCCGAAACCACTGGGTCTAAACTTTTGAAGAAAATACATAAAATAGTTCTTTACCTATAGATGACAGGAAAACCTATTCGAAATGTGCAGTCAAGCGTGAGTCGGACTTATGTACGGAACCCTAGAAACGCGAGTCTGACTCGCACTTGGCCTCCTGATCCTATAAGGGTTCCATTTTTTCCTTTTGAGGTATGGAACTCTAAAAAACAACCCAACCGTTATTTCCGTCAACAAGGCTCGTCCGGACTCGAACGGCGAACATCCCTTGTTGTCCGCTCCCCTCTCATATCTGTTTAATGTATTTGCGAATCAATTTATCTGAGCGGTGCCATTGAGATCGAGATCTCGTCTAGAGGTGTGGAGTTACTGATTTGCTTTTGGTTCTGTTAGGGTTCCGTGCCGAAGTAAAAGAATGAGTCCCGTAGAGTTTCTTAAGACGGATCTTGGGTCAGAGGATTTTCTTTAAGAACCGGTGGTATTTAGGTATATGTAAAGATTCTTAACTACTATTAATTGCATTTTAACGCGTACCTTCTCACCTAATAAAACCTAAATCGATTTACCACCAGCGATTACGATTGATCATTACTTTAATTAAGACATAAATTGCTCATGCTGTTTATAATTAACTTTTAAAAGATCAAGATTATCCGCTAATGACAGTAATGACCTTATTACTGCTAAAGGTCGAACACCAATTTGTCGTAATTAAGAACACATTTCAAAAATGGAATTGCTATTGTTCAATTGTTTCTGTCTGCACTTGCCGATAAGGTGGCATTTCGATTTTGTTTTTAAAAGATCCAATCTTGTTGAATTGTCTGAAAGGAAAATCAACTTAGTTACCATTTACGAAAAAGTTCAAAGTTGTTTGTCACTTCAGAGGGGGATGTGTGGTTGTCAAAGCAGTGGATTTGTTTAAAATATAATGGAATAAAGAAACGGTAAACTGGCAACACTGTGAGGGGAACACTCGTTATACCGCGTAGTTCGACTGGGTAGTTTTGATCGTTTGCGTGTTTTTTTGCGCCAATAATTGTGAGAAATTTGTCAACTTGAAGACATTTTCTTAGGTACATTTGTGACACTAAATATTAAATAATAAGATAATAAAAATAATACATTAATAATAAATATGTCGGCGGACGATCGTAAGATCAGGCAGATCGTAATGTTCCTGTGTAATGTCTTGACGATAGTCACATTAATCCAAGATATAGGTAGGATAGGTTCGTTAGGTTACTTCAGATGCCCGAAGGGGAAACTGGCCAGAAATAGGGCTACGCTACGCGGGGCTCCGTCGACTCAGGGAACGAGTCAAAGATTTTCACGTTTCACGATATGCCTAGGAATTTCACGATACGCCTGATCTTACGATCGGCCGCCGACATATATAAAACAAAACACAACTTTTAATGAAGCAAAGTTGAGTCAGACAGAAATAATTAAAGACAAGAAAAACGAGAGTTCAAAAGCGTAGTTCGTAATAAGGGAGAAAAGTAAATGGATTAACTTACTTAATGATCCAAGACAATTTCAACTCCGTCTTATATCTGTACTTTAGTAAGTTAATAGTGTTTTCATCCTTTTTTAAGAAGAGTTTACTTAGTGATATTTTAAAAATTGTTTTGAGTTGAAAGTGGACGTTGAGATTTAATTGTTAGTTCACTTTCATAACAACAAAATGCTGCAAGTAAGTATACGTTTTTTTTCTGACATATAAATCGTAGATATGCTAAATTTGTACAAAAACTTGGCATCTGAAGTGGAACGATCCACTCTGGCAAGCGCTCTTAAAAAGCATTTCATCTTTTCAGCAATGCAATAATCCATAACCTTGTCACAATCTCTTTAATTCTAGAATGAATAATAACGTTCTTCATAAAACATGTTAAAACATATTTGAAACATCAAACAGCGATCAAGATCAAACAATCGAGCTACACGGAAAAGTCGGTAGGCACCATTCAGGACGAATCACCGTACAAAATGATATTATTTGCAACGTAATCCGCGAACAACTAGGAGATTGATACTACACTGGGGTGATATTGACATTAATTTATATGGATACGGTTTAAAAATGTATAATGGGTAGTAGCCCACGCTAATAAAGTCCCTAGGGCGATGTGAATTTTTGGCAAGGAATAAATATATATTTTCGACACGCAATTTTGCTTTATTGAGCTTGTGACTCAAGATCATAAGTCGCCTATAATTTTTCCTAGAATTTTGGTAATCAAGAAAAATGGCGGTGTAATTTACGCCGAAACTTAACGATAGTGTTTAACCTTAGTTCCAAATTTCGCCGTTTGCTTCTGTAAGTTGGCAGCTCTGAGTAGTATTTTGGCGGGAAAGTTTCGGGTGCGTTCACATGATGGATCGGCTAATTGAGCAGGATGACAGGAGGCGTCGGATGGCAATTTTTTCGCCATTAGATACTCGCGTTCGGTCATTTTATTCGCAAGCATTTTTTATAGATATTGCGGTTATTGTCAAATTATGAATGATGTCAAAATTATTACGGTCAGATATTGCACTGTAACTAATATAAGGCAAACAATTACAATATTAAACCCGTGGGACTATTTAGAACTCTCATTTAAGCTTTGAAACCACCATATTGTTTTTATTTTGGATTACCATATTGCAATTATTGAAAGCTATAGGTACCTATAGCCATTTATTTAAATAAAAGCTTAATTATTTAAATAAATTAATTTAAGTACTCAATTCTACGCACTATTAGTGTTTTGAAAAAAAATTGATGTACATAAGTGTGTACCGCATTTTTTTTTTTAATTGTAGGTATGTATTTTACCGTCGATGTTGCAGATTTACTCGTACCAACGAATTTAGCTATCACAGTTCTGTTAACCAACTACAGTATGGTATTTTGGTATCCTATGTAGAGATGCACCGGATATTCGGTTACTATCCGGTATCCGGCCTAACCGGCCATGTTTTTAATATTCGGCCGGATACCGGATAGAGATCTACTATCCGGCCGGATACCGGATAGTAAAATTGCTTGATTTCGGAGTAAACTAATTGGATTTAAGAAACAGTCTTGATCATAATCGTACTTGTTTATTATTTTAAAACAATTTAAACATTCTATATATCGATTTGCACGCGCGCTCATGTCGAACCTAGAAATGTGTCCGCGCGAACGTTCATTAGGAAACAGGTCAAACCTGCAGAATGCGCACCTTTAAAACCTAAATGTGGGTATAGTTCCGCTGGCCGAATATTCGGCCTGACCATCGGCCGAATATCCGGTATCCGTTATCCGGCCAAACTACTATCCGTTGCATCTCTAATCCTATGCGTGTAATCGAATTATACTTATTTGCACAAAGCAATAATGTCTTAATGTCTTCCTAATTCTAATAACAATTTTACACGCCGCCAGTGACAATCGAATAATACGTTTACACTTATTAGGGTATCAATAATAGGACATTATGCAAATAAGCTTTACAAAGCACGTGTCCATGTTGAAATTAACGTAAACTTTATTGTTAAATAGCGTGTAAAATGCCTTTCCTTTTGTATATACAAATGGGAATAACTTTATAATTCAACAGTATTTATAAAAGGTCTTATTTACACAAAGGTCAAAAGGAAACATACGTCATTTTAGAATTAAAATACTAGTATTCGTCCAGCCGGTATGCATTCGAAGTCAACTGCGTGTAAAATTTAAATAAACGGTTTGACGCTAATGCTTCCTAATTTGAATTTCTGTCGCGGTTTAGACATCTTTATTCGCCAAATTCGAAATTCGGAATTTAAATAATAGGACCATAGACAAGTGAATGGAACATTTTCAACGCGTCAGTGATTACATTCATATTTAAAACTGGTTGCAAATGTTTGAATTGTAGAAGTGACGTGCCTAGCAATTAATTACTAAAATTTTGATGTGATAAATTAGGATAAATTACACGTAGTTTTGTCACGCTTGGGTACTGTTTCATTTATTCAATTAGCATCTGTTTCATTTACAACTGCTATCATTTGCAAGTCTACCGATCGAGATACAAAGGTAACCCGTTTACGGAAATTTGTCGCCACAGTCGACGATATCTTCATCAATCTCTTAATCTTTACAAATAGGTATTATATTCATCTACATTTACCTACCATCGATATAAAAAAACATTATACACATTTAGATGTTTGCGCTAGGTGAGATGTATAATTACGTTTCAAAATACGCGATATTTCACTCGCCATTGTTTCAAAACTCATCCGCCAATAATCGTAGGTGTTTTTCGACGCTACAACTACAATGGGTCTCGTTACCGCGATAAAAGACCCTATTATGTCGCGCGACAGTTGGCGGTCCCCGCGGGAGCGGTATCTCACCGGTTTGATTTATCGCTGGCGCAGGGGCCGCGATAATTAGAGGTTATGGAAGATTTGGGATATTGGGACGGTGTCGCGTGGCAATTATTTTGGCTAGTCTTTTGCGGTAGTGATAAAATACAGTAGGTCTGTACATAGAGCAGTACGGATATAATGGTCGTTCTTGTCTACGTGACAGCGTGATAAACTGATAAAACGGAGTCCGTCACTTTCTATCCCACGGTGTTAACAGTGACAGTTATTTTATCACGTGGATAAAGATAGATAAAGCTATCCATAATACGCAGGTTAATATACAAGGTGGCCAAAAAATAAGTGCATTCCCGTTACCTAGGAGGTTTTGGGATTATACTGAACAACTTTTACTATGGGACCAACCCCGAAATAGCTAAAAAAAATTTGGTTGTTTCGTACATTTTGGCTGGTCCATTTTTTTCTCATAATAAAAATTGCTCAGTATAATCCCAAAACCGCCCTGGCAAAGGGAATGCACTTATTTTTTGACCACAGTGTATAAACAAATTTATACCTTACGAATTATCTGTCATTTCCAAAACACCTGTACGGATATGATGGTCGTATTTGTCTACGTGACAGCGTGATAAAACGGTGTCCGTCTCTTTCTATCCCGCTAGTAGAGTTAAAAAGTGACAGTTGTTTTATCACGTGGATAAATGTGGATAAAGCAATCCATAATAGGCTTGCTGGAGCTCGATTTAGATTTACGAACTGGTTTTGATACGACTTAAACGATCGTATTTGGCGCGCATCTTTCACTCCATTCCGCATGCACTTATCAGCATGAGCGATATTCAAGGTCGTATTAAAATATGATTATGATCAAAACCGTAACAATTTGAATCGGGCCCCTGATATAATTATTCTTGTAGTAGTATTCTAGGCGAATCGGGTCATTTTTTGTTTGACGGTCAATAAATACAATTTTTAAGGTGATACTGTTTTTATTAATATTCAGTTGGATTAATTATTTGTTAATGAACAGAATCCAAGGTTCAGACATAAAAACAAACATAAATAAATATGATTTATGAAAAATAAAATACAAAACCTCTTAAAAATCCTATATTGATTCATAAACCTACTTACTTACTTAGCTAATAATCGTTTGTCCTTATCCCGTCATTTTGACTTATGTATTCGTAAGAAAGGGATAAAACATAATTTAACTAAATCAGGCCCGTAAAGTTTTATGAATAAGGGGGTAAATGATTTCTAAGGATTCCCAGAAACTATAGTACTAAAACATTCTATTTTTAGACCTCTTTTATAGATAGGTACATCTAATAAAAACTTTTTACAAAAATAGAAAACCGACTTCAAAAAGGATGAAATAAAATATTATCCTTTTTAAGTCTATGCGTTACCAACTGATATGTTTGAAGTCGGTGCCAAGCCAACTTTTGAAGCATACCATGATTTTGGTGCGATTCGATAAGGATGTACGTTGGATTGCCTTACACGACGACAATGAACGTACTTTCTGTAGGTACAGTCGACGTTAAAAATATGTTTACACTTTTCGTCTTATTACAAAGGAGTAAGGTGCAAAAGTGTAAACATATCTTTGACGTGGACTATACCTAAGAACACACCTCAGAACACACGATGAAACCTTCTTGGTACAGTCCGTACCATGTTTGTCGGCACGCAAGCATGGGATTGGGACTGAGTTATTTCCCGTCCCTTATTCAGAGGACTACATTTCAAAATATAAAACAATTCAAGGAATTTACGTTTTTGCCAAATTTCGCCTAAAGCGGTTCAGTTGTTTAGCCATGAAAAGGCGACAAAGAGGCAGATAGAATTACTTACACATTTATAATAGTTGTTAGTACAGTTCTAATGGGATTTATAGTCATAAAGCTGATTATTTTTGACGGGTATTGTTACTACTTGGCTTGGCACCGACTTCAAACATATCAGTTGGTAACGCATAGACTTAAAAAGGATAAGATTTTATTTCATCCTTTTTGAAGTCGGTTTTCTTTTTTTTGTAAAAAGTTTTTATTTTTCTATTTTTAGTTTTAACGCATTGTTAAGAGCGCAACGCATGAATGAAAAACAACATCATGATTAACACTAAATTCGTGTGGTACCTACTTTAATAAATATGTAATCAGGAATTTTCTCGAGTCCGTCTGGGAAATTATAATTCCTGTCACTAGACTAAATCCGTCCTCCGCCCCGCCACTGACCCAATCCCTCAACCCCCCGATCACTCTACCTCACAGCGCATCAACCCCTGATCCATGAACCCCTCGACCCTGAACCAGCAGCCCTTCAACCGCCATTCCCCGACCCCTTAACTCCTAACCCTAACCCCCGATCAGTAGCCTTACCAGCTTACCAAGAGTTTGACATTGATTTATTCGCTAGCGTGTGTGTAACTTACTTTTTTTGCATCTCGCTCGTACTGGCATATTAGTGCGAGCGAGATGCATAAAAAGTAAGTTACGAAGCGTTAGCGTCGCTAACTTAGCGAATATGGCAATGTCAAAATTCGTGGTAAGGCTACACTTGCATTACATCAAATTGGCGGTTTTCGGAAGCAAATGCTCGAGTTACTTTAGAAAACACCGAAATCACTTTACACGTGCCTTTAAAAACTGAGGAGTTCCCTCAATTCCTCATGGATTCCATCATCAGACCAGAACCAAAAATAATACAGAAACACCTTGGAGGTAACTATTTCAAAACAAAAAAAGAATTACTCAAATCGGACCACAGGTGCCGGAGTAATCGCTGAACATCCTACATTTAAAAAATCATCATCATTCTCATCAAAACAATCATCATCATCAGGTCTACTTCATCAAAGTGGTGGTTTTCGGGAGAAAATGCTCGAATTGCTTAAGAAAACACCCAAATCACTATGTATGTGCCTTTAAAAATTGAGGAGTTCCCTCAATTCCTCATGGATCCCATCATCAGAACAGAACCAAATTAAAATGGGACCAACTCGGAGGTATCTCCTTTCAAACAAAAAAAGAATTACTCAAATCGGACTACGGATGTCGGAGTAATCGGTGAACGTACATAGAAAAAAAAAACAAAATAGCCACAACCGAATACAGAACCTCCTCCTTCTATGAAATGGAAGTCGGTTAAAAAGAAAGATCGTTTGCGATTATACAACATCAAAACGATATATATTTTTTAATTTACTGCTCTATTAACCGTGAATAAAACTTGACAATGCATTTTTCGACACACCATGACCCACCACAGACAATCCAAACTTTTTTTTAATTAATTCCCCGCACGTGTCTCGTTTTCCCGCGCTGAGCATCCCATTAAAGACTCGGTGGGATTATCTGAATCAATGAGGAGTCAGTCCCCCTGATTCAACTGGTGTCACAGTAGAATCAGTAGAACGCTGGCCTTGATTTTATTTGTAAAATAAGCTTTACAACAATATAGAACGAAAATTTCGTTGCATCTATCCATTGGCATCTAGCAACAGAAATAAAACCTTGTTATATTAAAGTGTCGTCTTTAATCGTCCCTACATTACCTACATATTTAATCAAAATGTCTACAGCCTTTTTTGGAAGATTATTATTAAGAAAATGTGGTAAATTATAAGAAATAGATTATTTGCCGCTACTGTAGACATGACAATTCCTAGCAGCAAAAGCCATTTCTACATTTTCTACGAAAAAAATCCGGCCATGTGCGAGTCGGACTCGCGCACGAAGGGTTTCGTACCATTACGCAAAAATCACGTTTGTTGTATGGGAGCCCCACTTAAATATTTATATTATTTTATTTTTAGTATTTGCTGTTATAGCGGCAACAGAAATAATCATCTCTGAAAATTACAACTTTCTACATAAGATACAGCCTGTTGACAGACAGACGAATAGACGGACAGCGGAGTCTTAGTAATAGGGTCCCGTTTTTACCCTTTGGGTATGGAACCATAAAAAGGTACCACCTAGTAGCAGTCTCTCGACGAGTCATCGCCCACTGGTGGGCATAGGCCTCTCTTCGAGTATGCCACTTGTATAATTGTATATTAGGGGCCCGATTCGGATTTTGAAATAGACATCTACGAGTATTAGATATCTCTTAGACATCACCAAGATACTATAACGATATATTTAAGATTTAATTAACCTGTCAAATTTGACATTTGTGCGATTCTGGAGACACTCTTGAACGATTTCCACAGGATAGGTACCTATGACTTAGAGATCCAATTCACATCTAATAGATATCTTACTCTATCTAACGTAAAACTGACATTGGTTACCCGAATTGCACTGCAAAAGAGAACTAGTTGATATCTAAACTATAACGTATCTAGAATGGATCTAGTAGGTACGTGTCGTCTCTTGTGAATATCTTGAAGTTCGAATACGGCAGTGGGTTTTGTCTTGAATGTGAAGAAGTGAGTGCTTGTCCAACGATCGGAACAACGCCGTTTCTCTTGAATTCGGAAGGTCAATGCAACCCGTTACCAAAACGTCGTAAGTGCTTAAGAAATTCCAGTATTACACGTCTTTTCGGACGTCGATAGATCACGGGGCAATCTCAGTGGAGTGTTTGTCCGCGGAGAGGGGTAATGTGCTTCAAGGAGAAGCAAATAAGAGATGGTTGAGAAAAATCGATCAGGGAGATAGGACGGTTCGTGAAAATTTCGGTGTAGAAAGTTAAAATGTGACGTCCCACGGGTAAAGGTACTTTATGGCGGTTGGCGCTTACGCTATTATTAACACATTCATTGCCACTAAGTGCTACGGGTCACGCTCGTAGCCGTAGCCACGGTTTTGCCGTATGCAGCGCGTATTGCAATGTCTGTCTCCCTGTTTCTTACGGCAGAAAATAGTAGGCATTAGGTATTTTATTACCCCAGACGCAAAAAGGTGCCTAGAGAAAATAAATGTCAATAAATTGTCATAGAAAAAAGTCCTTCCCGTAATCTAGTCCTCATTACACTTGTATGCATGTCGCATTCGCAACGACCTTTCCACCCGTCACAAAACGTCTTAAGCGACACTGTTTTTGTACATAACTACCGCCTTTTTACACTTACGCATATCACCCTTATTTGCGAAGCGTGACGATACTTAAATCTGCCGTAAGTACATTTATAAACTCATTGAATTTTGCACCTTATTTTAAAGCGGGTAGGGTATTTATTTGAAAGTATTTTTGAGGGTAGTTAAGATAAAATAGGCATAAAGACGTCCCCGCCTGTTAAAACGTTAATCGAATCTGGACTAATGGGATTTCTTTCTTGGGGGACGGTAAAGGATTAATTTATATCAATTTAAATGCAGTATGGGGTGGTTTTATTGGGTCGATTGTGCTGATTGTTTTATTATCCGAGTGGACAGTTTTTAAGACTGAATATCCGTAATATATCTATACTTAAGGGGCCCACTGATTACCCACGGACGCCTTTTAAGACGAAACAGGAGCTATTTTAGGTAAATATACCCATCTCGCTAACGGAAGCAGCTCCTAAAACTAGTGCGATGAGGACAAGGCGAAAAATCCTGCGTAAAAATCTCTAAAGCCGAGGTTTCGTACTCGACTATTTCCTTCTCCATAACTTAACCAATTGTAACCAAATTTTGAAATCTAAATGATTATGAAATTATCTGTGTCGGACCGTTTTGCTTTTTTGGCTAAATATATTAGTTTTGAATACTACGCCTCTCATTGCGGCATAATCAATACGGCCATTTTGGCCATTTTTGAAGGGCTCTAGCGCCTTAAAAAACAAAAATATCAAAAAAACGCAAAACGGTCCGACACAGATATTGACAATATTCATCTGTGTTGAAAAAATCATTGCTCTAGCATCAAAACCCACGGAGGAAATAGTCGAGTACGTTTGTATGGAGAAATGACCACTCCTGTTGGCTCTTAACATCAATCGCAAATGTGAAGTTTAATATATAATTCTCTCTTGCATTACGTAAGGTAGGTAATTCAGTTAATCATTAGTGCATCTTAGCTAAAAGTACTGTTTACCTAAAATAATATAAAGAAGACTTACCCTAAAACGCATCAGCCTGTACATCCGAGTACTTTTTCCTACCGTTTGTTTGTCCCGCTCTAATGTATGTGGGAGCCGCCACATGCGGATTAGAATATTTAGAATAAGGACGAGAGAACTGTTGTGGAATCCTTTTACTACTTTTTACTGGACTCCAGTATGGCTTAATTGAATTTTAAAGTGACGAAACTTTACGTTCATATGAGTCTAGACTGCTGCCGGTGGGCAACATACCAAGGTATCCAAATAAGGAATCATTTATTAATCAAAAATACACAGAAACAAAAAGCAGGGATGATAAAATTAATACCTTAAAACAAACCTTAAAACCTAAAGGTACTAAAACTAAAATTGGCGTTTTCAGAAATAAATATCGAAAACCCGATTCTCACAGATCCCTGTGTTTTTGGGTTCTTTCAACTCAGAACACTAGCATATTCAATTCTGATGATGAAATAAAATGTCCCAAAAATTTGTATGAAAATTGTACATTCCACTACGTCACGCACATACAAGTGAAAATTTTTTTCATACTAAAACGTGACGTAATGGAATGGACATTTTGGGATATCTTTTTTTAATGGTGGGATGGAGAATGCTGTCGATATTCTGAGTAGAATGAGCCCAAGAACGGCCAGATGTGAAAGAATCAGGTTTTCAATATTTATTTCTGAAAACGCCCAAATATATACTACTAATTAACCACCTCCCCCAAATCCCCTAAGCTGCTTCTGGCATAGGCCCCAGAATGCTGGCGGCGTTACCAAGGTCTCTAAACTTGTGGTAGGGTCAGGTGGGGTACCTAAATATAAAACACGGGTAAAAATAAGACTAAGGTTTTAACATTCAAAAACTTATTATATTTCATTCCTATTCCATTTAAAAATAAGTCTTGTCAAGACTTCTTTTTTATTATTACTACTATTTATTTATTAACATAAAAGTATACATCAGCTTATACAGATACAATGTCCCACAAAACAGTTTACACGGTTTGACTGTGGGATCGTGCAGTCTCTACTCTCTTATATTACATTAAAGTTTACATCTGTCAATACTAATAATGCTCAACAATTACTAAATGTGTTTTACAAGGTAACTACGCAGCTTTTTACCAAATTTTACTTTATTGACTTCCTGTCTGGATTAAATGGAATAGCAATAAAATAGGTAGAATATATCTTATTTTTACCCGTGTATTATATTACCCCACCTGATAGTGAAGTAAGTGATTGGGCCCAATACATTCCACGACCCTTTTCTTTCCAGACAGACTCTGATAATGAGTTTTGGTTGTCACTCTTTGATTTGATCTTACGTCTATTCCTTTTTAAATGTTAAACAGCAAGCTAAACAACACCATAGTAGCTTCGTAAATCAAATAAGTACGAGTCTTAGAGCATTTTGTAACTGGAGATGTCATCGCTGTCATTTTCTTTACGAAACAGTCTGCCGATTTTTGCGGGTGAGGGAACGTCAAAAGTATTACTATTTCCACATGATTTGTACCTACGTAACGTACAAATAGCCATGTCAGTCCATACAAAAGTTTGCACAATTGTGCAAGTTTTTCGGCAGAGGGGTAAGCTCTCAATGCCCACTCCAGTTATTAAATGCTCTAAGGTACGAGTAGTGAAAAACAGGCCGCGTAGCCAAGATGTCAATCGCTTACGCTCCGTAGCGATCGAAACGCAACTGTCACTGTCGCACTAATATGGAAGAGTGATAGAGAGACATAAAGCTTTTCGTTGTCGAAGCGATAGCGATTGTAACCTTGGCTAGGCCGGCAGTTTCGCGTCGTTTCTCAGTTTGCGACCGCTGCCAATTAGCGTTGCCTAGCAACGCGCGGCGGATTAAACTCGATACTGCGACACTATCGCTCTCCCAAACTTGTTATTCTTATTATCAGAATTTGCAGAACATTCGAATGCCAGTTTTGTGATTAGATCTATCTATTTGAGCATACAGTACCCAACATCACTACACCTTATAAAACAAAGTCCCGCCGCGTCTATTGCCGTGGCTATACGTGGCGCTGGTTTTCAGTGGGGACCTGACTTAAAACTATGAGTTTTTGGCGTTGTCTTTAGAGTCGGACCAAAAAAGTCTGCAGCGGATTTGATAGCCCACGCAGTGCAAGTCTCATTTATACGTCACAATTTCATAGAAGTTTGACGTTTAAAATAACACTTTCACTGCGTGGACTATCAAATCCGCTGCAGACTATTCTTGGTCTGACTCTAACCGCATGTCGTACAGCTTGGCAAAAAAGAGTAGAAATTAAAAAGTGGCAACACTGTAGTTGTGTGCCCAACTCGGTTGGGCAGCGTTCGGGAAACTACGTAATGTCTTTTCGTCCGACATACCTCAGTGCCTCAAGACGAAAGTCTAATCTATCACCAGTATTACCAGTGATGACTTACGGCTCCGAAACGTGGTCTTTCACTATCGGCCTCATCTCAAAATTCAAAGTCGCTCAACGAGCTATGGAGAGGGCTATGCTCGGAGTTTCTCTGCGTGATCGAATCAGAAATGAGGAGATCCTTAGACGAACTAAAATCACCGACATAGCCCACCGGATTAGCAAGCTGAAGTGGCAATGGGCAGGCCACATTGCGCGCAGAGAAGATGGCCGATGGGGTCGAAAAGTGCTCGAGTGGAGACCACGGACTAGCAAACGCAGCGTAGGACGTCCACCCACAAGATGGACGGACGACCTTGTTAAGGCCGCCGGAAGACGCTGGATGCGCATCGCTTCCAACCGGTACGAGTGGAGGTCCAAGGGGGAGGCCTATGTTCAGCAGTGGACGTCTTATGGCTGAGATGCAGATGATGATGAACACTGTAGTGTCGTCCCGTTTTCTTATACTTATTAAATTGGTTTGAAAGGTACGACACTACAGTGTTGCCACTTTTTTAGTTCTACTCCTTTTTGCCAAGCTGTACGACATGCGGTTAGAGTCAGACGAAGAATAGTCTGCAGCGGATTTGATACTCCTACTACTACTATACTACTCTTTATTGCCAAGCTGTACACAAACTTCACTTGAATATACTTAAAACCTCTTAAAACTACGAGAAGGTGTTCTTTTTGTCAGCTGACAATGTCTCGGGAATATGTAGTTTTTGAAATCTTGAGGAATATGTCATATAATGCAGGTGCACCGAAATTTACGAGACGTATAAAATGTAGGGGGAAGCTACCGCGAACTTTGAAATATGAAGATCGTATAAGTCATAAGGGTTGAGTCCGTCTAAGGTTGGTTTTATTTTTTATTTTACCGTTCTGTCGCATTGCATGATTTATTCATGCCAAATTGCAGCTTTCTAGCAGTAACGACCACGAAGCAAAGCCTCGGACAGACAGACAGACAGACAGACGGCGAAACTATAAGGGGTTCTAAGTGACTACGAATCTCTTAAAAAGTGAGGCAGTGTCATAAACGTCATCATATTTTGTAATTTGACATGAATGACGACAATGACACTTTGTCACTCCAAATGCTGTGCAGAGTTAGCTTGGTCCTTCATCTATGTACAGTCAGCTGCCGAGAAAACTGACCCTCCTGCATAGAAGTTTGTATGGAAAGGTACCTACATAAACGAATAATATAGCTAGCATTTATGTAAATTCATGCAAAAACGGTTAGAGGTGAAGCTATAATCATCACTCGTACATCATCATCATCATCTCAGCCATAAGACGTCCACTGCTGAACATAGGCCTCCCCCTTGGACCTCCATTCGTACCGGCTGGAAGCGACCCGCATCCAGCGTCTTTCGGCGGCCTTAACTAGGTCGTCCGTCCATCTTATGGGTGGACGACTGGACGTCCTACGCTGCGCTTGCTAGTCCGTACATACATTTTCAAAATCTAATTTTGACCAATGGCCAATGCTTCGTCTTTTGAAACTCAAAAAGCATAAAAGCAGATTATTTTTCTTTTTCTTTAGCATGCTGTAATAACGAGTCCCAGAATAATATGGTAGGTAAATACTAAATATCGGTCAATCTCAGACGTTAAAGATGACCAAAAGCGCGTCAATTTTGAAAATACCACCACAAATTTTCATCAACACAGGCAATATGCGAACTTGTCATGTTTTTTAAAGCAAAAAAGCATAAAACGTGTAAAGCGAGCAAAACGCAGGTGATTCGAAAACGGTTGCAATGCAGTTTGCAGTTTTGTTAATAGTTGAATCCGCGCCGATCGGCGGCCAGCCGCATGGAATAACTACTGCTGAATATTTTACCATCGCTGCCCCTACTAGCTGAACTGCAATTGACAATGACCGTAAAAAATATTTGTTAATCTTACCACAAAAATATATAGGGTGTGGCCTGTAATATGAGCAAAAAATTGAACTGTACTGTACTCCTCATACTGACCAACAGCAGTTCAGCGACTTTAAAAATAACTTTTGGGTTTGATTTTTAATACACTTTAAAGTTTATTTTAAGACGCAATGGATTGCGAATTTTGTTATGTTTAAGGCGTGACAAGCAACATCAATCACAATGATATGGCGTCGCGATGGCGTCCATTGAAGATAATATTTATTTTGTATGAAAAATGGAGTCTAAAATTTTTAAAAGTTGTTGAACAAAAGTGTCACCGTTTGAGGAGTACAATCTATGTTTTAATTATTTGCTCGTGTTACAGGCCACACCCGGTATATGTATGTGTTACAACAAACGCCATTTTCAGTGAAAAATCGTTTTCCTCAGAGAAAACTAGTATACTTAGTACTTCCGTAACGCTTCAGTGAAAATGTGCCGTTTTTATTAGTTAAAACTACTTTTCCGTGAGGCCTCGGTCATAACTATAGTTTGCAATATAATATTTTAAACTTTCGCGTTTTGAATACATATTAACTCACATTATAGACGGGTCTAACGCGAATTATATTCAATTACCTTTATTTACCGACGTTTCGACACAGGTTTCACTATATATAATTCGCGTTAGACCCGTCTATAATGTGAGTTAATAACTATAGTTTGTCAAAGGAATGTCTCATTTCAATCATAGACAGAAAAAATCATAGGTACCTACTTATTATCTTTGTCTTACACTAGTAGTTACTAGCACCCAAAGGAAAAGGATGAGTATAGTTTTCCTGGTTCTTACTGACTGACAAATTGGTTTGACCTACTATTTAACTGCAATTTTTCATGCATAACTCCTTTTCGCGAAGTGCCTTGGTGTAAACGAGTTTTCAATAAAAACGGGGCTATACGGTGATACCTAGGTACCTAACCTATATCTATTTATTTATCGCATAGATAGGAATACTAATAACGAGGATGTTCATTTTTTTAGGAATAATTGTAATTAAATATTTCGTATTAATTTGATTCCTTAGTAGGGCCCGTCATCGCGAGTGTCCGCAAACACAGCTCATTCGAATACCTGGCAATAGGGAGTCAAAACAAACTTTATGTGTTCCCGACAGATTAATCGATGTATGGACTAGATTTTTCATGGATTCATTTTACTATGTTGCCTATATTACAAGTGCTAGCAGTTTTCAATTACTTTGTGGAAGTAGAATTTTTTTTTTAAGTTTGCTGTTAGCAAGTATACTTAGTACGAAAGTCAAGTAAGGGCCACCCCACATTTAGCGTCTTTCGAGCGTCGGCGTCTACAACTCTATGGCCGCTGCTCGACGCAACGTCGACGCAACTGCGCAGCGACGTCATTTTCCATAGCGCTGACCAGACGCCGACGCTCGAAAAACGCTAAATGTGGGGTGGCCCTAAGTGAGGGTATACCCACAGGAAAGCCGCATAACCTTAATCTAAATCACATACTAAAGAAGTGTTAGTCCCGTCGGGGTTGCTTTCCTTTTAAACTCACTAAACTCAATAAACTGTACATAAAGTATTCATTTTATAAAATAATTTTTAAGAAAAAAAAACCGACTTCCATGGGGGCCGATGAAAGATTATTGTAGATGGTACACTATGTAGAAAAGGAGGTAAAACCACCCACTTTTCTACTAGCATTTCGCTGCTGTATAATGGCTCCTCTACAGGATGGGCCAACGCCGGCCACTCCAAGGGACGCAGCCATGCGGTAGAATGAGATAGCAATATCACTTGCTCCCTCTAACGCATAATTGCGTCCCTTGGAGTGGCCGGCGTTGGCCCATCGTGAAGAGGAGCCATGAGGGTCGTAGTTCTAGCCTAACCTAACCCACTCCTCAGATAGCAGTTCGGTTCTGTGCGGACCGCAGTCCGAACCTAATCAAACCCACTTTTCAAGTAGCATTTCGTTTCTGTAAGGCTCGCAGTTCTAACCTAACCTAATCCTTGTTCGGTTCTGTGAGGATCGTAGTTCAAACCTAACCTAACCCACTTAATGGCGCATGCCGTGCGGTGTACGGGGGTTTAAGCGGGAGGGGCTAGTAAGATTGGCATCATCGTACTTTATACATAGGTACATTAATTTTATGGTAGGTAATCATAGTTGTTTATTTAGTTAAGGTATCATAGTGGTTTTCTGGGTCAAGGTCCGGGTCCGAGTCCGGGTCCGAGTCCGGGTCCGAGACCGGGTCCGAGACCGGGTCCGAGTCCGGATCCGAGTCCGGTTCCGAGTCCGGGTCCGAATCCGGATCCGAGTCCAGGTCCAGGTCTGAACCGGATCCGGGTATGAGTCCGAGTCCGGGTCCCAGTCCAAGTCAAAATCGAAATTCGTAATCACCAAACGTGTACCATGCGTCATTGAAGAGTTCTGTTCTGGTCATCATCAGCAGTTCCACTTCATCAAATGCGACAGTTTTTAATGTAAATGCTTGATTTTATAATGAAAATACAAAAAAATCTATACGTGTGCCTTTAATATTTGAGGAGTTCCCTCGATTCCTTATGGATCCCATCATCAGAACTCGAGCTTGACAAAAATGTGGCTTAAAAACTTAACTTGCTTAACGAACATAACGAAAAGGAAAAATCGCCAAACGTGAACTATGCGTCGTTTAAGAGTTCTGTTTTGATCATCATCAGCAGTTCCACTTCAACAAATGCAACAGTTTTTAATGAAAATGCTTGATTTTCTGATGTAAATACAAAAATCTCTATACGCATGCCTTTAAGATTTGAGGAGTTCCCTTGATTCCTCATGGATCCCATCATCAGAACTCGAGCTTGACAAAAATGTGGCTTAAAAACTTAACTTGCTTAACAAACATAACGACGAGGACAAATCGCCAACCGTGAACTATGCGTCGTTGAAGAGTTCTGTTCTGATCATCATCAGCAGTTCCACTTCATCAAATGCAACAGTTTTTAATGAAAATGCTTGATTTTCTGATGTAAATACAAAAATCTCTATACGCATGCCTTTAAGATTTGAGGAGTTCCCTTGATTCCTCATGGATCCCATCATCAGAACTCGAGCTTGACAAAAATGTGGCTTAAACACTTAACTTGCTTAACAAACATAACGAAGAGGACAAATCGCCAACCGTGAACTATGCGTCGTTAAAGAGTTCCGTTCTGATCATCATCAGCAGTTCCACTTCATCAAATGTCACTTTTTTGGGTGTATATGCTTGATTTGTTGATAAAAACCCAAAAATCACTATATGTATGCCTTTAAGATTTGAGGAGTTCCCTCGATTCCTCATGGATCCCATCATCAGAAATGGGTTTTGACAAAAACGGGACCAATCTGTATGCATATACATTCAATCAAAAAAAGAATTTTCAAAATCGATTTAGTAATGACGGAGATATGGAGTAACAAACATAAAAAAAAAAAAATATATATAAAATAAAAAAAAACATACAACCGAATTGATAACCTCCTTCTTTGAGATTTGGAAGTCGGTTAAAAATACCTTAATTGATGATAAAAAATTTCCTTTACTCTCAAGTGGTTCCGGAATCTGATATTCGGTAATATTAAAGGAAGCAAACATTAATCTACTTAAACTGTAATAAGAGCTCAAATAAGCAGGTGCAAAGAGGCCGGTGGCAGTAACTTAACACCGACACAGACTAATCACAGGAATTGGTAGCTGTAATAAAGAATAATATCTGAATCCCTAAAGTATTGTCTCCTATTTTTGCATCCCCTAATATTATTTGTCATAATGATCAGATGTCCTAACACTAAAAACCCTAATTTAGTTTTCCCTAACCTAACTTAACCTATCCTAATGTTATTAAGCATATTTTCTTTTTTGCGAGGGTCGCAGTTCTAACCCTAACCTAACCCACTTTTGCGACAGCAAGTTCTAAAACCTAATCATTTTTCAGAACCTTACATTATGGAAAATAAACGTTATGAGAATTTTATTGATCGTTAGGGCATGTGCCCATCAGGACAAACCAGTTAGGGCAAGTGACTTTAGGACAAACGCTGTTAGGGATTCAGAATGACACCCGTAATAAACGGGAAAATTGGATTGGAGATTCACGTTATATTTTGTTTGTAGCGAAATGAAATATTAAAATGCTTGAAGTGATAATCAGATAATAGACGATGCTTTTAAACATTATCAGACCAATTTTACTAGAAACAGTTGCGAAATGCGATCACGTAGGAGAACATCCGGACAGATGGACAACCATATAATATAGGTACAAAGTATATTTCGCTATCGCTCGATCAATAACTGCCCGATTCGAATTTTAAGATACGTCAATTAATAGATCTAGAAACGATACGGATTAGATTGATAGACGTCTCTATTGTTTCCCAAATATTTTTAAGTCATAATGTATTGTAAGTTTTTGTTTGAAGAAACGTCAAATTTGACACTGACATATGTAATCCATATCGTTTCTAGACCTATTAATTGACGTATCCTAAAGTTTGAATCGGGCCGTAATAATAAAAACTTCCCTTACTACTCAAATCATTTCCAATTTCCATAATAATGTGCTTCTTAATAGATATCGAAATCAGAAACTCAAAAAACTAGAAATCATTGCATTTATTTGTGCTATCGATAAACTACATACATACTACATTATTATTATACATAATTACAACCTACCCTCATTTCTGTATTCAAATCTAAAATGAACCGGTTTACACTAGTAATTAAGGGCATCAGGCATTATGTATCCGGACACAAAACTAAAACGAGCCGGTTATAACCGGCCGGTAATTAAGGGCGGGCATTATGGCGGCGTGTTGGCCGGACAATTACGGCCGCCATAAATTGGGCTGCGAATATTTAATAATAATTGGCTTGGCTTTGTTTAACCGGCCCACGGTACAGACGGCAAAACCGGCATAACCTATACAATTTTTTCTTGATGAAGATGAAACATGTATTTTGTATTTCCAAACAGTTTGACAGAACGGTATAAGAACTATTTTTTATTTTATTTTTTCAAACATATTACACAATATACAGTATTACAGTTAGACACTAAGGCACTGTGGAATGCATACAATATTATTATTCCAAAACGTTAACATAAAGTTGTTATACAATAACAATAATATACTAAGTATATGTATATACTATACCTACCTAATATACAGATAGAGAAATTTTAAACCTTTTTCTCACAGATCTACACTATTTTGGATTCAACCTGTTCAAAATCGTTAGGATTTTCTATCAATATACCAATCCTACAGTTAAAAAAAGTTTTCGAGTGTTGTTAGTTCCGTTTTATTCCATTACGTCACGATGTAGTATTTGTTGATACTCCCAGCCTCATTAAGCCGGTTGTAGCCGGTTATGCGGATAATAAATGGCGCGTCATTTAGGTACTTACACGATTGTTAACATTAATCAACAACAACGATATAAAATGTATCCGTATTATGTTTCATTTGTTTATCCGTATATTTTTGCTGACAATCCCAGTCTCTCAAAGCCGGTTATAGCCGGTTATGTAGACATTATAATGTCGCGTCATTTGCACGATTATAACATTTATAACTAACACAACCCTTTTTCTCAGCACTCCTACTAACTATATTTATCCGGATGTTTTTGCTGACGGTCCCAGCCTCGTTAAGCCGGTTATAGCCGGTTATGCGGACAATATAATGGCGCGTCATTTGCACGGTTATAATTGGGCGATAACGCGCCGTAATAGACAACTCAATTTGCATCTAGACACGGCTGGGTATTAGGGACATACCTATCAAATTTAAATACGTTTAAAAAAAAAAAAAATTCTGTTTATTTCATAAAAAAAAGCATGCATATTTACAATCTTAACTACTAATCTTAAATTAAAAAGATTTTTTGAGTTAAGGAGTCTAGGTTATAATTAATTATACACTATTATTAATTTTATTATTTTTCTATAAGATTCGATTATTCTCTCATTTTAAGCATGTGTTTCTTTATAATGTATCTAGCTTGCCCACATGTTCGATCTTCTAACGAGTTAATTAATTCATTTGGAAATCTATTCAATATACGCGGTACAATGCATTTCCATACTCTTCGACCGTATTCATTGTTTGTTTTTACGATCTCAAACGTTGGAATGTTATCTAGGTTGCGTAACCATGGGGGTCGCGTTTTTTTGTGTAAGTACTTTATGTTATTGTAGTATTGGGTTACAATGGCTAAGTCTATTTTTTCAAATACAGTTAACACTCTGCAGTAATTGAATAGATTTTCATAGTGACTTTTATGTTTATATTTAATTTTCGTAGGTACAATAGTCTTAAGTATACGTAGTTGTAGGTTATAGATATCATTTAGGTAGGTTTTGTATGATCTTCCATAGCTTTCTAGACCATAGTTTATAACAGAATCCGCCATAGACATGTAAAGGAGTCTTAATGTATTAAAAGGGACTTTGTGTTTTAGTATACATAATTTTGATAGTATAGATCTAAGTTTATTACATACCCGGTGAATATGAGGGCCCCAGTTAAAGTTATGGTCTATAATTAGCCCGAGGTATAGTACATTACTACAGAGGCCGGGACGAAAGGGGTTGCCGGCCGAAGACATATAGACGGCCGAGCGAAGCGAGGCCGGATAGGTCTGAGCGCGGGCAACCCCATTTCCCGCCGAGGTATGTATAGTGCTTTTCTCAAACATGCAATGAAATAAATAAAATAAAAAATCCACGAAACCCAAGTTTTATTTATAGAAAAAACTAAAAGTAAACTACACCCAAAATATAACCAACACAACACGTACCTATATCATTATCACGCGTATTGTTTTACACGAGTCGTGTATTTTTACTACCCGTATATTTTCATGTATCTTTGATTTTTTCGCCTTGTATCCGTCTGACTGTCGTTTTCTTCACATAAGTTTACATAGTCTTTCATGTTGATATCATGTTTCACATACATCGTTGCTTTATGCATGGAGTAAATAAGTATAATTTCCACAGTGTTGACGAATTTGTAGTTACATTCATTTAAAATATGCCACAAAACTGTTTCTAATAAACTGTAAGCCATTTTTCTTAGTTTCTCAAATAATAAAATTGCCATAAGCAACCATATACATACTTCGTCTTTGACTTGGCGGCAGAGGCAGCAAGTTATTTAAAATCAATTCTGCTTACGCTGCCAATTCCAACATCTACGATTACAATTAATATTAATTTCATTATTTCGTCGGAACTCATATTAAAGTCAAAAAATCAACAACGCACCATAAATCCAATAAAACAGAATGAATATTTTTCAACTTTACCTCCATAACAATTTAAAAAATATAACTATTACGCGCGTTTGAGTAGATCTTTTTACCGCTAACGTTTAGATGAAATATTTTAAATGTTTTTATTTGTGTAGTTAAATTTATAATTTAAAATTACAAAATTATAGAATGTATATGTAATTGTATGTTATTAAGTTCATGTTGATTTTATACAAATAAAACTGCAAATTATAGCAAACATTGTTTTTTGTTTTTTTTTTATAGGCGTAGTGGCAGTGTCATTACGAACCATAATGCAAATACTGCCTCTAGTTTCTTTTAATGGATGAATGCCACGATGCTGTGTCACAAATATCTGTGAAATGAAAATTAAAAAAGAGGACTTTGCCGGCCTAGGCCTGCAAGGTGTGTATGAAATTCCATTAACGACCTTTTGTCCTAGCCGCACCTGAAACGTCATACTTCGCAGCCTATTATAAGGAACATAACATCACTATTTCATTGCATGTTTGAGAAAAGTATGTTCTTTTACAATATCAAGATGATTACATTTACAAGTTGTGCTAGGCATGTGTAGACATTTGTGTTCGTGGGCCACGATCTTTGAAGTGAAGTTTATTTTTTTATACGGCGAGTGAATGTGCATCAGTTTAGTTTTAGCGTAGTTAAGTGACAGTCCTAGGTCGTGGGCCCATTTGCACAATATATCGAAGTCATGCTGCATCATGCTCTGGGCAGTTTCCAGATTCTCATGGGCTATGATTATACATGTATCGTCTGCAAACTGGTATACAGAACCATGCCGAAAAATTTTACACATATCATTTACGTATAGCAAGTATTCCGTCGGAGCTAAAATTGAGCCTTGTGCCGTGCCGCATAAGGTCGGAATTAGGTCACTCTGTTCGCCCGCTATGCTTACGGCGCTGTATCTATTAACATGGTAATTTTTTATAAGTTCTAGCATAGGTCCCTGTATACCATTTTGTTCTAATTTTTTATAAAGTGTAATGTGGTCCAAAGTATCAAAAGCTTTGCTAAAATCAATCATTACGGCAAGTACGTGGTGTTTTTTTTCTAAGTGTTCGTTGATTTCGTCTGTAAACAATGACAAGAGTTGTGATGTACTTTTATTTTTTTGAAAACCAAACTGTTTTTCGTGAATTATGCCATTACTTGATAAGAATGAGTTTATTGAGTTACCAATATATTTTTCTATTATTTTATCTATACAGGATAAAATTGTTATCGGTCTATAGTTATTTGTATCTGCATGGCTACCTTTTTTATATATGGGTCTTACCAGCCCTATCTTAAGTTTGTCAGGATAAATAGAACGCGATATACATAAGTTTATAAGGTGTGTTAAGACAGGGGTCATATGTTCGGATATGTATTTTATATCTTTTGCCCTTATTTTATCGTATCCTGGGCTTTTTTTGTCGTCTATTTGTGAAATTATTTTATGTACTATTTTTTCGTTAATTTTTTTTAGACGAAATGTTAAGTTTGGTGTATTAATATAGTTTGTCTCGTCAAGTAATGGCACATTACAATTATTTTTTACACTTTTGACATTATCATTAAACTCAATTGCAAATTTATTGGATAACTGTTTCGCTTTTAACCTAAATGACTTAATTAATACATCATCAATTGCTTTAACAATTCTCCCTGTCAATTTATTTATAATTTCCCACATTTTTTTAGGATTTCTAAAGTTTTGACAAATTTGCTTCTTTGTAAAATTATTTCTAGCCTGACAAATTTTTCTATTGGTTCTATTCCTATATTTTTTGTATATAAGCTCATTTTCTTTGTTACATGGGTCCTCCAGAAATATTTTTAAAAGTTCTTTCTTTTTGCTACACATATTTATTAAATTGTCAGTTATCCATGTATTTTCCTGCGTTTTGTTTACAAATATTTTAGATTTGTAATTACATTTATTATAGACTGATTGGTATTCATTAATTATGAGATCAACTAATTCGTTCGGGTCGTCGCATCGCAGGGCCGGGCTCCAGTCAATTTGATTTAATTCTAGTTTGACCTGGTCGTTATTCAACTTGTTTACTAATTTAAAGGTAAGTACGTAAGGTAGTACATAGACACACTATCACACTATACTAATAAGTCTTCATGGCACAAAATACCAAAGGTACCTAGAGTTAGACCAAGAAAATTCAGCAGCGATTTTGATAGCCCACGCAAAGCAAGTATTATTTTAAACGTCAAACTTCTATGAAATTATGACGTATAAATGACACTTGCACTGCGTGAGCTAAAAACCAAAATCAAAATCGCTACATACTTTTCTCGGTCTAACTCTAAACTTAATAATTTCCAACCCTTCATAAAACTACCCTTTGACAAAGAAATACTGATTTATGTTCATTTGAAAAGCGCAACATTTTAAAGCTAATTTAATTACATTTTGAACCCAGTGATTTTATTGAGTAATCCGGTGCAGGTGTCCCTTATCCCTCGTTATACTATAAAAGGGCAGGTATTGGTTTAAAACATAGACATTTATACTAAACAGACGTCGCATAAACGGCATATCAAGTGAACAACATATTTTATATGGGTGTCATATTTAGGAAACGGAGAAACGACAACAATGACGGTCTTTTAGTAATGTACAAGTGACGAAATTGGATGTGTTAACTCGTATTTTTATTTAACTATTTGACCGCCAATATCATTCATCTGTGCGAATGCGACAATTACTGAAGGTTAACGATGACGCACCGCAAACATATTTTTTCGTATGGCTTTTTCTGTTACTCTACTTCAGAGATTTACAGTTTTTAAATACTGTACCGCTTCTGTGGTTAAGGTGGTAAAATCCTCCACTTGCCCATGGTACAGAACAAACATATAGGCGTGGCGTTCAAAAGGCTAATTGTAGAGAACCATTTGAATTAAGTTATAAAATTGCTCTTCATCTAACGTTGGAACATACCTAAATCTAGGGAATACCTATAGAATACTTATGCATATTTTGTGCTGGAAATATGTTTGTATGTATAATATGTAGGTATATGTAGTTTTGAAGTTCGAGTAAGAACAGTGATGAAAGGCTTTATTATATTAAATGTCATTCAAGTAGATGAGTTTGAGTGATCTATTTTGGCATAATGTCTGTGGGGTACCTAGGAAATTATTGTCTATATATCTGACACTGGTGTTTAATTTAATCTTAAACACCTGTAATAACTGACGCCATTTTGGGTGTCCACTTATTCTACAGGGCGCACACCATTGTCAGAATTCTATTTTACTACACTGAGAGAAAAATCATCACCAGGAATTAAAAAACAGTTCTGTACTGGGGGAAAAAATTAAGTTTTAGTAATAATTATGGTCGTTTCACTATTTCTGTAAAGTTTATTTATTTCTACAAACAGCTCAGTAATCCCAAATATAATTTCAACAAACAGATAATAGAAATTGCAAGAACTAATAGAAATTGCAAAAGTCAATTTGTTCCTATTAGTTAACTCTCCTTGTCCCCGGATTAAGTTTATTTTTGTAATTCTAAGTGTATTTTTGTTGTACTTTTCTCTCAGTGTATAATAATATTAATAATCACCCTTAACGGAGTAATAATAAAGTCCTAATTCCTACTTTGTTTTTCGTCTATTAGTAATTGCGAACACGTGGTAATGAGAAATATTACTTGGCAACTTTGTATAAGCAAGTATTAAGCATTGGCTAATGCTATTGTGAAAATGACCTTTCCAACGGTGACGGTTCCTAAACAATATAGCGAATAAAAGTTTTAAGTTAAAAAGTTTAACTCACAGGCAAAACATCCTCCAGACTGAGCATAGTCGCGCTACCCCCTCTGCCACGCATACGGTAATTTTACTCCATGTTCGAGTCCAAAGTGTCTTTGTGTGTCGTCCGAGTGTTTGAACGGACCAATCCCAGCACGGGACTTCGCTCACCTCGTCCCGCGCACCCCCGCATTTTTGGCATCATCGGTTGCATGAAATAATTGCTCTAAACTCGGTCTAGAGGATTCCTACTTAGTCTATGGTTTAACTTAATTCATTTTAGCACGCAATGTTTCATCCCGGAATACCTACTCCGAAGTAGAAATCCAGAAAATCACAAAATTTAAACCCCTTTATTCATAAAACTTTACAGGCCTGCGAGCGCAACACGGTTCAATTTTTATCGACTATCACTATGCGCGTCCCTTTCGCACTTATATACTTGTTAGAACGTGACAGGCATGGTGACAAGCGATAAAAAGGCTACCGTGCTAAGCCGCCTGATTTAGTTAAACTATGTTTTATCCCTTTCTTACAAATAAATAAGTCAAAATGACACCGTTAGTTGACTTTTGACGTTTACGTTAGCGACTGCGTAAACTCGATCGCAGTCCATCTCGCTCGCACAGATGTATTAATGTCCAACAGTCGCTAACGTAACTGTCAAATGCCAACCCGTGGTAGCCGTGTACGTGGGCCATACCGAAAGTTTCTGGATTCTGTTATATGAGAAGACTTAGGGCCCGATTCGGATTTTGAAATAGATATCTATTAAATATCTTTTAGACATCACCAAGATACGATAACGACATGTTTAAGATCTAACCTGTCAAATTTGACATTTGCGCGATTCTGGAGAATCTGGAGATCCAATTCATATCTAATAGATATCTTACGCTATCTAACGTAAAAGTGTCATTGGTTGCCCGAATTGCGCTGCAAAAGAGAACTAGTTGATATCTAAACTATAACGTATCTAGAATGGATAGAGATCTAATTCATTTTCCGAATCGAGCCGCATGTCACATGACGTATTGCTACGGAACGTAGCACGTAGCACTTCTCTGAGTAGCCTGTGCTACGCGATGCGCAAGAGTAGATTGTCTTGTAACTCCTGTTTTGGAGAGCCATTCGAACTTATTGAAAATATTATGTTTTAACAAATTTACAGCAAAAGCTTTAAATCACTGCAAGTGAAAGATTTTTTTTTTGTATATTTTGTAGCTTAAATACCTACATCATTTATTTATCTTTTATTTATAATGAAATTATTATAAATAAAAGAGAAATAAATTATATATACCTATAAATTGAAAAAAAAAAACATTACCTACCCTCAATCTTGGCCTCAGATGAAAATAATGATTAGAAAATGCGAAATAATGATAGTTATAGACCACAGAATGATTCCTATTGTTTGTTTGTGTATCTGCCACAGATAAGCAAATTTATGGCGGCCCAAATGGCGCGCATTATCACACAATTAACTGTTTCGTACAAACACGTCGACAGTGGCTCCCCGCGGCGTGGCACATTATTTTCTAGGGTTCCGCTGGTGTTTGACACAGACCTGGGGGCCGATTTTTGAAATTCGACCACTCGATTTCGTGTATTTCGTTAAATGATATCTCCACTACTAGGCGTTTAAATTCTAATTGAAATCGAGTGGTCAATAGTATTGACTCAATACCACCAGATTCCAAATTTCGAACGCTCGTATTGCAAGAATCGGTGACTATAGATCAAGTAGACAGCGCTAAATTCCTAGGCATTACAGTAGATTCTCATCTCAACTGGAAGTCTCACATTGCAGATTTAAACTGTAAAATTGCAAAAGCAGCCTATGCCTTATCAATACTCTCTGAAACATGTTCAGAGAATGTCGTTAAGAGCGCATACTATGGAAATGTTTATTCACAACTCACGTATGGTATAATTTATTGGGGTGATTCGGTCGATGTTCTAACTACATTCAGGTTACAAAAAAGATGCTTACGAAACATGTTTCACTTGCATTACCGTCACTCAGTTAGAACTGTTTTCAAGGAAAAGCAGATTTTGACTTTAACTGGAATATACATACTCGAGCTTTGCCTTTTTGTAAAGCGCAATGGAGAGTATTTCACAAAACTGTCCACAATTAACGATAACTTGCGAATGCAATATAAATATAACTATCGTATTCCAAAGGCCAATAATAAACTTATGGATAAAAGTGCCTACATTGCAGCAGTAAAAGTTTTTAACAAGTTGCCTGTTGAAATAAAGTCTATCGACAGTAAACAATTTAAAACCATTTTAAAAAAATGGCTTATTAGTAGAGTCTTCTACAGTATGAAAGAGTTTGACGATTATGATAATAGTGTCTGCATGTATTAATTTTGTTATTTAGTTATAGGTTAGTCATAATTATATTGTACGTCCGTGATGGATAAACTGTTGGTTCCTAATATTACTATGTAACATACTTGTACACAGTTAAACAATAAATGGTATCTTATCTTATCTTATCTTATCTTAAAAAAATTGCATATCGCCGTTTTCCACCGATTTTCGAGTGACGAAATCTAGCGATCGAAATTAAAAAATCGCCCCCCTGCATGATGTGAAAAATTTCCAAAAAGTTGTTGGAAATTTCTACATTATTCGTAAAACTTTACGGGCCTGATTTAGTTAAATTATGTTTATCCCTTTCTTACAAATACATAAGTCAAAATGACAGATAAAGACAAACGATTCATAGCTAATTCCGGCCATGAACCCCTTTTATGAATAATGCCATTAGACATTTCATAAGTTTAATTTAATTTAAGAAAGTTTTCATGTCCGAAATACGAACTTTCCGCAATATTAGCCAATTTTTCCTGAATATTTTACAAAATTCTGAAAAATTCCGTCGCCAAGTTGCCAATTGCTTAAAATAACAATTTATACCATATTTTTCATGTTCCATACTGTAACATTTAAAAGCAGGCAAAAGCCATTACATAAAAATTATTGCTCCATTTTGCTTTTATAAAATCTACTTATTGTATCGAATAATGCAGCCACAGCTCAAAAATAACCAATACAAAGAATTACTTACGCTTTATTTGTACATATAATTTGTTAATATCATGCTACGGAACTGTCCTAGCCCCAATAGAATTTACCTTCACCCAATACCACCAAACTGAATCACTCGTAATGGCAAGTGTTGCCATATGCGATCCTTGTAAACGCCTGTCATTACAACCAAATTATTGCCAGCCTTAAAAAGATTATGTGCATGTGAATACAAAGTCTCTTATGTCTTTATGGTTCTGAAAATTGAATATAGAGGGTGTAGTCTCAAAGGATTGGGTTGACGGCTCGTTTTCTAAATGCCAGGGTAATGTGACGCTATCTACCGCAATAATGAAGGACAGTTAGGTTTAATAAGCATCTGTGTTTTTTATTTGCCATCAATAGCGCGTGGAACTTGTTGAAATTTAATTGGCAGAATTATACTAGATGAATGGGTAAAAACAGGATGAAATCTGATTTTCAGTCGGGACTACACTCTAACACTAACCCTGATTTTCTAACACTAATTTTCTGGTAAGATATATATAGGTACAAGATTTTTTAACTGACTTCAAACGTATCATTGATGGTCTAATTTTGTTTGTTTGTCAAGATACAAGATAACAGTATGCGAAGTTAGCATGGCTGAGATGATGAAATTAGCATTAAACAAGTTGGTATAGTAAACGGTTTACTTCCACAGAACCAATGTGGGCAACTGAGTATCATTGGTGTGCTTGATTGATTTTTCACCTTTTCACTTTCAGCTTTTTATTTTTATAATAATGAATGGTAATATTTTCGTAAAATACCGTATTGTGAATATTGTGATCGATCGCCGTCGTATAAGTATCTAAAACTCTACTTGTACAATTGCTTTTCCTACCTATATGTTTATCAAGTAAGATTATTTAAGGTTTCTATTCGCTTCGATTGAATTCAACTTTTAATATCTACCAAGTCAGTACCCCCTAAAAGTTGTTCCACATCTCAAACGACTGTTCTAATAGTAATAAATTGCATTAATGTTTGCGTGTTCGCCGTGTAAACACTGCACCCTGCTCTAGGGATCAACTACTTCATAAAACATTTCATCTTTACACAGAAACCGTCTAGTATACATAGGCATGCATGCATGCATGAATAGTAATACTTCACCAGAGTTCACATATTACTGGTTTACGGGTAGTGTGATTGCGAATGACCCGAACACAATGCTTTGCGCTTTCATTTTTTCCATTCACTTTATTGGGATTTAATAACAAGCATTGTTGACTTTGTTGTACAAATTCCGATTAGGTAAAGATTGATTAATTAAATTAATGTGCCTGCAGGTTGTTTTTTTTATATTTATTGCAGTTACTTACATGTGTATGTTCCAATAATATTTAATTCATGTATACATGAGAGATAGTTTATACAATACAACATGGAACTACGAACTTTAAAAATGACCTAAAATTATTTATTTTGTATGCTCAATTTTGACATATGATTGGCTTAAAACCTAATCTTAAGAAAAACAATTTTTTCACTAGGTGCGCTTTATCCCAAGTCATTTTTCGAACTTAATAATTTTATCTAATTATTAGAAAGTAGAAAAATTGATTTTTGTTTTATTGTTACATTAATATACATGTTTATACTTAGTCTACCGTTCAATTAATCCGGTTTAAATATTCTACAAATCTTTGTTGACTTGTGTATCATTAATATGGATTACATGCAACAGCTTTTTAATCAAAAACATTATGTTTGTGAGTAATAAAGGTATATGGGTTAGGGTTGCGATTAAAGGGATTCTATTAGACATGTGTAAACGCATAAAGCTTCCTATCAATGATTATTCGTGACATTTTTATCAGGAAGATTTCAACTTACTTTCTGTAACATGTCGACGCTTATCATGAATAGTGGCACAACTCAAAATGAAATGCTATTGCATTTAATATTCTATCTTTTACTGAACGGCATTTCATTTTGTTTTATGCCACTATTCATGATAAGCAACGATGTAAGTATGCCTTGAGTCCTTGACTAATGCGATACACTTTGGTTTAATTTCTTCCTCCATTTCCGCATCTCTTTCTAGATTCTAGTATTTTATTGTACGATAAGTCCATTAAGTAAGTAAAAATTATCTGTCCGAACGGGAGACTAGAAAAAACTAAATAGGCACGAATATATACACGGTTCTTACAATATCGTTTCAATGAGGAAGCGATTATATCGCTGTTATAGAGTTTGTAGTATTCGTTTCAAGTAATTTTAAATCAGCCTTTAGCTGTCTGACTCACACTTCTATAAGGTTTTCTTTTGTTTATTGGGATAAGTATTAAACGGAATTTGTATTGTATAACTGCTTTAATCTACAAAATGACTTTCCAGCCATTTTATATATAGGGTGGCATAATCGAAAGCCGTTTACAATAAACGAGATGTCGTTAACACGGTCCTTAGAGACTGCGCCAGTAACCCCGTCTCTATGGAGATGATTACTAACATTACGATGTATTTGTGTCATTTAAACTTAAGAACCACTATCACCTGTTTTGTTATTGACAGATACGCTCGCATCTAAGTAACTTACTTTCTATGCATCCCGCTCGTACTCGCATATTAGTGCAAGCGAGAATAGCGAGATGTATAGAAAGTAATTTACGTAGACGCGAGCGTATCTGCCAATGTACTGAACTGCCAATGTATGAACTGGTGGTAGCCGTAAAGTTGTGTTTAAGTTATGAACAATAACGTAAAACCAGTTCAGTATTACAACCACTGTATATAAAAATACCTATAATGTAAAGTGTAAACCATCTGTACACCTACAATTAAGCCATAAACGGTATCTTATTTTATCTTATCAACTAAGGTCCGATCCACAAGATCAATCCGTAATAAAGTAACTATCAATACCAATCATTTTGATTGTGTTGTTTGAAACTTTTCTACCATCTTATATTAAAATGTTTTGCCATAAAACTGAGATATTCAAATCTAGACACGCGGCAGCGTGTCAAGCCAAGTTCAAGCAAAGGAACTGGCTAGCCAGCGCCAAGTGTAATATTTATTACACGAACCACTTGGTGCCACTTTTGACCCTTCTATTACTCAAAACATCTTTGACGTAAACACATAAAACTACGTGTGTTTAATTATATCCATAAGGATATCTAGAAGCCCAAATTTCATGAAGCTAGCTCAAACGGCTATAAAGGTATGAAGGTCAAAAAGTCGTAAATTTTAAGACTGACTTATGACTTATAGTACCTAAACCTAACCTACTTCCAGATGACCTAGAAGGATGAAATTTGGAATCCAGCTTGGTTATTGTGTGTAACCGTAGGAAAAAATCTAAAAATAAAATAAAGTTAAAAAATAGGGGGGGTCCCCATACAAAAAAACCACTTTTTATTGGGACTGACATATAAGTACCTAAACCTAACCTACTTCCAGATGACCTAGAAGGATGAAATTTGGAATCCAGCTTGGTTATTGTGTGTAACCGTAGGAAAAAATCTAAAAATAAAATAAAGTTAAAAAATAGGGGGGGTCCCCATACAAAAAAACCATTTTTTATTGGGACTGACATATAAGTACCTAAACCTAACCTACTTCCAGATGACCTAGAAGGATGAAATTTGGAATCCAGCTCGGTTATTGTGTATAAGCGTAGGAAAAAATCTAAAAATAAAAAAAAGTAAAAAATAGGGGTGTCCCCATACAAAAAAAAATTTTTTATTGTAGCGTTGGAACCGTTACAAGCAGATATTTGAAACTACCCCAATATATGTATTATTATATTTGCTATATTAAAATAAAGTTTAGTTAGTCAAAAAATAAGTGGTGTCCCCATACAAAAAACTTGTAATACGCTCTAAACAACCGGCCAACGGTGTGTCGTCGGCGGCGCGCGGCACCACATAATTATACAAAGAACAGAAGTAAAAACCATACAGCGGAAACACAAGAAAAAACATTAAATCTCAATACCTGCCTAGTTTTCTTTACAAAAAGTATTGATATCCCACCAAAAACATAAATGTAAAAAAGGAGAGCCAAGTTCAATACAAAAATTATGCTTGGCTGTGGGGCTCGCCGCAAAAAGAATGGAGATCTAAATGAGTGCCACTGCCAAGTTCTATGCAAAATCCAAATATGTATTTATAGGAACAAAATAACATTATAAACAAGTATTAAACTCTATTTCTTTGCTTTATTGGATACCTATAACAATTGCTGTTATTTAAAAAAATGTGTGATCTTAAAGTAGGTTAGATTTGGCTTGGCCAGGTTTTATCAGAATTACAATTTATATAAAATGATTGATATAATGAAAACTGGCTAAGTCAAATCTAACCTACTTTAAGATCTCACATTTTTTTAAATAACAGCAATTGTTATAGGTATCCAATAAAGCAAAGAAATAGAGTTTAATACTTGTTTATAATGTTATTTTGTTCCTATAAATACATATTTGGATTTTGCATAGAACTTGGCAGTGGCACTCATTTAGATCTCCATTCTTTTTGCGGCGAGCCCCACAGCCAAGCATAATTTTTGTATTGAACTTGGCTCTCCTTTTTTACATTTATGTTTTTGGTGGGATAATAGTCACACTAAGATATTCGAGTTAGTTTTGGAACATAGTTAATAGTTATGAGATTTATGACTATAGCTTCATTTTATTGTGGCGTTTATTAACTTTCGATTTGGTCACCTTAGTTCCCTATGCTTCGATCTACCTTCACTTGTCATCTTCATCCCTAAAACTCAAAGTTTTTTTTTCGACTTTTTTTCTTTTTCTTTCCTAATCTGCCTGGATGAAAATTCGAACGACAATATCATTCTGGAGACGCCCAAAAAATAAGAATTGTTACATAAATACTTACAAATAAGTAATTACTGTTCTAAGATGCTTACGAGATTAGTTGTACCTAATTTAAATGCTATCTAGAGTCAGACCAAGAATAGTCTGCAGCGGATTTGATAGCCCACGCAGTGAAAGTGTTATTTTAAACGTCAAAGATCTATGGAACTATGAAATTATGACGTATAAATGACACTTGCACTGCGTGGGCCATCAAATCCGCTGCAGACTTTTTTTGGTCCGAGTCTACTTATTTACTAGTAAAACCAATGTACATAATCAAATGTCAGCAATGACAAAATAAATAATTACCCAATTATTTAACCCAATCAAGGAACACCATTACAGCGAAGATTAAACCATAATTATAAGGCACCCCAACATATCATGTTCGACAGTCTCGGTCTATAATTAAACTCGCTGTCACAGTCACAATAATACCGTATCTAAATTAACAACAATTAATATTCGGCGGAATGAACCTCCCAGCAAATTTAGTTCTACCCCATCCATTCCCCAACTCTAAAACGCCCTAAAAACACTCAGAACTTAATGTAGTTCCGCCATTTTGAATATAACGGTCGTAGCGCAAGGGTGGCAACGTTACCAACTTAACTCAGATTTACCTAGACGAAAACCAACTTATATTTTACCGTTTCTAAAACAAAAAACATTTGAATCTCAACCTTATCACATTACTTTAGAGTTTAGGGTAGTGTTGAAAGAGCATTTGTAGGTTGGCAAGGTGGTTCAGCCACTTCATTTACGAAAATGTTGGCATGCCTGGCTTAAGTGTTGCACGCTGTTAAATTAATGAGCCAATCTCAGCGGCCGGGGTTGCCACCTCTATATTTTACAAGGTGGTAATGCGTTGTAAATGCTAGTGCTCTGCGCGCTTAATGTTGCCAGCGTTGCTTTTATTTAGTTAACTACCCGGTTTTCGTAATTAATGTTAATGGCTATGTTTTGTATAATTTCGTGGTTTAGTAGTGCTCGCTTAGTTTTGTTATTTTCTGTTTATTTTCATTAGGAACAAGCCTTATCGAGATAAAATTTTCAAGTGTAATATATAGGTATGTATATAAATTTTAGACCAAACTACACCAAACTAAAGATAGCCGTACAGAGGGCCTACCACGAACCACGTTCGACGTGTTACCTCCCCGTCACACTTACGTACGAATTTACAAGTGTGACAGAGAGGGAACATTTCGAACGTGGTTCGCAGTAGGCAGTCAGAACCTGAAGATCGCCGACGCTCATTGGTGCATGCGAACTGAAGTGAAAGTCGTGCGTGATGCGTGTCAATCACCAAAACAATCATGGTCGTATCAAAACCATAACAAATCGTTAAACCTGAATAGGGCTACCAGTCTATATACAGTCGCCCTCAGATATATCGGAGCGGTCGAGGTGCTCAAAATTATCTGAACACGCCAGTGAGTATCGCCCTGACAATAGAGTCGTGTTCAGATATTTGTGAACACCTTGGTGGGACTGTACATATTCAGGACCCAAACATGCATTAAAATTACACCAGCACGGACCGCATAGGTACTAAAAGCGAGTGTAGGAATAGGGGAGGTGCAGGCAGGATGGAAAGCCTAACTTGTGCTAGTGGGTGAATCAACATTTTATTTTTACTCGTTGCCATGGTTACGTTCTCAGAGTAAAAACCGTACACTGATTATATTTTACCCTGTTTCCCGCAATAAAACACAAGATTACCTCAGAACTCGTCCTCTTACGAGACTTGTTCACAACTAGTTATGAAATGAAGTGAAAATCTTTATTTCAGGCAATTAGTGGCCCATACATAAAGATTAGACTTAGTCACAGCGTTACTACGCCATCTGATTTGTATTTTGTGCGTTCTAATTAACTATTTAACTTGTTTTACTTTGCTATTATTAGTTTATTTTAGTTTGAAGTTTTTATATTTATTTTGATATGGGTGTACTATTTACTGTACGTGATGCCTGAAAATAAAACTTTATTTATTTATTTATTTTATTTCGCCCGCTCACCCGATCTTGGCGTCCCGTCCCCTACTAACTACTGTTGGCTCTTACATAATAGAAGGACGGCACAATGGCCGCCAAGTGTCCCCGTAATGAGGCTCGCGCCGGCTAATGAGGGACACTGGATAGGTTTGTTTTAGCTAATACCTAAAACAAGCAACAACAAGTTTAAATTTAAAATGAAATAAGGAAATAAAAATACACATATGAAGAGAGTTGGTTGGTAGTGGTGCAAAGCCTAGGAATTTTTTGTGGATATAAATCTGGGCCGGGTTCCGTGGATGCACATGCTTGGCTCTGATATCGAATTGTGATTTTTGATCTAAGCCCATTAGAGATTAACTGCCCATTACGACACTTAGGGATTTGTTCCAGCGGTCAGCAATAGCTTCACCGAGGTGTTTAAGCTAATACCTTGTTACTCGTAGTCTGTCCGTTTTTCTAAAATCAAGTATCACTGAGAGAAAAGGATAACAAAAACACCCTTAGAATTACAAAAATAAACTTAATCCGGGGACAATGAGAGTCAAGTAACAGGAACAAATTGACTTTTGCAATTTCTATTAGTTCTTGCAATTTCTATTATCTGTTTGTTGAAATTAGATTTAGGATTACTGAGCTGTTTGTAGAAATAAATAAACTTTACAGAAATAGTGAAGCTTCCATAATTATTACTAAACTTTATTTTTTCCCCCAGTACAGAACTGTTTTTTAATTCCTGGTGATGATTTTTCTCTCAGTGTACGCCATAGTAAATGTATGGCGAACTTGATCTTAGAACTGAGGAAGTACTTCTTTAAAACCTGGCCAAGTGCGAGTCGGACTCGCGCTCGAAAGGTTCCGTACAATGACGCAAAAAAAATATGCTAGTTGTATGAGAGCTGTTTGTATATAGTATTTGTTGTTATAGCGGCAACAGAAATACATCATCAGTGAAAATTACAATTTTCTAGCTATCACGGTTCATGAGATACAGCCTGGAGACAGACTGATGGACAGACGAACAGAGGTCTTAGTAATAGGGTCCCGTTTTTACCCTTTGGGTACGGCCCTAACCGTGAACTCACGTGACTGTAACTCATGAACCGTGATAGCTAGACAGTTGTCAAAAATGATATATTTCTGTTGCCGCTATAACAACAAATACTAAAACAAAATAGAGTTGGTCAAGCAGATCTTGTCACTAGAAAAAGGTGGCAAATTTGAAAAATGTAGGCGCGAAAGGATATCGTCTCATAGAAAATTTGAATTTCGCGCCCTTTTCTACTGACAAGATTTGCTTGACCAAGTTTATAATTAATGTTTAATTGGGGTTCCCATACAACAAACGTGATTTTTTGCCGTTTTTTGCGTAAAAAACGGAACCCTTCGAGTCCTACTCGCACTTGGCCGGTTTTTTTGCGTTACGAGTAAACCTCTCATACCTAAGGTATTTACTAGCTAACCCAACGGGCAAGGAGGTCCCTATAAAATACCTCGCCGCAATTACCTGCTTATCTCGTATCCATCAGTGCCACGCGGGCCGTTTCCTCGGCTTCCTCTCCAGAATTAGCTCATTTGTCCATTGTCAATATTAATGGGAGACAAAAGGGACCCCTAACGGGACAAATAAGACCCCGTAACGATTGTTTTGTTTTATATTTAGGTACATAGAGAACTGGCAAATAAGGTATTCTTATCAAATGGGAGCCATTAAACTAAAGCAAGTTAGTCAAGACGGTTAATTAATGACTCTTTCCGTAGTTAATCCTTAATTTGACTTCAAATTAGGAAAATAAATGCGTTTTAATATTTTAAACTTTCGCGTTTTGAATACATATTAACTCACATTATAGACGGGTCTAACTCGAATTATATTCAATTACCTTTATTTACCGACGTTTCGACCACGACCAGTGAAACCTGTGTCGAAACGTCGGTAAATAAAGGTAATTGAATATAACTCGCGTTAGACCCGTCTATAATGTGAGTTAATATAAATGCGTTTATCATAAACAAGTGCCATAGACCCATAGCTTATTTCTGTTTCGTTAATTTAGGTCTGTTTTAAAAGAAATGACGGCCTGCTTCGATACGTCAAAAATTTGCTAAAGATGCGTGAGTGTCAAAAGTGACGTTTTTGTTTGAAGAGTCGTTTCGACACAGACATATCCGATCCATTTCCATGTCTTAGGTATCTATAGCAAATTTTTGACGTTCCAATCATGTATCAGGCGGATACTGTCAATGATTGGAGAAAAAAAAATAGATGTGGCACTTGCACTTTATAGAAATTCTAGACCTATTCTATTAATTGTGGCACTGCCACACTCTGTCACTGCAATAACTTTTGCAGATTATTTGGTCCGGCTCCGTTGTTGTCCGTATCACCTACCGGCTAAGCCGGGCCAGCGAGAAAAAACCACTATAAAATCTCATACGTTCCATTTAAAAGGGCAAATAAAACCCAGCTTCGATTTGAATGCGACCAATACCCACAGGGAATTACAAGGGTCTCCTTTACTGCTCCAGAAAAACATTTGAAAACCTTTTTACATGGTTATAAGATCGAAAATCGCTTGTGTTGTAAAGATTTAAAGGTAAATGTATTGTGGTTGTGGTGTAGGACTCAATCAATTTACACAAGTCGTGTTGACCAGGCAAGACTCCTGGCTAGGTAAACTCTCCAATGTTATTTATTTGTATAGCGGTATCGAATTTTCTTGGAAATTTAACTGTGTCCGATGATCTGCTTTAAATTCGCTTACTAATTTATTTATTCAACGTTCTGTGTAGGTTTGTACAGGTCTTTCCAATCATTTTAAGCGTATATGGGGTCGAAAGGCATAAAACTTTAATCTCATGTGCTTTGTAACTTTTCACCTTTACAGCGAGAATAAAACCTCAATAGCGAAAATAATAATACAACTTTGCTTCCGCAGTCATAGTCGCATTTGTAGCAGCTTTCTTTTCTAGAGTCTGTTCGGAAAAAGAAGAGTCGTGGATGTATTGGGCCTCCTCGTACCTACATTCCATGACTCTTCTCTTTCCGCTCAGACTCGAATCCATGACAAAAGAGTGACTTTAAGATCGATTGGATTAGAATCATAACGATTCCCGCCAAAATCCACAAACCAAACGAACACCATAAACAAAATAGCTGCGATCAAAATTCCACGATATCCGAGTTGGCGGAGAACGGAACGCAGCCGTAAAGGAGCCGTTCCGAAACCGGTAATAATTGATGAGTGCATTAGACACGTGTCGCGCATCTTTTATTCAGCGGGAGGTTTCTGAACGCGGCAGCGATTCGCGGGTTACGATACGAGCGGATGTGAAGAATATTGTAGATTTATCTACATTTTTTGATCTTTACTAATACAGATATGTATTTGGATTTGGAAATAATTGCATTTAGGTAGTCGTTTCGTTATCCCCTACCCTAAAACAGCTTTACATGTTTTAGAGATTTTACTTTGCTTTCTTTTTTTTATTGTTTTTATGGCCGACAGAAATTCATTTTTTTTTATTATTATTATGAATGGGCTTACTCATGGCCACAGACTAGCCGAGGCGTAGACGTGGCCTACGATGGAGCGAGCTCGCCCAGAAGGTGCCTGTTCACTCTTGATTTGAAGGTTGCCGGGTTATAAGAACACGGAAATATAGACGCCGGCAAGGAATTCCATTCCTTGGCAGTGCGCATAAGGAAAGTAGAAGCAAAGCGCTTCGTGCGAATTGGTGGAATATCTACCAAGTAAGGATGGAAACCGGCCGTGCGTCTAAAAGTCCGATGGTAGAATGGGGACGGTGGAATAAGCTCGTGTAGCTCTTGGGCACACTCCCCGAAGTGCAACCTGTAGAATACCGACAGGCTGGCGACTTTCCGCCGATGGGCCAAAGACTGAAGCTTAGCCGTTAGCTTCTAGTCGCCAATCATCCTCCTGGCTCTGCGCTCCACTGAGTCCAAAGCGGCGAGTTGGTATTTAGCTGAGCCATCCCACAGGTGACTGCAATACTCCATACACGACCGGACTTGATAATAGGCATTTCACAATAAATTCATAAGTAATATTATAACTCACTGTATCTTGCCACAAATATCGGCCGGCGCTCGTATATAAGTACTATATAAGTTCTAAGGATTACTTGAGTCCTTTACTAAGGTACCTATATGTATAATATAATCTTCAAAATGGAACCTGTACATAGTAAACTTAGTTAAGGTTTCTGCATGTAAAAAAAATAACAATACCTAAATAAGTTGTCCTCCTACGCTGCAAGTATTTACCCTGTCTACGCTTATGGTATGTATATATCCTTATATATCCTTAACAAGAGCTGGATCGTTAAGATATCGCTATACGTATCGATATATCTCCTGAAATACGCCAGACTATCGTATCAGAATCCAATAAAAAGCACACAATAAGAGCGGTAAATCAGAAAAAGATCTGCTAAGCAGAGATTGGATCCAGCGGACCGTCCGTACATTTCAACATACCCTCTTAACTCTACCTAGCACTTAGTAATTTCGTCTAATCCGATATACAAGTTTTAATACCCTGGGACGCTGCCCGAGGCGAAAAAAGGGACCCAGTTAAGTCTCGAAAAACTGCACGTTTTCACACGGTCCGTCCCCAATTACAAATGGAGATTTTTGCCGTTCATCAGCTATCGTTCTTTCATTCACCGTTCTATTGAGCGAATGAGAAAGAATGATTGGAACATTCGAATGGGATAACGCGCTATGTGTCGGTTTATAAATTATTTGGGCAAGGATTTTAAGTGCTTCGTAATGGATTTTTAAATGCATTTCGGATTAAATTAGAAGCTTGTCACGCAAATGATTAGCGGTAAATATGTTAAGTGTTTCACGGGTTAGGGATAAACAGATTTAGCGAAATTTTAACTCCAAAAACGAATTATCCCTCGCCGCTTTTAAGGACGTGAGACGAATCTAGGGCAATTAATAATGAAATAAATGGCGTATGAATTGTACCTGCCTACAGTGCTTACTACTAGTGCCTCTAGATAGCCATAAATTAAGAATCGCCTGGAGAAATGCAATTTTGATTTGCCTAATTTAAGATTAAAAATATAATGGAATGTAAGGTGTTTTTAAAGCCTCTGGACTGCTAAAGGATATATACAATGAATTAACCTAGTTCATACCTAGTTAACAAGAAACTCTTGCCTTTTCCGTGCGTCTGATAGGTCAGACTCACTAAGTAGGAAAATAGAATTTGGCAAGAGTTTAGATGTTAATCACGGCTTAGGTGTTTGCGTTTACGAAACAATAAGCTTTATAATACATTCATTTGTTACGCCGATCAGTGTAATTAATCCTTATTCATCGTCCTTAATACATATGTACTTGTTTTGTTTGCTCTATTCCGGATGCATTTTGCTATAACCAGTTACAATCAATGCGATATAAAATACATATATACGTACTATAAACACCAGCAATCAGACTTCTAGAATACCTACTAAGGCTTTAAGGTACTAGGATGAATAAACTCCAGCCTCGTTATTCACATTCGCAAGAGCGAATGCAATTAAAAACCTCCCTAACTTACAAACTCCAGAATCGACGCCATTACAATGTTATTTTTCACGAAACCGCCACCGCAAAAGAAACAAGTCCAAACTTGGTGCACTTTGACTCTCGATACAAAGGGGAGAGCTCGTTACAATTCATAATTCACTAGGAAAACTCTCGTACGTTTTCCCATTACGAATTTTATAAGGTTTTTATTGCATCGCGGTGCCGCCAAAAGTTGGCGCTTGACGCGGCACGGGTGCGTTCAGAAATTGGTTTTTATAAATGTCGAGGTGTAGTTTCGGATTTTATTAAAGTGGAGATGTCGGTTTGGAACGTTATCGGATTCTACAATGCATTCTGAAAATACAAGATGAAATAAAATGCGGTGTAAAACCGGCTATATAAAAAGGCTTATAGCGGAGGCAGTTATAAAGTTGACCCAAAAATTTTTTATTAAGCTATGAGCTTCATCACATATGTTCCTTGAGTCTAAGCATTTGAAGCCTGGGAGGCAATAAGAAATGTGCATCTACTCGGATTTGTAATGGATTCAAACTTTCAACCCCTTTTTAACCCTGTTAGGGGATGAATTTTACAAAACGCTGAAATTACTTTTCCTGTCTTTTGATAATATCCCCAAATACATAGATTCAAGTCCCGCGTTCGAATTTTTTTTGATATCCATACAAACTTTCGACCCCTTTTTCACCACCTTAGGGGATGAATTTTCAAAAACGCTGAAATTAGTTTTCTTGTATTTTAATAATATATCTTTTTACTAAGTTTCAAATTCCTATCTTAAAATAAAACTTGAACCCTATACAAACTTTCGTCTCCTTTTTAACCCCTTAGGGGTTGAATTTCTCAAAATTGCTTCTTATCTCTTGTACAATTTATAAATGTAATCTAGAGTGCAAATTTCAACTTTCTATCCTTTGTAGTTTCGGCTCTGCGTTGATGAATCAGTCAGTCAGTCAGGACACTTGCATTGTACCCCACCCTCCCCGACTAGACGCACGCTTCTTTTTGCCTCCCAGGCTAGAAATGCTTAGAATTACTCAAATACCAGATGTGATGAAGCTCATAGCTTAATAAAAAAAAATTGGGTCATGTATGGCAGCGATACATAACTGATTCCAGTATTATTAGTGATATAAAAATGCTTAACGTTTCACTTTAAAAGTTTGTTTGTCGAAATGTATTATTTTAATTTAACAAACCAAAACTGGAGACCCATACTCCATTTTCTCATTAATTAAAGAAGCTTCAAACCCTCATTCTAACCTAACTATAATAGTTGTCAGCCATTAAAAAACAGATTAATAAATAACTTTTACTTGCCTACCCTTCATCGGACTTTTTTTTCTATTTGGTCTCAGTCTTACAATATTTCTGCCTACGTATATTGTTATACATCCGTTATAAAATTGAAAAAAAATTAAGAAAAATAAATATTTTTTTAAGAAAAGTAAATATTTACAACTGTAAAGGTCACAAATAAACTTATTTACAAGTTGAACTGAGGTCGCAGCTAAATAAATCGTGGAAGTTGGGTATTTTACAGTGCCATTACAGGGAAACAAATTTAGCGTGAAACGAGCCGCGAGCGCCACGTCCTCTGCGACCGAAAAGTTAATTTGTGCCGTACTCCAAACGGGACCTAGAGTATAATATTCGTGGAGAGTAGCGAATACCTTATGTTCTTGTTAACATGAAAATAGCTAAGTCTTTGTTAAGGGATTTTGTTAACTCTACCTGAGGTTAGATGACCTGAAGAGGTCGTGCCTAACCGCAAAAAAAAAAACAAAGCGAAAAAAAGGCGAAGGCCTAGAAAACAAATCTGCCCCGCTGCATATACCAATCGTAAGTAACATACCTACAAATACTGTATTCTCAACGCAATAAGTTCTAGATAGAATGCGTAATTTTAACGAATCTGCTTCTTCGTTAAGGTGACAGTCCATTTCCAACGACAGCTGCATTACTGTTCATTTTACTATGGAAATTGACAATGACAGCGACGCGTACAGTACCGGTAGTGCAGCTGCGGTTAGAAATGGAATGTTACCATTAGGAGCTATATCGGGCTCCTAAGCCTCTGTATCACTGCGATCATTCCTGGGCCGTGTTGCGTAATAAACTACAACTAATATGAAAAACCGGAACTCCTTTTCTAATAAGTGAAATAAGAAAAGAAGTTCCGCTTGTAATATTAAACGTAGCCGACGTGGGTCTATTGTCATCGCAATCTTCCTACTACGATTCTCGGCCAAGCTTCAAACATCTGCAGGATCATTTTATTCTTAAAAACTTTAACTCCTCTACGTACATACATAATATCCTAATATCAATCAATGTGTATCTATTATTGTGTTATTAATTAAGTCTAAATTAATCAGCAAAACCGTATAAGGTCAAGAAGTAGCTTTCTAACTATATAAATACGTGAATGTTCCTGTTTGAATTAAGAGAAATTAGATGACATTTTGTTTATTTTTTTTGTATAAAAGCTGTTAAAAAGCTACGATTTGCTGATATTGTACGGCATATAGAATTTAAACTATTCGAAACCATATTCTGTGTTACTTTTGATGAATAGATGATGACCTAGTAAAATCCTGTTGGAGGCTCGATACCCATAGGCAATTAACCTCGCCCAGTCTACATTCTACTTTATACATCTCTGCAACAGAAGAGGAAAATGTCTCCGTTTGATTGCATTAAATTTTAGCAAATAATCCATCCTCTGAGAATATTCGCAAGAGGCTCATCTATGTTTAAGTGAGTCAGATGTTAAGCAAAATTTCAGTCTGGCTCCAAATCTTCATTAACAACTTTGGTCGTGTTCAAAGTTTGACTTATACATATATGTACCTATTTAGACTTATGTATTTTTATCAGCAGTCGGAGAACGGTATTATATCTATTAGGCACCTTTATAGGGAAAAAAAATAAAATTAGATAACACGACCGCCTAAACCGCCTTAGTCCTTATGTCATTTCATTAAGTTAAATACTAACGTACATTGCACCCAATTAAACAATAGAGCCTGTGTAAAACGCTTTACATAAACTCGGCGCGCTAAATATCGCCACCGCGGCCTATTAATTAAAACACTCCGTAAATGTAAACCGAGCTTTATTCCCGCCGCCAATTAAAGCTTTCGCGCCAAAAATTATGCGGCTTAACGGCTCGGCGTAATTTTGACAAATGACCGTTCGAAATCCGAACGATCGATTAGGGTGTTTCGTTGAAAATTGATATTTCGAACGCGTCCGGCCGCGCCGTTCGTTGGCGTGATTTTAGTTAGGTACTGGCCAGTTATACGCATGAATTGTTTTAATTATGTTAACAGCTTGTGTAATGTATAAGTATTTTTACTTGGTAGGTTAGAGCCTTTGTGTAGTCTAAGGCCTGAGTGCTTAGATTTAGAGATCAGTTCTGTGAAAATATCTTAACTCCGATTTGTCTTGCGTAAATTATTTACGTCGTACATTATTAATACCTTATTGAAAAATATTTGTCGTTACATGAAATTCTATTATAATAAGTTATATAACTTTTAAAACCTACCTATCTAAATAAGACATAGTCTTCGCTGAACAATATCCAAAGTAAAGTCAATTTAAAAATAAACATTAAAGTCATCTAAAATTCGGACACGCTCGTAAAACGGGAACTATTATAAAAGCTGTCAACGCGGTGGGTGTAACGGCTCCCCATTCATCAGGCGTCGCTAAACACCGCCGGAGATAGCCGCCGTAAACCGACAACAATGCCCGCTCGCACTCAATAAAAGATGATAACACATGAAATATGAACCCGTAGACCCCCTTGTCTAAAACTAAAACACACAAACAAAAACAGACCCTATTAAAAGTAATTAAGGTAGATAAGGAATCATCTCTCGAAAGCAGTTAAGACGTTTCACTAATCAAGAAACAACCACCGTAATAAACGTGCACCAACGAAAACAAACCGCACTCCGCTCACGAATACAGCCAAATTTCCCAAAGAAAACACACCAAGTTACAACGTTTCGGAACGCGACCGTAAGGGCGCAAAACAAAAGCGCGGGAAGCGCCGCTATTGGCGGAGGAGGTAGGCGGGCTTCGGATAATATGGCGGAAATATTACGAGGGAGGTATTCAAGGTGCACCGGGAGGACGGGAGGCCGCAGGGAGTAGGAAGGCACCCCCTGAGAGGTTAATTACCCCCGGCCGATAAGGTAGCGGCTCGCTAATTACGTACTTATGGCGGACTGAAATTAAGTTATCGTTGCCGGGAGAACGACGCTCACTTTGTTTGCGTTCCGTTTTACGGTATGTATTTTGGGCCGCTCGAGAGTTATGGTGGAAAATTGTCGAGTCAGTTTTATCTTTTATGGGTAGACGGGAGATAATGGAAACGTTGTTCAAACATTAAAGTGCTCGAGGGACTCTTTTCTAATCGTTTAACTTAACTCATTGCTTTGTCTGAGTGAGTAAATCATCTACTTACAACTTTAGCTGTAAGTAACATTAGTAGCTAATCTAATTAAATGAGACTCACAGACTTTGCTGTATTTCAAATACAGCTCACATGACATAACCCTATGCATAAAAAGATAGCTATCTAAGATATCTTAACATAAAAAAAGATACTTTGCAGTCGCAAACAACGCACTGGCAGCTGAGGCTTCCAAATAAAACGGCGAAATAAAAAGATGTTGGCGACAAAGCGTATAGATCGACCAAGTTTATTTTCATCTCAATAACTCCCTATTGTCTTTTAAGATGTTTCTATTAGAGCTGATTTTTGCGTGGGTGTTCTTTAGGAAGAGGGTTTGTGTAAGGTTGCTAGGTTTATACATATTTACCACAAAAGCGGCTCAGCGAGAGATCGCGGGATCCGTTCCCCGGTTTTATTTTTCCAAGCTCTAAATGGAGTCGGTGGAGCATTTAAATAAGCTTCGGCGCCTGAAGTATGGTAATGTTGGTAATACTCGGAAGAAACCGCATCAATGCTTGCGACAGACGCCATTTTGGATTTGGCTTGTGTGTACCTCTATATAGTGCTTAACGTAAATAATGTAGGATGAGTGTTTTTTTATTTACATTTATTTAAATAATCTTACCTATCTTCGGCTTAATTTCGACTATGAAAATTTTCCTTGTTTCACGTTCGCTCCCAACACCGGTTTTTACTGACAACTAATTAATGATAATTTAGTTAATCTTTTTACTAATGTTTAGGAAGTACATACATACTCGTTTAAGTATACTTACTACTATCTATCTAATTTAAAGTTGTTTCCGCCACTTCTTTTTATTTGGAAATTTGCATGTTTTTTCTAAATTGTACTCAGAATTATGAGCTCTTTCGATCGTAACACAAAAATTGTTCCTATTTACCGTTATACAAATGTCTAACCACATGTAAAGACTGTAAAGTTACCAAAACAACACTTAGAATTAACATAGGAAAAAATCCTTGCAGAAATTTCTCAGAAATCAAAGTCAAAAATCTCCGGCCGAGTTCAAACAAGTACCGTTCCAAAACTGCTCCAGAAATAATTAATGAACCCGAAATGTCTTAAATTAAAGCTTAACACGTTTTCAAATTGCCGCGGCGTGCCTGTCGCGTCGCGGATGCGTTACGCGACGCTTCGCGTGACAATGTCATTATGTCAGACGGTTTTAGGGTTCCGTAGCGTATGGTATAACAATTTGTAAATGAGAAGCTAGCATCGCTGCGTGATTTTATAAGTGTGTCACTATGTTTCAAAATTGTATAAAATTAGGGGTTTCATATTTTTTTGGGCTTCGAGGTACCCGTACATATAATAAAAATATGTTTTGCGACTAATTACTTAATATTTTTAAACTCTCACTTAATAATTACTAAAAATCTTAAGTTTATTACTATTTTTTAAATTGTACCTATTCTCATAAAATATAAAAAAAAAACAAATAAATATCTGTAAATATTTGACAGATCTGTAATCAAAAACTCTGTAGTAACAAATTTTACGGTTCGAAGGACCATATTATAATATTTTACTTTTTATTTTATAGCGCGACTGTTTCATACATTGCACCGCTACTACGAGTATCTAACCCTGTTCTATCTCTCATTCATAACACTTAATAATAACAGGGACAAAAACACTCAACTGTGTGGGAATGCGGTAGCCTGTGAAGGCGTTTTTCTATCATAATTTGTTCCTAATTAGGGCACAAAAACTTACGGCGCCTTTGATCGGGGGCTTAATGAGGAGCGATGGATTCTGCGTTTTATTGTGCAGCTGTTGGCAGTTTTTCAATGGAAAAAATATTGCTATAAATGGAATGGATTACTAAGTAGATAATTTTTAAAACCGGTCCAGTAATGACGGAGATATGGCATAATAAGCATAAAAAAAAAAACAAAAAAAAAATACAATTGAATTGATAAGGTAACCTCCTCCTTTTGAGATTTAGAGGTCGGCTAAAAAGATCATGACTCACGACCATTGATAGTGTTAACAATACGGGTCATTTTATTTAAATCTATACCTAGACAACTTTTTTTTGAAAATTTAAAATTATTTATACATACATATACATTATAAGCGTTGTTTTGGTAACTTTACATGTGGTTAGATTAAGACCGAGATAAGTCTGCATCGATTTTGATAGAACATCAGACTGTGCTATTGTTATTTTAAACCTCAAACTTCTATGAAATTATGACGTCAAAATAACACTTGCATAGTTTTTGCTGTCTAAATTGTTGCAGAGTTATTTTAGTCGAACTCTAGTTAAAACGTGGTTATAAAATATACCTATAATTTAAACCTTTTACTCGTACTCTACGGGAAGAAACGTCAAATTAAATGCTAAAATCAACGTTTTATGTAGGTATTTTTATGACGACTTTAAATATTCATTCATGAACTTGTCATTTTTCCAATCAATCAACCAAACGATATTAACCTTAAAAAGCAAATCCGCGCCACATTTGACATTAAACGCAGCGTTCCAAAACCGCTCAACCACGTTCCGTTCCACTTGCGCCGTGATCAAAGCGGCGACGTCGTAATGCCAAGATTTACATCTTACGGAAGCTAATTATATATAAAATATTTCATGAATAAAACAAACCATAACGCCATTCGTTAAGAGCTATATTCGTGAGATAATCATGTTACTTTTAACACTGGAGTGTGCGTGCAACGGACTGTGGCTGAAGGTGTGAAGTCGCTTTAAGCGTAATAGGTAGCACGTTTTATGAAATTTTGTGGGATTTGTACGCTTGAGATACTCGGACGCGGTTGAATTCTGCCTTTCCGGTTTGTATGATTCTGTGTCTTTGAACGGAAGAGGAAAAGACGCGGTACATTCACGTTAAATTGGTCGGTTTTACTATAATACACTTTATCGTAGACGGTAAATGATCTTATCAATGACGTCAACGCCAACCATTCCGCGGAATTCGATTCAGAATATTCAGATATAACAAATTGTTATCATTTTGAACTAGTTTTGATACGACCTTGACGGTAGTCTTCGTGATTGTCGCGAATCTCACGCACGATTTTCACTTCACTTCCAGCCATATTCGAACTTTAAGATACGTCAAATAATTGATATGGAAACGATATAGATTGGATATGTCAGTGTCAAGCAAGTGTCAAAAGTGACGTTTTTGTTTGTAGAAACCTCACTTTTGACACTTGTTTGACACTGACATATCCAATCCATATCGTTTCCATATCTATTATTTGACGTATCTTAAAGTTCGAATATGGCTGTTCGTATGCATCAATCAGCGCGAGTGTTGAAGGTCGTATCAAAACCAGTTCAACCCATAACAAATTGTTAAATAATCGGGCTCACGGTAATGTAATATTATGCAACTGCATATAATTAAAGCATCTACTTCAGTGTGAATGGTGACATTAAAACATACCATTGCCGAGTACACCTACGGTAAAGGGCTTATTAAATAAATAAATATCATTTATTCCGAGTAACTCATACTCAGACTCATAATTATTTATTTCTAGTACCTTACACAACAGGCTGCAAAAATATCTAACACGATCTTATTTGTAGAGCCATAAGAGCCTGTCACATATTTTTACAGCCTTTGAAGAGTAACATATTATTATTATTGCAGGTGACTGTAGAATCTACATTTCATAGAGTGAAATAATTACTCGGGCAATGTTTCTAGAAGTACTATATAGGTACTTCTTTATTTAAGTATTAAAACATAGTTATTAAAATTATACCTACATCAAAATTTTCGCCGGATATTATTTTTACGTCCCTCCTCAACAAAAAAAAAACTGGACAAGTGCGAGTCGGACTCGCCCACCGAGGGTTCCGTACTTTGTAGTATTTGTTGTTATAGCGGCAACAGAAATACATTATCTGTGAAAATTTCAACGGTTCGTGAGATACAACCTGTTGATAGACGGACGGACGGACGGCGGAGTCTTAGTAATAGGGTCCCGTTTTACCCTTTGGGTACGGAACCCTAAAAATGACCTAAAACGCCCAACAAAAAGGCATATACCTAATAATTACGTAAGAAACCCTGAAAGTATAAAAGTGTCCATTACAGAACTAAGGCGCCCATTAGAGAATAAACAAACAATCACTGAACATCTAACTCATTCGAATCCCATAAAAATGATTGCAATGCCGAATATCGGCCGTAATCGGCGTATCTATGATACGGAACCAATCAATTAGAGCCCCTTTCAATTACGCCCGCCGGGCAATTGCCTTGCCGGGATTAGCCCTCATTACGTGACAAGGGAACATGGCGGAAACGATGGATAAATGGTCGAATTTGTAGATGTGATGACAGGTGTTCAGGCCCTAGTGACATAGTGGCTGAATTCTAAAAGGGCCCACTGATATATGTACAGTCCGCCGGATGGTATCGGCCTGTCAGTTTTTCGGAATTGACAAAATTTTGTTCTGACAGGCCGATACCGTCCGGCGGACTGTTAATCAGTGGGTCTCTTAAGGGGGTTGGCAACTATCAAAGGTTGCTATAGATGGCGCTAGCATAGGTTTTACGTCTCTAGTTTTCAAACTAAAATATTACTTTGCTAATCCGCGAAAAGATAACGTGCTAGTCAATCAGTGCTAACCCGTTATACGTCTCTAGTTTTGTTCTATGAGATTCGGCTTAAGCATCCAAGCTAATCACAAATAAAGCATTCTGATTCTGATTCTGATTCTGATTCTAAGATATTGGCGCCATCTGTAAAATAATTCGACCGGCCATTCCATTGGAGATAGAGTCAGAAAAGAGTTAAACAAGACTAATCGCCAGAAAAGGCGCTGGCACCTTGTACTCTTCATTATTTTAAACGTCAAACTTCTATGAAACTATGAATTATGTGACCTAACACTTGCACTGTCTAGTCTATATGCTATTAAAATCGTTGCAGAGCTATTGGTCTAACTGTAGAATCTTAGGAGTATAGGATGGCTTAGAAGCTTTGTTTCTTATTGTAAAAGACCAAAAGCTATTTAGTTTTTCGTAGAAAATATACTTATTGAAGGGAGCAGATAAAATAGGGATATGTGGAGGTCACGCCCTCTTGTGGAATGTATTGTCATATGAGGTAATTAGGTCGTTTGTCAATGTCAATGTTACGGATTGCATGGTCCCCGCCAGATAAGCAGTCAACTCTGACACCTGTCATTTTAATACGTTTACGTTAATGACTTCAAGCTTGCTGGTCGGAGCTTTTTGTTAAGCGAGGTTTAGACTAGCAAGAACATATATACAATATGGAATATTACGCAAACCCTGCGTAGGGGGCGCCACTACCACTATCCATCATAATCTGGAGGTCTACCGCGAGTAAATCGAAATTTCGTTTTCTAACTTCTTTATCACTCTTGCATATTCGAGCGATAAAGAGAAGCAGATAAGTAAATTTCGATTTTCGCGTTTTCCAGTAGGCCCTTGTTAACAAACCGCCTTGATGCAGCAATGTCAAATTTTATTGTTGAAAACTTGTCAAAAAACAGTTTAAGGCACAGTATGTATAAGTTACTCAATGGTTTACTAGCTAGCTTAGTGTGGTCCACGCTGGCGGCAGAACTTTGCAGTAATTTCTATTCTCCGTTGATGTTTTGTATGTGTATAGGCTAATAACAGTTAAACGTTGAACCTGTATATTGCTATTAGCAAACGTAACTAGCTAGCAGAAGAGCTGAGCCGTGTGACGGACGATTGGGCCGTCACTGGACCTGCCTGTATTCAGGTGCTGTAGATAGTTCTAGATTAGGTCTTAATGACTGAGATTGAGATTACCATGACTCGTAGTCTATCTTGGATGTTATCGGGATTAGGGACCTATAGTTTGTCAAAGGACTGTCTCATTTCAAACATAGACAGAGAGAATGATACTATCTTTGTCTTACACTAGTACTAGCACCCAAAAGAAAAGGATGAGTATAACTTGTTGTTCTTATATACTGACAAATTTGATTTGACTAATTATTAGGCTCCGTGTATGAACTATAGGGGGCTGCTGATTTTTGGCGCGAGACGTAAATGTGTCGTTTATGCTTCCAATGTAGCCAACAAGATAGCAGAACCTACTATGCACACGGAAACGTACCGACAAGAACGGTAGATGGTAGCACTAGCTTTGGCAATGTACATGTGCACATATATTTCCGATTCCGGCCACGAGATGGCAGATCCTCCAATGCGCACGGTCTCTGTCTATCACGTGCCTAAATACGAAGTGTATTAAAAATAAAACCTTCATACTAAATTAAAAAACAACATATTCCAAACCCAAACCGTCAGCTGTCACCGTCAAATAGTCAAAAATCAAAATCCCGGTAACAATGTTAAAAATTGTCTGTAAGAAAAATGTTAAGGCCTGATGATGGATACGATCGCCGCGGCTGGGCTGGGGGTGGCGCTTATCCTCATTCTGTTGGTGCTTAGGTGGAAGGTCAGGACTATAAAGCAGGCGGTAAGTAATTCTGTGCCAAAGTTATTAGGTATTACTATGGAGAAGCCATACCAAACAATGAAATTGTCGCAATCGGAACATGTACCAAACAACTCGAGGTTCGCGCAGATCCACCTCCACCATGTCGCACCAGCGATACCTGGGGCGTCCGATAGGACATCAAAACATTGGTATAAATAAAATTTAATATTTTTTCTTTACAGCCCAAGCCTGAACAGGTTGGCGATGCGGACGTGCTATCGGGAAGTCGTTCATCACAACTAGTCCATCGTCTGTGTCCGCACAACAACGTCGTCCAGAGCTTCGATGTAGAAGAGAAGGACAGCTTGGACGAGCACCTCGATATACTTGCAAGGAAGCTCGCTGAGAAGGTACGTCTACAATATTGTCTTCTTTGAGCTTCGGACATCTAGTCCATCGTCTGTGCCCGCAGAACAACGTTGTCCAATGCTGCCAAGTGAAAGAGAAAGATTGCTTGGACCACCACGCCGAGATAGTCACTAGGAAGCTCGCTTGAGTTGAGATGGTGTTTCATTTCAACACTACGTCCTCTTAGCGCTCTAACAGTAGTCCACTGTAAATGTCACAACTCGTTTAGAGTTTCGATGTGGAATATGAAGATAACTCGGACAACCACCTCGATGTCTACTGGCTAGGAAGCAACTGAGAAGGTATTTCTAGATATTGTCTTACTCCGTTGGCTCAGCGACCCAAACAACACTTTTCTCGGTCCTGTAAGCTATATCACTACTACTACATTATCATCTATTATATTATCATCTTTACTTTCAAAATTATTGATTCCTTCTTACCGATCAACAGGAAAGCCGTCTCCGCCTCTCAAAATCCAAGATCAGAGAGACACAAAACGAGATTCAAAACCTTCACGCGATAGACCAGAACGTCCGTGCTCGATACCGGGAGATCATGGACTCGCTCCGCAACGATCTTTCGAGCAACGAGAAGGATTGCCGCAAGCTGCAAGAGCAGATCGAGTGGGTGTCGCGGAGGAGAGCTGAGCTGAAAGAAGAGGCGAGTTTGGCAGCTGTAGGGTTTGAGAATTTACACCGTATTCCAGAGTACGGTGCGTTGATGAGTGACCAGGAGAGCAGGAAGAAGCGGGAGGTGAATCGCCCGCCGCTGAGACATGTTGAGCTGCTTGGGGATAGGACGGTAAGTGCATCCGGCACTCACTCTGTTTAATACATTTGACGGTCATCATGTTTTCCCTAGTGAAACTAAGAGAAAATTGCTTGTTTTATCTTTAGGCTATAATCAGCTAAGTCTTTGCTCCTGAAGAGACTTAAATAATAAATCCGATCAAAAGGTCAGCATTCAGCGACAATGGTTCAATTCGAATTCGTAATTAAATTTCATTATCAGTTCGTCACGCATTTTGACGTGTGCTATAATGTTCATAAACGGTGTAATATGCGCGAGCATGTGTAGGACCAATAAGCAGCTACGTTCCCAATCAAATCTTGACCAGCCAATAAACTCGCAGAACATGACCAAACCTAACACTTGACTTCCTAAACAGGTACGCCGCGGGCATCGTCTCTACGGCGAAGCGGCTGCGGAACTCGCCAGCAATCTAGCAGAGCTACAAAACATGGCACCTGAAAGAGTCACCGAGAAGTCCATACCCCCCACGGCCCCCTATCAGAGACACCGGAAGGAGCCCCTTCTACCGACCGCTCCTATGGCCCCTCTGGTCATCAAGAGTTCTCCGCCTGACATGGTACAGATAGGATCATCTCAACTGGGATATCACACGCCAATTTAATGCAGTGAATTCTGTGAATTTGCTATTTTATTTACTGGATTTTTTAATAAGTTATACAATATTTATTAATTTTATTATATATTTATTACAGAATATTATCGCAATACGTATTATATTTTCAATAACTTGTAATTCTTTAGCAATCTCCCCATTGATAAAAGTTTAAATGATCTACAATTCTACATAATAGTCTTACCGGCTCACTGAGATACTAATTTAAAATAAAGGCATACAAATCCAAGATTCATGTAGCACAAGGCAATAAGTTGCTCTATCGACTCTCAAGAAATATTACAACTAACCTAAATATTGTTTAATTATTCTTTTATTTATCAGAAACACAATACAATAGCGCAAAGTCAACGTCGATATCGCAGGCGTATCCAAAGCGACAGACATGACCGCTGCACTCCCCCTTTATAACCTCCCGTTATAATTCCGAGGGTTAAAATCCCCGAAAAAGTGAGCACTTGCCTTGTTTACAAGGTTTTAGATTTTAATTTAGATTGGGGTTGGCGCGCACTGACTGTCAAACTGACGTAAGCGCCCGCCAAAATGGCGGATAAAATGGGTCTTTTATCGTGCACGGTACGGTTGCAAGGTATTTTACGAGGGTGCGTCCCGCGTATCCATTAAAATCGCATTCGTATGTGATCACCTAATACAATATCATCAAGTCTGGGGTAGCTTTGTGAATAATTTCTCGGCAATCTGCTCGCGCTGAAGGATCAGGATAATTTTATAATATCATAATTGTTTGCCTTTGGTTAAAATCTGAGTAATAAACTTGTGTGTGCTTACTAATCAAGTCTTTACATTAGTTTGAACAAATATGAGGTCGTTGCTGCACATTATAATCATTATTTTACTTTCTAAAATAAGCATAATTATTTCATTTCATCAATCGTTTTTGCGACTACCTAGTTAAGTAATTAAGAAAAAACTTATAAAGAAAAGAACATATCGGATCATATAAATGTATATAGTATAGTATAGTTTCTCAGACTTAATGATGCGACTATCATTGCATTTAAGTCAATGTGGTGAAGACACCGGCATTTGAACTTTTTGGTTGGGAATACCGTTTTAAAAAGGGTTCGTTCAGACACAGTCAAAAAGGAAGAGCTTCGCTCCCGCTCCTTCTGCTCTACCGATCGCAAGAACTAGAAGCGACAAAGGAGCTTGTATATGGCCGTATTACCTGACTGATGGACGGTCGTTTCGACATTAACCTAGTGTAGGTACCTATAGTGATTCCAACAAGGCCCAACTCTGGGTTGTGAGATCAGTACGTTCTATCCCACGATATTAAAAAGTGACAGTTATTTTATCACGTGGATAAAGATGGATAAAGCCATCCATAACACGCCGGCAGATAGACAACAAACATTTTCATAAACATTAGTGTCAGCTCCAGATCTTGGTAATAACCAATCCTCTACTCTAGGAAGTCTAGGATGCAACCGGGAAAGCTTAAAGATGACAAAGCTTCATGCAATACTATTAACTAAATACGTGAAATTAAATATGTACAAACATATATGAGTACTTAATAATAAGATAAAAGAATGGTTAAATCACTTAGCAAACAAAGTAAACCAGAGCACTAAGGCTTACCTCGCGGCTATAGTATTTGCACTCCACCGCAAACTAGGTACCTCATTTTTAAACCACCCTCAGGCAATTAAAACTATTGTCACTCCACTAGTGTTTGTTGATCCAATACAACAACTTACTTAGCAAACCTCCTATCTGTTATACTTTGTTATTGCAAAATTATCTCTTTCCATTATGCTAATTAGGTCGAATATTCAACTTTTCTTCGAATCACTATCGTGGTTCTTGTATGATGCAACTTACTTTACAAACATCTTATCTCACCATGTTCTGCTATTCTGAAATCAACTCTATCTACACGCAATTAGGATCTTAATCTAAACTATTATCAGTTGACTCTAGTGTTTGGTGTTCCGATAAGACTAATTATTTTCCAAATCCTCGTATCTTAGACGTCTCTCCCGTTTTAAACCCCACTCTATTACCTTGTAAAAAGGTACACTTTGTAATAAATTGTAAAATCAACTTGTGCTGTTTGTAGAAAATAGCTGCGGGCGAAACAAATGTGATGTAAAGAAAAACAAACAGACATGAGGCGCAGATGTGGCTAAACTAATTAAAAAAGCTTGGGCAAATACATTCTGTTGATGTTGACGTCATTTTGAGATCATTTTAAACAAATTGGTGTTTAACTTTTTTATAAACGATTGTTGTTAGCTAATATTTAATCAATTGATGTGGAAGATTGGGTTCTTTGCTTTGGGTGCTTTGGGACTATGACCAAGTCAATAAAATGGGTTATATTCTGGCAATTTATGTAGGTAGATGAGGATCATTAATGGCTTTCTATCGTCAAATAAAATTACCTACTGAACAGATTTTGATAGTTGGTCGTATCAATCGATTTCTTTTCGTGGTCATGGTGACAGAGTATATTTTTATCAACTTCAAAAACAGCTTCAACTTCGACAGCGCCACGCGCGGCTTATGGCAAACCCCAAAATTGGGGTCGAACGGATGGACTTTTAGCTACCTGTAGCAAAGCGACGAAATCGCGGAGTGAGCCACGCCTGCCTAAACTAAAAATGAATTCTATTCACCTATAAAATATAATTAATTTAGTATAAGGTGGCCAGTTATTGAAACCTTATACTAATATGAATTACCCTACGTCTCATAATCATCCAAAGTTGACCTAAAATTATTAATTAATATTCTGTACAAAAACCTGGAATAATCCTTTCACTCGCAAGGGGTGAAAGCCAACAAGCCATAAAAATTCCGACCGTGGCCACCTAATTGAAAAACGCTTTGCTTTCAACACAGACCACTTTCAAATTGTAAAAATATAGCGTAAAATTTAGTTTTGTGAATAAATAATGCCAACCTAAAAGTGGGGTGTTTTTCAGTAAATTTTCATCAAAAAACGATCGACGTCAAATGCCGTCTTTGGCGTCGTTGTCACGATTTTGCGTTGTAGTCAATTGCCGTCTGTGGGGTTCAAAAGGTGTCCACATGTAAATTACAAATATCAGTAAAAATAAGTGTTTTTGGGGTAAAACATTTACACTATAATATTATGCGACTTGTGTATTACTTTACGAATACCTAAGAGCGCCAACGCGTGCTGCTTTTACGGTTTTCGTATACGCTTTACATTAAGTAGGCGCTTTCTTTTATTCGCATACCTACTCACAATAAATTATACAATACAAATACTCTTTATTGCAAACCTCAATAAAAGAAGACAATAACAAAAGAAAACACAAATACAAGCAGAAGTAAACTGGTGGACTTATCGCTAAAAAGCGATCTCTTCCAGACAACCTAAGATATCTATTTAAGATGGTCTGAGCAAATTTATAAAGCAGTGTCTGTGCGAGGTAATCTATGGCTCTGTAATAAACTGGCTGTTTTAAATTTAAATCGGCTATTATTGAAACGTTTCCATAATTAATTATCTTGCCGTTTAGGGGTTTGGCACTCGGTCAACATTGTAATTATGACCGCAGAGTCAAAGGAGACGGGAAAAATGAAATGTATGTACTTATGACGAATGTTATTTTTCCTGTTTTGTTTTGTTTTTTTGTACAATAAAGTGTTTTACTACTACTACTACTATGTAGGTACAGGTCGATTCACGAAAGCTGGGGCCCACTGGGGGCCTACCGAGAACACCTAAGTTCGCAAATTACAGGCATCTTTCTCTTTTACTCCCATTTAGGCGTAATTAGGGCGACAGAGAAAGATGCCCTTAATGTGCGAACTTTGATTTTCGCGGTTATAGCCCTGTATCGGTATACAGTCAGAGCCACCAAAACTAGCTTTTGTTTGCATCTTTAAATCTGCCTAGAATACCAACTGGTCTACATATGTTCCCGGGAGTCAATATCTCCTTACCCATCTGAATCGGTCCAGCAGTTAAGTAACAGACATTACAGACAGATAGAGTAACTTTCGCGTTGACATTAACAGGCCATTCGAACGTCTGACACTGTATCAAAGTGACATCTAACTGATGTGATGTCATTTAAACTTGGTCAAGCAGATTTTGTCAGTAGAAAAAGGCGGCAAATTTGAAAAATGTAGGTGCGACGGAATAGTGTCTCATAGAAATATTTGAATTTCGCGCCTTTTTCTACTGACAAGATTTGCTTGACCATCTATAGTCAGTTATTGTGCATTTCGTTCGTACCGGTCCGTACATGTGTGGCGTCGCACCGCCTCACTAGCCCTTAATTCTAATGTTAATGTTGGCTGCATTGAATTATACAAATGTAAATATTGGCTGCATTGACCCGGCCTTCATTCGAAGACCGGATCACTGATTGGTCTAGCTAATGCGAGTGAGATATCCCGTTCACTCCGCTCGGGAGTGAACGATTGCCGTATAAACTCCAACACCATTCGCTCTAGCTTAGCTCTCTTTCGCTCTGCCTTCGGTATAGAAACATAGAACATAGCCTACGCTGTACCTGTACCTACGTAATTAAATTAAGCGAACATGTAAGTCATCCATGTAAGATCACATCCACATCATGCAATATACTATTACGTTCTACAAGGCTCGTCTTATTCCAACCTACACCACCTGCTAGGATCGCCTCAACCCAAACATGTACATATTAGCGCTGGCGAGACGCACGATAGCTAAATATCATAATTCAAATACCATTCTGATGTCAGTGTACGTTCGAATTAGCTGTAAATACTGTAATAGAGTGCATACTTGTTTTCCATCTATTTTCTCAGAAACGTTCGTATTTATCATCCTACTTCAGTAACATCAGTACTTTTTGTACCGAGGCTGACTGAAATAGCAAGACACGTTCACGTACGTTTCCGTGAAAATACGATGGAAAATAATGATGCACTTCATCTGGGGGCCGTTTTTGAATTTCGATCACTCGATTTCGTCACATCGAAAATCGGTGGAAAACGGCGCACTGCTAATTTTTGAAATATGAGCGATCAAAATTTGGAATCTAGTGGTATTGACCACTCGATTTCAATTCTATTAGTAGAATTTAAACGCCTAGTAGAGGAGACATCATACACGAAATCGAGTGGTCGAATTTCTAAAATCGGCCCCTTGTACCGATGGATGGTGGCCAAAAACGGAACTAATTCAACAAACTTCATAACTGCTGTGTCTGAGACTCCTCACTTTATACAACTTTGTACCATTGGCACTCGAAACACAAAATAGTACAAATTAAGAACCAAGTTCAAACTAATTTGAACCTAATTACGATGAGTTAGGGTCGAAATTGTCATGTAAACGGGGTTGCAGGACATGTGTGTTACCGTTAGGGTGATAGGGTGGCTAGTGGACCACGAAATGAGACTCGTGACAAAAGGATGCTGATGCTAAGACGCTGGGGCATAGGGAAATAATATGCAGTAGTTGAAGTTAGAACAAAGTTTCACGGCAATATAGGCAACAGAGTTTCGGGCACGCACGCAATGACATGGCATGTAATGCATTTTGAAATTAATATTCGTACCGATGCCAAGTTCAAATTTGATGGAAGCCTTTTTAGAGTTCCGTACCAAAAAGGTACATAAAGAACCCTTATGGTGCGACTGTCCGTCCGTCCGTCTGTCTGTCACATCGCTTAATATCTCGAGAACTACTAAAGCTTATCGATTGGAATAACCAGGAACAACGCTAACCCAGACACATAGAAATGATATTTTGATTAAATATGGCAAAATTTTGAAGTTTAGTTATTAGGTCAAATGGGGTATCGATTGAAATGGCCCAGCTTCTACATTCGAAAACAATTTTTTTTTTCCAAGAAAAAAAATTGATTTATGAAGGAAAATGCAAAAAAATACTTTTTAATCAGGCTCCTATTAACCCTTTCATAGTGCAGTGCTAATACGCATAATACAATGATGCGTAGCAATACGCTATGAAGAGTTTTCGCTACAAAACGGAAAATATCTGCTACGGCGTAGCGCTACGAGCAGTACCTATGAACTGTAGGTATTAAAAAACATATAGGCCAATTCGAACGTGCACCTGCCATCAAAACAATGTCTATACGTTATTATGTCAGTTAGTTACCGTTCACGCGTTCAGTTCCCTCGGTCATGTCCGTACATTTAATAGCGCGAGCGAGACGCACAGACGAAAGAGAACAAAATAACATTATTTAGATAACGTTTTGGTCAGGTATAAGTTTGAATTAATATAGGTACGTTTACTATACTCTTTGGTTTGAATTTCCCTCTTAAGGGGCCCACAGATTACCAGTTCGCCGGACGATATCATATTGAGTATTATATTCTTTGTATCAGCCTGTCAGTTGTTCGGAACTGTCACCTTTTGCGATTAACTGACAGGCTGATATCGTCCAGCGAACTGGTAATCTGTGGGCCCCTTAATCATTTTGGCTGGCCAGCCAGTCCGACTACTGCCTTTATATTGTCTGTGACAACAAAATACTCGGGGAGGATCGGTATTCATAAAATGTATGGATTGATGGAGATATTCACGAGTAATCAGTACAAAATAACATTGTTAACGTCCCTACAGTCTGCAGGACATTGTTGCCGGTTTACGAGGCCCCGGCAGTCGCTATTGGGGAAAATTATGACGAAAAACTTGGACACATAGACTAGGAATCCTCTAGACCGAGTTTAGAGCAATTATTTTATGCAATCGATGATGCCAAAAATGCGGGGGTGCGCGGGACGAGGTGAGCGAAGTCCCGTGCCGTGATTGGTCCGTTCAAAGACACGGACGTCACACGAAGACATTTTCGACTCGAACATGGAGAAAATTACTGTAATATAATATTTTAAACTTTCGCGTTTTAAATACATATTAACTCACATTATAGACGGGTCTAACGCGAATTATATTCAATTACCTTTATTTACCGACGTTTCGACACACCACGACCACGTCGCGACCACGACCAGTGAAACCTGTGTCGAAACGTCGGTAAATAAAGGTAATTGAAAATTACTGTATGCGTGGCAGAGGGGGGTAGCGCGACTATGCTCAGTCTAGAGGATGTTTTGTCTGTGCTTGGACATAAATATGTTATTTTGGTTCTATAAAGAATGTTATTATTAAAACCGGCCGTGCGAGTCGGACTCGTGTACGAAGTGTTCCGTGTCATTACGCAAAAAATGGCAAAAATATCACGTTTGTTGTATGGGAGCCCCACTTAAATATTTATTTTATTCTGTTTTTAGTATGTGTTGTTATAGCGGCAACAGAAATACATAATCTGTGAAAATTTTAACTGCCTAGCTATCATGGTTCATGAGATACATGAGAGATTGGTGAAAGACAGACAGACGGTTAGGTTAACTAATCTTTAATCAATTGCTTTCCTGATGCTGTATGTAAAAGATACAGCTTCAGGAAAAAGGTGTGCCAATAAACAGTAGGCATTCTATTTATCCTAGATATTTTTTCAGTTTCAACCACAGACACAATCACTCAAAGTTCGATCGCTAGACGCGTTCATTCAAACCCCGAATCACCAGCGCAGTCGCACCTGCACTAATCCGAAAACACCCCTCACGAAAATAAGAAAAAATAAAAGTACTGTCGGAAATAAAAAGCACGGCGCGGACGGAGTTGTCAGCTACCCCCGGAATGAAAACGACACGAATTGGGGAAGGTTTTTGTCTATGTTGCTATTTTTTTATGTGGTCACATAGGGTTACCAGATGACAGGAATTTTCCTGACATGTCAGGAATTTTAGCCCTTTATAAGGAATGGGGACGGAACACGAAAATGTCAGGATTTTTTTTAATTGATAGACTTTTTTATAAAGTACCAAACGAGATCCACTCAACTTATCAATAACTTCGTAAGTATTAATTAACAAATCTTTTCTCAAGCATACATACATACATAGATGTTTTAGAAATCGAATCGAATCGTACCGCGTTGACGGCTGGACCCTTGGGCTGGACCCAACACTTGGGGTTGGTGGTCGTCTAAAATATGAATGTCAGGAAAAATATTCGGAAATCAGGAATTTTGTCAGGAAATTCTAAATTTGTATCTGGTAACCCTATGTTCACATGTTGCAAAGATAAATGTATGAGTAAACTTATTGTACTTCTGCGACGGCTGAGCCTGGTGTCCGCTTCACAACTAATCCTGGGAATTGGCGTAGGCACTATGTTTTACGGAAGCGACTGCCATCTAACTAGACTAGTCCGGATTCCTTACGATATTTCGTACATTAAGTTCCGAAAAGCTCATTGGTACAAGCCAGGGTTCGAACCCGCGACCTCTGGATTGAAAGTCGCACGCTGTTGCCGCTAGGCCACCAGCGCTTATCTAGCTTACACTTATCTAACTTATGTACCTACCTATCCAAATCAATTCTGCAGTCACTAACTCATCATATCGGTAGTTTTCCAAATTTTTGCTCTCTCTTCAGGCTCTGTTCAGATACCCAATAGAGGAAATTACGTCTTGTTGGGATTCAATTGTAAAAATATAATTTCCTCTTGAAGAAAAGCTGACAAATTAATCTGTATTGTGCGTATCATATTTACAACACAGTAGGTACCTCATTGCATTTGAGCAATTGAGGGTATTTTATTGTCATTAAAGCTCTTTTATGTTGATGAATGAAATATAACTCCAAAAAGTTGCATTTGACAGAAAGAAAAAGTACCACCCTTTCTCAATTCAATTACTCGACCCATACAAGTGTTGACGACTTTAAAAATAGGTAACACACGAAAAAACGAAACACTCCCCATCGGTTCTTAAATTCGCTAACGCTAAGCATCACATATATACTGCTCGCATTAAAAATGCACAAACATAACAATGCTCCCATAAAAACATTTTACCGTGCAAATTTAAACTTTAAATCTAAGAATTAAAGGCTGTTGTATAATATTTTCGGGGGCATGTCTGGCAATATTAAAACTTTGAGCCACCCTTCTAAGTAGGCTCTCTTTTTCTTTTTGTCCTTAATGTAAAAAAGAAAACGCCCAAAGTTTCGGGCAGAGTTTAAATTTTTCCAGCCTTAATGCGCTTATTACGAGTGGGGAGAAAAAATTTGGCGGTTCTCAAAGTTTTATAATAAAGTTGTTTGCAGATGCTCGGATGTAGGAGAATTTCTGAAGTAGAAGTAGGTTTGAGTTGTAGAAATGTAGAATGAAACAAACAACAAATGTTTTAAGTAAGTGGAGGTTATTTCGGTTTAAGTAGATTGGTATATTTCGTCCATAAAAAATTGCACGTGTACTTACCTAGGTACTACATTTTTCTGTTATATTACTGGTACCTAAGCTTTGAGTTCTCATGTACCTACTATATACGGTATACCCAATAGAACCCCGTAACGTATAGAGTTGAGGTCATATATGTATTTTACTGATTTTAGTGTGGAGTAAAAAAGTTATAAGTACTTACAATGATTTTTTAATTGATGTTCTTACAGAAATTTGAGGTTTCTACGACACAAATAACTTGCAAGGTTATGAACCTACGTATTTTTGCGCATGCATAGGTACCTAATATATTATACTACCTGATACTACACAGTTACACACATTGATATAAAATTCCTCTCCCAAATTTATTCCTTACACCGACATTTACATTCGTGGACTATCTGTATTTCGCGCTTTTGCCAAAACACTGCATAATATTTGCGCTATTTTGCCCCCTAGCGACATCTGTCCGTCATGTAATATTTAAGGGGCAAATGTTGGGAACGTTTGGGCGCCTTCGCTCGATTCCCATCTTTATTTTATTTACATTTCTCTAGTGGACTTATTTAGTAGATTGCATTGCATTTAATGTGAACGACGCTGAACGTAGTTTGGAAGAATTGCGGCCCCTAAACCAGTTTTTAGTAGAAGCACTTTATTTTTGCAATAGTGTAAATTTAAAGAATAATAAGTGGTAATTATATAAATTGTAGTGATCATAGTACTATCAATACTATCTTATACAGTCAGCAGCAGAAGTCGCTATACACTCCAGGTGCTCAAAGAGAGGTAAACGTTTAAACTGTCAAAAAGTTGTTGACTGTCATGGTAGTATTTACTTGTGAGCGCTCAACGTGTCACAAATATGTTAACAGTCGCTATTCATTAATTTCTACACTTACAACAAGTCATTGATACCTTAGCTGTCAAAAAACCAATGGTATCTAAGCGGTCAACGTGTCAAATATATCTGAACAATATGGAAAAATAGACTTTAAAGCATACAAGTATGATCGAATATTGAATAAAAGATAGCCATGCTAATTTCAGGTAAAGCGTTTTGACAATCATCGAAAGCAGTACAGTCTTGTCATCACATACATCTATCTCACGTTTTGCCCTTCAACCATTTGACAGGAGCCTCTCGGTCAACTTACTGCAAACTATTTCTTTTAACAGAATCGTCAAGACGAATGACACATAGCAAAAGCTAACTGAAGCCGAATTTAGAGCCAATTGTCAAGGCACGTCGTGGTCTCAGTAACAGGCGTTTGCTTTTCAAAGCAGAGACCGCGGGTTCAAATCTCAGTCGTACGCACCTAGAGATTACAGCTTTTTGTTTTTTTTTTGGGTTTCATTTCTATTATTAATTTGTGTCTTCTGGTTTTATGTTAATTTCGCATTAGTTTATATAATTTTTAGTGTTCCGTACAAAACTTTGTTTACGGAACACTTATGGGATCACTTCGGTCTTGCAAATCAGTTAAATACGTTTTTCTCAGAGACCGTTTGACATAGATACCTAAAATTTGGAACAGTTATAGCAATTACCACCACTCATATTGTAAATAAGTCAAAACTGCTTATTTCTTATTAGAGGGGGAAATTTAGGGGGTTGAGAGGGGTAGGCTGAAACTTTTTTCATTTGTAAGAATCGTGTGGGGTACCATTAAAAAGCTTGCAAAAAATTGAGTCGATGGACTGATTTTGACTTCATTTTAGACTGCAATAGTTTCGTCAAAAAATGCATTTAAAGTTGCAAGTTTTCATACAAAAATTTTCACCTCTGTCCTGGCGATTTTCGCGAAAACTATAGCTAACAGGCAGCTGACCAGTCAATACCCAACTTAAAGAAGCATGGAGACGGCGGGAAAATTATCAGCTTAACTTTATCTTTATTAGTTTTTCAACTGCAGCTTGACCTTTGGTTGCTTAGGGCTAGCTAACTGATGCTTACACTGGTCAATTCATATTAGGCGAGAAACATCCTTAGTTAAAACTTTGGCATTGAAATTTATGACTTATGTCTTTGACACAAAGTTTAATTCTGCTTGCTTATTTTTGTGGGATATTTAATTTTATCTCAATAGCCTACTATAAGTATGAGAGATCTACAAAATACGACCTTATTATATTGCAAATAAGTTTCAATTTCGAACGGGCTTTCCAACCGATGGACTAGGCATCTCAAAAATCTGAAAAATTCAAATTAAGAATTCCGTTCTTGACTGTCGTTGTGTTTTTCTTTTTACAATAGGACACATAGAGTTAGTAAGGCGTATAGAGATAATAAAGTCATTTAATATTTATGAACAGCTTTGGCCTCATGTATAGATTTTTCTCAAAAATGGACGGCAAAGTCGACTATGCCGTCTAAAAAATAGGTCGCGAAGCGCGGAGTTTATGGTCAGTCAAAATTTAAAAAATTAAAAACATTGCAGTCTCGATTTTGGGACTGCAATGTTGCATACAAATTCCATTATTTGTCGAGTTCCAAACTTTTTAAAAGTTCAAATGGCCATATCAAATGAAGGCACAGGCCCATTAAACAGCCAAACAGATGATTAGTACCGCGACTATTTAGTTGTCTCAAATAGGTTGGCGTATTTTCGGCAGAAAAATACACTTCTATTTTTATATTAAAAAAATAAAAAGGCGGCAAGGGCTTTTCTCTGTGAAAATATATACGTAAGAACGTTGCTTTTGTAAAATGTTTCTATGATATTTATGTTTCTTGCACCATTTTTGAGAAAAGCACTATACAGGGCGTCCCACAGCTATGCCACATGGAGGGAAAGTATTATTTTAATTTTAAAAACAATTTAAACTGCATTCATAGATTTTTAAATAATTACATGGTTGAACCGGGAATCGAACCCGCTACACGAGAAAAAAAAACACCCTGTAGCTTTTTCATCCCGATCGAAAGGCTTCATCATAAGGATTATTTTTTGCTAAATAACATAGTGTCGGTAATAAAAAGAAACCCATGAATTTTAACATTTTTAATTCAAATTAACCAATTTAATTTATCAAATGCTCAAAATGAGAGTCATTCTGTTGAAAACAAAGCCGCTCTCTTTTGATTATTTCGCTAAATTTCACATCAAATGTTAAAATTCATGGTATTTAGCAAAAAATAATCCTTATGATGAAGCCTTTCGATCGGTATGAAAAAGCTACAGGATGTTTTTTTTTTTCGTGTAGCGGGTTCGATTCCCGGTTCAACCATGTAATTATTTAAAAATCTATGAATGCAGTTTAAATTGTTTTTTAAATTAAAATGAAGTCTTCTTTCAGCAAAATATGCTATCTATGATATTTAAGGTACTTTCCCTCCATGTGGCATCGCCGTGGGACGCCCTGTATATGACTCGGCTGGAAGGCTACTTGCTGGCTTCGGATTCAATTAAACGGACTCCCAAGGTCGTCCGTTTAAAACGAATCCTCAGCCTGCAAGTAGCTACTTCCGAGCCTCGACAATAATGTACTATTATTGAGAGTATCTGATTCGTCGAAACAATATACACAATATTCCTTTTCATTAAGTACCATTACATTTCTGTGTTAATTGTATAATTATAATATCTATTAATTATATTCAGTACTTATGACTGTATATTTTTGAACGGATCGGTGAGCAACAAGATTCAGGGCTATAACCGCGAAAATAGAAGTTCGCAAATTGCGAGCATTTTTCTCTGTCACTCTCATTGCGCCTTCATTGGTGTAAAAGAGAAAATCCCCGCAAATTGCGAATTTCGGTTTTCGCGGTAGCCCCTGTTAGAATCGTGTAGTATACCCTTTACATCTCATTCTATTATTACACAGGCAACACCTCTCTCTATGATCAATGTTGCCACTATACACCTATCCGGGTTCTCTTTCGTTTTCCCCTCCGCTCGAAACGTAATGGCTCCTCATAAGTCAATTTTATTTTATAACTTTTAAACATGTGATATATAATAATCCGATTTAATCGACCCTTTGACATGGACGAAATGTAGTGTAATTTATTGCAAATTAAAACTACGATTTTGTTGAGTAAAAGAAACATTTTATTTTCGACGACATCCTTCGCCGCAGTCCTACGCAAAGCCCTGCGCCTTCATCCTGCACATCGGTTTATGTACCCAGAAGAGAGTGCTGCGAGGATACTGAAAACAAAACCGCAGAAAGGTACGTCGGAAATAGTGTCATTTTTTTGAGGTTAGAATTGCACTTCTCTCGTTGCATATAACCTCACTTTTCTTCGATTGCTCAACTAAAGTCACTACAAATTTAGTTCAAAATGTCGTCTAACAGTGAAAATAACGGGCACATTCCAGTTGAGAAACTGGATGGCTTGGCAAACTATTCAAATTGGAAATTTGCCATGAAGATGCTACTAACGCTGGATGGTCTATGGGGCTGTGTGGAAGGTACGGACACCAATGCGACCCACGAAAGCCGCGCTTTAGCTAAGATATGTTTAACGATCAAGCCTGCACTGTACCAGTACGTGCGAGATGCCACGTCGGCAAAGGATGCCTGGAAGAAACTCGCCGATGCCTTCGAGTCCAAGGGCCTATACCGAAAAGTGCTCTTGCTACGTCAACTGCATAAAGTAGAATACAACCAGTACAGCAGCATGTCGGAATATGTCGAGGCGGTGATGCGGCTCGTTCAACAGCTCGATGATATAGGCAAGAAGATAGACGATGATGAGGTAGCGGAGATCCTGTTGAGTGGTTTACCGCAGGAATTTGACAACCTGGTGTCGGGTCTGGAAACCGCCTGTCTTACAAGCAAACTCACGGTGGAGCTTGTGCGTGCCAGATTGCTACAAGAAGAACACCGGAGAAGTGCGAGTGACCAGGAGGGTGTGAAGGCCTACCTAGGAAGCAAGAAGAAGTCATCGCCTATGTTTTGCCAGTTCTGCAAGAAGAGCGGACACACTATCAAGCGTTGCTTTAAGCGCAAGAAGGAGCTGAAGAACAATGAAGAGAATCACACTATGCTTGCATCAGCCATGGTATGCAGCGGCAGCAGCTGCCATGATTTTGTCGTGGATTCTGGAGCGTCCCAACATATGGTTGCTAATAAGGAGCTACTAGAAGAACCTAGAGGTAAAAATTCTACAATTTATATAGCTAATGGTAATAAATTACATAGCAATTGTAGTGGTAGGGTCCCTTTGTGCTCCAATATTAGCCTTGTAAATGTTCTCCATGTGCCTGACCTCTCCAGCAATTTACTGTCCGTTAGTCAAATCACTGACAAGGGTTATACTGTCGTTTTTAGTAGGGATCATTGTAAAGTCTTTGATAATGTTAAAGTCACTGGCGATCAACTGTTAGTTGCTTCAAAGGAAAATGGTTTGTATAAATATAAGGCTCAAGTGCGACACATCCTTGAGGAGGAGTCTTCCAAGCTCTTGCAAACCAGGCAAGAGACAGTGAATGCTCACGCTGTTTCGACAGTGCCAATGGATCTAATCCATAGACGTCTAGGTCATTTGTCTGAACCAGGTATGAGGATTCTTGGTGATGGGGAGAAATGCATGAACTTACTTTTTCAGAAAGAAGACACCATCAGTGGTAGTTGCGAGCCGTGCTTGACAGGCAAGATGGTGCGAGCACCGTATCCTGCTGTCAGCACGAAGCGCACTACCCAACCACTTGAACTCATCCATTCAGATGTGGCCGGACCGATGCAAGTCGAAACTTGGGGTGGAGCTCGTTACCTTTTGACCTTCACAGATGACCATACCCGGAAAACGTGGGGCTACCTTATGAAGCATAAATCAGAGGTGAGTTCACATTTTATTAATTTTAAAACTATGATTGAGAAACAATCCGGATTTTTAATAAAATGTTTGCGCAGTGACAATGGCCTTGAGTTTACAAACAATAAACTGGCCAATTATCTTAAAGAACATGGTATTATACATCAAACCACTGTCCCTTTCAATCCTGCTCAAAATGGAACAGCGGAAAGGGCTTTTAAAACGATTTTTGATAAAACTAGGGCTATGCTGCAGGAATCCGGCCTGTGTAACCGCTACTGGGGAGAGGCAGTTATGACAGCCATTTACCTGAAAAATAGGTCTCCTACCAGAGCGCTTTCAGGTGGAATTCCCGAGAGCTTATGGACTGGGTCTCCTATAGACATCAGTCATTTACGTGTCTTCGGGTGTACTGCTTATGCACATGTTCCTAGTCAAAAGCGTCGAAAACTTGATGCTAGAGCAAAAGCGTTAATTTTTGTTGGTTATGGTGAAACTTTTAAAGGATACCGTTTGATTGATCCCACTAAACCTCATAGAGTTATACAGTCCAGATCTGTTATTTTTAATGAGGATAAATTTATAGGTAAACATGACAGTAGTAAAAAGACTTGTGGAGCCAATTTTTATAATTACTATATCGATAAAGACAATTTTAACAATTCAATGACTAATAATGAAAATAATTCTTTTAATGCATTGAATAATTTTAATGATGACTCTCATTTTAATGTTAATGATGTCATTCAAAATAATGAAAAAGATAAATCAGCTGAGTGCTCATCCTCTTCAAATACAGTTTCAGATGCAGAGACCCTGACGCAACCGGCGTGGTCACCGCTCTCTGAGCACTACTGTACGGGCGATGAAGATGCAAGTGACAGTACCGGTGATGAAGATTGCGTCCCAAGGGGCGCTTTGTCTTCTCTGCCGGAGTCATCATTTGATGATCATGACGACGGTGATGAAGTGGGTGCTCCAAGGGGTCCCGTGTCTTCTCTGCCGGAGTCTGCACCAAGTGAGCCGACGCTGCCGGCTGTTTCCGACACGTCTCGTTCACGTCCCGTACGTAAAACACGAGGTAATATGCCACAGCATCTCAGAGACTATGATTTATCTATGATAGCGGAAGGATATTCGCCAGATGAGCCTGCATCATACCGCGAAGCCATGCAATCTTCTGAAAAGGAAGACTGGCAGCAGGCAATGCAGTGTGAGTATGACTCTTTAATTAAAAACAAGGTATGGATCTTAGTAGACAGACCTGCAGATGAAAACATCGTCAAGTGTAAGTGGGTTTACAAAAAGAAACTCGACACCTCAGGTAAGCCTGCCAAATTTAAAGCTAGGTTGGTTGCCCGTGGGTTTAGCCAAGTAGAGGGCATTGACTATACGGACACCTTTGCACCTGTAGTGAGGCATAGCACACTGAGAATATTGTTTTCTATTGCTACTGAATTAAACTTACAAATAGACCATATCGATGTTACAACTGCATTTTTAAATGGGGAATTAAACGAAAAGATTTATATGGAGCAGCCTTTAGGCTTTAAAAACTGTGATAAGGTTTGTTTGCTTAAGAAGAGCTTATACGGCCTTAAGCAAGCAAGCCGAATGTGGAATATCAAAATACATGATTTCTTAGCACTAAATAATTTTACTCAGAGCAAATGTGAGCCATGTATTTATACTAAAAAGACAAAGACTGAATATATTATTATTGCATTGTATGTTGATGATTTTTATGTATTTCACAATAATTGTATTAATAATATTTTACAACTTTTACAAAATAATTTTGAAGTCCGTCATTTGGGCAAATTGAATAATTGTCTAGGAATGAATGTTTATAGAGAAAATGGTATCACAACCTTAGATCAAACTGAGTACATAAAGCGTTTATTATTCAAGTATAATATGTCAGATTGTAAATCTGTTTCTACACCTTTACCGGTTAATTGTAAATTACAGAAATCAAATAAGACATGTTTAGATGATGAAGTCTATCAGTACAGACAGTTATTAGGAAGTCTAATGTATTTATCAGTCTGTACTAGACCGGACATTTCTTATGCATGTAGCCAACTTAGTATGTTTAACACATGTTTTGATGAAAATCATTGGCGCATGGCGAAGCGTGTGCTACGTTACCTAAAAGGTACTATTAATTATGGCCTTTGTTTTACAAAGAGCAATACTTTTAACCTTACTGCATACGCTGACGCAGACTGGGCCAATGACCTTTCAGACCGCAAGTCCTATACTGGCTTTGTGATTAAGTTAGGATCTAATGTAATTAACTGGGAGGCAAGAAAGCAACAATGTACTTCTCTTTCAAGTTGCGAGTCAGAATACGTAGCTATTGGAGATTGTTGTAAAGACATATGTTTTGTACGAAATTTCTTGTCAGAAATTATCGATAAAACTTTTGACACTGTCATTTATAATGATAGCCAAAGTGCTCAAAAATTACTGTTAGTTAAAGAGCACTCCCACAAAAGAACAAAGCATATAGACCTAAGGTATCACTTCATTAAAGATCTGATTCAAACAGGGAACTTAAATGTAAGGTACTTGCAGACTGACAAAATGGTAGCAGATGTATTAACAAAACCTTTATGTGCTGAAAAACATTGTAAATTTGTGCAGGGACTTAATGTTAAGCCTTTAAAATGTTAATTAAGAGCCACTTCTCTATTTATGATTTTTAAATGTGATATTCATTCCTGTCTTACCTAGTTATAGCTGCATGTCTATATTTTACGTCTATGTGTTTTTTACTAGACTTAAGCCTGCAGCATGTAATTTATTCTAAGTATGCTTTATGTAGAGCCATACTTAGAGCTTTTCTAGGCATGTAAAGTGCAAGGAGGAGTGTTAGAATCGTGTAGTATACCCTTTACATCTCATTCTATTATTACACAGGCAACACCTCTCTCTATGATCAATGTTGCCACTATACACCTATCCGGGTTCTCTTTCGTTTTCCCCTCCGCTCGAAACGTAATGGCTCCTCATAAGTCAATTTTATTTTATAACTTTTAAACATGTGATATATAATAATCCGATTTAATCGACCCTTTGACATGGACGAAATGTAGTGTAATTTATTGCAAATTAAAACTACGATTTTGTTGAGTAAAAGAAACATTTTATTTTCGACGACATCCTTCGCCGCAGTCCTACGCAAAGCCCTGCGCCTTCATCCTGCACATCAGCCCCTCAGTCCTGTTACGAGAAAATAATTTTGGAAGACATTAATAGTATATGACAGTTAAATATCACAGTTTTTAGAAAAAAGGGTAAAATTGACGAAATATTTAAAGTAAGCCGATCTTGTTTTTTAGCAGTTCTAAATAATATTAAAGTCTATATATTATATGGCATAGAACTAGAAACAAAATCAAATAAATAATAATAATGAGTTCTAAATTCAAATTGAAGGAGTATACATTTAAGGTATTATCGGCCAAGCGCGCACCACGATATTAATTTTTGCGACACGATTTTAGAATCGCGCTGTAATATATCGCAGAAAATTCACTGCGCGCACTGCGATGAAAAAGTCGACTATTTGTTCATTCTCAACATGGATTTCGTACCAGTCGCTTGTCAAGAAACGTCTCTTTAATATGCGATTGCTGTATGACTTTGAGCATTTATAACACAAAGCTGATCCCCGTCTATTTCCATAATTAAATGGTCAACATCTAGCGTCTCATTTTGAGACTCCATTGGAGATGCAGGTACCGAGATGTTGGGGTTTGGAGAGCGAAATGCCGACTGAGGTCCGGCCGGGGTGCGATTTTATTATCATAGTGCGCGCGGGGCCATACAACTCCGCATGCTGCAATTCACTTTGCGACAATCGCGTCGCGAACAATCGCGGAAAAATATGACAAATCACAATTTTAAAATCGTTGCGATTTTTTTGTCGCATATGCGCGCACTAACATATAAACACATACGTTGCATTTCTGCGACAAAATTATCGCAGGACAAAAAATCGTGGTGCGCGCTTGGCCTTACTCTAAATTATTATAATACATCAAGCATTCGCGAGATGCTCGACTTCGGTATTCAAACACAAAGCAATAGTACAAGAATCTAACTAAATGCAAAGGCCGAAGGAGCGATTCGAAGATCCGAAGCGTCCGACAGACGCGCGCCTCCCGTAACTTTTCCAAGTATTTTTAAGTACAAGTGTATTTTTAAGTCGCAAGATCCAAAGGCTGAAGTCGCATTGGGCCGAAAGCCCGAAGCATCCAGGAGGTCAGTTCTAAACACAGGTAATTAATACAAGTGTCTAAATGCGAAGGCCGGAGGCCGAGCTCCGCGTAGGGCCGAAGGCCCGAAGCCTGCAAGATGTCAGTGGTTAAACACAGAACTGACAGTCTGGACGCTTCGGGCCTTCGGCCCTACGCGGAGCTCGGCCTTCGGCCTTCGCATTTAGATACTTATACTATTGTTCTGTGTTTAAGTACTAACATACTGGACGCTTCGGGCCTTCGGCCCTACGCGGAGCTCGGCCTTCGGCTTTCGCATTTAGACACTTGTACTATTGTTCTGTGTTAAAGCACTGACATTCTGGACGCTTCGGTCCTTCGGGCTACGCGGAGGTCGGCCTTTGGCCTTCACATTTAGACACTTGTACTATTTCTCTGTGCTAAAGCGATGACATTTTGCTAAAGCTCGGCCTTCGGCCTTCGTACTTAGACACTTTGTACTATTGTTCTGTGTGTGTAGTTGAATACGGTATCCTAAAAACAGGCAAACAACCTCTGTAAAATGTAACGATGCGAGCGGTACGGCTACCATCAGTTTGGCATTGACATAAACGCTACCGTGGGCGTGAACGTAATTTACTTTCTATGCATCTCGCTGGTACTGACATATTAGTGCGAAAGAGATATCCCTATAGGAAGTAAATTACGTTCACGATATCGTTTATGTCAATGCCAAACTGATGGTAGCCGTACGGAACACTAAATGCCTCGAGCTATCTCGGACTTGGCCAAATTATTGAAGATAATGTCACATGTAGCGTATGTACGACTTTCTATCAGGACGTTGTAGGTTTGAACCCGCAGTGGGCGTTACTTAGATTACTCCTGTGCGGAATGCCATTTGATATTTACTACTCAAAAATCACGTTTGTTGTATGGGAGCCCCACTTAAATCTTTATTTTATTCTGTTTTTAGTATTTCTTGTTACTTATAATAGCGTCAACAGAAATACATCATTTGTGAAAATTTTAACTGTCTAGCTATCACGGTTCCTGAGATACAGCCTGGTGACAGACGGACGGACGGACGGATGGATGGACAGACGGACGGACAGCAGAGTCTTAGTAATAGGGTCCCGTTTTACCCTTTGGGTACGGAACCCTAAAAATGCTGGTCTCTTCGAAAACTGACTAAATTAAATTAAAGGATATGAAAACAATGCATTTTATTAATTTCAGACATCATGTTTCATAGTAACATTTATTGCTTAAGACCTACATAGGGTTTGCAATCCGGATCCGAAATGTATGAAATTATCCGGATCTGGATCCGGATCCGCGGATCTTCCCATACATTTCGGATCCGTCGTGCAAACCCTAGACCTACACAATCGATATCTAAATAGAAAAAGTCTTAGTTTTATTTTTCAAAACGTTCGGGGTTCGATTCCCGAGCTGAGTACACATTTTTTTAAATGTATGAATGCAGTTTTTCGTGTTACTAAAATCGATGACATGATTCCTAAAAAGAGATCGGTGTATATCGTATAGTATCAGATTTTCCCATACTGGCCGATCTAAATGGGCCATCCTGTATAGTATATTTTACTACAATAATTGGGCTAAATAAATATATTAACATAGGTATATAATATGATCAACGGTTTGGAAGAACAGCTGCATATGACAGTTAAAATAAAAAAACCGATCATTCTAGTAGAACCTACTTATTTATTGTATAAGTTTGACACTTAACGATAAAATACTTCTTTAAGAAAGGAGGTGTCAATTCGTAGTGCTACAATCTTGGAGGATATAACTAACGGAGACGCCATGTCTAAAATTTTCGGTACAAAATAGTCTGCCGTTTTTTGCGGGGGAGGGGCACATCAAATGTATAGGTACGTCATGTCAGATAAACGTCAGTCCATACATATGGTTGACATGAGGTTGACCATTGGCCGCCTATTTTCGACAGAGGGGAACGCCTGTTAATGGCGGCTCCATTGTTAATTACTCCGAGGCTACAATATTTATTTTAAAGTTAAACAGATAAAATGTTGATGCTTAGTTACCATTGAAATAACAACTGCTTAGCAACTGGTGGCACCCTGTCTGCTGACGTACGTGATTGGCAGTGCGTGTAGGTATTAATGACAGCAGCTTGAATTTGATTGCTTAGTTACCACTGACTTTTTAACCGTTATTGTCATTGTGATTAAATAAGGGTGTATGTGTTAATGAAAAACTCAGAAGTTAAGGTATTTGTGACGAACTGAAAGCCTACGTGAAAATGACATCTTAGATGTCTTTATTTTTGTGACGATTGAAGTGTATATGTTTTCTTGGACACCTTGCCCGCTCAGGTATATCTGCTGCTGACTGTACAATGGAATACTAAGCCCAAACACAAAGCACCTAATAGTCCCACAGCCGTATTCGAACAATGAGATACGTCAAATACTAGACATTGAAACGATATGGATTGGATATGTCAGTGTCAAACAAGTTTCAAAAGTGACGTTTTTGTTTGAAGAAACGTCAATTTTGACACTGACATATCTAATCCATATCGTTTCAATGTGTAGTATTTGACGTATCTCATTGTTCGAATACGGCTGCCAGTCTTTTGTCGTCCGGAAACTTTCAGTATTTAGATTAGGGCAGCGGGGAGACACCCCTGAGTTCGGGCAAACTCGGCTCCGTTCACCTCAGCACTGCTCCGAGCAATTATTAGGGTTGCCATTGGCACCACTTGACGTCCCTTTGCGTGCACGACCACAGATAAGATAATGACTTGAATGATTCGTCCCTGAATCGCTGTCAAACTTCAGTTTTGTAGGAAGTGTCCTTTCTGTACGGTAGCACTATTATTTATTCTGTGATTAGGGTTAACTTACAAAAGGATATTATAAAAAAAAAACAAGCTTCGTCCATGATTGTATTATTTAAAAGTTACAGACAATAACAGTAACCGACAATATACAATAAAATAACTTGTTTACTAATTTATACTAGCTACGTCAATACATAACATACCTAATTTTAGGTATTTACTTATTATATAAAAAAAAAGTATGACATTCAAAGTGATAAAAGGCAATGGAATATTTACAAATGTAATAAAATGTCATGTTTGATGTCGCCAAAAACAATATTCGACCCGGCATGACCTCGATTTCATATAATACATACAGAAATACATAAGAACTGATAAAAATGTCGAATAGGGTAATTTGCCAGTAACTGGCCACCCCAAACCATATATATAAACAGAATTCATTTTAGTATAAGGTTTCAATAACTGGCCACCTTATACTAAAATGAATTTTATTTATAGGTGAATAGAATTCATTTTTAGTTTATGGCTGCCAGTTACTAATAGAGGCCAGTTACTGGCTAATCCTCAATTTTGGAGACTGATACTCCTTATTTATTACATTTTCATTAAATCACATTATAAAAAAAATACTACAGAAGAAACTAAAACTAAAAAAAAGTCAAATGGATTACGGTTTCTATTTTTTTTTTTTAAATACCATTTGCTCCCACCAGGAACAAAATGGAATATTTCTATATCATTTGTCATGTTTATCAGAATCGAATATATCAGAGCGGCTAAGGTGCACATAAATATCTGTACACACCTTTATTGTATAGACGTCAGAATACGTGTTCAATTATTTTTGAGCACCTCGGCCGCCACAATATATCTGACGGCGATTGTACATCTTACCGAAAGTCGCGCTACTGCATAAATAAAAGGCTACTCGTTATATGAAGTCGCTAGAGCCTCGACAATACATATGCTACAAGCCCATTAAGTTTCATAGACAATTAGATCTTTATTCTATCTGACAGATTACCGTGGTCGTCAGGTAATCACGGTATAGTCGCACCAATAAAAGTCTGCAGCGGATTTGATAGCCCACGCAGTGGAAGTGTTATTTATACGTCATAATTTCATAGAAGTTTGACGTTTAAAATGACACTTGCACTGTGTGGGCTATCAAAAGCGCTGCAGACTTTTTACGGTCTAACTCTAGACACATTTTTTGATCATAGACAATTTGATTGAAATTTCTTTACTTCTATTTTACAGATATGCGTGACCAAATGACCATAGACATCAGATCTGAAATTGTCAGAGCTAGACAATCCGGTTGTGAATTTTGATGCGTCTGTTGTGGTATATAATGTGAGGTGATTCAATAATGAGTCCAATGAAAATAATTGGCAACAACCTCAGGGTTGCGTCGTATATGCGACGGGGCATTATTTTATTATGGCTAACTAAGAAATTATTTAATATTACAGTGGTTCTATGATTTACTGTGTCTTGTCGTCTTCTTCCATAGAGAATTCGCTGTCTAACACCACCTGGAACAAACAGTATATCAGTAAAAAGGAAATAATAGTTACCGAAATGTATAATATACCCAAATAATAGTTACCCAAAGACAAATTATTATGATATATCATTAGGAATAGAGGTGACAGCAGGGTGTCAACTAAGGTGGTACTAGTGTTCGACATCCTAAAGCCCAATAGATGACACGCCTGCTGTCACCTCTATAGACAATTACTTAAGTTTCAATATTACATGTACTGGGACCGCGTCGAGCACCAGTACCACTATCTTATTGGGCGTTTATCTCATGTCACCCGTCTGTTATTTTATTAACGTACCTAACGCTTGCATGCCCGCGACGGCCCGGTCGGTCTCCTTGGCCTCGCTGTCTTCGTTTATCTCATGTCACCTGTCTGTTATTAACGTACCGCTTGCATGCCCGCGACGGCCCGGTCGGTCTCCTTGGCCTCGCTGTCTTCGTTTATACTCGTATCATGTCACCTGTTTGTGATTAACGTACCGCTTGCATGCCCGCGACGGCCCGGTCGGTCTCCTTGGCCTCGCTGTCTTCGTTTATACTCGTATCATGTCACCTGTCTGTGATTAACGTACCGCTTGCATGCCCGCGACGGCCCGGTCGGTCTCCTTGGCCTCGCTGTCTTCGTTCTCGGCCTCCTCCACCACGTGCATTTGTAGCTCCTGCTCTCCATCTGACGAGGAAATATACAATGTATCAATATCACAGGTATACCCGCTTATTCATAAAACTTCACGGGCCTCATTTAATTAAATTACGTTTTATTATTTTCTTACAAATACATAAGTAAAAATGACAGATAAAGACAAACGATTCATAGCTAATTCAGGGCTAGTAACGCGTTTATGAATAACGCCACGAGAATGTACAAGATTGATGATGATGATGATGCATCCCTGTTATCCCTCATTAGGGACATAGGGCTCGCAGAAGAATCCTCCATTTGTCACGATCTTGAGCGGCTACTTCCAGCTCTTTCCAGCCGAGTCCAGTTGAGCCAGCCTCTTTTTCAACTGATCGCCTCCACGTAGTACAAGGCCGTAGTAAATGTACAAGATTGTATGTCAAAATCAAAAGCACGACGAAAATTGGAATTATGTCAAGTTTCATTGGAAGAATTAAATTCATAATTAATATGTCCTTTCGTAAGTTACATATATCATCGATAGCGAAGCGCAAGCGATTGTCATCTTGGCTAGGCCGCCTGTTCATGTTGTTGCATACCTTCCTCCGGCGTCTGTATGAGCTGCAATGCTCCATCCACAATTTGTCCGGAGATTATGCCAGATAGACCGGACACGTTGATCTGCTGTCTGATCTTGGCTGCCAGCTGTTGCTAGAATACAGTTCATGTTGTTACATACCTTCCTCCGGAGTCTGTATGAGCTGCAATGCTCCATCCACTATCTGTCCGGAGAGTACGCCGGATAGACCGGACACATTGATCTGCTGTCTGATCTTCTTGGCTTCCAGCTCGAGCTGCTGCTGGATGTAGAGCTCCTGGTGGTGCACCTTGTTGTGGTACTTGAGGTGGTGGGCTTTTGTGAATTTCTTGTTACATGGTTCGCAACTGAAAAATAAATGGGAAATAGGGAATATTAGGCAAAGCTCTGCGTAGGTGGCACAACTAGCACTTACAGTAAACAAACATCAATGACACATCATGCGTCACTACGTCAATCACATGGCCTACCGTGAAACACGACAATCGAAAGTTCGGTTTCTGCCTCTCTATCACTCTTGCATATTCGACCGATAAATAGGCAGATAACTAAATTTCGATTTTCGCGTTTACCGGTAGGCCCTTATTCGCCTTGATGCACCAATATCTGTGAAAACTTGTCAAAAAACAGTTTAAGGCACAGTATGTATAAGTTAGTCTATGAATTTATAGTCGGTAGTGCTGCACTCTAGCGGCAGAACATTGCAGTAATATCCCCTATTAGAAAATTACACAACGTTTGGAGGTATAAAGATAGCATGAGCGTGCAGCGCCAGTATCAATAATCATAATCACAATCTTATGGACATTTATGTCTGAATTACATTGATTAAATTGAGTACCTAGCGCGCGAGGCAGACTGACCGGCCTCTTTTTAATTTGATTTCCTGCGTCATTGTGAAATAAAAATTCGGAATTGCATGAAAAACGTAGAGTTCAATTAAACGTAGCTTAGGGGTCATGGCGTCACCGCGCATGCCTCGGGTCTAAATTTTCCCTTTCAAATCAATCAATCAAACTTTTATTGATAAAATATAAGTATTTTACATGTCAACACATTATATCTGTTACAGCACACATTATTTGTACGTGAGAGCAACATAGCAGAATAGCATAGCAGAATAGGGCAGAGTGGCGCTCTCTTGTGTCGGAGGCCAAGATCCTTTTTGGGTCACTGGGCCAGTGATGTATGTGTATGTATGTATGTACGTGAGAGCAACATTTGTGTCGCTCAACTTCAAACTCGGGTAAATCCATTGGACCCTCTCAGCAAATATCTACCCTATTACGTTTTCTTAATACCAAAATCGCATAATCTGACAGATGGATTTACCCGAGTTTGAAGTTTGAAGAAGCGACTCATTTGTAATTCAATAGGTGGCAAAAAAATGTTTATATTGGCTTATTAAAATGACCATCATAGGTCCTTGGGGTGGTATTCCACCTGTCCTATTTCTTGTCCAATGTGTATTTGCGTCTCACATTTTGCTTAGTGAGAGAGTGAGACGTGCTCATTGGGCCGAGAAATTTGACAGGTGGAATACCAACCTTAGTTACAAAGTAATATTTCTGACTTGGACCACAGAATAAATAATAGTGATAGGTACAGAAGATTCACTCTAACAAAACGCGTCTGTTACGATTAGGACAGATATGACCGCTAGATGGCGCAAGCGCCACGCGCGCCTTATGGCTAGCCTCCAAAATTGGTGTGGGACGTATGTGCTTGTTGCGATGCGACGAAATCGCGGAGTGAGCCACGCCTGCTTGGACCCAAAAATTGAATAATATAATGGAATGTTGACCCAAATTTTTGGGCGATTTATTCCGCTGGAAATGAGGTATACACGGTGTAACATGACGAAACCGAATAATTTCAACAGCGTATTCCTGATCATATTTAGAGACAAAAATGTCCAATAAACTTTTTTGTAATTCGAATAGTTTCAGAGTTAATACCAATTAAAAAAAAAACATGTTTTTATTGTTACATAGTGCAAAACGCCTTTTTGATGGCGATGTTGCTGCTATGGGACGTAGTCAATATCCTTAATGATAGATGTTAAAAAGTGACAAGTAACACTTTGCAAAAAGTAGGTTTTACGAAAAAAAAATTAAAATCAAGTTTAGGTGACAAGTTTACCAATAACATTTATTTTTTATGTACAAATACATTCAAAAAATGGAAAAAACAAAAAAAAAAATTTTTTTTAGCGAAATTGACCTAAACTCATATTACATTTTTTCCTTCTTTTGACCTCAGAAATGCGTGGTTAAAATTATTCGGATTCCTCATGTTACACCGTGTATATGTACTTACGAATATTTCTTCTCGCCTGTATGTGTGAGCATATGGTTAGCCAGCACGTAAGAGTAGGTGAAGGCCTTGCCGCACAGCGAGCATTGGTACGGACGGACGCCCATGTGCAACCTGCGTTACAAAGATATCTATTAGTTTGTCTACGGGGTCTATATAATATTCAAACTGCAACTGTTTTAGACAAACTCAATTTATTTATATATTTATGTATATGCTTATACAGTCAGTCTGTTGTTAAAATACCTAATCTTTAAAACAGTTTTTTAACGATTCAAAATATATTTTAAATTGCTATCATTATCAACAGCTCCACTTTACCTAGTGAAATTCGAGAGCAAAATCATTCCTCTGTTTAATGAAGTCAGCTGAAAATGAAGTGGCATTTGATTAGGCTCTAATTAATTTCTTTCATGTGTGTTAGTTACCTCTCGCGTTTCTGCCTAGTGCCGAAGTCTCCGAAGCGCCGGTCGCATATGCGGCACTTGTAGGGCCGCTCGCCGGTGTAAAGTGCCGCTTCAGTCATCACACACGAGTGTTAGTTACCTCTCGTGTTTCTGTCTAGTGCCGAAGTCCCCGAAGCGCCGGTCGCATATGCATAATGCGGCACTTGTAGGGTCGCTCGCCGTTGTATAGTGCCGCTTCAGTCATCACACACGAGTATTAGTTACCTCTCGTGTTTCTGTCTAGTGCCGAAGTCCCCGAAGCGCCGGTCGCATATGCATAATGCGGCACTTGTAGGGCCGCTCGCCGTTGTAAAGTGCCGCTTCAGTCGTCACACACGTGTTAGTTACCTCTCGTGTTTCTGTCTAGTGCCGAAGTCCCCGAAGCGCCGGTCGCATATGCATAATGCGGCACTTGTAGGGCCGCTCGCCATTGTAAAGTGCCGCTTCAGTCATCACACACGAGTGTTAGTTACCTCTCGTGTTTCTGTCTAGTGCCGAAGTCCCCGAAGCGCCGGTCGCATATGCATAATGCGGCACTTGTAGGGCCGCTCGCCGTTCTAAAGTGCCGCTTCAGTCGTCACACACGTGTTAGTTACCTCTCGTGTTTCTGCCTAGTGCCGAAGTCTCCGAAGCGCCGGTCGCATATGCGGCACTTGTAGGGCCGCTCGCCGGTGTAAAGTGCCGCTTCAGTCATCACACACGACTGTTAGTTACCTCTCGTGTTTCTGCCTAGTGCCGAAGTCTCCGAAGCGCCGGTCGCATATGCGGCACTTGTAGGGCCGCTCGCCGGTGTGCCGAAGCATGTGCCGCTTAAGTGCTTCTTTCATCACGCACGAGTAGCCACATACGCTGTCAGAGCACGGGGTAAGATAGGAATGTGAAGGCCAACTTTCCCGCATTACATTGTGTTCCCATACACGCTTTAGAATTATTTTTAACTGGACTTCTTGTGGTGTAATAGCTGTTTAACCTTTTCGCCGCCATGTCAATGAAATAATAGTATCGTCAACGCCAAGCCTCAAAAGCCCGTAAACCACCCGTATTAACATATCAACTCGTGGCGTGTGGGCACGAAATGTACTGGCTAAAGTTACTGGCGGCGAAAAGGTTAATTGGGATAGGAAAGTTAAATAGCAGACCATAATAACTAATAAATAATAAACTGGCCTCTCGTGTTTCTGCCTGGAACCGAAGTCGCCGAAGCGGCGGTCGCAGACGCGGCACTTGTAGGGCCGCTGGCCGGTGTAGCCTCATATGAGCTCTATGTTGAGGTATTTTTATGTACAGCAAGCTACAAAACTACAGACGCATTACATATGCAATTTTGCAGCTTGCTGTATGGGGTAAAGGGACAATAAACTGGCCTCTCGTGTTTCTGCCGGGACCCGAAGTCGCCGAAGCGGCGGTCGCAGACGCGGCACTTGTAGGGCCTCTGGCCGGTGTGACGCATCATATGCCGGCGGAGCTCCATGTTGAGGACGCACGAGTACCCGCACACACTATGACACGTTCATCGTAATTATTTGTCTGACTGTTATTGTAATTTGTGCCATTCTCAACCAAAAGGGTACTTATTGTTGGTTGACAATAAGGCGTATAGCTTCAATTTAAAATCAACCTTATTGACAACCGACAATGTGGTACGTTTTGCTTGAAAACGTCACATTTATCCTCTATTTTAGACAGAAAAACCCCTTGCAACTCTCTAATTTCAAATAATTAACTGTCACATATATACTGTTTTTTTATACCACATCGGCGGCAAACAAGCATACGTCCTGCCTGATAAATAACAAACAATTATAATTATGTAAACTCTCCACCGTGGGAAATACCAAGCTCATTAAATATGCTTCCAAAAGTGAATAATTTTATTTATTTATGTAATTCGATTATTTTGTTGTGTATCGGATATTTTGCACCTTGCAATCAATAAGGCTCCAGTTCTGTAGCAGGTGTAATATAGTCGTTTGTAAAACAAAGACACATAAAACACGTTAGTGTGATAAATAATTGAACGCTTTATCTGATCATTGTTACAAGAATCATGTATCCAATTAAGGAACTAGATCGATTCGTATAAAGTGTCCTAAAATATTTATTCATTATTAATTTTATTTAGATATATTAGCCTGTAACTTCAGAAGTAACTCCATGGTTCGTAATCTAGCGATTTCGTTTGGTCTGTTATCAGATATCAATCGCATTTTATGCATTGGTCGGTTACTTTACCAATACAAGAATTTGCATTGCAAATACATGAATGTAGCACATATTGAAAAAAAGATTATAGTTTCGAGTTTTCGATAAGGGATTTTTCGACTAAAATAAATATTAGATCGGATCCCTTTGTTGCCCATACAGTTTTAAGTCATAAATGTCATTATGTATCGTTTGTCATATTATCATTAGTCATAATTCTGTAACCTTAAACTTGACAATATTTTCGTAAGGTTACCATATAGATGAGTTAGGTTAAGTTTGTTTCATGGCAATCCTGAAAAGTTACGCGTTTCTAAGAAAAACCAAATTAGGACTAATGAAAATGCGGACAAACAATACATTATGACTTAAAACTTTATGGGAAACAATAGAGACCCTTATTAGATGCGGGTGCGGGTGCGTCCTCAACATGTCTTCAACATATTCGTATAACAGCGTATGTGGGAACACTACTTGGGCGCGGGTGATGCTTACATAATTTAAAATTTAGATATTTTGCATGTTGGTAACCCCACCCGCACCCAACTATTATTATTATAAGACACAATTTTATATATAGATACAATAGACTGGCAAGCTAATTTTGTCAATAGTAAAAGGCAACAAACTTGAACAATGTAGACAAAAGAAAATTTTTTATTCCGCGCCTGTGTCTACTAAAAAAATGGTTTACCAGACTATGTTTAAATCGGAAGCAGGCGTTTACGGGTCATTTTATATTATTAACGTGTCATTAAAATATGTTACTTCTATCAAATTTGATTCCTTGGTCAAAGAAAAAATCGTATCCCCGAATTTGGCAGACGCAGAATAGGGTATAATACTCTGTATTTAAAATAAATTGTTTTACACCATGCATGAAATAAAGCACTAGATAATTATTAGAAGAACACATATAGGATTTATTTCTAAACCCAAGTTCTATTTAATAAATCGGATAGAAATATAAAAAGTAGGTGAGTTGACCGTGACTTCACGATGTTTCATATAAATTCTATATTAGCAAATCGTTTTGACAGTTCTAAAAAAGTATGTAACTGATTTGACTAATAGGAAATTACCCTATAGGCGCTGCACCATCTACTTTAGCTGTCAAATTCGGAGCGTTAAATTTGTTTTAGAATTTAGATACATATAACAAAATAAGTATATAAAATTGTATGTATTTAAAAATAATTGATGAGATTTAAGCTTGTAATTGTTACCTGCAGACAAACGGTTTGATGCCCAAATGGCGTCGAATGTGCGCCTGCAGAGACGCGTTGGACGTGAACGAGGACCCGCAAGTCTCGCAAGTGTGCCTGCAAATGTCAACCTTATTACAAATACATAAAGTTGAAAACTATACTCCGTATCTTTAGGTATTTAAATAAAAGTAAATAAACAATTTGGACATTTTCGGGTAGTTATAACATTTATTGGTTAACCGACCAAATACAAAACCACCTGGATCAGTCACTGAACGACCTGCCTTTTGATCATATAATATTTTCATCTACTCTCAACTGGCTTAAGGCAGCGAAATGATATACATGGAAGTATTCTGTCCGCTCAATTATGACCCAACGCAAACTACCCCGCGATAGGCGGTACTTACAAACTGCTCGATTGGCAATCTCAGTACGCGACCGAGATGACAGTCAGTGACAAATGGCTAAATTGATTTATAAAAACAACGTTTTTTGTAATTAAAAATATATTCATGTGTCGTGAAGTGCTGCAGAAGTTATTTTAGTTCATACCAAGGACAGTGGAATCACTTTTCACTTGTAGTAAACAGATAACTTCAGTAAAATTTGGAAAAAACATGACGATTTGTTTTCAATACTACCGTGCTAAGCTAAAACGTAACAACTGCATACGACTTTCATAACAACATACGACTTTTTAAATTGCGAGGATAATAGGGATGGTGTTATGCCAAATGAAGTAGACTATTTTATTAACTTGTGTTTGGTTTAGGTATTTTATATATAATTATAAATAAATTCCTTCTTACAGATTTGTATTTTCCTTTTTTATTTCATGAGATGGAGCTATAAAAATACTACCTAGTTATTTCAAATTAATAATCAAATTTGGTATTGCCATTTTACATTACTTTCCATTCAGATTCCCACAAGATGCTATTCGCAGAGAACTATGGAAAAAAGCGTCCAATTAGAGAGACATGAAATTGAGTGGATGCCTGGCAAGATATCTAGAATGGTGTACTTTCGTTTGGGCCAAATACGTTTCGCCAAATTTCACTTCCCAACAAACTTATCGCAATAGTTTCATTTCCCAAAGAAACCTTTAGCAAATTCCGCAGCCTCCTCTCTATTAGTACCTATGTAAATTAATTGTATGCCATGCAATATTTTGGGACATGTAAGTTATGCTTAATGATACATTTGGGTTTACTAATGAATGGGCCAAAAACGTTTCCCAAAGTATCACATCCCAAACTATGTTTCCCAAATTATCATTTCCCAAAAAAGTGTTTGGCAAAACAACTTATCGCAAATTTTCAGTTAGCAATAGTCTTTTTTGGCAAGTTATTGTTTAGCAAATAATTACTTAGACAAGTTTCATTTTCCCAAATATTATTTAGTCAAATGTATCATTAAGCATAACTTACATGTCCCAAAATATTGCATGGCATATAATTTACATACCAATAGAGAGAAGGCTGCAGAATTTTATTTGTCTGGTATTTAATTGATCATTACATATACATAGTAAAATGTAACGTCAAAAAAAAACATTCTTACTGCCAAAAATATGTAGTAAATGATCACTAAAATTTAAACTCCATTTTAATGTAAAATGATAACCAAATTTGTTACATCTTGCTATTCTATTAAAGCAAATAACACCAAAGTAATCATTGTAACCCAAAAATATTAAATAACCACCAATATGTAAACCACATTTTAGTTTAATATGTCATGCAAATTCTTTACTTCTTGTTATTCTATTTAATTAATCCACTTTGATGACCTTTTTCTAGTACATAGTATTTCGTTTCTGTAAGGACCGCAGTTCTAACCTAACCTAACCCACTTTTCTAATAGCATTTCGATTCTGTGAGGGTCACAGTTCTATTCTAACTTAATCTAACCCACTTTTCTGATAGCGGTTCCGTTTTGTGAGGATCGCAGTTCAAACCTAACCGAACCCACCCAAATTACGTAGAATTTAACGTACCTATATTAGCATTACAAAAAGTACTTTAAATAGAGATGCCTGTTTGTCAAATTTGCGAAGTGACAATTTTGACTAAACATCTTTTTGGAATATAATATTAGACAATAAAAAACGTTTGGTAAATAAGTTTTTGTCCTAATACAATTTGACAAAGTAAAATCATGCCAAATGATTATTTGACCAAATAAATTATATGCGAAGTGTCACTTTGCTAAAGGTTCCTTTGGGAAATGAAACTATTGCGATAAGTTTGTTGGGAAGTGAAATTTGGCGAAAAGTATTTGGCCCAAACGAAAGTACACCGCGCGAACGGCTGTGGTCCCATACAAAATTTTCATTTTGCACCTTTTTCTACTGACAAACTTGCTTGACCGGCTATATACATATAAAATATTCTGAACTGAAAGTGGGGATTTATTGTGACTCCGCCTGTTCAAATATTTTTGACCCGATTCTTGTACCCATGTAAATTTTGCAGACTGTATAGCCAGTCCGATTTCTAAGATCAAGTTCGCCATACATTTACTGTGGCGTACTTGATCTTAGAAAAACGGACAGACTATACCTGAACGTGACTTCGCACTGCCATACAGGTAGATAATAAAATATACAAAATACTTATTATAGCGGAATACATTTATACAACAATGATATATATTTACTAATGTTGAGTTAGTCTGTCATGTCATAACAACATTTTAACTAGTTATCTTTTAATCTGCATTAAATTATTATACGTGAATTATTTGACTGGTTCTTCACTGTATGGCATAAACCTATCCCTGTCCAAGTCATATTCTAATCAAATATGAACCGCGAACTCTAAGCGGCCAGTACGTACAGCAAGAAGGTTATTAGCGGATTAATGTCGCTGATTGGTAGTTATTGACATTATATGCATTTCATCCACACTTAGCTATGTACCATTAGAGTAATAAAGATGACTCTTATTTTGTTTACCAGCTTTGATTACAGGCTCTGTAAACGCGTCGTCCTATTTGAATGTAGGCGTAATTGTGTATGTGTGCTAATTCGGCCCGAGAATTTGAACGGTAATGTTCCTAAAGGCGGTTTCCATACTAAATATATGCGTTCACTGGCTTAAGGAACCATTTGAGGGTAGATTTTGTTTACTTTTAATTAAATACCTAAAGATACAGACTATAGTTGAAATATAATAATTTGTACGGTTTGCTTAAGGTCGCCTCCATAAACTCGCGAACTAAATTGACATGAGTTTGACAAATACAATGATAGAGTCTGTGCGGAAAGAGAAGAGTCGTGGCAGAAACGGGAACTAACATTTTAAATTTTATATGGCAATCAAACCTTTGACACCTGTCTTGTAAAAAGTAAACAAACTTCTGTCAATGTATATTTTTATTAACAAAAACCGCAAGTTTTATGTATAAAATATTTTCAAAACACTATAAAACCGTACATAAAACCACAAGGAAAATTATATTTAACATTGTTCGGTTTTGTCAGCGGGAAGAAAACGGCTAAAAGCCGACTATCGACTAACAAAAAGTCGCGGAACGTATTTCCGCTATTCGCGGGTATTGATGTTGTATTTAATATTAAATAACTACCTATTTAATAAGCCCCCTAAGTAACTTGTCTCCGGTACATAATCGGTAAGTATATTCATAATATATTAATTTTCATAAATATGCAGGTCATTCATGATCTTTAAAATAACTGACAAATAGTCTTGATACTTGCCATTTTATGCATATTTATAGTAACAGCACCAGTCATGGGACATTTAAGAGGAAATTTGGAGTATTTATAATATTTCCCGTATACATGTAAATGGTCTACCGCTTAGCGTGTTAAAAGATGAAAGTCCTATCCGCCTTTCATGTTTTAGGCGTGTTGTATCAAAGATACAGCAATTAGTTTCCACATATTTAACAAATTAAAACTATGCTTTTTTTCTCCAGTCATGGACACCAAATCTCCTGTAATGGGCCCCCGGTAATGGACGTAGATCCAGTAATGGGCCCCCTATAATGGACATTGCTCTATCAGTATAAAATATTGAAATGGGGAATAAGTTACGGCAAAAAAATCAATTTTTGGTATAAGCTTTTATCGCTGAATGTATTTTTCTTTCCACAGCCAATTATTATTGTATTAGATCCATCGAGACAATTCTAATATAAACACAATTAGTTAGGGTTTATTGAGATAAAGTTCCCATGGCCACCTCCTGTCTCCATCATCAGATTAGGTCCATGTTATCATAATATTGCATTATCATCCGATTTGCATACTTAATTACGTACTTACACAAAATTCAACTGAATCGGAAATCGAAAAGTGGCTCAAATTCAGCTACCAACATTGGACCCACACTAACTAACAGGGCAAGTTAAATAAAAGTTTGGAAAAACGATATTAATTTATCCGAAGTCCGAGAATACCTCCTGATTGACATATTTCGTAACTACATTTTACTTCTGTATTGTTTAAACATGAAATTATGGCATGGCAAGAAATCATTCTGTCAATTGTCCCATCATAGGAGGTACGCAGTTTTACAGCTCCTATAATGGGATTGGGCCAAATACCACTATTTTTTTACATCTGTGGAGTCACAACATAGTGTGTTGTATACCTTATCTCATGGTAAATGCAATTAACAAAACACATTCTAGTTTTCATCAAGTATTAATTAATTGAAATTTAATAAATTAACTCACCTCTCTTAGCGAAGTTCTTAAGAATTCGTAGTGGTATTTTTTTTCAGTGACACGACAACTTTTGGGTTGACGCCAATTTCTTAAAAAGCAACCAAATTTAATGAAACTTCAAACTGAAACAGCTCTAGGACTCTTATTTATGATAATATACAGCCAGTGTTTATAAACTACTTTTAGATACTTATTTTAGAGGAATTATGTTTTTTTATCCCATTACTGGTTCCACGTCCATTATAGGGTATACTACTATATATGTAATTTCTTTTTCAGGATTGTGTAAAAGTACCTACGGTATCTCGAATAAAAGACCGCTAAGTAGGTGATATGCAAGAATTCCAGCACATCCAGTTCAGATGAAGATAGTTCTATGAGTGTCCCTGGTTGTTTTGAAGCTAGCTCAAACATAAGTGACATTGAATATTTTAATTCAGACTTCGATTACAAATAATAAAACTTTTTCTAATAAAATATTTCTTTATTTGTAGGTTCTGTTAGTTACGAAATTATATTTCATATTTAGCAGTGACTTTTCGGCGAAGTAAAATATCGTGAGATGAGAGAACCGTACATATCCCAATAAGGCCTACCTACTTATGCACTATTTTTATTCATATTCATATTTATTATTAATAATGTACACATACATTACAAGTCAAGTTTACAATGGGTGAAATATATCTCAGATAAAATTACAGTTCTATTGCCCAATTTCTACCCGATCTACCCGGTTTTAATAACTGTTGGACTGCACAGATTAGGCAGTACATAAATGAGACTCGTATCTTGTTTGGTACTAAAATTACAGTTGTATTGGGCAGATTCTTAAATAGTTTTAGCAGTTTTGACAATCGCAGTCACTTTTTAGTATCTGAGATATAAAAACAAGTGTGTTTTAAAAAGAAAACTAGCGCCTGCGCTAAATCAGAGGATTGAGTTGACGAGCCGACACCACCACCGGAACAAAAGGGATTCAAGTATCATGACCTTTAGTGTCGTATTATAATCACGTGACCAGTGTTGTCAGCATAGCAAAAACCATAAAATAGCACTGGCGCGCCCTCAAATCCCACGACTCTTCTCTTTCCGCACAGACTCTACCAGGAATAGCAAAGAAAAAATAGTCACGGGTATATGTCGATAAAATGATATCGATAAAATAGGTAAGTAAAGTTATTGTACTTACTGCCTAATCTACCCATGTCATAATTATAAAGGGGTCACAAACGATTTAGATTTGTATGAATGTGACGAGAACAGTGATTGGTTTGATTGCAAAATTGTGAAGTTACCGATCAAATCAGGAGGTGCGGATGAGAAACTGATAAATTTCAATGTTAGTATGCAGGTTTGGGGGCAAGTTGTTTATTTCAAGAGCTCGGTGGTCGCCATAAATCTAAAATTGGTGATTTAATTTTATACATGTGGCACATGTGTGTGTATTTTGAGCCAAAATCATGTTCCCATCCTGTTTCTATGTTATCACCTATAGTACAGTCATTATATCCAAAAAACCGACCCTACCCGTGAATAATTAGTTCTTGGATTTTTTTTCGTAGGTCCCTCGGGGGGGTCACTGGGAGTGTAAATTCAAAAAGTAGGCTGAATCAGGCTCCTGCGTATATTCGAAAAATGTTTTTTTTTTTCAAAAAAACGGTTTTTCTTCAATAACTCGGCCATTTTTGATTTTACAGTAAAATCGTAAGGACAAAAATTGTAGGAAATTTGATTCTCTACAAGTTAGTCCAGTCATTATATCCAAAAAACCGTCCTTTCCCGTGAATAATCAGTTCTTAGATTTTTTTTTCGTACGTCCCTCGGGGGAATCACTGGGAGTGTAAATTCAATCAGGGTGCTGTGTATATTCGAAAAACGGTTTTTCTTGAATAACTCGGTCATTTTTGATTTTACAGTAAAACCGTAAGGACAAAAATTTTAGAAAATTTGATTCTCTACAAGTGTGGTCCTCACAATTTTTCTTTAAAGGATCGATAGTTTGCAAATAAAATTTGAAAAAAGTGACAAATTCAAAATATTTTCAACATCTCGTTTATTTTCAACTTTACGACATAAATGAAGAGGACTAAACTTGTAGAGAATCAAATTCTGAACAATTTTGGTTCCCATCCTTTTTCCCCCAAAATCGATATTTTAGAAATTAAACCTGAAAAACGCGACAAATTCAAAATATTATCATTATCTCCTATGTTCCACGCTTTACGGCATAAATGAAGGGAAACAAACTTGTAGAGAATCAAATTTTCTAAAATCTTTGTCCTCGCGGTTTTACTGTTAAATCAAAAATGACCGAGTTATTCAAGAAAAACCGTTTTTCGAATATACACAGGACCCTGATTCAGTCTACTTTTTGAATTTACACTCCCAGTGATTCCCCCGAGGGACGTACGAAAAAAAATCCAAGAACTGATTATTCACGGGAAGGGTCGGTTTTTTCGATATAATGACTGGACTAACTTGTAGAGAATCAAATTTCCTACAGTTTTTGTCCTTACGGTTATACTGTAAAATAAAAAATGGCCGAGTTATTGAAGAAAAACCGTTTTTTTTTGAAAAAAAACCATTTTTCGAATATACGCAGGAGCCTGATTCAGCCTACTTTTTGAATTTACACTCCCAGTGACCCCCCCGAGGGACCTACGAAAAAAAAATCCAAGAACTAATTATTCACGGGTCAAAATCTATAATGACTGTACTACTAACTTGTTACACTAACTGTAAGTTTTCCTAACAAATAAAACAAAATAAATATAATAGGTAAAATATTTACTTGATTATACCCTGACCCGGAACCTGGCGCTAGGCCTGGAAAACGCTAGGTTAAAGAGAAGAAGAAGATTTATTTTATTATAATATGTTTATCCATTAACCTTCTCTCAATTACTATAAAATTGCACAATTTTCGAAATACTAAGTAACATTTGTAAAATAACTTAAATTACGTAAAGATCCATTTTAACTGACCGCGCCACAGTAGCGCCCCTAGCGGTGAATTCTGGCGATATTCTCTAAATCAAACTTTTTTGAAAATATCGATATGAACAGCACTGGCCGAACTGTGGTATCATTTGTGCACATTGACCTGTCAATTTAGTTCGCGAGATTCTGGAGGCAACTGTAGTTGGTAAACTACCACAAAATAGAGAGCAGTGGCATTATTGCATGAAAGTTAGAGAGAAAAGACGCAGTGACACTTTCTGACTGTCACCAATTTACTTAAAATGGAGTGGAAAATTTTTTGGAAAGTCAAAGAACTATGTATACTTGTATAGCCTTATATCAGCAGCTATAAATAAAAGCAATATGTCTTTACCTTACTACATATTATTACTTACGTTTTCTCATAAACATATCGCTTCTTGCTGGTATACTTCTGCCTCGGTTTGGGGTTGAGGATATGGTCCGGGATGGGCTCGGAGAAGGCCATGATGGTCTCCTTCAGCAGCATATCCTCGCCGTCGTCGCCTTCTTCAGATTTCTCTGCCACCACCTTGCGCGGCCGACCCCGCTTGCGTGGCGTTGTAACCTGTTTCAAAATGTCACGTTCGTTTTGTTAACATAACGCTTTTGCCTTGTATGGCAGCTACCTCAATAAAATACGTGAATCTCGAGAATATACTGCCAATTTGTTAGCAAAGTCATGAAATATTACCCGACCCAATATCGCTAACTCAGCATTTCCAGAAGTATTAGAAGAATTGCGTTATGTAAGCGACAGTCTCGTGGAATGCCCCTGTATAGGCGTGTTCTTTGCTACAAAGCGAAGGAAAAAATGCACTATCAGCCATGAGCGTAGCACGTGTGAATGCGTAAAAAACTCATGTAACCTGTGCTTTAGCTCTAGCTCTGTCTAGGAACCAACTGCGCAACTTGGTAAGGGTGCTTACTGGGCATTGCGGCCTAAATAAGCACATGCTGTGCAGCACAAACTATGCTCGATTAACCTAATGGTAATGGACAATGTGTAGTACTGTTTATTTGACATACCGCTTTTTTCGTGCCTCCATCAGACTCCGCTTCCTCATCAGGTTCAAAATCAGGATCATCACCTCCAGCAAAGTCTAGGAACAAATTAATTTCCTATGTTAATTACAATAATTACATTGTAAACATCCTTAGTATTGATGAGTTTAATGACCATAATAATGAATGGCTTATACCGCTGGGTCTTTATAATCGAAGGAAGCGAAAGAGGTATGTCAGAATCGTAGCAAGTGGAAATCCGTGGTCTCTGCCTAACCCTCCGCGAAATAGGCGTGATTGTATGTATGTATGTATGTATGATTATAAATCACAATTTTTATTTGTAGGATGAATCAACCAACCAACACCATCATCTTCATCAGCTCTGTTTGTAAAGTGCCTGAATTCCCTCATGAGTACACTCATTTCGTGTGGAACCGTCTATTAAACGTATTTGGGATATAAAAATACAGCTTAGTATGACAAAACTTATGCTTAATATAAAAAAAAATCTGCTTTAATATTTAATTTTTCGTACTTTAAATTTTTCTTGCACCTATCACTACTTGTTCTCTGTTTGGCCCGAGGGTTAACTGGTAGAGAATCATCATCATCATCATCATCATCTCAGCCATAAGACGTCACTGCTGAACATAGGCCTCCCCCTTTTTGCCTTCCGGATGTTGAAATCTCATGGGGTGAATGCCATAGGGTCTCCCCAAATATATCGACGCGCATTCGGCAAAAGCCGATAGGAAAAAGCTTTATGTCCGCGCAATAAGAGCGAAAAACCGGTCGACGCGTCCGGCGTCGTCGGCCGTCGCGAGCCGAGCCAAACGACGACTTTTTCGCTCTTATTGCGCGGACATAAAGCTTTTTCCTATCGTATTTTGCCGATTCCGCGTCGACATATCTAGGGGAACCCATAATCGCCACGCTTGGCAGGCGGGAGAATGCCTTCTGGGATTAACTTCGCCTTTTGTACAAATTTTACTGTGCAATAAAGTTTAAATAAATAAATAAAACTAACCAGCACCGTCAAACGGTTCCTCATCTTCCGCAGGCTCCTGCTTGAGGTCCAAGGAGCCAGAAGCCAGCAGCGATGTGAGGGACTCCTGCTCTTTCTGAGGTTCCTTTACCTTCTTGCGTTGGTATGGTGATACATCTGAAATTTTTTACACATATAAATACATGTATGAACTCTTTATTGTACAAAACACAAATTTATGGCACGGGATAGGCAGTACAAAGCGAAGTAGTGGGCGTTTTAAAGGTTTCGTACGCAAAGTAAAGGGTTAAAACGGGACCTTAATAGTGAGACTCTACTGTCTGTCTGCCTGTCACCAGGCTGTATCTCATGAACCGTGACAGTTGAAATTTTCACAGAAGATGTATTTCTGTTCCCACTATAACAACAAATACTAATAAAAAGTACGGAACCCTCGGTGGGTGAGTCCGACTCGCACTTCTCCGGTTTTTAAGCTTGTTAGGCGCTATGCCTATTTTGAGGTGACATGAAACATGTTATAGGCACAAGCATTCAAAGTCAAGTTTCCCTGCACTTTCCACTTGAGTTGAGAGAAAATATAGTTTACTTTTTAAAATAAGTTTAGTTTTTATTTTTATTTATTTTATTGGTATTTAGAATCTTATTTGTCTATATCCTTCATATTTAATATTACAGTTAGAAAGACCAATTTAAACCTAAATAAAATTGAAGTCCAAAAAACTTACCAATCTGTCCCTGTTTGTTAGGATACTTCCTCGGCCGTCCCCTGCCCCTGGCCTTTGGAGCCTTAGTCACCACAGCATTGTTAGGAGTCTTGGTCAGTGTCCGCGTCCACTGGATCTGAGGGTCATGCTCCACGGGCAGCTCATATTGCAACAGCAGGCCGTTTTCTTGCTTTATGCTTATTGTTTCCGTTTCTGTTACGGCTGGAAATAATGCGTGTTGGTTATAAATTTTATAATATTGGTCTACAACTCTACAGTTGACAAAAGTCAGCAAAAGTAGCTTTGATAGATTTATTTGTTCAAAAACCCCAGATGTTCGGTTGATATAGCATTATTTAATTGGACAACTTATAAAACTACTTTTATTTCAGTAAAATGGTTTTTAGATGTTACCCCGACACAGAAGGTGGCCATTTTCATCTGGATACTTTTCCCAGATAAATAGCAACTTCAATAGTTATGTTAAAATGCAGTGGCGGATTTGTCCTAAGGCCCAGTAGGCCCGGGCCTAAAGCGGCAAGATATAAGGGGCGGTAGCAAGGCGGCAGTCTATAGACGGGTGCTGAGAAAGGGGCGGCTAGTAGTTACTACAGGGCCCTGGCGCCTAGGGCGGCCAATACTGCAAATCCACCACTGCTAACATGTTAGCATACAGTGATGAATGTGGCAGTTTTCTTTTAATTTAAAGATTTTATAGAATTTTCAGGAGTTTTAAGTACTTATTTGGTGATGGAGATATATCTTCAAGTAGCCATGGCGAGTGAGGGCTTGCCTTAAATTGAAAATACCGAGGAATACTGTGCAAATACTAACTTTTTTTGGACGAAGAAGCCGACACAGCGGCAGAGCTTCTCATAAACTCCTCGAGACATTCTTTCAAAGTGTCGTTCGACGACAAACACTGCTGTTTGAACTGAAACGCGAATGTTAAACGGTCCACGCAGTTCAGGCAGATAAGCGTGGGCAAAGAATCATTTTTCGTCACCTGCAAACATTAAAACCGTCATCATTCTGTTGCAAAATACCTAATTTTTGAAGGTTTACAATTTAGGGATGTCAGCGAAATCATTGAATCTACAAATAAAACAATAATAGCAACATTATTGCTTGAAAAAATATATGGGGTGGCCATCGCAACCATTTTGTGTGGTAATTTTTACATACCTCCACGCCACAGCAGTAAGTGTACTTGTCACCAAGTTGTTCGTTATTTTCATCCCAATCGAATAAAGATACCATATCGCCAGTTTCCAGACATACTCGACAAGTTAATTGCCAATCCATTTTGGTGTAAAAAACACGAGAAACACTGAATCCACGCTAAAATACCACAAAATCCTGCATAATTTGTCAACCGGAAACTACAATGCCAAAATGGCGGGATAAAGCCGGCGTCGATAGATTAGTTCCGTTTCACGCATGATATGTGCTGTAAATAAAAAATATATATAAGCTCGAAATAAAAGCTTATAAAAAGTATTAATTAGGTTATTTACAGTTAATAAAATTTCCCATTACATTTTTTAAGAAAACTTCGAAATAAAATACAACAAATTATTATTAATGCATTTTTCAAGTGTTTTCTCGTCTAGAATATCGAGGAGATGTAAATATCTTCTTCTTTATATTAATGAGTATTATGTATTATTTATTGTGCATCAATTTATTAATTAGTTTTTTATTACAAATAAGTATATAAGAAACGGAACGTATCTCGCGACTTCCGGTAGGAATCCGAACTACTTCATCAATGGCACCAACGTAACTATCAGCTGCCCCCTCCCCTTTTCTGAAACGTCAATCGCTTACAAATTGCAACAATAATAAACACAATGAATTTCAATAGAAACGAAGAAGACGTGAATTAAATTGAACAAAAATGGAATTGTTTAGATCAGAATCGTACTATATATTTGTTAGAAACGAGTCAAGTTTGTGGTGGAATCGGTTTACTGCGAAATTTTCAGTCAGATCAGGTACGTGTTCTAATTACTTTATTTTCCTTTTTTTGCTGTTTATGTAACTAAATTAAATATGAATAATGATATATTTGCATGAATTATTATTTTAGAAACTAGTATAATGAATGTTTACGATGTTTTGTGCCTTTGGTAGGTGTCTAAATTCAGGTTTTTCTTTTCAGCATGGGATCTGTCGGATATCGAAGATATAGAGTGCCTAGGCATAACAGAAGGCATTATCGGTTTGGTAGAGCATACCAACGTCTATGAACCCCGGCTAATAATTATCAAAGAGGCAGTACCTGTTGGCCAAATATATTTCCACCACACGATATACAAAATTAAGTCTATTGCTTTCCTTAATTCTGGGGCCGCAAACCACGACGTTCAGTTGTCCCCGTGTACGAAGCATGGTTCGTCTGGGGGATCGAAGAGTGCTAGTAAGAAAATGGGCGCCCGGCTGTTTGAAAACTCGGCTTTCCTAAATAAAACTGTGGGGGCGGTGAAGAGTGTTAGTAATACTATAAAGACGACAACGCAACAGGCGGCTACACAAGTAAGAAGTGATTTATTACCATGTTATGTTCTTCTTTTTCTTTTTTTTCTTTTTAATTTATTATTTAATAGGACCTTTATACATTTGTACATATCGGCCCTATAAAGCCACTTCTTATATCTTCAGAAATAAGTGGACATAAGTGGACATTTAAAATAAAAATAATTAGAATTTATTTGTTAAGCATAACTTCAGCCAATCTATATACCAAATTTGCCGTGTCCGATATTGGGTTACTAAGAATGTGTATGAAGGCACCGATGTCAATGTTATGTTCTATTTATTTAAAATATAGTCATCAGACTCATCAGAAACCAAAACAATATATTTTAATATCTTGGTTGTGAAAAACAATGATATTATAATAAATACCACCATATTAAAAATAAATTCTGGAAATCTGTATTCAACTCTTTTGAAGATGCCTCACTAGGTGAAGTAATGATTTCAATGAAGTACTCTTTGTGCACAAAAATACCTATTGTAAGATAAGCATTTTTAGTGAAAAAAAAAAGTTAAATTTTATGTAAAAAAAAAACATTTTGTCCTTAATTATAAAATATTATATACTTGTAAAACTCTCATATGCTCAAAAAATGGTATTTTTTACTGCCAATACTACAATGCATGCCAATTCTTTTATATTTTTTAATACAGGTCAAACACACAGTAAAGAAGCAATATGACCCCAAAGTCTCTGAACGTTTCGAAAAACGCCTAACTGACGAACTCTACAAGATATTTGACGACACAGACAGTTTCTATTACTCCCGGACCTTAGACTTAACAAACTCCCTTCAACGGCAGTATGAGATAGAGAAAGTATTGGAAACGGAGGAGGGTGTGACGAAAGCTGTGTCAGATATTACAAGATGGTGGAAACATGTGGATGATCGGTTCTTCTGGAATAAACATATGCTGAAAGATATCATTGCTTTAGAGGTAAGTGAAAGTAATTGTTTTAACAAAAATTCATTGTTCATCTAAGAAATGTAAAAAGTCTAAAATAATATCTTTAAATTTAAAAGCATATGATGGCTTTGTATATCATTGTTATTCTGGTTGTTAAAAGTTCATATTTGTCAATTCAGTTACCAAAAAAATGGGTGCCATAAACTAAAACTTAAAAAACTAATAATCTATGTCTAGAAGGCCCCTGGGGCATAGTGCCAAAGATACTGGCAGCATTTCCCCACTGAATCTCAACACTATGACTATGACACACTTAAATTCTAGTTCGGTCCCCCAAACATGTTTTTTGAAGTCAGAACTAAAAAAAAGTCTAACAGCTAGTATGTTATAAGTAAATTATCTTATCAATAGGTAGTATTGTAGCCAACTTATTATGAAATATTACACACCCCAACGAAAATAAACAACGATTTTCACCTAATCAGTGATAAGCTGTACAGTGTACAGGCTTTATTCATACAAATACCTTTTATTACACTTGAATGCGAGAAAACAATTGAAACAAAAGGACTCGAGTTTAAAATAGGGAATATTAGGCAAAACTCTACGCAGGGGGCGCCACTACCACAATCCATCACAATCTGGGGATCTACCAACAAGCAAATCGAAATTTCGTTATCTAACCTCTCTATAACTCTTGCATATTTGAGCGATAAAGAGGCATATAACTTTTTTTTTTCATTTATTAAAGTTCTAAACAATTAAATGAATCGCAAAGTTTCATGTTTCTTAACTGCTAAGCCAAAAGTGGCTTGTTTACAGTAGCTAAAGCAACTAAATTCCGATTTTCGCGTTTCCCGGTAGGTCATTGTTAACAAACCGCCTTGATGCATCAATGTCATATTTTATTGTCTGTGAAAACTTGTCAAAAAACAGTTTAAGGCAGTCTGTATATGTATAAGTTACTCTATGGTTTACTAGCTAGCTTAGTGCTGCACTCTGGCGGCAGAACATCTTGGCCTGCGAATGGGACACCGCTATATACCGTAAACCGGTTGATTGTGACACTCTCTAATCAAATAATATTGTAACATCTGTATACTGACATTGCATAATCTGACAATAAATGATTACTTACTACTTACTACTATATACATGCATGTCGCTGTCTCGCTAACACTGGAGTGGCGAGCGGATTAACTTCAGTGTGATAATCATCTTAGCGTCGGTTGCACCAAACTGTCCATATCGTTAAACAGTTCGCTAAATTTTTATGTATGGAAAGTTTCGTAGTAAAGCGCCGGGGCGCGCCAGCTGACGTTGATCAGTATGTCAAATGTGGTTGGTGCAACTGGCCCTTAGTAAGCAGAGTCAGAATTAGCGCACAAACCATTATAAGGTCAGCCGGGGCAATTGCAACTATGGGACAAATGCAACTTTTCTAAAAATAAAAGAAGTAAGTCTAGATCCAGAGAACTACGGGTAAACTCTCTTTTATAACTGGCAAAAGTGTGCCAATAATATAAGTGGCTCTAGCCATTAGTTTAGACTCACTTTGTATTTTTAGAGTAGTTGCATTTGCCCCATAGTTGCAATTTCCCAAGCTGACCTTACTATGATTTCTATTGGGAGACCAGTTATAAGTAGATAGTGACGTCATATGCTCATACATTGAAACGTTTTTAAACTTGCGTTTTGTCTAGGGGATAAGATTCGAATTCTATCAAAAAAATACCGAATCAAACTCGAACTCATATGCCCTGTGTATGTACGCATTTTAGACCTTCCATATTTGTGTTAAGATTGAAACTCGTATGAACATATTTACACTTGACCCGTGACCGGAAACTGGAGCGTGTCAAGGGCGGAGGGGAAATCCGTAGAGCGATCACGCTCCGTTTAAAATGGAACTAAACTGATGTTATACACACGTACAGAGTGATTTTGTTATGTCTCACCATACTCAGAGGGGTCATCATGATGGTAGCATGACGTAGGAGGAAACGGGGTCATTCGAAGCCTGATTTTTGGATGATTTTAGGGGGGGGGGGGGGGTCAAAAATCGTCAAAAATCGATGACGTAATTTATGGACAGCCCTAATCTCATGAAATACGCGTAATATTACTTGTTATGATTGATTTTATTTTTGTTTACCTAATAACTTATACCTGAAATAAAAAAAAAGTCATCTTTTAATTCATCCTAATAGAAAATATGTATATGTTTTTTTGTCTATATCTGTGGGGTCGCGACTTATGCGGAAATCGTCCCTAGGCAGCTATTAATTTAGTACAACACATTTTTTGCACATATTTCGTGGCGATATTACAATACAATACAAATACTCTTTATTGCACTCCTCAATAAAAGAAGACAATACAAAAGAAAACAGAAATACAAGCAGATAATATTAATGAGAAAACTAGTCCTTCGTTTACTTTTACGGTGCGCACTCACTGTATTCTAATCTTATAATTAAATTCCTTGTTTCAGAGCCCTCACTGCGACGAATGGGTCCTACCCATCATCCAAGGATTCGTCCACTTATCCCAAATAGCGGTGGAGCCAGCGGACGCGAACCCCCTCAACACGGAGTCTCTATCGAGCGGGGGGTCTTGTGATGAAACCTTTACGCTGGGCGTTATATCGCGGCGCTCGAGATACCAAGCTGGGACTAGGTAAGTCTGATTCTCTGTCTCATTTGTGTACAATAGAGATAAGAGAGGACTTCTCAAGATGGAGTCACCCGATCATCCAAAGATTCGTCCATTTATCCCAAGTAGCGCTAGAGCCAGCGGACGCGAACCCTCTCAACACGGAATCTGTATCGAGCTTGGGGTCTTGTGATATCGAGTGGCCTTTACGCTGGGCGTTATATCGCGACGCTCGAGATACCAAGCTGGGACTAGGTAAGCCTGTTGTGCTCTGTCTCATTTGTGTACAATAGAGATAAGAGAGGACTTCTCAAGATGGAGTCACCCGATCATCCAAGGATTCGTCCACTTATCCCAAATAGCAGCAGAGCCAGCGGACGCGAACCCCCTCGACCGCTGAATTTCTTCCTTACATATAGTTGCTAAATTCGTAGCTAGCCGCGAACAGCAAATCCCATAGACTAGGAATCCTCTAGACCGAGTTTAGAGCAATTATTTCATGCCGATGATGCAGTAAATGCGGGGGTGCGCGGGGTGAACGAAGTCCCGTGCCGTGATTGGTCCGTTCAAAGACACGGACGTCACACAAAGACACTTTCGACTCGAACATGGAGTAAAATTACCGTATGCGTGGCAGAGGGGGTAGCGCGACTATGAGGATCTCATGAGGATCAGTCTGGAGGATGTTTTGTCTGTGGTAAATCCTATGTGTATTGTTAAGTAAAACGGCGCGTGCTACTACCTGCATCGGTCACTTTAACCGGTTATTGCATTACAACTACTATGGAAATTGCAATAAGATTCAAAATGAACACATGGAAAAATATTTACCACTTCTTGTTTGGGCCCTCTACCACTGAATAAATAATAAATAAGTAACATACTGAATGTGCCGGCGAGTCGAGCGCTACAGAACCAGTCTAAAATGTGTCATCGAGAAGCGTAACAAAGGCGCATTATTGGAGAGCGCACCTACACTGGTTTTTTAATACAAGCTTTTATTTAGTTTCACCTGACCGTTGTCTGTAATCAAATCTTGCAAGTTTGATCCACTTCCCGGTTTCCGAGTGAGGTGAATGTTGCATATATTCGTAAGTCGGGTGACAATGCAATATTATGGTGTCATCAAGCTGATCTGATGATGGAGACCAGAGGTGGCCATAGGAACTCTGTGATAAAACAACGAAACGTAATTGTGTATGGGGTTTTTAGAATTGTCTCGATGAGTATTATTTGCTTGTGGAAAAAAAAATACAGTCTGCGATAAAAGGTTGTACCAAAAATGAAATTTTTGCCAAAATCTTATTTGAGCGTTGGATTACACCCGCACTCAGGTGCCAATTACGACCCTTCTTTGAAGGTAATGTGCGGTTTTACTTAACAATAGACAAAGGATGAGCTGGGGCCAGTTACAAATCTAGCAACTATAACCGATAGGAATAATGTTGTATTGCAGGTACAATCGACGCGGAATTGAGCCCGAAGGCCATGTCGCCAACTACGTGGAGACTGAGCAGATTGTCTCCATAATGTGTTCCGACAGCATCCATAGAGCATCTTTTGTGCAGGTGCGTTCATTATACTCCTTCAGATTTTTCCTTTGTAATGGCTTTGGAAAAAACGAGGGGAGGCCTTTGCCCTGCAGTGGGACACCAAGTAGGCTAGAAAAATAAATGGCTTTATTCAACTTTGCCGAATTCCAGTAGCACTGAACGAAAGTTATTAGGCTTCGAGCAACACCGGCTTCCGACACGTCGGAAGGGAGGGGCCCAAGCGATATCTCACCGTACAAATCTTTCTGCCATTTTTCGCGGGGGGAAAGGTGCACACAGTCGCACTTCTCACACACTTACATACAAAATCCAATCTGTAATGACGACACAAATACATAGAAAATGACACACGTCAAAGACAAATCTTGCAAACCTCGATCTCTTTTTGTGTACGGACAAGTGACTAGTGTCACAACACGCACACTAACACATTTTCGTTGAAGTATGTCATTGTTGTATTCTGAGAGATGAGAAGTCGGATTTGTCGCTCGACCGATCCGCAATTTGTACTGAGCGAGCAAAATCGATAAATCCAACAATTACTTGAGACTAAAATATAATAATTGTATTTAAATGTAATTAAACGTATGATATGTAAAAAAAAATATTACATGTGAAATGTAACACTTTCTTTTTGTAAATTTGATGTCCCCGACCTCTTTTTATAACAGAAAACCGAGCAAACAGGAATTTTTGTGCAGCAGTGTTCACGCGCGCGTCTGGACTCAGTCTAGTGAAAAATCCAAGTGCAACTAGTTTTATTACCCGCGCTAGATTAGATTGACGGCATTGACGCGCCAATCTTGTACCTCGGCAGAGGGGAAATGGTGCGAATGCCGCCTCCCTTCCGTGTTGCTCGAAGTTATTAGGTTACCATTTAACCAAAAAAAATAGATAGTATAGAGAGGTCCTGTCATAGTAAATTTTGTAGTCACAGTAAATTTACTGCCATCTATCGACACACGACTAAAACTCAAAACGAAAACGTATAAAATTATCAAAAAATGTATGTAATTATGTATATGGATAAATTATTTTATTATTTTTATATCGTTTTGATCCATGTTCATTCACTGATATCCATGGTGTTAAAATTGTTAAATATGAAACGGTGTCGTCACGCCATCTAGCCGAAAATAGGCTAAAGGTGTGTGCGGCTCTATCCGACTTTATTCATCTTATACGAAGTTACATTATGTCTTTGATCTAACTAACCACATCAGAAAACTGTTGGAATGCTGGCGTCTGCTGTGAGCTGTGTGCTGTACAATCATAAAAGATTGATTGGTCAGTCCCCTCTGCCGTAATCTAATAAATCTTATTTCTGACTTTGACTCGTATCACTAAGGTTGCCTCCAGAATCTCGCGAACTTAATTGACAGGTCAATGTGCACAAATGATACCACAGTTTGGCCAGTGCTGTTCATATCGATATTTTCAAAAAAGTTTGAATTAGAGAATATCGCGAGAATTCACCGCTAGGGGCGCTACTGTTGCGCTGTCAGTTAAAATGTATCTTTAAGTAATTTAAGTTATTTTACAAATGTTACTTGGTCTTTCGAAAATTGTGCAATTTTATATTAAGTAATAGAGACAAGGATATTGGATAAAAATATTGTAAATATTTTATGTAGAAATATGTCAGTCTCGCATCCGCACCTCCTGATTTGATCGGTAACGTCACATCACGACCTTACAATCGAATCAACCACTTTTCTCGTCACATTCATATAAATCGAAATCGGTTGTGACCCCTTTATAATGATGACTTGGGTAGTAACTGCAATAACTTACCTACTTATCGATATAATTTTATCGACATATACCCCTGACAATTTTTTCGTTGCTATTCCTGGTATCATTTTATTTGTCAAACTCATGTCAATTTAGTTCGCGAGTTTCTGGAGGCAACTGTAGTTGCTCTGCTACAAATATTGAGATGTTGTCAATTACTGTAATTATTATACATGATCATTACCTAAAGTCTATTTTTTTATTCGGTAAAATGACATTTCCTAGTATGAACATAAAATGTCATTTCATACTATGAAATGTCATTTTAGTCTACCGAATGAAAAAATAGACTTTAAGTGAAATTAGGCTAAATGAGGAAATATTAATTGCCCACTTCAAGCGTCTTTGCAAAAGTACAAATTTTGTTTAATGCATATGTTAATACTTAACCTGTTTTGAGTTTTATTTGGGATGAAACCGGCTCGGGACCGGGATAAGTAGCGTACTCGAAGAGAGGCCTATGCTCAGCAGCAGTGTTGGCCGTAATGGTTAATTCTAATTAACAATTAATCAATTGCATTAACCATTAATTCCGCAATTAATCAATTGCATTACGCATCAATTTAATTAAAGTTAGTTAGAATTGAATCTTGAGACGTTTAATTACATTGATTGTCAATCTAATTGCCTATTTAATGGCATTAAAGTTTCAAAAAATTAATTAGAATTACTCTCAATTGCATTAACGTTTAATGGAATTAAATATTTTTTTCATAAACTAATAATTAATGTTAATTTTGCTTGAAACTATTAAATGGGAATACACTCATTATTGGTGTATTTTTATTTGTCCCTGTCATATGTGAGTTGGAGACAAATGGGAAACGGGGACAAATGGGATTTATTCATTTATATGAAGCGCTTATTCCGTCTGCTCCAGGCGGGAACAAATGGGAAAATATCGGATAATGATGTGTTCCCATTTGTCCCCACACCAATAAAGTGGGGAAAAATGGGAATAATTTATATGCAAACTGCACATATATTTCCTATATGTTCCCCGTGGGGACAAATGGGAATACACCCATTATTGTTAGTTAAAATGGGTGCTCATAAAATAAATAAAATAAACAAAATAAACAAAGTAAACAAAGTAAACAAAGTAAACAAAGTAAACAAAGTAAACAAAGTAAACAAAGTAAACAAAGTAAACAAAATAAACAAAATAAATAAAATAAACAAAATAAATGGTGACGCGGGCCGTACTTTGTTAATATTTATGACTTTATGAGACATTGTCGTTTGTCACTATTACATACAAAATAGCCAAGGCGGCACTCGGGCCGCAAGTGATAGGTTCACGAGCCGCATGCGGCCCGCGGGCCGCAGGTTGCCGACCGCTGCACTAGACCTTTGATCCCTTGGACGTCTTTATAAAATTACGATATTTATTCTTGTTAATTGTTAATTATCAATCACATGTTTAATTTTCATTAAAAATTGTTTTAGTTTTTAATGGTTTGTAAAGCAATAACCATTAATTCTTTTTAATTGTTAGTGGTTCGTAATAAATTAACATTAATGCAAATTGATGTTCAATGCAATTGATAATTAATTTTCCTTCAATGGTTAATGGCTAATGGCAATTAACCTTTTCAATGGTTAATTTTTAATGGTCAATTGCATTAACGTTCGGCCAACACTGCTCAGCAGTGGGCGATAAAAGGCTGGTATGATGATGATATGTTTCATTTTATGCAATTGAAAAACTTTTTTCCATTAATTCTCTCAAACGAAAGTGTTTTAAAGTAATTCTGTCATTTTCTACTGATGTCAGCAAAACGTACAGTAAGAGATAAAAGTGAACGACCGAGTGAAAGGAATACTGTCTAACCATACGGTTGCGTAATAGTACACTAAAATTAAACTCAAACCGATACGCTTTGGTGGTTACATTACTTTCCTTATTTTATATTTCGTCACTTCGTTTTCCAGATATAAATTTATATTAACCATGTACTTACTTACTTATTTACTACCAGTGGCGGCGCGTCCATAAAAGCCAATTCCCACCGGCTTGCCTGTTTTTGGACGTTTGAGCAGAGTTGTAAAGGAAATATTTATTTATTATTTATTTATTTAAACTTTATTGCACAAGCACAGGAAAAATGTACAAATGGCGGACTTAATGCCTAAAGGCATTCTCTACCAGTCAACCATTGGGTCAAACAGAGACAAATGTTGGTGCAGGAGATACATAATTTATAAAGAGAAATGTAACCGAGAAGTCGAATATTATATATAAACATAATAACATAAACCTACAAAATTATGATAAAATACTAATACTTATATGATGTACAAAGATAAACTAATAAATATAAATTATATATATATATATATATATTGTATAATATGAAGACGGAGAACATTATTTAAATTCTTCTGACAGAAGATGCTTGCGGAGTAGTCGTTTAAAGACAGGTTTGCTTGGGGCTTGTCGAATAGAGAGAGGGAGGGAGTTCCAGAGACGGATTGCCTCAACGGCGAAAGAGTTGGACATAAAACCAGTACGGTGAGAAGGAATCGAAAGTTTGAGAGAACGGGAGGAACGAAGTTCACATCCTGGACGGGGGGTGATGAAAGTGAATTTACATTTAAGATATCCAGGAGAGGCAGGCTCGAACAAGATGGAGAATAAAATACACAGGATTCTAAGGGACCTACGACGACGGATGGAGAGCCAATTAAGCTGACGGCGATAAAAAGAAACATGGTCGTATTTGCGCAGGCCGAAAATGAAACGTATGCCATTATTAATGAGACGGTCTAGCTTATTGAGGTACTCCTGAGAGATATTAGTCATGCACGCGTCCGCATAGTCAATAACTGGCAAAATAAGAGCCTGAACTAATAATTTCTTGGTACCTACTGGGAGAAAATTCTTAAATTTATAGAGATAACGCAATGTACCACAAACCTTCCGACTTATTTCAGAGACTTGGTCGTTCCAGGTAAGGCTAGAGTCTAATACAAGGCCGAGATCTTTCACTTGTTTTGTTACTGGAATGACGGTGCCATCAAACAAAATCGGCGCGAAAGAAACCGCACTAAGTTTTACTTGCTGATGATGGCTTCCTAGAATAATAGCCTGACATTTCGCCGGATTAACACTGATGCCAAAGGTGGTGGACCATTCAGCTATGTGGACTAGGTCATCGTTGATGAGGGAAATGGCAGAATCTATGTTTTCCACAGAAGCCTGGGCGTATAGTTGCAAATCATCTGCATACAAATGGTAAGAGCTGCGGATTTTGGAGGTGATTTGGTCAATAAAGATGGAGAATAAAAGAGGAGAAAGAATCCCACCTTGTGGTACCCCCGTGTTTAGGTCACACCAGGCAGATAAGCAACGACTGGCTTTAACTGCCTGCACGCGGTCAGAAAGGTAGGACGCGAACCACTCAGTCACTTTTGACGAGACCCTTAGATGTGTGAGAGTCGCAACAAGTAGGTCATGATCAACCACATTAAAAGCGTTGGAGAAATCAATTAGCACCAACACCGTTACTCTAGAATTCTCCATGCCGTTTCTTACATCTTCCACAACATTGAGAAGTGCAGTGGTGGTGCTGTGTCCCGATCGAAATCCCGATTGAAACGGAGAGAGCAGGTTGTTGCTGTGTATAAATTTGGAAAACTGTTTATGAGCTGCTGCCTCAAGGATTTTTGAGAGAAAAGGAAGAATGGAGATGGGCCGAAAATGGTTGAGAGAACTAGGGTTTGATATTTTAGGAAGTGGGATGACAAAGGCCTTACGCCAACATAAAGGAAAGACCCCAGTGAGTAACGAAGAGTTTACAATATGGGTGACTATGGGCAAGATACTGTCGAGGATAAGGGTGATCATGACTCTACTCACATTGTCGTGTCCAACAGCTTTCGACCTAACTGACATGACTATCTTTCGGATCTCGTCATTCGTAACTGGGGCAAAAGTAAAAGAGTCAACATTGGGTGTAGGTAGACACGAGATATAACATAGGGTTTTGAACTTTATTATAGAATTAAGTACGGGAGTTTGAGAGAAATGAGAATTTAAGTGATCAAGAGAGAAAGGAAGCGAGTCGACATCGGCCTTGGTTTTACCAATCCCGAGTGACCGAAGAAATTTCCACGTGTCCGCGGGCGAAGAAGTCGAGATGTTATCATGTATGTAACGTCGTTTCGCAGCTCTTACCACCTGGTTGCAGCGGTTTCTGGCAACTTTAAAAAGCCGCCAGTTTTCCTCGCACCGATCCTGCTTGTAAGCACGGAAAGCCTTGTCTCTCCTCGTCATCGCCAATCGAACGCCTTTAGTAATCCATGGAGCTGGTGGTCTCTTTAGCCGAACTGGTCGTACCGGAGCATGAGCATCAAACAGCTTCAGAAGGAGAGAGTTAAAGTGAGAGATTTTTTCATCAACTGTTGGTGCCTGCAGCGTGCCCGTCCAATCGGCCTTAGCGGCATCCTCAGTTAATTTGTTAACATCAATTCGTGCAAAGCCACGTAAGTGAACGACTATTGGTTCAAGTTTGGGGGGCTTGATTTTATATGAAACATAAATCAGGTCATGTCGCGAAAAGCCAGGTGCAGAAAATTGTCCGGATTTTAAAACGTGGTGAGGGGACGATGTGAGGATCAGGTCTAACCAGGAGTCTAAGGAGTCGTTATTGTGGTGCGTCGCGTCTAAAGGCAATAAGGAAAAGATCAGATGAAACAATAACGGATCTTAGCTTGCGCGATCTAGAACTGTCTCTCAGCAGGTCTGTATTGAAATCTCCCATAACTATATGATGGGCGCATTCAGTACCAATATCCGACAGAAGCACCTCGAGAGACGAAAAATAATCAATTGTCGGTGGGCAGTACACTGCACATAACATAATGCGCACGCCAAGAAGCTTCACCTCAACAGCTAAATGTTCCATGGAGCCAGAATAATTAGAGGGAGAAGAATCGACAAATTTATAGGGAATGTCAGCTCGAAGATACATAGCCACACCTCCGCCGCCTTTGCCTGTTCGATCGTTACGTAATAGAACGAAACCAGGGAGGCTGCAGGAAGTTGAAGGTATGCTAGGTTTTAGCCAACTTTCACTGATAAGAATAAGAAGAAAATATGTAAGCCATATTAGCCCCGGCTTGCCTATGGATATGTTTGACGCGCCGCCACTGCTTACTACTTACTTGGTTGGCGCGGTGACCCAAAATGAGTCTCTTGGCCTCCAACACAAAAGCACGCCACTTTGATCGGTCCAGAGCGGTATCCCGCCAGCTTTCGCCGACGCCGAGCTCACGGAGATCTGCCCCCACTCTATCTGCCCAACGGTATTTAGGACGACCAACATGCCGGTGCCCAGTTGGTCGACCCAAGTAGGCCCTTTTGGCTGCCCGATCTTCACCCATCCTTTCGAGATGGCCAAGCCAACCATGTATAGCCGGTAAATCAAGTTTGTCAATAGAAAAAGGCGCGAAATTCAAATTTTCTATGGGACCCTTCGCAACTACATCTTTTAAATTTGCCTCTTTTTTCTACTGACGGAAATGGATTGACAGACTATAGTGTCCCAGTGCAGGTAGCATCGCAGACATTTAAGAGTAATTATTTTGATTAAAACTGTCATAGCTACTTCCGGTTCCGCTTACGGGTTAAGTTATACCTATATATACCTATTATAGATATGTGACTTGGTTATACAGGTTCGAGGTTCGGTCCCTATTTTCTGGAGTCAGCCAGAGTACAAATTCAGACCCCCACCGCGTCTAGATAAGGGTATGTATTGAAATCATTTATAGTGCTCTAGTTTTGTGTTTCTGCAGTCGCCATCATATATATCGGAACGGCCGAGATGCTCAAAAACATCTGAACACGCACTCTAACGCCCTGACAATAGAGGCGTGTTCAGATATTTGTGAGCACCTTGGCCGCTCCAATATATCTGATAGCGACAGTGCATAGTTTACTGTAATATAGGAATATAACGTAGAAACCTCGTAAAATGGTGAATATTCTTTCAAAAGTGAAAGTGTTTTTATACAAAATCATTTCAAAACATGTAATTGATTGATATTTATTTAACATTCATTTCAGGCCCAGAAGAAACACAAGAAGCCTTTAAGAAGCACTTTGCCGAAGAACTGAAGCTATACAAGCAAGTCTGCATAGTTAACCTAGTCGAACAACAAGGCAGGGAACGGGTTATTTTTGAAGCATACGGAGAACACGTTTTAAAGTATAACAGTCCGGACCTTATATATGCCACTTTTGACTTCCACGAGTCTTGGTAAGTATCTGCCTAATTAATATACGCAATACATATATTTCGACCCGACAAGAAATTGTAGATGATTATTGAGGGTCCCACTTCCTAAGTAACTCTCACATTTTTGACGTCAAATTATTGCCATGTTTAGGCAATAATTTAGTAGGGAATTTTTTTAGTTCAATTTATTTAATTTCTAGTATTTTTTATACGTTCATAAGTAGACATAGAGAGTTTTCTAGGACGAACGAGGCAATGCTAGTGACTTCCTTCCGATATTTAGTTTATTCTTGTTCATTTATTTCCAAATGTGGCCTTTGTATATGAAACTTTTAAGGTTGGTATAGATCAACTAAATACCGGAAGGAAGTCACTTACGTGGTAAGGGCGTGCGACTTGCAATCCGAGGGTCGCGGGTTCAAACCCCGGCTCGTACCAATGAGTTTTTCGAAACTCGTGTACGAAATATCATTTGATATTTACCAGTCGCTTTTCGGTGAAGGAAATCATCGTGTGGAAACCGGACTAAGCCCAATAAAACCTAGCTTCCCCTTTGGGTTGGACTCTGGGTTGGGAAAACTAGTGCCTCCACCTGGGATTAGTTGACAAGCGGAACCCAGGCTCACGAGCCGTGGCATAATGCCGGGAGAACGCGAGGAAGACGATGATGAATTACCTCTGCAAATTTTTCATATTATCTTTTCAGCCGTGGTATGCACTATGAGAATGTCAGTATCCTCATAAACGCGCTAGTTGAAGTGATCAACGAGATGCGATTCTGTTGGCGCGACGACCGCGGCCTCATCTGCAGTCAAACTGGTGTATTTCGAGTCAACTGTATCGACTGCTTGGACCGCACCAACGTAGTGCAGGTATGTGGAGTTAGACCAGGAGAAGTCTGCAACGATTTTGATAGCGCACGCAGTGCTAGTGTATCAGAAGATCAGGAAATCGCCAGCAACATGCTGAGATGGAGCCATTTCGTGACACTTTATTTTTCACTATGTTTTTTCTATGTATGTCTATTTTCTGTGTGTTTACGAATAAAAAACTGGTCTATTCTGTTTATACGTCATAATTTCATAGAAGTTTGACGTTTAAAATAGCACTTGCACTGCGTGTGCTATCAAAATCGCTGCAAGCAGTTGTAGACAATAAATCGTTGCGTTTATGATTCCGCTTAGAAATTTCTCTCTACACACTGTTTCGCTTACTTACGCTCATTAGTCATTATTCATTTTAAAATTCTCTTGTCGCACTGATACAAATTTCGCTCAGTAGTACGAGTATATCAATTTTAAATTCCTCTTTTTGATTTTAATTCCTAAAACTCACTCTTCTATCTGTATAAATATTATAGGACAATTTTACTCAGATCGACCTAGCCCCACAGTAAGCTCAATAAGGCTTGTGTTGTGGGTACTAGACGACGATATATATAATATACACATATGTACAAATACTATTTACACTCTGACAGCTTTCTGTACAATCGGAAAATCCATCTGAATGCACGACTTCGCACTTGTATTCGTACAATAGCCTTAGGCCCACTGACATCATCCCACTAACCGGTTAAGCGGTTAAACCGGCCGCTAACCCAGTGTCAAATTGTACTGGTAACCGTGATAACTCCAGGTTTAACCGGTTAACCCCGGGTTAGTGGGATGGTGCAAGTGGCCTTTACTAAATTATGTTTCATCCACAGACAGCCATAGCCAAGTACGTGTTGGAGCTCCAACTATGCCGCCTCGGCCTGGGGGCGCCGGGCAGCGGCCTGCCCCCCGCTCTGCGAAACGCTTTCCTCACACAGTGGGCTGATAATGGAGACATACTGTCTAGGCAATATGCGGGAACTAAGGCGCTCAAGGTACAGTCAAAGAATTTAATTTCCGATCCATTTCGTACCTTGTCACAGTGACAATCAATTTGAAAGCCGCTAGAGACCTCATACGGTTGTCACTGTGACAAAGTACAAAATGGGTAGTAAATTAAATTCTTTGACTGTACAGTCATAGTCAAGTTATAGATCCAGTGAGTTTTTCAGTGAATTACAATGTTTACTACTTATACCTTAGCAGGGGTGCGAAACTCCTCCCTTCGGCCAATCTCGGCTCCGTTAGGCTCAGTATTGCTCCGAGCAATTATTAGTGTTGACACAACTTGACTTCCCTTTGCGTGCGAGACCAGAGATATGGCTGGAATTTTGACAACCCTAACTTGCCGAAAGGGATAGTGCCATATATTAGAAAGGGACAGCATGATTCGACCCTGAACCGCTGTCAAACTTTAGTTTTGTAGAAAGTTTCCTTTCTGGGCGGTAGTACTATCATTTATTCGATGTTTTGAGATACCTTTGCTTATGCGTCGAAAACCGTGCGGATTTTGGTGGTGTCTCAATATTCCTCTACAACGGCGTGGTGTAGAAGATGTACCATTTTAAAAGTAAACGGCGAAGATTCTCACTAATACCTGAACACATATTTATGGTCGTTTAACACATCTTCAATAATCTTAATTTGTAGTTGTTTTTTTAATTTGTAGCATTTACTGTGTTCGGAAATTTTTAGGTTTTTTTCCTACTCTGAGCCATTATGTGCCAAGTGTCTCAAAGCTACCAAAAAGTATAATATTATATTAAAAGTATAGTATTATATTAAAGCCATTAAAAAACCATAATCAAATAAGAATATATTTCCTGATGAATTACAGATTTTTTTAATTAAATGCCACCATTTTTTTTTTATTACACAGGGAGATTACACGCGAACGGGCGAAAGAAAATTTACGGGCTTGATGAAAGATGGAATGAATTCTGCCAGCAGGTAAATATTACGTAGCAAATATTCTTATGAATGTTCAAACTATTATGTACCCGGTTGGCATTGACATAATAGCATACACATTACACATTATTTTGCATAAAAAGAACGGCATGACGGGATTTTCTCCTGGCAGATTCGTGATCCGCCATTTTAGCGACGCGATGACGCAATGCGCCATAGACATCGCTCTAGGGCAGCCCATTAACTACGCGACCATAGACGAGCACGACAGCGTGTGGCGCGACTTTAAAACGGCCAGCCTTATGGTCGTTGAAATGGACACGGATCGACCGAAGTTAGAATTGGTCCCGAGTTATTTCGGGCAGCCATTGACGCAGGAGCTCTTGTCTGTGGAGATTGCGTATGGATTAGGGAGGTCAGTTTAGCTTGGTTTCTGAACTGCCGTTTTTCGATGAACATTTCCAGTGTACAGTTTTCAAAAATATACTACAATGCACTATGCGCACAATTAAATTTCTCTGTTTGTTCTTCAAATTTGAACCCATTAGCGCTTACACCCACTTTTGGGAACCCGCCATTTTTCTAATGCTGTTAGGTAGAGTTACAGTACCAGTAGAAAAAACCGGGCAAGTGCGAGTCGGACTCGCGCACGAAGGGTTCCGTACTATAAAGCAAAAAAAAAACGGAAAAAAATGCAAAAAGAAAACGGTCACCCATCCAAGTACTGACCACGCCCGACGTTGCTTAACTTTGGTCAAAAATCACGTTTGCTGTATGGGAGCCCCACTTAAATCTTTATTTTATTCTGTTTTTAGTATTTGTTGTTATAGCGGCAACAGAAATACATCATCTGTGAAAATTTCAACTGTCTAGCTATCACGGTTCGTGAGATACAGCCTGGTGACAGACAGACGGACGGACGGACGGACAGCGAAGTCTTAGTAATAGGATCCCGTTTTACCCTTTAGGTACGGAACCCTAAAAAGAATCTAACACCGTAGCCCAGGTGTACTCGAGTGGGTACAATGTGCGCTAATGGGTTAATCTGTTAGTACTTTTTGGTGTTCAATTAGTTGAAATGACTGATCTGATACCTTAACTTAAGTAATTAACATTAAAATAATTGTAGCCCTGAAATTAAGCTGTCAATTTAAAATTGGTTATGGCTGGCTAGTGTTTGTTTTCGCTTATTAACAATTGTTTTTGACCTCCCTTCTCGCAATTGTGTTTCTATTTGTGAATACTTCTATTTTAAAACACCAGATTTAATAAAATAATCATTGAGCTCATGTTGAATCGATAAACTATAATTTTTTTAAATTGGCTTTTTATTATTAATTTGTTAAACAAACACAATTCTAATCAATTACCTTATAAATCGAAATAATTCCATTATCAATTGGATTGCAATAACATTCATATTGACATAATTATCCTCCTAAGGCCCAAGGTCCTACCTATAGTACTTATTCAGTTCGATGAAATTTAAATCATATTCGATTGGAACAGAGTTGCTTTTGCTTTGTTTCGTTCAGTGTTTGAACAACGCAAAATCAACTCTTTTTCCTACACTGTAGGTTTAAAATTCTTGTGGCAAATTTTGCATTTTTCATTTGTATGGCTGGGCCTTAGGAGGTTATGACTTAATAAACTAAAACTTAAATTGTATTATGTCATATAACTCATGTAACAGGCTGAATTGTAAACGGTTTTATTACCTAACGTAATAAGATAACTTCAGAGTTCTTTTTAGCACCCTTCCTTTAGCTCATGAATTTACAAATTTATCAAACAAACTCTTTAATATCAACTCTTTGTTTCAGATACTACCTATCAACATTTAAGGACGCGCTTCGACAGACAGCAATAGACGTGATGACGGGCGAGTCACGGCATATTCCTGAGCAACTAACTGGCATCGAGTGCGCCGCAGTCAAGGTGGCCGTGTTTCCCGCGTCTGCATGCCCTGCTTTAGACTATGTATATCCTATCCTTCCCCTTTATTCCATAAAAAAAACAAAGAGTAGTAGCAAAACTTAGTAGTCTAAGTATATAATCCTAGTAATCCTACGCTTCCCTTTGTTAAACTGTTTAAACGACAACGGCTTCACTTGAATTTTTAGTCGCTATTGGCGACATGTTTCGGGCCCTTCGGGGGTCCTTCCTCAGGCTCAAGTGCTCGCGGCGGCTGCACTTCGTGCACTGAGCGCGCCGCCCACCTAGTCGCTCGTTGCGCGTTCAATTCATGTGAGTGAAACCGTTGTCGTCTAAACAGTTTAAAATATGTCTCACGAAAGTTTAACTTCCCATTGTTACATGGCTACGTACACAAAAGTTCCAATACACTAAAAAGCAATGACATTAGGTCATACAAAGTAGCAAATTTTCCTTTGACAACTATTGAGTGTCCCTCGTTACAGTTTGGTGCCGTGACCAGGATTTTGTAATTCCTGAATTTGTCAAAAAAAAGATCCTGCGTGTTTCCTGCGAGTGCATGCCCCGCTTTAGTCTATGCACCTATACACTACCTATGTCTGCTGCCCTTTATTCTAGTACTACAGAGGGTAGTTGCAATTTGATGACCTGGATTTTGTTCCTTAATATGCCATAAAAACATGAAATAGATCTTTGTACTTCACTCAAAACAGACTTCATTGTTTTTGAATGCACGATTGGATATAGGAAGCTGTATTTCCTGCATGTATACGCCTATTGTCTTTGTATAATATATACTTCCTGCAATACTTTCCTTTATCCAATGTAGAAAGAGTAGTTTATTTCATGATCAGAAACTAACCAGATTTACCTTATCCTCTCTTGCTCATGCTTTGTAATTCCTTTTATATCTAAAGCTATTTATTATTATTCCTTATTAGCCTATCGTGTGTGTATCTGCTGGGCAAAAGACTCCTTCTTTCTTCCACTTATCTGTCTATGGCTATACTAGGCCAATCTTTCCGAAAGACGTCAAGGTGCCGTTATATCCTTGGAGAATTGCCTTCACGCCGCACTTATTTGATGTCCACAAGGTCGTTTTCTTGGCCCACACGTCGATTGGCATATGGCAGTGTCCGGCCCAGCCCTAGTGCTAGAAATTGAGAAAAAAAATATTATTTATACAAATTTAAATAACGTAAATTTTCAGGAACAAAGCGTGGACACGGCGGCAATGGCGCAACACGTCAAATCGCTTATCGACGACTGCAAAAAGCTTATTGTGGTCACGGAACCCGTGTTGGGCGCTTGGGGGCTCATCGACGCCGATCCCAAGTAAGACAGATTAGAGTCAGACCAAGAAAAGTCTGCACCTTGATAGAAGTTTGACGTTTAAAATAATACTAGCACTGCGTGGGCTATCGAAATAGCTGCTGATTTTTTTTTCTAACTCTAGGTCTACCGATCTGGCCTAGTCGACAGTGATCCTGCCTACGAAGCCGATGGTCCTGGGTTCGAATCCCGGTAATGGCATTTATTTGTGTGATGAGCACAGATATTTTTTGCGAAGCCATGAGTGTTTTCTAAGTATTTAGTACTTGCAACACAAACTTTCCCGAGCTTATTGTGGGTCTTTCAGTCAATTTGTGTAAAAATACCCCTCTAAGGCCCAAGGTCCTACCTATAGTACTTATTCAGTTCGATGAAATTTAAATCATATTCAATTCGAATAGAGTCGCATTTGTTTTGATTCGTTCAATTTTCAAACGAAACCAAAATCAACTCTATTCCCCGCACTATAGGTTAAAATTTCAGTGACAATTTCTGGATTTTTCATTTCTACGGCTGGGCCTTAAGGAGGATATTATATTTATTTATTACTATTGCAGTACCGGTGACCCTTCGGAAACGGAAATGGACAGCGTACTCCTCCTGACCAGCGACGCATACCACGTGGCAGATTACGACGAGACCTCAGACCGAGTACTCTCCGTACAGAAAGTGCCTCTCCGAGATATAACTTCAGTCGAGCTCGGCACTGTGGATACTAATGCCACGGTAATATACACCTTAACGCTTAGATGTAAAGTCCTTCTTTCATAAGGCTACTTACCACGTGGCAGATTACGACGAGACCTCAGACCGAGTGCTCTCCGTACAGAAAGTGCCGCTCCGGGATATAACTTCAGTCGAGCTCGGCACTGTGGATACTAATGCCACGGTAATATAAACCTTATTATACTTACATTAGGTTCACACTTCCATAAGCCGTTGCTGAAAGTACCGCTCTGAGACATAACTTCAGTCGAGTTCGGCACTGTGGACACTAATGCCACGGTAATATACACCTTCACACTTAGATATAAGGTCCATAAGGCTTACCACGTGGCAGATTACGACGAGACCTCAGACCGAGTACTCTCCGTACAGAAAGTGCCGCTCCGAGATATAACTTCAGTCGAGCTCGGCACTGTGGATACTAATGCCACGGTAATATACTCTTTAACACTTAGGTATAAGGTCCATACTTGCATAAGGCTACTTACAACGTGGCAAATTACGACTAGACCTCAAAACAAGTGCTGCTTGACTGCTTTCTTTTGTTTTTATAGCAGTCACCGTAGCCTATGGACGCCTGCAACTCCAGAGGTGTTACATTATTAAATGTACTTTTTTGGTCATTTCAAACACAAACTGTAAAATTATTATTTTTTACTACGCCATTAGAATCTTTCGATACGTTCTAAGTCCAATATACTTACTTGAATTAGATATTATGTATGTATGTATAAAACTTAACAAACTAAAACCCGTTCTGAGCCATGCCGGGTCCAAAGGTCCCCATCACACTAGCAGCGTTACCCCGCTGTATGGCGATGGAGACCTGTTGGACAAGCCATGACTCAGAACGGGGGTCATTCCCCTTTTCTCTGAGGCGCTTTCCAAGTTCCCCGAAAAGCTCTCGTGCCTCCCGTCCCCAGGGCCCAGCTGTCTCGACAGCGACGGGCACGAAGTCGTACGTGGCTCCCAGGGCAGAGTATTTCTGTCGCTTATTTTTGGCGGCAGTCTCTGCCGCCGAACCTGCCGACTTGGCGGTGTGTCCTACATGGGATGCAGCAAATGTACTCACACAAGTTGCATCCCATATAAGACACCGCCCTCTCTGCCAGGGAACCAGCGTCAGCCCGTCGGGTCGTTTGCCATCTGTTCGAGACAGCCCCGGTGGTTCGAGGAGGCACGGGACGCCCACCGACAGCATCGCTCGACGGACTATTTCATTCAAAGAATGGTGCCTGGGGAAACGACCGGCGCATCTCTGACAGCTGAGCCCATGGTGGCCGTTCTCTTCTACCATCACTCCACAGATGCAGCGGTGCGCGTTGCACACCTTGCACCCCAACCTTAAGGCCACTGCGATCCTTAGGGAATCGTTGTCTAGCAGTGTGCCTAATTGAGGGGATGGCAAGGCGTGCAACCATGCACCCGACTCAGACTTGGAGGCGGCTTTGAGACGCGCCAGATCGGTTATCGAGGCACCAGCCTGTAAATTCGCGTGGCGAAGCCTACAAAGGATGTCATCCCAGCGCCTCTGAACGGCCGGGTTTTCTGGATGCTCATTAGATGGGCACAATGTGGCCCATTTTGATAAGGCATCCGATGCAAAGGGCAAGCAGATATTGGTGCTCTCTATTGTAAGTATCCAACCGACTAGATCAGCTGATCCGTGTATCGAAGCCAAAAACGCTACCAAGCCGATGTCTTGGACTCGACGGATGCCGAGACCGCCATAGCGAACAGGTAAGGACGCCTGACGCCACTGATCTCCGTTCAAACTTACGTTCAATACTGTTTCTAGGATGAGTTTTAATGTGTCGTCGAGGGTTTGTAGGTCCTGTTCGAAAAGCCAAGTCGGAGATGTTCGTAGGGTGTACACGGTACGGGGAAGTGCGAAACAGTTCCGCAAAAGAATGAGGGAAACATGTCCAGACAGATGAACCAGGTGCTCCCGTACGCCCGAGAGTGCCTGCCTTTTGCTTTGTAATACAGAGCTGACACCCTCGGAGAATATGGGAGCACCTAGGAGTTGGAAGGAGGATTTATCGATCTGTCTCATTCCCGGCAAAACAGTTTCGAGGTCTGTGAGTGTTTCAAAAGTTATATCGCCGCAAGTAAAGAATTCGCACTTTGAAGGATTAATTTCTAGTCCTATTGTTTTTAATGCCGGTATTAAGGTTTTTAAATTTTCTATGACAACATCAGGGCTCCCTCCAATGACACCATCATCAAGATACCATACGTTTAATGGTGCTTTAACTGCAGAAATCATTTTATGTATGGCCAGACAGAATTAATTTTGCGCTAACGGTTAGATTGGTCGGCCGGGTTCTACTATCGGGATTTTTTTTTATCTTTGAAACTATTAGGATTCCCTTTTTCGGCTCGCATTTTATTAGATTTATTTTTTCACCCAATAATAAACCTTGTCGTAATAATAATAACGTTCATTTCAGATATTCGGCGTCGGACGCAAGAGCACATCAGAACCCATATCCTGCATAAGAATCAACTACACATACAACAACGAGCCTGGATATTTCCACATGTTTAGATCTACTACTTTGAGGTTCTTCAATAATATGGCGGTTGTCATTAACACTAAGGACGAGATGATCGGTAAGCGAGTTTGAACTTTATATGTATGTAAGAGAGTTGCTTATTGTATTTGAATCAACCCAACAAACAAGAGAGCGTTATGATGGATTTTGAGTCCTAATTATAAGAGTGCAAGGTTGATTTTTGCAATATTATCAAATACACATACAACAACGAGCTTGGATACTTCCACGTGTTTAGATCTACTACTTTGAGGTTCTTCAATAATATGGCGGTTGTCATAAATACTAAGGACGAGATGATTGGTAAGCGAATTTGAACTTTATTTGTATGGAAAAGAGTTGCTTATTGTATTTGAATCAACCCAACAAACAAGAGAGCGTTATGATGGATTTTGAGTCCTAATTATAAGAGTACAAGGTTAATTTTTGTATTAAAATCGTGAAATGTACAAGTAATCGACCCTAATTCTGTTAAATCACGCTGAAAAGTCAAAAGCTTTAGTGACTCCAGATCGAACACTTAATTTGAACTCTATTTTCTATAAGTTTGCATCACGGTGGTTATTTGAATAGAGTCCATTTAATCTAACTTTGCACCAACTTGAACAGAAAAAAGTGTGGGAGTGTCATTATAAACATAGTAATTGGATATTAAGAGGGCGTAGAGGAGGGTAAATTTTCAGATTCTGTCAAATTACCCCATTTCACACACAAACGCAGCTCACGCACACTACCTCAATTTACTGGGACAGGTCAGTGACCCCTAATGTTTTTTTAAAGGTGCTGTTTCGAGTTTAGTGTTAACTACTAACCTTCTTTGAGGAATTCAAACTGTCACAGCTTTCCTTTGTGAGAAGACAGAGAAAAAACACTTTTTTATATATAGCTTTCCTTGTTTGTTCATGTCATGTCATAGGTATGTGACGTATTAGGTAATTAATTATTTTCGTTGTTGACTTTTGTATTAAGATAGGTTCAAAACGGCGACGCTCTTAACTGTCCATCGGTGGACCTTATGCCTTTTGTAATAAGGTTTACGGACTGTCAGTTAACAGTGTGGCAATGGTAGGTATGCGGTTTGTAGACAGACCGAATTAAACCTAGGTTTTTTATTATTAAAGATATAAGAAATCATCTATTTTACCTACTCGAAAAAAGTGGACTATATCTAAAATTATCCCTTTATTACTTATAGGTCTTGTAACATATTTTTTTACAACTAAAGACGCTTATTATATTTCACTTATAACTTAATTTTTAAAGCTCTGTTAATAATAAAGCTTTAAAAACATCTAATAAAATTCAGGTAAGTACTACACTTATACTTTTGTAAGTCAGTAAGTGATGCTTACTTAAAACTTATTGGGAAATCAAATAACTCATAATTACCTATATTAAAATATATAAATTTACTATTTCATCTCATTTCATCCCAATCCGCATTGGGCTAGCGTGGGGACTATAGCCCAAGCCCTCTCGCGCATGAGACGAGGCCTGTGCTCAGCAGTGGGACGTATATAGGCCGAAATGATGATGATGATTTCATCTCATACGTTCAATAAGGCCCAGGACCGGGCCTTGTCACCCGCACTGACAGAGGGCCTTTTTAGCCCTACATAATATTAAAGAACTGTGTCCCGTTTAGTATGGGTTCTGGTCCATGACGCGTCCTGAAGTAACTTAATACAGTGTGTAATCGTTAAGTGTAGCCAGGCTATAATTCCGTAAATATAACAGATATCAGAAAACTTCAAATTGATATCAAAAGTGCATTACCCAATGAGTAAAATTACATTTATAACTTTTTTTAAATAAAAGTAGAAATATCTCAAACATTAACTTCAAACCCTCCCATACATTTAGTACGACGACTCACCCCTCAAAGAACGTCGGTGTCGTAAGAGACAAAACTGCTTGAGATTCATTATTTGCGATAGTAAACTGTAATAAAATAATAAAACTACCGTTTATTAAATAATACATCCAACATTTCTTTTTAAAGGAAGTACATTTTTTGTTTACAGTAGTTTCTCGAAATGACGCCCTTCTTGTGCGATACATTGACCCCCCTTAAATATTTCTAAATGAACTTTGCGGTATAGTTAAAAAATCAATGTTGGATTTATTATTCGCAAATAATGAATCTTAAGCAGTTTTATCTCTTACGACACCAACGTTCTTTGAGGGGTGAGTCGTCGTACTAAATGTATGGGAGGGTTTAAAATTAATGTTTGGGATATTTCTGCTTTTATGAAAAAAATATATTAATGTATTTTACTCATTGGATTACGCGCTCTCTATATCAATTCGAAATTTTCTGATATCTGTTATATTTACGGAATTATAGCCTGACTACACTTAACGATTACACCCTGTATATCATTAGATAGTTCATAGCCTATATCGATAGAATATATCGTTCTTATGAGCGTATTTGGTGGGCATACCTTATTAGTAAAAAAGTCTACTGCTTTATAATAGGGTGCCACTGGTGGCAGAAACTCATTTCATTTGTAAAATTATCACCTGTAATTTATCTGTAAAATATAAAAACATTGTATTCACACTTTTCAAATGCCAGATGATTATTTTATTTAATTTTATTTCAATATTTAATGTTTGACTTGCCACGTGCGGTGCCACAATTATTATTCAGAAAAAATATATGAGTGCCTATTTTAAAGTGATACTTTTTAGAATGGAGAATAAATGAGCAAAATTTAACAATTTTTTTATTTAGTACAAATCACCACACTGTGATTGTAAAAAAATACATATAATATTCATTTATTGTGCAAAAATCAGTTTATTTTCATGAATCGTTATACATACCTATAACGATTATTTAAAAACTGAATTCCTCGTCCCTAGATTATACAAAAATTATATATAACTTGCCCTAGTTGCTAAGAGCATGAAGAAATATAGCATAGATTGGACCGGGGAGCCGACCATTTCCCCTCTTCCCTTATTTTTGGTATACGGTACGATCTCGTTGCTACCGGGCCTTATCAGCCCATTATTTGGTAATAACGGTATGCAAGGCATCTAACACAACTAATAAAACCTCCATGAACAGAAATGGGTGACATATTTTATAAGATTTGACAGTATCCAAGAAGAATCTTCAGATTCAGAATCATTAAACGGCAATTAAGCCACTAGTATTGGGTTGCCTATAATTATTTTTCTGTGAATGTACTCGTAAACCTCTATCCGTTAGTATGCGATTCATTAATGGACGCACCATGGCCCAAATCGGGACACAGTTCTTTAACACGTAATGTTAATAATCAGTGAACATTATTAATTACGCTCAAATGCTTAAGTTTCAGTACAGGTAAAAGTACATATGAGCTGTACTTTTAATTGTTAGTACAATCGGCATCAAATAGATAGTGACGGCCAATGTGACCAAATATAGTTATAGGATCTAAATGTGAACGAATAAGGTCAGGTGAGGCATATAAGGCCCACCTTTATATTAACTGAAATAGTTTTATTAATAATCAGGCTATTATGACCAAACCAATTCAATATATATTTCTCATTTGTTCATGTTTCTTACACTGTTACTGTTACCGACACAAACACCAGAGAGGAGGAGATCAAAATACGCATCCAAAACGCCCTGCGGTGCAGTGCAGCCCTCCACAAAGTGTTGGTGTCCGGGCTTCTCAGCAAACATACAAAGTTACGGATATATAAAACCGTTATACGGCCTATCCTAATGTATGGCTGTGAGGCCTGGTCCCTAACACTAAAAGAAGAAGGTCAGCTCCTGGTAGCAGAGAGAAAAGTTTATCGCAAGATCCTGGGACCTATTCAGAGAGATGTCGGCACCTGGAGGAACTGGAAAAATGTCGAGATCGAGGAGTTAGTGGCCGAACCCAATATCATCGGCGAAACGAAAGCGCACAGACTTCGCTGGTTCGGTCACCTACTCTGAATGGGAGAGGATCGGGCTGTCAAGAAGGCATTCTTGGGACGACCGACTGGTAGCCGTCCGGTGGGTCGGCCCAGGTATCGCTGTGAAGACAGTGTGGCGGCGGATCTACTTCAGCTTCGCGTCAGTAACTGGCAGGAAGTTGCGCAGGATCGGGACAGGTGGCACGCTCTCGTTTCGGAGGCCAAGACTCTCTTTGGATCGCTGAGCCAAAATAGTTAGTTCATGTTTCTTAATATACCAAAATAGTTATAAAAATATTCCGGCGCTTTTGAAAAATCCATTTTATAAAAAAAACATACCATGTTGGTTCGGAACCGGGCCTTGTTACTGGCACTGACAGTGGGCCTTCTTACAATTAGTCATAGTACAAGTTCAAGAATAACAGAAAATACTACCGGGCCTTATTAGCTTTTATCATGAATTCATTTCATCTTAAATTTAAAATGGTCTATAGTAAAATACGGCCTACATGAGTCATGGAAAAAAATTGTATTTTATTTAGTACCTATATGTTGTTCAAAATCTTCAGTAAGCTAACTTATAAATGTCTATCTATTATAATTAATCTAGATTGACAGTTTACTTAGCAAATTGTACTTTTACCTTTAGGTTTTATGTCGGAAATATTTCACCCAATTTGTACTGAAACATAAGCATTTGAGCGTAATTAATGATGTTTACTGATTGTTAATCTTAAATATACCTATTATGTAGGGCACTTAAATTATTTTAGCGGACCAAGCGGATGTGTATGTTTGTGGACCACTTTTTTATTTAAATAATTAAATTGTAATTCATTCAAAAAAAGTTATTACAATTAGGGATTTAGATACCTCACCTACCTTATTACAAAGCATTACAAAAATGTCCAAAGGCCAAAGCCACGCCGATAAGACATAAGACCTCATAAACGACTTCATAAATATAAACGTTCACTGAAAAAACCCAAATTCATTTCTGATAATTTTATTTCGTTACTGAGTTATCGTTTTGCACCGAATATCAATGAAATAAAAGCACGTTGTTGTTTGATAGATACATTTATATAAACATCGTCACATGAAACCAATATAGGCACTCGTAAACCAGACCACTGCGATGCTACTGGCTTTAAATATCGTTCTTTCAACTGATGATATAGCCACAAAAACCCGCTGAAACTGCAGGTCGAGTCTTGATTTCAATTTCTTGATGATATATCATTGCATTAACTTTCAAAGCACATGATAGCTCTTAGAATAGCAACAAAACTGGTTGAAACTAAGAATTTTATTGCTGAAATTATGTGAACAACATTGCTTCGTCTTCATAAATAAAATTTTAATAGTTTATATTGTTTAGGCTAAAATGTGAAGAATTTTGTTGATAAATTGTTTATCTAGTATATTGACATTATGTCATATATGTTTTTAAAATGACGTAATATGAATACCAGCACAATGAAAATTTATTCCAATAAGAAATAACAATTCTTCAAACTTTTTTCATTTTAAGTGAATTAGGAAGAAGCTAATTACACTGATTTGGTTGTATTAATATATTTTATTAAATAATTTGTCATATTTTTTAAGTATTAAGACTTGTGAATAAAAATAAATCTAAATTTTAATGACTCTAGATCTCCGTGTGACGTTATTTATTTACCCTATATATTTTGAACACAGTTTTTCACTGGTATCATCATTCGTATACGGACATGAATTTCTGTCAATATATATGCCAAATCGAACTGTCAACTTGGGAGAAAGAAGTACGCGTCCGCTTCCAACGGCCCACAGCGGGCATCTGAGGAGAAGGAGAATTTGACAGATATGGCGGATGTATGGAAATTATACGAAAGTTTACGTTTACGATTGAATTTCTCTGTAGCCTTTAAGAGGAAAAATAGGAAAAGCCTGATTCGTTGTAGTCCAGTTATCTGGCTTTCGAAATCACTCGATTTTATAGCATGAGCATCGATTTTTTTATACAAATTTTACTAAACGCTGACACTCGTTCATCACGTTTTAGGTACAACTTTGCATAAGTGTATTTATTATATTGTAAAACATTTCAGATTTTCAAGGGTGATTCGTTGTAAACACACTCTTTGGGATATTAATGACATTTATTATAATTTTTTTTATCAAGAGATGTGAACGCTAGCGACTAAACGGTGACTGCCTTTTTCGCTGATTTTGCTCGATGCAGTCTTAATGATCAAATCATTATGTATGGATTGGATCTCTGATATTTATAATATTGATGACATCGCCATACCTTGTCATGTCATTGCAAATGTCATGCACTGTTAGCTTGGTCCAATTCCAAACGCGTTTTAATGAGGACTGAATGATGTTATAGATATATTTCCATTTATTAAAATTGAACACTACGTTCTTAGCGCTAAGGTTCAACTTCAAATAACATGATATTTTAATTTAAGCACGTATAAATTATGTTGACAGAATCGTTGCACTATATCTGTGAGTCTCTGGTGGTTGCACAACACGTAGCCAAAACGTGATATTATTTAAATTGGACCCTAAGGTCCTAGTGCTTAGGTTCAAATTCAAATAACATGTTAAGATGTTAAGCACTTAAATGTGTTCACAGAATCGAAATTGCACTCTACGGTCTTAGTGCTAAGGTTCAACTTCAAGTAACTATGTATGTAAGAATTAAAACATGTATAAAATCTGTTCACAGAGTCGTTGCACTACATCTGCGAGTCGCTGGTGGTGGCCCGGGATGTGGCTAAATTGCCACCAATTCCTTTCCATAGCGGTGTCAAATTGGAGAGGCGGAAATCTAAGGTAAATGACTGTTGATTTATTCTTAACCAATTGATCTCATGACACAACGGGCTAAACGATATTACTAGAGATGCAACGGATAGTTGTTTGGTTGTTTGGCAAATTGTCGGTTGTCGATAAAGTTGATTTCAAATTGAAACATTATGGAAATAGCGACTTATTGACAATGGAAAATAAGCACCCTCTTGGCTGAAAACGACACATAAGACGTATTTGACCTTTTTATAGATTTAATATCTGAGAGACCGAGCTTTGCTCGGAAAACATAAAAACTCAAAAGCGCGCGTTTTTAGAGATAAGACCTAGCTAGATCGATTTTTCGCCCCCCCCCGAAAATCAAATCAAATTATATCAAATTTCATCGAAATCGTTAGAGCCATTTCCCCGAGATCCCCGAAGTATACAGTACCGGTCAAAAGTTTAAGTTCACTCTGCGAAATAAGGTTATCATATTGAATTATGTTCAAATATAGAATATGTTTTGAATTTCAAACGTTTAATTGTTTCCACGACTACCAAATAACAATAAAAATACCTCTTGGAGGAATCGTTTTATGTTATTCGGAAAATTTGATCCATTTAATATTTTTGTTCCGTATTTCCTATGAGATTTCGTGAAGTTAGAAATCATTTAAAATGGGTCGCAAAGCCGATTTTAGTGTCGAAACTCGTGCTGTTATTGTAACTCTGTCAAATGAGGGCTACACGACGCGGAAAATCGCTGAAAAAATTAAGGTTTCTCAAACCGCTGTCGTGAGTACTTTGAAACGAAAACAAAAAACCGGTCTTAATTGCAGTCGATCTCGATCAGGTAGGCCAAAAGTCACGTCTAAAAGCGAAGACCAATTTATTTGCGTGCAGAGCAAACGCCAACGTACTCTAACTGCTCCAGAAATTTGCGAAGAACTCAACGCCACCCGAGAACAGCGAGTATCGGTTTCGACAGTGCAACGGCGTCTGCGAAACTATGGTCTAAAAGGTCGTATTGCTGCCAAAAAACCCTTGTTACGTAGTCAGAATAAAGTTAAGAGGTTGAAATGGGCCCAGAAACACAAAAACTGGACGTCTGAACAGTGGTCTAAAGTTTTATTTTCTGACGAATCGAAGTTTGAAATTTTTGGAGGGAGACGTCGTCAATATGTTCGACGACAAGTAGGCGAACGAATGATAAAGCAATGCGTGATGCCAACAGTGAAGCACGGTGGAGGATCAGTTATGGTCTGGGGATGCTTTGCGGGTGATAAAGTTGGTGATCTCGTGAGAGTCAATGGCATAATGGATAAGAAAATGTATCATAACATTTTGCAACGTCACGCTTTTCCATCTGGAAAACGGATTGTAGGCAGAGGTTTTGTTTTCCAACAAGACAACGATCCCAAGCATACGTCGAAGTTGTGCAAAAACTACATTTCATCCAAAGAGAACCAAAAAGAATTAAAATATATGGATTGGCCTCCTCAATCGCCCGACCTCAATCCGATTGAGTTGTTATGGGATGAATTGGACAGGAGTGTGAGAAAAATGCGGCCAACTAATAAAGAACAGCTATGGGAATACCTATACATTTGTTGGAATAAAATTTCGACATCAACACTGCAAAAACTAATTACGCGAATGCCGAAAGTGTGTATGGCAGCATTGAAAGCAAAAGGCGGATATTTTGAAGAGTCTAAAGTTGGCAAAAACTGATCTTTTTTATTTAATTGTGGTTTTAAATTAGAGAATTACCTTTAATTTATTATGTAATAAAAGATTATTAAATACTTTTATTAGTACATTGTGTTATAGCTTCATTTAACCGAATTTACAGAGTGAACTTAAACTTTTGACCGGTACTGTATACAGGGTGAAATTTAAATCACTGGCCATATTCATTCCCGGCACTAGGTTACACTTAAGGAATATATTTAGCGAAAAAAAAGAGTACACTTTTTTTTAATTTTCATTTTTCAATTTTTAAATATTTTCCACGAGTCGTGGTCACCCTATTACCACAAATGTAAACAAACCTAATAGTAGGTTTTAACAACAACATCAGCAAAACCCTTATCTGACCTTCACTAAACCTTATAATCGTTGCAATAGGGTCCACCCAGTTAGTGTTGGCGATGGTAGGCAGGTTTATCAATTTCGAGGGTAGTCTAAACTAAACCATTCCGCGCTAGCGGTAAACATAACGGTAAGCATAAATGATTAGTCACACGTCATTCGCCAACCTTAAAATAATAATCGCGCGCGTACTAAGGTTAAAAAAAATGTTTTCGAACCGGGAATATTACGAAGTGGTACGGTGTTATTTATTAAGTGGTGAGTGTTTACGTGGTGCACAAAGATTATACGAAATGGAATCCGTTCCACGCCTTCGCAGACAAGGATTGAATCCAAGAGTACCATCTCGTGGGACTTTCGTTAATTGCGTCGATTTTTAATCAAATGTACGTAAGTTGATTAAATTTTTTAAATACGCCTGAATGCAAAGATTTCTAACCTAGTTTTTACTCATTGTTTTTAAGCCACGGACGTTTTGTTAATAATCATTAGTCAGAGATAACATTTTTGATTAAAAATGGGTTGCCTTTGCATTTTGACGGTTCTAAGCCCGTTAATATGAAAGGAAAAATTAGCAACTTATGTAGGTAATCTCGCTGCAATAGGGTTCATAATTGGTGACGCGATTGCAAACAGCGGGAGGGGCGGGGTGTCAATAACCTTAACTGATAAGAGAGAAGCGGGTGTAGTGGGTAGTTGTCGGTTCACCATAACGTACGAGGTTTTTAGGACAACTTGATGATGAGTTATTTCGAAAAAAATGTACTGAGCGGTATTAAAAGAAATAACACGTGTTTAATATTTTTTCGAGTTCTTTCGGTTGTTTCAATTTGGCCAGTGAATTAAATTTCATCCTGTATATATAAATAAATATACAAGAATTGCTCATTTAAAGGTATAAGATTAATTCATTTTATACGTGTTTATAGATCCATCCAACGCAAGCCGCGTCGAGTGGCGCTAGATCCTCGCTATACTTGGATTTGTCTCGCCTCCCCACTATCACTCGGAACGTGAGCGAGACGCAGCTAGTCGCCGACATACGAAGCGTTGGTAAGTATGAGTGAATAAGCAAATACAATATTCTTGTAAATGTATACCGGTTGTGGTCTGTAATACGAGCAAATAATTAAAACATAGATTGTACTCCTCAAACGGTGACACTTTTGTTCAACAACTTTAAAAAAATATGAAGTATTTAGACTCCCTATTTTTCATACAAAATAAATATTATCTTCAATGGACGCCATCGCCACGCCATATTGTGATTAACGTTGCTTGTCACGCCTTAAACATAACAAAATTCGCGATACATTGCGTATTAGAATAAACTTTAAAGTGTATCAAAAATCAAACCACAAGTTATTTTTAAAATTTTTAAAAGCCTACAGTTAAATTTTTTGCTCATATTACAGGCCACACCCGGTATTATGTTGATCAAGGAGTTACTGATCATCCATACTAATATTATAAAGGCGAAAGTGTGTCTGTCTGTTACCTCTTCACGCTTAAGCCGCTGAGCGGCTACCGCGAAAACCGAAATTCGCAAATTGCGGGGATCTTTCTCTTTTACTCCAATGAAGGCGTAATTAGAGTGACAGAGAAAAATCCCCGCAATTTGCGAACTTCGATTTTCGCGGTTATAGCTCTGAACCGATTTAGCTGAAATTTGGTATGGAGATAGTTTGAATCCCGGGGAAGGAGATAGGATAGTTTTTTATGTCGGAAATCATCCCTGAAGAGAGTGCAAAGGGGGGTGGAATTGAAAGAGTTCATGAATTGCCTAATAATTGAAGTAAGCAATGCGCGAATTGAATGATTGCTATTAGCATTATTATTATTAAAAAAATAAAGTAACAATGCACTTTATTACACTTGTAACACGGTTTATCGTCCAATAATTTCAATAGTGTTAGTTAGTGACTTTTGCTTGTCACCCGACGAAATAATAGTACTAGGTACAGAAGATTCACTCTCTAACCAAACGTGTTACGATTAGGACAAATATGACCGTTAGGTGGAGCAAGCGCCACGCACGGCCTGTAGCTAGCCACCAAAATTGGTGTGGAACGGTTGTACTTGTAGCTACTTGTTGCAAAGCGACGAAATCGTGGAGTGAGCCACGCCTGATCGTGTAATGTTTTCATCTACCCTCAACTGGCATAAGGAGCCATTTGAAGGTAGATCTTGTTTACTTTTATTTAGGGTTCCGTACCCAAAGGGTAAAACGGGACCCTATTACTAAGACTTCGCTGTCCGTCCGTCTGTCTGTCACCAGGCTGTATCTCACGAACCGTGATAGCTAGACAGTTGAAATTTTCACAGATGATGTATTTCTGTTGCCGCTATAACAACAAATACTAAAAACAGAATAAAATAAAGATTTAAATGGGGCTCCCATACAACAAACGTGATTTTTGACCAAAGTTAAGCAACGTCGGGAGTGGTCAGTACTTGGATGGGTGGCCGTTTTTTTTTTGCTTTTTTTTTTGCATTATGGTACGGAACCCTTCGTGCGCGAGTCCGACTCGCACTTTGCCCGGTTTTTAAATACCTAAAGATAGAGAGTATTGAACCATCCCTACCCTATCCCCTCCAGATCACGTCCAACCACAGACCTCCGGAGTGTTGTACCAAATCGTGCGTTGCTCTAAAACGCTGCCGCGACGCACTCGCTCTTACCCGTCAAATGCGAGAGAAGGCGAGACGAACGTTAGTAAACTAGTCGACTGTTGATTTAACCGAACCAACCCTTACCTATATCCCATCCAGATGAACCTCAGACCTCGACCGAGGAAGTGTTATACCAAATCGTGCGTTGCTCTAAAAGGCCGCCGCGACGCACTCGCTCTTAACCGTCAAATGCGAGAGAAGGCGAGACGAACGTTAGTAAACACAACAAGCACAGTACCGCCTTTACCATGCGGGCACACGGGCCCCGTGCCCAGGGCCCCGAAGAACAGACAGTACGCGGTATACTGTATGTAACTGAACGAAAAGCAATTACAAAAGGCCGGGCCAAACACAGAGCGCGACGCAGCGCCGCGTGATGCCTGGTCAAACAGGGCGCGCGCCGATCGCGCCGGCCTCACGCTCTCAACACGCCCTCAAGGCGCGCGTGATCGCGGCGCACCGCTCGCTGCCTAACGTCCGACCCGACTGATGTGACCCAGCGCGACGCGGCGGCCCGCCGCGCGGACGCAAGGGACGGCGCGGCGCGGGGCGCGACAGAAGCGGGGCGTGATACCGGCGGGACGCAGTCTGTTTGACGTCGGTAACCTGTTAGCATGTGCCGCGGTCGCGCGGCGCGGACGCGGCGCTACGTCGCGCCGTATGTTTGACCAAGCCTTAAATCGCGAAAATAAAATTGACTCTCCCATAGGAAATTTCAACATCAAAACAGCAAAATGTGTGAAACATCCAAATTTTACTTCCGCGTTTTCGGGGCTGGCCCCATAGTAAAAGTTGCTCAGTATGACCTAAACAGTAACGGGTTTGAGTAATTGCTTTTCATTAATTTACATACTGTATTTGATTGCTCATAAATCTCATAATAAGTAGAAGATCATAGTAGAAAAATGTTAGTTTGATTCGCTTTATTTACTTTCCAAAAGGGAACATGGCGGCGGCGGTAACCATTGGTTGGGGTTGGAGCGAGACACAGCGGTCGGACCTTTCGTTCCAACCTATGGTTGCCGCCGTCGCCAGTCGCGCAATGTAATGGCCGAGCCGGTATACATACCCCGCATACCACAGCAGCTACAACTATTTTCTTCAAGAATGGCAAAATTCAAAATCCATCAACTTTAAAGAGATTCCAATGAACTTACAAAATTTCATCATTCCAGGATCCAAAGCCCTGACCAACATGTCAGAGCAGTTCAGCAAGCTAAACAAGCTGTCTCACTCCCTCAACGCCCGCGCGCGACCCAGCCTCCAGCTCAAATTCGACCAGAGCTCGTCCAAAACCAAGAAAATCTTCACATTGGGCGGCAAAACTGAAACTAGGAAGAAGGGAAGCCTCTCTGACGGAATGTCCAGTGATTATTCGTCCGATGATGAAAATAGGACGAATATCTTCGAACCTACGTTAGATAATTTCGAGAATACTCAGCACTACATAGGCTCACAGCAAAAGGAAAAAGATGATTGCGAACTTATTCAAAATCCTTTATATTCCTCTAAAATCGAGCCTAATGAACAATTTGACCCTAGCGTTGTCATAACTACGCCAGTCGAAAAGCAAAGTATAAAAACCCCAAGCAATACAAATAAGAAGAACCCATTCGATTTGGAAGCTGACACGTGTTCGAACCATTCAAAAACGCCAGAAATCCAAGTGCAAAACGAGAGTGAATACTCGAAACCTGTACCGCCAAATTCTTTAGTACTTTCTCAGAAATTATCACACAGTTCCAGCGATATTATTACAGATAACCCTTGTCTAAGTGCAGAGGGGGTAAATTATCATAGGTCTAATTCTCAGCACGAAATAACGTTGAATATAGCGCAGAGCCACAGTGAGTCCGCGTTGAGACAGTTCAAGAATATAGCGAGTCCTGCGAGTGCTACTAAGGATATGGTATTGTCGCCGCTGACGAAGTTGGCTAAGGGCGTGCAGAACTTAGGTGCGAATTTGGATCCGAGGAAAATTAAGGTAAGATATTCATTCAAATACCATCAATACATCATTCGTTTTATACATTGAAATGCTGCACTATCCTCCTAAGGCCCAGGTGGCCAATGAAAAATCCAAATTTTGCCACTGAAATTCGAACCTTTAGTGTAGAAAATAGAGTTGATTTTGCGTTTTTGAAAAATTGAAGGAAACAAAGCAAAAGCGTCTCTGTTCCAATTGAATAGAATTTGAATAGTAATAATAGTTCAATGACTATAATATTTTAGTTATATACAATATCGTTAACTAAACAATCTAATGACTATACCATAGTCAAATAATTCCTACTAAAACGTTACAAAGTAGACATGCGCGAAACAGTGCTTCGAAAAGTGATGCTATATCACATCACTTTTCCGAACACGTAATGGTACACTGAGATATCACATCACTCATCACTCGAAACATGCCCCGAACGTGAAACAGCGCTCGGGCGCGCGCGAGACGGCCACATTACAGCTATCTCTTACAGCGCATACAGCACTCTAGTGATTCTAGGGCGTCTCGGATCCGTATCGGCGATCGATCTATTTATTACGCGTTGCGTTTTGTCACCTTTATGTGAAAGATTTTTTGTTAGTTCTTATAAATTATAAAATAATGTAATTATGTAATATGTATGTAAGTTTCGGAGGTAGATAATTGCCTATGGAGCTTCCCGATATGGCGAGTATTCTATAACAATGCGTACATTTTGCTCGCTTTGGTTCTGTCTCCGTAAAGTGGTTCGTTTATAGCCATTTTTTTAAATAGGTCAATCAAGTTAAAGTCACCAATAGTCCGTAAAAAAGCGATTGCTCACCAGCACTAATACATTATCAGAATATTGCCATAACGAAACTATTATTTACACTTTTCACAATTTAATTTAACTATATTTGTAATTTAGTTCAATTAGTCTTTATAAACAACTCGAATTTCTACAGTCAGTCTCGATATGCACTAATTCACAATTAAATTAAAGGATAAACAAGTATTAACTCGTACCTACTTAGTTTGCCGCGAACCGCGAAAGTCAAGCAAACTATCAAACATTTCACAACAATAATAATAAACGGTTTTCGTCAAATTCAAAATCGCAAATAAATTACTCCATTTGACCGCGTCCTTCTTCTATTATAAGAAAACATTTTAAGCTCTACGCGGACGCATTAGAGTTTTAAATCTATTGCAGAAAATCATATTCTTAAAAATATTAGTGAGTGACAACTTAAACCGCGGCGATCGGCCGAGCGGACCTATCCGAATGGTTCCGAAGATAGCCGAAAGCATCGCAGAGCGAGAGCGAGCGAGCACTGAGTGCGAGTGCGAGCGAGATAACAAAGCAATGATGGCATGGCATGGCGAACAAACATGACACTATCACAAGTGACATTACACATTACGCGCTCCGTGCGTAGACTTGAACTGACCGTTCATATCAGCAAGTCAATGTATTTGGAATTGAATCCATTTCGCGCGCTTCGGCCGGTCGTTGGCGCTCGCGCGCTCGGTGCAGCTCGCGTGATGCGTGATGTTTGAAGTACTGGTTGATTTCGCGGAGAGATACGTAATGCCATATTACGTGTTCGAGAGATATCTCATTTGTGATATTACGAGCATTACTTACACATGTCTATTACAAAGTATTGCAAAATAGGCAAATTTGGCAGTTAAAGTTGATGGGTCTGTACGGCACCGTATTCAGTTTTCCAAGCGTTAATGTATGACGAATCAGACATCACAAAACAGCGCCAACTACCTTGGCTACTGATTTTGTAACTACTGTTATTATCTAGCGCTACTTTATGAGCCTAATATCTCCCTAACTTTGCATAAGACTGTGGTTCACAACACAAATTAAAAGCACCTAGGCAATAAAAAATTGGCATGTACTCGTATTTTAACTTCAAACGTGTATAAACACAATTGAAATTTATAATATTGTCAACAGGGCCCAGGTACCGCGGTGAAGCATATAACCGATCAGCAGTACGAGGAACACAGAAAACTGCAAGAAAAATGGCGAGATTGCAACACTCGTCTCGTTGCGCTGTGAGTTACCTAACGAAACCACAACATCGCTGTGAGTGACCCGACCTTTATATCACAAAGGCACCGTGGGTGACTCCACGTTTATACCACAACGTCGCGCCATGAGTTACCTAACGATATCACAACGTCGCTGTGAGTGACTCGATGTTTATGCCACAGCGGCGCCGTGTGACCACACGTTTATAAGATAACTTCGCGCTGTGAGTTACCTAACAATATCACAACGTCGCTGTGAGTTACCCGACGGTTTTGCCACAGCGGCGCTGTGTGACCCCACGTTTATACCATAACGTCGCGCTGCGAGTTACCCAACGATACGACAACGTCGCTGTAAGTGACCCCACTAGTTTAGTATGCGAGCGCGACCATTTAGTTAATTTGCACCTGTAATTTTCACGTATTTTAATACGTGAGTGACCCGTTCTCGCGCAAGTATTGTTATTAAAATTGAGTCGTAGTATTGCTTACGAGTAATATTTTTAATAATTGAATATGCTTGATTAAAAAAATACATGTTAAAATTATTTTAGATAGTAGCAAAGTATTATTTCTTATAGAACTGCAGCAATTTTATGACAAAAGTGAGACTTTACCATAGATAATTCTTACACATAGATTATAGACGTGTGATTAGGCTTAGATTTAAAAACATTCCTTTTCCTCTGTCACAGTTTTCTTAATATGTATAACCTTTTTTAGACATGAGTTAAATTTTAAATACCTACTCAACACAACACAACACACAGTAACAGACAAACACACAACACACACACAGTGTTACACACACGTTAACAGTATTTAGCTGCTGATTGAGAAGTTAGCTCTAAATCTATTGTATGTATTAGTAATTACCTCACATTTCAACTTAACAGTATTAATCATTTTAATCTTAAAGTGTCATTCTATGGAACTTGCTAACTATGTAAACAAAACCACTGAATAATTAATAGTACTACCGTACAGAAAGGAAACTTCCTACAAAACCGAAGTTTGACGGCGGTTCAGCCGGCCTAGCCAAGGTTACAATCGCTATCGCTTCGACAACGAAAAGCATTATGTCTCTCTATCACTCTTCCATATTAGTGCGTGACAGTGACAGTTGCTTTTCGATCGCTACGGAGCGTGAGCGATTGGCATCTTGGCTACGCGGCCTGGGTCGAATCATGCTGTCCCTTTCTAATATATGGCACTATCCCTTTCGGCTATTTAGGGTTGTCAAAAATCAAGTGATTATCTTATCTGTGGTCGGAAAAGGAAGTCAAGTGGTGCCAACCCTAATAATTGCTAGGAGCAATGCTGAGCCGAATGGAGTCGAGTTTGACCGAAGTCAGGAGTTTCGCACCCCTGACAAAAGTCACTAGTAAATTCATCATTCAGAGACAATTTCAATATGGCGGTTTGTTTACATAGTTAGCAAGTTCCATAGAATGATACTTTAATATATCCTGCTATATTTCACATCCACATCTGCATCCGCATCAAGCTCCGCATCGATTTTATGCGGATGCGGATGTTGGAAATAATGCGGCACTTCCGCGGTAGCGAATATTCGCAACATCCCTGGTACTGACGTTATAACTGAATTGATAATTTATTTTCCTTATCTTAATTACTCATCATATACCCTCTAGACCGAGTTTAGAACAATTATTTCATGCAACCGATGATGCCAAAAATGCGGGGGTGCGCGGGACGAGGTGAGCGAAGTCCCGTGCCGTGATGGGTCCGTTCAAAGACACGGACGTCACACAAAGACACTTTCGACTCGAACGTGGAGTAAAATTACCGTATGCGTGGCAGAGGGGGTAGTGCGACTATGCTCTGTCTGGAGGATGTTTTGTCTGTGTCTCAATAATGAGTATGACACTCTTCACTTTGTACTGTTCAAATCTTTGCAAAGGGCTCTGTGTGGCAAATGTTTATGCAACTCATACTTTCACTGACATAGCCTATTTTACTTCGTCAGTGTAAACTTTAATACTCATTCTTAACTACCAGTCATAGACAAATTAAACCATTTTTAGCTAAAAAGCAATTAAAAACATGTATACTTGAAGCCCTATTTCGAAATTTATAAAAAAATGCCAGTTTCAGAGGCTCTTATTCTAAGAAAATCATCTGATTGAGTAAAACCTAGAAAAGTCTGCAGCGATTTTGATAGCCCACGCAGTGCAAGTGTTATTTTAAACATCAAATCTCTATGAAAATATGACGTATAAATAACACTTCCACTGCGTGGGCTATCAAAATCGCTGCAGACTTTTCTTGGTCTAACTCTAAATATACTTTAGCTAATTTAGCATTTTAATCGCAAGTCAATTGTAAAATTGAGTACTTATACCATGTAAGTTAGTTATACAGGGTGGAAAGATAAGTCGGGCCCTCGAGGGAAACTACCTTAAATCCTTAAGCTGGCTCATTTTACTTTAAGGAGACATTCCTTTATTTTTAAAAAGAAACAAAAGTGCATTCAAAGATTTTCTAAAACTCGCTTGCCTCGCCCGGGACTCGAACCGACTAAAATTCCAAAAAATAAAAACTCGCAATTTTATTCTACTACTAGTCGATACAGTTAATGTTAATGATAACATTTCTCCAAGAAACATTAGGTCTCACACTAGTCTGTCGTACAAAATATCCATAAAATTTAATATTTAGTACTTAAGATTTTTTTAGAAAAGCCAAGTTGTAGAAAAAGAGAAAAATACTTTGAATGCAGTTTTGTTTCTTTTTAAAAATAAAGGAATGTCTCCTTTAACTAAAATAAGCCAGCTTAAGGATTTAAGGTAGTTTCCCTCCAGGGCCCGACTTATCTTTCCACCCTGTATATAGGTATTTAGAGTTCTCTAACTTGTTCAAAGTTTTCTGTGTGTCCTAAAAATCGCGTCCTATTTTCCAATAAATGTTATCTTGATGTCTATCGTGTGTTGACCTCTAACATATTTTTTGTTATAAATAATCTAGATTTTCTTGATTCGACGTTTAAGCACTTTCCGCCTTGAGTCAACTATAAAATTATAAAGTTGATCAGATTTCACAAAATGTAATCAGAATAGAGGTCAATGCATTTTTGTACATTATGTAACAAAAATACGTAATTTAACTAAGCTGTACGGGTGCGTTCTAGTAATGCGGAAGCACTAAACAGTGTTGTCAGAACTAGAATGAGAAAACTGACAGTTTTTTGAAAAAAAAATACGGTTCTAGAAATTAAAAATTGTTTATCTGTACTATGAATACAGATATACGGTATTTCCATTTATAAATACATAATTTTCCTTTATGCCACAGTTGGAGAAATTACGTCTAACAGCAGCCGAACGCACCCTAACTTCTTTTAAAGTAGTAACACACTATCGCACCGCACCGCTAACTTGATGCGTCGCAGCCATAAGTGTGAGCCAGAAACAGATATCTCTTCCTCGCTCTCACTTATGGGTGCGACGCACCAAGGTCGCGGTGCGGTGCGATAGTCTGTTACCACTTTTAGACTAAAAGCAATGCACCAATTATTTAGCGCAATTTACGCGGCTGTCACACTGATGAGAATCCGCACGCTCCGGTGTGTGAGCGAGACGGCGCTATGCACGGATATATGGGTGTCCCGCTCGCACACCGGAGCGACGTGATCCGCATCCAACGTGAAGATCGCTTTAGGCTAAATATTTAGCATAATATTTATAACGAATGCTTCCTCTATAATGAATTGTTTCCGTCTTGTGCCAGTTTAAAGCAATAATCATGCAAACGAATTTAAGTTAGCTCTTATTTTTTAATGGTTGGAGATTTCTGTGAAACATATGTGACCCGATTGAATAATTTCTTAATTTTATTGACAATATATTGTTAAGTTTGTTTACACCATAGAGGGACAATAATATAGAGAGGACATGGGGGAGGGGCCAAATGACCGAACGAGATACACTTATGGAACTTTCAGTAGGAGTAGCAGAGAAAGCGGTATTATTGCTTGTCCTTGTCACAGTCTCACTTTTTGTTTGTTCCCCACTAGAGATGGGTAGTGAGTAAATACTCACGGGTAAATACCGAGTAAATACTCAGTATTTACTCAATATACCCGTATTTACTCGTTTATACCCAAATTGGTGGGTATAAACTATTTAGAGTGCTGAAAGGGGCATATAAATTTGAAATATAGGTGTATTTTGTAAGCCGCTACTGAATTAAGTACTCAAAATTGTAAGAAATGTATTTTTAAAAGGGGCACTCCATACATGTAACTAATTGTCACAAAAAAAAATCTCAGAAACCACCAACGTGTTGCACATCATTAAATGGGTCTTTAAAAATAACTGGAATGTTTCTAAGAACATTTTTGGATAAAATGAATATTTTTGGAAAAAAACTTTTTCGGAAGGCCAAAATAATGTTTATCTTTCTATAACTTACGAAACAAAGTTCAGAAAAAATATGAAAACATGTCGAGAGATTAGCCGTATAATAGAGTACAAAAAACAATATTTTGAACATCATCGGTTGAGCCATTTTTGAGTTTTCTTTAAAAACCCTTAATAAAAGGTCGTAAGTGCCGCGTAAACACGCACTTTTGCGCGACTTGCACTTATCTAGAACATCGGTAGAATATAAGTACTCATATTTTTAAAGTAAATACCTTCTTATTTAAAACAAAATTGTTAACAAAATTTGCCTCTCACTAATAACTACCTTTTTTGTCAAAATTAAGCGTCCTCTCTATGCTTTTTATTTTATAGATATTGTTAATACACGTTAGCACTCTTCGATAAAAGACAATTTTGTTCTAAAATCTCTTTTTTTGAATATTTTATAAGCAATCGTTTTTACCCACCTAAATGAGTAAATACGGGTATTTATCGGGTGCTTTGAGTAAATACCGAGTAAATACTCAGTATTTACTCACCCCTACCCATCTCTATTCCCCACCAAAAATTTAGTATGGTTTAAGGTGGGCAACAAATAACCCGACCGAATTACGTAGATTGTTTTTGGTATGTTGTCAGGAATGTTAAAACGTGTTTTTAATATTGTCGCATTGCGTATGTTTTGTCCCTCACGGAGGCACGCGTATACTACTTCTATAGGATGCTACTTCTATGGTTTACACACATGGTCGTAACATGCGGTTCCTGAACACATCATAGAAGGCTTATAATGTGTGCAGATAAAACAGTGTGTGTAACAGTACATAATTAGGCATTAACCCTTTTCCAGGCCCCGACAATCTACGGTTTTTCCAAAAAATCCAAATATATTCAAATGAATCCAGCTTTGCTGATTAATTTGAAGACAAGTCACTTTCGGAAAGTCGAATCTAATTTGAGCCTTAAATCGAATTACTAAGGTTGAAATTCTATTGGCGCGTATGTGGTCGATAAATCGTACTATGCCTAAAAAGGGTTAAACACTCATGTGATCATTGTGATCCTTCCTATTATGAAATACTCGCACTCAAATTTTAATGCCTTTCATTATTTGTGATGTTTCATGGCACAAGGTACCTTATGGCGATTGGCGCTTACGTCGCATGGCGCCGCAATAATATTGGAGCGGCGTTAATAATGGCGTAAGCGCCAACCGCCATAAGATAACTTTACCCGCGGTACGTCACATTTAGGAGTTACATATATTAATATACAACTATTATGTGCCCATCAGTAATAGCTTTTATTTATAGTATTCTTGAGATTTATTGGACTTTTCTTGCTATATTTCAAGTGTCACAGAAGTCTCCAACTATATATGTATATGATTTCATATTTACTGTAATAATGTTGTTAAAAATGTATCAATTCAATAACCGATGTTCTAAATGTGTATAATGTTGAAATTGTTTCCGTGTAACATGTATGTAACAAATGTACCTATTATAGCGAATTGAAGTTGTATTATAACTGTAGAAGTATATATAGGTTAGGTAACCAAACTGACGCTTTTGTGGAAATTGTCGATTATATATATATCGGACTATTTCATAGACAAAAAATATAACGACGATTAAGAATCAATACTGTCTAAGTAACAAATAATTTAAAATTTAGACAATTATGGCATGCTATTTATAATGGCACGTTATTTTTTTCTGCACCTAACTGCATTAAAAGGTAAACAACGTCAAAAATGTTACTTAGACAGTATTGATTCTTAAGCGTCGATAAGACGCTTAGCCCCACTTATTTTGCAAGTTCGGTAACTGTTTAAGCGTGAACCCAGTGTCAAATTGTACTGGTAACCACGATAACTCCGGGTTTTAACCGGTTAGCTCCGAGTTAATGAATGGTGCAAGTGGCCTTTAATGGCCCTCACAAACGTCACCAATAATCGCATGCGATTTGCAATATATAGCCGGTCAAACAAGTTTGTCAGTGTAAAAGGCGCGAAATTCAAATTTTCTGTGCAAAGCTTACCCTTCACGCCTACATTTTTTTAAATTTGCCGCTTTTTTCTACTGACGGAAATTGGTTAACAGTAAAATTTTAAATAAGATCACAATCGCGCCAGTTTGGTTACCACAAAACGTACCTAATAGCTAAGTTATTCTAAGGCCCGTAGATTTGTAATAGCTTTGTATTAGAGGTTGACTTGCCGTGTAGAGGGCATATTATGGACGCTGCTATCGGCTTGACAAAGCAGATGTCACTTTTTAACAACGCGCGTGTGAAAGAGTCGAACTCTGTCATTATAACGCTGTCACGTAGAAAACTACGACCATCATAGCCGAATAGGCCCCATAGCGGCTATATAGCATATCTTCGCCGCACGATATTTGCTAATAGCAATAGCAATATTACAATGTTAAAATGTCGCCACAATAAAAAAATACGTGCGTGTGATGTGTAATCAACACTTTTTTATAGTTTTTCTGCCTTTTTATCGACACCTTTATAGCGAAAGAGATAAGATAGAGTATCGAAGTGTTTTTTCTCTGTCCTCTTAAAATTTGACAAAATATTAATAACACTTGTTCATTTATAATTAGGTAACATTGAACATTACTTTGATAAATTTCTTCTACATTTTTGTTTTCGAGCTTAATCTTAAGTTGAATTGTTTATTGTATTAAATATTTAATTTATTCATGTTGTATTTCAGATACAACACAAATACAGATTCGCCTGTGATTTATGTACAATTGATTTGTAAAATGACATTTTATTATTTATTTTAATTATTTATAATGATGAAATATAAATAAAAGTTGCTTTGACAAACTTCGTTTTTTTTTATAGCGTGTATAGTTTGGGCAACCACTAAAAAAGGCGGGAAATAAAAATGTCTTAACACGTTCGCGGACGCGGATTGCATAGCATCCGTTTTTGCACTACTCCTGGTGACGCGCATGCTATAGCATCCGTTATTCGTTTTAAATTTCTGCATTGAAATGCTTATCAATCCGCTTTACCACAGTATAATATTATTCACCAACTTTTCCTCTACTAGTCACCAGATTCAAAGTTTGCATACTGCCATTTTACATACTTTTATCGAAGTTAAAAATTATCCTGTGAGGTCTCCAATTGGGCCCCCCTTTCTCTGACGCAGATGCTATAGCATTCGTCTTTGTATGGCAGCTCCCTTAGTAGCCCGGCAGGTGCGTCTGGGAGTAGTCACGTGCAATTTGGGTGATTTTCGTGCGCGATAGCCATTTTTACGGATTGTTTATAACATCATAATTAATGTTTTTCTTACAATTTCTTTAAGTTTTTCAATGTGTTTTAATTAACAAACATGTTTACTTGTGGTTTATTGTGCTACAATCAAATTTTGATAACGGTGAATGTGAAAAAGTGAAGCATGAATGTGTATACCTATCATTCAAGTAATTACGTTACTAGTCATAGTTTTGATGATATAATTGTGAATTATAAGCCTGCTGGCGCCCAATGATCACCTCTTACAAGGTAAGAACGTTTATGACAAGTACCTATTGTGGCATAATTCTTGTATATTTCACACCTTATGTTTGGTGCAGATGCATCCGAAAAAGAATATAATCTACAAATATTCAATTCTATAATAAAATTAAATACCAAGATGCAGTTGAATATCTTCATAATATTGACTACTCATTTATCACAAGTACAGCCGATGTTAACCAAGCATTTGCTCAGTTTGTTGACACATTATCTACGGCTATAAAAATTAACTCTAAATCTTGCCCGGTACCTTGTAGGAAGAGAACACTTAAACCTTGGCTAACGCCAGGTCTTTTACGGTGCATTCGCCATAGAGACCGTCTTCACAAAAAAAGTCAAAATGATCCAAATAATGAAGTTCTACTCATTTCATACAAGCGATATCGTAATTATTGTAACTCTCTTCTAAGAAAACTGAGACAAGAACATGATAGGACGTTGTTGCAGTGTGCTAAGTCAAATAAGGAAACATGGACGGCCATTCAATCAATAGTTAACTACAAAAAACTGCCAAGCTCAGCTCATGAATTAATTAGCTCAGGAAACAAGGCTTCTGGTGATATTGAACTTGTCAGTGATTACTTTTCTAAGATTGGTCAACAGTTGGCTGAAGCAATAACAAATAATAGTGCAAATTTAACTATACACAGTGTTGCAATGCCAAGAGCTTTACAATCCATAGTTTTATTGCCACCGGAGGAAGCTGAAATAGAATCCTTAATACTTAGTCTTAAAACTGACTGTGCTACTGGTTGGGATCTTATACCAGCAAAACTGCTTAAACTTGCAAAAAATGTAATTGTTAATCCTCTCACAAAACTTATTAAAATGTGTTTTAAACAGGGGGTCTTCCCTGCGGCACTTAAAAGATCCTTAATTACACCTGTTCATAAAGGAGGAAGCAAAGACAATGTTGCTAACTACAGGCCAATCTCAGTTTTGTCATCATTGTCAAAAATCCTTGAAAAAGCTCTAAATAACCGACTTGTCAAATACTTGGAACACCACAAAACTTTAGCAAATTGTCAATTTGGATTCAGGCCAGGCAAGAGCACGGAAGACGCCGTCAGTGCTTTGACAGATCACGTTACTACCCTACTAGATGCAAAAAAAAAATGCCTGGGCGTTTTCCTTGATCTTGCCAAGGCATTTGACACTGTCTCGATTCCACAGCTTATCCGCAAGCTGGAGTGTATTGGCATAAGGGAAAGGGCTCACATGATTTTCAGTGACTTCCTGGTCAATCGTACACAACAAGTTAAAATAGGAAACACTGTTAGTAAGGATGCCCCTGTCATTTATGGTGTGCCCCAGGGCAGTATACTGGGACCCAGTTTGTTTCTGATTTACATAAATGACCTGTGTCAATTATCGCTTACAAAAGGTAAAATCTTCACTTATGCTGATGACACCTCTATAATTTTCCATGGAGATACATGGGAGGAAGTGTATAGTAATGCTGAGATAGGACTCCATAAAATCAGTAGCTGGTTACAAAGAAATCTACTTACCCTAAACTTAAGTAAGACCACATATTTACAATTTTCTTTAAATAAATCATTTATGCAAAATAGAGAACTTAAGGTTCACACATGTAGTTTTCAGACAGGAACTGATTGTACTTGTACTGTCATTGCTAAATCTGATTGCATTAAGTATCTAGGAGTACTGCTTGATGATAGACTGAGTTGGCAGCCACATTTAGAACTAACCTCAACACGAATAAGAAAACTAGTTTATATTTTTAAGAAATTAAGATCTGTATCTGAACTAGATTTATTAAAAACTGTGTATGTTGCTTTGGCGCAGCCAGTCATTGGTTATTGCAATGTTGTATGGGGTGGCGCTTGTAAAACCCATATGATAAAATTAGAAAGAGCTCAGAGATCCCTGTTGAAGGTCATGACATGTAGACCATATAGATATCCAACGACTCTATTATATAAACAATGTCAATTGCTATCTGTCAGACAACTATATTTATTACTGTTAACGTTAAAACAGCATAAGCTTACCCCCTATGATCAAAATAAAATTACAAGTAAGCGAACAATGACAAATGTATGTGCACCATATAAATGCAGACTGGCTACTGCCAGACGGCAACAGGGTTTTATGAGCATATTTATATATAATAAAATGAACAAAACTCTAAATATCTATCCCCTAACTAAATATGAGTGTAAGAGAAAACTTAAGTCTTGGTTGCTGTCATTAGATTATGATCAAACTGAAAGCATCCTACATTAATATACTCATACACACACACACACACACACACACACACACACACACACACACACACACACACACACACACACACACACACACACACACACACACACACACACACACACACACAATAAATAAATAAATATATATATATATTGTGTGTGTGTAATTAATTGCTATGTAAAATATAATGTAATTGCTATGTAATCTTACTAGAATGGCATTGTTTTCTGGTATCAAAACAAGCCTATAAATAAATATAATTAATTTCTTTAAATATAAAATTAAAAACAAAATTTAGTAGTTATAGACGGTCAAGCAAATCTTGTCAGTAGAAAAAGGCGCGAAATTCAAATTTTCTATGAGACGATCTCCCTTCGCGCCTACATATTTCAAATTTGCCGCCTTTTTCTACTGACAAGATCTGCTTGACGCAGTTAATAAGATTTGATAATCTTCATACTGTTTCTATTGTCTGGGAGAGGACACTGACTTCTGTAACACAGGTCTTTACCTAGCTCAGAAGTCAGGGACTTCAACACGCCTGTAACTTGTTTTTGTCAATAAAAATATTTTTTATTTTTTATTTTTATTTTTTTTAATATGAAGTTGGGTGAATCATCGCTTGACAGGAAAAGTGGTGGACCGTTTACGTCCAGAACTTAAAGCGGCGGTGACTTACAGGGAACTCAAAAAGTGTAATGCGGTAGAGATTGACGATTTTGAAAGTGGTGGTGGCGTAAATGCTGCGTCTACCTTGGACAGCTGGAAGAAAAAACCTCTCTCTTTTATGAGAGCTCAACCGGCTCCACTCGGCTCTCTGCAACATGCCATGAGTGGGCATTTAGATTCTTCAGACATATTATGCGGTCTCCAACGCATGATGTGTAGTATCACATAATTTTAGGTCCAATGAATGAGGAACGTGCTTGGGATGGGGCATGTATGAGAAGGACATAATATTACAATGATAAGAAATGGGGGAACAAAACAGAAGTAGAAAAATGTTTGAAGAGGTCAGCAATGAGTCTTTAGAGCAAAAATCTCGCCTCTACGAAGTCAGAAGTCTCAGCCATTAAGTCCATCGAGTACGATGAATGAATGCTATAACATGCGATGTCATATAAGATCACATCTTGACCACGTCATGTGACGGAGATGCTTATGCATCCGAATTGTATAGCATTTGTTGTCACATAGCGTATAAAAAATATACTTCATATTGACGCGGATTGCATAGCATCCGCCTTGCATAGCATTACGCGTCATATACAAACCTAAAAAGCGTCCGCGAACGTGTTAAGATGCCGAGTAGGTACAACAGATATTGGGTCAACAAATCTTAAGTAGCTAACACACTACCGCACCGCACCAAGGTCATTGTGGGACGCACCCATAAGTAAAAGGGAGAAAGCGATATCCCTTTCTCCCTCTTACTTATGGGTGCGTCCCACAATGACCTTGGTGCGGTGCGATAGTGTGTTAGCTACTTTAAAGTTATTTCATTATTATTTATTGCATACATGTATGTATAGGCAGGGGTGCGAAGCTCCTGACTTCGGCCTAACTCGGCTCCGCTCGGCTCAGCATTGCTCCGAGCAATTTTTAGGGTTGGCACCACTTGACTTCCTTTTGCGTGCACGACCACAGATAAGATAATCACTTAAATTTTGACAACCCTAAATAGCCGAAAGGGATAGTGCCATATATTAGAAAGGGATAGTATGATTCGACCCTGAACCGCTGTCAAACTTCGGTTTTGTAGGAAGCTTCCTTTCTGTACGGTAGTACTATTATTTATTCTGTGGTATAGGTCTTCAAGTAATAATCTTTTCATTTATGTATAGTAACAAACGGGCGTACTGGACCGCCAGCATCTTTTTCAGTCTGACTTATAATCCCGAAAATCTAAATTGCGTTATTTGCCTGATGGAGAGGCACATAAGAGTTAGACCAAGCTAAGTTGGCAGTAATTGTGATAGCCTGTCTAGACTTGGTCTAGACTGTGCAAGTGTTATTTTAAACGTCAAAGTATTATGAAATTATGACGTTTAAATAACAGGGCTGTCAAAATCGCTGCCAATTTAGCTTGGTCTAACTTTCATTGAATTTTATGCTTCGCGGTAGGCCGGTAGGCCCTCTGGTTTTGGACCGGACTAAGGTTGCGGTTCGGTACGCCCGTCTGTTACAGCGTTAAAAGCCATAACAGACTACCGCACCGCCCGCGACCATGGTGCGGTCAAAATAACCCTTTCCCACTCTAACTTATAGCCGCCTATTACACTATCGATACGAGCGCCACACCGCACCAATCGATTTCAACAAACAAAACGTTGAACTAACAGAAATTTCATAAAAAAAAGTGAAGCGTTTTTCAATGTACCCAGAACAATCCCAACGTTCAGTTGCATCTGTCAAAATTGAATTGTCATTTGTTTGTCACATTTCCCCCCGTCTCGGAAGCTTGCATTTCGTCTAAAAGATAATTTATGAAGCCGGTTAATTATTTATGGAAAGTTATATTACTACTAAATCAAAGTGTCCCATAACAAGTGCTTAAAGTTCTAACCATGAAACCCAACGAAAGCCTTCAAAACAGCGAATATGTCGAGTGCAATCAAACTAAACAAACTGAGAATAATGAGCGCTTTGTTTTGAACAATAAATGCAGAGTATGCCTAGATGCAGCTGATATACCTATATTCGGTGACGAACTCACGCCGGACATCTCTAACGACATTGAAACCTTTGGAAGTATTGAGATACGACGTGACGATAGTCTTCCTAAATACATTTGCGAGTCTTGCGAAAAGTTGCTGCAGGCAGCCGTATTTTTCAGAAAGACAGCACAACAAAGTGATTTGCAACTTAAAAGCCAGCAATATCAACAAGATTACAGTACTACACATAATAATTTAGATACTGTTAAATCTGAAGGGTTAATAGACATTGAAGAGAGCAAAGTGGATATAGAGATTGAAAACTCTTCAAATAATATTGAAGAAGACATTGTTGTTACACCTTCTTACATCTTTGAGGATTTAGCTGCAATAGGCGCTTTTAATGATTCATTTAATGCTGATGAAAACAATGTCAACCAAGACCAGCCAATTGATGATGTCAATATGTCTTTAGATCAAAAATATACTTGTAAAACTTGTGATATTCCTTTCAAGACAGCTAAAGGGTATTCTAAACATAAAAAATCGGCAGAACATAAAAAAGCCAGAAATTCCAAAAAGATTAAATGTGAAGTCTGTTTCAAAAACGTTAGCAGAGCATATTACAGCCGTCATGTTGAAGCTCACTCGGCTGACGGTAAGGATGACAAGCTAACTTGTCCTATTTGTAATAAGACATACAACAAAACATACTTCAACTATCATATAACGAACACACATAATAAAGATAAGAAGGAATCTGAGCGAATTCAGTGTTCCGTCTGCAATAAGTCTTATGAAAAGCATTATTACAAATTCCATTTGGCTATTCACAATAATGACTCGTCAAAATATGTTTGCGATGCATGCGGCAAATCTTTCATTCAGCCGAGTGCATTCAAACGCCATAGTTTGATTCATGGCAACGAATTAGCATTTAAATGTTCACTTTGCCCATACAAAGGGCGGCATCCTGGATTACTGAAGACACACATGCAAACGCATACAAGGGATTATCAGCATCGCTGCATGGAGTGCCCCGCACGCTTTTTAACGAAGAGTAACCTTAACAAACATGTGCAAAGACACAAAGGCCCTGTAGATTTCAAATGTGAGACTTGCAAGAAAGGTTTTTATTCTAAGCCGGAACTTGAAAGGCATTATACGGCAGATCATTTGGGAGTGAAGAACCACGTCTGCAATATTTGTGGAAAAGCTTTTGGTTACAGGAATGCTATGATGAGCCATCAGCTGAGGGTCCATAAAAGAGAAAAACTGACAAATGGAAAAGGAAGACTGCCTTTGTATTTAAAAGCTGATAGGAAGAATGTTGAAGAATGTAATTAAAAGTTGTAATAAATAAAATTAATTTTATACAAATGTTAGTCTTTTATTGTGTCCTTCAGTGAAAGGTTTTATTTTAATTTTTAATAAATAAATAATAAGTCTTTAGGAATTGTTTTACCACACCCTTTAATTTTTTTTATAACATACAGTTCAATACACTGTTAATTTAAAATGAACTATACAAGTAGGTATAAAAATTGTGATCTGAAAACTACAGAGATCGTAGGATAAACAACAGAACAGGTTTACATTTTTTTCTGTCACCTGTCTTTGATATGCTTGGTTGGTGGTGCCATACCAATATTACCAATACTAATGTTTATGAAGCTCTGTTAATACAAAACTTTGTGTCTTAACTTTTTATGTCTGATGGCATAAAATTGTGCTATAATTGCTGTATACAGCAGAAAAATGCCACACTGTTTTGTCGCCTAATTAGTGTTTAGTTTTAAGTTTATAAAATACATATGTATGTTAGTCTGTAAGGTATTTGTAATATAGGCCTTGTTGCCACATTTAAATTTCTAAATAAATAAATAAATAATAGATATCCATGGTTTTTCTAATACCAACCACATTCAGCTATTGCTCAAACAAGCTACATATTTACATGATTTCATCTTGCTGCTTCTTAAACTCCGCTTCCAAATATGATGGAGTCCTCCCATTTACCTTTTTCTCCCTTTTATGCACATCCAGTTGATGACGCATCATTGCTTTCCGATAACCGAATGCCTTCCCGCACAAATTACATATGTGATTCTTTATTCCTAGGTGTTCAGCCTCATAATGCCTTTCAAGTATTAGTTTAGAATGGAAAGCTCGATGACAAGTGTCACATTTGAACATCGGTTCCTTATGTTTGAACATATGCTTATTCAAGTTGCTTTTTGTCAGAAATCTAGCGGGGCATTCTGAACACATGTATCTGTAATCTCCAGTGTGTGTACGCATGTGTGTGTTTAGTAGGCCTGAGTTCCGTCCTCTATACGGACACATTGTACATTTGTACGGGAAATCTGTGCTATGAGTGAAATAGTGATTCTTGTATGCACAGCGCTGACGAAACGATTTACCGCAGACATCACACATGTATTTGACTATAGTAGCGTCGTGGAGCGCAAAATGTTCCTTATAGTAAGCCTTTGTTATTATTTTACTGCATATTCGGCATTGTACTTTTGTTTTCTTTCGTTTACTAGGATCGTTTGAATTATCAGGACTATCTATAAGAGAAAAGAAATTTGTAAGTATTGAAGGGCGGATATGTCTAGGTTTCTCTTCTTTGGTTTCCTGAGGGTCCCCGTCTTGCGTATCATGATGAAATTCTTGTTTGACATGACGTTTTCTCAGTAGTTGATGGGACTGCTTTGCTGATTTTCTAAATAAGATAGCGGCTTCCAATAAAGTGTGGCATGCGTCGCATAAATATTTAGGATAATCGTCCTCTTCTTTAACATCGATGTCACCAAAAACACGGATAGCTACAGATATGTCTGAATGCGATTCGTCACCGAAAATAGGTCGAGTACCTACTTCTTTCAAGCACACACGGCAAGTTTTAGTGGCGAGGATATTCCTTGAGTGTCCTGCTGAATTATTAGTGGTAGAAGTACCCGAAGTTGAGCTCTCTCCGACACCATCAAGGTTGCGCTTTAGTCTTTCGTAAGTGGCTTTTTGGAAGAGCTTCACCAAGTAGTAAGTCGAGACCATGGTCAATAATTTACAAGGTATGTCTAATAGTCATGAAGATATAATGTTATTGCATTTGTAACTAGTTCTATAACAAATAATACAAATAAAATTTACATCGATTTTTGTATACACGGATATGACAAGTAGGTATCTACACAACATGTCAATTGACATCCGTTCAGAACTTCAGATATATTCCTCGAAGGAATTTGTTTATTTTGCTAAATAATCGATAAAAAATATAGAGTATCGTCGACACTAACTGACAAGTACTCAAGCATATATAAAAACTTATTCCTAAGTTATTTTTTGTTCCACTATTGCTTTTCAGTAGCAGCATAACCGCAAAATTTTATAGATATATTTTTTTTACCGAACGCGTTCGTGATTGTCAAAAGCTCATTGACCTCATGTCATTTACTATACTGAGGGCCTACCATAATACTACTCTTTGGGAATACCCCCGGGAAATCGAAATTTCGTTATGCGCCTTTCGTATGCAAATAGACTACACCAGCCAACAAACTGAGTGGTTCGCGGTGAGCCCTTCGTACTACATGGTATGGTCGTGACTTGGTGTGCAACTGTGCACTTGGGCGATAAACAGTATAAACATCAGGATAGATGAACTAAAATATTTGCCTTCATAATTAACAAGAATACACATGTTAGGATAGACAGAAACAACATATAAAAGATAATATGCAAATTTATTTATTACATACAGTTAATTTTAGTATTATAAAATTTAAGATTTATTTATTATTACAATCACAAACAAGTCTATTATTAAAGATTTTCTTTACATATTAGGTTGATTATCATTATGTTGCTGCTGCTTATTTTCAGCTAAATAAGATGGCATTCTCCCAAACATAGACTTCTCCCTCTTATGGACATGCCGTTGATGCTTCATCATGGCGTTGCGGTAACCGAAAGCCTTTCCACAAACGTTACACACATGGTTACGTATACCCAAGTGATCTGCCTCGTAATGCCTTTGTAAAAATAGCTTGGAGTGGAAAGCTCTTTTACAAGAATCACATTTAAACTGAGGCTCTTTATGTTTCAATGTGTGTGTGTTTAGATTACTTTTAAAAAGGAATCTTGCTGGGCATTCTGTACACATGTATCGGTAGTCTCCAGAGTGTGTTCGCATATGAGTTTTCAGTAGTTCCTTGTAGCGGCCCCGGTAAGGGCAAATGGGGCATTTGTGAGGGAAATCATTCCTGTGACGTAAGCTATGGTTGTGGTAGGCACATCTTAAGCGGAAGGATTTCCCGCAGACCTCACAGACCCATTGATGGGGATTCGGGTCATGCATTGTGAGATGTTCTCTGTAGTATGATCTGTTTACAATTTTTCCACATATCCGGCAAGTGACTTTAGGTGAAAGTTTTACTTTTTCCTCATTCTTTTCTGGTTTGGCTGGAACATTGATAGCTGGCTCCTCAGTTGGCCAGGTGTCTCCATCAGCATCTAGCTGATCTGTTGTTTCACCATCATCATCAGGCTTACTATCATCATTAAAGTTCTGACTCAGACCTGAACTCTCGCAATTAGCTTCATCTTTAAAGTATTGATATTGTTTTAAAGCTGCCTCAGTTTGCTGCGCTTTCTTTTTGAACAAAATAGCCGTTTTAACAAACATGTAACATTTCGTGCATAAGCTTTGAGGATAGTCATCGTTTTCTTCAATAATAATTCCAATCCAACTTTTGAATACCTCTAATATATCTGACGAATTATAGTTATCATATATAGAGACACTGCTAGGTTTTAAGCACACTCTGCAACAATTTTGAACATCATCTGTTGTTTTTAAGGACACGAAGTTTTTTAGTAAATATTGATAGTATTCATCAATGGCGAGATTATCGGCCTTCTTAGATAATTTCGAGATGTAATAGGCGGTTACCATTATTCCCTGATCTCTTTGTATTTACAATTAATAGAAGTGATATCTTCGAAGCTACGAATAATTTAGGCTGGTTTAATGAATTTTATTTATTTATTCACAATGATGCACTAGCTAGGATTGCAAATATTGCAAAATGCAAAGAAGACAAGACAAGACATTGCTTTTTTTTACAACGATTGTTTGTAATACAGATTAAACAGAAAATTCCGGTGACAATAGGCCTTATATGCACGAGCGCTTTTACAACGTGCGTTAAAAAAGCGTTTCATGACACAAATGGATACATGTGTATTTATTAATGATTGCCGGCACTCCGTTTTCACATAGAAAAATAGTCTTCAATCATTAAAAAATGTAGGTGAAAAGGATTATTCTATCCTCACATAGAATATTTGAATTTTGCGCTTTTTCTACTGACAAAGTTGTTCGACAGACTATAGTTCGCTACGAAGTCTCCGAGCTAGAAAATACATCTGTAATATGTCGTGAATGACAGCTGACAGATTACTCAGATTGGGTACAAAGAGAATATAATCAGTATTATCAGTAATCACTACGTTGGGTATTGTATTGATTTCTGGGTTTGTGATCTGGCGGTATTAAAATAAAATGAATGAATATTGACATAGGCTATAACATTAAATTAGCGTAAAACATAAAAATTGTAAATTATTGGATAATTCGACGCTTAATCACAGCTCTTATAATGGCAGCTACTTATTATATGTTAAAGTTACTCAGAAAGAAACGTATAGCTCGTAAACTTCGTAATCTTACAAATGGAAACCTAAATAATGCACAAATAATTACAAACCACACTTCAGATGATACTTTCATGTGCAGGGTATGTTTAAAGAAAGGCAGGATACCAATATTTGGCGATGAAAGTTTTAGAGATATTTCCGAAGATATATGTTTATTTGGTGACATTGTAATCAATAAGGAAGATAATCATCCTCAGCACTTGTGTGATGCTTGTAACGCCTTGCTTGATGCTGCCATCCTTTTTCGGAGAACTGCAAAAGAAAGTGAAACATTCCTTATAAAAAGTTTAGAAAAAAACTCAGAAGCACCTTCTGATATTGATGATAATGATCATGAGACAAATACAGATGAAATTACTCATAATGATCAGTACGAATCTCAATTGCAATGTGTAAAATCCTATAACTGTAAGCTATGTAAGAAGAGTTTCAGAACAAATGAAGAATATGCAAGACACAGAAGTTCCAGGGAGCATAAGAATGTAAGGATACAATGTTCTATTTGTAATCGTTTGCTAACAACTCAGTTGTATAAGAAACATTTAGCCAGGCATCAAACTGCATCACACTTGATATGTGAAGTTTGCGGCAAGCTGTATAGAAAAGACAATTTAATTAGACACCTACAGTTGCACAGCTTTGACTTACCGTTCCAATGCCAGGTGTGTCCATACAGAGGCAGATTTATTGAGTCACTCAGGATACACATGAGAACACACACTGGAGACAAACCATTTTCTTGTGACAAGTGCCAGCTTAGGTTCTTGACTCGCAGTAACCTTAACAGACATCTACTAACACATAGGAAAGAAAGGCCTTTCAAATGTACTGAATGTGGAAGGGGTTTTTACACTAAGTGTGATATGGATGTACATTTTAAATCAGATCATGAAGGGATTAAGGATTTTGGGTGCAGAATGTGTGGAAGCAAGTATGGCACAAGAAAAGCATTGATGAGACACGAATTAAGGGTTCATAAAAGGGATAAGATGGCTAAAGGAAGAGTGCCATTATATTTACAGAGTGAATACAGAAAACGAACCGATGAGCGCATGCAAGTTTGAAACTGAATGAACATGGAAAAATTATAATAATTTCAGCGTACACACTAAATGATTAGGTAGACATTATGGAGATTTTTTTATGGAGACCAAGCATCTTAATGATAATCCATATTTCCCACAATCATGATTGATTTTGTTAGAACCCTTCCTTTACTAGGTATCTTTATACCATTGTATAAATATTATTATTTACAAGGGGTTTATTCAATAAAATGAATAAACTTTCAGTATATTTTTATTTTTCACACTGCATGATTATATATTATAGTTTTAATTGTAGAAGTATGTAAATATTTTGCGCTACTTTATTTAAAATACATAATTTATCTCACATCAATGGTTGTAAAAATATCATAAATACATCATTGAATACACCAGAAAAATGTAATACTGGAACTAAACACAACCAGATGTATTTATATAATAAATAGGTATCTATATTCATTTCAGATTTGATACAATATAAGTGCTAGGTGACTAGATTATATAAATACACACAATTTCTTAAGTACATAAGATCTATAAGTAGATGGCAATTTTGATAAATCTTTGGTTCAATAAAAATCTAATACACAATGGAAGGTTTGATAAATAACACTCCTTGCATAGGTGTATAATTTCTACCAAAAGGCCACAATATCACTTCCGTTACTTTTGGGCTGGATCACAGAAGGCCTAAGCTGCATATTCAGGCTATGCATCATTTATTATTTGGACTAGAGACCAGTGGCAGAGCCACAATATAACTTTAAACCCACCAGCTCCCTGATTTAAGACTGAATGTATCTTATTCTACAAGTCTCCAAAGATTATAATAAGCCAATATTTGTGGTTTTCCATCGCAGAAGGGCATTACTTCCTAAGGTCCTTTTTATTTGAAATTCTGATACAAAGGTCCTTATTGTACATGAAGCATAAGGACCCTTCTCTGATGGAAAGTCACATTTGATGTGGCTTGCCTAACGGTATATTTGACAATCTACAGACCTCAGTCCAGCCCTGTATACATTTACCTATCTCTGGGTTAAATAAAATACCCATCTAAACCTCCAATAAAATAGGGATTGGCGACATCTAGTGGCACAAAGTTAACATTACTCATTAAAACATGAAGATAGAGCATAAAAAGGTAGGTAACACTCTGAGGAACTAACAGTAAAAACTCCTATAAATATATTTTTTACATCAAATGCATAATATTAAAATAGCACACCATTAAAACACACTATGTGATTTTTAGAGAGATATTGGCAAGAGGAAGAAACTACTTTATCTACATATATTAATGTAGAAACTCGCGATAAAAGTAGAATCTCCTATTTCTTTCATCTTCATCATGCGTAAGTAGGTACATAAAAAGTTATGTGAACTGAAATACAAATTTTTTTTTAAATATAATTGGCGAACCTCCCACTTGCGGCCCGCGAACCACCCTGGCTATTTTGTATGTAATATTGACAAATGACAATGTCTGATAAAGTCATAAATATTAACAAAGTGTGGCCCGCGACCACTTCGTTGACTGCTATGTGGCCCTTGGCTGCTAAAAGGTTGCCGACCGCTGCACTAAACCATTAAAAGATTTCATAAATATTTTTAGAGATATAGATTCTTATGAAAACATACTTAAATATTAATTTAACATAACAATAATATTCCAAAAATTTTGGTAAAAATGTTAGGTGCAAATATTATGGAAGTTCTTTCTCAGCTTTGTGTCAAATATACCTACTTCCATGTTTTTGCACTTCCCTTTGTATTTAGACTACACAGGTAAAAAAACAGTCTACAGAAAAGACAATTTATAGTCAAGTTATAACAAATATTTCGATGGTCATATAAATTACTCATAAAAACTCTTCTTAAGTACTGCTGATAGAACTAGACACTTTCCATACAATTGGTTTTAGTGTTGTTTAGTATGTAAAATATATCCAATTTGTTTTAAATTACAATACCTGTGTACTGTGATATCCTCCTAAGCCCCAGCCACACAAATGAAAAATGCAAAATTTGTCACAGTAATTTGAACCTACAATGTAGAAAATAGAGTTAATTTTGCGTTGTTCAAAAACTGAATGATACAAAGCAAAAGCAACTCTGTTCCAATTGAATATGATTTAAATTTCATTGAACTGAATAAGTACTATAGGTAGGACCTTGGGCCAAGAGGGTATGGTTTGATCAGTTACTCAGTCGTAAGAGGGGCCCCGACACATGGTGACTATAAACATACATGCAAACACAAACTCGGCTAACTGCAATAGCAGCATCAAGGTACACCATATATACTCAATCCGAAGTACTACTTGTTGCCAATGTAGAAGAAATAGCACCCCACCAATAGAAGGTAGAGTGAGGAACACTGAAAACATCACTGGAGGATCTGTAGAAAGAAAATTTATTCTTTTATATCTGTTTAATTGCATTATACAGATATTTTCTTCAAGATTTGAGCAATGGAAAGCAAATTGGTTTCAGGTATTTACTGGATGAAAGAAAGAGTTAAATATTAGTAATTACTCAGGTATAAATGAATTTTATTGCAGATGTGAAGGCGATCCATCGATACAAGATATTTTGTATTAATAGCTTACCTTTCTCGCTAAGGCTACCCTTCCTTCCGAGAAACAATCTGGCTGCTTCCACGATAAATAATCCAATGAGCACACCATAATCTCTTCCAATCAATATATATCCTTCTTCAACAATTTTATAATTTCCACTAATAAGGAAAGACTTCAGTACGAGAGCGCCGAGTTCACATGTTGAGAAGAGCCCAAAATAAAATGAATTTATATACAAAAGAATCTCGTATGCTAAACTAGGATTAACCATAGTGTATTGATGTTATTTTGTTTCAAATAACACTTGCTGTTTAGTTTACACCAAGTAAATCCACTTTTATTTTTATTCACTGCAAAAAAATACGTTTTTTTATAGTATTTAATTTTAAAAATAGAATACGGAAACTGCAAGAAATTATTGTTACGATTGCTAGTGTAGAAAAAAAAATGTTAATGGGTTGACAAATAAAAGTGATAAGAATTTAGTTTTTACTGTTTTATATAAAGTAAATTAAAATCCAAAACATATCAAATAAAAGATGTAACCATTAGCGCTTCACGAATATTTGAACTAAAATGTTTTAAAAATCATTAGGACTTCAATACTTCAACACAGGAAGGCTGGCAACCCGAATTTAAGTGCAATGAACGAGGCGGGCCGATGCGGTCGTGTTGCACTGCACGTGTCTTTATAGTACTTTAGATTTATAATATTTTTGAGTATGGACTGTTAACTTTTATAAATAATTTGACTTATTATTTGTGACGGAAAATTTGAACGAGTAGTGTACCTTGACTATGATCTGGTAAGTACGGGAAATTGTCTTCTACATTTTTGTATATTGAAACGACCACGCGCCAAATGCCCGCCGAGCACGTTTATTTGCTCGAGATGCATTGCAGTGGATTTTTATATTTGTTTTGTGAATTATAAAGTCAAAGTTTGAACCCTTTTACGAGTAGAAAGCTCTTTATTAGAAAAAAAAGTGACCGTTTAAAGCGGTGGTTAGGCCAGTATGTAAATGTGGTTTTACTTGGTTAGGTTCCGGATGAAATCTTGGGGTCACTTCTCCGTCGGTCTTATCATAATTGGAGTTGATTTCGGAATGTAACCATCGACCCGTATCATTAGTTAACTATTCGAAGTGAAGGGCCGTTGATAGCTGGTCAGTGACCCGCAACGAAAGTTTACTTTTTCTTATTTACCAAAAACGTTATTAGAAATCGGAAGTCAACCTTAACTAGTTTTTTCTTTCTTTCTTATTGTAGTATTGTGTATTTTTAATGTAAGTAGTTTTTTAAGTACTTTTATTGCATTCCAAGACAGACCAAATAGGTATAACTACAATTGAAATTGGTTAGGCAACTTAGGCCAGTAACTACGAGTATACCTACACAATGAATAAGTGAAATTAAAACTCTATTGAATTTAAATTTCATTTCAAAACATTCTTCCCATTTATTTAAAAAAGTCCTTAATTTAACTTTCCAACATTCTTTTATTTAACAAAACTATACATTCCTTTTTTAAAACTATAATTGATTTCTTGGTTCAACATTGTTATTGTTAAGTGACTGGCTTTTGTTTTTTATTCAAACCCAGAGTCAATGAGTCATTGAATGAGTAGTATGCATTTTTAGCTCCCTCTGTTGTGAATACAATTGACACTGTTTTGTAATAAGAGTAGGTACCTACCCATTAGGAGGTACCGTCAGAAGCAGAAGTAGCTAAGCAGCTGAGGTGTTCAAAATGACCTGCACACACTTATGTAGTCTCTAAAATTACCCTGTAGCTTTATCATATCATACCGATCGAGGCTTCATCATTAGGATTTTTTGCTAGATAAAATAATGCCAGAAATAAAAGGAAGACCATAATTTTTAACATTTGATGTGAAATTAAGCGAAATAATAAAAAAGTGCGACTTTGTATTCAACAGAAGGACTAATTTTGAGCATTTGATCATTTTAATTGATTAACTTTGAATTAAAAATGTTAAAATTCATGGTCTTCCTTTTATTTCTGACACTGTTATTTGCCTTTCGATCAGTAAAGTAAAGCTACAGGGTAATTTTTATTTTCTTGTGTAGCGGGTGCGATTCCCGGTTCAACCGTGTAATTATTTAAAAATCTATGAATGCAGTTTAAATTGTTTTTTTAAATTAAAATAATGTCTTCTTTCAGTAAAATATCCTTTCTACGATATTTAAGGTACTTTCCCTTGATGTCCCAGTCTTGGGACACCCTGTATACATACAATATGTACAAAACTTTGTGCAGTCAACTAATGACACCATTCTGCATATGCATATTGTTTACAATGCAAAACATACTGAATTCTGCTGATTATCTATTCCAACAGATCACACGTTGTAATAGGTACCTATTATACAAGGTATTGTTTATCTTGGTTTACAATATCACAAACCTTGACATATTCTGTATGTTACATACAAACATGTAGAAGATGTCTTGCTTACTATGTAATTATGTATCTATAAAATATAAATGTTTACTGATGATAAGTCAAGTAGGTACTTAACTTATCTGTAAGTACATAGGTATGTTTTAAACCACTTATTGTTACAATTTAAATAATTTTTACGTTGTTACCAGAAAAACTACTGTATCTATTTCCATCCGACTATGATTTCATTTAGGTACTTACTTATAATTAGCCAGATTATCTAAAATTCTTTTTAGCCTTTATAAGGTAGAGGGTATTTATTTTGAACCTTGTTTCAAAGTGATAGGGTTCTATTTTGCATAAGTATAAAAGAATCGAAATTTTTGTGATGTAATTAATGGATGACCCCTAGTACTTACTCATCTTGTCATCAGATGAATTTAAATTGAAGGCACCCAATCAAAGCTACCTTGACATTCAGACGAAGTGGTGACCTTTTTAATACCTTATTGAAATTTGTTTGTTATGGTCTGTGCGGAAAGAGAAGAGTCGTGAAACGTATGGGGCCCAATTCATTCATGACTTCTCTTTCCGAACAGACTACCCGACCGTTGAAAACCGACTTAGACGCAAGAACCCGATATGTTTGATGTCGATGTCAGTCCAAATTTTAAAAGCGTCAACACACTGCCGAGCCGAATGCCAACCCTGGTGTGGTTCGATCAGAAAGCTGTCCATTGGTTACGGGTATTATTGACAATGACCAGTATTGCAACTTGATTGAAAATTATTTTATATTTATTATCAGGCCACGGAGACAAGTCATTGTTATGTAACCAAGTCAAGTGACTAGAGCAACACTATTGTTCTCTATGTAAAACATAATTGTACGGAATAGAGATAAGATAAAATAATGCGCATAGGTATTTAGATAATATGCACAGTAGCATGCGTATTACGTCAGGTCGTTAAAAATAAAAATATAGTCAGCAGTAGAAGCGGTTACAAAAATTCTCAGAAATTATGTCACTTATAAACTCACATTGTTTCAGATAACCTCGCTTATCAAGATCATTAGACTACTGATGTGCGTGTTATGATATTGGAATAGCGGCAATGGAGATGTCGTACCAAGGAGGGGCGGAGGCCGAGAGCCTTTTGCGACCAGATCAGAGGAATGCCGTCGTCATGCCTGCAGGGGCGAGAGGTGAGGCTATCATTCATTTCAGAATAAGGGCTGATTTAGACGGCGCGCGAACTTGCATGCTTTTTTAGTTACGCATGCGAGTTTCATTACATTGCAGATTTTGATCGGTCGGTTGAATTCCAGGACGTAACCAACAGTCCGCAATGTAACTGAAATCGCATACGAGTTCCTGCGTCGTCTAAAACAGCCTTTCAGCATGAAAATCGGGTCCTATATTCTGTATCTTTAGGTATTTAAATAAAAGTAAACAAATACAAAATCGCCGGGATCAGTCACTGAACGACTTGACTTTAACCTAAGTACATTATTTGATCATGTAATGTTTTCATCTACCCTCAACTGGCTTAAGGAGCCATTTGAGGGTAGATTTTGTTTACTTTTATGTAAATACTTAAAGAGACAGACATAGCCTATTCACTTTTTCTATTTCATTTTTTGTCTACATTCGTTAGTGTTTTACATTGGTTTTGGTGTTTTATTTGATAGTTTACAGATATCAAATATGAGTAATTATACAAATTTTAGACCACGATATTTAGCATTATTGCAGCGCGCTGATTTTTAACCCACCAGTCCTATCACGAACTGTGCACAATTACAATACATTACTCTTTATTGCACACACCACATTAATACTCGTAAATTTAATTATGGAATTAAAAGATCGAATTTCGTCCTGTCCGCCTATTTTGAAATGACTGGCATTTTTTGGACCACCCAATCATCAGAGAAGCTAGCGTACAGTAACGCAACACTTTTTTTTTTTTTCACGACTCTCGATTTAGTGCTTAACGCAGCACTACGAGAGAGTAAAATACCAAAATCTGGGTCACTTTCAGGTAAATCTGTATCTCAGCTCAAAGTGACCCAAATTGCGGCAATGTCGAGCCAGACTTCTAGAATGTTGGTAAATTCTTCGTTAAATCGCTGGTTGGCTCATTTCATATAATTTACGACGACATCACGATTCAGAGGGCCTACTGCGAACCACTTTCGAAGTGATGCCTCTCTGTCGCACTTACGTACGAATTTACAAGTGCGACATAGAGGCAACACGTCGCACGTGGTTCATGGTAGCAGCTCTGGACTATATCTCTGGTACAAAACAAGGTGCGTGGCGGAAATTATTGTGGGAACGATCAAACGACAAATGAACAATCTCTCGAAATCTACTGAAAGATACCCACATTACAGTTCAATACACAGGATTACACAGCAAAAAAGCCCACAATGATTAACGAGGTCAATAATTGTAAATTACAAGATACGACAGGAGTGCTTATGACACCGGCCTATCTCGTAGTTCAAGGTCCCGTGGGTCTAGAGTTATCATATGAAAAAACCGGGCAAGTGCGAGTCGGACTCGCGCACGAAGGGTTCCGTACCATAATGCAAAAAAAATGAAAAAAAAAGCAAAAAAAAAACGGTCACCCATCCAAGTACTTATCACTCCCGACGTTGCTTAACTTTCGTCAAAAATCACGTTTGTTGTATGGGAGCCCCATTTAAATCTTTATTTCATTCTGTTTTTAGTATTTGTTGTTATAGCGGCAACAGAAATACATCATCTGTGAAAATTACAACTGTCTAGCTATCACGGTTCGTGAGATACAGCCTGGTGACAGACGGACGGACGGACGGACGGACGGACAGCGAAGTCTTAGTAATAGGGTCCCGTTTTACCCTTTGGGTACGGAACCCTAAAAATGGAAAATCCCGACAAAGGTCCAGACATCACGCTAAAATTCCTGACATTTCTTAGACGGTCATTTGTCCAAACCCCACAGCGGTTTCTTCAATCAGGCCTCCGTATAGCGAAGTTTTTTATAATCTGCTTTAGCTACAAGCCTCCATATGCTGATAGCTACAACTCCAAATGTTTAGCTAGCTTCTACTTGTTAGTCGACGAGGTTTCTAAAAATCGCGAAGTCGCCCGCTACCCAAACGAAGTACAAAACATCCTGACGTATGGCAACTCCACGTGGTTCTAACTTATGCTGGCTCGCTTGAGCAATGATGTACTTGTGAATACCGTACAGGTAAACTAAATCCACTAAAGCTCGCAATATGGGTGCGGGGCTCCAGTAATCTAATATTGTGCATACCTCATGCTAGTAGCGAGCTACTGTTATGAACTTATGAGTCGCAGACCACTTAGCATGTTAAACATATTTGTTTTATTATTTTTAGTGTTCCGTTTCGTGTCTCAAAGAAATGAGGGAATCTTGAAGAGATAGTCACTTTTCTTTAAATAATAATGAACCGATTGAATAAAAATGTTGTATGTACACCTACACTACACTATGTAAGGTGGTGACCCAAAGATGGATGAGGTCAGTAAGGTCTTATTCGCACTTGGCTGGTTTTTTTTACAGATCAGGCAAATACGTTTTAATGATCTAACCTAACAGATTCAAGCGAGATGTGACATCACGTGTTAGATCATTTTATGGAAATGATTTAAAAAAAAGCGCTAAAAATTTAATCCGTTTGTCTTAAACGGAGTAAATAAAGTATTATATCTTCTTCTAGATTCCATACGATAATAGAGATGGTATATATTAGGTACAGTCGCCATCAGATATATCGGAGCGGCCAAGGTGCTCACAAATATCTGAGCACGCCTCTATTGTCAAGGCGTTAGACTGCGTGTTCAGATATTGTGAACACCTTGGCCGCTCAGATATATCTGATGGCAACTGTACAGCCGAAAGTTTTAATTTATGAGTTTATGACCCATTTCGTACCTTGTCACAGTGACAATAGTATGAGGTCTCTAGCGAATTTCATATTGATTGTCACTGTGACAAGGTACGAAATGGGTCATAAATTAACACTTTCGACCGTAATATACCGGGTGTGGCCTGTAACACGAGCAAATAATTAAAACATAGATTGTACTCCTCAAACGGTGACACTTTTGTTCAACAACTTTTAATAATTATGAAGTATTTAGACTCCCTATTATTCATACAAAATAAATATTATCTTCAATGGACGCCATCGCCACGCCATATCATTGTGATTGATGTTGCTTGTCATGCCTTAAACATAACAAAATGCGCAATACATTGCGTATTAGAATAAACTTTAGGGTGTATTAAAAATCAAACCACAAGTTATTTTTAAAAGTCGCTGAACAAATGTTGGTCAGTATGAGGAGTACAGCCTACAGTTTATTTTTTTGCTTATATTACAGGCCAGACCCGGTATAACGGAAACCTTATAGTTACAGAAAACAAATTCCAAAACCTTTTAAGGTTGTTTGGAAAATTGGATTTATCATTTAGTAGCAAATGTTTCGTAACATTGAATATTCGCAAGAATAAATTTAACACTACTTCCCAGAATACAAACGTTATAGAAATCATCTTTAAGAATCTCAGTTTATGTTGCCTTCAATATTCGATTTTCTAAATTCTCTAATCCACTTTGATTAGTAAGTTACGCAATACTTATTTATGTAGATTCAATAACCTTCGACGTAATTCACACTTACCGGTGATAATTTGGTTGTTTAATCAATAATGGTTATCCAATGATATCAGGGTTGTATCAAATTCTGCCCATATCTTATCTATGCTAATATATTTAGCCTTCAGTGGACAGTGTAGCTAGTTACTACTTAATCATTGCATTTATACAATACAATACAAACTTTTGATTGCACACCTCAATATAAAAATAATACAGAAAACAGCATCATAAGTAGAGGTAACAGGCGTTCTTATCGCTAAAAAGCGATCTCTTCCACGCAACCTTTATGGCCTCGACTCAACACATTGATCAGTTTTTTAATCAAAAAATTTGAATGAAGTTTTGTTGTATTAGCTTATCAGTATGAATTATGCATTTCTCATTCAAGTTGCAGTTGTAATGCAGTCCGCAACTCGCAGGCGCGAAATGCCTTTAATACCTAGATGTAGATATGATCTTCTTCTAAATTTAAATGATAGGGGGAAAAGAGGTTATTATGAAAATATATCGTAATATTTGGAAAGAACAATTGGAAGCGAATTGGATTTCCTTTTGATTAAAAGCCAAATTAAATTAAGTAATTAAGTCTTTTGATTAAATTAAGTCGTTTGAGATTCGTTATGACGCCATTTCTTACTATTCTTAATTATTGTTTATAAATAAATAAAACAAGTCAGTAGCAGAACATACAATAGTAAAACACTTATTGCACAACCAAATTATGTCCGTATCTATTTCAGATCCAGTTTTGTATAATGACTAATCTAATAATGAATTCACGCCATCTAAATACTTACTAATAATAATAATATTATAATTATTATAAATAACTAACGTGTAAACTAGTATTGTGGATTACGTAATATTTTGTCATTCCGACTTAAGTAAATATTAGATAATAACCAAAACAACGAACGACTTTATACATACTATCGTCTACAACTCTATAGAGTTAGACCAAGAGAACTGAATCGATTTTGATAGCCCACGCAGTGCAAGTGTTATTATAAACTTAAAACTTCTATGAAATTCGTCGTCGTAAATTTAAGAGTTAGACTCTTGTCGGTGTAGCTCTCTCCATATTTGACTCTATCCAGGGCCAACTCCTTGATTTCCTTATACGACATTACAGCTACCTTTTCTTTTATTTGGGGTATGTAGCTTATCCTCTGCCTTCCCCTTACTCTCTTGCCTGCAATCTTTCCTTCTATCATGTTATTTATAAAAACGTCGTCATGTCGTATAAGATGACCAATCATTTTCCCTCTCCTACTCTCTATTGTCCTCAACAGTTGCCTTTTCTCTCCTACTCTTTTTAACACTTCTTCATTTGTGATTCTTTCTGTCCATTTGATTATCTTTGATTTGATTGTCTCTTTGATTGTCTATGAAATTATGACGTATAAATGACACTTGCACTGCGTGTGCTATCAAAATCGTTGCAGACTTATGTTGGTCTAACCCTACACTGTTAAGTGACAATTCGTAAAGCTAAGGCCCGCTTTATGTGCGAGATACATCGGGCCCCAATTTCACATCGGTGACAGGTGCGACAATTGTAAAATCACTGTTGCTGAAGTCACAGGCATCCATGGGCTACGATTACCACTTACCATCGGGCGGGCCGTATTCCTTGCCTTGCCTGGTAATTGCATTTAGTATTTGATTTAGTAGCAAATGTATGAACTCGCACTAATAAACCTACTTAGCGCTCTCGGCTGCTAGGAAACAACCGATCGACTGGAGTTTAAACAATAGGACATTACCTCTCATATATCTGGAAATCTACTGGGAAACTTCCTAACTTGGTCGTGTCTCATGTCTCTTTCATTCGATATCAAGTTAATGGGACAGCAAGTTTCGTATTTCGCTATGCAGTAAACATACCAACCAGCGCCGACGGTAGATTTTATCTAGAGAATTGCCCTGTCCAATGCAGGATTCTCAGTTGTATTATTCACAAAGAGTTCTAAAATACCTACTTTAAAAACGCCAATAGCGATTAAAAATACTAAAATTATTACGAATTTGTCTTTGATAAACTTAGTGTTTGTTTATTATTTTTCATACTTTATCATAGCTTAGAAAGTAATAGAAACGCGCGCGAAGCGAGCGCGGAAATTTTTCGATATAAAAACGCATGTACTTTAGCACTAGCAGACACAATGTCTTGAACGTACGTACGTCATAAAAAAATGCAATATATCTGTCTGAGTCCGATTGACATCCATTTGTGTTCTATAGTTCGTTTTTTTTAGCATTAGAAAGAACTCCACAGAAGCAAGCGTGCAGTTCTTGTCAGGCTCTAGAATTGTTAATAATTATTGAGTTGTCTAATGTAGCGTGGTCAATACATATAATTTACTTCAAATTATTACCGCTAAAAGTGCCGGATTTGGAACCACAAGCTTACTTCTGCGAAGTTCTTTCTAATGCTAAAAAAAATGTTTTGTTAAGTAGTAGCAACGGTAGGTACCTTCCACAGAGCATAACCCACAATCAGCCAATTTGAGACGTTTTGAGTTTTGGTACCTAAATCATCACTGATGCCCCTCCGTTCGTTTTTTGGCACAACCCGACCTGTCACTTCAAACCCCCTTGGAGTACCTTGGAGACCCATCTACTATGCAATCTAGACGTTTCATTATTGACTCGAGACCATGAATTACAAAATTAATCTAGATTATGTCACTAACAGCAAAGTATACCATAAGGCATAAGACAATCATAGCTGACTCATCTCACAATACATTCCGAAGCTCAGAATCAAATCATAGCGACAATGTTCAATTATTAACTCAGTTATGTCCATCAGCTTTGTTTATTCTAGCGTACTACATATCCAGTGCAGAATCAACTTTATGAGAAGAATATAGAGTCGACAATGAGTCGTGAATGATAAAAGGGCTATTGGGTGCTATTGGGCAAGCCTTTTTATATTTCCTTGATTGTTAGGTCGTTTTAAATAGGGCGCTGAAACAGTATGTATATTTTGGTGAAGGGGAATGTTTTTTTTTTTTTTTTTATGAATGGGCTTACTCATGGCCACAGACTAGCCGAGGCGTAGACGTTTCTACTAGACGGGTGAACTGGCATGAAATATATAAAACTTAACTGCAAACTTTCAGATAAAATTAATGAACACAAATAAACGGACCAAACAAGAGTGCTTTGAATTCTAATAAGTTTTTGGCAAAAATATCATTTTTGGTACAAGCTTTTAGAGTCGGACCAAAAACAGTCTGCAGCGGATTTGATAGCCCAAGCAGTGCAAGTGTCATTTATACGTCATAATTTTATAGAAGTTTGATGTTTAAAATAACACTTTCACTGCGTGGGCTATCAAATCCGCTGCAGACTATTCTTGGTCTTACTCTACCGCTGACTGGACTTTTTTTTCTACAGGCAACTAATACTCATCGAGACAATTCTAAAAGCCCCAAAAACAATTATATTTCGTTGTTTTATCACAGTGTTCCAATGGCCGCCTCCTGTCTCCAACATTATCATCATCAACTCGATGGTAATATAATTTTCGATTGTCACCCGAATTACATAAGTATGTAAATTTTCAGTTTCATTGGAAGTCGGGAAGTGGGTCAAATTTAACTTGCAAGATTTGACCCATACAAACATAGTCCATACATAGTTATAGTTCGTTTTTTTTAGCATTAGACAGAACTTGAAAGAAGGTAAGCGATCTTGGCATGTCTTTTAATTGAAAAACGCTTTAAAAAAATCAATAACTATTACTTATGAAAGCAGGAGAATATAAATGATCGTATTAGATTCATAATTGTTACGTATTTGCCGAAACTTATTTTTAAAATGTGTTTTTCATTTAAAAGACACATCAAGATTGTTTACCTAATTTCTAATGCTAAAAAAAACGAAGTATAGGTACATGCTAATTAATAAATAGCTTGTACAAAAAGTCCAGGCCATGTTACTCTGCACGGAGTTTGACAAAACCAAGTGTGGAACTTGTTTGTAATGTTTTGTTTGCATTACCGCTGTATTTCTTTCCTCACTATCAGTTAGCCAGACTTTAGTCATATTTATGTGACCCCCTCCACTGTAGTTTTTGGCTTGTGACATAAGTTCCTGATAAGTATTATCAATAACATTTTATTATAGCTGGTTGGCTCCCTGCTACTCGATTAAACAGTAGGTACAATGAAAACAATATAAATTAATGCTTCAGTTTCTCAGATAACGTTATTTTTACGGTTTGGACCGATAACATTTGACATTAGCATTGACAAAACGTCACTGTCTATCGAATTGAATAATAAAACGGTAATACGGTTAATACAATTGTATTTGAATCATAAATCGTGATATAAAATATAAACACGTACCCATGAGATAAACTGTCGCGTACATTTATCAACTAATTTAATACTTTTTGGAACATGAATTCAATGCAATAAAAAACGAAGCTTATGCGCAAAACATTCTACACTCACGGCGCGTAAGTTCAAACTCTCTTTACTAAATTATATTATAAGTAGACACCAACCACGCTAACTCTGTACAAACGTATCGATAACAATTCATACATATCACATAGGAGTGCTATGACTTACCACTTTGCATGAAATCTTAGCGTGGTCGAACTCTCGGTCATAGCTGTTTTGGACGTCTATATACCAAAGTCAATGGAAATCAGTGACTACAATACAAAGGGACTTCCTTGTATTGTTTGGTATTGTATTGTACTACGGGCAGTTTGGCGCAACTTGACAACTAGCGTCTATTTTGCGTGACGGGGGTGATAGGCTAGTCCTGCCAGCCCCACTCCTCAAGGAATCCTATCAAACATTTGATGTTGAGGAGGACCTCGGGGAGATCTCTTGGAGATCTGAGATGTTTTGCACGGTATTGAGCCATTGCGCGGCATTCCAGCACCACAGGTTGTTTCTTCTATCTCGGCATAGGGGTGCGACCCTAAGTGATTGTTATCTTCTGCGTATGGTTGTCCAAGACTTCGGTATTGTGCTACCAAAGTGTAACACAATGCAAAGAGACCCCACACTCAAATCAAAAAGGTTGGGGTTGGCTTGTTTGGTTAACCACCAACAATATCAGACAAGGCCGCGTAGCCAAGATGCCAATCGCTTATTACGCTCCGTAGCGATCGAAACGCAATTGTCACTGTCACACTAATATGGAAGAGTGATAGAGAGAGTAATGCTTTTCGTTGTTGAAGCGATAGTGATTGTAACCTTGGCTAGGCCGGCAGCTTTGATGGCTTCGTTAAACAACATTACTTAGTGCAGGAAGTTACGGGGTATGCTAAAATGCAGTCTTCTTTAAGAATTGGTAAAATTTTCGCTTGCAAGAATTACTAGCAAAAATAGGATCAAATACTAGTAAAAAAACTGTTTTAAAGTTTATAAAAAAAAAATACAAAAACATAACAATAAATTAGCCTGTAAAAATCTACACAGAGCCCTTTTTTCGTGTAAATCAGTGATGCTATTCTTGCCACAGTGACCAAAGTCGATATATCTTACGCACATAGCATGGACACTATAATTTATTGTATGTACCTGAAATTACGTCCACCCTTTTGGAACAAATGGCGCCGAAGGTACATTATGTGATGCCGCTCGATTGAAAATTCCGAGCGGTTTCACAGAACCCAAGGGCGGAAAACCATTCATTATAAACCTGCGTGAAGTATTTTATAATAAAACTAGCGCCCGCCCCGGCTTCGCCCGGGTAGTTCAACCAGTTTACAACCTTAAAAAAAACCGAATTAAACACTTAAGAATCCTCAAGAATCACTCTATTCATAGGTGAATACCGCATGAAAATCGGTTTTATCGCGAACAGTATCTGTCTGTCTCTCTGTATGTCTGTGTGATGTCATAGTTGAATGAGCGATTTTAAGGTACATACAGCTGCCAAAGTGCATATGCATTCCCACTTAATTAATGGACGGTTTAAGCTTCTGCCCGCAACTGTGTCTGCTTGTAATGATGATTGATAAAAACTATCCTATGTCCTTCCCCGGGTCTCAAACTATCTCCATCCCAAATTTCATCTAAATTGGTCCAGCGGTTTAAGCGTGAACAGGTAAAATACAAGAGTTGCTTTCCCGTTTATTTATAGGGATTATCTTCCATATCAATCATCGTACATATATGAATAGGAATGCAGTCTGTTTATTTTGATATTAATACACATAATATTTAGATTCCATCGTTTTACACGTGTCTGCCAGTCTGCCTCTGCCTGCCGTTGGCATCTATTTATACATTTATAAGCTTTATATATTTTTACGGGCCGTAATCCCTCATTTTATGGCTTTAGATACAATACGCACATAAAAATAATACAAGGGACTGTCTTTAGGATCTTCGCCTTGATTTATCTGTCCGTTTAGAATTATTTTTGAAGTTATGATATTATCTATATTCATTAAAATTTTATGTTTCCTCATGACCTAAATAGTTCATGCATTTGAGCGACGACCCGCATTACAGTACCCAGACAGATGTATACGTGGCATGTATCTATAATATCTATATGTGTTTGTAAATTTTCATTCTATAGAACTTGCTAACTATGTAAACAAACTTCCATATTGAAACTGTCATTGAATTATAATTTCAGTATGGCGGTTTGTTTACATAGTTAGCAAGATCCATAGAATGACACTTTATAGTACGAGTATATACTAAAAACTTTCTGTAAAATTAGAAGCACATCATACTGTAGCAACACTTACAAGCAGCATCTGCTTACTGTTGCTAAAGTAGAAAGAGCTTATAGTTGTTTAGTAGATATTAGCCATTTTCAAAATTACTCCGCTTTCAAAGTTGCCCATATGTATTTCCCCTCGGTTTACTCATACAGTAACAACTAGAGATGCCCCGAATACCGAATATTCGGCCCCTCTGTCGGCCGAATACCGAATATTCGGCATGACATGCGAACATTTTGAGCCACGATTATTATGAAAACTGTTCGCCAACAAAGCACAAACGTTTGCTAAGATATATTTTTATGTTAAACCATGTTGAACAGAATTAATGAATGTAGTTAGAGTCAATCAAAACATACCCATGATTAAAATAAAAATATTTTGTAATCAGCAAATGCTCAAAACCGTACCTTCGTGTCTAACTACTTTCCAAGAATATATTTTCAATATTAAATGTACCTAGTTTATGGTTATCTTTTTGTGTATTCTTTCTTTTTAGGTAGGTGCAACAGATATTTGGCCGAATAGTAGGCAACATTTGGCAGAATACCGAATATTCGGCAAAGTGGCCGAATACCGAATATTCGTGGCATCTCTAGTAACAACAGTAAAATAACGTTTTAGCCTGTCTACCTGCGATTTACATAAGCACGTCTCCACGCGGCTCTGTCCTAATTTTCGCTCCCCCAGCTTGGAATCTGCAAAGTTACAATGCCATTGTTTGGACTCGTTTTGCGTTTCTGACCAAGAAACTTTTGCTTTTTACCGACTTGCGGCGGCACCGTTATATTTTTAACAAGCTTTTATTAGGTCGACCTGTATGTAACTAACTATGTAATGGAATCTAAGGTAACTAATTTAACCATCTTCCAAGGATCGTAGCGTCATGAAAATTGGCAGCTCTGTATGTAGTTCTGATGACAATACAATAATATGGTACTGTCGAAGTGATCTGATGATGGAGACAGGAGGTGGCCATAGGAACTCTCGACCTGTATGTAACTAACGATGTAATGGAATCTAAGATAACTAATTTAACCAACTTCCAAGGATTGTAGCGTCATGAAAATTGGCAGCTATATGTGGTTCTGATGACAATACAATAATATGGTACTGTCGAACTGATCTGATGATGGAGACAGGAGGTGGCCATAGGAACTCTGTGATGAAACAACGCAACCTAATTAGGTTAGGGATTTTTAGAATTGTCTCGATTTGTATATTAGTTGTCTGTCGTAAGAAAAGTAGGTATAGTCAGCGATAAAAGCTTGTACCAAAAATGAAATTTTTGCCAAAAACTTATTATTTGCTAACATAAACATTTTATTACAGGTGTAATCTTTTACTAACTTTACTTCCGCAAACTACTACTAATAAGTAATTACAGATGTAGTGCATAATATTTTTTTCGGAAACGTTCGTATTCGTCATGCTCGTTCAGCCAATGTCAGTACTTTTTGCACCGAGACTGACTGAAATAGCCAGACACGTTCTTAAATTTCCCTGAAAATACGATGGAAAATAATTATGCATTACAGCTGTACGTGTGTACGTGTGTCATGGTATTGTAAATAAATAGAATTTCGGTGCATTGCAGTAACAGCTTAAGGGGCCCACTGATTAACAGTCCGCCGGACGGTATCGGCCTGTCAGATGTTCGGAGCTGTCAAACTTTTGTTCTAACTGACAGGCCGATGCCGTCCGGCGGACTGTTAATCAGTGGGCCCCTTTATAGGTCGAAATCTATTTTAGAGCTTTTAAGTTTTCACATATAGCTTTTACGTTTAAGTTACCTCTCATTTATTAACCCTTTGAACGTCGCCTATCGTCGCGGCGACATCGTGAACCATGTCAGAATGTACGAAGGTTGATATTGTCATATTGGCCTGTAGCCGTGCGCGCCAGTTGACACCTTTGACGGTTAAAGGGTTAAAGGGGCCCACAGATTACCAGTTCGCCCGACGATATCAGCCTGTCAGTCACGCAAAATTTGACAGCTCCGAACAACTGACAGGCTGATATCGTCCGGCGAACAGGTAATCTGTGGGACGCTTAAGATACGCTATACAAACGCCTATTATGCACTCTAATCCAAGAGTCAGTTCCGTATTACTATAAAACCTCTTACGCTCGGTAATCATTAAGCCAACTCATAGGGCAATATCGAGCTTTCCGAGCCTTGTAGGAATGTATGTTAATGTAAGGGATACTACCTTGGAACCTTTTAACTTGCTTAAGTAGCACTCTCACAGACCGACCATTCTTGACCTGTATTGCAACGCAATAGGGTCTATCAATGTTCAGTTAAGTCACTTTAAGCACTTCGTAGTGACCGGTAGAATCACAGTAAAATGCTCTGATGCTACGGTACACGGTATACTCTTAACCTTATGATTGATATAACGGTTCTCGTATTGGTACGCGATTGATAACTGTAGCGTTTAGCTTCGCTAGGCAGGGATCGATCTCATCAGATGTTAACATTATTTACTACAAAAAAAAACTAATGAGACTACGGTTTTTCCAAAATAAAAAAATATTTCAAAGTCGGGTGACTTTTGTTACCTGTTTGGAATGTTAACTTATTGACCGAGAGAGCGAAACACGCACAAAGGTCTCCGTGTCAACTTGGACAAAAATGGTTTTCTCCTTTATAGGTCGCGTTTCCCAGCATTCTCGTGAAATTTTGCGAGCAAGTTTGATAGTTATTATAAATTCTTTAAAGTATTTAGTTTTTAGGGTTCCGTACCCAAAGGGTAAAACGGGACCCTATTACTAAGACTTCGCTGTCCGTCCGTCCGTCCGTCTGTCACCAGGCTGTATCTCAAGAACCGTGATAGCTAGACATTTGAAATTTTCACAGATGATGTATTTCTGTTGCCGCTATAACAACAAATACTAAAAACAGAATAAAATAAAGATTTAAATGGGGCTCCCATACAACAAACGTGATTTTTGACCAAAGTTAAGCAACGTCGGGAGTGGTCAGTACTTGGATGGGTGACCCTTTTTTTTGCTTTATTTGTTTTTTTTTTGCATTATGGTACGGAACCCTTCGTGCGCGAGTCCGACTCGCACTTGCCCGGTTTTTTGAAATATTCTAAAATGGCGTCTACAAGCTCAGAGTCACAAGTATTAGACAGTTTGGAAGACGTTACTCTTGTCCAGTAAAGATAAAATTAAGTTCACAATCAATCACTCTTGTCATTTAAATAGCCGAATAACTTAATACCGGTTTTACGAATTAATTTACTCGTGCTACAAAACAGGTTTAAAGTTTCTATTTACGAGTATACCGGGTGTGGCCTGTAATATGAGCAAAAAATTTAACTGTGGACTGTACTCCTCATACTGAAAAACATTTGTTCAGCGACTTTCAAAAATAACTTGTGGTTTAATTTTTAATACATCACTAGTTTATTATAAGACGCAATGTATTGCGAATTTTGTTATGTTTAAGGCTTGACAAGCAACGTCAATCACAATGATATGGCGTGGAGATGGCGTCCATTGAAGATAATATTTATTTTGTACGAAAAATAAGGAGTCTAAATAACTCATAATTTTTAAAAGTTGTTGAACAAAAGTGTCACCTTTAGAGGAGTACAATCTGTGATTTAATTATTTGCTCGTTACAGGCCACACCCGGTATATGATTATACATTAGAAGATAAATACTTATAGATGTTTCATTCAGTAACCTGACTCGGTTAAGTGTGCACGTTGCGTTAGTGTTTTGTTTAGTGTTTAATGAGTGATAATTATGGAACCTTTAGTGGCAAGGAGACGGGTAGGTTTTATAGTAGTGTCATTCTATGGAACTTGCTATGTAAACAAGTCACTAGTAAATTCATTATTCAGAGACAATTTCAATATGGCGGTTTGTTTACATAGTTAGCAAGTTCCATAGAATGACACTTTGTCACTACACCTCATAAAACAAAGTCTCCCGCCGCGTCTGTCTGTCTGTATGTATGTTCGCGATAAACTTAAAAAATACTGAACTTTCCATGCGTTTTTCACCATCAATTGTGATTTTTTACGTGTGTAATTTGTTAAGGGTTTGTGTAAACTGTGCGAAACCGGATGGGTCGCTATACTATGCTATTCGTTTTTTTTAACATTAGAAATAAGGTAAACAATCTTGATGTGTCTTTTAATTGAAAAACACATTTTAAGAATAAATTACGACAAATATGTAACAATTATTATGAATCTAATACGATCATTTTTTAGGGTTCCGTACCCAAAGGGTAAAACGGGACCCTATTACTAAGACTTCGCTGTTCGTCCGTCCGTCCGTCCGTCCGTCCGTCCGTCCGTCCGTCTGTCACCAGGCTGTATCTCACGAATCGTGATAGCTAGACAGTTGAAATTTTCACAGATGATGTATTTCTGTTGCCGCTATAACAACAAATACTAAAAACAGAATAAAATAAAGATTTAAGTGGGGCTTCCATACAGCAAACGTGATTTTTGACCAAAGTTAAGCAACGTCGGGCGTGGTCAGTATTTGGATGGGTGACCGTTTTCTTTTTGCATTTTTTTTCCATTTTTTTTTGCTTTATGGTACGGAACCCTTCGTGCGCGAGTCCGACTCGCACTTGCCCGTTTTTATTATCCTGCTCTCATAAGTAATAGTTTTTGATTTTTAAAAGGCGTTTTTCAATTAAAAGACTTGTTAAGATCGCTTACCATCTTACAAGTTCTTTCTAATGCTAAAAAAACGAACTATAGTGATAGTAGTGATAGATGAGTATAATAGTGTAATGTAGCTGGATATGGACAAAGTTAACGTTTTACTTCAAGTAGAGTTCATGAGAAATGACAAAAAATTCACACATGGCTGACTTTTGCTACACAGTGGGGGCATGTGAAACACTAAATTTGGAATTTCGAAATTTGTTTGGATTGCTTTTTCTTCAAGACTAGTAGCCCTAAAACTAGACTCGTAGTAGTAGTAGTAGAGTAGTAGTAGTAGTAGTAGTAGAAGAGTAGTAGGTCTGGGATCAAGTTCTATGGACTCCCCACCTCTGGAACTGATATTTGTAACGAAATTTGTTTTTAATATGGATGTTTAATGCCAGGGTTTATTACCCTATTAAAACTATTACTGAGCTTAAATGGGTCAAAATTCTTTTCGTCGTCTTGTTTTTTGTCCCCCAAAAATGTGACCGAGTGGAGCTTTTTGTATGGGTAATTTAGTTTTTAATGTTTTCAAGAAAATTATAATCTACAGCTAGAAAGAGATGCAATAGCATTCTACTTTTTTATTTATTTGATAAAATACAAAAATAAAAGCGTGACGGAGTGGTAAGAAACATAACAACGAAAACAATTTAGACCCAAATAATAAATAAGAGTAGGTAACGACATACTTAATTGTTTACTTTTACATGAATATTTAACTGAAGTTATCAACTTATCATATATAGTGTTTTTATACATAGTGTTGTATTTTCAAGGTTCCCTAGTGATACAAATGTTTACTAACTATAGTTTTCAGTGAGGTTAGATTGCGGTTAGCTCAAGGTTTACATATCGATCACGTGTAACATTATGTTATTTATGATGTTTACAAGCCAGTCTAGCTTAGACTTGTTTGCTTTGGTTCTGGATCGGCTATTAGGCTGTCATAAACAAATTAATAGATATACTCGTAAAGCCTAAATAGAAATACAATAAGAAAACGATATTATTACATGAGTTGTGAAATCTGAAGTCAAAATATTCTTTATTCAACTAGGCCTAGCAACTAGCCCTTGGAAATCGTCTTGTACCTTGTTAAAATATCATCGTAGTCTAATTATCAGAGCAATTTATTGATGCAATAATTATAGTTCTTAAAAACAAAAAAAAATAATAAAAAACATACAACCGAATTGATAACCTCCTCCTTTGGGATTTGGAAGTCGGTTAAAAAATAATTAAATTATAATATAGATGACTAGATGTCAAACTTATTGAAATGATAATAAGAATTTCAGAAAATAGACAGACTCTAAAAAAATGGTTTAAAAATAGCAGTCCTCGGAATTTCGTGGTTCGAAAACCTTCCGTGGTCGTGTCGTATAAATATGATTACATGTTGCATTAAAATTTTACACATTCAGTTACCTAGTCGAATTTAATCTGTAATTATAGTGGCGACCAAAGCTCTCCAAATCTTGCCGTCCAAAAATATCTACACTAACAAAAACGATTTAATATCGATACGTCATGATCACATTCGTGAACCGACTCACAGTTGATTTTTCGCATAGCTCATTTGTACGGCTTCTGATGAGAAATATTTTTACGGCTTCATTGCGTGGCTAAACATATTTGCGACAAACAGAACGTAGCCAATTTACTGAGATTATAATGTTTCGTTTCTTGTTCAGTCAGCAGCAATAGTTGCTAAGCGGGCGAGGTGTTCAAAATTACCTTGACGCGCTCTTATTCTCCTAACAATAAAGTCGCGTCAAGATCATTTTGAACACCTCGCCCGCTTCGCAACTTCTGCTGCTGACTGTTCAACAATGCAAAATTAAATCGTAAGATTCGTAAGGCATTCGTATGTGTCAATCGATTGAACCTAGCGTTTTTTCCACGAACTGCGGTTTTTTTATATCAAGGCATACGATACGACCCGCCTGAAGGTAAGCGTTCGCCGTAACCTATCGACGCCTGCAAATCCAGGGGGTGTTACATGCACGACCCTAAACCATAGGCCGAATTTTCATCGTGGTAAGAAAAATGATGAAAGTATGTTTAGAACTCATAAATTGTAAACAATATTCTATAATAGCGCCGTATTCTGAATCATAATTTGTCTAAAGAATCTTAAACCCTTTTAGGACAACCACGACCCTTCGTTCCGCTATATTTGGTCTTTCTTCAGTCATGGAAAAACTGTACATGACTATTAAGTTACTTAATATTGTCTTCAGTTACCACGATAGTTATTCATGAAATAAAACTTTTTAAATAGATTATATCGCATATAAGGAATTTAAAATACATCCCGACGTTTCGAACCCTTTGCAGCGTCCACACTGGTCAAAGGGAGACTGACAAGCAATATTTATTATTTAATAAAATAGTTTTACCGTAACCTACTCATTTTTAGGGTTCCGTACTTCAAAAGGAAAAAACGGAACCCTTATAGGATCACTCGTGCGTCTGTCTGTCTGTCCGTCTGTCACAGCCTATTTTCTCGGAAACTACTGGACCAATTAAGTTGAAATTTGGTACACATATGTAAATTAGTAACCCAAAGATGGACGTATTTTTTTATAATTTTAAAATACATAGGTTCGAAGTTAATGAAGAAAAAGCCCAAAAAATGATCATACCCCCCCCTTTATCTCCGAAACTACTGGGTCAAAAATTTTGAAAAAATACACAAAATATTTCTTTACATCTCAGACAGCATCATCATGACATCATGACAGGAAAATCTATTAGAAATGTGCAGTCAAGCGTGAGTCGGACTTATGTACGGAACCCTAGAAACGAGAGTCCGACTCGCACTTGGCCGGTTTTTGTACGGCATGTCGCATGGCATGTCTGAAAAGATATTTCACAAAGGCAATAACTAATTCAAACCGTCCAGTAATTATACGTCAGTAGAACAAGTTATTATTTCGAACAAGCGATGTTTAACGGTCTAAACCCATAGTTTACAATTTACACGACATTTAATAGCTTTTCTTTTTACTTGACCTACATTTTAAAGTGCTACAAATTTAACATGTATGTTAGTTACACTAGAGATAGGTAAACAATACAAACTGGATATCGTTATCGTTGTTGTAGTGTAGGTATACACAGTAATAAGGGGCTTAGATGAGATAGACAGTTCATATTATGATATTTGTCTCTTATAATAAGTATGTTAGTAAAACTGAAATGTCAGCTGTGACAATAAAAAGGATTTGGTACAGTTTCGAAATTCTTGAAAATTTTCATTTGTTCTAAATCGATCTCCATTGAGTTAAGATCGCTTTTGTTTTAATTATGGACTTTCTTATTATTGGTAACATATTGACATTACAAATGAGGTTGGAAAACCTATATTATTACTTGCCTGCGTACAGAAGTAGGGCGGTTATTAATAATTCAGAGCACACAATCTCAAGTACCAAGTACGATTCAATTTTATATAGGAACGTAATATCTAGTATTTCATGTCTCAGTTTCATAGTCGAAAAATCGTAATAGAATCCTAAAATCCTAAAAACTCCGAGTCAAAAGTCCTTCTGTTTCACCCGAATCAGGGGCCAATTTCGACATGTACAACAGTCAGATTTCGCATCCACGTCAAATCAACAGTTGATTTTATTGCATACTGAGTGTTGATTCCATCAACGGTGGATAATATCATTTGGTACAACCAAAACTCCACTCTAAACTAAGGGTGGTTGGGTTTGCTTGTCACCCTGACTGTGGATTGTTAATGTCAAATTTTGACATTGTACGTATTCGAGAACTTATGATTTTTCCCACATCAACGGGAGATCAACACGATACGTCAAACGTCGCTTGTCGAATAGGGGTCCAGAGCTTCAAAACTTGTCAGCACTCAGCAATATACTCTTATCAGTCTTGCCCCATTAAAGGCCTACAACAAATTAACGTCTTTTACGTCGATTCGTCATTTGACATCTTCAGATACTCGTGTTGTTTTGTGACCACTCAATCAGGTGATTCAATTCACAAAAACCTAACTAAACTGACCAGTATACATCTAACCTCTGTTCTCGTACATTTCTTTCTAATCTAGTTATCAAATTACTCTAGGAAAGCCAAAAACTCGAGAATACATCGGCAGATCACACGACACTCGTAAACCACGTGACGTTTGAAGTGGGAATCGCAATTTGGCCGGATTTCAGCCACTGAGTCACGTACCGGGAACAGTCGTGTCATTCATGTTTCAAATAGAGCCGATAGAGGTCATACACAGATTTAGGTACTATCTGTTTTAGAAATTTAAGAAAATTGGCGATTCAAATGCCTTTCCTGTTAGTCCAAAACTACGTCGACGTCTAATAGAGATATTGTTCGCTTCAGTATCTTCTTCTATCTTCAGATTATTCTTTTGGGGGCAGAAGAGAAAACTGTCTCTACTGATCTAATTAGAACTTAAAGTCTATTGGGATAAATGGAACACCGGTACAAGTAGAGCAACTGCGTGGGAACGTCATTCTGTTCCTTTTGCCCAGAATAAATATGTGACGTTCCACGGTAAAAGGTACCTTATGGCGTCTGGCGCTTACGTCGCCTAGCGCGGCAATAATATTGGAGCGGCGTTAATAATAGCCTAAGCGCCAACCGCCATAAGGGACCTTTACCCGTGGGACGTCACATATAAAATATGAAGTATGATATGTGCATGAGGAATGTTATGAAAGTGAAGGAAGCGAAAGAGTTATGTCAGGATCGTAGCAAGTGGAAATCCGTGGTCTCTGCCTACCCCTCCGGGAAATAGGCGTGATTATATTGTATGTATGTAAATATAAAATTTGTTTGTTTTTGTCCACCTGCCCAATGAGCAAATTAACGCAAAGTTTATTTTTATCACACGATACATACCTACCTTATTTACTAAAACCAAAGTCACGGTGACATGACACCGTATTACACTGTACAGAACTAATGTAATTCGCATTTTTGACTTTACGGGCGTGTGTTACCCTTGGAACTAAATGTTTTTCAAAGCTCTTTAGATATTTCTCTATTGAAAAGAAATTCAAGTATGTTGCCGCCGTATATTTTAATTGAAATGTTTTTTTGTCAGCAGGTTGGGAGGCGGAGGAGAAGGCGCCGTTCCTTCGCAATGAGCCCGTCAAGCTCACGCCGGCCTGGGAGGGCTCCAACCTTCCCAATGACACCCTCAACCTCAAAGGTAACTAGCATTCATCATCGTATCAGCCAGAGGACGTCCACTGCTGGACATAGGCCTCCCCCAGAGTGTGCCACATCGATCTTGTGCCACCCGCATCCAGCGGACTCCCGCGACCTTTACCAGGTCATCATTCCATCTTGTGGGGGGGTCTACGCACGCTGCTCCGGTACGTGGCGTAAGCAGCATTAAGTTATTGGTATATTTTAATCGGTTGAATCCATAGAGTAATAAGCAAGCTTAAAATGATCACTCCATACAACTGGTTAATAGCCTGAAAGCTTGACATAATGAAGACATGACGACTAAGGGCAGTCATTAGGGCGTGATTAGGGTGCCCGTTGTGAAACTCCGCCGTGCCTTCATTATGTCAAGCTGTCGGGCTAATAACCAGTTTTATGGACTGAGCACTCACAGCTTACGTACTTATTTCTCTATGGTTCAAGCATACGGCTGCGGCGCTGAGTATGGGAAAATACTGGCGGCACGATAAATAGGTTTTTGGTTTGAAGCCGGAGCATAATTTGGGCATCCTCAAGTAAGCTAAATAAGTAAATAAGTGTGAACTTCACGACCTTTAGGAATAAAACACTCAAGGAGATAACTCAACAAGTATATACTCTACGCAAATTAGGTTTTCGGAATGATTACGACTATACGACTTGACTATGTACGCAAGGTGTGGCGACAACCGGAGACCCAAAACCGTCGCATAAGATCCGATCGGATCGTCTGCACAGTCGTTGTGGTAATGTAAAGTATTGACGGAATCGACGTTCGGATTTTAATTAGCCGTTTCGGTATTGTACTTAATTAATTTAAATTGATAAAAGCTTAAGAAAAAATACGATTTCTTATATAAAAACAGCGATAAGAGAAAAACAAGACCGGTTTCAATAAAACAAGCTAAAAAATAAATCAAACAATCGTGCTTTAGCAATTTTGTCTAAAAATCATAAAGGCCGCCCTAAAAGAGAGTAGGGTAGGTGCTCGCGAGTACTCTTATGGCGTATGAATGGAGCCCCCAATTTGAGCCGGTTGATTACCTTTCAAGTTGAGCGGATGCCACTGGACGACCCGCCCAGGCGCCCACGCTCTCACGTTGTTATACACCTACATAATCCCTTCGCTGGGTCAGATGTTGCAATGTTGTTTTCTTGTTTAGGAAATAGCCGTATAGTTCATAGTGCGTGTAAACGAGCAAGCTTTTAACGGTAATATGCTTGTGTATTGGTTATGGTACATGTTAAATATCAAACGACATAAAAATGTAAATTTACGGTATAAAACCACGATATGAGCGGCCAATGCTCTTTAGGATTCCGTACCCAAAGGGTAAAAAAGGGACCCTATTTCTAAGACTCCACTGTCCGTCTGTCTGTCTGTCACCAGGCCGTATCTCATGAACCGTGATAGCTAACCAGTTGAAATTTTCACAGATGATGAATCTGTTGCCGCTATAACAACAAATACTAAAAAGTACGGAACCCTCGGTCGGCGAGTCGGACTCTCACTTGTCCACTTTTTATTGTTCCTCCATTATGCACTTTACACGTACCTACAGTCAATATACCCACCAACCAATCCCCACAAAGATCAAGCAAGATCCATTGCGTTATCATTAAAATAGTCACCTCTTCATTCATAAAATCATAGCCTAAGCAAATTAGAAAAATCTGCGGAAATAATTCGTGTAGTTTTGAAAATTGGTACAGGTATACCTTGTGGTGTCCAGATAAACATACTAAAAGTCCTCGAGGGTAGGGGGTGTGCTGGGGGTGTAGAGGGGGGTTGAAGGTACTTTTTTTCATATTTTTGCTCATATCTCGAATATCTGTACGAATAGCATTATAATTACTTAAGACAAAAGTTTTAACATAAAATTTACTACAAATTTGGTTATGTTTATTTTTACTCTGCGATCAATACTTTAGGGGCTACAGGCTGTTAAAGTTAAATAAGTAATAAAAAATAGACGGTTTAAGAAAACGTCGTTTTTTGTAATTGTTCATCACAAATAAAAAAACCGGGCAATAGACCAGCGGTGGAACAAAAATGGGTTTTGATAACATTAAAGTTTTTTCTTTTTTGATATGTTATTGTAAGCATGTTAAATAACATTCATGTAAAAAGTTAGAAAATTCTAGGTGGAGCGTTCGGCCATATTTAAATATTTCAATTTTTGCTAAATAACTATGTAAATATAAAATTAAAGTTACAAAAAACTTTAACATATTCAATAACACTTAAATTTATTCACAATATTCGGTTTTTAGAAATCTGGAACAGCTGCTTTCTGGTGAACGTAAAAACACGAATTATTATGTAAATACAGAATTAGAGTAGCTGATATTGCAAAATTACGATATTACCTATCAACTTAGTATACATGTAAAAAGTTAGAAATGTAGACAATGTGCTTGTCTAGATATTGATTTCTGGTTAAGCAGTATAGCCAATATTGAATTAAAGTTTGTAGAGTTAATACTACACGGTCATAATAAAGATCTTACTTCTCACACAAAAGATTAGAAATATAAAATCACGGCGACACTAAATACTGATACGTAAGTATGCATTCCGAGCTTATATTAAGTTACATTTCAAACGCGGCGTTTTCGCGCGCCGCGCTGTGCGCCGGGGCAGGAGGCAGCGATCGACGGTCGCGGGCTAGCGGTTAGCGCGGTGACCTTAAAAATACGCAAAGCGTTTATAAAATTATTATCAATGGTAAACAGTTATTTTACACAGTACACTAATGGAAACTTACCTTTCCTTATTTATTTCTATATGTACTAGGGATTGCCCGCGGTTTCGTTTACGTAGAATTCGTTATCGTGTTAAGTATAGAAATAATAGATACATTTGAAAATTATTTTAGGTGCATTGTCATACAGATAACTACCCTTGTTAAAGTATTCTTCAAATTCAATACACAGGTGTCATTTCAATATAATTTTGCGTAATTTGGCGCTTTTAGGTTATAAATGACTAGCGACATATATTTTTTAAGAGCGATCATCTCCGATAATATTTACTTTATCATAAAATCAATTTCAAACTAACGATATTTATCATTTTAAAGTCAATATTACCAACCAACTGATCCAATTTACCTACGGAAACAACTCAAAATTTGCATCAAATTAAATGCCACTTTTCTTATCCGTTTGGAACAATCAAGAGGGCCTTTACGAGCTGATGTGATGAAAATTTTATTTAACCTTCGTCCCTCGAAACCTTCACTACGCTCAAGGTTCAATTTTACGAACCACTCGCTACGCTCGTGCTTCAATTTTAGAATGTTTGAATTTGTGAATGTACTTCCTGCCTCGCACAGCCAAACTGTGGAATGAACTGTCCGATACGACCTTCAAACCTTAAAAGACCCCCATCTTAAACGCGCGTCGGCAACGCGCTTGCAACCCTTCTGGTGTTGCGGGTGTCCATGGGCGGCGGTAATCGCTAACCACCAGGTGATCCGTCTGCTCGTTTGCTTTCTATTTAATAAAAAAAAATGTTTCGCTTGTTTGGGTATCAATATTAGCACGAGCGGTTAATCAACAACTTTTCCCCTTGTAAAACAAATAAGGTAGGTGAAGTGCAGGCATATGAGACCCGGCGGGTAACAAGGCCCAGCATTCAAAAATAACAATTGCTCCCCATTATTCCCAATTATTCTGAATTTGTACTTGTTGCTAAGAAGGCCCACTGTCAGTGCAGGTAAAAAGGTCCAGTCCCGGGCCTTATTGAACGTATGAGATGAAATATTAGATTAAAATATTTTAAGATAATTTTGAATATTTTTAATCTCTTTTTTTTAAGGTCGATTTGAAGAAACTTCTATAAAATTATGACTTATAAATAACACTTGTACTGCGTGGGCTGTCAAAATTGCTGCAGACTTTTCTTGGTCTAACTCTAATAATTTATCACTTGCTTTATTGACCTAAAGACGTTTATAGAATCTAACTCTAATAATTTATCACTTGCTTTATTGACCTAAAGACGTTTATAGAATCAAAAAGTCTAATAACATTGAGGCACTTATACTTTTTAAAGGCAGTAACTATTTACAAGTGATTTTTTTTGTTAATACATAGGTAGGTATTTACGATAGAAGTGCGAAAAATAGATATTTTGCAACGAGTGACAAATTTTAACACACGGCCAAAGGGAGTGTTTTAATGTGCTTATTATAGCACCGGTGTCGTAATGTAGCACCAGATGTACTGTCAAAATTATGTTAAAAGATAATACTTATTTGTTACGAATAAATATTTATACTGTAAAAAATTATCCCACCAAACACATTTTCATGTAAATTGTTGCTAAGACGAAACCATAAGACTCGCACTGTCAAAAAGTTGTCAGATCTCTTGTCGAGCCAAGCTTCAAACTCTACAAGCCCTAACTTCACTAACTCTACACCTTAGTCAAAATATGTGGCTTGGCTGTTTCGCTACCGCCACATGGGCATAAGGTGAAAAATTTATTAAATTCATTATTTTTAGGGTTCCGTACCTCAAAAGGAAAAATACTGAACCCTTATAGGATCACTCGTGTGTCTGGCTGTCCGTCTGTCACAGCCTATTTGCTCCGTAACTACTGCACCAATAAGTTGAAATTTGGTATACACATGTAAGTCTATAACCCAAGAACATACATGTAAAGTAAATAATAGAAATTCAAATAAAGGGGTCACTTTTGAGATGAATGATAAATAGAAGAAAAAAACACTATATCTTGTTATATATCAAATTAAGGGGCTCATTGTGAGAACCTCAGATATTTTTTTTAATAATTTTAAAATAAATCGTTTAGAAGTTATTTAAGAAAATACGCAAAAAATGACCATTCCCCCTTATCTCCGAAACTACTGGGTCTAAAATTATGAAAAAAATACACATATTAGCTCTTTTCCTATAGATGCCAGAAAAACCTATTAGAAATGTGCAGTCAAGCGTGAGTCGGACTTAAGTACCTAGTTTTCCGATCCCTACGGGTTTTTTAAAGACATTTTACTCACTTTTCTCAAAAAAAAATATATATTGTTAAAATTGTGTAATGTACGGAACCCTTGGAACGCGAGTCCGACTCGCATTTGGGCGGTTTTTGTATTATACTTACAATAGTTCTTGTAGAAACGAAACGACCAAGCCACATACTTTTGGTGTAGAGCTAGTAAAGTTAGAGGGCTTTTAGAATTAGAAGCTTGGCAAGAGATCTGATAACTTTTTGACAGTGGTTTCATTTGGGCAACATTTTACATCAAAAAGTTTTTAGTGGGATTTCACTTCTTTTTGTAAGATGCTTATGACAATCTTCCATGCCCTAATTTAAAGGGTTGGGGGTGATTTACTATTAAAAATCCTGAAATAAGTATCTGGGGGCATCTGTTACACAATGTACTTCTTACTGATTCCCTATATAAACCCTTCATCCCATAAGGGTAATCTTTGGGGTTGAAATCTGCCTTCACCCCGTAAGGGTAAACTTTGAGGTTGAAATCTATTCTATATCCTTCCCCATAACAATACCTATCTACATACCAAATTTCAACTAAATCGGTTCAGCGATTATTGATTCCCCATACAAAATTAAACCCCCTCTTCATCCCCTTAGGGATAAAAAATTAATTTCAAGTTTTTGAATTTATTTGTTGTTTGTGTACTAAAACTATCTTACATACCAAATTTCAGCTTCTTAGAGGACTTCAGGAAGTACCCGGTATTGATGATCATCAAGTGAGTGAGTCAGTGACGAAATCGAAGTTTTTAGATATGAATAAAATCTAAAGTATAAGAGCTATGCAATTGATATGCTTAATAAGTCCGAGAACTTTGTTTATCTGGTATAATCCAACCCCAAGTTATGAGGGTTCCGAAACACGACGAAGCGCTTCGAGAAAAGGTAGATAGTGCCCTTATGCTTTGCTCGTCTTGGCAGGGGCACTGCCGTGCCCCCAGATGTTAAAAGATGATACTACTGTAACTAATAAAGATTTATGTTTAGTTACCTACTATTTTCGCGTAAACTAGACAATTTTTATATCTTTAGTTATTAAGGCCCAAAATAATTATTTTCACTTATTATAAATAAATCCTCCTGTTATGAAGTATCAAATATTGTTATTTGTATATGTATAACTCTTAAGTTAAAAACAATAAAATCTGTTATTACCTACTGTCGAAATGATTATTTTTTGCGGGATTAAGTAATACACTGCTAGTGTTCAATAAGGCCCATAATAGGACTTTTAAGGTATATTTTCCAAGAGTATCGTAATATTTTTATAACTATTTTGGTATAATGAAGAAACTTAAATAAATGAGAAATCTATTTGAGTGAGTTTTTCATACTTCATATCCTGTTTATTAAAAAAAACCATTTTAATTTAAGGTGGGCTCTATCTATATAGGCATATACGGCCCACACGGAATATACAATAAGGTAAGTGGCCTCACTTACCTTATTGTATATTCAGGATGTATACCGTGTAATATTGAGCAGTTGGTTTATAATATACATATTATGATATTGACCTTGAATAGGACAGGACATGACAATAGGAACCAGAAATAGGTATAGTTGGTCAAACCATTAGTCAGTAAATAAAAACAAAAAACTATATTCATCCTTTTCTTTTGGGTGCTAGTACTAGTGTAAGTCAAAGATAGTATGATGATTCTCTCTGTCTATGTTTGAAATGAGACATTCCTTTGACAAACTATGTATAGTAAAAAATAGTTGTGAATATCTTGTACATTTTTATTACAATATTAGTCAAGATAATGAAATATAGCTGGTCAAGCAAATCTTGTCACAAAAAAAAGGCGCGAAACACAAATTTTCTATGGGACGATATCCCTTCGCGCCTACATTTTTCAAATTTGCCGCCTCTTTCTACTGCCAAGATCTGATTGACCAGCTGTAGGTATTTTTACGTAATAAGATATTTTAATTTCACGTAATGTCCGCATCTAATTTATATTTGTGCACGGTAAACAAACAAATGAATGATAAGAAAAGACAGACAGTGTTACTGAGCGGGAGGTGGGGCGAGGGGCGAAGTATAGGTAGGCTATGATAGGCTCTCGAGCGCCGCGCCGGCGACTGACGGACCAGCGCGGCGTATGTATGAATTTCGCGCCTTTTTAACTAGATTTTACTATTACAATGCAAGCTACACGCAGAAATTTCTTACTTTCCACAATATGGCTGCGTATATTATTTTATAGTAATAGACTTATTTTTACAGACTCTAATTCAATATTGGATCTTATAGGACAAAAAACGCATATTAATTCTAGAGCATATATCTTATTCTTCTAGCTTTTTAGCGTGCCTATTAACTTAAAAAATGAGATATGTTGTTGTGGATTTATTAAACTTTAATTCAATATCGACAAAATAATAAGCTAATTTGTAGTTTGACAAAGAAGCACGTTAAAAAAATTTCTAATAATTTTACATTATAAAGCGTCATACATACTTATTATAAACAATGGAACTTAAACATTGCACTTTAATTCAATATTAAAAAATCATTACTAAAAATATACAGGGTGATTCATGAGACGTGAGCAGGACTAATCCTGCACACTCAGTAGCTGATAATTGATCGATCACCGTCATATTTAGGTGAAACAACCACACTTTTTCCTATTTTTCAACTTTTTGGTGAGGGCAAATTTAATTCTCTACAATCATGGTCACCCTACAAGACCTAATTAATAAACATAAAACCTCTTTTACGAAGAAAATAAAATGTCAAACCTGAGTGAGATACGAGTTTTCAAAAGTAACCAGACCGTGATGACAGTGATGACATTCAATTTGACACAGAATATCGGTAGTTTAGTATTCTAATGTTAGGGTGACCAACCATGTCGTAAATAAATTAATAACTTTTTTTTCAACACGACTAGAAAATTAAAGTTAACCTCACTAATACTGATAGGAAACAGTTGCTTATAATTTACGAAATGCGCAGTGCTAGTCCTGCTCATGTCTCCTGAATCAGCCTGTATAAATACCTAATTTATATCTAACGCTCGTTCTAACTTTTCATCATATATTGCAAATATGCTTAAAAATATGTCCCATATCAGATAAGTATCACTTTTTCAACTTTAGAATTATCAAAACTTATAGTGCAAAAATCCGGTCCCACTATTGAGCTACAAGTGCGAGTCTGACTCGCGCACGAAGGGTTCCGTACCATAATGCAAAAAAAAACAAAAAAAGCAAAAAGAAAACGGTCACCCATCCAAGTACTGACCCCTCCCCACGTTGCTTAACTTTGGTCAAAAATCACGTTTGTTGTATGGGAGCCCCATTTAAATCTTTATTTTATTCTGTTTTTAGTATTTGTTGTTATAGCGGCAACAGAAATACATCATCTGTGAAAATTTCAACTGTCTAGCTATCACGGTTCGTGAGATAACCTGGTGACAGACGGACGGACGGACGGACGGACGGACGGACGGACAGCGAAGTCTTAGTAATAGGGTCCCGTTTTACCCTTTGGGTACGGAACCCTAAAAATTAGCTTAGAGTAAGCAAGCTAAGCAACCTACTCATAAAATATAAAAAAATAGGCCATATGCATGTCGGGCCATGCTCAGTGTAGGGTTCCGTAGTTACCCGTCTGTCAAAATAGACTATTTGCCATAACTCAAAAACAGCTGTACCGATTAGGTTCGCTATATTTTTCCTTGAAAGTATTTACTAAGTTATGTTTTCACGATTTTTTTCATATTTTTTGGACCCATGGTTCAAAAGTTAGGGGAACTAAGGGGTAAATCACAACTTTTTTTCTTTCAGATCGATTATTTCCGAAAATATTAAGTTGATCAAAAAATGGTTCTTGAAGACCCTTATTCGTTTTAAAAGACCTATCCAACGACACCCCACATATAGGGTGGAAGCGAAAAAAAATTTCATCCCCACTTTAATGTAGGGCAACCCCAAAAAATTTTCTAGTTTTCATGTTTAAATTTGACACGAATATATAAATCAGTTACGCTGACAAAGTTGTAAAATATAAATTAGAAAAAATATTTTTTTAGGGTGGCTGCCGTACATTAAAAAGGGGATGAATTTTTTTTTCGCTTCCACCCTATAGTGTGGGGTGTCGTTGGATAGGTCTTTTAAAACGAATATGGGTCTTCGAGAATAATTTTTTGATCTGCTTAATATTTACGGAAATAATCGATCTGAAAGAAAAAAAGTTGTGTTTTCCACTTTAGTTCCCCTAACATTTGAACCATGGGTCCAAAAAATATGAAAAAATTCGTGAAAGTAAAGCTTAGTAAAGACTTCCAGTGAAAAATATAGCGAACCTAATCGATTAAGCAGTTTTTGAGTTTTTGCAAATAGTCTATTTTGACGGACGGGTAACTACGGAACCCTACACTGAGCATGACCCGACATGCTCTTGGCCGGTTTTTTTATATTTTATCAGCAGGTCATTTAGCTTGCTTATTCTCAATTAAAATTTTTATTTATGATGAACAATTATGAAAATACGACGTTTTTTTAAACCGTCTATTTTTTATCTCTTATTTAATTTTAACAGCCTGTAGCTCCTAAAGTATTGATCGCAGAGTAAAAATAAACATAACCAAATTTGTAGTAAATTTTATGTTAAAACTTTTGTCCGAAGTAATTATAATGCAATTCGTACACATTTTCGAGATATGAGCAAAAATATGAAAAAAAGTACTTTCAACCCCCCTCTACACCCCCAGCACACCCCCTACCCTCGAGGACTTTTAGTATGTTTATCTAGACACCACAAGGTATGCCTGTACCAATTTTCAAAACTACACGAATTATTTCCGCAGCTTGCCCAAATTCGGCTTAATTTGACGTGGCTATCATGAAATTTTACAAGCCTTTGTTAGTTAGTTTTTGTTTTATGATTTATTCCTTTCTTACAAATACATAAGTCAAAATCACAGATAAAGACAAACGACTAATTGCTACTTAAGGATTGAGTTTTGTTTATTTACCAGTTCTTTTATCGTTAACTTAACGCCTGTTTTTCCCTATCAAAGGTTCATCCCTTTTATACCCCGACAAACATGGATGGTCACTATAATTAGGGACTTAAATAATCTCAAACATACCAGCCCAGACGACCCGGGACAGACAGTCCTAGCGAAAAATTATTAGGAGAGCTAACCCCAAATGATGGGATTAAGGCTAGGAAGAAGAAGAAGAAAGGTTCATCCTTTTAAAACTTTAATTCATTGAAAATATAAATAATAATAGAATCAAAAAGCGATACGTAAAAGTTAATTCTAACAGCATTTGTACTGTCAGTATGATAATAAACTTTCTGCGACCCCACACGATCGGTCTCCATAAAGACCAATTGAAATGACAGAAGTGCAAGAGTCAATGGGCTAATTCGCGTGATTGTAGTTCGCGCTACTACGAGCGTAATAACTTTATTTATAGCCGGCTATACGATTGACATTGCTCACAAAACACGCGCCTAGGGCGAGCCAGTATAAGATTCGTAGCAGAGAGGTAGAGATAAAAAACAGTACGGTTACCATCAGTTTCTCACTGACATAAACGCCGTCGAGAACGTAACTTTGGACGTTGGACGTCAAGGTTTGGACCACCCTGTATAATAAGCATACAACAATACCTTAGGTACATAGACTGAGCAATCATAATTTCATAATGCTTTTAGTTTTGCCGCAGTTTGTTGACACACCCAAGTTTTTTCAGTAAATCCGTGTGCACTATTATCAACCCTGTACAAAATACGGCCTAAAACACGAACTAGGTCGCGCCGTTGCCATGCATAATTTGAAAAGTTCTAGAGAAACGAAAGGATATTTTTTAATACAGTTGCTCAAAAAGTGCTACTTTACGTAGCTGTTTAGCGTGCGGAAAGTTGGTTATCTCGAACTAGTGCTTTTTACTTTTCCAATTTTTTTAAATTTATACTTGTTCCAATTCACGACTACTTATTGATGAGTGTTAATATTAGTTTCCTTTAAACGTCGTAATCAGCATAAAAACCTACCGTTAATGTAAGAATACGAAAAATATTACATATTTCATATTTAATTACTTACCTCTTCATCATTATAACACGTTTATTTTTTAATATTCAATATTGAAAATTCCGTTCTTAATAAGTTGACTGAATGGAACGGAATAGCTGCCAAACGCCCATAGATATAATATACTTAAAGACGACGTCTAACCGAGCTGTCACTGTTACCACTTTTGTTTAGTGTACGATTAACAATGTTTTTCTTATTTTTTCGCAACTGTATTAAAAAACGTCGTTCGATACACGTGCGGAAATGTCATTCTTCACTCGTCCCGATATTTCGGTACTCGTGAAGTAATGACATACCTTCCGCACTAGCATCGAAATGTACTATTACCACATCAAAAGTTAAGATTGAAGAACGGGCTGAGAGTTATAGGTTTGGGTTAGTATATATCGAAAGGCAGGAGGAAGGGTAACTAATTAATGAAAATAATAAAATATTTATGCAGAAGCACAGAATAAATAATAGTACCTACTAGGTATAGAAGACTCTCTCTAACAAAACGCATCTGTTACGATCAGGACGGATATGGCCGCTAGGTGGCGACAGCGCGCCACGCGCGGCTTATGGCTAACCACCAAAATTGGTGTGAAACGGATGTACTTGTAGTGTAGCTACCTGTTGCAAAGCGACGAAATCGCGGAGTGAGCCACGCCTGGGTCTGGGTTATATTCTTAGTACCTATGGGAAGCCAGGAGGCAAGAATAAAAATATTTATGCAGAAGGTAAAGTCCTAAAGGGAGACCTGGAGACTCCGGCCTGCATGTCATTGGAGTCTCTCATAAAACTAAAATTGTTTATAATAAGTTGACTTGTAGCAAGTTAACAACTTATCACAGTACGAGTAAGGTAACGATATAATTGGGTAATAAAACCAAAACAACAAATAAAGTAAATACGTTACCTTAAATTTTAATTACCCGGCTTAATTTATTTTTCATAGTCGTAAAAACTGACTCTGCCGTCATTTATCACGTGATTCAGCAAAAAAGAAGCCCAAAATTTCGCTACAGAAAAAATAAAAGAATCACTTTAAAATTTTATTTTATAGGAAGGGTCATGATTGTCATGATTAATCTTTATGTTTTTGTGTCCTATCAGTCCTATGTCCCACCGTTGCGTCAAAATTCGGGCAATTTTAGTAAATGTGGATTCAATCGATACGTTTTTTTAATGCGGGTGGGTCTCATAGCCAACATATTTAACCGACTTTGTAACACGAGATGTCGTTGATGATGAAAGGATGCTCATAGTGTTGTGTTCCTGCCGGTAAGGTTGTCAGAGCTTAACAAGGGTGCGCAGTGTTAGGATCCTCTGAAGTTGCAGTCGTAAGTACATAGGCTACGGAGACTGCTTATCATCAGGCGAGCCGTATGCTTGTTTGCTATCGACTTAGGGCCAGTTGCACCAACCACAGTTAACAGACTGATTAACGTCACGCAGCAGAGATCTATGATACTTTTAACATTTAGCGATCACTTTGGTGCAACCGACCATTAATATTAAAAAAAAAAAAAAAGAACGAATTAACATTATTTAAACTTTTGTTTTTGTCTCCAGGTATAGCCATGGACCTGACCCCACCAAAGGACCGATGGCACCTCATCTACATAACCCTCTTGATACACGGGCTCGGCACGCTAACAGCTTGGAATATGTTCATCACAGCCAAGGTAATTTCAACATCTGATCAATGGAATCTTTGTCTAAAAATTCTGTACAATGTTAGAGCCTGTACGTAGGTCAATATTAGTGAACGTTTCGAGACCTTAATTTCTATGGGCACATTTATGATGAAGAATTTTATCCCCCGACGCAAAAAGAGGGGTGTTATGAGATGTATGTGTAGTGGCATGGTAGCTTCAGATAAACCGATTTCAGTGCGGTTTATGTCAAGCAACAGGAAATATCATACAAAAGTTATACAAAGTTGAGATTTCGCGTCAAATATGTGTATAAAGAATTAGACGGTCACATTCTGATTTTGACCCACATTTTTATTCCTTTCAAGTCAATTCGAGTCAATAGATGATAAAGTTAATTTTAATGTTCCAAATTTTACTTATTGCTCTGAAAATTGTGTTAGTTATGTCAAAGTGTCGTCTTCCGCACGCAAACAATGTCGGATAACTAGCAACCTCATACTTTGATTTGGCAACCGCATCACGTGATCGATCCAGTGTGATTGTATCTTTAGGAACTCTTTTATAGTTCGTTTTTTTAGCATTAGAAATAAGTTAAACAATCTTGACGTGTCTTGTTTTTGAAAAACACGTTTTAAAAATAAGTCATGGCAAATATGTAACAATTATGAATCTAATACGATCATTTGTATTCTCCTGCTTTCATAAATAATAGCTACTGATTATAAAAAGCATTTTTCAATTAAAAGACATGTCAAGATCGCTTACCTTTTTTCTAATGCTAAAGAAAACGAACGATAACATTTCCTTTTATCATGTTCCAGGACTACTTTACCACATACAAACTGGTTAATACGTGGTACGAGGGCAAATACATGGACTACACGGGGCTCGCCGCACAGATACCCAACTTCTTGTTCAGCTGGTTCAACGTCTTCGTTAGGATGGGGTGAGTGAGCTGGCTGTCTCTTTACCTATACTCCATTTACTAGGACTACTTTACTTACAAGCTGGTTAATACGTGGTACGAGGGCGAGTACATGGACTACACGGGGCTCGCCGCACAGATACCCAACTTCTTGTTCAGCTGGTTCAACGTGTTCGTTAGGATGGGGTGAGTGAGCTGGCTGTCTCTCTACCTATACTCCATTTACTGGGACTACTTTACTTACAAGCTGGTTAATACGTGGTACGAGGGCGAGTACATGGACTACACGGGGCTCGCCGCACAGATACCCAACTTCTTGTTCAGCTGGTTCAACGTGTTCGTTAGGATGGGGTGAGTGAGCTGGCTGTCTCTTTACCTATACTCCATTTACTGGGACTACTTTACTTATAAGCTGGTTAACACGTGGTACGAGGGCGAGTACATGGACTACACGGGGCTCGCCGCACAGATACCCAACTTCTTGTTCAGCTGGTTCAACGTGTTCGTCAGGATGGGGTGAGTGAGCTGGCTGTCTCTCTACCTGTACTCCATTTACTAGGACTACTTTACTTACAAGCTGGTTAACACGTGGTACGAGGGCGAGTACATGGACTACACGGGGCTCGCCGCACAGATACCCAACTTCTTGTTCAGCTGGTTCAACGTGTTCGTCAGGATGGGGTGAGTGAGCTGGCTGTCTCTCTACCTGTACTCCATTTACTAGGACTACTTTACTTACAAGCTGGTTAACACGTGGTACGAGGGCGAGTACATGGACTACACGGGGCTCGCCGCACAGATACCCAACTTCTTGTTCAGCTGGTTCAACGTGTTCGTCAGGATGGGGTGAGTGAGCTGGCTGTCTCTTTACCTATACTCCATTTACTGGGACTACTTTACTTACAAGCTGGTTAACACGTGGTACGAGGGCGAGTACATGGACTACACGGGGCTCGCCGCACAGATACCCAACTTCTTGTTCAGCTGGTTCAACGTGTTCGTCAGGATGGGGTGAGTGAGCTGGCTGTCTCTTTACCTATACTCCATTTACTGGGACTACTTTACTTACAAGCTGGTTAACACGTGGTACGAGGGCGAGTACATGGACTACACGGGGCTCGCCGCACAGATACCCAACTTCTTGTTCAGCTGGTTCAACGTGTTCGTCAGGATGGGGTGAGTGAGCTGGCTGTCTCGACATTTACGACAGTAAACACTGGGACTTTTATCTTCTTTTATCTTCCTGACGCTGAAGTATAAAACCGGTTAGAGTGACCCCACACTAGCGTCTGCCGAGCGTCGTCGTCATCAACTCTATGGCTGCTTGTCGACACAACGTTGGCGCAACTGCGCAGCGACGCCATTTTCCATAGCGCTGACTAGACGCTCAAAAGACGCTAGTATGAGGTGGCCCTTAGACGTTGTCTTTCAGTGTCCAAGGATGGTATTCCACCTATCAAATCTCTTTCTCCAATGTGTCTTGCGTCTCGCATTTTGCTTAATGAGAAAGTGAGACACAATGAAGTTGGACAAAGAAATTGGACAGGTGGAATACTAAATTAATTTTTTAAACATGCAGATACGTCCGCGAGCGATATTCCAAATTTTATATTAAAGGAAAAAATGGAAAAATTTACGCTTCGGCAGGACTTGAACCCGCAACGGGTAATTGAGATCTAACCAATTGAGCTATGGAAGCCTACCAGAATCTCGCGAATATTTCCATTCCTTCCCTTATGTATATACGCCTTTGGGGAAGCGTATAGCCACATCTACCGAAAGACGATTACATCTTTTGGCTCCTCTACACGATGGGCCAGCGCCGGCCACTCCAAGGGACGCGTAGAGGGAGCAAGTGATATTGCTATCTCATTCTACCGCATGGCTGCGTCCCTTGGAGTGGCCGGCGCTGGCCCATCGTGTAGACGTAGAGGAGCCATTTTAACGGCACCGGCAAGGTGTAATAACTACCCTAAGCAATGGACCTGTTTGTAGATTCCATAATTTATCAATTATTTGTCTTCAGTGGAAACCTGACCACGCGCATCGTGTGGTCCCTCAGCATGGAGGTGCTGATATTCGTGTTCACCATCGTGATGGCCATGGTCGACAGCAGCCAGTGGCCGGGGGTCTTCTTCTGGCTGACCCTCGTTTCCATCTTCTTCTTGAACAGTAAGTCAAAGCACAATAAATAATAGTACTAGGTACAGAAGACTCACTCTCTAACAAAACGCGTCTGTTACGATCAGGACAGATATGGCCGCTAGGTGGCGACAGCGCCACGCGCGGCTTATGGCTAGCCACCAAAAGTGGTGTGGGACGGATGTACTTTTAGCTATCTGTAGCAAAGCGCCGAAATCGCGGAGTGAGCCACGCCTGGTAAAAGGAGCATTCCAGGAAATTGTCTACCGTTTGTCCCGTACACGAAAATATCGGAAGATTTTGCGGGTATAAGAGTTTCCTTTTCTATGACAAATGGTCGAAAATATGCACAGAAAAATAATAGCCTGCTTTAAATGCCGTAAAAACAGTCGCAACACAGGAAATAAAATGCGTTTGTACGGGACAGCCCGTGGAATGCTCAAAAAGTTGTTCAGCACGGTCTACATATTTACTTCGCAGAGCTTGCTTAAACGTCGAAGAAACATCTTGTACAGTCAGTAGCAGAAGTTGCTAAGCTGGCCAGGTGTTCAAAATGATCTTGACGCGACTTTATTGTTAAGAGAATAATCAAGGTACAGTGCGACATACAATAGTAGAAAATAAACGAGGGCGCCACTTTCTACGTCACTGTCATATTTTTGACGTACAAGGCAACAGTTTTTTTTTCTCTCTAGCCTACTTTGGTGTCCCACTGCTGTATGGATTTTTTATGTCGTTTTATTTCATTTCGAACACCTCGCCCGCTTAGCAACTTCTGATGCTGAATTGCTGACTGTACAGGTAAATAGGTATGTGATATCTTGGCTATAACCGCGAAAATCGAAGTTCATAAATTTTGAGCAACTACCTTTGTCACTAATTACAGATTACAGTAGACTAAAAGAGAAAGATGCCTGACATTTGCGAACCTTCGTCTTCGCGGTAGGCCCTCTGCGCCCACTTCCAACGTAGTGGCCTCGCTAAAACACGGCGTCGCCACATTTTACAGTGGGCAAAGTAAAGCTCTGCTAAAACACACGCAGATTTCTTCCATAAATTTGTGTGCACCTAAGTTTTGCTACATTTATAGGTAATTCTTTATTTCTCTTCATCGTCTCGGTAAAGTTGACGAAATATAAAGTGAGCCGATCTTGTTCAAACTTGTTCGAGATATCGGATCACTTTATATTTGGTCAACCTAATTATTTTGGTAGAGCGGCGAGTTGGTATCCCTGTCTCGGAGCGAAACTATGATAAATAGTTTTTTTTTTCTTGGCTTTTTGGGTTCCGTACCCAAAGGGTAAAAACGGGACCCTATTACTAAAACTCCATTGTCCGTCTGTCACCAAGCTGTATCTCATGAACCGTGATAGCTAGACAGTTGAAATTTTCACAGAAGCTGTGTTTCTGTTGCCGCTATAACAACAAATACTGAAAAGTACGGAACCCTCGGTAGGCGAGTACGGTTTTTTTAAGATTTTTGATATAATTTGCAGATCATACTATTGTCATACTCCTTCCTGTCACAAATGACAAATAGCGAGCTTGACAAGCGAGCTGTCATCTCAGTTAACAAAACACTTCACACGGCCATTATCCAATCACGGCTCTGGACCTCCTCGGTTCATTCAATTGACTGTGATAATAGTTATTGATGGAGCACAATTACAAAGAATATTATATTTATTTTGAGATACTAAAATGTCCTTGTGTTGACAGATCGTCGGGTGACAAGCAAAAGTCACTATCTAACCTAATCCAGCACAAATCGGTCCGACCTCATTTTTCATTAGAAATGTCTGAATATAAATAAAGAGATTTACATCTTGTCGGGTGACAAGCAAAACTCACTAACTAACACCATTGAAATTATTGGACAATAAACTGTGTTACAAGTGTAATAAAGTGCTCATCGTGCTGTGAATATTGACCAGGTTCGACTCCCGGTTAAAGTATGATAGATAAAAAAAAATTTAATGCCATTATTATTAAATCAAAAATCGAAGCCCTGGTTCCTAAGAACAGATTTCGCTATCTCTCATAGTTTCTGACTTCTCCATACTGACCCATTTGGATTGATCACACTGTATAGGCTGAAATTATTATTATTTATTATCCTAATTTCAGGCTGTAACGCAATCTTCCAAAACTCGGTGTACGGCGTCGCGGCCCGCCTACCGCCGCAATACACCGGCGCCGTCGTGCTCGGCTCCAACGTGTGCGGAACCCTCGTCGTGCTAGTGGAGTGGGCCTCCGCTAGCATCGGCGGCAGCAAGCGGACGGCCGCTATCTACTACTTCATCGCTGGGATGTTCGTGCTGCTAATATGCTTCGACACTTACTTCGCGATGCCTTTAAATGTGAGTTTCGGACCATTTATTAAGTACAGTTTCGTTCTAAGCGTGATACGGTAGTAGATGGGAGCCACTCGAGCTTTGGAGACAGAAAGCGGATGGCAGTCATCGACTCACTTCGCTCTTCTGTTAACCGTGAATTATTTTCTATATCTAAGTATAGACCAACTCACTATAATAGCGCCGCTAGGCCTCGGTTCCAACGTGTGCGGAACCCTCGTCGTGCTAGTGGAGTGGGCCTCCGCTAGCATCGGCGGCAGCAAGCGGACGGCCGCTATCTACTACTTCATCGCTGGGATGTTCGTGCTGCTAATATGCTTCGACACTTACTTCGCGATGCCTTTAAATGTGAGTTTCGACCCTTTTATTTAAGTTCTAAGCGTGATACGGTAGTATTGATGGGAGCCAGTCGAGCTTTAGAGACAGAAAGCAAATGGCAGTCATCGACTCACACTTCGCTCTTCTGTTAACCGTGAATTATACTCTATATCTAAGTATATACACCAGCTCACTATAATAGCGCCGTAGGCCTCGATTCCAACGTGTGCGGAACCTTAGTGCTAGTCGAGTGGGCCTCCGCTAGCATCGGCGGCAGCAAGCGGACGGCCGCTATCTACTACTTCATCGCTGGGATGTTCGTGCTGCTAATATGCTTCGACACTTACTTCGCGATGCCTTTAAATGTGAGTTTCGACCCTTTTATTTAAGTTCTAAGCGTTATACGGTAGTATTGATGGGAGCCAGTCGAGCTTTAGAGACAGAAAGCAGATGGCAGTCATCGACTCACACTTCGCTCTTCTGTTAACCGTGAATTATACTCTATATCTAAGTATATACACAACTCACTATAATAGCGCCGTAGGCCTCGATTCCAACGTGTGCGGACTAGCAATGCTAGTCGAGTGGGCCTCCGCTAGCATCGGGGGTAGTAAGCGGGCGGGCGCTATCTACTACTTCATCGCTGGGATGTTCGTGCTGCTAATATGCTTCGACACTTACTTCGCGATGCCTTAATGTGAGTTTCGAACCTTTGCAGTGTTTAGTTCTAAGCGTGGTACGGTAGTATTGATGGAGACACTCGAGCTAAACGGCCGACGGCCATACTTCGCATTACTATACTCTGTATCGTTAGCTATTTAAATAAAAGTAAACAAATAATTTGTACATTTTCGGGTAGATATAACATTTATTGGTTTGATTGACTTACCTACATTATTTGATCATGTAATGTTTTCATCTACCCTCAACTGGCTTTAGGAGCCATTTTGTTTACTTTTATTTGAATAACTAAAGATACAGGTATCGTCTTGGATCGTCCTATTCGTTTTTCGTCAAGTTCTTAAATTAGTCCTATTCTGTTTTCGTCAATCATTCTACATTGAAAGCCACCGACGATTATGACGAATGTAGAATGAGTGACGAAAGCAGAATAGGACTAATTTAAGGACTTGACGAAAAACGAATGGGACGACCCAAGACGATACCAAGATACAGACTATAGTAAAGGTAAGTGAACCTTTATATGCAGAAAATGGGTTGGCTTTTATTATAAGCACTGTCCGTAGTTCTTAATGAAATGCCAATCAAGTTGTGTAAAGTATTCATCCAGATCTTACCCATAATGTCTTATATCCTCCTAAGGCCCAGCCATACAAATGGAAAATTTGCCACAGAAATTTGAACCTACAATGTAGGAAATAGAGTTGATTTTGCGTTGTTCAAAAACTGAACGAAATAAAGCAAAAGCAACTCTGTTCCAATCGAATATGATTTAAATTTCATTGAACTGAATAAGAACTATAGGTAGCACCTTGGGCATTAGGAGGATACTGGATTTAAAGTATGTTTCCTGTTTTAATTGAGTTGTGTATGTAGTTTTAATTCAGCCCACTTCGCAATGCAGTTTCATTGTAGTTTTATTTTTGTTGCTGTTTTTAAAGTGGGCAAATTGACGCTCCACTTATTTATTGCACGCATGTTTTTATTTATTAATCTGTGTGCACCTAAGTGTAGCTACATTTTTTCTGAAAGCTGTCAAGATTCATTTTGTATTAGATGTGTAAATTGTACAACAAATTCGCGCTTTTAATTCGCCAGCTAATGTAGATGGCGCTGAAAATTATGCGGTAACTTGGCGTGTCAAAGTTTGACGCTTGATAATTGAGCTACAACAAAACATGGAGGCGTACGGCGCTATCTTGTTTGGTACTTTGGTGGTCAAACTCGTGGCATGTTTTTTTTTACCTGTAATACAGTTAATGAATTTTTGAAGCTGATAAACATTAACTTTGTAACCTGTATAAGCACCACTTGCACCATCTCACTAACCCGGGGTTAAGCGGTTAAACCATTTACCCAGTGTCAAATTGTACTGGTAACCATGGTAACTCCAGGTTAAACAGTTTGACCCGGGTTAGTGGAATGATGCAAGTGGCACTTTAGTCCTTTTTTAGCATTAGAAATAAGGTAAACAATCTTGATGTGTCTTTCAATTGAAAAACAGATTTTAAAAATAAGTTACGGCAAATATGTAACAAATATGAATCTAATACGATCATTTATATCCTGCTTTCATAAGTAATTGTTACTGATTTCGAAAAAGCGTTTTTCAATTAAAAGACATGTCAATATCGCTTACCTTCTTTCAAGTTCTTTCTAATGCTAAAAAAAACGAACTATAAGTCTTTCATTTGGTTACGTTCAAGTTATTAACTTTTTTAAATTATTTCCAGAGATTCTACCGTTACCACGACACGCTACAACAGCGCACGTTACGCGTGAACCCGGCGCTGGCCGCCACAGGACAAGAAGACACAAATAAGAAAATACCCTACACAACCATCCTCCGGCAATCCTGGGTGCAGCTGTATAATATATGGCTGGTGTTCTTCGTGTCGCTAGCTGTGTTCCCCAGTGTGCATTCTGGTATGTTAACAATATCACAGAATAAATAATAGTACTAGGTACAGAAAACTCACTCTCTAACACTGTGGTGGGCAAACTTTCTTCATGGAGGGCCAGAATTGTAGCCAAAATTTATTTTGATTTGTGATAATCGTGGGCCAATGCCATATAGCCCATATATTAATTATATCATAGAATCGGCGGCGGGCCGAATAAAATCCATTCGCAGGCCGGAGATGGCCCGCGGGCCGTACTTTGTCCACCACTGCTCTAACAAAACGCGTCTGTTACGATCAGCACAGATATGACCGCTAAGTGGCGACAGCGCCACGCGCGGCTTATGGCTTTCCCCAAAATTGGTGTGGAACAGATGTAATTTTAGCTACCTGTAGCAAAGCGGAGTGAGCCACGCATGACAATATACAGGGTGGCCAATAATAAGTGCATTCCCGTTGGCTGGGAGGTTTTGGGACTTTTGGGATTATAAGATTAAGAATAATATTTATTGGATTGCTAATTACTTGAAATATATTTTTTAATACAGTATAATGAGTAACATCAAAAATATTAAAAACTAAAATTAAAAACTACCTAAAATTAAAAACAAAACTAATCTAAATTAAAATGAATCTAAAAAGGCCCCCGCGGCATTGTGCCAAAGATGCTGGCAGCGTTCCCTCGCTGAATGGCAATACTAATGCGTTGCGAGAGAAAGCTGCCAGCTCTCTGGTCACCGGTAGTATCGGCCAGCTTTTTCGACAGTTCTTTAATAAGAACATGAGCACTTGGACCCCACGGCCCCAGTGTCTCAACACTGAATGCCACGAAATGGTATTGGGGGTGAGACCTTGATATTTTGAAAACTTTTTGTAATATTTTTTTTTATTAAATTTTAATTGTTTAATTTCAGATGTGAAAGCGATTACGCCAGGTTTCCTCGGAGACAACTTCATGAGGCTCACCTGCTTCCTCACCTTCAACCTGACCGCCATGATTGGAAACATCACTGCCAGCTTGTTCCCATATGTAAGTATATACTCGTTATATGTGACGTCCCACGGGTAAAGGTACCTTATGCCGGTTGGCGCTTACGCTATTATTAACGTCGAATCAGAATCCGAATCATTTATTTTGCTAGAACATTACACAGATGGTACAATTTGTCATGTCAGTAGATGGGTTACATGAATGCATGTTCTGCCACACTTGGCATGCAAAACTTACACTAAGTAATACATTTAGCCTAAGTTTACGATAACATTACATTTCTATAACTAATAATTCGATGATTCGGAAGCTAAGAAAATTATTATTATACAAATTTAAATAAAATATTGTTATTAGTCATACAATTTCTCAAAATATTCCTGCAAGGAGTAATAAGGTCTGTTCAGTAAATAACATTTTAGCCTTTTTGTGAATTCATTTAAATTATTGCACTGTCGCTTCAATATTATTGCTGCGCTATGTGATGTAAGCGTCAGCCGCCATAAGGTACCTTCTGTCGTGGAACGTCACATATTTTCGCATGCTTTTCTTCCTCAGGGTATCTGAAATTTTCAATTAATCAATATCATTTCATTAGTATCGAGTAGCGGTACTGATATGTCCGCTACTCGATGCTAGATGTCGACTGCGAAAATAATAGTCGTATTGATATCAAAACCGATGTATGGAGTGAGCACTCTATTCATACTATATTTCTCTATGGTATAGTAATAGCAAAGACATATGTAACTTCGTATAAGATGAATAAAGTCTAAGGAAAAAACGTGCCTCGGAAATCAAGGAAAAGTCATTCTCGGATAGATGCCGCACACACCTTTAGCCTATTCTCGGCTAGATGGCGTGACGACACCGTTTCATATTTAACAATCATTTATCCATAATACATTTTTTTGATAATTTTATACGTTTTCATTTTGAGTTTAAGTGCCAGTTGCACCAACCGCCTTTGACAGACTGATCATCGTCAGCCGGCGCGCCCCGGCGCTTTACTATGAAACTTTCCATACATAAAAATTTAGCGAACTCTTTAACGTTCGTAACAGTTTGGTGCAACCGACCCTTAGTCGTGTGTCGATAGATGGCGGTAAATGTACTGTGACTACAAAATTTACAATGACAGGACCCTTCTATACCATCTATTCTTTTTGGTAATAGTGGTTAGATATTATTAAGTAGTAACTAGACATTAGTTAGCCCACTTCGCAATGCAGTTTCATTGTAGTGTTATTTTTGTTGCTGTTTTTAAAGTGGGCAAATTGACGCTTTACTTATTGATCACGCATGTTTATTATAGATTTGTGTGCACCTAAGTTTAGCTACATTTTTGTGTAAACATGTTTAGTTATTAGTATTGGTTATTATTTGTATCTCCTTAGATTTCACGGGCCTTTAAATCCCGGTCTTTTGATAGGCTTGCGTGGGGATATAGATCTAACACGTAGAGGCCCTTTGGAGAGCTTTGATGTCATGTAGAACGCCTGCTGGAACCCGTTCACAGGCGCAACAATAGACATCCATGAAGCGGTCGCAGCAGGCGTTGGGACTATTGTAGAAAAAGTGAACAGTATACCGGTCTATGGATTGATGTTTGGGTGGACAATGAGACTGGGCTATTGTAAAAGAGGTCCGGACAGTGGACAATGAGACTGGGCTATTGTAAAAGAGGTCCGGACACCTGCCATAACAATGTTAACACCGTCATTGAGGCAGGCGGAGATTCGCCGCTGACTAGATGGGCCCCTGAATCTGCCATCGTAAAGACGACCAGACCCTTGGGGTCCACTCCGACCGAAGAAGACACGCCGTAGATGGAGAACCTGACCGACTCTCGGGAGCACTCGGGTTCGGGTTCCTAATAAGTAATAACTATCAGCGCGAGCTTTTAGAAATATATTCACGTTTTAACCCTTCAGCGCTAAGAGTAGGTTCCCCTTACCTTTCATTAGATTATCAAAAGAGAGCTACTTTCGGCTTCGCACATGCTTACCAAATGTTCGGGACACCATTGACACGTGTGTGGGCAAATCATACCCTCTTTATTAATAAATCTTACACGTACTCTGTTTAGGAAGTTACCAAGTTACCAGTTACATCGATTATCAACGCCATTTCATCTTTGACAGACGTTTATATGTAATCCTTTAATGTTATAATATTTATTTTCAGCCTACAAAACGCTGGCTATCCATCTTCACGACCGCCCGCCTGGTGTTCATTCCATTCTTCCTTCTCTGCAACTACCAACCCAAATTGGAAGGTGGCGTGACGCGGACACTACCTGTGCTGATCAACAGTGATATTGTGTATTGGGTCGGCGCAGTGCTGCTGGGGTGGAGTTCTGGACATGGCAGCTCGTTGGGGATGATGTATGTTAGCGGGTAAGTCTACTAATGTTTGCTATAAGTATGTTCAAAGTCCGTTACATCAACCACAACCAGATCTTCATTCCATTCTTCCTTCTCTGCAACTACCAACCTAAACTAGAAGGTGGTGTGACGCTGATCAACAGTGATATTGTGTATTGGATCGGCGCAGTGCTGCTGGGCTGGAGTTCTGGACATGGCAGCTCATTGGGGATGATGTATGTTAGCGGGTAAGTGTACTAATGTTTGCTATAAGTATGTTAAAAGTCAGTTTCATCAACCACAACCAGATCTTCATACCATTCTTCCTCCTCTGCAACTATCAACCCAAACTAGAAGGTGGCGTGACGCGGACACTACCTGTGCTGATCAACAATGATATTATGTATTGGGTCGGCGCAGTGCTGCTGGGGTGGAGTTCTGGACATGGCAGCTCCTTGGGATGATGTATGTTAGCGGGTAAGTCTACTAAATACTAAAGAGTCGTCCATTAATTACATCTCATAAAATTCTACACCCTATCCTAGTCACACTCTTTTATAGAAAAGAGACAGGTCTTTAATACAACATACTGTCAACATACAACATACTGTCACACTTTGCATGACAATGGAATGAAATTGTGGCCAAGTTTACGCATTTTACGTCAAAAATTTACAGTCAGACAGTTACATAGGAAGCGGCCCAATAATTTTGTACAATTTGTTGTCGGACTATGCTTATATTCTTTTTACAAGCTTTTATTTAGTTTCACCATCCACTTCCCGGTTTCCGATTGAACTGAAATTTTGCATGCATATATAAATCGGATGACAATGCAATATTATGGTGCAATAATATGATGGAGACAGGAGGTGGCCATAGGAACTCTGTGATGAACGCAACCTAATTGTGTTAGGGGTTTTTAGAATTGTCTCGATGAACATAAGTTGTCTGTCGTAAGAAAATTACAGTCAGCGATAACAGCTTGTACCAAAAATGAATTTTTTGCCAAAAAACTTATTTTCACCACACCAGCTCGGAAACGTTTACTTTGCACTTCAAAAACTGATAGCAAAGTTGCATTTTATTCACATGTGAGGCAAAGTAATCAAACGCAAATTTTGAGTTGTTTTCTTCTGTTTGCTGATAGAATTGACTTGATGATTTTGGTTGATAAATATTTAATAACATTCATTTTGATTTGATTTGGTTTGATTTTGTTTCATATTTTACATTTAATATTTGCTTCGGGACGTGTGGTGAAAAATTTTGCGTTTCACTCGGGGTCAAATTTTGTTTAACCCTCGTGCTTTGAAACCCTCGCAACGCTCCAGATTCCATTTTTCGAACCACACGCTACGCTCGTGGTTCAATTTTGGAATCTTTCGCTTACTCGGGTATCAATATTAGCACAAGCGGTTAAACAACAATTTTGTTTTACAAGGGGTTGTAAAACAAAAAATTATTATTTCTAGTATGGTGGCGCCTGAGCACGCGGCCACGGCCGGCATGCTGGGCGGGGCCACGCTGGTGACCGGCATCACGTGCGGCCTCATCTTCGCCTTCTTCGCGCCCGTGCCCATCGTCACCTCGTCTCTGTGGAGCTCCGCCTAGCGCTGGGCCGACTATCTCCACGGCCTGTGGACTATCGTTGTGAGACTTGTCACCCAGTGATACGGGGATTAGGCGAGACAGTGCAGTGATCGGTGTCGCTAGGATCAAATACTACGTTACAATAGTACTATGATCGATGTACTTCGCCTTCTTCGCGCCCGTGCCCATCGTCACCTCGGCGCTGTGGAGCTCCGCCTAGCGCTGGGCCGACTACCTCCACGGCCTGTGGACTATCGTTGTGAGACTTGTCACCCAGTGATACGGGGATTAGGCGAGACAGTGCAGTGCTCGGTGTTGCTAGGATCAAGAAAGTGACAGTGTTCGCAGTAATCGGTGTTGCTACGATCAAGAGGGTGACAGTGTTCGCAGTGATCGGTGTTGCTACGATCAAGAGAGTGACAGTGTTCGCAGTGCTCGGTGTTGCAATAAATATTACGTCACACTACTCTAATGATCGTTGTACAGTGAGCTACGAAATTGCATGGTGAAATTGTGAATGAATTCATGGATAAAGTCGCCATTCACGTTTCCAGCTGATGGTGCGACAACAGTGTTACTATGTGACTGTTACGAGGGTTCGCCATTTAAAATATAGAACAAATCCGATCAACTCTTAAAGCTAGTAATCTAGTGACAACTGCAACAGTGACGACCGAGATCATATCGTCCCCTGCCTAGTATACGGCTACATCTCAAAATGTATGATCATTGGAGGTTCAATCTTAATTAAAAATAATAAAGTTATTCCAATAATCATAAATTTGGTTGTGGCCATATAGTAGGCAGGGGACGATATTAGCATCCTTTTCACACCTCCGATCATGGAAGTATAAAAGAGAAATTGTACTACCCCGATCGTTGATTTGCGGGTAGTAGCTATTTGACCACTTATTAATATTTACTTGACATCCTACTTCCATATTACATCTAAAACTTTTGTGAACTATATTCGTCACACTAAGAGTCACGATTCAAGGATGTTCGACTAAACGGGGTTTAGTGTTAAAAGAGTCGCCTTTTTAAAGGTACTTACTGTTGATATTATGTATGGTGCGTATTTATTAGTTTTAATTATTAATACTGGATATTAGTAAATGATAAAAACTATTAAACAAAGCAAAATTGCCCAGTTGCATTGTTCCATATTACTAATATATGGAAATAATATTTTTTTATCATTTATTAATGTGTACTTTTACCATTTAATATTGCTAATACACACTGAAAAGCATTGGAACGTTTACATTTTGTAGTAATTCCATACAAAGTGTAGTTTAATCAATGGTTATATAAATTTCAAATACGTTTATTGTTATTGAGTTAGAAGCAGTTATGTTGCAAGGAAATTGAAAGATGCTATTAAAGATAGGAATAAAACTAGAATGTATGAAAGTAAATATGTTAAAGACAAACAAGAAAGGATTTTAAAGTGGTGTATTAAAATGTGTGTTGCTACTTAAAAAAAAAACTAGAATCTGTCAAATAAAATGAATAAGTAACTCTGTCATATATATACTGTGATGAAATTGAATTTAACTAGTTTAAATATCCTTAGAATCTCTTAATTTATTTAACTGGTTCGCTTTGGTTAACACTGTTGGTTCTTAATTGTATTATTTAACATCTTTGTACACAGTTAAACAAAAATTTTTATTTTATCTCTAAATCAAACTTATCCATAAAAAAAGGAAACACTTTTTGTAACTAGCAACATTTTAAAATCTTTTCTTGCTGTTTGCTATTATTAGACGGATATAAGAGCGAAATTATGACATATTCAGATAATTCATAATCGAAATTAAATAAGGTGTATATATTGAGAAGCAAATGGCATGGGAATTAAATATAATACAATGTATATACAAAATAAATTATCGTAAGAGGAATGGGCTCGAAGACAGTCTTGCCAGACGATATTAAGAGTACACAAGAGGAATGAAAATGGGTATAATTATATTTTCCGAGGAATTAATCTCTGAGGAAATTAAATTGTCTTGGATAAGATTCGAACCTGCTAGCTTCAGCCACACTAAAGCGGTCTACTTAGTACAATGGCGATCAAAAGTGCATGGATAAATGTCGACCGTAATGCCTTAATATTACGGTTGAAACATGTCCATACATTTTTGAACGCCAGTGTACCTACGCAAGACGTGAATTTAAATTAAATATTACCCTAATTATACCCATTATTATTACTTTTGAATAATTCATGCTTGTGCTTCTATATAATGACTTATGGATAGTATAATGACAGTGTTTATATACGCCTGTCTTGTATATGATATACATAATGTTAAGTTTGTAAGTCGATAGAAAAATTTATCATAGTTAGTACAAAGCAGTTGAATTCGCAAGAAAAGGCTATGTTGCAAGAGAAAGTTATAAAATGTTATAATTACTTTAATTTGAAATTTGATTGACTTAAAAAAAAATATTTTATCCAGATTTTCGTTAAAATTCCAGTATTTAATTTCGTGAAATTTTGTTTTAAATTGTCATATTATATGATTGCAGTTTTTAGTTAAGGAATAAATAAGGTTTCGTGGGATAAGTGCGCCTTTTCTAGAAATATAAGCTCGTAACAGAGGTACTTTCACTGTAGGTACACAGAGTCTATTTGATTTTGGAAGTTCCTTTTACCTGTTCTTGTATATCTGTAAAGGGCGTCACAGGTGAAATTAGTTAACCATTGCAAAAACGAGGCAAAAATATGGATTGACCAAATTAACCAAAATAAAACAAATATCATCTTTATAATAAACATATTCATTATAAAGATGACCAGGGCTCGATCATGCGGATGACGTAAAAATGACGTGATTTTGCACACAGGATGACGTTTGTATTTAATCTTTCGTGTGACATGATGTCGCACGAAATAACAAAATTTGAAATCATCCTTTGAGTGGTTTGACGTCATCCGCATTAATTTTTCGAGCCCTGAAGATGACATTTGGATTTTTTTCTGTCTTTATCTGTACCCTACCTAACCTTACCAAACGCACACTGTTTTTTATTAAATAACTAACTGTATTACGCTAATCTAATATAATAACAGGCAAGTGAATGGCACATATATAATCATATATATCTATAGCCGACTGCCTGATTAAGCTTTGACTACAATTATAGTAGTTTATTTAAGTATAGTTTAAACAAAGGGACTCCAGTTAAACTAGATTGTCAAAGTACAAGATTAGTCACAATTTATTTGTATTTTTTTATATTTTTGGTTACAATTATATAATCGAAATACATAGTTTAATTGTAGTGCCTTTTTTGAACACTGGCTGGATTCCTCATAACATATTTTGGGTATGTTTTATAGACTGAGCTAATGTTATGTTAAGTAATTAATATGGATTAGATTAAGGTTTAATCTGATGAGGAAGGGTGCCCGTTGACTGTTGTGTTCAGTATGTTTGAGACCAAATATCTTTTTTTTTATATTAGACGCATCCACACAGAACGGGCCGCCTCGAAAGGAATTTGCCGCGCCAAGCAGCAGTCTGTGTAGACATGGCTCGCCGGAGGCATTTGACTCGCGAGGCGTTTCGTTCTGTGTGTACCCTGCCTATTAACTAGAAATGTGAAAGTAATTCGTTTTCCTGCCTATTAACTAGAAATGTGAAAGTAATTCGTTTTACTTGTATCACTGAAAATGTTAATTCATAGGTGAAATGCATTTTACTATTTTGTATTTCCAGTAAATTTATTGTACATTGTACCGTCGATGACACAATTAACTGATTATTTGTAACCCTTAATGCATTGACTTAAGGTCGAAAAGGATCAGTTGAGAGTGTTTTAGTACTTGATTATTTTTAGCAACGAACGTGTTCGCCTGATTTGCGTTTCGACATTTTAAGTTGTGAGTTTTTCATGTGATAGTAAATGTTTTTTATTTATTTTCTTTTTTTTATTTATTCCCATTTGCCATTAGATCCAAAGGTATTCGGCTGACTTTCTCTTGCTTGGTAGTTGGTAGTAACAAGAGTTTCAAGTAGATGGTTTTAGTTTTATAGTATTAAAGTTTGTACCCTGGTGCCTTACTCATCTTCCATTCCTTTACAGTTTACACCATCACACTAGATAGTAATTGAAAGTTTTATTAGTTTCGCCGTGTAGAAGAAAAAATGACAAATTTTATCAAATAACAGTTTGTTGATAGTGCTGATACCCATAGCCTAACATTGCCCTTTGAGTCAGGCGTGGCTCACTCCGCGATTTCATTGCGTCGCTAAGTACATGCGGCTCACACCAATTTTGGTGTCTAGCAGTAGTAGTTGCCGCGCACCGCTGCGGAACGGACGCCTGCTCGCGGTTACGCCACCTAGCGGTCATATCTGTCATAATAGACGCGTTTTGTACAGAAAATTCTGTATCTAGTACTAGCTACAGCTGGTACTATTATTTTAGTCTGTGCCGGAGTATTAAATATGGAAATAACATTATGAAAATATAACCGAGGACAATAAAGGGAGTTATGGTAAATGGATTTAATCTGGAATTTACCATAGATATATCTAAAATATATGTAAGTAATAATATCAAAGTATAACTTATGAAGTATTTGCTTTTCCCTATTACATACCTATTGCGAAGAGTCGTCATTAACCTTTTGGACGCCAATGACCGCAGGTCCAACGCCAAAGACGGATAATTCGGTCACAGACCACAGAGCAACATAGACCTACGTGCAAATACATATTGTTCAATTTCAGTTTTTACACTTCAGTGACGTGGCGCAGCTTTTGTGTTTGACACGGCGCCGAAAAGGTTAAAGTACTCCTAGAAAAAAAACGTGAGAATTAAGTTTAAGTAAGTACTATATGAATTTATTCTCAAGAACCTTACGTAATAGGGAAAGTAAATGCTGTAAATGATAACATATACAGTTTTCTTACTGTGCTATATTCCTTCTTACACTTTTAGATCTGTCATTCAATTTCATAGCATTCATCCTTAATGTAGGTATAAACTCGTCTATATTATACATATTATATTATTATTTTCTGTATTTACTTTTGTTCTATAACAGCTCTAAAAATGTGTGCACGACTATATATACATAACATATATAAGTACTCAATATTATATATACCTAATACCTACCTCGTCTGCGTCTATACTTAAATAACTGCACATAATATCATGAACAAAAGAACCCTAAGATTACTAGGACACGAAAAGGGGCACAATATTAAAGCCGCAATGTTGACAGCTAAAGTAGATGGCGTCGTATGGTCGTACAAGTTGCGGTAAGTTCCGAACTGAACTAAAATATCAAAAAGAACATTAAGTCGGCGTACAGCGCCATCTAGTTTGTTTTGTTTGTCTATGTATTAGGGAAGTCGGACCACACGCAGTGCAAGTGTTATTTTAAACGTCAAACGTGTTGCAGACTTATATTGGTCTAACTCTAATGTGCTATACATTTTAGAGCTGTAATTTTACCATTAACTCCTTCAATTTCAATGCTTCGCACTCATAGAAGTCATCGCTAACCGCTAACACTTCGTACCTTATACAAACGCACTCCTTTAGAGTCGAGGGCTGTGAAATAATAGCTTTAACCTTTCACTGTACATACCATTCCCTGAGGATCTACCGCGAGCCACGTTCGACGTGTTGCCTCTCTGTCGCACTTGTAAATTCGTACGTAAGTGTGACAGGGAGGCAACACGTCGAACGTCCGCAGTAGGCCCTCTGCTCCCTTTGACTTGCGGCTGTTCAAATGTAAAATTCTAACGTATCCTAAAATGGGTTCAAAAATCTCGGACAAAATTATGGCAGCGCTATTTAGTAAATTAAAACATTCAAAATCCATCTAGCAACATTGCAGGAAAATGTCACTTCTGTGGACAATAAAATAAAAGTTAAATACCCGGGTACTTATCACTTTTAATTCATTAATATCATTTTTAATTTTCGTTTCTGTAAGGGGCAGTGTAAAATTAACTTTAATTATCTTTTTGCGATGACTACAGAAAAGACGCGAACATATTAAGCATACAATAAACTGTGCATGACCCAACTATTCTTCTACTGAAAACCGCAATCAAATCGGTTCATCCGTTTGGGAAATACGAGCACAGAAACATACTAGAAACATGAATAGCGCGATTTAGAGATCGTGGTAGGTACGGAGTGCGACTTGTTGTTGACTCACTAGCGCCATCTGTTTTATGGAAATATGTATTACCGTGGATTGTAATGTACTCAATACCAGGCGTGGTTCACTCCGCGATTTCGTCGCTTTGCTACAGGTACTTAGCTAAAACTACATCCGTTCGACCCCAATTTTGGGGTTTGCCATAAGCCGCGCGTGGCGCTGTCGCCACCTAGCGGTCATATCTGTCCTGATCGTAACAGACGCGTTTTGTTAGAGAGTGAGTCTTCTGTACCTAGTAGTATTATTTATTCTGTGTCAATACTTTATACAATTTCAAGTGCAGCTTCTGAATTCTGTATTAAACGTCAAAATTGAATTTTACATATGGATAGACGCAATCTTCTCACACCTTACGAGTACAAATATCTCGCCCACTTAGCATAGGTCGATTTGTATAGTCGAGTGCATAAATATGTATACATTTTTACTCCTTATTGCAATGGGATTAAGGTGAAGAAATGTATACATATTTATGCACTCGACTGTACTTCCCCCTGTACAGTAATCATAACTTAGCTGTAGGACTTGTAAAGCTAACTTTGCACGACCACCTAATGTTCACTCTATAAATTGTCTTCTAATGTAATCGACTTGCTATTGAAAATTGTATCTTAACTCTATTTGATTACGGTTGCAAATATGATGAGGCTGTAAGCTTCTTTTACTATGTCGGTAGAAAAAATGATTTCATTCCTTTCACGTCGGTATTTTATGAGGGATTGAAATCCCTCGCTTTTCTCAGTGTTTCACGTTATCTACCTGCTGCCTGCCTGAATTATTTGCTTCGCTCTAGTTTCCTTTCAAAACACTATATCCTTTGTATAAGTAAATGAACCATTTATTGATAAAATAAGGATGTAATTTGTTGAAATTTTAATAGTTAAATGTTATGTAAATAATGGTCGACATAGTAAAACAAGTTAAGTATCTTTCAGATTCTCGCTTTAAAATATAGGTATATTAAAGTATTTATAAAGAAGTTTTTATATAACTAGAGAAATAATGCAATCAGATATAGATCCGTACACCTGAGACAATAATAATTAGCAACCCATTTACCTATACAATGAGGTGTATTGTCATTTTATTAAACAGTAAAATTACGCGAGGTAAGTATGGTACAGTCGCCATCAGATATATCGGAGCGGCCAAGGTGCTCACAAATATCTGAACACGCCTCTATTGTCAAGGCGTTAGAGTGCGTGTTCAGATATTGTGAACACCTTGGCCGCTCCGATATATCTGATGGCGACTTGTACATAATTCAGCCTACCTAATATTATGGTACAGAATAATAATTCTTATTATTCTATTTATTTATTTTTCTTCTTAGGCTAGGTCATTTATAACATGAATATAAAAGTAAAATACAAAAACACATAAAAAACAACAAAAAATAAGTATAAACACTAGAGATGCACCGGATATCCGGCTACTATCCGGTATCCGGCCTATCCGGCCATTATTTTACTATCCGGCCGGATACCGGATAGTGACCTACTATCCGGCCGGATACCGGATAGTAACATTGCTTGATTTCGGAGTAAACAAATTGGATTTAAGAGACAGATACGGTCATAATCGTACTTGTTTATTATTTAAAAACAATTTAATAATTCCATTGACTTGCACGCGCACTCATTTCGAACCTAGAAATGAGTCCGCGCGAACATTCACTAGGAAACAGGTCAAACCTGCAGAATGCGCACCTAAAAAACCGAAATGTAGCTATAGTTCCGCTGGCCGAATATCCGGCGGCCGGATACCGGATATTCGGCTGATGGTCAGGCCGAATATCTGGTATCCGGTATCCGGCCAAACAACTATCCGTTGCATCTCTAATAAACACATTATAAAAAACTAGGGATGTACCGACTAGTCGCCGACTAGTCGGGAAAGCCGACTATCCGGCCACATTTGTAGTCGGCGATTAGTCGGCGACTAGTCGGCAAAAATGGCCGATTAGTCGGCACTTTATTAGTCAAAGAAAAACAGAAAAAAAGAAACCAACAGTCAATATTTACCATATGTTTTATGTCTATTTTACCATAATACCTATTCAGGGTGTGGAAACTTTTGTTCATACATATGATTGACCGTTTGATCTTTAGGTATCGTATGGTGGGGGCTGGTGGTGTTTTCCTCTACAGGTCGATCTCACCTGATTCTCGTGTAATTTCATGGCCAAGTTCTATACTTAAAGGACTTTATTATAATTCAGTTTTTTTTTTAGTGGTGGAGCCATGTTATTGCAAAGTTTAGAGATTTATAAACAGGGCACGTTGCTCGTAAAGACGCTGACCACAGGGGATAGGTTCTTAACTGGCGACTACGTACGAGAAATAGAGCCTTGGAAATACCTCCTACAAGTTGTACCTACTGACGGTCTGCTCAGGATCGCAAAATAAAAGAAAGACAGAAATTGAACGAGGATTCTTGTGATAGGTCTTTGAACCTGTAGAGAACACCTTTTAGCCAAGCTAATATATGAATAGCGCAACCAAAAGAGCAAAACTATTGTTTTTCACCTGAACTTATACGAAACTAATGATCTGGCCGACTAGCCGACTAGTCGGCCGACTAATCGGCCATTCGAGCGCCGATTAGTCGGCTAGTCGGCCAAATCAGCCAAATCAATAGTCGGTACATCACTATAAAAAACCTAACCTAGAATGCCGCCGGCAGCGGGGCAGGGCCCAAGCTGCCGGTGGTCAGGGCTGCAGAGTGAGGAACCGACGTACTATACGCGCCGTGTCCAAAATTACTGCCTTCTGCATTATTATTTATTATTATTTATAATTCTCTAAACTACTCGTACACTCCCTTCAGTCGTGTTTTAATTTATCGCCTCGTTGCGAATTTTTTTTATCGCATTTGTATCGTAATGTACTATTAAATAATACTTAGTTCGATTTTGATTTTTTTATGTGTTTGTTTTATAATATGTGCCTATTTAGGTAGGTACTTATTAGGTTGGTACCTGCTAGAATAAAAAAAAAATCCCATCGTAAACCCGTAAGTAAATATACTGTTTAAAAAGTTGACAATACATCCTCTATTAGTACCTACGGTTTGTATTTTTCCACTTTTCCATATTGTATAACCGATAGCTTTGATAACCTCAATCGTTTTCACTCATAAACGATGCTACACCAGTCATACAATAAAATAAGTACGTGAATTGAATTAATTGCATTTTCATTTGATCCCTTTTTAAGTTTATGTACAGTCACCTGCAATAATATGTTACTCTTCGAAGGCTGCAAAAATATGTGACACGCTCATATGGCTCTACAAATAAGATCGTGTCAGATATTTTTGCGGCCTTCGTTGTGTAACATATTATTGCAGGTGACTGTACAGTGTAGGTAGTAGACAATACGGTCCGTATTAATGCGTGGGGCGTTTTTAGGTCGTTGTGCTGATTTTCACTGACCGGGACGCCAAAAGGGCGGAAAAAAGTAGATCAAGCAACTGTTCGTCAGGCCTATTCGGATTTCGAGATAATCACAAGATCTTGAGACGATTTAGAGATCAACTAGATCTACATTAGATATCGACTAGGTGTGACTTGGATATCTAAGTCATAACTTGTCGAAATCGTTCAAGAAGACCTCCAGAATCGCAGAAACGTCAAATTTGACACATTAAGATAGATGTGTTAAATATCTTTAAATTATCCGTATCGTAACTTGTTGAAGTCTAGTAGAAATCTAATTCATTTTCCGAATCATACCTACAACATTCCCTGGCCCTCTCCTTCATGGGGAGAACCTAGCCAAGAAGACAATCTTACATCGACAAAGACATAACGAAAAGAAACAATATATCGAGATAACAGATGCTACAAAAATCTTACAACTTTAAACTCCAGTTCCCTTTAGATTAGATGGTAAGATTTCTCCACACTTCTATCTTCCGGTTGCCGGGTCTTTCTACTACTCGAGTCCGTCTACTTTTATGGTTTTCTGAGCGGACAATTAACCGCTCCCTCATAGGTATCTTATCGTGTCATAATTATATGAATTTCTATATTGAGTGTAGATATTGTTATGCTTCGCTAAAAAATAATTTTCGTGCACTTACCTGCACGTGTCTATATGACTCTAAGATGTCGTTTTTGGAATTTACTTCCTGAATTTCATGAAGGAAAGTTATTTAATTTTATGCATTAAGTTGAAATCAGGTACCTAAACGTATTGTTTCCATTCTTAGGCATTGGGTTAGATGGAGGAATAGGTTCAATTAAAATTGCACTGGAATTGGATTGGAATTGGATGGATGTAAGGCCAAACGCAAATAAACTTGTAAAACATCAGTTCTTTATTGTGTCAATAAATAATTTAAATATCATCAATAACTTAGCTCCTAAACACTATCCATTCCGTGCGTGCTATGTACATGATGTTTTGGAGGTAGCTAGTAGGTGGGCGAGGATGATGATGATGAGACAGTCGAGATGGAAGCTACGCTGGAGTAGCTAGGAGACTGGGAACCAGACGAGCTAGATTCGCTAGGGAAGTAGGAGCTGTACGCGAGCTGACTCGGGTCCCAGACGCGAGAGTACGGGCCCGAGCTTGAGGGCTCCCATTGGGGGCTGCCATAGGAGTCAGCAGGAGCGGCAGGGGTTGAGGGGGGACCGTATTGTGAGGCGGGGGGTCCGTATTGGGGCGCTGGTGGGGCGTCGGTTGGCGCCATCATCATGGGCATAGCTGGGAAAAACCAAAATCAGGCAATTGTTAGTAATGTTATGCATACTGTGTTTAAATCATTAGGGAATCACTAAATTCATGTATACTCTTTGAAAGTACCTATGTATTTGTGGCTATTTATGTGGGTATTTATTGTTTAATACAGATTCAGAAGTGGCGAGTATTATTTTCCATTATTGTTATATGAATATGCAGCACTTCAAATTACCTACTCATAATTAAATATGGATATTGTTGCTGAGTGTCATACGAACCTCCCTTCTTCAAAACCAGATTGTAGATCAAGAATCCAAGCACCAGCGTGATGGCCAGTTTGCTGAGGATCAGGGCCTTGACGGCCTTAATGCCGATGATGGTCACCAGGATCGGCATGATCGCCTTCATCTTCAGCTTCAAGAGCAGCAGCACTGGGAGCAGAAGCTTCTTTTTCAAGAGGCCACGAGCTGCAAGATAAATTGGAATTAAAACCTTCAGGTAAAAAGCAAACCTCTGGACAATATTTTTAAGGAGTTCTTAATCGGTGTCTTAGTTAATCGAGATTTTGAAACAATTTTGCTTTTATAAAACTCCTTGCTTGGTTTTAAGGATTGCTTATCTCACCTTCACCGTTTTCAGTCTCCTCAGGGAATTCAACATCGAATCCCCGATCAGCCCTGTACGACACCTCAGCATTTTGGAAGATGAACTCCGGCAGCTGGAATCTGAACTCATTCGCGTTCAGGATCCTCCCAACACGGTCGAAGATCACTTTATCGATGTTCTTCTCGTCGAAAGACCGGGCCGACTCCTTGCTCACTCCGAGCTGCGTATCCAGGTATGAAAGCACTTTGACTTTAAGACATGCTGAAGGCTCGCTCCTTTCGAAACAATCACTGATAACACTGTCCAACAGATCCTCACTTGTACTCAAACGCGGGGTGATAACCTCATTGTCCCCTATGCTGTACCCCCTCACGGCAACCACACAAGCCACAAATAAAACGCACTTCATTGTCGTAAGGTCACTGTCATTAAATTTTCTAATTGGACGTTCGGCCCGGTTGGTTAATGGAGCAACAATGATTTAATTTTTCTATGGGCTTGGTTTTTATACGGGATCCTTAGGGCGGCAAGGCACGCGTTAGGTGCGCGTGAGTTGAATGGCGAGCGCTTTCGTTGGCGAAGTATTTAAGAAAGTCCTGGCGTACCATTGAATGCCAAAAAGCCGTATGTCGCTATGAAACTTATATGGAGACGCGACGTTTGTGTTTGAGCATAGTAAGAGTGGTGAGAGTGAGTGCGATTGGTTTGAAAATATTGTTTAATTGTTTATTAATGCCATTTTATGTAATTTAGCATTTAGGGTGGCAATAGCGATTTGGGATGCCCGTCCTTAGCTTACCAGATCTAAATACCTACCTACTAGCCAGACCCTGCCTCACTATGGGAAAATGCAAAAGCCATAGACAGGTAACGAAATTTCGATTTCGTTTTTCGCGTTAGGCTCTCAATTCCTGTATAGAAATACCCCTACAGAAGAAACAACAGGACTTTTTGCATGAAATGACTAATATGGTTAAAACAGTTAAACCCTATTAACATTGGTATCAAATCCTCTTTAACGACTCATTGCTATCATAAATTGGATCTTAAGTTCGTATAAGCTCTTCGTAATGTTAGATCATTGTTAACTGGTACGTGGTAACGGACTGTGAGCAATTGTTCACGAATGCTTAAGGCGGATTGCCTCGTCCAAACCAGAGGGCTTACCGCGAACCACGTTCGACGTGTTGCCTCCCTGTCACAATTTTACGTACGAAACTACCCTTTACATGTGCGAAAGAGAACTAGGTAGTACCTATAAGTATATAGTGGGTAGGTATGAAGTTTTGAGCCCACGAAATTCACATTGTTATGTCGAGGACGGTTCACCGCTTTTTAGCATCCTCTCCAGCCCCCCAAGCACTTCGCCCCTAGCCAAAAGGTTGCGAAATGATTTTCGGTATTAGCCGACTTTTTGAAGTATGTACCTACTTGGTATTACCCGACCAATGTGTACCTAACTTGAACGTTCGATCTGCCAGTGCTCGGTAAGCATTTGGAACGACATCCCCGGTCAAAACATTGTCATGCGTAAGAGTGCGGCTCTCACCCACTGAAGAGCTCATACCAATCAATCGATCGAATCGATCATCATTTCTGTAATGACCGCTACACCTGCGGACCTACAACCAAAGACGAAATTCGAAATTTCTTTATCTGCTACTCTATCGCTCGAATATGTAAGAGCGATAGAGAGGAAGATAACGTTTTTTGATTTTTCGATGTAGGCGGTAGGTCTTCCGACTTCGTGTTTGAGATTTACAACTGTATGTCATGTACTGACAATCACATAACTGAATAGTGATAGACCTTATCTCGTTGTAATAAGGGTTACAAAGAGTCTGATATATACCTGTGTTGATGAGAGTTTTTCCTTTGCATGTCTAACTAAGAGTGAGTAAACAGTTAGTATTAAAGTCGAGAGTGAAGCTCTGATGAGCTCAGTGGTGTTAAAGTTATACCAACACAGGGTTTAAAGTTTTCCAGTTTCTTTTTGCTGAGCTCGCTTCAATTTGGTGAACGTTTTTGATGTTTCATTGTTTATTAGTTTAATAATACTCGTAGTTGTTGTAATAGCCGAGGAAAATTGATTGACTCGTTCAAAAGACACAAAGGTTTAAATTTATTGATTAACTTTGGACATTCTCATCTCAAATTTAAGCCGAGTGTGAATTTAAGCTAAACACTTATGTAAGTTATAAGTACAAGACCTAACAAAACTAACTTATCTTTCAAACCACGTCCAAATTACGTCTTCCATCACAAAACACAATTACATCAACATCAAGATCTAGAAAGTGAAACTTGCTCTTATTCAACAAAAAGCTCTGTCTACTTACACTCCATTATGCAATATGGGGTGCCGCCATTTTGTATTCCAAACGCGCGGCCATTTGCATCGGCCGCCATGTCCGGATTGTGAAATGGCTGTTTCTCTTCCGTTTGAATGGCCGGCGTCACACTTAGCGACGTGCTAGTTGATTACACTTAATTAGGTCTGTTGAGTACGGCAGTTCTTGAGATTAGGTCGCCTTCTCCTAGGATGTCGTTAGAAGACGGGAATATCCGTTCGTACAAAAATGATGTGGTTAATATTGCTACGGATGATAAAGAAAAATGTCTGCTTATCCCCTCGGGCGGGCGGTAGAGCAATATAGCGTCCATTTCGAGGCATCTTGCCGCACGAGAGGTTATAGTGGTGAGAGTTCTGCTTATTGTTTGTTATGAAGTCATGGTTGTGCGTAGTTTCAAATTACATTCAAAATCGACAAAACGGATGACTTACTTAATAGGTATATTATATATCAACTATACAAACTTGATGACTTGCTTTCTTCGGATAGTTCGGAACTTTACTTCTAGTTAACACAAACTTACCTAATCAGTTTTTTATTTTCAAAGTACAGCCTGTATTTTTGTTCAGCATTTCCACGTGGGCGCATTAAAGGCGCATCCTAAATTAAAGCCAGTTATCTACCTAATAATTAGATTTATCGCAAACTTTCAAACGTGGCATTAAGGTGGTGTATCTCCTTGGATTTCACGGACCTATAAATCCCGGTCTTTTGAAAGGCTTGCGTGGAGATGCCAGCCGTATTCGAACAATGAGATACGTCAAATACTAGATATTGAAACGATATGGATTGGATATGTCAGTGTCAAACAAGTGTCAAAAGTGACGTTTTTGTGTGAAGAAACGTCAATTTTGACACATGTTTGACACTGACATATCGTTTCTAGATCTATTCATTGACGTATCTTGAAAATAGAATCGGGCCGATAGATCCAACACGTAAATACCCCTTGGAGAGCTTTAATGTCATGTAGAACGCCTGATGGCACCCGTTCACAAATGTATCTTATTGTCAGTCTCCGAGTTGTTTTGTTTTCAGATTTTCGTGTTAAGTAACACTATTTGGTACACAAATCGCGTCTGCGATGGTCAAACCGACGCTGTTTGTAGACACTTTTACTTTACAAATGGATTAGTTAACCTTTTTCTACATTCGGCGTCTTTTGTAGCTGTTTATTTTAAGGATTTAATGTGACGGCATATATATATAGTTGATTTATGGAAAAATGGTCGGCGAACTTAGGTACCTTAATCCTAGAACATAGGAAGTTATCGATATTCAGACTTTTCAATTTTAACCCTCGACATGTAAAATTGAGGGATGTTTTAATGTCGAGGGTTTTATGTAGCTATAGGATTTAGTTACTAGATTAAGTGAAAAGAAAATTAGAATGTTGGGTTTCCACTGGGAATATTAAAGTTTAGTTTATTTTAAGTTAATTCGTGTTATTTTAGATGCTATGGGAAACTATTAAATTAATGCCTCGAAACGTATACCTACATAACGTCGAGTAACATGCAAAAGTCACTAAGTATTATCAACAATTAAAGTAATAATGCACTTTATTACACTTGTAACAGGTTTTATTGTCTAATAATTTCAATGGTGTTAGTTAGTGACTTTTGCTTGTCACCCGACGACAATATACATTCCCGATTCCAATGTTTAACACTACGCTTCAGCGAAACTTTTCAGGTGTTCCTTAAATACCAATTAAAAGACAACTTTAAAGTCGAAGGTATATTTCGGGACCTCACAAATCTGGGTTATTATTATGGCCCCTAGTTATGGCTCGCTTTCCTACCAATACCATAAGCGCTGGAATAATATGGGTGTCCAGTGGGTCAAGCGTTAGGAGTGCCTTAACGCCTCTTGCATCGCAATGAATAGTTTATGCATGGGTTATTTATTATTGGTATTGGTAGGGCGCGGATTAATATTAAATTGGTGGTATGTCGAGGTCTTGGGCAGATATTTAGGCTCACGATCGTTCGCAAATCCTTGATGTGTTCGGCCCTTTTGGAGTTTGCCCAATTTTCAATTGATATTTATTTTATTTTATTTAGTAATTAAAACTTAAATCTATCATTACAGGCTTTACCTAATGCGATAGATAAGCGACAAACCAATATTCAGAGTTATTGTCAATATGTACATATAAATAAAACTTAACTTAAAACATAACTTAATATTAACATAGTGGCCTTTATGAAGTCATTCAGGGAGCACGTAAATATGTCTAACCCCTATGGTGTAACCCTAACGTTAATGGTAGATGTCATGAGTTAACCTTTGAATTATGGAACATATTCGCGGGTACGGGCTTATAATAAGGAAAACTTAAAAACTCAGTTCGGAAATAAGCGTTAATTTTACTCAAGTAGGTAATTTTATAACTATGAGTAATTTAAGGAGTTAAGTACATATTATGGTATCTAAGTAGGTACGCTTACTTTTTGCTGTTGTTTTAGAGATGAAGAGCATCAGGTACCTATAATAAAATGCATTATGGCGCCAACATGGACATTCGACAATGAAAACAAATATCAATATTGATAACAACATAATAATCGATACGAACTAAAATTAAATTAGTAAACTGTTGCCCTTACTTTGTGAGGCACTTAATCTGCTTATGTAAATATCTTATTTATATAAAATTAGACATTCTAAAATTATTCTGGATTACAATTTCGAAGCCTAATCTTAGATTTATTTCAAAATTCGGCATTATTCAGGCAATTGACGTAAGTAATTTAATTCTTTTTTGTCATATTATAAGTCCCTGGAAACTATTGTCCCATTTGTGGGAAAGATATAATATTAATAATACTACCTAGGTATATATACTGCATTGTTTGTTTTCAATTTATTTATATAGGTATTTAAATTTATAACTTACTCACTATCAAACATTTATATTCTCGCCAAACTGTTAAGTTTAATAAGTTTCTTTTTTTCTCCGTTCTCGCGTTGTTATTCTTTTTCCGGCCAGTTACTAATGGAAAATCTCGACAATCTAGTCTAATTAATTAATAAAACATATTATGAATGCAGCTTAGTTTTTAATTCTTATTTGAAGAAATAAATAATAAGTAACGCATATTACTTAAACGAGGCGACACAGCGTATGTACCTAACCTAGTTAGCTGTCAAAAATATACCTACAAACTTTTATGCTTTATTTTTAGTACCTATTAACCTAGTTTTGCTGGGCATTTTCCGCAAATCGACAACCAACCATTGCGCCTATTTGCGTGAAGACGAGGTAGCGCTACTCTAGCCACCCCAGCTCCTCCACGAAACCTACAATGTATTCAGGTTGCTAACTGCCTCCTTTCCCTCCTTTCCCATGGAAAACCACGGCACGTGCACGGTGTGCACGGGTTCCCTGGGTTGGATTGCCGGGAGGGTGTTGTTCCTGATGATGTTTCTACCTGTTTTATTCTTACATTTTTTTCTATTGTTTCAATAAATAAAGGTCTCAAATAAGCGATTCCAAGTTATCGAAGGTCGAATTTTCAGTACTTTACAGACTGTCGTTGTAAATTATGGTTCAGTGATACATAGTTTAGAAACATTAAGGCCTTTGCCCAACAGTGGGATACAGTGGGCTCTGAATAATGAACAAAATATTAATTATTTGGCACAGTCCCCAGTAGGAGTAGTTAAACTAGTTAAGCGGGCGAGTCGTTCAAAATCATATAAACACAGCTTTAGAATGGCGTAAGAATTATATGAGATACTGCCACGCTTTTTAGTTATTTACGTACCCCTTCTATTATAAAGCAAACGATAATATCCTATCTTATTCTTCTATCTTAAACGCCTATCACACTTCGCATACTAACAAGTAGCTATGTATCGAGACCAAATGCTATAAGTACGCTCTGGTATGCCAAAGGAAAGTAAGGATGCGAGCTGACCAGCAAGACAATTGACGGTAGAAAGTTGTATCCTGAATCTTTATTGTTAATGTATTAGGAACACGTATTAGATTTTGGCGCGAAAACGTGGCGGAAAATATGTTGCATTTAATTTTGATTGGATATCGATATCGATTTCTACTACTTCAATATTACCTATCAATATTACCTACCGTACCAAACGTTGCCAGATTAAAAAAAAACGGCTATTTTCTACTAAACAGCTGTACCTATAGATCTAATTTATAATAATGGGGAAAAACTTTGTTAGTTAATTACAAGTTTTTCGAGGCAATATTTGTTATGCCAACAATTTTGAGCAAGCATACGGTATTTTAAGAATGTTAAGTATAGTATTTTACTGCAGAATGAATGTTTACCTGTTTAAAATCATCCATATTTTTATTGTAAAATATTGTAGGTACTAATTGATTTTTTATCGTAGTCATTAAAACTAGGGTTAGAAATAGATTTCCATTGTTTATATTCGAATTATTTTGCTCAGTTGCCATTAGTTATACTAGACTCTGAATTTATGTTACAATAATAATTATTAAGTAATTATCAAGTAAAGTTGAAAAAAAATTGATTTTTCTAGTGAAGTTTCAAAGATAAAATAAAACAAAATACAACTCTCCTTCTTACTACTTGTTCTTTATTTCATTGAAAAAATAAACAAAAGCAGAGAGGATGAAAAAAAAAACAATGTTACATTAACGGTTTATTTAAAAAAATAAATAAAAATAAAACAAAAAGCATTCACACATCACAATCACACGCCTGTCACTCAATAAATAAATTGCACTACATAGTATTTACACTCGTCAGTTTCATCTGAAACTATTATTTGGTTTATGTCCGTTCGACCGATTCCATTTTTGAAAACGGTCTCTGAACGGTTTTTTTTTATTTGAGGCTTGGGTCGTTCGAATTCAGTCCGGGTTCGAGTAGACGGTTAATGGTAAGCGTTGTAGGCGAGTTCTTGAGCGAGTTCCTGGGGTTCAACAGCGTCCCTCCTCTGGCGGGCGGCGTAGGCAGCATCCCAAGGTCCATGGGCCGCGATCTGGGGGTGCGTGTTGTCCGCGGCGATCTGGGTAAACTACAAGGTTAGGCTCAAGGGTAAGTGAGGAAATGTTAGACGAAAGGTGCAAAACTACAAACTAAAATGTTGCCCGTGAGAGTGCATTCTGTGCTAGGATATTATGGGTCATGTGTGCGTGATTTAGAAGAATATGTTTGTGAAAAGACACTTCATTGGTATTCCCAGACAGATTGCATAAAAAACAAGTAGGCCGTTTAAAACAATGTGCCATATGATCCTGCAGACGGTGAAAAACAGCATTAATAGTGATGCGCTGCATAATATTGCGTTCTCATTTAAATTCAGAACAGGGAATATAGTGAAAGTGGTGCATTACAGAATCAGTGCAGTGAATACACATTCGAATGCAATGCGATTTTTGAAAACTTTTTTAAATCGAGTAGCATTCTAAATTACGGTTGAATAATAGAATCAACTCACCTTCTTGCAAAGCTGGAAGATGGCCAGAGCCACGGAGACGACGAAAGAGAAGAAAGACAGCTGCAGGGCGTTCCAGGCCTTCAGACCGAGCACACCGATGGCCAGAGGGATGAGGGTCATGGCCTTGAGGAGCACGAACACCAGGATAGGCACGATGATCTTCTTGAGCTTGGCTTTGCGGGCCTCGCCGACGGAGCGGGCGCCCTCCTTGTTGAACTTAATGTTCACGCTCATCTCGTCCTGGTCGAGGTTCCTGGGGCTGACGGTGATCTTGGTGTCAGCGATGGGCAGCTGGAAGGTCACGTCGTGGGATTGGATGAAGTTTTCAATGTTGTCGAAGAAGTCCCCATTGGAACGGCCTGTGACATCATTGCCGGCTCCGTTCTTGGTCACTTCCACGGCTTCGGAGATCTAAAAAGAAATACTTGTTAGATTTATCAAAATTAAATAATAAAACATTGACTAATGGGTCATATTTATATTTACCTGGAAAGTGTCCTTCTTGAAGATGGTATCCAACAAGGACATGACCTTGAACTTGATGCAGGCAGTGGGATCGGATCCTTCGACGCAGCCGGATCTCATCTCCTCGACGAGTCCATCCATGGGTGTTCCCTTCCAGAATCCTTGCTTGGCAGGCTGGGCCAGCGCACCTCCGAACAGCGCCAAGGCCACGAGGAACATCGCTCTGTGAGACACCATCTTGTTCTGTGCTCCTGGTGTTTACCGTTGGAAGGCTAGTGAGTGTGTGATGATTTCGTCAGGGACTCCGCGCTTTTTATACAGCCATTTCAAATTCAGCACGTTGTTGGTAGTTCCGGTACGCATCGTCTTGCCTTCAATGAGCCAAACGGGGACTTACGATCTTTCGGTGCGGACAGGATCTAAGTGTAAGGGAAAGCTATTTGATATGAATCCTCCTCAACTATCTCATTCTAAAAAGTCTTATGTTTGAAGACAGTTGTGTATTCGTCAGTCGTTTTGGATTGTAGTGTCCGGAGCGCCTTTTCTGTTGTTTGTGACACCGTACCCTGATTCGGGCACTTGTGATCCAGTTAGTTTGTCGCATTCCTTCTTGTGGCATATTGTTCGCATGTGAGCGAGAGGTAGAAGCGAGGGCTAGGTGTTTGATATGGAAGACGGGCAGGCCGCACGCGCACTTTGCATACCTAATGGTGTTGGATGGCTATCATTGAACTTGTCATTGTAGAGATAACATCGCTAAAGAGCCGATTTATTACTCTGAATACCGGGTGTGATGCAGGGTCAAGGATTAGCCATGTCACGTGTGAATGAAAGTTTGTTTCAACTACTATAAAGATGGAGAAAGGAAGATGTAATTCATGGGCTTCCAAATTTTTATGATTTTTGTAATCTCATCGACACCTATCCAATATCAAACTATAATAGGAATTCAAGAAAATAGAAAAGAAGTACCTAAGTATGTGAAGAGTCCTCCGACAGCCGCTGATGCACAGAGATCCAGAAATACGTAACCACGAAGAAATCACCCCCTCCCCCCCTTCTTCCTGGCGTCATCCCGGCATTTTGCCACGGCTCATGGGAGCCTGGGGTCCGCTTGACAACTAATCCCATGATTTGACGTAGGCACTAGTTTTTATGAAAGCGACTGCCATCTGACCTTCCAATCCAGAGGGAAAACTAGGCCTTATTGGGATTAGTCCGGTTTCCTCACGATGTTTTCCTTCACCGAAAAGCGACTGGCAAATATCAAATGATATTTCGTACATAAGTTCCGAAAAACTTATTGTAGGTACGAGCCGGGGTTTGAACCCGCGACCTCCGGATTGAAAGTCGCACGCTCTTACCGCTAGGCCACCGGCGGCGAAAAAATCAAAGAAATCACCCATTAGTTGAAAATATAGTCTACGTTAGCACCCCTCCTTACGATATTGCTACAGACCAAACTTCTCAGGACCATTATTGGAGCGACTGGTATATATTGAAGTAATATTATATCATGCTGAAACAAATATTGATGAAATTCAGAGTGTCCTAGTTACCTTATTCAATCCGTCCAGTTGTTCATTTAAACAGTTGCTCGGTGCGTGTTTAAGTAGAAGGATCATGTTGTTAAGGGGCCCACTGATTACCAGTCCGCCTGCAGTCTCTGGCCTTATCGGGCGACCTGCCGTCCTAGACCAATAACGTCCACAAACATAAGCGATTATTGCCGGCCGGCAATGGTCTGCTGCCACCTCTGCGACTACAGACGAGTCGTCATTTTCCCACCGTACGGCCGCCTGCCGGCAATAGTCTGATATAATTTTGACAGATCCCTACAAATTGACAGTTCGCCGGACGATGTTAGCCTGTCAGTTAACCGCAGCAGGCCACACATTAACAGTTCTATTTCAGATTTTGGACTGACGGCTATTCGGACTACGGCTCGTCGATTCCGGTCAGCGTCGACAGATATCTGCCGGACAGTCCGTGGCCTGCAGGCCAATTTACACACACATTATTCGATAGCCGGCCGGTGGCCTGTTGGCCGTCATCTGTTGTCAGTCGAGAGCCTTCAGTTTCGTGTTTTTCAACTAGTTTAATTTTTTCCTCAAAATGGACTGTCGACGTCAAAGATAATGTTTACACTTTTGGACCTTATTCCTTTGTAATAAGGCAAAAAATGTAAACCTATATTTTACTACTACAGTGAAACCTGGTTAATTGGTTACTTGGATAAATGGAAAACCTCAATAGTTGCAACCAAAGCTCTGGTTCTGGTCCTTTGGAACCAAAGGTCCTCTATAATTGAAATTATGAAACTTTTTTAGTTATTTTATTAGTTACATGAAATTTGATTTTGATGTTTTTCTTATGTTTGCCTCCGTAATTAAACAGATTGCATAAAGTAGTTACCTACTCTATAATTGTAACAGTTCCATTGTTTGGTCCTATTTATTATTTCTACTAGTAAAATAGGATGTACTTTAAATATTTATTTATTTCATTATTTTATACTTTATTGCACAAAACACTAAGTTAAAGGTACAAAAGGTGGACTTAATGTTTTAAGTTATTCTTTACCAGTCAATTACTGGCCCAACCAGAAACTATTTTACAAGCTTTTATTACCTAACTGACTTTCAAATCTGAGAAGGACGAAGGTTATCAATAGGGAATATTACGCGAAACTCTGCGTAGGGGGCGCCAGACCGTTACAGAAACGAAATACTACCAGAAAAAGGTGACGAAGTGGATTACTATATCTGGTGATGTACGTAATTTTTTTGTTTGATTTCTTGTAAATTATAAAAATCTATTACAAGGTATCAAACAAAAAAATCACTCGTAAACCGCCCAAGTGGACCTAATATTATGTAGAAAAGGTGTTAAAGAGTAGAATGAATAAAACAAAAACATAACAGTAAAGTATTTTCATTTCTTTCAATTTGGTATACAAGATAGCACCTAAATAAGAGCCGGTGTAAGTAAAAGTAGGTTGAATCCACCGCTTGCAGCTTCTAACTCCATATCCTTTTTTTGTAATAATTGTCACATATAGTAACAGCACCAGTCATGGGACATTTAAGAGGAAATTTGGAGTATTTATGATATTTCCCTTATACATGTAAATGGTCTACCGCTTAGCGTGTTAAAAGATGAAAGTCCTATCCGTCTTTCATGTTTTAGGCGTGTTGTATCAAAGATACTGCAATTAGTTTCCACATATTTAACAAATTAAAACTATGCTTTTTTTCTCCAGTCATGGACACTAAAGTTCCAGTAATGGGCCCCCGGTAATGGATGTGGATCCAGTAATGGGCCCCCTATAATGGACATTGCTCTATCAGTATAAAATATTGAAATGGGGAATAAATTACGGCAAAATAAAACAATTTTTGGTATAAGCTTTTATCGCTGAATTTATTTTTCTTTCCACAGCCAATTATTATTGTATTAGATCCATCGAGACAATTCTAATATACCCTAACACAATTAGTTAGGGTTTAATGCGATAAAGTTCCCATGGCCACCTCCTGTCTCCATCATCAGATCAGGTCCATGTTATCATAATATTGCATTGTCATCCGATTTGCATACTTAATTACCTACTTACACAAAATTTCAACTGAATCGGAAATCGAAAAGTGGCTCAAATTCAGCTACCAAGATTGGACCCACACTAACTAACAGGGCAAGTTAAATAAAAGTTTGGAAAAACGATATTAATTTATCCGAAGTCTGAGAACACACCTCCTGATTGACATATTTCTTAACTACATTTTATTTCTGTATTGTTTAAACATGAAATTATGGCATAGCAAGCATCATTCTGTCATTTGTCCCATCATAGGAGGTACGCAGTTTTACAGCTCCTATAATGGGATTGGGCCAAATACCACTATTTTTTTTACATCTGTGGAGTCACAACATAGTGTGTTGTATACCTTATCTCATGGTAAATGCAATTAACAAAACACATTCTAGTTTTCATCAAGTATTAATTAATTAAAATTTTATAAATTAACTCACCTCTCTTAGCGAAGTTGTTAAGAATTCGTAGTGGTATTTTTTTTCAGTGACACGCCAACTTTTAGTTTGACGCCAATTTCTTGAAAAACAACCAAATTTAATAAAACTTCAAACTGAAACAGCTCTCTAGGACTCTTATTTATGATAATATACAAACTACTTTTGCCAGTGTTTATAAACTACTTTTAGATACTTATTTTAGAGGAATTATGTTTTTTTGTCCCATTACTGGTTCCACGTCCATTATAGGGTCCACTACTATAGTAGGAGAATTGCAGGTAGGTAATATTGCGTGGCGCCACGCCACGCTCTGTAACGCCGAACACGGTTTGCTCCAGATATTCTTTTAACTTAAAACGGAATGAATTAATGTTGTCATAATTCGGATCCAACTTGTAGCTGAAGAATTTCAGGCATGGATCTTATCTCTTGTCTAAGCAGGTACTTCGGTTAGGTTAGGTGAGGTATCTCCATACTTGCGCTAGTGTTCCTACCACGTGTCTTTATAGCGTACTTTATAGAATCAAATCGCACAATTTTTGCAGAATGTCAGTCATGAAAAAAATCAGAATTGTGATATTATGCTTTCGATTTTCTTATAAAGGTATTTTTCATAGCTAGTCTTTTCATTGCTAGCTGCCGTGAACGCCAACGATGGTATACCTCCCGGCGTTATCTTGAGAACTATTAAAATTTTAACCAGTGTTTTAGGTAATATTGGGAGGCTAATTTCCCTATTTGAATCTTTGAATGCTTGCTCCTTTTTTTCTCGGTTACACTTCCAGCAATCAATAATCATGTCTGTATTTTCGAATATATAAGCCACGCAAATACAATATGTCACATTTAAAATTAATAGAGAAAAAATAAGGTTTATGTTATAATTCTCTTTACGACATTTATTTTTGACTGACAGTAAACAACAGTTGCGAGGTAACAACATGATAAATAAAGAAAAATCTTGACAAACTAGATACATGCAACCTTCGCATTGTTGTATTCAGGCCTTAAAATTGTATAAATTTTATACTCACATCTGGTGACGTAGTTTGCACATTCGGAATAATTTTATTTCAATTTGACAGAAGCCCTACCGTATTTAAGATTAATAAGGTCTACTGGCCGTAAATTGTGTATGAAATTACAAGCAAATATCAGCCTCAAAGAATTAAGTATTGGATCCGTGATGTTCGAAGACAAAAAGTCGTATGCTTATATTGCTTATTAGGGACTATGAACTCTTAAGTATTAGGAATAAAATAGAATTTACTAATGCTGTAACGTGTGTCGATCGCCGGCCGGCTACCTCATGATGTGTGTTTGACTGGACTCGAGGCCACGGACTGTCCGGCGGATATCTGTCGGCGCTGACAGGAATCGTCAGGCGGCCACACACGATCAGTTCGTGTAAGTCGTCAGGCCGAAAACTGACAGAAAACTGTTAGTGTGTGGCCTTTTGCGGTCAACTGACAGGCTGATATCGTCCGGCGGACTGGTAATCATAATCAGTGGGCCTCTTTATGTTACTACGTCACTATCAAAACCAAGAATTGGATCCGTGGGATTAAACTTTCGGGGAGAGATGATATACCGACCCGGTTAACAGGTCATAGGGCCAAAATTCTTTACAAAAAAACTGAAATAAGTATTCAAATTTCTGAAAGATACTTCTATCTAATAGTTCTACTAACACATGCTATTTACATCTTTACAAACAAAAATATGGCCTAGATTGTGAATGAACTTAAGTAAGGTGCTATTAAAAAATATAGAAAAGTTAGATTATCTCGAAAAGCACGAAACATTTAAGTGCATTTTCTGGACCAGCCTAAGGTGCCCTGTCGGTGGTTAGAAGGTTATCCATTAATTACTGGGCAACCTGTATACAGCTACTATAAGGACGTGGGGGTATTTACTGTACATACTCAGATATTTAAAAAAAACCCCAAGGCCAAATATTCGTATCAATAATCCAAATAAATGTACCTGGAAAACTGACGTACCGGATGGAGAATTTTAAGAAAATTTACATATTTTTGTTTACAGGAAGAAATCTTTCCCATTTCCTTTATTTCATTTACTTACTATACAAATATTATAAGTCAGACCGAGAAAAGTCTGCAGCGATTTTGATAGCCCACGTACGAAGTGCAAGACAGCATAGTCGCGCTACCCTCTCTGCCACGCATACGATAATTTTACTCCATGTTCAAGTCGAAAGTGTCTTTGTGTGACGTCAGTGTCTTTGAACGGACCAATCACGGCACGGGACTTCGCTCACATCGTCCCGCGCACCCCCGCATTTTTGGCATCATCGGTTGCATGAAATAATTGCTCTAAACTCGGTCTAGAGGATTCCCAGTCTATGTTCTAGAACGAACCGTTTTTTCAGCGAACGGTTTACCTAAAGTCATCATCATTAATTTCAAACCCAGTAATAATGAAGTTTATATTCTCGATACCTATGATAAAAATGAAATACCAATGCGCTAAGGTAACGGTGGAAATTCTATTCGATCCTCTATCAAGCGTCGGCAGAATACAAAATGGCTGCCCATTTTCGTCCGGATCCGCCAACGGGGAAAGTGATGCCTATTTCACTCGGACAATTAAATTAATTATGTATTTAATGTCCGCCAAGTCCGCCAACTGGGCAATTCCATACAAATGGCACTTAGCCAAGGTGTATGTTGAAGTTTTTTTCTTGTCCTCGCTAGATAAAATATGTAGGGCCACTATATTAATCCAAGACATAAGATACTGTTGAAAATAAGAAAATGATAACCTAAGCTACCATAATATACAGTGTGGAAAGATCAGTCGGGTCCTGGAGGGAAACTACCTTAAATCCTTAAGCTGGCTAATTTTTAGTGTTCCGTACAAAACTTTGTTTACGGAACACTTATGGGATCACTTCGGTCTTGCAAATCAGTTTTTCACCTCTGTCCTGGCGATTTTCGCGAAAACTATAGCTAACAGGCAGCTGACCAGTCAATACCCAACTTAAAGAAGCATGGAGACGGCGGGAAAATTATCAGCTTAACTTTATCTTTATTAGTTTTTCAACTGCAGCTTGACCTTTGGTTGCTTAGGGCTAGCTAACTGATGCTTACACTGGTCAATTCATATTAGGCAGTAATTTGCGAGAAACATCCTTAGTTAAAACTTTGGCATTGAAATTTATGACTTATGTCTTTGACACAAAGTTTAATTCTGCTTGCTTATTTTTGTGGGATATTTAATTTTATCTCAATAGCCTACTATAAGTATGAGAGAGATCTACAAAATACGACCTTATTATATTGCAAATAAGTTTAAATTTCGAACGGGCTTTCCAACCAATGGACTAGGCATCTCAAAAATCTGAAAAATTCAAATTAAGAATTCCGTTCTTGACTGTCGTTGTGTTTTTTTTTCCACAATAGGACACATAGAGTTAGTAAGGCGTATAGAGATAATAAAGTCATTTAATATTTATGAACAGCTTTGTATGGATTTTATTGAGAGTATCTGATTAATTGTATAATTATAATATCTATTAATTATATTCAGTACTTATGTATATTTTTGAACGGATCGGTGAGCAACAAGATTCAGGGCTATAACCGCGAAAATAGAAGTTCGCAAATTGCGAGCATTTTTCTCTGTCACTCTAATTACGCCTACATTGGAGTAAAAGAGAAAGATCCCCGCAAATTGCGAATTTCGGTTTTCGCGGCAGCCCCTCAGTCCTGTTACGAGAAAATAATTTTGGAAGACATTAATAGTATATGACAGTTAAATATCACAGTTTTTAGAAACAAAGGTAAAATTGACGAAATATTTAAAGTAAGCCGATCTTGTTTTTTAGCAGTTCTAAATAATATTAAAGTCTATATATATGGCATAGAACTAGAAACAAAATTAAATAAAAAAAAATAATGAGTTCTAAATTCAAATTGAAGGAGTATACATTTAAGGTATTATAGGCCAAGCGCGCACCACTATTTTAATTTTTGCGACACGATTTTAGAATCGCGCTGTAATATCATCATCATCATCTCAGCCTATATACGTCCCACTGCTGGGCACAGGCCTCCTCTCGAGCGCGAGAGGGCTTGGGCTGTAATATATCGCAGAAAATTAACTGCGCGCACTGCGATGAAAAAGTCGACGATTTGTTCATTCTCAACATGGATTTCGTACCAGTCGCTTGTCATGAAACGTGTCTTTAATATGCGATTGCTGTATGACTTTGAACATTTATAACACAAAGGTGATCCCCGTCTATTTCCTTAATTAAATAGTCAACATCTAGCGTCTCATTTTGAGACTCCATTGGAGATGCAGGTGCCGAGATGTTGGGGTTTGGAGAGCGAAATGCCGACTGAGGTCCGGCCGGAGTGCGATTTTATTATCATGCGCGTATTATAGTGCGCGCGGGGCCATACAACTCCGCATGCTGCAATTCACTTTGCGACAATCGCGTCGCGAACAATCGCGGAAAATAGTGACAAAACACTAATTGCAAAGGCCGAAGGAGCGATTCGAGGATCCGAAGCGTCCGACAGACGCGCGCCTCCCGTAACTTTTTCAAGTATTTTTAAGTACAAGTGTCTAAGTCACAAGATCCAAAGGCTGAAGTCGCATTGGGCCGAAAGCCCGAAGCATCCAGGAGGTCAGTTCTAAACACAGGTAATTAATACAAGTGTCTAAATGCGAAGGACGGAGGCCGAGCTCCGCGTAGGGCCGAAGGCCCGAAGCCTGCAAGATGTCAGTGGTTAAACACAGAACTGACGGCCTGGACGCTTCGGGCCTTCGGCCCTACGCGGAGCTCGGCCTTCGGCCTTCGCATGTAGGTACTAATACTATTGTTCTGTGTTTAAGTACTAACATCCTGGACGCTTCGGGCCTTCGGCCCTACGCGGAGCTCGGCCTTCGGCTTTCGCATTTAGACACAAATACAAAAAAAAAATATAAAAAAAATTAAAAAAAAAATTAAAATTTTAATATTAATTTTAAAATTTGTACTATTGTTCTGTGTTAAAGCACTGACATCCTGGACGCTTCGGGCCTTCGGGCTACGCGGAGGTCGGCCTTTGGCCTTCACATTTAGACACTTGTACTATTGCTCTGTGCTAAAGCGATGACATTTTGCTAAAGCTCGGCCTTCGGCCTTCGCACTTAGACACTTTGTACTATTGTTCTGTGTGTGTAGTTAAATACGGTATCCTAAAAACAGGCAAACAGCCTCTGTAAAATGTAACGATGCGAGCTGTACGGCTACCATCAGTTTGGCATTGACATAAACGCTACCGTGGGCGTGAACGTAATTTACTTTCTATGCATCTTGCTCGTACTGACATATTAGTGCGAAAGAGATATACCTATAGGAAGTAAATTACGTTCACGATATCGTTTATGTCAATGCCAAACTGATGGTAGCCGTACGGAACACTAAATGCCTCGAGCTATCTCGGGCTTGGCCAAATTATTTTTAAAGGAGACATTCCTTTATTTTTAAAAAGAAACAACACTGCATTCAAAGATTTTCTAAAACTCGATTGCCTCGCCCGGGATTCGAACCGACTAAAAATTCCAAAAAATAAACACTCGCAATTTTATTCTACTAGTCGATACAGTTGATGTTAATGAGAACATTTCTCCAAGAAACATTAGGTCTTACACTCGTCTGTCGTATAAAATATCCATAAAATCTAATATTTAGCACCCAAGATTTTTTTAGACAAGCCAAATTGAAGAAAAAAAAAGAAAAATCATTAAATGCAGTTTTGTTACTTTTTAAAAATAAAGGAATGTCTCCTTTAAGTAAAATGAGCTAGCTTAAGGATTTAAGGTGGTTTCCCTCCAGGGCCCGACTTATCTTTCCACACTGTATAGGTACCTACACATCAGTATATTAACACGATGTTGATAGGGTTGGTACTTTTTATTATTTTTATACCTATTTTATATATCTTATTTTTGGATTTCAAAATTGATTAAATATCTTTATGATGGATATTATTATCCACTAACTCTGAATGAATGATTTATTTGTTTTGTATTATTTTATTCCCTGACCCTTTTATTTACTGGTATTTGTGCATTTTTAACTCTATTTTAATTAATTAGTTGCTACCTTTTGCTCTCAAGTAGCGCAACGTAAAAATCGGTATATTTTTAACTATGTCCATTTTCATCGTCCATGGAAATCCGATAATTGTTAAATGGGAAAGTAAATAGTTGAAGATGCTTTAATTTAACTTTAAGAAGTATTTTAAATTAATTAATTTATACCTAGGTATTATGTATAGTGTTGGCTACGTCTGTGATATCAATTACGCATTCAACCAGACGTTTTTAGCTGAGCTTATCGTGACTAAAATGTCATGCGTCATTCCACTAAGCTGGCTCTGTATTAAACCGAGCACACATTACATCACCACGCAAATACATTGTCCACTCAGCTCTCAAAACAAATTCATGTCAAATTAAACTAACGGCTTTGTCAACATCAATGCAAACTGCACCGGCCCACATCGGTTGACTTAATCATTAATTCATTGCCACGCCAAGGAAGCGCCAAACCAAAACTATGGAGCGACCCACACTTGGTATGTGAGGCCATTCAATATTAAATACTCACTACTTAGTTACCTCACCGGCACCGCTCCGAGTGGACAGTCAGTGCAGAAGAAAACCCACTTAAGTGACCTGTTATCCCCTTTCTCGACATATAAGGACATGTCTAAATTAACTGTGACGAATTTCACGAAGCGGACAGGCAGTCCGTTCAGCAAGAATGAAACAATTGAAGTGAAACATGAAGAAGTTCTTCAGAAATCTCCCTTTGAGAAGCAAAAGGAGAAACAGAGTGAACTGCTGCAGAAGGTAAATAAGAAGACTGCTGAATATCAATCGAACAAACCTAGTTCTGGTGTGTTTACTGAAGTTACTACATCAGGCGCGTTTACATCTAAGAATACAACAGCTAAAGAAGCTACAAAGAATGATGCAAGAGCATCACCCCCCAAAAACATTTCAAATGGAAATGGATCTAAGGGTCTCCTAGGTTTCCCATCATCGGCTAATGACTTGGCACTTGATGCCAAATCTGACCTGGAAGCAGACGCAAACATATCAAAAGAAACAAAAGACAAGGTGATCGAGAAACTGTTTACTTTAGTGTCAATGGTGCAGCATGTCTTCGAGTCTAAAGTGAGAATCATGCAGGAGCTAGAAAAATACAAGGATACGCATATGAAGAACGAAATTAGGAGGGAAAAGGAACATTCAGAACAGCTGTACAAGTTGAATATGAATTTCCAGAACGAGGTTGTTCAATCGATTCAGAGATTGAAGAGTGAGATCGATATTTCGAGGAATGTATCTGAAAATGTGGAAGAGAAAGGGAGTGCAAATGACACATCGATAGAGTTCACTACGAAGTCACAAGTCAGCGAGGAAAACGATATTGAAATTAAGGAGGATGACAAATCAGAAGGAAGTGAAGAGTGATGATGCCATGTTATGTATAAATTACTTTATTATAAATCAGATTTTGTGGTGATGTGTTTAATTTAGATGAAGGTTTCCCTATTTTCCTGCTGCGCCTTTTAATGCGTTGAAGATAAATTTTGTTCATTTAGGTACAGGTACCTATGTATATTTATTAATTCTATGTAAAAATATGTTACTGATGTGAAGTCAGCGTTGGAAACAGTGCAGAGGTACTTGTAAGGTTTAGATCGCATGGAAGTAGCACCATACCCAAAGGTATCATACTGTATTAGTTTCAATTCATAGGTTTGATTTTCAAAAAACATAATTTTGGAGCATTCCATGAAATTGTCTACCGTTTGTCCCGTTCAAAACGCAAATTTTCTGAAGATTTGCAGGTATAAGAGTTTCCTTTTCTATGACAAAATGGTCAAAAATATGCACAGAAAAATAATCGCCTGCTTTAAATACCCAAAAAAAAGTCGCAACACAGGAAATAACATGCGTTTGTACGGGACAGCCCGTGGAATTGCTCCTTTTGCTGAATCATTTTGTTGGTATGGCTTTTTACCTACATCGTATAAACATACAGAACCCTCGATTATATGTGGTCCGACAAGTACTAGGCCCGTTTTTAGGTATTTAACATTTTTATAAATCACTTTATACTAGATAAAATCAGGTTAACAAGTAAAATAGTCAAGGTAAATCACCTGCTAGTTAACGGAATGCGAGTAGGCGGCGTTGTAGGATTTACTACCAATTCCATTGGCATTTTACGATCACTGTTTTGCTGCTTATTATGATCTCATATGATAATGAGGCGTCAGGATATAAATTATGATAAATAGGTAAAAAAAATAGGTAGGTTTAAAAAAAGACCTATGACTAAACCTGACCCAAAATGAGTCATAAGTGGAAACCGCCTTTTAAAGTAATCCAAAAACGTATACTAGTAGATCTTAATTTTAATTTTAAAATCTAGATATCAGTGCACCGAACTCATTCAAATCAAATTTAAAATAAGACATATTTTTACGTTTCGGGATACTAATAGTCCTTCCAAATTAAATTCAATCCGGAATAAGTACGTAGAAATTTGTTTTATAATGTAAAAATTATAATTAACTAGCATGAGGCGTTAAAATTAGCGCCATCTCTCATGATCTATACGAACTAATCAAGAGCGAATGGTGCCCAACTCGCTCTCGCTTCACATTTTAAGTAATTCGACCACTAACCGCTAGGTGTCGCTATGGTTATGGTGAAACTATTATTAAGATTTTGGATTTAAAAACAATATTTTGGCTTAGTAGGCTACGATCCGTACTCTTGTGCCATACTCGTACGTACCTATGTCTTAAAACCTAAGTACCTATAGAAGTATAGACCGACAAGAAATTGTAGAAAATTATTGAGGGCGCCACTTTCGACGTAACCGTCACAATTTTTGACGTAAAATGTTTAAACATGGCAATAATGGCATGGAATTTTTTTAGTTCCATTTTATTCTATTTCTACGATTTTATGTCGCACTATAGCTTCATACATACGTGTATCTGAAAAATTACGTTTTCTCAGGGGTCAGTCTATCCGGTAGTCTTTAAACTAGGTACACTGCCCAATTCGAACTTTAAGATACGTCAATTAATAGATCCAGGAACGATATGGATTACATGTATCAGTGTCCTATCCAATTTCGTGGTCCAATGTGCATTACGTCTCATTCTCTCATTAAGCTAAATCTTTGAAAAAAATATTATTTCAGTTTTTCAATCTTGTGAGACGCAAATACACATTGGACTAGGTAAAAAAATGTTTGGTTCTAGTCTAGGCTTCATTAAATTAAATTGAATCATCTTTCCTCTCCTGGTTTATGTTTATACCTACTGAGAATTGTATAAGGGGCAAATACTTATGGAGGAGGAAAATAAAAATAACAGACTTAAAACTATTTGCATCAGATAGGACCAAATGGGGGGAAAGAGGGTAGGCCTTTGCCCAGCAGTGGGACACTCCTATAGGCTAAAAAAACTTGCTTTAAGCAAATTGTTCAAAGAAGCATTATATTTAAAACTAGTCCCTAAAGTCCCTAATAAAGGCACTAAAGAAGACCTTAGAAGAACAGCTGCGTTATTATATCATTTGTAACCGCAATTTTTATCTAATTAAGGCAGTCAAGAAACTTAGACACCACACACAACCAAACGGCAGAAAAAACACCAAAACACGTGCAAGAAATTTATAAAACCCACATCTGCGAAATCGGGCTTTTTATGAGAATTTCTTTTGATATGCTGGTAAAAAACAGGGGCCCTTGTGTTTTTTACAATTCACATATCGGATGATTTTGGTACGCGACGTTTGATACAGCGGGTGTGTTTTTATGAAATTGTATTATGTATTTGCTTAATTGTACTTCATACTTGAATGTTAGGTAAGTATTCATCTATTTTGTCGGCCTCGGTCATTAGGCTGACTAGGTAAGCCTAACAGCCGCAACTCTAATGTTACTTCAGTTTTAGATAAAACAGATGCAGTGTTTCTTATTAATGAATTTATATCGTTTTTAAGAGACCTACGTAAACAATAACCAAACGCCAAAGACAGCAAGATTCTACGGTAGGTACATTTATCAACCAAGTATGACACCAGTTAGTTCAAATCTTTCTACTTAGTGCAAAATTTATTATTTCTTTAGATAGAATTCTTAGGTACACAACTTCTACACTCATTAGAGGAACCCAAAAGTTTAATAACTGATTTTGAAATTACTTTAGGCGCTGTAATCTAGTAAAATTAAACTTTTTTTTGCGTTCCTCTAAGTTTGTCCATTTAAGGAGAGATTCACACGGGAACTCGCAAATGCACAAATCTTTTGCGAATCTCTAGGGATTGTAGGGAGGAAACTCAAGTTTAGTAAAAGTCAAGATCAGGGTTAAATAATGATTACCATCGCTCTCTGAGATATTTTTTTAGAACAACCAGTTTAAGATTAATCTGCAATCACCACTAGTCATTAAGGATCTTGGGGTCATCGTTTAAACTGGTTCTATTAAAGATACTTGGCATACGATAGAAATAACATTGATTAACTAGCATAAAAACGTTACGCTTAACCTTCGCAAAGATCACAGGTCAAGTACTAGAAAAAATACGCTAGAAAAACGCACGTGCGTTATTGCTATCGGAAAAATGTCGTATGTCATTTAAACTCTAGGGAATTTTTAACATTATTATTGAAGATTTGTGACAGAGTTTTATTCTTAAATATCAATCTTATAGCTAGTCAGTAATTAAGTCTTTGATGCCAAAAAAGTGGTGCAATATGTAATGGTTGTAATCAGGACTTTGAGACTATCACGTTAAGATTTAAAATCAAACGGATGGAGCCATGTGTAATCAAATTGTCTAAAGCCGGCCCTTAGCCTATCATGAGCATGACACTACCGAACACAAGAAGTATGCAGAGTTCAATAACTCTATGTTTTTTTTTATTGTGGAGTAATTACTCGTAGCATATTATTTTGTTGGAGTTCTTATGTTGTCGCTATGTCGACAGGCAGTTGGGTTCGAGTGCTTACTTACATGTTTTTTTTTTAATTTAATGTAGTTAAGTTTACCTATGTTCCATATGCGTATGTAAATTCCTTATCAATTCAGTAACTACCTACATGTCCTACATGTATAAACAAATCCAAAAAAAAAACTTCTGTTGTTTTGTTATATTCTTACCTGTAGATTTTTCATTAAACAGCCAGATAATGGTAATTGGGAAATTTTAAATAATAAACATATACTTAAAACATAAAAATAAAAACTAAACTATGTAAATAATTAAAAAACTTGTTTTATGTAAGCAGCTAGCGAAAACATTGTAGGTACATATGTTCTTCAACTAACTTCAGGTATCTTTTAATTCAACATTTTAGTTTACACTCCAGAAAAAAGTATCAACACTTACAAAAACTTAAACGTAACTCCGAAAACCTTATCAAGTCTCGTGTCGTGAAGTGAACGCTAATCCACCTGTATCCACATTTCTAGCTCAGGTAAGCGAAACTTTTTTTTAGAATCACCTTAATTATCCGCCGCGAGATCGCGGTTTTTTGCAGCATGCCCTTCCGCGCCATTTGGCTGTTTTACTTGGACTATAAATAATGTAATATCTGTGAAAGAAATGGATTAAAAGGTTAGTTTATTGGTTGTTTTGTAATTGAGTTTGGATGGACAGAGGATACAAATTGATCTAGCTAAGATGGTTATGGTCATCACCTGCCAATATCTATAGATTGGCTGGTAAAAAAATTGTAATTAGTAACTCTTACATATAAAGTTATTCTGGGTAAGATATGTATATATAAAAGGCATTTCACAATATTAAAACTCATAACTATCTAATTTCCCGGCCCCAGAACAAGTTTTATGAAAAGTCACATCAGTGACTTCATGTTTTCGATCATGCTAATAAACCGTCGACTTTACATGCTAGCAAATCTAGAAAACTTGAGCACTGTCCACATATTTACATCACTGGCCGCCAAGAAAACACGCAAACCATAAACAATTGCCGCATTTGTTTTTTTTTTTATAAAAAGTAAAATCGTCATCGCAGCTGACTGGCACGAGCGCGCGCACGAGCCATACGCATCCGTCTTAATTGTTGCATGTCGAAAAATAAAAAAGCGGGATAAAAAGTGAATTTGGCAAGGAAGGTAAAAAGACAGGAAGAGCGAGCGCTGTGGCCACTTCCGCGGTTTCTGTGACGGCGGTAGTTTAGTGTGGATCTTGCCTTTATTTGAATTAAAAGTCTTGCCTGCCTTCTTATTAGTAATTTCTTTGTATTAGCTCGGATATCAATTAATCAATTTCTTACTTTTGATTTTATATGTATATAGGTGGCTTTTGATTTGTTAAATTGATGCCGGTTTTTAAAAATGTCAAATAGAAGTATTGCTAATACTGTTTATCTTTCATTTTGTATTGTTATCTACTTATCTATCTATCTGAGGTAAACTAAATTTAAATTTGATTGTGAATTTTATAAATATACTGTCGTACTGTGGCTGTAGTCAAAAAGGGTACAAATCCCGCGCAGCTCACATGAAAAAGGGTAAAGTTCCATATGACATTTGTACCCCTTTTCACCAGAGCTGCGGGAGACTTGTAAAATGTAACAATATCTTTATTATTTGAAAAAACTCTGCTTGAAATCGAATCTAATAAAATTCGCTTCCAATTCAATGACTTATCCATGATATTCTCGTAATGGCATAGGGCAAAGCACTTTTTTCTTAATTTGATCAGCAATTGTTGGGATGTTGGGACCACGCCTTGCTCTCACAAAAAGGAAAATTCAAAAAACATGACACGTGCTCAGACTCTCGTTTTTTACGGAAACGTACCATTAGAAAGGTTTATTTTTTAGATCTGTAATTAATTTTGCGATTCGCAGCATGTGGTTAATAGTGGAGTGTGTTGGCAGATGAATATATGTTGCTTTGCCTCAGCGAAAGTGCCTAAGTAAAAAAAACACCGGAACTCTATGGTAAAAATCCTCAAAGCACACAGCGGGTGAATGATAAAAACGCGCAGTATTAAACTCATATAGTTAATTATAAGTAATACAATGGATAATAATGTCGCTGTAATTTGTTGTCGCTACTGTACTTATAGTAGGTACTCGGCAATATGAGTACATTTAGCCAAAACTTATTATTGACAATTTTTTCATTTCTTCCTTGTTAAATTTTTCTGTTATGTCAAGTCAAAGCTTAAGGTGTTCACTATAGCCGGACTTCCCCTACATTTTTTTAATTTTCCGCCCTTTTTACTGACTGGGGAGGCTTGCCAAACCATACCTACACCTATTGCAAAATCTTATAGCAGTCAGAAAGGTAAGGTTCTTATGGCGACAGAATTTTATACCATTACTTTGTGGTACGCTGTTTAGGATTATTTAAATGACAGTAACCTACAAATCTAAAACAAGACCAGACATTAAATAGTAAACACGCAAAATTAAATTAAAAAAACTGACTAATGCCGAAAGACCGCGGCAGACGGAAACGTGGCACATGCCGCGAATAAAAAAACCATCAAAATTGTCGATGGCAAACCATAGTTTAATTCAAACATTTTTTGCCTGTGCGCTTTTTAGCGATTTTTTGTGCGATCTGCATATACCTTTTTATACTGACCAGATGGCGTATGCATATGACATTTTTTTGTATAGTGCGATTTTTAGTAGTTTATCTCTAGTTTTTTGATGACAGATGTTTTGCATATTAACTGTGCCGAGCACCGAACAGATTTATTTAATTTCAAGCGATTGCATTTACTAATGTGTTTGCGTCTGGAATTTGAACTCGGGATTAATTACCCCTAACCAAATTCAAAACAAATGACTCTAGATTTCGGCCCAACTATAGACGGTCAAGCAAATCTTGTCTGTAGAAAAAGGCGCGAAATTCAAATTTTCTATGAGACGATATCGCGTCGCGCCTACATTTTTCAAATTTGCCGCCTTTTTCTACTGACAAGATCGGCTTGACCAACTATAGTCAGCATATTAACTCACATTATAGACGGGTCTAACGCGAATTATATTCAATTACCTTTATTTACCGACGTTTCGACACAGGTTTCACTGTGTCCACTGTTAGACCCGTCTATAATGTGAGTTAATATGTATTTAAAACGCGAAAGTTTAAAATATTATATAGTCAGCAATTAGACCAACATAAAAAACAAAAACTAGACACGATTAAACGAAAACTAGCGCAATGACCTAGCCTACCGGCCCTATTCGAACTTTAAGATACGTCAGCTAATAGATCTTGAAACGATATGGATTAGATATGTCAGTGTCAAATGTGACGTTTCTTCAAAGAAAAATGTCACTTTTGACACTGACATATCTAATCCATATCGTTTCAAGATCTATTAGCTGACGTATCTTGAAGTTCGAATAGGGCAGTGAGTCTAATGTATGTGTAATTTTATTCCTCTTAACTTATTCGGGCGCTACCTGTTTTTGAATTTGTTTCCTTTGCGGTGATGCAATAAGAATATTTACTTACTGCTATTGACATAGATATCTAGGGACTGGCCTTACGGGCAATAATAATGAGGCATGACAGGGGCCAGTACAGCGGTGTGACACCGCTACAACGCGATTGGTTGATGAGTTCGCATCACGCGCGCAATTGGTTGATGAGTTCGCATCAAGCGCGCTATTGGTCGCAACTAGCTGCGTTAGACTGCACGATTGGCTCGAATTCGCTGAAGTAGTACCATTTTTAGTGCCCGTAAGGCCAGTCTTTAGATATATACGTCAATGTATTAACATAGATATCTACTTACTGCACTTATGTTTAAGTTTATGAGATGTTAGAGACTTAATAAAGTACTTTGGTACGCGTGTTAACTCGTCTTAATACTTAATAGTCCTCCAATCACGTACCACCCGCACATCTAAACGGTATTTAGGAAACCGATCATTCCACCCAATCAGACATTCTCGGAAACTTAGGCTTCATGCGTTTAATAAAATAAAATATAATTGCCATTCAAAAACAAATAATTCGTGGCCCCGCGGCGAAGGGCACTATCAAAAGCTTTTCGATTTGAATAAATCAATCCTTATAGAAATGCATCCTTATACAGGTTGTCTTCTGGCTGTCAGTTTCACGCGGCCATTTTTGAAACGTTTTCCTAAAAAAAATGTACATTTCATGAATGTCTTCAAAATATTGACTTCTTGGGCTCATTTTACTCAGAATCATTTGTACATTCACGCTGCTTACATGAAAAAATGTGTCCCATTTTGGAAAACGTTCTTTTGTGACTTTAACGGGCTATTTCCAGTAATAGTTACCAACATACCACCAAACCGAGTTGGTGGTTTTCTTGGGATTAGTTGCCGAGCGGACCCCAGGCTCCCATGTGCCGTAGCAAAAATGCCGCGACAACGCGAGGAAAATGATAATGAATACCTACACATAAACAGGGGGAGGTAACTGGCATGGTCTTAATAATAATAAAATAATATAAGTACACAGGCGTCATTTTGACTACAGTTTATAAGTAATTACAATCTGTATCTTTAGGTATTTAAATAAAAGTAAACAAACAATTTGAACATTTTCGGGTAGTTATAACATTTGTTTTCTTCTACCCTTAACTGGCTTAAGGAGCCAAATGAGGGTAGATTTTGTTTACTTTTATTTAAATTCATAAAGATCTACAGACATTTATATTATATATATATATATATTATTAATTTAATCATACTGCCCGATTTCTTTATTCTGAACAATAATATGATACGTCAATTAATAGATCCAGAAACGATATGGATCGATGTGTCAGTGTCAAATGTGACGTTTCTTCAAACAAAAACGTCACTTTTGACACTGACACATCTAGTCCATATCGTTTTATATATCTATTAATTGCCGTATCTTATAGTTCGAATCGGGCCGTTAGTCGGCATGCCGGCAAGGTCTAATTGTTTTTTTCGTAATGAGATCTTTACTTAGTAATATGCATAGTAAAAATACCTACAAAATAATACATACATTATATGCGTTTAATGCATAATTAAATTAACCATAAAGTCATTATAGACCTCGTGCGTAAACAAGTTAAATGCACAATTATTGGACTGATGCAATTAAAACTATTTTACTACTTTTTAAAAATGTCATAAAAATGTAGTTGATTAAGACATTTATTTATAGACTCCGACTTATATGTTATGTGCCTATCTTATCTCGGAAATCAAAACGTGATCAAAATGATAAAACATGATTCTAAGTACTTTTACTAGGTACCTATCTATATCTATACAATGCCGCCTCCTCTGTACTGGTACTGCTGGAGAGACGAAGTGCAAAAAGGCTTAACTTGGCACCGTCGATTGGACAGAAACGGCTTTGGACGGAGATGCATGGTCTTTGGCGTCGGAGGCCAAGATCCCCTTCGATCGTCGCGTCACAGCAGTAAAGTACAGCAGCAGTATGTAGTTTACATGGCAAATGTTATTTTCGCCACCCAGGAAGGAACATCTATGGAACAGCGAGGGAACAGCGGTGGGGAACGTGTCCTTTCGCCCATTGCATAAGGTACAAAACTTTCCTATGATAGGTAAAACATAGTTTATATTTTTATACTAAATGTAAGTACCTAATGTCGCTGGATATGTACGTAATTTTCACCGCCTGCAAAGAACATTGAAATGAGTGGGTCCATGATTTTCTGAGCGGACGGTAAAATTTACATTACAACTGATGAGTTCTCAATTTGAAATATTTCAAGAAAGACTCAAACCTTTCCATAAAATGTACAATATTACCAAAACTCTTCAACTGCATCGCTCACCCTGTATCGCACTTTTTCGTACCATTTTAGAGGTCGACTTTTTGAACAGTTTTTTCTTGCGCCGCCAATTATGCACATTTTTGCCGTCGCGGCCCTTTGCCAGCTCCTCTCATACTTAGCCGATGGATTCCATCAAATAAAAATCGGTGGAACCCTTTTTGCGTGACTTTTTGCCGGGATATTGATGAGAGCTCCAGATTTTGAAGGAATTCCGCGGAGGGCGGAGGGACGTATTTCTGTAGGTATGCGCCATACAAAAGCAAGCTAAGACTTGAGTATAGGTAGGTATAAACTATAGGTACCTACAGTCGTCGTATTTGTTATTACAAATCTCCGAAGGCGCACGATAAATAACTGAACTTAGAACTTTGCTTGACGTCCTTTAGGTTATATTAAATAGTATACATCCTATAATATTTTGACGACCGGTCTGGCCTAGCGGGTAGTGACTCTGCCTATGAAGCCGATGGTCCCGGGTTCGAATCCTGGTAAGGGCATTTATTTGTATGATGATACAGATATTTGTTCCTGAGTCATGGTTGTTTTCTATGTATTTAAGTATTTATATATTATATATATCGTTGTCTGAGTACCCACGACAAGCCTTCTTGAGCTTACTGTGGGGCTTAGTCAATTTGTGTAAAAATGTCCTATAATGTTTATTTATTTATTTATTTATATTTATTTATAATAAGCTTACAGAAATCTATTAGGCACTGAAGTGTCTTTGTTACGACATACTCAATATAAATGACATTGTGGATAAGCACTATATAAAAGTGACTTATTTGTAAATTGTAATAGAGTGAATTGTAGAAAAAACACACTCGAAAAAATATGTAAAGTTCCTAATATTTTTTTATGAGCTTATGGAAAGTAAATTGAGCAATTAACATCCAAACAACTCATCATCCAAATATAAATAACTACAAGATTTCCACATAATATTTCGCGGTAATAAAGTTAAAACGTGCAAATAAAATAAAACTCATCAAAACTATCATTTAATACGCAGCGCGCACGCGAACCACCAACCAGCATTCTTTTATTTTTGACTAAGAGTCAGGATAATTGTTAATTATTTCACTGTGCAGAGCCACCTGTGAGGACTTGTTTTGACAGGTGAAGTATTGTCAAGGATTCTAGTGGCAAGTGGTCAACTTGTTTGAATAGGGAGGATTTAGCCGGCGGTCGAATGTTGGGGTTGGTTATTGTTGGCTGTTGAGATTATGGTACGGGAAATTTTGGCACACACACCGCCATGTAATATTATTGTCAGATCGTGATAACAATTCGAAAATAAGTAAAATAACTATTATCTTTTTTTTATAGGCCAATTATGTACCCCAATTTTGAATTAATTTTTTTTTCTGAAATGGATCTAAAATCATAATCAGAACCGGGCTCCGGATGTCACAAGGTTGACAACACTTGATTATTGTAAAGTTATTTCAAGAAGTATTGTGTGATAAATTTTATAGATCAAGTTAGTGACGATTTTTCTTTCACGATTAGTCTTTTTGAGGATGAGTACCTAACATCTTGAATAATAAAATTCGGCTTTGTTTTATTTTTAAGGGAATTACGTAGGCACCCACTGTAGTTTTGTATTTCGTGTTTGTTTGCAAAAGGATTTAGTGCAATATTTGCACTTGTAGCGAATGCATTGTCGTGCTATTTCTATTTATCAATCGTGCCAAATAATGGGAAGGGTCTGAACACCCCTTTAGCGGATAAAACGATTGTGGCCGTTGACAACATCAACATAGCTTTATATCAACACACAGACAAAACATCCTCTAGACTGAGCATAGTCGCGCTACCCCCGCTGCCACGCATACGGTAATTTTACTCCATGTTCGAGTCGAAAGTGTGTTTGTGTGACGTCCGTGAACTCGTTCGTCGTTTGAACGGACCAATCCCGGCACGGGACTTCGCTCACCTCGTCCCGCGCACCCCCGCTTTTTTGGCAGCATCGGTTGCATGAAATAATTGCTCTAAACTCCGTGTAGAGGATTCCTAGTCTATGTAATCAACATCATGAATGTAATCCCCATGGCGGGTACCTCGCACAACGCATCAGCATTGCGATACAGCGAGGAAATGCCGCCAGCATCCTTGGTACAATGCCTCAAGGGCCTATTTTAGATTTAAGCCAGTTATTAATTTCGTTTAGTAGTACCATTGAGTATATATCTTGTATGTAAATAAACGATTTTTAATTTATCCCTATTAATATTAAGAATACCAAAGTATCTCTGTCTGTTTTGTTACCTCTTTATGCTTAAATCGCTGAACCGATTTAGATGAAATTTAGAATGGAGATAGCTTGAGGCCGTGGGATAGGAATAGGATTTTTTTTATCAACATTATTATCATTATACAGACGCAGTTGCGGGTAGAAGCTAGTAAATGGGCACATAGTAGCAAACACAAGGTTAAATATAAGAGAGTCGTATTTACTTTTTCAATAAAAAAATTGGTACCTATTTGTTATTATATTACTTATATGTTTTTAAGGCGGATTGTCGGCATAGATGAAACAATCGACTCCTTGATTATTAGAAACATTCGAGTACAATTTTTCTCAATTTGTTACAAGCAATGGTGGAAAGCTAAACTCAAAAATATCAATTTCTCTATCAATGTATTCAATGGCATCTGTCCCTAAAAAATAAAGGTGCAAACGTTTTGACATCAGTAAAAAGTGAATTTCTGCATTCACAGCCCCAAAGACAGCTTTTGCAGTTACCCTTTCACACCACACGCTGGAATCGGAGCCCGGGTGATCGGTCTTCAAACACAATAGTTAGAAAGAGCTCGTGCCATTTTTTCTTACGGAAGACAAGCGAAAGCAAATACATTTGTCAGCCACAAAAGGACTGGCACACTCCACTCAAGGAGCGATCGGGTTTCTTAAAAAAAAAGATAGCACATGCCGAAATCTGATTACACCATATTTACTAAAAGGGTTGATTGTATTGCAAAAACTATCGGAACGTATCGGGCCTTTTTGCGCCCGTTTTTTAGCAATTTAATTTCGGCAGATGTCCATAGAAAGGGTTTTGTGTTTTTTTCTAAAATGGCACGCATGTGTAAACAATAGGTTATGCATTGACTGTCAAATTTTGCTTGTTGGCTAAAGAGTTGTTTAACGGTATGATTAATTTTGAGCGGTAAATGAATTTTATTGTGTTTTTCGGGCTTTATGGTATACTGTCGAGTTTTTTCTTAATTATGAGATATACATTAATAACGGAAGAGGATACACGGTGGTTGCTGTGTTAGAAAATTGCAATTTTATCACTCCGTTTATCTAAAGCAGCGTTAGAAACAACAGATGTCTTCGGACCGGTGTATTACATAAAAGTACCACCTATGTAATTAGTAATTATTATAAAGAAATCTATCTCTTCCGTATGGTTTGACAAGTCATAGGTACCAATTAATGAAATACTTTTCATTAGGTTTATACAAATAAATATTCGAGAAACAGTGTAGATATAGAGAATATTAAGAAAAACTGTAGAGGAATATTGAGCCCAGATTTTTGACATTCTTCAACAAGAGACATTTAGGTTTCAAGACTGATAAAGAAATTTATTGATAGGTAAATGTAATTCCCAGAATCATTCCTAGGGTATGTAATAGTTTGACAGTTTATTTTTGAATGCAAAGATTTTGAAAGTTTTAGGTCCGAGTTTATAGATGCTAGGAAAAATCACATGACTATTTTAACCGACTCGACCAACAATAATTGAGAAATTCGGACGCTTTTGGTAAATCAGGGCTACCGCGAAAACCGGAATTCGCAAATTGCGGGTATCTTTCTCTTTTACTTTAATGAAGGCGTAATTAGTGTGACAAAGAAAGTTGCCCGCAATTTGCGAATTTCAATTTTCGTGGTAGTAGGCCAGTTAGTTAAAAGTGATCGGATCGGATCCAAAGGTCACAAGTTCGATTCTGGCCCGCAGCAGTGAATTTTCCTTTAATATAAAAATTTGGATCACCAAACTATAGGTTATAGTACTTACCTAAGTTTTTAATTGCTATCCTCATTCGGCCAGTACCCTAAGACAAGAGGTCTCTACGTGCTAATCACCGCCTTTGTCGGCTCCGCGGAGGGTGCTCCCTAAATGGGCCGTCGCCGGAGCCCTATTACGATGCGCGGCGTCATCGGGCTCCCAACTGGATTCAATTAACATTATTTTAGATCTAAACGGCCCGGTTGACCTGTGACATGTTCACGACAATTTTTAAATAAGTAAAGCCTGACCAGGAATATATAATCAGGGGCCATGTTGCGGAATTTCACTGGAATTATTTTTTTCAGGAGGAATAACAGCGTCCTCTTGACAATTAACATAATTACTCAGGCTTTAGGTAAATATATCTCTTAACTAATATTTATTCTATCTTTAGAGTAGGTACCTAAAGATGTACAAGATGCGGATAGTTAAAAAAATGGAAAAGTCCTTGGAAATTTCCGGAATACTTCATAGGAAATGAAGGAAACTCTCATTCTGGAAACGGCAAATTTCGATCCCAATACAAAAATATGAGAAGTTTCCGAATTATTTCGATGTGGAAATTTTACAATTACGGAGATTTTCCAATGGTATATCGGTATCAGAACCCCTAGTGCAAAGTTCATTCGATAGCGTGAGGAGCGTTCGCGTTTGCTTTATGTCTATTTTTATATGGGATTTACCAGCGTAAGTACCGAGAAGGACGTTTTGGAAACTCAAAATCCCATACATCCCTAAGTACGTCACGTCAAGCTATCGAATGAAATATACACTAGGTACTGTACTGTCTTTTACAACTAAGTATTATAATACATAAAACATATGTGACTTAGCTAAATACTTTCATATGCATAACAATGGATGCAATAAACAATCGTTAAGTTAACATAATTCTAAACTCAGTCAGTACTACCGGCTCCTATGTGTCCTTCATAAATACAGAAAACCGATTAAAAACTTTGTACTTTCGATGACCAGAACCAATAGACCGTTACCGTCAGAAACGTGTCCAAATCTCAACCTTAAAGCTGGGTAAATAAGGTCAGATTCGCCAAACTAAGGTTTGTTGAGAGGTCTTGAATTGCTGGTGGGCGCGTACTACGGTATGCGACGTAAATTTCATGACGTGCCTTGTAGGGAGATGAAAGGGAAACCCTGGATGGATCATGTTTTTGGCTGTGTCATATTGCCTTTGTACAGCCGGCTCCAGATTTAAAAATTGATAATCATGTACAATTAGTGATAGATTTAATTTGCAGAGTACCAGTCGAGAGGCCCACAGTCTAATATAATATAATAGTCTAATAATCTTACATTACATGCATTAATAAAAATAGGTGGATTTTTCGTGTCGCTTTTTGCATACCTTTACCTTTTACTTGTACAACTAAAACGCAAACGTCGTATAAAAACTTTCATATCACATACCTATCATAATCTAGCACATCTGTTTTTCATCTGAAAGTGATCAGGATTGCAATATCCTGATTCAAGCCATTGTGCGTCCGAATCTTTGTCTTAATATATTACTTCGTAAAGACGGGCACTAAGAAGTGGACCAGTTCGTCACACAAATCGCGTTTGTGCACATGTTCGCTCGGAATCATATGAACTCAAGAATCCGCTGCAAATTTATTGCATGACAGGTCACAATTTCAAAATGCCTGACTCACCGAATCCTCCACAACCCAGCCAGTCCATCACAAATCCGTCTGCGAATTCCCAAAAGGCGTTAACCTACCGTCCCTTTCGACCACTACCCCTAAAAGGCAAACCCCCACATTCCACCACACACGCATTTTTGGCTGATCCGATCTCCAGCCCGTAATGATTTAAGACAATAGGATTATTGTAACTTACTGCTTAAGCAGGCTGCTTTTTGTGAGCAAAAACTGTGGCTTTTTTGGGAATAAAGTGAATTGAAATGCTGGTTTTTTGTCATATTGAGTAGGTATTGCTTACGGAATAGTTTGAGTTGTGTTATATAAAAACTAAGTAGGTATACCTACATACGTGTTTTGAATTCTTATTTATTTATTTATTTATTTAAACTTTATTGCACAGTAAAAATTGTACAAAAGGCGAACTTAATGCCAGAAGGCATTCTCTACCAGTTAACCTTTGGGCCAAACAGAGAACAAGTAGTAAATAGGTGCAAGAAAAATTAAAAGTACGAAAAATTCACTACTACTTACTATTTACTAATTTTATTATACGATAAAAAATTAAAATTCTGTCATATGCTATATTATATGCTGAAATGTGGAAGTGAAATAACAGTGCATCAATAAAAAATTCAAAAATGCATTATTAACTAAGTAGTTAAAGAAGAAATAACGTGAAATACGTGTTTTCATATGACAGCCCTACATGAAAGGCAAAACATATTTATGTAAATGTATTTAATATATAATAAACAGAGTAAGTATCACCTATTTCTAAAACTTACTGTATTTCATTACTGTAAATGTACACAAATAAAGTATCATTATGATGCTGAAATAATGTTTAACCAATAGTACACCGTGCAATGTGCAAACAAGTATATTTAAATAGTTATAACTAACCTTTAGTAAGTCGTCAGTGATATTTGTACATCTCAATAAAAAAAAATGTAAACATACCTACTTAAATATGTTTTAGGTAGGTACTATAAATTACTTAGGTATACTTAAAGGAAACTCACCATTAAAAGCTGTTGCATAAAACATGTAGATGGCCAAAGCGTATGATTATTCCCGATTAGACGGTAATGCGAAGTACCGACGGTCGGAAAATGCGAGCACAGGTGAAGCACAGGTGTAAGACTGATTTTGACGAGACAACTGCCTACAGCGACATCTGTGGAGTAGATTTATTTTTCTAATATAGGTATATACTTGTATGCAACACACAATAAAAAGCCTTAAAATAGAAAATATTAACTAAAATTAAAAACTAAGCTTAAAAATAAACTATAAATAGAAAATTTGCCCCAAATCGTCGTCAATAGGAAGCGTGCCCAGAAGGCTGGCAGCATTGACACGTTGTATGGCGTGGACTATTTCGTCTTTTTTACCATAATATACAAAAACTTATTAATCTTATTATACAAATACAAAACATAAATGCATTTATTTCATTACTTTATTACAGCTGTTCTTAGGTATACTATAAGAGTTTGGTAGGTAATCATCTTAGGTATAAAGAGTAAGTAGGTAAGTAATTTATCTAAACATTATGCACCAAATTGAGTAAGTAATGAAAAAGGTGCGGGTACAGCTTGCTGGATTTAAATCCGCCCTTGGTCGGCTGGAATGGTATTATTGTTATTAGGTATATGTATTTATATTTTTTAATTTAAATAAACAGTTTATAATGCGTTTTTATTTCTAATCCTAAAAGAACTAGAAAAAAATGTTAATTATACCCAATCCGGTTCGAAGGACCAATATATTTGACCAAAATTTGGTTGTGTCTTGTGACTATCAATACTTACATTACTTACTCCATCTAAGTAGCTCCTAGGCTCCGAACAGTCCCAAATAATGGTTATTAACACGCTTTTATTAGGTCGACCTGTATGTAACTAACTAAGGCCTGATTCGAATTCAATCTGCCAAATTGAAAACCCTATTAATGGTACTGAAGCTAGCTGAATCAAGATTTGTTTTTCCATAATTTATTGAAAATTTGTTTAAAAATTGTTATTTATAAGTAAATTCATCATTTTCCATTTCTTCCCGCTCCTGTCGTTAGTTTTGTTGTATGCCCTCCATCATACATCCGACAGTGTTTTTTGACAGTTTCTTAGTTTGAGTCCTATCAAGAACAATGTTTATTTTGAAATATTATATTGCATATAGTTTTTGTTGTTTTAACGAACTAATTCCTTGGACACTCCACTCCATACCGTTCAATAGGTCAATACTGTGGGACTTTGTTGAATCAAGTTTTTTGGTCCGATTTCGAGGGTACTGGCTTAAGCATGCTGATTGCCTCATAAACATCGTGGATCATCTCCAAATATTATCAAAGTAATATTGGAAATCCGCATTATTAAACTAAAGCTGCGAACCGTTTCTTTTAGTGATGTTGGTGTCGATTTCTCTGTCGAAAAGTAACCAATGCCCGGTAACTGACACCACATCGACGAAATTCCTGATACGCCAGATATTTGAAGATATGTCTAGATCCTCATTGTTTCATGGATATTGCAATGAAATTACCTTTCAGTATTGGTATAATATTAGGTAACAGGTTATGTTGGAAATTAGTTATGTGCAAGTTTCTTCCATACTTATCAAGTTTTTGACAGCAATTTGGCGCCTAATTAAAAAGACGGCGGCGTTTATTTGATTTTTTTGATCATCTTAGAATTGATAAAAAAAAAATTTTTTGGTATAATAATTTTGTGATTCTGATAATTATAATGTCGTAGTGTATATATAAAGTAAGCTAGAAAATATCCAAGAAAAATCACTCTGAATTTGTCAAATTTGTTTCGAATCAGGCCTTGTGTAATGGAATCTAAGGTAATTTTTAATTTTCTCTAGACTGTTTTAGTATCCCACTGCTTAGCAAAGGCCTGCCTTATTTGGTCCATTAATTTCTTTCGTTTTCTGTTTGAGACGACAATTTCATTATTCTTCTGGCCCATTATAATTATGTACAGTTGAAATCAAGACTCATTGATATAAAATAATCTCCTGCCGGCGTATTATGGATGGCTTTATCCATCTTTATCCACGTGATAAAATAACTGTCACTTTTTAACACCGTGGGATAGAAAGTGACGGACACCGTTTTATCACGCTGTCATTTAGACAAGAACTGGTCGTTCCGTACTGTACCTACGTAATAATATAAATACCTAGCACCGAGAAGATTAACACATAAAGCACCTAGCGACTCCACACCTCTGTCCTAGGTCTGACGCGTGCCTTAAAACATGTGCTCAAAGTAATTGCGACCAGTGCGCCTACCGTGGCATGTGCTATTCCACCCTCCTCCCACAACAACCCTTATCTCCACCATATAAAACCTATTTTACAATAACAGAACGGCAAACTTAACGTGGTTTATTTATTAGACGGTCACCTGTGCCAATTATAAATGTGTTACAATCTTTTGCTTGTCTTATTATAATGATTTGTGGTTTTTGTCGATGCTATGACAACTTTTTAGCATTGTTAAGGATCCGAGTCTTGTTTTCGTAAATGAGCAGGTTGATAAAATTGGCGATATCCTTTTGACGAAGGAATATCTATAGGTCAGATCTATCAGAAATGAGGAGATCCGTAAACGAACTAAAGTCACCGACATAGCTCAACGGATTAGCAAGCTGAAGTGGCAATGGGCAGGCCACATTGCGCGCAGAGAAGATGGCCGATGGGGTCGATAAGTGCTCGAGTGGAGACCACGGACTAGCTAGCGCAGCGTAGGACGTCCACCCACAAGATGGACGGACGACCTTGTTAAGGCCGCCGGAAGACGCTGGATGCGGGTCGCTTCCAACCGGTACGAATGGAGGTCCAAGGGGGAGGACTATGTTCAGCAGTGGACGTTTTATGGCTGAGATGATTATGATGATGATGATCTATAGGTGATAAAACAACCGCGAAAACAAGAAGATTCACAGAATATGCTGCCAGCGTTTCAACAACGCGAATGTTGACGATATCAAAAATTGTATTGACGTGCTGATGGCTGAATAAACCAAAACGGTGTTACACCATAAATCGTCAGATATAGACGAAAAGGCCTATGATGACTGACGTGCAAAAGGTTTGAAACATCATCATTCGCTTGCCCTTATCCCATTCATTTGGGGTCAGCGCAGCATGTTTTTTCTTCCATACCTCTCTTTTATCCGTCATCTCATCATTCACTTGCGTTCGTTTCATCATCTCTCCCACAGTCCATCTACCTTTTCCTCGGTTTTCCTCTCCCGTTACCTTCCTCCATACTATACCTTTCTCGTCACATAACTTTCATCCCTCCGCATCACATGCTCGTACCACGCTAGGCGATTCGCTTTAGAGCACTTAGAGGTTTGACTATATAATTTAATTTTAGCTAATTATGTAATAAATTACTTTTATTGGCCAATCACACCTTTTCTATAGCGGCCATAGCGGGTAATTGTTATTGTGTATTATTGCCAAAGCAGCGGGCGAGGTAAGTAGCTATAAGGGATAATTTTCAGTGATATGTGTCGGATAAATGTCTATCATATGGACCGTTTTTCGAAGTAAAAAACATACGACTATAATTATTAACATATATAGGTATATAATATCACCACACCCAGATCAAGTTCAGTCGGTCTACTGAACTCGCTCGAGTGCAAACTCAATAGTAATTCCAGTGCATTAAATTCAAGTATGACGTAGGGTTGTCAGATTACTTATCCCCAGGCTACCTATTTCCCACATTACTTCGATCGCTCATCCGCTCCAGAAGTATATAGAGCCCTCTCTCCTCTTCAGTCGTTCCCTCATTCCTGAGGATCGTGATCACTAGGTTTCACATTCTTGATCAGCTGTCTCCATCGGTCTCGATCCATTGTTGCCCTCACAGCTTGATGGAGTAGTAGTGCAGTCATTCGGCACCCTTTTGAAGGGGTGCGAGAGGCCTCTTCCGCCTTCCGGCTGCGGAGGCTGTCTCCGGTCGCGCCCCACCTTGTGGGGCGGTCAATCGCTCGTCATTTTGGGGACGGCTGTGTGTCCATTGAGGGCCAGCTTTCTCGCTACCGGCCGTTTATCCAACCCCGCGACCCCTAGCCCGGTGATACCGTTTGAGCGGGGCCGGGCGTCGGGGAAGCAGGGAAGGCGACCGGCGGCTTAGGCTGGCGTGTGCGTCGTGCCTACTGTTGTGTAGGCGGCATCCGGTGTGGTGAGTTCGTGTTTTCTTCTTCTTCTTCTTCTTCTGTGGTGTGTAGGAGGGCTCGGGGGAGATGCCGAGCCCCGCGTTGGTCCGGCGGGCGCGCGTGATGAGGCGCGATCCCGCGTATGTGTTCGTGGTCGGAGTTGTCCGCGCGGTCGAACATGCCCCGCGCGAGACGCTCGATGACGAAGTCTTCCAGGCTGCTGCTCCACTTCAGGTACTCGGCGATGGCTGCGTTGCTGACGTACCGCGTTGCCCCGACGATGGTCCGTAGCGAGAGGGTCTCCTGACGCCTCAAGTTGGCCCTGATGGTCCTGCAACAGAAAGAATACCAGGCTGGTGAAGCGTATGTTAGTCGAGATCGCACGTAAGCTTTGTACAGACCGAGTTTGGTCCGTACGGGAAGCTTACTGCGCAAGACCGGGCGGAGGTTCATACGAGCGGTTTTCGCTCGTATGATCGTCGCCGCGACATGCTTCTTCATGTTGAGCCTCCTGTCTATGGTCACCCCCAGGTATTTCACTGTGGGTGACCATGTCAGTGGCTGGCCTAGAAGGGAGGGAGGTGGGGGCAGGATCCTGGCTGCCCCTGTGATGAGCGCTTGCGTCTTGCCCACGTTGACTGATAGCCTCCATTTGGAGAGCCAGTCAGGAAGGGCGTCGAGCGTCGGCTGGATCTTGGAGACTGCGTGCGGCATCTGGAAAGAGGAAGCGAAGTAAGCGGCGTCATCTGCGAATAGGGCTAGTTGCGCTTGTCCTACGACTGGAATGTCGTCGGTGTAGCGCGCGTAGCATGCGGGCGACAGGCAGCTCCCCTGGGGGACGCCTGCCTGTATCGGGCGTTCCTCTGACAGTGTGCCTTCCACTTGAACGTGGAAGCGTCGGTCTGCCAGGAATGAAGCGATGACTCTCACGATGCGGCGAGGGGCTGTGGACAGAGAGAGTTTATATATTAGACCTTCGTGCCAAACTCGATCGAACGCTTTCTCCATGTCTAGGAGGACAGCGACTGTATACTCCTTTTTGTTGAGCGCCGTGCCCATGTGGTGTAGCACGCGGGTGAGCTGCAACGTGGTGGAGTGTTGAGACCTGAAACCAAATTGCTCCGGCCTGGGTGTCAGGTGTGGCGAGAGGTGCCGGAGCAGTAACCTCTCGAACACCTTTGATAGGTTGCATAGCAACGTGATGGGCCGGTAGTTCTCCGGCTTTCTTCTGTCCTTCCCGGGCTTGGGAAGGACTATGACCCGTCCGGACTTCCAGATGGTGGGGAAGTGCCCCGACCGTAGGATCCCGTTGAACAGGCGCGCCACTGCCGCTAAGGAGTTTAGCGGCAGTTGGCGGAGCGCCATGTTTGGGATCTCGTCGGGGCCCGGCGCCTTCTTCGGCTTGCAGTGACGTCTGATTGTCGCCTGGACCTGTGAAGGAGAAAAATAAAGTGGATCATCGTGGGTCTCAACGGGCACGCTGAGGTAGTCTCGAACGTGCCGCACGATATCCGCTGTGTGTTGCGGGTCGGTGTCGGGGAAAGGCCTGAATTGCCGCTCAAGGCTGCGAGCGAGTATTTCCGCTCTGTCCTTGGCCGCGTATTTCGGTTTCCCGTCGGTGTCGTCCACTAGGGGCCGTATCGGCTCGGGCGTCGTGCTGAGTTGTCGGCATAACCTGTGGATGGAAGGAACGTGATCAGTTAGGCTATCGATGTGCGCTTCCCAGCTTGCAGCTCTGTGCTCGCTGAGTTTTACCCTTAACAGTCGCTCGAGACTATTGAGCTCAGCCTTGATCGACTGAGCCCTAGTCCTTTGCCACTGTTTCCTGTACCAGCGCTTTTTCTCCAAAAGCGCTTGAAGCGGCCTCGGGAGCGGCTTGCGCCGGTCCGAGGGCGGGATGATGTGGGTGGCGTTGTCGAGGGCCGCCTTGATGTCCCCGGTGATTGTGGCTGCTGCTGCATCGACCTCTTCTGCGGTCGATATGGGGCCTGTACGGGGAGATTTTACCATGGCTTCTGTAAAAGCCGTCCAGTCGTAGCGGCGTCCTGGTCCCCTGTTGAGCCTCGTTGTCGCCTCGTCTGCGATGGTCAGGAGCACCGGCCTGTGGTCGGAGGTGAGATCGTAAAATACCTGGTGCCTCATGAGTGAGTCGACTCCGCGAGAAATCGCAAAGTCGATTGTGGTGCCGCGACAGAGCGGGTCTCTGTCGCTGTAGTGTGTGGGCTCGTATGGCCCGTCCACTACCAGATCGAGGTCCTCCACGATCTGGTAGATGATGTTTCCCGGGTGGGAATGCGCGGACGAGTTCCAAGCGGGGTGCTCGGCGTTGAAGTCCCCGGCCAGGATGGTCGGCACGGGGGAGTCCACCAGCAGCCGCTTGAGGTCGGCTCGGAGCTCTGCCGGCCGGCCGTTTCCGCAGGGCCTGTAGATAGCAAACAAACGCAGGTTATGCCTTTGTAGTTTGATATCTATCCCCAGTGCGGATAGTGATGTCGGCTGCTGCTCGATATCCACCGGTTGGTGGATGATTGACATCTTGACGATGATTGCGAGGCCTCGGTATGGGCGCCCGTTTTCGGGGTTCTCCTGGTCGAGGCGGTACACGATGTAACCGCTGGCTTTGAGCGTCAGTGACGCTTTTAGAAACGTCTCGCAGATCAGCATGATGTCGATGTCCTGGCTGTGGAGAAAAGTACGGAGGTCATTAATTTTACCAGTTAATGACTGCGCGTTCCAATACACAATTCTTAGCTCTTTCTCTTTTAGGCCGTAAGAGAGAGTGCAGCTGGCGAATAACTTGCGTTATTGCTGAGAGGGCGAGCTAAGCCTGATTTTGGTCAGGCTTAGACAGAGACTTAATCGCTAGTACAAACTCGTCTAGCGATGACTTCAGGGACGCAGTTACCGCAGTTTGCACCGCGGTAACTATGTCCCTGTGCAGCGCTGTGGTGTCGAGCGCTGGCGGCGCTGCAGGCGGCGCTGCACGGGGCTCTGCTTGCGACATCCTCTGCGGTTTGTGTTGTGGCTGCGTCCGTCCTCGGTGTTTTGTTGGCCGCTGCCTCGGCTGGTTGGCGGGTGCCATGAGGGAACCTGTTGAGTAATCCTCCACCAGGTTCGGTGTGTCTGAGGCCCTAGTGTCGGGGCCTCGCTGCGGGCGGCGGGTCGGCAGGCGGCGTGTGTGGGAGCGGGTGCCCCCCCTCCAGTTGCGCAGCTCCTGCAAGTAAATTGCACACTGCTTGTGATTGCCTGGGTGGTCCATCAGGCAATTGGCGCACGTAGCTGGCTCGTCCTTGGGTCGCGTGCACTGGTGGGACAGGTGCGGCAGTGCGCACTTGACGCAGCGCACCGGTCGGTGGCATCCATGTGAGGAATGCCTAAATCCCTGGCACCGATAACATTGCGGTGGCCCGGGTTTACCTCGCCAAGGTTCGACACGAACCTTGGTGTTGATGTTTGCGATGCTGGTGAGGTCGAGAAAACCTGGGTTTTCTCGCTCCGTCCCGTCGAGTTGGACGAAGAAGATGGTGCCTCCGCGTCCTCTACCTGTAGAGATAAGACGAGCGTGTGATACTGAATACCCCTCTTTGGCACAGGCGTCCTTCACGTCCTGCACCGACATGGTTGACGGCAGGCCGCGGATAGCGGCCTTCATCGGCAGGGTCGACTTCTCCGGGTGCTTGACGAACTGGATCCGGGGGTCGAGCTTCTGCTCTTTGCCGAGGTAGGCGAATACCACTCGGTATTCCTCGGCGGTCCTGGGGTAGAACCGTATCCCGGTCGGCTCGACGTTCTCGGTTTTGGCCTTAAAACCGAGACGCTCGTTGATGGCCTCCAGGTGGCGGGCCGAGTCTGGGAGGACCTCGGCCAGAATCTGGGGCGGTTTGGCCCTTTTGGCCGGCGGCTGCGGCTGCTGCTTCCTCTTCTTGTTGGCTGCGGAGTCTGTGGGCAGAGAGGTAGCGGCTTTAGGTGGGGCTTTTGTTGCGGCCGCGTACGTGTCGGTGTTTGCTACCGGTTTAGATAGCAACACTTTACGTGGCGGGGCCTGGTGCGAGCTGCCGGCGGCGGGTGTGGATGGAGCGGCGGTGTCCATCGGCTGCTGCTGCTGAGAGTCCTGTGGGCAGACGACGGGTTGAGTAGAACCGCGCGACACAGGAGTGATGCGGTTACATTCCCGCTTCTCCTCCTGTGGCGGCGGGCTGTCCTCTTCCCGTCGTCTCTTCTGTTGGCGCGCCCCAGAGTGCGCCAACAGGGTTGAGAGGAGGGCCGCCTCGAGCGGACCGAGAGTACAACTGTCTAGCGATCCCCGAGCTACTCTGTCGAGTTTCTCGAATATCGCCATCCAGGCGCCCCCGGTCATCTCGAGGCCGGCCTGTGGCCGGCACGGCGACTGGCGGCGGCGTTGCGGTGAGTGGGCCGGCGTGACAAGTCGAGACCTGTCAGCCGGTTGCGGCGTGACAGGTCGCGACTTGTCGGCCGGCTGCGGCGGCAGCGGGCTCTCGGCACGTGGTGAATGCCCAGCACGTGGTGATAAATCAAGCGGCGATAAATCGCCACATGGTGAATCACCACGTGTTAGGTCCCCATTGTCGATTGACCGCTCTGGCTCCTCGGCCTCAGGCGACCCAGCGCTTCGCTGATCCTCAGCGTCTGGGCCCTCGCCGGAATCGTCATCGGAGTCACCGAAGTCGAGAAACTCTTGTGAGTCTCTACTCGATACCGTTGACCCCGTGTAACTACCGTACGCGGGCAGACGCTTTGGATCGTCGAAGTCTGGTATGACCGTGGGGCCGGTGAGCATGAACAGACCATCGGCTGAAGTTTCCACCACTTGCGCCAGAGCCGATGCTGTCGCTGTGTCCTCCTCCGGGGCGGCCTCCGTCGTCTTGGTGGGCGTCTTGTCGTTGCCCATGGTGAGGGCGCGTGTGTGCGGCGTCGGCGTAGGTTGACCTGGAAAACAACAGATGTGAGTACAGGGTGGTATATGGCTAGCGCCGGGTGTGTCCGGGCTCTCGCCCCGCTTGTGGTTTGTGTTGTCACCGTAAGGTATCCACCAACAAACGGCCACTGCTAACGCTTGGGGCTTGGGTTGTCACCGTAAGGTATCCGCCAGCAAACGATCACTGCGAAAGTGGTCTTTTCGACACTGGGGCACACTAACAATGATACTTAGCCTGCACAAACACTGAAGTTAACACACGTCAACTAGTGAGTTGGTTAGGGTGCGTAGGTCTCGAGAGCTAGCTCAAGCGCGTGCGGTCCCGTCAACGTCACAGTTGCGACTCCTCTCTTTTTCTCCAGCTTGATGGAACTTGCTCGAGGAAGTGGCTTCTCTAACTTGGTCAGTCCACCTGGTTGGCGAGCGACCGCGACGTCTCTTGCCTTCCATTCCACCAATCACAACCAGTTTCTCGAGACTCTCAGCTCCTCCGAGAGTATAGATCCCAAGTCAGGTTAAAAAAAAAACGTATTCAGTGGCAATGGGCCCGCGCAGCCATACATAATCCTACTTTATACGCGCGCAGGGTTGATCGCAATCAAGTTCAGGTTAAGGTCTTCATTAAGTACACTCGGTTGACCCTAATTGAGTACTTGAAACATGGCTGGAGCTGATAAAAAATAACTGATAATTGAAGACTACGGGGGGGTAATTCATTTGTTAAATTTGTGAAGGTTGGTGGACCACAATGCAAGTATATTTTGACCTTTTATTAATATGATTTTAATTGATATCCAAATCGTAAGTCCTGTTGAAAACTATAGGGCATCCAATGTCAGACAATTCTCAATTTCAGTATTGTAATTCGATTCAGATGCCTCAATACCGAAATTCTTGAATTAATACCGGTATTGGCCATTTAACTGTTCTTTTTTCTGTTTAATGGGTCAAACAGAAAACTGTGTTACGTCTTTCCTGTAGACATACACAAGAGTTAAGGACTATAAAGGTTAATTTTCTATTTAACCCTTATCCACGTGAAAAGGTCCTCCTTTTATTTAGAGAACTATGATAAAATCATTACTTACATGCCCACAAGCTGTTAACTATTGCCCACAGGAGAGAAAACTAGTGTGTTCGCGCGAACTGTACATGCAGATCAGGAGATCTAAAACAGAACACATGTTCTGGAATTTCGGCGGTCTCTCCTGTTTCGCTGGCATAGAAGTCGGTTTGTGAGTCTGACTAGGTATGTAGTATGTACTTTACAGATGTATGTAGTGCATAATTGTTTTCCATCGTACTTTCTCGGAAACGCTCGTATTTGTCATGTTACTTTTGTCAACTTCAGTACCGAGACTGACTGAAATAGCAAGAAAATACGATGAAAAATAATTATACACTACAACTGTTTAGGCCCTGGTCTCCTATTTTATGCTGTACGCGGCGTCTGGCGTCAGCGTCAACGTTTTTGAACAAAAAAGACGCTGACGTCGACGTCTAAAACAAACCACAACAGTACATCTCTATAGTAAGCATCGTGACGCAGACGCTGTAAGCTGCCGATGGCGTTTATAGGAGACCCGGGCCTTAGTCTGCTCTCATTGCTATGTATATCAGTAGCTATAGTTGTTCTAAAAACAAACCAGTTTTTTAGCCTGTCTCATGATTAAACACGTGAAATGCCTGGAAATCTTAATAGCGATCATTATCTGCTCGTAAACTTTACGATTTACAGACGCCCGTGACATTTGCAGTCAGTTAGTACAGTCAGCAGCAGAAGTTGCTAAGCGGGCGAGGTGTTCAAAATTACCTTGACACGCTCTTATTCTCTTAACAATAAAGTCGCGTCAAGATCATTTAGAACACCTCGCCCGCTTAGAAACTTCTGCTGCTGACTGCCTACAGCCGCCATTGTTGCATTCAGGGTACAATTATGTACAAACAGTTCGTAATTTATTAAATATATTAAGACGAAACGGGAGCTGAGCTAAAAGTCAATTTTGAGATTTCAAGCTGAATATACCCGTCGCTCTGACGGGGCGTAACCGCGGCGTGAGAGACTGTATTTGTATGTGTAATGCACGCACACAGACGCGTGCGGTGCGCCCGTACTCGCGCTGGCGCGCACCTCACTGATTGCAATTTGCATTGCCACTTTTTGTTACTGCTACTACTAAGTAGGGTAATTCGCCAGTAACTGGCCACTTTTAATAACTGGCCGCCCTAAACTAAAAATGAATCCTATTCACCTATAAACAGAATTCATTTTAGTATAAGGTTTCAATAACTTCAATAACTGGCCACTTTATACTAAAATTAATTCTATTTATAGGTAAATATAATTAATTTTTGGTTTGGGGTGGCCACTGACGAATTACCCTATTGCGATTGAACTTTTTTACTTACCCGGCTTACGTTTACGGAACTCGATATCGAATAGGGTAATTCGCCAGTAACTGGCCGCCCTAAACTAAAAATGAATTCTATTCACCTCTATACAGAATTCATTTTAGTAGGTATAAGGTTTCAATAACTGGCCACCTTATACTAAAATGAATTCTATTTATAGGTGAATAGAATTCATTTTTGGTTTGGCGTGGCCAGTTACTAATAGTGGCCTGTTACTGGCGAATTACCCTATTTATGTACTTAGTGGTTAATACTAGTATCAAGTAAGTATTTTTTTTTCAATAATGCTCAGAAACGAAGTTTAGACATGACAAATATGAATATTAACGTCTTTGTATGGCAGGATTGGACATTCTATAGAGTAAGAGTAAGTGTATGAAACAACCAATTCAGCTAGGACTAGAGAATGCTATCTAGATTTCGCAATTTCGAGATCTCGCTAGATCTCGCACGTATTTTCGAAATTCAACCTAGTTGTCAGGAAATCTCGATATATGCAATCTCGGTCGAGATCTCGATTAATATATTTGAGACCTCGAACAAGACTGAAAGTGAAATACTTTGTTTTAAGTAATATATGACCTTAGATTCATGTTGTTCAGGCAGTGCTATGTTGTGTCCGGCTTTAGCTCTATTATTGTTACGCAGTTTCTAAGTAAAGGTAAATAGTGGTTTAACATCGATAGCATTTCATAGAAGTAAAGTAAAAATTAAAATTGATTTTATGTTAAATATTTAATTTGTTGTTGTATTTTCAAAATATAACATGAGGTACCTTAAATAAGTAGTATGTCGGCGGCATATCGTAAAATCGTAATCCTTGGCATATCATGAAACGCCACCATTTCCTGATCTAATATTAACCCAGGCATATCACGATCTTCCTTATGAAAGAGACGGCAGATCCATCAGAGCAATGCATTCTTTGATATTCCTAGCTTCATAGCGGGCGCATTGTAAAATAATTGATCGAGAAATCATATACATATTTTCAATGATTTTGTAAATGACTACAGTTATGACTACGGTTATTAGAAACCAATTATAGTATGTTTAATATTCTTTCTAATGGTATGCATCACCAATTGATCAGTAAAATAGAACCCGAGAAATAATGATCAGTTGAGGTCGGTCGCCCGCCATTTACGTGACGGAACAAAATTCATCATTACTTTGTTATATGTATAATATCATACATCAATAAAACTTATGTTTTTGGAAAGGTAATGAAATTTTTCATATATTTTATAATAACATTAATTGCGGTAAAGTTATAATTTATTGAGTTAGACGCATGTTTTGTCAGTACTTATGCCATCCATGCACGGTAAAAAATCATATATTTTAAATATTTTGTAAATGACTACAGTCATGACTACGGTCATTATAAAACAATAATTGCACGTTTAATACTCTTTCAAACGACATCTCACATGAACCGATCGGTCCCATAGGACTAAAGACGTGAACAAATATCAATGCTGGTCGGCCGCCCACTTTTTTCTTCCTTTTTTCGACACGTCCCCCCCCCCTCCATAAAATAAAAACCGGTTTATTCATATTCTGGAGACCACGAGGAACACGTCCATACCAGTTTTAGGTATTTAGAAGAGATGTCGACGAAAATCGTGAAGGAGACGACTTTTGTTTAATTTGCCTATAGACTATATAGGAATATCAGAATATCAGACCTTGAGGTTTGCGCAAAATGGCTGGTGTTTGCTAGGCAGATCATGAAATGTCGGCGTTTCATTATATTCCTAGGAATATCTCGATACGCCCCATTTTACGATGTCTATATCTATGGAATTCTTAGAGATTATTGAAAAAATAACACATTTTTAGTTACTTTGTCAAATTCGATCTCGTCGAGATATTAATCTCGATCCCGAAAATCTGACTGTCGAGATCTCGAAACACCCAATCTCGATTCGGATTTTTCGTGCGAGATCTCGTATCGCCAAACTTGGTGCGAGATTGCATTCCCTAGCTAGGACCTTAAATTGCTCGACAATTACGGAGCGTGACTGTACCTAAAAAATTTGTAAACCCATAACCATTCAATAAAATATTTTTGATTTTGATTTCTAATTTGAAATATTAGAATCAAAAAGTTCAAAATAGATTGTACCTATGTAACTACAAAAATGTGTTCCCTCTCAACGCAAAACCCCTTGTGTCTTAGGAGGATCTAGATATTTTCACACAAGACGGTTTATCGATAACTTCTTACATCACTAGATTATCGACATTAAATGTCGACTATTGCCCATCACTTTTCTGGCTGTACGTATTTAGAAACTTGACTCCGCCCCTAAAATTAGTGCGATAGGGACAACTGCAGCTGAGGCGAAAAATCCTGCGTAAAAATGACAAAAATCGAGGTTTCGTACTCCTCTTTTTCCTCCTCCAAAACTTAACCAATCGTAACCAAATTTGGAAATCTAAATAATTATGAAATTATCTGTGTCGGACCGTTTTGCTTTTTTGGCTAATTGATATCAGTTTTGAATACCACGCCTCTCATTGCGGCATAGTCAATTAGGCCATTTTGGCCATTTTTGAAGGGCTGTAGCGCCTTAACAAACAAAAATATCAAAAAAAGCAAAACGGTCCGACACAGATATTGACAATATTAATCTGTGTTGAAAAAATCATTGCTCTAGCTTCAAAAACCACGGAGGAAAACGAGGACTACGTTTGTATGGAGAAATGACCACTCCTGTTGGCTCTTAAGAACGGGTCACTCACGTATTTTAAGTCGAAAAACGCTTGACATGTTTCTTCACTTCGTACCAAGGAGTGTCATCAGGAGCTTGCGTTGACGGTGACGGACCGGCGCAGACTGCGGGCCGCAGCCCTCCGCGCCCGATGACTCGGCGCGGGCGGCAGCAGCGGCAGGGGGTGTGAGAAACTACCCTCGTTTATGGCATTATTGTCAAATGATGGGTTGCACACAACACTCGCACCACGTCATTCGCTAATGGTACGTCCACACTGTCCACCGACGTAGTACCCGAAACAGTTTTCAGTTTATAATTTAATCAAAAAAGTTCTTGCTAATTGCATATCATTCTGATGTCAGTGTAAGTAGATAAAGTACGTTAGAATTAGCCTGATTGTTGGCCTACGCCTCATTTTGTAGCGTCTAATCTCGAATTTTAAGAACCCACTATATGACTGTTGCATGACATGTATTATTTTAACCTTGACTGTACTTTTAGTAAGTAATGTTTAAATAAGGAAACGGATTTATTTGGAGCTGTCATAGCTGTCATATTGTGACACCATTGAGGTAAGTTTACATTTATTGTACAATCATATTAAAATTCTTTGTTCTCAGTATATTCAAATTATCCAAAACATGACAATCACTATTGAAGTAGTGTGTAAAAATGTACATGAGAATTGGTAAATAAAATAAAATATATCGGTACTTTGACTTCCAATTATTTTATTACTCAAAGTTTCAAAGCTAGTGGCGCCATCTCACGACAGTTTCCGAAATCAATAATTTATAGTTAGTAGTTACGCTAGTCATTGGAGTCGATCTCAAAGAAATACAGGGTGTATTACAAAAAAAAACGTAATTAAGCGTAATTTCTAAAGTTATGAATTATGATTCCATTGTTGAATTAAATAAAACTAGCGAACGGAAGAAATAGTATCGCAAGTAATAGTTTCTTATAGCTCCTTTCTAGGCTTCTTCTACAGACTTTTAATAAAATAGCATGCTATTTTAGATATTGCTGGCTATTAGTTTGTTTTTTTAGTATTATAGAAAGAATACGCGATCTTAACGTGCCTTTTACTCGAAAAACGCTTCTTAAAAATCAGTAAGCAAAATAATGTAAATAATCGTATATGTATGATTCATATCATAATTGTTACATCAGTAGGTACCGACGCAGTGTTCAGTCGACCAGCCACATTAAAATACTTCCGTCCGTAGTCGCTCGGTTAGAAGTGTCTTTTTTCCTCGAACAAATGAAATATTTTGCTCAAAAGTACTAGGCTAACATAAATTCGGCAAGGTGTTTTACATTTTGTATATTTATTGATACGTCCTTTAACAATATCGCAGTAAGGTCTACAATGGCATGTGCTCTCGTTAAATATTGTTTAAATGGTCTTTAGCGGTTATGCAAACAAAATTACCTCTTATCGTGCGTAGATTACGGATCAAATTGGTATGTGCATAATCTACGTCAAAACGGAGTCGTTAAACTCGGATTAAAGCCAGACTTAACTAAGTCTCGAGTACCAGGGTCACATAGAAGCGTAGGAGTTCACAGGGCCGCGGCTAGATGGCGTTACGAACTAGCAGTTGACTAATACTGTTGAATCGGGCGAGTGCAGGCGAAACATTAATCAGTAATATGATCACGAGATTGGTAACAGCTGTAAGGAATTTATGAGTCTATTTATACTGGATATTGTTAAAGCCTTTGCTAGGTAAGTTATTGTAATGAAACTCCTCGTATATTCACTATGCTATACACATCTTCGCAACGAATTCTCCAGTACAAGGGCAACCTATGACTACTTTATATTTGGTATGAACATATGGATCAGGTTATGATAGTGTTGTGAGATTACTAATGAGTATGGTTAGCGTAATGGTAGGAATCTTCCTAGGAATGTCATTCAGTATCGACATTTATGACTTTTGTAAAATTATGGAATGATCCATATTTTAGTAAGTTTTATATCGAGAAAGGATCTAGGATTAATTAAGATACATACCACCAAAGATAATTTAAAAATTCTGTCTGATACAATTATTACTAGTGACTCTGTGAGTTGTAGACCTCTAGATGTATAATCTAGTCATACATTTTCACGGGAATCATACGAAAGCATTTTGCTTTAGTTAAAACGGAGACCTTCGCTAACGCTTCGGTCAATTAGACCGGGTCTTTAATAAATAAGGACTGCATTTACATGCAATTCTTCTAAAACTATTACACTGTTTAATAGAATAAGAATAATTTATCGAGAAAACCTCATTGCTAATGTTACATTATGCGTGAACTCAATTATAATTAATGTTTAAAACAGAGTCCACTTATGCTTTATGTATATGTCAAGGATCAATTTAAATTAATTTCTTATGTTTCTCTTTTTGGCATATGTATGAAAAGTGTCTATTACTTTATATATAAGTCAAATAAAAATGTTACCTATTGAATAAAATTAAGTCCCGAATTAAAAATAATATGTACGTAGATGCATGATCCATTTAATAGAATCAAAATATTGGAAATTATTTGATCATGTAATGTTTTTATCTACCCTCAACTGGTCTAAGGAGCCATTTGAGGGTAGATTTTGTATACTTTTATTATAAATATAAATATCTAAAGATACAGACTATAGCAATGAAATCATAATTTATAATGGTTATATACTATCTACAATTTTATAAAAATGCTATCCTAGTCGCATCCGATTAAAAAACCGATCGTTTCCAAAAATCATCTGCTATCTGCTCGTCGTTAATCACGCTGCGCACGCGCCGATAACATCGCGGCTCCGAGATGCGCCAAAAAATTAAACGGACCGTTATACTATGATTTATAGATCGGCTCAAGGTGTGATAGGATGCTATCGTTTGTCAAAAAAGGCATTTGATTCGGAATCTAAAAAAGTGCCTGTTATTGAAAACATGGAACTGAACAAGTAATAAATATAACTAGGGAACAAAAACAAGTTGTTTTATTAGGGTTCCGTACCCAAAGGGTAAATACGGGACCCTATTACTAAGACTTCTGTCTGTCTGTCACCAGGCTGTATATATCTCATGAAATGATAACTACACAGTTGAAAATTTCACAGATGATGTATTTCTGTTGCCGCTATAACAACAAACTAGGTATTTGTTGTTATAGCGGCATGTTGCATGTTGTTGTACCTACTAAAAACAAAATTATAAATATTTTAATATAAATTAATATTTAAGTGGGGCTCCCATACCACAAACGCGATTTTTTTGCCGTGAACCGTCTCATGAACCGTGATAGCTAGACAGTTGAAATTTTCACAGATGATGTATTTCTCTTGCCGCTATAACAACAAATACTAATAAAAAATAAGTTCAAAAACTAAAACCCGACTACTGCAAATCGCGCTCTAAAAAGTATGAAACAAGATAGAATTCTTATCTAAAAATTATCGAACAGGGAATATTAAAAAAGTTTGCATTTTTTCAATAAAAAAATACAACGTAATATAGTTTACTATTTTTTTATAAATTTACAGAGATTCAGAGGATCGCCGTGGTCGTATGCCACGATTATAAACTTTAAGGTAAAGTGGCATACGACCACGGCTATCCTCTGAATCTCTGTAAATACATATATAAAAAAAATAGTAAATTATATTACGTTGTATTTTTTTATTGAAAAAATGCTAACTTTTATAATATTCCCTGTTCGATAATTTTTAGATAAGAATTCTATCTTGTTTCATACTTTTTAGAGCGCGAATTGCAGTAGTCGGGTTTTAGTTTTTGAACTTATTTTTTATTTGATTAATTTTGGGGTCATGATTTCGTTACTAACTATTTGAAGCCATTTGATATTACTTTTGCGAGGGCGTCCACAGTACAGAAATGCATGCAGAGAGCCGCATATATCGGGCTACGCCCAACTCCTTTGGTATGAGGGCGCCCTCGAAGCTCCCGTCTTTGGAACGCGTACGTCGGGCTACGCCCGACTCTTTTAGTATGAGGGCGCCGAAGGCGCCCTGCTTTGGAACGAGTACAGCGAGCCTAGTATGTCGAGCTGCGCCCGACATTTTTAGTATGAGGGCGCCTTCGGCGCCCGGCTTTGGATCGCGGACGTCGGGCTACGCCCGACTCTTTTAGTATGAGGGCGCCGAAGGCGCCCGGCTTTGGAACGCGTACAGCGAGCCTCGTACGTCGGGCTGCGCCCGACTCTTTTAGTATGAGGGCGCCTTCGGCGCCCGGCTTTGAAACGCGTACGTCGGGCTACGCCCGACTCTTTTAGTATGAGGGCGCCGAAGGCGCCCGGCTTTGGATCGCGTACAGCGAGCCTCGTACGTCGGGCTGCGCCCGACTCTTTTAGTATGAGGGCGCCGAAGGCGGCCGGCTTTGGAACGCGTACAGCGAGCCTCGTACGTCGGGCTGCGCCCGACTCTTTGGAACGCGTACGTCGGGCTACGCCCGACTCTTTTAGTGTGAGGGCGCCGAAGGCGGCCGGCTTTGGAACGCGTACAGCGAGCCTCGTACGTCGGGCTGCGCCCGACTCTTTTAGTATGAGGGCGCCTTCGGCTCCCGGCTTTGGAACGCGTACGTCGGGCTACGCCCGACTCTTTTAGTGTGAGGGCGCCGAAGGCGCCCGGCTTTGGAACGCGTACAGCGAGCCTCGTACGTCGGGCTGCGCCCGACTTTTTTTGTATGAGGGCGCCGAAGGCGCCCGGCTTTGGAACGCGTACAGCGAGCCTCGTACGTCGGGCTGCGCCCGAGTCTTTTAGTATGAGGGCGCTTTCGGCGCCCGGCTTTGGAACCCGTTCGTCGGGCTACGCCCGACTCTTTTAGTGTGAGGGCGCCGAAGGCGCCCGGCTTTGGAACGCGTACAGCGAGCCTCGTACGTCGGGCTGCGCCCGACTCTTTTAGTATGAGGGCGCCTTCGGCGCCCGGCTTTGGAACGCGTACGTCGGGTTACGCCCGACTCTTTTAGTATGAGGGCGCCTTCGGCGCCCGGATTTGGAACGCGTACGTCGGGCTACGCCCGACTCTTTTAGTGTGAGGGCGCCGAAGGCGCCCGGCTTTGGGACGCGTACAGCGAGCCTCGTACGTCGGGCTGTGCCCGACTCTTTTAGTATGAGGGCGCCGAAGGCGCCCGGCTTTGGAACGCGTACGTCGGGTTACGCCCAACTCTTTTAGTATGAGGGCGCCTTCGGCGCCCGGCTTTGGAACGCGTACGTCGGGCTACGCCCGACTCTTTTAGTATGAGGGCGCCGAAGGCGCCCGGCTTTGTAACGCGTACAGCGAGCCTCGTTCATCGGGCTGTGCCCGACCCTTTTAGTATGAGGGCGCCGCTTTGCCACGTACAGCGAGCCTCGTACGTACCGTACAGCGTGCCTCGTACGTCTCTTGTAGGGAATGTAGAGCTGTTTCCTACATTTTGGCTGATCTGGACTTCTATACCTATTCACTTTATAAAATATTGCAGATCATTAAAAAACACCATGTATATAGAGACCAAACAAATTTCTTTTGCAAAAACCTTCTTGTATCGCCTTAATCGGGTAATACGCGGATAGAATTCAGAGCGCTTATAGATTCGTAGTTCGAATTACCTACCCGATAAATTAATGTTTTATCGGGTTCATGTAAGCAAAGTCGGGTGCAAAAGCTAACAATATGTATATATTTGAAATGTGCTAATTGAGCTCTTTCAAATGATATACAACACGCCATCATTACTTATTTTTATTTTTTTGGTTCGTGCCTTTATGACCTCTAGAGGGCGCCGCGTTCCTTTTTTTGTGACGTCATATAGCCTATAACCAGCGGACGCTTAAGACGATTCGAATGACATATCGTTTGTCAAATTATAATGCGTACTTTAGGAGTTCTGAGGGAACAAATGAACATACATACATACCCACATACATACCGTGCCTACGTTCGTTTTACAAAAAATCTGTTCAATTTTTATTCTCTTCATATCTACAGAAAAGCAAATTTATTTCTATTGCGTTAGATTCGGTCAAATCGTAACTGTCTAAAAGAAACAACCAAAACACCGCTGAAGGCAAAAAGCAATTTCCGGGTGTGAAATGTGTTCGGCCCATTTGGTTCCTACAAACTTAACTTTGCGGTCCGTGGTGACGTTTTAGTTTTACTATAATCATATTCTATGGATAATTATTTAATTTTGAATACTCTTTAGACAATAAGTATCTCTAAAGCTTTATAAATATAGGTTTCTTTGTTATTTATAAAGCCTTTTAGGGATTTTTAGGGTAGTTTTATTCTAACTACAAATAAAATTTTCATTGCATGTTAAATTTAGGCCCCAAATTTAATGTATTTTCTTAGAAAATCTGTGTCGAGACGTATTTCAGACTGTCAACTTGTAAAACCCGCGGAGACTTCACAACATAGGCCCATAGCGGGAAGACCTTAAAACAAATTAAAAAAAAGGAAAAATGATGTCAATATCTTCCATTAAATCTGAACTGATTTTAAAAATAAACTTTCATTAAATCCACCAACGCTTTGCTTATAAAATGATAGCGTCAAACGTAAACCGAGTATGATGCAGTTTGATTTTAGTTCCACTTTTGACCGCCGACACATATAACATTGCCACACGCATTTGGTGCCAGAAAAAAGTTTTTTTTTTTTATGCATCACACCGCATTTCCGCGTATAACGGCATAGGTTTTTGCCTCACGTGTGATTTTAAAATAAAAAGGTCATATGTCATTATTAAAATATGACTGATAAGTCTTTGTTGAACTACTAGTAGTATGGCGGGATCGTGAGAATGAAAATTGCATCTTGTTTTCTAATTAGTTTTTTGCGTGGATAGCTGTGCTATGCTGGTGAAGGCGTTTGTCTAGGCTCCCAAGATGGTAATTAACAGTTGCATATTAAACACCGTTGGTGATAGGTTTCAACGACGTGTCTCAGGAATTGTTATTGATAACAAATTCTACAACGTTTTAGTAAATCTCAATTGTGAAACTTAGTTCATGAGTTACAGTCACAGGCACAGACAGGCGAAAGTAGGTACTGAAAGTGATCCTATTGGACAATAGGATAGGGGACCCTAAACCTACAATTTCAGAATTCTGCCAATATCAAAACCAAAATCAATAAGGTGGTGCTACTAGTGCTCGGCATGCTAATGCCCAACAGATGACACCCTGCTGTCACCTCTATTGACAATGACTTAAGTTTCAATATGACATGTATTGGGACCGCGTCGAGCACCAGTACCACCACCTTATCAAAATATCAGTTTGAACTGTGAGCTATAGTTCGTTTTTTTATCATTAGAAAGAACTCCACAGAAGCAAGCGTGCAGTTTTTATCAGGCTCTTTAATTGTTAATAATTATTGAATTATCTAATGTACTCGTAGCATGGTCAATACATTTAATTGACTTCAAATTATTACCGCTAAAAGTGCCGGATTTGGAACCACAAGCTTACTTCTGTAAAGTTCTTTCTAATGCTAAAAAAACGAACTAGGTATAAACTGTGGAATGAACTGTCGCCTGGGGCCCTGATCTATACGATCTTCAAACCTTCAAGATCTGGGGCCCGTTAACTCATAAGCTTGTAACTTATAATACAAGCGGATGTCACTTTTTGACAGCTTTTGTTAGAAAGGGACTTCCACTTATATTACAAGTTAACACGTTGGCTAACTCAGAACTCAGACTAAAGGCTCAGACAGTCTCGATTGGGACTCAAACCAGGAACTCTGCAACTTACGACGCCATTATAAAAACAGAATAATTGCAACATTAAGATTATCTATTTAATGCAAGCCAAAGTTATTAACTGTCGTAGATCTGTGACGTTAACGCATACAGCTTGCCAAATTACCATACTTTGCATACACTTGCCTTGAACAGAGACCAGTAAAAGGTAAGGACTAATACCTAACGTAAATGTATGGGTACTGGATAGATTCGGTATTATTTCAAAACCTGACTGGAACAAAAAAAAAACAATTTGGTTTATCACCCATATGCAACACATTTATATTCTATTATTAGATTCTGTATTATGTTATAATGGGATTTTTTTATTGTAACTGATATGAATAAACGCATTTTCTTACGGCGTAAATACCGAAAAACTTATTTTTTAAGATTTTTTTTATATTTTGGCGCAGTTTTTAATGGCGCGTTTTTACTTTTACCTCTCGTGGTGCACGCGCCACATTTATTTTTGCAACGTGGAAGTTTTTGGGGCACGATAGATAGCAGGTTAAGCACATTTATTACAAACATTTCAATCAGCTCCAGCTTCGAAAAAAAAACATGCATGTAAATTACCTATGTGCTAGATTGTGCCGTTGGCTAGGTAAATTTCATATACATATTTTGGAAGGATTGATCTTTGCATGTCTTAAAATGATCAAAGCGCAAAACAAAGTAACAGTAAGTGGAGCCGTAACATCTTGTTAAATTAAAAGGTGCTTGGTGACTGTGGAGCCGCTATCTTGTAATTGTTATAACAATCGTCTATGAAGATTGAAAGTCCTAATTCGTAACTCGTCTTTCACTTAATACCTTATCCTCAACTATACAATGTTAATGGTCGCACCAAGTGTTTATTAATATTGGTAAAATTGCTCCAAGCACCTGCCTGCGAAACTGTACAGCTTGGCTAAAATAGTAGAAATTAAAAAGTAGCAACACGTAGTCTCGTCTCTTTCAAACCGATATATATGAAAACGGGACGACACTACAGTGTTGCCACTTTTTAATTTCTACTCTTTTTTGCCAAACTGTAGGCATTATGCGAAACGCAGGCGATTAAACGCATACTTATTTAGAGAATAAACTTTAATACTTTCTTAAAATGTATGTACCATAGATTTTTATTAGTTTAAGGTATACTTGGTCAAGCAAATCTTGTCAGTAGAAAAAGGCGCGAAATTCAAATTTTCTATGGGACGATAACCCATCGCACCTACAATTTTTAAATTTCCCGCCTTTTTCTACTGACAAGATTTGCTTGACCATCTATATGTACCTTAAAAGCCACTTACTTACTATTAACTATGGTCTTTCCCCTGGTTAGTTATAGGTATGTCTTAATCATGTATTTAAATTCAACTTTATTTTTATAATACATAATTATAATATATATATATTAACCTTTACTTTGTGCATAGATTACATAATTTATTTATTTTACGAGTATTTACTAAGAATAAATATAATTTTATATCTTATTTCATGAAAAAATCTCTTTTCTGGCGTATCTCCCCTGTTGCACAATTTGCCAAAATAATAAGCGGAGATATGAACACGTGTTTAAATGAAATACTACGCTTTTGACTTGTTTATATATCTGTAAGAAAACTAGCCAATTTTATAAATTTTCCCTTATTTTTGAAGGGTCCAGGGGAGGGACATTGATTACCAACATTGAAAGTGGTCCTTTGTGGCAAAAGAAAACCAAAATCATATAAAACATGGATAAACGCAAGTTCTGGAAATCTGTCACAGTTAGCAGAATTTTTTAGATTGAACCTTAAACACATTGTGATCCTGATCCCACTTAAGTTTTACATAATACGAAACAACAGAATACGGGGTCGATCCACCCTATACCTTCATTTTGATCTCCCATAGTTAATTGAAAAATATTATCAGCCATACTTGGAGCTTCAATGTTTCTACATTCCCCAAACAACTAGCCTTACAATCAGGCGGTTTTAGTCCTTACCGGTCCAATAAAAACTATTAATTACGTAAGAGTATGTAATAAAGTTTCGGGATGGTTTAAAAATAACCAACGCACCACCACATCGGGTATAAATTCTTAAAAAACATAAACTTCACCGCGTTTAACAGCGGAAAAACGTCTCTGATTAAAAAATTCAAAATTAGATTTTCGAACGCACTTGTTCGGGATAGAAGTCAAATTGCTTTTGGCGGGAAAATTACGTACGTCTTTTTTACACGCGTATTTTAGTCTATAGTCTATGATTAGAAGTGTGTTTTATTGTTTGGAAAATAGAGTACAGAATTGTTTTTTTATGAATGTGGTGCTTGGCGCGTTTTTGGGTGTGAACGGCCGGCTAGGATATAGGTCATTGCTCCCCTAAACTTGGAGTCGTCAGGGCAGTTCACAAGTACTTACTGCCGTGTTTAAATTGCCGTCGTATGTACTCTCGGTACTCCATCGGATCGGACACGGCCGGCCTAATGTTTGTACGAGTCCTTTGTTATGCATGTTTTAGATAAACATGGTAATGCTCTTCCTGATACAATATTAGTATAGAAACATGTTTATGTATGGAAAACTCGAAAAATGCTTCATGAAGTAAGTTTATCTTGTGCGTGATTTACGAGAGATTACACTGGTACCTACTCGTAATTGACGATCTCGCTTAAAATATACACTTAATTATCTGTAATCTGTAGGTACATGACAGTTGACACTATTAACTCACATTTATAGGCGGGTCTATCGCAAATTTATTTTATTACCTTTATTTAATACCGACGTTTCGTCACAGCCCGTCCCGTCCCCCGTCCTCGTGTAAGTCGTCGGCCGATCGTAAGATCAGGCATATCGTGAAATTCCTAGGCATATCGTGAAACGTCAAACGGCGCGATTTGGGAAATGAATTAGAGATTCACTAGATATGAAATAGTAAAGATATGTGACGCGGCAAAAGGTGCCTTATGGCGGCTGGCGCTTACGTTATTATTAACGCCCCGCTCCAATATTCAGCCGAGGCAATGGTACCTTTTGCCGTGGAACGTCACATATCTTTACTATTTCATATCTAGTGAATCTCTAATTCAATTCCCGAATCGTGCCGAAAATCTTTGACTCGTTCCCTGAGTCGACGGAGCCCCGCTACGCGGGGCTCCTATTTCTGGGCAGTATGCCCTTCGGGCATCTGAAGCAACCTAACGTACCTATCTTACCTATATATTGCTTTAATGTGACTATCCTCAAAACAATACACAGGAACATTACGATCTGCCTGATCTTACGATCGGCCGCCGACAACATGTATGAATGTGAGTTAATATGTGTTCAAAACGCGAAAGTTTTAAAATATTATAGTTGACACTATCTACTTATGTCTCTAATACCTGGTAATGGAGTTTCTTCATCATTTTAAACCTATGTACAGTCTGTAAAACTATTAGCTTAGTACCCTTGAATACATATTTGTATGTACATATATTATGCAACTATATGTATATAGTTCGGTTATATTATAATTGATTTAATATCGTGTCTGTTAAAATTTTCCCTATTCATTGGTACCCGTATAAGATAGGAATTAGGTACTTTTGAGCCCAAGTATGTATCAAAAAGGATACTATTTTCAAACTAGCATTAATTATTTTCAATATTATCGATTATGATTCTTGAGTGATACATATTTACCCATTGGACAATAAAATCAATTTATTATGCAAAAGAAACGCAGAAATGAAACAACGGCGGGTAGGGGTATAGATTCGCTTTGTTATCAAGGCACAAGATGATATCATGTAAACTACTAGCCTAATAAAAAGACTATTTGAAACCACGGGTGACCCTAGGGCTGGCTCATTCCTAGGCCAAAGTATAGGCATAGCTATTCAGCGTGGGAATGTAGCCAGCCTTATGGGCACCCTTCCGCAGGGGACAGATCTGGGGGACCTAAGGTAGGTGGGTAAGTTGAATTTATTAATTTTATTAGTTTTAATTTATTTAGTTATTATACTTAATTTTAATAATAGTTTATAAGTTTTGTCCTATAAGCCAGGTAGTATTAGAGTGACATTCCATTTCCAACTGCAGCTGCAATACTGTTCATTTTACTATGGAAATTGACAATGACAGCGACGCGTTTCCATAGTAAAATGAACAGTATTGCAGCTGCAGTTGGAAATGGAATGTCACTCTTAGGTACTATTTACCTAAAATTAAGTACCCAAACCGAGTATTTTCCCCATTCTACGGTTCGAATGGTGCTATAGCTGTATAATTTATGTCATCCTGGTCCACGGCGTGGCATCCTGTGAACTTTGCCCCAGGTTTATGAGGCCAGTCGTAAAATCCTAAGGATTTAAAACGAATCAACAAAATTGTGATAAATGTAACGATGAAATTGAAATATTGAAATTGTTTTAGTGAAGATGTTGTATTAATTCGACTGTCGATGAATATTGGCTGTGTGCTATAGTTCGTTTTTTTTAGCATTAGAAATAAGGTAAACAATCTTGATGTGTCTTTTAATTGAAAAACACATTTTAAAAATAAGTTACGGCAAATATGTAACAATTATGAATCTTATACGATCATTTATATTCTTCTGCTTTCATAAGTAATAGTTTTTGATTTTAAAAAACGTTTTTCAATTAAAAGACATATCAAGATCGCTTACCTTCTCGCAAGTTCTTTGTAATGCTAAATAAAACGAGCTATATATATATATGTATCTGTAAATTTCCTTGATAAAACCGGCCCTATTCGAACTTTAAGATACAAATATTACGTCTAGATACGATATGGATTAGATATGTCACTATCAAAAGTAACGTTTTTGTTTGAAGAAATGTCGCTTTTGAGACTGACAGACGGACAGCGGAGTCTTAGTAATAGGGTCCCGTTTTTAACCTTTGGGTACGGAACCCTAAAAAAGAACGAACTAAGTAACTAATACAAGCCATAAATGCTTCTGTAATAGTCAATACATACATTTCAATATTTTATGTTATGTCTATTAGTCTAAACGTGTAAATATACATGCGATATGCTCTTTTAAGTTCTATTACAGAATACGAAATGGTCCGGTTCGAATACATGTCATTTCATACATTTGTATGAAATCATATGAAGCGTGTATGCTGTATGTAAATTGTACAATGCAAGTGGCGAGTCTTTTGCATAATATAATCTGGTATTACACTTTAACATCAAAACAACGCATATACCGGGTGTGGCCTGTAATACGAGCAAAAAATTTATAATTTAACTATAACTGTACTCCTCATACTGACCAACATTAGTTCCGCAACTTTTAAAAATAACTTAAGGTTTGATTTTTAATACACTTTAAAGTTTACTCTAAGACTCAATGTATTGCGAATTTTGTTATGTTTAAGGCATGACAAGCAACGTCAATCACAAATGATATGGCATTGAAGGTAATATTTATTTTGTATGAAAAATATGAAGTCTAAATACTTCATAATTTGTAAAAGTAGTTGAACAAAAGCGTCACCGTTTGAGGAGTACATTCCATGTTTTAATTATTTGCTCGTGTTACAGGCCACACCCGGTAGGTATGTGTACGTTTGAATAATATACGAAGTTACTCATTTATTTATGTTGGTACATTAAGGAACTTCTGTAAATGTATGTTTACTGAAATTACACTGCTGTGTCAACAATTACTATTAGAATTAGGTACTTATAATTTTATGCAACATTTTATTGTTTGTTATTAATTATGTTTTTGGTTTTAATAAATTGAGATTGATTTAAGAAAATCGCGAAAAAAATTACCATCCCCCCCTCCTTTTATTTCCGACTACTGAGTCTAAAATTTTGAAAAAAATACCCAAATAGTTCTTTACCTATAAATGACAGTAAAACCTATTAGAAATGTGCAGTCAAGCGTGAGTCGGGCTTAATGTACGGAACCCTTGAAACGCGAGTCCGACTCGCACTTGGCCGGCTTTTCTTTAGTATATGACATCTTTTCCAGTACCAGTACCTATATAATTTATTCATATACAGGGTGGAAAGATAAGTCGGGCCCTGGAGGGAAACTACCTTAAATCCTTAAGCTGGCTCATTTTACTTAAAGGAGACATTCCTTTATTTTTAAAAAGAAACCCCTCCCTCAAGGGCCCGACTTATCTTTCCACCCTGTATATTAAGGTCATGATTTTTTCCTTGGAACTTACTCATATGACTATTTAAAAACACAAATTAAAAAAACCGGGCAAGTGCGATTCGGACTCGCGCACGAAGGGTTCCGTACCATAATGCAAAAAAGGCAAAAAAAACGGTCACCCATCCAAGTACTGACCCCGCCCGACGTTGCTTAACTTCGGTCATAACTCACGTTTGTTGTATGGGAGCCCCACTTAAATCTTTATTTTATTCTGTTTTTAGTATTTGTTGTTATAGCGGCAACAGAAATACATCATCTGTGAAAATTTCAACTGTCTAGCTATCACGGTTCATGAGATACAGCCTGGTGACAGACAGACGGACGGACGGATGGACGGACGGACAGCAGAGTCTTAGTAATAGGGTCCCGTTTTACCCTTTGGGTACGGAACCCTAAAAATATTTAATAAAATAATAATAATGATGTGTTCCCTAGTTGTATTAATTTTCTTGCAATTTTCTTAAAACAATAATGTACTTACTAATAGGTACTATATTATCCTTTTCCTCAAAGCATCTTATATGCGCCGATGAATAATGGATAGTTACAGTACGCAAATGTTCGAAGTCATTGAATCAAAACAGGCCATCTATTCACGAAAACTTATAAATTACCCACTATATATTGAATCCAAGACTGGTAATAACAATTCGTCATGAGGTTCCATGCTTTTGAATGGTCTAACTTACACGCGAGGCGTAATTTTTGAGATTAGCCCTTCAGGTCACCAACACTAAATGTAACGTATATTTTTATTATTTTTAGCTGAAGATACGTTATGTTACAAACAAATTGGTAACGGATCTGCTATATCTTTGTTTTGTTGTTCTAATTATCTTATTTCTTTCATATTATTGTCCTGTGTATGTGTGTTTTATGGAATAAATGTCTTTCTTCTTCTTCTTCTTCTATATTAAGATGTCCTATGTTCTGCAGGAAAACAAGATTTGAGGAGAATAGTGTGGGAATGCCGCCGGGATAGTAACCTGCAGCAGGCGTAGCTCACTTCGCGATTTCATCGCGTCGCATGTACATGCGGCCCACACCAATTTTGGTGTCTAGCCATAGTAGTTGCCGCGCACTGCTACGGAACGGACGCCTGCACGCTTTCGCCACCTAGCGATCATATCGGCCGTTTTGTTACAGAGTGAACCTTCCGTACCTAGTAGGTACTATGATTTATTCCGTGCCTGCAGCTCCAAACCCTTGGGGACCTAGACAAGATGACAATCGTTCGCAGTGAAACGAAAGTGATAGAGAGACGATAGCGTTTCGTTTTGTGCAAATTGTCATCTTGGCTAGCCCCCAGGGAATTAGGCTGAATTAATGCAACAAGTGATCCACAGTCCACAGTCCGCCTGTTTCCCGCCGGGCGTCCCTTTATACTGGAATCAGTTATGTAACGCTGCCATACATGACCCAAAATTTTTTTATTAAGCTATGAGCTTCATCACATCTGATATTTGAGTAATTCTAAGCATTTCTAGCCTGGGGTGGGGGGGAGGGTGGGGTACAAAGACGGCCGCCACCCGTCATCTTTAAAAAAAATCTATTCTGATCCTGGTGGGTACTTGGGCAAGTTTGGTATCATTTTCGTATAAACCAAAGACGTAGAATTCATTGCTGATATTTGTTTTTTTCAGTTTCATAGTAATTTTACAAGAAAAACGTAAAAAGGTGAAAAATTTGGTTGGAGATTTTTGCTACGCGGAGCCGAAACTACAAAAGATAGAAAGTTGAAATTTGCACACTAGATTACATTTATAAAGTGTACAAGAGATAAGAAGCGATTTTGGGAAATTCAACCCCTAAGGGGGTTAAAAAGGGGATGAAAGTTTGTATGGGGTTCAAGTTTTATTTTAAGCTAGGAATTTGAAACTTCGTAAAACGATATATTATAAACATACAAGAAAACTAATTTCAGCGTTTTTGAAAATTCATCCCCTAAGGTGGTGAAAAAGGGGTTGAAAGTTTGTATGGATATCAAAAAATTTTTCGAACGCGGGACTTGAATCTTTGTATTTGGGGATATTATTAAAAGACAGGAAAAGTAATTTCAGCGTTTTGTAAAATTCATCCCCTAACAGGGTTAAAAAGAGGTTGAAAGTTTGAATCCATTACAAATCCGAGTAGACACACATTTCTTATTGCCTCCCAGGCAGGGACAGGAACCGGTTACCTTAACCGGGGTTTTTCATAGGGTTATTTTAGAAGCGGTTGTAAAAACCCCTACCATAACGGTAACCGTATGATAAGGTAACACTTTGATTCGGTAACCGTATCAGATACGGTTAACCTCTGTTACCGGTAACCGAAATAAAAACCCAGTCTATTCAGTTACCTCATTATAAGGTTTTTGACTAGTTCAAACGATTGCAATCTTTACGCCCACTTAAATTCAACTTGTTATTGAATAACCGAGGTTGGCATGGGCGATCTATGAAGCCTCCAGCACAAACAAGTTTTTTTGCCGTTCCTTTGCTTATCTTTATACCTACCCGTGTGGTGTGTTCTTATTTTAAATCTTATTATATTATAAATAAAATAATTAAAATAAATAATGTTAATAAATAAATAATTTAAATAAAATATATAAAGTAATAAAATAAATAAAATAAATAATATAAATAAAATAAATAAAATAAATAAAATAAATAAAATAAATAAAATAAATAAAATAAATAAAATAAATAAAATAAATAAAATAAATAAAATAAATAAAGTAAATAAAGTAAATAAAGTAAATAAAGTAAATAAAGTAAATAAAGTAAATAAAGTAAATAAAGTAAATAAAGTAAATAAAGTAAATAAAGTAAATAAAGTAAATAAAGTAAATAAAGTAAATAAAGTAAATAAAGTAAATAAAGTAAATAAAGTAAATAAAGTAAATAAAGTAAATAAAGTAAATAAAGTAAATAAAGTAAATAAAGTAAATAAAGTAAATAAAGTAAATAAAGTAAATAAAGTAAATAAAGTAAATAAAGTAAATAAAGTAAATAAAGTAAATAAAGTAAATAAAGTAAATAAAGTAAATAAAGTAAATAAAGTAAATAAAGTAAATAAAGTAAATAAAGTAAATAAAGTAAATAAAGTAAATAAAGTAAATAAAGTAAATAAAGTAAATAAAGTAAATAAAGTAAATAAAGTAAATAAAGTAAATAAAGTAAATAAAGTAAATAAAGTAAATAAAGTAAATAAAGTAAATAAAGTAAATAAAGTAAATAAAGTAAATAAAATAAATAAAATAAATAAAATAAATAAAATAAATAAAATAAATAAAATAAATAAAATAAATAAAATAAATAAAATAAATAAAATAAATACAATAAATACAATAAATAAAATAAATACAATAAATAACATATATAATATATAAAATAAATAAAATAAATACTTCCGGTCCTGTAATAATAAAATTATAGGTCGTCCGTTTAAAACGAATCCTCAGCCCGCAAGTAGCTTCCGAGCCTCGACAATAATGTACTAAAAATGTAGCAAACCAATAAGCAACGGATAATAAAGGTTACCATAACTGAATGAAAACCTGTTGAAAACCCTTAACAATGTTAGGGTTACCGTTTCAATAAGCTTACCATTACAATCAGGTAACCGTATGATAGGGTTACCGAATGATAAGGTAACCGAAACGATTGGGTTACCGAATTGATAGGATTAAGCGTAAAGAGGGGTTTTCCGGTCCTTGCTCCCAGGCTTGAAATGTTTAGAATTACTCAAGGAACATATATGATTAAGCTCATAGCTTAATAAAAAAATTTTGGGTCAACTTTATAACTGCCTCCGCTATTTACTACATCTACTCGTCATTTACCTACTATATTAGTTATGAACTTGGGTAATTACCCCCTTGAATTATTCGCCGGAAATATATAGTTTTAATACCTAATCCAATCAATGAAATATACCGGGTGTGGCCTGTAATACGAGCAAAAATTTTTACTGTAGGTTGTACTCCTCATATTGACCAACATTTGTTCAGCGACTTTTAAAAATAACTTGTGGTTTGATTTTTAATACACTTTAAAGTTTATTCCAAGACGCAATGTATTGCGATTTTGTTATGTTTAAGGCGTGACAAGCAACGTCAATCACAATGATATGGCGTGGCGATGGCATCCATTGAAGATAATATTTATTTTGTATGAAAGATAGGGAGTCTAAATACTTCATAATTTTTAAAAGTTGTTGAACAAAAGTGTCGCTGTTTGAGGAGTACAATCTCTGTTTTATTTATTTGTTCGTGTTACAGGCCACACCCGGTATACATATGTATAAGTTTATAAAGTTAAACAATACAGTGTGCAAATTCAATACGAGCGAATATCTAAACGGTTGTTAGCACAGGACCACAGGTCCTAAGAAGTATATTGAGATAGATTTTGATTAGAAATACAATGTTTTTTATAAGTACTAAATAATTCGGCCCGCAATGTAATACAACACACAAGTTACGGGATACGAGCTTTTTAAAGTAACTGTCACCGCTTGTTGGCAGTTACTATTAAAAACCTCCTTTATTTCGGAATGCCATGTCATCTTATGTTTAAGGTTTTTAGTACATACATTCATCATTCTCTTGTCGGTGGAGTATATTCCAGCTTTCCCTATCTCGCGATTCTTGCGCCAACTCTTTGACTTTTTGATACCACACGACCCCTACTTTTTCTTACGATTACAATACGATACGACCCTTACATTGCTGCTCGGTAAATAAAAAAACCGGGCAAGTGCGAGTCGGGCTCGCGCACGAAGGGTTCCGTACCATAATGCAAAAAAAGGCAAAAAAAACGGTCACCCAGCCAAGTACTGACCCCGCCCGACGTTGCTTAACTTCGGTCAAAAATCACTTTTGTTGTATGGGAATTTTATTCTGTTTTTAGTATTTGTTGTTATAGCGGCAACAGAAATACATCATCTGTCTAAATTTCAACTGTCTATCTATCACGGTTCGTGAGATACAGCCTGGTGACAGACGGACGGACGGACGGACGGACAGCAGAGTCTTAGTAATAGGGTCCCGTTTTACCCTTTGGGTACGGAACCCTAAAAACGGGTCATAATTAAGTGTACTTAACTAGACGGATAAATTCTGGTTTAATTTACTGCCCTATTGGATTTTCACACTGTATACATACCTACTTCTTTATAACAGATAGATAGATAATATTTATTTCTGATTGAAAATTTACATGTTATTATTCTTCCTTAAAAATAGCAGAAATTCAGAAAAAGATCGTCAAGTGCATACAAACAAAAATTTAAAGATTAACAAAAAATTAATAGTAAATTGTGAATCAATAATGTCAAAAATAAAATAAAATAGAAATCAAATTCAAATGTCGTAAAAACTTGTTAAAACATTAAGGTTTAGGTCCTCCTTGTATAATTACCCGTAGCAGCAGATCATTAAGAAAAACATATCAGAAATGCCACCCGAAAGCCTCAAACAAGTACCGTTGACTTAATAAAAAACATATGTAAACATATTTTAATCTCTCTCATTTGTATCCTTGGATAATAAGCTCCCATGGACAATCTAACGCATCCTATTATCTCGGGCATAGACTAAAAAAACTTGACCTCATTCGGCCTAAATGGGTCATTCATCCCTGAGGGTACTGACCCTTACAAGTTAACAGGACTCGATGGGTTTTTTCGATAGAGGGCCATTTTTCATCGCCTAGCGCCCATTTTGGTACATGGGTCCCGTTAATGAGATACACATGGGATTTGTCCCTTGAGATGCGTGTGAACAGATGGTATGGCTTGTTGGGATTTGTCGGGAGATATTAGGAAAAGGTTTGGTTTTAGGATGTTAGGATTTCTTCAGCAATATTACTGGCTAATAGTAGGCATGTTTAACGTGTAGTTAATTTATATATTAGTGTTAAAATTTAAATATTTGCAGATTGTGTGTCTACCGTGAAGAGCGCAAATAATAATTTCGTGGGATAAAGAGGCAGTTATCGAAATTTGGTATTTCGATTTTCATGGTAGGCCTTTAGAATGCACTAGTAAATAAAATGCGATCGTTTTATTTTGCACGGCGCATTTATATACACGTGTTTTTAATTTCGAATTATAAGGACGAATAAAAATTACCCAAAGCCATTTGAAATGAGTTCAAATTTTTTCCCCCGTTTAATGACTGAAAATATAGCTTTTAGTCCCCTCACCACGCATTTCGCATACCTACTAATCTGCGTCAAATTCCGGTGTCCTTTAAATAATTTTTGATTTCCAATTAATCAATCAAAGAACAATTTAGTTTTTTACAGGTTCAATTAACTTTTTATACGAGTCAGTAGACCAAGGTTGGGGCAGACCGCATTTGTCATTGAGACGGTCAGAAGTGGTCAGAATGGGATACCCGGAATGACCCGCTAATGACAAATCACTTACGCATTGATTTAGTTCAGAGCTCTATAGTTCGTTTTTTTAGCATTAGAAATAAGGTAAACAAACTTGATGTGTCGTTTAATTGAAAAACACATTTAAAAAATAAGTTAAGGCAAATATGTAACAATTATGAATCTAATACGATCATTTATATTCTTCTGCTTTTATAAGCAATAGTTTTTGATTTTTAAAAAGCGTTTTTCAATTAAAAGACATGTCAAGATCGCTTACCTTTTTGCAAGTTCTCTCTACTGCTAAAAAAAACGAACTATAGAATGACGCGTAACCTTATAGAGATAGAACGGTGGATGATTGTCTGCCCGATTCGAACTATAAGATACGTCAATTAATAGATCTAGAAACGATATGGATTAGATGTGTCATTGTCAAAAGTCACGTTTTTATTTGAAGAAACGTTATTAGACACTGACATATCGAATCCATATCGTTTTTAGATCTATTAACTGACGTATTTTAAAGTTCGAATAGGGCCGTAAATCTTAGAATATACTGTCAGAGTAAATTCACACGGCGTTAATTTTTCTCGTATACCGTATACGAGAAATTATCGAATATCATAATAATAGCAAAATTCGAAGAAATGATATTCAAAGTTTCTATACATGTTATCACTACACCTGCTAACACCTCGGAGTAATTAACAATGGAGCCGCCATTAACAGGCATTCCCCTCTGTCGAAAATAGGCGGCCAATGGTCAACCATATGTATGGACTGACGTTTATCTGACATGACGTACCTATACATTTGATGTGCCCCTCCCCCGCAAAAAACGGCAGACTATTTTGTACCGAAAATTTTAGACATGGCGTCTCCGTTGTTAATTACTCCGAGGCTAACACCTACAAGAATATCTCTGGACCAATCTCGGGACCGTGTGTAGCGCGCTGCCTTCCGCATTCCTCACGAGCGTCGACCCACTGCGCCACTGCCCAACTATCCCTGATCCTGCGGAGGGATGGGGCCGTATCGATACTTTATCTTATCGATATCGACATTGCTGAGTTGGCGGACTGCCTGATAATGCGGCATTGGGACGCGGCACACGCTCGTTATTAGTTTTAAAGTTTCTTTTCATTTTACTTTAGTAAAAGTTTTAGGTTAGAGAAGACGTCTTAACTTGTCTTGTAAAATTGTAATATGTTTTTATGTTGTACTAACCAATTTATGAAGCGAAAGAGTCTGCAATCCAATAAATATTTTAATTTTATTTTATTTGACTGAACTAAAATAATATATGGTCACTCATTATGCAGGTATTTATTTAACTAAATATAAGTAAGTGCCAACACAAAAAAATCGCTATAAGTATTAAATAAATATGAGTATTCTTTCTACAAGGGCGTCGTTCTACTACGACGATAGAGTATAAATAATTTTTATTTGTGCATATTTTTTTCGAAAGTCTTTTTTAATATTTATCGATGTACTTATATTATGTAGGTAAGCTTATTTTATATATCAATATAATTGAAAAAATACATTGTGGAAATACTAGCAAATACGGAACAATCAACATAATTGCTTAAGGTATAAAGCCATACCGTTTATAATTCTAACCAACATGTCAAGTCACAACGTCTCTAAACCGTTAACCTAGTGTCAAATTGTACTGGTAATCACGGCAACTCCAGGTTTAACCGGTTAACCCCGGGTTAGTGGAATGGTGCAAGTGGGCCTAAGGGATGATTGCATCAATTGTCTGAAACCTTAATAATGTTCGCTAAAATTGTATTGTCAGTGAAATCTCATAATTCTTTCTTGAGTAACTTTAATCAACCAGTCGTTTGTGGTTAGTGCCGGACCTTAGCCAACTATAAAAACCGGACAAGTGCGGGTTGGACTCGCCCACCGAGCGTTCCGTACATTTTAGTAAGTATTTTTTGCTATAGCGGCAACAGAAATACATGATCTCTGAAAATTTCAACTGTCTAGCTATCACTGTTCATGAGATAAAGCTTGGTGACAGACAGACGGCAGACGAGACAGACGGACAGTGGAGTCTTAGTAATAGGGTCCCGTTTTTACCCTTTGGGTACGGAATCCCAAAACCATCGATAACCCCCCGTCCCTACGCGTTAACGGGCCATCCCTACACTAACATAGGTACCGCTAGTATTTAATACATACAGTAATAGCATATTATCTGTAAGTGGTTGCGATTATAGCGTCACTCAGGAATTTGTATAACGGACCTGCGTTCATGTGGCTCTGCTTGATTAGGTCGTTACCTTTGACAATGACATGTGAGGTGGGTGGGTATTATGTACAAGGATCTTTCTGGAATAAGCTCAAGACGGTATGCGTGCTTAGGATTCATCCACATATTACGTGACAGCAACATGAGGCCGAGTGTGACAGTACGTATTAAAGAACTATCTTTTTCCTATGAAAAATTGTGACAAGGGTTGAGGGGTCTATAGATCTAAATTTTGTGATGTACCTAATTAATGAACGACCCTGTGGCGCACACTGGTCGCAAGTCGAGAAAAGTGACATTTATTACGTCGCTTAAATAAACCACATTCGATAGAAAGTAAGTATTAAAATATTAGCAGTAATAATAAAATAAAGATTCCTGTTCTTGTTAATATCGTTTAAATACTTAAATAAATATATTTCTTATTAATGTATGGAGACAAAACTTCAAATTTACGGAGCGGTAACTGTTGTTTTAGAAACAAGTATTTTAATACGCCTTAATTCATAAATATTAATATTATTAAGGGATAAGTTCGCCTTTGTACTGCCTATCCTGTTCCATAAATTTGTGTTTTGTGTTTTGTACAATAAAGAGTTTATACATACATACATACATACATTAAGCTAAATATTTTACCCAAATCAAATGTGTCCTGAGTTTCGTGTAGTCATTCGAAATTACAAATTTATTTATTTCAAGAAATACAGAAATTTCTATAAAAGCAGTATGTACGTAGTACCTACAGTGCAGTCAAATCATAATAGGTACGTTTAATATCGTGCGATTTCCGTCAAGGAAGTGTCAGTATTTGACGTTTCTGCATGACATGCACATTGCAGTCGTAAAATGTGAATTATTAAATTATCAATTGCACTTTAAGAAAAGTATTATAAGTGGAACCTCACTAACACGTACCTCGATAAAATAAAATACTCGTTAACACAAAATTAAATGCTATTCCCTTCCCATCAGAGCCCAAAACCTCCATACCTCGAAATATTCAATCTCATTATTTTTATTATTTATTTATCTCTTTATTTATCTTTCGTCTTAAGTTAGGTTTGTTATAATATGAATATAATATATATATATATATATATATATTTATTTATTTATTAGGTTCGCCAACAGGTGCAATACAAAAAATACTTATAAATAACAAGTTGTAAAATAATATTGCTAGAGTATTCACCCAATTACAGGCAAACACGGCCGAAAACACACATTTAAGACGAAAGGTAAGGCGATTCCCTTCACGACTATTCAGTACATTTTTACTTCTATAACTCGAAAAATTAAATTTGATTTCTACAACTCGAAAAAATAGTCGTATTGTTATACTATGTCTATAACTCGAAGTTATTCACTAACCAACATCTGTAACTCGAAACAGAAAATAAAGACTATACTTTCTGCGTTTCTATAATTACCTCTCTAACAAGAATTTTTCAAGCGTTGTACCTCTGTAACTCGAAACCTCTTTTCAACAAATAAAAACCTATAAGAACCTCCCTATCGATGCCCGCGATAAGACGAAACCTCGTTAACGCAAAGTTTTTAGCGTTTCCCTTGAGATTCGTGCTATCGAGGTTCCACTGTATTATAATAGTATTAGTTAGTCAAACCAAACCAGATAATTTGACGAGTAATGACATATGTGCATTTTCGACTGTTTTTATTTAAGGTTCTTCGTTGACTGATCAACATTTTTGTTTCATTTTATAGATATGTACTTACTTGCAGTAAATATTTGAACAGAATTGGTAGCTACGTAGGTCAAGTCCCGTCCTCACATACTGACAAGTCGAACAGGCCCCTAGATATAAGATAAGCATAGACAATATCGTCACGTGACAAGCAAAACTCACTCTACTGTTACTAAAAAAATATTAGACAAAAATCAACTTTATTGTGTTACTATACGGTTCATTATGGCTATGAACTTGTGGTGGTAATTAGTGTGTTTTGGATGTCACCTGTCGATATAATGCCCTGTGTTTGTGCTAGTGACGCCCTCTGCGCAGAGTTTTGCGTAATATTCCCTATTAACTCACATTTATAGACGAGTCTATCGCGAATTTTATTTACTAGGTACCTTTATTTACCACGGCCAGTGAAACCTGTGTCGAAACGTCGGTAAATAAAAGAATTAAAATAAATTCGCGATAGACCCGTCTATAAAATGTGAGTTAATATGTATTGTGTTCAAAACGCGAAAGTTTTTAATAGAAAATTTCATATATTTCGTTTCGTTCAATTTCCGAACAAAACAATATCAACTCTAATTCCTTATGTATAGGTTAAAATTTCACTAATTATTAAGCTGGATTTTTCATTTGTATGGCTGGAGGATGAAAATTAAAGGGATTAAGAAATAAAACCATAATTTATAGAAAATAATATAAAACATCTTTATTACTCACCAGGTTTACGACAGTAACTTACGATAAAAATAACATATATTATGCTAGGGTGGGATACTTCCTCGGCCATATAGTAGCGATATAGCGGCCTACAAACATACTAAAGCAATATGGCTGCGATATCTCAATTTGTAAATCAAATGTCTATAAATATAAAATCAACGAATAAATATCTCCCCTTTAATTACTTTTCATTTTAACGTTTTCAAATCACAAATGTATGGTCAATTTTTAAATAACCAATATAAAGTTGTAAGATCAGCAGTAGGCATATTATGGATGCCTTATCCACGTGATAAAATAAAGTGACGGATACTGTTTTTATCACGCTGTCACGTAGACAAGAACGACCATCATATCCGTGCTGGTGCGACAAGATAAACTTTTGTACTGTTTCCTTTTGACCTTACTTTTTTCTCATAATATACTTAGTTTCAAATATAACTGGATAGAGATAGGTACATAACATTAACATTGATACCTCAGCCATATCGCTACTCCTCTTGAGCCCAAAGGAACCAATTCTAAAAACAATCGAGGTTTATCCAATATGCTCTACTGTACTCGGGTTATTCCAAAATCTTGCCTAATACAAGCACATCTAACGCTTAATAAAAACCAATATAAAAGCGTTGTTAGATTACGCACAGTTGTTACGAATAACGAGCTCACAGTTACACTGGTAATTTAAACGATACATTTGCCTATACTCGCCAAGGCTTGAGAACATCGTTGCACAGAGTATCTAATCTAACAGAGTAACAGAGCTAAATCTCGATGTTATCGAAAATGGTTCCTCAAATTCACATCAGTCTTAGAGGACAAATTAACTTTAAGCAGTCTTATCTTAATTATCTACAGTATAAAGATAAATTAATAAAAGCACAGCAAGCTCACTATATTTCTATAATTGATAGACACTGTTAGGGTATAAAGTTTATTGTTAGATTGAAATAAATCTTTCTATGTTCTATTGTTAAAGTTTAATAGCGATAACAATCGGATGCGTGCTTATTATACCTTATTAACTACCATTTTTAGTCACAAAATATTACCTAAATAATCATATAATTGGATTGGTTGTAATATACCTGAAAATAGTTATTAATATTGTTAAGTACATTTTAAACCAAGAACGTTTTGTTATTTAAGAAATCAGAAATAAATCGATTTGAAAACCGATGTCAAGCTCGATAAAGTGATAACTGATAAAATATCGCAGAGTAAAGATACACTGATACAATATCGCAGAAATATCGAACCGGCACATTTTTTTCCGTATAGGGTATCTTCAAAAATTGGTAGATACTTTTCCGAGCAAGATGGGTGCTTATATATTTAAGCACTTTAGGGATTCAAAGCATTATTTACATTTTATAAGCGGAAATACATGGTAACTCGAATCATGCAGGACAACGTATACACTTGAGTGGAAATCTAGTAAAACTACAATTAAAACTACAAATCTGTACATAAAAAACCGGGTTTTTGAAGGTCTCTCGAATAATGTACAATGGGCGAAGAAAACCTTTCAAAAATAACCTTTTTGCCTCTTTTTGCTTGTCTTGAAATGTTCTTAATCTAGTTAGATATTACTGATTTAATTTTAAAACAAAAAAGAAATTATCTTTAAAATTAAATGATACGAAATGATATATTCTCTCAAAGAATGAAAAAAATAAATGAACCAAAAACATAATAAAAAAGTACGTATCAGAGGTGTTAGTTATATTTTACATTTTAAAGTTATGTTCTTATCAGTTTCTACATCGTATATATCTACAATAATTTATATAAAAGTACAAAATGCTTGAAGGATATGTGCACTATAGTATATCAGTCGTAATATAAACGTAGTGAGTATTGGATACGGGGGCGGCTTGCAAACGGCAAATCTACCTGTAAACAAAGAAAAATAACATTAATAAGAGACAATAAACTAAACAATAGAATTTTAAAGACGTCTGATATTAAATTAATGTCCTAAAAAAAGGACATAAACATAAATTAACAACCTAACCTTACTAAGCAACAACAGATGGATAAAAATATGTAAATTTTGTGAAAAATCGTGACCATTGAAATCATTTTTTTAGTCCTTTTTTTGTGAAAATATAAATGATGAGAAGTATAACCAAAATTAAAATCATAAAAGGGTAGACTGGTAGAGAATGCTTTTGGCATTAAGTCCGCCTTTTGTACGATAAGTTTTTTTTGTGCAATAAAGATTAAATAAATAAATAAAAACTTTTTTATACCTTAAAGCTCCAATGCCATGACCGTAAACCTCAGTTTACGTACTTCTAAAATCCCCTATAGTACGTTTTGTCAGCCAAGTTAAAGATTACATTATTTTTTATAATCACATAAATAGGTATTTGAGTTTTGCGAGGGAATATGATTAGACTATTATTATTGTACGAAAAAAAATACTTTACGCCTGAATATAAATGATAATACCATAATTTATAGTTATCCATAGTGATAATGATAAACGATAAAAAAGTGCATAAAATACATTTTAAAAATGCATATCCGATATTTAATTGCTCTATTTTTTAAACTCAAACTTGCAAAATGCCTTAAAGCTATTACAGAATTGTTGGATAAAAATATCTTTGACACATTAAAGGAACTAGTTTTGAGAACATATTGCTAAATACATGTAAGATAATATGGCGGTGGCTGCTTTGCATAGGGTTGCCTTCGTTACATTTTATGAAGCTGTGAGCTTAATTAATTAATTTTACTCTATTATTTACTCTAATCAAGGAGGCGGCCCTGGATAGAGTCAAATGGAGAGAGCTACACCGACAAGAGTCCAACTCTTAAATTTACGACGACGACTCTATTATTAAAATTAATACTTTTTTGACGATGTATGAACTTATGAAGCTGATTAACGTGACTGTTTGTGTTTATATTTTATTTTAGAATTTCCAATAAGTAGTTTTTATTCGTATAAATCGTATTTTTTTAATAATTCTATGTTAAGTATATCATTCTTTTTTTTTCAATTAAATTGTAATCTTCTTCCTCGCGTTATCCCGCCGGCATTTTGCTACGGCTCATGGGAACCTGGGGTCCGCTTGGCAACTAATCCCAAGAATTGACGTAGGCACTAGTTTTTTGTTAATTAAATTGTAATATAGTTTATTATTTGTATTTATTTTAAATGTGTTGAATTTTTTTTTAATTATAGGTAATTTATAGATTTATGGATAAATAACTCTTAACCAATTTAAATGAAAGATTTACCACAGAATTAAAGGTTAATGTTAAATATCGATTGCTTAGGGTGTAATATATTTTCATATTGCATACAACTATCACCAGATAAATTATAACATTATTATATTGGTTACCGCGATAGTTATTCTTGAAATACAACTACTTATTTAAACGGATTATATCGCGTAGTATGTATTTTTAAGTTCATTATACGCGATATAATCCATTTAAATTGTATTGTTGTAGGTATAACATTATTTTTAAAACTAATTCGCCCGAGGGTAAAAAAACTCATAACACCGAGGGATGTTAAACATGACACGTGGTTATTTATTCCGTACAAAACAATCTACAGTCTGACACAAAGAGTGAATATTAAAAAGTGGCAACACTGTAGTGTCGTCCCGTTTTCTTATATAAATTGGTTTGAAAGGGACGACACTACAGTGTTACCACTTTTTAATTTCTAATCTTTTTTGTCAGACTTTAAACGAAACGCCTTCAATGTACCAATTAATAACTCGGCAGTAGACAACCCTGTTACCGACGTCAGCTGGCACACTTACATACAAATTCTTTTTGTACACTTTAATTTGCTCCAGTATAAAAATGTGGTGAAAATATTTATAAGACTATAAAATTGTCCGCGTTTGGTGCCTTTTATGGCTTATTTTATAGTTATGTAATGTTCAATTGCGTATCATAATTGAACTTGACTAGAGGCAATGGAATTGTGCATTTTAGACTAATATTGAAACAAAAGAACTGTCAATGTCAAAATTAAAGGAGTTCTCGAACGAAGCCACGATTAATGTAAGGTGGTCAATACCTTTTGGGTAAAAATTGTTATATTTAAGAGCTTTCAGAGTCCAAGGGGCCGTTTTGAATTTCGAGCGTTCGATTTCGTCACTCGAAAATCGGTGAAAAACAGCGAAATGCTAATTTTGGAAATTAGAGCGATATAAATTGGGAATCGAGTGGTATTGACCACTCGTTTTCAATTCTATTAGTAGAATTTAAATGCCGGGTACTGGAGATATTATTGAAATCGAGTGGTCGAAATTAAAAAATCGGCCCCCAGAAGGGACAAAATTAATTTCATTTTCCTTTAACAGGAAGCCGATTTGAACTTGCTATAGTTCGTTTTTTTAGCATTAGAAAGAACTTGCAAGAAGGTAAGCAATCTTGACATGTCTTTTAATTGAAAAATGCTTTTTAAAAATCAAAAAATAATTACTTATGAAAGCAGAAGACTATGAATGATCGTATTAGATTCATAATTGTTACATATTTGCCGTGACTTATTTTTAAAACGTGTTTTTCAATTAAAAGACACACCAAGATTGTTTACCTTTTTTCTAATGCTAAAAAAAAACGAACTATAATTGATGTAAATCTTATCTCGCTCGTACATATTCTTTAAAATAGGTAGTACTGTAAATAACTATAAATTGTATAATCAATAATACACTTTCAAAATTCGAGTACAGTTCAAATTAGACTAAATTTTAGAGCGTAAAAAGCGAATTTAGAGGAATACTTTAGAGGAGTAAATATAGTACCTATTTAAACATGGATTCCTAATTAATTATGTGCAAATATACCTAATTAAAAAAATAAATTAGATTTATGGAGTTCAATTTAAGTATGACACCTCTTTGAAATAATGATATGAAATAAAGATTTAAATGTTTGAAATGAAATACGCCTTTGTCTATTTCCGCCATATTAGATACCACTGACCCGAGTCGGTACCTCAAACGCTTGTACAATAATAGTGTCCATTGAACGACCACCAACCATAGACCCAAAACCATTACGCATATTGTTTTATTACAAGGACGAAAATTAACTTTGCGAGTGTTTTTTAAAATTGCAAAAACTGACCAATTGTTAATTGTTGTAATAGTTTTGTTTGCACAACAATAATTGCCACGGAATTTAGAGCTATTGTTGATTTTATGACCTTTTTTTGGGAAGACGCAGACTTATGCAATTATTTTAGTGTGTGGCATTTTTTAAGGTTACCTTTCTGCAACGACCGCCTTTTTTATTACTTCGTTCATTCAGGTAAATATTAAATTTGCATGAATTTCTAATATTACTAACATGCGTGGTAAAAAAAATGAACACTAGTATTATATATGACTGCAAGCTATAATTAAAGAATTATTCAAATGCGATAGCGACGGACTAAAATATTGAAAACGTTATTATTTAATGACGATTATCGTGTTCAATAAGTTTAACACACAGCATCTATTTTGCATATAAAAAACCGTAACACATTGTGGATACAAAGGATCTTGTTCTAAAGACGTCCAATTACAATATTCTGATAAAGACACTAATTATAATAGAAGTGCACTGTGTCGCGGATGTCTCGAGGCAAAAAACTAACCAATATATACTGGCATGTGCTTTAACACCGGCCTAGTGGTCATCCTTGGCTAGAACACGCTTTGCACCTGTCATTGTTCAATTTAAATTGGCGACACATTGCCTCAAATTATTCCTTAAATTGAACGCTGCAAAATAGTTTTCAATACTTTTTAAATGCGCTATCCGCCGATAGATGGCGTTGCGCGCTCGAACGCAGCCAGCAATTTTAATATTATTTTTTAATTACTCTGTGGTCACGCGAGTCATTTTTAAAGTTGACAAGGAATATTTGATTAGACATTTGAATGAAATTTGGTCTCATCCTCATCTTGCGATTGCTCGGATCGTCAACTAGAACACTCGGTACCAGGAGAAAAGAAGTGTGTAGAAGTTTTGCCTGCGAACCTCGTGTTCAGTGCGTTCAGTACAACCGAACGAACTACACGTAGAATGATTGAACAATTTGAGTATTTTGACTTATTGGTTGGTACTGGCGAATGATATAAAAGTAATTAGTTATGCTCAGAAGTAATCTATAATATTTAATTATAAAATGTAGTATTAAAATATATATTTTGAAAGCGATCGCAATTGCGTTGTCTAGTTTTAGTACATACAACACGGAATTCTATTCTATCTAACGCTAACCCGAGAAGATACGGAAGTTAAATAAATAAAGCCTTGCATTATAATGGACGAAGATCAAGAAAAGCGAGTTATCTTCAGCTTATTACGGGGAGACGTGGTACCAGGCGCGCATAATATAGCAAGAGGCCGATTGTGACGTAGCATATCGTCGGTGTTGGCTCGTTAGTGTGTGTGCGCTAGCGTTATACAGCGTCTGACGACATTTTTTTTACGTGCAAATACGGATTTCCTTAAGTTAGTTCATTTAACTAAAGATAGACAAAAAAGTTCCTTAAAACTAACTAATGTTGGCAAGTTTTAAAGCTTCTAATGTTCAGTTTGGATGTTTTTTTGAAAGATAAGCAAGGTTGACGCTCCCTTGTTCTCACGGGGCCACGCCTCGCGCTTGAGCTACCTATGCGGAAACAGCTTCGTTATTAACACGCGTTCCTCAGCTATGAGATACTGCCACTTACGTATGTGCATAACCGTGTATGTAGAAAGCATTTTCTCTTCACACAGCTTTAAACGTGTGTACGTGTTTTCATTCCGCCGATGTGTTTTCAGCTAGTGAGCCAGCTGTTATGTTTTTAGTACCAGGAGAATATGACTGGAAGATGGTAATGCTGTTTATGGGTTTCGTCATATCTTTTCCTACACGTAACAGCTAAAAGGTCGTTTATTAAGACACGCATTCGCGTATAGTTTACGTTCCATATGATTCCATTGGCCTATTAGAGCTTCCGGGTCTTGATAAGGTGGATGCACTGGAGTTGATTGAACGCTAGCGATCTCATCATCTCCTAGTATATTGACGTTCTGTGCAGTGGAGTCAATGACTTGATTGATGGAGATGAAAATCAAATGCGGTGTCTAATTTTTGTACATCCTGTGATTTTATTGAGCCTTAAAAGTTTTGTGTTGTGTTGAATTCGGCGAGGCAAATTGGCATTTGCGTCCGCACGGCCTGATTTGATCGGACAATTTAAGGCGAAAAATTGTATCTACCTATTCGCACAATAAATTATTTTCCAATATACCAAACGAAAAATGTAAAATGCACAACACTTGATTGGTATAATATAAATACATACATTGTAATATAATTGTTTTCTGTTTTTAAGTGTTAATAAGGATATATGTTTCAAAGTTTTGCATTAGTATGACATACAAAAAGTCACTTAGCCATCTTAGTACATGTCAAAGTTGTCTTCATTATTGTACAGACCGTATAAGGCTCACTTTATATGTTCACAGTCATTCAAGATAATTCTATTGCTCACAATTAATTATCTATCGAATGCAGAAACCATCAATTAATTAATCCAAGCAATAGTCACAGTAAGAAACATCCAGTCACATGTTACGCCAAGATACGGGTACGTTATGCAAGGTCTGATGCAAGCAGGAATTGGTACACGCCAGTAAATATGTAATGTCGAGCCAAGTCGATATCTGACCCAGTGAGCGGTGACTTTTGACGCACTGGCCGCCGCGAGCGCAGATCCGCGTTCTTCGATTGAATTTTAAAAAGTTTAACTGGCACGATTGCATTTATTGCTGGCAAATCACTAGAGTCTGTGCGGAAAGAGAAGAGTTTTCGAACAGATTATATTTTCAGTTAAATAAGGCGGCAAATTTTGAAAAAGCAGGCGCAGAGGGTTGAACTCCCATACAGATTTTGAATTTCGTGCCCGTCTGTGTATGATAAGAATCCTGACTGAATTTTTTAAGTCACTTTTTTACATTTCTTTCGACAACGTTTTTTAACCCTCGATTTTTTAATAAATACACAGGACATACCTAGTTACCTACATACGCCATGGTTAACTTAATAGTAAGTGGCACTAACTTTATCGAGGAGATTTACCGAATATAAAAATATTTCGCCTGTATTGCCAAGTTCAATTACTATAATTAAATTTCGACGTAAAGTACACACCTAGTTCGTGCGTTACATATTCCAACATAGAAGAAAAGATTTTAACAAAATATAAACATAAAAATAATATAAACATTTTAATATCAAAATTTTAAATTCAAAAACATGGATGATTGTTTTCCTTTACCAACGAATGACGAAAACATGAATCTAAGATGGCGACTAAAACATAATCGCATTATTAATTTCTCGTGATCCTACTTCTCTCATATATTTAAAACTCGTTTTTCGCGAACAAATTATTTAGTTGCTATAAATTGTTTATTTGCCGATTCGCAAACATTAACAACAGCAGGTGTTTAATACTTTATAAGGGCCACACGTAACTTGTCGCAATTTTTCATCCCGTGGTTTGAGGCGTCCATTTTGATCGAGCGAGCGTATGATGATTGCTTTTATCGTGTAATAACGACAAGATAAACATTACACTGTTTTTGACGCTGTCAGAATGAAACTTGTCTCTTATGGAAAAGATTAAATTATCTTTTCACCACACCAGCTCGGAAAGAATTACTTTGCACTTCAAAAACGAATAGCAAAATTGCATTTTATCCACATGTGAGGCAAAGTAATCAAATGCAAATTTTGAGTTGTTTTCTTATGTTTGCTGGTAGAATTGACTTTTAAATGATGATTTTGGATGATAAATATTTAATAACATTCATTTGGATTTGATTTGGTTTGATTTTGTTTGATATTTTACATTTAATATTTGCTTCGGGTTGGTGTGGTGAAAAATTTTGTGTTTCACTCGGGGGCAAATTTTGTTTAACCCTCGTGCTTTGAAACCCTCGCAACGCTCAAGATTCCATTTTTCGAACCACTCGCTACGCTCGTGGTTCAATTTTGGAATCTTTCGCTTGCTCGGGTATCAATATTAGCACGAGCGGTTAAACAACACCTTTGTCCCCTTGTAAAACAAATAACTATTTTGACTTCTCGCTTTTTTAACATTCTCCATTCATTCATATATTTGATAGTCAGGAAAGAATGCTTTATGTCCGATATACAGATGTAAATCACGATGAAAAAAAATAATTCAATGAATTTTTCAGTGCGAAAATTGTATGCATTTTTAAGCTGTAGGTAAATACCTACCTATATTTATTAAACTTTCTGAAAATGTCCCTTATGTTATGTCCAAATCCTTAATATAATTGGAATGTTTGTAATATAAATTCCATTTTGAACATAAACAAAGTAGTAAATGAGTCACTTTTCCATAATTTCATAACATATTTAATCACATGGACATCGTTTCGCCAGTTTATTACGCACAACCTCTAATTTCCATATGGAACATTGCCCTAACTATAAATGGTCTATGTTTTGTGTGGTCATATGAAATATTCTTGTGTCCAAACAAAAAATAACCTGTTCTTGGCAAAGTTTATTGACTCCTATTTCCTTTGGCTTGGATTATCTTTCTTTATTTAAATTTGATTGGTGATATAATCGTAAATTACCTCATTTTTAGGGTTCCGTACCCAAGGGGTAAAACGGGACCCTATTACTAAGACTTCGCTGTCCGTCCGTCCGTCCGTCCGTCTGTCACCAGGCTGTATCTCACGAACCGTGATAGCTAGACAGTTGAAATTTTCACAGATGTATTTCTGTTGCCGCTAAAACAACAAATACTAAAAACAGAATAAAATAAAGATTTAAATGGGGCTCCCATACAACAAACGTGATTTTTGACCAAAGTTAAGCAACGTCGGGAGTGGTCAGTACTTGGATGGGTGACTGTTTTTTTTTTGCTTTTTTTTTTTTTTGCATTATGGTACGGAACCCTTCGTGCGCGAGTCCGACTCGCACTTGCCCGGTTTTTTTGGGAATAGTACTGCATAGTCGACATCGCATATAATTCTGGGCGTAATAACCAAAAATATGTAAACAGCGCTCTTATGTCGTGCGTGATAAGGTCATTATTAGCTTTGTTAGTCCGCTCTGTTTTAAAATGGGATTCTAGTTTATGGTTAGTTTGAACTTTTATACCATAGACTAAGAAAACAGATGCCACAAATACTGGATTCCGAATTGTTTATATGTAACATACTTGTACCATGTTTCTCGAAAATTACTGTTATTAAATACAACCTTTAGCATTTTGTCTCTTGCCTAAGGGCTTACGGAACTCCATATTTTTATACGACAGCTTAGTGTTTTAATTGGTCATTTCAATGTTTACCACACTCTTATTAACTTCACTAGTCACTAAGTAACGATGTAATAAAATCTTACAAGTAAATTTCAACAATGTAATTAAAGACATGTAATCCATATGACAATACAATAATTTGGTACTATCGACGATCTGATGATGGATCCAGAAGTAGGGTAGTGGAACTTTTCGATAGCTATTAGCAAACATTTCGAGTTTAAGTTGAAATTGTTTATTTTTGAGTCCAATAATTTAGAGACGTAAAGTAGTTTATAATCAGTGTGTATCATAAATTTAGTTTCTTCAGAATTTTATCCAAGACTGTATGCATATTGATGTATTTTTGTTGCCATACTCTCACTTATTGTCGTTTTAAAACAAATTGTATTTTGACCCAGATCCTGTACTAAATGTAGTCAAGTATGTACTTTTAATCTCCGGAGAATTAATTTTGTTAAGTGACATCAATGAGGGTAGTGACTAATTCTTTGGAAGCACTTGCGTTGTCTATACATCTATGATCTTTGATGAACGCTATGAAACTTAATAATGGGCATGCGATGTTATCTCGAAGATGTATGTATAACTCGAATTAAGAATATTTATCACGTGCCCCGAGAATAAACGCAGAAAAAATAAAAGTACATTGTATAGTAATTTGGCATGTTCGTAAATAATGATTTTATACGTGCATAAATAATATGGCACCTGCGAGACTTGAACCTAGTACTTAATTATTTAAACATAAAACCTTTAATTAGACTGCACCAGCTGCCCGACCTTGTATTGCACCTTTGTAGTGCATGCATTTTACATGCAAAAAATGCATTCAGCTTCCAATTCGTTTTTGCTTGTTACTTTGAAAAAATGTCGCATTGTCGGCTCATCTCGATGACATTTTGCTTAGGTGCGTTGGGAGAAGTTCGGACGTGGGGTCATTACGAAACTCGCAAATTCATATCTGCTAAGGAAGCGTTCCACGGGCTGTCCCGTACAAACGCATTTTAAATTATTTCATGTATTAGAACTTTATTTGCCTTTTAAAGCCTGTGATTATTTTTTTGAGAATATTTTTATCCATTCGTCACAAAAAAAGAAACTCGTATACCTGGAAATCTTCAGTAATTCCGCGTTTTGACAAGGTAACGGCAGACAATTTCACGGAATGCTCTTAAGGTAGACGTCTTGCCAAGATCCTATCTTAAGGGTGTTGGAAACGTGTACTTATGTAAGTATTACCTAACCCATGATAGTTTAAAAACCTCAATTAGTAAATATATATTATGTTTTAGCTTTTTTTCTTTGAATTAATGTCAAAATGATACATTAAGACAAACGATTGACGAATAAGCGAATAACCAATTGAGGCTAGTAGCGCGTTTATGAAAAGCGCCGTAAGTGCTTTGATCGAAATTATCCGTTTCAAAATTACCCCAAAGCACCTGCCATTGGTGAGGGTAATTTACCTACGCCATAGAAGATCATGATCTTGAGTTCTAGACAATATAGCTCAAAAATTGCAAATGGGAACTTTTCCATGTAGAAGTTTTATTTTTACATACGTTATTAATGTTGTGTGTTCAAATAGTAAGAGATTAATCAAAGTTTGACTTCTAAATTACTTTAATTACATTCTGACATAGGCAAATTAAATATCACTTATGTATACTGGTCAACACATCTCGTCACTTAAAAAAGCGGGAAAGTTCGAAAATGTCTAGTGACGTCACGCATCCAGTTTTTGCCGCTTTTTTCTAACCGCCAAACTATAACCATAGACAAAAAGTTTTTTTGTCACTATAGGGGCTACCAACATTACAATGAGCTGAGTCAGAAGATTTTTTTTTGACTACCAACATCACGGGGCATCTTTGACCAACATTACGGACAATAAGACAGCAAGTGTATGATTCACGGCTCTCGCACACGCCTGATGCGATTGAGCAATATTATATTTGCGCGATGAACCTCCTTGACCCCGGCTGACTGCAGTGTGGCCTGTTTTTGGCATTACGTCATCATAGGTCACTATCCCTAGTCCGCCATTTTTTTTTGCTCATGAAATGCTTGGCACGTCGCCATCCTTAGTTGAAGTTTTTGAAGTTTTATTTCGTGAGGTTAATGGCGTTGTCTATTTTAAAAGATGAACTAATGATACAAATAATCATAACCAGATTTACAATTGTCGTCTTTATTTACATTTGAAGAGTTTTGAGTGGTACAGATGTAAGAAATTTTCCATTTGTCATGGCAATTTGTGGTTCGAAAGGGAGGGTATTTGTTAAAAAGAGATGGAATATTTTGCTGTATATTTAACAACCTAGGTACTACTAACCTAACCTAATAAATTAACTACAGGTAATATAAGGAAAAATATGGATTGAATTTTGCCAACGTATGCGATATTTATTTGATTATTTCTACGGTTTGCCTGCAAGTAATTGTTACATTATTTTTAAAGTCAGTGATACTTTCGTATTCAGGTATATGATTGTAGATTTATTAACCGAATTCAATTTTAAGAAGGAGGAAGTTACGCATTCGGTAGTGGTTATTTTTTAACGTAGATTGTAGACCTGGATCGTAATGTTATTTAACTTCTAGTCATTCAAGGACGGTCTTCTCAAACGATCCAATTAAAAATTCAAATTCCGAATTCGCGTTCTTTTTTACTTCAAACGTCAAGAAAAACAATCCACGATCGGCGAAAAGGTTCTTGAAAGGTGCGCATTTGGATGACAAACATTTCTGATGTGATAACGCGCGCCGCGTCTATTTTGAAGCTGAACCCGATCGGGCGTTCGCGGGGTTGTTGAACTGGAATAATTCGGCAAACAACATTACAGCGCTTGTTAGTCTTAACGATATCATACGAGTCTCGCGTGCCGATTATAAAATACCTAACGCGGCAATTGCTTTACTTTTTTAAATGGTTTTTTAATATGGTTTTTAATTAGCAAACCACAGACAAAATTTTTGCTTTTTTTGGCGTTTGTTTGGATAACGTGGCAAATTTAATTGGTATTTAAAATTAATTTAAAATTAACCGATTACAATTCGTAATACGTAATCTGGTGTTTACGCGAAACGGCATGCGGAGATGTCTGTGTGCGTTTAGATGTGTGCTGTTGTACGTAGCGCGATGAAATAAAATATGTCCGGTCAACGAACCCGCGGTGCCGTAAAAATCGCGATACTGTCCGAAATTTCGACGGAAAATTAAATATAGACGCTTATCACAACGCCAACGCTTTAAGTTTGTTAAAAAACGTCTCTTAAGTTGCTTTTATGTAAGACTTGTCTTTGCTATAAAAAAAAAATTAAACACATTAATGCTCTGTGGTCTGTATATTTAAAAAAATAATTTTGTCCGATTAATCTATCATAATTTTTTATAATCCTTTTAAGCAAGACCTAATAAATATTCAAACTCCTAATCCTAACTCTATGTCAGTACCTATATTTTTTTTAAAGTTTGTTGACCAATCAAAATCTTCGGCGGTTTTCGGTGCAGCTCGGAATGGCATCGGAACAGCTGGGCTGTCATTGAACCCGACATATTCACGAGCAGGGCACGCGGAAATGAGTTCGATTAAAAACGCGGTAGTCTATGGTTTTTGGTGACGCGGAAGTGTTTTGTAAGATTTCCCGGGAAAACATTGCAGGTATTTTACCTATATGTAATTTATTTTAAAATTTTGGTGGGCGGAATGTTTTATTTCGTAATTTTGCGGAAATGCTTTTCTGTAGGTTTCTTCTTGTAGGCATACATCAATCTAAGAATAATTTTAAATTGAACTTTGTTTATATAATAAACAATATCTGTATCTAAACCTCTTTAAATACAGTAAATTTTCTTTGGTAGATTCATAATATCTCAAAATGTTGGCTAAAGTTCATAGTACCTAAACAAAAAATAAACAGAAAGTATAGCTATATAATAAGTATGTAAATCTAAAACAATACAATGTAAAACACGCAAAACACCGGCAGAGTCAAAGTGGTAATAAAAACGTCACGGTGGGTCGGTTCAGCAAGGAAACCTCATTTGGTAATTACCTTCAAGCGAGAAAAAAAGAAAAGCGTAAACGGAACACCTTAACCTAAAACTTACTATGTAAAGAAAAATCTAGACAGACTAAATGTTACAAAATCTTTTCAAGAATAAAAATATACAATCAGGAAGTAACAGATTTTAAGCAGAATCTAATAAGATTGAAATCTAGAAACTAGGAAGTATACTTACATTGCATTCCTTCGCAGGTGACGGAACCCATTTCCGGCCCTAGTGCCGAAACCTTCTTTTTCTGCACGACGATGTCTCTTCCGGACTGGATCCTGTCCAAATCCTCCGCCGCCCGCAGCACATTTTGGGGGATTAGTAAATTTCTGTGGGGTCTAGCCCGATCATGATGCTCTAATACTGTCCAGTGGGGTCGAGGATCTTGTTTAGTACTGGCCGGTAGGATCAAGGACAGCCATTTTTTTTAATAAAGTCCAGTTGGGTCCAAAGAAAGTATATCCATGTCACTACACTCGCGGTACGCGTTGGTGGCGCGGGAGTCGGCCGGGCAGTGCGGCGGTGCGCGAGCGCTCGCTTATATGAGCGGAGCGGATGGTGCGCCATCTGTGGGCGGATGGTTGCGGAGTTTTCCAGACGGCGTTTTCCGCGCGGTGACCGTAACTATCGGGGTAAAGATGAATGGTACATAGACAAATGCTAAATAAAAAAAAAAAAATGTATTCATATTATTCATATTCATATTCATTTTATTTGTATTAATCATACATTGTGTCAGTCATCAGTGTTATAATTAGGTACCTATTAGGTTGACGGAAGCTACGAAAATTCACGTGACAATTTCCATAAAATCTTGTCATCTTGGCTAGGCTTGGCTAAGCAAAATTTGGTGACAACACCATAAAGCCAATGTTGAGATGATATGAAATTTGTAATAGGACTTAAAATTATTGAGTCGTAATATTTATTTTAGGTGTTTTTCTTTTAATACTGATCTTCTTTTGATTTTTTTAAGGGTTAAAAGACCTCAATAATGAAGTAAGTATACTGAAATAATAACTTAGTCTTCCTTAAGTAACATGTTAGTGTAATTGTCATGACTGTTTAAGTGTGTACACTGTTATGTCATGTTTTTAATATGCTTATTAAATCAGACTGACATTTTATAGATGACTCTAAAATATATGACTATATGACTATTTGCTGATTATTAAGCGCAAGTTCAGTAAGTATAGTGTTTTATCCATTCAAGTTATGTTCACCTGTTTTGCATTATGTCATTTTTAAAATGACATAAAATTTTATGTCATAATAGTTTAAAATCCATATTTGGTAGGGTAACTGCTTCGAGCAACACCGGCTTCCGACACGTCGGAGCTAACTGTAATATTTTTGAAATAAAAAAAAAACTTTATTTATGCATTTGTTTTATTTTAAGTATTACCTATAATTTAATCTAAATTTTAATATCTTTCTTTATTTTGTTACGTACTTTATTTGTGTTGAAAAAATATTTTTTAAATGCATAATTCTCAAAATTAAATGTCATGCTTGACTCAGAGTCACGTAGTATGAAATCCCATTTAGAGTTCCCCTTTACCTAGTTGTCATGTCTATTATTGCACATTTGACGTGGAAAACACGAGTGAAACATGTTCCTCTCTGTCACCATCAGATATATCGGAGCGGCCAAGGTGCTCAAAGATATCTAAACAAGCACTTTAACGTCTTGATACTTTGGCCGCTCCGATATATATGATATATTGATGTGTCAGTTCAAGAAAACGTACCTAATTAAGTAGAACAGTCGACGTCAAAGATATGTTTACACTTTTGCACCTTATTCCCTTGTAATAAGGCGACAAATGTAAACATATCTTTGACGTCGACTGTACATACATAATTAATATTCAGCTCAGATTCGTACATACAAATTTGAGCTACTGTACTATACAGTATGTGTCTGACCATGGGGCTTTAATTCCAGGGCTTGATTTTACTCGCTATACTGAGCTACGTTTACTATGGGATCAACCCTAAAATCGGGGATTTTTTTTTGCCTTTTCCATAGAAAACGTAGACATCTGGTCAGCCAAAATGTATGAAAAAGTAAAAATTTTTTCGGGATTTCGGGGTTGGTGCCATAATAAAAGTAGCTCAGATTAGCGAGTAGAATCGCGCCCTGAATTTGAAGCCCCATGGTCAGCAACACTCTGTATTTTGAAAAAAAAAATCGCCAAAAAGAACCAGTGGAATTTGATACCATCTAAATATGTATATTTATTAGTAATGTTGATGTCAACTGACAAATCTATTGTGAATAGCAGAGTTGAACTTCGGACTTCGTGAATCAGAAGACGGTGACCTCAAAACGTCACGATATGTCACGCTTTTATACGCACTGTCTTAGTTTAGTTAAAGGCTCCGTCACACAGGCGCTTTTTGCGGGCGGCGTGTGAGCGGGGCGGCCGCTTTTACATATAAAACGCTCACGCCGCGCTCATGGCCCGCCTGGAAAACGCGGCTGTGTGACTGAACCTTTAGAGGAAAAAGGGGAAATATTCCGAGAAGACATAGACGGTATTCTTTTAGGATCAGATGACGACAGCTTTAGCCTATGATGATGATGATGATGATAACCTAACCATGAGAATACTGGCCATGTCACAGAATAAATAATAGTCCTACCATACCATACAGAAAGGAGACTTCCTACAAAATAAAAGTTTGACAGCGGTTCAGGGTCGATTCATGCTGTCCTTTTCTAATAGCACTATCCTTTTCGGCTATTCAGGGTCAAAATTCAAGCCATTATCTGTGGTCGTGCACGCAACAAAGGGACATCAAGTTGTGCCAACCCTAATTGCTCGGCATGCTGAGCCGAACAGAGCCGAGTTTGCCCGAAGGGAGGAGTTTCGCACCCCTGGCCGACTTTCAATCCGGAAGTCGCGGGTTCAAACCCTGGCTCGTAATGAGGTTTTCGGAACTTATGTACGGAATATCACCTACATACTACCTACATATGTGAAGAAGTCCAAAGGTGTATGTGAAGTCCCCAACCCGCATTGGGCCAGCGTGGGGACTATAACCCAAACGCTCCCGTGATTAAGAGGAGGTCTGTGCCCAGCAGTGGGACATATTTATATAGGATAAATTATTTGTTTATTTTATTTACATATGAACTTATATGCACTTTTGCCCTGTTAATTTGTTTCAAAATTTAGTTTCTTGATGTTTTGCTTTGTAAATTTTTGTTAAAATGTAGTTTCTCGATGCAACTGTAATGCCGTGTAAAATAAATGTGTCAATAAATAAATGACGAACTGCCGTATTCTAACTTCAAGATATTCACAAGAGACGACACGTATTAGATCCATTCTAGATACGTTATAGTTTAGATATCAACTAGTTCTCTTTTGCAGCGCAATTCGGGCAACCAATGTCACTTTTACGTTAGATAGAGTAAGATATCTATTAGATGTGAATTGGATCTCTAAGTCATATCCTGTGGAAATCGTTCAAGAGTATCCCCAGAATCGCGCAAATGTCAAATTTGGCAGGTTAGATCTTAAACATATCGTTATCGTATCTTGGTGATGTCTAAAAGATATCTAATAGATGTCTATTTCAAAATCCGAATCGGGCCCGAAGGCTGTAGTGGCAAGCGAAGGCTTGACTACGTGATCGTCTGCCGTACTAAAGAGTTCAACGCGCGTGCACTTCGCGCGTCGAGAAATGAAATGAAAATCTTTATTTCAGGCAACTATAGTTCCTTTTTTAGCATTAGAAATAAGGTAAACAATCTTGATGTGTCTTTTAATTGAAAAACACATTTTAAAAATAAGTCACGGCAAATATGTAACAATCATGAATCTAATACGATCATTTATATCCTTCTGCTTTCATAAGTAATAGTTATTGATTTTTAAAAAGCGTTTTTCAATTAAAAGACATGTCAAGATCGCTTAACTTCTTGCAAATTCTTTCTAATGCTAAAAAAACGAACTATAGTGGCCCATACATAAATAAATACATAAATGACGCCTTGGAGCCTACTTCATCAATAGTTCGTGTTTTTTAGCATTACATAGAAAGAGACTACGCGATTTTGACGTGTCTTTACATTGAAAAACACTTTTTAAAAATCAGTAACTATTACTCATGAAATCAAAAGAGTGTAAATCAACGTACTCGTATATGATTCATAATTGTTACATAGATGGATAGATAAAATCTTTTCACATATTTGCCGTGATTTATTTTTCAAAAGTGTTTTTCAATAAAAAGACACGTTTGTTTACCTACCTTTTTTCTAATGCTAAATAAAACGAACTAGGTATAGTCAGTTCTCATTCTTGTTTAAAACATTAAATGCCCATTAATTTTTTATAGTTTTTTTTTATATCGTTTAATATACTTTATGTATTATTCCTAAGTAAAGAGGTCCACTGATTAACAACAAAGTTATTTTTAAAAGTCGCTGAGCAAGTGTTGGTCAGTATGAGGAGTACAGCCTACAGTTTAATTTTTTGCTCATATTACAAGTATATATTCCGGTACACCACACCCGGTATATATTCCGTCGTTTAAAATAAGTAAGTACTATATAATATGTAGTTAGTCATGTCCTTTTATGACCCCTTTATAAAAATGTGAAAAGATATTTAATATAAAGAGAAAATAAAGTAATTCTAAGCGTTAACTATAAGTGAACATTAACAACACAGAGCACCGCTGGTATAAAATCATAATTACTGGACGGTAAATAAAATAAATACTTAATTGAACACTAATTAGTAATTGATATTATACGACCACGCGGCGGGAAAACTGAATGTGAAAGAATTGTACTGTTACCATCGGTTTGTGATTTTGTTGGACATAAGAACAATTTTTTTATAATGCAATGTAACGTATGTTTATATAGATTTTTTTCATATGTACAGTAGTCGATCGCTGTAGCAATCAGTAATTCGATTTATCATCGGCCGACTGTAAAAAATACATTTATCTAAGTATGCCTCAAGGGCCCTTTCACATTACTCCCCATATAATGATAATGACATGAAAAATACATAACAATACAAGAATACAATAGCTAATACCTGGATAAAAATTACATTGAAATAATCACAACATTCCTAAATAATTAGTACAACATGACAGAGATGTTAGTCTCTAATGGGGCCCACTGATTAACAGCCCGCCGGACAGTTGTTCGGAACTGTCAAAATTTTGTTCTAACTGACAGGCCGATACCGTCAGGCGGCCGGTTAATCAGTGGGCCCCTTAATTGGTGACCGAAGAGATGGCGGCTTCCTTGCACAACGTATCAGTATTGCGATACAGAGAGGAAATGCTGCCAGCATCCTTGGTACAGTGCCTTAAGGGGTTTATTTTAGATTTAAGCTAGTTTAGTTTAGTAGTACCACTAAATATATCTTTTATGTGCATACATTTTTTTAGGGTCTCTAATACGGTTAAATTGATTTTAGAAATGCAAAAGGTCCCTAGTGCCAGAGAAAATACTAATACAGCTTTTTTTTTCTAGTCACAGTTACATTCAGAAAGATAGACCAGGACTTGTCCTACAGTCCAATTTCAACATGGCCACCCTACCAGCAGCCATCGTCCGAGAGCAGCTTCCTTTTCCCTGTTAAGCGAAAACTGCTTTTCTGACACACACATGCGCATTTTCTGCTGCACACATACACAGCGATGTGCATTTTCTCGCACACATGCGCCGGCGCCGCGAGTCCGGATACACTGCGTTTGTGAATTCTAATTAAAAAGGTACAGTCAGCAGTTTTTATTTATTGACAGCAAACAGATTGTCAAGAAATGAAAACCGGACAAGTGCGAGTCGGACTCGCCCAGCGTGGGTTCCGTACTTTTTTTGTTGTTATAGCGGCAACAGATATCATCTGTGAAAATTTCAATTGTCTATCACATGTATGAGATACAGTCGGTGACAGACAAACGGACAGACGGACAAATGGACAGGCGGACAGACGGACAGATGAAGAGACGGACAGTGGAGTCATGTTTGGTAATGGGTATTGGGTATGGAACCCTAAAAAAAAGATTCCGACGAATTGAGAACCTTTCTTTAAGGCGGTTAAAAAGTGGCCAAATATTTTTATCACCTGCGGTTTTGGTTTGCGTAAATAAATTGGACTGATTAAAAATATTGAATTGACGTGCCGTCGGTAAGTTTAGAAAAAAATAGAAAATTTCCATTTCTAATAAAAGAAAAGAGGAAAACTACCAATAACATATCTGTAAGGTTTGAATGCCACTCGTGAACAATTTATGTAACCACATAACCGCTGCAACCAGCTTTTCCCTATAAAAGAGCCATTTTACGGCTAGAAAGTTGAAACTTGAACTAAAACTTCATCCAGCTAAAATGAGGTTATTTATGAAAACCGCTAAAATAGATCTAGAAACGATATGGATTAGTTGTGTTACACGCCTATTCGGGAAACGAGATAATCACAAGATCTAGAGACGATATAGAGATCAACTAGATTTACATTAGATATCGACTAGATATCTAAGTCATCTTCTTCTTCAATTTAAGAGGTATCCTCTTGTCGGTGGAGTATTTTCCATTTCTCCCTCTCATAAGCCATAGCTTTGACCTCTTGATACGACACGACGCCCGCTATTTCTTTTATTTGGTCTATATAGCTACGTCTTGGTCTGCCCCTGCCTCTCTTTCCTTCTATCTTGCCTTCTATGATGGTTTTAAAGAAGTTGTCGTGCCGTAACAAATGTCCAATCATTTTTCCCCGTCTGTTGTTGATGGTGTTCAATATCATCCTCTTCTCTTTCACTCTTCGTAATACCTCTTCGTTCGTTATCTTCTCCGTCCATTTTATACCTTCCATACGTCTCCAACACCACATTTCGAAAGCTTCCAGTCTTTTTCGGTCTCTCTGAGTCATAGTCCACGTTTCACTACCATAAAGTGCGATACTCCAAATATACACCTTAATCATCAACTTTTTGCTCTTACATGACAAACTAGATCTTAAGAGTTGCTTCTTCTGGTTAAACGCCTTTTTTGCCATGGCTATCCGTGTAACAATTTCTGGCGTACATCTGGAGTTCTTTGTAATTAAACTACCTAAATATTTAAAACAATCCACATTTTGTATGGGTATATTTTTGATCACTATTGGTGTATGCTGCCTATTGCATTTTGTAGTGGTAAGCGTTTTTGTTTTTTTGCAGTTGATACTCAAACCTAATTCATTAAATATTGTATCCATTGTTGATATTAGTTCTATTAGTTTATCTGTTGTTTCTGCAAATGCTGCGATATCGTCTGCGAACCGGATAAAGTGAATTGTTTCCCCATTAATTTTGACCCCACCCTTGTCAGCTTCTTTAATTTTCTTAATTGCGTACTCTATATATATGTTAAATAAGGTAAACGGCCCCAAGTTCGTGTTAGTACGTTATTTCGTTAGTTTTTTTTCTGGCGCAAATAATAAGGAATTCAAATATCTTTTATTCAAATTATACATATGAAAAAAATCTGTATTATTTAATCTCTTCGATAAAATGATAACCAATATTTTAGTGATTAAACTAAGAGTAATACGACGGTCGAAACTGTTAGACGGCCGCGAATAGCTGTGTTGTATGCGTGCACTTTTTTTAGGCGTAAGGTGCGCGCTCTCACTTGTTAAGCTTATAGGAAGGAAAAGCTAAACCCATTCGAATAAAAGTTTTTGGGAGTGTTTCTGTGGGTTCCTTAGTAATTGATTTGATAAGAAAAAAGATTGAATATATGCATAGAAATAACTTAAAATTGCAATAAATCGACTCACGAAATAGCGGTCATTTTATCTTACGTGTGTCTCCTATTTCGTGCCACTAACGAATCAAGGATTTTCTAGATACATTTTGAGTGCTTGTTTTTAAATATAACAACAAAGATAATTAAAAAAATAAATTAGAAAACAATTAATGTATTTCATGAAGTTTCGTATGAGCGAAATTCGGTATATGTTTTTTTCACTAGAATTCTCATAAAACGAGTTTGAATGTGACCCGAGTTAAAAATTTTAATGTATGTTCCACGTATATTCTCATATAAACTACTAGCACAATTTTATTTATTATTCAAATTGGATTTATTTTTGTGTATGTTTATTTTTAACGTATAAGATAGTAAATTATTTTTTGTAAATAATTATTATTTTTAATTATTTTTTATTTTTTTAATTTTATTTTTTTATTTTTTATTTAAATTAAATAGTTTGACTTTTAATCAAGTATTAAAGTACCCATATGGTTTACCTAAATCTTAATTCAACCATTAAAGTCGACGAGTACAAAAAACTTTAAGCTAGCTCTCAATTTAACATTTTTTTTTATTATTATTTTTAATTTGATCTTACAATTATTCGTAAGTAGGTAAGACCGTTAAATATGTAAACTGATTATCAGCAAATTATCAATTTATCACCAATTACTCTAAGAAAACTTTATGCCGAAACAGGGGACACGAATTCACGAATTTAGGAGCTGACCTAAATTTGTATCACGAAATGGGAGCCAAATAAGAGGTTCACGAAAAAATTCATATATAAAAAAGTTTCAACTAAAACCCTACAGTTTATACATTAAATTATTAACAAAGAACTAATATAACATATTTAAAAGCTTTCAAGGTATTTATATCCTTAGTAATATTAAAAAAAAATACACAAACTCTCAACTCACTCTCAAGAGCCTTAACCTGCCGAAACAGGGGCCCTTTACCTTATTAGTGGTGAAAGTGGGCACCCTTGTCTGACACCTTGCCTGATTCTTGCACTCCTGTTTTCCTCTCCAATCTCCACCCATGCTTCTTGCTCCTTGTACAGTTGGTAAATAACTCTCCTATCTCTAAAATCTAGTCCGGCTTCTTTCAAAATACTCAACATTTGCCTCCAGTTGATCTAAGTCATAACTTGTCGAAATCGTTCAAGAGGACCTCCAGAATCGCGGAAACGTCAAATTTGACATATCTATCTTACAAATATCTTTAAATTATCCATATCGTAACTTGTTGAGGTCTAGTAGAGATCTAATTCATTTTCAGAATCGAGCCGTTGGTGTCAAAAGTGACGTTTTTGTTTGAAGGATCGTCACACTTGACATTGATATCTAATCCATATCGTTTCTAGATCTATTAATTGACGTATCTTAATGTTCGAATCGGGCCGACTATCCTTTCAGCTCAGTCTCTAGGAATGTTCAGTCAACGGTAAAAATATGGGTGTAGACAACTTACTCAAAAATATGTCCCATAGTTCTTAATTCACTGACATAAGAGTTCTTCTTCTTCTTCCTCGCGTTATCCCGGCATTTCGCCACGGCTCATGAGAGCCTGGGGTCCGCTTGACAACTAATCCCGTGATTTGACGTAGGCACTAGTTTTTACGAAAGCGACTGCCATCTGACCTTCCAACCCAGAGGGTAAACTAGGCCTTATTGGGATAACACTGACATAAGAGTTATGGGACATATTTTTGAAATGATTTGTACACCCATATTTTTACCGTTGACTGTTCCATCCTGTTAATCCTGTATAAGTTATACATCGTTATGATCTACTTTACACTCGATAAAAATGCCATGCTCACATTTACCTACATTTTCTATCCGAATAAGTATAGCAGCCATTAGCCAACCAATTGTCCACTTTATGTTGATAATTTTAAGGTTAATATTGCAATAGTACATTGTCAAGTTTCCAGAAGTTTCGTTGCAGCTGCTGCGTACACGCAATAAACAAAATGTCCGACCAAAAATGTGGTAAATGAAAAAAAAGTCTAGGAGGCCAATTCGAACCTACATTTTGTAATCAAAATGATGTCATTTTATCGTCATTCACCGTCTCGCTCGTGAACTCGTGATAGTACATAAACAAGTACGAGCGAATTAATGCTTGAATGATAACAAAATGACATCATTTTTATATCAAAATGTAAGAATATCGAATTAGCCTCCAGGGAGCAGTGGAAGGCTCTTTCTAACAAATGGAATTGAAAAGAGATTTCCGCTAGTATTCCAATAGCTTACCAAACATGACTCCAAATTTCCGTCTTACTGATGCCCATATGTCATGACCAAAAATGTCACGCACACGCCACCATGGGTATGCAAGGCCAGTATAGTACTTAACATAGTTGAAAGCATCAAGTAACAGTACTAATTAATAATAAATGTATAATTATGTACTAAAACGAAGCTGGGGCGATCACTAGTATTAGGGAAAAGTATCTATAATTTATTTTATCGATGTCGGAACAATACGTCATTAAATTTTGGGCCCTAGAATCCGATGTCCGCATGGTACAGTCGCCATGAGATATATCGGAGCGGCCAAGGCGCTCACAAGTATCTGAACACGCCTCTATTGTCAGGGCGTTAGAGTGCGTGTTCAGATATTGTGAACACCTTGGCCTCCCCGATATATCTGATGGCGACGGCTGGATAGTTTCAGCGCACAACTCACTCTTGATTGCTATTGGACCCACTTAGGTAAAGCATAAGTCATGTCACTAGTTACATCAGCTTAAAGTACAACTTTGCTTGGCCCATCAACTAATTATCGTGGTAACCACAATCGTACTTCTAAAATGTCGTAAGTGTATATAGTCTGTATAGAGATATAAGACGTTATTGTGGTTACAGTTCTAGTCAAAGTAGGTTAGCGCAAGAAAGCGCAGACAGGCGGCCTGGGGCTTATTCTAATGGGTTTCTTTTAACTCAGTATATACTAATAACTACACTACAGGAATAATGCAATATACTTACCTAGATATGCTATGCAAGTATGCATGAGTTTAATAAGATATTTTTGAGGAACAGGGGATTCGTCTTCATGGAATCCAGTGATTAGCAAATGTGAGGGTGAAAAAGTTTGTGGCAAAAATTTAATTTTTGCTACAAGTTTTTATCGCTGACTGTACTTTTCTTACGACAGACAACTAATTCTCATCGAGACAATTCTAAAAACCCCTAACACAATTAGGTTGTGTTGTTTCATCACAGAGTTCCTATGGCCACCTCCTGTCTCCATCAGATCGGCTCGATGGTACCATAATATTGCATTGTCATCCGATTTATACATGCATGCAAAATTTCAGCTCAATCGGAAACCGGGAAGTGGATCAAAATTAACTTGCAAGATTTGATTACAGACCGATAGACAACGGGACAGGTGAAACTAAATAAAAGCTTGTAATTATGACTTTAATAAGAATTCAACAAAGTTTTCATTGAGATGTCTCGAACTGGACTGGAAGTTTTCAGTGGCGTCGAATTCTCCTTAAAATTGAATAATTTGTATTAACTCTTGTATTGTTTACTGTATTAATTATTGTGCTTGGATCACAGAATAAATAATAGTACTACGGTACAGAAAGGAAACTTCCGACAAAACCGAAGTTTGACAGCGGTTCAAGGTCGACACATGCTGTCCCTTTATATATGGCACTATCCCTTTCGGCTATTTAGGGTTGTCAAAATTCAAGCCATTAATCTGTGGACGTGCACGCAAAGGGAGGTCAAGTTATATCAACCTTAATAATTGCTCGGAGCAATGCTGTGCCGAACGGAGCCGAGTTTGCCCGAAGGGAGGAGTTTCGCACTCCTGCTTGTACTCGATTCGCGCATGCGCCCCATCCACCTGCGCCTGCGCATTGTAATGTCGCGCGTTTACATTTCATTCACGCTCAACGTCAATCACCCTTATCTTACTTTACAAAGTTAATTAATTAATTAATTAAACGTATTTGTCTAAATAGAGATTGCACGATGAAAATATTACATTATAGCACACGAAGCACCGCCTCCATACAATCGAAGTGAAAATACCCGAAAGTTTGGCATGGGCTGGCTTAAAATGGGATCACATACCATTTTAGTGTATCTGGACTTATTTTTATGAATAGGTACAGTCAAGTGTAAAAATATGGGTGCGTATAACTTCTCAAAAATATGTCCCCAAGTTCTTAATTCGCTGAGATAAGAGCTATGGGACATATTTTTGAGTATGATATGTGCACCCATATTTTTACACTTACAACACATACAACTCTATATTACTACAGAATAACCTATCAATATGTACATTTTTTAATCAACTTCGGAAAACACAGGTGCTGGCGAAAACCATAAAATGTTAGCATGTTAGATTTTACGAACTGTTTAGCGAACTTCTTATTTTATTAAAGATTATTTAATTTATGTACAAGTCTGAAGCACCTCCCATTTACCGATTTTCCCAAAGAAAATATCATTCTGCAATCAACGTCCATAAATTAACCAAAATTATACATTTAAGCAAACAATTGATTTCACTGCGAACAAGTTTGTATAAAAGAAAGTGGTCGTGAACCCGGCCCGTCGCGTCTTTCGCGGGCGAGCATTGCCAATTTAAATATCACCCACCACTTCCAAACTTGGTGGGTGTGCCTGGCTTCTGAATCTCGCCGGGTTGCATACAGCCTAAATTAGAAATGTCAAAGTCAATGACCTGCGGCAGTATTGGGTTTTCGCGACCGCGGTGAAAGGTTGAGAAATCGGCTTTCCGGATGAAAACTCCGATGTGTGATTTGGAGAAAATGTGATCATAAAAATACGAGATAGATTTTATAATCCGACAATACAACATTGACAGTTAAATAAACCAGATTGTTAAAACGATTCAAAATTAAACTACATACCGTGTAACTAACTTAAAGGAGAACTAGACTGACGTTGTAGGTAGGTATTCAGAACTTGTAGCAATTAGTAGCAGTGGCCTATGGACAATCTGCCGTATTTAAACTTCAAGATATTCACAAGAGACGACACCTTCTCGCAGTGTTGCCAACTCGGATTTTGAAAAAATGCTAGACTAATGTCTAGATTATGCCAAAATTATGCCAAAGATTTTTGAAACACCTATGCTAAAAATATTCTAAAATATCACTTGAAATTAGACACTTAAAACAGATACTTTTTTCAAATTTACCGCCTTTTTCTACTGACAAGATCTGCTTGACCAACTTGATATAGTCCGTTGACGTCCATCCGTCCACAAAAGTCAAAATTCATATGAGAATATGAACCACATAAGGCGATGGCGCATATTGTTGCTGCCAAGTTGGTACAAACTTGGCTTAGACTAAATTATGCTAAAAAATATGCCAGATGATAAATGGAAAATTTTGGTGCCAAAGCGAGTGAAAATATGCCAGATCTGGCATCATTTATGCCAAGTTGGCAACACTGCCTTCTCGTAATACTAGATCCATTCTAGATACGTTATAGTTTAAATATCAACTAGTTCTCTTTTGCAGCGCAATTCGGGCAACCAATGTCACTTTTACGTTAGATAGAGTAAGTATATATATATTAGATGTGAATTGGATCTCTAAGTCATCCTGTGGAAATCGTTCAAGACTATCTCCAGAATCGCGCAAATGTCAAATTTGACAGGTTAGATCTTAAACATATCGTTATCGTATCTTGGTGATGTCTAAAAGATATCTAATAGATGTCTATTTCAAAATCCGAATCGGGCCCAATATATCGATATAGGAACTCCCTACCTGTCATTAAATCTTGCCCCCTAAAATCCGATGTCAAAGTCGTTCGGTCTCTCTAACAGGGACTGAAAATCTGAATGGCATTTTTTTATTTGGCCTGTCTGTCTGTCATCTTTTTAGTTGAGGCTTTTTTAGGTACTTCTTTGTATACATTACTTACTTAATGGCGCAGCGACCCATAATGTGTCTTGCCGACACGAGTACACGCCAGTTGTCTTGATCCTGTGCCATCCTCCGCCAGTTATCGGCATGGAGATCGCGCAAGTCCGCTTCAACAGCGCCCCAGCGGTATAAATTAGGTACCTGCCTACATATTAAAAAAGTGTACCTGTCATTAACAATACAATTATATCCTCGTAAGTCCCCGTGTACTTGTACAAATACAAATTAAATACGAGTTTTGAACTCATATAGAAACAAAAGAAAGTTCCAAATTCAACACATAAAAATTGCCCTGGGTCTTACGAGGCTATATTCAAATGTACTCAACGAAATGTATTTAATTGAGTATATCATATTGTCAAGCAATTAGACGACCGCAAACGCTAATTATTTCACAGGGTTTCCCATAACTGCTAACTGCGACAAACTCGTATCTTTCCACGCAACCTATTCACACAATCTATCTTAGCCCTTTGAAACAAAGTTTAAATTGCCTTGAATGGTAGTCGATGCATACAATGTAGGTAAATCTAAGGCAAGATCCTTGTATCGGCCAGTCTAAATCCTTTACTCTGTATCCGTTAGTGATACCGGGTTAGGTAATTCCTAGGATTTAGTAATATATTTAGTGCCTAGATGTAGTCATATACAAGCTTGCCATTTTACTACATATTGAAAGGTGGGTAATGTCCCTATTTTAATTTAAGTTTCAAACATTATGTGTTATCAAAAAGTACAGTCAGTAAAACTATAGTATTAGCTAAGCACCCCGTGCATACAAATTTGTATTTGTGTTTGTGTTTGTAGCTTTGCTGTCTGTATGATTGATGATCTAAATATATAAGATCCATTTAAATTTAATTTAGTTCTTTTGTTCCACTAAGCGTGCCTGAAAATACCCCCTGCAGCCTGCATGCTTTGTGCTTTTTAGTTAAAAAGTACTTTTTACTTTATTGTTCATATGAATGTAAAGATTTTTTTAATTTTACTTGACGTAAATTTATAAAAGAATATCTTTTTTTCTTTATTTTAATACGTTGTCTTAAATACATTATTAGACGTTTGTAAGGATATACCGTCATGTGGTAAATTAGATACATTATAAATATTTTACTAATCTTACAAAGGTACCCGTGGTCATTATAATACTATGTTAAATAAAATTTAGTCATAAAATTTATAAAAAATCGAAATACGCACAAGTTAAAAAAAATAAGTAAGTATAAATTTATGATGAATGAAGAGATACCTTTCTGTGTGCAGATATAGCATAACTACGTTCATTCATCATCATCATCATCCTGGCGTCAATCCCGGCTGTGCCCCCGCGCGGGGCGCGAGGACCCGGGGTCCGCCTTCCGACTCCTTCGTGACCACTTTGCCCGATCTTCGGCATCCCTGGTAGTGAGTCCGTTGGCACGCATGTCCTCCTTGACGACATCAAGCCATAACTACGTTCATTAATTAGGTAATATTATTTAAAATTTTCCTTTAAATAAGTAAATTATAAATGGCAAAGAATTTAACAAGAGACATACAACTAAGTTATAACAGGTGTGGTTAGTTTCTACATTAGTCTCAGTTTTATACCGTAGGACGATATAGGTAAGTACTATTTAATTTCATAATATAAGTAATTATATAAGAAAAGTATAATAATACTTACTTTACGACCATAAAAATGTGTTTTTCTGTTTATTCGCTTGAATATTGACATGTATGTATCTACTTACTTAATTTTTTCTACATCTGTAGACATAATACCTACTGACGCACTGTCTTTGTGTTATGGAATGCAGTAATTTAATGCATTTATCTACCTATTAGTTATTAATAACAGTTTATCACGTGTATTTTCTTAAATCAATGTTTTTTTTAGATTATTTATTAGATTTATTTTAAGTTAAAACTTAAATACTTACGAATTACAGCGACAAGTAGAATGTTTCGCTTCATCTTCTTGAAACTCGTCGTTTTATACCTTATCGTATCTGTCTGTTTTATATGTCGACGAAAAATAGACAGTTGTCTACTTTACATTTTAACAACGCACAAAAGTATTGTTTAATTTCCATATTCCTTAGGAAATGCGATTAGTTAGTTACCTTTAACCATCGTATTATTGATGTTACAGGCCAATGATTGACTTACCTTTGTGAGTAATTTGGTTATAACGCCGTCAGGGAAATAGCGACGTATTTTTACCAGCAACAAATTAGGCGTTAATTTATCATTGTATACAATTCATATCATTAAAATAAAAAAAAATTGTATAAAAATTAAATTTAAATTAGCTAATTTCTAAATACTTATGGTAAAAATATCTTACTATGAAGAAGTGTCTCTTATATTTTCGTGTTGATTCGTTTGAGGTTTAGATTGTTGGTTCAAGATCACCAAGATTTAACTGGTGTAGCCTTCTAGAGTTACGTTACTTGCAATCGGCTGATGCAATATTGTCATAGGATTGTAATGATTGTATAGATGTCTCAAAAAATAAAAAGTGTCTCTTTGTCTATGTAGATGTAATGTATATATACCTACAAGATGTCAATGCATATTTTAATTCTGTCTATGTGAAGTTCATTTGAGTTCTGAACACAACTACATTTAAATTTTATCTGACAGGTTCCAAAAATATGTTGACATATTTTTTTACTATAGGTACATATTGTTGAACAATTTTATCAGAGTCAAAGAAGAATAATTTGAATATAATACGCTTTGTTTGAGTTGAACGATTGTAAATTCATTATTAATAAAATATTGTAAAAAAAATATTTGTAGAAAAATCGACAACGTATTTTTGGTAATTGTCACTGTCAATGAAGAATAATTTGAAAATAATACGCTTTGTTTGAGTTAAACTGTTGTAATTTGAATTATTAATTAAATTTTGAAAAAAAATATTTGTCGAAAAATTTATAACGTATTTTTGGTATTGTCACTTTAAAAACAGGAGGGAAAGTAATGAAAAATTTGTATAAGTTTTACATAATATTTATTTAACAATTAATGTTTATTCAGCAACATTGAGCTAGAGTATTTAACTAACAGTCTCATTATTTTACAAGAGTATAAAATCACTGCCAAAAGTGAAAAAATGCAATCGGGTACATGAAATGCAAGAGGCGGCGAACATCGCAAAACGATCAAGTAACAAATTGACCTTCGCCGACATTTTAGAAACAAATAATACCGGTCTAAAGACTTAAAAACTAAATGGTGTTAGTCAATAAATAATCACTTATATTTAAGGTAACTTCAATAAATTAAACATAGTCTTGACATCAGACTAAAGGTCAAAATCGGGCAGGTTTTGCAGTCTTTGGTTAACTATATACATAGGTAATTACAATTTACTTCATCACTCGGAAAACAATTTCCTTCTTCTTCTGTTGTATGAGACTTTTTGTCTGCTTATAGATATGAGTTTATGTCTGACGGCATCGCAACAGCAACCTGACATCTTAAATGCCAAGCTAAAAATTGGGACACAAGAAAATGAGGCCCTAGTAAGTACCAGTGGGGTCCAAAATAGGAAGCACCATGTTGCTGATTATAACTGGCAAAAATTCAAATCTAACAATTATTTAATCCTAATCTACAGAGAAAACTAACCTAATACACATTAGTGGGATCTAGGATGATCATTTTGATAGATTTAACACTTATCACTAAAAAGTCTTATTTTTCAGTACACACCCGTGGGATCGAGGACAAACATTTTGTTGCACTAGGTCCTTGCACTAATTACTTCAATACACTCCCGTGGGGTCAAGCACGAACATTTTGAAGATTTTCTTGAACTTGTTAAATTGGATTTTAGTAGACACCGGTCGGGTCTAGCACGAACATTTTGAAGCACTTTTTTCTAAACGTAGATCTTCACAAAATTCAGTAAACTCCAGTGGGGTCCAGGACGAACATCTTGCAAATTTTAAATTTTTCAAAAACTTTGAAAATCTTCTTATTTTCGTTGAAAACGTGATTTTCGGCTGAAAATCAGTAGATGCCAGTGGGATCCAAAACTTTGATGTCCATGGTGATGATTTTTGAAGTTGGATTAGGGTGAATCGATCTTTTTTACGAGTGTCGTGGAGCGCGCGAGAGCGGAGCGGCGTGCGTTCAATGCGGAGAGCGTCTCACGACTGATGGAGTCTCAACACGTGCGCGCTATTTATACACCCATGCAGCGGCGCGCGCACTCGCGTATTTTTTTCGCGATTCGAATTTGGAAGCTTTCAGCCGGGTGGCACGCCCGCCCTAGCCTATTCGTTTTTTTTTCTGTAAAAAAGGAAGCATATTGGCCACACCTTGTGTGGATTGATATTGGGATAATATTGATATTTTTAAACATGCTTGATAAAGATATTCTATATTTTTTTCATAATCAATTTAGAACCCTCTTTATTGTAAAAGTCCGATTCTATCCGAAATAAAAATAAAATAAAATAAATGTACTGTGAATATTATATTTGGTAGGTATTATCCTTTATTTGACTGAATGTTTTCTTTGATTTTAAATTATTATATTAATAAATGTACATTTACCTTTCACATAATTTTTGTTTCACATTACTTTTTTTCGTATTTGTATTAATTAATTGAATTATAATTATAACATAAACATTATAAAGACGATATAAATAAAGATATGTATGTATTTTTTTAAGAAATTACGAATAGCAACAAGGCTTCCGTGAGACATAGACATACATATTTATTTACCTACAAATATTGATTATTGCCACCTATTGAGTACTTATTGTGCATCTGTCAATGTCAACATATGAACTATTATTTTCAAGTAAAAAAACTAGAATAATATGAAAGAAACACTATGTTCAAATATTAGATTAAGCTTTAAACCTCACCAATAAATTTAAGACGGAGCAGGAATTCTGTACAGAATCTCCCTCAAGACAGACATTTATTATATTTTTATAACATTTACTGTCTCCTCAATGTCCAATTGTTTACGTCAAAATAAAATGTTTTACATACAAAAAAACTAAGTACCTATATAAATAAATTAAAACAAAAATTTGGTAAAAATCGCATAAGTACTTTATTAGCAATACTTAAATAAAAACAACGCATCACTAGGTATCAAGTAATTCGCTAACGCAGCAAACGTGCCATTCTCCACATTCCATTAAAAACCAAGCTGTCTGTGCGTCACCGTAACGAGCTGTTAGCACACATTACACCTCACCTATAACTTGACACACTTAAAAAAATAATACCGATCATAGATATTTCAAGTTCAATCCATAATCATCCCTACCATCATACTCACAGAGCTTATTTTACTATACCGAACAGCTTGCACTTAATCGTTTTTGGTATTTTAAAAAATCGAATCAATTTGAAAATCGAACGCACTTCTTTGAAGCGGCTACTAGTTTAGTAACGGATCTGATAAACCTTGTAAGACCCAGGGCAATTTTGGCGCTTTTGAATTTGGAACTTTCTTTTATTCCTATATGAGTTTAAAACTCGAATTTAATTTGTACTTGTGCAAGTACACGGGGACTTACGAGGTTACGCCAATTTGTTAATTTACGCAGGTGTGAAGATTTTATTGACAATTACGGAAACGCAATTTTGTAACGCGATTCGTGCAATTTGCGGCAAATGACATCAGCTGTTCCGGTGTTATAATTAATAGCAAAAAGTTATAATTGTCATTAAAAAGCTAATACGATCGCCGCGCCGTATGTAGAGAACGAGCAATTTTTTATAACATTGCAGACGGAGGGTTAGATCTGATCTAGATGATTGAAAAATTGTGTCTATAAACCATCTACATATAATTATTTTGTTCATGTATGTTATTTATTTAAATAAAAAAATATTCTGAGTAATAATAAGTATTTGTGTCAGTGAATAAATAATTATGGAATAGTTTATGAAATTGCCTAGTTTCTTGTACTTTTTATTAATTTATTAGAACTTTTTAACTCAGGATTTAATGATTAAAAAAATAAAGCTTAAACATCACAAAATAATCCCTAAGGGTTTCATAAAATATTTAAGAATGATATAAATATATTTTCAAATACAAGTATGATGTAAGTCAACCACGAAACCACCATCATCTAATAGTCCAAAATCTCCCAACTATGTTTCAAAATTAATTCGAATACCTATCTTCGTTCAAGTGTAACCATTCTTTGAAGATCGCAGTTCTAAGGCAAAATATTTTTATAAATGGAAGAAACAATCAATAATAACTCGTGGTCCATAGTTGTAGTATTCGACTATGTTGGGTGGTTTTACAGTAGGTAGTCACCTGCAATAATATGTTACTCTCCCAAGGCCGCAGAAATATGTGACACGCACTTATGGCTCCACAAATAAGATCGTGTCAGATATATTTGCGGCCTCCGCTAAGTAACATATTACTGCAGGCGACTGTACTTATTCTCGCGTCATAGTTATGACGCCCATATTCCTTATTCCATATTAAACCATATAATTATTATAATAGCTAGTAACAGAATAAAACCTGGTTTCTGCTTCCCAGAACATTATCACACTATACCAATCCATTATTACCGTGTAGTATCAAAACCGCAATTAATTTGATTTTCATACAATTTACCTTATTCAGGAATTGGGCCAACTCTGAACAATTAACTGTATATATGTATATGTATGTCGTCAAACATATATGGTTGTTAATTTATTGGATTTCCCATAATATCACTAATTAGCTTTAAAGGATATTGATAATATAACTAGTGTGAATTACGTATAAGCATTTTTTAAATATATTCTAGTAGTAATAGTCTTGTGTGTACAGAATTAAAATAAATAACTTCTCACTCTAAAAAAAATATAAACAATTAAATTTAATATAATTAAAAAAAACTAATACTTACTAAAAAAAAATATATTAAAAAAAATTTTTTTTTCGTAGAAATATGCATTCTATGATATCCTTCTTTGATAGATTGAAAAACTAAAAATACCCAACATAAATAAAATATATAGTTTGATTATTAGTTTGTTTATTTTAGATTTAAGCTAGTTAATAATTTCGTTTAGTTATACCACTGTATATATATTGTATGTAAATAAATAATTTAAAAATCAAATATGTAGACATAGATTTCAAGTTTGATTTTGTTAAAATAATATAGCCTAATATATTATTGTGATCAAAAATATTAAGATTAACATCTTATAAATGCTTATTAGCAAACGTCGGACTATAGGGGGCAGTTTCAGGGCAAGGTAAGGTTTACAAAAAAATCTTAACTTACGAGTATTATAATGTACCTAGTATTTGTAACATAGTTAATTAAATTAGTTACCCATTATCATTTATTCATCTTTAATGTGTAAATACTCTTTAAAGTGTTGACTGATAGCCCACTGAAGTGGCCACTTAAAAAACAAATAAATAGCTGACATGCGTCATTATGACTGTTGTTCATACTTATATTTGTTGGTAGAGTGCCGTCTAATCAATAGAAAGATTTGCTTTATTTGTTAATTTGCATATCTATGTACTAGGTACCAAATACTAAGTACAAATACTCGAAAGTGAATTGATTGATTTGCGAACCTTACCTATCATTCTGACATGCCACGAAAATGCCCGCTGGAGTCCGACGTATGCTTATTAGTTCTTTAATGGCGACGCTGCATGAAATATTTATTTCATTCAGTTTCATGCGAAGTTTCAGTTTGTATGTATATGAATAAAATCTAGCAAAAGTTGTCCAAACAATACCTATACATAATATATTTGCCTGTTTTGCTGTCATCATCATCATAACTTAAGAGCTTTGCTCTTGTCGGTGGAGCAATCGCCAATCATTTTTTTCTTGTGCCAGTCTTTTAATTTCCACATACGACGCATTATTTTTTGTTTTGCTGTATGAGATTTTATTTGAAAGGGCAGTTTAGACTACTTACTTATACATAAGACCCTATTTTCATTAAATTCGAAATTATGTATATCACAAATCACAAAGTTAGTGGGAAATTTATTCAATAACAAAACTTATACAAACTATTATTAAAATTAAGTATAAACTAAATAAATTAAAACTAAAACTGATAAAATAAATAAATAAAACTTATCCACCTACCTTAGGTCCCCCAGATCTGTCCCCTGCGGAAGGGTGCCCATAAAGCTGGCTACATTCCCACGCTGAATAGCTATGCCTATTCTTTGGCCTAGGAATGAGCCAGCCCTAGGGTCACCCGTGGTGAAAATAAGTTTTTTAGTATTTCCCCAAATTATAGACATAAGGATATAATGGTCTTTCAGACTAAATGTTTCTGTATATTTTATAATTACGGGTTTAACTAAAACCATAAATTTAACGAAGTACTATGTTTCAATATCTTATCAAAGAGACTCCGCTAAATACCGAAGAAGGATTATTTATGATATTTACTACTAGCCATATCCAAAACACGGTTAATCCGGCCAAGAACCAAACAGACAACACAATCTAGCTTCTGGTTATCGAACTTAATCTCATAATCCTTTAAGGGAATACCGATAGAACAAATGTTAAAAATGGATAATGAGACAATCGCGTTTAATATAAATAGGATTAGAGTTGTAAAAGAGGTCTGGTCCTGACCAGCTCACCGAAAAGAACACAACAATTTGGGGCGATCGGAGAAACCAAAATGGCCGCGCGCTGTGCGGTTTAAGAGGAATTTCCTCCCGCGGACGCTTCGGCTGGGCTGTGGAATTAGCTCCCTGATATTTTCTTGAGGGGCATTCTGGGGTTCTTCAAAAAGGAGGGTACTATGGGATAAAGGGGTGATGGTGATAAAATTAAACTCATAATCTCAGAGAGATGGCAGTCGCTTTCGTAAAAACTAGTGCCTACGTCAAATCATGGGATTAGTTGTCAAGCGGACCCCAGGCTCCCACGAGCCGTGGCAAAATGCCGGGATAACGCGAGGAAGAAGAAGAATCTCAGAGAAATACTCCGATCGTGTTGCGCACTGAATTAAGACTATCAACGAGGTCGTTCGAGATCATGATTGACTTATAGAATATAGGTAACTAGTAGTTCGCCCCGAACTGTGAACTCGCGGTTCGCCAAAAAGATCAATTGAATGCAGCAGTGCTACTTAGTCCGAGATGGGCATTTCGTAATTGATTCCTGATTCCACGATTACTTAAAATTACTTTGTAATCTGATTACCGATTCCCAGATTACTTTGTAATCTAACAATATCGAATTACTAAGTACCTACAATTCCATTTGAGGAATCAGGAATCAATTTTTCGAATATTACAATTACTAGTAAATTGGAATCAATGTCGATTCCTCATTACAGGAATATATTACTTGATTCCTTTCAGATTACATTTCGTACTACTACTATCAAAAGTACATTTCGATAATAGATATAGATGTTGTTGACTTACTCAGATACCTTATTTGTAACACAGGTGTGCAGATTTCGAAAATGATGACCAATGACCATGACCAATAAAACGACACCCATGACGACTTTTATGACATAGTGCATGGCCGCCATTTTGGAATCCAAAATGATCATCATTTTCGAAATCTGCGCCCCCTAAAACCTATAAAACGACACCCATGACGAATTTTATGACATAGTGCATGGCCACCATTTTGAAATCCAAAATGGTCATCATTTTCGAAATCTGCGCCCCCTAAAACCTATAAAACGACACCCATGACGAATTTTATGACATAGTGCATGGCCACCATTTTGAAATCCAAAATGGTCATCATTTTCTAAATCTGCGCCCCCCAAAACCTATAAAACGACACCCATGACGACTTTTATGACATAGTGCATGGCCGCCATTTTGGAATCCAAAATGATCATCATTTTCGAAATCTGCGCCCCCTAAAACCTATAAAACGACACCCATGACGAATTTTATGACATAGTGCATGGCCACCATTTCGAAATCCAAAATGGTCATCATTTTCGAAATCTGCGCCCCCCAAAACCTATAAAACGACACCCATGATAATTTTTATATGATTTTTATGACATAGTGCATGGCCGCCATTTTGGAAACCAAAATGGTCATAATTTCCGAAATCTGCGCCCCCTAAAACCTATAAAACGACACCCATGACGACTTTTATGACATAGTGCATGGTCGCCATTTTGGAATCCAAAATGGTCATCATTTCCGAAATCTGCGCCCCCTAAAACCTATAAAACGACACCCATGACGACTTTTATGACATAGTGCATGGTCGCCATTTTGGAATCCAAAATGGTCATCATGTTCGAAATCTGCGCCCCCCAAAACCTATAAAACGACATCCATGACGACTTTTATGACACAGTGCATGGCCGCCATTTTGGATTCCAAAATTGTCATCATTTTTGAAAAAAATGTTAAATTAAAAAAAAAACAATGTTATAAATGTGTAACAAACCGAGCACTTTCATTTGATACCAAACTCGACCATACTTTCTTGCAATTAAAATGACCAGAATAGCAAGACCCCTCACAAATGGCTTTTTAGCATTTTAAGGTCTTCTAGCTCAATGACCTCTTGTTTGTTCCTGCTCAAAAATTAATGACTAAAATATAATGCCCTCAACTACACGTTTACCCAATTTCATTTAAATTAGAACAAATTTACTTAAGTTCTTGAGTATCAAACTATCTTCTGACAGCTCAGCTTAAAAACATCGAAATGCCGGGACGTGCCGCTAGCCAGCCGCGTGATCCAAGTCGAATGTAAGAACTTCGCTTCGCTTCGCTCGCTCGTTCGATAAGACATGAAAGTATATCTGAAAAATTCAATGTATTTTCCAGTTAAACGTATATAAACTGAGCAGAACCCTTAAATTAAAGAAAATTACCATGCTTTGCTTAGAAAATTGTTGCTAAAAATTAAATCGCTTATTAAAACAACGTCAAACCAAACAGGTAACAACATGACACGAAACAAGAAGCTTCTGGTTACCGATAAATTTTAAGCTCATAATCCCCAAAGTGAAATGCGCCGGTAGAACAAATGTCGAGCGCTTATTAAGACAATTGACGATCTCGTTTGGTCGGATTAAAATCGCAAAAGAGTCGGATTAACGCTTAATCAGCTTATGGGCAACAATTGGTTTGCGACAATGTTTGAACGGCCGACGGTAATAGTGGTAATTTAATATTGTTGGGTTATGCGGGCGGTTATAAAAGTTTGGTGTGGTCTTTCAGCCGTATTCATAAAAAATCCTTAAATGAGGAATGATCAGCTTATTAGCTAATCCGCTGTTTAGGCTTAATAAGCCGTTGATAAGAACCATGATTTATAAACGTTTATTAGGGGCTTCTTAACTAATAAGCAGATTAGACGCGTTATGTTGGCATCTTGGCGCATCATAGACTAAAATATGGCTGAACATTAAATTAAAAAAAAAGTTTGACAGCAGCACTAGCGGCCAATCGTAATATCATGAAGAAGTTGATTTACTATTTTGACTAATTTTCGGAATTATCTCTTATTAAAATAGCTTCTGTGCCACAAAAATAATTAGAGATTGCTGCATGGCCGGAAATTTTATAAAACTTGGTGAGTAACTACGTTTACAGACAAGTATCTTATACAGCAACAAGTAATAATATGAGTTCACTGCAATGTTGATATACCTATATCTTATTGCTTTTAGTTTCAATATTATGTGGAATGGAGTCGAAAGAAGTGGGGTTCTTTCAAACTAACCGAGAAGTGCATAATTAGCGAAGAGAAGAAGTCGAAGCCAGATACCGTACCAGACCCCACTCGCCTCCGCAAGAAGAACCATTGAATAATGGTTCATGAGTTCACACTTATTTATTCTGGTTGCGGCAGAAATTCACAACGGGTCAACAAAACGAAGTCCATTCAGACTCACTAAATCAGGTATGAACAATGTCCTATACTTTCTTGTTTACCTTACATACCTGCAGTGTTTAGAGTTAGACAAAGAAAAGTCTGCAGCGATTTTGATGATAACTCTAGGTACAGTTCAAATTTTGGGCATGACCATCTATTTATAATATATTATAGACATAGGTACGTAACATAAAATGTAGTATCTGAACATGTTAAGATTGACACTTGCATTGACGGCTTTGACATTATTTAAAGGTTATAACACTTATAAATTTGGTAAATTTATCCGTGCTTTGTGGAGCTTGGTGTATTTGTTTAAAATTATGCATAGGTACCTACCTATTATAGGTATTATATTTCTTAACCATACAATGGAACCAAATGATAATTATATGTACAAGTGATGTTTTATTGTAACAAGCCGTTGTGTCGCGAGTTTACTTCTTGTCATCGTGTCATTAGTAATAATTTTGTAATGGTATTTATTTTATGCATGGAACAATGCGATGGTTATTATACTCGATCACCTAGCCAACCTACTTACTACGAGGAAGGATGGTTCACAAATTAGGCAGTATTTAAATACCAGTGTACAGGTGTGTGTATAGATACTGTGTACCTGCTGATTAAAAATAAGATGTTTTCTGCGTACAGTTGGTTATAATTAAGTTGGCTAATCTATATCTCATCAGACAGTTTGGACATCTATTCCAGAGAGTTTGCAAGGTCAATGTACAATGATATCATATTATAGTACCTAATAGGTAATGAATAATAAATGAAGTCATATTGATCTCTGTCTATAGCTTAAAATGATACTTAGTTACCATAACTATATTGAATCATGTGACCCTAACTTAAGTACATCCATTATATCATAAGCTAAAAATTAAAGAAAATTGTTGAATACAAAAATACTTTTATTCAAATTATTGCATCTTTTCAGATCCTGAAAGTACCATCATTAGCCACTGTTATTGTTGAATAACTCCAGGCTTTGGAAGAAAAGCTGTGGCCTGTGAACAGCTGTGAATATTGGTCAGAGAAGTGTAACTGACTCCGTACACTGCAAGTCCCAGCAGGAAATCAGCAAGAAACCTAAAAGAAAAAAAACATCAAAATGAAAACCTAGCTTGATTTAGGTTGAAGTAATAAAATTGTTCTAATTTAATTGGTGTTTTATTTTACTAATTAAATATATTTTTTGACTTGTTAAGGTTTGTACAATTTTTATTAATGATGTACAGTCACCTGCAATAATATGTTACACAACAAAGGCCCATAAGAGCATTGCACATTTTTGCAGCCTTTGAAGAGTAACATATTATTGCAGGCGACTGTACCCATATTGAAATACTCAAAATTCCATTTTTCTAATTACAATGCAATAAAATCTTAAATGTATCTAGCAGTCTAATAGGGATGTTTCCTGTACTTAAAATAAATTATGTCACACCATACCATGTATAAAATAAAGCACCAGATTATTATTAGAAAATAAATTTTCATATAAATACCATAATAGCAAATCATTTTGAGAGTTCTAAAAAGGAAAGTAGGACCCTATTTTGCACATATTTATGATATTCATGTGTTTGCAATATTGTTCTGATGAAAGTGTACAATTTATATAAAGTAAAGTAGATATTCATAGGTAAGTTCATGCTATGTACCTAGTTCAAAGAAGTTCAAAAATAATATTGGTAATTAATGGTTCTTATGTAGAATAAAATTAAAAGGTATTTTTGAATACCAGACAATGACAAGGACAAGTTTAGTGCTGCCCATCTGATATTAAGCACTGCAGCCTACAGGCAACTAGCGGAGTTACAAATAGCCGACAGTGCATTTTTGGGAGCACTGGAAACCTTAGCGTCAAGAACAGGTAGGTATAGAATCCAACCTGGATGACTATACTGAATAATTAGTTGACATAAATGAAACTTTCATTCTATAAAGTTCAGCTTGCAATATTTTTACCTGGAGGCCAAATTGTTATGCTCAAAGCCAATATTGAGCAAACTGCCTATGCAATGACTGCATATACCCGTGACTTTTTCAGATTTTTCATCACTTTACCAGACTGACAAGAGTGCACACTTCTTTTACCTGTAAATAAGTTGATACTTTTAAGTAGTGCCTACTTACCTGTGATATTTTTTATTAAACACAGTCGGTTAAATATGTCTATAAAACAAGTTAACTTATGGTAAATATTATAATCTCATTAGGTATAATGGTTAGTTATTCAATTGCAAACTATGAACGAGATTGATGTACTCTTACAGGGTCTATAATATTATATAGGTAGGTATAATGTGCGCAAGAAATGCAATTAAATTTAAGTTTGCGAAATGCGAACACCCTGATCTTAAATTAAAAACAACGTTTCTGGCAAGTGGTAATAATGAATAACTAAAGGGTTTACGCACAAATATAAGTAAGTCCTCGCCGTGTCCGACGATGGCGACTCCTCCAAATATTTTTAATTAGGAACATGGAACGCTCTAATATTACTTGCCAAGCCAAACTTGGTTTCGAAAATGCGATTGTATGGCGAGCAATGAAGCTGGCCCGCATAGATTTAAGTGAATCTGGCGGTTTACCTATTTCTCCAAACGCCTAATAGCTGTGAGGGAGGAACTCGCTCCGTTTATGATGCATTTTTCCGACTACGCGATCATAGAATTCTGTTGCCTTCTTCGATATTTTGGTTAAACGAAAATCACCATACACAAAATCACATAAACAACTTATAAAAAGCGGGATATTTAGGTTTCGCGCCATTTTCGCACTATATCCAGGTATGTAATACGTAATTGCACATATTAAAGTTGTTTTCCATTCACATTTGGGATTTTAACCAAAACGTACTATTTGCTCTTGCTCTTGCCACTCTTGCCAAAATCAGCTGTTTCGTGACCGCCATCTTGTAAAATAGCAGATAATAAACAGATAAAGAAGGGTCCTCGGCTCCGTAACTTTCCGAGGATTTAATAAAGAGATGATCAACTGTTTAGCGCTAAAAAGTGTTTATGAATCACGTTTTGTGACATCCGGTTATCAGCAACTGATGATCAATGCTCTAACTGTTTATGAATACGGCTGTTTATCTTTAGACAGGTACAATTTGGACAGGTAGTTGATGTCGCTTTTTGCAATTTTACTTCATATTTGATTGATACAACTGAGTGTTAACCTCGTAAGGGCCAGGGAAATTATGGCGCTTTTGAATACGGAACTTTCTTTTAGAAATAAGAGTTCAAACTCGAAATTAAAATAAATAAATAATAATAAATAAATAAATATTGGGGACATCTTACACAGATCAACCTAGCCCCAAACTAAGCAAAGCTTGTACTATGGGTGCTAGGCGACGATATATATACTTATATAGATAAATACATACTTATATACATAGAAAACACCCATGACTCAGGAACAAATATTAGTGTTCATCACACAAATAAATGCCCTTACTGGGATTCGAACCCAGGACCATCGGCTTAGCAGGCAGGGTCACTACCCACTAGGCCAGACCGGTCGTCGTCAAATTAATTCGTGTATTTTAATAAGTATTTTGATTTGTCTTTTTTAAGTAGTCGCACTGCTATACAGTATGTGTCTGACCATGGGGCTTTAATTCCAGGGCTTGATTTTACTCGCTAAACTGAGCTACTTTTACTATGGGACCAACCCTAAAATCGGGGAAAATTTTTTGGCTTATCCATAGAAAACGTCGACATCTGATCAGACAAAATGTATGAACGTAAAAATTTTTTTTGGGATTTCGGGGTTGGTGCCATAATAAAAGTAGCTCAGTTTAGCGAGTAGAATCGAGCCCTGGATTTAAAGCCCGATGGTCAGTGACACCCTGTATATAATACCTATTGTAGCCCTCAGTCACTTTTTCTTTGGTAAATGATATAAACAAATTAAGCCCGACTTTTCGCATTTCTCCATGTCACTGGTAGTCTAAGCGTAATTATAAAAGTAATCACTTTCAAAAACATCTTGGAAATATTCAGTTTGTTTGGCACGTTTCATCGCCACTTTAATCGTCGTGAATATTACCGGTAATGTGTTTAATATTACCGGTAATGTGTTTAATTTCGTCTGGCGCCTCGTCTGCGTGTTTGCTCGCGTTATCAAATGCTTATATTGACACATTCACTCATTTAAGGCGACTAGTACGTTTTATGACCTTGAACAATTTTAAACGCCGTATAGGTGCGCGAGGTGCATTTTTTGTCAAAACGGATATTTTTATATAATTATATTTGTATTTAAACAATATTTATATTATAATAAATACATAGAATACAAAAAAAAAACAATTAATGAGATAACAAGATTTGTGTACCTAATGAGAAAAACACCATATGGATTGAGTCCGCCTTATGTAAAATTAAATTTCTTTTCTGGAAATACAAAGTTTAAGTCCAAAATGAATCCATTTTTATCGCTTTTACAATATTGTTTAAAAATTAGCAGTATTGTTTAAAGAAGGGGCCTACCGTGAACCGTTCTACGTGCATTGTTACCTCTCTGTTACACTTGTAAATTTGTACGTAAGTGTGACAGGGAGGCAACAAGAGGAACGTGGTTCGCTGTAGGCCATCTGGGCCCACGCTGCCAGCGCGCCGGCAGTGGCGGTCAGGGTCGCAGACAGATGAGCCGACCGACGTACTATACGCGACGTATCCAAAATTACCGCCATATCTTAATTTTTAACTCACTAAACACTAGAGATACTATTGTTTCAAAAATGATTCAAATTTAATCGCATGAAATTAACCAGGAAAAATATATTTTCAGCATTTAGGAAAACCCTGACTATACAATCCTAGTTTGGCATTGTGGTTACTACCTATTTGGAAAGTACATAGCCACGATAATATATAGTCAGCCTGTTTTCGTTTTGTACCGTCATATATTGAAGCTAACTAATTAATCAATAAATGTAATGTCCAAAGTCCTTTTTCGTGCGTAAAAGTATTGAATCATACACTATGACCTGTTACCTGGTTTAAAGAAATTTATCCTTAGATTCATCATCAAATTGATACTACTAGGTACAACTCGCCTTAAATTGGGCTACGTCTAATTCCCACTCTAATGCGGGTAAGGAACGTCTCATATAGACCTTTATATTAAATACAGGTCTGTTTGAGCCTACCAGAGAAACTATATTTTACTTATGAATACACAGAATATTTATTATTTTCCTCACGATGTGCGTGGAAAAACTAAAATTTGAATAGATAAATACTATAAAAGGTATAGAAAATAATTTAGTAAATGATCAATGAAATATCAATACCCTTACGAGATGTTAGATTAGTTTAATTACATTGAATTTAGATTATCAAAGATAGGCGCCACTTTCCCATTTCCAAACCAAATAAAATGTCTTTTAAATGAGAAAAGTCTCGAAAGTTAATTAACTCGAATATATCAATTACAATTAAGTATTTAGCGTTCGGAAAAGTACTTTCAAGTGTATTAGGTCAATTTATGAATGACAAACTACTGCAAAAATCAACTCTATAACCTCATAAGTAAGATTCATAATGAAATGTCAAAAACGCGATGAGCGAAATTATTAATGACGTCAAAAATATGTTGACATCATTGTGTCTTATCTCATTGTAATAAGGTGTGAAATGTTTACATATTTTTGACTTAGCCTGTAACAATCTAGACAAATGACTATCTACATTAAATGTGGCACCAACAGTCAGCCGGCGCTGGTTAGTAATGATCGTTAATTATGTGTCAAATCGTTTAAATGACATTATTATGTCATTGTTGTTACATGTTACGATTAGATACTCTTACATTTTATCTTAAATTAGTAAAAATTAAGCATGTATGAATAATTATATACCCTTTTACATAAATAACTACACAAAGTATGTGATATTATTTGACAATTATAGGGCTTATTTGGAATTTGGAGAATACAAGCTTCAATACTTTTTTATACCCCTGAAAAAAAAAAGCTTTGAAATAGGTACTTTTTATAAATATACCCATTCAAGAGTTAGATTTTAGCTAGGTTACTAAGAAAAAAAAAAATTATTAAGCTAGAACATAATATATACTTTTTGCTGTTTTTAATCACTTTAACTAATTATTATTGCGGCTGCGTACGTTAAATTTGATAGATAGGTTCACTTTAGCTAGTCTTATTAACCGTATTAAGAAAACAGCCTTAAACTTTGGTTTTAAGCTAAATCCTTAGCTTAATTCACACTTTACTCTATTGTTAGACTATACGGTGAGGTCTAACAATATAGTTCCTACTATATTGTTAGACCTCACCGTAACATTACCTATTACATTTCGCATAAAATGAATCATAAATACATTCCTTTACGTCAACTTTCCCAAACCGTCATTGGAATTCCAAAGGGTTTGACAACTTTTCGCCCGTCAATTTGTGTTAATTATTCAATTCCACGCCCATAGAACACATTTCTTAGTAAAGAAAGTTACAAACGTTTTACGAGAACCGTTATTCAGCAGTTATTCAGCAACATTGTTCAAGCGGCAAAATCTAAGTAATTACTCGCCATTTACCCAAAGTAATTGCAATGCAATGCTTAAATTTTTATTATTTTATAACCCCAAAAAACACATTGCGCAAACTCCAGCAATTAAAGTTTATTTTTTAATGTGCTTGTAACAATGCAGTTTACACTTGTGCACAAATTTGGGTTTGCACAAAAAATCGCACTTACTCGCTTTACGACTAGAAAGCTTTCTTGGAAACACTTTTTAACGAATCGACATGACTCGACCGAATGTGCAACAGGTACAAAGTGTTTGTGCTCTTATCTTTAAAGAATTGATAGGTCTAACCTTGGCCAATATGTGCGGATAAAAAACTTTGACTAAATGCCTGCCATAACCAGGTGTAAGCAGGTAGTTTTCAAAGTTTGTTCTCAAATAAACCTTTCAAGGAAGTCAACCGAAATGATGTTTTAAAATGTCATATTTAATATTTTTATCGTTATGCAAACAAGTTTAATTACAAATTTGATAAAAAGTGACTAGGTATTCAACTCTCGTTATTTTTAAGGTTAAGTAAAAAAGGCCTGTTGGGGACTTCTTGAATAAATGCGTTAAAAAAGCCTTTGGTCCGCCCGCTTTGCTCCAATTTTATTGAGGCACACAATCTTTTACAATGTTTTGTTGTTTCTGGCGACAATTTTGTCAGATTTTTGTATTTCATCAAGATATAGCATCTACAAACTACTGATAACTTTTGCCAATTAAGTGCTGCCTAGGAGACCTCTTACATTTCCAAACTTAAAGTTTTGACTGTTTAGATTTTATTTTTACGCTGGTGTCTACATCTCCCAAATAACGTAAGTATATAAAAACATTACTAACCGAGATTTCTAGAGGCCTAGATGTTAGGAGATACTAACCTTGAACTCAAAAAATCTACATCTCTATATATGTGGTCGCTATTACATAATACATCAAGATGAACCACGTAAAAGAACATTTTAATATTATTTAAAATTGTAATCGTAATCTATTGTAGAGATGCAACGGATAGTTGTTTGGCCGGATACCGGATACCGGATATCCGGCCTGGACACTGGCCGAATATCCGGTATCCGGCCGCCGGATATTCGGCCGCCGGAATTATACCTACATTTCGGTTTTTCAGGTGCGCATTCTGCAGGTTTGACCTGTTTCCTAGTAAACGTTCGCGCGGACTCATTTCTAGGTTCGAAATGAGTGCGCGTGCAAGTCAGTGGAATGATTAAATTGTTTTAAAATAATAAACAAGTACGATTATGACCGTGTCTGTTTCTTAAATCCAATTTGTTTACTCCGAAATCAAGCAATGTTACTATCCGGTATCCGGCCGGATAGCAGGTCACTATCCGGTATCCGGCCGGATAGTAAAATAATGGCCGGATAGGCCGGATACCGGATAGCAACCGGATATCCGGTGCATCTCTAATCTATTGCATGATTTAACAGCGCATGGCGTTTGATTACGTAAGAAGGATTGTCCTTCTTCGATTTTTAAGTATTGAATATGATAATGTTCTGCTATTTTCATTGCCTCCGACACAATACAGCGCCACTTTTCTCGGTCCTGTGCGACCTCTCGCCAATTGTTGACTCGAAGTTCGCGTAGATCCGCCTCCACCATATCGCACCAGCGATATCTGGGGCGTCTGATAGGAGGTCTTCCTGCTGGACAGCCCAGGTATGCTCTTTTTACGTCCCGATCTTCATCCATTCTCTCAAGGCCCAACTAACGGAGTCACTGTGAGCTAGTCTCCCTGTTGATGTTAGGTGGTTAGTAGGTAGTGATTCGGTCAAGTTGTGTTCTAATGTATGGGGAAGACAAACAAATTATAGCCAGCATTCAATGAATGTAGTATGATACCTGCGGGTATGGTGCTATACGCACACTAGTGTCCCATCCCCTCCCCCTGACGCAACCTCCCCTTTCAGCATGAAATATGTCCCGGTTGACGGTTCATGGACAACCAAAGTGTCATTTACCGAAGTTTAGTACTCGTAGTGCTATAAAACAAAAAATAAGTAACCAACGTTTAGTTTAGAGAACCAAACACACCAAAATAACAGAACTTTTCACCATAAATCATAACCCTAAAAATTGCGGCGTCCCTTTACGGCTCACAATCTAAAGGTTCCACCACACTATGGCATTTGGCCACTTTACCGTTTACCCCTTTATCTACCATTGATTTATTGGTAACCCTTTCGAAACCGTTAGGTTTAAACCTAATTATATATTCATACGCTACTGGATCTTTTGTTGCACTGTGTTTTGTTTCTTCCGTACCTGTTCGAGATGTCATTGTTTTTGGTGTTGGAAATCAAATGGTGCTACTGAGTGCATTGTTTTCTTTGTGGATTCGTGGCCTTGGGACAGTTAGTGACAATTTGCGGGCTTAGTGATATTTATAAGAGCGTTTTGGGTGCGGATTGTTAAAGCACAATAAGCATTGTACACGGCTAGTTCATTGCTGTCTTTTGGACGAGGAGTGAATTCTACTTGAAAATTTAGAAAATTTAAATTTAGTTTATTTTACTTCATTAAGAAAAGTTGTACCTAGATACCGCTGGAGTGACGAAGCCCAAAAAGACCTGTCCGCCCTCGGAATACCCAACTGGCGTGAAGTGGCGCAGGATAGGGCAGAATGGCGCTCTCTTGTGTCAGAGGCCAAGATCCTCTTTGGGTCACTGAGCCAGTGATGTATGAATGTATGTATGTAAGAAAAGTTGTAAGCTGTATGCAAAATCTCCAATTGCAAATATTTGTTCTGTTTTTGTTTAATATACAGGGTGGAAAGATAAGTCGGGCCCTGGAGGGAAACTACCTTAAATCCTTAAGCTGGCTCATTTTACTTAAAGGAGACATTCCTTTATTTTTAAAAAGAAACAAAACTGCATTCAAAGTATTTTTCTTTTCGTTCTTCAATTTGGCTTGTCCAAAAATATCTTAAGTACTAAATATTACATTTTATGGATATTTTGTACGACAGACGAGTGTAAGACCTAATGTTTCTTGGAAAAATGTTATCATTAACATTAACTGTATAACTAGTAGAATAAAATTGCAAGTTTTTTTTTGAATTTTTAGTCGGTTCGAGTCCCGGGAGAGGCAAGCGAGTTTTACAAAATCTTTGAATGCAGTTTTGTTTCTTTTTAAAAATAAAGGAATGTCTCCTTTAAGTAAAATGAGCCAGCTTAAGGATTTAAGGTAGTTTCCCTCCAGGGCCCGACTTATCTTTCCACCCTGTATAGCTTATGCAGCGAATGATTTGATATTTAAGAATATTTTGTCTTTTCGTTTACCATTATACGAGTAAGGTGGTATTGGTGCTCGACGCGGTCCCAGTACATGTCATGAAACTTAAGTCATTGTCAATAGAGGTGACAGCAGGGTGTCATCTATTGGGCATTATGTCGAGCGCTAGTACCACCACACAAATATGTGTAAATAATAATATAACAATATAACTTGTAACCACTGACTTCCTGAACTATATATCTAACTTTGCATTAGTTATTATTGTTATTAATAATGAAAAGTATATAGATATTTTATTTTTAAATGCGTATTGACGCATACCAACATAGTAGAGTTTAACATTTTTAAAAATGTTGTTAGGTAATTCCTGTACCTAACATCAATGAACAAACTATAGTGCCCCATTCGAACTTTAATATACTTACGTCAATTAATAGATCTAGAAACGATATGGATTAGATGTCAGTGTCAAAAGTAACGTATTTGTTTGAAGAACATTCTAATGGCGTTATATTGGCTATGAATCATTTGTTTTTATCAGTCATTTTGACTTATGTACTTGTAAGAAATCCCATTGCCGGGCACAGGCCTCCTCTCAAGCGCGAGAGGGCTTGGGCTATAAGACCCCACGCTAGCCCAATACGGATTGGGGACGTCTTGGGAATTTCTTCGCAGATGTATGCAGGTTTCCTCACGATGTTTTCCTTTACCGAAAAGCTAGTGGATTTTTTTTTATTTACTTGTAAGAAATAACGATTCCTCAGACATACCTAAATAAATTGTCTTTCATCCAGTAGCAACAATCTTAAGTCACCAGCTACGTGTGAAATTCACAGTAGACAAAAGATAACGGAGTTAACTGTTGAAGCAGCACATGATAAATGTCCATTCCAGCCCTTTGCACATACTACAGAAAAACCAACTTTAAAATTAAAGGAATTAAGTTGAAAATCCTATAACAGACAAGGACTCGCCACATTGCTACGTCATCACAAAAAAAACAAAGTACAGTTTTACAAATACTCCCGTTCATTATAATTTTGTCTTATTTACGACCCTGCGGGCCTACTGTGCCAACGGTAATTCAAACAAACACCGCTATTGACCAGTGGTTCTAGCGGCACTGTTGGCCGGACAAAACCTTTTGTTTATTTTTTAGTAAAACAGTGCTTTTTGAAATGTTTATTGCGCGCAATTTTGGCGGTCATTTCTGAAAAGTCTATTCAAAGTTATGAATATCATTTATCCTTTGTTTAAAGTAGCTGGGACATTGGTTGGGTGTCAATGCAATTGTGCGGTGTAAGCTAAGATATTTATTCAAGAATGTTAGGCATCAAACGTTGTTACAGACAATTTTAAAATTTATGTTTTGTATAATGATATACGCCACGCCAAAGGGGCTATTCATAAATTACGTCATTTCAATTTAGGGGGGGGGGGGGGGTCTGGGCATCGGATGACGGTAGCATGAAGTAGGAGGAAATGAGGTCATTTGAAGCATGATTTTTGGATGATCACACGGGGGGGGGGGGGGTCAAAAATCGTCAAAAATCGATGGCGTAATTTATGGACAGCCCCAAAGGATGCATGCCACATACATAAGGGAAGGAATGGAAAGATTCGGGAGGTTCTGGTAGGCTTCTAGCTCAATTAGTTAGAGCTAACGCACGGATTGCGGAGGTTGCGGGTTCAAGTCCTGCCGGAAGCCTACATTTTAATTTTTTTTCCTTTAATATAAAATGTATGAATTTTATATTAAAGGAAAAAAAACGAATAAGTAGACGAATCACCTGATGGTAAGCAAAAGTAAGCAAATACCGTCGTATCCATATACATACTTGCAACACCAGAGCGGTTGTAAGTGCGTTGCCGGCCTTTATCATGGGTTTGGAACGGTCCGGAAACTCAGAACAGCGGTCGGCGACTGTTCATTTACTGCAGATGCCCTGGTTAATAAAGTGCAATAATAATTATATTTCAAGCGTTAATTATGTGTAAATTCCCAACTCGTTAATTACTCTATAATTAATATAAAATAATTTCCCCTTAAAATTTAAGAGCAAAATCACTAATAACTCCCGCCAAGCAACAAGATTGGATAATTAAATTAATTTTAGTATCCCAGATATTGGGTATATCCTTATATAATTAACCGTTTAAAATTAATCGATATCCAGGAAATTTTGACTATAGTTAGAGGAAATAGGTAAGGTTTTCCTTTGCGTAATTAATTTTAGTTTAATGAACGTCATTATAAATACGGTTTACCTTTATTTTGCCGTCAATTTTTCTGCAGATTTTCGTTTCACAGAAAATTTTTCAAGTAATTTCAAATCGCAAAATAATCTTTACATAGAATATTTACTTCAAATAATTTTAGTTCGGATTAGTTATGTTTCACCGAAAATTTAAAACATTAGTTTTGTTTCAAGAACAATTTGTTCAAGTAATTTCATTTCACAGAATCATCGATCTGTAGAAAAGTCACTTCTTATAAATACGGTTCACCAAAATTAAATATACAAAATAGTCATTTAGCCGAATTTTATTTATTTAGTCGTTAATATTATATATAATATATAATTTATTTAAATATAATTTAACGCAATCTGCTTCTCTGGAAGGAATTCGTTTTTAGGGGTTGTCGTTCTAACCTAACCCACTTTTCTGGCAACAGTTCGTTTTCTTGGGGGTCACAGTTCTAACCTAACCTAACCCACTTTTCTGGCAACAGTTCGTTTTCTTGGGGGTCGCAGTTCTAACCTAACCTAACACACCTGTATGGAAAAAGTTCGTTTTTTTGGGGGTCGCAGTTCTAACCTAACCTAACCCACTTTTCTGGCGACAGTTCGTTTTCTTGGGGGTCGCAGTACTAACCTAACCTAACCCACTTTTCTGGCAACAGTTCGTTTTCTTGGGGGTCGCAGTTCTAACCTAACCTAACCCACTTTTCTGGCAACAGTTCGTTTTCTTGGGGGTCGCAGTTCTAACCTAACCTAACCCACTTTTCTGGCAACAGTTCGTTTTGTTGGGGGTCGCAGTTCTAACTTAAACTAACCCACTTTTCCAGCAAGGGTTAGTTTTTTTAGAGGTTGCAGCTCTAAAGTAACCTAAACTCCTTTTTTAGCAATTTCAATGAATACTACTAGTATGTGAAAGGTAATTTAGTAAAATAATAATTGTTGAAATAAATATTCTGTGAACTGTAGTGTCGCACAAATAATATTCAATGAATGATAATTCTACAGTCAGTCTTTTATTTTATTTAAAATTCTTTGAATAAATATTCTGAATTTTAATCAAGTTACAAAATATGTTTCTTTGAAATAAATAATCGAAGAAATAGAATTAATTGTAACAAAAATATGTGATTCGATTATTCTATGAATAATTTTCTGTATGACAAAATTTTGCAAAAAATTTGGCGGTAAAATAAGGGTACACCTATAAATACGTCACTAATTTTATCATGCTGAAACTGGGGCGTCCTTTAAATACTTACAGAATCATGGCGCGATTCGGAAAGTGAATTAGAGATTAACTAAATACGATATAGTAAAGATATGTGACGTCCCACGGATAAAGGTACCTTATGGCGGTTGGCGCTTACGATTATTAACGTCGCTCCAATATTATTGCGGCGCGGCGCTATGCGACGTAAGCGCCAGCCGCCATAACGTACCTTTTGTCGTGGAAATTCACATAACTTTACTATTTCATATCTAGTGAATCTAATTAATTTCTCGTATCGCGGCGCCAGCCGCCATAAGTACCTTTTGACGTGGAACGTCACATATCCTTACTATTTAATATCTAGTGCATCTCTTATTCATTTCCCGAATCGAGCCGATAAGTATGTCAGTTAATAGATCTAGTAACGATATGGATTAGATATGTCAGTGTCAAATGGGACGTTTCTTCAAACAAAAACGTCACATTTGACACAAGCTTAATTTCAGTTTTTCAGGAGTGATATTTTCTTAAATCTATGTATAAACATTATGTACATAGTAAAACTCGAAGCCCTTCAAAGTTTACATTTAAAACCATAACCTTCCTACAGTCCACCTACGGCGCGATTCGGGAAATGAGTTAGAGATTAACTAAATATGATATAGTAAAGATATGTGACGTTCCACGGGTGAAGGTACCTTATGGCGCTTGGCGCTTAGGTACGCTATCATTAACGCCGCTCCAATATTATTGCAGCGCTAACCGACGTAAGCGCTGGCCACCATAAGGTACATTTTTCCTTGAAACGTCACATATCTTCACTATTTCATATCTACGAGTAGTGAATCTCTAATTCATTTACCGAATCGCGGCGCCAGCTGCCATAGGGTACCTTTTGCAGTGGAACGTCAAATATCTTTACTATTTCATATCTAGTGAGTCTCTAATTCATTTCCCGAATCGAGCCGCTAACCTTCCGGCAGTCGGCTAAAAAGAAATCCATACATGCCATACAAGTTTGGAAATCGGCATTCGGTTCAACGACCTTTTCTAGCGCATCTTTTAGCTAGCTCTCATACATTACGTGACGGAATCTTCTCATGGCGTCACTTTCGCACTTGGCGGGATTCATGAGGAAGCGAGTGAAACGAAATCGCAGATTCGTTTTAGATTTGTGGGTCCTTGACTTGAGTAATAATTTATGGTGTAAAAAGTATAGTTGGGTAGATTTATTATTAGGGCCTAAACGTTTATGAAATTTTAATAAGTACATACGATTTTTATGTTATAAGTCCCCGCGTACGAGACAAGTACAAATTATTAGAGTTTTGACTTCTTATTTCTTATAAAAACTTCTTATAAAAATAACGACTTCTTATAAAATAAAAATAAAAGTTCAAAATTAAAGATAAAAATGGTTAATCAACTAACGATGTCTGAAATCTCAATTCATTATCAGCAATTAAGTAATTCAAAGTAAACTTCGAAGAGTAACATATTATTGCATTTGCAAGTCTTAATCAAGTCAGAGTCTTACGTGTATATAAATATTTAAAAAAAAAATTGAGGACGTTGGCATCATACTGCTATAGAAATCTTTTTTTTTATTTCCAGGTTTGTCATAGATCGAATGTTAAGAGAGTGCCGACCAAATGGAAATAGGTGACATGCCACTGACCGAAGCGATCGTAAACTATTGGCACGAATTTGGCTATTTAGAATTTTTGGATACGTAGTTATACAGGATGATTCATGAGACGTGAGCAGGAATAATCCTACACACTCAGTAACTGATAATTGATCGATCACCATAGTATTTAGGTGAAACAACCACTCTTTTTCCTATTTTTTAACTTTTTAGTGAGAGCAAATTTAATTCTCTACAATCTTGGTCACCCTACAAAACTTAATTAATAAACATAAAACCTCTTTTACCGTAATGACAGCATTTTGATCACGAAGAAAATGAACTGTCAAACTTGGTGAGATACGAGTTTTCAAAAGTAACCAGACCGTGATGACATTCAATTTGACACAGAATATCGGTAGTTTGGTATTCTAATTTTAGCGTGACCATGCATGTCGTAAATAAATTAATAACTTTTTTTTAACACGACTACAAAATTAACGTTAAACTCACTAATACTGATACGAAACAGTTGCTTATAATTTACGAAATGCGCAGTGTTAGTCCTGCTCACGTCTCCTGAATCACCCTGTATACATACAACACATTTATTGGTTTAAAAGTAATCATTTTAAAAAGGAAAATAAGTTTTCTGCCATCTTTCAAAAGTTGTTCATGATAAAATATAATTATATGGAACTTGCTAACTATGTAAACAAAAGTCACTATAGTAAATTCCTCAGTCAGAGACAATTTCAATATGGCGGTTTGTTTACATAGTTAGCAAGTTCCGTAGAATTTACAATGGAGCCTTGAATAACAATAAAAGTAACTTGCAGTTTATGTACATAACTTTTATTCTTAATTATTTATTAAATATATAGGTATTTAAGCTAAAGCAAAGAAAAAACTATACAACATACAGGGTGATTCATGAGACGTGAGCAGGACTAATCCTGCACACTCAGTAACTGATAATTGATCGATCACCGTCGTATTTAGGTGAAACAACCACACTTTTTCCTATTTTTTTACTTTTTGGCGAGGGCAAATTTAATTCTCTACAATCATGGTTACCCTACAAGGCCTAATTAATAAACATAAAACCTCTTTAACCGTAATGACAGCATTATGATTACGAAGAAAATAAACTGTCAAACTTGAGTGAGATACGAGTTTTCAAAAGTAACCAGACCGTGATGACATTCAATTTGACACAGAATATCTGTAGTTTAGTATTCTAATTGTAGGGTGACCATGCATGTCGTAAATAAATTAATAACTTTTTTTTTCAACACGACTAGAAAATTAACGTTAACCTCACTAATACTGATACGAAACAGTTGCTTATAATTTACGAAATGCGCAGTGTTAGTCCTGCTCACGTCTCCTGAATCACCCTGTATAGTTAAAGGGAACTGATGAGGGCCATCTCATACTTATTGGACTATATGCAATATGTAGGTAGAGTGATTGAGTTATAAACTAAAATAGTGAACAAACAAGCACAAAGATTTGGTGAGAGCTCGACACTGTAAGTTTAATGAGCTATTTAACTGCACACCAATTGAATTGACATTTAAATTCTCATCGTTAAATGCAGATATATAACTAAGCATATGGTTAGATGCGCCGCGCCGTACTGACCCAACACCGAGGGCCCATTTCTCGAACGATATTAGACTAATATTATTAGTCAACTGTCAGATCGTATGGGTTGCCATGACAACACACTAATAATATTAGACTAATATCGTTCGAGAAATACGCCTAACAACGTTATGTGATATTGAAAAAGCGTTTAGAACGTTTTTATTCGAGAATGATATTAAATTAATTAAATAAGTTTCCGAATATTACCTTACGCTTGTTATACATGGTAGGCAGCGTAGATAAAGTACACAAATTAATTATTTCTCATTTACCTACTTACTTCACATTTATATTTGTCCAAATCCTTTATCTTTTACCTACTTCACTTTTGTATTTATCCAAATCCTTTATCGTTTACCTACTTCACTTTTGTATTTGTCCAAATCCTTTATCGTTTACTTACTTCACTTTTGTACTTGTCCAACTCCTTTATCATTTACCTACTTCACTTTTGTATTTGTCCAAATCCTTTATCATTTACCTACTTCACTTTTGTATTTTTTATTTATTTATTTAGAACACAAACAGTCACATAACACAATGGATTTTTAGTACAATGTAGTGTACCTAACATACTTAAGAAACAGACCTGGAGCCAACCTGTGGACCTCGTGGTGGACCTGTATTTGTCCAAATCCTTTATCATTTACCTACTTCACTTTTGTATTTTTTATTTATTTACTAGCTGTGCCCGCGGCTCCGCCCGCGTGGAATTCGGGTTGTGTCAGATAAGCTGCTAAATATATAAAAAATAGTAAATTATATTACGCTTACATTTATAATTTCCTGCATGATAATTTCTGATAAGAATTCTATCTTATTGTTTCATACTTTTTAGAGCGCGATTTGTAGTAGTCCGACTACGCCCGACTCTTTTAGTATGAGAAAGTCGAAGTCGCCTAGCTTTGGACCGCGTGCAGTGCGCCACATACGTCGGGCAAAGCCCGACGCTTTGAGTATGAGGGTGCCTTCGGCGCCCAACTTTGGCAAGCGTACAGCGTGTCACGTACGTCGGGTGGCGCTGACGCTTTGAGTATGAGGGCGCCGAAGGCGCCCGGCTTTAGAATGCGTACAGCGCGCCACGTACGTTGGTCTATGCCCGACACTTTTAGTATGAGGGCGACGAAGGCGTCCGACTTTAGAATGCGTACAGCGCGCCACGTACGTGGGGCTACCCCCGACGCTTTGAGAATGAGGGCGCCTTCGGCGCCCAACTTTGGCAAGCGTACAGCGTGTCACATACGTCGGGTTGCGCCCGAAGCTTTGAGTATGAGGGCGCCCGGCTTTGGCACTCGTACAGCGTGTCAAGTATTACGTCGGTCTACTCCCGACACTTTTAGTATGAGGGCGCCGAAGGCGCCCGCCTTTGAAACGCGTACAGCGCGTCACGTACGTCGGCCTACGCCCGACGCTTTGCGCATAAGGACGCCATCGGGCTTTATGTATGAGCTTTGAGTTTGAGAATGCCTTCGGCGCCCAACTTTGGCAAGCGTACCGCATATCACGTACGGCGGTCTACGCTTGACTCTTAGTATGGAGCGCCGAAGACGCCATGCTTTGGAATGCGTACAGCGTGTCACGTATTTCGGGCTACTCCCGACGCTTCGAGTATGAGGGCGCCGAAGGCGCCCGGCTTTGGAACGTGTACAGTGTGTCACGTACGTCGGTCTACGCCCGACTCTTTCAGTATGAGGGCGCCGAAGGCGCCCGGCTTTGGTAACCATACAGCGTGTCACGTACGTCTCTTTTAGTATGAGAAAGATGAAGTCACCTGGCTTTGGACCGGGTGGAGCACGCCACGTGCGTCGGATTACGTCCGAAGGTTTGACTATGAGGGCGCCTTCGGCGCCCGGCTTTGGCAAGCGTACAGCGTGTCACGTACGTCGGGCTACGCCCGACATTTTTGTATAAGAAAGTCGGAGTCACCTGGCTTTGGACCGCTTGCAGCGCGCCACATATCTATGTCGGGCTACGCATGACTCTTTTAGTATGAGGCGAAGGCGCCCGGCTTTGGAACGCGTACAGTGAGCCACGTACGTCGGGCTACGTCCGATTCTTTTAGTATGAGGGCGCCGCAGGCGCCCGGCTTCGGATCTGGTACAGCGCGCCACGTACGGAGGGTTACGCCCGACGCTTTGGGTATGAGGGCGCCGAAGGCGCCCGGCTTTGGAACGCGTACAGTGTGTCACGTACGTCGGTCTTCGCTTGACTCTTAGTATGGAGCGCCGAAGGCGTCCAGCTTTGGAACGCGTACAGCGTGTCACGTACGTCGGTCTACGACCGACACTTTTAGCATGCGGGCGCCGAAGGCGCCCGGCTTTGGAACGCGTACAGTGCGCCACGTACGTCGGTCTACGCCCGACTCTTACAGTATCGGCTTTGGTAACCATACAGCGTGTCACGTACGTCTCTTTTAGTATGAGAAAGATGAAGTCGCCTGGCTTTGGACCGGGTGGAGCGCTCTACGTACGTCGGGCTACGCCAGATTCTTTTAGTATGAGGGCGCCGAAGACGCCCGGCTTTGGAACGCGTACAGCACGCCACGTACGTCGGGCTACTCCCGACGCTTTGAGTATGCGGGCGCCGAAGGCGCCCGGCTCTGGAACGCGTACAGCACGCCACGTACGTCGGGCTACTCCCGACGCTTTGAGTACGGCGCCCGGCTTTGGAACGCGTACAGCGCGCCACGTACGTCGGGCTACTCCCGACGCTTTGAGCATGCGAGATGCGATGAGGTTTGTACGATATTTACTCTAAAGGTTGCGTAATATGGCGTATTAAGTCCGCCATATTGATTTGATAATGACGTCACATAGCCTCACCCGGGATGATGTAAGGATTCTAATGATGTATCGTACGTCTAAATCGGTTAAGGCATTCAGAAGTTAAGGTGGAATAAAGAAACTCACATAAATAAATATATCATCATCATCATCTCAGCCATAAGACGTCCACTGCTGAACATAGGCCTCCCCCTTAAAATAAATATATACGTACATACAAACACGAACTCTGAAAACACACAATACACTCTCTCTGTCTTTTTTTTGGCAGTCGTGAAAAAGATGGCACTGTGCAATGAAGGGCAATTAATTTACTGTCGTTTAATTTTGTTGTATTAATAAATCAACATAATTATTCAATTGTTGATATCCGTACCCCCTCATAAATTTGGCAAAATCCTTCCTCGGTGGCTTATTCATGTCACTACGTATTAAATTCTGCGCCACCTGTTAGTTTACCGGGGTACTCAATAGTGGTAACACATATTTGAAAAAAGTTTGCCCCTCCTTCCTAAGTAGCGCCATAAGATTCAGGGGCAAACTTAAATCAAGCGAGTGTTGTGGCTACCCCCCCCTTTTAAGGGTTGAATTTTTATAGCCTATAACCTGGCCGGAGATTTTCTCGACAGATTAGTAATGTTTTCATCAAAATCCGTTCAGCCGTTTTCACGTGATGCGCGTTCAAATAAACAGACAAACAGATAAACAGACAAACAGACAAAAATTCAAAAAATTGTTGGAACGTGTTCTGTTATCGATTCTAAGTATCCCAAGCCAACTTTTTTTCAAATATCTTCCATGTACAGACTTTCGACCCTCTACAGCTTTATTATATGTATAGATTTAGAACACAAACAGTCACATAACACAATGGATTTTTAGTACAATGTAGTGTACCTAACATACTTAAGAAACAGACCTGGAGCCAACCTGTGGACCTGGTGGTGGACCTGTATTTGTCCAAATCCTTTATCATTTACCTACTTCACTTTTGTATTTGTCCAAATCCTTTATCGTTTACCTACTTCACTTTTGTATTTTTTATTTATTTATTTAGAACACAAACAGTCACATAATACAAATGGATTTTTAGTACAAGGTACACTACTACCTAACATACTTAAGAAACAGACCTGGAGCCAACCTGTGGACCTGGTGGTGGACCTGTATTTGTCCAAATCCTTTATCATTTACCTACTTCACTTTTGTTTTTGTCCAAATCCTGGTGCGAATCACTTTTACCGACCCTCGCCCGCCACTTTCTTTCTCCAACTAAATTTCCAAACAAATCAAAATAAATACTTCATTAAACTTCATAATTATTCTACTTTCTTCTAGCATTTTGTACTGCATTCCTTATATGTTTATCATAATGGTGTTCGTAATTATATAAGTCATATTCATACAAATAGTTGGGCACCTAAACTAGTTTGATCACGTAGATATTATAAAGGTGTTAAATCTAGTTTCGCGATTTGGATTACACAGTGCATTCTTTTAATTCTTTAAAAATAACAGTATTAATAAAGTAATGAGTTATTTACTTCATTAGGTAGTACTGTTATTTCATTCACGGTTGTTTTTAATTAGCAGTAGTTTTATATACAGGGTCAGTATATACTTTTGCAGCAGCAGTTGGTGATTGTAATATACTTACTTACTGATGTGATGTTGGAAAGTTTCCGAAATTGCGATATTTCTGTATACATATTAGAAAATTTCGGAAGATTCTCGTGTTTTTGTATCGAAAATTAAAACACACTTAAATAAATGTACCTAATTTTTTCTCCCAATGGAAGTGAAAAGAGTTATACATTTTTTATAAGTATACTTATTTTATTCTCGATCTATCGGTTCTTCGCTAGCAATCGATTAATTGCCTCAGATAATTAACTGCTTTATGCTCTTGTTATACAATCCACTATTTTGTAAGAAACTGATACTACAACTACTGATAAACTGATATTATACAATAAGTGTTATAAAATGAATATAAAACCAAAATTTACTACAAAGAAGATAACTAAAGCTAAAAAATTAAAAATATCTATCAAAATTTTGCCTACTATTATTTTCTACCGCAAATATTTTAGACCAACTGTTAACGATCCTCGTGACCTTACCAATCGGATCATAGTTAATACTTTCGTCTTAAAATGCATAGAAATACTATGCATTAAAAAAATTTTTTTGGCCGACAGTTGGCGATCCCTATCACGTGAAAAAGCGGCCTTTGAACTTCGCAAATCTCATCTTAATTTCATATTGATCTGATATCCTGTTTATATCGCGTGCGTTTTTTTTGGGGGTCCATATTGGCTCATATACAATGCATTATTCGAATATTTCTAATAATACCGCTTTGTAGTCATAATCATCGTTTCTCCGAAACTTGTTACTCATATATTTTTTTAATAGTTTTTTGTGCTACTACCTACATTATTCATAACGATACATAATCCGTTTTTTTTTACTCATAATATTGTCACTGAGAATGTATCTGTGCCCATAATGTTATTTGTAAGAATTTCTCAAAGACTAAGGCGAGCATTTGCTCTCGCTACGCTCGCTCACTGTGAGGGTCACAGGATTTCGGTTCTGTGAGGTTCTTACCTAACCTAACCCACCATTCTGACAGCATTTCGGTTCTGTGAGGGTCGCAGTTCTAACCTAACCTAACCCACCTTTCAGCCAGCATTTCGGTTCTGTGAGGGTCGCAGTTCTAACCTAACCTAACCCACCATTTTGGCAGCATTTCGGTTCTGTGAGGGTCGCAGTTCTAACCTAACCCACCTTTCTGGCAGCATTTCGGTTCTGTGGGGGTCGCAGTTCTAACCTAACCTAACCCACCATTCTGGCAGCATTTCGTTTCTGTGAGGGTCGCAGTTCTAACCTAACCCACCTGTCTGGCAGCATTTCGGTTCTGTGGGGGTCACAGTTCTAACCTAACCTAACCCACCTTTCTGGCAGCATTTCGGTTCTGTGAGGGTCGCAGTTCTAACCTAAACTAACCCACCTGTCTGGCAGCATTTCGGTTCTGTGAGGGTTACAGTTCTAACCTAACCTAACCCACCCTTCTGGCAGCATTTCGGTTCTGTGAGGGTCGCAGTTCTAACCTAACCTAACCCACCTTTCTGGCAGCATTTCGATTCTGTGAGGGTCGCAGTTCTAACCTAACCTAACCCACCTTTCTGGGAGCATTTCGGTTCTGTGAGGGTCGCAGTTCTAACCTAACCCACCTTTCTGGCAGGATTTTAACCTGACTTGACCTACAGGTGCATTCTGTTATAAATAAAATCAAATATGTCAAAATCGACATGTCGAGTAATAATATATGCATACATTTTTGTAATAGAGATATTTATGTAGAATGCATTATGAATATAATAAATTCGAAGTTCCAATGAGTATTGTTTAAAATGAAAATGTACAATGATCATTAGGATGTAAAATTATATGAGATACATTTTCGGAGTTTCAATAATCGAATTTGCAATTTTATATGAACTTTGGCGCACCCTTTTTTTGGTGCCCGTAATATCTAATCAAAGAGAATTTGAAGCGAATTTCAAATGGCGTTCTAACAGTTTTATGTTCTTTCGAAAGATGGCAGTAGGTAAATTTACAGTGGTACATAATTTACAGTGGTACATAATTTACAGTGGTACATAATTTACAGTGGTACATAATTTACAGTGGCACATAATTTACTTTGACAATCCGTCTCTATATAGACTCTATTCTCTTTAATGTAATCAAGTCAAACCAGGCGTGGCTCACTCCGCGATTTCGTCGCTTTGCTACAGGTAGCTAAAAGTACATCCGTTCGACCCCAATTTTGGGGTTTGCCATAAGCCGCGCGTGGCGCTGTCGCCACCTAGCGGCCATATCTGTGCTGATCGTGACAGACGCGTTTTGTTAGAGTGAGTCTTCTGTACCTAGTACTATTATTTATTCTGTGGTCAAACTAAAAACCAAACTGTTTTTTTATAGCAGATAAAAATATGCCGACTAAACCCACATTTCACGGTAAAACCTATAAAAACCCGTTATCCCTCTTATTCATAAACGCGCTACAAACCTCAATTAGCTAATAATCGTTTGTCTTTATCTGTCATTTTGACTTATGTATTTGTAAGAAGGGGATAAATATAATTTAACTAAATCAGGCCCGTAAAGTTTCATGAATAAGGGGGTAAGTCTGTTAAGGTGACGTTCGGATGTCAACCGTAACTGCATACTGTGAGATTTGAATTAAATTTGACGTTGCATGCAGTAACGCAGTCGGCAGCATTGTTGCAGCAGTATTGCAGCGAGATATTTCTGCAGCAGTAACGCTGTTATAGGCTGAAATAGACTTTAGAAAAATAATCGGGATGTATTTTAAATTCATTCAGAAAAGATAATCACTTGAATTTTAACAACCCTAAATAGCTGAAAGGGATAGTGCCATGTATTAGAAAGGGATAGCATGATTCGACCCTGCACCGCTGTCAAACTTCGGTTTCGTAGGAAGTTTCCTTTCTGTACGGCAGTACTATTATTTCTGTGATTTAGCCAGGGAATTCTAAAATGTAAAAGGTGTTAACGAAAGTCACTAAAATGTCATTTGCTACGCCATTTGAATGCAGCTAATTGTCAAATAATGTATCGGGTTTAATGATTTAATTACAATTAGTACAGTTAGGTTAATTATTTTAATCCGAACCGTTAATCGCGAGAAATAGATCTAATTTTTGGACAATTAAAAAACCAGTACTGTGTTTCTTTGAACTATGGGTGTTACGAAGAAAATGCATTAAAGCGTAATGCTATGTAATCTAAATAGATGGCATAACACTTGCACTGCGTGTGTGCTATAAAAATCGTTGCAGACTTTTGTAAGGGTCTCCCCTGATATATCGACGCGCATTCGGCAAAAGCCGATAAGAAAAAGCTTTATGTCCACGCAATAAGAGCGAAAAAGTCGTCGTTCGGCTCGGCTCGCATCGGCCGGCGCCTGCCGACGCGTCGACGGCTTTTTCGCTCTTATTGCGTGGACATAAAGCTTTTTCCTATCGGCTTTTGCCGAATGCGCGTCGATATATCAGGGGAGACCCTTAGTCTAACTCTAACTTAGACGTAGTACTTATAGCCACAGAATACATAATAGTACAAGGTACAGAAGACTCACTCTCTAACAAAACGCGTCTGTTACGATCAGGACAGATATGGCCGCCAGGTGGCGACAGCGCCACGCGCGGCTTATGGCTAGCCACCAAAGTTGGTGTGGAACGGATGTACTGTTAGCTACCTGTTGCGAAGCGACGAAATCGCGGAGTGAGCTACGCCTGAGGGCCTACCGCGAACCACGTTCGAAGTGTTGCCTCCCTGTCAACCTTACGAACAAATGTACAAGTGCGATAGAGAGGCAACACGTCGAACGTGGTACGCGGTAAGCCCTCTGATATAGCTGAACTCTTCGTCTCGTAAGCTCACGTCATTATGGCAAGGTCCTTTGCGCAATACGTTACTACAACGTAGTATTGTCATGAATGGGTGAGTCATGGTGTCGCCACGTATGCATAAATATACAGGGGCAGACATTATAATGTATATATGCTAACTATTTATAACATATTTTTTGCTTGTTTTTAATCCATGAAAGTAAACGTAAAGGTACAAAAGGGATCAGATACACATTCAAAACTGAAACTTAAAACTAAGCTGAAGTCTTCTTAAGGCATAAACTAATTTCACGTCCGTACTTTGCAGAGTAAAAGCGCTGGTGGCCTAGCGGTAAGAGCGTGCGACTTGCAATCCGGAGGTCACGGGTTCAAACCCCGGCTCGTACCAATGAGTTTTTCGGAACTTATGTACGAAATATCATTTGATATTTACAGTCGCTTTTCAAAACATTGAGGAAACCGGACTAATCCGAATAAGGGACCCCCCCCGCTGGGTTGGATGGTTAGATGGTAGTCGCTTTCTTAAAAACTAGTGCCTACGTCAATTCTTGGGATTAGTTGTCAAGCGGACCCCATGCAGGCTCCCATGAGCCGTGGCAAAATGCCGGGATAACGCGAGGAAGAAACTTTGCATAGTCTCCATAAGGGTAGGTGCTTTACCTCGAGTCAGCTGAATAGCAACGCGAATGCGCTGAGCGCCAAATAATTAATTCCTTCAGTTATGGAATCATTGCAGGTAACATTTTTCACGTACGACCGTAGGATTCATTAATTGTCACTAAGGGGCACAAGTACCTAAATCTATATTAGGTACCATAAAGAATATTAGAAGCAGTGTTTGAAAAACATTTCTTCGTGTCAGTAGGACGATTGCGACACGTCGTGTTTACTCCATGTCTCGACCGTTTCGAAACTTTTCATTCATGACTATTCTGCCGTGCTAAATTCCACACTAACTACACTACAATTTCATTCAATAATATACCCAAAATTAAAGCCATAGGGTTAACAATCCATTGGGTTTCTGAACGTAGTTATTACATTTTAACGTGCGTGACTATTCCAAGCGCTCGAGTGCGGTTAGTCGAACGCAAGCGTTGACTGGTATAAATTGTACTTTGTCTTATTCAGTTATTATGGATCTCAAGGTCTTAAGTTAAACTGGTTTATCCGTGTTGGATTCTACAACGCCAAGGCTAGCAAAGGGAATAGGTACAAGAATCACGCCTGAGGAAATTGTACATGACCAGCGTAGTGGGAAAGTGTGACTCAGACTGTGGATGGAGAAAATTCTACGGTGTTGTAGAATGTGACGTCACACAGGCCTATTCGGATTTCGAGATAATTACAAGATCTTGAGACGATTTAGAGATCAACTAGATCTACCTACATTAGATATCGACTAGATGTAACTTGGACATCTAAGTAATAACTTGTCGAAATCGTTCAAGAGCACTTCCAGAATAGCGGAAACGTCAAATTTGACATGTCTATCTTACAAATATCTTTAAATTATCCGTATCGTAACTTGTTGAAGTCTAGTAGAAATCTAATTCAATTTCCGAATCGAGCCGACAGTCATAGTGAAATTTCTCGATTGTCCGAAATTTGGTAACCGGGTTAAAAACTTCATACAGAAGCCTCTAGATTTGTGTTCTACACCGCCGCCGCAGTAATCTCGCAACAAAGGATGACTCACGCTAGACCGGAGCGGGACCGGGCCGGAGTTTCCTACGCTTCGTTTTCTATGGAAAGCACCACGTGATCACCGATCGGCCGTCATAGAAAATGTCATATCGGACGCCTCGGTCCGGGCACGGCGTGGGGGCCTATTTTTACCCGACTACGGCAACGCAAAAGGAGGGTTATGATTTTGACCGGTATGTATGTGGGTATGTATGTATGTATGTATGTATGTTCATCTGTTCCCTCATAACTTCTAAAGTACTTATTATAATTTAACAAACGATGTGTCATTCGAATCGTCTTAATCGCCCGCTGGTTATAGGCTATATGGCGTCACAAAAAAATGAACACTGCGCCCTCTAGAGGTCATAAAGTCACGAACCAAAAAACTAAAATTAAGTAATGATGATGTGTTATACATCATTGGAAAGAGCTCAAATAGCACATTTCAAATATATAAATATTGTTAGCTTTTGCACCCGGCTTTGCTTGCATGCGCCAGATAAAACATTAATTTATCGGTTAGGTGATTCGAACTATGAATCTACAAGCGCTCTGGATTCTATCCGCGAGTTACGCGACTACGGCGATACAAGAAGGTTTTTGCAAAAGAAATTTGTTTGGCCACTATACATGGTGTTTTTTTATTAATGTCCTGCAACATTTATAGGTATAGAAGAGGTATAGAAGTCCTGATCAGCCAAAATGTATGAAACAGTTAATTTTTTTACAAGATACGTACGCGTTCCGAAGCCGGGCGCCTTCGGCGCCATCGTACTAAAATTGTCGGGCGTAGCCCGACGTACGCGTTCCAGAGCCGGGCGCCTTCGGCGCCTTCATACTAAGAGTCGGGCGGAGCCCGACGTACGCGTTCAAAAGCCGGGCGCCTTCGGCGCCCTCATACCAAAAGAGTCGGGCGGAGCCCGACATACGCGTTCCAAAGCCGGGCGCCTTCGGCGCCCTCATACTAAAAGAGTCGGGCGGAGCCCGACGTACGCGTTCCAAAGCCGGGCGCCTTCGGCGCCCTCATACTAAAAGTGTCGGGCGTAGCCCGACGTAGGCGTTCCAAAGCCGGGCGCCTTCGGCGCCCTCACACTAAAAGTGTCGGGCCTAGCCCGACGTATGCGTTCCAAAGCCGGGCGCCTTCGGCGCCCCCATACTAAAAGAGTCGGGCGTAGCCCGACATACGCGTTCCAAAGGCGGGCGCCTTCGGCGCCCTCGTACTAAAAGTGTCGGGCGTAGCCCGACGTACGCGTTCCAAAGCCGGGCGCCTTCGGCGCCCTCACACTAAAAGTGTCGGGCCTAGCCCGACGTACGCGTTCCAAAGCCGGGCGCCTTCGGCGCCCCCATACTAAAAGAGTCGGGCGTAGCCCGACATACGCGTTCCAAAGGCGGGCGCCTTCGGCGCCCTCATACTAAAAGAGTCGGGCGTAGCCCGACGTACGCGTTCCAGAGCCGGGCGCCTTCGGCGCCCTCATACTAAAAGAGTCGGGCGTAGCCCGACATACGCGTTCCAAAGCTGGGCGCCTTCTTACACTAAAAGTGTCGGGCGTAGCCCGACGTACGCGTTTCAAAGCCGGGCGCCTTCGGCGCCCCCATACTAAAAGAGTCGGGCGTAGCCCGACATACGCGTTCCATAGCCGGGCGCCTTCGGCGCCCTCATACTAAAAGAGTCAGGCGGAGCCCGACGTACGCGTTCCAAAGCCGGGCGCCTTCGGCGCCCTCATATTAAAAGTGTCGGGCGTAGCCCGACGTACGCGTTCCGAAGCCGGGCGCCTTCGGCGCCATCGTACTAAAATTGTCGGGCGTAGCCCGACGTACGCGTTCCAGAGCCGGGCGCCTTCGGCGCCTTCATACTAAAAGAGTCGGGCGGAACCCGACGTACGCGTTCCAAAGCCGGGCGCCTTCGGCGCCCTCATACTAAAAGTGTCGGGCGTAGCCCGACGTACGCGTTCCAAAGCCGGGCGCCTTCGGCGCCCTCACATTAAAAGTGTCGGGCCTAGCCCGACGTACGCGTTCCAAAGCCGGGCGCCTTCGGCGCCCTCATACTAAAAGTGTCGGGCGTAGCCCGACGTACGCGTTCCAAAGCCGGGCGCCTTCGGCGCCCTCATACCAAAAGTGTCGAGCGCAACCCGACGTACGCGTTCCAAAGCCGGGCGCCGAATAAAAGAGTCGGGCGTAGCCCGACGTACGCGTTCCAGAGCCGGGCGCCTTCGGCGCCCTCACACTAAAAGTGTCGGGCCTAGCCCGACGTACGCGTTCCAAAGCCGGGCGCCTTCGGCGCCCTCATACTAAAAGTGTCGGGCGTAGCCCGACGTACGCGTTCCAAAGCCGGGCGCCTTCGGCGCCCTCATACCAAAAGTGTCGAGCGCAACCCGACGTACGCGTTCCAAAGCCGGGCGCCGAATAAAAGAGTCGGGCGTAGCCCGACGTACGCGTTCCAGAGCCGGGCGCCTTCGGCACCCTCATACTAAAAGAGTCGGGCGTAGCCCGACGTACGCGTTCCAAAACCGGGCGCCTTCGGCGCCCTCATACTAAAAGTGTCGAGCGTAACCCGACGTACGCGGTCCAATGACGGCCGCCATCGGCGCCCTCATAGGCACTAAAGGAGTCGGGCGTAGCCCGATATAGGCGGCGCTCTGCGTGTATTTCTGTACTGAGGACGCTCTCGCAAAAGTAATATAAAGTGACTTCAAAAAGTTAGTATCGAAATCATGACCCCAAAATTAATTAAATAAAAAATAAGTTCAAAAACTAAAACCCGACTACTGCAAATCGCGCTCTAAAAAGTATGAAACAAGATAGAATTCTTATCTAAAATTATCAAGCAGAAAATATTATATATGTTACCATTTTTTTTTTATATAAAAATACAACGTAATATAATTTACTGAATTTTTTATATATTTACAGAGATTCAGAGGATAGCCGTGGTCGTATGCCACATTACTTTTAAGTTTATAATCGTGGCATACGACCACGGCGATCCTCTGAATCTCTGTAAATATATTTAAAAATTCAGTAAATTATATTACGTTGTATTTTTATATAAAAAAAATGGTAACATATAATATTTTCTGCTTGATAATTTTAGATACGAATTCTATCTTGTTTCATACTTTTTAGAGCGCGATTTGCAGTAGTCGGGTTTTAGTTTTTGAACTTATTTTTTATTCAATTTCGATCGCTCGATTTCGTCACTCGTCAGTCGGTGCAAAACGACGAAATACTATTTTTTGAAATATGAGCGATCGAAATTTGGAATCTAGTGGTATTAACCACTCGATTTTAATTCTATTAGTAGAGTGTAAGTGCTTAGTATTGGAGATATTATTTAACGAAATACACGAAAGGGTCAAAAACATTCTGTGTTCGCGTCTTTCCTGTAGACATACACAAGAGTTAAGGGCTATAAAGGTTAATTTTCTTATTTAACCCTTATCCACGTGAAAAGGTCCTCCTTTTATTCAGAGAACTGTGATAAATTCATTACTTACATGCCCACAAGCTGTTAACTATTGCCCACAGGAGAGAAAAATGTACAGTTCGCGCGAACACGCTAGTTTTCTCTCCTGTGGGCAATAGTTAACCGCTTGTGGGCATGTAAGTAATGATTTTGTCATAGTTCTCTAAATAAAAGGAGGACCTTTTCACGTGGATAAGGGTTAAATAAGAAAATTAACCTTTATAGCCCTTAACTCTTGTGTATGTCTACAGGAAAGACGCGAACACAGAATGTTTTTGACCCGAAATCGAGTGGTCGAAATTCAAAAATCGGTCCCCTGGTCTAGCGTGAGTGAGCTGCAGTTGACATCCGAAACTTACCTTTATTTTAAGCATTGTCAGTTAACTGCACGGACGATGGTACAGTCAACCTCAAAAATATGTTTACACTGTTGCACTTACTTTGTAATGGCATCAAAAATATGTTTATATTTCTCGCCTTATTATTACAGGTGCAATTATGTAAACATATTTTTGACTTCGACTGTACGTGGTTTCACCTGCATGATTGACCACTGAGTCACCACTTGGTCCCCCAATTCAATATCAATGCGTCGCGCTAAGCGTGTGCGCAGTTGCACGCGTGCGAGCGAGACGCAAGGATATTATAACATTTTACGTGTCTGAATACGCTGATGCAACCCCACGTGAACAGTGATCACCTGATGTTCACGCAATCGTAATCACACCACTAGTTGGGGTTTTCCTCAATGGACATTTAATTTTTAGCGCCATACACGGCAGCAAAGAAAAAACCGACCAAGTGCGAGTCGGACTCGCGCACGAAGAGTTCCGTACCCCAATGCAAAAAAACAAAAACATAAAAAAGCAAAAAAATAACGGTCACCCATCCAAGTACTGACCACTCCCGACGTTGCTTAACTTTGGTCAAAAATCACGTTTGTTGTATGGGAGCCCCATTTAAATCTTTATTTTATTCTGTTTTTAGTATTTGTTGTTATAGCGGCAACAGAAATACATCATCTGTGAAAATTTCAACTGTCTAGCTATCACGGTTCGTGAGATACAGCCTGGTGACAGACGGACGGACGGACGGACAGCGAAGTCTTAGTAATAGGGTCCCGTTTTACCCTTTGGGTACGGAACCCTAAAAAAAGAAAAAGAAAAACAAAGTTTCTGTCGTGTCGTACGAGGGAGTTAAAAGGCTGGCCCAGAAAAAAGAAGAGTGGCGATTACTACACCGACAAGAGCATAACTCTTAAATACTGATAGATAGACACGGCAGCATCGCCGTGGCGATGGAATGGGAGCGTTGGTGGCCTATAGGAGCGTACGAGTCGTACGACTTGCAATCCGGAGGTCTCGGGTTCAAACCCCGGTGCGTACCAATCAGTTATTTTTATATAATCTATTTTTATTACTAATTAATTAACATAATTTTTTGTAAAATTTGCATGTCGTTGTGTGCGACTGAATACTGTACATACCACATAAAACATCACCTTTGTATTCTAGAATAAGTATTCTTGCAAATAAAAAATCTTTGTCTTTATCTTTGGAAGTTATGTACCTACGAAGTATCATGTTGATATTTATCAGTCGCTCAGTTCGCACAGAAAAAGTAAGGGCAAATCGCCTAGCGTGGTACGGGCATGTGATGCGGAGGGATGAAAGTCATGTGACGAGAAAGGTATTACGAATGAATGTGGAGGGAAGTACGAGGAAAGGAAAACCGAGGAAAAGGTGGATGGACTGTGTGAGAGATGATATGAAACGAATGCAAGTGAATGATGAAATGACGGGCGACAGAGAGGTGTGGAAGAGAAAGACATGCTGCGCCGACCCCAAGTGAATGGGACAAGGGCAGGAGAATGATGATTTATCAGTCGCTTTTCGGTGTAGGAAAACATCGTGAGGAAACCGGAGTAATCCCCAGTAAGGCCTAGTTTACCCCCTGGGTTGGAAGGTCAGATGGCAGTCGCTTTGGTAAAAATAGTGCCGACGCCAATTCTTGGGATCAGGAGTCAAGCGGACACCACGCTCCCATGAGCCGTGGCAAAATGCCGGGACAACGCGAGGGAGAAGATGACACGGCAGCAATGCAGTCGGCAGCAATGTCACGCCACGTTACTGCAGCAGTAATGCTGCTGTAGTCCGAATCCGAATGGTACCTTAACTTGTGCACTGGGGTATGCGTTATCAAATCAATATCAGATTTTTAAACCTCGAATGCCGCTAATGGAAGTCACACACATTGGATATTCTGCCGTATTCGAACTTCAAGATATTCACAAGAGACTAGATCCATTGTAGATACGTTATAGTTTAGATATCAACTAGTTCTCTTTTGCAGCGCAATTCGGGCAACCAATGTCACTTTTACGTTATATAAAGTAAGATATCTATTAGATGTGAATTGGATGTCTAAGTCATATCCTGTGGAAATCGTTCAAGAGTATCTCCAGAATCGCGTAAATGTTAAATTTGACAGGTTAAATCTTAAAAATATCGTTATCGTATCTTGGTGATGTCTAAAAAATATCAAATAGATGTCTATTTCAAAAACCGAATCGGGCCTATTGTCATTATTTTTATAGCCGTCGCGCGTAGACAAACAGACATAGGCACTTTCGCTGCGTTTCCGAACTTTCTAGACGTGCAGCCGCGTTGGACAATAGAAATGCATCGGTGTTTGCACTATGTTACTGTAAGTGCTATATATTGTAAACAACTAAGCCCCCCCCCCCCCCAAGACTTCAACTTTTTAAATCGGGCTTTAACTACAGCCTGGATCTAGAATCAGGTCTTGTAAATTAATTCATTATACGAGTATAATAAGGAATAAGAGGATATCAAAGTCAATTAAACAAATCGTGTATCGAGTGCCAAGAAATTGTTGAAAATATCTTATACGTAAAAAACCGGCCAAGTGCGAGTCGGACTAGCGCACGAAGGGTTCCGTACCATTACGCAAAAAACGGCAAAAAATCACGTTTGTTGTATGGGAGCCCCACTTAAATATTTATTTTATTCTGTTTTCAGTATTTGTTGTTATAGCGGCAACAGAAATACATCATCTGTGAAAATTTCAACTGCCTAGCTATCACGGTTCATGAGATACAGCCTGGTGACAGACAGACCTGACAGCCATTCCAGCGACGATAAAGGCCCTAACATATAGCAATTTCAAAAACAAATGGTATAAATTATTGTGTGATTGTTGTTTTTATAGTCTAGATGAATTCTTTAGCTTTAAGTTTTAATTTAATACTTGTGAAATTGTATGTAATGTATGTGTAAATAATGTAAATATTCGAGTTGTATCTGTTGTGTGACTTGTGTGTAAGCATAGATAGGGCCTTCTGTTCTGAATATGTATAACATTTTCCAAGTTTCACATGCCAAATGGCAGAATATAGTATATAAGTGCATGCGCTGTATATGTATGTATTCAAGTGAATAAAATCATTCATTCATTCATTCATTCATTCATTCAGACGGACAGACGGACAGACGGACAGACAGACAGACAGATATACAGAACGACAGACAGACAAATAGACGGACAGCGGAGTCTTAGTAATTAGGGTCCCGTTTTTACCCTTTGGACACGGAACCCTAAAAAAGAAACCCGTCTTATTATTCGCACATTTCCCTCCCGCAGAACTTTCCTTAACAAATCATGAAAATATTTCCTTACATAATTTAGGAGATACGCAGTACCTATGTTAGACAGATTGACGATCGATTTACATTATCAATGATTACAATCACAAAACAGCTGTTATTTCCGATCCCCAACCGTCCATCGAACTTTCAAATGTAAGAAATTCAAATTTGGAACGTTCGAAAATGGCCAAACGAGCTACGATATATCTTAATCGCGAGGTCGATGACCGGAGAAATGGCGGTCGTTCACCTTTCACCCAATTTGCTTACAAGATAGATATAAAACGATATGAGAATGGAAGTTGATTGAATTTCCGCTTTTGATAATAATGGAGCAAATCGTCTGCTAATTGAGAAATGAATAATTAACCCTAAGGGGTAGTAAGCTACATACGAATGACTTACGGTATGATATTTAACTCTATTGACAGCTATTAAAGTTCAAATTTCAACAAATATTTTTTATTATATGCAGTAAGGGGTTAAATGTTCTGGACGCATTGCATTCACGTGTGTACCTCTATTTTACTACTATTAGGCCCACTTGCACCGTGTCACTAACCCGGGGTTAAGCGGTTAAACCGTTAACCCAGTGTCAAATTTCACTGGTAACCATGGTAACTCCAGGTTTAACCGGTTAACCCCGGGTTAGTGGAATGGTACAAGTGGCGCTTATACATATAAGATGTAGTGCATAATTATTTTCCATCGTATTTTCTTGGAAACGTACGAACGTGCGATCGTACTATTTCAGTAAGGCCCACTTAACCTGGGATTAAGCGGTTAAACCGTTAACCTAGTGTCAAATTGTACTGGTAACCATGGAAACCCCAGGTTAATCCCGGGTTAGTGGAATGGTGCAAGTGGGCCTAAGTCTCGGTACGAAAAGTTATGAGGTCGACTTAAGTGCATTACAAATACGTTTCCGAGAAAATACGATAGAAAATTAATTATTCACTACATACCTATGTGAGTATGAGAATTGATAACTATACCAGATTCCATACATGTTTTTAAAATGTTTTATATTAGGTGATGAGCAGTGTCCTATTAAATTTCTGGGCAAAGGACTCCCCCTTTGATCGACACCCGTCTTGGTTCTGAGTACCTTGGTTCGACCAGTTGGTATCTAATATACCGGGTGTGGCCTGAAACACGAGCAAATAATTAAAACATAGATTGTACTCCTCAAACGGTGACACTTTTGTTCAACAACTTTTAAAAATTATTAAGTATTTAGACTCCCTATTTTTCATACAAAATAAATATTATCTTCAATGGACGCCATCGCCACGCCATATCATTGTGATTGACGTTGCTTGTCAAGCCTTAAACATAACAAAATTCGCAATACATTGCGTCTTTGAATAACTTTTAAAGTGTATTAATAATCGCTGAAATATATTTTTAAAAGTCGCTGAACAAATGTTGATCAGTATGAGGAATACAGCCTACAGTTAAATTTTTTGCTCATATTACAGGCCAAACCCGGTAGTTAGGTATGTGTTATTGTAAAACATTTTAGTGAAAACGTTAAACCTATTTACCCGTATCGCCTTAGTAAAAACGCGTTTTCACTCGTTAAATTAAAACTAGTTTTCCTTAAAACCTCGGTGAAAACTAGTTTTACCTGGGATTTTTCCGTCAAAACTAGTTTTCACAAAGTGCGTTCGCTTTGTCAAAAATATAGTTAGCTTATGGTTTTATTTATTCAAAGTTGGGATTATATATTTGACGATATACTGCCAGTCAACAGCACGTGTTACACGATACAAATACCAACTCATTTAACTATGAAATGAGAGTAATCACTTTTTTCCCCGCTGATATATGTATGTGGTTTTGTTTTTTTCTATATTTTCCTCTAACATCAAAAGGGATTAAAACACCCCCACGTTCCTTGCATTTTCGACCTAAGTAGGAGGTGTTAAAGTGCGTTTTGCGATGCGCTTGTTGTAGTTGATGCTGTGTGTTTGTGTGGCAGTTTAATGTGCCATGCGGATGTTTCCAAGTCCGCGCCGCGGGTCCGCAACGCATCAATACGTGGCGTGGGCTTGTTGCCACTGCAAGATGTATAAGGGCATTTTCACTATTTGTTTTGTCAATACCTCATAATTTCTATATGAATCGTACCCGATATCAATAAAATTGGTGTTATCTTGAGACATTTGGAGATAAATATCTGGGAGACCGAGTTTTGCTCGGAAAACAAAATATAAAAGCTCAAAAATGCGCGTTTTCCCAGAGAAAAAACGTTTTTGGGGGCGAAAAATCGATCTAGCCAAGATCGATTTATCGCCCCCAAAATCCCCCATATAGCAAATATCATCGAAAATTTTTACACGTTTACGAGAAGCTCGATATATTATATATATAAATAAATATATAATTATACATATATGTATATATATATATATATATATATACAAGAATTACTTGTTTAAAGGTATGAGTCATACCGTATGACATTAATTGGTAATAGTCAAGAGAGAACAATCGTCCATCTAACCGTGTAGTCGCGGCACTACGGTATGCCAATGATAACATCGGCAAGAAACTGACCCAGCTACTTATCATACCGGAATAATGACTAATGACTAATGTGCAGCTTTTACTTATACGCAAGGAAAACAACAACAAACAATTATAGTCTGTATCTTTAGATATTTAGATAAGAGTCAACAAAATCTACCCTCAAATGGCACCTTAAGAGCCAACAGGAGTGGTCATTTCTCCATACAAACGTACTCCTCGTTTTCCTCCGTGGTTTTTGAAGCTAGAGCAATGATTTTTTCAACACAGATTAATATTGTCAATATCTGTGTCGGACCGTTTTGCTTTTTTTGATATTTTTGTTTTTTAAGGCGCTAGAGCCCTTCAAAAATGGCCAAAATGGCCTAATTGACTATGCCGCAATGAGAGGCGTGGCATTCAAAACTGATATCAATTAGCCAAAAAAGCAAAACGGTCCGACACAGATAATTTCATAATCATTTAGATTTCCAAATTTGGTTACGATTGGTTAAGTTTTGGAGGAGGAAACAGAGGAGTACGAAACCTCGATTTTTGAGATTTTTACGCAGGATTTTTCGCCTTGTCCTTATCGCACTACTTTTAGGTGCCACTTCCGTTAGCGAGACGGGTATATTTACCTAAAATATTTAAAACTCAGCTCCTGTTTCGTCTTAAGCCAGTTGAGGTTATATGAAAACATTACATGATCTTTAATAATGTAGGTTACAGTCAGGTCGGTCAGTGACAGATTCAGGCGGTTTCGTATTTAATTAGCCAATAAATGTTATAACTAGCCGAAAATTTACAAATTATTCAGTTACTTTTATTTAAGTAAATACCTAAAGATACAGGCCGCGTAGCCAAGATGACGATCGCTTACGCTCCGTAGCGATCGAAACGCAAGTGTCACTGTCGCACTAATATGGAAGAGTGATAGAGAGACATAATGCTTTTCGTTGTCGAAGCGATAGCGATTGTAACCTTGGCTAGGCCGGCAGAGCTTATGCACGCTACTTTGTCAGCGAGGAACGTGAACGATGAATAAAACTATTATGTCTTTCCTCGTGTGAGGTTTCATACTCGTAACTATCTTTATACCAAATTTAATAAGTATAAATCTGTTCAGCGGTTTAAGCGTGAAGAGGTAATAGTCAGACAGAGTTTTTCAGACAGTCAGCAGTTCAATATGTAGACATATTAAAATACTAGCTGTGCCCGCGGCTCCGCCCGCGTGGAATTCGATCTGTGTCAGTAAGCGGCTAATTTCTAATCCTAATTTCTCTCCCTCTTCCCTGGAGGCGGAACTTGAAGTAAAGATGACAGATGGATATGCTAGATGGATATGCAGTCCAGATACAATATTTTACAATTAGGTACTTACCACTAAATAAAACTACAATCCAAAATCAATAGTTTTCGATATAAAAAAAAAACTCGATATAAAAACGCAATTTGATAGACATTTGTACATTTTTACTTTTAGTATGGAAATCAGTCACATCATTTTATCACGAAAATCAACAGTACTACAGCAGTAACGTTGCAACAGTGTAATGCTGCCGCAGTCGCCATAATTATAAAGTCATTGAAAACGCGAGAGAAGCGAGCGCGAAAATTTTTCGATATAAAAACGCAATTTGATAGATAGTTGTACATTTTTACCTTTAGTATGGAAATCGGTCACATCATTTTATCTCGAAAATTGACAGTGCTGCAGCAGTAACGTTGCAACAGCGTAATGCTGCTGCAGTCGCTATACATCAGAAAGATATTGAAAACGCGAGCGAAGCGAGCGCGAAAATTATTCGATATAAAAACGCAATTTGACAGACAGTTGTACATTTTTACTTTTAGTATGGAAATGGGTCCCATCATTTTATCTCGAAAATTTACAGTGCTGCAGCAGTAACGTTGCAACAGCGTAATGCTGCTGCAGTCGCCATACATCAGAAAGATATTGAAAACGCGAGCGAAGCGAGCGCGAAAATTTTTCGATATAAAAACGCAATTTGACAGACAGTTGTACATTTTTACTTTTAGTATGGGAATCAGTAACATCATTTTATCACGAAAATCAACAGTGCTACAGCAGTAACGTTGCGACAGAGTAATGCTACTGTAGTCGCCATACATTAGAAAGTGATTGAAAACGCGAGCGAAGCGAGCGCGAACATTTTTCTATATAAAAACGCAATTTGACAGACAGTTGTACATTTTTACTTTTAGTATGGGAATCAGTCACATCATTTTATCACGAAAATCAACAGTGCTACAGCAGTAACGTTGCGACAGAGTAATGCTACTGTAGTCGCCATACATTAGAAAGTGATTGAAAACGCGAGCGAAGCGAGCGCGAACATTTTTCTATATAAAAACGCAATTTGATAGATAGTTGTACATTTTTACTTTTAATATGGGAATCAGTCACATAATTTTATCACGAAAATCGACAGTGCTACAGCAGTAACGTTGCGACAGAGTAATGCTGCTGTAGTCGCCATACATTAGAAAGTTATTGAAAACGATTCAAATGATTAAATGATTAAACGCGAGCGAAGCGAGCGCGAAAATTTTTCGATATAAAAACGCAATTTGATAGATAGTTGTACATTTTTACTTTTAGTATGGAAATCAGTCACATCATTTTATCACGAAAATCGACAGTGCTACTGCTACAGCAGTAACGTTTAACAGAGTAATGGTGCTACAGTCGCCACCCGAATGTCACTTTTATCATATCTTGTAATGTTATTGTAAGCGAAAATTTACCGATATAAAAAACGCAATTTGATAGACAGTTGTACATTCTTTTTTACTTTTAGCCCCAACCAGGCGCGAATTCAGGATTTCATACAGAGAAGGGACGGGACAGTTTTCTATCAGCCTAGCTTCGCATAGGGCTCGACATTTAAGGGTCTCAGCGAGGTTGTTTTCATACAGAAAAGATGCAAGAAAGCAGAGCTTGGAATTGACCAAGTGAATTGAATTGGCGAAGTGTGAGCAAGGGAGAAGGCCCAGCTTCGAAAGAGGAAAGCTTGGATTTGGATCCACGTCCAAGTTTAATTAAGCCAGAAGATCAACTTTGCCATAAGGCAGAAGACGTCGCGTAAGACCTTACGCCGAACTGCAAAAGAGTGGCTTGAAATCGAATCTATGCATGTAATCACGACTCTTCTACTGCTCGCTCTTTGGCTTCACTCGAAAGTGCTACTTCATAGGATGCTTTTAGTTTTCGGCTATCACGGGGCCCCTTATAACACTTTGACAGTTAGGTCTCAGGATCGCGGCTAAGGAGCAACTCGGCTTGGCCGACAAATCTGGCGTGCAAGAGAGCAAAATTCGCTATAAAATCGGTAACCTATGTCGAGAAAATCGGCTGGCCGCAAGCCCGAAAGCAAGATTTTTTTCCATGAGTTTAAGGGCCTCCGCGTAAGGTCAAGTCGAAAGCCTACGTTGGAGATGTTCTTACGTACCCTCACTCTCTTACTTGATCCCTACGGCCCTTCGTTATTAGATGGGTACTTGTATGTACACGTATAAAAGTTTCATGTAGGTAAGGTACCTACTCCACGACGACTGCAGTGCTGATGCAGCCTGCGCTTTATTTGCCTACGGTTTTGGTGCCCTAAGCAAGTGCTTATTTTGCTTAAAAGGGTTAATCCGGCACTGCAAATGACAAAGGTCAATGTTTTTTTTTAAAAGTACCCACCTTCGTGGTCATTATTATTAAGTGGTTATAGTAGGCGATACGTATGAATATAGATTTGATATGGGTGCGATATACTTACGATTAGGTATAATTCATGATGGAGAAAATTAATAATTCTAAATAACTTTGCAATTATACGCGTGTTGATATGTGTGTTTATATGTGTGTTTATTTTACCTCTACGTAACTATGTAAACTCATTTTTAGTTTTCTTGATTAGTTAATGTTTACTCAGTTCCCCAAAAGATGGCACTGTGCAATGAGGGGCAATTAATTTACTGTCGTTTAATTTTGTTGTATTATTAATTTATTAAGTCAACATAATTATTCAATTATTTTTGTTGATATATCCGTACCCCCTTTCTAAACTTAGAGTTAATTTGGCAAAATCTTTTCTCGGTGGCTTATTCATGTCACAACGAATTAAATTCAGCGCCATCTGTTAGTTTACCAGGATACTCAATAGTTGTAGCACAACTATTGAGCAATATTTGAAAAGAGTTTGCCCCTCTTTCCTAAGTAGCGCCATAAGATTCAGGGGCAAACTTAAGTCAATCGAGTGTTGTGGCTACCCCCCCTTTTAGGGGTTGAATTTTTATAGCCTATAACCTGGCCGGGGATTTTCTCGACAGATTAGTAAAGTTTTCATCAAAATCCGTTCAGCCGTTTTCACGTGATGCGTGTTCAAATAAACAGACAAACAGATAAACAGACAAACAGATAAACAGATAAACAGACAAAAATTCTAAAAACTGTTGGAACGTGTTCTGTTATCGATTCTAAGTATCCCCAGCCAACTTTTTTTCAAATATCTTCCATGTACAGACTTTCGACCGTCTTCAGCTTTATTATATGTATAGAAGAGTTTGCCCCTCTTTCCTAAGTAGCGCCATAAGATTCAGGGGCAAACTTAAGTCAATCGAGTGTTGTGGCTACCCCCCCTTTTAGGGGTTGAATTTTTATAGCCTATAACCTGGCCGGGGATTTTCTCGACAGATTAGTAAAGTTTTCATCAAAATCCGTTCAGCCGTTTTCACGTGATGCGTGTTCAAATAAACAGACAAACAGATAAACAGACAAACAGATAAACAGATAAACAGACAAAAATTCTAAAAACTGTTGGAACGTGTTCTGTTATCGATTCTAAGTATCCCCAGCCAACTTTTTTTCAAATATCTTCCATGTACAGACTTTCGACCGTCTTCAGCTTTATTATATGTATAGAAGATTGCCCGCCATCTTTTTGTCTGCGTAGTCATATGCAGAAATTTTTGACCCAGTTTTGAGCCGGTGTAAATGAACTCTAAAATCGATACAGAGGAAAATGTCGTGCAAATCTATGACGGTTAAAGGTTCTTAGAGCGTTTATCGCTTGACTGGCGAAAACGTCACGCCCTACCATCACCCGAAATTTGCCTCTCACTTGCCTTTCTACCATCTCCTCGTGTTTCTACCAACCTGGTACTCGAGGTTGGAGATTTTTTTTTTCGTCGAAGCATTCGGTCATTTTCGGTCATTGTCCCAGTTGCAGGTTCGTTGTCTGTACCGTTTGCCGACCTACCTTCACATGGCGGTATTTATTTTGGCTGGACAGTTAGGTTTTATGTGGCATTAAAATGCTGTACGAGATGAGATTGGCGATAAGGTGTGATGGGCCGAAACGCCGTATGGGTCTTCGGGCCAGATATAGAAGTGGGCCTTTTTGTTACTGCGCGAATTCCTACGTGATTGTGAATGACAGCGGACGGAATTGGGCTCGATTTGTTACGTGGGGTTTAAAGTCATATTTGTAGTGCAGCTCGTATAGTATCTTCAAAGTTACATACTTTTTATCATAATTTTTGGTTCATAAATACTGACTATGTATATATAAAAATTGCGTTACGAATTTTAGTATCTACCTATTTTTAGAAATTCTCTGTATTTCGGTAGTTTTTTCGTACAGGAAAACGAGCCTCGTTACCAGACTGAAATTATTTTAAGTACTTTTGCCCATGCTTTAAATTAAACGAAGTCTACATGATATTTTAACGCTATCGAACTTAAAGCAAGCCAATGGAATTCTTATGGAGAAAGTTAAATAGAAATTACATTTATTTTTAAACTGAAATAAATGTCTTATACTAAGAAAAAGTGACCAAGGCCTCCGGTGCCCCAGGCTGGAATCGAACCAGCGTCCTCTGCTATCGAGGCAGAAAAAAAAATATGGGACAAAAATAGAATAAGTACACAAATATACAATACATAGGCAAGTATAAAGCTCACTTATCATTTTGCCGCGGCATCGCGTGGCACTGAATTTTATTGGGCACTTTACTTGCTTTAACTACGTTTCTGCATTAAATCCCTGCAGTATCTAGAACCTTTAAAACTTTTTTCCACTTAAACACGTGTTACCCGGACAGTTATACAACCTCATTCAGTAACAACCTCCTTAGATTACATATTCCCTACCACCAATATATGTTGAGCTCCAGCATACTGCACTGTCCACTGAAACACCTACTGATAAGGTGATTCCAGGGACCAAGTTATGTTAGATTATCTGGCACATTCGATGTTCCACTTGGTTCTAATAATAAAATAAAATGAGCAATGAAACTGTATGTTCTGTTTGTAAAATACGAGTATATTTAGGTGGTTCTGTAAACTCTGACCCGTTACATTTGAATATGAACGACTTGATCTGATCTGTTTAATAAATATAACTCAAATAGTTCAAAAGGGTATATGGGTAACAAAATTCTGTTGCACAACTTGACGTTGTATTCCTTATGTATGTATATTTGAATATTGACTTCGATCTTCTTCAACCTAGCGTTTTCCCAGCCTAGCGCGCCGCTTTCCTGCTGTCTTCTCTACTTTGCCCGGTCTTCGGCATCCTTAGGTGTGAGATTGTTCTCTTGCATGTCCGCTGTCATGACGTCCAGCCAATGCTTCTTAGGCCTACCACGGCCGCGTGATCTAAGGTCTTGGACAGTTGGAATTCGGTACATTAAATTAATCTTATTAAAATTATTCTTATTAGTCTGATGCCATGAGTAAGCCCATTCATAATATAAAAAAAATATGATAAGTTGGTTTATTTCGGTCTGGTGTAAAATTTTTAATCAGAATCCTTTTATCCGTTATATGTTAGGTTAGGTTAGTTAGGGTACAAAGTATTCTATCCTAAAGAGTCATTCTATGGAACCTGCTAACTATGTAAACAAACCGCCATAGCCGAAATCGTCTCTGAATCATGAATTTACTTGTGACTTTTGTTTACATAGTTAGCAAGTTCCATAGAATGACACTTTAGTTATTGAAATCGCGGTTCAAGTTGACATTTTTTTGAGTAAACGTCTTATTTTTTTAGTCTGCTGACCCCTGCTCTGTCCTATTGTTTAACGTAATCTTTGTTTAAATCTGGTACAAAGTGCAACAAACGTACAAAACGTACTTGTATCATAATGCTAACGGTCCAATGATATTAGCGAAACCTCGTGACCCAGTTAGTGGCCCGTTACGGGCGCTGAACCCGTGACCGTCGCGTAATACTGATCATCTGCGTTACAATGATGTTACAGTGGTAGTGGAATTGATGTACGCTGCTTAACACATAAATAAAAATTACAAAAAAAAAACCCCTATCCTATGCCAACTCAATAACATCCATTTTATACCTATCAAAAATGCCATACAACATTTCCGAAAAGAGCTGCCGTACGTATGCCGTTGCCATATTATAGCGTTTCTTTAATATTTTGCCATTTTCATATATTGTGACCTTTTTTTCCACTTTTGTGTTATTTTTATTCAGAATCTCGATCCTAAGGGATAAAAAATGTCCCAGTCTCTTTCCTATTGTGTTACCATTTCCCCATATACTTTATAATATGGCGGTAACCAAAAGGAAAGTTTGAAAAATGTATGGAAATTTTAGGACACTTTTTTCCTCCTATAAGGATGGAAAGGGCTCGCGATCCTGACTAGAAATAACACAAAAGTGGCAAAAAATATCACAATGTATAAAAATGGCAAATAAATAAAGGAACGCTTATTAGCCAAGGTGACAATCGGCTCAAACCAGTGAGTTTTTCGGAACTTATGGACGAAATATCATTGATATTTACCAGTTGCTTTTCGGTGAAGGAAAACATCGTGGGGAAACCGGACTAATCCCAATAAGGCCTAGTTTTCCCCCTAGGTTGGAAGGTACGCCTACGCCAATTCTTGGGATTAGTTGTCAAGCGGATCCCAGGCGCCCATGAGCCGTGGCAAAATGCCGGGATAACGCGAGGAAGAAGAGGAGACTATTACCTCTATGGTTATCGTGCATTTCGCCCGAACTTCTCTGTAGATGTATCGGTGCGAGCGAGATGCATGATAACTAAATGACATCAATTAGATATAATAAGGATATAAGGATTTGGCCTCGCGTTTGGTCGACGCCTCGGGTGACCAAAGGGCTGGCCAGTATTTTGCCCAGAGGATTAGCATCGCTATTCAACGGGGAAATGCGGCCAGCCTGTTGGGTACACTGCCTGCTGGCGGTGAGTTGGAGGGTGTATTTTATTTGTAGGTTTTTTTTTTCTTATTAATGTGTATTTTTAGAGTAAGTGAGTTCACGAAGCATGTTGCGGATTTTGTCGCTGTAGTTTTTTGTGACGATGCCTGTAGCTGATTGTGAATTTGTGTTTACCTGACGAAGCCTGCGTTGCGGATATAAAAGTTTGGTCTCTGAACTCATCAATTAGATATCATGTTGATGTCAGTGTACGTTAGAGTTGTCTTGGTGTAACGAGAGCCGCTCTTAACGGTCGCCCCACAAACGTCCCGCTAACGAGGCCTCACAGTTACTGGTGACAAACTGATCCCGCCTTATGTCAGCTGCCGTAACTGTCATAAATTATACAGGGGCCCACTGATCAACAGTCCGCCGGACGGTATCGGCCTGTCAGTTGTTCGGAACGTCCGGCGGACTGTTAATCAGTGGGCCCCTTTATGCTTCATTAAATGCTGCCTAGTGCGAGTCGGACTCGCGTGCGAAAGGTTCCGTACCATTACGCCAAAAACGGTAAAAAAATACGTGTGTTGTATGAGAGCCCCAGTTAAATATCTATTTAATCATGTGATCATATTTGGCCTATTTTTGACCCCCCCTTCCCCTTGGTGATATTTGGTCACTTTAAAGTTTATTCTAAGACAATACCTAAAGGATTGCTTGTTATGTTTAAAGCGTGACTTGCTTAGTCAAGATTGTAATTGATGTACGTCAATTACAATCATGATAGCGTCAATTGAAGAAGATATTTAATTTGTATGAAAAATAGGAATTGGACATAAGTGCCATTGTTTGAAGAGTACAATCTATGTTTTAATTATTTGCTCGTGTTACAGGCCCCACCCGGTACCGGTATGCAGAGCGATGTTGACGGTGGGAGTTTTTGGAAAAAGAGAAAGATTGAACGAATGGTCATAGTCAGAATGAATGATATAAGCGTCGAACTATTCGATCAAGTGATAGTTTCGTTCAGAAACAAGCAGAGCAATATATATAGGTATTTAGGTAGAGGTGCTAAGCTAATCGCTTTGCTAACCATACAGTCCTGCAATAATATATGTTACACAACGAAAGCCGCAAAAATATCTGACACGATCTTATTTGTAGAACCATAAGATCATGTCACATATTTTTGCGGCCTTTGAAGAGTAACATATTATTGCAAGTGATTGTACATGACGTCAAAGATGTGTTTACACTTTTCGCCTTATTACAAAGGAGTAAAGTGAACGAAAAGTGTAAACATATCTTTGACGTCAACTTTACATGTACATGTACGTATTCAAAGACATTCAGCGTCACAGACAACCTATGAACCTACATCCTTAACGTTCCGTTACCCCAGCATCCGCGACCACTAACCGAGCCACATGCCAGAAAATATCCATAATAAGTTATAAGCGAAGTGGCAGTATCGATAACGGTTGACCCACTTGCAGTTAACGAGTTAAGCTACAGTTACACCATCCTGATATGGGGTCTCTAGGAACTTGGCAGATAACGGAGGTCTGGACACGGCCTTAGGTCATAGAGTTAGATGTGCTGGATGAGGAATTATGAATAAATAATAGGGGGCAACACAGCAGCCTGTAGTCATGTAGTGTACCTAGGGCCACCCCGCACTAGCGTCTTCTAAGCGTCGGCGTCTAGTCAGCGCTATCGAAAATGGCGTCGCTGCGCAGTTGACGCAACGTTGCGTCAAGCAGTCAATAGTTGACTAGACGCTGACGTTCGGGAGACGCTAGTGTGGAGTGGCCCTACATCGGGAACATAAACTTGAGGTTTAGGCCCCACACCATTCCAGCCCGAAACGTAATAGAATGGTTATTACAATTTAGAGGTAGAAGTAAGTAAGTAACAGCCGTATTCGAACAATGAGATAGGTACGTCAAATACTAGATATTGATAAGATATGGAATAGATATGTCAGTGTCAAACAAGTGTCAAAAGTGACGTTTTTGTTTGAAGAAATGTCAATTTTGACACTTGTTTGACACTGACATATCTAATCCATATCGTTTCAATATCTAGTATTTGACGTAGCTCATTGTTCGAATACGGCTGTATGTGAAGTTATATATATAGAGCGACCCTTCGCTTCACACGAGTAAACAAATTAATTCAAATTATACACTTAAACCTTCCTCAAGAAATACTTTATTGATACGTGAAAATCCGTTCAGTAGTTTTAGAGTTTATCGCGAACATGCAAACAGACAGACGTGGCGGGGGACTTTTATAAGGTGTAGTGATAGAGTATGCATTCCACGACTCTTCTCTTTCCGCACAGAATCTAGTAAGTAATAGCCTGGACGAATCTCCTGGCTTTATCTCTAGGCCCTAGGTCCTACCTATAGTACTTATTCAGTTCAATTTTAAATCATAATCCATTGGAACACAGTCACTTTTGCTTTGTTTCGTTCCGTTTTTGAACAACGCAAAATCAACTCTATTTCCTGCATTGTAGGTTCAAAATTCAAATGTCTGTGGAAAATATTGCATTTTTTTTGCACGGCCGGGCCTTAGGAGGATATCAACGTTCTACCTTGTCACATTCAGTACGTAGTACGTCTGTATGTCTGTATCACCTATTACCGTCTTTACTGGAAGCGTTCGCGGATCTTACGCCTATGGCGATATATTTCTTTGCGGCTATTACAGGGGTGTCATTAAGCGTAATAAGCGGCCGGAATGTCTATGGGAATCATAGCCGCTATCGTTTCAATTTTGCCAGCCCTTATTTAGTGTATCAAACTGGTGGAAGGTTTACTTTATCGTGAGAACAGTAATAGCAAAGATTATTTATTTATTTATTTAAAATTTATTGCACAAAATACAAATAAAATGTACAAATGGCGGACTTAATGCCTAAAGGCATTCTCTACCACTCAACCATAGGGCTAAACAGAGACAGAGAGAGAAGATTCCTCCGTATCAGATAAAAAAATAAAGTCTAAGAATAAAACGTGCCCTGAAAAATCAAGAAAAAAATATGCTCGAAAAAATGACGCCATACCTTTGGCCTGGAGATGGAGACACCGTTTGATATTTAACAATTTTAACACTGAGGTAGGCCCAGACGGAGATGGCGGGACGACTTAGACAAGTTTATTAATAACTGGCCGGAAGAAGCTCAACAACGGGAGTCGTGGAAATCAAGGGGAGATGCCTTTGCCCAGCAGTGGGATACTATAACAGGCTATTAAATAAAACACTGAGCAAGCTCGACAAGCCTCTCGGTCCCTCCCTCTCTTGTGTGTCCATCGCTTCTGCGTCCTTGCAGCAGAACTGAGGGCCTACCGCGAATCACGTTCGATGTGTTGCCTCCCTGTCGCACTTACGTACGAATTTACAAGTGCGACAGAGAGGCAACTAGTCGAACGTGGTTCGTGGTAAACCCTCTGGTGGCTGGCGCCGCCACTACACAGATACAGATATCAGGGAAAGAACAAGGATCAAAATCAAATGACGTTCTAAAAGTTTTAATCCTGTGTCGCAAGATGGCAGTAAAACTTTTACAATACGCCTCTGTACTAAATTCTCTTTGGTAAGTCCTGCCTGGTACAGTCAGTATCAAATAGCATCATTTTAACATTTCTCCAACCGCAAAATATCGATGAACCATTAAATGACAGCTTGGAACTCTTTTGGAAATACCAACTTGTCATTTTCATAAAATGCAATTTATTCATGATACAATTTGAGGTCATGACAAATAAAAACATTGTTATCAAGTCATATTTAAATAACTCCCCAGAACCCATCTTTTTACAACTAAGAAAATAGTAAGGTTCAGGAGGATAATTTCGACTAATCGAAATATCTTCCATGTTTAACATTATTAACTCACAACACACCTTTTTCGCTATCTAAACATGGAAGATATTTCGATTAGTTGAAATTAACCCGCAGTCGAAATTGGCCGCCTTCACCTTACCTATTTATTTCACTCGTCCATTTTTTACCTACAAGCTTTTATTTAGTTTCACCTGACCGTTGTCTGTCTGTCTGTCGGTCTGTACCTAATCAAATCTTGCAAGTTAAATTTGATCCACAGGTTTCCGATTGAGCTGAAATTTTGCATGCATGTATAAATCAGATGACAATGCAATATTATGGTACCATCGAGCTGACCTTATGATGGAGACAGGAGGTGGCCATAGGAACTCTGTGATGAAACAACGCAACTTAATTGTGTTAGGGGTTTTTAGAATTGTCTCGATGAGTATTAGTTGTCTGTCGTAAGAAAAGTACAGTCTATCAGCGATAAAAATGAATTTTTTGTACCAAAAATTAAATTTTTGCTAAAAACTTATGTCTTTTGGAGTAACACACCTAGGTACCTACATTTAAAACGAGTAAAATGACATACACACACAATCTAGTGGTAGGTACATAACATAAAGTTCTTATAAGTGATAGTAAGAATTGTAACATTGGAGATTCTAAATATCAACAACAACAAAACGAGGCACAAATGATTCACGAACTGCATACGTCATGATTATACACTTTCATAATCACAAGGATGTTATAAGAACCAAATCAAATGAGTCATTCAAAGTATTCGGAAACAAATTTATACATCATCTACCTAAGGCCATACCATAAGGCCTCAAGTATATGACCGGTATTATGCAAAAACGGCGTTCTAAGACCTTCGTGACCGCCCACTGGGCCAAACGGCGTAACGGGACACAATCCTGTGCGACCTAAATTTCGATGCAGTTATTTTGATTATGGTCGTTAAAATTAGCTGCACAGTGGGTCGAGCAACGGTAATGTTGGATAACGAATGACTGTGTGTTTTTGTTTTGTTTAGTACTTGCATTGATGCAGCTTTTGAATGGTAAGATGTTATATACGTTTTTGGTCCCAAATTTATTTTGATATGACCACTTTGTGTAGCTATAAGTACTAATCTCTTAAGATATAACAGATACATATCACCTAGAAATTATTTCATTAAATTAATGATCCTTTAGATTGTAATGTAATTTTATGTAATAGTAACATTGTTTTTCAGGGTTCCAACCCAAAGGGTACAATCGGTTTTTAGGGTTCCGTACCCAGATGAACGGGGCCCTATTACTAAGACTCCACTGTCCGTCCATCCGTCTGTCACCAGGCTGTATCTCATGAACCGTGATAGCTAGACAGCTGAAATTTTCATAGATGATGCATTTCTGTTGCCGCTATAACAACAAATACTAAAAAGTAGGCGGGCGAGTCCGACTCACACAGCTCACACTTGTCCGGTTTTTTTTCTTTATACCTCATATCGGGTGAAACCCATTAGATTTACTACCGTCATGCGTATGTTTTGATCCGCAATTGTATCCGTTACATACATGACTCAGTCCCGACCATAGAAATATGATGGTTCCGGCAGTCCTAGAGTACAATAGATTACAAAATGAAACGTCCGGAATTTCTACAGAATTAAAGTTACTTTATACGTTTTGGAACTGAATGCTTTCAATTAGAACGCCACCAAAACCGAGATGTAGACGTATTAGCGTATTACTATTCGAAGATAAAAAAACCGGCCAAGTGCGAGTTGGACTCGCGTTTCAAGGGTTCCGTACATTAAGTCCGACTCACGCTTGACTGCACATTTCTAATAGATTTTCCTGTAATCTATTGGTAAAGAACTATTTTGTGTATTTTTTTTTCAAAATTTTACACCATGAAGTTTCGGAAATAAAGGGGGGAATGGTCAACCTCTGTATTTTAAAAGTATAAAAAAAGAAATTTATTTGAAACTCTCAAGATGAGCTCTTTCATTTGATATATAGGGTACATCGCCAATTATTAGCCAGTTTTCAATTACTGGCCACCTATACTAAAATGAATTCTGTGTATAGGTGAATAGAACTCATTTTTGTAAGAGGCGGCCAGTTATTGAACGAGTGGGTTGTGGATAAATTTCAGTTACTGGCCATTTTCCTTATACTGAAAATGAGTTTTATTTATCTGTAAATAGAATTCATTTTTGGAATAGGTGGCCAGTAATTGAAAACTGGCTAATAATTGGATTTTCGTACCTTATATACTAAAATGAACTTTGTTCACCTATAAATAGAAATCAAATTAAGTGGCCAGTAATTGGGGGGTGGCTAGTAATTGGCGATGTACCCTAACACGATATAGTTTGATAAACTTAATTTTTAAACTTTTTTATTTACCCCCCATAAGTGGCCCCCCTGTATAAAATTAATTTGTTTACGTTATTGTCCATCTTTGGGTCACTAATTTACACATGTGTAACTACCAAATTTCAGCTTAATTGGTCCAGTAGTTTCCGAGAAAATAGGCTGTGACATACGGACAGACAGACGCACGAGTGATCCTATAAGGGTTCCGTTTTTTCCTTTTGAGGTACGGAACCCTAAAAACGTAGTAAATGCTTTGTGTGTCAAGTCTAAGCGATCTTATGTACTAAAATGTCATTGTTACAAAAGTGTGAGTCATTTTTCAGGTCATGTCTTAGGTATTTTAAGAAACATTGCGTTTGGGTTTTTTCTAGGTTACAGGTATTGCCGAAGGCTTTAGCTTAATATCTAGAAATAGAAATAGAAAATATTTATTTGGCGTAAAAAACATACATTAGGTAAGTACAACATAAAATTAACAAAACAGTAAACATACACCAAATAGGATGCCGCTCAGCATAAGCAGTGTCTGTAAGACACTGCGCTGGTTTTCAGGGCACCCAAAATTAAAAACTAAAACTTAAAACTAATACCTAAACAGAAACAGAACACGTGTATAACAGAGAGAAAGAAAGAGAGAGAGAGAGAGAGAGAGATCACATATGTAAGTATAATTATCATTTGGAATATGTCCGCTTAGTTAAAAACTGTCTTGGGTTGCGAGTAAATACTATATCTAACTAATATAAGCTAAGTGCTTAATTTTTCGATTTCTGGTTCCGGTTTCCAATAACAAAATAAATACACAAATACACATATCACACAACTACACACCCAGAAACAACGCGTATACCGATAGCGCCGAGTTTCTGGCAACAAAACACTTTACAGTCTGGAGGGGTTTAGTCCGTAGGCGGCTGGGAGGAAAATCTCCAACGCAGCCGAGTCGGGCATGCTGCCGGATACCGGGCCGGCAGAATCCAATGAGGGCTACCTAGCAATGCACCGAGGAGAAGTTTCTTAACTTTCGCAACTTCTATGAAGAATATTCTCTGGAACTTAAATTTAATAAACAATTTAATCATGTCAAGACCGACGTAGACACATGCCATTTTAAATATTTCGCCTGCCCGCTTTACTGTTATGTGGCGTGTAATATTATATATTACACAAAACGTTAAAGTTCTCATGGGAACCTTCTCACAGAGAACTTTTTAAGTTTCTTTCATGTAATTTCTCTGAAATTTCTGCAATTTGTACATTGCTAGGGTTACTCTATTTCTGTGGAATAAAAGGTCCGTACAAAGACATGAGACGCCGCGCCGGCGCCAAGGGGCTTGACTCCTCGCCCTCTTCGAATAAAATCAAATTGATAAGAGTAACATATTAAACACAAATACTAACATTTTTCTCACTATTTGTTTTTCAACACCTTCAGCTTTCACATATCTTTTTACACACTAACACATTATACAGGGTGGTCAATAAATAAGTACATTACCGTTGCCAGGGAGGTTTTGGGATTATATTGAGCAACTTTTACTATGGGACTAACCACGAAATCACGAAAAAAAAAATGTGGCCGTTTCATACATTTTTGGCTGGTCCATTGTTTATGGGAGGGTAAATTCTTTTTTCGCGATTTAGAGTGACATTCCATTTCCAACTGCAGCTGCAATACTGTTCATTTTACTATGGAAACGCGTCGCTGTCATTGTCAATTTCCATAGTAAAATGAACAGTATTGCAGCTGCAGTTGGAAATGGAATGTCACTCTTAGGGTTTGATCCCAGAGTAAAAGTTGCTCATTATAATCCCAAAACCTCCCTGGCAACGGGAATGCACTTATTTCTTGGTCATAATTAGTGATGTACCGACTATTGATTTGGCCGACTAGCCGACTAGCCGACTAATCGGCGCTCGAATGGCCGATTAGTCGGCCGACTAGTCGGCTAGTCGGCCAGATCATTAGTTTCGTATAATTTCAGGTGAAAAACAATAGTTTTGCTCCTTTGGTTGCGCTATTCATCATAAGGCTTAGCTAAAAGGTTCAAAGACCTATCACAAGAATCCTCGTTCGATTTCTGTATTTCTTTTATTTTGCGATCCTGAGCAGACCGTCAGTATAACTTGTAGGAGGTATTTCCAAGGCTCTATTTCCCGTACGTAGTCGCCAGTTTAGAACCTATCACCTATGGTCACCGTCTTTACAAGATTACGAGCAAATTGCCCTGTTTATAAGTCTCTAAATTTTGCAATAACATTAACAGTTCCCCATGGCTCCACCATTAAAAAAAACAAAAACGGAATAATAATAAAATCATTTAACTTTAGAACATGGCCATGAATTTACACGAGAATCAGTTGAAATCGACAACATGAGAGAAAAGCACCAGCCCACCAACATACGATGACGATCAAACGGCCAAATTATATGAACAAAAGTTTTCGTCTGCACCCTGAATAGGTATTTTGGTAAAATAGACACAAAACATATGGCAAATATTGACTGTTGATTTCTTTCTTTTTCTGTTTTCTTTCACTAATAAAGTGCCGACTAATCGGCCATTTTTGCCGACTAGTCGCCGACTAATCGCCGACTACAAATGTGGCCGGATAGTCGGCTTTCCCGACTAGTCGGCAACTAGTCGGTACATCCCTAGTCATAATATATTATGAGCTTTTATCAGGAAACCGCAAGCCATTTTACACAAATGCGTGAATTCGAAGGTACGTCACACGCGTATTCGGGAAACGAGATAATCACAAGATCTAGAGACGATATAGAGATCAACTAGATTTACATTAGATATCGACTAGATGTGACTTGGATATCTAAGTCATAACTTGTCGAAATCGTTCAAGAGGACCTCTAGAATCGCGGAAACGTCAAATTTGACATATCTATCTTACAGATATCTTTAAATTATCCATATCGTAACTTGTTGATGTCTAGTAGAGATCTAATTCATTTCCCGAATCGAGCCGTCAGTCAAGTAAGGTATCTACCTCAATCGCCCATATTATAAACTGGTGATAATGATGATGACTACACCCTCGTACCGGGCCTCGGCTCTAATCAGTTTAGTATTGGCATTAAACTTGTGGCCGCCGGTATGTGGGTCGACCGTTGTACGCCTCCGCGGATCCTTATTCTGTGAGGCTTTCATGACTCACGCTAAATGAGCTTTTGAGGAAATCGCAACATTGTACATAAATTATGCGTGTATTTAGAAAACTTTGCATTAAAATATATTTTTTAAACTTGTCAGAATTTGTCTCAATAGAACTTGGCCAAAGATTAACTCAAAGTTTTATCTTCTGTAGACAGCTCACTGGTTCAGTACCTAAGCCCGCTGGGTAAAGGTAGTGGACCACTACCCACCATTACCCAGCGAGTAATACTACTAGTGGTGGTAATGGCCCTAAAACTGGCTGGGTAATGGTATAAAAGTTGATTTAATTTTCGGGCTTTACCCAGAAGGTTTGGGTAATACTAGGTATACCCAGGTAAACTTATGTTTACTTAAATTAAGTATACCCATGTTACGGGTAATGCTAGAATATTGAGTGAACTTAGGTTTACCCGGAATTACTTAGTATTACCCAAGCTTATTGGGTTAAATCCGAATATGAAATAAAATATAATATGTGTTCGCATTTACCCGTACACACGTAGGTCTGCCCAACGCTGGCTGGGTAATGTACGGTAAACCCCGAATACAGATTAATGTTGTTTTTTTCGGACCTTACCCAAAAGGCTTAGGTAATACTAGTTATACCCGGGTAAACTTAAGTTTACGTAGTTTAGGGTAAAAGATCAAATCCACAAAAATCTGTTAGTAAAATTTGAACTTTCTGTCAAACGGAAAAGTCATTTATTTGATTGACAAATTTTAGAGGATGGATCTTTTACGTTAAACTACGTCCGTTTAATCAACCTTCTAACATTACCCGTAACATATACAAGGATTGCTCTTTTAAAGGTAGGTACATATAAGAATATCGGAATACAATGATGACCAGGCCCCAATTTCACATCGGTGACAGGTGCGACGAATTGTAAAATCACTGTTTCTGACGTCACAGGCATCCATGGGCTACGATTACCACTTACCATCGGGCGGGCCGTATTCCTGTTTGCCACCATCATTGTATTATTTAAAAAAAACTTTATTATATCGGAAATAAACAAATATTTCTCCTGCGAAGTTTCTGGCAATTATCAAAGATTTAGAAGAATTGTAGGTAATTCTTGACAGGTAATGAGTTATATGTCGGAATTTCGTGACAATTGTAGAGTTTCTTGTGACAATTGTCATAAACTTAGCAAGAGAAATATCTGTTTTTTCCGATATCATAAAGTTTTTTTTAATAATACAATTATGGTGGCAAACAGGAATACGGCCCGCTCGATGGTAAGCGGTAACCGTAGCCCATGGATGCCTGTGACGTAAGCAACATTGATTTTACAATTCGTCGCACCTGTCACGTTGGTGAAACAGGGGCCAGAATAATCCCGCCAATGTATCACTAGAGTAAAATGGCATCTCACTATTTGCGTACCACTTTGAGCTATTCAGCGAAGTCTATAGGAGTCTGTTCCGAGGTGCTCACCGAAAACAGCTTAAATACATTCCAGTTTCACATACATGCGATATTTCAGTCGCAAAACACTATTGTGCTAGAGACGAGGGAATAATAAGGATTGGATCGAGGAAAATGAAAAATTGTATAAAAAATTACGTTTATGACAGTTGTAAGTATTAAAGTTGAAAGTTACCTTTTTTCCTTCCTCTACAGGTCCCATTTCTTAACGCATTTACTGCCAGGGGGCGTGGCCTAGGAACAAACTTGTATGACGGTGGACGCACAGTATGTGCGTCGGGGGCAGTGAATGTGTTTACCGATTCTCGTGAAATTTAGTGAGCTGGTTCGATAACAAAAAATATTATTAAGTAATTTTTGATATATTTATAATGACGGGGCCAGGGGATTCGCCAGGTCCTCAACTCACAGAGCCACTGGTTTAATTTGCCGTAAATACCTACGTCCTTTTCAGCATAGTCAGTCAGATGTCTCAAATATTTAGTAAGTATAAGAGTATCGAGACAAACCATTCTGGTTCGCCTTTGTACTTCCATTACTGTAATTTAATGTAAACCTTGAATAATTTTATGGTTTAGACTCACTTGATTTTAGTCACTCGCGCGTCGCGCGACATGTTCATGTTTAAATTCGATTAATGTAAACCTATGTTTTGTATAATAAAGTGATTAGGTACTACTACTACTGGTTTAACGACGCTTTTGGATCAAAATATTATGTTATTGTGATTTATCTTTAATAAAAAAAAGATGGCGTTCCCCATTTTATTCAATTCAGAAGCACGCAACTTTTTATGTAAATTAACAGTCTCTTTTTTACTCGTCTCTGATTTTACTCACAAACGCAAATCTGGGTCAAATTTCATTTCCTATTCAGAGTTCCTTGACCTTTGGAGTGCTAACTCCTGTCATTATGGAAGTAGGTGAGCCAACAAAGAATTTTCGGACGCTAAAGTGATATTTGTGTAAATGATGACTTGTCACAGAGTTTTGGCATGACTTTTGGAACTGGGACATTATTTGCATACAAATAATTGACGTGAATAGACACTAAAAATAATATTTTAAATAAACAGACATTTATTCAAATTCAGAAATTCTTTTTTTCGAGACCGAAAGAAAGGATATTTAGTTTTTACACACTTAGAGTACCTATACATATATCTCTGTAAATAATCGTAGGAAGGGCGGACTTTCTCTGATCAGATCGAGGAAATCCTGAAGAAAGGCCAGGTCAAGAGCACCCTAAACCGGCGAGCGTGTATGAGGAATGTTACGAAAGTGAAGGAAAGAGAAAGAAAGCGAAAGAGGTGTGTCAGGATCGTAGCAAGTGGAAATTCGTGGTCTATGCCTACCCCTCCGGGAAATAGGCGTGATTATATGTATGAATGTATGTATATAAATGATCGTATCTTAGGTATGTGGGCTTTAAATCTAGTGACTTAAATTAGAACCACTTCCAGCACTTCCCGGTGTCTGATTCAGTAATATATTTATTTTATAAATTTGAAGTATTTCCGTAATACCGATTGCAATGCAATCCTGTGCCAAAATGGAGCTGAATCTGAAGATGTTCTAAGGAGTGATTCTCAAAATAGTGGCATCTTAACTGTCATCGAATTTTTGAATTGAATGTATCTTTATTTGCTCTTTTTCATATGAAACAAAAATGTATCTAGATAAACTAAAACAATGTTTATCGAGGCCAAGTCATTATTTATATGTAAATTTAATACTTTAAATATTTATAAAAAATAAAGAGTAGCACTTTTCACTGTAACCTGTCTTGTCCAAAATCATCGCTCTTCCAGTTTTAATTCTTACATTTTATAAGCATCAATTTATGTAAATAAAATATCATGCTATATAATAACATAAACAATACCTTTTAAAATGTACTTTGCACTGGCCTTATTTGCATATATTTTACAACAATTTTCACGCACGAAGTTTGTCCAAGGATATTTTCACTGTTAACCTGTACCAACCTGTACATGCGCTGTATTGCATCTGACTCATACACAGAAAAAATATTTAAATCATAACTATGGCAAAATATTAGGTAAGTATTAAGCTAACCACCGTAGGGTACCATCATGACCCGTCGTAGTTTCGTAGAGACAAGTGGTTAAAGGCAGACATCTGGGGTTTTGTAATGGAATATTAACTTTAACTTGTCTCGATTATTTTAAGGATTTGGTATGGGGCTTAATGTAATAATATCATTTTAATATTGTATGAAGGTTTATTCATCTATGCTAAAAGTGAGACATTCGTATTATTATCCGTTAAAGGCAAAAAATAAAAATGAATGTATTTTTCACAGTAAACTGCTTAACTTTAACCTGTGTTCAATGTATAGGTTATTTTATGTCTTGAAAATAACTTCTTCATTTTTAATTCCCTTTTAAAAGTTTGGGATAGGTACTTGAAGCAGTAAAACATATTTTTCATTCTTAAAAGTAAAAAAAATACAAAAAAAATTTATTCATTAACTTTAACCTGTCGATGCCACTTTCTTGAGAATCACTCTAAGGTAACCAAAGGAACTCTTCGATGAAAAAACTCAAACACATCGGGTTCAGACTCATAAGAAAGGTGTCGGCAAGTACTTGATAGACATGCAAATGTTGAGAAGTACAGTCAGCAATAAAATAGTGTCACCTTTTTTTTTTGATAGTAACTTTCTTCAAATATATTCGCTACACGCTTCTAGAACAGATAAGTTCAAGTAAGCAAACGAAAGCTGCACTTTTATGCTTTCACTGAATTAATTAGTGTTTATTATTAGGATATTCTATCATTTATTAAAGTTTGCCAACAGGTACAAAACAAAATTTCTTAAGTATTAATAACAAGTCATAAAATAAAATTGCCTGAGTATCGAATTACAGGCAAACATGCCATGCATATTACTTTTTTTTTATCCTAAGTACTAACTATAAACAAATTATGTATTTATCTATTAATAATTCATAATATCCGTACACAGCGGGAAGAGGTTGATAACTCGAGATATTCTACCGAAGAAATTTGAACTTTAAAGTAAATTTCATAAGGTTCCAATTTCTTCAATTTTTTCCCGACAGATATCAACTTCTTCCCGCCGTGTACGGATATAATATGCACCTATAAGTATCAACAGTATAAACAGCAAGACTCCTAACTGTACAAGGGTGGACCTTATTACAAAAGGCATAAGGTCCACCGATGTACAGTTAACAGTGTCGGCGATGGTTGACTTTAACTGATCATCGGTAGATGTTAATGTACCTATATGTCGTTAAAAATTAAGACGAAACAGGAGCTGAGTTTGAAATATTGTAGGTAAATATACCCGTCTCGCTAACGGAAGCGGCTCCTAAAACTAGTGCGATTAGGACAAGGCGAAAAATCCTGCGTAAAAATCTCAAAAATCGAGGTTTCGTACTCGACTGTTTCGTCCTCCAAAACTTAACCAATCGTAACCAAATTTGGAAATCTAAATGATTATGAAATTATCTGTGTCGGACCGTTTTGCTTTTTTGGCTAATTGATATCAGTTTTGAATACTACGCCTCTCATTGCGGCATAGTCAATTAGGCAATTTTGGCCATTTTTGAAGGACTCTAGCGCCTTAAAAAACAAAAATATCAAAAAAAAAAAAGCAAAATGGTCCGACACAGATATTGACAATATTAATCTGTGTTGAAAAAATCATTGCTCTAGCATCAAAACTCACGGAGGAAACAGTGTACGTTTGTATGGAGAAATGACCACTCCTGTTGGCTCTTAAGGGTAACAAATTGATAGTTAACAGGAGGCCAATTCGCACGTAAATTTTGATACCTATCTAAATTGTGTTTCTCTTGAACCAGAAAGGTCACTGTTGACGTGTTGACAGCTGACATATATCATATCCATCACCTATTTGAGAGGATACATTAGTGGTCATTTTTCCATACAAACGTTCTCGACATTTTCCTCTCTGGATTTTGACCCTAGAATCCCTAGATAAATAATCTTTCTTATACCTTTAAAAAACGAGGAATTCTTGTACATTTATTTATTTATACGAGTAGATGCGAAAAACTCATTTATTGTATAATAAGTGTTATAAATGTTATGTATAGATTTCGGGGATCTCGGAAACGGCTCTAACGATTTCAATGAAATTTGCTCTATGGGGGTTTTCGGGGGCGAAAAATGGATCTAATTAGGTCTTACCTCTGTGTAGACGCGCATTTTTTAATTTTATATGTTTTCCGAGCAACGCCAGCGAACCAACGAAATCCCAGATATTTTTATAATTTTTGAGTTCAATAATACCAGTATTTGTGTCTGTTCGTTATTTTTTTGATATTCACCCACTCGCCAAATTTACCAAATATCGCAACACATCATTTTAATGGCAACAAAAGTATCATAACCTATCCTAACCGCAACATACGCAGCCATACACGTAGGTGTACGTCCATAACCCATAGAGGCCATAGATGATAGACCCGGGGGTAACGTACGGGAAATTAGACCGCTGTTGACCCCGGCTCGAATTTTGTTAGTTAAACATTTCCTGCCAGATCTTTGTATTTTGTACAGTAGGTACTAGGTACTAAACTAGATCATGAGTTCGTCAGCCTAGGGTAACGATCGCCAAATTGACCGATCAACCATTATAGTTTAGCAAGAGACTTGTAACTGGAGCATAGGCAGAGAGAATCACACTATTTTTTTAAATTTTTTTACACTAGTATTATCATCCTACCATCCATATTCTACTGATATGGCCAGACTCGCTATGATCGCTTGGCTGCTACGTAGATATACAAGTCTGGTAAACACAACTTGTCAGTCAGTAAGCAGAAAAAATTGTACTCATCCCACGGTATAATAATATACTCCGCCTGGTACTCTCTCCCCGTCTTTTCGTGGTCACGTGACTGACACAAGCCTACGTCATCATGCGACAGCGCTATATGATAATATGCGATAGCGCTATATATAGCGGCCATGTTATTGTGACGTAGGCTTGTGTCACTCTGGGAAGAGAAGACCATGTTTTATTAGACTATGTACTCATCCCTTTCTCTTGAGTGCTAAAGTCTGTATCTATAATTCTATATGTATTTTAAATAAAAGTAAACAAAATGTACCCTCAAATGGCTCCTTAAGCCAGTTGAGGGTAGGTGAAAGTTTCATCTACCTTCAACTTTTTTTTCATCAAATAATGTAGGTTACAGTCAGGTCGTTCAGTGACAGATCCAGGTGCTCTTGTGTTTGGTTGATTAAAACCAATAAATGTTATAACTACCCAAAAATGTACAATTTTTTTTGTTTATTTTATTTATATTTAATTACACAAACGGATCTACCGCGATATAATTTCATTGTGACGTCTTTCCGTGACCACATCTGGTGCAACTCAGCTGAAACGTCGGAATTAAAGGTAAAAACAATGAAATTATATCGCGGTAGACCCGTTTGTCTTAATTAAATATGTGTACAAAACGCGAGAGTTTAAAGTGTTATACTTTTATTTAAATAGGTACCTACCTAAAGATACAGAATAAAATAATTAAAGTGCTACTAAAAAGCGCGTAATTATTTTAAAGGTTGATCAACTTTTGCGTCTATAATTTTCAGCCGCTTAGTGATAGGAATAGGCCACAGACTAAAAACATTCATACACGAAATTTTCCATATGGCCAGTACTAAAAATAGTTCAACGACATAAGGGTTCGACAGCCTAGGGGAACGATCGCCAAATTGGCCCATAAGTCTACTGGATGGGTTGACTGACTGACAATTAATTGACATAATATGAACCTTACTGCGAAGAGATAAGGTTTAACAATGGTTAAATGTTACTGTTGATTAGATAAGGGGGCGTTGAACACCAGATATGTGATATATGGAGTTAATGCTCTGTTTATTTATAACTTATGCGGAATTCAGTAAACGATAACTTCCTGTTAAATTGATATAATTATCTTCGGGTGAGAACACGATTGTGACTTATCTATTTTTAAGTAAAATCGCTTTTTAGAGTTTCATAGGACAAAAATTGTAAGAGTTAGAACAAGATAAGTCTGCAACGATTTTGATAGCACACGCAGTGCAAGTGTTATTTAAAAGTCAAACTTCTTTGAAATTATTTTATATCACGTACAAATAACATCCGTAGCCCGGGCAGATTGCGCGTCTAGCGCCTATTTTGCGTGACAATAAAAAATACGTGGTTAATTCCTTTTGTAAAGTACCTACTTAACACAATTTAATTTATTTAGTCATGTCCATATAACATTATAAAAAGTGATTATAATATTGTGCCATGTCCGTATATGGTACAAACGTACGGTTTGATTAAATATTAACATGAAAGTGTGCCACGCGACTTAATGTTAAAGTTTTTTTGCCATAGTCATTAATCGATTCAAATGATATTCGATATTTTCTTCTGTACCTACCCACTTTATTCGAGTTATAATTTCAAATATTCGTCAGTAATATACGTCACTTCTAGTCAATTTATTTATACATTTATTTATTTATTTTTCAATTCAAAAATTCAGAAAACGATAACTTCCTGTTGAATTGATTTATTTCATGTATATAAAATAAATGGTCTAAATTCTGTTTGTGACTGTTATGGAAATTTCTTATGAATTTAAGTTTAGAACACATTTACCTCTCTACCTATGTATCGAACGTCGTTATTTTAAGAAAACAAGTCTTTCCTGTAGACATGGCAAAGTTGAGGGAATAAGCTAATTTTATCGCTGCAACCTTAGTCGGGTTGCATTTTTTCAGTACTTGAGATACAAATACAAAGGAACAGGATATATTATATGTACCAGAGTCGTTAACTTTTACTGTTTTATTTAGGTACAGAATTGGCCGTTTTCTAAAATGTGTTGGACCCATTTTTGCGACAAACAGATATATTTAATTATTTACGACTCTTGAACTTGAAAAACAAAGAATGATTACTTTCAACTCTTCAATTATTGATGTTACATCTAGCGTCTTTCGAGCGTCGGCGTCTGTCGGCGTCTGGTCAGCGCTACGGAAAATGACGTTGCTGCGCAGTTGCGTCGACGCTGCGTCGACGTTGCGTCGTGCAGCGGCCATAGGCCCCCCCCCCCCACATCTGGCGTCTTTCGAGCGTCGGCGTCTGTCGGCGTCGGTCCAGCGCTATGGAAAATGACGTCGCTGCGCAGTTGCGTCGACGCTGCGTCGACGTTGCGTCGACGTCGGCCATAGAATTGTAGACGCCGACGCTCGAAAGACGCCAGATGTGGGAGGCCCTATAGAATTGTAGACGCCGACGCTCGAAAGACGCTAGATGTGGGGGGCCCTTAGATCATTTTCTATTAGGTACGGTCGCTAGAGATCTCATACTATTGACAAGATACAAAATGGGTCATAAATCATGGTATAATAATATACTCCGCCTGGTACTCTCTTCCCGTCCTTTCGTGGTCACGTGACTGACACAAGCCTGCGTCATCGTGCGACAGCGCTACATGATAATATGCGATAGCGCTATATATAGCGGCCATATGTTATGTGACGTAGGCTTGTGTCACTCTGGGAAGAGAAGACCATGTTTTATTAGACTATGGTCATAAATTAAAACTTTCGACTGTACCTTGACTGTTCACTCCAAAGACCGCCGCAGGTCATTGACCCTAACCTAATTCCATCATCTAATAAACCACATCTGGCAATATCGTTCAATCACAAGATTTAGCGAGCAATGACATCGCATTTCATTCCAAAAGTTACCAAGTCCATGACTAATATATGGCGGTTACAACCTTTTTATTCTAAGTTATCGGTATCGACCTTTATGGACGAACAGCTGTTTGCTAAGAGCCTAATAAAAGGGGTGAATGAACTCTGAGCCAAACAAGACAGATTTTTCCGTGACATGTTAGAACAACGTATACCTAATAAAAGCCAAGACAATGATGATGACTGATTAGCAGTGCTTGGAAAACTGTGGGTTTGATACGAAAAACTTAATCGGAATTTCGTTATTTACTTACCTCTCTTTTGCTCTTGCATATTCGATCGATAGAGGCAGATAAAAAAATTTCGATTTTCGTTTTTCGCGGAACGGCCTCTGGTAGGTAACCAAAAGTAGTAAAAGAGGTTAAAACCAAGATATAAAGAATAAAAAGCCTTATGTACGGTTTGAGTCTTTTTAGGGTTCCGTACCCAAAGGGTAAAACGGGACCCTATTACTAAGACTTCGCTGTCCGTCCGTCCGTCCGTCTGTCACCAGGCTGTATCTTACGAACCGTGATAGCTAGACAGTTGAAATTTTCACAGATGATGTATTTCTGTTGCCGCTATAACAACAAATACTAAAAACAGAATAAAATAAAGATTTAAATGGGGCTCCCATACAACAAACGTGATTTTTGACCAAAGTTAAGCAACGTCGGGAGTGGTCAGTACTTGGATGGGTGACCGTTTTTTTTTTGCATTTTTTTTTTTTTTTTTGCATTATGGTACGGAACCCTTCGTGCGCGAGTCCGACTCGCACTTGCCCGGTTTTTTGTTAAGTGCATCAAATTGCGGTACCTTGAAGAAGACTAACAATAATGTTAAGTACTACTCCATCGCTTTCACCCAATAACCCAGTTCATTTTAGATTCCATCAACACTCGATAGCCCTTACACCCTGGCGGGTGCTGCCTCTGCGTGCGTCCCATGACACGGGCAAGGACACCATCCGCTCGGTGTACCTTTCATTAAAGTGTGAAAAAGGCCTCTTCGTGTTGGCTTCGGCTCCGCGCACGCCACCATACGGAACACCTTGTTCTGATCACACATCCCTGCCTGGTGGGAAAGACATGTTAAGTACCTACTACTCTACCAAATACTTCTATAACTTTGGTTGTTAACACTATAGAACCTACAGTTAAGTACCTACCTATTCTTCTTCTTCCTTGTATTATCCCGGTATTTTGCCACGGCTCACATAGGAGCCCGGGGTCCGCTTGACAACTAATCCCATGATTTGACGTAGGCACTAGTTTTTACGAAAGCGACTGCCACCTGACCTTCCAACCCAGAGGGGAAACTAGACCTTATTGGGATTAGTCCGGTTTCCTCACGATGTTTTCCTTCACTTCGAAACCTTCACCTTCAAAAACTCATTGGTACGAGCCGGAGTTTGAACCCGCGACCTCCGGATTGCAAGTCGCACGCTCTTACCGCTAGGCCACCAGCGCTTCAGTTAAGTACCTACCTATTGTACGACCAAAAAGCATCGTTCCGATGGGTTAATAAACCGGGCTGTCAATAAGAAATTAAGAATATCTAAGGATAAAAATATCTTTCACAACAAACTGCGCAAAATATTTACATGTAGCTATAGAATAGATTGTGTCAGAAAATGTATACGTACAGTCGCCATCAGATATATCGGAGCGGCTAAGGTGCTCACAAGTATCTGATCACGCCTCTATTTTCAGGACGTTAGAGTGCGTGTTCAGATATTGTGAGCGACTGTATACCTACCTACATTTTTGATAATTGTTATCATTACTTTGTTTATCTAAGGATTCTAAGGAATCACGACAAGAATTTATGATACTGATATATTATATTGATATTGATATATTATAGATAAAAATGTATCATACCTTGACCCCATGAATTACAAAATAAATAAAGACTCGTATCGTGTCTTAAGAGTCTCACGAACCCTCCGCCAAAGCTCTCATTTCTCATTTGACATAAATGTTGTTATTGCCACATTTTGTCATTGAAAATCACATGCATATTTAGTCTGGTCCGACATAAAACATCGCAAGCACAATTTAAATCATCCTCATTGCGCCCATGAAATTAATTTTCTTAGTACAGGGTGACTACAAAACGCGACGTCACAGTGACGTAGCGGTGTGAATGTACTCCAACGTCACGCGGTCAGGGTCGATTTCGGTAAGCCGAGGTAGACGACCGGTCATCAGCAACCACGGGGTGGCCGGTCAAAATACTGACTACGGGGTGCTTAACTCCACGATGAAGCATCGTGCCAGTTGCGACGTGAATGAACTAACAGCACGTGTCTCCTTCGTTTTTGAAACCAGGAAATAGATTTTTCATAATGATAGATAGGTAATAGTTTATCTATAGGTACCATTTCATAATGATAGATAATAGTTTAGGTAGGGTTTCAATCAAGGCATTATACTCGTAATGATATTTGGATGGCGACTGCTCTGTGTTGACTCTCTCTCTGATAAAATGGGTTATTAATAAAACTTTCTAATCGCTGCAGTAATGCGGCAACCCCCGTGCTGAAAAAAGCGCAGCAGTACCTATGCAATTATAGTGCTATAGCAAAAGTTTTCATCCGATGGTCATTGTCACCTTCAAAAATTAACTAAAAATTTAAAGAACTAGTTCGTATAAAAATACTTCAGAATTTAACAATAATAATGTTCTAATTCATCATAATCAATGTCCACTACATTCCTAACATATATTTGGCAACCTTTTTGAAATTAACTCGTTTTTAAAACTTAAGTAGCCTTTGCTACATTGTTTCGCAATGCCTAATACTAATTAAAATGCCTTAGATTATTCTAGATTTCACGTAACACAAACATGGCTAGAACCTTATAGCTACAGGGTGGCTACGAAACTCGCGTCGACGTCACGTAATACCGACTGTGACGTAGCGGTGTGAATGGCCCCTGACGTCACGCGGTCAGGGTCGATTTCGGCAAGCCTCCGAGGTCGACGACCGGTCAAATATTTCAACACAATATGTGTACTGAGTGTACTAGCTTTTGACCGCAAAATTGCCTGAGATAATTTAGACTCGTTTAAATTATCTCAGATAGGAATGATTTGAGGCACCTATTTCCATATCCCGGCGGGGACAAATGGGAATACACCGATGATTTTAATATCATAATGCCATATTATCTGATTTATTTTAGAATTGCTTAATGTAATATTTTACCTGGATTAATGGAAATATCAAGCTTAACTTATAAATTTTGAATACAGCAAAACACAGACCAATCATCAGTTTCTCTGTGCGGGCAAAGGAAAACGAAACAAAAGTTACTAACAGTTGCAAATGTAGGTATAAAAAATGTGACAATAAATAATCTTCCGTTCAGGCGCTATCAGATAAATCGGACCAGCCAAGGTGTTCCCAAATATCTTTATAAACGGCGCGATTCGGGAAATGAATTAGAGATTAACTAGATACGATATAGTAAAGATATGGACGTCCCACGGGTAAAGGTACCTTATGGCGGTTGGCGCTTACGCTATTATTAACGTCGCTCCAATATTATTGCGGCTCTATGCGTAAGCGCCAACCGCCATAAGGTACCTTTTGCCGTGGAACGTCACATAAGTTTACTATTTCATATCTAGTGAATCTCTAATTCATTTCCCGAAACGCGGCGCCAGCCGCCATAAGGTACCTTTTGCCGTGGAACGTCACATATCTTTACTATTTCATATCTAGTGAATCTATAATTAATTTCCCGAATCGTGTCGAAAGTCTGTTATCAAGCCTTACAGTGCATGTTTAGATATTTTTGAACACCTCGGCTGCTCCGAAATATCTACTGGCCCATACACAACCTACGGCAAATCGTGATCGGCAAGTTATATGGCGGCTTAATTTTTGTGTGATTTTTTTAAATGGCTTTAGGACGTTGATTGCAATGGGGTGATTGTCCTCGGTCAACGCCGGTTTGGGTGGTAGTCCGATCAACGAGCAGTACCGTCTTTACCATAAGGGCACACGGGGCCCGTGCCCAGGGCCCCCATACTCAGGGGGCCCCGAAGGACAGACAGTAATAGTATATTTTATTGCCCATAATAAATAGAAAATCATAGTAGAAAATTTTCCAAAAGGGTCGCAAATTCTTATATGTCCAGGGGCCCCAGCATAGTTTAAGACGGCCCTGTCAACGAGACAGATCAGTTAATAAGTATGCATTGTGGGAATATTGGATTTCACAGCGGCTTCACGGCTCAAAGTATTCCACAAAGAATCGGAGACATGACGTATGACATGCAGAAATCTGTACTATGTATAGATTAAATTAGATTTATTTATTTCACAACATATGATTACAATACAAATTACATTAATGTCAATTTATAAGAATCTATATTGTGATCGTCAGAAATAAATTCAAATAATAGCAAGATAATCCAAATAAATTAATTTAATTTATTTATGTTCATTTCATTATACCGTTAAATCCCCAAATTGCTTTAATTACGTTTGGGAGGACCAATAGAGTTATTTTAGTAATATTTATATGAGTAGCCACAAGAATGCCCAAAAATATTAAATAAATAAATGTTGTACGGACATTCTTACACAAGTTGACTAAGTCCCACGATAAGCTCAAAAAAACGTTGTAACTTTATCCACTGTGGCATATTGTTGATAATATTAGGTTGTTTGTTAACATTACGCTTGTGTATCAAACGTGTAAATAAAAAAAATGTCGACGGGTTTTTGGGCCATCCTATATAATTGTGTAATATTTATCCTAAGTATCAGAGAAATAAGCCTGGTTGTCAACTGAAATGCCATGTTGACTGGACTACACAGCCTCAGGATTTAATTGGTGAAGCTCGTTCCACCGGTCATTTTCGGAATGCTTAAAGCATAGACAAGTAGTTAATTCTTTATGTTTTCAGTTTTACTCTTCTATATAAGTATTTCTGGTACTTATCCTACCTACACAATAATCTACAAAATTTAATTACAAAGAAATCTTGTTATCATTCCGGCTGAACGTAAAACCTTACCACTAGCTTTTCGGTGAAGGAAAACATCGTGAGGAAACTTGCATACATTTGCGAAGAAATTCAAAGGTGTATGTGAAGTCCCCAATCCGCATTGGTCTAGCGTGGAGACTATAGCCCAAGCCCTCTCGCGCATGAGAGGAGGCCTGTGCCCAGCAGTGGGACGTATTATGTATTATAAACATAAAAGTCCTTTTTTTAAGTTTTAGTTGTATCTAATTTTGCATGGCATTTTCAATATTAAGTGTGGAAATGTCATCATTAATGTCAAATTTTAATGAAAATATTACGTTTAATAACACTTCCTCACAATTCAAGATGGTGCAAAGTTAGGTAATCAGTTTCGTGACATTCTGGAATAAAAATGTCTCCTGAGACATTTTTCACAACATTTTATAAAACTGACATTACAATCTTAATCAGTTTTAATCATAACAATCACGCGATCAAACTAACAAGAAATAAATCCTGTAGAAACTAATTGAATGAAATTACCCCTAATTAAAGCAAATTACCAGAGATAAAACAACATAAAACATTAATCAAGGCAAGACAATACCCAAAATGGCGCCAACGTATTTTGATCGCCGCCATCTTTAAACTTTATAAGTCATGCACTTTTTATAATCCTTATTACATTGTGTTAAAGTCTATTTTGAGTAAGCTCGAGCGTTCGCGGGTTGTGTGGAGTGTTCGCGCCAAAATAACGCGGCGGTCGTTCGTTGACCTCGTGACGTCACAGCGCTACGTCAGGTGACGTCACGCGAGTCAAGTTGATGATTTGAGCAAGGTTGTTGGGTTGACATTGACGGTTGTCGCACGGATATGGTTTTTTCTGCTTTGGGTGGGAATTCATCATTTCATCAATAATTTGGGACAAATCTAACAAGTCATGTAATATTATGTCGTACATTTAATAAGACTTGTGGTGTAGGGTGACGAATGTGAGTATTGTAAATATACTAAGGTGTAACTACTAAATTAAAATTTTAAAAGCCCCCTACGGTAATCATAAGGTTTAAACCATTGTACGCTAAAAATGCCTTACATAATTTTGGAAAAGAGCAGATTTTTAACTAACATAGCTAAGAACCACCGCAGGGAAACACGCTTTCACGTAAAAAAACACACATCGAAATCGGTCCATCCGTTTGAGAACTACAAATACTAGTTACGATGCCACAGACAGACATTGGCGTCAAACGTAAACACCCCTCTTTTTGCGTCAGGGGTCACAATAAGTAAATAAATAGGTACAAAAAAATATCATAACCTAGCATCATGAAACGTGAACATGAAACGTCTAAAAAAAACGGTCTGCAGGCACTGTTGCAATCGCAAGTATGTGGTCACTTACATATATCTAAACCAAATTAGTAAAAGTGTTATAACACTGATTTAAACTTTCACGATTATTAAACATTATCAAACTCCGAAACGTCGCCGTCCTCGAAACGTCAGAGGTAAATCTTAAAACTTAAATACGCGATTAAGTCCCGTTGTGCAGTTTGACAGTTAATAAAAAAAGTGTTATGTTATGATGCAAGCGCTTCTTTGCTACCATCTTCCTTTACCTTTCCTTCCCTTACCATCTTTCTTTTCCTTTACCATCTTGCCTTTGCCTGCGTTATTGCAATATCGTAGTTTACAGGAAAGCTATTACTTTTGCTATCGTCCCAAGCGTCACCCTGTATGGAATAATTTTCCCTGCGATATGTGTGAGTAATCGATCACAATTACAAGTTCCCGTGAACAGAGGGCCCACCGCGAACCACGTTCGACGTGTTGCCTCTCTGTCGCACTTGTAAATTCGTACGTAAGTGTGACAGGGAGGCAACACGTCGAACATCGCGGTAAGCCCTCTGTTTCGGGCGTACGTGACCCGGGGCAGGGCGGTGGCCTGGGTTTCGGCAGTTTATGGCATGGATCACATGAATACCTACGTACCTACGTTTATATGGGCCCGATTTTGAAATAGACATATATTAGATATATATCTTTTAGACATCACCAAGATACGATAACGATATGTTTAAGATCTAATCTGTCGAATATGACATTTGCGCGATTCTGGAGATACTCTTGAACGATTTCCACAGGATATGACTTAGAGATCCAATTCACATCTAATAGATATCTTACTCTATCTAACGTAAAAGTGACATTGGTTGCCCGAATTGCGCTGCAAAAGAGAATTGGTTGATATCTAAACACTACAAACTACAGTATGTGGATACAAAGGAGTATTTAGGAGAACGCAGGCTAAAATATCCTTATTAGCACCCCTTTTTACTATCGCTGTTTAAAAGCGTTCACTGAATACGAGATTGCAGCCGTATGCGCAGGCGTCACCAAAACGTCGCCTTAATTACGCGGGGCGACGAACCGGCGGGAAAAAGTTCGCTGGCCTTGCTGACCACGTGGTCGAATGTGGATGTCCCGGCCAATGTCAAATATGAGGCTTGAGGGCCTAGCCGCCAAGACGAAACAGGAGCTGAGTTTTAAATATTTTAGGTAAATATACCCGTCTCCCTAAACTAGTGCGATAAGGACAAGGGGAAAAATCCCGCGTAAAAATCTCAAAAATCGAAGTTTCATACTCGACTGCTTCCTACTCCAAAACTTAACCAATCCTAACCAAACTTGGAAATCTAAATGATTACGAAATTATCTCTGTCAGACCGTTTTGCTTTTTTGGCTAATTGATATCAGTTTTGAATACTACGCCTCTCATCGCGGCATAGTCAGGACATTTTGGCCATTTTTGAACGGCTCTAGCGCCTTATGAAACAAAATTATCAAAAAAAAAACGGTCAGACACAGATATTGACAATATTAATCTGTGTTGAAAAAATCATTGCTCTAGCATCAAACAAAACCCACGGAGGAAACAGTCGAGTACGTTTGTATGGAGAAATGACCACTCCTGTTGGCTCTTAAACATTTAGAAACCATTGTAAATCTAAAGCTCTTTTTGTATTTTTCTCATGAAAATGAAATAGCACGAGAATCCACAAACATTCAAAGTAGCATACGGCGCGATTCAGGAAATGAAAGAGATCCACTAGATATGAAATAGGTAGTAGATAAAAGATAGGTAGAAGATATGTGACGTTCCGCGACAAAAGGTACCTTATGGCGCTGGCGCTTACGCTATTATTAATGCCGCTCCAATATTCAACCGCGGCAATGGCCTTTTGCCGTGGAACTTCACATATCCTTACTATTTCATATCTACTGAATGTCTAATTCATTTTCCGAATCGCGCCGATAGTCTATGGTCTGGTAGGTACAGGTACTTACCAGTTTCCGTTGGTAGAAATTGTAAAACAAAGAAATTATAGCGTGTAGTAGTTTGACATACGGTCAATATAACTAATTTCGTCACAGGGCCTATTCCGTCCACTAGCGTTTTTCTTTGAATTAGTCCGGTTTCCTCACGATATTTTCCTTCACCGAAAAGCGACTGGTAAATATCAAATGATATTTCGTATATAAGTTCCGAGAAACTCATTGGTACGAGCCGGGGTTTGATTCCGCGGCCTCCGCATTGAAAGTCGCACGCTCTCTAGGCCACCAGCTCTATATATATTTGCCTCCTATATCATAAAACAATATCCCAAAACATTGCTTTCGGATAGTCTAACCACTTAAAAAATTCGTGACTTCTAATCACGTGCTTAGTGCTGACGTTCTATAAATAAACATCTGATCGAATGTTATGTGATGATGCACAGGGTATTGGCTTGGCCGTGAAACTGCCAAGGCTGGATTTGTTTGCGGTCATTCACCAAATGGAGGTCACTCACCATTGTAAATCAAAAACTCTATTTGTATTTCTACAGACGGTTAAATGGCTCATTCCTCTTCTCGTGAAAATGAAACTATTTATAGTATTTTATCATCATCATCTTAGCCCTATTGAATCCGAAAAATCGCAGGATTTGCTGTTTCGCAACTTAACCCTTCGTATTCCTTTGTCATAAATTTGCTACTGAATTAATAACCTTGAAACTGTTAATTACAGTCCAAATTGTGTGGTACGTATAAGTCATCCGAATAGTTAATCCCGAAATTGGCGCACGCACTATTTTCAGGAAAATATTCGGCGAAAAGTTTCTCTCTAATAACTTAATAAGACATCATTAGGTACATCTTAGAAACGCCGCCGCGTCTGTTTGTTTGTGCGTTTGAATGTTCGCGATAAACTAAAAACTATCGAACGGATTTTCATGCAATTTTCACTTATCAATAGAGTGTTTCTTGAGGAAGGTTTAAGTGCAAAGCGTCGCTATAGTACATATTATAAGTGAGAATACCTGTCTAACTGTTACCTCTTCACCCGCTGATTTAGACGATATTAGGTATGAAGATAGTTTGAGGCCGAGGGACAAAGGATAGTTTTTACCAATTATTATTTACTCTGTACCTTTAGGTATTTAAATAAAAGTAAACAAAATCTACCCTCAAATGGCTCCTTAAGCCAGTTGAGGGTAGATGAAAACATTACACGATCAAATAATGTAGGTTAAAGTCAGGTCGTTCAGTGACTGATCCAGGTGGTCTTGTATTTAATTATTTGGTCGGTTAACCAATAAATGTTATATCTACCCGAAAATTTACAAATAGTTTGTTTACTTTTATTTAAATACCTAAAGATAGAGAGTATAGTAACAAGTTACTTAACACCGACATTGTCTGTGCAGAATCGCCTAATGGGATTTGTTGAAAGCAATCAAACCGCAAAATAAGCCAGTTAGCGTTGCAGAAGCTAAACCTAACGATTTCCACACAGTCCTACAATCCAAGAATGCTCGAACGATCTTACTCAACCCTTTTACAGTAGTTAAAAGCAGTTACAGAGTTTTTTGGCTTTTTTAATACATTTTGGCATTTAATAACCATCGCATTTAAGAGCTTACCCCTCTGCCGAAAACCTTGCACAATTGTGCAAACTTTTGTATGGACTGACATGGCTATTTGTACGTTACGTACAAATCATGTAGAAGTAATAGCAATACATTTTGACATTCCCCTCCCCCGCAAAAATCGGCAGACTGTTTTGTATGAAGGCGTTTGTATGAAGAAGAAGCAACTTTGTAGGCACGCAAAGTAAAGTAAGTAGGTAGGTATTGCATTGCGACACGCATCAAACTTCATTTCTCCTCGATAAAGACTTCCAAGCCTTAACCCATACTATCCATTTCTTGGTAATCATCCTCGCAACACGTGAGTGTTGTCACTCGTTTAGTTTTAGTTTAGTTGTAGGCTAGTTTTAAGTCAGGTGCCCACTGAAAATCAGCGTCATGGCTTGCCGTGGCATTATGCTGAGGGGGGATCCTATCTAGTTTGCTTGTATGTGTTATTTTATAGATTAGATTAGATTCATTTATTTCTTATTGAAAATGTACATTAAATTTTACATGTCAAAATAAAATGCATTCACAAAAAGATCGTCACAACAAAATATCAATAATAATAATGTAAAAACAATAAAATAAAACAGTAATATAATATAATGTAAAACAACTTTCTATAAAATAGAAAAGATATAGTAGGTATTGTCAAATATTTTTACAAATTACGATTTTATATAAATAATGTATTTTCTTTCAACGAAAACTATGAAAAGTAGAAAATCTAATCCCATACATACATTGCTTTACATAAATCAATCAACGGCGAACGATATTCGGAGGAAATGACGTCTTTTCGTCCATTTCAATACGAGACGGTAGTGATTATATTCAAATTATAATTTATACCTACTAGACTCCGTGACCCCGTCTGAGTGACAATGTTTTACAATGGCGGCCATACAAATGGTTCGATAAACTAAGTATTGCAAAAAACCTTATGAGATATACCTGTGCAGTTTATCAAAAGCTTGTAACTTGTAATACAAGTGGAAGTCCCTTTTTGACAGTCTTTGTTAGAAAGGGACTTCCACTTGTATTATAAGTTACAAGCTTTTGATAAACAGGGCACTGATGTACCTAAGATGCAGTAGTCACGGATAGTTTCCGTACATAACTCCATTAGCACTTTACGAGGGGCACTTTTTAAGTTTTTTACCTATCTTTAAGCTAATATAAGAATAAGAATAAGAGATGTTTATTAGCACAAATAATAATAACTAATAACATAAATATTTGTGCCAAAAGGTCCTCACTCAGATAAAATAGAAGAAGAGTTCTTAATAGAAATAGAAAATATTTATTTGGTGTAAAAAATATACATTAGGTACAACATCAAGTTAAATAAAGAAACATACACCAAATAGGATGCCGCTCAGCATAAGCAGTGTCTGTAAGACACCGTGCTGGTTTTCAGGGCACCCAAAATAAAAACTAAAACTTAAAACTAATACCTAAACAGAAACAAGACAGATAATACGCGATCTAAAACGACCTAATTGATAAATTATGTCATATTTATTTATTTATTTATTTATTTTTCTTCTTAGGGTAGGTCATTTATAACATGAATATAAAAGTAAAATACAAAAACACATAAAAAACAACAAAAAATAAGTATAAACACATTATAAAAAACCTAACCTAGGGTGCCGCCAGCAGCGGGGCAGGGCCCAAGCTGCCGGTGGTCAGGGCCGCAGAGAGAGGAACCGGCGGACTATCCGCGCCGTCTCCAAATTATGTCATTATTATTATTCTTTAAACGTGCTTTAAACATATATTGAATTTTAATTTTTAACAAGCAGAAACGTCTGCGAACGATGCTATTAAGCTTAGAATAAATTTAAAAGTGGAAAAATTACTGTCTTGGGTGAGACTTGAACTCACGGCCTCTGGATCGATACTCCAGCGCTCTGCCATCTGAGCCACCAAGACCTCATCCCTAGCCAGCAAATCTTTCCACCATATTATAGGTCAAGGGGACCCTTAGCGACATCTACCGTAAGAGTGTATATATTGAATTGTTGTAACTGTTAATATAAGATAATTTTGTCATTTAAGTATACAAATAAGGTGGTAGAAAAATAGAAGACTAAAAAAAGCTGACTAAAATTACTAACCATAAAATAAAATATAGTTTAAAGTTAAATATAAATTGATGAAATGCTGAATATTTGTGTGACAAGCGGTTATCGACGTTCCACTCTCAATCAATGATCTTGTTGTGAAATTCATTGAAAATACATATTTTAAATATCCATTGCATCATTATACCTAGAATGACGTATGAAAATCAAAGTCAGCGCATTAAAATAATCTAAAATTGTAATGTACTTATAGCAATTATTTGAATAATTTATTCTGTTTAGTCGGTGGCTGAACCTAAGAATTTACACTTTGTCTATTTAAGTATTTACCGAAAAGTAACGATAGTATATGTATGGAACTCTAAGGGCTCGATTCGGATTTTGAAATAGACATCTATTAGATATCTTTTAAACATCACCAAGATACGATAACGATATGTTTGAGATCTAACCTGTAAAATTTGACATTTGCGCGATTCTGGAGATACTCTTGAACGATTTCCACAGGATATGACTTAAAGATCCAATTCACATCTAATAGATATAATAATAATAATAATAATAAGCCCGCAGGGCAGCTTGTGGCGAGCTGTTGGGGAGTAACGACCCCACGGACCCGAGTGCTCCCGAGAGTCGGTCAGGGTCTCCGTCTCCGGCGTGTCTTCGTCGGTCGGAGTGGATGGACCCCAAGGGGACCCGCAGGACTCTCAGCTCTGGCTTGCCTTAATTGGCCGTCCAGAGAGGAGTCGCTAGAGCTATATGCTCCAGGGGTGGAAGTGAAAGATGCATAAGACGCGAGTTGGCACAGTGGCTGGTAACAGCCACTGGGTAGAAAGCGGCGCACACCTCTCGACACCCCTGAGCCGCTCACACCGATGTTGCCCCTGGTCGTCTTCACGACGGCAGTTTCAGGGGCCCATCTAGTCAGCGGCAAGTCACCACCTGCCTCGATAACGTGTGTTAGCATTGTTATGGCAGGTGTCCGAACTCTTTACAATAGCCCAGTCTCATAGTCCACCCAAACTTCAATCCATAGACCGGTATACTATTCACTTTTGCTACAATAGTCCCAATGCCTGCTGAGACCGGTTCATGGGTGTCTATTGTCGCACCTGTGAACGGGTTCCAGCAGGCGTTCTACATGACATTAAAGCTCTCCAAGGGGCCTCTACGTGTTGGATCTGTGTCCCCACGCAAGCCTATCAAAAAACCGGGATTATATGCCCGTGATATCCAAAAGGAGATACAAAATAATAATAATAAGCCCGCAGGGCAGCTTGTGGCGAGCTGTTGGGGAGTAACGACCCCACGGACCCGAGTGCTCCCGAGAGTCGATCAGGGTCTCCGTCTCCGGCGTGTCTTCGTCGGTCGGAGTGGACCCCAAGGGGACCCGCAGGACTCTCAGCTCTGGCTTGCCTTCATTGGCCGTCCAGAGAGGAGTCGCTAGAGCTATATGCTCCAGGGGTGGAAGTGAAAGATGCATAAGACGCGAGTTGGCACAGTGGCTGTTAACAGTCACTGGGTAGAAAGCGGCGCACACCTCTCGACACCCCTGAGCCGCTCACACCGATGTTGCTCCTGGTCGTCTTCGCGACGGCAGTTTCAGGGGCCCATCTAGTCAGCGGCGAGTCACCGCCTGCCTCGATGACGGTGTTAACATTGTTATGGCAGGTGTCCGGACCTCTTTTACAATAGCCCAGTCTCATTGTCCACCCAAACATCAATCCATAGACCGGAATACTGTTCACTTTTTCTACAATAGTCCCAATGCCTGCTGCGACCGGTTCATGGGTGTCTATTGTTGCGCCTGTGAACGGGTTCCAGCAGGCGTTCTACATGACATTAAAGCTCTCCAAGGGGCCTCTACGTGTTGGATCTATATCCCCACGCAAGCCTATCAAAAGACCGGGATTTATAGGCCCGTGAAATCCAAAAGGAGACACAAAATAATAATAATAAATATTATAGGACATTCTTACACAGATTGACTAAGTCCCACAGTAAGCTCAAGAAGGCTTGTGTTGTGGGTACTCAGACAACGATATATGTAATATACAAATACTTAAATACATAGAAAACACCCATGACTCAGGAACAAATATCTGTATCATCATACAAATAAATGCCCTTACTGGGATTCGAACCCAGGACCATCGGCTTCGCAGGCAGGGTCCCTACCCACTACGCCAGACCGGTCGTCAAATCTAGATATCTTACTCTATCTATCGTAAAAGTGACATTGGTTGCCCGAATTGCGCTGCAAAAGAGAACTAGTTGATATCTAAACTATAACGTATCTAGAATGGACCTAGTACGTGTCGTCTCTTGTGACGGCAGTAAATAGGTATGTGATGTAGTAGATTTTGATTTGATTTAGATGTAGAGACTGTATGGAATAATTTTCCCTGCGATATGTGTGAGTAATCGATCACAATTACAAGTTCCCGTGAACAGAGGGCCCACCGCGAACCACGTTCGACGTGTTGCCTCTCTGTCGCACTTGTAAATTCGTACGTAAGTGTGACAGGGAGGCAACACGTCGAACATCGCGGTAAGCCCTCTGTTTCGGGCGTACGTGACCCGGGGCAGGGCGGTGGCCTGGGTTTCGGCAGTTTATGGCATGGATCACATGAATACCACGTTTATATGGGCCCGATTTTGAAATAGACATATATTAGATATACAGTGAAACCTGGATAAGTGAGATCTCAAGGGACGAGCAAATTTGTCTCACTTAAAGAGGTTTTCCACTTACCCAGGTTCCCAGTTAGCCAGGTACAAATAAATTTCTGTCTCATTTACAGAGGGTCCCATTAATAGAGGTGAAAATAGAGGATATATCTCAGTTATAGAGGTGGTTAATAAGATATTTTGTAACTATCTTTAAATGTTTAGGTGAAATAATCCCTGTCCCTAAATATTTTTTAAGTCTGTTTAAATATTTCGTTGAATTTATTTTGAATGATTTTCCAAAGGATAGATTTTTTCAATTAAATTTGATACGGACTTCATTGCGTCTTAGAAATGTATTAAATGAAAGTTTGTTTATTCTTGTTCCTTATCAAGATTACAGCTTTCGTTTCGATAGTTTTAACTACATAAAGTAACTAAATGAAACTTGAAGTCGTTTAGATACAATTAAGCAAATGCGGAATTTGTGAATAGACTAAGAGTTAGTAAGAATACGGAAATAGATCAATAAAGTCCAAGTTAGAGAGGTCATAGATTGACGTTATCTCAGATACAGAGGTAATTCAAATAAAATTCTAAAAAAAACAATTAGGAAAATGTAATGTTATAAATATAGTCTCAGTAAAAGAGGTAAAATACACTCTCTGTCTCAATTATAGAGGTAAATGTGACTATAAAATCACAACAACTAATCTCAGTTATAGAGGTTCGTTTTATCTCACTAACAGAGGTAATTCAGTGCTAAAGTGTCGGGACCGCACCATGAGTCCCAGCTATAGAGGTTTCTCACTTATCCAGGTCCCACTTAACCAGGTTTCACTGTATATCTTTTAGACATCACCAAGATACGATAACGATATGTTTAAGATCTAATCTGTCGAATATGACATTTGCGCGATTCTGGAGATACTCTTGAACGATTTCCACAGGATATGACTTAGAGATCCAATTCACATCTAATAGATATCTTACTCTATCTAACGTAAAAGTGACATTGGTTGCCCGAATTGCGCTGCAAAAGAGAATTGGTTGATATCTAAACACTACAAACTACAGTATGTGGATACAAAGGAGTATTTAGGAGAACGCAGGCTAAAATATCCTTATTAGCACCCCTTTTTACTATCGCTGTTTAAAAGCGTTCACTGAATACGAGATTGCAGCCGTATGCGCAGGCGTCACCAAAACGTCGCCTTAATTACGCGGGGCGACGAACCGGCGGGAAAAAGTTCGCTGGCCTTGCTGACCACGTGGTCGAATGTGGATGTCCCGGCCAATGTCAAATATGAGGCTTGAGGGCCTAGCCGCCAAGACGAAACAGGAGCTGAGTTTTAAATATTTTAGGTAAATATACCCGTCTCCCTAAACTAGTGCGATAAGGACAAGGGGAAAAATCCCGCGTAAAAATCTCAAAAATCGAAGTTTCATACTCGACTGCTTCCTACTCCAAAACTTAACCAATCCTAACCAAACTTGGAAATCTAAATGATTACGAAATTATCTCTGTCAGACCGTTTTGCTTTTTTGGCTAATTGATATCAGTTTTGAATACTACGCCTCTCATCGCGGCATAGTCAGGACATTTTGGCCATTTTTGAACGGCTCTAGCGCCTTATGAAACAAAATTATCAAAAAAAAAAACGGTCAGACACAGATATTGACAATATTAATCTGTGTTGAAAAAATCATTGCTCTAGCATCAAACAAAACCCACGGAGGAAACAGTCGAGTACGTTTGTATGGAGAAATGACCACTCCTGTTGGCTCTTAAACATTTAGAAACCATTGTAAATCTAAAGCTCTTTTTGTATTTTTCTCATGAAAATGAAATAGCACGAGAATCCACAAACATTCAAAGTAGCATACGGCGCGATTCAGGAAATGAAAGAGATCCACTAGATATGAAATAGGTAGTAGATAAAAGATAGGTAGAAGATATGTGACGTTCCGCGACAAAAGGTACCTTATGGCGCTGGCGCTTACGCTATTATTAATGCCGCTCCAATATTCAACCGCGGCAATGGCCTTTTGCCGTGGAACTTCACATATCCTTACTATTTCATATCTACTGAATGTCTAATTCATTTTCCGAATCGCGCCGATAGTCTATGGTCTGGTAGGTACAGGTACTTACTAGTTTTATTTAAAACAGGTACTTAAATTGTAAAACAAAGAAATTATAGCGTGTAGTAGTTTGACATACGGTCAATATAACTAATTTCGTCACAGGGCCTATTCCGTCCACTAGCGTTTTTCTTTGAATTAGTCCGGTTTCCTCACGATATTTTCCTTCACCGAAAAGCGACTGGTAAATATCAAATGATATTTCGTATATAAGTTCCGAGAAACTCATTGGTACGAGCCGGGGTTTGATTCCGCGGCCTCCGCATTGAAAGTCGCACGCTCTCTAGGCCACCAGCTCTATATATATTTGCCTCCTTTATCATAAAACAATATCCCAAAACATTGCTTTCGGATAGTCTAACCACTTAAAAAATTCGTGACTTCTAATCACGTGCTTAGTGCTGACGTTCTATAAATAAACATCTGATCGAATGTTATGTGATGATGCACAGGGTATTGGCTTGGCCGTGAAACTGTCAAGGCTGGATTTGTTTGCGGTCATTCACCAAAGAGGTCACTCACCATTGTAAATCTAAAACTCTATTTGTATTTTTACAGACGGTTAAATGGCTCATTCCTCTTCTCATGAAAGAAAAACTATTTATTTGTATAAAAATAGGTATAAATATATGATCTTGTTCTAAAGAAAGTGTCTCCATTTTCAACCTATTATAGACATACAAATTAAAGAACCTTACAATTATATTTACTGAACTTATATCTACATTTATATCTATGTTTTGTAAGAATCCGCCGTTTACAAACGGCTTCACGTTTGAAAAATCACGACGCCGTTTATAAAAAGGGTAGGGGTAGTTTTTATCAATCATCATCATAATTATCATCCCCACGCAGACGAAGCTATACTCTGTATTTTTAGATATTTAAATAAAAGTAAACAAAATCCTCAACTGGCTTAAGGAGCCATTTGAGGGTAGATGAAAACAATATTAAATACCTAAAGATACACCCCCTTATTCATAAACGTTTATTAAAGTTGAGAAGCCGTTTTACTAAATCGTCTGTCCCTTTCCGACGTACTGGTATGATGGAAAGGGACAAACAATTATTATCGGCTTGTCAACTTTAGTAAACATTTATAAATAAGGGGGACAGGCTATAGTAACAAGTTACTTAACACCGACATTGTCTGTGCAGAATCGCCTAATGGGATTTGTTGAAAGCAATCAAACCGCAAAATAAGCCAGTTAGCGTTGCAGAAGCTAAACCTAACGATTTCCACACAGTCCTACAATCCAAGAATGCTCGAACGATCTTACTCAACCCTTTTACAGTAGTTAAAAGCAGTTACAGAGTTTTTTGGCTTTTTTAATACATTTTGGCATTTAATAACCATCGCATTTAAGAGCTTACCCCTCTGCCGAAAACCTTGCACAATTGTGCAAACTTTTGTATGGACTGACATGGCTATTTTGTACGTTACGTACAAATCATGTAGAAATAATAGCAATACATTTTGACGTCCCCTCCCCCGCAAAAATCGGCAGACTGTTTTGTATGAAGGCGTTTGTATGAAGAAGAAGCAACTTTGTAGGCACGCAAAGTAAAGTAAGTAGGTAGGTATTGCATTGCATCAAACTTCATTTCTCCGCGATAAAGACTTCTAAGCCTTAACCCATACTATCCATTTCTTGGTAATCATCCTCGCAACACGTGAGTGTTGTCACTCGTTTAGTTTTAGTTTAGTTATAGGTTAGTTTTAAGACGAAACAGGAGCTGAGTTTTAAATATTTAAGGTAAATGTACCCGTCTCGCTAACGGAAGCGGCTCCTAAAACTAGTGCGATAAGGACAAGGCGAAAAATCCCGCGTAAAAATCTCAAAAATCGAGGTCTCTTAGTCAGATGCCCACTGAAAATCTGCGTCATGGCTTGCCGTGGCATTATGCTAAGGGGGGATCCTATCTAGTTTGTTTGTATGGTTATTATAGTAGGTATTGTCAAATATTTTTACAAATTACGATTTTATATAAATAATGTATTTTCTTTCAACGAAAACTATGAAAAGTAGAAAATCTAATCCCATAAATACATTGCTTTACATAAATCAATCAACGGCAAACGATATTCGGAGGAAATGACGTCTTTTCGTCCATTTCAATACGAGACGGTAGTGATTATATTCAAATTATAATTTATACCTACTAGACTCCGTGACCCCGTCTGAGTGACAAATGTTTTACAATGGCGGCCATACAAATGGTTTGATAAACTATTGCTAAAAACCTTATGAGATATACCTGTGCAGTTTATCAAAAGCTTGTAACTTGTAATACAAGTGGAAGTCCCTTTTTGACAGTCTTTGTTAGAAAGGGACTTCCACTTGTATTATAAGTTACAAGCTTTTGATAAACAGGGCACTGATGTACCTAAGATGCAGTAGTCACGGATAGTTTCCGTACATAACTCCATTAGCACTTTACGAGGGGCACTTTTTAAGTTTTTTACCTATCTTTAAGCTAATATAAGAATAAGAATAAGAGATGTTTATTAGCACAAATAATAATAACTAATAACATAAATATTTGTGCCAAAAGGTCCTCACTCAGATAAAATAGAAGAAGAGTTCTTAATAGAAATAGAAAATATTTGGTTGGTGTAAAAAACATACATTAGGTACAACATCAAGTTAAATAAATAAACATACACCAAATAGGATGCCGCTCAGCATAAGCAGTGTCTGTAAGACACGGCGCTGGTTTTCAGGGCACCCAAAATTAAAAACTAAAACTTAAAACTAATACCTAAACAGAAACAAGACAGATAATACGCGAGCTAAAACGACCTAATTGATAAATTATGTCATATTTATTTATTTATTTATTTATTTTTCTTCTTAGGCTAGGTCATTTATAACATGAATATAAAAGTAAAATACAAAAACACATAAAAAACAACAAAAAATAAGTATAAACACATTATAAAAAACCTAACCTAGGGTGCCGCCAGCAGCGGGGCAGGGCCCAAGCTGCCGGTGGTCAGGGCCGCAGAGAGAGGAACCGGCGGACTATCCGCGCCGTCTCCAAATTATGTCATTATTATTATTCTTTAAACGTGCTTTAAACATATATTGAATTTTAATTTTTAACAAGCAGAAACGTCTGCGAACGATGCTATTAAGCTTAGAATAAATTTAAAAGTGGAAAAATTACTGTCTTGGGTGAGACTTGAACTCACGGCCTCTGGATCGATACTCCAGCGCTCTGCCATCTGAGCCACCAAGACCTCATCCCTAGCCAGCAAATCTTTCCACCATATTATAGGTCAAGGGGACCCTTAGCGACATCTACCGTAAGAGTGTATATATTGAATTGTTGTAACTGTTAATATAAGATAATTTTGTCATTTAAGTATACAAATAAGGTGGTAGAAAAATAGAAGACTAAAAAAAGCTGACTAAAATTACTAACCATAAAATAAAATATAGTTTAAAGTTAAATATAAATTGATGAAATGCTGAATATTTGTGTGACAAGCGGTTATCGACGTTCCACTCTCAATCAATGATCTTGTTGTGAAATTCATTGAAAATACATATTTTAAATATCCATTGCATCATTATACCTAGAATGACGTATGAAAATCAAAGTCAGCGCATTAAAATAATCTAAAATTGTAATGTACTTATAGCAATTATTTGAATAATTTATTCTGTTTAGTCGGTGGCTGAACCTAAGAATTTACACTTTGTCTATTTAAGTATTTACCGAAAAGTAACGATAGTATATGTATGGAACTCTAAGGGCCCGATTCGGATTTTGAAATAGACATCTATTAGATATCTTTTAAACATCACCAAGATACGATAACGATATGTTTGAGATCTAACCTGTAAAATTTGACATTTGCGCGATTCTGGAGATACTCTTGAACGATTTCCACAGGATATGACTTAAAGATCCAATTCACATCTAATAGATATAATAATAATAATAATAAGCCCGCAGGGCAGCTTGTGGCGAGCTGTTGGGGAGTAACGACCCCACGGACCCGAGTGCTCCCGAGAGTCGGTCAGGGTCTCCGTCTCCGGCGTGTCTTCGTCGGTCGGAGTGGATGGACCCCAAGGGGACCCGCAGGACTCTCAGCTCTGGCTTGCCTTAATTGGCCGTCCAGAGAGGAGTCGCTAGAGCTATATGCTCCAGGGGTGGAAGTGAAAGATGCATAAGACGCGAGTTGGCACAGTGGCTGGTAACAGCCACTGGGTAGAAAGCGGCGCACACCTCTCGACACCCCTGAGCCGCTCACACCGATGTTGCCCCTGGTCGTCTTCACGACGGCAGTTTCAGGGGCCCATCTAGTCAGCGGCAAGTCACCACCTGCCTCGATAACGTGTGTTAGCATTGTTATGGCAGGTGTCCGAACTCTTTACAATAGCCCAGTCTCATAGTCCACCCAAACTTCAATCCATAGACCGGTATACTATTCACTTTTGCTACAATAGTCCCAATGCCTGCTGAGACCGGTTCATGGGTGTCTATTGTTGCACCTGTGAACGGGTTCCAGCAGGCGTTCTACATGACATTAAAGCTCTCCAAGGGGCCTCTACGTGTTGGATCTGTGTCCCCACGCAAGCCTATCAAAAAACCGGGATTATATGCCCGTGATATCCAAAAGGAGATACAAAATAATAATAATAAGCCCGCAGGGCAGCTTGTGGCGAGCTGTTGGGGAGTAACGACCCCACGGACCCGAGTGCTCCCGAGAGTCGATCAGGGTCTCCGTCTCCGGCGTGTCTTCGTCGGTCGGAGTGGACCCCAAGGGGACCCGCAGGACTCTCAGCTCTGGCTTGCCTTCATTGGCCGTCCAGAGAGGAGTCGCTAGAGCTATATGCTCCAGGGGTGGAAGTGAAAGATGCATAAGACGCGAGTTGGCACAGTGGCTGTTAACAGTCACTGGGTAGAAAGCGGCGCACACCTCTCGACACCCCTGAGCCGCTCACACCGATGTTGCTCCTGGTCGTCTTCGCGACGGCAGTTTCAGGGGCCCATCTAGTCAGCGGCGAGTCACCGCCTGCCTCGATGACGGTGTTAACATTGTTATGGCAGGTGTCCGGACCTCTTTTACAATAGCCCAGTCTCATTGTCCACCCAAACATCAATCCATAGACCGGAATACTGTTCACTTTTTCTACAATAGTCCCAATGCCTGCTGCGACCGGTTCATGGGTGTCTATTGTTGCGCCTGTGAACGGGTTCCAGCAGGCGTTCTACATGACATTAAAGCTCTCCAAGGGGCCTCTACGTGTTGGATCTATATCCCCACGCAAGCCTATCAAAAGACCGGGATTTATAGGCCCGTGAAATCCAAAAGGAGACACAAAATAATAATAATAAATATTATAGGACATTCTTACACAGATTGACTAAGTCCCACAGTAAGCTCAAGAAGGCTTGTGTTGTGGGTACTCAGACAACGATATATGTAATATACAAATACTTAAATACATAGAAAACACCCATGACTCAGGAACAAATATCTGTATCATCATACAAATAAATGCCCTTACTGGGATTCGAACCCAGGACCATCGGCTTCGCAGGCAGGGTCACTACCCACTACGCCAGACCGGTCGTCAAATCTAGATATCTTACTCTATCTATCGTAAAAGTGACATTGGTTGCCCGAATTGCGCTGCAAAAGAGAACTAGTTGATATCTAAACTATAACGTATCTAGAATGGACCTAGTACGTGTCGTCTCTTGTGACGGCAGTAAATAGGTATGTGATGTAGGTACTAAATTGTAAGGTTATTTATATAGGTACTTTTAATCGTAATCCGTCACAAATTTGAAAAATGTATGTGTTTTAAGTGTCTAACTTCATGTGACATTTTAGCATTTCTTTTAGCATAATTCAAAAAACTTTGGCATAATCTAGACATTAGTCTAGCATTTTTTCAATATTCGAGTTGGCAATACTGTGCACATTATTGCTTTCTCAAACGGAATGCAACCTTTACTAACCTCCAGCACGCTAAGTGCGTGCTCTTCGCATTAGTCGACACGCGCAAGTGAGTTAACGGCTAAAAAAGCGCGAGTTTTAATTGTATAATAAACACAACAATAATTGTCTCTTACGCGCTGCGTTTTCCGCAGTGTATAGCGAAATAATGTAATGAAATGCGCATCAAACGTTTGATGTCAGACTGCCATTCGCATAGGCTTCCTCCGTATTTCGCCATTCCTGGCGGTTTTTGGATATTCTCTTCCAGTGCCGCTTGCTCTAGACTAAATACGTATTTAGTCTAGAGTATATCCAAAAACCGGGCAAGTGCGAGTCGGACTCGCGCAAGATGCCATAATGCAAAAAAAAAACAAAAAAAAGCAAAAAAAAAAACGGTTTCCCATCCAAGTACTGACCACTCCCGACTTTCCTTAACTTTGGTCAAAAATCACGTTTGTTGTATGGGAGCCCCATTTAAATCTTTATTTTATTCTGTTTTTAGTATTTGTTGTTATAGCGGCAACAGAAATACATCATCTGTGAAAATTTCAACTGTCTAGCTATCACGGTTCGTGAGATACAGCCTGGTGACAGACGGACGGACGGACGGACGGACGGACAGCGAAGTCTTAGTAATAGGGTCCCGTTTTACCCTTTGGGTACGGAACCCTAAAAACCGCCAGGAATAGCGAAATACGGAGGAAGCCTATGCCAATGGCAGCCTGACAGAATAAAACAAATTTATCACTGTGTCACTTTATTATGATGTCAGCGAATATTATATTATTATATTATATTATTATAAGCGGCATTGGAACTTAAACATCTGCTTTGTATTTGATATTAAAATTAAATTAAATAAAGTTAAATTTATACAACACCAACAAAGGATCAATTTCGTTAGTGACACATACATTTATAAGATAAGTAGGTACTCGTATCTTTCGAGGCATTTTTTTAATTTTTTGCCACATGGCTAAGATGGCATCTCAAAACATTGCTGTTTTACTTTTAATGATCCTAGTAACTAGTCCACAACCTGTACAAGTAACCACAGTATTTAGGAGGAAAGGGGACGGCCGTTTCTCCATACAAACGTGGTTCCCATTTTCCTCTCTGGATGTTGACATTATGGAAAATATTTTCACGTAATTTGATGTATATTAATCATAGCTATGCCCTTACGTTGCACTTTTTTAGATTTTTTTATTATTGTAAAAATTAGGAGCGTAAAACAAATTTCATACAATTTTTTAAATGTCAAACTTTTATAATAATAATTAAAAATTCAAAGAAAATCAAACATAGGGGCATAGTTGTGGTTGATAACGTTGATATATACAACAGATTGCGTTAAAACATTTTCAATGAAGTTAATACGTAAAACCTCCCAACTATTGTCCAATACTGCTACTATGGATATGGTCCACAAGTTCAAAAGAAAATTGAATCATAAAATCAATACCAATGTTCTTTTTGGTTTACTCCGAGTTTTTTCTTCCATTTATAAACATATCTTGCCCAAGAACTACAAAAACTACACTAAAACTCACACCAGGGGGCCGATTTTTGAATTTCAACCACTCGATTTCGTGTATTTCGTTAAATAATATCTCCAATACGATACGAGGCACTTCAATTCTACTAATAGAATTGAAATCCAGTGGTTAATACCACTAGATTCCAAATTTCGATCGCTCGTATTTCAAAAATTTGCATTTCGCCGTTTTCCACCGACTTTCGAGTGACGAAATTGAGCGATCGAAATTCAAAAATCGCCCCCCTAAAGAAAAAAATATTAAAAGCTTTGGACTTACGGCAGGTTTTACGGCATCCAAAAAGGAAAATAGGGACTAGATTTGTATGAAAAGGCGATATCGCTCGGGTTCTCCACTTGTCTTAAAGCATGCCAGGGGATTGTCCTGTATCGTGCGCCTAAGAATAGAATGTAGGACAGGATGTGCCGGCCGCGCATTTGTCTAACGTACGATGCTTGGTTCTAAGAAGACATGATTACTTGCTGATTAGTGATTACATATTTTAAGACTGTTCTAACTTGAAATGTAATTGAACCACTCGCTTTTTTTTAAATTATAGATTAGCCATTGGCATTTAGCCATAGGGCTAAGTGTCACGGATAACTGAGCTTTAAACATTTTTACAGTACATATGGTCCTATTATCCCGCACTAGTGCGTAAAATAGCACTTTTCGTGCGTATGTCAAAAGTTTAAAGGGCCATAATAAAATTATGTACTGTAAAACGTTGTACTTGTGTCGATTAAAAATTTATCGCCACTCGTTTCAAATTTCCTCTTTTTCGCACTTGTATCGTAAATAGCTATAAATTGCTATTATCCGTTTGCTTGTTTTTTTGTGCTTTTTAGGGTTCCGTATCCAAAGGGTAAAACGGGACCCTATTACTAAGACTTCGCTGTCCGTCCGTCTGTCACCAGGCTGTATCTCACGAACCGTGATAGCTAGACAGTTGAAATTTTCACAGATGATGTATTTCTGTTGTAAATACTAAAAACAGAATAAAATAAAGATTTCAATGGGGCTCCTATACAACAAACGAGATTTTTGACCAAAGTTAAGCAACGTCGGGAGGGGTCAGTACTTGGATGGGTGACCGTTTTCTTTCTGCTTTTTTTTGTTTTTTTTTTGCATTGTGGTACGGAACCCTTCGTGCGCGAGTCCGACTCGCACTTGCCCGGTTTTTTTTTTTTAATTATAGATTAGCCATTGGCATTTGGCCATAGGGCTAAGTGTCACGGATAACTAGAGCTTTAAACATTTTTACAGTACATATGGTCCTATTATCCCGCACTAGTGCGTAAAATAGCACTTTTCGTGCATATGTCAAAAGTTTAAAGGGCCATAATTATGTACTGTAAAACGTTGTACTCGTGTCGATTTAAAACACTCCCTTCAGTCGTATTTTAATTTATCGCCACTAGTTTCGAATTTCCTCTTTTTCGCACTTGTATCTTAAATAACTATTAATTGCTATTATCCGTTTGCTTGTTTTTTTGTGCTTTTTTTAGCTCGATAACAGTAAATAAGCGTAAGGCCCACTTAATGGCAAGGGGACATTAGCTTCATATAACAGATGGGGTGTTCATCATAACAACAAACATAGTCCCCATTTTCCTCTCTGAATATTGACATTTACGGAAAATATTTCTTACAATTTGATATTTATTAAACATAGCTTTAGGAGCGAAAAAGGAATTCCATACAAATTTTGAAAAGTTCCTCTTTGTTGTAATAATGAAAAAATCGAATAAATTAAACGAAGGGGCTGTGGTTAATATACACCAAATTGTTTAAAAATGTTTTCCAAAAAGTCAAGCTAATGGGGACTACGTTTCAATGGGAAAGCGGTCCTCAAAAATCCTCTTAAGAGACAACTATGCTTGTGTCACAAAACCCAGCATAAATAAATCAAAATGTTATTTATTTAGGTATAAACCCATTAGATTTGATTACAATAATAAATTAAAATTAAAGATATAAACTAAAACTAAAAAAGAAGGTACTAATTATTAGGTGCAGCGGAAATCTTGCTCATACAGTAGCAGGTTGTGTAGTGTACACTACATTAACAATGCTGTTCGTCGATTCACTCAGGGCCCGATTCAGATTTTGAAATAGACATCTATTAGATATCTTTTATACATCACCAAGATACGATAACGATATGTTTAAGATCTAACCTGTCAAATTTGACATAAGCGCGATTCTGGAGATACTGTTGAACGATCTCCACAGGATGTGACTTAGAGATCCAATTCACATCTAATAGATATCTTATTCTATCTAACGTAAAAGTGACATTGGTTGCCCGAATTGCGCTGCAAAAGAGAACTAGTTGATATCTAAACTATAACGTATCTAGAATGGATCTAGTACGTGTCGTCTCTTGTAAATATCTTAAAGTTCGAATACGGCAGTCACTCTCCCGATAAACGACCAGTGCCTCAGTGCAGTATACTAGTAAACTATCTAGAATTTCCTCAGGGAAATTCAAAGGGATTGCACAACAAACCCTGTGTTTATTATGGCAGGTGACGACACGGCGCAACATTTTCAAGGTCCATTGTCATTCCTGGAACTGCGCACGCGGCTCGGCGGCGCATCCGTTCTGCATGCATTACTGACATTAGTAGGGAAAGTGTGTCAGTAGAAAATGGTGAAGAGATGGGACAATAGGGAACATGGGAAGGGATTGGACATTTTTCTTTTTAGATATCCGAAAGGAATAGTACATTTCGATGCTAGTGCGGAAGGTATGTTATTACTTCACGAGTACCGAGATATTGCAAGACTCGGGACGAGTGAAGAATGACATTTCCGCACGTGTATCGAACGACGTTTTTTAATACAGTTGCGAAAAAATAAGAAAAACATTGTTAATCGTACACTAAACAAAAGTGGTAACAGTGACAGCTCGGTTAGACGTCGTCTTTAAGTATATTACATCTATGGGCGTTTGGCAGCTATTCCGTTCCATTCAGTCAACTTATTAAGAACGGAATTTTCAATATTGAATATTAAAAAATAAACGTGTTATAATGATGAAGAGGTAAGTAATTAAATATGAAATATGTAATATTTTTCGTATTCTTACATTAACGGTAGGTTTTTATGCTGATTACGACGTTTAAAGGAAACTAATATTAACACTCATCAATAAGTAGTCGTGAATTGGAACAAGTATAAATTTAAAAAAATTGGAAAAGTAAAAAGCACTAGTTCGAGATAACCAACTTTCCGCACGCTAAACAGCTACGTAAAGTAGCACTTTTTGAGCAACTGTATTAAAAAAGCTTTTAAAGCACAGTCAAAAACAATTTTCAGGGCACCCCCTGCATGATGAATAGGTAGTTTAAACCATCAATTTCTGCAATGAAACGAATTGCAAACCTATGTTGCTGAAGCTCTTCTTCCTGTATTATTTGTATTGTTTTCTGTAAGGAGATGTGCAAAAAAGAGCATTTGTATTGTATTGTATTGTACAAATACAGTTTTTATTAGTTGCCTGCATATTAGGATGTATATTTTACTGAGTTTGTTTTTTTTCTGTACCTATTGTTTTTATTGAGGTGTGCAGTAAAGAGTATTTGTATTATATTGTATTGTAGTTTTCTCATCTTCAAAATAGACCTCATGGTGTCAAAAAACAAATTGAGCTAGCTTTCTACCTAGGTAGGTATCTTATTTGCCTACGCCACTCCATTTGGATTTAACACTATGTATTTATTCTGAACTCCAATAAAGATGTCTAAGTAATGTGCCAGATATAATGTATGCAAAAGAAAAGTTACAGCATGACGTCGACACAGGCGATTTGGAATGAAAATTATCGCGGTACGACACAATATATTCTTGTCCAGTCCCATCTATTTCTGTCGATGAAGTAGGAAATGTTTGGATTGTGTACTCGTAGTTGATTGCAATGTAATACGTAAATAAACAGACTAGTACAAGTTTGATAGTTAGCTGGTAACTTTCATCGGTACCTACCAAATGGTTTAACATGTTATTTTGCTGTATAAACTTATACACCTTGAAACTGTACGTACAATTTTATTCTGAAGACTAAATATGGACTATAAGATATCATAAAGAATATAAAAAGGACAGATGTGTGATATTTGTGGTTCATAAACTTTTTTACTAACGGATTACAGAGTTCTTTTAGTTTTTAATAATAATTTTACGGATATGGAGAGATTAACTCTCGAGGTCAAAGTTGGTCGATAACGATAGGTAATTCAGAAAATTTAAGTTAACATTAATCGACGATTTGGTGATAACTGATAAAATAACACAATGGTTGCATAACACAAGTAGCCAAAAAGAATTTAATCAATAAGTGTAGAAGTAAAGCACACAATAATTATCAATACCGTACAGCGCATCCCATATAAGACTATCACAGATCAACACAGTCACATGGAAATCTACAACCCATAACAAACATTACGTAGCCACCTTGCCTCATACGTATTGCAACCGCATATTACCATAATCTAGATTATGTCATGGGATTACTAGAACTTGAATAATAGCTTTCTAGAGGTCAGCGAAGTCACAATTAGTACCCTAAGCGCACGATGCAGTCTCAAACGACCACGCGTTAGCAGGCTTCGCACGTCTATGGGTTGTTTTCTATGCAGCGCAGAGGCTAGGGCCTGGATATGGCCTAGCCTAGAGACTAGGTGAACTTTGATTGAAATGATATGACCATGCTGTTCTTATTTCCTGGAGGATTGTTATGCGAAAGTGAGTTTCGCTTTCTGAGTAGTAGTGGCGGACGCCAAATTGAAATTGATTCAGAGAAGTATTGTAGCATTTTCAGTCAGCTATGGAACTTTCTACAGCCTCATAGGCTCCCTAGACGGGGGTCGATGGTGCAGTGGACTAAGGCTGAGTCCATCCGCGGGCGCCGTGCTAACTGCTGAGGAGTAGCTATGGGCAATTAAGTCTGCATATTTCGCAGTAGTATGTTTTTTCCGTCAGTTATGGAACTCTCTACAGCCTCATAGGCACCCCAGTCGGGGGTCAATGGTGCAGTGGACTAAGGCTGCGTCCGTCCGCGGGCACCGCGCTAACTGATGAGGAGTAGCTATGTATTACAGGCAAGTCTGCACATTTCGCAGTAGTACGTTTTTTCAGTCAGCTATGGAACTTTCTACAGCCTCATAGGCACCCTAGTTGGGGGTCAATGGTGCAGTGGACTAATGCTGCGTCCGTCCGCGGGCGCTGCGCCAACTGCTAATGCATATCGGGAGAGTAATTAGGAATCAGAGGGGGTCAAAAATAATAAACATCGAGAGTAGTGGCACCAAAAGATGACCAACCCCCAGAAGACGAAAGTTTGGCTTTAAAATCGAAATGATTAAATCCTGACATACTTAACGCGCTTAATAGTATTTTTTACTAAAACTGTAACTCTATACATACATATTTTCTACGAACAAGTAAATTCCTTAACTTTCTTTCGTTGCCTTTGTCTAGTTTGTCCTATGCTGACATTTCTGAAAAAACTGGTGTTACAAATATTCTCTACTCAAATAAATGTCTCTGGGTCATTCTCAACAAAATATGTCTGTAGTTTAACTGCCGCGACCCATACAGAATGTGTGAATAGAATCGTGGCAATTAGGCTCAACCGCAAACATGTTATCAGAGAATAACCCCTCGAATAAAACCAAGGTGCATGCATCTGGGCGATAACCGCGAAAATCGAAGTTGGCAGGTTTTTTCTCTGTCACTCTAATTACGCCTACGTTGAAGTAAAAGAGAAAGATCCCCGTAATTTGCGAATTTCGGTTTTCGCGGTAGCCGCTCTGTTCTTCGCCTACCCTATGGTTCTATAGGTTCTACCCCGATCACGCGCCGGCCAGTAAAAGTACTTTCGTTCGGGGTCGCATATCGCCTGATTCGCTTGCCACTGGAGTCTAGAATAGCTTAGGGCGACTTGCACCATTCACTAACCTGGGGTTAACCGGTTAAACCTGGAGTTGCCAAGGTTATCAGTACAATTTGACACTGGATTAACGGTTTAACCGCTTAGACCCGGGTTAGAGGAATGGTGCAAGTGGGCCTTAGGCATTCAAGTGTATTCTGTTTAGTTAAATTGTCATGAGTCGATTCCCATGTAAACGTTTTTGCAGCTTCTTGAACTATTTGTGAAGCTAATTCACTATATTGGTGTACCTATTTTGTCAATTGCATATTTATATTTTCATGTAATAGGTATAGCATTTTTATATGAAAATATAAAATCAAATAAGTATGTGTACCTTTAAAGAAGCTTTTCGATGAGTAGTAATAAAAGACATTGTTCGCTTTCATATCCACGGCTTTTACAATACAATACAATACAATACAGTACAATGCAAATAATCTTTATTGCACACCACATTACAGAAAACAATACAAATAATACAGGAAGAAGAGGTTAAACAATCTTATTGCTAAAAAGCGAGCTCTTCCAGGGAACCTTTAGGCTTTTCCACATAGGTTGGTAAATTATTCTCCTCGATCGTAAGTGAAATTAGAGCTTCATCTATTGTTTCACTTTAACATTTATGATATATATAGTATTAATTATTAATTATGCTGACGTGTGCGTGACAATTTTAAAACGACGACTAAAAGTGACATTCCATTTCCAACTGCAGCTGCAATACTGTTCATTTTATTATGGAAACACATCGCTGTCATTGTCAATTTCCATAGTAAAATTAACAGTATTGCAGCTGCAGTTGGAAATGGAATGTCACTCTAAGAGTGACATTCCATTTCCAACTGCAGCTGCAATACTGTTCATTTTACTATGGAAACGCGTCGCTGTCATTGTCAATTTCCATAGAAAATGAACAGTATTGTAGCTGCAGTTGGAAATGGAATGTCACTTTAAAAGGTAGGTAATAGGATGCATATATATCGCCCGCAGGTGTGTCGCATTGACCATATTTAATTGATATTATATTGGTATTCGATTTTCGTTCCTTAATAAGTGATCTAAGACTTTCTAACCCGGACTATAATTTATATCAACTCCGCTCAATAAAACATAAATTACTGATCGACCGACAGATTGCTTTAAATTCACGGATAATATCTTCAGGTTTATAATTTATGCATTTATAAAGACATGGAATTATGTGAAATGGAGCATTATAACACAGATTAGGTACTAAAGGTACACGTGTACACAGGGTAATTAATAATTGATCAAGGGCTAGCCAAGGTAACAATCCTCCGCAGAGAAACGAAACGAAACGAAACTCTAATGTCTCTCTGCCTGTAATGCATTAATATGGAAGAGTTAGTAATAATAAGCGCTGGTGGCCTAGCGGTAAGAGCGTGCGACTTTCAATCCGGAGGTCGCGGGTTCAAACCCCGGCTCGTACCAATGAGTTTTTCGGAACTTATGTACGAAATATCATTTGATATTTGCCAGTCGCTTTTCGGTGAAGGAAAATATCGTGAGGAAACCGGACTAATCCCAATAAGGCCTAGTTTCCCCTCTGGATTGGAAGGTCAGATGACAGTCGCATTCGTAAAAACTAGTGCCTACGTCAAATCATGGGATTAGTTGTCAAGCGGACCCCAGGCTCCCATGAGCCGTGGAAAATGCCGGGATAACGCCAGGAAGAAAAAAGTTAGTAATAGTGAGACAATTTTAGCGTTTCGTTTTCTGAACGTACAAAGGAACGAGGGTATAGCCAAGATGACAATCTTTTATAAAAAAATCCAGTGGAATTTGTTATGTACAGAAATCATTACGTGGTTTTTCGTTCGCAATTTTAATCTATTAGCGTCTGTCTATAAATTGTCACCCTGGCACGACCCTGTTTGAAATACCCATTTTGCTATTTTAATATTTATCCGAAATTGCTTCCAAACTATTTTTTTTAAATATATTTATGTCAAAATAATCTTGACTAAATTTGTAATCAGTTTTAGAAAAGCATTAAACTGGTAAATGACTTAGTAATCTTAGTATTCATTGACTGTAAAAAGCACTAAAATTCATAGCAATCAAATCTATTTACTACAATGTTATTATAGACCGGTCATATTTTTCATAAAAACGATTTCGACTGGCAAAGCATATTACTTTTTGGCAACCGAGTTTTTTAACCTAATTAGACCCCGCTGAATCCGAATTTGCCGGTTGCTTGATCGAATTCTTGACCGGAAGTGAGATATTTGACATTAAAGGTCCCTTTTTTTCGTTTTTCGTAAATAACTCTTAAACGGTGGCGCATAGCAAAAAATGGTCTATTACATAAGTAATCTGCATAAAATTGCCTACAAGAAACATTCAGTACAATTTTTCGCTAGGATCAATATTCAAAGAGATTTCAACGCGGGAAATTTAATAATAATCACTTCTAAGGTCCCGTTTTTTAGGTTTTCGTAAATAACTCATAAACGGTGGACAATATCAAAAAATGTTGTTAGACGTGAATAATCTACACTAAATTTTGAATAAAAAAGATTCAGTACACTTTTCGCAGGGATCAATATTTAAAAAGATAATAAAGAGGGAAAGTTAATTATAATAAATTCTAAGGTTCCTTGTTTTTATTTTTTCGTTAATAATTTGAAAAGTATGACTCATAGCAAAAAAAAACTTATACATAAATAATAAACGTAAAATTTCCTACAAGAAACATTCAGAACACTTTTCGCTAGGATCAATATTTAAAAAGACAAAGCAGCGGGTAAGTTAATTATAATCAATTTTAAAGTCCCTTTTTAGTTTTTTATAAATAACTCGTAAACGGTGTCCCATAGCAAAATAGATTTTTAAGAACAAATTATCTACATAAAATTTCCTCCAAAAAACATCTAGAACACTTTTCTCTAGGATCAATATTTCAAGCGATATTAAAGAAAGAAAGTTAATTACAATCAGTTCACAGGTCACTTTTTTTCAGTTTTTCGTAAATAACTCGTAAACGGTGGCCCGTTGCAAAACAATATTCTACATAAAATTGTCCACAAAAAAGGTTCTGTACACTTTTTCGCTACGATCAATATTTAAAGAGGTATTAAAGGGGGTAAGTTAATTATAATCAATTTTCAGGTCCCTATTTTTAGGTTTTCGTAAATGACTCGTAAAATAAGGCTCATAGCAAAATAAGTTCTTAATGTTCTTGTAAATAAATAATCGATATAAAATTTTCTACGAAAAACATATGGAACACTTTTCTCTTTTTAGGGTTCCGTACCTCAAAATGAAAATAAACCGGCCAAGCGCGAGTCGGACTCGCGTTGCAAGGGTTCCGTACATACCCAATTTTTAACAATGTATTTTGTATATGTGAAACGCGAGTGATTGCCTTTAAAAAACCTATCGGGATCGGTTCAAAAACTAAGTAATGCCAGACTCGCGCTTGACTGCATAATTCTAATAGGTTTTCCTGTCATCTATAAAGGTTCTATTCTGTATATTTTTTCAAAATTTTAGACCCAATAGTTTCGGAGATAAAGGAGGGGGGGGGTGGTCATTTTTTGTATTTTAATGTTTTTTTTGGGGGGAGGGGCCCCCAAAAAAAACATTAAAATACAAAAAATGACCACCCCCCCCTCCTTTATCTCCGAAACTACTGGGTCTACATTTTTAAAATAAAATAAAATAGTTCTTTACCTATATAGACGAAAACCTAAAAATAGGGACCTGGAAATTGAATATAATTAACTTACCCCCTTTAATACCTCTTTAAATATTGATCGTAGCGAAAAAGTGTACAGAACCTTTTTTGTGGACAATTTTATGTTTAGTATTTATGCAGAATATTGTTTTGCAACGGGCCACCGTTTACGAGTTATTTACGAAAAATTAAAAAAAAGTGACCTGTGAACTGATTGTAATTAACTTTCTTCCTTTAATATCGCTTGAAATATTGATCCTAGAGAAAAGTGTTCTAGATGTTTTTTGGAGGAAATTTTATGTAGATGATTTGTTCTTAAAAACCTATTTTGCTATGGGACACCGTTTACGAGTTATTTACAAAAAACTAAAAAGGGACTTTAAAATTGATTATAATGAACTTACCCGCTGCTTTGTCTTTTTAAATATTGATCCTAGCGAAAAGTGTTCTAAATGTTTCTTGTAGGAAATTTTACGTTTATTATTTATGTATAAGATTTTTTTTTGCTGAGTCATACTTTTCAAATTGTTAACGAAAAAATAAAAACAAGGAACCTTAGAATTTATTATAATTAACTTTCCCACTTTATTATCTTTTTAAATATTGATCCCTGCGAAAAGTGTACTGAATCTTTTTTATTCAAAATTTTGTGTAGATTATTAACGTCTAACATCATTTTTTGATATTGTCCACCGTTTATGAGTTATTTACGAAAACCTAATAAACGGGACCTTAGAAGTGATTATAATCAAATTTCCCGCGTTGAAATCTCTTTGAATATTGATCCTAGCGAAAAATTGTACTGAATGTTTCTTGTAGGCAATTTTATGTAGATTACTTATGTAATAGAACATTTTTTGCTATGCGCCACCGTTTAAGAGTTATTTACGAGAAACGAAAAAAAGGGACCTTTAATGTCAAATATCTCACTTCCGGTCAAAATTTCGATCGAGCAACCGGCAAATTCGGATTCAGCGGGGTCTAATTAGGTTAAAAAACCCGGTTGCCAAAAAGTAATATGATTTGCCAGTCGCATCAAGAAGGAGAGCGATTTTGATTTTTTTTGTCTAGTCTATTACCATCCTAGCAACTAAAAGTTTAAATCACCTTTCATTCTCACGGCGCTTACTCCCTTTTAGACTTGATGAATATTGATCCCGCGTCAGCCAATCAACGCATCCGGCCGCTTTCATTTCCACGGCGTTTCCACATTTCCCAGATCAGGTTGCGTAACGTGATGTTTTCCTGGTTCATGTACTGACAGCAATGTCATCTGAGTTTGTCATCTGATAAAATGGGGATCCTATCTCGTCGCATAATAATTGATTGTCATAATGTAATGTTACGCATAAAACTCTTTTCGCATATTTTTTCTCCAGCTGAAACAGAAAGTATTTTTGAAAATATTTTTCATAGGTTGTGTAGAATAGCGTAGGTTAGGTTAGGTTTGTGTTATAATTTCTCAGAAATGTTAATATTTCCAGCAACAAATAACAATTATGCGAAATGAGTTTTATGCGTAACATTACATTAGGACAATCAATTATTATGCGACCCAATATGGACCCGATAAAATGTATGGGGAGCTTTTTAACCCTTGGCCATATGATTGGGTGACTGCTATTTAGCAATTGGCCAGTCTTAATAATAAGGTTTCGATTGGCTTGTTTCTTTTTGATTTGTAAGGAGTGGCTAATTACTATATATTGGCCAATAACTGCATAGCAGCGAATCCCTTTGTTTGGCATAATTATTGAAAGCCATAATACGAGTATTTTTTTTTTTATATATTATTGTATGATTATCATTAGTCGTAATTCTGAAACCGTTAACTTTTCAGGATTTTCTTGAGGTTATCCTATATGTAGGTTTGGTAAATTTACTTTATTAAAAACCTTTAGATTACAATAGATTAAACATACAAATTATAAACTAAAATAAACCTAAGAATGAGTAAAACTAACTTAACAAACAAAATATTGCCCCCACTGAAAATAAAAATACTGGCACATTTGATTTGATTAGCAAAGTAATATTTTGGTTTTAATTAATATGAATTTCCGTGAAAGTAACGCCTGATTCTATTCACTAAAAATACTGGCGGCATTACCTCGTTGAATGGCCAGTGATATTTGTTGGACAGGTTAGGTTTGTTATTTATGGAAATCCTGAAAAGATACGCGGTTCTGAGAAAAATCAAATTATGACTAATGAAAATGCAGACAAACTACATTATGACTTAAAACTTTATGGGAAACAATCTTTATCGCACTGTGTGAAGCGCTGGCCCCTATTTCACCAACGTGACAGGTGCGACAATTCGACAAGTCTCATTGTTGCTGACGTCACAGGCTTCCATGGGCTACGGTTATTGCTTACCATCGGGCGGGCCGTATTCCTGTTTATCACCATCATTGTATTATTTAAAAAAACTTTATTATATCGGCAAAAATCAGGTATTTCTCTTGTGATGTTTATGATGATAATGATGACAATTGTCACAAGATTTCAAAGAACTTTCGGTAATTCTTGACAGCAAATGAGTTCTGTGTCGGAATTTCGTGACAATTGTCGTATTTCTTGTGACAATTGTCATTAGCTTCGCAAAATAATTTACTGGCGATATAGTGGAGTTTTTTTTTAACTAACATGTTGGTGGCAAACAACTGTCTGATGTTAAGCGGTTACCGTAGCCTATGGATGCCTGTGACGTCAGTAACAGTGATGTCGACAAATGCGACATTTGTCACGTTGGTGAAATAGGGCCCTGGTCGCCTAGGGGTAAGAGCGTGTGACTTTTAATCCGGAAGTCGCGCGTTCAAACCCCGGCTCGTACCAATGAGTTTTGCTGAACTTATATATACGAAATGTCATTTGAAATTCACCAGTCGGTTTTCGGTGAGGGAAAACATCGTGAGGAAACCGGACTAATCCCGATAAGGGCCTAGATTGGAAGGCCAGATGGCAGTCGCCTTCGTAAAAACTAGTGCCTACGCCAATTCTTGGGTTTAGTTGCCAAGCGGACCCCAGGCTCCTATGAGCCGTGGCAAAAAGCCGGGATAACGGAAGGAAGATGATGACTGTGCGAATTATCTATCTCGGTCAAGCAAGAATACTTTCCCATAATTTCTAAAACAACCGATATACATAATACACAAGTATGCACCTCGTGGTTAAAAAAAACTCTTTATCCGCACAAAAGTATATGTAAAAATAAATGTATTGTGAAGTATCGTGTTGTAAAACTTGTAAATATGTAACTCTTTTATCCTTAAGTACATAAACGTATTTTATTTTGCTGTAAATATATTTCATTATATTACAATTAAATATAAAGCCGTCAATTGAGAATAAAGTACAGTTTCCCAAAAAAAAAAATTTGTATACTGCTTTATTACCCTTATTATCTACCATTCATCATCATCATCATCATCATCTCAGCCATAAGACGTCCACTGCTGAACATAGGCCTCCCCCTTGGACCTCCATACGTGCCGGTTGGAAGCGACCCGCATCCAGCGTCTTCCGGCGACCTTAACAAGATCGTCTGTCCATCTACCATTAAAAGACCGCAATTAACAAGTCCTATAGCATCTAGATTTTCCAACATACGGAATCTAACCGGCGGGTTCACCAGAGTTCAGCGAAAGGAGAAAACCGTCGGTTCAATCCCCGCTCACGCTTCCGCTTCCGCTCTTCCGCCTTCCAGACCGTCTATAATGTATATGGTCTATAATTTACGATTTGCGTTTATTGTACGGTTTATATTGGAATTGGAATGGTTTCTTGTTTAGGAAGTTGAGATAAGTTTCAATGTTATCCTTGGTTTATAGTTGTAGAAAGTCCGAGAGAGCAGTGTTGCCAACTCGGATTTTGAAAGAATGCTAGACTAATATCTAGATTATGCCAAAATTATGCCGAAGATTATTGAGATATGCTAAAAAAATGCTAAAATGTCACTTGAAATTACACTTAAAACACATACATTTTTCGAATCTGCCGCCTTTTTCTACTGGCAAGATCTGCTTGACCAATTTTATATAGAGTCTACATAGCATTTATATATTATAGACCGTCGACATCCATCCCTCCACAAAAGTCAAAATTCATACGAAAATATGAACCACATAAGGCGATGGCGCATATTGTTGCTGCCAAGTTGGTGCAAACTTGGCTTAGACTAAATTCTTCTTCCTCGCGTTATCCCGGCATTTTGCCACGGCTCACGGCTTTTGGCTTAGACTAAATTATGCTAAAAAATATGCCAGATGCTAAATGAAAAATTTTGGTGCCAAAGCGAATGAAAATATGCCAGATCTGGCATCATTTATACCAAGTTGGCAACACTGAGAGAGTTCGAGGAAGTGTTCTCTTATGGCACATTATGGTTGAAGTTAGACCGCGATTTCGTTGCTTTGCAACAGGTAGCTACAAGTACATCCATCCCACACCAATTTTGGTGGCTAGCCATAAGCCACGCGTGGTGCTGTCGCCACCTACTCCATCTAGCGGTCATATCTATCCTAATCGTAACAGACGCGTTTTGTTAGAGTGAATCTTCTGTACCTAGTACTATTATTTATTCTGTGCTATAGGTACGAAGGAGGAACTGATATGAGACTAAAGATTTTCAGAGATCCAGACTAGTTCCGGACTGTCAAATGGATCTCATGAAAGTATACCTAGATAAGTATATCCCGACGATGTTCACATGACTGCCGAATTGCGCCCCTGATACTTAACTTTTTCAGAGTAAAAACTTTGTTTGCCGATTACAGTGATTACTCTTAGCGATTATATTATGTACATAAAATGTTTTGCTGGTGATTTGGTTTGTTTAACAAAGAACCAAATTGGACCCGGTTTAGATACGTTTACCAATTTTAAAACAAAACATTCTTTTAGTAAGGATTTGTTAAACATGTATGACCCATTCTGACACCCTCACATATGACTCAATCTTCACAAAAATATCTCGAAAGATCTTAAATAACTCATTCTTATAGTCTTCCCGTCTCGGTCGATGAACTCATAAAATACAGTAAAATCACAACAAAACGCAATTTTTTTCAAACAATGATCTTTCGACTACTGACACCATTTCTAGAAAAACAAATTAGTAGTAAATCTGAAATTATCACTCTGTTGCCACAAAGCATATATTTCCACGGATCCTCTGAATGAGGTCAACAAATATTCATTTGGTGAACTGACACAGTTGAATTTGGCAGTTATGCTGTAGGTATACAAGAATCTAAGCAACATCGCCTTCTTCTAAAATCCGCTTTATTGAAACCAGAGATTCAAAGTTTACTCGGTGGAGTAAAATAACGAAACGGAGTTACAACTTCATTCATATCTGCAAATTGCAGAAATTGCAGAAATGTTCTCGGAAATTTCAGAGAAATTACATGAAAGAAACTTAGAAAGTTCTCTGTGAGAATGTTCCCATGAGAACTTTAACGTTTTGTGTAATATATAATATTACACGCCACATAACAGTAAAGCGGGCAGGCGAAATATTTAAAATGGCATGTGTCTACGTCGGTTTTGACACAATTAGATTGTTTATTAAATTTAAGTTCCAGAGAATATTCTTCATAAAAGTTTCGCAACTTAAGAAACTTCTCCTCAGTGCAACTGCCTTGGGAGAGTAAATAAATAATAGGTACCTACCCAACTGGTGACTCATTACAGTCATCACGAATGATCAGGAAGAACGGCATAAGCCATACAAGAAACACGCTGTAATCAAAAACACCAAAAGCCACAGCCGCAATAAAGATCCTAAGATATTCACAAAAATACGCAGATTTTTTGACGGAAAATAGTCACCACCAGATTGACTAGGGCCTCATCACTAGGTCTAACGGCTCGATTCTGAAAATGAATTAGATCTCTACTAGACCTCAACAAGTTACGATATGGATAATTTAAAGATATTTGTAAGATAGATATATATGTCAAATTTGACGTTTCCGCGATTCTGGAGGTCCTCTTGATCGATTTCGACAAGTTATGACTTAGATATCCAAGTCACATCTAGTCGATATCTAATGTAAATTTAGTTGATCTCTATATCGTCTCTAGATCTTGTGATTATCTCGTTTCCCGAATACGCGTGTAATGCTTAACTCAGACAAGTAAAAGCCTTTTTAAAAGTAGGTGCGCGGTGATTTTGTAGTAAGTGAAGGTCATTTTGACTAAATGAGTATATTAATTTTCACTTAAGCATTGAACTATTCCATCGTTCACCGCTTCTCAAAAACCGCTTCATTCAAGTAGAAGTATATTCCTATAGCATCATCGTGTGAAACTGTTACTCTGTCCCGCACCTTTACTCCTTCATTCTCATTAGCATGACAAAGATGCAAATTAGCACTTGTCTTGTTGTAAGTGATTCAGGAAAAACATCCTAAAAGTGTGCCGTTGAGCCAATGAACTGAGGGCATTTATCATAAGATTTGGGGCATGACTGTTTTGTTCATGTTTTCGGTGATTTAATGTGGTATTTTTTTAATATTTTCCAATGGTTAGGCAGACTTTGCTGCCGAATACCTTTTTAATACCAAATACTTTGCATGGACCGTATTTTTTATCGTTTCTTTATTTTACTGGAGATACAATTATGACAGACTAACGTGTTGCCTTCCTGACACACTTACGTACGAATTTACAAGTGCGACAGAGCCAACATGTCAAACGTGGTTCGCGGTAGGCCATCTGGCTAGGCCAAAATGACAATCGCACATCGAAAAACGCCAAACAAAAAGAAAAAATGTATCGGGATGACAGATACTACAAAAAGTCACGTGACTATTTCCATACATTATTTAAGTTCGAATTTTTATTAACGATTGTCATCTTGGCTAAGATCTGTGTCCACGGTACGGCGTCGACATCGTGAAAAGGCGGGGCGGGCGCCGCAAAAATTCTATAGTAGGAAAACTCCACAACGCGCTTTTGGTTAGGCCCCGCTCCGATATATCTGATGGCAACTGTACAAAAGACATCAACGCACTTCTTATACATTAAATAGTAGCGCGTTGATGTCTTTTGTTCTAGGCCCTTAGTAAATTTGAAAAATCTTTAATGCGTGACTAGTTATTTGGGGAACGATCTTTCTGCGGGAAATCCGCACCTCAATGCATCAGTCAATAAAGCGGTAACAAACAAACTCAAATGTTTTTGCGTTACATAGCTACTTTCTTATTTCTTATGTTAATACACGTACTCGTCCGACCGTAGACAATTGAGCTCAATAGCTTCCTGCCAAGCGCACACGCACAATGGGTCATTCAAGAATCAGCCGGACAAAAACTAAAAAAAATCTGACCAAGCTGCACGCAAAGGGTTGCAATCCCATAGGGATTATCTTTTCCTGAACATAGCGCCGCCGTTTTTGCTTTATACATGTCCAAACTCGTATCTTACACTAGAGTATTTTCTTAAAATCAACCTTCTAAAGTAAGCAGTAAAGTAGATAATCGAAGAAAGCGGAAATGAGAGATAGAAGTTAAGCAAACATATTTTTTTTTGCAAAATCTTAAGAGTTCCTTCAACACAATTGTTGCAATTTACGACATAAATCTTCGTTTATGAGATTTGACAAACAATTGAAGTCTCATATTTTATGCGTTTAGTTGACAACTTCTTTTGAAATTTTTCGTACATACTTTTTCTGGCCATATTAGAGAAATATTTAAATTTTTGTGTTGCAGCTGAGCGGAATAATAATGTTTTTCGTCATGAGCTATTATTTTTTGCATAGCTTATAAGGCATGTAATCGGAGTACCCTATTATGACTCTAACAGGTACCCAAACAACTAGCCACCTTAATGTAGGTAGTAAGAAAAACTATTATAATGAATCTATCAAAATTATACGATAAATGCATGTTGTAATACATGCACCAAATTCACGACAATTACCTTCAAAATTCAGGTTTCACTCTGTACGTAAGTACCAAATGTATAATTTATAAGGATGTGTAGTATTCATTACGCAAATTTTTTGATGTTTGAAAATCGAGTTTTTTGTATCTCCGGATAATGTCGGTTATGTATTTATAATTTTACATGTAACAAATCAGAATAATTCATTATTTAAAATCAGAGTTTCCGATGCCTCCACCCACGTGCTGAGCCGACACGTGACCTATCATTAAACCTAGCGAGACGACTTAACCTTAAAATATACAACATACTGCTCATAATAACTTGAATACATTCAAAGACCACTGACTTTTGGTAAAATCTACTCTAAAAATACGTCAATTTTATAATTTGGAAGAAAATGTAAACGGTGAAAGAACTCTTTAGCGAGACACGCGCGCATGCACGTGACGGTGATTGTCAGCTTTTTTATAATACAATGGTGGTGAACAAGAATACGGTTCACTCAATGGTTAATATAGACTGCAGCCTAGTATTAAAAACGCGGGAGTTTTGACGTTATGACAGCATTATCTCTATTTACAAGCCTACAGAGGAATCAGTTTGATTATAGTATGGTATAGTTGGCTTACACAGTCATAAAAAACGTTATATCCCTACAGCGCGACATAAAATAGTGTAAATTAAATGAGGGCGCCACTTTCTACGTGTCACATTTTTGATGTAAAACGCTTAATCATGGATTTTTTTAGTTCCATTTTATTTAATTTCTACTATTTTCTGTCGCACTCAACCTGGCACTGTCTGTAACAGTACTTTTTAGATCAATATCATTATTTCCATTAATATGGCCGTGTAAATTTATTTTTATGCTACATATTAGCCAGTTCATTCTCAGGGCCTGCTCCAAATATGAGCAAGATGACATTCCAAGCCCGACCGCCCCTAAGCCGCGTAATCTTTTACACAAATACAGCAAAAGACCACTCGAGATGGGCCCTAATCCCACCCAAGAAAAGAGTCAAACCTATTGACAATTCGTCCAATTTTGCACCACCAGTAGCCTATTATTGAATAAGATGACAATCTTCTACGCTAATTCAGCGGAAGTAATGGCGTTTAAATTTGGGTGGTATTTTTGTACAGTTTTTGTGTTTGGTGGACTCAGTGTGCGGTAGGCGAGTATGAGCGATTATTTATTATTTAGGAATTCGTTAATATTTATATTTATAAATAGGAAAGTACGACATAAGTATATGCTTTTAATTATTTATTAATTTTATGTCGACCGGTCTGGCCTAGTGGGTAGTGACCCTGCTATGAAGCCGATGGTCCCGGGTTCGAAACCTGGTAAGGGCATTTATTTGTATTATGATATAGATATTTGTTCCTGAGTCATAATTGTTTTCTATGTATTTAAGTATTTATATATTGTATATATCGTTGTCTGAGTACCCACAACATAAGCCTTCTTGAGCTTACCGTGGGGCTTAGTCAATTTGTGTAAAAATGTCCTATATTATTTATTTATTTGTTGTATTTTTGTCCGTTTTTGTGTGGGCTGGACTCGTTGTGCGGTAGGAGCGTATGAGTGATTGGTTAACTAGTTATTTGGAAATTCGTTGATGAAATAGAAAGGAAGGAAAGGTACATATTTTTAATTAATTATTATTTTTGTTTGGTTTTTAGTTATTTTAATGCATTGTGCGATAGGCGAGTATTACCTCTCGCGTGGAATGATAGTTCATCTTCTTCTTCTTCAATTTAAGAGATATCCTCTTGTCGGTGGAGTATTTTCCATTTCTCCCTCTCATAAGCTATAGCTTTGACCTATTGACTTGATAGTTCATATGGCAGTTAAATTAAATATTGTTTGGTTAGACTTAAATAAAAAACATACTTAATTGAAGAAATATATTTTTACCCTATTTCTATTACTAAAATGTTACGCTTTAAAATCACTACACCTAATACACCTTAAAAAACAAAGTCCCCCGCCGCGTCTGCCTGTTTGTGTGTTTGTATGTTTGTCCGCGATAAACTCAAAAACTATAAATACTGAACGGATTTTGATGCGGTTTTCACTAGAGTATCAATAGAGTAATTATTGAGGAAGGTTTAGGTGTATAATTTGTTAACCCGTGCGAAGCCGGGGCGGGTCGCTAGTTTATTAACTTCAAAAAAATGTCTAATGAACATTTTACGTGACAGCTACTCTATATAAAAATGAACTGTCATAGGTACCATTATTCGATTTCAGAAAAATGTCTCTTCTGTGGACAATACAATAAACATTTTAGCAAAACACACCATTACTCAAATCATATTAGCAAACGATTACCAAAAATAAACAAACATTTTACAATAATAGATATACACTTCAGCACCATTAATAACACGATCCACATATAAGTCTCAGTAACCCTTGAATGGAACACACATTAATGACAATTTTACCTCAAACAAGATTTACATTAAAAATTACTATTTTGAACCTTCTCACTTTCAATTTACGGCTTTTACAAACGCATGTTTATTTTTGCAAAATATTTTACCAATTTAACTTTTCTGCTAATACACTTGAATTTAGACCTTCCGCATTTATGTTAAGGTTGGTAAGACGTGTATAGATATTGTGGCTGGTTATCGTGCGTTTGGTGGGCACGTGTGGTGATTTGCGGTCAACGTGTGAACATTTTGTATGTGAGGTTAGTGTGGTGGCGGCTTTTGGGTGTAGCCCTTTGAAACAGAATGTTTAACCAGAACCAGGGATGCGAAACTCTTGCCTTCGGGCAAACTCGGCTCCATTCGGCTCGGCATTGCTCCGAGCCCGAACAATTATTAGGGTTGACACAACTTGCATGCACGACCACAGATAAAATAATGGCTTGAATTTTGACAACCCTAAATAGCCGAAAGGCATAGTGCCATATATTAGAAATCCACAGCATGATTCGACCCTGAACAGCTGTCAAACTTCGGTTTTGTAGGAAGTTTCTTTTCTGTACGCAGTGCTATTATTTATTCTGTGTCAGAACCTTTATTTCTTTATGGTTTCAGAAGTAGAAAATCAATTTAAAAAGTTGGAAAAAAGCCCTCCATTTCTGGATCATTAGTAATAGCTAGTCTAAGTACGCTTCACTCTTTCAGACAAAGCCCTATTATTCTGCTAGAAATCTCTATTAATATTATACATGCGAAAGTAAACTATGTTTGTATATCTGTTACCTCTTTATACTTAAACCGTTGAACAGTTTTAAATTAAATTTGGACAGACGAAGAGACGAAGTCGCAGGCTGCTATTTATGACCTTACGATCGGCCGGTGTAGACATTCGTTAATAGGAATTACTTTATCCACATTTTTTGACTAATCTGGTGTCCGACCTGCTAACTCTGCACGCCATTTTGGCAATGTCACGATTAATGACAAAATTCTATGAACAATTACGTTTATAATGACACTCCCTCACTATGTTCAAGTCAGTGCAGAGTTAGCTTAGCCGGACTCCACCTCCGCACTAAGACCGCCCGCTAGCCCATGTGTCACATGGCGAATCGATCCATCACCATGCAATTGTTGGTGCAAAGGTGGTCAAGATGTCACCTTGCCGTACGTTATACCACCGTGGTGACAGATCGTGCTTCGGTCTAGTGATGGCCCTGGTTGTACTGAATTATATCGAGCTATCGACATTCCTGGATCAGTACCGTGCAATAGGGATATGATAATGATGACACATGTAGAGTTTTAATAACATAATCTAGTTATATAGAAAGAAAATAAGCAATTTATCACAATTAAGTAAACAATAAAAAATACTAGAGTTCTTATTGTTTCAAGTTAGAGTTAGACCAAGAAAAGTGTGCAGAGATTTTGACAGCACACCCAGTGTTATTTTAAAAGTCAAACTTCTATAAAATTATGACTTATAAATAACACTGGCACTGCGTGTGCTGTCAAAATCTCTATCTTATTTTTATACAATTATACAAAATGAAGATCAGATTCAGTATCAGTGTCAATGCTGACTCGTGACCGTTTAGAATTTGCTCATGTCAATTTCATGATATGATCGGCTGGCCAAATAATGAAAACCTCGAACCTAACCTACCTAACCTACCTAACCATATCATGAAATGATTACTTCTAAAATGGAATTTCATGAAATGATCAATTTCTGTTCTGGCCACGACATCGATATAACAATAATACCACATTAGCACATCCCTTAGCGGAACAATAACGCGAGCCCACTTATTCATAACTAATTTTGTCGAAAAAACCCGTGTTCACGGCAACAGCAGAATGGGATGAAAGCTTTAATCCGTCCGAAGTGGACAATGCCTTGACCACATTGACGACGACGGATGGACAGTTGGCCGGATGAACGAAAGTACTGGACAGAAAGTTTTTTAAGCTTAGAATAAATTTAAAAGAGGAAAAATTGGTGTCTTAAGGTAAGTGTCGCTAGGGTCCCTTGACCCATAATATAGTGGAAAGATTTGCTGGCTATGGATGAGGTCTTGGTGGCTCAGATCTCAGAGCGCTGGAGTATCGATCCAGAGGCCATGAATTCAAGTCTCACAAAAGACAGTAGGTATTTTTTCCACTTTTAAGAAACTGCGTGTTAAAAATTAAGAAAGTTTTTTTATGATATAATAGGTTCGAAAAGTCTTTGGAATCTTTAGGAAAATTTCACAGGAAGCACAGGATACCTATACTTCATTTTCGAAATGGATAATTTCAACCACGTTGGCTCTCGCTAAATTTTTTTAATGGCCGATTGATAAGACCTACTCGTACAAACATAACATTATTTAAACTTACATACTTACTTACTCCGTTGGCTCAGCAACCCAAAATGAGACTTGGCCTCCAACACAAGACAGCGCCACTTTTCTCGATCCTGTGCAACCATCCGCCAATTGTTGACTCGGAGTTCGCCCAGATCCGCCTCCAATCATGTCGCACCAGCGTCTGGGGCGTCTGATAGAACGTCTTCCTGCTGGGCGGCCCATGTATTCTCTTTTCACGTGCCGATCTTCATCCATTCTCTCAAGGTGGGACAACCAACTGAGTCTGTGAGTTTTAGTCTCGAGCTGCAAATGAATTTTGTATGGTGATGATGCCTATCTGTTAGTGAGAGCCTGTACTTTCTCGTGCGCGTGCGCTCCGTGCGGACAGCGTTTGCGCATCCATATTGTACGCAGCTTGGCCGCCTCCGCAACGCCTTGCCACACAAGTACTGACCATACAGGGTGTCACTGACTGTAGGAGTGTATATTTAAACTGACAGCCGCCATTTTGGCATCCATAGACTACCACTACTTATTGTCAGTATTTCGGTCTCTTTCATTGCTCTTCAGTGGGAAAAACGCCAAATTAAAATTATGAACTGCCTACTAATTGGCGTTTCGAAGCTATAAAGAGGCACATGAGAATATTAATTATGTAAAATCTGCTAATCTGCTTAATTTGACAAATTAAATACTATTTTTTCCTTTAGCCTAATTTAGTTTTGACGTAGTCTTATTAAATAATATTAATTTAATTTTAAGCAGTTATATTTAATGTTATTATTGTTGTTCCTATTTTTCATATTCTTATTTGTATTTATTTGTTAAATAAAAACTGAAAGACATTTCTAATTGTTATTTCTAAACGCTTCATAGTCTGGCAGTTCAGCGGGGTAACGCAGCCAGCATCTTGAGGACCTTGCCACAGGGGCCTTTTTTAGATTTAGTTTAGATTAGTTTTATTTTATTTAAGAATAGTTTATATTTAGTTTAATTTTAAGTTATTTTTAATTATTGTTTTTTGACTTGTTCTTGTACTATATACCTATATGAATAAACAAGACATTTCTAAACACCCCGTACAATAAGTCCTATAATTCGTCCCATTTCTTCCAACTTAACCGGTGCAAAATGCACACGTTATTGACCGCGCACAATGCCATAATGCCACAATGGATGACCATGTTTCTAGTAGGTTAAAAACATATTAACCACTCGACCGAACAAGCTTGTGATTGTCGGCAATTGGGATGAAAAATGTATTCTATATTTAGTTGGTGTTACTATAAGACATTATTGACCGACAAAACTGAAATGATAAATGACAGGAATGACTCAATGGAATCAATAATATATTTAGGTAGGTATACTTACTCCGTTGGCTCAGCGACCCAAAATGAGACTTGGGCTCCGACATAAGACAGCGCGACTTTTCTCGTTCCAGGGGGCCGATTTTTGATTTCGACCACTCGATTTCGTGTATTTCGTTAATTAATATCTCCACTACTAGGCACTTAAATTCTACTAATAGAATTGAAATCGAGTGATACCAGTGGTAGTGAGCAATACCACTAGATTCCAAATGTTTATTGCTCGTATCGCAAAAATAAGCATTTCGCCGGTTTCCATCGACTTTTGAGTGACGAAATCGAGCGATCGAAATTCAAAAATCGGCCCCCTGTGCGACCGCTCACCAATTGTTTTTCCGAAATTCGCCCAGATGCGGGTATACAGGTATATCTAAACATTTTACAAATTAATCCCTTTTTCAACGACAATACAGGTTACTACAGGTTACTGTAAAATAAATATAATATTGACAAAAATTAAGTCATTAAATATTTTTTTGTACTTAGATTTAAAAATAATTAAGTCAACTAACTACACAATCATAACGTAAGTACTTAATATACTCTCACAAAGTCAAATTAAGTGGGCATTTGAATTTAGGTAGCAATAAAAGTGTTAATACTCATATTATACGTATATTAACTTATAAGATGAAATGAGAGATGAGCCTCTTTTCCTAAAACCAAAAAAGATTTTTTTCATTGATCTGATTTTACAAGTTTAATGAAACCCGGTTAGAATTTTAAATCATCCTTCATATTAACATCTAATCTCATAAGAGTCATAAGCAAAAGGAACATTTATCTTTTTTGAAAAACGCTTTTTAAAATTCACAAACTATTACTTATGAAAGCAGAAGAATATAAATGATTGTATTAGATTCATAATTGTTACATATTTGCCGTAACTTATTTTTAAAATGTGTTTTTCAATTAAAAGACACGTCAAGATTGTTTACCTAATTTCTAATGCTAAAAAAATTAACTATAATTTAAGTAAGGTGCAGCAGGGCAATTTCGACAGCGAGAAATTTCAACTAACCGAAATATCTTCCATCTATATTTACATTACTCACTCTTCTTCCTCGCGTTGTCCCGGCATTTTGCCACAGCTCATGGGACCCTGGGGTCCGCTTGACAACTAATCCCAAGAATTGGCATACGCACTAGTTTTTACGAAAGCGACTGCCATCTGACCTTCCAACCCAGAGGGTAAACTAGGCCTTATTGGGATTAGTCCGGTTCCGGTTTACCGAAAAGCGGCTGGTAAATATAAAATGATATTTTGTGCCTACATAAGTTCCGAAAAACTCATTGGTACGAGCCGGGGTTTGAACCCGCGACCTCCAGATTACTTAGCGAGAAACATCTTTTAAGCTATCTGGGCATATATTATGGCACTCTAATTAATAATGTAGGTAAAACATAGAAAATATTTTCGATTAGTTGAAATTTCCCGCAATCGAAATTGTCCCCCCGCACCTTATAACTATATGTGAGGATATAACGTTTTTTTGCGGACCTTGAAATATAGGTACCGTAAAATGGGGTGAGTAGGCGCAAAACTGACATTCAAACCTCGATAACATTTTATTTATACATATGCAAACTGAATGATGTATATAATAAGTGTTCCGGATGTTTGTATTTTAGTTTTTATTTAATTTTGGGTAGTTCCATTTCATAACTTTGACGATAAACAGGAAAACCCACCTCACCCCGTAGTCCCTCGTATTTGGGGTGAGTTGGGTTTTCATACAAAGGTGATTTTGGAAGATTCTTGGATCGATTTTTTTTTATTATGAGTATTTATATAGCTCCATTTTAAATTGGAATACATTATTGTAGCAGTAGCCTTAAAAACCAATATCACCCCCCTTTCAAGCCTATCTCCCCATTCATCATAACCCAACTTTCCCCGCAAACCCTATTCACCCCATTTTACGGTATTGACTTTAAGTTCCCCTCCTTTCAATTTATAAAAAAAAAATATATCTTGACATTTTTCATGCCAAACCTTTCTAAGCGCTTTTTCCTGACATTTTCCGCCAAGGTTTTCATGAATAAACCGTCTCACATTGAATTGCAAATATCTAAATGATGATCAATTTTTTACTCGTATTTTTCTGGAATAAGAATATGTAATGTTTTATATTTACGTTATCAGGTGTCACGCCTTATTAAGTGGACACACGACCATGACTTTCAAATAATTCTATGACTTTCAATGGGAGTCAAGAACAAATTTAAGTATCTTTTTTGACACGCCTACTTTGTGACTACGGTGATACGAATTGAGCAAGAATTGAGTTACCGTTGGGTATTTTACAGCACTCAAAATGCTTGAAACACCCATTTTCGCCATTTAGACCCTTGAGGAATGATTACCGGGACAATAAAAATCCTACTGGTACGTACAGTCAACTGTAAAAATATGGGTGTAGCCAACTTATACAAAAATACGTCCCATAGTTCTTAATTCGCTGATATAAGAGCTATCGGACATATTTTTAAGATGATTTGTGCACCCATACTTTACAGTTGACTGTACCTAAATTCTTGAACTAAGTATACCTACTCTTAAAACAGGTGTACCCATATTTAAGGTAGGTAGGCACATATAAAGCCTCAATAGATGTAAGATCCTATGAAGGTTTAATATTTCTAATTAAATCACTATGTTGCGGTCACAAAAGTGTGCGGCTCGCCTAATCTTAAGGGGCCCACTGATTAACAGTCCGCCGGATGGTATCGGCCCGTCAGTTAGAACAAAATTTTGACAATTCCGAACAACTGACAGGCCGATACCTTCCGGCGGACTGTTAATCAGTGGGCCCATTTAAGCAACCACCGCAGCTTATGAGCGCATGCAAAACTGGTGGAGTAAGTTACACTTACAAGAATTTATCTTTGAACTAGAACTAGATATACCGTAAAATCCGGTAACTATAGGCATAGGCATATGTGGCCTCCTTGCTCAGTCGCGTTCGAAGCAGCAGCAACAGCATCCTGGGACTGTTTGCGTATAGGTTTGACTGCCCCATTTATAACAAATGGAGGCAAATAATGCTCGGGCTTGTGTAAAATATATTAATTAATTTAGTTGTTATTTTAATTGTAATTTAGTTGTTATTTTAAATGTTTGTATACTAACATAGACTAAGGCATTGTTACTAACAACTTTTTATGGGCCACAGGCCTGAAATAAAGAATTATTTAATTTAATTTAATTTTAATTGAGTACAACTATGGTCCAGATTTTAACGCTGATTATTAACGAGCCTTTATGATTTGTATTCGTTACATTTTTAGAACTTAGTTAGATACACTAATGCTCAAAATAATTTGTAAAAAAATACTTACATATTTTACTGGAATTTGGACCATATAAGTTGTGGACTAAAGTTAGGTAGGTACCAGTGGCGGCGCGACTAGGTACCTGATTTTATGGTACATCATATCATTGAACGAGTATGTGCAAATTTTCATTACAATCCAAAACATAATTTTAAAATGACAACGCAACTCCGTTTGTAAGGGAAGGTGAAATTCGGCCGAGCTTGCTCCTCAGCAAGACTCTTAAGGTAAGTGTTGCTAAAGTGGGAATAGCTTCTGGTTTTATAGATATAATTTGCCATTTTCAGCCCGTCAGGGAGGAGTGGAGGCGAGCCGTCAAACGTGTCACAAAGGGAGACTTCCAATGATGACCACGACCGCTCTGTCAAGAGTGACCCGATCAAGAAGAAGAAGATTTGCCATTTTCAAAATTATCCCGCTTTCAAAGCAGCCCAAATGGACTTATTTATATGTGCGTTATTACTAGGTTATTGGCGGTTGCCTAGAGCTATTTATTTTATGGCAGGGAAAGTTTGTATTTTATGACCCATAGCCAGGCAACGCAGACGTGCTAAGGCTTTTAAGTAAGATTTCGTTTATACCCAAGTTATGTCATGGTACTAAAGCTGTGAGTGAAGATCTATCCCTACTATTATGCGAAAATAACTCTGTCTGTCTGTCTGACTGTCTGACTGTCTGTCTGTCTGTCTGTCTGACTGTCTGTCTATCGGTCGGTATCGGTTATCTCTTTTCACACTTAAACAGCTGAAATATTGTATGGAGTTAGTTTGAGGCCTGGAGAAGTATAGTTACTAGGTTCATCATCATCATTTCACGCAGAAGAATTTGCGGACACAAGGTTAATATAGATTAATTATTCTCTTTGGCCTGAACAGTAATATATGATCATTATCAAGAGGGCGCTGTTATTCTAATGTGACCGTTCAGTACCGAGGTGACAGTTCAGTATAATGAAAAAAAATAGTTCCAGTGAAGTTCCGCAACATGGCGCGTGATCCCATATAACCCTGTATATTCCTGGTCAAACTTTATTTCATTTCTGCTATGTCGCACTATAAGTTGCTTCTTCACCATGAATTGGGAATGAATTTCAATGGGTTGTGCAATTCATGTCGCAGCCGAATTTCCCAGCGACCTATTTGCCTCAACAGGTGCAGACTGTTTAGAATTTATTAAAAAAAAATATATACCAAGGACCAAGGCACGAGGCGCAATACCGATTTAAGCAGCACTTGTAATTCGATGCTTCATGCCGTTGTTCTTTGACAAGATCGACGTATGCGACGTGAATTTGCTTTGAAAATACGTCTTTTATAACTATGACGTATATTCCCAACGGTTGAATATCGCACGAGAATTGGGCTTGGGTTTTTGTGTGATCTCTAAAATTTTAGACAACACATACTTGTTCAGGATCTCAAAATAATTTAAAGTCAGAAATTATAATAGATCATAGCAGAATTTCATATTGTTCTTATTTGGAGCAATCTAACTTCGCTAATACCTTGCAGAAGATCATACTCATAATAAAAATATTATCATGTAAGTAATCGACTTAAGTCACACATTTCACAGATGATAAATTGATAACATTTGTACCTAGTAGTGTGCTATAGAAAAGTTTTAATAGCTGATAAAAATAATATAGAAATTATGTTATAGTCTATTTTATGTCCCACTGCAGGGCAAAGGCCTATCCTTTCTTCCGCCACTCATCACGGTTTGGTGCAAGCTCCCATCAGTTGCTCCAAATGCGTCGAGGTCATACCGCCATCTTTTTTGGTCTGCCTCTGTCCCTAGATCTACCTGTATTCTTCTTCTCTTCTTCTTCAACCTAGCGTTTTCCCGACCTAGCGCCAGGGTCCGCTTTCCTGCTCAATCTTCTCCACTTTACCCGGTCTTCGGCATCCTCAGGAGATTGTTCTCTTCCATTCTTTTATTCTCATTCTTATTTCTTAAAATTCGTAATCGGGAAATCGCGGGGCACTTTTGGATGAGACTAGCCCAAGACCGGGATAAGTGGCGTACACGAAGAGAGGCCTATGCTCAGCAGCAGTGGGCGACGGAAGGCTAGAATGATGATGATGAAAATTCCTAAGGAGAATAAAATCAAACGTCATGTTTTGAAGCAAACACTCGCTAAGAAAGCGCAACAGCCATGGACAATGGAGAAGCGGGTCATGAAAAGATTAATTTGAATACATCGACGGTGTCGCAAGCAATATTTAGTTACCGGGTGTGGTGAATGGACTCACAATGAGGTCATGATGTTTAGAGGTTTAACATAATCTTGTACTTGTAATGGTGGCGGACGAAAAGTATTGCTTTGATTCGGGAGGTATTTGGGATACCATCTATCTCTACGATAGCTTTAGTTCAATACGCAAGTGATGATAATGAATCAGGACTTATCCTACTGTTAACACTTATGTATTTCTATCTTTTTTTTCTCTTTTGTTTTTCTCGTTCACTGTTTAAATCCATTCTCCCTGTCAAGCAAGATAAGCAAAATATAATTATAAGGTAATATATGTAAGTCTTACTTTTTTTACTTTTCGCAGTTTCTACCTGTGGAAACTTGTAATTGGCTCTCTGTTTCTAAGTTATTACCTAACTTGTTACTTTAGCTGTAAGTGTTCCAAACAAATCAAATATACTAAATAAATATGAGGTCAGGCCATTTTTGCATATTTATTTCTGCGCATGTGTACCTACCTTCTTTGTATAATAAATACCACGTACCCATATCTTTAGGTTACCTCAAGGAACCTATATAGGTCAATTTACAAGAAAAGCGGCCTTCAGTACGGATATGATGGTCGTATTTGTCTACGTGACAGCGTGATAAAACGGTGTCCGTCTCTTTCTATCCCGCAGAGTTAAAAAGTGACAATTGTTTTATCACGTGGATAAATGTGGATAAAGCGATCCATAATAGGCTTGCAGAGAAGAATGGCAGTGCGTTGCGAAAAACCGATAGCTTAAAAAAGTAATTTAAAGTCGTGAGACATACTCAACTTCAAGCTAATTCACGGTTTCACTCACGTATTTTAGTCATTCGCGCGACATGTTTCAGAGAGCCTAGGTCTACATTTTCAAGCACTAAGAGCAGTTTCGCACTACGTCCGATCCGAATGCGATCCGAACCCGAGAAAATATGGTCCGTAGTGGCCGTAGAGCTATTTCTATGGTGAGTTACGCACCGCAACGTTGAATGACGGAAAGAAATCGGGTGACGGAGATCGGATCTAGTGCGTAACTTACCATAGAAATAGCTCTACGGCTACTACGGACCATATTTTCACGGGTTCGTATCGGTTTCGGATCGGACGCAGTGCGAAACCGCTCTGTGCCTGAGTGAGGGACTAAAAATGCGTGAGTGAAACCGTAAAAAGAAACTAACTAAAAGAAAAAAAAACTAAAAGAAAGAAAGTAACTTAAAGCTTAAAAGAAGAACTAACTAGGTAAAGTACTTACGCAAGACCACTCTGATAAATGTGATATTTCCAAAGCCATCAGTCACGTTAAAATACAGAGGGCCTACCGCGAACCACGTTCGACGTGTTACCTCCCTGTCACACTTAAGTACGAATTTACAAGTGCGACAAGAGAGGCAACACGTCGAACGAGGTTCGCGGTAGGCCCTCAGGAATGTGATCGCTCGGATACACGTGATCTTTCAATGCTTATCAGGCCAATTCGAGTTTTAGTTATTCGATCTGTTTCCGACATGATACTGGAGTCAGTGACAAAAGTGATGTTACTGGTTGAAGAAATGTCACTTTTGACAGTGACCGATCAGTATCATATCGGAAACAGATCGAATTACTAAAATTCGAATACGCCTATATTGTGAAATTATTAAAATAAATACAATAATCTGAATTATACGACCTCTTCAGACGGAAAGGCAGCAAAAAATATTTTAGTATATTTTGCACGTTTTAATGTTAGATTAGGAAACGTGTAGATTTTTTGTGAGGTTTGTTGATCAATAAATACTGAATATTTTGACGGTCTCCTAGCCTAGTCGGTAGTGACCTTGGTTATAAAGCAGGAGGTCCCTGCCCATACAACCATTTCCAGTCGCCGTTACGACGCGGTGTAGACACATCTTGTGTCGACACCGTCTGTTTCGGTCACAATTCCAGTCGCAGAGTCGTCGCCGTGTCGACACAGTTACCAGAAATGGGGAAGGGTCGACACATGACACAAAGTGACATAAAGTGTGGTCGCCGTGTGCACACATTGTTTCGGGTTTGCGACTACTTTATGCCAAAATCATTCGTTCATTCGTTCATTTTGTTCCTGTCAAATGGAAACTGTCAGATGGAAAAATAGTTAAATAAAAATAAGTGACATTAATACGCCATCTCTAAAACGGATTACAAGACGTAATTATATATTGTTTGCATTTATATTACAATAGGACTTAAATTATTATGGGGAATTAAACTGCTCGAGTGATTTGATAAACTAAGTGTAATATAATCAACGCGCCACCACATTGTTTTAGTTTAGCCGGAAATGAAATTGTTTACTTCTCAGTGCTTGTGTTCATAAATATATTATTTGATGCATTTTTAGTACTTCGATGCGTATACTATACTTAAATAACAGAAATAACGCTTTACATACTACGAAACTTGTTAATTATGATGTATAAATATGGTTTAAGGCTGAGAAATATTGCAGTCACAAAGTAGTCGCAAATGTTTCGACTTTGTGTCGACTCTGTGTAGACACATGACACGCGCTGTCAAAAGTAATAACAAAGTTACTGGATTTGCAAAATGGCTCCTTGTGTTCATTTGTTTTCAGATATTCTCAAAGTGTAAAAATGACGTGGTCAGAGATTGGACTTAATAGATTAACTGTTTATTCGACTAATTAATGGAATAAAAAAAGTTAATCCTCAAATTTTAATCACGATTAGTTTAGTCGACCTAACATAGATTGAAATTGAATTAATCTGAACATTAATCGAATAAATTATCGATTAAATCTCGGTTGGAAGTTGACAGGGGGCCATTTTTGTACGTAAAAATAATAGAAATGTCTTGCATGCAGATGGTAGCCAAACACTTTGTCATAAAAGTCGAGATGGGTGTCGATTTATAGGTTTTAGGGAGTGCCGATTTCGAAAATGATGACCATTTTGGAATCCAAAATGGCGGCCATGCACTGTGTCATAAAAATCGTCATGGATGTCGTTTTATACGTTTTAGGGGGCCCCAATTTTGAAAATGATGACCATTTTGGAATCCAAAATGGCGGCCATGCACTATGTCATAAAAGTCGTCATGGGTGTCGTTTTATAGGTTTTAGGGGGCGCAGATTTCGAAAACGATGACCATTTTGGATTCCAAAATGGCGGCCATGCACTATGTTATAAAAGTCGTCATGGATGTCGTTTTATAGATTTTAGGGGGCCCCGCTTTCGAAAATGATGACCATTTTGGAATCCAGAATGCCGGCCATGCACTATGTCATGAAAGTTGTCATGGGTGTCGTTTTATAGGTTTTGGGGGGCGCAGATTTCGAAAACGATAACCATTTTCGATTCCAAAATGGCGGCCATGCACTATGTCATAAAAGTCGTCATGGATGTCGTTTTATAGGTTTTAGGGGGCCCTGATTTCGAAAATGATGACCATTTTGGAATCCAAAATGGCGGCCATGCAGTATGTCATTAAAGTCGTCATGGCTGTCGTTTTATAGGTTTTAGGGAGCGCAGATTTCGAAAACAATAACTATTTTGGAATCGAAGATGGCGGCCATGCACTATGTTAAAAGTCGACATGGATGTCGTTTTGTTGGTCATGGTCATCATTTTCGAAATCTGCTCTTCCTAACACCTATAAATCAACATCTATGACGGCTTATATGACAAAGTGCACGGCAGACATCTTGGAATCCAAAATGGTCATCATTTTCGAATTCTGCACTCCCTAAAACCTATAAAACGATATCCATGACGACTTTTATGACAAAGTGCACGGCACACATCTTGGATTCCAAACTGGTCATCATTTTCGAAATCGGCACTTCCTAAAACCTATAAAACGATATTCATGACGACTTTTATGACAAAATACGTAGCGGCCATCTTGGATTATAAAATGATCATCGTTTTCGAATTCTGCACTCCCTAAAACCTATAAATCGACATCCGTGACGACGCAAGTTATCTTTATTTTCAGATCTAACAAATTGCTACAGAATACAAAGGACAAAAAAAGAAGCGAGGAGGTAATGAAACAAGCAAAAATACAGATGATTCCTCGACGCAATTGGATGCTTCTTAAATTGTGTCCAGATTTTTTTGTCATAAAAGTTTTTATTTTTCACGTATTACTCTCACAAGTTCCGTGACATTTCGACCTTGTAATTTTTTAAGTAAATGTTTTTGTTTATCTGTGAGGATCTCACTAGAATAATATAATCAAGGTATGTTTATATTTGATAATTGAAATAGTAACGCAAAAAAAAAATTATATTTGTGTCTTATATTCCTGCCGAAGACTTTTATTTTTCCTTTTCCTTCTACACAAGTTTGTCAAGTAATAAGAATTTAGGGCTCTCAATTTTATTTTGACTTCTACAACAGTAAAGCTACGAGGCCATGTTTGGTATCGTTTTCGTATAAATTCGCAGTACCAAATTTAGTTATGGTATCACATTGACACCATTCTAAAGTAAAAACATATAAACTTACTTTATTTTAAACTCCTCTTCACGCTTAAACTGCTGAACAGTTTTAATTTAAATTTAGTACACATATATTTTGAGTCCCGAGACAGGACATAATAAGTTATCTCAAAAATCATCCTTCAAAGGTGTGAAATGAGGTGTAGGGGGGAATTCAGAATTGACTTCTTGAAGTTAATACTGTTTAAGTTTAGGTTTGAAGTCATGTTTTTTTTAATCATTTTTAACTAAATCAAAGATGTAGACCATCCCAAATTTAATATAAATCGGTTCAGCGGTTATTGATTTCCCGTACAAATTTCCACGCCACTTTTCACACCTTCAAAAGATGATTTTGGTTATAAGATCTATCCTATGTCCTGTTCCGGGACGCAAACTATTTCTATACCAAATTTCAACGAAATCGGTTCAGCGGTTAAGCGTCAAGAGGAGTTTAAAAAAAACCGACCAAGTGCGAGTCGGACTCGCGTATTAAGGGTTCCGTACATTAAGTCCGACTCGCGCTTGACTGCACATTTCTAATAGGTTTTCCTGTCATCTATAGGTAAAGAACTATTTTGTGTATTCAGACAGACAGACATACAGACGCACGAGTGATCCTATAAGGATTCCGTTTTTTGCTTTTGAGGTACGGAACCCTAAAAAGATTTTATAATTTTGTGGAATGGTTTCAATGTGATACCTTAAATGGATTCAGCAACCCAGGTTTATACGAAAACGATACCATACACGGCCTAGCACCTTCACTGATGTAGATATATCAAGATAAAATTGAGAGCCCTAAATAAACTTTCAAGAGCGGATATCTCAAAAACTATTCAACATATCGAAAAAATTGACGGAATAAACTTGTAACAAATTAAATTAACTTTCATTTTGTATAAGTGGCCATGTCGCTAAGATGCATAGTTTCCCAGATATAATCGAAAAACCGGAAAATGGGACATTCAAAGCCCCCTCTCTTCCCCCCGCTCAAGGACTACGGCCGGGGACTTTTGATATGTTCACCTCCTAACTTGTCCAAACCAAGTTACAGAGTCAAAAATTGTGTTCCGAGCATTTCCCTCTACAACTTTTTTGAGCATTCGTTGGCTGAACTAAGTAGCTTATTGCATTTCTTTAATAAAAACTTTTTACAAAAAAAAGAAAACCGACTTCAAAAAGGATGAAATAAAATATTATCCTTTTTAAGTCTATGCGTTACCAACTGATATGTTTGAAGTCGGTGCCAAGCCAACTTTTGAAGCATACAATGATTTTGGTGCGATTCGATAAGGATGTACGTTGGATTGCCTTACACGACAACAATGAACGTACTTTTTGTAGGTACAGTCGACGTTAAAAACTGTACATGTTCGTACATGTTTTGTGATCGTCACGAATAAAAATCTTTTTTTTTTTTTTAAATATGTTTACACCTTTCGTCTTATTACAAAGGTACTCCTAAAGGTACACCATGAAGGTGCAAAAGTGTAAACATATCTTTGACGTCGACTGTACCTAAGAACACACCTCAGAACACACGATCAAACCTTCTTGGCACAGTCCGTACCATGTTTGTCGGCACGCAAGCGTGGGATTGGGACTGAAGTTATTTCCCGTCCCTTATTTAGAGGACTACATTTCAAAATATAAAACAATTCAAGGATTTGTTGCCAAATTTCACCTAAAGCGGTTCAGTTGTTTAGCCATGAAAAGGCGACAAAGAGGCAGACAAAATTACTTGCACATTTATAATAGTTATTAAGTACAGTTCTAATGGGATTTATAGTCATAAAGCTGATTATTTTTGACGGGTATTGTTACTACTTGGCTTGGCACCGACTTCAAACATATCAGTTGGTAACGCATAGACTTAAAAAGGATAATATTTTATTTCATCCTTTTTGAAGTCGGTTTTCTTTTTTTTGTAAAAAGTTTTTATTTTTCCATTTTTAGTTTTAACGCATTGTTAAGAGCGCGACGCATGAATGAAAAACAACATCATGATTAACACTAAATTCGTGGACCTACTTTAATCAAAGGAATTTTCTCGAGTCCGTCTGGGAAATTATAATTCCTGTCACTACACTAAATCCATCCTCCGCCCCGCCACTGACCCAATCCCTCAACCCCCCCCCCCCCCCCGATCACTCTACCTCACAGCGCATCAACCCCTGATCCATGTACCCCTTGGCCCTGAAACAACAGCCCTTCAACCACCATTACCCGACCCCTTAACTCCTAACCCTAACCCCCGATCAGTACCTATCCTTACCAGCTTACCAAGAGTTTGACATTGATTTATTCGCTAGCGTGTGTGTAACTTACCTACTTTCTTTGCATCTCGCTCGTACTGGCATATTAGTGCGAGCGAGATGCATAAAAAGTAAGTTACGAAAGCGTTAGCGTCGCTAACTTAGCGAATATGCGGAATATGTCAATGTCAAACTCGTGGTAAGGCTACACGTGCACTACATCAAATTGGCGGTGTTCGGAAGCAAATGCTCAAGTTACTTTAGAAAACACCGAAATCACTTTACATGTGCCTTTAAAAATTGAGGAGTTCCCTCAATTCCTTATGGATTCCATCATCAGACCAGAACCAAAAATAATACGGAAACACCTTGGAGGCAACTCCTTCCAAACAAAAAAGAATTACTCAAATCGGATCACAGGTGCCGAAGTAATCGCTGAACATACTACATTTAAAAAATCATCATCATTATCATCAAAACAATCATCATCATCAGGTCTATTTCATCAAAGTGGTGGTTTTCGGGAAAAAATGCTCGAGTTGCTTAAGAAAACACCCAAATCACCATGCATGTGCCTTTAAAAATTGAGGAGTTCCCTCAATTCCTCATGGATCCCATCATCAGAACAGAACCAAATTAAAATGGGACCAACTCGGAGGTAGCTCCTATCAAACAAAAAAAGAATTACTCAAATCGGACTACGGATGTCGGAGTAATCGGTGAACGTACATAGAAAAAAAAAATAGCCATAACCGAATACAGAACCTCCTCCTTCTATGAAATGGAAGTCGGTTAAAAACTTTTCTGTAAAAGGTTGACGGGTGTTGGGTGTTTATATGGTTTTGGTCGATTATTATCATTTGCATCGCCCATGATGACTTACTAGAATTACTTACGAGCACACGAGACACTAATAGTAGTTTGACAAACCTTGGTTTTCAAGAGGTATTTTATATTGACATTTGCTGTCACAAATTTGCTGTCAGATTTAGTCGCAAACCGCACGCAAAGTGCACACAAATGTGTCGACACCTTGTTACGGAAAAGTGTACACACGGCGACGACACTTTGTTTCGAAACAATTCTAGACACATTGTGTGGACTCTGTTACGACACATCTGACATTTAGTTACCACTTTGATGATTCTGCGACTGGAATGGTTATATGGGTGGTGGGCCTAGAATAGCTAAAAAACATCTCGATTTTGTGGTTAGTCCCATGGCAAAAGTGGTTCGGTACCTATCTTCATCATTTACTTTACATTGTATCAAGTCATCACCCAATATTTTTCCTACGTATAATGCTTAAAACAACGCTAGCGGCAATATGAACTTTCGTGGTACTTGCATTGGCTGTTATTCTTCGAAGGCCGCAAAAATATGTGACAAGCTTTTATGGCTTCATAAGATCGTGTCAGATATTTTTGCTGATATCGTTGTGTAACATATTATTGCAGGTGACTATTTATTTATTTATTTATTATACTAGAAGTTATAACTTTATTGTTACATACAATGCTCCACAAAACTACATTTAGTTTGACTGTGGAGTCTCAGTACTCGTATACTATAATACTATACTTAATTAAATTTAAAAATTAGAATAGGTTTACATTCATAGTTGAAATAGGTAGGTATATCATGAATACACTATACTATAGTGTATGTGTACAACACAGACCCTATAGAATACTCTATAGGGGATGTGTTACCCTATAGTGACTATAGGGTAACACATCCCCTATAGAGTATTCAGGAGATACCTTTTTAGACTGATTTTAAATCTATTTTGGGCACTTTTATTGTTCTGTGTCCTATACACGCTAATAAAGCGGAGCACTTGCGGCTAAAGTGTAGGCAAATAATAGCTAATAATTTGTATTTTATTTGTAATTGAATGTCTATTTAATTTTATTGTACCTAATTGTAATTTTAATGTGTATGTTGCTATGGACTGTGTCTGAAATAAAAGATTTTTTTTTTATATTAATATTCAGAGAGGAAAATTGGGACTACGTTTGTATGGAGAAGCGGCCGTCCCCGTCCTCTTAAAACATTGTCAAAACTTGTAATAAGTACATAGTTTTATCCATACACTATGTCAACGTACTAGGCGCCCATAGCAATGCATGTGCACGTTCCATAATGCATGCGACTAAGGTTTTCACCAACTGACGTAAAGAATAATTTGTCGGATGTTGACTGACCATTTACAAGTCAGCAGTAGCTCGGAGAATTTCATTTACAACTGAATTGTGTTGTCGAATAATTTCAATTTTGGATTTCAGTATATTTTTGATAAAGATGATTTGTTGAAGGGTGTTTAGCATTCGTCTATGCCAGATTTGTGGTTGTTGCTACTGAATTTCATGGAATTTTCCATATTTGAGGTTTTATAGGGCATAGTAGGGCCACTGAATAAGTAATAGTATTATCATACAGAACGGCCACGCACCGCCCCGCCCCGACTCGCATTACCTCGCCCCGCGACATGAATCTGGCGGACTTCTGGCGTCCTCTCAGTAAAGCGACGTAACTACATATCTATTCTCTTTGGTATGGGTAATACCAAAGAGAATAGATATGTAGTTACGAAGTTACGAGTATATATGTCTTTGCCCACACATACAAAATGACGCGTGTACACACGTGCCGCGCACACATTTAAAGTGACATTCCATTTCCAACTGCAGCTGCAATACTGTTCATTTACTATGGAAACGCGTCGCTGTCATTGTCAATTTCCATAGTAAAATGAACAGTATTGCAGCTGCAGTTGGAAATGAATGAATGAATGAATGAATGAATGAAATGAATGAATGAATGAATGAAATGAATGAATGAATGAAAACATTTATTTTCAGGCAACTATTGGCCCATAGATAAATACCTTAAAACTAGCATACATATTAATACAAAATATATCTTAAAACTAAAAACACAATTATGGCTGCGATGCAGTTCGCAACCCCGCAGTGTCAGGGAGCCGGCCGCGGAACCGCCGGAACTTGACACCCTTCGGCCAAAACTCCTCCTAATGGAATGTCACTCTTAAACGCAAATGATTTTTGATGTACGGCGCGTCCGCCCTGTGGTAGGGCGTTGTGTAAGCTTTGGTAACCTAGCGATAAGGTGCAGGGTAAGGGTTCGCGACGGCCCACTTCGCCCACTACCTCTAGGCTACCTTAATGGTAAAATGCTGGGACAACTCTAGGAAGGTTATGAGTATAGGGCAGTAGCGATTGGTGTTTATACGTCTATCACTTTATCCCAGGCTGTTGTTCTAGAATTTCCATGGTGCAGACCTAAAAATTTTCATGGGGGGCTCAAATGCATGAAGAAAGGGGCTTTAGATCCTTAGCCCCCCTCCATCCTTGTAAATCAACTACTGTTTAGTTCCTCGTAATATAACATAGTAGGTACAAATATACATCTGTTTCGTATACCCAAATCTTCAACATTGGATTTTAGTTTAGTTATGCATTTATAGCATATAGGATTTTAGTTAGGCACGTAACCTTTAGTGACGCATAATGGTCGCTAGATATGAATAATTTGGCCAAGTCCGAGATAGCTCGAGGCATTTAGTGTTCCGTACGGCTACCATCAGTTTGGCATTGACATAAACGATAACGTGAACGTAATTTACTTCCTATAGGTATATCTCTTTCGCACTAATATGTCAGTACGAGCGAGATACATAGAAAGTAAATTACGTTCACGCCCACGGTAGCGTTTATGTCAATGCCAAACTGATGGTAGCCGTACCGCTCGCATCGTTACATTTTACAGAGGTTGTTTGCCTGTTTTTAGGATACCGTATTCAACTACACACACACAGAACTATAGTACAAAGTGTCTAAATGCGAAGGCCGAAGGCCGAGCTTTAGCAAAATGTCATCGCTTTAGCACAGAGCAATAGTACAAGTGTCTAAATGTGAAGGCCAAAGGCCGACCTCCGCGTAGCCCGAAGGCCCGAAGCGTCCAGGATGTCAGTGCTTTAACACAGAACAATAGTACAAGTGTCTAAATGCGAAAGCCGAAGGCCGAGCTCCGCGTAGGGCCGAAGGCCCGAAGCGTCCAGGATGTTAGTACTTAAACACAGAACAATAGTATAAGTATCTAAATGCGAAGGCCGAAGGCCGAGCTCCGCGTAGGGCCGAAGGCCCGAAGCGTCCAGGCTGTCAGTTCTGTGTTTAACCACTGGCATCTTGCAGGCTTCGGGCCTTCGGCCCTACGCGGAGCTCGGCCTCCGGCCTTCGCATTTAGACACTTGTATTAATTACCTGTGTTTAGAACTGACCTCCTGGAAGCTTCGAGCTTTCGGCCCAATGCGACTTCAGCGTTTGAATCTTGCGACTTAGACACTTGTACTTAAAAATACTTGGAAAAGTTACGGGAGGCGCGCGTCTGTCGGACGCTTCGGATCTTCGAATCGCTCCTTCGGCCTTTGCATTTAGTTAGATTCTTGTACTATTGCTTTGTGTTTGAATACCGAAGTCGAGCATCTCGCGAATGCTTGATGTATTATAATAATTTAGAGTAAGGCCAGGCGCGCACCACGATTTTTTGTCCTGCGACAATTTTGTCGCAGAAATGCAACGTATGTGTTTATATGTTAGTGCGCGCATATGCGACAAAAATATCGCAGCGATTTTAAAATTGTGATTTGTGACATTTTTCCGCGATTGTTCGCGACGCGATTGTCGCAAAGTGAATTGCAGCATGCGGAGTTGTATGGCCCCGCGCGCACTATGATAATAAAATCGCAAACCGGCCGGACCTCAGTCGGCATTTCGCACTCCAAACCCCAACATCTCGGCACCTGCATCTCCAATGGAGTCTCAAAATGAGACGCTAGATGTTGACCATTTAATTATGGAAATAGACGGGGATCACCTTTGTGTTATAAATGCTCAAAGTCATACAGCAATCGCATACCTATTAAAGACACGTTTCATGACAAGCGACTGGTACGAAATCCATGTTGAGAATGAACAAATCGTCGACTTTTTCATCGCAGTGCGCGCAGTGAATATTCTGCGATATATTACAGCGCGATTCTAAAATCGTGTCGTAAAAATTAATATATCGTGGTGCGCGCTTGGCCTATAATACCTTAAATGTATACTCCTTCAATTTGAATTTAGAACTCATTATTATTTTTTATTTGATTTTGTTTCTAGTTCTATGCCATATATATAGACTTTAATATTATTTAGAACTGCTAAAAAACAAGATCGGCTTACTTTAAATATTTCGTCAATTTTACCTTTGTTTCTAAAAACTGTGATATTTAACTGTCATATACTATTATAATGTCTTCCAAAATTATTTTCTCGTAACAGGACTGAGGGGCTACCGCGAAAACCGAAATTCGCAATTTGCGGGGATCTTTCTCTTTTACTCCAATGAAGGCGTAATTAGAGTGACAGAGAAAAATGCTCGCAATTTGCGAACTTCTATTTTCGCGGTTATCGGTTATAGCCCTGAATCTTGTTGCTCACCGATCCGTTCAAAAATATACATAAGTACTGAATATAATTAATAGATATTATGAATGGTTTGAATATGAACGAAACCATCGACACGAGAAGAAGAAGAAGAATAGATATTATAATTATACAATTAATACAGAAATGTAATGGTACTTAATGAAAAGGAATATTGTGTATATTGTTTCGACGAATCAGATACTCTCAATAAAATCTATACATGAGGCCAAAGCTGTTCATAAATATTAAATGACTTTATTATCTCTATACGCCTTACTAACTTTATGTGTCCTATTGTGGAAAAAAAAAACACAACGACAGTCAAGAACGGAATTCTTAATTTGAATTTTTCAGATTTTTGAGATGCTTAGTCCATTGGTTCGAAAGCCCGTTCGAAATTGAAACTTATTTGCAATATAATAAGGTCGTATTTTGTAGATCTCTCTCATACTTATAGTAGGCTATTGAGATAAAATTAAATATCCCACAAAAATAAGCAAGCAGAATTAAACTTTGTGTCAAAGACATAAGTCATAAATTTCAATGCCAAAGTTTTAACTAAGGATGTTTCTCGCCTAATATGAATGACCAGTGTAAGCATCAGTTAGCTAGCCCTAAGCAACCAAAGGTCAAGCTGCAGTTGAAAAACTAATAAAGATAAAGTTAAGCTGATAATTTTCCCGCCGTCTCCATGCTTCTTTAAGTTGGGTATTGACTGGTCAGCTGCCTGTTAGCTATAGTTTTCGCGAAAATCGCCAGGACAGAGGTGAAAAATTTTGTATGAAAACTTGCAACTTTAAATGCATTTTTTGACGAAACTATTGCAGTCTAAAATGAAGTCAAAATCAGTCCATCGACTCAATTTTTTGCAAGCTTTCTAATGGTACCCCACACGATTCTTACAAATGAAAAAAGTTTCAGCCTACCCCTCTCAACCCCCTAAATTTCCCCCTTTAATAAGAAATAAGCAGTTTTGACTTATTTACAATATGAGTGGTGGTAATTTCTATAACTGTTCCAAATTTTAGGTATCTATGTCAAACGGTCTCTGAGAAAAACGTATTTAACTGATTTGCAAGACCGAAGTGATCCCATAAGTGTTCCGTAAACAAAGTTTTGTACGGAACACTAAAAATTGATAAGAAAAATTGGCAGTCAAATTTAAATCAATGGTTTGAAAATAGAATTGAATTTGTTTTGTTTTAAAATCGAACGAAATAAAACAAAAGAAACTCTGTTCCGTTTGATAATGATTTCAAATTCATGGTAGGTAAATAGAGTATAGAATAGTCTGCAGCGGATTTGATAGCCCACGCAATGAAAGTGTTATTTTAAACGTCAAACTTCTATGAAATTTTGACGTATATTAAATGACACTTGCACTGCGTGGGCTATCAAATCCGCTGAAGAGTTTTTTTGGTCCGACTCTAACAATAAGTAGTATTAGTGAAACGCTAGACTCTAGCGTTTCCAAAGGTTTATACCCTCTAGCCGCTAGAGGGTATATAAACCTTCACCTTTTTAGGGTTCCGTACCCAAAGATTAAAAACGGGACCCTATTACTAAGACTCCACTTTCCGTCTCTCCGTCTGTTTGTCACCAGGCTGTATCTTATGGAAGTCATGGACCAAGACGGACGGACGGAAGATGGAGCAAAACAGTTGAAATTTTCACAGATGTTGTATTTCTGTTACCGCTATAACAACAAATACTAAAAAGTACAGAACCCTCGGTGGGCGAGTCCGACTCGCACTTGTCCGGTATTTATTACTGCCATTATCATAATTGACACAGTTTATTAACTAAAACTAAACCTAATTCCAACGAGATAAGGCCTACCCATGATCAGTGAAGTGTGTTGCTGTTTTACATTACGATATGTTTTTATTGAATTTATTCAATTTTATTCGAGGTATATTGCGCTCATGGCCTTGTAGCGCTGATGCATAAATAAATAAACAATAATAAATATTATGTGATAATCTGGCCTCCGCCCCTGGAGGGCTTGGCCACTTTTCCTTCAGTCTATAATTTATATTTAGCAGTGTGGAAATAGAAAATAGAAATACAAACACAGAATTTATAATTAGGTATTCTAACCAGAAAAAATAATTTTTAACAAGCAGAAACATCTGCGAATGATTCTATTAAGCTTAGAATAAATTTAAAAGTGGAAAAGTCTCAACCAAGAGAGTAATTTTTTCCACTTTTAAATTGATTCTAAGCTCAAAACAGAAAAAGGAGAAAGTACCAAGTACGAAATGGTCTCATCTTGGCATGTTGCTGGCGACTTCCAGCGCTGATCTTCCGATGAGACCATCCGGTGAAACAATCACAACAGGCGGATTTGGAGTGTGGAAGTTAATGATGAGATGACGAGCGACAGCGAAGTACATAAGAAAAAGACATGCTGCGCCGACCCTAAGTGAACGGGATAGGGCAATCAAATGATAATAGATTTTTCATTGGTCTAGTTTTTAGAAAATTTTGAAAATGGTGCAGTCATGGGGGTTTCAGGGGTTTGCAAGGTCTAGACTTCACAGAGCCACTAGTAGGTATTTATACTACGTCTGTATCTTTAGTATTTAAATAAAAGTAAACAAACAATTTGTCCATTTTCGGGTAGTTATAACATTTATTGGTTAAGCAACCAAATACAAAACCGCCTGGATCTGTCACTGAACGACATGACTTTAACCTACATTATTTAATCATGTAATGTTTACAACTACCCTCAACTGGCTTATGGAGCCATTTGAGGGTAGATTTTGTTTACTTTTATTTAAATACCTAAAGATACAGAGTATAGTAATTGCATTTATAAGGGCACACCACATACCTAGATGCACAAGCTTGTGAAACTATAAGCCAAGATCTATTTTCAGCTATTATTTATAACATGCAAATCCGACAGCATCTTAATATCAACAGCTTCACTCACGTAGACCTTCTGAATCCATCAATAAAATTAATTAAAATCCTCTAGTACGCATGAAAAACATTACATAACACACAAGCCGAACTAAAGTCTTTAAAACAAGTCATCGCATGCATAAAAAGAGAAACTATGCGACTGAAATACAGTACTGCACTGCGTGGTCCGCCACGTGAGGGTTCAAAGACATTTTCGAAAAGAAAACAATAAAAATCAACCTTAAAAGGTTGATTATTAAGAAGAAAATCCCTTTTTGTTCGTTGAATGTTTTCCATCGGCAGAAATGGGTCGGTGACGCGTGCATGCGATGAACGGTCCTGTGAAAAGTTCCAGACATTGCGATTGTACTTATTAGATTCATCACATTATCCCTTTAATAATAATAATTAAATAAATTAATTAAATTTATTTAAGAACAACAAAAGATCAATTTAATCATTTCAATCTTACAACTAAAGTTAGTAGGTATACACACACAACTTATTGAGTAACTATCTAACTACATATTTACATATTTATTTATTAATTTAATTTAAGCACATGTGGAGTGCACCACAGTGGTTCAGGTAGGCCCCATCAAACCTATCTGCATACATGGCTAGGATGCTGTTGGTGCTGTTCCTCACCTGTTTAAGGGCTTTACATACATACATACTTACATATAATCACGCCTATTTCCCGGAGGGGTAGGCAGAGACCACGGATTTCCACTTGCTACGATCCTGACATACCTCTTTCGCTTCCTTCACATTCATAACATTCCTCATACACGCTTAAGGGTTGTTTAAGGGCTTTAAGTAACGTTAATCTATTATACATTACAATTATTCGTTTGTTCCGTTGGGAAAACTGTTGATTTGTTTTGATGATGTGTTGAGTTTGTTAGAGAAAATTGAAAAAGTTGTCTTTTCAGTTGCTGATTCTGACTCAGACTGATGTATTTTAAATTAATTATCCTCATATTATAAATCATTCTCATTCAAGAAAAAATATACAAAGATTGACTTTATGAAACTACACAACGGGACTTAATCGCGTATTTAAGTTTTAAGATTTAAGATTCTAGCCGCGCGGCTAGAAGATGTTGATGTCAACTTTTTAAGCCAGTCTTCTCCGAGACCACGGGGACAACGCCGTCCTCGAAACGTCGGAGGTAAACCTTAAAACTTAAATACGCGATTAAGTCCCGTTGTGTAGTTTCATAATGTTAAATAATCGTGAAAGATTGACTTGGCGAGAAAAGTAATGTGTGTTTACTAGTTTAATAAAGTTGATCAAAACAATTTATATTAAGCAGTTTAGAATGAGGTACTTACAGCCATATTTGGTAAACAACATTGAATTTCATGAAATCCGCGGTACAGGGTTTTTGAACCTACTGACGGAGCAAGCGGTAAACGGTGTCTTTTGTTTTTCTCATATGTTTCACAATACCAACTCTTACTAGGTAAGTAGGTGAGGTACATTTAAAGGAAAACGTGAGACAACGGGATTTCGTGGAAGAGTTTTGATAAATGACGTATATAACTGCTGTTTGAGACAACGCGTAGGTTTTCAAAAACATTTTTTGAAACTATTTATCGTAAAAATCATATATCTTGTACTACGGCGATTTTTGCACAAATTCATATTAATAAAAATATTACACTTCGTCTTTTTTATGACATTTTGATACTTAGCTAAGGACATAAACTAAGGAATGCCTCTCACAAACCAGGTGTTAAGAAACAGTATTTAAAATCATTCCATATCTTTGCGTCTAAAGTATATTATTTTCATCAATCTTCAAATATAATATACCTACTTACTACAAGAGCTGTGAATGTAATGAGTAAATACTTTCTTTGGAGAATAATTCCTTATTTCCTTCCTTTTATCCTCTTAAATCCTAACTAAAGCACTGCTTCTAACTTTTCCTTTTAATAATATGCAGATAAGTACATATTATTATATTGAATGAGTCATTAGGGCTGCGCGTGAGTGGACTGCCCTCGTTTCTCTATAAATTAGCGAGACCATACACTTAATTGATATGAGACGGACCAGGAAGCTACAACCATGATCGCTAACCACGTTTCTAACACTCAAACTGAAATTAAACCTTGTATTCTTAGCCAATAAGTCTTTAATAGAATGGCGATGAAAGCGGCGCTTGCGTCGTTGTCTGTCGTGGCGTTAAATTGCTCTAAAGCTCAATGATCCCTCTTCCGGAAATCTGCGACTTTCTACTATATTCGCCACGTTTTAAGAATGACTTTCGCTTGATAGAAAGTAGGGATGTTACGTCATTTCGTATTGAAGTTTGCGGGTTCTCGCAAGGTTCAACAACCGTCCTAGCCCCGCTTCCCTTCCCCCCAAGGCACCTGCCGACCGGCAGAAACTGCTTTTGGTAATTAACAATAAAAAAGTTCTCCAATTATAAAGAAGATCAGTTTGAGGAAATGATTAAAGCTCTTTAGAGTGATTTCCGAGATTTCTCGGTTTCTAAGTTGTGCTTTTATTTCTTCCGCAGTTTTACTCCACCAATAGGATTAGTATTTATTGCGAGGATATTTGCTACTTGCTACTTACATTGGCAAGTGTATGATCTCGCGATGCACACTAATCAATGTGTAAAGTTGTGTTCTGTCCAATGTTAAGGCCAGGCACACTTATCCCGCAGACACACTTTCCCTTATTGAACTTATACTTTTATACACTTACAAGTTACAACAACATCCAACTTTGGTGTATCTGGATCTGGTTTAAAATCATATACATTTATGTACACAACAGTATACTTAATACTGGAGTGCGGATATCAATTTAAATTTTGGCACTTTTTTAATAACATGGTTTAAGTCTCCCATCCGGGCAAATCTCCCGGATTCCCCTTTCAAATATGTGCAGTTATATAATTTTTAAGGTAATGGTAAGCTTTTTATGACGTGGCCATTCGATGATTTTAGGAAAATTGCCACACAATGGTCTATTCTAAGATCTCGCCACGATAGATATAGTTTGGCAAGCCTTTTCCGTCAGTAGAAAAAGGCTCTTGAAAAATGTAGGCGCGATAGGTCGTGCTCCCTTAGAAAATTTGAATTTCGTGCCTTTTTTCTGCTGACAAAGTGTGTTTGCCAGAGTATATAAGTAGTGTCAAACGGGCAGAAGGACGTAAGGTTTCGCAATTAAGCTGCAAGTCGTCTAGACGTATAGTTATCGATTCCATTGTCGTGCGCTGCCGAACGCGGTCGTTGAACCCGTACCCGTATCCGATTCGCATCGATATCGACTTTATCGACTCAATAGTAAACTCTTCATTTCCTTCCTAAAGTTTTACCAGAATGATCTCTACCATTCTGTTGTGAGTTGATAACGTGCATGTGACATTTTTGCAGCGTATTCGCGTCCTAAAAACTACGTCCGCATAACTAACAAATTGTTATAATAAAAATACTTACATAAATTTACTTTCATCTCTTTATTTTTTTAAAGTTGCAGGAGTTTTTGGATTGCATATCACACACTGCACATACTACACTACACACACTGCAGTTACAAGCATCCAGGGGCAAACCAAAATATCTGCAAATATTTTGGTTTACCCCTGAAGTATACTTTTAAAAGGCTTTTTGTAGGATTTTTTTTTATTATGAATGGGCTTACTCATGGCCACAGACTAGCCGAGGCGTAGACGTGGCCTACGATGGAGCGAGCTCGCCCAGAAGGTGCCTGTTCACTCTTGATTTGAAGGGAATTCGCTGTAACAACTCAAAGAACAATACCATATCCCTCATCATCGGCATATAAGTAGTGCATCCACCTTGAGATGCTAGGTTCCTGGTTACCAGGTTACCGGGTTCAAATCATGTGATTCATAGTTAAATAGATAGATAGGTACTAAGTTATATAGAGGCTTAAAAAAATCCGTCTATTCCTTTGTATATTAAATATTTTACATACCAAAATTGTATTTGTCTTAGAGTTAGTTTGAAGTGATACTGGCTAGTTGAAATATTCAAATTATCAACCCCTTTATGGTAGTTAGTAAACCATATCAACCTCTCTATTAACTGATAAGATACTAATATGGGTACTAAAGATGTAAAATGTTGAAGATAAGATTCCACGCGGACGAAGTCGCGGGCAACAGCTAGTTTCCTATAAGAAGCAATTCTTATTCGTCCTCATCTTTAATCTAATAGGAATCATTTCTATCAAAATAGTCTCCTATCTAGTGTGAAAGAGCTCGAACAAAACAGAATGACCTCTCCCCCTAAACTAAACCAATAAAATCCACAAGTTATTGCTTTCTATGCCCAAATTCATTGCTTTATTTGCCGGTTTAGAAAATTGGCAATGTTTAGTTACACTACTCGGCGGTAGATGGCGCTGCATTTTACAGTGCAGTTTGTACACAATTTTTAAATTGCAATAGTATAGTTCGTTTTTTTTAGCATTATAAAGAACTCCGCAGAAGCAAGCGTGCAGTTTTTATCAGGCTCGTTAATTGTTAATAATTATTGAATTATCTAATGTAGCATGGTCAATACATATAATTTACTTCAAATTGTTACCGCTAAAAGTGCCAGATTTAGAACCACAAGCGAACTTCTGCGAAGTTCTTTCTAATGCTAAAAAAAACGGACTATAGACAGTTGTTTACTTTTTTAGGGGTTAATTTGCTTTCTTGAATTAACTATCTTAATTGTCTTATTATATTTATGAAAACACAAAATAAGAACACATGATCATTTTATTATCTGTCCGACTTTATCAAGCTAAGTAAGATTATCTAGACCAAAGACATATGTAACTTCGTATAAGATGAATAAAGTCTAAGGAAAAAACGCGTGCCTCGGAAATCAAGAAATAGTCATTCTCGCATAGATGGCGCACACACCTTTGGCCTATGCTCGGCTAGATAGCGTGACTACACTGTTTCATATTTCACAATTTTAACACATAGATATCAGTGAATGAGCATGGGTCAAAACAATATAAAAATAATAAAATCATTTATCCATATATATAAAAATTTTTGATAATTTTATACGTGTTAATTTTGAGTTTTAGTTGTGTGTCGATAGATGGCAGTAAATTTACATTGACTACAAAATTTACTATGTCAGGACCCCTCTATACTATCTATTCTCTTTGTCTAGACTTTTACAAGCTATGCATTATGTATGTCGTTATTTTTTTGTCGCGTATTCTACGGTAGCGTCAAAAGTAGTACCTGAAACTGTTTCCGACTTTTGCCCTCTCTTTTTGGGGGTAGCCAATAAATGTTAATCTCTTAGCTAGGGCATTACATCAGCTAAGTATGAGCCAAGGAACAATCGTGCTATCTATATGACGCGACGTATTCAATTTTCCAAAAAGAGGGGCATTCGAATAGATTAGTGTAAAATAATTTATATTGTAATTTAATATTATGAAATAAATAAATCTAAAATCTAAATCTAAATCATTATTCTTCTTCTTCCTCGCGTTATCCCGGCATTTTGCCACGGCTCATGAGAGCCTGGGGTCCGCTTGACAACTAATCCCATGATTTGACGTAGGCACTAGCTTTTACGAAAGCGACTGCCATCTGACCTTCCAACCCAGAGGGTAAACTAGGCCTTATTGGGATTAGTCCGGTTTCCTCACGATGTTTTCCTTCACCGAAAAGCGACTGGTAAATATCAAATGATATTTCGTACGTAAATTCCGAAAAACTCATTGGTACGAGCCGGGGTTTGAACCCGCGACCTCCAGATTGCAAGTCGCGCGCTCTCACCGCTAGGCCACCAGTGCTTCTAAATCTAAATCAATCTAAATCATTATTACGAAAACGAAAGGGTTGTTTTCATTTGCGATTTATCCATAAAGTATTGGTAATAGGGAATATTACGCAAAACTCTGCGTAGGGGGCGCCACTATCCATCACAATCTGGGGGTCTACCGCGAAACAAGAAAATCGAAATTTCTTACATATTCGAGCGATAAAGAGGCAGATAACTAAATTTCAATTTTCTCGTTACCCAGTAGGCCCTTGTTAACAAATCACCTTGATGCATCTATGTAATTTTTTATTGTCTGTGAAAACTTGTTAAAAATAGTTTAAGGCAATGTATATTGCATAAGTTACTTTATGGTTTACTAGCTAGCTTAGTGCTGCACTCTGGTGGCAAAACATTGCAGTAATACCCCCTATTAAGGCAACACTGTTGCAGTCACAATTTCGAGTGTTTACCTTTACTTGTACCATAAGACTCAAAACCTGTAGTTTTCATATTTAAGCCAGAATTTACAAGCAACATCAGTAAAATCGATAAGTAAAAATAATTCGTTCCTTCAATATCTTGCAAATGGATTTTTGAAATAAAAACACTATTACAATTTAGATGTCAGCCCCACGAATGAATCCCATATGGCGTAACGCTTTGGAAGTAACCGAAATCGTTTATCGAACTCAGGCGAGATAAACTCTCATACCATTTCGGCTTCAATCGCATATGATCTGATAAATTATTGAAATGAAATGTAATATTATTATGTAAGCCAAAATGCGCTCATTGCTGGACAAAAGGATCTTCGCAATGATCGGTGGTATGCTATTCTCATCATGCTCCTTGTGATATCTTTACCGTCGATGTGGTTTTCTACTTCTTGACTAGCGAACTTTTATACAAATACAAATACAAATATATAATCAGGAGAGCTTAGGGGCTTCAGGGTCTGCTAATTCTGCGAGATTGAAGCTTTTAATTCGGACGTTTAAATAAGATTGAAGATCGTTTGAGCTTTAAGCAAACTCAAAAGAAATGGAAGGACAGTACCAGGACTACATAAGTAATGAGGTTCCCGAAATACACCTACGCACCTACGTGACTGAGGTCGCGTACGGCACGGCATACACGACACGAGGTATCATGCGAAATACCGGTTTTTGATTCGGATTTGGGCAGAGGGCTTACTGCGAACATCTAAAACCGAAATTTCGTTATCTCTCTTCCCTATTGCTCTTGCGAGTCTTGCGTATTCGAGTGACAGAGAGGCAGGTAACGAAATTTCGATTTTCAATTATTCCGGTAGACTCTCAGGACTTGAGCTTCCATTTCAGCTGTCAAAATTGCGGCGACAACATTTTGCTATTTTAAACAAAACTTAGTTCACGGAGCACTTATGGGATCGCTTCTGTCTTGGAAATCGGTTAAATGCATTTTTCTAGAGACTACTTGACGTATATACCTAAAATTTGGAATAGTTACGCGAATACTATGATTAGATAAGTCAGAAGTGTCAGAACCACTTCTTTTTTATTTTAGGGGGGATTTTAGAGGGTTAAGAGGGTTAGGCTGAATTTATTTTATTATTTCTCTCTACACTACTAATACTTATTCTTAGTTTATTGTCATTTATTGCATACATGTACATTAATGCACAGAAATACATGATGTTAAATACAATGTTAAGAAGCGTACATGTTAACCTGTGAGGGTGTTACAGTATTCAGTCCATGCCTCAACCATTGACGTAGGTATATTATCTCAGGACTGGCCTTACGGGCAATAAGAATGGGGCATGAATGGGGCCAGTACGGCGGTGCGACATCGCTACAACGCGATTGGTTGATGATTTCGCATCACGCATGCGATTGGTTGATGAGTTCGCATCACGAATGGTTGCAACTAGTTGCGTTAGGCTGCACTATTGGCTTGAATTCGTGAGTGACACCGCTGAACTAGCACCATTTTTAGTGCCCGTAAGCCAGTCCTTAGATATACAGTGAAACCTGGATAAGTGGGATCTCAAGGGGCGAGCAAATTGGTCTCACTTTAAGAGGTTTTCCACTTACCCAGGCTCCCAGTTAGCCAGGTACAAATAAATTTCTGTCTCATTTACAGAGGGTCCCATTAATAGAGGTGAGAATAGAGGATATATCTCAGTTATAGAGGTGGTTAATAAGGTATTTTGTAATTATCTTTAAATGTTTAGGTAAAATAATCCTTGTCCCTAAATATTTTTTAAGTCTATTTAAATATTTCTTTGAATTTATTTTGAATGGTTTTCCAAAGGATAGATTTTTTCAATTAAATTTGATACGGACGGAAGACGCAATGAGTATTAGAAATTAATTAAATGAAAATTTGTTTATTCTTGTTACTTATCAAGATTTTAGCTTTCGTTTCGATAGTTTTAACTACATAAAGTAACTATGTAAATGAAACTTGAAGTCGTTTAGACACAATTAAGCAAATGCGAGATTTGTGGATAGGCTAAGAGTTAGGAAGAATATGGAAATAGATCAATAAAGTCCAAGTTAGAGAGGTCATAGATTGACGTTATCTCAGATACAGAGGTAATTCGTATAAAATTCTAAAAAAACAGTTAGGAAAATGTTATCTTATAAATATAGTCTCAGTAAAAGAGGTAAAATACACTCTCTGTCTCAATTATAGAGGTAAATGTGACTATAAAATCACAACAACCAATCCCAGTTATAGAGGTTCTTTTTTTCTCACTAACAGAGGTAATTCAGTGCTAAAGTGTCGGGACCGCACCATGAGTCCCAGCTATAGAGGTTTCTCACTTATCCAGGTCTCACTTAACCAGGTTTCACTGTAATACGTCAATGGCCTCAACTTATAACACTGCGATGACCAACGAGTTCTCTCGTTATTAATGGCTTCCGTTTTCAATTAATAGTTTTGATCACACATATTAGACTAAATGAGCACTTATCTCAGGATTGTGACAGTTTAAGCGACTTCCTTTTGATAATCTTACGATTATTAGACCACCTTGATTATAAATAGCTAAACAGCTATTTATTTTGTATGTTTCAAGCATGCTTTATTTATTATTTATTATGTTATGGTATTTATTTTTGTTTCACTTATAAACAGAGCACAATTTAGTCATTTTTAGGGTTCCGTACCCAAAGGGTAAAACGGGACCCTATTACTAAGACTTCGCTGTCCGTCCGTCCGTCCGTCCGTCCGTCTGTCACCAGGCTGTATCTCACGAACCGTGATAGCTAGACAGTTGAAATTTTCACAGGTGATGTATTTCTGTTGCCGCTATAACAACAAATACTAAAAACAGAATAAAATAAAGATTTAAATGGGGCTCCCATACAACAAACGTGCTTTTTGACCAAAGTTAAGCAACGGGAGTGGTCAGTACTTGGATGGGTGAACGTTTTTTTTTTGCTTTTTTTTGTTTGTTTTTTTTTGCATTATGGTACGGAACCCTTCGTGCGCGAGTCCGACTCGCACTTGCCTGGTTTTTGTCATGTTTCACTAGGTAAGTAGAGGAGTGATTTGTTGTCGAACGGCCCGATTCGAACATTAACCGCTAGCCGCCCATACGTCAAACCTTGCCAAGCAAAATGAAATTTTATTTTGTCAACACAAAGTTCAAATTAGAATGGAACAGGAGACCTTTTTATAGGTCTCTGGGCGGCTAGAGGTTAAAACAATACGGATTAGATAAATGTCAGTGTCAAATTAACGTTTCTTCAAACAAACGCGTCGCTTTTGACATTGACACATCTAATCTATATCGTTTCTAGTTCTATTAACTGACGTATCTTAAAGTTCGTAGGTAATTAACGTTAATTAATTATTAATAGCGCTAAATCGGGAGTCATGGAGAACCAGGGGAGAGGCCTTTGCCCAGCAGTGGGACACACAACTAGGCTAAGAAAAAACATCATTAATAGGGTTGAAATTGTTTATACCAATTCCGTTAACACCACTCCGCTGCACCGAAAATGCTATAAAATTCACGATGTATGTCATTGAAGTAGGTAATTGAGCAGTCAACATTTAAACCCCAAATTATTTTAAGTCAGTACCTATGCCGAACACCATATACCTAACTATTTTAATTGAAAGGATACGTTACGTCTCTATACAGTACACTATCTTCCAAAATCGGCTGTTATCCTGTCTTTTACGATCGTTTAGCGAGACGATGGTGTTTGAGCGCGTGCGCAGGGTGCCAATGCGCACCGTCATTCGCATTCGCTGGTGACGTATTGGGATTGGATTGGAAACGTACTGCCCTGCTAACGCTACGTCTTACGTAGGCGAACAACGCGCGAACGCGGCGCGGCGCGGCGCGGCGAAAGCGGCCGCCGCCGCGCCGCGCCGCGCCGCGCCGCCTGACATTCGCGTGCAAATCGCGCCGCACCGCGTTCGCAACGAGATCGCTTACGTAGGACACTTCTATGGGCATCAAAGGATTGATTTCGCCGCGCCGCGCCGCGCCGCGTTCGCGCGTTGTTCGCCTACGTAAGACGTAGCGTAAGCCAAAGAGCGCTATATCAAATGAAAATTCATCGCTAACTTATACTTTAGTTTCTATTATTGAGAATTCCATTTTCAAAATCATTTGTTTTTGAGATAGTTCTATTCGGCTTAGGAGGGCAACGTATTGGTAGTTAAATTTGACGAAATATAAAGTGAGCCGATCTTGTTTAAGCTTGTTCGAGAGATCGGCTCACTTTATATTTCGTCAACCATACGTAATGTGCGTGCTAAGCGATACTAAAAAGTCTGCAGGATTATAACTGTCGTTGTCAGGTCTGAGACCAACTTTCCCCATACTGCCCGATCTGAACTTTAAGATACGTTAAATTAATAGATCTAGAAACGATATGGGTAAAATGTGTCAGTGTATAAAGTGACGTTTTTCTTTGAAGAAACGTTACATTTTGACACTGACATATCTAAGCCATATCATTTCTAGATCTATTAATTGACGTACTTATCTTAAAGTTCGATATTAACCTTAATTTACCATTTCAGTTGGAATTATCTATACCAATTCCGTTAACACCACTCCGCTGCACCAAAATTGCTATAAAATTTACGATGTCTGTACATGACACTTGGTAGATATAATTTTTTTATTTATTTATAGCCTGACAAGTTCTTTTTTAGCCCTGATATAATGTCGCTACAAACAGCTTACATATAGCAACAATACGTGTACGTCATGAATAGTCGGGACAGTGTGTATTGGCATCGTGCAAGAGCGAGTGAGGTTTACAATTATGTACATGTGAGTTGTAGAAGTATGTTTCCCAATCGAAACCCAATCGAAAGAGCATGTTTAGTTGATAATTAAGTATGAATAATTTACCTATCCGCCATAATTTGATTCTAAATATTCGACCTCCGTATATATATTTACCAGATTCAGTCACTCGTGGTGGTAATGGCTCATTCTTATAATAAATATTTTTGATTATAGCACTAAAGACGCCTTAAATGAGAAAAATAATAATTTAATAATTAATATTCATATTTAGTACAAAACTAACCAGTTTATTACAAACTCACTATGAAAATCAGTACCCGTCATGTCAACAAATAATTTCACAACATTGTTTAATGGAATGCTACTGAATCCCGTATCCTTTTTCTGTCGCAAGTATTTTAATGTATTTAAAATTATTTGTTTAGCATCGGTGTGAATTTTTTTGGGCATTTTGATTGCAAAATCTATTATTATCCTGAAATATTTACAATCATTTTCGATTTGTTTACATCGGTGACATTCAATGACTTTCAATGTCGGATGTCAAACAAAATAATTGCCATTAAAATAAATTAGTTCCATCGAAAATCCGCAACGTGGCGAGGGCTAAAAAGGAACTTGTTAGGCTTTAAACTCTTTATTTTCACTTAATAGGTAGGTTTTTTTTGGAGAGATATAACACATTTATTACGTTATATAATACAATTTAAAACGTATTTAAAAAACCGGGCAAGTGGACTCGCGCACGAAGGGTTCCGTACCATAATGCAAAAAAAAACGAAAAAAGCAAAAAAAAAACGGTCACCCATCCAAGTACTGACCACTCCCGACGTTGCTTAACTTTGGTCAAAAATCACGTTTGTTGTATGGGAGCCCCATTTAAATCTTTATTTTATTCTGTTTTTAGTAGTTGTTGTTATAGCGGCAACAGAAATACATCATCTGTGAAAATTTCAACTGTCTAGCTATCACGGTTCGTGAGATACAGCCTGGTGACAGACGGACGGACGGACAGCGAAGTCTTAGTAATAGGGTCCCGTTTTACCCTTTGGGTACGGAACCCTAAAAACAGTTGTGCGGTAGAAAGAAGAGAAATCTAATCTTCAAGGATGGGTATTCCACAGCCGTCTTCAGATCCAAATCTTTCTATCCTTCTTCTCGTTCCTCTAATTCTTAGAGAGACCGCTCTGATGATTGATATTTGTATTTTGACTTAATAGGTTAGCTTTACAATCAATCTCAGTTACAATCTCTATATTTGGAGTATGCCTACCTGATTTGTTAAATAGTTGAAAGTTGATGTGAATTTAATTGGAATTCCCGGCAAGGTACACTACTATTGCTCGTTCTGTTTTTTTTATCAATCTATCGAAAATAGTAGATATCGGCTTATAGTCCATTGTAGGCACAATAAATAATAGTACTAAGTACAGAAGACTCACTCTCTAACAAAACGCGTCTGTTACGATCAGCACAGATATGGCCGCTAGGTGGCGACAGCGCCACGCGCGGCTTATGGCAAACCCCAAAATTGGGGCCGAACGGATGTACTTTTAGCTACCTGTAGCAAAGCGACGAAATCGCGGAGTGAGACACGCCTGTCGTAGGTAACAAAAGACATGCACCTAATCTTAAAGATACAACTATAAATAATATGTAGGTATCGAAGTTTTTCCTGCCAATACTTAGTTGTCACGCTGCTCGTATTAACCTGAAAGATGTCGCTACTAAAAGCATTCAAACGGCATTATATAAAACAAAGGAACATAAAAAAACAATTCTCATTTTATCATTAGCAGACAGAACAAAGTGGTCAAGTGACAGCCGCACCACTTAGTCCACTCTATAAACTAATTTTACTGTCCTACGTATACTCGTATAGTCACTCATCCTCAGAGTTTACTGGGCTAAAAGGTAAACGAACCTAGGAAGTGCTCCTCTCAACTCACACACACAAACGCACAGAACACAAGCACACAAAGATGGACCGAAGACACACACTAATAAAAACGAAGCGTGAGAAATGCTGATAACTCACTTGCTGCAGCTATCGTCACTTCCGACTTTGAATTTAGAATTATATTGAAATATTTGAAAACCGAACTTTGTTGCGCTGCTAATGTGTGCGTGCGAATGAAACAACAATCGTGCAGTATTGTTTCGATCGTTAAGGCAATTAATATCAATTAATCGAACACGCATTATCATAATACAATCGTCTTTATTCAATCCTTGTTAAATGAGGTATCAGAAAGAGATAGGAAAGTAATTAATGTAGCTATACATGTGTGCGTCGCGTAGGCGATACGTAGTTAATGAGGCTTGACTGTAGTGGTAGAAACTCGTATGACTGGCTCCGCTGCCTTCTTAAAGCCATGGTACCCTGGTACTTGGGATCTCGTTTGCGCATACATTTTAGTACGAGTTTTTTTTTCTGTTTAAAATACACATACACAACCGGCTTGACGGGGCCATTTCTTAAAAATATCTTTGCATTTCCGCGTTGAAAAAGTAAAAAGGTCATTCCCGCCTAAAAATTCTTCGGCGACGAAAAACGTCTTATTTTAAATTCAGAATGCGGTGTCCATAATTAAGTTGTTGGTTTTATGTTAAAATGTTTTACATAATTTAATGTCAAATAAGCATTGTATAAAGTCATAAATGCAAGAATGTGAGGAAAGTGGAGGAGAGCATGTTAAAACAAAGGTCGTAGTGGTTTATGTTGGCCATAAAATATTAATAAAAGCGTTAGCAGAAATGACCCACTTCGTAGTAAGGTCTACGTTTCGTAGCGGTCTACGGAATTCGCAAATCGTAGCAGACTTTGGGGATCTTTGCGTACTTTTGAATGGTGCTTTTTCGCTCGATCTCTCTGACCTGGCCGCCTAGCCAAGGTTACAATCGCTATCGCTTCGACAACGAAAAGCATTATGTATCTCTATCACTCTTCCCTATTAGTGTGACAGTGACAGTTGCTTTTCGATCGCTACGGAGCGTAAGCGATTGGCATCTTGGCTACGCGGCCTGAAAGCGCAGTCTTGTGGTATTCCAGGCAAAATTGGTTACCGTATTATTTCTGCCGTAATCGAACAATGCGATAAGTCAAATACTAGACTATTACTTTGACTATTGCTAAAACTTAATGTGTGCTATGTTATTTAATTTATCTTTTGTTGACTTTTACAATGTTAAATTTATTGGACTTTTTTTTTTCTTATACACGCTAATTATACGGTAGATATATTACCTATAATGAAATGTTTAATAGGTATTAGCTAGTAAGTTAAATATTGTGTGCCCTAACAGGGTGTCATGAATTGGCCAACTTGACTGTAACATCTTATTATGTAATTTATGTTCATGACTATGCAATAAATGAAATATGAAATATGACATATTTAGTTTAGTGTGAGTTCATACATTTGCTACTAAACTTTAAGTACCTACTACGGACGATCGATGTTCGAAATAACATTCATATCATGTCACAGTTTCCATTTGTTTGGTATTTAACTCAAAATACATTTTATGCACAACGCACAACCGAGGTATAAACTACGATTTTAACTACCCATACAAATACTCATATAAAACGTTAAAACTTCGAAAATTAACATTGAATTGCCATTCAACTGCTTTCCAACTTTAGTGAACTGCACTCCAACTGCACAGTCGCAGTTTGCCCTAAACTTATACTCTGTATCTTTAGGTATTAAAATAAAAGTAAACAAAATCTACCCTAAAATGGCTCCTTAAGCCAGTTGTGGGTAAATGAAAACATTACATAATCAAATAATGTAGGTTAAAGTCAGGTCGTTCAGTGACTGATCCAGGCGGTTTTGTAATTGGTCGGTTAACCAATAAATGTTATAACTACCCGAAAATATACAGATTGTTTGTTTACTTTTATTTAAATAGGTACCCAAAGATACAGAGTATAGTACCACAGCATATTGTATAATTATAATGATCAGCTTTTCCCGGGATCGTATAATGGCGGACGGGTTCCGCACATTTGCATCAGTCATTCACCCCGCGACACTATGCCATGAAGTATTTACACCCATCAATACACTCCATACACACATACAATACGGTGTCGCTTTCAGTTAGGTACAGTCAAGTTAATTTATTTAGTCGTATGGCATTAATACAATTCACGGTCGCTTTACAAATTTACAAATTAATATCTAGGTTCTTCACCCAGTCTTCGCTTAGCTTAAGTAAGTCTAGACGATCTCCTGGGTACTTTATTTTTGGGCACTCGTGAACAATGTGGGAAATGGACTGTACTGTTGCTCCACAGTCGCACTTTGGTGTATCTCGCCACCCACACTTAGTTTTTCTGCCAACAAACTGTTCTGGCAGATAAGTGCGATAATTACACTGTATTTATGGATATAATAAATTAAAAAAAAAATAAAAAACAAATTCTCCGGATCGCCCACTTTCAGCGTCTACATATAGTTGGCACCATTCCCGTCTCGGAACCGAAAAACCTCGCGGTTTGTGGGTGGGATCGTAGCTAAGTAGCATGGGACGCCCTGGGCAATTAGTTGGCAATCCAATCCTCTCCATGAGCAAGTTGGCAACCGTGCACACATCATAACTCAAAAATATGTCCCATAGCTCTTGTCAGCGAATTAAGGACTATGGGACATATTTTTGAGTAAGTTATATGCTCCCATATTTTTACACTTCACTGTACGAATCGAAGGAAGACCAATTAACGAGGACGTAAGAGTGTCCCATTTGGTCATCTTGTACCTACATTCAACATAAAATAATAGTTCCGAAACTATTTATCCCAATTATTTCTCCGTAATAATTATAACGCGGGCCAGGTGTAAATTGGCAGGCGCATCCCTGTCGATAACTTGGAAATTGGTTTTATGGGTGACGTGTAATGAACCCTTGTGGACGTCCGCTGCCGCACCGTTGGTGGATTGAGGAACAGCCGGCAGCCATTCAAAGACGTAAAAAAAACATAATACGACAGTAGTCTTACGTCATCGACTTATAGTAAGTTCCACTTGTCTTCGAACTAAGCATCAAACCAAATTTCACCCGTCAAACCGGGGTAAATTTGCCTTTGTTTGATTCATACTGAACTCACCCTGTATAGCATCCTCAGAATTTATAATCCCAAATAGTTCTGGTGGTTTCCAAAGATTGTTATGCGACTATATACAAGTTCATCATCATCATCTCAGCCATAAGACGTCCACTGCTGAACATAGGCCTCCCCCTTGGACCTCCATACGTGCCGGTTGGAAGCGACCCGCATCCAGCGTCTTCCGGCGACCTTAAGAAGATCGTCTGTCCATCTTGTGGGTGGGCGTCCTACGCTGCGCTTGCTAGTCCGTGGTCTCCACTCGAGCACTTTTCGACCCAATCGGCCATCTTCTCTGCGTGCAATGTGGCCTGCCCATTGCCAATGACAATTGTCCTTCCCCGTCCATCAAATCAATATTCCTTCAGCCCGTGACAGAATTAGAAGTGCAAAAAGTAATAAATAACCTACCCAACAAATACACTTGCGGCTTTGACGAGATACCCCCAATTTTAATAAAAGCATGTAACAACGAACTAACACCACCGATCACATTATTAATTAACCAGTCCTTCCATGAATGTTGTTTTCCTGACAAGTTAAAAATTACAGCTATAAAACCAATTTTAAAAAAGGGCGGAAACCAGCATAATCTTGCTGACTACAGACCAATCGCTCTCCTACCCACAATCTCAAAAATATTTGAAAGATGTATGGCAGACCGAATTTATAACTTTCTCGAAAAGTTCAACCTATTAGAAGAGAACCAATTTGCCTTCCGCCAAAATCGATCAACCACCTTAGCAGTCTACACATTTATCCAAGGAATACTGGAACACCTTAAAACTAAAAACTACGCAATTGGTCTTATGTTGGACATGTCCAAGGCCTACGACAGGGTCTCTCACCCCATATTACTCACCAAACTGTATGAAATAGGAATTCGCGGAAATGCTCATAATTGGCTAAAATCATATCTGAACAATAGACAACAGTACGTACAAATAGACCACCACTGTAAAGACTCCGACAAACTAATAAAACCGCAATCTAACTGGCACACTATTAATAGCTCTATTCCCCAAAGTAGTGTATTAGGATGTTTGCTATTCCTAATTTACATTAACGACCTCTCTAAAATTACCAACCACAAATCTATCATATTTGCTGACGACGTTACCCTCCTGTTTAGACATGACAACGACTCCAATGACTACTCGCACATTAAAGAAACATTCACAAATATCTCTGACTGGTTACAGGATCACAATTTAGTAATAAATACAAATAAAACAAAGTTAATACAATTCAGGCCCTACCAGAAAAAACCTACCGATTTAACACCGCTGTTGAAGGATCTAAAAATAAAAGAAGACAAAGACTGCACTCTATTAGGGATAACTCTTGACACCCATATCAACTGGAAAAAACACATATCAAAAGTAAAATCTAAATTATGTTCTTTCCTTTTTGCCCTGAGCATCCTAAAGGCAAACACACATACTGAGTGCGCCTTGTCCGCATACCACTCATACGCTCAAGCATGGCTTCGTTACGGTATTATATTATGGGGTCATAGCAGTGACGTTCATGATCTCTTTATAGCCCAAAAAAAATGTGTCCGCATACTTACTAATATACAACAAATCGACAGTTGCAAGAAACATTTCACCAACCTCCAAATTCTGACTCTCCACTCTCTGTACATTCTAGAAATTTCAATTTTTGTCAGAAAGAATATAAAATTATTTGAATATTGTAAAAGCGCACGTAGAAATAATAAGCTCGTCCCTCCGGAACCAATTTTAGACATCTACAAAAAAGGCCCTTATTTCAGGGCCATCCAGATTTACAATAAACTGCCTAACAATATCAGAAACATAGAAAACTTAAATTCATTCACATCAAAATTAAAATTCGTATTAATAGAGAAGGCATACTATTCCGTCCAAGAGTTCATGGAAGATAACTTTCTTTTGTAACTACCAGGTACTAATACTAATCCCCTGTGTAAATAATAATGTAGTTAAGTAGGTACAACTATTTAATTGTAAGTAGAAAATGTTTTAATTTAATTTTAAATTAGGCATAGTCCTAATGCTTATAAACTACCTAGATGTAAGATTTTATTTGCAATGCCCTAACAGGGTGCCATGTGTTCTCACAACCTTTTACTGTAACAACAAAATGTACCATGGTTTCGCAATAAAGAATTCTATTCTATTCTATTCAAGTTCAAATAGCAAAATATATTTTTGAACTAGGCTATCCGCAATTAGCATTGACTAGAATATTATTAAACTTAGCGACAATATCTTACTTACCCTGGCATTACTTATACAAGCTCCTATCACGCCGTCGTATTGATCAGGAAATTAAACTTTAAGACCAAGAATTAAGCCGCATTTTACAATAGCATTGTAGACACGGAAGGAGCTCGGGAAACCCTAGTTAATGTATCAAGTCGGCATGACGTCAGGTTGGGAACATACGACTAGGGAAACAGCGTGAACGGGAGATACATTCGCAAAGTTTATCACTACACCTTATAAGTTCCCCGCCGCATCTGTCTGTTTGTGTGTTTGTTCGCGATAAACTCTAAAACGACTGAACGGATTTTTATGCTGTTTTCTCTTATCAATAGAGTGATCCTTGATGAGGGTTTAGATGTATAATTTGTTAACCCGTGCAATGCCGCAGTGAGTCGCTAGTCTGATATGAAACCAAAGTAATTCAGACCAGGGGGTCTAGCCAAGACGACGAATATTGTAAGGGAATCCTCACGTGACTATGTGTTAGAGCATATTTGGGAGCATAGAAAAAGAGTGTTATATGTAAAACTCACCCTCTTTCATGAATTTTTACATGCACCCTTCTAAGGGTAATGCATTGTACATAAATATTGAATTAAATTTTAATGTGCCGATCATTTTCCTCTCATAAGATCCTTATTATCAGCATCATCATCACCATAATCAGCCTTTACTGCTGAGCATTATGCTCTCTTAGGCTTCTCTTCAAAACTACGTCACTTGTCCCGGTCTGAGCTAATCTCATCCAGAAATGACCCGTATTCTTCCGAAAGTCGTCCAGCCAACGAGCCAACGGACGCCAGACGCTCCTTTCGTCTGAAACCATTCCGTTGACATCTTGAGCTACTCCCGTCGCGTCTAGTCAACTCTATGGCTGCTGCTTGACGCAACGTTAGCGCAACGGCGCAGCGACTAGGGCTTGCAATATCGGATGGTTTCCAATTCCGGAACTAATTTTCGATATTGGATTCCAATTCCGGAATTCCGGAACTGGTTCCGGAATTAGGGTATATCATATTTTTATTCGTTTTTTTTTGTAAAAAACAACAAAAAATGTGAAATTCTGATATTTTACGTTTATTAAAGTTAGTATTGTTTCAGAGAAATTTAATTTGTAGTAGGTAGCTACGTTTTTTCACCTTTTATTTTACCACTTTATACAATTAATGATTAAAGGTGCTGTTTAATGGTTACTTTTATTCACTTCTATGATACGGGGCATTTGGCGAAGCTATAGTTGCTAGCATACCATTCGATGCATAATTTTATAAAATAGTTAAATATAATAGCTTCCCACTTTTCCTAACCTAGTATTCTCTCTGAATCGAAGATAAAGAATCCAAATATTATTAAATTGCAATTCTTAAAATTCGCTTATGTAGGATTTAGACTATTCTGACTATTCTAAGCAAGTAAATCACATTGCTTTTTTTATGAGCCCATATTGTCCCACTGCTTTAGTAGTTCACTAAATGACTAAGAGGCACTTAATAACAACAAAAAACACAAGTATAGTGTAGTTTCTTAACAACGTTCAATAATAAACGTATTAAAACCTAAAAAAAAGTACTTAAATCCAATTCCGGAATTTTCGATATTCAGTTGTATCAATTCCGGAATTGTAATATCGGAAAATTTGACCGAGATTCCGGAATTTCGAAATTCCGGAATTCCGGAATGCAAGCCCTAGCAGCGACGCCATTTTCCAGAGCGGTGACTCGACGCCGACGCTCAAAAGACGCTACTATCTGGTGGCAAGTAAAGACCAAGTTATTTTAGGTAGTTAGTAAAATGATTTGTGAATGACCCTCGCACGTAAACATATGCGATTCCGGGGAGCTTAAATCGCGGCTTGCGACTGCTAATCTCCTGGTGTCTAGTATCTCATGCAGTTAAAATCTGGCTTAAAGAGCGTTCGCGGAATTGTTATCGAGTTGTATGACAAAGTTGCTTTCAAAGAAACTTGCCGATATGGCGCATTGTACAATTAACAGTCAAGTGTAAAAATATGGGTGCACACATCATACTCAAAAATATGTCCCAAAGCCCTTATGTGAGCGAATTAAGAGCTATAGGACATATTCTTGCACTCGACTGTACCCATGTCACTCAGGTATGTTATCGGCTACAATATAAAATTACTTTCAAATTAGTAGTTATGTGAGCAGTACACTAAACCTAGCGCACCCATATGGCTTCACAATTTGAAAAAATCCAAAAAAAATATTTTATTATTAAACCGGTTCACCAAATTTTACGAGAATCGGGGACCTGTATACATGTCCAGCATTCCCTGATCTGTTTACATACGGACATACGGAAGCATTTTTGCTCAAGTTGAAACGGAGACCTTCGCTTCCTTAAGCGAGTAAAATGGCTGTGACTTACAGGCAGACAGACGGACATGACAAAACTATATAACCCTTTCTGTCATTTTGGCTACGGAACCCAGAGTAGTACCAGCAGGGCATGGCTGGTGATTAGCGGAGTAATCCCTGAACTGTATACACGGTGGCAAAAAAATAACTGCATTCCCGTTGCCAGGGAGGTTTTAGGATTATACTGAGCAACTCTTACTATGGGACGAACCCCGAAATCGCGAAAAATAAATTTACCCTCCCATAGAAAATGGACCAGCCAAAATGTATGAAACAGCCAAATTTTTTTTCGCTATTTTGGGGTTGGTCCCATAGTAAAAGTTGCTCAGTATAATCCCAAAACCTGCCTGGCAACGGAAATGCAGTTATTTTTTAGCCACCCTGTATGTCGTACGACCGTTTCTCCAGCCACAGTATTGACAGCCGTATTCGAACAATGAGATACGTCAAATACTAGATATTGAAACGATATGGCTAACTAGCTAATATGACGAATGCGGCTGCGAGACTCTTTTCAGCCTGGAACTGCTAGTTCTATGCAGACCAAGTCGAGGGTAGAAGCTAGTGCTTATATAAGTAAACGTCGGAAAAGCTAGACGCAGTCTTTGCTAATATTCTTACGCGGGTCGTTGAACTTGTAACCCAGTGTGCGCAAACACAGGTAGGTAGGAGAGGAAGGCAGGTAGGGAGGCAGGGGGGCTACCGCGAAAACCGAAATTCGCAAATTGCGGGGATCTTCCTCTTTTACTCCAATGAAGGCGTAATAAGTGTGACAGAGAAAAATGCCCGCAATTTGCTAACTTCACGGTTATAGCCCAGGTAGGTAGAGCTAGACCAAGAGAAGTCTGCAGACATTTAGACAGTACACGCAGTGCCAGTGTTATTTATACGTCATAATTTCATAGAAGTTCGACGTTTATAAATAACACCTGCAGTGCGTGTGCCAAGCGTCTTCTGCAGACATTTCTTGGTTGAACTCGAGCCTCCTAAGTCCTGACTGCCTTTAAAAAGAACAAATTAAAATTGAATTCTGAACTATAATGGAATAAAGGAAGGTTCCAAATTCAAAACTGCAAAAACCGGGAAAGTGCGAGTCGGACTCGCGCACTAAGGGTTCCGTACCATAATGCAAAAAACGGCAAAAAAAAAACGGGCAGCCATCCAAGTACTGACCCCGCACGACGTTGCTTAACTTCGGTCAAAAATCACGTTTATTGTATGGGAGCCCCACTTAAATCTTTATTTCATTCTGTTTTAGTATTTGTTGTTATAGCGGCAACAGAAATACATCATCTGTGAAAATTTCAACTGTCTAGCTATCACGGTTCGTGAGATACAGCCTGGTGACAGACGGACGGACGGACGGACGGACGGACAGCAGAGTCTTAGTAATAGGGTCCCGTTTTACCCTTTGGGTACGGAACCCTAAAAAGGTTCCAAATTCAAAACTGCAAAAATGACTCTGGGTCTTCGGAGGCTAGGTGATATGGAAACTCAGGCTAAGCCATACTAGGCTAGGTAAGTGATCAGAAAAGCTCAGTCCTTGCTGATAGTGTTATTGCGCGATCTAGAGGTCATTGAACTTGTAACCCAGTGTGCGCAGACGCAGGGAACGTGTTTAGTCTGATGCTGCGCGCAGGGCTGTCGCTAGAGAGAAAATTACAGGATTTTTAAGCGAATATAAAAAAAAATTATAAGCAATATATTTAGCGCCACTTGCACCATCTTACCAACCCAGGGTTAACCGGTTAAACCTGGAGTTATCATGGTTACCGGTACAATTTGACAGTGGGTTAACTGGTTTAACCGGTTAACCCAGGTATACTTATACACGCCTCTAAGACTGAGAATAAGGTCGTGTATATATTTTTTAGGAAATTTGGCGTCTAAAGATGTTTTTAAACACAACCGTACCATGAGATGCCAGTGAAATTATGTATGGAAATGATGGTTGCACTTTGATCATATGTATCGTGGCATGCATCCCTCTTGCACTTGCATACTTGTTAGAAATGAACACAGGCCATAAAAGTGCTACATTCTGAGGACCAATCAGTGAAGCGGACAGGGGAGTTGCCACGATTTTCTTATCTTTTAATAACTATTGGGTGGGGGCTCTTGCTTCGAGCTCTTAGCATCTTTTTGACAAATACCTCTTTTTGCGTCTAAACCATTACCATTTTATGCAGGCAGTGCACAACTGACCGTTATGAACATCTTTTGAACTTATTGTCTCAAAATTTTACTCATTGTGAGCTAAGGCTGAAGCAAAAGGGGGGAAGGGGGGACAAAAATATTTTGACTAATAGCAATGTCCAATTTTATCCTATACAGATGTACATACAACATTTATCAGCATTTTATCAAGTCTGCAGCCCCTAGTAATTGAAACAAACAAAAAAGATAAAAATAACCGGTTTTCCCATAAGGGACAGCCCTGAGTTTTCCCGGGAGTATCGAACGCTTCTACTTAGCGAAGCGAGTATTTATACTCGGTACGCGATACTCATTAAATACGAGTGACTCATACTTTGTAATTTGATTTTGATTTATAATCGGAAAGCTGTCCTTCCGCATTAGTGCAGATGTTGAGTTAGACCAAGAAAAGTCTGCAGAGAATTTGATAGCATACGCAGAGCGAGTGTTATTTTAAACGTCAAACTTCTATGAAAAATTATGACGTATAAATGACACTTACACTGCGTGGACTATCAAAATCGTCGCAGACTTTTCTTGGTGTAACTCTAGTTGTCGAGGACTTATTTGAGGTTTTTTATATTATTTATACTTTTTATAAATTGTCTATGTTTTTATGCTATTTTGTTTTACCTTTTGTTTTAGATCTAGTTGTCATTAAATGCTCATGTCTGAAAGCCCAGCTTTTTCGTTTTCTCCCAATTTGGCTATCGAAGTAGTAATTGTCCTGGATTCCGGGACACTAGTGCATAAGTGTTTTCCTTCGTATTTTCACGGAAACGTTCGTACGTGTCCTTGCTATTACAGTCCGTCTCGATACTAAAAGTACCGACGTTAACTGAAGTAGCAGCAAATACGAACGTTTCCGAGAAAATATGAAGGAATATAATTATGCACTAAATCATAGTTAGGAATGATTACGTTATCACTAGTGGGTCTGTGAGCTGTAAACCAGCGTTAAGCAACCTTTTAGCAGCCAAGGGACACATAGCAGTTAACGAAGTGGACGCGGGCCGCACTTTGTTAATATTTATGACTTTATCAGACATTGTCATTTGTCAATATTACATACAAAACAGCCAGGGAGGCTCGCGGGCCGTAAGTGAGAGGTTCGCGGGCCGCTGGTTGCCGACCGCTGCTGTAGACCCTCGCGAACATAGCTTGAAATAAATAAATGTTTGGCTCCACCATTTTAATTTTTTTCCAACAACTAAATCGACACAAAAAAATACTATACTGAACCAAAATTTCACGAAAATCGGTTGAGATTTTAGAATTTAATATTCTACAACGAATTTAATCGATCGATCACATGCCGGTGACATCTATGGAGGCCTTATAGTCTAAATTAATCCATGGTTAGCTGAAAAAAATACTTAGCTGCCTAATAATATTATCGGAAATGTCAAAGGAGCGTTTTTAAGCGGCACTGTTGCAATGCTTATTTTGTGTAACCATCTTAGGCAGGCGTGGTTCACTCCACAATTTCGTCGCTTTTCAACAGGTAGCTAAAAGTACATCCGTTCCACACCAATTTTGGTGGCTAGCCATAAGCCGCGCGTGGCGCTGTCGCCACCTAGCGGCCACCCTAATAGCATTTTCTTGTAGGGATTTTGTTGGGCCTTTGTTTACGTATTAGTTGGGCAACCGTTATATTTGGCCGTACGATTTGCTGGAGGGCCCTCGACAAAGGCCCTCCCGAAGATTCCCAACAGAGGGCCATAAGAGTAATTTTTTCGTTGGGCCTATTTAAATAAATCATACAATTATTCAACGGTGGTGGTTTTGGTTGGGCCTATACACATTTGTTTGATGGTTGGTTAATTGTTACATTTGGCCGTACGATTTGCTGGAGGGCCCTCGACAAAGGCCCTCACGAAGATTCCCAACAGAGGGCCATTAGAGTAATTTTTTCGTTGGGCCTATTTAAATAAATCATACAATTATTCAACGGTGGTGGTTTTGGTTGGGCCGTGGTTGGGCCTATACACATTTGTTTGATGGTTGGTTAATTGTTACATTTGGCCGTATGGCTTGCTGTAGGGCCAACTGCAAAAGAATAAAAAAGGGCTATTTTTTCGTTGTGCTTCTGTTTGCAAATTCAACAATTACCCAACGGCAAGTCAGGTAGGTCGGTAGGTAGTCGTGCACCAGGTTGAAGGCCCAACACCGCTTGTCCCACAAAGGGCCAACATTGTAACTTTAACGTTGGGCCTTGTGTAGGATTCTTACAATACTACCTAGGTAAATAGTTGTGTGATTTATAGTGGGCCTACAGTCTAATTATGTAATGGGCTTTTGTTTACGAGTCCTACAGTTACCCTACGTTAGGTAAGTGGTTGTGTAATACGACGTTGGGCCTTTGCTGATAAATATTACAATTACACTACGGTAGGCATCGGTTGTATCCACATGAAGGCCCTAGGCAGCAGTTGTTGTTAATCTTCTCTGTATCGTTCCAATTTTAGTATATGTACTGCCGAAGCAAGTACACTTACTATACACTCTAATTTGTATATATACTAACCGCACTTCGAAACTTCGTAAGCGAGATTTATGTTTTTTGAGATTTAAATTGAGAAAATGTTGGTAAAATACAATTTTTTAATTTATGTATAAATTTTATAGTTATAGCTATTAGATTTATAAGTTACTTTTAAAAAATATTATGATTATATCCGGAATAATCGAGAAAATAACTATAACTTCGATGTTTGGAGACAGTAACGCCATCTAGTGACGCCACAAGCAAACTCAACTGGTATTGTTGGGCATCAGTACCACAGCCAATGTTGGTAAATACGATATTTGTCATCATTGGGCCATCGGATGATATCTTTGACTAGCCAACGTTACCAAAATACACAAAGGCCCATTGTTGGGCATCCGGGCCACAGCCAATGTTGGTAAATGCGGTATTCGTCACCATTGGGCCAACGAATGTTATCGTTGTTTAGCGAACGGTAGCAAAATACACAAAGGCCCATTGTTGGGCCTCAATGCTACAGCCAATGTTGGTAAATGCGATATTTGTCGTCATTGGGCCATCGGATGATATCGTTGATTAGCCAGCGTTACCAAAATAAACAAAGGCTCATTGTTGGGCATCAGTGCCACAGCCAAAGTTGGTAAATGCGATTTTTGTCATCATTGGGCCATCGGATGATATTGTTGATTAGCCAACGTTACCAAAATACACAAAGGCCCATTGTTGGGCATCAATGCTACAGTTAATGTTGGTAAATGCGATATTTGTCGTCATTGGACCATCGGATGATATCGTCGATTAGCCAACGTTACCAAAATAAACAAAGGCCCATTGTTGGGCATCAGTGCCACAGCCAATGTTGGTAAATGCGATATTTGTCATCATTGGGCCATCGGATGATATCGTTGACTAGCCAACGTTACCAAAATACACAAAGGCCCATTGTTGGGCATCCGTGCCACAGCCAATGTTGGTAAATGCGGTATTCGTCACCATTGGGCCAACGAATGTTATCGTTGTTTAGCGAACGGTAGCAAAATATACAAAGGCTCATTGTTGGGCATCACTGCCACTGCCAATGTTGGTAAATGCGATATTCGTCATCATTGGGCCATCGGATGATATCGTTGATTAGCCAACGTTACCAAAATACACAAAGGCCCATTGTTGGGCATCAATGCTACAGTCAATGTTGGTAAATGCGATATTTGTCGTCATTGGGCCATCGGATGATATCGTTGATTAGCCAACGTTACCAAAATACACAAAGGCCCATTGTTGGGCCTCAATGCTACAGCCAATGTTGGTAAATGACATATATGTCATCATTGGGCCAACGAATATTATCGTTGTTTAGCCAACGGTACCAAAATACACAAAGGCCCATTGTTGGGCATCTGTGCCACAGCGAATGTTGGTAAATGCGATGGTGGGCCAATACAAAATTAATGTTGGCTACGGAACGAACCTCATCCCAACGTTTTCCCTACCATTGGCACCGTGGGCCCCAACGAAAATGCTACTAGGGCATATCTGTCCTGATCGTAACAGACGCGTTTTGTTAGAGAGTGAGTCTTCTGTAGGTACCTAGTATTTATTCTGTGTCATAACCCTTAAATTGGCAACGGGTCAGAGGAGGCACATAACCTTTGCTCGTCGTTTTAGGAAAGAAATAAGCAAAACTACAAAGGATACGTATTTCCGATTAGTTCTACTTTCACGCAACCATTTTGTTTTTCTACGCGTTAACTTAATACTCTATCATTTTAGTACTTTGTCATAGCAAGATATATATCCAACAGCGGTAACAGCAAAGAAAACTTATAAAAAGTTGAAAGTGACAAGGTGCTAATGCCTAACTTTTGCAGCACGTACGAAAACACGTGACTATCATTTCTCAATCCCCTGAACATGTGAAAGAGTGTACAGCGCACCCAATAACAAAGATATAAGTACTTAGGTACAGTCAGCGTCATATAGTAAGTATCATCCAAAGTATTCAAATAGTTCGCTACGCCACGCCATACAATTAATATGAAATAATATGTGGTGAACTGGGTGAAAAACACATTTAAATTCACTATATGTATGTAGTAGAGTACACAGTCAGCGTCGTATAGTAGGTAGCATCCAAAGTATTCAAATAGTTCGGTATGCCATATTATTTGTATGGCGTACCGGACTATTCGATAATGTGTGTAGGTACTACATAAAGTGAATTTAAATGTGTTTTTCAACAACTTTACCACACAAACTTGTAAATGTTCTCTTTATAAATTTAACAAATAAATAATTATATTTGTAGCAAAGCTTGTTTAACACTCGTGCCTTGATACCCTCGCATCGTTCAAGATTCTACTTTTCGAAAGACGTACGTAGTTCAATTTTTGAACATTTCGCCTGCTCAGGTATCAACATTAGCACAAGCGGTTAAACAACTTTGACCCCCTGTTAAATAAATAACTAATTTCAGATTACATTACATAAGTATTTTAACTCAATAAGGCCTTCCGCGATCGAGTTTTTCACTAGATGACAGCACCGTGGCGAGAGGTCTAACTGTCATAATCCACCAATCATGTTCAACCATGTTTTTTGGCGAATTTTGACAGCAGCTGTCAAAAAGACCTCTCGTCACGGTGCTGCCATCTAGTGAAAATCTCGATCGCGGAAACCCTCATTTAGGTAAAGTTGTGTGGTCGACCGTACCCTTGACTTTGGCTGCGTGCGTGCCGCGCATGCGTTACGTAATACTACGTGGTTAGATGGATGAGTGGATCAGGCGATACCATCTTTCCATTTTTACTCAATTTATTTCGATGTGGTATAGAATTTATTGACGTATAAGGTAAACTTGAGAGGAAAGGGAATATTCGCTTCTCCATACAGACGTAAAGTGTCTTTCTTTCAAACAAACTTTTGTTTACATAGTTAGCAAGTTCCATAGAATGACACTTTAGTTTCCATTTTAGAAGGGCCAAATAGAACAAAGTGTGGTAGCGTCATTATAACGTAAAGAGCGGTGGCATCATTATAACGTAATACAAAAATTTGTGTATATATACATAAATTGTAATTGTGTATGTATAGATGTGTGTGTATTTTATTATTGCAAAACCCGTGCAGAGTTAACATGATCCCGCGCCTGTCCTTTTATTTTAATTTAGAACTTAATATAGACCTCTCATTTCATACAATTTTGGAATTATTTTGAATTATCTTTTAAATCAAAATAATTCCAAACCACCTAGTGTTATAATTGTAAGCCTTTCGGACCACGCAAAATTGAGGATACATCAAACAGTATAAAAAAAAACATAACGGCAAAAAATTTGCACATAACTTTAACCATAAAATAAAATCTGTTTTCTAAAACGTATTTTTATATCGTTAGCACCAGTAAAACAGTTATGTACCTAACATAAACAGGTGACTTTAAATAGAATCAACATAGCGCCATTAAAAAACTACGTTGCGTTACTAATTAAATCAAGCCCGCCAACGTAAAATATCGACAAATTATCGTCTGGCAGCCCAACATGGAGCGTTTATCTATCGATCTCAACAACGTAAACCGTCAAAACTACCAGGCTCCCATAAACACAAAACGTTAACTATTTCGACCGCCGAATAGACGTAATAAAAACCTCTCAACAAGAACAGCGCGAGCGAGACGCCGCGCGCGCTGTCTCGCTCGCTATACGTCAGTTGACAATAAGTAGTGGGTGAATGAACCTTGTGAGTTTACTGGGCTAAAAGTTGAATGTACCCCTGTTCGCGGACATTAAGAACAAGATAGCAACTTTACACACCGCTCCAAAACCGAAACGTCTCAAACACCTTTATGATCCGCTACAAATTCGCATTAGCATTCCTAATTATAAAGTCGCTATTCATTTGTTCTCACACCAGTTTTCTTGCGTTCTGGTACGCATGAGCAAGTTTCTCACGACTACAACTACATTTGCAGAATGGTAGTGAGACGCGTGTGTGTATAGGGGTTTGTGTGTGTATGTGTACGAGGTTGGTGTAGTCTTGAAAATAATTTCGCGGTCACAACGCGCGGGTTCATAAGACCAGACCCACCTGTCGGTGTGGTTGGTTATTTATATCTATGCGTGGAATGTATCATTGCGCTCGATATATTGGGGAAAATAATGATTACTTCGCAAGGGTACCGCACGGAAATAAGCTCAAAGTAGCCTGTGTTTAAAAAAAAATACAAAACATTTTGCTAAAAAAATGAGTGTCTGCGCCTGGTCATCGATATAAAGGGGTATCCAGACGGGACTGATGAAATCAGTCGATTTGTTCAGGAAAATAATTGGTCAATCTCATCTAGCGTCCACACGTACACAAATTAAATCATCAATTTGCATTCTACTATGAAAATTGGCATTTTTGTGTCCGCACCTGCTGATGTGATCGAAGAATCAAATTGGTATTTGCGTCCGCACGGCCCTGTTCGATCGGAGAATTTCATCAGATTGGCGAAAAATTGTCTCGTCTGGATACAGCTTAATCCAACAAGAAATGGTACCTATATAATTATTGAGGGCACCACTTCCTACGTCACTGTCACATTTTTTAAGTAAAATGCTTAAACATAGCAACAATTCAGGGCTAAGTATAACCGGGAAAATCGAAGTTCGCAAATTGCGAGCATCTTTCAGTAGGAGGTATTACTGCAATGTTCTGCCGCCAGAGTGCAGCACTACCGCTTATCGAAAACCATAGAGTTACTTATACATACTGTGCCTTAAACTGATTTTTGGCAAGTTTTCACAGACAATAAAATATGACATTGATGCACCAAGGTGGTTTATAAAGGGCCTACCGGGAAACGCGAAAATCGAAATTTAGTTATTTTGCTCCTTTATCGCTCGAATATGCAAGAGTGATAGAGAGGTTAGATAACGAAATTTCGATTTTCTTGTTTAACGGTAGACCTGAGGGGACGCAGACTTTGGCGTAATGTTCCGTATTTGCGAATTAAGATTTTCGCGGTACGCCCTCTGAAATCCAGTGAAAGTTTAAAAAAGAATGACCTTCACAACAATGGGACGTAAAACCTGGTACGGCCTTGCTTGCAGTCCTGCAAACGTAGGAAGCTATAAGTATCCTAGAATCAGAAAGTAATATCGGTCGGTACCGAAATACCACCCAATTATAGTCTATGGGCCCCCCCACATCTAGCGTCTTTCGAGCGTCGGCGTCTACAACTCTATGGCTGCTGCTCGATGCAACGTCGACGCAACGTCGACGCAACTGCGCAGCGACGGCATTTTCCATAGCGCTGACCAGACGCCGACGCTCGAAAGACGCTAGATGTGGGAGGGCCCTAAGGGCTACGCCACACTAGCGTCTCCCGAGCGTCGGCGTCTAGTCAACTCTATGGCTGCTGCTTGACGCAACGTTGACGCAACCGCGCAGCGACGCCATTTTCCATGGCGCTGACTATTATAGACGCCGACGCTCAAAAGACGCTAATGTGGGGGTGGTCCTAAGGAACTAATATTCGTCATACCGAGATTCGAGCCTGGGACTTCCAAAGACCTTTCCAAAGCGCATTGAAAATATTGAAATCCAGTAAAAGTTTAAAAAAAGCGGCCAAGTGCGAGTCGGACTCGCCCATGAAGGGTTCCGTAGCAGCAAGTAACAATAAAATTGCGGTTTACGATTTATGACGTATTAAATAAAAACTACTTACTAGATCTCGTACAAACCAATTTTCGGTGGAAGTTTGCATAGTAATGTACTTACATCATATTTTTCTTTTATCATTCTCTTATTTTAGAAGTTACATGGGGGGATACGATTTTTTTTCGTTACATTTGGATAAAATTTGCCAATCCCAATTTGAGTGAGTAACAATTAGTTATTTACGATACAAGTGCGGAAAAGAGGAATTTCGAAACGAGTGGCGATAAATTTAAACACGACCGAAGGCAGTGTTTTAAATCGAGACGAGTTGCGAATTAGATATTCGCACGTGTATCGTACAACGTTTTACAGTACATATGGCCCTTTAAACTTTTATTTGACATACGCACGAAAAGTGCTATTTTACGCACTAGTGCGGGAAAATAGGACCATATGTACTGTGTAAAATACGTTTTCGCACCTCAATGGAAGATAAAATACACGGTCGAAGAGAGATAGGAGAGAAAACTCTATCTATCTGTCGGCGGCCGATCGTTAGATCAGGCAGATCGTAATGTTCCTGTGTAATGTTTTGACGATAGTCACACTAATGCAATATATAGATAGGATAGGTTCGTTAGGTTGCTTCAGATGCCCGAAGGGCAAACTGTCCAGAAATAAGAGCCCCGCGTAGCGGGGCTCCGTCGACCTAGGGAACGAGTCAAAGATTTTCACGTTTCACGATATATGCCTAGGAATTTCACGATATGCCTAATTTTACTATCGGCCGCCGACATATCCACCAAGTTTTATCGAAATCAAACGATAAAAGATTGCCAAAAAATAATACCTAATATTACTCCAAGAAATTAAATCCCACGCCTCGAATCCTTGAATGTTGAATGTAAGCTCAAATATAAATATACCTAAAGTTACGCAACTGCCAAAATCTGGCTAGAATTTTATGGTCTCTAGTTCGTTTACCTCGGGGGCAACAAACCCCGTAGCATATGGGCGATGCGAGTTAGTTACGTAAAGATATTTATTATATAACTTTTTACTTTAGGACTTGTTGAGTTATACGAGGCTATGGTTTGATTAAAAAATAATTAATCCCGCCATTTATACTGTTTTCCGAAACATGTTGCGCGAGTGACTAAAAACAAGTGAGTCTAAACCGTAAAATTATTAAATGTTAGTACCTATGTCTCACAACAGTTTAAATTCAATTAAATTCAATTTATACTGTAATTTTTACCGTGGGGCTTAGGGCAATTTGTGTAAAAAGGTCCTATAATATTTATTTATTTATTTTATACTCTTTTTTGTTAACAGAGAATAGCTCCTGACAAAAGGTACTTTTTTCGTACAATTTCCATTTCGGGAGAAAACTGTTAACACTAACTAAATCTTAACATATCACTTTGATTTTGATGTCGATCCCTTCAGCATTATAATTATCGATCCCTTCAGCACAATACATCATATATTATCAATACATCATATATAGGTTTCGCTTTTTTTGTATTGCAAATTTCGAAAAAAGTAAAACTTATAAACCTAGTTTTTCTTTGTGTCAATAACGTACTAAAAATCATGGAGAAATGGAAAATATTTAGAAGTGGAAAAAGTTTTCTCTTTTTGTATGAACGAGTACGTGCGTGATTATACTTGCATCTTAAATTGTGCAATATTTTTTCTAATTGGGATAGGGAAAAAAACAATGACAATCCATTTTACCATAAAAAAAAACATCACCATTTTCCTCGCGTTGTCCCGAGGTCCCGAGGTCCCGAGGTGCCGACTTTTTGCCACGGCTCATCGGAGCCAGGGTTCTGCTTGGTAATAGTAACCAATACCAAGAATTGACGTAGTAAGGACTAGTTTCTACAACAAAGCAATTCCCATCTGACCTTCCAACCCAGAAGGAAAACTAGGATTTATTGCAATTAGTCCAGTCAAAATTAGGAGAAGATCAAATGATATTAAATATGTTGGCAAAGTTGAAGGCACGAGACCCCCCTCCTACATGGTGTGTCCAAATTACTGCACCAATGCAAATAAAACTGCATGAGGCTAATATGCGAAGAACAGGACAGGACTATGGAGGAACCTGGTCTTCAACAGAAGGACTTAATGTCACGATTATCAGCATTGAGGAAACAACTGAAGAAGAAGAATTTTAGCACTGTAACTGAAACTACTGATCATGGGACTAAGATCATACTGATCTGTGCATCTGTGAGTCGACCACGACAATATGTACAAAACACGAGAACGCCCACTTGCCATCTCATCCTACTCCGTGGAAGAGATATTATTTATTTATTTATTTATATGAGCCTAGAGTGTCCCACTGCTGGGCAAAGGCCTCCCTCCTCCCTTCCCACGTATCCCGGTTTTTACCCGTCTCCCACCAGTTTCTATCAAAGGCGTCAAGGTCATCTCGCCAACGCCGTCGAGGTTTGCCGCGACCCCGGGTTTGATGTGGGACCCAATTGGTTGTTGAAGAGATATTATTTGAGGTTTACTAGACCAGTGCTAGGCTAGCAAAACAATGTCTAGAATGTAAAAGAAAGTTTCGGCAGCAGCGTACCTAAGCATTTTTAAATTTTTTAAGTGTAAACTTGCACAATTAGAAAATCGAATCTGCATTAAGAAACTTAAAAATATTTTGGTCACGTTAAAGTCCATAGCAAACGACCCTTACCTACGGTCATTGACCCTAGTCGAGTCCACGTCTAGTCCAAAATCGTAAGTTAAATTCGCAAACTCCTAAATGCTTAAACTTTTAAGGAAATATAAACTCTTATCCAGCGAGACTAAGTCTAATGTCAGGTTAGCAGAAATGAAATACGAGCTTTCCAAGAGTTCTCTCTGATATACGACATTATCAAAATTAAAACAACGCTAGGGTTGAACGCACTTTGAGACTGACGATATCTTTTGCAATCACGTATCTCTTTTATTTTTGCGTTCCAAAATTAAACCTTAGCTATTAGAACTAAAGTTAAAATTTAAGCAACAAATACGTTTAGTTACGAGGTAACAAAGAGAGGTATCGATATCTACACACCGACCGCGAAAGTTGCCAAAACATGCTTTCAGACGGAGAATAATTTAACAGTCGCACACTTTCTACACGATTATCAACTCTAAAATTAAATGATTAAAGTTGAAATTTCCAGAAGATGAAAGTGCAAGTTGTAACTTTTTTAAATGGTGGAATTAAAAGGATATTGACCTGTGATTTTGACCTTACACGATCTACATTTTGGTGAAAGTGGGACATCCATCATCGCGAAGTGGAGAAAGTCGCCCTTCTTGCTAATGTGGTTCGGCTATGATTTATTTCCACATTCGAAACTTAAATTTGGCCTTTAGACGAGTTTCGTGCGGCAGGTTTTTATAAGCTATAATTAGGTGTCAGAATTTCAATCAAGGCTATAATAAGTTTTCTTTTTCTTTTTGGATTTTATGACTTCGGCAGGAGAACCATAAGGCTGCTTTTCTGCCAGAGATGTGCGAGGATGTGTAACGAGGCATGTATTTGTTAAGAACAAGAGAAGCATTTTTTTACCGATACAAAGTGAAAAGTATAACGTCTTATTTTTAGACGTATTAGTCAAAATATCACATCATATCAAATTAAACAAAAATGCAGAATGATTGAAAAAAAATCAAAATTTACACCTAACGAGAAAACAAATCTAAAATTATACGAGTATGAAAAAAAACTTACCTACAATTATAACCAAATAAAATCAATCTACACTTAGCCTAACTAAAATAATTCCGTGCATCGTATCTGGCTCAAACGTCCCCAATGTCCCCCATAAAGACCCCTCACCTCACCCCCAAATGAAAGATGTTCCCCCGCTGAACTAAAGCGTAAAGTGAAAATGCAATCCTATCCTTGCACAATCCTGGTAGAAACGAAGCCTAATTGCTCTTTGCTGGCTGCCTAGGCTATTAAGATTTTCGATTAGCAATCTTATCCTGGGAAGATACAGGATATGGAAAATGCATATAATAATATGCAAGATATGATCATTGGGAAGATTCTTAAGTGACACTAGGGATTGCAAACCGGATTGATTTTCAATCCGGCCGGATCCGGTGAGGTATAAGGATATTAACGTTAATTAAATGACATATTTTTCAAGTTTTATGCGTTATATGAGAAACAAAGGGTATTTTTACAAATGTAGTCATAAAACAACAATTTGAAGGAATAAGAAATAACTTTTTAACAATAAAATAAAACTAAGTATTAAATTAAAAAGAGTCACATAGTCAAGCTCAAGTTAAAAATAAAATTTGAAATCTAAGTCATTTATTAATTTTATTATATTTAATCATTCACATTCTGCTCAAATTTATGCGTTTACAATAAAAATATAAATTGGATTAGATTCCAAAGCCTGTTAAGGTGGTTCTCCTTGCTCGATTTTCATACAAACTTTCTTGGCACCCTAGCTCCTATTATATAGGGTTTCTTCACTTGTATATGTAATGTTTGGGTAGTATATATATTTCTGTCTTCGCTTAACGTAAAAAAATACTAGATTTTGATTAAAATTATTAAGAAAAAAGCCTTTGAATATTGGTAAAAATTTGCCTGATTGCTTGTTTGTGTGAGTGATGCTTATAGTATCGGTGTAATTCTAACATGGCGACTTCATTTGACAAGCAATCATTTTTAATTTGTCAAAGATATAACAGATGGCACTTTAAAACCGCAACACAGATTACCTGTGTATTTTGTTTTATTTTCACTCAATAGAGGGAGGTATATTTAATGCACAAAGCATGTTACGAGTATACCTACTCATTTAAGAATCTCCTTTCTGATTTAATTTCATTCCCAGATTTAATATAACTTAATAATTATTATGATTATTACACAATAAAATACATTATAATATAGCTTTAGAATAGCGCCAACCTTCACATAGGATAGGGTGTCGTACGAGGCGACTAAGTCCACAAACGAAGTAAGAAGCTATTTTGTCACAGGGGAGATGGTCCTCTTAGCATTGTTTTGCAATCCATCTAGGAGAAGGATACTCCAAAATAAAACCCGGAATGGAGTTTCCGTAAGGCGCGAGTAGGGTCCAACCTGAAATATGCGGCAGATTCCTGCGTCTCCACACGTATTGGCTCGCCTTTCCTGTGGCATAAGACAATGAAGCCGAGAGGGTAATGCAGGTGCTAGGCATCCCTGCGTTTCCTTAATTCCGTCCCAGGCGGTGTAATGTATGTTACACCATAAATCGTCTGCAATAGACGTAAAGGCCTCAAGAAATGCGAAAGATTTTATTTCTGAGGTCAAAAGAAGGAAAAAATGTATGTATGAGTTTAGGTCAATTTCGCCAAAAACAATTTTTTTTTATTGTTTTTAGGGTTCCTTACCTCAAAAGGAAAAAACGGAACCCTTATAGGATCACTCGTGCGTCTGTAGTCTGTCCGTCTGTCACAGCCGATTTTCTCCGGAACTACTGGACCAATCAAGTTGAAATCTGATACACATAAGTAAGTTTGTAAACAAATGAATTTTAAACATGGGGGCCACTTTTGGGGGGTAAATGAAAAAATTCAAAAATAAAAATTTTCAAACTATATCATGTTACATATCAAATGAAAGGGCTTATTGTAAGGATCTCAAATAGATATTTTTTATAATTTTCGAATAAACAGTTTAGAAGTTATTCAAGAAAATAGGCAAAAAATGACTATTCCCCCCCCCCCCCCTTTATCTCCGAAACTACTAGGTTTAAAATTTTGAAAAAATACATAAAATAGGTCTATACCTATAGATGACAGGAAAACCTATTAGAAATGTACAGTCAAGCGTGAGTCGGACTTTATTACAGTTTTTGATCCGACTCCTACGGATTTTTTAAAGATTTCACTCACGTTTCGCATAAATAATGGTTAGTTTTAAGTTTATAAAATACATATGTATGTTAGTCTGTAAGGTATTTGTAATATGGGCCTTGTTCCCTGAATTAAATATCTAAATAAATAAAATAAAAAATACATTGTTAAAAATTGTGTAATATACGGAACCCTTGGAACGCGAGTCCGACTCGCACTTGGCTGCTTTTTTTTTAATTTTTTGAATATATATATGTATGTACATAAAAAGTAAATGTTATTGGTAAACTTGTCAGTTAACATGGATTTTTACTTTTTTTTCGTAAAACATAGTTTTTGCAACGTGTTACTTAATTGTCACTTTTTGACATATCAATAAGGATATTTAGACTAAATCCCATAGTAACAACATCGCCATCAAAAAGGCGTTTTGAACTATGTAACAATAGAAACTTGTTTTTTTTTTAAATTGGTGTTAACTCTGAAACTAGCCGCATTTCAAAAAAGTTTATAGGACATTTTTGTCTCTAAATATGATCAGGAATACGCTGTCAAAATTATTCGGTTTCCTCGTGTTACACCGTGTATAATAAATGAGTTTCGAATCCTAAGTAAAAACTATGTTATTTCGAATTTTAACAAGCTAATACATGAATATGGTGCATCATGTAAAAAAATGAATATGACCTTTTTTTATTAAGAATTTATTAAGGATTATTTCTTTCATTGACACTTTTTTCCTAAAATATATACTTTCCTCAAAAAATTTAAAAAACTGTGAACCGGGACATATTTCATGCAAAAAGGGGGGGTTGCGTCAGGGGGAGGGGAAGGGACGCTAGTGTGCGTAAAGCACCATACCCTAAGGTATCATACTACATTCATAAAAGGCTGGCTATAATTAGTTTGTCTTCCCCATACATTAGAACACAATTTAACCGAATCAATAGCATGAGAAATGAAACGGATATTTCTTGTTTTCTTTGCATTAGCATTTTTCTCTCGATAATTTAATCAATTTGCAACATAAGTAGAAGAATCCTCATACAGTGGAACCTGGATAATTGCAATCTCAAGGGACCGGCCATTTTTGGTCAATTAACCAGGTTTTTCATTTAAGCAGGTCATGTCAATTAACGAGGTTCAAAAAATCGTTGTGTCAATTATAGAGGTCCTCATTAATAGAGGTTGCGTTCTGACAAATTTCTTTTATGGAGGTGCAAATAACCTTTGAAAGTAGATTTACACGCTTACGTTCTGGGTTTTTGGTCTTTATATTGCTTATGTCTATACTTGTACTTTTACACTACATTAATTACTACTTTAATTTTTTATTAATTATTTGGGTTTTAAAAAAATCCCTTGAATTGTAGAAGAAAGTTTTATTAGAATGTAAAAAGCATACTTTGTTTTTGATTAAATTAAAAGTATTTCACCTACTACAGGCTGTGCATAGATACCCAATTAATAAATTGAATTCGGGATGAAGATATAAATAAAATGATCATTGCTATTAATACATATTGTTTCTGCTGTCTACAACTACATTATTTCAATTACAGAGGTAATAAGTAAGACTCGTTTCAATAATGGAGGTAAAAAGAAGAGCAAAAATAACGGATTTTTTTAGCACAGTGTCAATTATAGAGGTCTTAGTTGCGATGTGGTCAATTACAGAGGCAAAATTGCGAAAAGCACTAAAATCTAAATTGCAATTATAGAGGTTCCAAAATTTCAATTATAGAGGCCTTTTGGTCTCAAGGGACCGGGACCGGACTTTTGGTTGCAATTATTGAGGTTTTCCATTTATCCAGGTGCCAATTAACCAGGTTTCACTGTATATCCATAAATATCAAAATATAAAAGGACATACATTTTCAGAAGATTTCCCCGTGCGACGTTGCCAAATGTTTTAAAGTACAACATGCTCGCAACGTTTGGATGTCAATAAGTCGACAATGAAAAATTATATTTCAAATCAATTCAAACTTGATATTTTTGACAGTAATGGGTTACTTAAATAAGAAGGCATTTTTCGCCCGGGTCTACTATGGTCAAATGGTCTAGTGGCTTTTAGCTATTGAGTATAAGTCTAACAAGTTGAACAGCATGACAGGGTTCAAACCGCGAACAAAGACTTATTTCTTTTTGTATTTATTTATTTATTTTATTTCATCTTTTTGGTAATTTTATATGCCTTTTTTAAAAGTTATTTTAAGTAAATGTGTTGTATTTGATTATTTCATGTAGGTATATCATTTCAATAAAAATTCGGAAACTTTTATTTTATACCTGGTCAAGCAAATCTTGTCAGTAAAAAAAGGCGCGAAATCCAAATGTTCTATAAACGATATCCCTTCGCGCCTACATTTTTCAAATTTGCCGCCTTTTTCTACTGACAAGATCTGCTTGACCAGCTATACTTCGTCGATAGTTGACTTCTTATGTACCTATTCCGCGATCCTAATTAGCCTCATGCATGACTTTTTTTAAATTATTTTAATCATTATTTATATCCTTTGAAAACCGGAAAATAAAAATACTTTTATAAATCTTCCCATAATATTATTAAAAAATAATTAAAATACTCAAAATGTTTTACTCACGTAAGTTTAGTTTCGAAGAATAACATACGCTTAAAATAATTCAAAAGAGAATGCAAAAATTAAGAAATAAAAAAAAATTGGCATTGTCGGGGTTTGAACCATGTATATGTATCTTAGCTACAATCTGATTTTTTTCAAAATAGAGGCTACGGGTGCCACGAGCACATGACAGTTGACGGTCGAAAACATTAGTTGCTTCTGAATGCCTTGTAATTCTTCATCGTTGCTCAAACAAGAATTTATTATTTAATTTCCAATCTTTTTTCCACAATAAACATTTCATCCGCTGCGCCCTCTAGGTTACTTTACTGTAACATTACGAATCTGCTGACATTTGACACTGACTTTAAGGTGACTTTAAGTACGTAAGTGTGCGTGAATGCAAGAAATTGCAATATTTTGCAGTTGGATTCCGATAATAACGAAATGAGACAATGTTGAGTTGAACATGTCTCGATTTGGATGTAGTATTTTTTATAGTTTTCGGACATATCAACACATCTTATGAAACTTTGTATTTTGGGAGAAATAGTGAAAATCCACAATTCGTGCACAGTGACGCCATCTTTTGGCTGATAATCGGCATCCCATCCCTAGACATCCACCTTTATGGGATGGAAAATGGAACTCCTTGAAAGGACAAGTTTCCGTAACTGTTCTTTTGATGGAATTATTTGTAACGCTGACTTCCATTCTAGTTACAACAAGATATACTTTTAACCAAAATTATATGAAATGCGCTCCAATATTATCTTGCTTTCGTTTTTTATCCGTGAAAATAGTTTTATAGCCTAAATCACAAATAAATAAATAATTCATGAATAATTTATATTTGGGGACAATTTTATACAGATCGACCTATTCGTAGCCCCAAACCAAGCAAAGCTTGTAATATGGGTACTAGCTAGCTCTAGGTAGTACTACTAGGCGACGATATATATACGTATAGTATATTGATAAATACATGCATATATACATAGAAAACACCCATAACTCAGGAACAAATATCTGTGTTCATCACACAAATAAATGCCCTTACCGGTATTCAAACCCAGGACCATCGGCTTCATAGGCAGGGTCACTGAATGGTCACTACTCACTAGGCCAGACCGGTCGTTACAAATGCCTTACATGGCATCTCCATCCTTTAATTTTTATTCTAATTATTTAAGTAATCGTCGTATCGTGCCGATTCGTACCACCAACATGAAAGAAGAGGAAATCATCGTCATATTAAATATCTTCTTATTTTAATTAAATTTAGATTTTTTCATTCGTTCTTTATTCTGTTTAACTTCTTTTTTCTATCCGTCGCCTTTATCTCACCTAAAACGCGCAGTGGGTGCTGCGTGCGGTCTTTTTTTCTATTTTCCCGGATCGGATTTCTACCGGATCCGGTAGCTCCTAAAAAGTGCCGGATCCGGCCGGATTACCGGATCCGCCGGACCGGATTGCAATCCCTAAGTGACACGTATATCCAGCATACCTATTTGTGGAAGCACTGGTGGCCTAGCGGTGAGAGCGCGCGACTTGCAATCTGGAGGTCGCGGGTTCAAACCCCGGCTCGTACCAATGAGTTTTTCGGAACTTACGTACGAAATATCATTTGATATTTACCAGTCGCTTTTCGGTGAAGGAAAACATCGTGAGGAAACCGGACTAATCCCAATAAGGCCTAGTTTACCCTCTGGGTTGGAAGGTCAGATGGCAGTCGCTTTCGTAAAAGCTAGTGCCTACGTCAAATCATGGGATTAGTTGTCAAGCGGACCCCAGGCTCTCATGAGCCGTGGCGAAATGCCGGGATAACGCGAGGAAGAAGAGACTGACTGAAATAGCAAAACACATTCTTCAAAAAGAAAATCCATTCAGAAAATCCTTTTTGGCAATGCGTCCTCAGGTATACGCTACTGTAATACAGTACAATGTGGCGTATCGTATACTTATTATACTTAATGACAAATTTTTAAGATTTTTGAATATTTACAATACATGGCTAAAAATAGTTAAATTTGGTCGGGATATTCTCACCTAGGTACCCTGCATTTATCTGTATTTGCATACAGCATATCTTTACTAGCAAAGAGATATTTTTAGCAGCTTTTTAATAAAGTTTGTCCACACAACACGAGCCGCGTCTAACACCCACAATGTCAAGATTAATATTTATTTGAAACGAGAAAGTTCCACTTTCGCGCAGTTCATCGCCCTTAAATCTATGCACCAATAAAAAACCCTTCACACTTTTACCTTAACTGCCCTAAAGAGGGCCATAACTTTCTATTTTCTAACGAAAGTTGAAAATAAGAGTGATCCTCGAGGCCGTTTAGTCGACCTAGCTCAACAAATGCCCATTCAGGTCGCAGAGAAAGTTGAGAAAGCCTCTATTTGACCATGAGCTACTAAACTCTCCCTAGTATTTTTATCTGACAGTCACTTTTTAACCACAACCTAAAAAGAACTTTAAAACTGGGACGTTTGGTTACATTTTTGATTGTGTGCGCAAGTGGGTCAGAAACACCGTGTTCTAATTTTGAATTGTTGCATTGGTGATGATTTCTTTTTAATTTGTTGGCGGCTTTCTAAGGAGATTGGTTTGGCGTAATGATGACTTTGCATTATGATAACTTCGAACGAGGGGTAATTTTAAAAGTGGCAATTTTATTAAGTACCTGTTATAAAGCCAGTAACTCTTCATACTTTAGCAGCACTTATGCTATATTCGGGTACTTGCTTACTGCTGCTACAATAGAAAGTGCTTCAGGTTTAGTAGATACTAGCGACCCACCCCGGCATCGCACGGGTTATCAAATAATACACCTAAACCTTCCTTCAGGATCACTCTATTGATAGGTGAAAACCACATGAAAATCCGTTCAGTAGTTTTTGAATTTATCGCGAACATACAAACACACAAACAGACTTTGTTTTAAGGTGTAGTGATTAAAGTGATTAACCACCATAGACTCTTGACCAAAGCTAGGGACCTGGCCAACCTAACCTACCCACCACTTCTGTCCCCGGATGCCAATTGCATACACATGATGGATACCTATATATGTAGAGGAACTTGTGGTCGGTTGTTCTACAAGAATATAATATATATTATGTCCACGTTGCGTTATTACGTCTCTTAATTCTTAAATGCTAGAAACACAAAATTATTAGAGCGTTTGTAGTGATAGTGATTGCTTACTGTTTGCAATTGTATCAGGATAACTTTTAAAACCGGGTAATTTTGAAACTAACAAATAATTATCTACTAAAAGAAGCATCTTCTGCAATAGGTATAGCAATCAGTAAGCGAGATGCATTGATCATTGGCGTCATTGCAATAGTGTAAATGTTGCCAAAGTATTTATGAAGTGCTTCTGGTTCAGTAGATATTAATGATGGAGTCCCTTTAATTGTTTTTTGTCATATTATCGTTAGTCATAAAACTGAAACCGTTAACTTTTCAGGATTTTTCTAAGGTTCTAGGGTTCCTATTCTGTAGATAGGTTAGGTTTGTTTTATGACAATCCTGAAAAGTTACGCATTTCTGAGAAAAACCAATTATGACTAACGAAAATTCGGACAAACAATACATTTTGACTTAAAATGATTTAGGAAACAATAGAGTCCCATTAATGATTTTTAAAACTTTTTTTAACGTTTTTGAAGTTACTTCACTGCACCTTAGGTATATAAGATAGATTCTATGTTTAGCTGTACGGCTCAGGCTGATCTGACTCACACAGCTTCTGATGTCTGAATCACCTGACGCTCTCATAACCTTTCTGAACCGGAAAACCAACCAACAAACAAACCTGTGCCCCTAATACTGTTCTCTGAAAAACAAAATAGTTCGTAGGAGTAACAACTTTATCTTTACCGTACGCAAGAGCATACCATAAGGCATCTCAATGGATTTTATATGGGAGTATTGACTTTGCGAGTTTACCGCGTGACAAGATAAGTTTGCAGTATGGAACCGTCGAGATCGTTTCTCTGCTTTCTATGTCCGCTTTCACTTCCGAGCTCAAAACGACCACGAACTATTCGCGAACACAAAAGAAAAACGACGTAAGTGCGTATGAAGACGCATACATTGATTGCCTTTTACTTTCAAGCTGTTATCGGTGAGTCAGAGTTGTTTACAAACTTGCCGCTAAACAATGTCATGTGCCGTGCTCGCTTTCTTTCGCTAATGCGTGTCATTGAACTCTGATAAAAATAGGCGGATATAAATAAACTAATGGTTTTGTTTATTAAAATAGATGTAGATTTAATTGTCTACGGTTTTACGAAAGCTGGCAAGTTTCGTGAGAATCGGATATCCGGCTATGCTGCCTGCGCCGGCAGTAGCTGTTTTGCCCTAAGGCACAGTAGGCCCGGGCCTAGTAGGGTGGCCAGATATGAGGCGACAGTCTACCTATATGGTGGGTGCTGAACTGCTGAGAGGCGGCTAGTGTTTACTACAGGGCCTGGGGCCTAAGGCGGCCAATACCGCAAATCCGCCACTGTGCGCTTGGTCGGATGTAATTCGTATTAACGTAAACAATTAAATAGCGAAAAGTGTACCCAAAGCTGGAAACTGCAATGAGTATTTTTTTTAAATCAGGCTTTGGCACCTAGAACGGCCACTCCACTCGCTCTACCCTAGCAGGCGTGTCTCACTCCGAGATTTCGTCGCTTTGCGACAGGTAGCTAAAAGTACATCCGTTCGGTCCCAATTTTGGGGTTTGCCATAAGCCGCGCGTGGCGCTGTCGCCACCTAGCGGCCATATCTGTGTTGATCCCCTTGCCCTTAAAGTAAACATAGGTATGCCGACCATTTTACGACCTTCTGACAAAACTAGTACCTAGTCCCACCCCATAACCAATTTCTTTTCCCAACCTACATACCTACTAACATATATAAGTACATCCTAATTATAAGAAAATTTGTGAAGTCATATTCAAGGAAAATTCTTTAGAAATTACTTACATTTTAGGAAGTACCTCAACCTACCTACGTCATTCTCCCTTTCATGCTAAAAACTTTATAAATAAAATTATGTGATTCATGCTTTTAATTTGTTATTCATTCGTAATTTTCCTAATTTAACTCGTCATCGAAATTCAACTCAATTTGTATGCAATAGAACCATGTTTTAATTTTAATAATACATACACGAGTGTCAGATCAAATCATTAGATTCAGGCATGATCTTTCGCAGACGGGTTTTTATGAAATACCAATTTTGCATTTTCACGTTTTGCTTTACTTTAAATTCATATTTATCCTTATTTATTTATTTTTTTTTTTTTATTATGAATGGGCTTACTCATGGCCACAGACTAGAAGAGGCGTAGACGTGGCCTACGCATGGACATATATATTACTTCGTAAGGACGCGGCTAACGAGCACTAAAAAGGGGGCCGCTACATGGGTGTGATATTTGCATTTATCACACCCCGGCGCTCAGTCGTGTGGCGAATTGCGCAGTAGAAAGTTGTCACGCAGCATAACACAAAAATGCCTTATTGCGTTGTAAAAGGGTGCAAAAACCATTATAGGAAGTATAAGAAAAAAAATGGGACCTCATATCATCGGTAAGTAATTTCCAATTAGGTTTATTTATTGCTTAAAACCAATTTTAAACGATAATTTTATTTCATTCTCACGCGCAACTGATGTTCGCTCGTACGTCATAGCGCTAATGCATTAACCTTGTAAGGACGTCATTTCTCTTTGGAAGTTATTATGAAGTAGAAATGCATAATGCGTGATTTGTATAGGTAAATTTACTTAAATATGATTAGTTGATTACCTACCGGATATAATTACCGAAATTAAAGTACCTATTGTCTGACTTACAGAGTTTGTTCCCGTTTCTTTTACATAATTATTAAAAACATTCAAAATAACAAGATCAAGTATTTGTTATTGTTTTATTCGTTGACTTAGGTACCTAGTATATTAATTCTTGTCAGGTATAAGTTTTTAATTAACTGTAGGTAAAACTCAAAAAAATTTAACAGGTGAGCGCTAGGAACAAAGCGCGCATTTTCAAACACCGATTAATTCACATCGCTGTATTTATTACTTTCCATTACCTACTTATATTTTTGCATCATGTTTGTGGACAGGTGGCACGCTCTCGTTTCGGAGGCCAAGATTCTCTTTGGATCACTGAGCCAAAATAGTTAGTTAGTTTGTATTGCTGTATAGATTCCTTCTTTTTTACTCTACCTGTTTTGCAAACAAGAAACTGACAGAAATAGTTGTTCGCCGCATTTTACCCGCGAAAGCTCGGGAGGTACTTATCGAACTGTACTGCTGTAGCTAGTAGCTCGGCCAACTTGTCGACCTTGACAGAGCCGGCTTAAGGCTCCTCTTCACGTTGGGCCAACGCCAACGCCAACGAGGGACGCAGCCATGCGGTAGAATGAGATAGCAATATCACTTGCTCCTTCTAACGCATAAATGCGTCTCTCGTTGGCGTTGGCGTTGGCCCAACGTGAAGAGGAGCCTTTACACAGGGCGGCACACCGCACGGCGCGAATGTTTAAAATATTGCATTGCCGCCTGAGACGATAATGACATCACGAAATAACGTAGAAGAACGGAAACTTAGAAGGATAAGTTCGCCCATTTTAATACAATAAATATCGTTTTGATTAACCATAAACTTATTCGACGCTCCTCTGATATAAACCGTGAATAAACTTAACAAGCCTTGTACGCCCGTACAAAGTTATCGCGAGAGTCGAGCTCACGTAGTTGTACGCAGTGTGTAACAGATGGCGCTTTTTTGCTGACATGAAGCTCGCAACAGGCAATTCGTATGCATGCGCTCATCCATAGTTTATATCTATGGGCCTACGATGGAGCGAGCTCGCCCAGAAGGCCTTATTTTGTGGTAAAAGTATTCGGGGTGCAGCGTGAGCGTAACGTCGTGAACAAATCTTGCCGTGGGCAAAGTCGCATCTGTTAGGCCCTTTTCTTTCAATGTGTATTCCCAAGAAAATAAAGGGGTTGGCTTCCGCGAGGCCCCTTTAACTGTGAAGCTGTGGGCGAGGCACTTTGCCCACGCCTATACTCTGTATCTTCAGGTATTTATATTACTTTTGTAAACAAACAAGTTGTACATTTTCGGGTAGTTATAACATTTATTGGTTAACGAACCAAATAGGTACAAAACCACCTCAATCTGTCACTGAACGACCTGACTTTAACCTACATTATTTGATCGTGTAATGTTTTCATCTACCCTCAACTGACTTAAGTAGCCATTTGAGGGTAGATTTTGGTTACTTACTTTTATTTAAAACTACGCCACTGCCAGGGTGGCAGAAATTTGGCGTGGTTGCTGCCTGTACCTGTCTGCAGTTACCTATCTACAATAGCCATCATAAGATATAATTATGTATAATCTCGATGACTGGTATTTAAAAACTTTCAGGTTCAACTTAACGATGCCGGTCATTGGCCTGCGAATTAGCCGACTTGGAAAGTGAAGGTTAGATTAATGACAGCAATTGATCGTTAAGGTGAAGGCCCACCCGCGTTTCATTAAGCCAATTGGGCACAATTAAGTTGAGAGACAGGCTTGCACTTTTGTGCATTTCTTGCAGTTAACCCCTGAAGGATGCAGTTGACTCGTGAAAAAAGGACCATGGCAGAGGCAACTGAATAATAAAGACAATTTATTGCAGCTGTGAAACTGCGTGCCGCGTGCGTCATCATTGTTATAAATTGAACCACGTACTGACAATGGCGGATTTGCAGTCTTTGCCGCCCTATTCCCCAGGCCCTGTAGCCGCCCCTTTCAAGGCACCCATAATATTGACTACATTTTGAGTTATTTCTTGTTACCATCAGTGAATTTTTTGCCACCATTTGCCGCCCTTGCCGCCCTAGGCCCGGGCCTACTGTGTCTTAGGGCAAATCCGCCACTGCGTACCGATAAAGAGGGCTCAAACCATAGATATAAACTATGGATGAGCGCATGCATACGAATTGCCTGTTGCGAGCTTCATGTCAGCAAAAAAGCGCCATCTGTTACACACTGCGTACAACTACGTGAGCTCGACTCTCGCGATAACTTTGTACGGGCGTACAAGGCTTGTTAAGTTTATTCACGGTTTATATCAGAGGAGCGTCGAATAAGTTTATGGTTAATCAAAACGATATTTATTGTATTAAAATGGGCGAACTTATCCTTCTAAGTTTCCGTTCTTCTACGTTATTTCGTGATGTCATTATCGTCTCAGGCGGCAATGCAATATTTTAAACATTCGCGCCGTGCGGTGTGCCGCCCTGTGTAAAGGCTCCTCTTCACGTTGGGCCAACGCCAACGCCAACGAGAGACGCATTTATGCGTTAGAAGGAGCAAGTGATATTGCTATCTCATTCTACCGCATGGCTGCGTCCCTCGTTGGCGTTGGCGTTGGCCCAACGTGAAGAGGAGCCTTAAGCCGGCTCTGTCAAGGTCGACAAGTTGGCCGAGCTACTAGCTACAGCAGTACAGTTCGATAAGTACCTCCCGAGCTTTCGCGGGTAAAATGCGGCGAACAACTATTTCTGTCAGTTTCTTGTTTGCAAAACAGGTAGAGTAAAAAAGAAGGAATCTATACAGCAATACAAACTAACTAACTATTTTGGCTCAGTGATCCAAAGAGAATCTTGGCCTCCGAAACGAGAGCGTGCCACCTGTCCACAAACATGATGCAAAAATATAAGTAGGTAATGGAAAGTAATAAATACAGCGATGTGAATTAATCGGTGTTTGAAAATGCGCGCTTTGTTCCTAGCGCTCACCTGTTAAATTTTTTTGAGTTTTACCTACAGTTAATTAAAAACTTATACCTGACAAGAATTAATATACTAGGTACCTAAGTCAACGAATAAAACAATAACAAATACTTGATCTTGTTATTTTGAATGTTTTTAATAATTATGTAAAAGAAACGGGAACAAACTCTGTAAGTCAGACAATAGGTACTTTAATTTCGGTAATTATATCCGGTAGGTAATCAACTAATCATATTTAAGTAAATTTACCTATACAAATCACGCATTATGCATTTCTACTTCATAATAACTTCCAAAGAGAAATGACGTCCTTACAAGGTTAATGCATTAGCGCTATGACGTACGAGCGAACATCAGTTGCGCGTGAGAATGAAATAAAATTATCGTTTAAAATTGGTTTTAAACAATAAATAAACCTAATTGGAAATTACTTACCGATGATATATGAGGTCCCATTTTTTTTCTTATACTTCCTATAATGGTTTTTGCACCCTTTTACAACGCAATAAGGCATTTTTGTGTTATGCTGCGTGACAACTTTCTACTGCGCAATTCGCCACACGACTGAGCGCCGGGGTGTGATAAATGCAAATATCACACCCATGTAGCGGCCCCCTTTTTAGTGCTCGTTAGCCGCGTCCTTACGAAGTAATATATATGTCCATGGCTCAAACTTGGCTCAGACATAATATAACTATCCCATTACGCGCATGATTTTATATTTTTGTATGTTTTTAATTGTTACTATTTTGACAATGTATCTGTTTTTCTAGCGTGTAAGTGATTTGGTCTGTAACTGTAAGCTTACATTGTGTTCAATAAATAAATAAATAAATAAACTATATATTATTTATGTAAAAGCGCATCAACGCCATTATTAATCGTAGGTATTTATATACTCAGTTATATAAATAGGTATATCCCTGGAAGCCTGGAAGCTGATCATGAGTCTAATATTGAACTGGATTGGCATGAGTGGTGGGAATAACTGACAGAACGGGATAGTCTTATGTATCTTTCAGTAGGTGTAGCAGCGAAAGCGCTATTATTGTTTGTCCTTGTCACAGTCTCACCTCACATATTTTTAGTTCCCCACCGCAAAATTTAGTATGGATTAAAACCAAATTAATAAAAATTCAATGAAGAATACAAAGAAAATTTGGTATTACAGCGACATCTAGTGAAATCTAGCTGTACTACATCGACAGTATGGTCAACATGCTATTGTTAGTTTTGGTAAATAGACTACAGAGGGCACTGTATTCTTTCCCGTGTTGCCTGCTTGATCGACAAGAGCTGACAACACTTGACATTTGACGTCAACAAGAATGTTACCACAACAATAAAATATTTTCTACCATTGCTTGATATTTTTTAGGTAAAGTGGATTTTATTCCATGTGATGTTTTTTTAATGTTTTTACTACATTCAATAGGGAATATTAGGCAAAGCTCTGCGTAGGTGGCACCTTTGTACATACAGTAAACAAACCACATTGACATATGGCCTGCCGCGAAACAAAAAAATCGAAATGTCGTTATCTATTCTCTCTATCACTCTTGCATATTATTTATCAGTAGAAAAAGGTGAAAATTCAAATTTTCTATGGGAAGTGAAATCTTCGTACCTACCAAATTTTTTTAATTTGCCGTCTTTATCTACTGACAAAGTGAGTGTGCCAGAGTATATTAATTCGGTGACGGTCAGTGGCCTATTTTATAAAGCTACAAGTTACAATTTACAAGCGGAAGTCTCTTTCTAACCCTATGTGTTAGAACGAGACTTCCGCTTGTAAATTGTAACTTGTAGCTTTATAAAATAGGCCACAGGCCACAGGTTTTGGTCGGGGTGGCCTTGGGAGATTTTTACATAGTATTCTGGCAACATCAGTATGCGGCTGCCAGTGCCATCCGTCAGTTCATGAGTTTGACATATTCTAGTGAGTTAGCTGATTTCGCTGGATTAGACTAGAAAAATGCAACAAATAAATTTCCAGCTAACACAATACGTATTAGCGGCCCTATTTATTAGTCCTATCCTAGCAGAATGGAATACCCGGGACTACGTGCGGCGGGAGCACTCCCTCACAAAACCGTACCAGGGTGAGTGACCTGTGACTCTATTGACTTTGCTCTTGTGAATATAATTAAATAAATGCGTAAATATACGTTTATTGGTTAATTTCAGGAAGTGGGATGTCGGTGCCTTACTGGGACTTCTTAGGTAGCACAATAGTGACAACGAATTACGTTCGTTTAACCCCCGATTTGCAGTCTAAGTCCGGGGCTATTTGGAACACTCAGGTAACGCTTTTGTATTATCGCGAACGTAAATATGCATACCACGATAAGCGGGAACAAGGGCGTCGTAATACATTATGTTTAGTAATAAATACGGGCATAAACATGCGATTTTGTATGGACATTATAGTATGCGTATAAGGGTGATTTTGGCTTGAAATGCCGCTGGCTTATCATTGAAATAAACACGTACAATTATACAAGTAATGATTTATGTCTTCCAAGTACTCGTATCTGTTATGCAAAATTATATTTTAGGATGGCATGGCAGCATAGATTTTTGTAACATTGTAGTTGGCAGCGTTCAAATTGTTTGGCTTGTATGAAATGTATTGGCTGAATGGCTAATTCGACAAAAATGACAACATACAAAGTAATAAAATCTACACTCAATTTTATTATTTTATACAGTCACTGTCAGATGTATCGGAGCGGCCAATAGGTTCACAAATATCTGAACAAAGTGCATGTATAGATATTTTTTAGCACCTTGGCCGCTCTGATAATACTGATGGTGACTGTACAAATCTAATAGAGCCATCAATGAGTTAGATTACAATATCAAAATAGAATATTGTAACAAAATTTCACTCTCAATAATTTTCATTTTCATAATATTTATTCTGTGGCTATCAGAAAAACACTAGGTATCATCATTGTTTATTACAAAAGTACAACCATTGAAGGTTAAAGCCGAGATAGCATCAGGTTTTGTTTTGTAAATACATATTGTAATACCAACAATCATACACTTATTTCCACAATGGCAACATAATTATCCTGCTGAGACAGACTATAGGAAATAATGTTTAATTATTCCTCCCTGTGGTAATATCCTGCAGCGAGAATGTCAATTTGAAATTTAATTCCTGTGGAGGACAAGAGTCAACAGTTTTCTTTTATTGAAGGCTGGCCAGTTAGTGAAACCTTATACTAAAATGAATTCTGTTTATAGGTGAATAGAATTCATTTTTAGTTTAAGGTGGCCAATTACTAACAGTGGCCAGGTACTGGCGAATAACCCTATAATGGATTTTGGGCAAGATTCATGCAAAGTGTTATCAGTAATAACAGTGAGAAGCATAAACACATTGTTTGCTTTATATTACACAAGTGGATCGCATATTTGTATAGTTGTTTTTGTAAATAATAAAATTAATAAACATCGCTATAGGCTGACTACTCTGAATAATAAGAATACTCTCTGACTGTCTTGTCTTGATAAGATAAGATAAGAATAGCCTTTATTGACCAAAATAGAATTATTACATATTGCATTTAAATAAATTCACATTTCATTTATCATTATATTAGTTTTAATATCTTTCCTATCAAATTTTCAATAAATATATTTTAATGTCATTGTTTTTAGTATTTTAGTCTGCCTTCTTGGCATAGGCCTCCTCCAGTTCTCTCCACGTCTCTCTATCCTGTGCCGTCCTAATCCAGTTTACTGTCTTGTCTTACGATATATAAACATGACTAGCACCTTGTACAAACGGAAACACTCATCTTATGTACTGTAAAGGGAACGGCCTAGATGGGAGCATATCACTTCTTCTTGTATATATTTTCTCAGCTAATTTACAATTAAATATCTACACTCGATGGCTGCCTCTAAACGAATGCCAATTTCGCACCGCGTTCTATTTGACAGCGGACTGATATTCTAAATTTAAATATCGTGACTAGCCAGTCACAGATTAAAAACGGCTGTAAAGGTTGTAAACCTTTACGAGTACAGTACACAGTTAACAATCAATAAATACTTTACACTCTGTACATCGGTGGACCTTATTACAAAAGGCATAAGGTCTGCCGATGTACAGTTAACAGTGTGGGCGATGGTATGTGCAGGCTGCAAATCTATTAGCTAAGCTTATATATGTATGGGGGCTAAGCTTATAGTTATCCTGCCTGTACCAATGAAAAAAGACCCGTGTCTCAGTGCAAAGCAGTATTACCTACTGTTATTTTTGCTCTATTATAACGCAAATTTACTAAGATATCTGGCTACTACGTATTTTGTTTTTAGGGATCCGTACCCAAAGGGTAAAAACGGGACCCTATTACAGACTCCACTGTCCGTCTGTCTGTCTGTTTGTCACCAGGCTGTATCTCATGAACCGTGATAGCTAGGCAGATGAAATTTTCACAGATGATGTATTCCTGTTGCCGCTATAACAACAAATATACGTACTAAAAACAGATACAGATACAAATACTGTAAAATAAATACTCCCATACAACTAACGCATTTTTTTTGCCGTTTTGTTTTATAAGTACCCCATATTGCACCTAATATACATAATAATTATGTAATGAAAACATCGGCCCTATTACCTCGTTACCTCTATAAAACCTTAAATCACCTTTACACACTAATTACTTAGCTTTTAACCTTGATCTAGCTCTAATTTTCTCCTGACTCAAGGTTTACCTTATCAACGCTAAACTAACATTTAAAGCAAAATAAACCCTAGTTACTAATGGTAAAGTTGGTTATCCCTTGACACGGTTTCATTAATCAGAGCAATCAATTAACTTTAGTTTTCAGTTAATTTTGTTAAAAGTAATGAAGGTGCTTAGGCAATGAAGTAACTTTTGTCAAAGGCATAACATTAAAGACGAAATCGTATATTTAATTAAGGTTTTATTCATTTACATTATACAATAAACAACTAAGGATTTTTATATTGCAGTAACATCATCAACACCGGGTTCGAATCCTGCTAAGGGCATTTATTTGTGTGTTCATCAGTTCATCACAAATATTTGTTCCTGAGTTATGGATGTTTTCTATGTATATAAGTAATTATATACGTGTATATTATATATATCGTCGTCTAGTACCCACAACACAAGCATTGAGCTTACTGTGAGACCAGGCCCCAATTGTCATAAACTTAGCAAGAGAAATATCTGTTTTTTTCGATATAATAAAGTTTTTTTTAATAATACAATGATGGTAGCAAACAGGAATACGGCACGCCCGATGGTAAGTGGTAATCGTAGCCCATGGATGCCTGTGACGTCAGCAACAGCGATTTTACAATTGTCGCACCTGTCACGTTGGTGAAACAGGGGCCAGGTTGATCTGTGTAAAATTGTCCTATAATATTTATTTATTTATTATTTATCATGTGTATAAATATAAATATAAACTAACAGTGACAGTGTTGGTATAATCAAAGTAATTTCAATATATTTTTCCAGCCATGCTACACTCGCAATTGGGAGCTCCAAGTGCAATTCAAAGTCCACGGACGTGGCAAAGACCTTTTCGGAGACGGCTTGGCTCTGTGGTACGTCAAGGACCGAATGATGTACGGACCCGTGTTCGGTAGCAAGGACTATTATACCGGTCTGGCTATTATACTGGACACGTATAGCAACCACAATGGAGCGCACAACGTAAGTTTAAATAACCTCCACTGGCAGGTAGGTGTTACCTACGGGCAGGCGTGGTTCACTCCGCGATTTCGTCGCGTCGCTACAAGTACATGCGGCTCACACCAATTTTGGTGTCTAGCAGTAGATGTTGCCGCGCTCCGCTACGGAACGGAGGCCTACTCGCGCCACCTTGAGATCACATCTGTTGTAATAGACGCGTTTTGTTAGAGAGTGATACTTCTGTACCTAGTACTATTATTTATTTTGTGCTACGGGTGTGTTTTTATGTTTAATTTAAATCGCTCGAAAATAAATCCCATAGGAAACGGAGAACGAAAATGACGCAACACTATTCCCACACTACGGGGTCTTACTAGTAGATCGATTCCTTAAATTTCCCCCTAGACTGGCAACTTCTCAATTTGCTTATTGTTAATCTGGTTTACATACATACATATAATCTTTCGCTTCCTTCACTTTCATAACATTCCTCATACACGCTCGCCGGTTTAAGGTACTCTTGACCTGGCCTTTCTTCAGGATTTCCCCAATCTGATCACAGAAAGTCCGCCGGAGTCTACCCCTTCCAACTCCAACTTCCACTTAATCTGGTTTATTGGAACTGAATTACGTTCACGATGCAACACTCGCATTTTTCCTAGTCACCATTTCTTTTTAACCTTTTAACCGCCGTAGACAGACATAAGACAAACAAAATCGGGCTCATCTCGCCGCGGTCTGATAATAATAAATAAGACAAAACGTCATGTAATTTCGTACCACCAGACACGAGCACGCTCGATGAAAAATTCTATGGCGGTTAAAAGGTTCACTAGACTTACATCGACCGGGATATGAACCGTGATTACCTTCGAGCAACACGGAAGGGAGGCGGCATTCGCACTATTTCCCCTCTGCCGAGGTACAAGATTAGCGCGTCAAAATAATCTAGCGCGGGTAATAAAACTAGTTGCACTTGGATTTTTCACTAGACCGAGTCCAGACGCACGCGTGAACACTGCTGCACAAAAATGCCTGTTTGCTCGGTTTTTTGTTATAAAAAGAGGTCGGGGACATCAAATTTACAAAAAGAAAGTGTTACATTTTACATTTTTTTACATATCATACGTTAAATTACATTTAAATACAATTATTATATTTTAGTCTCAAGTAATTGTTGGATTTATCGATTTTGCTCGCTCAGTACAAATTGCGGATCGGTCGAGCGACAAATCCGACTTCTCATCTCTCAGAATACAATGACATACTTCAACGAAAATGTGTTAGTGTGCGTGTTGTGACACTAGTCACTCGTCCGTACATAAAAAGAGATCGAGGTTTGCAAGATTTGTCTTTGACGTGTGTCATTTTCTATGTATTTGTGTCGTCATTACAGATTGGATTTTGTACGTAAGTGTGTGAGAAATGCGACTGTGTGCACCTTTCCCCCCGCGAAAAATGGCAGAAAGATTTGTACGGCGAGATATCGCTTGGACCCCTCCCTTCCGACGTGTCGGAAGCCGGTGTTGCTCGAAGGTGATTACCTTTTTTATTGTTTTCGAGCTCCCGATATTACCACGTTCAAGCCTTGACAACTTTGACAGCCACCCGCTTAGTTACTCGTAAACAAGATGCATGTAACTGCTTCGAAATATCGTGAGTTCGAAAACAATACAAAAGGTAATCACGGTTCATATCTCGGTCAATATAAGTCTAGTGAAACTAACCGTGAATCATTCAAAACGGTTAAAAGGTTAATTAGAACTGTGGGAAGAGTTTAAAGGTTAATTAGACTTAAAATGTGTTTTTTAGCACCAACACCCCTACATCTCGGCGACGGTGAACAACGGCAGTTTGCACTACGACCACGATAGAGACGGAACGCATACGCAACTAGCCGGCTGCGAGGCGAAATTCCGGAACTATAACCACGACACGCATCTCAGCATTGTTTACAAGGATGACACACTTATCGGTATGTTTTTTATTTGGCTAGATCGCTATACAACAAGATTTTTGATTTACAAAAAGATTTAAACAAACTTTTATCGCCGATTGTATGTTAATTTTTAGGGCTCCATACCCAAAGGGTAAAAACGGGACCCTACTACTAAGACTCCACTGTATGTCTGTCACCAGGCTGTATCTCATTAACCGTGGCTGTATCTGATGCCGCTATAACAACAAATACTAAAAAGTACGGAATCCTTGATGGGCGGGTCCGGCTCGCACTTGTCTGGTTTTATTTTTACAACAGTAATTACTGTTCGTCAAGATGATTCGAACGAATCAAAGTCAATGATGTAGTGTTGTTTTATCACTTTGGTAAAAATGCTCTACAGGTCGTATTTTTCATCCGACGCTCTTGACTTTGCACATACGTGATTTTTATTCAAAATGGTGTAATTAGTGGAGCTACAGGGATTAACGAGGTCATAAAGCCACTAGTATAGTCTATAACTAGCGACCCGCCCTGGCTTCGCACGGGTTAACAAATTGTACACCTAAACCTTCAAGAACCACTCTATTGATAGGTGGAACCCACATTAAAATCCGTTCAGTAGTGATTTTATCGCGAAAAAACATACAAACACACAAACAGAAAGACGCGGCGGTGGACTTTGTTTTTTAAGGTGTAGTGATATAATCTATTTACCACTTTACAAAAACCGAACTACAACTAGTTAGCCAACTAGTTGTAGTTCTAACTACTAACACCCAAAGTACAGGCTCACTCAACAGGTAGCTAGTACATCCGTCCCACACCAATTTTGGTGGCTAGCCATAAGCCGCGCGTGGCGCTGTCGCCACCTAGCGGTCATATCTATCCTAATCGTAACAGACGCGTTTTGTTAGAGAGTGAATCTTCTGTACCTAGTACTATTATTTATTCTGTGCTACAATATCAAAACTTTTTATTCCAGTATCAACCGACTTGGAAGGCAAGAACGCTTGGAAGGAATGCCTCAGGGTGGAAAACGTGCTTCTACCCACCGGGTACTACTTCGGTGCTTCGGCGACGACGGGGGATCTGAGCGATAACCACGACATCATCGCTATCAAGATGTACGAGTTGGATCTGTTGGATTCTGTGAGTACCCACAAATATCGACACTTTTTTTTTATATATATTATAGGACATGATTACACAAATTGACTAACCCCACGCTAAGCTCAAGAAGGCTTGTGTTGTGGGTACCCAGACAACGATATATATAATATATAAATATAAATACTTAAATACATAGAAAACAACCATGACTCAGGAACAAATATCTGTATCATCATACAAATAAATGCCCTTACCAGGATTCGAACCCGGGACCATCGGCTTCATAGGCAGGGTAACTTTTATGTTTACAATATTTACAACTATACATATAATACTGAGCAAACCGGTAAAGTATAAACTGTGGCAGCGCCATTTAAGAGATAGTCTGGCTAATGAAAGTTGAACCTGAAAAAGCGCGTCAATTTAAAAAATCTAAGAGCCGCCTGCTATTTCTTGAAATTGCCGCGATTTTTTTAGGTTCAACTTTCACTAGCCAGACTCTAGCATTGGGTCGTATACTTTGCCTACTTGAATATACATTTGACGCTTGACAATTCAGGTGACCGCAAAACAGATGGCGCAGTATAGCGTCATCTGTTTAGTATGTCAAACTAAGGGCCACTTTTTTTTCTTAGACTTTACCTCTGTATTACAATCAATTCTCTATGGCCTTACATAGCGACCGTGACAGGACTATTATTTGGCCGACGTCATGCATTACCCGTATGACGCGTAAAACGACTCAAAAAACTGAATTAAGGGAGGAACAATTGACGATTTTGGACCCCCCCCCCCCTAAAATCCCCGTTTCCTCCTACGTCGTGCTACTGCCATCCGATGTCCAGACTGCCCCCTGATTTAAAATGACGTAATTTATGAATAGCCCCTAACACCATTTTTTAATTCATAGCAAAACAAAGACGAGGACCGCTCGCACATAATCCCATCAGCGCGGACCTTCGAGGCGCCCCGCGAACACATAGACGACCCGAAGCCCGCCATGTCCGGCGTCAAGACCTTCCTCTGGATGATGTGCATAGCCATCATTGTCATCGTGTGCGTTGTTCTTGGTATCATGTGGTACCAGAAGCGGCAGGAACATTCTAGAAAACGGCTGTATTAATGTGACCGTATCACCGTGAAATCCGTACATCCCGTCAGCCTAAACCTTCGAGGCGCCCCACAACCCGCCATGTCCGGCGTCAAGACCTGTGGATGATGTGCATAGCCATCATTGTCATCGTGTGCGTTGTTTTTGGTATCATGTGGTACCAGAAGCGACAGGAACATTCTAGAAAACGGCTGTATTAATATTGTATATCCCATCAGCCCAAACCTTCGAGGCGCCCCACAACCCGCCATGTCCGGCGTCAAAACCTGTGGATGACGTGCATAGCCTTCATTGTCATCGTTTGCGTTGTCCTTGGTATCATGTGTTACCACAGAATAAAATAAATAATAGTATTAATAAATTACATCAGATATGACCGCTAGGTGGCGCAAGCGCGAGCAGGCGTCCGTTCCGCAACGGTACGCGGCAACTACTACTGCTAGACACCAAAATTGGTGTGGGCCGCATGTACTTGTAGCGACGCGACGAAATCGCGGAGTGAGCTACGCCTGGTACCAGAAGCGACAGGAGCACTCGAGAAAACGGCTGTATTGTCCTGTTATAAGATCATAAACCTTATTGTGAAGACTTAAGGTCTAGTTAAGAATGTTAGAACAGCAGTAGTGAATCCTAGAGTGAAACGGCAAGCTCGATGTAGATGGCGCTGCAGTGATGTTTTAACTGACAGGTGAGATATTTCAACATCCTTTTTCGAATGAAAATACATACAAGCCTTTTTTTTGTTTACTGATTTAGAAACTTGAAATATGTGCTTGATTATATTTTTTTATTGCTGCATTAAATTTCACGAATATAACATTTATTTAAATCTATAGACAACAGATAACGGGAAATATATGTCAGTTGGAATCACTTCTCTAAAGCGCCCTCTGTATTTTCTGTTTTTAACCCCATTGAGAAATTAGGGTACATCGCCAATTATTAGCCAGTTTTCAATTACTGGCCACCTATACTAAAATGAATTCTGTGTATAGGTGAATAGAACTCATTTTTGTAAGAGGCGGCCAGTTATTGAACGAGTGGGTTGTGGATAAATTTCAGTTACTGGCCATTTTCCTTATACTGAAAATGAGTTTTATTTATCTGTAAATAGAATTCATTTTTGGAATAGGTGGCCAGTAATTGAAAACTGACTAATAATTGGATTTTCGTACCTTATATACTAAAATGAACTTTGTTCACCTATAAATAGAAATCAAATTAAGTGGCCAGTAATTGGGGGGTGGCTAGTAATTGGCGATGTACCCTACTTTGGCAATATTTTTTTTATTCTTTGACTTGTTTAAAATGTAAATTGCTTGCAAAAGTTATTTCTCGGCGTATTTATATGTACAATGTCCTGTTTGTAGTAAACTAGTGATGGGCATAATATTTTGTAAAGATCAATTTAGAAAACAATAATTGTATCATTGAATGTGTTAAAATCCATACGAGTTTTTGGTTTAATTTAACGTAGCTCATTTGTTTCATAATAATCGCCAACGAAGAACTAATTGCGAAGTTATATTTTCCTAATTGATTTTTATGAAGTATAGTTTGAGATGAGGGAGTGAATCTTATAAAGATAAAATTTTTGTGTAATTTTTATTTTAGTTACTGTACAACAGACACAAGATTAATTATTTAGCACTTCCCTAGAATTATCTACTTTACGTTACTTCGTAACCTGTGTGAAATAGGGTCGAAAGTATTAATTTATGACCCACTTCGTACCTTGTCACAGTGACAATCAATATGAAAGTCGCTAGGGACCTCATACTATGGTCACTGTGACAAGGTACAAAATGGGTCATAAATTTAAACTTTCGACTGTACAAGGATGAATTAAAAGTTCAAATATGAATTTAAGTTGAATATTAACTTTACGCATTATTGACAATAGGCGTAGCGTTTAACCCTTCGACTGCCGAGAGACGACATATGGCGCGCGCGACTACAGCTTAATATCAACCTTCGTGCATTTCGACAAGCTATGCGAAGACGCGGCGCGCACGGAGGCACAGAGTAAGTAATAGTATTATCATACAGAACGGCCACGCCCCGCCCCGCCCCGACTCGCATTACCTCGCCCCGCGACATGAATCTGGCGGACTTCTGACGTCCTCTCAGTAAAGCGACTTACCCACACACCACACATACACAATGACGCGTGTACAGATGTGCCGCGCACACATATAAACGCAAATGATTTTTGATGTATGGCGTGTCCGCCCTGTGACGAAGGGCATAGCGTTATTGGCGTAAGGGTTAAAGAGGTATTGTACATCACTATTGTAGTACGTGCACTTTTCAAAACATCTTCGTGGTATGTGTCCTTTAAAATCAATGTATTGAGAGAATGGTAAGTCTTTTAAGACCGCCCATTTTATATAACATACAAGAATAAACTTTATTCAAATGTATTAAGGTTGTCGGCTACGCCCGTCTGGCGATCAAAGGGTGAAATTGTAATGTAATTACATACTTTTGCTGTAGAATCTGTAGAACGCTTTTTGTTGCTAATAATTTGTAATTAAAGTAAACGTACTGGTGCTCGACGCGGTCCCAGTACATGTCATCTTGAAACTTAAGTAATTGTCAATAGAGGTGACGGCAAGGCGTCATCTATTGGTCATTAGCATGTCGAGCACTAGTACGTTAACCTTATGAGCTTCTTAACCAATGAATTAGCCTTGGTTACTTGGCTCTAAAAATTGGCTGATGCTAATTAAAACAATTATTATAAATGATCTGGAAAACATTCCTTTTGTATCTTGATTTTATTTTCTTCGGAACTACAAACAAACCGTGTTCGGGCTTTGACAAATATATAAGATACATAAAAACAAATATATAGTGCCTTTGCAAAAATTTTATATAATACATAACGGATTATAATAATTTACAATGCTGTACAGTTTACATTTAATGAGTATTATTGGTCAAAATTATACAAAAACGAGTTTGCGTAATAACGAGTACATTACTTTTAATATGGCACAGGGATGAATTATTTTCTCATAAGAGTCATAAGCAATAATTACATATCTCATTATAAACCTTTTGCCGCCTCTGTCACATTATATAATATATATGTTACCTATAGAGTCGGGCCAATATAACTCTGCATGGCATTTGCAACGAAAAAGTGTGGCAATGTCATCATTAATGTCAAATTTCTATGAAAATATGACGTTTATTATGACATTCCCTTTCTCTTCAAATCGGTGCCAAGTTAGCTAGAATCTACCCACATTAAATTTATCATAATAGCAAACAGAATAGTGTATACACGGTGTAACATGAGGAAACCGAATAATTTTAACCACGCATTTCTGAGGTCAAAAGAAGGCAAAAATTTAATATGACTTTAGGTCAATTTCGCAAAAAAAAAATTTTTTGTTATGTTTTTTTCAATTTTTTTAATGTATTTGTACAGTCGACGTCAAAGAGAAATTTACAGCCAAAGTAACAAAAAAATGTTTACACGACCTAAATGCTGTGACAATAAAGTCGTGTAAATAATTTTTTGTAACGTTAGTCGTAAAGATCTCTTTGACGTCGACTGTACATAAAAAATAAATGTTATTGGTAAACTTGTTACTTAAAATTGATTTTTACTATTTTTTTTTGTAAAACCTTTTTTTGCAAAGTGTTACTTGTCACTTTTTGACATCTATCAATAAGGATATTTAGACTACGTCCCATAGCAGCAACATTACCATCAAAAAGGCCTTTTACACTATGTAACAACAAAAACTTGTTTATTTTTAAATTATTATTATCTCTGAAACTAGGCGAATTTCAAAAAAGTTTATAGGACATTTTTGTCTCTAAATATGATCAGGAATACGCTGTTAAAATTATTCGGTTTCCTCGTGTTACACCGTGTAGAGAGTTATTACTGTCATGGAAAATTATGTAGTCACAGTACATTTACTGCCATCTGTCGACAGAAGATTAAAACTGTTAGAACTCCATTTGACTTTGATCCTAATTCACAAATATGTGTTAATTAGTTATATATTGAAATTAACGCCATCAAAGTTTATGGCGCTATCGCTCGCAAAAGATTGCACCATACCTTTTGCCTACGTCGAGTAGATGGCGTTAATTTCAAATTTTAACTAATTAACACGTATCAGTGTAAGGATAAGGTTCAAAGTCAAATGGCGTTCTAACAGTTTTAATCTTCTGTAGACAGATGGCAGTAAATTTACTGTGGCTACATAATTAACTTTGACAATCCGACTCTATTTCAAATCCTCTTTGATAATAGCTATGTTTTTTTTTTAGCATTAGAAATTAGGTAAACAATCTTGATGTGTCTTTTAATTGAAAAACACGTTTTAAAAATAAGTTACATCAAATATGTAACAATTATGAATCTAATACGATCATTTATATTCTTCTGCTTTCATAAGTATTAGTTATTGATTTTTAAAAAGCATTTTTCAATTAAAAGGCAAATCAAGATCGCTTACCTTCTTTCAAGTTCTTTCTAATGTTAAAAATTAACGAACTATAGTGGCGGTAAATGGGTTAATATTATTATTTAGTTAGTACTTAGTATAACGCAGCTTTGCTCTCCTATGTCAAATTTGGTTAGAATTGTATATTATTTTAGTTCTTATTGATTATCCTATATCACATTGTTATTGTTTTTATACATAAATAAATGTAACCTGAGTAATAATGTAAGCATACAAGTTCGCTTGTATAATATGTAATATTACAATACCTACATTATCTTTTAAAATTTGGGTTGTAAATTATAAGAATTCAATTGTTAATCCTACTTTAAAGAAACTGGGACGAGTTTTGGCGAATTATTATTGGTAAAAAGCACTCTATTATTTTCATGTTAATTCTATGTTTTCATAATTATTACTCAGGCTATTTTCTAAGTTAAGTAATAACTACCAGTACATGTAACATAATAATAAAAAACTTCATTTTCTCCAATATGCTCGGAAATGTTCACCTTACTGTAGCAAAAATAGTACGGGAAGTTCTTCGTTAATGTCAAACTCTAACTAAAAAACATCAAACTATCGCTGTCCTGTTCTAGCGGACGGGAAGTAAAAAAACACTACAGTAATAACTTATTACTGTAGTGTTTTTTACTTTTTAATAATAAAAAACGCAAACAGCCAATTATTATTGCCGTGAGCCGCTTCTACACGACCCGATCAGCTATCATTTCACGTGTATGATCGTGCGAATACTGCTTAATAAAATCAAAGATTTTTTTTTTTTTAATCTCATCCGTGTTCATAAAGCTTACATAGTTTGTCAAAGGACTTTCTCATTTCAAACATAGACAAAGAGAATCATACTATCTTTGTCTTACACTAGTACTAGCACCCAAAAGAAAAGGATGGGTGTAGTTTTCCTGGTTCTTACTGACTGAAAAGTTGGTTTGACAAACTATATTGCGCAATTATATTGAATGAACGAATATTGAATGGTACTGAATGGCAGAATAAGTTTGTGCCTTTAACTTTTAAAAATTAACTAAAGAGGGAAATTGTTTTTGACATTTTGGATGTGAAGGTTTGATTTGAGTGATGCTTGATGCTTAAATAATAATTATTTTAGCTTATTTCCTCGCATGTTTGGAGAAAAGCACTATATATGCCTCGGCAGGAACAGCAATTCGTGGATTCGTCTTCTTTGTCGGACTCCGCTTCGCGTCGTCCGAAAATCGAAACTCATCCACGAATTGCCCTTTCCCGGCCTCTGCAATAATGTACTATTACGTATGTATTATACAAAATTTACCCTAGTATCTAAAAAAACATCTTCCTCTGTTGCTATATATAACTTTAGTCATTAGAGTATGGTAAAGGACGAATCACGCTAGAACGGACCGGGTCCGGGCTTAAGTGTCCGACACTTCAGTTTTCTATAGAAAGCATTACGCGATCACCCGTTATAGAAAACGAAGTGTCGGAAGCCTCGGCTGGACCCGGGCCCGGGCCATTCTAGCGTGACTCATCCTTAAAGCTCCTGTACACAATGGGCCAGCGCCGGCCACTCCAAGGGACGCAGCCATGCGATAGAATGAGATAGCAATATCACTTACTCCCTCTAATGGCTCCTCTACACGATGGGCCAACGCCGGCCACTCCAAGGGACGCAGCCATGCGGTAGAATGAGATAGCATTATCACTTGCTCGCTCTAACGCATAAATGCGTCCCTTGGATTGGCCGGCGTTGGCCCATCGTGTAAAGGAGCCATAACGCATAAATGCGTCCCCCAAACTGGCCCACGCTGGCCCATTGTGTACAGGGGCCTTTAAAGAGTAATATATTAAAAAACATCACTGCCGTTGCAAAATTGACACAATGCTATGTTTAACAAGAATAACACTTTATTATTGTTTGTAAATTACCGTTTTATGCTACTAAAATGTGTCCGCGGCTGGCAAAAGGGATCACTTTTTCGCTTACCATAAGGACGAGATTTGCTTGTATCTTTATACGAATAACCTGTCAAAGCGTCTTTATCCTCTAGCCGCCCAGAGGCCTATAAAAAGGTCTCCCGTTCCATTCGAATTTGAATATTTATTTTGACAAATCAAAATTGCGTTTGTATTGGCAAGTTTTGATGTCTGGGCGGCTAGAGTTATGGCAAGCGATAAAAAGGGACGTTTTTCCGGCCGTGGACACAAATATTCATACAAAACAAAGATACAACAATTATTTAGTTTTCGACTATTTATGTTATTGTCTCTCTCATTTCAACGAAGATTGCTTTCTGTAGTGGAAGATAGCAGATAGAGGCGTAAACTAAAACAATAACTAGTGACAGTTTACAATATCTACGGAACTTGGAAACCAAATTACCACGCTCTTCTAATAAATATTGAATAAGTATGTAATCATAAAAAAAATGAACACGAAATACGCCTATATTTTTGCACCTAGTAGACAAAAATATTACATAAATGTATAATTCTATCTCGAAAATAAGATCTTAATGCGAAAATGGGTGTATTCCCATTTGTCCCCGCCGGGCACAGATGGGAATAGTAGGCGCTCATTCCCATTTGTTCCCTCCTCGTGTATGGTGGCGGTCACGTGGGACGGGGAGAAATGGGAATAAACCCAAAAACGGCTACCCTACCATTTTCGCTGGCAACGACTTAACCTAAGGCCCATAGTATAAGAAAAGTTGGCAGTTGAATTTGAATCAAAGGAGTACTAAATAAGGTTTAATTTGGTTTCTTTTATAATAAAATAACAAAATAAATTCGACGTTACAATTCAATATGATTTAGGTATCAGATAGATATATCGGAGCGGCCAAGATTCTCGGGTCATTGTCAAGGCGCTAGAGTGCGTGTTCATATATTTTTGAGCATCTCGGCCGCTCTGATATATCTGATGGAGGTTGGACCGTCGTCGGCTTTAGGAGGATAAAGTATATTACACAGATATTATGTATTATACATATAGGCAATTAGGAATGGGCGACTTCGGTGGTGATTGTTTGATTCGCAAATCACATTATTTTGTTTAGTATGTGCGAGTGTTTTTATGTATTAGTGTTTCCAATAAATCATTTATAAGTTTTTTCTAATACTGTGTTTTATTCCTAAAATGTACCACTGTAGGTCTTCCTTTAGGACGCTGTTATGCGGTAGATAAAGACATATAATTATTCATATTTTCTTATTTACCTCGCTCGTCGTTATCTTTCTCGTGTTGTCCCGGCATTTCGCCTCGGTTATGGCAAGGGGGTTAATTTAAATCGCTGGCTCTGTCTCACACCTAGTCTAGCTTTGCTCCATGCATAGATTAATATAGCTGGTCAAGCAAATCTTGTCAGTAGAAAAAGGCGCGAAATTCTAATTTTTTATAAGATGATATCCCTTTGCGCCTACATTTTTCAAATTTGCCGCCTTTTTCTAGATCTGCTTGACCATATTTCGTGTGTTAAAGGCCATAGTCGGTTTTCCATAGTAAGTTGGCCCTTAAACCAATTTGATTCGGGTTTTTTTTTTGTGAGTACCTCTTATGTTGAAGGATATTTTTGCTGAGTATCAACATCCTATTATTGACAGTTTATGACTTATGATTTTTTATTTTTTTTTGTTTAATGTATTGTTTTTCGGGATGTATTCAAGCGATTTGCTTAAATTTTTTAAATAGTGTTCTTTATTTAGGTATGCATCGATACTCAAAAAACGAATACCAGTTGTCATATAAAAAAAAGAAAAATGAAAGAAAAAAGAATTAAACATTTTTTTAATGTCGTTGTGAAGTAGCGACACCTCTAATTTTTTTCTAGTTGTAGGCCAGACATTGGCCTACTACTTGCCTAAATATCAAAATTTTCCAAACGGTACTTCCTGTTAAAAATTAGCAATGTGTGTGATCAAGTTCTGTACTCAATCGGTGTTTTTCAATGTAGTATATACAAACTCTTCGATTATGTTTGCGCTTTCTATCAGGTTGATCGTATTTAAGAGTAAAATGCCAATGACAACTTAATGTTTGTAAACTACATTACTAACATACACCACACATATTGCTAATTTTTGACAGGAAGTACCGTTTGGAAAATTTTGATATTTAGGCAAACAACTAGAAAAAAAATTAGAGGTGTCGCTACTTCACAACGACATTTAAAAAAATGTTTAATTTTTTTATCCATCATTTTCCCTTTTTTTTATATGACAATTACTGGTATTCGTTTTTTGAGTATCGATGCATACCTACCTAAATAAAGAACACTATTTAAAAAAATTAAGGAAATCGCTTGAATACATCCCGAAAGACAATACATTAAAGAAACACTGTTGCGTTTCGTTATTAGCATAAAATTTATCAAATATACTCTGTCAAGCCATTTCCGTCAGTAGAAAAGAGCAGCAAATTAAAAAAATGTAGGTGCGAAGAGTTATCGTCCCATCGAAAATTTAAATTTCGCGCCTCTTTCTATTGACAAACTTGTTTGACCGTCTATAATTTATGAATATACAGTGAAACCTGGATAAGTGGGATCTCAAGGGGCCAGCAAATTTGTCTCACTTAAAGAGGTTTTCCACTTACCCAGGCTCCCAGTTAGCCAGGTACAAATAAATTTGTGTCTCATTTACAGAGGGTTCCATTAATAGAGTATATTTCAGTTATAGAGGTGGTTAATAAGGTATTTAGTAATTATCTTTAAAAATAAATAAGGTAAATAAGTAATCCTTGTCCCTAAATATTTTTTAAGTCTGTTTAAATATTTCTTTGAATTTATTTTGAATGATACTCCAAAGGATAGATATTTCAAAATTAAATTAAATTTGATACGGATTTCATTGCGTATTAGAAATTTAATAAATAAAAAAATACTTTTTCGTGTTACTTATCAAAATCTCAGCTTTCGTTTCGATAGTTTTAACTACTTACATAAATTAACTGAATCAAACTTGAAGTTGTTTAGACACAATTAGACAAATGCGAAATTTGTGGATAGACTAAGAGTTAGTAAGAATACGGAAATTGTTCAATGAAGTCCAAGTTAGAGAGGTCATAGATTGACGTTATCTCAGATACAGAAGTCGATTCCCTATAAAATTCTAACAAACAATTAGGAAAATGTAATCTTATAAATATAGTCTCAGTAAAAGAGGTAAAATACACTCTCTGTCTCAATTATAGAGGTAAATGTGACTATAAAATCACAACAACGAATCCCAGTTATAGAGGTTCGTTTTATCTCACTAGGCCCAGTTTTATAAAGTTACAAGTTACAGGTTACAAGAGTACAGGCTACAGGCACCTGTAATGCACTGTGAACGGCTACAGGTGTTTTATAAATACACATAAATAATTACAGTTGTAAAGAACCACGGTCAATCTCGATTACATGTGAAATCTACAGGTGTGAAGGACATCACTATTTAAAAAAAAAACGTGTGACATAGATACTGGTTCTCTACTAAATTATGTGTTTTTGTTTGCTGTAAAATATTAATTACTGGAAAAATGGCCAGAAATTAAGGAAAAATCGAGTGGTTGAGAGCGGCGTTCCATGCCAAGGATATATTTTTTGGGCCGTTTTCAGATTCAGATTAAGTTAGATTTAATGAAATATTTACGTATACCTAATAACATGTAAATAAGTAGGTACTCTTTCACATTCTTACATTAAAATGTATCGTTTCGGTAGCGGCTCAAAGATAAATACGGTGTGTATCGAAAATTATGAATAGTACACTTTACCATAATGTAAATGCACTATACTTATATAAAGAGACGAATGCTAATAAATCAACGACAAATATCGGCAATAATCCCTTTCCATTTCCTAGTAGATAAAATAAAACGAATCGTCAATAAAATCAATATCAAACATATTGTCACTTTATTTCCTATTTACTATATATTTCAGATACATTAACAAAAACTGATAAGGTCAGTGCATGGAAAAGTATGCATGCCCTGGCACAATCGTTGGCGTTGGTGCTTAACAATAAAGAGTAAAGTTTAAAATCTCTCAGAAAACGAGTCTACAAGTAACTGCTGTTGTGCTGTTACAGGACCAAAGAATATAATACTCACTAGGAGAAGAACGGTAACTCCATACAAAAAAATGTCCCCAAACGTTTATACGTTTATACTAGTAGCGCCGCGTTGTGTACCAAGAACTAAAGTTGACAAGCGGTTTAGCCTGGCGGGTATTGGTAGGTAGTAATTCTGTTGATAAACATATTTGTTATCTTCATATCACGAAATATATGATAGATGCAAATATTACCCCTTGTTTGTGGTATTATCAATTGATTTAAATAAAAGGCATATTTATGTTTATAACATTGTATAATTTTATTCATTAAAAATATGTTTTACATATAGAAATATACACTGAAAATTAAACCCTGACAACTTAATAAAAAAATTGACATTAATAAAGCGCATTCACAAAGTTTCCAGTGTAACACAAATAACATTAGGCATGCCTACCTATTACACTTTAAACACAGATACACTACACTTTACACACGGCATTTTACACAGATTTCTAACTTGTATTCATACATTTCTTCGCGGTTAATTAATACGCTTTCCAGATGCATTATGACTCGGTTCCTTCTGAACCCACTAAAACTGAATTTCACTCTGGCTGCTTCAACAGCTGTTGCTCCGCATTTAGCACATTTTCTATGTGCATTGCTGTAATCCATGTAGGTTGTAGGTACAGACTTACAGTCTTAAGTGGTAGTACCGCTACGTTGTATTTATTATTTAAAGATTTAATAAATAAAATTTTCGTTATGAACTTTAACCACAGCAGTTGGACAGAGTCATTGACAAATATATTTTTTATTATGGTGGGTAGACGTACCTACCCTCCATATATTTTATGGACATTGATAAAGACAGTTGGAAGCAAATATTCAATTTTAAAACTGAATCGCGTATAATTAAGTTTTAAGCGTTTTAAGTCCCGTTTTATGATTAATAATGTATAAAATTCGTGATAATTTAAATCAGAGTTGGGAGCAATGTTGCTGTAGAAAAATGTTTTTAATTTTATTACTCGCAACTTTTTCTCGGAGGCCAACGCACACATAGAAGCTTCAGGCGCACACATGCGCAATTGTTTGGGGACATAACTTTCTTAGGAAGTGAACAGGCCTTGTACAGGACTCAAGACGTATGTAAGTTTTTGTTACAAGTGTACCAATCTACACTTGTAATTTACAATTTTTTTATAAAACGCCTGTTCGATTATGAGTTTAAAACTATAAAACTCCCGTATTTTCGTCTATGGTTGAGCTACAGGCACTTGTACCTGTAACCTGTAAAATTGTAACACCGTACTTTTATAAAACGCAAATTGTAAAAAACGGAGCAAGTGTTGCCAGTAAACGCCTGTAAACTTGTAACTTGTAACTTTATAAAACTGGGCCCAAGGTAATTCAGTGCTAAAGTGTCGGGACCGCATCATGAGTCCCAGCTATAGAGGTTTCTCACTTATCCAGGTCCCACTTAACCAGGTTTCACTGTAATAAATATTTCCTTTTATCAATATGTTTCCTCATCAACTCATGATCAATAGTTGATAATTTTTAGAAAATAAAACATTTTTAGCAAAACGAAACGCAGTTAACCAACAATGACAGTGACAGCGTAAAGCAAAGCGCGGTGAGGCGGCAGCCGAAGCGTCTTGTCTCCATTATCCGTAACGTAACTGTGAAAATCAGAATTCTTGAGCATCTTCAGTTGCGTTGATTCATAAGTGTACTATCTAGCAACCGGTAACCGCCTTAGCGGTATCCTTCGCCATGGACGTGAAGTCTTTCCTTCATTCTTGGTGTGCCAAGAAAAGTCTCAACCCGACTTTCGACGTCCGTGCCACGGGTATTGATCACTTATCCAATTATGTTTCTGCTAATGTTTCTTATGTTTAGTTTAAATGTGATCGCGTACGTTGTTGATAACAATAATGCAATTTATTCTAACCTTATTCTTCAGGGCCGAAACATCGTCAGCGTTTCCTCTGCGAAGTCCGTGTCGATAGCATTTCTTACGTGGGCGCCGGTAACTCGACCACCAAGAAAGATGCCCAGATGAACGCAGCCAAAGACTTTGTGAATTTCTTAGTAAGGACTAATCAGGTAATTATACGGTTTTTTTAAAAATTCATTATTTTAATATTGAATACTATTTTTCTGGTATGTGAATGGATAACGAATATCAAAATTATAGGATAACACAATTTTCAAAAGTCTATGCTAAATAAGGAATGCAAATCGGTTATTTTTTGTATGAAAAAAACTGCAGTTTCGGTTAAAAACTCATTATTTCCATACAAAAAATAACCAATTTGCATTCCCTAATGCTAAAAATATACTTTTTTATGAATTAAGTAGTATATAATTATTTTCTTCTGCATTTTGTATATGTAAGGTTTACTCGGGTAATTCCGAAAAGAGACTTTTATTATGATGGAATTAAGGGTGATTTTCATCTGAATTTCGGAATTATCCAACATTCAGTATTACCCGAATACACCTTATGTGTTAACTTTTTTATCATTCATGTTTTATTCAGTTACCTATCATGATCCTGACCTTTTTTCCACACATTCTGTTTGAAAAATAAGTTTTAATTTACATATTTACCTATTTTACAAGTTACCATATTTAAGTAACAATATCTGGGAGACCGAGCTATACTTGGAAAACATATAAAAACTCAAAAATGCACGTTTTCCCAGAAATCTCAAAAATGTGTATTTCGCAGAAATAAGACCTAACCTAACTATCTCGAATTATCGCCCCCGAAAACCCCCATATAGCAAATTTCATCGAAATCGTTAGATCCATTTCCGAGATAACCAAGAATTGCTCAAGGTATTAGATGAAACAATATAATCTACATTTGAACAGGTGGCTGCAAATGAAGTGCCCGAGGAGGTGAGAGTGAAGACGGAGGACAATGGGGCTGGTGGTAACAATTTCGGCAACAACGGGAACTTTGGTGGCGGAGCCATGTACCAGGGACAGGAGCCCCAAAGCAGACCTGTTTTCCAAGTAAGATTTTATAACTTTCTTGACAATAAGCAATATATGTAAACTTTGTTTATTGACTATTCTATTTTTATTATATTCATTAATATTTAGTAGGAGATAAGAAATATTTATTGATGGATAAGTTAAAACCGACAATTAAATTAATATTCAAAATAAACAAATGCATTTTGCTATTGAAACAGCAGCTTGTATTGTACTTAGTATACTGCAAAACGTAATTCAAGACCAAAAATGTAAGACAATGTTGCCACTGCAATAATTTGTTTGTAAAATTGTAAATTCCTTTTGATAATTAATCACGCTAAGATAATTTATTCATTAGTAATTTTACTCCTACTATTTAAAAAAGTACTTTTATTTACTTATTTGCACATAAATACAAGACGCGCTAGTAAAAAAGTGGCAACATTTCTTACTTTTTTTGGTCTTGGATTACGTTTTGCAGTTTAGAAGCCCCTATAACAAATAAGGTATTAACCCCTTAACTCTCAGGGGTTTTAATTTAATTTGTCAGTTGTTTAAAAAGGGACTTACATTTAAAGTTAAACTCTAAATCATCAGTGGTAAGTGTGAACTTAGTCTTTTTTAATGGTGCCAACCAACATTTGTCTTAACTATGAAACTTTTTTTTTCACGCTATAGGAAGGCATGGGTCCGGAAAGCATGGGCCAAGCGTACCAAGCCTACGGAGGTCCCAGCCAAAACTTCACCTACATGGACCGCCTCCAGCAGCAGAAGAATGTGGAAGAAGCCGAGGACCTGGACGTGAACGCCAGTCTCCACGGCAACTGGACCATGGAGAATGCTAAGTCGAAACTTCATCAGTTCATGCAGATGAACAAGATCAATGCGGACTATGTTTATAAGGCTGTTGGGCCTGATCATACCAGGTTTGTCGGAAAAAAGGTTTAAGGGCATTTTCATCTTAACTTACACTTTAAAGCGCGACTTAAGTCCTGTAAGTAACGTCTAACCGTTACATTCCTGACAAAATGTATGGGAATTGACGTTGACCGTCAGTTTTGTAACGATTGCTAACCGGCCTTTAAAGATGCACAGTTAAGTGAAAATGCCCTCAAAACGGTTATTATTACTAAAATAGGAAAAAAGTTAACGGAGTTGAAAAAGTGGCTCAAAAAGGCACAACTTTTTCTTCAAATTTGCCAGTTGCCAGACACTCTGCGTGTTACTAGATGGGATTTTATTGTGTACACTTACTTTTATTATTTATACTGGTCATTAGAGATGCACCAGATATCCGGTTACTATCCGGTATCAGGCCATTATATTACTATCCGGCCGGATACCGGATAGTGACCTACTAGCCGGCCGGATACCGGATAGTGACCTACTAGCCGGCCGGATACCGGATAGTGACATATACAGCTTGATTTCGGAGTAAACAAATGGATTTAAGAAACAGACACGGTCATAATCGTACTTGTTTATTATTTTCAAACAATTTAATCATTTCACTGACTTGCACGCGCACTCATTTCGAACCTAGAAATGAGTCTGCGCGAACGTTTACTAGGAAACAGGTCAAACCTGCAGAATGCGGACCTGAAAAAGCATAATGTAGGTATAGTACCGCTGGCCGAATATTCGGATGCCGGATACCGGATAACCGGCCAATGGTCAGGCCGAATATCCGGTATCCGGCCAAACAACTATCCGTTGCATCTCTACTGGTCATACTGTCAACATAAATAATAAAAATAAGTGTAAGTGATATAGTTAAGTTTTAGTTTGAATAACAAGTAAAATCTTGTAAGATAAATTTTCCTATTTATGCTTATAAGCCATTGGTTATTCACATTTAATTGAAAAACCAATGGCTGGCTGTTATTACTGCAGGAAATGTGGTCAGGCATGACTTAAAATTAACAAGTCAAGCTTGACATGAGAAACATGGAGACATTAACTTTTTAGTGTGACTTTGACATTGTTAATATCAGGATATCACAGCCGATAATTAGATCAGCTGTATTGTTTATAAAGTGTCATTCTATGGAACTTGCTAACTATGTAAACAAACTGCCAAACTTAAATCATCATCACAGAATAATTAATAGTACTACCGTACAGAAAGGAACCTTCCTACAAAACCGAAGTTTAACAGCGGTTCAGGGTCGAATCATGCTGTCCCTTTCTAATATATGGCACTATCCCTTTCGGCTATAGGGTTGTCAAAAATCAAGTGATTATCTTATCTGTGGTCGTGCATGCAAAAGGGAGTGTGTACTGTCTCTTCCGAAAATCGTTTTTTCCATATTGATATTTTTGCCATTCGCAATTTTTACCATTTTACTTTTTCTCGGTAGCATCCTTTTCCGAAATCATATTTAACCATTCGCATATTTTCCCATTATTTTAATTTTCCAATAGTTTAATTTTCTAATAGGTTTTCTAACCATTCGCATAATTTCCCACTTTATTTTATTTTTTTACAATCACGGAATAGATAGGTGCGACGACGAGCGAAGCGAGGAGGAGTGTGTTAGGTGAACTGCGAGCAAAACAGTGAGCAGAACTGCGAGAAACTGCGAGCAGAACAGACCAGAACCGACTAATAATATTATACGATATTGATTTACAAAAAGAAGTAATTTTTTAGTTAGTCTCTCGTATATTATAATCAGAATACATATCCAAATTATGCGAATGGTTAGAAAACATATTAGGAAAATAAGCTACTGGAAAATAAAATTAATGGGAAAATATGCGAATGGTTAGAAATGCTTCGGGAAAAGAATGCTATCGAGAAAAAGTAAAATGGTAAAAATTGCGAATGGCAAAAATATCAATATGGAAAAAACGATTTTCGGAAGAGACAGTACACACTCGCAAAAGGAAGTCAAGTGGTGCCAACCCTAATAATTGCTCGGAGCAATGCTGAGCCGAGCGGAGCCGAGTTTGACCGAAGTCAGGAGTTTCGCACCCCTGTCATCATTCAGTGACAGTTTCAATATGGCGGATTGTTTACATAGTTAGCAAGTTCTATAGAATTACACTTTACGTATGTACGATTAGTCACCAAAATGAACACCTAGGGCAACTTGCACCATTCACTAACCCGGGGTTAACGGGTTAAACCTGGAGTTACAGTGGTTGCCAATACAATTTGACACTAGGTTTACGGTTTAACCGCTTAACCCCGGGTTAGTGGGATGGTGCAAGTGGCGCCTAGTGAACCAAACATACGAACTGTCAGCGTCAAAAAGAAGTAATTCATACATCGGTGTTTATTGTGTGACTTTAATTTTTTTGTATGTAATTTTAAAGTTAATTCCGTGCACAGCAAATAAAGGAAAATCTAACAATGGATAACTTATATTTTCTAATAATTTACTAATTTGCAGACAAGTTTAAGTTTTAATCTATGTATGTACATTTTTTTAAATCCATCCCTATTCTATTAATGATAGTAAATTTTCGGTTATTAATAAGGGCCTTATTTCAATAGCGCATGGATTTCTAACTGTGCACTGCCTGTGTGATAACTGTGCACTGCCTGTGTGATAAGGCCCTAATAACTAAATTGGACGGTGTCTTGATGTTTCTCAATAACCTCAATAAAAATGTGAGGCATGTATTGCAGAGTTTAAGCAATATATACTTCACAACAACTTATTCTTATGGCTCGAGTTGATACAAATCTAAGACAATCAAAAAAATATACATAGAATGAAATTATGAACATTTTTAGCAAAATTACCGTTTGCAATAGTCAAATAAAACCAGATGAAAAAAAAATAGCATTATAGGTAATTTTTCTATTGACTACTACTTTGCGAGAATCGCTGCGAAAGACAATGACGGTTACCGAGAAAATCAAAATTCGAAGCAAGTTCAAATTCACGGGACGTAGATAGATACACAATCGTCGAATTTCGGTATTTGTGGTAACCGCCTGGGAACTGATCAAGCTTTCGATTAGAGAACCGACTATACAGATGTAGTAAACAATCCTTTGCGATCGTATTTTCTCGGAAACATTCGTGTTTCTCATGCTGCTTCAGTCAACCTCAGTAGGTACTTTTTGTACAAACAGCAACACTCCTAACTGTGCAACGGTGGACCTTATTACAAAAGGCATAAGGTCCACCTATGTACAGTTAACAGTGTAGGCGATGGTACTGAGACCGACTGAAATAGCTTAACACGTTCGTGTGTTTTCGTGAAAATACGACAGTAAAAGATTATTCACTATATCTATACGCGCAGAGTCAGGGAAGCGCTGGTGGCCTAGCGGTGAGAGCGTGCGACTTGCAATCTGGAGGTCGCGGGTTCAAACCCCCGCTCGTACCAATGAGTTTTTCGGAACTTATGTACGAAATATCATTTGATATTGACCAGTCGCTTTTCGGTGAAGGAAAACATCGTGAGGAAACCGGACTAATCCCAATAAGGCCTAGTTTACCCTTACCCTCTGGGTTGGAAGGTCAGATGGCAGTCGCTTTCGTAAAAACTAGTGCCTACGTCAAATCATGGGATTAGTTGTCAAGCGGACCCCAGGCTCTCATGAGCCGTGGCGAAATGCCGGGATAACGCGAGGAAGAAAACTATACGCGCAGAGTCAGAACAAAAGTGTGTTGACTATTTCAAATGGTAACAACTTTACGAAATTGTTCATAATTTCCCTACAAAATCTTAAGGTTCAAATCGATTGTCTAAGATTTGTTTTCAACGCAGGTAGAGCTATTTACACCGTGAAGTCATGCCTGACCAGACTTCCGGAATGTACGTACTACACTTACTCTGCATAGTCTTCGTCATAACGGGGTAAGTTGTGTGTAGCGAAAAAAGTTGATCAGACTAGGGGAAAAACGATATGAGTACAGTCGACGTCAAATTTAACTTTACATTTTTCGTCTTATTACAAAGGAAAAAGGTGCAAAAGTGTAAACATATCTTTGACTTCGACTGTACAATGTACATGTCTTCGAAATTATTTTTTTAATTATTTCAAATGTCCCGTGTTACTCCAGAAACCCAGGCTTAATGTTTCCTGCTTTAAACAGTATTTTGAATATTAAAGTAATCATGTTTTAATATTTTTTTTATTTATCGTTAAATGGAGTGTCATCGTTTTTCCTCTGGACTCTTCACACACATTCAAATTTGGAATAGTTTACTTTATGTATCCTTGTGCATCCTGATATATGATTCAAGCAGCATCTGTACGCATATAGACGCATATAGCATACAGTAACATAATTATACAGATACTGCATACATGCACAGCTTTATTTCTTACTGTTTTATATTACATATCCCTGTATATAACCATCTAATTTAACAGGAGTTTTTGCTGCGAGATGTCGATCTACGTCCGCCAACTGGGCCGCAACGTGACGGGCCGAGAAACAGCATCCAATAAACAGACTGCCAGCAAATCCTGTGCCTTGTCTCTCGTACGACAACTATACCATCTTGGCGTTATTGAAGCCTTTAGCGGGACTCTGAAGAAGGACAGGTATGGATACTACACATATGTGCACGTATAATAGGAGTTTCTGCTGCAAGATGTCGATCTAGGTACTTCCGTGAACGTGACGGGCCGAGAGACGGCCTCGAACAAGCAGACTGCCAGCAAATCCTGCGCCTTGTCTCTCGTACGACAACTATACCATCTTGGGGTTATTGAAGCCTTTAGCGGGACTCTGAAGGACTGGTATGGATACACACATGTGAGTGTATAAGAGGAGTTTCTGCTGCAAGATGTCGATCTCCTTCCGTTAACGTGACAGGCCGAGAGACGGCCTCGAACAAGCAGACTGCCAGCAAATCCTGCGCCTTGTCTCTCGTACGACAACTATACCATCTTGGGGTTATTGAAGCCTTTAGCGGGACTCTGAAGAAGAACAGGTATGGATACTACACATATGTGCACGTATAATAGGAGTTTCTGCTGCAAGATGTCGATCTAGGTACTTCCGTGAACGTGACGGGCCGAGAGACGGCCTCGAACAAGCAGACTGCCAGCAAATCCTGCGCCTTGTCTCTCGTACGACGACTATACCATCTTGGGGTTATTGAAGCCTTTAGCGGGACTCTGAAGGACTGGTATGGATACACACATGTGAGTGTATAAGAGGAGTTTCTGCTGCAAGATGTCGATCTACTTCCGTTAACGTGACGGGCCGAGAGACGGCCTCGAACAAGCAGACTGCCAGCAAATCCTGCGCCTTGTCTCTCGTACGACAACTATACCATCTTGGGGTTATTGAAGCCTTTAGCGGGACTCTGAAGAAGAACAGGTATGGATACTACACATATGTGCACGTATAATAGGAGTTTCTGCTGCAAGATGTCGATCTAGGTACTTCCGTTAACGTGACGGGCCGAGAGACGGCCTCGAACAAGCAGACTGCCAGCAAATCCTGCGCCTTGTCTCTCGTACGACAACTATACCATCTTGGGGTTATTGAAGCCTTTAGCGGGACTCTGAAGAAGAACAGGTATGGATACTACACATATGTGCACGTATAATAGGAGTTTCTGCTGCAAGATGTCGATCTACTTCCGTTAACGTGACGGGCCGAGAGACGGCCTCGAACAAGCAGACTGCCAGCAAATCCTGCGCCTTGTCTCTCGTACGACAACTATACCATCTTGGGGTTATTGAAGCCTTTAGCGGGACTCTGAAGAAGAACAGGTATGGATACTACACATATGTGCACGTATAATAGGAGTTTCTGCTGCAAGATGTCGATCTAGGTACTTCCGTTAACGTGACGGGCCGAGAGACGGCCTCGAACAAGCAGACTGCCAGCAAATCCTGTGCCTTGTTTCTCGTACGACAAACAACTATACCATCTTGGGGTTATCGATCGATACTACACATTTAAACCTCCCACTCCGTCGCAATATCCGCCAGTAGAAAAGTGACATCTGTAGCACGGTAGAAACCAACGGGAAATTAATAATAATTGGAAATTAAACGAACTTACCTGTAAGTGAAGTTCTATTTCAATTATATTAGCTGCACAAACTTCGAAATGATAACCCATCCCACCCAGTACCCACGTTGTCCTGAGACAACCAGGGATTCGTGTACCTATAATCCCTGTCAAAGTTATGGTAATATTGGCTTTGCTGAAGCACGCTTCATTTCGTACAAAATAAATTCAATATTTAGAAATCTTTCCACCGACAGACTCAGGGTCGCCATGGCATGTGGGGCGTCTATTGAGGTAATAAATAATTCGCTTATAAATATGGCTTTTGGTTATCATTGTTTCTAAGTGGCAGCTAATTCATGCTAAGTCTACGTAAAAGTATACAGATGTTTTATATACCTATAATATACTGACTATTGATAACTAGGGAAATAGAGGTTGATATTCGATTATTTTTAATATTAAATTATGTTTGCAGGTCTAACGAAGGCAAAATGAAGCCACACCCGGTGGCAATTAGTCCTGAGCTGGAGCAACAGCTAGAGAGCACTTTACAAGGTATATACCTATTGTATATTTAAATTCTGATGCAAACCTGCCTTTTTCAAGGAAATGGAGCTCTTAAGTTTTTTTATGTCTTATAGTACCTATGATTTATAATGGAATCTATCAATCTATATTAGGTCGACCGCCTATGGTGACTTTGCACCGGTAATGTGGCTATTTTGTAATCATTTCACATTAGAACTTCTATAGTTTCGAAAAGAGTCCGTTCATTCTCTCTATTGAACATATTTCGCTCAACTTTTTGTTGCTATTTTTAAAACAAGTTGTCTTTTTCAACCCTCATCCAAACTACGAAATAAACGAATTCTACAGAAAACGCCGCCGTGTGACACATCGGAATATATAAATCAGCCATTTTTTCGCGATGTTGTCGTATCACAAGTTATCAGTATGATCTGTTGAAACTTTAACTTATTTATTTCTGTTCTCCAGAACTCGGCATCGAACCTGTGAACGTAGACACAGCCGCAAAGCCGGCAGATAGCGAAGGGCAGCCCACCGGCGTGACCATACTACAAATGGATCGCGTTCGAGCCATGCGCGAGGCGCGCCCAACGCACGCGGGCGTCGTATCATGGTCGCCGCCGCAGGCCAACTGGAACGCTTGGACTGCCTGTAACATTGGTACGTTGTAATATAGACTCTATACCTTTGTAATAAGGCTACAAATTGATCGCTTTCGAACCGTGCGCGAGGCGCGCCCAACGCACGCCGGTGTCGTATCATGGTCGCCGCCGCAGGCTAACTGGAATTTTTGCACTGCCTGTAACTGATATGTTGTAATATAGACTCCGTACCTTTGTAATAAGGTTTCCAATAGATCGCGTTCGAGCCATGCGCGAGGCGCGTCTAACGCACGCGGGCGTCGTATCATGGTCGCCGCCGCAGGCCAACTGGAACGCTTGGACTGCCTGTAACATTGGTACGTTGTAATATAGACTATGTCTTTATAATAAAGTTGTGGCGTCTCCTGTAGACGTCGCTGTCGACGTCGTGCCACAATGATTCAATAGAAATAGGGAGCTAGAAAGCAATTAGTTACAGGTATATACGGAGTTTCAAATGTCACTTGCTATATACATATATTCCTTCTGACTACCTCTCGGTGGACATCGGTCCCCAGGCATAACACCCGCCTGGAATGAGTATACTCTCTCCCTCTCTATCTTTCCTACATTGGTGACCCCGACGTGATAATGAAATAGACAAAAGATAGATTTATAATAACTAATTTCGTTCCACAGACGAAGGTCCCTTGGCCACAACCTCGCTCGACGATATCAGCTCCGACCTCGAGCGCAACCATCGAGACCTCTGCCAGAACAGCCAACTGTACCAGGAGAGCATGAAAGAGAGGGAGACTCTTCCTGTCTACGCCATGCGCTCCACCATTATGGAGGCCATCAATGAGAACCCCGTGATCATCATCAGGGGGAACACGGGCTGCGGGAAAACTACACAAGTAAGGACCATGGTTCCATTTTTATCGCCTGACATTATGCCCGTCACTTTCGCACTTACTTGTTAGAACGTGACAGGCATGGTGACGAGCGATAAAAATGCGACCGTGCTACCGCCGCTGGTGATAGAAACATCTATAGGCTATATATTTAGGCGTCTATAGGTCTATGGGGTTCTAAATGATGAAGAGTAGTTATACCCTTTGATAATTATTGCGATTACCAGTGGCTCTGTGAGCTGTATATTTCCTGAACCATCAAGGCTCCGCCATTTTAAATAAATGTCCTAAAACTGAATCGACAAAAAAATGCTTATCAAACCTGCAGATTTCACGAGAATCGGTTGAGAAATGCCACCTGTAAAGAACAGTCCGACAGGATTTTTGTCCAAGCTGAGGCAGAAATGTTCGCTATCGCTCAGTTGATAAACGAACTTTAAATTAAAACTAAACTATTTTAAAACTTAAAGTTAACTATTTAAGGGTGGTATTCCACCTGTCCAATGTCAGTGCTAAAGTTAGCTAAGCTAAGCTCTAAACGAATGCGCTAAACGCGCAGCCGTCAGGGAGGAGTGGAGGCGAGCCGTCAAACGTGTCACAAAGGGACACTTCCAATGATGACCACGACCGCTCTGTCAAGAGTGTCCCGATCAAGAAGAGAGTTAGCTAAAGCTAATTAAAGCTAAATGTGAGACGCAATACACATTGAACAAAGAAATGTGGCTGTGTGGACCATTGCAGTCTGTAATTATTGCACTGTAATTATGGACAAAGAAATTAGATAGGTCACTCTAACATGTATAAGTCCACTGCCAGGTGGCTTGGGTTCGACGACAGTGCCACCTTCCACATATTGATTAAAACCCCTATTCTACCCTATCATGTATCTGGGTAGATAATTTTTTGCCCATGTCATCATCATCATCATCTCAGCCATAAGACGTCCACTGCTGAACATAGGCCTCCCCCTTGGACCTCCATACGTGCCGGTTGGAAGCGACCCGCATCCAGCGTCTTCCGGCGACCTTAACAAGATCGTCTGTCCATCTTGTGGCGCTTGCTAGTCCGTGGTCTCCACTCGAGCACTTTTCGACCCCATCGGCCATCTTCTCTGCGTGCAATGTGGCCTGCCCATTGCCACTTCAGCTTGCTAATCCGGTGGGCTATGTTTGCCCATGTATTACAATACAATACAATACTCTTTATTGCACACCTCACATACATGCAGTTATGATTGTTGATTTTTATTACTATATTAAATGGTGTGAATTTGTGCAGGTATGCCAGTTTATTTTGGACGACTACATAGCGAGTGGTCAAGGCGCCTGGGCCAACATATGCGTCACCCAACCACGAAGAATCTCTGCTGTTAGCGTGGCAGAGAGAGTGGCGTCTGAGCGCTGTGAGGAGCTTGGAAACAGTGTTGGGTATGTTGGAATAATACATTGTTGTCTCTTCTCTTCTCTGTCGTATCGCTCTTGACAGAGCGGTCGTGGTCACGTTGAGGCGTCCGCATCGGTAGTAGAGGCGGACACAGCTCTTCGCACGATCTCCCGCCATCTCTCCCTGTTGGCAGACTGTCTGGCACAGTCAGATACGCGATTTCCCACTGCGGATTTTATTTGGTCAGTCCAGCGCATAGGTGATCTGCCGCGCGATCTGGTTCCCTCTACTCTTCCTTGTACGACCAGTCGCTCTATGGAGTCGTTATCTCGCCTAGAGACATGGCCAAAGTACTGTAGTATGCGCGACTGTACTACGGTCGATAAACGCTGTGTGATGCCGAGCTCCTGGAGTATGGACACGTTGGTGCGGAAATCCGTCCACGATATCCCAAGCATTTTCCTCCAGCACCACATCTCCAGGGCATCTATCTTCCCCTTTTCCAACTCGCGCACTGTCCACGTCTCTGCGGCGTAAAGAAAAATGGGAAATACGAGTGTTCGCACGAGCCTGACCTTAGTGGTTTTGGTAATGTTGCGATTCCTCCATACTTTCTTTAACTTCTCCATCGCAGTTCTGGTAATAGCCATTGTTGTAGAGGCCGGGAAATGACAATTCGTGAACGAGATTCGATTTGAAGCGGAGTCCGACAAAGAGACGAATCCACTAATTGTTATTCCTGCCGAGGCATAGCGCGTTTTTCAAAACATACGAGCAAAGCATCATTTAAATCGAACCTTCACCTCAAAAACTTCAATAACAATTTTAGGATTATAAATATGATTCTTTGTATAACCAATTAATTTTCTACATATGCTCCACAGGTTGTAGATTTGATTATAATTTTTGTTCCGCAGCTATTCCGTGCGATTCGAGTCCATATTGCCAAGGCCATACGGTTCAATTATGTTCTGCACCGTGGGCGTACTGTTGAGAAAACTCGAAGGCGGATTGAGAGGAGTCAGCCATGTTCTAGTAGACGAGGTAACTGATATTACATTTTTTCGTGATTTTATATTTTACATATGGTTATATTAGCTTTCAGCTTCTTACACCACTTCATGAACGTTCAGCAGGCGTATTATGGATCGCTTTATCCACGTGTATTACCTAATCATGTGAAATCGTTGGCTAAAATCGAAAACCTTCTAACTTTCCCGGATGTTTGGAACTATAAGTAAGTTGGCTAAGTTTGCAAATCTCATATCAATGACATGGATTACGATGTTTGGGACATTTGCCGACGAAATGCAACTATCCCAATGCAAAAAATGTTCCCTCCCATAAAAAATGACCAGCCAAAATGTATGAGACAGCCAAAATATTTTTCTCGATCTTGGAGTTGGTCCCATAGTAATCGTTGCTCAGTATAATCCTAAAACCTCCCTGGCAACGGGAATGCACTTATTTTAGCCACCCTGTATAAGCGAAGGCAAAAAATACCCAAAGAGTCTTACACATTTGTATATGTTAACTAATGATGTATATACTCTCTTAGGTTCACGAGCGAGACGCAGACACCGACTTCGCCCTGATTCTGTTGCGCGACATGGCGCATACTTACCCGGACCTGCGCATCATTCTCATGTCAGCCACGGTTGATACAACACTGTTTACCAAGTACTTCGGCAACTGCCCGGTTATTGAGGTAAATTACACAGAAAACTCACTTTGGTCTAACTAAAGAGCTCATACCTTCTATAAGTGCATGAGCGAGATGCGAGACTGTCTTCGCCCTGATTCTGTTGCGCATGAGCGAGATAAAACAGTGACTTTACCATGATTCTGTTGCGCGACATGGCGCATACTTACCCGGACCTGCGCATCATTCTCATGTCAGCCACGGTTGATACAACACTGTTTACCAAGTACTTCGGCAACTGCCCGGTTATTGAGGTAAATTACACAGAAAACTCACTTTGGTCTAACTAAAGAGCTCATACCTTCTATAAGTGCATGAGCGAGATGCGAGACTGTCTTCGCCCTGATTCTGTTGCGCATGAGCGAGATAAAACAGTGACTTTACCATGATTCTGTTGCGCGACATGGCGCATACTTACCCGGACCTGCGCATCATTCTCATGTCAGCCACGGTTGATACAACACTGTTTACCAAGTACTTCGGCAACTGCCCGGTTATTGAGGTAAATTACACAGAAAACTCACTTTGGTCTAACTAAAGAGCTCATACCTTCTATAAGTGCATGAGCGAGATGCGAGACTGTCTTCGCCCTGATTCTGTTGCGCATGAGCGAGATAAAACAGTGACTTTACCATGATTCTGTTGCGCGACATGGCGCATACTTACCCGGACCTGCGCATCATTCTCATGTCAGCCACTGTTGATACAACACTGTTTACCAAGTACTTCGGCAACTGCTCAGTTATTGAGGTAAATTACAGAAAACTCACTTTGGTCTAACTAAAGAGGTCATAACTTCTATAAGTGCATGAGCGAGATAAAACACTGACAACCATGATTCTGTTGCGCGACATGGCGCATACTTACCCGGACCTGTGCATCATTCTCATGTCAGCTACTGTTGATACAATACTGTTTACCAAGTACTTCGGAAACTGCCCTGTTATTGAGGTAAATTTACACAGATACTCAATTGGACCTTACTAAAGGGCTTGATTTCTACAAGTTCATGGATGAGATGCAACATCGACTTTGTCCTGATTCTATTGCGTGACATGGCGCATACTTACCCGTTACACCATAGAATCAGATCAGCACTCATGTAAAGTGCTGATTTTGAAATGTTTTAAAGGTACGTAAAGCATACTTGGAATGGAATCTTGAGTGTTGCGAGGGTTTCAAAGCACGAGGGTTAAACAAAATTTGCCCCCGAGTGAAACACAAAATTTTTCACCACACCAACCTGAAGCAAATGTTAAATGTAAAATATCAAACATAATCACATCCAAATGAATGTTATTAAATATTTATCATTCAATATCATCATATAAAAGTCAATTCTACCAGCAAACATAAGAAAACAACCCAAAATTTGCATTTCATTACTTTGCCTCACATGTGAATAAAATGCAACTTTGCTATCAGTTTTTGAATTGCAAAGTAAGCCTTTCTGAGCTGGTGTGGTGAAAATGTATTTTTTTTTCTTTCAACAGGTCCCTGGACGCACGTTCCCAGTCCGCCAGTATTTCCTGGAAGACTGCATCGAGCTGACCAAGTTCGTGCCGCCCGTCGACTCCAGAAAACGGAAGGCGTCAGGGAAGAAGGCTAACAAGGAAGATGGAGACGATGACGAGGATGAAGGTGGGTCTAGTAGAAGATGAAAAGAGATCTAGTATAAGTAGGTCCAGTAGAAGACTGCATCGAACTGACAAAGTTTGTGCCGCCTGTCGACTCTAGAAAACGGAAGGCATCAGGTAAGAAGGCCAATAAGGAAGATGGAGATGATGACGAGGATGAAGGTGGGTCTAGTAAAAGATGCAGGTGGGTCTAGTAGAAGATGAAGGTGGGTATAGTAGAGGATGGAGGTGGGTTTAGTAGAAAATGGAGGTGAGTCTAGTAGAAGACTGCATTGAACTGAACAAGTTCAAAGCCCGTGGACTCCAGAAAACGGAAGACGTCAGGGAAGAAGGCTAATAAGGAAGATGGAGACGATGACGAGGATGAAGGTGGGTCTAGTAGATGATCGACTTGGGTCTAGTAGATGATGTTGGTTTAGTAGAAGATGAAGGTGGGTTAGTAGAAGATGGTGTCGGTTTAGTAGAATATGGAGGTGGGTATAGTAGTGGATGGAAGTGGGTCTAGTAGAAAGTAGGTCCAGTAGAAGACTGCATCAAGCTGACCAAGTTCGTGCCTCCCGTCGACTCCAGAAAACGGAAGGCGTCAGGAAAGAAGGCTAATAAGGAAGATGGAGCGCCATAAGTCTGTCTGTGTGCTAAACAAACCATGCAAAATCGGGTTTAACAACTTTTTTTATATCAATAGGTGTTGGTGTTGACGAGCAGGAAGAAGACTTGAACAAGATCGCTCAACTGGGCAGCGACTACTCGCCGCAGACCGCGCAGTCCATGGCCAAGCTCTCCGAAAAGGATGTAAGTAGTGTCCCGAAAAATTGATCAATATTACGTACTATGACAAACATTAGTTGTCTTGAAAACAGTCTATGTCTAATTCCCATTAGGAGAAAGGCGACTGTTTGGAAGTTAATTTTTTTTGTGAATAAAAATAATGCCAACCTAGTAAAAGTTTCAGTAGGTTTCCATTAAATAACGATCGATGTCACATGCCGTCTTTGGCGTCGTTGTCACGATTTTGCGTTGCCGTCAACTGCCGTTCACGTTCAAAAGGTTAATCCCTGGTATACTTAGGTAAGGTCCCTGCAAACTTAACCAAGTATAAAACAAATTGGTACCCAGAAAACCCTAATAACGACTACCATAACACATTTTATTTTTCCAGCTAAGCTTCGAGCTAATCGAAGCCCTGCTGGTCTACATCGGCTCCCTGAACAGCGACGGCGCAGTCCTGGTGTTCCTGCCCGGCTGGAACCTGATCTTCGCGCTGATGAAGCACCTCATGCAGCACCGGCTGTTCGGGGACCAGTCGAGATACGTGATCCTGCCGCTGCACAGCCAGATACCGAGGGAGGATCAGAAGAAGGTGTTCGTTACCCCGCCACCTGGGATCATCAAGGTGAGATCGTAGTATTTTTAATGTCGGCTGTGCACACTCGTCGAGAGCCACTCGTCGAGACTTTCGGCACCGCTCCGATCCAATCGGTGAAGCGCGAGACGAGACAAGGAACAGTGAGACGAGATGGGATACCCGTGCGAAAAGGTAATTCGCAACTCGTGTCGCTTTGAGACACTCCGTTCTGTCGTGTTTTAATTTATAGCCACTCGTTGTGAATTTCCTACTTTTCGCACTTGTATCCTATTGGACTGGATGGACTATTGTTTGTGCCTGTAATTTATTTATTATTTATTTATTTATTTTCCAACATGTCCCACTCACAGCGGAAACCAAACGCCAGAACATGGAAAAACATGTCAATTGACAAACATACAAATTAATATTTTACAAATACACAAGACAGTAAAAAGACACAGACAAGTAAACAAAACAAAACAATTCATAATCTATATCAATAATCGTTTTTATCAATTTACTTTCACCACCAGGTTATCCTGTCCACGAACATCGCGGAAACTTCGATCACCATCAATGACGTAGTGTACGTCATAGACTCGTGCAAGGCCAAGATGAAGCTGTTTACGTCACACAACAACATGACGTCATACGCCACCGTGTGGGCCAGCCGGACTAATTTAGAACAGGTACGACTAATGACGTAGTGTACGTCATAGACTCGTGCAACGCCAAGATGAACCTGTTTACGTCACACAACAACATGACGTCATACGCCACCGTGTGGGCCAGCCGGACTAATTTAGAACAGGTACGATTAATGACGTAGTGTACGTCATCGACTCGTGCAAGGCCAAGATGAAGCTGTTTACGTCACACAACAACATGACGTCATACGCCACCGTGTGGGCCAGCCGGACTAATTTAGAACAGGTACGATTAATGACGTAGTGTACGTCACAGACTCGTGCAAGGCCAATATGAAACTGTTTACGTCACACAACAACATGACGTCATACGCCACCGTGTGGGCCAGCCGGACTAATTTAGAACAGGTACGATTGATGAATTGATGATGCAGTGTACGTCATGGACTCGTTCAAGGCCAAGATGAAGCTGTTCACGTCACACAACAACATGACGTCATACGCCACCGTGTGGGCCAGCCGGACTAATTTAGAACAGGTATGACGGTGTTGTGATCATGATCAATGATGTAGTACGTCATAGACGCGTGCAAATCCAAGATGAAGTTGTTCACATCACACAACAACATGACGTCATACGCCACCGTGTGCCAGCCGAACTACTTTCGAACCGCTTTGTTTCATTTGGATTTGATTTGTTTTGATTTTGTATTTTACATTTAATATTTGCTTTCGGTTGGTGTGGTGAAAAATTTGTGTTTCACTCGGGGGCAAATTTTGTTTAACCCTCGCGCTTTGAAACCCTCGCAACGCTCAAGATTCCATTTTTCGAACCACTCGCTGAGTGTTTCAATTTTGGAATCTTTCGCTTGCTCGGGTATCAATAATAGCACGAGGGATTAAACAATAACTTTGCCCCCGAGTGAAACAAATAACTATTGTCTGGACCCGGGTATGTCCTTAAACTACGTCCAAGACCACCGGTGGACGGGCAGCAGCGTCCCTCAAATTCGGTGTACTCGACTGCGATCGCCAACCCGCCTGCCAAGCGTAGCGATTATGGCATTCACCCCCCATAAAGGGGGAGGCCTATGTTCAGCAGTGGACGTCTTATGGCTGAGGTGATGACTTTAATTATTCTTTTTTTTTTCAAGTAAAATTAATGATATACGAGTACCAAGTAACGTCATGGTCACCCTATGACTTGACATACGCTGTATGGAAAGCGACAAGACGTCACATTGAGTAGGGTCACCAAATTGTATGCAAAAATGTTTTTTCCTACTTGTCATCTGGAAAATAATCATCATTATTCTTGATAAACAATAATTGCAATAATTAACAACATCATTAGGCTCATCTTTGGATTCTGTATGACGTCTGGCTCTCTTGCTCCACGACCCCGAAATCACCCTGTATATTTGTTTGTTACAGCGCAAAGGTCGCGCGGGGCGCGTGCGAGCTGGCGTGTGCTTCACGCTGTGCTGCAAGGCGCGCTACGAGCGCCTCGAGGAGCATTTGGCGGCCGAGATGTTCCGCACGCCACTACACGAACTCGCTCTCAGGTATACCAAGTTTCCAACTAATCACTAACCTACTGCTACAACAGAATAAATAATAGTACTAGCAAAGATATGTGTAACTCCGTATAAGATATATAAAGTCTAAGAAAAAAACGTGCCTCGGAAATCAAGAAAAAGTCATTCTCGAATAGATGGCGCCATTACCTTTGGCCTATTCTCGGCTAGATGGCGTTGACGACACCGTTTGATATTTAACAATTTTAACACATATCAGTGAAAGAACATGGGTCCATGGAACAATAAAAATTAAAAATCATTTATCCGTATACATATTTTGATTAGGGATGTAACGATACCGATACCGATACGATATATCGGCCGATATAATCGGCAGACCTATATATCGGCATCGCCGATTTAAATTCAGCCGATATTACAGTTTGAAAAGCGCGCGAAACGAATGACGCTGCAAATAATTTGAATACACTTTGTTTCCATAACAAATAACCCTCCCTTTGCGTTGCCGTAGTCAGATAAAAACTACCTAAAGTGAACTAAGTATAATTACTGATTTGGATTTACTTTTGCATTGATTGCTTGGTGGTTACCTAAATAAATGTTTTTTTTTATTTTGATTAGGCATTTTTCTTTATTAGTTTTACAGTTTTTCACACTTCACAGAATCGAGTGTCTATTAATACATATGTATGTTTTATGCATAATAAGTATTTAATCCTTCATTTGTTATATCGATTAGCTAACTACTGTGCCATTGATATCGGTATCTGTATCGGTTTCGCCGATAATTTACTTCAAAAATCGGTATCGGTATCGTATCGGCAAAATCATGTATCGTTACATCCCTAATTTTGATTAATCTATACATTTTCAATTTTATTTTAAGTTTTAATCATGTAATGTAGAGTAATGTAATGTAGAGGCCCAACGGAGCCGACATGTCCCATAGATAAAGGCTCCTTCTAAATACGCAGATTAAAAAAAAAAAAAGTTTTAATCATGTGTCGATAGATGGCAGTAAATGTACCGTGGCTACAAAATTTACTATGGCAATAGCCCTCTATACTATCTATTCTCTTTGGTACTGGGTATAGAAGATTCACTCTACTAACAAAACGCGTCTGTTACGATTAGGACAGATATGACCGTACGCAGTCTAATGTAAATTTTCTTACAGCATCAAACTCCTCCGCCTCGGGAGCATCGGCCACTTCCTCTCCAAGGCCCCGGAGCCCCCGCCGCTAGATGCCGTGATCGAGGCCGAGGCGATGCTCCGCGAGTTGGGATGCCTTGATGCCAACGACGCGCTGACTCCATGCGGGACTATACTGGCTAAGTTGCCTATTGGTAAGTATAGCATTAAGCCTTTATAAGGCAGAGGGAATATGTTTCCCATCTGATTTTGAACTTTATTTCAAAGTGATAGAGTTCAATTTTGCATAATTCCTGACACCCTTATACCATATAAAGCGTTAACCTCCTAAGGCTCAAGGCCCTACCTATAGTACCTCTTCAGTTCGATGAAATTTAAATCCTATTCAATCGGAACAGAGTCGCTTTTGCTTTATTTCGTTCAATTTTCCAACAACGCAAATTCAACTCTGTTTCCTACACTCTAGGTTCAAATTTTTGTGGCAAATTTTGGATTTTTCATTTGTATGGCTGGGCCTTAGGAGACTAATTTTAAATGTAATAACAGTGCTGACTTTGTAGTCTTTAATTTTTAAACTGAGCTCGTCCCAGGAATGTATTCAGTATTATTTTCACAACCGCAAACGGGAGGCGTCATAAAAACCTACAAATAGCCATGTCAGATAAACGTCAGTCCATACAAAATATGCACAGTATAATAAATTATTTTACGCCATGCATGGAATAAAGCACCAGATAATTATTAGAGAAACACAGATACTACTTAATAAATTGGATAGAAATATAAACTACGGAACCCTAAAAAAGTAGGTGAGTTGACCGTGACGTCACGATGTAATGTTTCATATAAATTCCATATTAGCAAATCGTTTTGACAGTTCTAAAAAAGTAACTGATTTGACTAGTAGGAAAATACTCTATTGCGCAAGGTTTTCGGCAGAGGGGTAAGCTCTTAAAGGCGACTTCGGTTATTAAATGCTAAGGCTTTTGCCGAATGCGTGTCGATATATCTGGGGAGACCCTATAGTTCGTTTTTTTAGCATTAGAAAGAACTTGTAAGAAGGTAAACAATCTTAACATGTCTTTTAATTGAAAAACGCTGTTTAAAAATCAGTAACTGTTACTTATGAAAGCAGAAGCATATAAATGATCGTATTAGATTCATAATTGTTACATATTTGCCGTGACAAATTTTTAAAACGTGTTTTTCTATAAAAAGACACATCAAGATTGTTTATCTTATTTCTAATGCCAAAAAAATCGATCTATAGGTAACTTTAAACCGTGATATTTATCATACAGAGCCCCGTCTCGGCAAGATGATGGTGCTGGGGTTCGTGCTGGGCGTGGGCGACGCGCTGACCACGATGGCGGCCAACTCCACCACGTTCCCGGAGGTGTTCGCGGTGGAGGGCCGGCGCCGCCTCATGCCGCACCAGCGCGCGCTCGCCGGCGACCGCGCCTCCGACCACGTCGCCATGCTCAACGCCTTCCAGGTACCATTAACTGTACTACACAATAATAGTACCTTCTCGTTATTCATGAGGCCCTGGTACTTGCTCCGCGCTAAATTCAATTTTTAGACAGTTTTTTTAGCATTAGAAAGAACTTGGAAGAAGGTAAGCGATTTTGGCATGTCTTTTAAATAAAAAACACTTCTTCGTTACACTCTTGACAGAGTGGTCGTGGCCATTATGTAGACTTTTGAGCGACTTGTTTAACGACACGTGGCCATTCCTCCCGTAGAGCTGCTTTCCGTGAGCATTCGCTTACTGTGGTCGTCCGGGTCGGTCCATCTCATTGGCGATCTTCCTCTAGCCCTGTTACCTCTCACTCTTCCTTGCACAACTAGTGTTAGCAGGGTTTTGAACGTGCCCTAACTGACAGCGTATGTCATCGAGCGACTCTCTGGCAAGATGGATTCCCGCGAAGGGGACGGTAGCGTCGGTCGTACATTCAGTCCAAGAATAAATCGTTTACTCAAGACCTAGTGCGTTTCCCTGTTATTACTAGGCGTTCTATGGATGTTCCATCTCGCCGAGATACGTGTCCAAAGAAGTTGAGGATCCGAGTTTTGGCCGTAGAAAGCAACCCGTCTTTAATGCCAAGCTCCTCAAGAATTGATGCGTTGGTCCGGATTCCGGAAATGGACTGTCACCTTAATTCGCCGAATAAAATGTATAGCAGTAGTAATAGTACATATTAAAACACTTTATTGTACAAAAATCAAAACAAAACAGGAAAAATATCATTCGTCATTAGTACAAAGACGAAATTATCCCTTTAAGGGATCTCTTCCATCAATAGCAAATGTTATAATCATTATTAAGACGTTATCATATGAAAATTTGGTGAAAATTGGTTGTCAAAATAAATCACCGGCGAAGTTATATTTGGACAAAATAATTTGGCAAAAGGCAAAACACCAAACTAAATACTTTCTTTTTATCTTAGAACTTGATTGACTTCCTTATAATTGTTTCAGATGTGGGAGCGAGAGCGCGCTAAGGGCGAAGAAGCCGAAATGGCGTGGTGCGAGTGGAAGGGACTGCAGCAGACCACGCTCCGTGTCACCTCGGAGGCCAAATACCAGCTCATAAGTACGTAACACCTCAAATGTACAGTACAAAAGGCGATGAATATGTTTCAACTTCATGTAGTCTATGGTTCTATTTTCCTTGTGAGGTTAACATAAGTTTATAAGTGCAGTCTATAATTTCAAGAAAGTTTAAGGAAATGTTGGTAAAATAAGTACCTATGGGCATACAATCAGCAGCATAAGTTGCTAAGCGGGCGAGGTGTTCAAAATTACCTTGACACGCTTTTATTCTCTTAACAATAAAGTCGCGTCAAGATCATTTTGAATACCTGGCCCGCTTAGCAACTTCTGCTGCTGACTGTATGCCCATAGGTACTTATTTTACCAATATTTCTTGTATGGAATTAACAACAACGTCGGTTGATGCTATTTTTTATCTCTCGAAACTTGTGCAAAATAACCTGGTAACGGACTATTACATAACCCTTTAACTTCGGTCCGCGAGTGATATTTGAACCGCGGAAAAGAAGCGAGGGATTCGAAGGTCAGGCCATACAACCCGGTCCGCTAAAGGGAGCAGGGGAGTCCAAGGCCTTGGCCCTCAAGTTTGGACTCCCTTGCTCTATACAGCAACCAAACCAACCATCTGAACCAAACATCATTGTTGTGACAAAGGCTCAAAGGCTTCGGTGACTCGGGCATCTTGAGCGAATGGGATGTGATCGGGCGGTGAAAAGAGCGTTTGAGGGAAAACCGATAGGACGCCGCCTGATCGGCCGACCTAGGTATCGATGGGCGGATGTGGTGGACGCTGATCTGCGCGAGCTCCGGGTTGAGAACTGGCGAGAAATGGCACAGGACCGGGATAGGTGGCGAGCAGTCGTGTTGGAGGCCAAGACACACTTGGTCGCTGCGCCAGAGTAAATGCTCTATACAGTCTAACCCAAATCTCTGTTCCAGATATCCTGACCACCGCAATCGGGTTCCCGGAAGAGTGTTGCGTGCCGCAACGCTGGAACCCGACCGTGCCCGACCCCATGTTGGACGTCGTGATCGCGCTCATGGCCATGGGGCTCTACCCCAACGTCTGTCTGTACCAGGGGAAACGGAAGGTCAGTCCCGTTGTCTACTCTAGGGGTCAAACTTGGCAGTAATAGACTGGGACCCCACCGTGCCAGACCCCATGTTGAACGTGATCGCGCTCATGGCCATGGGGCTCTACCCCAACGTCTGTCTGTACCAGGGGAAACGGAAGGTCAGTCCAGTTGTCTACTCTAGGGGTCAAACTTGGCAGTAATAGACTGGACCCGGCAGTGCTCGACCCCATGTTGGACGTCGTGATCGCGCTCATGGCCATGGGGCTCTACCCCAACGTCTGTCTGTATCAGGGGAAACGGAAGGTCAGTCCAGTTGTCTACTCTAGGGGTCAAACTTGGCAGTAATAGACTGGGACCCCACTGTGCCCGACCCCATGTTGGACGTCGTGATCGCGCTCATGGCCATGGGGCTCTACCCCAACGTCTGTCTGTATCAGGGGAAACGGAAGGTCAGTCCCGTTGTTTACTCTAGGGGTCACACTTGGCAGTAATAGACTGGGACCCCACCGTGCCAGACCCCATGTTGGACAACGTGATCGCGCTCATGGCCATGGGGCTCTACCCCAACGTCTGTCTGTATCAGGGGAAACGGAAGGTCAGTCCCGTTGTCTACTCTAGGGGTCAAACTTGGCAGTAATAGACTGGGACCCCACCGTGCCAGACCCCATGTTGAACGAGATCGCGCTCATGGCCATAGGGCTTTACCCCAACGTCTGTCTGTATCAGGGGAAACGGAAGGTCAGTCCAGTTGTCTACTCTAGGGGTCAAACTTGGCAGTAATAGACTGGGACCCCACCGTGCCAGACCCCATGTTGAACGAGATCGCGCTCATGGCCATAGGGCTTTACCCCAACGTCTGTCTGTATCAGGGGAAACGGAAGGTCAGTCCAGTTGTCTACTCTAGGGGTCAAACTTGGCAGTAATAGACTGGGACCCCACCGTGCCAGACCCCATGTTGAACGTGATCGCGCTCATGGCCATAGGGCTTTACCCCAACGTCTGTCTGTACCAGGGGAAACGGAAGGTCAGTCCAGTTGTCTACTCTAGGGGTCAAACTTGGCAGTAATAGACTGGGACCCCACCGTGCCAGACCCCATGTTGAACGAGATCGCGCTCATGGCCATAGGGCTTTACCCCAACGTCTGTCTGTACCAGTACCAGGGGAAACGGAAGGTCAGTCCAGTTGTCTACTCTAGGGGTCAAACTTGGCAGTAATAGACTGGGACCCCACCGTGCCAGACCCCATGTTGAACGAGATCGCGCTCATGGCCATAGGGCTTTACCCCAACGTCTGTCTGTATCAGGGGAAACGGAAGGTCAGTCCAGTTGTCTACTCTAGGGGTCAAACTTGGCATTCCGTACCCAAAGGGTAAAACGGGACCCTATTACTAAGACTCTGCTGTCCGTCCGTCCGTCCGTCCGTCTGTCACCAGGCTGTATCTCACGAACCGTGATAGACAGTTGAAATTTTCACAGATGATGTATTTCTGTTGCCGCTATAACAACAAATACTAAAAACAGAATAAAATAAAGATTTAAGTGGGGCTCCCATACAACAAACGTGATTTTTGACCGAAGTTAAGCAACGTCGTGCGGGGTCAGTACTTGGATAGCTGCCCGTTTTTTTTTTGCCTTTTTTTGCATTATCGTGCCGTCCCTTCGTGCGCGAGTCCGACTCGCACATGCCCGGTTTTTTAAATCTTATTTTCCCTTCAGGTGTTAACGACGGAAGGCAAGCCAGCCCTCATCCACAAGACCTCCGTGAACTGCAGCAACTTCGAGCAGAAGTTCCCCTCGCCGCTGTTCGTGTTCGGCGAGAAGGTGCGCACGCGCGCCATCAGCTGCAAGCAGACCACCATGGTGGCGCCACTGCATCTGCTGCTGTTCGCTTGCAGGAAGGTTGAGTGGGTAAGTGGCAAGGCGGAACCAGCTTTTTCTTCATACAAAAAATACCGGTATTATTACCCCTAAAACCTCACCAAACCTTTGTATTCCCAATTCCTCCTTGGTTGTATCCAAAACGCCCTCTTAGTGTTAGCCTACCTGCGAAGCCCCTCCGTTACCTAAATTCAATAAATAAAAAAAATTAAAATAAATAATTGTATTCCAGATCGACGAAATGGTGCGCCTGGACAACTGGTTGAACTTCGACATGTCACCGCGCGTGGCCGCCATGGTGACGGCGCTCCGCCCTGCCATAGAGAAACTGGTCGAACGAGCGGCTGCTGAACCTGATGCGGCGCTGCAGTTCTCTCCCTCCGAGCAGAAGGTAAGGAAAAGGGGGAAGGGAATATACATCGGTCCTGTATTGCCGCAGTGATAGTCCTTCGGCCCGCCATAGAGAAACTGGTCGAGCGAGCGGCTGCTGAACCTGATGCGGCGCTGCAGTTCTCTCCCTCCGAGCAGAAGGTAAGGAAAAGGGGGAAGGGAATATACATCGGTCCTGTATTGCCGCAGTGATAGTCCTTCGGCCCGCCATAGAGAAACTGGTCGAGCGAGCGGCTGCTGAACCTGATGCGGCGCTGCAGTTCTCTCCCTCCGAGCAGAAGGTAAGGAAAAGGGGGAAGGGAATATACATCGGTCCTGTATTGCCGCAGTGATAGTCCTTCGGCCCGCCATAGAGAAACTGGTCGAGCGAGCAGCTGCTGAACCTGATGCGGCGCTGCAGTTCTCGCCCTCCGAGCAGAAGGTAAGGAAAAGGGGGAAGGGAATATACATCGGTCCTGTATTGCCGCAATGATGGTCCTGCGGCCCGCCATAGTTTCTATCGAAAGGCAAATTTTAAGTACGTAAGTGACTCTCTAGTGGTATTTTAATTCATAAACTACCCTAATTATTAATTAATTAACCTATTCGACGCCACGTCAAACAAAAGCTGTCACCCGGACGCCACGTCACCGAACTTTATGCATATGCACGTAGATCTATGTTGCTCTGTGGTCTGTGACCGATTAATCAGTCTTTGGCGTTGAACCTGCGGTGCGGATATATCGGGCATTGGCGTCCAAAAGGTTAACCTAATAACCAACTTAATGGTTTCATCTTAAAAATATCGTGACATTTCCTTTCACAGCTCGTCAACTGCGTGAAGGCCCTATGCGTGGTCGACGCCGGTGACTTCAACATCCAACGTGAGCAAGGCACCCCCGTATTCAGACCCGACGGAGCCAAACGGGGCAACCGCGGCTGGGGCACCAGCGGACCTCGGGCCGGCTTCACCGGTGGCATCGGGGGCAGGGGCGGCTTCGGGAACAACCAAGGAGGATTCGGAAATAACCAAGGGGGATTTGGGAATAGAGGAGGATTTGGAAATAGGGGGTTCGGTGGCGGTTTTAGGGGGAGAGGAGGATTCCGTGGCGGTTTCAGAGGCAGGGGGCAATGGTGATGTGATTAGACCATTCCTTATTAAGTTAGTGTGACGTTTTGTGTATTATTAAGATTAGTGAAATAAATATATTGACTACGGAACTGGTTTTTGTATTAATAAAATTATTATGGACTGGAAAACATTTATTGAAACAAAAATTACACAGTAAAATTAGTGCTCATCATTCTAACCGCTAATAATTAGTTATTATTGCCGGAATAATTAAAATAAACTGACCCCATGATCTAACGCAGTGAGCAGAGGATTTAAATACAAGAACCATTTTGTCACTCAATTAGCTGGCGCGCTAAAGATCGCGGGGTTAGTATGTACGCGGGGCTAATAGAATTTGGAATGGAATATTCTAATCATGATTACAGAAATTATAAATAATAAAAACTAAATAGCTATACTAAAACACTTTCTATTAAAAACTAACGTAAGTAGAATCGTAAAGTTGGCTGAAAAGCCAGAGCCTTCGTCAGTCAACAGGGTTTTGAACGACAATTAAAATAAAGTCTTTGTCTGGCGCCACCATGATCTCGGTCCTCTTGCTCCGAATTCTAAGGAACGTCAACTCGTTGGTGGGGTCCAGGTCTCTCACCACCGACTTGGCTTTGTCTATGAGGGAACCCATGAGTCCGGCGTATTGTACTGAGACATGGTTGTCCAGGGTTGTCTTGATTGGGATACCTAGAATTACAGCACAGAATAAATAATAGTACCTACTACCGTACAGGGCTATAACCGCGAATATCGAAGTTCGAAAATTGCAGGCATTTTTCTCTGTCACTCTAATTACGCCTTCATTGGAGTAAAAGATAAATAAGATCCCCGCAATTTACGAATTTCGGTTTTCGCGGTAGCCCCTCAGAAAGGACACTTCCTACGAAACCGAAGTTAACCCTAACCCTAATGTATGGCCAGTGGCGGATTTGCAGTCTTTGGCGCCCTAGGCCCCATACCCTGTAGTCGCCCCTTTCAAGGCACCCATAATATTGACTACATTATGAGTTATTTCTTGTTACCATCAGCGAATTTTTTGTCACAATTTGCCGACCCTAAATATCTTGCCGCCCTAGGCCCGGGCCTACTGTGTCTTAGGACTCTTAGGGCAAATCCGCCACTGTGTATGGCACTATTCCTTTCGGCTATTTAGGGTTGACAAAATTCAAGCCATGTGGTCGTGCACGCAAAAGGACGTCAAGTGGTGCCAATCCTAATAATTGCTCGGAGCAATGTTGAGCCGAACGGAGCCGAGTTTTCCCGACAGGAGGAGTGTCCGTCCACTGATTTCAGTTTGTATACAAATAGGGCTTAAACACATTAGGAAGAAGTAGCGGTGTTCTCTCGAAAAGCACCGTCAAGAACAGCTTGTTAATGAGGGCATGTAAGTGTTTAGTGAAGTAGGTTATTTTATTTAAATATTCATACCTTCGCCGTTGACAATTATTACGCCAGCCACACCTTTATGAGTGCTAAGTTTGCGAACCGTTTCTTCAGCCTCGTTTGCCATGGTGAAATGCCTTTGAAAGTCAGACTTAAAATGTTTGTTGTCAATTAAGCTCAGAATTAAGTCAGTTTGACAATTCATACGATTGTTTTGATAATATAAATGGCCATTTGGAATTAAGAAACATTGTAAAGAGCACGCATTAAAAGCATCGAAATTATTTCGAGTCGCGTCGCTTCGAACTCGGTTAAATCCCTGTCTGATTACGCGATTTTGGTGCTTATGTGAAGATAAGGTAGGGTAGATATTTGCTGAGGGTCGAATGGATTTACCCGAGCTTGAAGTGAACCGACACATAACGCGTATGTTGCGCTTGGGTTATTTGTTAGGTTTATTTTATTTATATGCGTTCTCGGAGTAATTAACAATGGAGCCGCCATTAACAGACGTTCCCCTCTGTCGAAAATAGGCGGCCAATGGTCAACCATATGTATGGACTGACGTTTATCGGACATGACGTACCTATACATTTGATGTGCCCCTCCCCCGCAAAAAACGGCAGACTATTTTGGACCGAAAATTTTAGACATGGCGTCTCCATTGGTTATATCCTCTAAGTATGCGTTCTGTAAACAATGGTATGAGAAAGCATATTGGTTCAGCAAGTCTCAGCCCGATTTCTCTATGTAACCCTAAACTTATAATAGTGAAGTACCTACATTCTTAACAGTTATAGGTTTGTATATTATTTCTGGTATCCTCATAGTTATGAGAAAACCTCCAGAATCGTGGCAAATAAGTTGACAATAGGTATCAGAATAATAAAAATAATATCATAATAGATTATTTATTTATTTATAGGCAACTAATAAACAAATAATTGGACACATCATAGGAAGTAAAGAAGTAACTGCTGACTTATACCATCAGCGACACCATCTTTGAATAATTGGCATGATTTCCTAAGAATACATGAAAGAATAAAGAAATATATATCACTAACATCATCATAATTTTCTACATGACAACGTTATCGGAAATAGGAGCCTCTATTCCATTTTTTTCCAAAGACTCCACCTGTAAGTACAATGGCATTCTTCCAGATCTCATCTTCTCTCTTTTATGTACCTTCAGCTGATGCTTCATCATCTGTTTCCGATATCCAAATGCCTTACCGCAGATGTTACAGAGATGGTCCCTTATGCCAGTGTGATCAACTTTGAAATGTAGGTCTAAAGCCCGTTTTGTGTTGAAGCCTCTTCCACAAGTTTCGCATTTAAAATCATGCTCCGCTTTATGCACATGCATATGTTTGTTAAGGTTACTTTTACTTATAAAACATTTAGCACACTGCGAGCATTGATACGGTTTATCTCCAGTATGCGTTCTCATATGCATTTTTAATGACTCGGTAAATCTCCCTCTATACGGGCAAAGGGAACATTTGAAGGGTAAATCATAGAAATGTGTCAACCGATGCCTTGTAAACTGTCCCTGCATGATGAACTTCTTCCCACAGATATCACAAACGAATGGGACATCTTCCGGTTTATGCAACAACAGATGCTTTTTCAAATATGATTCGGAATACAAATTAGAGCATATTGGACATCTTATCTTCATATTCTCGTGTTCTATAGACGCTTTGTGTTCATTGTAATCTTGAAATAGGTTAAAATCTACATTGCAACGGCGACAATGGTAGTTAGGTTTCACATCCACTTTATGTTCTGAATCATAGTTGTGGTCACTGTCATTGTTAAAGTTTAAATTATGTTCTGTAGCCTCCTTGAGTGTCAGTTCAGACCGTTGAGCAGTTTTTCTGAATAAAATCGCGCCATCTAACAGAGAAAGACACGGTTCACATAAATATTTGGGAAATATATCGTCAATCTGTACTTCAATGCCTCCAAACATATTCAAGCTTTCTACAATGTCTTTACGGGCATCGTCGCCATAAAGAGGAATATTACCTTCCTTAAGACATACTCTGCATGTGTAGTCCTCAAGGCCTTTTGGCTCCTTCTTTACTTTGGAGTGATGAGCAATTACGGAGTCTTCTGTTTTCTTGTTCTTACATTTATCATGGCGTAAACGCCTGCAATGTAGCAGTTTCATAAGAACTAATGACCCAACCATTGCTGCGGCTTTGTGCGACTCTTTCCTAGTCAAATAGCGACCAAATTCTATAAAATAATATTGAAATATTAGAAGCCCACAGCTTCGCGTTATTGGGATTTTATATTTTTTGACGTTTTTAATAAAAATGTTGCTATAGTAAAATATTTAATTTTATTAAAGCTAGGACTACATTCCTACCAAATTCCTATATGTATTCTATTATATTAGGTTTCTCCAGTGCACTCAATTTAAAGAGTTTAAACAGAGATTTAAGATTTGAATCACGCTAATAACGAGTAGTTAGTACTCTTGGAAGTTTAATTAATAAGTAAAAGTCTTTCAAGAGAATCACAATACTTAATAAGACAAAACATCAATATATACGTGGAAAAATCTCCAAAGATTTTGATTAATGCTATCTCTAGTAAATCTTTAACATAATCATATTTACTGATGTAGCCAGTAATAGATATTTACTGATGTAGTCTTAGCCTTATTTAACAAATCAAATCTTGCAATGGTAACACTGTAATCTGCATCGGGCTCATTGACAGCTGTCAATGTCATAATCATAAGTGGTGGGTCTGATTTGGGCATTTTGGGCCCCGAGACCCAATTATTTTGTTGTTATTAAGATATTTAACGACTCGTTACATTAAAAATATTATCTATATTGTATTTAGTCGTAAAAGCATCTCGTATAATTAAAAATGAACGTATTAAAGGTAAATAAGTTATAACCTCAAATTTGTTTTCATTTTTGTGTTTACTTAAAAATATATTATTTTATGCTATACCAATAAAAACAATCAGTCTTAACATAAAGTTTTTCATGTATTATCATCGGCGAACTAGCTTAAAAACAGTTTAATGCAAAGAATCCATTTCAGGGTATTTGGAAGACCTCACCGCTGATTAGGAGCACTATAGCCACAAATTATGCAGCTCTTCGACCTCTTTCTACTGTCACACCATCTCCAGTACCAAAGACAATTCAGGACATCCCTAGCACAGTGGAGCTGGATAAGTTGTATAAAAAAGTTGAGTTGGAAATGAGGGGCATAGATCCTGCTGTGCTGCTCAGTTACTCTTGGTTTTGTGTGGCTGCCGCGTCACATTTAGGGATCGAGGTGACGAAAAGGTTTGTGATTTGTTATTTTTATATATTATTCTTGTGATTTTATTGTTAATAAATGTCTTTATTAAGATATTAACACACTATGGACTGCTTATAATGCTCTCGTTTTGAAGCATTTATAAGAAAAGTCAACTCAATGAGTTGAGAATGACATTCTTTTAGTGAAGTAGTACAGAATATTTCTATCTATAAATTCTAAAGTCAACAGTCACTTAGTAAACATGGATAACAAATTTAATTAAATCTGAGTATTTTTTGCAGCTTTGCACCCAGAAAAGCTGAAAAGGAGAGACATACCCTCCTCAGATGTGTTCACATCTACAAAAAGCACAGAGTTCAGTATGAGATCCGGACATACTTTAGGTTCATCCATCTACAGAGGCTCACCGGCTCCACCTGCGACACATACTTGGAATACATTGAAAGGAATCTTCCAGAAGGTTGCGCTTTGAAAGTCACCAAAGTTGAATGTCAGAAGCTACCGGAACACATCACCCCGCCCACAGAATAGTTATTGTAAATATAGTGTAGAAAGATTAGAATAAAAGTTTAAGTATGAATTTCCTTTGTTTATTAATATTAGGCAGTTATTACATTGTGTTTAAATAAATGTTTAGTATAGTCATCCTAAAACATACCTTAACATTTTAGTAGGTACTGTGTAGGAAATGCTCCCGGTACTGAGTTTGTATGGCGAGAACCGGGAATTCCCAGTTCCGGTACTGTGTTTGTATAGATAACCAGTACTGGGAGCACTCCCTAGTACTGTGTCCTAGTATTTGTCAAATCTGTAGTAATTTTACTATAATATGGTCCAATGGTTTTGATTTTTTGAAGCTGACAGTCCCCTACACTAACAAGATATAATCAACTGCATCAATAAACACATTTAACACATTAATTGCCACACTAAGTGCTACGGGTTACGCTCGTAGCGCGTACCCACGGTTTCGCCGTATGGAGCGCGTAGTCGCTACAAACAGTGTACACGACAGTCGGGTTCTTGGACCTGAATGTGTTAAATTCAAGACAGTACATAAAATAAATTATTTTTGAGACTAGTCTCAAGATTTATTTATTTTGTAAGTTCTAAAGAATAAAATATATAAAAATTAAATAATTCACTGGAGTATTAACTATATTTTCGGCTGTAACCTCTCCTTTGGATTGATCAATAATGTATGTAAGTAAAAATGTATAAATGGTATATTTTGGTATCTATCATATATATATTTGTGGTATACAAAGCTATTACAACATTCGGATACAAATCTGTGCATTGAGTTAATATCATTTTATGACAAAAATTTAAGGCTATTTTTTAACAACTAGTAAGCTTGAAACAACACTTAAATATAAACTACATAATACTTAGGCTTTAAAGCAAATATGTTACCTAACTACTTTCACCTAAATATATCCTACAAACTTCCCTTTAAATGGCTCTTACCTAAATCACTTGTATATAAAATAAGAGACAACTTTATAAACAGAAGAACACTGTTTTAAAATTGGAATGTTATAGTTTTTCAGTCAGCTTTTGGCATTCATTAGTATCTCTTTGGCACTGAGGTACTTTGGAACTTGTTCTAGTCATACTGCTGGTTTTTGCACACTGTGAACATGAACAGAATGGCGAAGGCCATCTCCAAGGCGTGAAACATGAGCATAACGGCGCACCAGATGTATTCCAACCTTATAATGTAGGTTTGGTAGATAAGGAAGTAGCAGACACCTACTGCTGAAGGTATTGTGAGTAGGACTGAAAAGAACACAGGAACCTCTGAAACAAATAATAATATTGGCAAGGTTAAGTGTTTTAGACGATGATAAATTCATATTTTGCGAGTGGGTGACGTCATTATCGGCTTTCTCGTGGACTTGGCCTGGTTAAAAAAATTCAAGCGCCTACTTACTTTTACTAGACAAGTTTCCTCTCTGTCCCAAAAATATGCGGAAAGCCTCGATAACACACAAGGCGCCGAAAATACCAGTTTCAGTTAGCAAGGCGTTCTCCGGGTACGACACATTTATCGCTTTCAAAATCCCAATGGCCACTTCACACACGAAAAACATGCCTAAGTAAAAATTATTCAGGTACAACAATATTTCGTAAGCCAAACTTGAATTTACGTTGGTCATTTTCGACATAATTCGTCGGGTTTTCGTCAAAACATGGAGCTGAAGTGAATGAAGTTGAATGAACGTTTGCCGAAAATGACGTTTATTTTAGTTCGTTCAATATCGTCGGGAAAGCGGAAGTGCGAGTGAATGAGGGAGAGGGTGCAAGGCGCAAGGGTGACAAACGTTTATTTGCGGGTGGCTAAAAATGGAACTAATTTTGTCACGTACTTTTTTAAGGCTGTCGATTGATGGAAGCGACTTTTCCAGCGGTAAAGTTTTGGTAGTTCGTAGTGAGGTCAATACGCTCTATAAATGAATTTGAAGTGCTGGTCACGGACGATTAATTTTACATTTTAATTGTATGTTTATCTTTGTCGGTAGCTACTTAGGTATTTGTATTACTTTAATCTTATTTTTACTTTAGCTACGTGCTTTATTTAGCTCGGATAATAAGACTCCGCGACCACGGGAACATCGCCGCGTTCTCGAAACGTCGGAGGTATATTTAAAAACTTAATTAACGCGATTAAGTCCCGTTTTGCTAACTAATAATGAGTTAAAATCGTGACAGTTTAAATCAGTAGGTAGGGTAGGTACTTTAGCTTAATTGCTTTTAAAATTGATTTCCATTTATTTTATTTCGGCTTACAGTTTGCTTGATATTTTTCCATTGCCTATAAGTAGGATGTCGAAGAGTCGCTGAAGAGAGCTGGTCGCTAATTACCAAAAGCAATGAAATTAGGAAACAACACTAATGGATAGGTACCTACCTACATCACACGCAAGTATAGTTATATACTGCATAAACCAGCAACATAAAAAGTAAATACATTGTAAGTTCTAATATTTAGAGCATTAGGTTTCCGCATTTAGTCTGCTAAAAGGAGCGTAACGAATCAACAATCCTGACACACTACGTATGTGCCCAGACTTGCTTTATTAAAGGTGTAAGGCAAAAACAAGCAGGTATACATATAGACAAATGTATAATAAAGACTGTAAATTCTTTCAAAAGTTACATTCAGTGGTTGATGGACAATTTTTAAAGGAAATTGACAGATATACCGCCCGCATCATCGCTGCAGGGGTAATCAACTGCATAGTTGTCTTCCTGTTTGACGGGTCTGTCAATTCGCCAAGTCATTGATTTAACTCTCCCCCCCTCCCCTACCCCCCCGTTCTTACATGATAATGATGATGATGGTATGGTGGTGGTACCTATGGTATGTAGGGCCTTAAGCAGCAATCAAAATATGTGACGTCCCACGAGTAAAGGTACCTTATGGCGGTTGGCGCTTACGCTGTAATTAACGCCGCTCCAATATTATTGCGGCGCAATGCGACGTAAGCGCCAGCCGCCATAAGATACTTTTTGCCGTGGAATGCGCGGCGCGCTATCGTGACGTGATCGTGACTGCTTCTTATGCAGTGTTTGAAAATGGAGACCTTGGTATAGGCTCTCCGAAACATGCCGCGCTTGTGCAAACTTAGCTATGCTTAAGTAGTAAGTAGTCAAAACAGATTAAACTCAAAAAGATACGGGTCATTCGCTTGACTGTATCCCATTCACTTGGGGTGGCTGTCATCTCTTTTTTTTTGCTGGTCATGATTCATTTCCCCACATTGACAGTCTTTATGTTTACTCGTTAATGTTAGCACTTTGAGGTAAATGTGAGTAAGTAATGTTGTCATCACCTCACCCCCGTTCTTTCTAACTAACGTAACTACATAATATATAATTTACCTCGAACGCATTCCCTCTCTATCCCACCAATCCATCAGAGCGAGAAAAGTCAATATTTTAATTAAAAAAAAGCGGCCAAGTGCGAGTCGGACTCGCCCATGAAGGGTTCCGTAACAGCAAGTAACATAAAAAAATGGGGTTTACGGTTTATGAGTTTTATGACGTATTAAAAAAAAACTACTTACCAAATCTTATTCAAACCAATTTTCGGTGGAAGTTTGCATGGTAATGTACGTCATATATTTTTTTTAGGTTTATCATTCTCTTATTTTAGAAGTTACAGGGGGGGGGGGGGGGGGGACACACATTTTACCACTTTGGAAGTGTCTCTCGCGCAAACTATTCAGTTTAGAAGAAAATGATATTAGAAACCTCAATATCATTTTTGAAGACCTATCCATAGATACTCCACACGTATGGGTTTGATGAAAAAAAAAATTTTGGGTTTCAGCTCTATGTATGGGGAACCCTAAAAATGTATCGCTTTTTTTCTATTTTTGTATGAAAATCTTAATGCGGTTCACAGAATACATCTACTCACCAAGTTTCAACAGTATAGTGCTTATACTTTCGGAAAAAAGTGGCTGTGACATACGGACGGACAGACAGACAGACAGACAGACAGACATGACGAATCTATAAGGGTTCCGTTTTTTTGCCATTTGGCTACGGAACCCTAACTAGCTGTAAGTACCAAGTTGCGCAGATGCGCTAAGCTGCAACATGATTACATAACATAACGCACCGCACTTGTAATGTATAAAAGGTTGGGCGCCACTGTAGTAACCTTTTTATTTTTGTATAGAATTTCTAGAAAAATGTTCTTTGGTTGATTGTTTATGGGTAGTCAACTCTTCGCGTCTAAATTTTTTTTTTAAATTACCGCCTTTTCCTACTGACAAGGTCGCTGTGCCAGAGAACCCATTATACTTGGTCAAGCAGACCTTGTCAGTAGAAAAAGGCGGCAAATTTGAAAAATGTAGGCGTGAAGGGATATCGTCTCATAGGATTTTTTTAATCTCGCGCCTTTTTCTACTGACAAGATTGGCTTGACCGTCTAAGTAATATTTTCGCTATTTTAGACAACTCGCTAGCAGTCGCTCGCCTGCTAGAAACCGAAAGCGGTCTGGAAGAAAGCAGCACTGCAGTTGCTATTACCCGCCAAACCTGTTATTACTTGTAGTGCATCAGACTGCAGGTTAGAGGTCTGCGGGGAAAATGTCATTTGTATGGGGTCGTAAGGGGAAATCAGAAGCTTGAATTATCGTCACTCGTTTTGAATTTCCTCTTTTCCGCACTAGTGGCGATAAATTAAAACACGACTGAAGGGAGTGTTTTAAATCGGCACAATTACCTATACGCACGTGTATCGTACGTTTTACAGTACATATTGGCCCTTAAAATTTTTGACATACGCGCGTATTGTCCTTAATCCCTTGGGCGGTAAAGTAGCACCATAATGTACTAAAAATAACTATTTCATCACACTTACGTAGTAAACTATTTTTTTGTACTTTAGTACCTTCATTTTCATTTACAAAATCGGCCTTGTGGTCCCAACATAAGACGGAGGCTCAGATCGGCGGATAGAATGTGAGATTTGTCTCTTCCTTTTTTAGGGTTCCGTACCCAAAGGGTAAAACGGGACCCTATTACTAAGACTTCGCTGTCCGTCCGTCCGTCCGTCCGTCCGTCCGTCCGTCTGTCACCAGGCTGTATCTCACGAACCGTGATAGCTAGACAGTTGAAATTTTCACACATGATGTATTTCTGTTGCCGCTATAACAAAAAATACTAAAAACAGAATAAAATAAAGATTTAAATGGGGCTCCCATACAACAAACGTGATGTTTGACCAAAGTTAAGCAACGTCGGGAGTGGTCAGTAGTTGGATGGGTGACCGTTTTTTTTTTGCTTTTTTTTGTTCTTTTGTGTTTTTTTTTTTGCATTATGGTACGGAACCCTTCGTGCGCGAGTCCGACTCGCACTTGCCCGGTTTTTTTTGAAACGCCTATCATTTTCTTGCCATTTATTTGCACATCTCGTGTGTCCATACCTTTACCTATTTCGGTATTCCATCCTATTGGAAAGTAGTGAGAGTGGTAGCAGAACGCGCTGCACGCGACCACACCGCTTCCGCGTAACGTTCGGAACGGACGTTCGAAAATCGAATGTTCAGTTACATTTGAAATTCCAAATTTGAAATATGAGGGTCAAACCGAACTTGACCTTTTCGAAGCTGGATGAAGAAACGGGAGAGCTTCTGGATAGGATGTTTGAGAAGAAGGATTGTATGGTGGAGATTAATCCGGGGAGAGTTATTCTGCCAGCGGATTACATGACGATTGGGCAGGATATTTTGGATATGGAGGTACTGGAGAACGATGTGTGGATGTGTTCCTACCCTCGAACTGGTAAGTCTATTAGAGCATACAGAAAAATACATAGTGCTCACTCCATTACATTCGTTTTAGTACCAAAATGACTATTATTTTCGTAGTCGACATCTAGCGTCGAGTAGCGGAATTATCATAACTGCTACTTGACAATAGATGTTCCGACGACTGAAAAGTCTAATACTCAACAATTTTCAGGTAATATTGTAATCGGATTAACCAGAACTCTATTTTCAAATCCTTCTGCTTTTAATATTACTTAGTTGTAAATTGCTGTTCAATACAATTTTCGTGAGTCGTTGCGACACTAGAGAATTCTAGTAAGTATATCAAGTAGCGGTCCTTATAATTCCGCTATTCGATGCTAGATGTCGACTGCGAAAATATTGTTCGTTTTGGTACCAAAACTGATGTATGGAGTGAGCACTTTATTCTTACTAATATTTCACTTCACTTCTTGCTGAAGTCCTTGCAACCCTCAAGATTCTACTTTTAGAATCATTTACTTGTTCTGATTTCAATTGAAGCACGAGAGGTAAACAACAACTTTGTCAGCAAGAGGGCAAACAAATAGGTACCTTTACTTAATTTTTTACTTAAACTTTTTCAAAAACTCATGACAAAAAGTTGCATTTTATGCACAAAACTGGCAAAGTACCTAATTTGATGCACGAGTTAATTTTTATTTAGATTCAATTTGTAATGTTTTACAGTTAGAACTTTCCTTATGTTGGTGTGGTGCTAAAAATTGCGTTTCACTCGGTGGCAATGTTTGTTTAATCCGTGCCTTGAATCTTCACAACGCTCAAGATTCCATATCTCGAACTCACTTCGCCTGGTGGTTCTTTTGTTTCCATCATGGGTATTTTTTGTAAAAAGGAATACGAATATTTACATTTTTTTTAAATCAATAGTTACAAGTACCTAATAGCCAGATTTTAATCGATTTCTATCAATGAAAGCCACAGTTCTTTAAAGTGTCATCTCATAACAAGTTCTAATGGTGCTTTGATTTTAGATAACGTTTTGACAGTATTATCCAATTTGTGCAGGCTCCACATGGTGCCAAGAAATGGTTTGGCTTATAGGCCATGACCTGGATTACGAGGGAGCCAAATCTTTACAACAGGTAAGTTTATCAACATATTTACCGAACCTTAGTGGCCTACTTTACTCGTAATATGATGATATGTAACTCCTAAGTGATGATATAATTTTGATGATTTTATTGATGTTACCATGTTACCTATGTTTTTTTTCGCAATTTCGCCTTTATTCCCAAAATCAAACATGCTCAACATAATACAGGGTGATTCATGAGACGTGAGCAGGACTCATCCTGCACACTCAGTAACTGATAATTGATCGATCACCGTCGTATTTAGGTAAAACAACCACACTTTTTCCTATTTTTCAACTTTTTGATGAGGGCAAATTTAATTCTCTACAATCATGGTCACCCTACAAGACCTAATTAATTAACATAAAACCTCTTTTACGAAGAAAATAAAATGTCAAACCTGAGTGAGATACGAGTTTTCAAAAGTAACCAGACCGTGATGACAGTGATGACATTCAATTTGACACTGAATAGCGTTAGTTTAGTATTCTAATGTTAGGGTGACCACCCATGTTGTAAATAAATTAATAACTTTTTTTTCAACACGACTAGAAAATTAACGTTAACCTCACTAATACTGATAGGAAACAGTTGCTTATAATTTACGAAATGCGCAGTGTTAGTCCTGCTCACGTCTCCTGAATCACCCTGTATAGTCAGACCGTACAAAGTCTGCAGCGATTTTGATAGCCCACGCAGTGCAAGTGTCATTTTAAACGTCAAACTTCTATGAAATTATGACGTACTTATACATAACACTTACACTGCGTGGGCTATCAAATCCGCTGCAGACTTTGTTTGGTGCGACTATACATATTTATTCACCTTGCAAAATATAGCGTGTATGGCTGAAAAACACCGGTTTTAATGTTAGCGAGGAAAATGAAAACAACCGTTTCGGACACAAAGCAAGCTTCCGAACCGGTGAACCGGTACTTTCCAGCACATGGCGGCATTTTGCTTCCGCGTTTACCAGGAGCGCAGAAAACGAAGGAATAATCTGTGACCCAAATACGAGCGTCCAGAAAGCTGTACTAGATGGCATTTTGCGGCCATTAAGTACGCATGTGCAATCTAGTATATCTATAACTGAAAGTACTATTAAATCGAAGTGAAAGAGAAAGTTTTACTATAATGGCGTTTCAATGCGATAGAACGAGACGGGATGAGGGGTAGTTTCCGTGTATAGGCGAGACAAGTTTAAGTGTTGTCCAGTGCATTTCTACATCGTAACTTATTCCTGTCTCAGGCTTATATTTAGATACCTAGGTATTTCTTTTTATGAAATGGTTATGGATAATTGTACTCCGAGGATAATTGCATATGAATATAATCTATTAAAATTTCATTAGAAATGTCCCTGTTGATAGCTGACAGAAAGTGTCAGATAATATCATAACCGTTTCATTTTAACCGTTAACCAGATTATAAAATTCGAATCTTCCTTTTTAGGGTTCCGTACCCAAAGGGTAAAACGGGACCCTATTACTAAGACTTCGCTGTCCGTCCGTCCGTCCGTCCGTCCGTCCGCCCGTCCGCCCGTCCGTCCGTCCGTCCGTCCGTCCGTCCGTCTGTCACCAGGCTGTATCTCACGAACCGTGATAGCTAGACAGTTGAAATTTTCACAGATGATGTATTTCTGTTGCCGCTATAACAACAAATACTAAAAACAGAATAAAATAAAGATTTAAATGGGGCTCCCATACAACAAACGTGATTTTTGACCAAAGTTAAGCAACGTCGGGAGTGGTCAGTACTTGGATGGGTGACCGTTTTTTTTTGCTTTTTCTTTGCATTATGGTACGGAACCCTTCGTGCGCGAGTCCGACTCGCACTTGCCCGGTTTTATTTCTTCTTTTTTTCGCGATTTCGGTGTCGGTTCCATAGTAAATGTTGCTCAGTATAATCCCAAAACCTCCCTGGTAACGGGAATGCACTTACTTTTTGGTCAGCCATATTGGACTACAGACTGTAGTGACTAGTTAGCTGGAGCTCCTACTGTATACTGGTTTTATTTTAAGGCGATGCGCTGGCTAACTCATGGGGATATTGGGAATGAAAGTACTGAAAATTTATCTCCTCAGTTTCATGCTGCCCTAGTACACGCGGAAGGGAAATTGTCTCTAGAGCTCCATGGGTGCTACGGATAAGAAATGCATTTTCATCGGACGTCTGTACAGTTCCGTAGATCGTTCTCAAATAAATAGTGCTCGGTTTGTGGATGCTGCGAATGTACTGAAAGCGCATTGAAGTGATTATTGGTGAACCTTTTGGCCTTGATATAAGGTTCAAAGTTGATTGTTATTAGGCTTGTTAGTTTTACAGACTTTTAGCTTTACTGCGATTCAAATACAGAAAATGTAGCCATTGCAACATTTTTATTGAAGCGTCTCCTTTTTAAGAATGACACACACTAGACCGGGCCGGGGAGTTGAGCTTCCGGTGCCTCGTTTTCTATGGAAAGGACCACGTGGTCACCGATCAGCCGTCATAGAAAAAGACATGTCGGACGCCTCGGCCCGGGTCTGGCCCAGTTTAGCGTGAGTCATCCTTCACCTGGGTCGAAAAATAATTAGTCTGCAGGTCAAATTTTGAACTGACTCGTGATTTCTCGATAATTTACTCATATTATGGTTTTCTTTGTCGAGTTCGTGTTTAGATTTCTTTCGAAATGGCGGAGCGACACGTTTAGGTATTCAGTTTTAATAGGGTTTTAGTGGTAATTCTCCATACGAACGTACTCGAGCCTTTCTTCCATGAGTTTACCCTAAAACTCAGCTCACGGAGCCACAAGTTTTAAAACCCTCATCTTCCTTTTCCGCTTATTCATTAATTATTTAGTTGCATTCGCCTCCAAACAAAATTTGGTTTCGTTAAATAGTATATTGTTTGTTTAGATCCACAGAAATAAGAATAAGGTTACCTCTTTAATGTGTTCTGTGTTTAGATCCGATGCCCGCTGGTAGAGCTATCATGCATCATGGTGGCTGGACATTCGGAATGGCACGACGAGTCTGTAAAGGTAAGCTTCTTTTAAGTAATTTGATTGTTTAATTTTATTTTCACCACACCGGCTCAGAAAGGCTTCCTTTGCACTTCAAAAACTGACAGCAAAGTTGCATTTTGTTCACATGTGAAGCAAGGTAATCAAATGCAAATTTTGAGTTGTTTTCTTAAGTTTGCTGGTAGAATTGACTTTTAAATGATGATTTTGGATGATCAATATTTACAACATTCATTTGGATTTGATTTTGTTTAACATTTTACATTTAATATTAAGTTATTTTACATTTAAAATTTTCCCCACACCAACCCATGGTGTGGGGAAAATTTTTGTGTTTCACTCAGGGGCAAATTTTGTTTAGCCCTCGTGCTTTGAAACCCTCGCAACGCTCAAGATTCCATTTTTCGTACCACTCGCTACGTTCGTGGTTCAATTTTGGAATCTTCGCTCGCTCGGGTATCAATATTAGCACGAGCGGTTAAACAACAACGTTGCCCCCTTGTAAAACTAATAACTATTTATCTTAGGGTAGGTAACTGTCGACAGCGTACATACTCGTATGCGAGTTGCGACTTTCGTAGTTGTAAAATATTTGTGACGTTCCACTGCAAAAGGTACCTTATGGCGGCTGGCGCTTACGTCGCATAGTGCCGCAATGATATTGGAGCGGCGTTAATAATAGCGTAAGCGCCAACCGCCATAAGGTACCTTTACCCGTTTGACGTCACATTTTTCTATTTATTTTAAAAGGGCACATCGGTAGACTTAGTGAAGTACCGGCTAGCGAGACCTCGGTACATCCGCAGCCACCTGCCTTGGGATCTGCTCCCAGTGGACATTCAGCGAGAGGACGGACAGGCTAAAGCCAAGGTATGTACATGTACAACCACAGAATAGGTGGGTCGATCAACTATTTCTTGTTGTTATTCTGTCCCATCAGCCAGGAGACAATAGTAGCATAGTTTCTTAGAAGAGCTGCTGTACCATGTTCTATAAACGTGCTTAGTAGATGTCTCATTATGGAAAGGCCTTATAACTACCAAAAAAATCAAGTTTGGTTCTTTTAAATACGAAATAACTAGTATTTTAAGAGCGACCCAGGAGACCGTAACCACTACTGCTAGACACCAAAGCTGGTGTGGGCCGCATGTACTTGTAGCGACGCGACGAAATCGCGAAGTGAGCCACGCCTAGTACAATTCAGTAACTGGTGGCCTAGCCAAGGAAACTCTCTTGGGCTTCGCCATCGAATCGTGTTGTGTTGCTCTATCACTCTTCCATATTAGTGTGACAGTGACGGTTACATTTCAATCGCTACGAAGCGTTGCCGATTGGCATGTTGTCTACGGGGCATCATTCATTCAGTGATAAATAATCTCTAAACACCGCTAAGTTAATTAGACCTTACTAGAGTTATTAGACGTTATAAAGGCAGGCCTGGCTCACTCCGCGATTTCTCCGCTTTGCTACAGATAGCAAAAAGCACATCCGTTCGACCCCAATTTTGGGGTTTGCCATAAGCCGCGCGTGGCGCTGTCGCCACCTAGCGACCATATCTGTGCTGATCGTGACAGACGCGTTTTGTTAGAGAGTGAGTCTTCTGTACCTAGTACTATTATTTATTCTGTGATAAAAGTTAAGTAGGTAATACTTACTTAAGAGTAGGTATATAAAAGTACAGTATACATAGTTGTATATTACTTACCTTGTTTATGCTGCAATATTTACATTTCTCCAAAGAATGTTTCACAAATGATTGATCGGCCACGTAACGAACAACATATGTGACGTTCCACGGCAAAAGGTATCTTATGGCGGGTGGCGCTTACGTCGTATAGCGCCGCAATAATATTGGAGCGGTGTTAAAAATAGCGTAAGCGCCAACCGCCGTAAGGTACCTTTATCCGTTGGACGTCACATATTACCAAATGCCTCAACACTCATCATGCGTGAATCTGCCTGCAACGAATTACTCAGTAATGTACACAGCACATCAGCTGTTTTGAGTCGGCGCGCACCTTACGAGTCAAAGGATCTTGAACCTTGTGAATTGTAGCTACGTTCCAAATTTAAATGGCAGCAACAATTATCGCGCAATTTAAAAAAAAAATGTAATGTAACGGTTGTAAAGAAGCTTCAAATTCCTTCGATTCTAGTAAGGTGCGCTGCGGCTTCAGTCAGCTGATGCGGTATAATGATGGTTGAGTGCAGCGTAGCTTGAATAGCTTCCTCTTCCTAATGTTTGCTAACAGTTTATGAAACGATTTGTGGCCGAGTTACGTTTGTTTTGTGTAATTTCGAGGAATTATAGGGCTGTGCTTGTGTTATTGTGATATTGCTTATAGTTTTTGTGTAATGTTAAGTGGACATGCGTGTGCATTGCTAACCTAAGTTTTAAAGTACCTTCACCAAGACAAAACAAAAGCCAAAAGAGTATAAATTGCCATATTAAATTTTCTCACCCTGTTTAAAGTAACACGTTTTTTGACCTACCGTTAAGAATGACACACGTTAGACCGGGCCGTGTCCGGGCCTGAGCTTCAGGCGCATCGTTTTCTATGAAAATCAACACGTGATCGTCTGTCATGTCATAGAAAAATAAGCGCTGGAAGCTCCGGCCCGGACACGGCCCGGTCTAACGTGAGTCATCCTTTACTCGTTCTACCTTTGCTAGTTCTACAGGTGGAACTAGTAATTTTTAGTGTTCCGTACAAAACTTTGTTCACGGAACACTTACTTATGGGATCACTTCGGTCTTGTTTTTCAGGCGACCTCTATTGATCACGCTTTTTAGGATCATTCAAACCAACCAGTATGTTTTTCATAGGACTTAACCCTTAAGCGCCACTTGCACCATCACTCTAACCCGGGGTTAATCGGTTAAACCGTTAACCCAGTATCAAATTGTACTGGTTGGTAACCATGGTAACTCCAGGTTTAACCAGTTTACCCCGGCTTGGTAATTGGTGCAAGTGGCCCTAACCCGAACTCTTATTCTCGAACCAGTATTTTATTTCATAGGATTTAATAGGACTCTTTCTCAGTATTTTATTTGCCCCTATTGTTTAGGTAAGGTAAACGTACTAGTGCTCGACATGTTAATGGCTAATAGATGACTCCTTACTGTCACCACTATTGACAATGAAACTTGAAAGTTTAAAGTGTAAGTTTCAAGATGACGTGTACTGGGATCGCGTCGAGCCCTGGCACCCCTGGGTGCGAAACTCCTGACTTCGGCCAAACTCGGCTCCGCTCGGCTCAGCTTTGCTCCGAGCAATTATTAGGGTTGGCACAACTTGACTTCCTTTTGCGTGCACGACCACAGATAAGATAATCACTTGAATTTTGACAACCCTAAATAGCCGATAGGGATAGTGCCACATATTAGAAAGGGATAGCATGATTCGACCCTGAACCGCTGGCAAACTTCGGTTTTGTAGGAAGTTTTCTTTCTGTACGGCAGTACTATTATTTATTACCTTATTATGTGTTTCCAGGTAATCTACACATCACGCAACCCTAAGGACATGGTTGTATCCTACTACCACTACTGCACGCTGGTACACGGCTTAAAGGGGACCTTCGAGGAGTTCTGTGACCTTTTCATGCGCGATCGCGCGCCCTTTGGACCTGTATGGAACCACATTCTTGGTAAGAGTATTTTTAGTACAGAATTCTAAAGAAAGAAAAAAAAAGTTGTGGAGAAAGTCATAGAACAGGGCTATAACCGCGAAAATCGAAGTTCGCAAATTGCGGGGATTTTTCTCTGTCACTCTAATTACGCCTTCGTTGGAGTAAGAGAGAAAAATCCCCGCAATTTGCGAATATCGTTTTCGCGGTAGCCGCTCAGATTGTTTTGCTTAAAACGGAACAAAGAAAACTCAACCCTATATTCTGAATGATTTGGTTTATATTTCAATGGCTCACACTGAATATGGTAGGCAGGATAAGACTAGGGGGGAATCGGAATAGATACGGATGTCCGGCAACGTGCTAGTACAGTCTCTATCAGATATATCGGAGCGGCCAAGGTGCTCACAATTATATGAACACACCTCTATTGTCAAGGCGATAGATTGCGTGTACAGATCGTTTTGAGCACCTTGGCCGCTCCGATATATCTGATGGCGACTGTAAATTCGAGGCAAGTTCCTCTTCCGCGTGTACCAGGATCACATATATGCGAGGAGCTCTCTATATTTTAGTTGCAATGCCATCTATCTCGATCGCTGTGCAATAAATGGCATGGATAGGGGAGAATGGCTGCAATATACGGTTATGGAAAGGTTTGTTTCTAAGTTTGCTCCTACGCGATTTGTTTACAGAGACCAAGCTAATTGTGCATGCCTTAGCAATGACAAAGTGTGGCAGTACGATCATTAATGTCAAAATATGAAAGTATGACGTTTATAATGACATTCCATTCCTTTATTCTGTTCAATTCGGTGCAGAGTTAGCGTAGACGAACACTAATTGAGAATCTTATTACCTTTAAACGAGAAATTCTTGTATAAGTAGGTATACATATATACTATATAATATTTCAGGGATGTCGGAAACGGCTCCAAAGATTTCGATGAAATTTGCTATATGGAGGTTTCGGGAGCGAAATTTTTGGGTTTTTATATTAGGCTTTCCGTGCAAAGCTCAGTCTCCCAGTTATTATTCATTAAGTAGGTAATAAGTAATTATTGCTGACGAAACTTGATTTGGTAACTTAATTTGGCTGCTCGCATGCTCCTGCAAATGATTAAATCAGTTCTGTAATCTTCCACAGGCTTCTGGAACCGCCGAAACGACCCCAACGTCCTGTTCATCAAGTTTGAAGAGATGAAGCATGACTTGCCCTCCGTGGTCAGAAGGACTGCCGACTTCCTTGGGAAGACCATGACCAATGACCAGGTACTTATGTTGATCTCTTACACCTATTTATTGCCTGACAGTATTGACGGTTTGGAGTTGGTGGTCAGAAGGACGACAAACGAAGATGACCAATAAACAAATAAGCTAAATGCAAGTCTTTAACTACCTAGTTTCTACTTTTAATCTCAAGTGCTGGTGGCGTCGAGTCTCCTATAAAATATGCATAAATTAACTTCGGGTACTGGATTAATTTGTCCTTAAGAAAGGGTCGGACGGCCGGTCTGGCCTAGTCACTACACTCACTACCAATTTGGTAGTACCAAACCGATTCAGGCAGGGTCACTATCTTGCCTATGAAGTTCTGGGTTCAGATCCCATACTCGTATTTGTTTCCGAGTGTTGGGCGTATTAATATATTTGATATTGTAGGAAGGTAGAGAGAGGGCCAATAGAGAGTACTCTCTTCAGGCGGGTGTTGTGCCTGGCCTGCCTGGGGATCGAAGTCCACTGAGAGGTAGTCAGAAGGAGAATATACTAGTGACATTTGAAACTCTGTAAGCGCGATGTAGGTTTCTAACTAATTGCGTTCTAGCTCCCTAACGACATCTGTTAGATTATTGTGGCACGACGTCGACAGTGACCGACGTAGACAGTGAGCTAGAGGAGACGCCACAATATTATATATATATCGTTGTCCAAGTACCCCAACAGAAGCCTTTTTGAGCTTACTCCGGGGCTTAGTCAATTTGTATAACAAACCCTATAATATTTAAAAACCCTATCTTATCTGAAAACTTACGATATCTTTTCAGGTGGATAAACTCTGTGACCACCTCTCCTTCAAGAACATGAAGAGCAACCGCGCAGTCAACCTCGAACCCATCCTCCAGAAATCCTTCGGCAAGAGCTACTTGGAAGGGACCAAGCTGAGGTTCATCAGGAAAGGGGAGATTGGGGACTGGAAGAACTACATGTCTGATGATCTTTCGAGGAGGTTCGACCAGTGGGCGGAGCAGCATCTGGAGGGGACTGGCCTGAAGTTTGAATAATGTTAACTAGACTGCCTTCAGACTAGGGTTGAAAAAACCCGGAAAAATTCCCCTTTTTTTTCTTAAAGCCATGTTTTTAAGTTTTATTCGAAAAAAAAACAATGTCACTTAGTTTATATATTTTACCGAAAAAAAATCGGAAATAAACGAAAAAAACGGAATTTGAAAAGAACCTGTGAATAATTCCATTTATATTTAATCCATACTACACCTACAGCTTGGCAAAAAAAAGGAGAAATTAAAAAGTGGCAACACTGTAGTGTCGTCCCTTTCAAACCAATAATTGTAAGAAAACGGGACGACACTACAGTGTTGCCACTTTTTAATTTCTACTCTTTTTTGCCAAGCTGTACTTAGTCGTGTGTTTTGTTATCTAAATGCTGGCTGGCGATCATTTGTCTGTCTATTGACTTTGACGCTGTCGTTAGTTTAAAAAGTTTCATTTCTTTCCCAAAGAAACTGAAAAATACGGAAAAAAACGATAATTTGTAAACGTCCTGAAAAAAAACGATTTGATTTTTTCGAGAATTTTCAACCCTACTTCAGACCCAGACATACTGAAACGTTTCGGACGAGTCACAAGAGGGAATATTGTTGCTGTTTTAAGTATTTCAATATGTCTGAAGAACTTTTTATCCTATGATGTACCCCTAATATTTGTTATTTTGTAATTGATGCTCTTGGTAATTAATAAACGTTTTTATCACAACTGATTTATTTCTTTCATATGCTAGTTTAAAGTCGAGATTGCATTATCATAGAGGTTAATATTCAAAATAAATACTGTAGGTACAAAATGTTGACTGACAGCGCATATTTAATATTTTATGTGTTTTTGAGTAAATTTCTTCAGCAAGTAACGTCAATTTCCACTGTGTTAAACTTGTTGGCTCAAATTTGATATTAAATACCTAATTTACTTTGTTTTTTGTAAAAAAATATTACGGTAAATAACGAAACACAAGTAAAATATATTCAGATTTTTAATGACAGGTATTGTTCCAATTATTCCGAATGTAAAAAAAGTCATTTATTGGCGTAACAAAACTTACAGCAACAAATCGAACAAAGAGAAAACAAAAAAAAAAGGTTACAGGTTACATAATAAGATTGATTGATTGATATGTAGATTGAATTATGGTTGTCATTGCATAAATACAAATAATTTATTAGTGATTGTAATCATTTCGAACGATACGACCATAGGCAACTGGGGTAAAAGAAATGCTGTAACTTTCGATGCATTTAATTTCACAGAAGTAAGATTCACAAGTTAGGCAACATAACAAATTGATATGGTGTTTTAGAATCACAGAAGGAAAAATCTGTTGCGAATATTAAAAAAATCTAGACAAATATTTGATTAGATCAATTTCATGTTCATGATCATAAACATCAAATAGACATAAAAAATAAACAGAGTACTAGAGTTAGACCAAGATAAGTCTGCAACGATTTTGAAAGCACACAGCAGGCAGTGCAAGTGTTATTTTAAACGTCAAACTTCTATGAAATTATGACGTATAAATAATTAAATGTGACGTCCCACGGGTAAAGGTACCTTATGGCGGTTGGCGCTTACGCTATTATTAATGTCGCTCTAATATTATTGCGGCGCTATGCGACGTAAGCGCCAGCCGCCATAACGTACCTTTTGTCGTGGGACGTCACAAATAACACTATGCTATGAAAATCATTGCAGACTTTTCTTGGTCTAACTCTTCACCATACCTATAGCACCTCAATATTTTAATACCAAATGTGTCTATTATATGTCCGCTACAGGATAACGTGCTAAAATAGAGCGATTTATACAAATCACAACAAAAATGAATTTTATAAACCCTGTAAATTTCTAGCTAACATTTATACATTCAACGTTCAAAAACGCATTTTAAGAAACTGTCTCTAGGAAACATTAATAATAATATCTACAAATTACCACACACTGGCAAAATGCAACAATGAGAGAAATCAAATAAAAAAAACGTATTTTTTTTTATTAAAAATATCACTGTTACACTTTTCCAGTCGTATTTTTAAAATTCCCAATAAGGAATACTTACCTAACGTGTACAAAATATAAATCTTAAAATGTGAACAAAATAAGTACATTAGGTAGTGAAGAAAAAAATGAGTACAACAGTAATAGACTAGATAAAATATTATTCTTAATTGACTTAGCATGCGACATTTTAAACTGATTAAATACGAAAAAAATCACTTCGGATTTGTAATAAAGACAACCTTGTACATAATATGTGTCAATTTAAATTACATTTGAGTATAAAACTTTGGATTTAGATAGTTTTATTACGTAGGCATATTTCAAATGATGAGATTATATTAATGAATATAGCTATAATATAACAAATGAGTATTTTTTGCGCCAAGCAATATTAATTTGCTATAAATACATATTACCACAAGGTTTTTTTTATTCTTAATCCCCTAGAGCTAGAGGTACTTAGTTTTCTAATTGTGACGTGACTGCATTTACAATGCTTTTAAATTAAAAATATATACTTTTTAAACATATATATATTATATATTTTTTACAGATATATTTGAGTCTGCATTCAAAATATGTGTAATCAATGAAATACTGCGCTTTATAATATTTTAGTGAACGAAATGCAAGTTAAATGTAAATCATGATGTGTATTCTTTGCCGCCTTTTTCTACTGACAAAGTTAGCTTGCCAGAGTATAAATAAATAAAAAAAACAGTCAGTAAACGTAATATTTTCTCAAAATTACTTGGCATTTAATTTCGGATTGGTCTACTAAAATATATTTATGAATAAAATAAATATTTCGATAATTAAATTCTTTGTTAGGTATAATATTTGCCGATATATATATCGAAATTAGCGACATAATGATATAAATATAGGTTCAACTATGACACAGTAGTTTCGTGAATTTAAAAATGTTATTATTATTTTTCTACGTGCCACACGTTGAATAAAATATTGAATACTACAAGTTTATTGTATACACAGACACACCAGGAACATTCAGAGTAAAAACATTGTTTAACTTTATAACTTACGAGCTAAAATACTGAAATTATACAATACTATACTCACATGTTTCATTTGGACCTAAACTTGAAAAATATAATCTCATTCGGTATCTAACTACATTTCTTTGGATCTAGATTATAAATAAAATAAGAATTTAGCTACAGTTGTGATATATATGTCTTATTATTATTTCTCTCTTTATTATAACTTTATTTCTTCATTTTTCCAATCAAATAACTATATTTCGTTGCGAAAACCACTACAAATATGTAATTCTTACTTTAATCCGCAATGCAGTAACAACTTTTATAGAATATTATGTATGTATCTATTATTTATTCCCAAGTATACATCAATCTATAATAAAATTCTATAGAAACCACTGTTAAACAGTGTCAATAAATTTTATGTTAAAGTAAGGTGGGGTAAGACTATTACCGGGGTAAGACTATCACTTGTATGGAATCCTCATACTGTTTGTCTTCCCCCGAGCAAAATAAACTATGTTAGTCTTACTCCACCTTACCTTATACAATTTGGTATTTTATTTCCTATTGTCATCGTGTAAAGCTCTTTTTAACTTGATAGCTAACTAGATTGTAGCTACAATCTTTGGAATTATCTTTGGAATGGCGATGCACCATAAAAATAATAACTTAAATATCATACAATAGAAATTTTGAGTTCAATAACATATTTATTGGAATAAAATTTTTCCAAAATATTTTTTACTTTAAAATGATATGGATTATGGCTGCACTATAATATTGTAAAAATATATATTATTTATTTTATGGTTTATCCAATTATTATAAACAGGTAACGCAGGTGTAATCAACACAAACAGTGTAACACAGATGTTTTTTTAGTTATTTTAAATCCTTCAAAACTCAAATTAACACTATATTGAACTTAACTATCACTTTATGAAAAATAATAATCCTTTGTAAATAAAATAATACAATGTTAATATTTTTGAAGAAAAGGTACCTATACCTTTTCTTCAAAAATATTAACATTGTTTCTAATGATTTATTTATAGTGCGTTCTTATTTTAAATTGATATAATTCAGATATATATTATTGAAATGTTTTCTTTCACAATTTGTAACGATAAAAATATGTCAAAAAGCTTAGCTTATAAAAAAAATACATATATTTACATTTTAATTGATTTATAAACGTATGAGTATTTTTTAATCGATTAAATTGTCGACGAATAAAACAATACTTTATCGGACTAGATAATTGATAACAACACAAACCTTGTATTCTGTAAGAATGGAAATAAACTAAAATTTAGTACAAATTAGCCACTAAGACTGAACTATATTTTGAAAATTCATGGAATGTCAGAATCTGAGTTCTGGAAGTTCAATGATAATTTGGTAGAAATAAAAAAAAATGCCCGACGACTACCTAGCAATTTTACAAAAAGACCTAAAACTAAAAAAATGAGATTCTACCAAAATTACATTTTTATTTTCTTCTGTAAATACCTTGACTGAATTTTAATTCAAATTCAATAATGATAATACTTACCACCTAATATTTGCATAATGTGACCAAATAACAACACCAATGTTTCTATAATCCTTAACCGATGGACTCAATTCAATATTTTAATAACAGCACAGTCATGATATTTGTAACATGACTTTAAACAACTTCGACATCTCTCTGACGGCGGTAGACACTTCACCAAATTGTTCGATATCTGCTGCCATCAAACAAGTCAAATTGAGCCTCATCACTAAGTACCCAACATACATCATAGGCCTATTTAAAGTGTAATTACCCGTGTTGGACTAAAATCCTAAATAAGTTGACAGCTAGAATTATTTTTATGTCTCACGTGTGGGTTTCCGAACGCGCCGCAACACTGGTGGTGATTCACGTTCTTCGTGTGATGGTGCCCGTGGACAGGGGGGTTTTTGTCCTTTAATGATTCCTTATGGGATTTGGTGACGCAGCTTTTGTGGGGTGCTATCCGGGCTTTAAAGCGTCCCACTCTGCCAGGTTTGGGGTTTTCTGTGATGGCCTCTGAGACAGTGCAGATGTGGCTTTGGCTGAGTTCGTGCGCGTCTTGGTATTCTGTGTCGGTTTCTGAAATGATACAGTACAATTCTTTAATTCTCTATACTATTCTTCTATTGTATTCTTAGATTTTTGAAGTGAAAACTTCTTTAGCGGCGCTATGCAGTTTTTGTGATGGGGAAAAAATGTTAAACTTGCGAGAACGTAACACGTAAGACGCTACGTAATACGGACACGTGACCTGATCGAAAAACTCTTACAATGTTATTGAGTTTTCATTTCTGCCGGCACTCCCAGAGTGCAACCCGTTGTTTTTTTATATACAAGAATGTTTATAGGGTTATTGTTTTTCATAAATCAACTCGGTTATTAAACCTACTTAAAGTTTAGTTGGCGCAGTCGCTATGAGAGAAACCAAAATTAAGCTTTTAATTAATTTTACAAGCAAAATCATATCGGGTGTCTTGACAAGGCTCCCTGTAGGCAAAGAAGGGACCTTTATTGTACTTATATGAATGGAACGGAAATAATTCAAACATTCTTCTAGCTACGCTGCTCTGCTCTGCGCTGTGTTGATGTGACAAAATTGTGACGAGGCGGGCGGCGGCGAGTGTACTGCGGACATTCGAGCCACGCACTGTAACGCAGTGGTATTATTCGGTAAGGTATGTCATAGCTACCTATTTCCTCTGCGCTGTTTTGATGTGACGCTGACGAGTCTGTGACGACGCACGCGGGCGGCGCCGAGTATACAGCAGAGATTCGATAGACAGACTGTAACGCAGTAGTATATACGGTAAGTATGTTATAGCTTTAGCTACCTATTTCCTCCGCGCTGTGTTGATGTGACGACGCACGCGGGCGGCGCCGAGTGTACTGCGGACATTCGAGCCATGCACTGTAACGCAGTGGTATTATACAGTAAGGTATGTTATAGATACCTATTTCCTCTGCGCTGTGTGGATGTGACGAGTCTGTGACGACGCACGCGGGCGGCGCCGAGTGTACTGCGGACATTCGAGCCACGCACTGTAACGCAGTGGTATTTATATCACCAAAGTTAAACTTATAGGTAAAGTATACTTAAGTATTCAAGTTAAGCGAAATTACAATTAGGGAACAAATCAGATTATTTTATGCCAAGACACTTTAAAAGTGTCATGGTATAGCTATTAATGTAAATATAGGTATTTAAACGATGCGATATTAAAAAATACATAATTAAGTATGTACCAATGTAGTGCATAATTGTTTTCCATCGTATTTTCTCGGAAAATTCGTATTTGTCATGCTACTTCAGTCAACCTCAGTATAGTGTGGAGGGTAGGAGGTACTCAGTAGTTTTTGTATCGAGACCGACTGACTGAAGAAATAGCAAGACACGTTCGTACGTTTCCGTGAAATACTATGGAAAATAATTATGCACTACATCTGTACCTTAATATTAAGAGTAAATATGAATAAAGGTAAGCGTCCTAGCGTTTGACAAGTGTATATCAATAGCCGACAGTTGTCTTGGCAAGATTTAATGTCTGGGCGGCTCACAGACCTGTCATTATCATCGCTGAGGCGGCAAGTAAGTAGGTATCAAACACTAGAACCAGAACTTACTTAGGTACAATCGCCTGCGCTCGCGGTGCTCCACCCTTAGGGCGATACTGCCGATACTCGTTTGAACGGTTTGAACGCCTTGCATCTTGCAGGTAGCCTGGTAGCCGCTCGGTTGCAAGGATTAAGGCATTTTTTTCTTAACTGGAACACCGCGAGCGCAGGCGATTGTACTTCACTGGCTTAGTGACCCAAAAAGAACCTTGGCTTCTGATAGAAGAGAACGCCACTTCCCTATTCTGCGCCACTTCAGACCATCTGGGTATTCCGAGGGCGGACAGATCTGTTATATTAGGGCTTCGTCACTCCAGCGGTATCTGAGGGTCTACCGCGAACCACGTTCGACGTGTTGTCTCCTTGTCACACTTACGTACAAATTTATAAGTGCGACAGAAAGGTAATACGTCGAACTTGGTTCGCGGTAGGCCCTCTGGGACACCCAGACGGACGGTTTCCACCCGGGTGCCCCACCTCATAGAACTAGGAAGTCGTATAAAACTTACAGCTGCATCGCCGATGCTCTCCTTCCTTTCTTTGGAGGGGGGCGCGGTACCGTTTCTGCAAGGGGACGTCGCACTGTAACTACAGACGGACGAATGACAGTCGCTGACGTGTTATTGCTTAGACCAAAGCTTAGACTAATTAAATAGGTACGGTCAGCCAAGAAAGCGGTCTACCACTTTTCGACTCTATCAATCAGATGATAGAGTCGAAAAGTGGTAGACCACTTTCTTGTCTGACTGTACAAGGGAAGGAATCCTTTATAAAACATGAAAAAACGTGAAAAATCATTACGTTTCTTGAAATTTTACGATAGGTTATTAAGTGAAGGTTTTTTTAACTGTTGACCTGTTAAGGTTTATGAAAGGAATACTTAAGTAATTCGGTACCGTTTGGTACCGACGGTACCGATTTTTTTAACAAGCAGACCCGTCTTCGCGATACTTCGAATATCCAAGTCCTGCCGGAAGCGTTAACTTTTTCCATTTTTTTCCTTTAATTACCGACGGTACCGTTTGGTTAGGGAATCCATAGAAGGATATCTGATCATTTAAGGCAGCGTTAAGCAACAGGCAGCCCGCGGGCTGCAAACGGCCCGCGAGCCTCCCTAGCTATTTTGTATGTAATATTGACAAACGACGATGTCTGATAAAGTCATTAAATATAACTAAGTGCGGCCCGCGTCAACTTCTTTAACTACTATGTGGCCCGCCTTGGCTGCTAAAAGGTTACCGACCGCTGATTTAAAGTAAACTTAGCATCAATTTACCAAATAGAATTGAGGCTGTCGATGGTCCTCGCAGGGTCCGTAGCGAGAGACTCTGTATCAGCCCAGTTGCCGCCCAGGCTCGCCGAATTAGACCGCGAATCTGCAAACAGGGTATTATAAATGGAAATAAATTCCATATATTAAAGGAAAAGTGACTAATCTCTAGTGTCTGACGTAGCGTACTACCTGGTACTAGCAATGTACAAATTGCAGAACATTCCCAAAAAGCGGAAACGTTCTCGAGAATGTTCTCAGAACATTCCTGCAACATGGAAATTATTGTTTAAACAAGAGAATATACTTGAAATAAAGTTTAAATAGGCATAACTTAAAACTAAATGTTATTATGCATATATTATTGTCTATTACAGTTAGCTATTTTGTTGATGTGATAAGTTTACCAATAAATTGCTTAAATTCTCACTGTATTTCAGAGAACATTTCGACTTTCGACAAATTTTTCCAACAATTTTTTTTTTCATTAGAATCTAGAGGCCTCTACTCTATCTCCCGCCATGCCAAATCTCAGCGCGCTCGGACCAACTTGAAAAATTAAAAACTTTTTGTCGGCCATTTTGATTTTTTTAATGCAGTTTGTTTTATCTCGGGGCCCTCTATGACATTTGGTCGAGCACCCCCCACCTATCACGTACCGTTTAAAAGTTGCCATACAAAATAAAAGTGGCCAGTTTTCCCGCAATTGTAGCATTTTTCCAAAAATAATTTTTTCATAGGTATCTAGAGGATCCCGAGATTCAGTGACCAAAATTTCAGCGCACTAGAACAAAATTAAAAAAGTTAAAAAAAGGCGGCCATATTGAAAAAAAAAATGGCGGCATCAAAAACTGCCAGAATCCCTCTATGACATTTGGTCGAGCACCCCCCACCTAAGTCTGACCGTTTGGCCGGGCCGTCATACATTTTTCTGACCGGAAGCGGACGACCAAAAGTCGGAATTTTCTGGGGGTAAGGACTACACCTAAACTATCGTGAATATTCATGGTATAAACTACGATAAATAAATAAATTCTCGTTCTCGAGAACATTCTCAGAAGTTACCGAGAAATTCTCATGTGGAAAGTTTCGCAACTTTGGAAAGTTCTCGTGCGTGCATTGCTACCTGGTACTACGTAGGCGAACAACACGCGAACGCGAAGCGAAGCGATGCGGCGCGGGGTGAATCAATCCTTTGATACCTATTTTGATATTTACCCGTTGCTTTTCGGTGAAGGAAAACATCGTGCGGAAACCGGACTAATCGCAATAAGGCCTTGTTTCCCCTCTGGGTTGGAAGGTCAGATGGCAGTCGCTTACGTAAAAACTAGTGCCTACGTCCTTGGGATTAGTTGTCAAGCGGGCCCCAGGCTCCCATGAGCCGTGGCAAAAATGCCGGGTTGATGCGAGAAAGAAGAAGTTCATTCACTGGTTACGTGACTGTTGAAGTGGCGTGGCCATTGGCTGTACGTGTGAGGGAGACATACCTCTGGGCTTCTCAGTCCTATTCGGCGAGTTAGCTAAGCTCCGTCGCGCGACATCTTGGAAAGTGACAGGCGAGTACATCCGTCGTTCTTCTACAGGTGACGTCACAGTTGGTGTCGCGTGCCCTGAGTTTCGGACTGTTTGGGTTGACGGCTGGGCTAAAGTGTTCCCTAGAATAGGAAGATTTGGATGACTAGTTAAATAAATAAAATACTTTTCATACATCGACCTTATCTAGCAGTAAGTTCAAATAAGGCTTGTGTTGTGGCAAATACTACTCGTAGACGACAATATAGAAATCATCTACTTAATAACTCAGGAATGAATATTTGTGATAAATACTTCACTTCACAACATTCTACGAGAGTTTTAACCCTTTGAATGCTACGCCTATCGTGGCCGGTATGTGGATTCGGCTGTTGCCGCGCGCGTCAGTTGTCAAAAGTTTAAGAGGTCTTAACAAGAGACATGACATGACAAACTCAAATGGAGCTGGGCGGGACATTGTTGCCAGGCAGAGTGATGGCAGGTGGGCCAAAATGTTAACGGAATGGTGGCCGCTTACAGACGAAAGGAGTGCTTGATGGCGTCCGTTGGCTCATTGGGTGGACGACATTCGCAAGATTGCGGGTCACTTCTGGAGGAGATTGGCTCGGGACCGGGATAAGCGGCGTACTCCAAGAGAGGCCTATCATATGCTCAGCAGTGACTGATTAAAGGCTGATATGATGATGATGATGACAAAGACTTGGATCTTTACCTGATAGACTGACCAACGAGCTCGGTCCAGAGTTCTGCACGGCATTTGCCTGCAAACCGTTGTTCTCCTTATTCAAGAACTGCTGCGCAGAATACTCGGCGATGGAGTCTCTGACATCAGCCGCTCGCTCCCATTCTGGCTCCATGCCTGGCTGGAGTTGGGGCGATATCACCTTGGTTAGGGAAGGTCTGGACTCTCTACCTTCGAGCCAGTAGGTCTTCATTGAGCCTGCAAATTGAAATTGATTACAGTTAGAAACCTTATTCATAATTTATTTATTTGCGCCTTCTATTTAGAACTAAAATTTGGCTTTCAAAAGATGACATTAGACCTCCTGGTAAATTCAGAGTATTTCAGAGAGCCTTATGACTAAATTGTCACGAAAGAAAGTATGTTAGACACAACTTTATAAGAAGTTACAAAATATCATTTTTACAATTTCCGGTCCTTTTCATAGAGTGAGGTAAGATTTGCAGTTTTCGCTTCATCATCATCATTATTCTTAAGAGCCTAGCTCTTATCGGTGGAGTGAACACCATTCCGTTCTTCTCTCTGCCACTGTTTTGAGCTCCTGATACGTCACTACCTTAATTTTCTCTTTTCGCATAGTAGATACTTACTTAAATCTAATCATATTAAGTCTACATTAATTTTGCGTTGACACAACGTTAAACTTCTGTGAAAATGGGACATTTATGAAGCTGTTGCCTAGTTATTTCAATGTAGACAAAGTAGCCCAGCACTATAAATTATAATATATGGTATTTATGTAATAAGCACTAACCTTTCCCTTTAACCTGTATTTCCCCCCTCTCCTGCACCATATAAGAGGGTGAGAGTAGCTCTTGCGTCGTCTCCGATATATGGATCCTCATGGCTTCCGAGGTGGACTCCATTCGCGAGGCGGTGTTGACGGAATCTCCGAAGAGGCAGTATCGAGGCATTTTGAGGCCAACAATGCCGGCTACGACTGCGCCGGAGTGGACTCCCACTCTTATAGAGAGATGAGAACCTAGAACAGGAACGGTGGAAAGTTTCGTTGGCGGACATATCGATCTATCAGTTAAGACTGTTAAGAGCCCTTCATCGTGCACACTAGCGCCTCTGCTAAATTATTGTGATTATTTAAATTTAACGACAGGTATTTAAGAAAGGGGGCCGCTACGTACTGTATTTTGTAATGAAAACATCAAACTATAGTTTTTATGTTGCTGGATTCGTCAATCTATGAATCCAAAGTTAAAACGGCCGTTTTTGTTTTTAGTTCTTAGATGGTAAATTACTTGTCATTCCGTGCCCAATCCTTAAGGTTGGCATTCCACCTGTCCAATGTGTATTTTTCTCACATTTTGCTTAATGAGAGACTGAGACGCAATAAAAATGAACCAAGAAATTGGACAGGTGGAATACTATCCTAAGGTAAAGCATCCAACATGTCAATCCTCAAATCTCAAACTTTCTCATAAGCCCTCAGGAGTCCACAGTCAGGAGTCAGGGGTCCACTATTTGGCAGGAGTCTTCATAATTGTGTTGTTCCGTACCTGTGCTAGGATCCTTAAGGTCAGTGATGGCGTCCACCATGTCAAGCGCCATATCGCAGACTTTCTCGGCGTGGTTGTCTTCTTTTTCAGGAGCTCCGGATACAACCATATAAGCATCTCCTATCGTTTCCACCTGCAATTATAGATTCTTAAAGTTTTCTTTGGATATTCAACAGATTTCATGCTGCCCCATCGCGTGCACGCGTACACAAAAATTCCAATGGCTGTTAATAGTAGCATTAAATATCAACAATCACTTACATCTTATAAAACTAAGTCCCCCACCGCGTCTGTCTGATTGTGTATGTACCTATAGTTAATTTTTTTAGAAATTAGAAAGAACTTGCAAGAAGGTAAGCGATCTTGACATGTCTTTTAATTGAAAAACGTTTTTTAATAATCAAAAACTTTTTTAGAAGAATATAAATGATCGTATTAGATTCATAATTGTTACATATTTGCCGTAACTTATTTTTAAAATGTGTTTTTCAATTAAAAGACACATCAAGATTGTTTACCTTATTTCTAATGCTAAAAAAAACTATATGTTCGCGATAAACTCAAAAACTACTGAACGGATTTTCATGCGGTTTTCGCCTACCAATAGAGTGATTTTTGAGGAAGGTTTAGGTGTATTTGTGTAACCCGTGTGAAGCCGGGGCGCCTCGCTATTCGTTAATATGCACAACTTGCGTAGTAGGATAACAAAAAGCGATTCGGTAGTAATGGCGTCGATATTTGAACGTTTTCGCTCGCAAAATCGGTAAATCAGTTTCAACTTTAAATGGTTTGAGCAAAAATACGGTAAAGAGCGAACGGAGACGGGATAAAAAAGATATATTGTTCTAAATTTAGTCTAATCTCGATGAAAATCGAGTGGCATGGGACCTATTAAAGTAAACTTGAAAGTTTTAATTAACAGTGACCCAACTTGTGGGCTTGTGGCGAACATTTGCCCAGGTTTGTTATCTGAGTAGGGGTTAGACAAACATTGTTGTTTCGTCCTCTGTAATCTATCTTAAACCCACTTGCGCCATCCCACTCACCCCGTTAAAATGTTAACACTGTGTCAAATTGAACTGTTAATCATGGTTATTCCAGGTTTAACCGGTTAACCCCGAGTTAGTACAGGGTAACCCGATACATATCTGGGTATCTGGGAGTATGAAATAAGAAATATAGGAGTACTTAATTATGAACGTGATCGTAATTAATCACGACCTGAAGCGGTATACAGGGTGTCCCAGAATTCGACGTCAAGTCGTAAACGGATGATAGACCAAGTCATAACAGTTATCATAAAAATACAAAAAAAATCCAACTCATGTTCTTTAAAAATTATGGTCACTTTAAAAATTCACTAAAAAATCCACACCCTGTAATTATTCAAGATTACACAATAATAAAAAAATTAGAATAAATTATGGAATTTGTAGTAACAAGAGTTAAAGAACCATTACAGGGTGTGGATTTTTTAGTGAATTTTTAAAGTGACCATAATTTTTAAAAAACATGAGTTGGATTTTTTTTTTTTTATGATAACTGTTATGACTTGGTCTATCATCCGTTTACGGCTTGACGTCGAATTCTGGGACACCCTGTATACCATGGTCGCATTTTTATCACTTGTCATGCCGTGCGTCACTTTCGCACTTATATATTTGCATGGTGATAAGTGATAAGTAATAAAGAGCCGACCATCTTAGCCCTACAGGAGACAACTAAGGAGCTAACTATGCGTTGGACCTTCCGTAGGCGCGCAGAATGCTGACAACGCATAAGCTCTCCCTATAATACACATTAGAGATGCATTGTATAGTTGTTTTGCCGGATACTGGATATTCGGCCTGACCATCGCTCAAATATTCGGTATCCGGCCGCCAAATTTTCGGCCGGCGGAATTATACGGTTTTTCAGGTGCGCATTATGCAGGTTTGGCTCGTAGCGAACGTTTGCGCGGACTCATTTCTAGGTTCGAAATGAGTGCGCGTGCTTGTGAGTGGAATGTTTAAAAAATAAATTGTTTTAAAATAATAAACGCGTACGATTGTTTACTCCGAAATCAAGCATTGTTACTATACGGTATCCGGACGGATAATAGGCCACTATCCGGTATCCGGCCGAATGTTTAATTAATGGCCGGATACCGCATAGTAACCCAATATCCGGTGCATCTCTAATACACATACCTTATAGACCCGGTTCCGTTCAGTAAATGTATCGAAGATGGAGTACATGGCGTTTAACATGGACACCACTTCCATGGGGGTGATGCGGGAGCAGATTTCCGTGAACGTGACCACGTCGGTAACCCACCAACGGAGCGGCAGCTGACGTCCATGATTCATTATACACATAATACACATACCTTATAGACGCGGTTCCGTTCAGTAAGTGTATCAAATATGGAGTACATGGCGTTTAGCATGGACACCACTTCCATGGGGGTGATGCGGGAGCAGATCTCCGTGAACGTGACCACATCGGAGAAGAGGATGGACACGCTGTGGAACATCTGGAAAAAAACAAAACAACATCATCATCATCATCATAAGTCTAGCCTTCAGTCGCCCACTGCTGAGCATAGGCCTCTCTTCGTGTACGCCACTTATCCCGGTCCTGGGCTAGTCTCATCCAAAAGTACTCCGCGATTTTCCGAATGTCATCCACCCAACGAGCCAACGAACGCCAGGAGCTTCTTTCATCCGAAAGCGGCCACCAATCCGTTAACATTTTGGTCCACCTGCCATCACTCTGCCTAGCAACATGTCCCGCCCAACTCCATTTAAGCTTGGTGATGACGTCACCCACGTCTCGTACCTTGGTGCGGTGTCGGATAACAAAACACACTATAATCAGTGCCTATTACGTATTTCATGTGTAACATTTGTAAAAAATCTGGCCCTTAATTTTATTTTAACTATGTCTAATGGCTCCTCTACACGATGGGCCAATGCCGGCCACTGCAAGGGACGCATTTATGCGTTAGAGGGAGCAAGTGATATTGCTATCTTATTTTACCGCATGGTTGCGCCCCTTGGAGTGGCCGGCGTTGGAACATCGTGTAGAGGAGCCATAAGGATATTGGATTTTTTCCCACATCAAGCGGAGATCAACGCGATACGTCAAACATAACTTGTCGAATAGGGGTCCAAGTTAACATAATAGTTCCACCTAGTCATTTTCACAGCGATTTAGATAGAGCCCTCTCTAAGTGCAGTTAGCTCCAGGGGACCAATTTACTCCACACCACCTAATTGAGGGTTATCCACGGGGATGACCTTTATTACATCTATCCTTTTAAGAATATTATGCTACGCATGTGAGTATTGTGAGTGTGAAATGTGACAAATTGTTCACAAATGATAAGCAATATTCACATGAATCTTATTTTCAATGCAAGTGCCCTCATCAATATCTATGCTAAGCAGACACTAAAGTTAAAATGAACTTGAATATAACTTTGTAAGTTGCAGACGAATTTCCGATACTAAGTAAAATTGAAACTTAAGTTTTGTAGCGTAAGGTATAAAATATACAAAATAATAACCAACTCACTCAAATTCGCTTTAAGATACTTCTTGAACGGATAACTGAGAGAAAGTTTGCATTATATGCTTTCTTGTTTCATGAGATGTGAAAGAAACTTAAAAATTATATTGAAGATCAATGAAAACGGGTACTCTCGTTGTACCAAATACCTCATAAGAATACCTTTAAATCCAAGAGAGACTGCTTTTGTACTTTTATGCGTACGCACTAGTAAAAGGTCTTGTGTTAAGAAGAATCGTTTGATATGAAGGCACGACTGTTTCTTAAAACCACATCGCTCAACATGCACAGCACCTAAACCCCGAATGTAAATTTTAGATAATCTCAACTCAATAACTCACTTCATAAGTAGGTATCAATAGGGGTTTTCCGCTTTGGCGTTGACCAGCAACTTGCTTAGGTTAGGTTAGGTATCAACTGGTACAAGAGTAAATCAGTTCGTTTTCATCTTCTTATCCAGTTTTTACCTCAGAATCCTCACCTCACACTCGTCCTGTTTTAGTTATTTGCTTGAAAACATCGACTAAAACTTACCTCGCACGTATCAATAGGGTTCTCCCCTTCCTTAGTCGATCGGCAACTTGCTTAGGTATCATCTGATACAAGAGCTCGTTAGTCCTTTTCATCTCCTCATCCAGTTTCACCTCAGAATCCTCACCTCATACCCTGTTTCAGTTATTTGCTTGAAAACATAGATAAAAACTTACCTCACACGTATCAATAGGGTTCTCCCCCTTCCTTAGTCTATCAGCAACTTGCTTAGGTATCATCTGGTACAAGAGCTCGTTAGTCCTTTTCATCTCCTCATCCAGTTTTACCTCAGAATCCTCACCTCATACCCTGTTTCTGTTATTTGCTTGAAAACATAGATAAAAACTTATCTCACACGTATCAATAGGGTTCTTCCCCCTTCCTTAGTCGATCGGCAACTTGCTTAGGTATTATCATCTGGTACAAGAGCTCGTTAGTCCTTTTCATCTCCTCATCCAGCTTTACCTCAGAATCCTCACCTCATATCCTGTTTCAGTTACTTGCTTAAAAACATAGATAAAAACTTACCTCACACGTATCAATAGGGTTCTCCCCCTTCCTTAGTCGATCAGCAACTTGCTTAGGTATCATCTGGTATAAGAGCTCGTCAGTCCTCTTCATCTCCTCGTCCAGTTTTCTCATGGATTCTTCTAGTTTCTTGCTCTTCTGCTGCTCCTGATCCAGGGCTAGTTTGAGCTCCACGGATTGCTGCGTGCCGGCTAACATCAGGTCTCTAGAAGTTTAAAAAAGGTTTGAGTGGTAAGTAGGTACTTACCCAACTACAATTTTCGTGACAACATGGTTAGGTATAACCTTTTTCATATGAAATCATTAATCATATTTCATCGACTTCAGAAAAAAGCGGCCAAGTGCGATTCGGACTCGCCCATGAAGGGTTCCGTAGCAGGAAGTAACATAATAAAATTAATTAAAATAATAAAAGACGTATTAAAAAAACTACTTACTAGATCTCGTTCAAACCAATTTTCGGTGGAAGTTCCGTTTCGAAGGTTCCGTTTTTTGCCATTTGGCTACCATTTTTAGGGTTCCAAAAAGGAGGAAGTTCAATTTGTCGAGATCTTTATTTAAAGTATGTTCATCGATTATTCGGACATTATCATTATTAAACAGATTCTTTTTAGGCTTCCGTACCCAAAGGGTAAAACGGTACCCTATTACTAAGACTTCGCTGTCCGTCCGTCCGTCCGTCCGTCCGTCCGTCCGTCCGTCCGTCTATCACCAGGCTGTATCTCACGAACCGTGATAGCTAGACAGTTGAAATTTTCACAGATGATGTATTTCTGTTGCCGCTATAACAACAAATACTAAAAACATAATAAAATAAAGATTTAAATGGGGCTCCCATACAACAAACGTGATTTTTGACGAAAGTTAAGCAACGTCGGGAGTGGTCAGTACTTGGATGGGTGGCCGTTTTGTTTTTGCTTTTTTTTGTTTTTTTTTTTGCATTATGGTACGGAACCCTTCGTGCGCGAGTCCGACTCGCACTTGCCCGGTTTTTTTTTGTTATTAGCTGTAATGAATCTCTTCTTAATTTCCTCATTTTCCTTGAAACTATTTGTTGTTGTGTGATAGCAATGTGAATAGTCGTTACTGTTCTTAATTATTTTCATTTTCCTTTTTGTTAATCCTCTTATAATGAATACTAGTAATATGAAACTCGAAACGAGAAAAGCCGATTAGATATGAAGATAAATAATATTATATTTCACTGAATTAATAGCCTCTTCATTTTCTAAAAATAATGTCAAACTTTATAAACCCGAAAATATTAATACAAAATTGATAAATTGCTTCTCAAATTTCTCAAGACAACTTTATAAATAGTCCCTATTGAGACCTTCTGAATATTATAGAACTTTTGGCATCAGAGGATTAAAATGTCTGGAATTAACGAAGTTATTAGAAGAATACAAATATGTAGTCTATTATTAAATGCTTAAAAGGATGATTTTATTATTCACAAAGGACAATAGGTACATCATACAAAAGAAGACAAAATTTACACATAAAATGACAAACTAACAAAAATCCTTACATTTTATACTAGGTACATAATTAAAACTAATATAAATAATATTACTTAAAACTACCTAACCCAAAACCCGTTCTATGTTATGCCCGGTCCAAAAGTCCCCATCACACTTGCAGCATTGCCGCGCTGTATAGCGATGGAGATCTGTTGGACCAGCCAAGACCCAGAACGGGGGTCGTTACCCCTCTCCCTCAGCCGCCGACCCAGTTCCCTGAACAATTCGCCCAAGGAATTATTAAATACATTTTATCTTTGTTTTGTTTGTCCAACGATTTATTAAATGCGAAATACCTATACCAAGAGTAATAACTAATAATAGAAGTTCAGTTCAGATTTTAGGCATTGACGCGGTTGCTGAGTACATACAATGTAATACAAACTTTTTGACACACATAGTAGTCCAGTCAAATTAGATTTTTACAGGAATAAATTCCCAGCAAGCTGGGTATTGTCTTAATACCTTCATTTGGTTTTAAATTAATCTAATTCCGAATTTGCTCCATTCCAGGTGTTGTGGAAAAAAAGTTGTTCTTTTTCCGTTTTTTGCTTGTAGTTTAAAAAGGATACGTACGACGGAAAATTTGCTCTTATCATGTTACAAATTGACATTCGAGGATCCGAAAGGTACCTTAATATGAATTCATACTCAAAGATTGTAAAAAACGCCCGCCACTTTAAATTTCTTTTTTTTTTTGGTAAAATCGTGTTGAAATCCGATATTTTTTATCACCAATATCTGATCCACAATAACCTTGCTGTTAGTGACATTGAAATTGATGTTGGGTTCCTTCTACATCGTATAATTTGCCAATCCAAGGTAAAATGTATTTTTATTTATTTATTTAAACTTTATTGCACAGTAAAAATTGTACAAAAGGCGAACTTAATGCCAGAAGGCATTCTCTACCAGTTAACCTTTGGGCCAAACAGAGAACAAGTAGTAATAGGTGCAAGAAAAATTAAAAGTACGAAAAATTAACTATTAAGTATACATTTTTATGTTGAACAACATACAATTTCAAATATATATATTGCTATAATATACTTACTTATACATACATAATATACTAACATACATATGGGTACATATAATATAATATTATATATATATATATATATATATATATACCTGCTTTCAGATTTTTATGAGACTTAGCTAAGAGACTTTTCTAAAAGATGTCTGCGCAACTTGATTTTAAACAAAGTTTTGGTCTGACTTTGCCTTATCTCGAGAGGGAGGGAATTCCAAAGACGAATCGCATGCATGGTGAAGGAGTTGGTCATGGATCCGGAGCGATACAATGGAACTGACAGAGTTAGTTTTCGGGAGGAACGTAGCTCACGGCCTGGCTGTGCGGTAACAAACTGGAATTTAGACCGCAGGTACTCCGGTATCGCTGGGTCGTTTAATATGTTGTAGAGCATACACAGCACCCTGAGGCACCTGCGTTCCCGTACACGAAGCCAATTAAGTTTCCGTCGAAAGGCAGAGACATGGTCGTACTTGCGGAGGCCGAAGATAAATCTAATACAGCTGTTTAAAAGTCTATCCAGTCTGTCTAAGAGTCCTTGTGAAAGGTTGGTAAGGCACACATCACTATAATCAATGACTGGAAGCACAAGAGCCTGAATGAGTAAAGTTTTAGTACTGGCCGGCAGGAAATGTTTAAACCTGTACAATGCTCTCAGGGTATTTGTAACTCTGCGACACACGTCAGAAACCTGTGGCTCCCAAGTAAGGCCCCGATCAATGATCAACCCCAGGTTTCTCACTTGGGATGATAGTGGTATTACCGTACCCTCAAAGAGAATCGGTCTTACATGTGCGAAGTCAGAGAGAGAAACTGAACGTGGGCTCCCAAGAACGATAGCCTGACACTTAGACGGGTTGACAACGATCCCGAAATCATTCGACCAGGATGCTATGCTAGAAAGGTCATTATTTAGGCGCAATACAGCCTCATCTATTTCATCGATCTTAACTTGAGTGTACAATTGCAAGTCATCGGCGTACAGGTGATATGAGCAATTTATGAAGGGGGTAATTAAATCAACAAAAATAGAAAAAAGCAGTGGGGAAAGTATACCGCCCTGCGGAACACCGGAAGAGAGATCGCACCAATCAGATAGTGTCCGATTGGCTCGGGTGGCCTGTCGACGACCGCAAAGTTCTCTCCCAAGGCTCTCAAAATTTATCCACACCTTCTGGGATGGAGCAAACTCGGATTACACGCATTTAGGACCAAATGAAGGTATTAAAACTATTTCCTGCTTGCTAGGAATTCATTCCTCCAAGGAATGAATTCCTAGCAAGAATTCCTTCCTGTTTTTGGATCTAATTTGACTGGCCTATAGGCACTTAGAAAGATTATCAAACTTTGGGGGTATATTAAAGTAGCTACATGATCTACATTGTACGACATTGTCAACATCCGGACAATGTCGTGAAGTAATTAAATTTTCGTCTAATTATAATGTAAATTACGGTCCAAATGATTTAAAAGTAATTCAGAGAATTACCTTAATTAAGACATTTCTATGTTCTTTAATGCGTACTTAACAAGAGAATATTTATACGTATAACTAACGGTTAGCTATTAATATAAAATCCACGGGGCAAAATATTATCATTTATCATTTCAGGTACCGCTTTCTTATTGTGTCACTTTTAGATGTTACTTCCAAGGTCTAATCCTAACTCGCGTGCTGAAGAAATGACTGTAGGTAGATTTTTTTGAAATTTTAGAGTTTGACTGCCTAAAAAATTTTAGTCTGGCGTGAGGCGTGAGCTAATTGCGCGAATGATAGTAAAAAGACTTTGACATCGAAATGAAAGTTTGAATTGGCGCTGGCGCCGCGATTCGGGAAATGAATTAGAGATTCACTAGATATGAAATAGTAAAAAAAAAACTCTGCGAATAAAATAATCATTAGGCACATTGCACACATACGCAGATCTGATTAATAGTAAAGTTATGTGACGTTCCACGACAAAAGGCACCTTATGGCGGGTGGCGCTTACGTCGTATAAGGCCGCAATAATATTGGAGCGACGTTAATAATAACCCGCCAACCGCCATAAGGTACCTTTTGCCGTGGGACGTCAAATATCTTTACTATATCGTATCTAGTTAATCTCTAATACATTTCCCGATTGTATGTTACCTGCTGAAGTCATGCATGGACAAGTCGTTGATGTACAAGCCCGTGGAGACCAGCGCAGAGAGGTCCGGCATCACAGGGGTCCCCAGGTACATCATCATCCTCCAGTTGTCCATGTAGATCATTTGACCTGGGCAAAATACTTCAGTTAGACACCTAGACTATTTACTCTAAGTTTGCACAGACCTTTTGCATCAACTTGGCCGTATATGGCCCTTAGAGCATTTAGTAACTGGAGATGTCTTGGCTGTCATTTTCTGTACAAAACAGTCTGCCGATTTTTGCGGGGGAGGGGACGTCAAATGTATTGCTATTTCTACACGCAACGCACAAATAGCCATATCAGTTCATACAAAAGTTTGCACAGTTGTGCAAGGTTTTCAGCAGAGGGGTAAGCTCTTAAAGGCGACTCCAGTTATTAAATGCTCTAAGATGTTACCGTGAAAACCCGTTTTAACTGAAAATATGTTTTCCCTAGTTAAATCTAGGGTTTCGTATCGTCTCAGTACTTAAATGGCCCAGTTAAATTAACGGTTTCACCACGGAATGAGAGATAATAAGCTGGAAACTCGTATACACCTTCGTTATGACATTTTAAAGGTTCTCTTAAAAGTCGACGCATATATCGTGTGCGCGTCGGAAGTTATTCCAGGTCAAAGGTCATAAAAATTGGTTATTCGCGGATATCAAGTTTTCTATAGCTCCAATATTGTTTACATGTAGGTAAGAATTGTAGGGCATAAAATTTGCGACGAGTTGAATATAAAACGTTTTTTCATGCCATTAGCCATTTTCAAGATATACGGCATAGAAGGCGCAGCGGCACGGGAAACGCACTATGACGCAAGGCTAGCTGGTAATCTGTGTGAATAATACGTTCTATAAAGTTTTTTAATCGTTAAAATGACACTTATGGATCATATATGGATTTTAAAACAAAAGTGGCCCCTCCTGTGGACAATAGCTAACAGCTTGTGTGTATGTATGTAATGATTTTATGACATAGTTTAATACAAAAAGGGTACCCCTTTATTGAGGTTTAATCAGAAAATTAAGCTTTATAGCCTTTAACTTAAGGTAGTTCTACAGGAAAGAGGTAGATTTTAAGTACTAATAATACAAGAAAATGCATGTTTTCACATGCTTTTATTCGATGATATAGTCCTTTTTTCCTCAACGGCATCCGAGCTACATCGCTCGAGGTTGGACTGAAGATGAATATGTCAAAGACCAAAGTCATGTCCAACAGCACAAAACGTAAGATTGAGGTAAACGGAGAACACATTGCATATGTCCATGAATACCTTTATTTGGGCCAGATAGTCTCTTTCCAGGCGCGACAAGAAAAAGAGGTCGATAGACGGACCGAGAACGCCAGGAAGAGCTATTGGTCCATGAAACATCTCATGAAAGGAGACCTACCTCTGTCACTCAAACGTAGGCTCATGGACATGTGCATACTTCCAATCCTCACTTACGGTGCTCAGACTTGGTCTTTGACGGAAGCTCAGAAGTCCAAACTCGGGGTTTGCCAGAGAGCTATGGAGCGCAGCATATTAGGTGTGAAACTAAGGGATCGCATCCGGAACACCACGCTGCGCTCTAAAACTCAGATAATAGATGTAGCTCGAAAAGCGGCCAAGCTAGAGTGGGATTGGGCTGGTCATGTCTGCCGCATGCCGAACGACTTGTGGGCCAAGTTAACCACAGAGTGGGTGCCCCACGGGTCAAACCGGGCATCCGGCAGACCTCGTCGGCGATGGCGGGATAACTTGGACTCCTTTTTAAAAGACTGGCCAGATATAGCTCAAAACCGGGACGAGTGGAAGAAGAGGGGGGAGGCCTTTGCCCAGCAGTGGGACACAACAGGCTCATAATAAATAAATAAATTATTCAACTCCTGAAATCTCTATCTGTAGTTATAATAGCGAGTTGAAGTAGTTTTCAGTTCATTTTTATTCATTTTCTTTGTTAGAAAGTACATTGTTTTTGTTCCATAAATAGATTCCCCATCCATAATTTATCCGGAAATGATATATCACATGCCCTAATCTAATATGTATAGCTTTAGAGAAATGATGCTTCAATTGAAGCGCGGCAGCGTCGAACTTAACCCCCCCTCCCCCCACTAAATGTGCCGTGGCTCTCGATAGCTCCCGGTCAGAATCTACTCAAGACCAGCTAAAAATCAACTGTGCAAAGTTTCAGTGCATAGTCACCAAAATGCAAGGTGTCATTCACTATCAAACCAAATTATACTACGTATGTCTGATCACTGCGCTTTCTGTGGTTTATCTTGAAAACGGCTAATCTCATGAAAAAATGTTCGATACTTAACGTGTCACAAATTTTATGCTCTACAATTCTTCCCTACATGTAAACAGCGGTGGAGCTATAGAAACCTTGATATTCGCGAAAAACCGATTTTCATGAACTTTGACCTTGAATAACTTGTGACGCGCACACGATATATGCGTCGACTTTTAAGAGAACCTTTCAAATGTCATAACGAAGGTGTATCCGAGTTTCCAGCTTATTATCTCTCATTCCGAGGTTGACCCCCTTTTTAGGCTTAAGATGACTGGCCTAAAAAACACGTTTTCGCTAATTAAAACTCGTTTTTCTTTAGGTTTTCGTGAAGTGGGATTTTTAATGAAACTAGTTTTCGCAAAGTGCCTTGGTGAAAACTAGTTTTCTCTAATTGTTCCCAAAAGAAGATTGCTATCTCTAATTGACTAATTGTGTATGGATTACATACATATATTTTTTCGAAGTGCTCATAAAATAGTGACGACTAAATTAAAACACGACTGTGATTGTGAGCCTTAATTAAGAACGTTACCTATATACATCAGAGTATTTTTGCTAAAAAACTGAACTCTTAATAAACATGTACGGTGGGGTAACTATTCAACAGTAAATATTGTATACAGAATGTAACAAAACTAGTGGGGGTCCGTTTCAGGGCATATTCGTTATCGTGTTCTGATTAGGAAAAAGAAAAAAAAATTGAACGCGGAATATTTTTTTCTAGGTCGTCTAAGTCGGCCAACTCTCCACCCAAACGCCAAACATTTATAACGTTATAAAAAAAATCTTTTTTCGAATCAAAACACGATACCGAATACATATACCGTTAAACAGATTACTATTATCGTTAGATCCTGTAGGTATTCGACTGAAGTATCTATTCCAGCATTTAATTCAATAGAATACGTATTTCTGATCTTGACTATAATTCCTTCAGGTGAATGTTCATACGATAGTACTTAGCAAACAAGGTTACCCGAGGCAAATATAATGGAATATGTAGTGCCTAATTAGATTTTCGCACATGCCAATGCCAAACGTGTGTACCCACATTTACACGTAAGTACGTAGGTGTTCGTAATCATACTAACGGCGCGATTCGGAAAATGAATTAGAGATTAACTAGATACGATATAGTAATGATATGTGACGTCTCGACGTGATATGTGATGGTGGTTGGCGCTTACGCTATTATTAACGTCGTTCTAATATTATTGCGGCCATGGTATAATAATATACTCCGCCTGGTATATACTCTCTTCCCGTCTTTTCTAGGTCACCTGACTGACACAAGCCTACGTCATCATGCGACAGCGCTATATGATAATATGCGATAGCGATAGCGCTATATATAGATATAGCGGCCATGTTATTGTGACGTAGGCTTGTGTCACTCTGGGAAGAGAAGACCATGTTTTATTAGACTATGATTGCGGCGCTATACGACGTAAGCGCCAGCCGCCATAAGGTATATATAATTATCTCGACTATTTCATATCTATAGTGAATCTCTAATTCATTTCCCGAATCGAGCCGTAAGTGTGTATTTTACTCGAGTGTGCTGAATTTCATAGAATAATCTTGAAATTAATCATATTGGAAACATAATATTCCCACGCAGAAAGGAAGTTGAAGATAAAGGAATATAATACGCTAAAGGTGAAAGTTATTGAGTTTCTTCTTTAAATTAGTCAGTAAATTAGATATTTTATTACTCTCTGTCAAAAAATTACCTACTTAATTTTTTGGAAGCGCTGGTGGCATAGCGGTAAGAGCATGCGACTAGCAATCTGGAGGTCACGGGTACAACCCCGGCTCGCACTAATGAGTTTTTCGGAACTTATGTACGAAATAGAATTTGATATTTACCAGTCGCTTTTCGGTGAAGGAAAACATTGTGAGGAAACCGGACTAATCCCAATAAGGCCTAGTTTCCACTCTGGGTTGGCAGGTCACTTTCGTAAAAACTAGTGCCTACGTCAATTCTTGGGATTAGTTGTCAAGCGGACCCCAGGCTCCCATGAGCCGTGGCAAAATGCTGGGATGCCGCGACGAAGAAGAGAAAATTACCTACTTATTAACACAATCGAATAGCATAACGAGAGTATGTACATATACATATATACGCGTTCTGACAAATTTCTTATATATATACATATGTATACGAGTAAAAAATAACTATTAGAAACAACCAGTATCTAATAGTATTACTACTTCATTATTAACTCGTTCAAAATCGCCTTTTTAATACCTACCTAAAATAAGAATTTTTTTACATACTCTTTGTGGATTTTCTGTGCATTGTGTACACCATGTGCAAAAATACAAATCATTGTCTCATTAAAAAAAACATAGAATATGACAAGTGCCTTTTACAAAATATAGGTAGTAGGTGCCTTTAAATATAATTTTGACGGCCAACGCAATGTTTGTTTAGTTTTCGATTCTTTTATTTATTGATTAGGTGCGTCGTGAACATTTTTACAAGTGAATACAATCGTTTAAAATATTGTGATCGGTGGCGTCAGTGGCCATATTAACGATATTACCATCTATCAAAAAACAATGTGGAATCGTGTCCCAAACTACCTTTAAGGTGTAAAATAATAACGTCAGGCAATCGTCTTCCGTCATACGCATAACGTTTCTTCTTGGGCATCCCTGTAAAATCAATACATTTAGAAAACTTACCTTTTCGACAATTCCTATAACTTTACGCAAAGATATAAAGTAAGTTTTAGTTTTTACAATATCTTTAAGAGTCACGAAAATCCGCCGCCTAAAACGACATACTGCAATAACATGTAATAACGTTGCGGCGGCGACTAGCTTCGTGTGACTCTTTAGGCATCATACTTCACCCTAATAATCGTTGCATTTAGTTCCTTGAAAGGAAAGTGATGATGCACTTTATATTAGTGCAAATAGTGAAGTAAAAAAAAAGATAAATATGATAATACATATATTATAAACATCCCCCTTTTAGTTATTGCTGTTAATACAAAAATATTTAGTTAAACAAAAAATTACACAAAATGTTCTGTCTGCAATCTCCATTTTTAATTTTTTTTAGTCTTTTTAACTACACAAGATAATACTAATTTTTTTATTTAAACACACATTTAATACCAGTAATCGTAATTATAAATACATGTCCCTTGCGAGAAGTAACTTTTTGTGTAGCTATTACTTTACAAACCGACTTTTTGCCCAAATAAATCCTGGTTATTTTGACATGTCTCGTGAAATATTACTACTAATTTGCAGGTTTTGTGCACAGAGTTGAAAGACAGACAGAGGTAGGGTTGCTGTTGATTTTGCACGCATAATTATACTATCCGACAGATTCTGATTTAGTAATTTGTTTATTTAACTATTTGTGGATTTGACCTGGCTTTTTATATCATATTGGTATTTGATGAGGGTCAGTCGGTCCTCGCTAGGAGTACGGGCAGCCGATTGCCTTTAAGTTTATATTTGGTAATATGTATTTGTTCGAGGTGTTATATTAATAAGGTTTTACTATCTGGGGGCTAAAAAATAGTTATTTATTGAATGATTAAGCGATCTTCAAGGTCAAAACCGTAGCAAATTGTTAAACAGAATTGGGCATTCTATGCTCGCCATCGAGTTGTAAATGTGTGCGTGTCGCCACAGAATAAATAATAGTACTAGGTACAGAAGGTTCACTTTCTAACAAATGCCTCTATTACGACAGATATGATCGCAAGGTGGTGCAAGTGCGAACGCGAGCAGGCGTCCGTTCCGTAGCGGTGCGCGGCAACTACTACTGCTGGACACCAAAATTGGTGTGGGCCGCATGTACTACAAAGTACATGCGGCCTACGAAATCGCGGAGTGAGCCACGCCTCGTGTCGCCCATAAACCCAAGCAAATCTGCGCGCTATGAAATCAGTTTTTTTTTATTTGTCTTAGCGACCTCTGAAATCTCTGAATGTTTTTCAACTCTGTGGTTTCGTGATTTAGCTACGTTGGCGTTGTTAACGTCCATTGTCACTTTTGTTTCTAATTTGGCCGCTTTCACTTTGGCACTATTAAGCTTTGATTTATAAATGGACTCAAACAAACCTAAAGTGGATTCTAGACGAGGTGATCAAATCGACCGATTTGATCAAAAATGAAATTGGCGTCAATTTCCAATTTAATCACCAAAGATTTATGGTGATATATGAGCCCTCTAAATTGAGAAAATGCCCCAAAAAATGAAAATACTGGCGTCACAAATTGGTATTCTTGCGTCCGCACTCCATTTTATCGGTAATATCGGTTATAATCAAATATTTTACCACATCTGTAGTGTGCACAGCCATGCCGCATCCATCCATGCCGCGTTACATTATAACTCGTGAACATTCATACTAGTTTCGTTATCTACGCTGCAACGCATCTGAACAGGACGGTCGAAATAACTTGTTCTCTAAGCCGCTGGTAATTAATACCTACATGTTACAAACGATTTCTACCCACTTTACCATGTATTACAAAAATTATAGTATAAATTATAGTGTAAATTGTAGTAATTATTATGTATATAATATTGTTTACATTTAAATTAATTAGTGCACGCTAGCCCAAAAAAGTGTTGTTTTATAAGTGTATCTCATGTAAGTGAATTTTGTAAATTCTTAATGAGATAATAAATGTCTTAAACCATAAACCATATAATCGGCGGTTGAATTCGGCGAACCAAATTGGCGGGCTGATTAGATCGGACGATTTAATCAATTTAGTGAAAAATTTACTCGTCTGGATACGCCTTAAGTTTCAGACATAAATAGATAATGAAAACTTCTAAATTTCTTCCAAGTATTTCGTGGTTCAAGGCTGATTTGGTAAATTCAATTTTCTACTTTAAGACAAACAGAATAATTTTGTACATATTGAAAACACGCTGATAGTGTATTTCAGTGGTATGATAGTTTTAATAGACTGTTGTGACACTTGTGATTTTATGATTATTACCTAAATATCATAAAGCTAATGAAAAATCAAATATACTTAAATAATAAGACATAATTTTAACATGGAGGTCATTATGACCAAGATGTAAATGTGTTTCTCGCTTTTATAATATAATATGTACTTATATCAAATAAAAAAAATTAAGGTAGTACCTAAGTAAAGAATTAGTTTTAAACACGTAGGTATGCACAAACTTTACAATCCGGACAAATATCATAGCCATCGCTTTCAAATGAATTAATAAATTATGTATGCATTAAGCATAAGTAATAGGTATTCCATAAAAATAATTTAGCCTATATACGTCCCACTGCTGGGCACAGGCACAAGTACGAGAGGGTCCATAAAAAAGTTATATAAATTTCCTGAAGTTCCTGAAGATCAATAAAATTACGCCACCTCGACAAACTCAATTACAGTGATATGGGTTGACGGGAACCGGAAAGTGGAATATTTTTATTGTTGACAGGATTTTGACGACCCTCATCTGAAGTTGATAGTTTTCTAAGTATCTGGGGTGGCTTTAGAAATGGGTTTTGTTAAGATTTGCAAATAAGAAATTACTTAAAAGTCTGTATCACTTATTTAAAAAAGAGTAAACAAAATCTACCCTCAAATGGCTTCTTAAGCCAGTTAATCATGACTATCATGGGTGAATGTTAATGAGTAGATAATGAGGATTCGAGTTTATCAATAAAGGCTTTACGGTTTCCGAGGGAGTTTTGCTTGGCAATATCGAAACAAAGGATACCAACAGTGTTGCTAGGGCAACTTTGGTCGCTCTCTCGACTTACCCCGGCTATAAACGTTAACTATAAATCGTAGCGATTAAACTGTGCAGTTACGATAATCGACAACGATTTGCCATACACACGGTAGATAAAACTGCGCAAATCGGCCTGCATAGTTTAATCGCTACGATTTATAGTTACGTGTGTAGCCGGCATTATATATAGGTAAGTACAGTCGGTTCCCTTACATAAGTTTCCACTTTTCTATACGACTAGTACATGGCAACTTCGGTAGGTACTTAAGTTGGGGTACCGACCGCACATAAGATAATTTACTCTACACGTAACCAGACAGAAGTTTTTGTGGCAAAATAAAGTGATTGACAAAATAAAATATCGACATGTTACCTTAAACTATTTAGCTACACTTATACTGAGATACTGAATACTGATTACTTACGTTCGATATCTACTTCTCTTTTGATATATTGGTAGTTTTCTATTCTTTTGGCACTTTATACTTACTACAGTTTACGTTTGAATTTTTAAGTAGGTACCTACTTAATATATATGTATAAAAGAAATTAATATGTACCTACCGCTTTGTCTTTGAATTGCATTATTGAAATTTTTCGGTAACTTACCTACAGCAAGTAGAAGTTACATACATATTTTTAATAGGTATCTGTAATCTGTGACTTATCGATAATAGATTTATCGATGTTTCATTTACTCAAGCACTCGTTTTTGCCACAATATTTCTATATGTTTGCACATAACACTGTCGCCCTTACGTCTTTTGTTGTTTAAGATTTGTCATGTTACGTTGAGCCACGTGCTACCGAATAATTTAACTACCTATAATTATTCCCTATGGCACTATTGCATTTGCATAAACATTCCGATTACTTAATTGACGAAACTTGTATCGTTATTATGGTTGTATTTCTTTGTATGCATAATTCAGAATTTGCATGCTTTGTTTGGTACAGCAGAAAATAAATATGCACCTAAACATTTTCCGATAACATTTAGTTTCGTGAAATCTTGATGTCGTCAACTTGTCAACTACGTTTATGATTTGTCATTCTCGTTAACTCTTGTGTATCACGCTCCTCAATTGTTGCGCCATTAAGGGTCCTATCTAAATTGGTTTTTCAATACTTACGCTATAGAATTTCCAATTTATCAAAAACCCTAAATGGCATAACAATCCCGTATGGTGACTGTACACAGGTACAAAAAATATCAAATAAAGTTAACAATTGAATTAGCGTACCTTTAAGCCTTAAATTCTTCTCCGTGGTCCCATCAGACTCATCCGATAGCTTTAGGATCTCGCTCCTCTTGTCTGTGGCCTTCTCATGGATGACTGCTTCTACCGTCACCAACTCGAAGATGTTATTCGTCCGGTTTAGGATCTGTGGAATATTTCTTTATTAGCTTAATTTAGTGGCCCGCTGCTGGCCAAAGGGCACCCCTCGTTTCCTCCAACTGTTGTTTGTATTTTCCACCATTCCGTGTAGGATGCTTTCTAGTCGTCCCGACATCTTCTATTTGAGAGACATATTAAACAAATTTAAGTAGCCTAAGCTAACTAAGCTAACTCTGCACCAACAAACACTAATTTCATACTTGCACAGAAATTTTTTCTGAAAGTTTGACTGATAGAAAAAGTTTTCTGTAACAGACGTACCTGCTTACTACAAATTAATTTGATTATAATTTGAATAATATACTATACTATAATTTCTATGTTAATGTCAAAACTGCTGGTGCTAGTTCTCCAAATGAATAAAATAAAATAAAACTTATCGATAAGGTTACCTAATCGATGTTCCATTTCCTGAAACACTCGATAAATATATACTTACGGTTTGAAACTTAAACGCGATTAGCGGTCGGACTAGATCGAACCAGTTGGTGATCTTCTTGCCCACCAGGTCGGGTAGAATCACCATTAGAGAGTTGCCGATGCTGCGGACCACCATGTCAGATCTATAATCGAAAGAACAACATCAGCAATGTACATCAGGATGTACCTAGGGGTACAGTGGCATAGTGTGAACCAAGGCTCGGAACAGAGGGCCTACCACGAACCACGTTCGACGTCTTGCCTCTCTGTTACACTTATGCACGAATTTACAAGTGCGACAGAGAGGTGACCCGTCGAACGTGGTTCGCGGTAGGCGCTCAGGTTTTTTCTTTAGGTACTTATACAAAAATGCCGGTATTATTTCGTTCTTTTTCGTTAATTGGTTTATTATTTAATTTTAAATGGGACAATCTAATAATACTAAGTTGTTACCTAAATCTATTATTCAGTTCTACGTAAAGAGCATAAAATTATTAAAAAATATTGGCCTATTTCGTTTAAAAACTGGTTCCGAGCCTTGGTGTGAACCAATCTAGCCGTGGGCGAAAACCAGATCTGCGTGGCTCTTTTCAATGTGTTTTCTCAAGGTAATAAAAAAGTTGGCTTTGCGAGGCCCCCCTAAGCGCGAGGCCGTGGGCGAAGGCCCCATTCGTCGACGCCACTGCCTGGGTACAATGGACGGAATTAAGGACGTGGTAAAGCAGCCACGTGGCACCAACCCCTTAATAATGGTAGAGGGACCTCAGGGACCTAATAATATATGACACGTGGGCGAATATAGTCTATTTGTCATCAGAGTAACTTAACTTTTCTATGGGAGACCCAACTCGCGCCAACAATAACAAAGTTGTAGCTGCTATTTAAAGCCAAAAATTTAACTTATTTTAACACTTCTCTTTGAAATAAATTAATGCGAGTTCTCACCGTAGTTTCGGTATATCGAAAAACAAATCCCTAACTAGGTACAGGGAAACTTTGACCCTAAATTAGTTTAGGACTTAGGTTCGAGTTTTATTATCTACTCAGCCTAGAAAAGTTTGTAGCCTTTAGTGTAGAGATAAAACACTCTGAACCAAAACTCCTTACATTTTCGTAATGACAATTCTAACATGTTAGTTATAATGTTAGTTCACAGGTAGATACTTAATTACGAGTAAGTATCTTTATATTGAAGTATAGGTACCACTGGCCTGGGGAATTTGAACCCCACTATTAGATAATTTGCTTTGAGACTACCTAATAAATAATTCAATAAATATTGGGGACATCTAACACAGATCAACCCAGCTTCAAACTAAGCAAAGCTATGGGTGCTAGGCAACGATAGACATACTTATATAGAATTATTATTATTGTTGAATTAAAAAATTAAAAACCCCAACGCAATTAATCGATTTTGATAGTACGTATCTAAGAACCACCGCTAGAAAACCTGCTTCAAAACTAACAAACCGCATCTAAATCGGTTTACCTGTTTATGGGCTACGACGGTGCCACAGACAGACGAGACGTGCCATAGCAGTCAAGATTATAACACCCCTCTTTTTGCGTCGAATATTATAAATATATCCACAACAAGTGTATATTTTCTGAGCCCATGCGCAGTTATATGCTCATAAATAAACCCCTCATAAATATGGAAATAAAATACGTCATATCAAATTCACCTGTTGCTGTTCCGAGAAAATATAAACGTACAAACAAGATCAAGGTAAAGCTCCTTCATTATAATAATCCCCATATCATATTACTTTCTTTTCGTTTGTTTGTTTTCTTGTGTACTTTTTCATTGCGACCTAATCAAAAATACAATTGAAAAGTTTTGTTTTAGATAATTAGTTACGTTGTTACAGATAAGACAAGGCCTAGCGTAAGTACAACATTAATGCACAGCTAAAAAAATGTACTTTAGTTCTGGATTTAACATTAGCATCCACAACTATGACACTTTAGTTAAGTATCCAATGATGTGGATGAATATCCGGATAGCTTAGAGAAAGTTGACGGGCAAAGTTGAAGGCACCAGTCCTCAGAGCCCTCCCCCTTCTAGATGGTGTGCTCAAATAACTGCACCTAAGCAATTAAAACTGCACGAGGCCATGGCGCTTGGCGAGGAACAGAACCCTATGGAGGAACCTGGTTTTCAACAGAAGGACATGATGTCACGATCCTCAGCATTGAGGGACCGACTGAAGAAGATTTGGACGAAAACAGGTTGTAGCCAGTCATTCGCACATTTTTGTTACCACTGCTGCCTTAGTATAAAATTAAAAGTGCCTTTTTACCTGCCAAATTGCTTAGTAGATAATAACATGTAGTAATCTAAAGATACTGACAGATAACATATAGCCAAAATGTATTTTCACCACACCAGCTCGGAAAGGCTTACTTTGCACTTCAAAAACTGATAGCAAAGTTGCATTTTATCCACATGTGAGGCAAAGTAAACAAATGCAAATTTTGAGTAGTTTTCTTATGTTTGCTGGTAGGATTGACTTTTAAATGATGATTTTGGATGATAAATATTTAATAACATTCATTTGGATTTGATTTTGTTTGGTATTTACATTTAATATTTGCTTTGGGTTGGTGTGGTGAAAAATTTTGTGTGTCACTCGGGGGCAAATTTTGTTTAACCCTCGTGCTTTGAAACCCTCGCAACGCTCAAGATTCCATTTTTCGAACCACTCGCTACGCTCGTGGTTCAATTTTGGAATCTTTCGCTTGCTCGGGTATCAATATTAGCACGAGCGGTTAAACAACAACTTTGCCCCCTTGTAAAACAAATAACTATTTTTCTTGAAAAGTTAAGAAATGGGATGAAAATGGATAAATGACTTTAAAAATGGGATTTAAAGTTATGAAGAGTTCAGGTAGGGACCTACTAATTCAGTCAAGGCACATACGAAACTGCTGTATCCTCCTGAGACCCAGAAGCAATTGTTTTGTTTTTGAAATTGGAGCCCTCAGTTACACAATAAAAATTCAAAAGAAATTTTGGATTTTTTTTTTTTTTTTTTAATTATGCATGGGTTTACTCATGGCCACAGACTAGCCGAGGCGTAGAAAAAATTGTATGTACAAAAAATTGTAAAATTGTAATTGTATGTACAAAAAATTGTACGCAGGGACTTAGTAGGTTAAAATGAGAATATATTAGCCCGAGTATGCCATTAGCTGCCATACACAGGATCAAAACAATTTCCAAACATGCAAATTATATGTACATAACAACTTAGTTTCAATCTCGCGGAACAAGGACAGTTATAACCACCGCTACGCTCGCTACTTGCTTTGACAAAACCAGTCTAAATACGACCTGGATATCTGTAATACTTATACGTGATTGGAGATCACGGTATACTGTTTCTGAGGGTAATAATAACAAGCAAGTAAACATTCAGTCATGTGTATATGTGGTATTATCTATGAAAAGGGACCTTATTGTCGATGGCGCTTACGACTATAACTTCGATGAATAAAATACGTAGTAGGTTTAAATTGAACATTCTGGCTCATTTCGGTTCGCTCGGTCCCAATTTAGCAATTAAGTTTTTGTGAATACTGGAACATTCAATTTTCTTGTCTATCCATTGTGGAGGTCAATAAAATTTATGTTATGTAACGCTGATGAACTGATCAGTCATCGAGTTTAAAGGTCCCTTTTTATTGTTTTTTTTTAATAACTCGTAAACGGTAGCCTGTAGCAAAAAATGTTCTGATACATAAGTAATCTACATACAATTTTCTACATTAAACATTCTATAAACTTTTTCGCTACCTTCAATATTTAAGGGAGAAAGTAAATTATACTCAATACATAAATAAATATTATAGGACATTTTAACATAAATTGACTACTAAATATTCCTGCAAGGAGTAATAAGGTCTGTTTAATAAATAACATTTTAGCCTTTTTGTGAATTCATTTGAATTATTGAACTGCTTAATTAAATTAAATTAAATTATTTATATCAGAAATTAAATTTCCGTAATATATTAGTAGCTCATTATTACTCTTAACCTATGTTAGTGACTACCTATGTTATGTACTTTATTCAGATTTAATAGACATGTAGGCTACTCCAGTACTCCCCGAAAGCGCCATCTATCCTGTCTGCTACAGTGGCTAGGAGACTGTTGGCGCTGCCGCGTACGCGCCGCACCAGCGACGCCACCCGCTTGCGCATGATGGCGTGGAAGCCGTCGGTGCGCGTCTCCGCGAACATACCGCTAGCACTGCAATAGCGCGGCAGCCTCAACAGCATCCTAAAAGCGTTATTATATTGGACGCGTAGGGCGCTGTAAGTTTTTTGAGTAAAGTTGATCCATAGGCTGCAGGTGTAAAATGACTGGCAGTACGCCTTAAAAAGGGTGATTTTATTGCTAGTGCACCTTGCGAACCTGCGAATCAACATATTACTTCTTACTGTCAGCACCCTACGCTCCCTTTCCCATCTACGTCATCTTTTAGCGATGCGGTTACCCAGTGTCCCAAGTACTTAAATTCTCTTACTACTTTAAGAGGAGTGCCATTCAGTCTCACTGGAGGTAACTTTTGGTCGTTTAATTGGACTATTCTTCCTCTGAAAACTAGCAGCTCGATTTTAGAGACATTGTACTTGAGACCCGGGGCCTCCGCATACCGCTCACAAACACCTACTAGCGTCCTAAGGGCGTCGATCGATGGGCTTAGCAACACCATGTCGTCCGCGTAACTGATGTTATTTACGAACGTTCCATCTATTGAACATCCGACCATAGTGTTGCTAAGCTCCTCGATCAGCCGATTGACATATAGGCTGAAGAGTCTGGGCGACGCAAGCCCCCCCTGCCTGACCCCGCAATCCAACCTATACTCATGGGATAGCGAACCCGCCCACTTAACGACATTGGTTAGGTGGCCGTACCAAAACCTGAACAATTCCACCAATTCCCCGGGTAAAGACGTCTCCTCGTACAGTTTTTGCCAAAGTCTGTTACAGGACACCAGATCGAAGGCTTTCGAGAGATCAAGAAAACACGCCAAAACTGGTTTTTACACGACTGCCCAAACAAAAAGAGTGTATTGTTTTCAGGGTTCATGTTTGTATGTGAGTTTCTTTATTCCACCATAACTTCTGAATGCCTTAACCGATTTAGATAAATTATATATCATTAGAATCCTTACGTCATCCCGACTAACATAGGCTATGTGACGTCATAATAAAATCAATATGGCGGACATAATACATGATATTGCGTGATGTTTAGAAAAAAAAATCTTGCAAACCTATCAAGTGGGGCCTCAAAATGAAGATCTTTGAAAGACGATTTAAAATATACAGGGTGAAATTTAATTCACTGGCCAAATTGAAACACCCGAAAGAACTCGAAAAAATATTAAACACGTGTTTTTTCTTTTAATACCGCTCAGTACTTTTTTTTCGAAATAACTCATCATCAAGTTGTCCCAAAAACCTCGTACGTTATGGCGAACTGACAACTACCCACACCCGCTTCTCTCTTATCAGTTAAGGTCATTGACACCCCGCCTCTCCCGCTGTTTGCAATCGCGTCACCAATTATGAACCCTATTGCAGCGAGATAAGAAGACGCTTACCTACATAAGTAATAACCGTCAAAATACAAAGGCAACCCATTTTTAATCTAAAATGTTATTTCTGACATTCTGACTAATGATTATTAACAAAACGTCCGTGGCTTAAAAACAATGAGTAAAAACTAGGTCAGGAATCTTTGCATTCAGGCGTATTTAAAAAATTGAATCAACTTACGCAACTAACGAAAGTCCCACGAGATGGTACTCTTGGATTCAATCCTTGTCTGCGAAGGCGTGGAACTGATTCCATTTCGTATAATCTTTGTGCACCACGTAAACACTCACCACTTAATAAATAACACCGTACCACTTCGTAATATTCCCGGTTCGAAAACATTTTTTTTAACCTTAGTACGCGCGCGTTATTATTTTAAGGTTGGCGAGTGACGAGTGACTAATCATTTATGCTTACCGTTATGTTTACCGCTAACGCGGAATGGTTTAGTTTAGACTACCCTCGAAATTGATAAACCTGCCTACCATCGCCAACACTAACTAGGTGGACCCTATTGCAACGATTATAAGGTTTATTGAAGGTCAGATAAGGGTTTTGCTGATGTTGTTGTTAAAACCTACTATTAGGTTTGTTTACATTTGTGGTAATAGGGTGACCACGACTCGTGGAAAATATTTAAAAATTGAAAAATGAAAATTAAAAAAAAATGTACTCTTTTTTTTCGCTAAATAGATTCCTTAAGTGTAACCTAGTGCCGGGAATGAATATGGCCAGTGATTTAAATTTCACCCTGTATATGCAACATACGCGTTCAAGTCTTATTTTGGTAGAATAAGGATTCACAAAAAATGCTAAGAAAAATAAATCCTTCTATCTTATTTAGTGAGCTATCAAATGAAAGGGTTTTTACCGCTGATCATAAAATATATATAAATCATATGGTATACCTAAGGTAAATACAGGAACTAAACATAAACATGTTCTAAATCGCGCTATTGAAATCTAAATGTGCGAACTTCTATTTAAGCGATGGGCTTCGAACAATTTCTGGCTTATTGGATTCTTATATTTCTTGTGAATAAAATTATCCTTGCCTACTAAACCTACTTAACCCGCCTGTGAAAAAAATTGGCTTTGTTTTAACACGTGCGTAGGTATAGGTACCTACCAACTTCGGTCATTTCTTCTTAACTTTAGTAGGTAGGTAGGTAGGTTTAGGTGGTCTACCACTTTTCGACTCTATCAATCAGATGGTAGAGTCGAAAAGTGGTAGACCACTTTCTTGGCTGACTGTACTAAACTAATATTCATAATAGGGATACTGCAATGTTCTACCGAATATGCAAGAATGATAGCGAAATTTCGATTTTCTTATTTCGCGGTACAGCGCGAGATTGTGATGGATTGTAATAGTGGCGACCCCTACGCAGAGTTTCGCGTAATATTCCCAAGAAGAAAGAAGAAGAAGTATCTATGTGACAATGTTTATACGTATTATATCTCTTCCTTCCTTCTCGAATGCTTCGAACCTTCCTTTATTCATTCCTAACCTAACTAGTAGTAGTAGACATTTTTCTAAATTCATTAGCCGAAATGTGACCTCCGCGTAGGGTCCAAGGGCCCTAAGAAACTTTCTCCTAAGTAATATCTTAATTGTGAAGGCCAAAGGCCGAGCTGCAAGAGTGTTGTGTTCAAACACGGACCAATAGAACAAGTGTCTAGATGCGCAGGCCAAAGTCCGAGCTGGGGTAGGGTAGAAGGCCAGGATCGTCTGAAATGTGGAACTCACTTACTGCAATTTCCAATAAAAAGCCAATGGTCCGAATCATCCGAAAAAACCCCTTCTTTAGTGTTCAAACAATAACAACATACCATAATATAGACAATAATACAAGTATCTAAATACGAAGGCGGAAGGCCGCGAACCTCGCGTAGGGCTGAATGCCCGACGCGTCCGAGAGAGGCGTACCTTTAGTATTTAAACACAGAGCAATACAATGTTACAAGTGTCTAATGCGAAGCCCGTATACCGAACTCCGCGTAAAGCCGAAGGTCCAGAGCGTCCGACAGGTACATGCGCTATCCTCAATTTCCCCTAGTATCTTAATTGGGAAGGCACGATTCCACGCGACGCCGAAGACTGACCTGCGGGAGTTTAGTACTCGTGGAACTCGGTCAGACATTTGAAGAAATTGCACCCGTGGGCCTTACGTAGAGCTCGGTCTTCAGTCTACGTATATTGACACATGTACAATGGTTCTGTGTTTCACCGCTAACGTCCCGCAGCATGGCTTTCAGCGTTGCTTTCGCATAGAAGCGTGCTTCTCTTGAACGTTTTGGGCGTTCGGCCCTACGCAAAGCTCGGCCCTCAGCATCTAGTCTGTCGGGGCTACCTACCTATATTCACCAGTTCATCATTTGTAAGTAGGTAGTAATTACTGCCACATAAAGATGTTAGCGTCGCGTAGACTACTGAATAATGAATGCAATCTGACGCATATGATTGTTGTTCGATTTGTTGCTAGCAACGTGCTATTTAGCCTAGGGCCATGTGCGACTGTGCGTCCTACTAAAGTCGCATCGAAGGTAATTGAGTCAATAACTTTTTTAGTGGGAGTTAAAGTTATGAGTCTTTACTGTGGACCTTCAAACCCTCATGGACATGTTAAAAACTTCTACTTCTTTTTAAGAAGCTATATGGGAAAATATCAAATGTCCCATATCGTGAACACATCGACATATTATCCACAGAAAAGACGCCGGTATTCCGGAACGGTGAGTTTAATTAAAAGGTCCCAGTCCCAGGAGCTAATATCCACATAAAGAGAACTTTGTGGACAAACTAAATGACCGGGTAATCTTTATAAATAATAGTTTTAGTTCGCTTTATCACTAAAATGTGTAAAATAAAATAAATTAATTAAAAAATTAAAAACACGACTGCTGAATTTTAAAGCGAACTGAAAAGCTAAAAATAATTTTAATATGTTAGTTACATAAGGGGTCATGCACATTTATGACCGTGACTGTAAGTAGGTACGTGTGCATTTAGTTTCGATTGCAGTCGGGGGACCTTTTTAGAATGCAGTAGGTAAATGAAGTCCCCCGACTGTAATTGAAATTAAGTACACGTACCTACTTACAGTCACGGTCATAAATGTGCATGACCCCTTATGTAACAAACATATTAAAATTATTTTTAGCTTTTCAGTTCGCTTTAAAATTCAGCAGTCGTGTTTTTAATTTTTTAATTAATTTATTTCCTGTCTGAGTAGTATCGGACAGTGTGCTTAAGACAAAGGACTGCCGTCTCGGTGGATAAGCCCGGCCGAAATCCAAATTGTGCGTCATAAAGCACCGTGTGTTTTTCCAACTATTTGTCAAGCACACTGTCCAACACCTTTGCTACAATCGTAGCCAACGAAATGGGCCTATAATTTTTTATGTCCGAGGTGTCTCCTGTACGGTTTTTAATAATTGGTACTACCACGGTTCGGTTCTCATCATGTCGCTCGGTATATAAGTATGGCTGACACAGAAGCTGAAGAACATGGCGAGTACTCTAGGTAAGTGTACCCCTGCATGCTGCAGGTGCTCAATGCTAAGGGAGTGGTGTCCTGGCGACTTCCCTCGCGTCATGTTCTTCACCACCGATGCCACCTCCTTAGCTGTAATTCTCACCAGAGGCCCCGAAGGCACACACCTCGTTGGAGGTGGGCCCCCGCAGGGCTCCAAGGGAGACTCAACCTTGAAATGCTTCTGAAACAAATCAGCTATCTCCTTAGGCTCGCTAACACCCTCTACACTCACAGGGAGGCCCGCCCTCGGTCTCAATTTATTAGTTTGCTTCCAGAAATTTTTAAAGTCATTAATCAAATAAATTTTTAATGTCATTACTTAAAAATTATAGATGTTGGTTCCATTGTACTCAATACTTCTTTTAAAATGTATATAATTATTTGATTGCCTACATGTACCCTACCTTATTCTTACAGGGTCAACTTGGGAATAACTCCTTACAGTTACAAAAGTCACTCTCTTTATCCAAATTTTAATTGGCAATTTTAGAAATAAAATTGATAGTATAAAACTTGTCGAAGTCAGGGGTGCGAAATCTTGACTTCGGTCAAACTTGGCTCCGCTTGGCTTAGAATTGCTCCGAGCAATTATTAGGGTTGGCACCACTTGACTTCCTTTTGCGTGCACAACCACAGATAAGATAATCACTTGATTTTTGACAACCCTAAATAGCCGAAACAGATAGTGCTATATATTAGAAAGAGACAGCATCATTCGACCCTGAACCGCTGTCAAACTTCGTTTTTGTAGGAAGTTTCCTTTATGTACGGTAGTACTATTAATTATTCTGTGTCGAAGTGTGCGTGCGCCTGTTTATACTTTATACGCTGCTAGCGGGAGGCGAATGCGCAGGCGCCGGTCACGCGCACGCACGCGTTACTCAACTCCCTGCTCAAGTCGCAGTCACAGTGCGATTTTGTGATTGCGATGGGGCGAGAGACAAATTGACAATGGAATGCAAGAGGATATTAGAAAGAGAGATGATTAAGAGTACCATGCCATAATGAATACCTGTGTTTTAGCTGTATATTGTGTTATTGCTTTATAGTGTTAATGCATTATGATGTTAATGTGTTCCAATTTGTGCCGCTTTGGCATTAGCTATAAGGTGCAATTTGTTTTGTTGTAATAATAATAATAAATAAATATGTCAGTGTCTCACGGAAGTTTTGTTATAAAAGGGACCCACTTCCAGATGACCTACAAACTTTATATTTGGTGGCAAATGTATATAGAAGAAAAAATCTGAGCAAGTGAAGGTCAATGACAATGTAATGGGAACTCTTGGGTTAGCTAATTTAATTTAAATAAGCACCACTAGCACAAACTGAGCGCTTAGCCCGAAACACGACAATATCGTTACCTGCCTCTTTATCACTCTTTCATATTTGAACAAATAACAAAATTTAAATTTTCGCGTATCGAGGTAGGCTCTTTGTAAACAAACAGCCTTTATGAATAAATGTCATAGACGTAATAGTGAAAAACTGTTAACAGTACATCAGGTGCTACATTACGACACCCGGATATAATAAGCACATTGGGTGATGATAATAATAACAAACTAGATAACTACGTCAAAAATTTAAAGGGCCATATGTACTGTAAAACGTAATGTATCGTAATATCGTAATACATAGTACATTACTATATAGGCCTGGAAACGAAGGGTTGTAGGCCATGTAGATATACACCGAAAACACCGTTTCTCGCCGATATTTGTATAATGCATTTCTCAAACTTGCAATGAAATATCTATAAGCTACGGTGAGGTGACCAAAATTGAGAAAAAATTGTCTAAAAATTTAATTTAGAAAGGAGCAAGTACCAGGGCCTCATGAGTTACGAGGTATCGTTGACCAACCCGCCGGGCCCCAGCGGCCGGGGCGCGTACGAGTAATCGTGGGCCGCGGCTGCTGTTAGAAACAAAAGAAGGTTGCTTTTGCTTTTTTTTTTGCATTATGGTACGGAACCCTTCGTACGCGAGTCCGACTCGCACTTGCCTGGTGTTTTCTTTAACCTTGGCCATAGTCCCATTTGTATGGGATCTACTATCGCCGTGCGAATGTATGAACGACTAGTTTAAAGTGACACTTTTTCAATGTATTTGAAATAGGTATTTGAGTATTTATGGGTATGAAAAAGTAAAACGATTATTTCAAAATGAATTCCTTGTCCTTGGTTTATACGAAAATGATACCAAACTTGACCTGACAGCTACAGGTAGGTAGAAACAGACCGCATTGTACCGCCGGAATCGCATTTCCCCTCTCCCTTTTTGGGTGGAAGCAAAGAGTTAATATCCTTAAGACATTATATCAATAAAGTATGATCCAAGGAACAATCGTGCCAAGCGGCATCGCCTGGGATAAAACGACCAACTCAGTGCACTTCTCCATTTACATTTTCCCTTAAATATTTTTTTAAATATTGATCCTAGCAAAAAAGTATATAGAATATTTAATGTAGTAAATTTTATGTAGATTACTTATGTATAAGATTTTTTTGTACAAGCCACCATTTACGAGTTATTTACAAAAAATATTAACAATTGATTTACTTTCTCCTTTAAATATTGATCCTAGTGAAAAACTGTATACAATATTTAATGAAGAAAACTTTATGTAGATTACTTATGTAAAATATTTTTATAATATAAATATTAACAATTAAAAATATTAATAATTAACTTTCTCCCTTAAATATTTTTTTAAATATTGATCCTAGCGAAAAAGTGTATAGAATATTTAATGTAGAGAATTTTATGTAGATTACTTATGTATAAGAACATTTTTTGCTACAGGCCACGGTTTACGAGTTATTTATAAAAAACTATAAAAAGGGACCTTTGAACCCGATTTGTTTTCAAACACAACATGACTGATCAGTTCATCAGCGTCACATAACATAAATTGACCTGCGCAGTGGATAGACAGCTAAATTTAATGTTCCAGTATTCACAAAATCTTAATTGCTAAATTGGGACCGAGCGAACCGAAATGGGCCAGAATGTCCAATTTCAACCTACTACGTATTTTATTCATCGAAGTGTTTGTCGTAAGCGCCATCGACAATAAGGTCCCTTTTCATAGATAATACCACATATTAATAATTATGCTATATACATTGGTAACACATACATGCATACATACACATACATATATAGGTATTATATACATTTAACTAACGCCTTATTACGGAGTCGTAAAGTTTAATTTAGAGTAAAATTTATGGGGCATTATCCACTTCGGATATTCGGATTGCATTGTGTCGCGATTCCTTTGTCTCTTTGCCTGTGGGAGTGTCGCGATGCGATCTTATTTAGTTGTCATTGTCACTAAGGGTTGCCATACCTAAATAAGTTCGCGTTCGCGACAGGGATCTTTAAATCAATGGACCGTACTTAGTTCTGTAGGATGCGACCAACTTTTTATTTTTGGTCAAAATTACACCCTCACTCAGTAGCTGTAGTCGCTTTCTGCATTGATAAAAAAAATTAAGTTATAATATAACCATAACAACAACAACAGATCGACGCGAAAAAGGCCATAAATAAAGGTAACAAAATAAATTCGTGACAGATCAGATAGAATTATGATTTTAATAATATGTATTCAGAACGCTACGGTTTTAAATACCATATTAAATAAATGCTGTCTTATGTTAGCCATTATAGACTGTATCATGACTATCATGAGCATTACAATACTGTTACATTCAAACTATAGCTGCTGTCTGTATCTCTGCCTGTTATTGCCATAAGGCCCATAAGTGGTATGCTGGCCAGTACGGATATGGTGGTCGATCTTGTCTACGTGACAGCGTGCTAAAACGGTACCTATCCGTCAATTTCAATCGCGCTCTGTTAAAAAGTGACGGATATTTTGTCACGTGGATAAAGCCATCCATAATAGGCTTGCAGGTTGTATAAATGTCGGCGGCCGATCGTAAGATCAGGCAGATCGTAATGTTCCTGTGTAATGTTTTGACGATAGTCGCATTAAACCAATATATAGGTAGGATAGGTTCGTTAGGTTGCTTCAGATGCCCGAAGGGCAAACTGCCCAGAAATAGTCCGTCGACTCAGGGAACGAGTCAAAGATTTTCACGTTTCACGATATGCCTAGGAATTTCACGATATGCCTGATCTTACGATCGGCCGCCGACGTATATATGTATGTATACGGCCCGGACAGCATGTCCAATTTGACATTGACATAAAATAATTGTGTCCTATAGCCACCAGACAGGCGCCACAACATCTAAGTCTCGATTATTAATATTAATAATATATCTTCAATCTTCATCCCCTCAATAAAGACCTTAAATAACACCGAGATCTAAGTAGGTACATAATAAGATTAATAAGTAACATCTGGCGGCCTAGGCAAGGTGATGATCGCTTTCTTTTCGCCATCGAATTGCTTTGTGTCTTTCTATCGCTCTTCCATATTAGTGCGACAGTGACAGTTGCGAGTTGCGTTTCGTTCACTACGAAGCATTATTAGCGATTGACATGTTGTCTACGGGGCGGGCCTGGTTCGCCTGAGACATGTTCTGAGAATTCGACTCCTTCACTCGTCGCTCCAAGATTGGGACATATAATTAAATACCCTAATTTCATCAGAATAAGGTAGAAAATCTCAAAAATAGTCTGATCGTGCTGACGGCGTTGACATATTGCGAGAAACTCGGGAATTAATTCAGCAATTTGTTTAGAGATTCCTCTTGTGTACGAAATTCGTTAAAAATCTCGCGAAAATGTTTTCTGAGAGATCTTTGTTTTTTCAGAATAAGAAATTTGTAACATAAAATCTTGAAGAAAATGTTTTATTATCTCTGGTACTTACCTATACGAGTACTACCTACTTTAAGGATGACTCACGTTACACCGGGCCGTTTCCGGGCCGGAGCTTCCGGCGCTTACTTTTCTATGACATGACAGGCGATCACGTGATGCTTTCCATATATACAAATAATTAAATAAATATTGAACATAATTAGTTAGTGGACATTGATGCGTACTATTCAGTACTAGATATATTTAATAATTGTTTTTATTATGTTATTTTTATTTTTAATTTATTTATAATTTTCTTATTTGACATCATTTTCTATGATCTGTACTTTGTAGTACTGAAACTGATTTAATTTTTCTATTGACATTGTTTTATTTTTAAATATTTTACTATTGTGACATTTTGACGTTTTCTAATTTATTTCTATTTGCATTGTTTTGATTTGTTATGTACTAATTTTATTTTATTTTATATTTTGATGTTCTATTCTAATTCTTATTATTACTCTAAAAAACGATCATCATACGACAAGTAGTACAAGCTGAAATGTATGTATATTTTACCTGTATGAAAATTGTATATTGAGATAAATAAACTAAACTAAACTAAACTAAACATGGAAACCGGTGGTCCGGAAGCTCCGGCCCGGACACGGCCCGGTCTAACGTGAGTCATCCTTTATACTTATACCTATTTTATATAGGTACCCGCACAGTGCAAAATAAGAAGAATTTAGTGTTTTAACAACAGGGGCAGAGCCCTTTTATAAATTTTGAAATCAATTTTTCATCGTGACCTAGGCACTTGTAGTCAGGCGAAGGAAGCCCTCCCGACACAACCCCAATCTGTCACGGAGGCTGCGACAGCTGAAGAGACCACAGCCACAGATTAAATAATAGTACTAAGTACAGAATACTCGCTCTCTAACAAAACGCGTCTGTTACGATCAGGACAAATATGGCCGCTAGGTGGCGACAGCGCCACGCGCGGCTAGCCACCAAAATTGGTGTGGAATGGATGTACTTGTTGTAGCTATCTGTTGCAAAGCGACGAAATCGCGGAGTGAGCCACGCCTGCCATAGCTCCGGCTTATAGCTTGGGCCATAACTGGCCACGCCTCATTAAACAAGCACCTATTAACCCTACGTGTTACAGATAGCCCCAGATAGCAGAGCATGCATGGAGGCAGAGGAGACAGCCGCCCACGTCATTCTCGAATGCCCAGGGGTGGCAGAATACCGGGCACAACACCTCGGCTCACCGGAGTCTCTCTCAAAAGTCGTCGGCAACGTCAAGAGTCTGCTAGGCTTCTTGGCAGAGCTGGGTTGGCAAGAATAGTGCCGCCAACCCACCACCAACCACCACGCTAAATAAGCGCAATAATATGATGTTGAGTTGCGGAAACCAAGCCCGCGAGAACCCTATACCTAACCTTCATCGTTATTTCAATAACACAAATTAAAGTTTTGATTCTTTAGATTAAAATCGACGAATTTAATACGATCGTTAAACGTCGGCAATAAGTACTTGTTTTGAAAATCTGCTAAGTTCTGAATTCTTTTATTTAACAATTTGACTATTCGTTTGCCAGTTTCAAGAAATAGTACCTTCAACGGAGTTGAATTTATAGGAGCGCTGTCCTGGAATGGTGCTGTATAAATGCAGGTTTAACAACCTAAGAGCAGAGACGAGTGAAAAATCAAGATCAGAACAAAAGTTTGGTATTTTAAATATTTATATACGGATAGATTATTCTAATATTTCCAATTTCTTGCAGAGGCTGTCCATCGCCGTAATGCGGCGAGCGTGATGGGATGGACACCTTTGCGACTGGAAGCGGGACGAATTGTTTGACTGATTGTCTTCTTCTTTTTGTTTATAACTTAGATAAATTTTTACTTAGTGTTTACATTTAGTTTTGATGTCTTTTGTAGCCTTTAGTATAATTTGGAGATATTTTAGATAAGTTTTATATAATTATGACCCGTTCGCTTATTTTCAATGAATAAATTTACTAAGACTTTTTGTACCAAAGGAATATTGGATTGATTTGTAGTTAACCCTTAATCAAATATCGGGAAATTATTTCCCACTTCATTCTAATTTACGAAATATTTTTTATCTTTTTAAAGCCAGCACTCAGCGATACCAACCATACAGATTTAAAAACTTAGTAACATTTTGAATTTGAAAAATGGCAACACTTTTCTAATGGCCGCCATTTGTGACCATACGTCAAAGTCAATATCAGTTGTTGTGTTTTTTTTTTTGCAATAACGACAATTTTTTTAGTGTTTTGAGGTTAAATGCAAAAAAAAATCTTGTAAGTGCATACACTGAATACTTTCATAAACTAGACTTATTTTCCCTGTGTGTTGCTTGAAAAGAATTGTGATAACGATATGATTTAGCCAAGATTTTTAGGTTTTAGTAAGTGGGTAATTATTTCCCATTGTTTGTTCCTGAACGTACGATTTACAAAAAAATTGTTAGGTTCTATCAAGTGGGAAATTATTTCCCAGTGTTTGTTCTCCACCTAAATTTTAATTGATTTCCATAAATAAAAATATATGCCAGTTTGCCTGTTACACAAAAAAATCTGTGGCTGTTTTTGTTTTCTTTTTTCTTTTATTTATTTCTTTGATTTTTGAAGATAGCGTTAAAGGATCATACTTGAATTCCAAGCAAAGCCGGGGGGATCTACTAACTAGTAAAAAGTTCGTAACCGTATCGGAAAATGGGAAACTATTTCCCACTTCATTCAAAATTTTGCTATTCCGTAACGGATAACGGAAAATTATTTCCCACCGCAAAACCCCCCTTTCCCTCCCACTTAAATTCTTTTTATATATTTTTTCGTAATCTACGCACACAAATTACCTAAAAACCAATCTTGGTTTTCAAAAATCTCATAAAAAGTGTTCCGTTTGATTAAGGGTTAATTTGCCAAACTATCATTTAGTGCTTAATCTAACAAAGCTTATAGTTTCTAGGTTTTAGTGCTTCCTCAGAGAAAAACGCATCGCCATCGCCATTTTGTACATTTTCCTAAATGTTTAACTAGATGGCGCTGAGCTTCTTTTTATACATCATTGGTGACAAACAGCTATACCTAACCGTCGTTACATACACTTCTTTTTTAAGAACCCCGTAATGTAGGTAAGAGGGTCGTTTCCTCCAGGACCACAAGGTTGAATTCCTAAAATGTTGAAATCCCGAAATGTTGACTTTCCCAGAAAGTTGAATATTACAGTTGACAATACTTGAAAATTAAGATACCTTTATGAGGCCGGTAACGATTTTAGAGCAGAAATGTGAAAATGATGGATTTGGTCGCTGAAATTGTTACGTAATATCTAAATAGCAAGTATTGGTTTCTATTAGCACGTCTTCTCATCTTGGCTTTTAATACGCGTAATGAGGTCGCGAGCGTGCGTCACCGGTAATATATGACGAGAAAGAGCAGTTTTTAAAAATAATCAAAAAATTATGGTGGTAAATTATACTATAGTATCTAATCATTTTTTTAGCATTAGAAATAAGGTTAACAATCTTGACGTGTCTTTTAATTGAAAAACATATTTTAAAAATAAGTTACGGCAAATATGTAACAATTATGAATCTATTATGTTCATTTATATTATTTTGCTTTCATAAGTAATAGTTTTTGATTTTTTTAAAGCGTTTTTCAATTAAAAGACATGTCAAGATCGCTTACCTTCTTGCAAGTTCTTTCTAATGCTAAAAAAACGAACTATAAATGATATTAGTTTAAATACGTTGAAATTAAGTAGATTTTAAGAGAAATTGTCACTTGTTTTTAAATAATATCTGGAACTGGAACTTTACGAGGAGATTAAATGTCTGTGTATGTTTATAGTCTCTGGTAAGAGGATTTAACTCACTGTCTGAGTGTAATTTAATGAAGACTTGTGGCTTCTGCTGGAACTCTAGCTGAGCTGTCTTACTGTCGCGACGTATACGGATTTATTGGTATACGTATCAGTTGTTATGTTAGAGCACATAAATAGTACTTACTGTAGGTATATCTTTTTACAATAAGTAGACTCAATACTACTTTTAGTGCAACATGCATGCTCTATAGTTCGTTTTTTTAACGTATCTAGAACATTTTTAAGTTTAGTATTTAATTTAGTTTGTTTTATTTTAAGTCCTTTTGTTGTTTGATGTCATTCTAAGTACCTACTTGTTTTAGCTAATAAACATATCCCTCTAGAACAGTATGGAGAGGTGTTTCTCATGTCATAACCAGAGTGACCTGAGTGCATAGACTAGGAATCTTCTAGACCGAGTTTAGAGCAATTATTTCATGCAACCGATGATGCCAAAAATGCGGGGGTGCACGGGACGAGGTGAGCGAAGTCCCGTGCCGTGATTGGTCCGTTCAAAGATACGGACGTCACACAAAGACACTTTCGACTCGAACATGGAGTAAAATTACCGTATGCGTGGCAGAGGGGGTAGCGCGACTATGCTAAGTCTGGAGGATGTTTTGTCTGTGCCTGAGTGACTGTCTAACTTCAGTTAAGATATCACACACCGATTTCATTTCACTCTAACTCAAGTCAAGCGCCTGTAGAAAAAAAATAGCACTCACCCAAAAACGATGCAAAACGGGAATATTTCGAACAGCACAGAGGCGCTGATGGGCAGATGTTTCTCCTCCCGTGTCATGGCCAGAGACGCCAGGGTGAACGCCCGGTTGTCAAATGTCAGCTGGAAGGTCACGTGGACTGTGTCAAACAGGAGTTCTTCCCTTAGCAACTCTATTCGCATCTCCTTGTGGTAGAAGTGGCGGGCTACCTAGAAAATTAAAAGTGGTGTAGACTAAAAAAGTAGTGTATTTGTACCATATTATTTAAAGTTATACACTAAACTTTTTTAATTTGGACTTTCCAAAACTTGTTTACCAAGATTTTTATTTCATCATGATAACCTTTTCAGAAAAAAAATATCTTTTAATATTTATTTTAAACTAATTGTCTTTTTGGTCCAAGAAAAAATAGATAAGATTTCAAATTATGTTTTATTTAAAGTGAAATATTAAAAACTATGAAAACAGAAACATTGTTTTTAGTCGTAATAATATACAGCGCCATCTAGTTACAAAACTTTCAAACAAACGCGTTCAAGTGTTGCTAATATTAGCACCGTGATATCAACTATGATAACATGTATTATGATTTATGATGTATTATTTTAGTTTAAATCTTATTCAAATAACTAAATTAAACAAAACTACGTTGCATAACTTGAAAATCATAAAGTAAATCTGAAAATACATAATGTACAGAACGTGGTCACTAATTTCGCTGTATCTCTCATCCGGGGGTGTAGCTCAGATGGTAGAGCGCTCGCTTAGCATGCGAGAGGTACGGGGATCGATACCCCGCACCTCCAATGTAAAAATCAACTTTTTATTTTTATTACATTATTGTTATGATTATAAAAATAAAATTTATCATTTTTTCCGTACTAGGTATTTAGATCCTTTTCTTTACAGCTATATTGATAAAAAGACTATAGACAAGATAATCTCGTTTCTAACATAATCTAGTTTAGTTTAGCGTTTAGGTTTCGCTGCTTTATTATATCTGTTCTATTATTACTCAATTATAAAAGAACGGACAAAGGAACTTTGATCCGGCTTAAATTATGAAATTAAATAAATTCATTAGGTTGGGTTGGTACAAAAATGTTAGAAAGTTAGAAATTGATTGGGTAGGGCACCTATAATATTACTTAGAACTTTAATTACTGTAAAAACAAGAAAAACACATGTATGATTGACTATACCATAAACGGTTAGTATGATCAGTAAAGTTGTGACGTCCTCAAGTCGTGCAAGATAACGTATAATATATGATTTATATACGCGGTAAGGTGTAGTCTACGTCATTTCATTTATTTAACACACATTGCATGTGCAACCTAGAATTGACATGACGCGATCAGTGCCATATTGGGACACAAAACTTATCGTAATAAATAGTCTTATCTCGGTAAAGGCGTATTGGAGTGCCAAATACCTACGGCACATTATTTGACCTACATATACATATTCTTATACTTATTTCTACATTTCTTCTCACCTCTCTAATCTGTCCCATAGCGTAATACACGAAGCCTCTCCTCTTCGACCTATAATGCAGCGTCAGTCCTTGCCGCGTCTCGTTCTCGCATATAAAACTAGGCGCTCGCATCCTAGGATAGCTAAACTTTAGGTATTCGTGTAGGTTATCTAGGCCATTCAGGAAGTCCCTCATGTGACGGCCTAGGACGGACAGGACGCGGTCGTAGCCATATTGGGACACGAAACCCACGAAGTAGACTCCCATTTGGTCCATAAATTCGCGCTCCGTGATGCCTAGGACCTGTAACAAAGGGTATAGAGTTAGACCAGGCTAAGTTGGCAGCGATTTTGATAGCACAGACCGTGCAAGTGTTATTTTAAGCGTCACAATTTCATAGAAGTTTGACATTTAAAATAACAAGTTGTTACGAAACCGTCCCCATTGTGATAACTGATAACCGTCTGACCGATTCGAACTTTAAGATACGTCAATTAATAGATCTAGAAACGATATGGAATTAGATCTTAAACTTCGAATCGGGCCGTAAGTATGTCTCATAACATTACCGGTTTATGGCAAATACAGAAGCTGATGCCTAATTTCGACCACTCATTCAACCGGGGGTGTAACTCAGTGGTAGAGTGTCTGCTTCGCATGCTGAAAGTCCTGGGTTCAAATCCCAGCACCTCCAAAGTCTTCCTTTTTGCTTTTTATTATTGCTTGATTTTTTATAAGCAATTTCTACATTTTTGGTACATCCGGAAGTTTTTTATTTAAGTATATTGTAGAATTTACAAAAAAAAATTAAAATAAATGCAAAATTTTAGATTTTAGAGACCCTTTAAGTGGCAGAAACCGCCTGTTACTTTAATTTAGTCAATAGCAAATAAAAAAAATAAAAAAAACTTAATTTAGTTAAGAAAAAAATATTTATCATCAATTCAACAAAAAGCAAGTTAATCGATGAACAAGCATTATTTACAAGTGTTTGTTGATACTATTATCGTAGCGATTAACTGGATGGAGATTAGCTAAAATGTGTCAACCCACATACATTTTGCAATAAAATGTCAACTGTAAGCGTAATTTTTTTACAATAATAGGATCTATATAAAAAAAATCAAAAAGTATGAGTGGCCCATGAGGGGATCGAACCCGCGACCTTCGCGTTATTAGCACGACGCTCTAACCAACTGAGCTAATGGGCCATTGCTGCATATGGCGAAATATTCTATCACGATATTTTTAATTTGTCTGAATGCTAAAAGCTCTCTTACAAATCGGACATCTTGTAAAATTCTTATTAAATAATTGAATTAATTGTAAAATATTAAAGGTTTCCAGGCTTTTATATTTTTAGGGCTTTAACGCGTTTGGTTCACGGTAGCCTTCCTGTAATAATTTCCATCACTTTCTGCCAAATAAAATAAGTTAAGTATCTGAGAAAACCTGAATCGCCATCAAAACGTAATTTCTACAAAAACATGTCCACAAAAGTAATCGAAACACATAAATAATGACTCGACTGCCCAAAACGTTTACCACAATACAAACAAAATGAACAAATAAAATTTAATGTTAATTGAAATGTAAAGACTCAACAAACGTCTTAATTACAAAAGGTAAACTCCTTTACAAATTAATAAACACAAAACCATTTGTCCCGAGGTCAAACAACATGTTTTAATTGCATGGGACACTACAACGTCTCCAATACAATAAATTGATAACCATTTGTAACGTAATTGGGTAAGTAAATTTACGAAATGGGTCAAGGTGTTTCCTTGCGAGGGGAAGGAATGTAGCATTATTAAAACTAGTCAGTTTAGGAGTATATTCATTAATGTTTTTAGGACAATGACAATATTTTTTGACTGTTATATGGGTAGTACGGATTTTATGTATCTATTAATTGTAATGGAGCAAATACAACATAATAAACAAGTAAATAATAAAGATTGCTAAATAAATATTCATACAAGCAAATACAAACAGAAACGTATGCCTTATCATTATATAGATGGCGCTACTTCATACATCACAGCGCCATCTAGTGAGCTCTCTGTAAAAGTCAAAATGTATAGCAGCGCGCCAGTTTTTTTGCCTCAAGAGTCAGTCAGAGTCGGAATAAGCACCTAAATTTTTACTATTTCTATAGAACTCTTCTGTTGGTGAAATTAGAGTTCAAACGTGTTTGTGTAATTTTTGTATAGATAGATGATAATTAATTAGTTAAATATTTTGATTTGTGTTTTTTTTCTATCGTTATACTTTGGGGTCATCCATTAATTACGTCACACGTTTAGGGGGAGGGAGGGGGTCAAGAAAATGTGACATATTGTGACATGGGGGAGGGGGGAGACACAAACTTTGTGACGTCACTTTAACTTCATCAGTAACCGAAAATTTATTTAAATTATTTAGTTCGCTGTACATTTAAATAACACGTTTTTAAAACGAAAATAGTTTTTAATCGATTAATTTTCTTTCCTAAGCAGTTTTGGGTTATAAAATTACTAATATTTATATCGTCAAAAATATTTTGATAAAATATTAATAATACTTAGGTACTTACTTAATTCGATTTGGCGATTTCGTAGAAAAAATGTGACGTCACACTAGGGGGGGAGGGGTTTGCCAAATCTGACCAAGTGTGACAAGGGGGGGGGGGAGGGGTCAAAAAACCTAGAAATTGGTGTGACGTAATTAATGGATGACCCCTTTGATAAAATGATAAGTAATTAAAACGTTGTAAAAATAGAAGTTCCGCGGCAGTCATGTTTGTCTGTCTGTCTGTCAGAGACTAGGTGCACTCCTGTATGATATTTTTTTTTTTTTTTTTTTTTTTATTTCCACACTTACAACTATCTTTACAGGTGCTAAACCTAAGACAATAGTGCAACTATTAACATATATAATTATATATCTATCTAACATATGTATATCTCTAATTGATGTTATGTCGCATATAACATAATATGAACAATGTGGACTTAGTGAATTCAGTCAGAGAACACCAAAACAAATCAATGTTCTCGGCGACTAGGTTAAGGGTCCGCACCGCGCGCGTCAGCGGCGCGGCGCCTTCCCGAGCAGGTTGGTGCGCCCGCGCCGCTCGGCCAGCAGCCGCGGCCGGAGCCGCCGCCACACGTACCTGTCGGGCACGTACAGGCTCACACAGCTCAACACAACACTGTTGTAGGCTTTCCCCCGCAGCAATCGGAACAAGTATGTCGCCAGCCACAGCTCTCTGCGCACCTGCAACTCGTTGTATCCCACCATGCCCATTTTATATTGATTCCAAACATTATGTCAAAAAAATTAGGTCGTTTAATATTAATTTATAGACAATGTGCTTACTAACCCTCTGGCAACCTCATGGGAAATCTAAAGGTTGGGTTCAATGTTATGGGTAATCTATTTTGTGATAGGTCACACTGTTGTTCTTATTTTTCGTACCTTTCAATGATGTCAAATTAGTACAGTGCGAATTACCTTTTTGCACGTGTATTAGACACGTATTGTCCTTAATCCCGCCCAAGGGAGGTAAAGTAGCACCATGTAGTCACCTGCAATAATATGTTACACAACAAAGCCCGCAAAAATATCTGACACGATCTTATTTGTAGGGCTATAAGAGCGTGTCACATATTTTTGCGGCCTTTGAAGAGTAACAAACTATTGCAGGTGACTGTACTGTAATAGTACATTACGATACAATTGCGAAAAGTAGGAAATTCGCAACGAGTGGCGATAATTTGAAACACGATCGAAGGGAGTGTTTGAAATCTGTGGGAAAAGGCCAAATGCAATTTTTTTTAAAGAGCGATAGAAATTGGGAATCTAGTGGTATTGACCACTCGTTTTCAATTCTATTAATAGAATTTAAATGCCTAGTAGTGGAGATATCATTGAACGAAATACACGAAATCGAGCTGTCGAATTTCAAAAATCTATCCTGTGTGTATCTGATTGATTGACATTTCCCTCTACTCACTCTTGAACAATATAGTCTACAGACCGCGAGCAAAAAATATGAATCAATCTTTTCAACTCAGTAAGCGCATCTCTAATATTCATTATCTCTTTATCAAAGAACCTCCAGCCATTGAGTTATGAACCCGCTTTCAAAATTTCACAAAAGGTGTCTTTTTCACGGGCTCTTATTGAAATTTCCTCTCATCTGTCATGGCAAGCGTCACCAGGGCTCGGAACCGGTATTTTTTAAAAACCCCGAAATAGCTCAATATTTTGAATTAGTTTATGCTCTTTATGTAGGACTGAATCAAGTATTTAGATAACGAATTTTTATTATTAGATTGTCCCATTAACAGTGAAATAATAAACCAAAGAACGAAAAAGAACGAAATAATACCGGTATTTTTGTATGGAGCTAATACCGGTTTCCGACCCCTGAGCGTCACAAAGTTTTCAAAGTCACGGCCAGAAATTACGATTGAAGATTTTCACGCCCGCTGAGTTACAAATCAAGAAAACCAGATGTAAAACGAAGTTGAATTTACTTTTCCACGGGGAAATATGGAAGGAATTTGTAATTGATTATGATTATGATTATTTGTGATTGATTATGGAATGGGATTTGTTATTGATTTGTAATTGATTTCTAATCAATTACAAATTCCATTCCATATTTCCCCGTGGAAAAGTAATTTCAACTTAACAAATGTATTTGTGGAATCTATGCTGCTGTGCAGACACAGACAAAACATCCTCCAGACTGAGCATAGTCGCGCTACCCCCTCTGCCACGCATACGGTAATTTTACTCCATGTTCGAGTCGAAAGTGTCTTTGTGTGACGTCCGTGTCTTTGAACGGACCAGTCAGGGCACGGGACTTCGCTCACCTCGTCCCGCGCACCCCCGCATTTTTGGTATCATCGGTTGCATGAAATAATTGCTCTAAACTCGGTCTAGAGCATTCCTAGTTTATGTGTGCAGAAAGGGGTATAGTCGCGGACGGTCTAGAACGTAAAATGACTAGTGTAATATTTTGCCTATATCTCTTTTAGTCTACATCGCGAACGGTTTAGAACGCAAAATGACCACTTTTTTATATCACTAACCTACCCTAGGTTAACTAGGTTCGTTAGTTATCTTCAAATGGCCGTAGGTCAACACCGCGACATCGCTAACGTAAAGATAAAACGACGAAAATAATGTAGGCATTTTGCGTTCTGGACCGTTCGCGATGTAGACTAAGTGATACAGGCAAAATATTACACTAATCGTAATGCGTTCCCCCAGTAATAATCCCAGAAAGGGATAAAATTTTTATTTTCAATTATTATTTTATTTTCAAGCAGAATTGGACAATTATAATTGGGTGGTTTTACGAGAATCTGACATAGCTTGTCTGTCCCATGGGTATATGGGTTTGGGGGTACCTATATTTATCTACTTCGCCGTGCGTAGGTACTTCATGATAAATTCAGAGACGTTTTTCGTGACCTTCAAGACATAAACGTGAAATATAAATACATAGTTTCCCGGAGGCTACAAGATTAATAAAAATAAAACGGTCTTGTGTTAAGAAAGTGATAAATATCTTGAATATCTCATAGAACTAAGTTAAAACTTTTTTCAATTCAATGTCAAGTTATTAGTACGACTTAAGTAAGTACCTACCTACTAGTTACTAACATTATTTTAGTGCTAGCTAAGTTTCATTACCTACTTAACAAACAACGGGCATAAAATAAAAATAAACTTTCTTATCATGCTGATCATGTACCTATTAAATGTATTAAAATATATAAAATTCTTCAGACCATTTTGATCTGATAAAAAACTTAATTGGATTTGTGAGCTTTACTTAAATAATCCTGTGTGTTTATATATGAACGGTCATATAGTTCGTTTTTTTTAGCATTAGAAATTAGGTAAACAATCTTGATGTGTCTTTTAATTGAAAAGCACATTTTAAAAATAAGATACGGCAAATATGTAACAATTATGAATCTAATACGATCATTTATATTCTTCTGCTTTCATAAGTACTAGTTTTTGAATTTTAAAAAGCGTTTTTCAATTAAAAGACATGTCAAGATCGCTTACCTTCTTGCAAGTTCTTTCTAATGCTAAAAAAAACGAACTATACATCCTACATCGTTGTTTTAATGCTATTTTTATTTAATAATATAAGAATATTAACAGTAATAAGCTGTCTGCTAAAGACTTAAAAGACTACTCGACTTTTTCACTCTTATAATCAACTCGAATCTCGAGATCTTTTCAACTTGTTAGACACCCTAGTTTTTTTTAAGTGACTTTAGTTCAGGTTCAGTGTAAGACTCAGTTTATACAAAAAAATATTTAAAACTTTCATTTTAAATTGGGTATTTTCTTCTAAAAAATAAATTATTTCACACTGTGCACGAAATAAAAAACCAGATAATTATTAGAAAAACATAGATAGCAGTTTTTTTTAAGCATAATTTCTATTTAATAAATCGGATTGAAATATAAAACGTAGCTGAGTTGCCAATTCGTGGGATCGTATGACCTAAAAATATGGACGAAGTCTTTAGGTATTTGAAGGCGCTTAAATTGCATTTAAAAGACTTACTAAAGGACTCGAATCGAGACTAAAAGGACTCGGAAGTGTTTTAAGCGCAGAGTCGCGTAAAAACGATTCACCCGAGTTTTTCAGATTTCTTCTTCTTTATTTGCCATGCCCTAACGGACGTTGGCGACCACCTTTGCCACCTCTCTCTTGCTCTTAGCCATTCTTACCAGTATGGCTGTTTGAACGAATAAAGGGGAAGAAAGAGGCTCAGCTGGCTTGACCACATTAAAAAATGGACGAACGAATAGTCCATTTTTTCATGTGGTCAAGTTAGCTGACCCTCTTTCTTCCCCTTCCTCTCCCTTCCTCCTCTTTCATCAGATTTAGACTCAAATTTAGACACAACCCGAGTTCCTACCAACGCTAATATAGACTGCTATTTTTAATATTAAGAGTATTAAAATTAAAGTGATTCCGAAATACCTACGGTATTGAAATTATTTCTCATAATAGTTTGATAGACGGGCCTAATTATCTAAAGACGAGACGCGTGTCGAAATATTTATTACCTATTTTCATTTCTATGTGAACTTGCTTTGATGTATCATCGTTCCGATACTCGCCATATTTCGCAAATTTTGTAGGATATAAATATATCTAGGTATATGTTCTTATCGCTTTCTCTATGAGTTGATGTTGAATTATCAACATCGATATCGATAAGAGAAATAAATGTCAGAAGAGATATAAGTACTGGAGATATAAGACCGGCTAGGGCTTGGTCTTGGGATATTCTGGACCGAAGAAGTTTTGCGAAACCCATGACCGAATCAAATGAACACTCGGCCCATCACTTACACGACGAATTTTGAAATGTGAACAAAATATTCGGTGCAATAACTAGCGAATCGTTGGCTTTAAAATACCTATGCTTCAATTGCGTAAGCACGCTGAGATACTGACCACTGAGACATAAGTACCTACTGAAAAGGAAATCCCCAGCGTTGAATTTTCTAATGCCATGAAATATCAACATGTATTTGTTTAGCTTTTTTTATCGTAAATTGACTTTGAAACTAGAAATCTGCCACCGGACATCCTGTAGAACTTGCACCCTTTTCACCTGCATTGAATTGAAAAGAGGTTCACTTTTCCCTACTGTGACATATGCCTGTATTCGGATTTCGAGATAATCACAAGATCTAGAGACGATCTAGAGATCAACTAGATCTACATTAGATATCGACTAGATATGACTTGGATATCTAAGTCATAACTTGTCGAAATCGTTCAAGAGGACCTCTAGAATCGCGGAAACGTCAAATTTGACATACCTATCTATCTCACAAATATCTTTAAATTATCCATATCGTAACTTGTTGAAGTCTAGTAGAAATCTAATTCATTTTCCGAATCGAGCCGATATTGTCTCCGACTTACTTCCTGAGCCTTCTTGGCGAGCCTGGTGATGAGGTTCTCAGGGTACACCTGGTGGACTGAGAACGAGGGTTGTTCCACGCCGGCCTGCCTCCGGATGTCCTCCCAGCGCTCCTCGCCGTACGTTTGTCTTGGAACTTACCCCCTTTTTAGGGTTTCGTACCCAAGGGGTAAAAAGTTAAAAACGGGACCCTATTACTAAGACTCTGCTGTCCGTCTGTCTATTTGTATGTCACCAGGCTGTATCTCATGAAACGTGATAGTTAGGCAGTTGAAATTTTCACAGCTGATGTATTTCTATTGCCGATATAACAACAAATACTAAAAAGTACGGACGAGGTGTACGGAGTGAGTGAGGGGGAATTCGACTGTCTGGTTTTTTTCATCTGGACTGCACTTGAACCCCTTTTCTCTGCTGTAACATATTTACCCCCTTATTCATAAACGTTTACTAAAGTTGACAAGCCGATAATAATCGTTTGTCCCTTTCCGACGTATTGGTATGATGGATCTTTTAGTTAGTCTGTAACTTACTTCCTGAGCCTTCTTGGCCAGCCTGGTGATGAGGTTCTCCGGGTACACCTGGTGGACTGAGAACGAGGGTTGTTCCACTCCGGCCTGCCTCCGGATGTCCTCCCAGCGCTCCTCACCGTACGTTTGTCTTGGAACTTACCCCCTTTTTAGGGTTTCGTACCCAAAGGGTAAAAAGTTTAAAACGGGACCCTATTACTAAGACTCTGCTGTCCGTCTGTCTATTTGTATGTCACCAGGCTGTATCTCAAGAACCGTGATAGGCAGTCGAAATTTTCACAGCTGATGTATTTCTATTGCCGATATACTAAAAACTACGGACGAGGTGTACGGAGTGAGTGAGGGGGAGTTCGACTGTCTGGTTTTTTTCATCTGGACTGCACTTGGACCCCTTTTCTCTACTGTAACATATTTACCCCCTTATTCATAAACGTTTACTAAAGTTGACAAGCCGATAATAATCGTTTGTCCCTTTCCGACGTATTGGTATGATGGATCTTTTAGTTAGTCTGTAACTTACTTCCTGAGCCTTCTTGGCCAGCCTGGTGATGAGGTTCTCAGGGTACACCTGGTGGACTGAGAACGAGGGTTGTTCCACTCCGGCCTGCCTCCGGATGTCCTCCCAGCGCTCCTCGCCGTACGTTTGTCGGATGAACTCCGCCATGTTTTCTAGAAGCAACCCGTACATTTTGAGGCCTGGGGACAAAGAAATAAGTATGTGACTACATATTTTTTATAACGACCGGTCCGCCTAGTGGGTAGTGACCCTGCCTATGAAGCCGATGGTCCCGGGTTCGAATCCCGGTAAGGGCATTAATTTGTGTGAGAACAAAGATATTTGTTCATGAGTCATGGTTTTTTTTCCTATGTATTTAAGTATTTATATATTATACATATCGTTGTCTGACTACCCACAAGACAGCTTACCGTGGGGCTTCGTCAATCTGTGTCAAAATGTCCCATAATACGAGTATAATATATACCTAATCTTCTTCCTCGCTTTATCCCGGCATTTCGCGACGGCTCATGAGAGCCTGGGGTCCGCTTGACAACTAATCCCATGATTTAACGTAGGCACTAGTTTTTACGAAAGCGACTGCCATCTGACCTTCCAACCCAGAGGGTAAACTAGGCCTTATAGGCATGTTGACATGAATCGCGAATATATAACATGTTATGTTTTTACCATAGCAGGGACTATTAGAATGCTGAAAATCATCTTTTGCAAGTGTAATTATGCGTAATAAATTAATTAAAAATAATCAAAAGTATTTAAAATAATGCCCAGAATCACGTGACTGTCAACGCCAATCGGAGCGCGTAACGTCATGACATGAGAAACACCACAGACAAGTCGTCAAACCTGACCGTAATACATACGACACCACCAAAGAGTTTGGATGTTCAAAAACTGTCTGTATTTATTTCGACAATAGACATTTATTACGTACAAAAAATATTATTACATGACATAAAGTATATATTTATTTGTTATTTAATAAATAAATTTAAAAGTGGAAAATAGCATCGTTCGCAGACGTTTCTGCTTGTTAAAAAATATAAATTTAATAAATAATATGTTATATAATACGATATTGCACCAAAATCTACTACTGTATGTAGAACACATTTTCTGTCGGTAATTAATATTTGTTCAGTTGACGAGACACCGCAGAAGGCCAACAAATTTATTGAGATATTTTACAGGCATCCCGTTTGGGTAATGCCCCTGACCTGCCAAAGTATTAAGTAAACAGGTATAATAGTTTTGGCAGTATCTGAACTGGTAGAGAAATTTAATATTCTAAACTAACTAGGTGTAACCAACAAGCAGGCTAGTGCTATAAGTATAGTGCGACATAAAATAGTATAAATTAAATAAAATGGAACTAAAAAATCTCGCTGCCTTGCACAACGTATCAGCATTGCAATACAGCGGGGAAATGCCGCCAGCATCCTCGGTACAATGCCTCAGGGGACTATTTTATATTTAAGCTAGTTATTAATTTCTTTTAAAGATAAGATAAAAATAGTTTATTCAAGTAGGCATATTACAATGCGCTTATGAACGTCAAATAAACCTTTACCGGCTCCAACCGTACACCTCTGCCCCGAGAAGATTTAAATCCCCCCTCAATTGGAGGAGGGTATCCCAATATGGGACCGGCAACAAACTCGGCGGGACACATCTTTTCAAAACATTATTACATCTTATAATTAACATGCATTACGAGTAATTAAGAAAAATACAATTTAAATTACTATAGAATTCATGCAATTATACTCAGTGAGTACATAACTTTATACAAATACGTAGCTCTTTCAGAAAACATATCAAATTCTTACAAAAGGAAAAGAAATAAAATCAATAAAAGAAATGAGAATACATATTATATGAATCTGACTGATTGTTATGAAATGCTTTCATACAATTTGATGTGCTTTTTACCTGAGCTGAGTCACCTTAATTCTACACATAATACAATGCTTTTAATTGCTACTTGTCGTTATTACAGTTTCTGGTTCGGACCATGCATGTTTGTCTGTCAAGTAGTCCTCGACTCTGTAGTAATTCTTAAGAGCTGGAAAGGGTAATCTTAAAGCATCCTCAGGTAACTTGTTATAAAAATGAATGCATTGCCCAACGAATGACTTCTGTACTTTACGAACTCGAAACTTTCTGATAGCAAGCTTGTTTTTATTTCTAGTATTATAGTTATGGACATCAGAATTCTTAGTGAAGGAGTCTAGATTCTTAACAACATAAATAATACTACCATATATGTATTGGGAAGCGACAGTTAAAATATTAATTTCTTTAAAAAGTTCTCTTAATGATTCACGCACCCTTAAATTATATATAGAACGAATGGCTCTCTTTTGTAAGACAAATATAGTCTGTATGTCAGCTGCTTTGCCCCAAACCAGAATACCATATGACATTACACTATGAAAATAACTATAATAAACAAGGCGAGCTGTTTCAACATTAGTCAATTGTCTAATTCTCCTCACAGCGTAAGCGGCCGAACTTAATTTGTTTGCTAGTGTTCTTATATGAGGACTCCATTGTAGATTTTTGTCCAATGTTAAACCAAGAAACAGTGCTTTATCTACCATCTCTAAGCATTCATTATTCAAAAGTATCTTAGTATCGACTGGTTTAACATTCGGCAAAGAAAATCTAATGCATTTAGTTTTCTTTAGTAATACCACTGTATATATTTTGTCCCTAAATAAAATATTTTAATTAATTTTAAAAAAGAACCATAAGTACTAAATTGTTGCCATATTTAAGCATTTTACGTCAAAATTGTGACAGTTACGTAGAAAGTGGCGAAGAAATTTGTTCTTGTAATACTTATTCCTTCTTTATCAATCCAACAAGTGTCGCCCCCATATAACCATTCCAGTCGCAGAATCATCAAAGTGGTAACTAAATGTCAGATGTGTCGTAACAGAGTCCACACAATGTGTCTAGAATTGTTTCGAAACAAAGTGTCGTCGCCGTGTGTACACTTTTCCGTAACAAGGTGTCGACACATTTGTGTGCACTTTGCGTGCGGTTTGCGACTAAATATGACAGCAAATTTGTGACAGCAAATGTCAAATAAAATACCTCTTGAAAACCAAGGTTTGTCAAACTACTATTAGTGTCTCGTGTGCTCGTAAGTAATTCTAGTAAGTCATCATGGGCGATGCAAATGATAATAATCGACCAAAACCATATAAACACCCAACACCCGTCAACCTTTTACAGAAAAGTTTTTAAAGAAATGCAATAAGCTACTTAGGTCAGCCAACGAATGCTCAAAAAAGTTGTAGAGGGAAATGCTCGGAACACAATTTTTGACTCTGTAACTTGGTTTGGACAAGTTAGGAGGTGAACATATCAAAAGTCCCCGGCCGTAGCCCTTGAGCGGGGGGAAGAGAGGGGGCTTTGAATGTCCCATTTTCCGGTTTTTCGATTATATCTCGGAAACTATGCATCTTAGCGACATGGCCACTTATACAAAATGAAAGTTAATTTAATTTGTTACAAGGTTATTCAGTCAATTTTTTCGATATGTTGAATAGTTTTTGAGATATCCGCTCTTGAAAGTTTATTTAGGGCTCTCAATTTTATCTTGATATATCTACATCAGTGAAGGTGCTGCTAGGCCGTGTATGGTATCGTTTTCGTATAAATCTGGGTTGCTGAATCCATTTAAGGTATCACATTGAAACCATTCCACAAAATTAAAAAATCTTTTTAGGGTTCCGTACCTCAAAAGCAAAAAACGGAATCCTTATAGGATCACTCGTGCGTCTGTATGTCTGTCTGTCTGAATACACAAAATAGTTCTTTACCTATAGATGACAGGAAAACCTATTAGAAATGTGCAGTCAAGCGCGAGTCGGACTTAATGTACGGAACCCTTAATACGCGAGTCCGACTCGCACTTGGTCGGTTTTTTTTAAACTCCTCTTGACGCTTAACCGCTGAACCGATTTCGTTGAAATTTGGTATAGAAATAGTTTGCGTCCCGGAACAGGACATAGGATAGATCTTATAACCAAAATCATCTTTTGAAGGTGTGAAAAGTGGCGTGGAAATTTGTACGGGAAATCAATAACCGCTGAACCGATTTATATTAAATTTGGGATGGTCTACATCTTTGATTTAGTTAAAAATTTGTAAGGCGCCATCTCTCTTCTTCCCTCGTTTTTATCCCGTTCTGGTTTTTCGATTTTATATATATGATTTGCATTTGTGACCACCTGACGAAGCCTGCGTTATGGATATCCTACCTAAAAAATTGATCATATTTATATAGATGTTAAATAAAGACTTAGAATTTTTTTTATATATATGTGAAGTGTAATTAAATCCAAAATAACAACTACATGCAAAAGTTCTTTTCCTTAACCTTTTAATTTAAGCTATAGGTAAGTAAGTACCTGGTAAATTATTTATTTAAGTACCTACCTACATTTTTACCAATATTTTATTTAAAATCAAAGATCTAGTTGGAAAGAAATAAGTAGGTATAGGTAAACCAGAACTTTAGGAGTATTGTCAAGAGGGCGCTCGTTTTGAATTTTATATAGCAACAATTTGTATAGTGGGGACAATGGAAATTGGCAGATGATTTTTGTTTTATTCCGACAACGTTAATAAGTGCGAAGTTTGATGTTTGGATATTTCTTCGGTTATTACGCTTAAATGGCTGACACGATTTAGATAAAATGAATAGCGTAAAGTTAATAAGTAACGCAAGAGTTATAATCTATTTTCTTTTTTGTTTTCTTTTTTTTTTAGGTTTGGTCGTTTAATTCCGCCCTTACGCACTTCACTAGCAATCCGTGATACCGATGCATGCGATACAGCGAAATGCTATACATGGAAGTATTCTGTTCGCTCAATTATGACCCAACGCAAACTACCCCGCGATAGGCGGTACTTACAAACTGCTCGATTGGCAATCTCAGTACGACCGAGGTGACAGTCAGTGACAAATGGCTAAATTGATTTATAAAAACAACGTTTTTTTGTAATTAAAAATATATTCATGTGTCGTGAAGTGGTGCAGAAGTTATTTTAGTTCATACCAAGGACAGTGGAATCACTTTTCACTTGTAGTAAACAGATAACTTCAGTAGAATTTGGAAAAAACATGACGATTTGTTTTCAATACTACCGTGCTAAGCTAAAACGTAACAACTGCATACGACTTTCATAACAACATACGACTTTTTAAATTGCGAGGATAATAGGGATGGTGTTATGCTAAATGAAGTAGACTATTTTATTAACTTGTGTTTGGTTTAGGTATTTTCTATATAATTATAAATGTAGTAATAAATTCCTTCTTACAGATTTGTATTTTTCTTTTTTATTTCATGAGATGGAGCTATAAAAAAACTACCTAGTTATTTCAAATTAATAATCAAATTTGGTATTGTCATTTTACATTACTTTCTATTCAGATTCCCACAAGATGCTATTCGCAGAGAACTATGGAAAAAAGCTGTCCAATTAGAGAGACATGAAATTGAGTGGATGCCTGGCAAGATATCTAGAATATGTTCTATTCATGAGATATAACCCGTGAGATAATCATACCCGGTCTCCTATATGTAGATATATACATTTTTCCTATCATGCTTTCACTGAATTAATTTAACAAATACACACATTCTCTGAAAATGTTGATCATTTGAATCCACCCTCTACTGTCACATTTATGTAGGTTCTCTCTCAAGCCATTTCCGTCAGTAGAAAAGAGCGGCAAACATATTAACTAACATTATAGACGGGTCTAACGCGAATTATATTCAATTACCTTGACTTACCGACGTAAATCAGTTTCGTTTCGTATAATGTGAGTTAATATGTGTTCAAAACGCGAAAGCTTAAAATATTAAAAGAGCGGCAAATTTAGAAAATGTAAGCGCGTGAACGGCTGTGGTCCTATACAAAATTTTAATTTTGCACCTTTTTCTACTGACAAACTTGCTTGACCGGCTAATAAAACCGGCGTATAAAATATTCTGAACTGAAAGTGCGGATTTATTGTGACTCGGCCTGTTCAAATATTTTTGACCCGATTCGTGTACCCATGTAAATTTTGCAGACTGTGTAGCCAGTCCTATTTCTAAAAACGGACAGACTATACCTGAACGTGACTTCGCACTGCCATGCAGATTGATAATAAAATATACAAAATACTTATTATAGCGGAATACATTTATACAACAATGATATATTTACTTATGTTGAGTTAGTCTGTCATGTCATAACAACATTTTAACTAGTTATCTTTTGATCTGCATTAAATTATTATACGTGAATTATTTGACTGGTTCTTCACTGTATGGCATAAACCTATCCCTGTCCAAGTCATATTCTAATCAAATATGAACCGCGAACTCTCAGCGGCCAGTACGTACAGCAAGAAGGTTATTAGCGGATTAATGTCGCTGATTGGTAGTTATTGACTTTATATGCATTTCATCTACACTTAGCTATGTACCATTAGTGTAATAAAGATGACTATTATTTCGTTTACCAGCTTTGATTACAGGCTCTGTAAACGCGTCGTCTTATTTGAATGTAGGCGTAATTGTGTATGTGTGCTAATTTGGCCCGAGAATTTGAACGGTAATGTTCCTAAAGGCGGTATCCTTAGTTATATATGATCGCAGATGCGATACACCTAATACACAAATCAAATTATTACAAGACATCAACCAAATCGTGACGACCTGACTATAGTGACATTTGTCCATAAGTTTGAAACTTACCCGTCAATTCAGATGCTAATTTCGTTATGTTTTCTAATGGAAGAAATTTCTCTCCCGCACGTTTTTTTTTCCAATAAATAACTATATACACTATTTACAACTTTTTTCTCCGTAAAATCTAAAACTTTCGGGTTGATTATGGCAGTCTAATAATAATTCACACGAAACTAGACAAAGCAATGTTTACATTGTCAATATTGACAACTATCATAGAGGGTAGATGTTGTCTATTATTAAAATTGTTGCCATTGCTAGAAATTAGTACCAACAAATTTCCGTAACATGGCGCACCCTCAATAGATCCTGGTTCACCTATAGATAAAGAGTGAAATACTTCACGATTTCGTATGTCATTCTTGCGCAGAGCCATGCTAATCTCTCTCTGTTTCTAGTCAAATTTAAGTATATGAATTATGAATTGCCGAAGTACTCACCCACAATGGGATGTAGGTTTGTTCGTTACCTTGTATCTCTCAGAGCGGAAATAGAAGCCGACTTCGTCGACTCCTAAGCGGATACACGTTGTTTATCAGCACTTTTATTACTAAAAGTTTATTTGTGACGTCCCGCGATAAAGGTACCTTATGGCGGCTGGCGCTTATGCCGCATAGCGTCGCAATAATATTGGAGCGGCGTTAATAATAGAGTAAGCGCCAATCACCATAAGGTACCTTTATCCGCAGGATGTCACATTTTGCTATATTATACTAACCCTGAACGGGATAAAAAGAGAAATTGCTGATAGATACTTAGACAGATGAAACCTCCTCGCCATATCATGGTCTACCTTAATACGTAGGTTCTACGTAACGCGTATTAACTAGCCGTACCATTCGTATTCGAAAACACAATTAAATCACTTGAAAACTGAAGGGTATGCCATTCACCATTTAAGTATTCAAATTTCAAACCTTATTATACACACAGAAAGATTTAAACTAACAAGACTCAGAAGAGACTTCATGTAGGTGTAAAATTGAATTCTAATGATAACACGTGCACGCTTTACTAACTCGATGTGTTTTTAAAGATATGTACTTCAGTATTTTCATTGGTATAGCCACGGTGCACGCAGGCAGCCTTTGAAAACACTTTCACATCATATCATGGCATAAGCCGTTAGAAACTGTTTTTCACCACACCAGCTCGGAAAGGCTTACTTTGCACTTCAAAAACTGAGAGCAAGCTTACATTTTAATCACAAGTGAGGCAAAGTAATCAAATGCAAGTTTTGAGTTGTTTTGTTATGTTTGCTGGTAGAATTGACTTTTAAATCATGATTTTGGATGATAAATATTTAATGGCATTCATTTGTATTTGATTATTACATTTAATATTTGCTTCAGGTTGGTGTGGTGAAAGATTTTGTGTTTCAATTGGGGCAAATTTTGTTTAACCCTCGCAACGCTCAAGATTCCATGTTTCGAATATTGATACTCGCAATATTAGCACGAGCGGTTAAACAACAACTTTGCCCCCTTGTAAAATAAATAACTATTTCAATGTAGCCAGCTAAACTGAGGTACAAATTCAAAAACTCACCAGTAGTTTAGCTTGACGACCTTCTAGATGGAAAAACAGCAAGCCAATGACTTGAAAATTTGCCTTGAATAACTGACAAAGCATCCTTCCTGTGTGGTGGGAGTGTAGGTGCGAGGGACGTATATGCTAGAAAGGGGCAATACGACCTACGACAGTGTTGCCACTCTCAATTTGAGATGCAATGGATAGTTGTTTGGTCGGATACCGGATATTCGGCCTGACCATCGGCCGAATATTCGGTATCCGACCGCCGAATATTCGGCCGGCGGAACAATACCTACATTTCGGTTTTTAGGTGCGCATTGTGCAGGTTTTAACCTGTTTCGTGGTGAACGTTGGCGCGGACTCATTTCTATGTTCGAAATGAGTAGAGTACCTACGCGTGCAAGTGAGTGGATGTGGATGTTTAAATTGTTTTGAAATAATAAACGAGTAAGTACAATATGACCGTGACTGTTTCTTAAATCCAATTTGTTTACTCTGAGATCTAGCAAAGTTACTATCCGGTATTCGGCCGGATAGTGGGTCACTAATGTCACTATCCGGTGCATCTCTACTCTCAATATTATTCTGAGGTTCCAAATATCGGTACAGTTGTTTAATTGTTGCTTAATTTGGAGATTGACCCCAATTTCATTTCTGATCAAATCGGTCGATTTGATCATCCCGTCTGGACTCCACTTAACAGCCGTAACACATTAGCGCGCCGTTCAAGGTCACGGTGCGCCAAACCATAGCCTGATGTCATGTAGGTATGTACTTAGTCCAAAATTATGTTATTTACTAATTATGTTATTTATATGCATTGAACGTTAAATCTGAACCAATTCGATTGCTATTCTATAGTGAATCAGCATGACTTGAAAAAGCGCGGCAAATTTAAAACATGTCTGTAAAAACTATTATAGGTTTCAATAGCCCTCATAGACCTGACTTTTATCTCGATATCGTAATTTTCTAACGACAAACCCATTATCTATACAAAACTGTCGCAAAAATGTTATCGCATGTACAGTCAAGGAATTTAAATTCCGACCCATTTCGTACTTTGTCACAGTGACAATCAATATGAAAGCCGCTAGAGACCTCATACGGTTGTCACTGTGACAAAGTACGAAATGGGTCGGAATTTAAATTCCTTGACTGTATATCGTGGTACAGGATAGGATGGAGCCATATACTTACTACTTGCTTGCAGGTATCGTAATCAAACAAAGTGCTTGCTAAGTATAGATGGTCAAGCAAATCTTGTCAGTAGAAAAAGGCGCGAAATTTAAATTTTCTATGGGACGATATCCTATCGCGCCTACATTTTTCAAATTTGCCGCCTTTTTCTACTGACAAGATCTGCTTGACGCAGATTAGCTAAATACGCGCAATGTATTTTTATGTCAAAAATAATGTATTTATTTAATGTTTATATAGTATGTATGTATATATGTGACGTTCCACGGGAAAAGGTACCTTATGAGGGTTTCTAGTTTCGGAGATATGAAATGTTTTGTAAAGAGGTGAAAAAATGCTCAAATTTTTTTTATTGTGTGATCTGAACCCTTAATGCGTAACGTTTGTTTACCTGTTTTTATTTTTGTTATAAGTTAGTTATAAGCCTAGTAATGTCGTCTCAGAGTTTAGTACAAAAGGTACCTTATGGAAAAAAGGTTGAAAATTCCCAAAAAAACTAGTCAATACGGGAAAAGAAGTTTGGTAGAGAACTGTATTAGCATTCCGCAAAACTAATTTGATAATTTCAGTTCTGGTTGGGGCGCCTAGCATATATTATAACCGTACATCGACCGAAATTACAAATCCAAGTAGCCTGCTATTATACCAAAGTTACTCTCCTCAAGTCGTTCTTAACTAGAATAATCTTCATTTGGTTTGGTCGCATGCAATAAATCAGCCATTGGTTTGCTGAAAAATGACAATACCCGACGCATTACCTTATGGAATATCTGAGGTCATTGAACCTCAATGCCGCTTGTCTTCAATGGCAACCAAAATATATTATTAATAAGAAATAGACGATTTATACCATCTTTACCCCAAAATATTATTAGTTTATCCTAACTGTTCCATCATCATCATGCCTCATCATGTAACTTAACCACAAGGTACCTTTTCATTACATACAAATTATTGGTCTTTTTTAAGATTATTATGACGAAGAACTAATTAAATTTGTGGCAGTTCAATGTAAATTAATATTTTCTATTCATAAAAGATAAACTTCAATGTGATTGATGTTTTGTAGTGATGTATTACTTATGAGATTTATTTCCATAAGGTACCTTTTCGTAAATGTATGGAGCAAATACTGTTATTGTTATGTAAGTTTAAAGTGGCATAAGGGGTTAAATATAGTATTTAGTTGGGGTTTTAGGATTTATTTCATTTGAATGACAGAATTTCTTTCATATGTGCTCAGAAAAATTGATTGTGTGTTACATTAAAAGTAAAAATATTCAATTTTCTGATTTTATATGAAAAAGTTAAAAAATAAATTTTTACCTCTAAATCGGTATTGTTTTTTGCTTAAACTGTCTCTCAGTGTCGTTTTCTAATAGATAAAATTTAAATCTTGAGAGCTCATTGCAATCAATCGTGAAAATGAAATAAAACTTTATTTTCAAGAGATTGGTTAGTATACATATAAATCAGTCGATATCAAAGGTTTCTATTTGTATTATAGAACAAGTCGCAACATTTTTTTAATCTCAGATATATAAGGTATTATTATTTGTAGTCAACTATGTAACTTACTTCAGGAACATAGTTTTTTAGGCGGCTAAACTTAAAACTTCTCTATCGTAAAGTTGCTCAATTCACAACATTATTTTCAAAAAATCATATCTCTGTAACTACGCAACTTAGGAGGTTGATCTTTTGTGTTATCGATAGCTTATTTATTGTACATTACTGGGGTATGCATAACTCCATACCCGCCATAAGGTACCTTTGACCGTGGGACGTCACATATTTATCCGCAAATATGAACAATTGTAGTTAATTTACAAAACATAATTTATACGGCCACAAATAAAATATTAAATGCTTCTAAAGTCTGTTTGGTTATTTCTACATGGAAACGAAGTCATTTCAAATTATAAAAACATTAACACGTTCAATGCAAAGTATGGTTAATTACGAGTTATACTAATTGCCGCAGCGAAGGTGCTGAACACCTTATTGCTACCTGCATTCACCGTTCGCCGCTCAGCTACCCACTGACGTTAATACCACGGCCTTACGTTTTATGACAGGACTCTGAGTCAGGGGAGTGGCACACTTGGTCCGCCATTTTAGTCAGTCATTCCATGTTCGGGTGCGCTTGCGTTCAGTCGAGTTTTGGAATATTACTGCAAATTTTTGTTGTTTGTTAATTTGTTGTTTATGGTGTCGACTTTTATTGCCCTAGTCGCCAAAATAAATGATGTTACTTAGTGAAATTTTAACCGACACCACACGGTAAAAATAAGTTTAACAATAATTACTTAGTTAAAAATCGAGTAAAAACGGTATTTCTAATACTTAACTTATATTTTTTGCTATTCAATTAAAGAGTACTAACAAAATCCTAACTCAATTAATTAGTGCAAATATTTTAAGGTTTGCGATTCCTGCTCGGCCTTGCGTCGTAAGGTGCCCGGTACCACTGTATTGCAGCAATAACTAGAAATGCTTACTTTGGGGAACATTAGCAACTGTCGTTTTTGATAATTACATTTTAGTGGTGAGGGGTGGTACTTAAATGACCGCTATTGAAACCTTAAATGGTTTAAACTTATAGGCGCGAAGATTTAAAATCCCTAAGAAAATTTTAATTTCGCGCCTTTTTCTGCTATCAAATTGGGTGTGTTTCGGTATAATAGCCCAATATAATTGGCCTATTATTGTATTAAATTTAACGCGCACGCAAAGACGGAAAGCCTGCAATTATATAAAATTTACTTTCTTATTTACAGCACTCTTGCCCAGATTAAAGCTGATAATTAGTTCGAATCTAGTCTCCCATATTTTTTAATTTCACTGGTACATATGTCTTGACCGAGTAAATAGTAAATATACTAAATACTTTGTTAAATATTCGCGCTCGGGGCGATGGAAGTTTCATCGTTCCGCCGCCCGCTCCATGCAACGATCAATCGCGTTAGCTCGCTGGCTCGTGCGCGGCAACTTTAAAGCAACGATAACGTTTTTGATGGTTTTTTGTGTTACGAATCATATTTCAAGCCGATTTTTACAGTATTCGACGATCGAGAACTCATAACGAAAATCCCATATGATACCTCTATCTATTGCCATCTGATCTATTACCATTTTTAACCAGGAAATTAAAGCACAACCCCATAAAACCCACCATACGGTATTATTTAGTGTACGATTAAATTGCAACGCTTGTACTTATTATAATTTGGAAATAATGAGAGAAAAAATAGCCTATTACCATTTTTGAGGACGGAAATATACTGAATTTAATAATTACCGTAGGTTACTTACTTTAAATGTAGGATACATAATTATTTTTTGTGTGATTCATGCTTAATGTTATAAAGCAAATATTTATCTTTATTAATTTTCTGTGAATTTTTATATTTTTACATTTTTTTTTAAATACCTAAATGTAATATATTTATTTGGATTATGTGTCGACGTAATCACTAGATTTATTGTCTGTCCCATACACCGAAAAGTTCAGCTATTACTAATTATTTCCATTCCGCCATACTAGCCGACCGTACCTTTCTTGGCCTAGTTTGGAATCCAAGATGTGTGCCGTGCACTTTGTCACAAAAGTCGTCATGGATATCGTTTTATAGGTTTTAGGGAGTGCAGAATTCGAAAATGATGACCATTTTGGATTCCAAGATGTCTGCCGTGCACTTTGTCATATAAGCCGTCATAGATGTTGATTTATAGGTGTTAGGAAGAGCAGATTTCGAAAATGATGACCATGACCAACAAAACGACTTCCATGTCGACTTTTAACATAGTGCATGGCCGCCATCTTCGATTCCAAAATAGTTATTATTTTCGAAATCTGCGCTCCCTAAAACCTATAAAACGACAGCCATGACGACTTTAATGACATACTGCATGGCCGCCATTTTGGATTCCAAAATGGTCATCATTTTCGAAATCAGGGCCCCTAAAACCTATAAAACGACACCCATGACAACTTTTATGACATAGTGCGTGGCCGCCATTTTGGAATCCAAAATGGTCATCATTTTCTAAATCTGCGCCCCCCAAAACCTATAAAACGACACCCATGACAACTTTTATGACAGTGCATGGCCACCATTTTGGATTTCAAAATGGTCATCATTTTCTAAATCGGGGCCCCCTAAAACTTATAAAACGACATCCATGACGACTTTTATGAGATAGTGCATGGCCGCCATTTTGGAATCGAAAATGGTTATCGTTTTCGAAATCTGCGCCCCCCAAAACCTATAAAACGACACCCATGTTAACTTTCATGACATAGTGCATGGCCGCCATACTGGATTCCAAAATGGTCATCATTTTCGAAAGCGGGGCCCCCTAAAACCTATAAAACGACATCCATGACGACTTTTATAACATAGTGCATGGCCGCCATTTTGGAATCCAAAATGGTCATCGTTTTCGAAATCTGCGCCCACTAAAACCTATAAAACGACACCCATGACGACTTTTATGACATAGTGCATGGCCACCATTTTGGAATCCAAAATGGTCATCATTTTCTAAATCTGCGCCCCCCAAAACCTATAAAACGACACCCATGACGACTTTTATTACATAGTGCATGGCCGCCATTTTGGATTTCAAAATGGTCATCATTTTCTAAATCGGGGCCCCCTAAAACCTATAAAACGACACCCATGACGACTTTTATGACATAGTGCATGGCCGCCATCTTGGAATCCAAAATGGTCATCATTTTTGAAATCTGCGCCTCCTAAAACCTATAAAACGACACCCCTGACGACTTTTATGGCATAGTGCATGGCCGCCATTTTGGATTCCAAAATGGTCATCATTTTCAAAATTGGGGCCCCCTAAAACGTATAAAACGACATCCATGACGACTTTTATGACACAGTGCATGGCCGCCATTTTGGATTCCAAAATGGTCATCATTTTCGAAATCGGCACTCCCTAAAACCTATAAATCGACACCCATCTCGACTTTTATGACAAAGTGTTTGGCTACCATCTGGGCATCTGCATGCAAGACATTTCTATTATTTTTACGTACAAAAATGGCCCCCTGTCAACTTCCAACCGAGATTTAATCGATAATTTATTCGATTAATGTTCAGATTAATTCAATTTCAATCTATGTTAGGTCGACTAAACTAATCGTGATTAAAATTTGAGGATTAACTTTTTTTATTCCATTAATTAGTCGAATAAACAGTTAATCTATTAAGTCCCATCTCTGACCACGTCATTTTTACACTTTGAGAATATCTGAAAACAAATGAACACAAGGAGCCATTTTGCAAATCCAGTAACTTTGTTATTACTTTTGACAGCGCGTGTCATGTGTCTACACAGAGTCGACACAAAGTCGAAACATTTGCGACTACTTTGTGACTGCAATATTTCTCAGCCTTAAACCATATTTATACATCATAATTAACAAGTTTCGTAGTATGTAAAGCGTTATTTCTGTTATTTAAGTATAGTATACGCATCGAAGTACTAAAAATGCATCAAATAATATATTTATGAACACAAGCACTGAGAAGTAAACAATTTCATTTCCGGCTAAACTAAAACAATGTGGTGGCGCGTTGATTATATTACACTTAGTTTATCAAATCACTCGAGCAGTTTAATTCCCCATAATAATTTAAGTTCTATTGTAATATAAATGCAAACAATATATAATTACGTCTTGTAATCCGTTTTAGAAATGGCGTATTAATGTCACTTACTTTTATTTAACTATTTTTCCATCTGACAGTTTCCATTTGACAGGAACAAAATGAACGAATGAACGAATGATTTTGGCATAAAGTAGTCGCAAACCCGAAACAATGTGTGCACACGGCGACCACACTTTATGTCACTTTGTGTCATGTGTCGACCCTTCCCCATTTCTGGTAACTGTGTCGACACGGCGACGACTCTGCGACTGGAATTGTGACCGAAACAGACGGTGTCGACACAAGATGTGTCTACACCGCGTCGTAACGGCGACTGGAAATGGTTGTAAGGTAAAGGGCCCCTGTTTCGGCAGGTTAAGGCTCTTGAGAGTGAGTTGAGAGTTTGTGTATTTTTTTTAAATATTACTAAGCATATCAATACCTTGAAAGCTTTTGAATATGTTATATTAGTTCTTTGTTAATAATTTAATGTATAAACTGTAGGGTTTTAGTTGAAACTTTTTTTTATATGAATTTTTTCGTGAACCTCTTATTTGGCTCCCATTTCGTGATACAAATTTAGGTCAGCTCCTAAATTCGTGAATTCTTGTCCCCTGTTTCGGCATAAAGTTTTCTTAGAGTAATTGATGACAAATTGATAATTTGCTGATAATCATTTTAAATATTTAACGGTCTTACCTACTTACGAATAATTGTAAGGTCAAATTAAAAATAATAATAAAAAAAAATGGTAAATTGAGAGCTAGCTTAAAGTTTTTTGTACTCGTCGACTTTAATGGTTGAATTAAGACTTAGGTAAACCATATGGGTACTTTAATACTTGATTAAAAGTCAAACTATTTAATTTAAATAAAAAAAAAATAAAAAAAACTAAAAAAAATAATAATAATTAAAAATTATAATTATTTACAAAAACTAATTTACTATCATATACGTTAAAAATAAACATACCTACACAAAAATAAATCAAATTTCAATAATAAATAAAATTGTGCTAGTAGTTAATATGAGAATATACGTGGAACATACCTTAAAATTTTTAACTCGGGTCACATTCAAACTCGTTTTATGAGAATTCTAGTGAAAAAAACATATACCGAATTTCGCTCATACGAAACTTCATGAAATACATTAATTGTTTTCTAATTTATTTTTTTAATTATCTTTGTTGTTATATTTAAAAACAAGCACTCAAAATGTACCTAGAAAATCCTTGATTCGTTAGTGGCACGAAATAGGAGACACACGTAAGATAAAATGACCGCTATTTCGTGAGTCGATTTATTGCAATTTTAAGTTATTTCTATGCATATATTCAATCTTTTTTCTTATCAAATCAATTACTAAGGAACCCACAGAAACACTCCCAAAAACTTTTATTCGAATGGGTTTAGCTTTTCCTTCCTATAAGCTTAACAAGTGAGAGCGCGCACCTTACGCCTAAAAAAAGTGCACGCATACAACACAGCTGTTCGCGGCCGTCTGACAGTTTTGACCGTCGTATTACTCTTAGTTTAATCACTAAAATATTGGTTATCATTTTATTGAAGAGATTAAATAATACAGATTTTTTTCATATGTATAATTTGAATAAAAGATATTTGAATTCCTTATTATTTGGGCCAGAAAAAAAACTAACGAAATAACGTACTAACACGAACTTGGGGCCGTTTACCTTATGGGCCTTCTGCGGCATCTGCACTGAAGTTTTACTTTTACCGCGGTGAAAAATACTGGTTGTGTTAACTTTACTGTGGCGTTGCGCAGTTACCGGGACTTATTTGTTATCACGGCACGTTTAATAAGCCAGAACCTTCACCTTGGGTACCTTGAGAGCTCAATCATTACATAACTTAACACCATCCAAATGTATACACTGGTATATGTTTCGGCATTTGAAATAAGGCTGCTGAGCCTTATTTCAAATGCCGAAAGAAAAATTGCAGGCAAATAAGATTGCTGAAGAAGACCGAAAATTTGCAGAGAAATAACATCGATTTGTTATGTTTGTAACATTGTCTCAAAATGGGATGGAGTACCTAGCTACTTCGGTCTAAAGCTGAATTCGTTTCAAAAATAGCACGTGAAATCTGTTAGCAACAGAGTTCAAAATACTACATAAAACTGGTTTTATTCATTAAAAAAATATACACCTATCATAAAAAAATTAAACTACAAAAATACATATCAATTGCAACATTTCTACTCACTTGATATTTTATTCTAATTTAATAATCTATACAATTTTAAGTGAAAATATACATTTTATATTGACGAAACCTGAGGTGGATGAGCTATCTCTATGATGACGAAGCCTGCGCTGTGGATCTGAAGGTACCTAACCTATGCTGTTATTATTATGTTGTTTTTTTTGGGCCAATAAATTGCTTTGGTATTTTATGACGTATTCCATCTAACTAAGATCTAAAACGTATTTCTAATGACGAGACGTGTGAGAAGCCATGTAGCTTGCATGATGAAGCTATGTGTAGGCAGAACTGGTCGTAGTTGACGTCAAGATATGCAATCAAATATAATCGATAGATTTCAATCGGTCGTTAGTCACGAAAAGGATCGGAAAGATCGTGTCGCGAACATGCGAATTGATTGTACCTTTGTCCACGATATTATTAAAGTGATAATTCGTAAACCTTGTTGAAAACACATACGGTCCATGTCCATGTTATATTATCATAAAATTTTGTCAAGTTGTACGGTTACATGTAAATTCAAGCCACTTCATCTTGTAAACCATAGAACCCTTGTTTAGACTACATAACAGATCGAATCGCAACAATGAATTTACCTTTAAACTTAGTATTGCCTTCCTCGTATTACTATTAAAGGTCTCGCTTGTACTCGGCCATTCAAGTCACACCCGATATGCAATATTTTTTCCCGTTTTGTTTTGTTTGCGTGACCTCTTACTTTAAAACATATATCAAAAGTCATCAATTTCTTAACAGCCCTTAATAAAACCAGAAAACAAAGCATCAAGTCGCACATGTCATGATTTTATTGTGATCTTTTCGAGACAGTGGATTTACGATCTCTGTTTCATCGTAATATACGGTTGACAAAGTGCTATTTTGTGTCGCATCACACCAAATAGATACTAGAATTGATGAGTGATACACATTAACAAAGGCAGAGAATAGTATTTTATGCAACCGTTGTTTAAGAGAGGTCAAAAAAGGTGAGTGGCGTGAGTAACAATTTGAGGCGAAGCCGAAAATTGTTAATGAAGACGCCACGAGTATTTTTTGACAGTTAAACAATGTTGCATATAATACTTTTTCTACGACAAATCACTTGCTTTGAAATAAAATTATAACGAATATTTTTCATTCAAGAAATAGCAGAGAATGAAGGGTACGGGCGGGAAAAGAATGAATGAAATAAAAAAAACATGTCTATGGTTCACTCATCTGTCAAAGATGACAATTAAAATTAGGTTGGCAACAATGTATTTCATACAATATTTTTAAAGTGATGAATAGGTTACATTCCTACTTGATTCGGTCAAATTGTGTTTTTTGAAAAACTAATTATAGCCAGCATTCTATGAATGTAGTATGATACCTTTGGGTATGGTGCTTTACGCAGGCTAGCGTCCCGTCCCCTCCCCCTGACGCAACCCCCCCTTTTAGCATAAATATGTCCCGGTTGGGAGTTTTTTTGTTTTTTGGGGAAAGTATACAATATAGGAAAAAAGTGTCAATGAAAGAAATGTTCCCTATTAAATTCTAAACAAAAAAGGTTATATTCATTTTTTTGATACGACGCACCATATTCATGTTATGGCTAGATGAACTTCGACAAAATTTAACCGTTGAAAAACTTGCAGAAGATCAATATAACATAGTACGTGATAGTACTAAAAGAAATCATACAGGACAATAACCTTGCAAGCTTATTTTCCGTATAAGATTTTTTTCAGTACTATCACGTACTAACTTATAATGAAATTCAACAAGTTAATACATGAATATGGTGAGTCTTACTAAAAAGTTGTATATAACCTTTTTTGTTTAAAATTTATTAAGGATTATTTCTTACCTTGACACTTATTTCCTAACTCTAATACTTTTCTCAAAAATAAAAAAAAACCGTAAACCGGGACATATTTCATGCTAAAAGGGGGGGTTGCGTCAGGGGGAGGGGGAGGGACGCTAGTGTGCGTAAAGCACCATACCCAAAGGTATCATACTACATTCATAGAATGCTGGCTATAATTAGTTTTTCTTGCTCATACATTAGAACATAATTTAACCGAATCAATTCGGTCAAATTGTGTTTTTTGAAAAACTAATTATAGCCAGCATTCTATGAATGTAGTATGATACCTTTGGGTATGGTGCTTTAAGCACACTGGCGTCCCTCCCCCTTCCCCTGACGCAACCCCCCCTTTTAGCTTGAAATATGTCCCGGTTGAGAGTGTTTTTTGTTTTTTGGGGAAAGTATACAATATAGGAAAAAAGTGTCAATAAAAGAAATGTTCCCTATTAAATTCTTAACAAAAAAGGTTATATTCTTTTTTTTGATACGACGCACCATATTGATGTTTTAGCTAGATGAACTTCGACAAAATTTTACCGTTGAAAAACTTGTTGAAGTTCAATATAACATAGTACGTGACAGTACTGAAAGAAATCTTCACGAGGAATAAGCTTGCAAGCTTATTCTCCGTATTAGTTTTATTTCAGTACTATCACGTACTAACTTATATTGAACTTCAACAAGTTAATACATGAATATGGTGAGTCTAACCAAAAAGTTGTATATAACCTTTTTTGTTTAAAATTTATTAAGGATTATTTCTTACCTTGACACTTTTTTCCTAACTCTAATACTTTTCTCAAAAATAAAAAAAACCGTAAACCGGGACATATTTCAAGCTAAAAGGGGGGGTTGCGTCAGGGGGAGGGGGAGGGACGCTAGTGTGCGTAAAGCACCATACCCAAAGGTATCATACTACATTTATTGAATGCTGGCTATAATTTGTTTTTCTTGCCCATACATTAGAACATAATTTAACCGAATCAATAGGGGTTTAAAGGTACTTATGTGCACAACCCTTTAAATGACAAATAAAAGTACGGGAGTAGAAAAATGTACATTTCTTAACACGAGTACTTAAAGTGCAAAAGGTCGCAAAGGTCGAAATTAAACTTTCGTGAGACATATTTTAAACTGTTTATGCGACAACGGTTTCACTCACTTCAATTTTTAGTTGCTATTGGTGACAATGTGCAGTACCTATATACAGACCGTAAAAAGTCTGCAGCGATTTTGATAGCCCACGCAGTGCAAGTGTAATTTTAAACGTCAAACTTCTATGAAATTATGACGTATACATAACACTTACACTGCGTGGGCCTTCGAGCAACACCGGCTTCCGACACGTCGGAAGGGAGGGGCCCAAGCGATATCTCGCCGTACAAATCTTTCTGCCATTTTTCGCGGGGGGAAAGGTGCAGTCGCATTTCTCACACACTTACATACAAAATCCAATCTGTAATGACGACACAAATACATAGAAAATGACACACGTCAAAGACAAATCTTGCAAACCTCGATCTCTTTTTGTGTACGGACGAGTGACTAGAGTCACAACACGCACACTAACACATTTTCGTTGAAGTATGTCATTGTATGTCATTCTGAGAGATGAGAAGTCGGATTTGTCGCTCAACCGATCCGCAATTTGTACTGAGCGAGCAAAATCGATAAATCCAACAATTACTTGAGACTATAATATAATAATTGTATTTAAATGTAATTTAACGGGGTGTGTAATGATCGGTATAAAAATAATTAATATATTTTCTGTAGATATAACAACATTTAATATAATTTCTAAAAATATAAAAACTCATTTTGTATAATATACATTTGGTATATTATTAAAATGTTTCATATCATTTTGTATAATTATCTTTTGATATAACACTCATTTATTATAACGATCATGTGATATAATGCTCATTTATTATACAAGTATTATTATATAAGCATTATTCGGTATAATATTATAGTAAAGGTATTTTTATGACGACATATGTAAATATTTAACGCAGATTAGGTAGGTAGTGGTTTGTTTTGTGTAATGGATGCAATTCTAACCTAACCTAACCTACTTTTCTGGTAGCGGTTCGTTTAGTGTAGGGGTCGCAGTTCTTAACCTAACCTAGTATTCTGGTAGCGGTTGGTTTTGTGTAGGGGTCGCAGTTCTTAACCTTACCTACCTAGTTATAAATAGCAGTTCGTTATATGTAGAAATAGTCGTTTTTTGTAGTGTGTGGAATTAGTAGTAGGTGTAATAGTAAATGTGGAATTATATATCTAATACATTATATCAACAATTCTACTTTAGATGAAATAACATTATATCATAAATTCAGTATAGAAAATATGCATTATACTTGAAGACTGTTATGCTAAATGTTATTAGATAAATTAATCTTTATATAAAATGATAATTTATATCATATGAAAATATATTAAGTGTTGTTATATCATTTAATAATTATACTAAATAAGCGTTATTGCAACTGATATTATAATAAAAATGTTTATAGCCATCGATACGCACCCATTTAACGTATGATATGTAAAAAAAAATATTACATGTGAAATGTAACACTTTCTTTTTGTAAATTTGATGTCCCCGACCTCTTTTTATAACAAAAAACCGAGCAAATAGGCATTTTTGTGCAGCAGTGTTCACGCGCGCGTCTGGACTCGGTCTAGTGAAAAATCCAAGTGCAACTATAGTCCGGTAGCAATAACTTTTGAAGTTATAAGATTATTAATGTTGCTTATTTTTTACATATAGTTTCCAGACCACATACTAAACCTAATAATAATAATTTGTGTCATCCTAGGTATTTGCTTAGGTAGAAATTTAGGTATTTCTTTTTTTAAACAGCATTCGGTAAAAACAATATTCGAGATGAAATTCTTTGTTTCCCTGTAAAGGCGAAGTGGCTTTCGACATACACACGCATTTTGTGTCATTTTCATCCACGGGTATAATGACATTTAATAAATACCTAATAGTGAACCTAAAATGCCTAAAATAAAATTATAGTCGGTAAGTGAAGTGTTGTACTTCACAGGATATTATAATATGTTATTCAAACAAATGTGTGTCAAATTCATCCACCGCTTTTATTTTTAATATTTTTTTTTCTTATAAAAATCAAGTAACTGCCACAAAAAAAAAATCATGTTATTAAGTTTACGTCTACATTATTATAATGCCACATCGAGACAACATTCATAATTTGGGTCATTTTCAACCACGGTTTTTTACTATTTGGCAAAATAAAACTTTGCATGAACGGCGTACGCGGGGAAGGCTACCTACGCGGGTAGGGTGCTTGTTAGATGAACATTATGGCTTCTCTATCCGATGGGCCAACGCCGGCCACTCCAAGGAACGCAGCCATGCGGTAAAATGAGATAGCAATATCACTTGCTCCCTCTAACGCATAAATGCGTCCCTTGGAGTGGCCGGCATTGGCCCATCGTGTAGAGGAGCCATTAAAGTGTATTTATTTCATTCGGAGGCATCTTTTCATAGGCTCCTCATACTGACAACATTCGTGAAGTTCGCAATCAAAAGGTACCACTTTGTCCTTGCCATAAGGACTCTCTGACAGGTTATTTGTATAAAGATACAATAAAGTTTCGTCTTTATGGTAAACGACAAAGTGGTCCCTACCTTTTGAATGAGAATGTCACATCAGCGACTTTTAAAAATAACTTTTATTCGATATTTAGAACACTTTTTAAGATTATTTTAAGACGCAATGTATTGCTAATTTTGTGATGTATAAAGCCTGGCAAGCAACGTCAATTATAATGATGATGATGTACATTGAATACAAGACTTCATAAATTATAAAAGATATTGAAAAAAAAAGTATGTTCGTTTGAGGAGCAGAATATAATTGTTTTAATTATTTTGGTGATATTACGGGCTCCACCGGGTTGGTATAATTATGAGAAAAAATGTTGGCTTGCGATTATCGTTAGCCACGCCCCCCACAACATAGCATGAATTGAATGCAATGAAAATATTTGCACTTGCATGTGCAACTATAATATGTACCTAGTTGATACATAATATAAAGACTGATTTTATTAATTTTAGTAATATATATTATTACGATACCTTTTGGTTCAATTGGCGTAAAGGACAAAATGCTACTTTTCAGGAGACGCGAAAAACTGCATTTTTTAAAAATGTTTATAATATATTTTTGTGGTTTATCGAGCTATGTTTTTGATGTGTATTGGAAAAGTACTCAAAATGTTAGTCTCTTTAACCTGAATTAGCAATCATATCTATAAATTAAATACGAAAGAAGTTAATTTCCTTTAAAATTGGTCAAAAACACTATGAATGTCCTTTACGTCCATGAAATTTTTGATAATTTAGTGAATCTTGTTTATTAGGGGGACGTAAGAGACGTTATCAGACTATTTTATTCCAAATTCGGGGTGTATTAGTTACCAGTCACGGAACACATATTAACTTTTCTCAGCATAATTTACTGTTACGAAGCTTAAAAATGTATCAAACGGTAGTTAATTATGCCAGAGGTATATCCCGATTAGAGTTATAATAGTATAGTATCTAAAATCCTAAGAACTTTGTTTATTAAAATTTTCATACATAGGAATTTTACATCTTAAAAATAATTACACAGTCATCTCCTCCTAGCCGTTTTCGGCTACAGCGACTGCTATGCTACAGCTGAGAGCGTCGCTGGTGCGCTCTCAGGTGACTGACGTAGCCAATCCTTGCAGCAAATGTGCGGCCACATTCGCTGCATGTCAGCACCCCTCCGACGTAATTGTACGTGATGGCCACAGGTGGTCTGGCCTTTAGCTCGTCACGCTTAACGTCGAGCTCTGTGCGTCGCCTGGCTTCAAACTCACGCACCTGCGTCTGCACAATATGCCTCCACTGTGGACGGTCACCAGCTAGTGTCTCCCATGTTGATGGGTCTATATGAGCTCTCTTCATATGCCGCTTCAACACATCTTTGAACCGCAGAAACTGTCCGCCTTGCTTTCGCTTACCAGTTTGCAGTTCGCTGTAGAAGATGCGTTTCGCGACTCGATCTTGGGACATGCGGGAGACGTGACCGCTCCATCGTAGCTGTCGCCTCATTAGGTAGGCCTCTATTCCGGCGACATCAGCACGTCTAAGGATCTCCGTGTTCCGAACACGGTCGGACCAGTGGCGGCATTACCCCGCTGGATGGCTATGGACAGCCTCTGCACCAGAAAAGATTTAGAGTGGGGATCCTCTCCCTTTTGCCTATGTCACGCACAAATTGTTTCGCGTCAGCACCCCAGGAGCCCGCAGTTTCCTCTGCAAAAGGGACGAAAATAAAGGGCAAGTAAAATAATATCAATATGTAGTATAATATGTCCTTTATGACCATATTGACCATACGAGATACGATATGAAAAATCATCTAGACAAATGAAGGGCTTAAAGGACGACAAAACACATGTAAGTCATTTACAACAATATTTATAGCGGTAACCTTTACGATAATATCCATATTTCTAGAGATAAGCTGTTTTTGCAAGCTCATAGTGCAAAAATTGGGTCGTAAAGGCAATTTTTTAAGAGATATCGAACGAAAGCGCTTGGAATTCTGAACAAAACTGTATATAACGATTACCGTAGGCTCAAAGGCCGTAAGGGACAAAATTGCGAAAATGCAGTTATACTCAGTATTTTTTTTTCTATCGAATAGTATTATTTAACGTCTCGATAACTTGAAAAAAATGTCCGTTAAGCACTATGAAAAATCAATGCTTGAACACAATTTTCCAACGCATTTGGCCGTATCTGCCAATTCAAAAAAATTTTGTGAGACATTTTGGCGTAACTCCCAACTTTGTGTACGATTTGCGTGGATGTCTTTTGCATCGGAAATTTTATTAAATAAATATGTGGTAATTTTTTGTCCGTTACGCCTCTTTGCGCTTTTTGAGTGCTAAATGTACGTTACGCCCACAACTAATGGATGTTTACACGAGTGTTAGATAATTCAATGTACGAGATACGCCCCCATACTATGTATAATTTCGGGTTTATAATTGTTGTTTTTTTGTGTTTAAGTAGGATGAGCTAGTTATACTTTCCTTGTGATTTTTTTTATTAAGTAGGTACTTGCATTACCTTCTCATGTGCTCATTGCTTTATTTATAGGGTTACTAAATTTTGACAATTTAAACTGAACTAGTGGGTACTTTTTCATCAGTTTTATGAAAATAATAAAACATGACTATATTCAAATGATAATTGTGGCGTTTAATTAAAGTAAGACTGATAACTTTTAGTTTTGTTTGTGACTGGGTCATTGGTAATACCTATTGATTAAAACGTATCATTAATACTCTTTTGTTTAAAACCTAATTTACAGGATTACCCTTATGAAAGTTACTGTTTAGTTAAATTAACGTTTGCATTTAAATCCATAGAAGTACGTAAGCCTGGCCTTTTTCTACTCTAATGTAATGTCATAAATATGCGATCATATTCATTAAGTTTTACTGAATAGGCATATGAAATTTCTAAACTACTATTGTACGTAATAGTATTTTAGTATGTAAAAGTAAAATTTATAATCTAATTAACATTACAAATAGAAATAACGCATAATACTTTCTATAGTTAAATTAATTTGTTAGAAATTGTTGTATATCAATATACCTAAACAAATAAATAGAACATTGTTTTAGTGGCTAAGAAAACGACCTTTTCCACGTTTAAGTATTCAAAATAACAAAAATGTGGAAAAACTTAACAGTGAATACTACATCTCTATATTTTTTCGGAACAAAAATGTAAATTATAGTAAGTACTTAGAAGTATTTAGTATAGTGTTCCCTAAATGTAAGTAGTAGCAATATTGGCAATATTGCAACGAAATTATTGGATTTACGCCAAATGGTACTAAAACAGTTTAAAGTTTAGTACATTACGCCCTTTTTCTAATAAGATAAACAATAAAGAAGAGACGTAAGGGACGCCCTTCTTAAAAACAGTCGTGTTTTTTGGCGTAACGGACATGCTATTTTCGTTAATAATCAGTTAAGTTCAAGAAATCAGTTTAAAAGACCTCAAAAGGTTAGGAATAAGCCACATACAGGCATTAGTTTATTCAAACAAACAAAAAAGGTCTGATTTTTTTCCTCAAACAAAACTGTTTTTTGGCTCTCCTGAAAAATCGCGTTTTGTCAGTTAAGCCCTTTGAGCCTACGGTAGTCGATATAACTCATTTTCACCAAAATGTCCTTTATGCCAATTGAACCCAAAGGTAATTATTATCCAAGAAGCTTGAACTATCAAAAGTGTTGGTAATTATTATTGAGGGTAAATGTATAATAATAATACTTCAATTTAATTTGTTCAAATACTTCATAGTAGCCTAGCTCTTGTCGGTGGAGTATTCGCCATTCCGTTCTTTTCTCTGCCACTGTTTTGAGCTCCTGATGCGTCACGTCACTACATTAATTTTCTCTTTGGCCTGGTCAATATATGCACGTCTCGGTCTTCCTCTGCCTCTCTGTTCTTCTATTCTGCCTTCAATTATAGAGTTTATGTAAGTATCGTGACGTATCATGTGTCCCAACATTTTTCCCCTTCGGTTTTCAATTATTTTTAGCAGAGATCTCTTCTCACCTACCAAATTAAATTAAATTAATATACTTGAAGTAATATAAACAAATAAAAAAAAACATTGTTTTTGTGGCTAAGAAAACGACCTTTTCCACGTTTAAGTATCCAAAATAACAAAAATGGGGAAAACTTGACAGTGAATACATCTCTATAATTTTTCGGAAAAAAATGTAAAGTATAGTACTAGAAGTATAGTGTTCCCTAAATGCAAGTTGCCAATATTGCAAAAAAGAGGCGTAAGGGACGCCTTTTTAAAAATAGTCGTGTTTTATGGCGTAACGGACATGCTATTTTCGTAAATAAGCATTGTATTCAAGAAATCAGTTTAAAAGACCTCAAAAAATTAGGAATAAGCCACATACAGGCATCAGTTAATTCAAACAAACAAAAGTGTCTGATTTTTTTCTCAAAACAAAACTGATTTTTGGCTCTCCTGGAAAATCGCGTTTTGTCAGTTAAGCCCTTTGAGGCTACGGTAGTGGATATAATTTATTTTCGTCAAAATGTCCTTTACGCCAATTGAACCCAAGAAGCTTGAACTATCAAAAGTGTTGGTAATTATTATTTAAGGTAAATGTATTCAAAACATAAGAATAAACAGGCTTTAAATAACCTTAATACGTGTAATTAATAATATCTATTGTAAAAAAATGCTAAGAACAAAAAAATACATAAAAAAATAATGTGCATAATTTACGTTAAGTATGAAAAGAATGGTTTGTGCTATTTATAATGAAAAAAAAAGTTTATATTATAATTTATTAGTCAATATAATTAAGATATATTGAAGTTAGACTTGATTAGATAATTAGATATAGAAATCAAAATATTAATAACATTAATATAAATTAAGTTCAAGAAGTAATATTTTTATCAAAGAATGAAAGTTACCTCAAGTCACGGCACTAATAAGCAAATTTTACTCAAGTGGTACCTTTTCCCTGTCATTGTCACAAGTATATGATGCGTAACCGTGAACACTAAATTTTGTAAATTGCGAACTCTTTCTCTTTTACTCCAATTAGACGTAATAAAAGTGACAGAGAAAGATGTCCGCAATTTGCGAATTGCGATGTTCGCGGTAGGCCCTCAGGATGGATATGTCGCATATTTGTTAATCAACATTACGTAACGAATGTCAAAGAGGAATTTCACATTCTCAATGTGTACCTATAGATATAAACAGACCTTAATTCTCTTTCTTACTTACACACTTACAGTTATTTTGCTAAATGGTGACATAATGTACAATATCTATAAGTTCTCTTTGTAGTAGTATAACTTTGCATAAGTTGCGTTAATTTGGCGCGCAGGCGAAGTAAACATGCGTTGCGTACGCAACGTGTGGTTTTTAGAGAGAGGCCCTTACCCGCCGTCACGCCAAGGTCGCGCCGCGCCCGCCCCCCGCCCCCCCTGCACGGCCCGCGTTGCCCGTTAAGAGCCACCCGCTAACGTCGTATGAACGCGAACATTATTTTTGTATTATTTGTTTATGCAATGGATGAAACTGACACAAATTCATATTTCTTATTTATCCCGCCTTTTATATTAATAAGGTGTGAACTCTAGTAACCTTAATATTCTTTTGTTATCGTAATAGCCTGTTAGAACAATATTATCAAAAATCTTATGAAGCTGTGCCTCAATTAGACACAAAAACAAGTAATGTACATATTGATACGATTAAATGCGACGTCAGCAATTTATTTTAACTTTAATTATTTTTTGAGTCATTTTGCATAGTATGACATAGTATCCGATTGCAATGGACGTAATTGACACAAACTATGTTTTCACATTAAAAAAACTATCCTAAATGCGACACAGTTACATGTTTTCTCTCGAATATTCTTTTCTCCAAAATAATTCAAAATAAAAATAATTACCACAAATTATTAAATAACTTAAAAAGCAAATAATATCTGTGACACAAAACAAAATGTAAGATTAACATCTTAAAACAGCATTCGTAAGCGAAAAAAAATTTGACTTTAATATTACTTTAAGTTAGGGCTCAAAATATAGCCAGCGCTGCAGGACTACTAGTTTTATTACCCGCGCTAGATTATATTGACGCGCTAATCTTGTACCTCGGCAGAGGGGAAATAGTGCGAATGCCGCCTCCCTTCCGTGTTGCTCGAAGGCGTGGGCTATCAAATCCGCTGCAGACTTTGTTTGGTGCGACTATACCTACTTTTGTCTAAAGTGTCCAAACGGTCGCAAAGGTGGTTTCACGTGGTGTTTTACAGTGTTATAGCGATAACTGAAAACCTCAACCGCCCTTTTGATAATCAAATCAAAACATTCCTTTATCTATACCTACATAACAATACAATACAATACAATACAAATACTCTTTATTGCACACCTCAATAAAAGAAGACAATACAAAAGAAAACAGAAATACAACAATAATGATTCAACTCATTTTTTTCAAATTTATAACTACTTTTCACAAAAATGTGAATTGATACAACAAAAACGTAGGAAAAGAACCACAACACATATTCCGAATCAGATCACACTCCAGCAATCAATAGTCGTATTATGATAACATTAACGACCGCGCCGATTCGGACGCGCCCAGCTACTTCGTTCACAAATTAATTATCCACCAGTATAACCTGACCTGCATATCTTATGTAACTAACTAACTATAGCGCTAATACGGTCTATCATAACTGCAAAGTTTTTTTAAACTGTTTTAATAAAAAATCGATGAAAATTACAATGAAAACTATGAACACGAAATTTTTGCATTGCAATATCCCTTGGGATATTTTGTATTGTACATATTATGTTTGTGTGTCTTTTTCTCAATTCGCATGAGCATCTTAAATAGCGATGATAGTGATGCACGCTTGCATAATATAAAGTACGGTGAATTTTCGAATTGATATCGGATGGTATTTTAACCGCTAATGGATGTGTAATAAACAAATGTAAATACATATTTAATAATCGAAGTTCAGAGTTACAGTGCACATGAATGCTTTGTGAACATCAGTCCGTAGCAGTTGTCACAATGTAGCATTGTGTCTAATTTTAGATACGTATTCAATTATTATGGCACAGGTTGACCTTAAAGAAACTGTGGTAATCGAGGGACTTTACCGCTGTAGGGGAGAGTTTAAACGGACAATTGGAGCCAGTTTGGGCTAAATAGTTTAATGACAATAAATAGTTTATAGAAAACGCCGATCAAAACCTTAAAAAATTATAAGATCATGCAAGCTTTCGTGCGCAGCGCAGCCCTCAAGATAAACTCTTACTTTTCAACTGCGACTTACTCACTTTACTTTCATCTTTCAGAAACGATTATTATCCAGACTACATTCTACAGGCATGAGTTAACGCATTAAGGATGACTTACGTTAGACCCGGCCGTGTCCGGGCCGGAGCTTCCGGAGCTTACTTTTATATGACTGTCATCGATCACGTGATGCTTTCCATAGAAAACGATGCGCTGGAAGCTCCGGCCCGGACACGGCCCGGTCTAACGTGAGTCATCCTTTAATAAGTCTTGGTAAGACCGTTAATTGCGAATAAACTACTTAAAAACTTTGAATATTCATTCAAGAGACTAAAGAGAGCGATTTCTGAACGAAGGTACCTACTTTGTGATCCTGTTTGCCAAATCCTAACGCATCCGACGCATCAAAAGCGACGTTTTTGTCTTAGCATAAACATCCGGGTGAAGCAAAGTATGTAATTCGAATCTTGCGGAAAAAATCCGCAGAAATAGAACATCATATTTAGATTCCCGGTCGGCATCTCGTTTATAACGAGGCCTCTAAGGCTTTCTCGTAAGTATATTGCGCAAAAGAACTTATACCTACTTAGTAAGAAATACTTAACCTAATAATCTTTCAACGTAGGTCGCCTACCTACTCATATTACGAGCATAACACATAGGAAATACGATATTACTGGCGACGTATTTCAAAATAAGTCGGGCGTAGATGATAGGACAATATCTGTTTCTTTCAATCACCTGGTGATAAAAAGTGACGATATATTTTATTTTATTACGTTTATACATACATTTCATACTACTATAAGGTATTTTGTCCATATATAGCCCGGTTTTCGAGGACAAAAATAATGAAGATCGTTTTGGCAACACATGGCTACACTTACTGATTCAGATAACGTAAAGAAACCATTTAAATATGTCCCAATATCGATTACCTGCACCTACTTAATACACGCACATACCTAATAATAAAACGAAAGTGTCCATTGTGTCACAAATCGAGGTCTTCTAAAAATAAACTGGACCCGCAAGGGGCTCATTAACTTGCAAACCACGGATACAGAGTTAATTAGAATTTTGATCTACGGTATCGACGCATGCGTAGTCACGTTGAGTATAATATTAGAATAGAATAGTTTTTTAAACTGAAATAAATGTCATATACTAAGAAAAAGTGACCAAGGCCCCCAGTTAGTTAGTTAGTTTCAGTTTATAATTTATATAGTAGTGTTTCTAATAAAAACAAATTAAAATATTTTCTGAAAATAATTTAACTTGTTCAAATACTTCTAATAGTATAGATTAGTTTTTTGTTCGTAAACACACAGACAGTAGACATACATTGAAAAAAACAAAGTGAAAAATAAAGTGTCACGAAATGGCCCCATCATATATTGAATAGTGTCTTCCCTACTAACAAAGATATATGTAATTCCGTTGATAAGTATAAGGAAAAAACGTGCCTCGGAAATTACGAAAAAGTTATATTACTCGAATAGATGGCGCCACACCTTTGGCCTCGTCTAGATGGCGTTGGCGACGCCGTTTGATATTTAACAACTTTAACACAATATCAGTGAAAGAACACGGGTCAAAGCCATATGACATTCTAAAAAAAAGTCATTTTTTCATATACATTTTTTGATATTTTTATATATTTACATTTTTAATTTTAATCGTGTGTCGATAGATGGCAGTAAATTTAGTATGACAATACCTGTACCTACTCGCTCTTTTTTATTGGTAAGTATGTATAACAATATTTTTAGCAACAAAAAGTAGTACCTAGTAAATTTTTATGCCAAGATTTTTCTCATTTTATATTTTTGCGCGCTTCGTTGAACAAAACTTTATAGCAAAAGAATGTAGGAATATACCAGCAAAATAAAATATTTACGAAACATTATTATGTAAATAACTTTTCAAATATATTATGATAACGTGAAATGTAATACACGTTCGTACAATTGTCGCATTTGAATTTGTAAAATGTGAATGTAAATATTGTAAAAATGAATTACAAAAAAACATAAATGCTTTGTTAAAATGAACTTTAAACTCTAGTATGTAAGTGTTATTTATACATTGAACTTAGTAGAAATATAAACGGATTTACAAAGACATGTTTTCGCTTTAAAACTCAAATAGTATCCTTTTTGCCTTATCAAATTGTTTCCATCCTAAGTTCCATATCTCTTAACAGAAACCTAGGCAAGTTTAAATTTGAACTTTACGGTAATGAAAATTAGGTTGCTTTTAGAATATCATAGTAAAGTAAGATACGAGTTTGCTAAAGTAGAGAACGTATATTGTGATGTTACGACCGTATGCAGTAGCGTGGAATGTTCGAATAAAATGGAGGGATATTTTAAGAACGTTTCCAAACAAATAAGAATACAAAGAAATGCCCCAAACGTTTTAGATAATCCTTTTATTCGCCGAAGATATTATTTGAAGATGGGAGAATACTTAATGTTATTTATATCACAAATACTAAACTAAATTAATAACATAATAAAAATAGGCCCTTGAGGCATTGTACCAAGGATGCAGGCGACATTTCCTCGCTGTATCGCAATGCTGATAGGTTGCGCGAGGAAACCGCCAGCTCTTCGGTTATCAGTTACGTCAACCTTCAGACGCTTCACGATTTCTGCAAACAATTTGTGCGCCCTGGGACCCCATGGACCTAAAGCTTCAATTCCAAATGGTAGGTACAAAATGTAGAATTACGTTTAAAAATTTCGGCGCTTTCCGCCGCCCCGCCCGCTTTTACATTAGTCCGTTATTTTGTACCTACCTATATAGTTATTGTGTATAATATTCCTTTCGTACGCCCTTCAGCTCAAAATGCGATTAAAATGCTTCTAGGGATTTTTTGTACTATCAATCATCTGAAATAAGTCTTTTTAGGGTTCCGTAGCCAAATGGCAAGAAACGGAACCCTTATGGATTCGTCATATCTGTCTGTCAGTCTGTCTGTCCGTGTATGTCACAGCCTGTACGTGTGGTGTATCTATGGATAGGTCTTCAAAAATGATATTGAGGTTTTTTATATATGCGCACTGCCAAGGAATGGAATTCCTTGCCGGCGTCTATATTTCCGTGCTCTTATAACCCGGCAACCTTCAAATCAAGAGTGAACAGGCACCTTCTGGGCGAGCTCGCTCCATCGTAGGCCACGTCTACGCCTCGGCTAGTCTGTGGCCATGAGTAAACCCATGCATAATAAAAAAAAAAAAAAATATATATATATTTTTCTAAACTGAATAGTTTGCGCGTGAGACACTTCCAAAGTGGTAAAATGTGTGTCCCCCCCCTGTAACTTCTAAAATAAGAGAATGATAAAACTAAAAAAAATATATTATGATGAACATTACCATGCAAACTTCCACCGAAAATTGGTTTGAACGAGATCTAGTATTTTTTATCTCACTTAATTTGTAAGCAACACATCCTAAATAACTTTTGTTTAATTTAATTCATTTTACTATTTAATACTTGTTTTATAATAAAAGTAGATATTAATAAATTATGTAGTAATTGGAATAATATTGAAGTTTTCTTTTAAGAACAATTAACATTGCACGGCCCAAATTTAATTAAACATAAAAGTCTGCTTAATTTGTTTTAATTATTTTATAATTAATAGTGTCTCGCAGCAAAATTAATTAAATGAGTAATTTTCGTAAAAAACAGGAGCTCAATTCAGATTTTACTACTTGTTATAGTTTGACATGGTTTTGATACGATATAGACGATCGTCTTGGTCAGCGGTCGGCAACCTTTTAGCAGCCAATGGCCACATAGTTAGTAGTTAACGAAGTTGACGCGGGCTGCACTTTGTTAATATTTATGACTATCAGACATTCTCGTTTGTCAATATTACATACAGGGGGGCCCGCGGGCCGCAAGTGAGAGGTTCACGGGCTGGTCTTGGTCATTGGCCCGCATCTCACGCATGTCACGCAAAACTTTAATTTTATTTCGCATACATAAAAGGTTTATAAAATGCCTAATATGTATAAGTTACTCTATGGTTTACTGTGTGCACTAGTGCTGCTCTCTGGCGGCAGAACACTGTAGTAATAGTCCCTATTGTCACATAGCGCCAGCTAGTGGTTTAGGTGGAACTTCGTTGGTTTTGATTATTTCTGTTAGTGTTAATTTCTTTTTAGAAATATTGAACAGGATTTAATTTAATTATAGTTTAGGTACAAATATAAATATTTGTATTTCACCTTTTTTCTTGATATTGTGTCGTTAGTTAATTAAACCTACATGTTTAAAGGGTAGCACGATATAACTGGCAACGTGCTGTTCGTATTGTAAAGAGCACTAAATTTGAAATGGAAGGAAAATAGAATAAGAAGAAAAGACGGCATTGATTAGTGTCAGAACATAATATTGTTTGTTACAAAAATTAGAATATATTAATATAAAACTCAGCGTGGAAATCCATTGTCGCTGTATATAGTTCCAGAAATACATATTGATATATATTATTGGATACTGGGGTTTAATAGATCGAGGCAAATGTTGCTGAGGAGAGAGGTGTGTGCCCATGAGCGTGGCAAGCTGATGTAAGAGACGGGTCTTCTCAAGATCGGGACGCCTTTCATGGCCATTGTCACAAGTTCCGACCCAAATGCTATTCTTGACCGCTGCAGACTTTTCTGTAAGTGTTACGATTCGGTTCAGTGTTTAGGTGTCTGTCAGCAGTTGTGCACAAGCTAAATCTCATGATATTTATTATATTTTAGATCGTCAGTCTCGTTCGTCTGGCGGAATGCAGAGGAGTTAACTTTGAGGAATTAACATCGTCTGTGGCCGCAGGTATGTGTTGGCCCTTAGGTAGCCCTTAGGTAGCCCTTAGTAGGCTCATAGTTTACTTGAAGTCTAATTTTATTATTGTCATAGATCGGTAACCTTTTGCTTTTGTCTCATTTATAATGAATAACTTTAATATCATAACTAAGGCTTACTGTGATCTAATGGACAGTGTTACTTGCCAAATTTAATGCTCAGGTGTAACTTTCGAATTATAATTATCTGAATAAGATTTAATTAAACAACTAGTTTGTTGATGGTTTATCCTAAGTGTAAGAATACAGATATTATTGAACCAACAGCTCTACCGTTAGCAGTCTGAGCTAGAAGTTGTAATTTTAGGGTATGTAGGAGAAGAAATAAATCGACTATCAAGTGGATTCTTGTGTTTTCTTTATTTTATACATTCCCCAAGTATTATGTAATCAGCCGGGTAGGTTTACAGGTTACATAATTGGCGCCCACAAGGAATCTGTATTTTACAATTCAGTCTATTTGGATAAACCATCAATTTTGAATACTAAACTGGCAAACAAGGCATTTTTCAAGGTACTTTCTATAGTTGTAGACAGGGCCAACACAGTAGCATTTGAGTATATTTATAAATAGGACCAATTGCAGTCAATGAATGTTTTTTATTACTTTATGTGTAATTGTTGAAGTGATTCTATAATATTCTAATAAAAAACGGTTTATCTTAAACGATAGGAAATATGAAATATTAAACGTAATTTGTGTGTGTACCTATGTGTAAAATGTGAATTTAAAGTGTTTAAAATACTGTGCAATTTAATTGAAATTAAGTAATACATTCAATTAACATATTTTGTGAAGTTTAAACCACCAATTTTACAGATAATTCCAATTTACAATTTTCTTTTTCCTTTGAAAATAGTAGGGTCGTTTGAAGTAAAATAATTTAATAATTAAATATTGACATTTGGAATTATTGCTTTTCTAGCATTTGAAAATATATACATTTAGTGCGTATAGCTTGTTGGTTAACTTTTCATAATGGAGAAAAGAGAGATTTCAGTTAACCCTTTGTCCAAGGAGGAACTTTCTTATGAAGTTGAAATTAGGTCAGAGTCTCCGGCTGCTACAGTCGACTTGCTTAGAAAACAACTTAAAAGTTTATTAAAAGACTGTCCATCTGAATCCATTGTGGAAACAGAACTTGACCCGGCCACTGAATCTAAAATAATAACAGCTAAATTATTAGATTTGGATAAATTATGGAAAAAGTATGAACAATCAAAAGAAAATTATACTTTTATTAAGGCAAAAGCATTGGCTTATCACTTATTTCACAGAATTTCTAGGGTTCGACCAGAGGACACAGTTACACAAACACAAATAAAGGCAAGTAAACAAACACTTGACGGTTTTTTGACTAAACTTGATAACGTCGGTAAGGTAACTTCTTTGTTAACGACAGGTGAAGGTTCTGCCTTTCTGCCTTAAAGATGCCATAATGTTATCAAAGTAACAACACATCAAAGGTATTGATTTTTTCTTAAGCTTAATGGGAGGCATGGTGGCATCTTTTATTTAATTTATTGCCTTTAGGGTACCGCATGCATGAAAATGGGAAAATAACTGATCTTTAGTAGGTATTTTAATACATCAGCCATTAATTTTGGGAACAGGCGCTGGATTAACTTTACTTATGTAATTGTCGTTAAAAGCTTATACATCTGATGGTATTTGTTAAATCTCAACCTTTTTAGGGTTCCGTACCCGAAGGGTAAAAACGGGACCCTATCACTAAGACTCCTCTGTCCGTCTGTCTGTCAGTCACCAGGCTGTATCTCATGAACCGTGATAGCTAGATGATTGAAATTTTCACAGATGATGTATTTCTGTTGCCGCAATAACAATAAGAACTACTAAAAGCAGAATAAAATAAATATTTAAGTGGGGCTCTCATACAGCGAACGTGATTTATTCCGACTCGCACTTGGCCGGTATTTGATTATTTATAATAATTTTATCCATACATCCGTAGTGTATGAAGTATGAAGTTCACATCAAGGTGCCAATTATCGCTTTGTTGTGATTCGTTTTGATAAAAAAATTAACACATTCACTGCCCCCAACCCCCAACACACATGTGCGTTCACCGTCATACAAGTTTGTTCCTAGGCCACGCCCCCTGGCAGTGAATGCGTTAAAAGGCGTCTATTATCCATGTCAAAAAAGGTCGTATCAAAACCAGTTCAAAACTTTTATATCAAACTGCTAAATCTGGAAAAACCTTCAATTTTACCGCCAACCTTGCGTTAAACCTTAGTCCCTGTTAATTGCAAAAATAAATAAGCAAAACCGACTTAGCAATAAATTGGGTCACGGAACCCTACGGTAATAAAATCAGATTTGGTGTGCAGCGATATTTATGATGGCAATACCTTGACCCAAATATGACAGCTATGCCACCGCAGGATTTAATCATAACATTCAGATTTCAGAAGCCACGGTATCTTGGAAATTCTTGATATGCACGATAAAAATGGTTATTAAAATTACTTTCGAGACAAGCGAAGACAGAAAATGTTCTTCAAAGGAGATATGAGAACGCCTTAATTATAGGTACAATGATTTTTAGGGTTCCGTACCTCATGGAAGCCTTGTAGGATCACTTATTATTGCTGTCCGTCCGTCTGCTTTCAAAACTCTTTAATAAATAATATTTACAGTACATATGGTCCTATTTTCCCGCACTAGTGCGTAAAATAACACTTTTCGTGCGATGTCAAAAGTTAAAAGGGCCATATGTACTGTAAAACGTTGTACGATACACGTGCGAATACGTAATTCGCAACTCGTGTCGATTTGAAAACACTCCCTTCGGTCGTGTTTTAATTTATCGCCACTCGTTTCGAATTTCCTCTTTTTCGCACTTGTATCGTAAATAACTATTACTTACTTAACGAAAAAAAAGATACGGCCGTTTATGCCGCAAAAAACGTATATTTCGACACTTTCAAGAGTTCAAAATATTTAGGGTACTTCCCGTTGACTTAGAACTATGAAATTTGGCAAGTAATATCGTCATACACTACAAGTACAGGGAAAAATCTCAATTCACAACATTTGTAAAATATAAAAGAGTACAAAAAAATAATTTTGTATGGAACCCTCGGTGGGCGAGTCCGACTCGCACTTTTCCAGTTTTTTTCTAGTAAGTAAAATTAGTTTACATGTAAGGCACTAAATACGTACTGAACAATGAACATTACAGAGATACCTACGTTAAGAAAGTACAAGGCCGAACTGCCATTGAGTTATCTCTTCCAGCTAAACTTATAAAATAGGCAACCGTCCTACTTCATAAACCAATACCAAAATGGTAGGGCATATGGTGCTACTTTCCCGCACTAGTGCGTGAAATGGCACTTTTCGTGTGTATGTCAAAAGTTTAATTAAAGTGCCATATGTACTGTAAAATGTTGTACGATACACGTGCGAATAGGTAATTCGCAACTCGTGTCGATTTAAAACACTTCCTTCGGTTTTAATTTTTAACAAGCAGAAACGTCTGCGAACGATGCTATTAACTTCCTTCGGTCTTGTTTAAATTTATTACCACTCGTTATAAATTTCCTTTTAACTGTCAAAGAATTGCAAACTTTTAAACTTTGTTTTTGTTTTAAGAATCCATTTATAAAATTTAACAGTATTAGGTATTCGCAAACCAAAACCGGAAGCGGAAAGGACCATCGATCAGATTAATTAATTGACCGCGTTATCTGCATTAGGTAGGAAAGTTTTGGATTCAAACTTCAAACGAGTCCACTTAATGGCTTGGGAGATATTTCATATAATATATTAATTTAACTTTATGAAGTGAAATTGGGAACTTGATAGAACTAAGGATGAATCGTAACTTTATGACTGATTTAATAATGAACCCCTTTCGATAAATATAATTATCTTATTATACACCGTGTCCTTAATAAATTCCGTTATCTTCGAGGTATGATTAATTACGTTTAAGAGAACTAAATGGCATAGTTAATTTTCAATAAATTTTTTTTGCTCTTTTCTGAAAAAAAAAAATAGTTTTAAAAGTAATTACATGTAGCATATAGCGTTGCGTTGTTGTAACACGGGCATCACATTTAACTCACCCAAACAATTGAAATATGTGACATATCAATGTCATTTCGAACATCGATCGACCGAGATTGTACTTAAGTTTATTATCAAATGTATGAACTCTTTCTAAACACTAATTCATATGAAAACCGGCCCTAAGGCAAGTGTACACGCTTGTAGAGGCGTTATAGGAAAAAAATAAATTATTGATTATCTCCGAAATGGAGTTGATTAGAATATCGGTGTCTTTGAGAAAGTTACTTGATTTAAGCTCAGGAATGCACCCTTGAAATTAACGGAAAAAAAACACGGTGTATAAAATTCGGTAGGATCGTAGCAAGTGGAAATCCGTTTTCTCTGCCTACCCCTCCGGGAAATAAGCGTGATTATATGTATGTATGTATGTATAAAATTCGGTTGTTGACTGTTGACTAATTTAGAGTATAGGTAGGATTAGGTTTAGTGTTTAGTGGTAGTGTCAAACAACAATGTAAACACACCCCGTATCACGTACCTACGTCCCAATACATTTCAACATGGGACGTGTCAAACATCTTATACCCAGTTCTTTCCCAAGATTAATATTGGAAAAGTTTCCCTTATCTTTAGCCTCGATAAAGTACTTTTCCTTTCTTTTAGGAAAAAGGACGTAATATTTAGAACAAAATATAGGCAAAATAGACCTAAGCGTGATAGGCGCTTACGTCGTTAAGCGCCAGATTCGCGGGTAACCACCAGGGGAGCTATAGCTAAAATGGAAATTTGAATATTGTAATTTTGCCTCTTAATCACTCTTGCATATTGGAGCGATAAGAGGGAAACGAACGAAGCAACGAAAAGACATAAGCGACTATTACCGCACTATGTTCCCTAATCTAACGAGCAATTCTTGTTTATTTATACCAATATAATATATTTCACGGATCTCGGAAACGGCTCTAACAATTTCGATGAAATTTGCTGTATTGGGGTTTTCGGGGGCGACAGATTAGATTAGATTACATTACATTTCTTTACTTCAAGCTGAAAATGGTGTAAAAATTATTTACTTAATAACATTTTTAAAACATAATAAAAACACTAAAACTTATAAATAAAAAAAATAGATGAAAATTACACTATAAATTACATTCGTCATAATTATGTTTATCTTACATGATGGTCAAAAATAAATCGATCGATCGGTCTTTGGTCTTCTCTGGGAAAAAGCGAAAATTTTGAGTTTTTATATGTTTTCCGAGCAAAGCTCGGTCTCCCAGATATTAAGTACTAATATAAATTTAGACTGTAATATGTACACACACACACACACACACACTTTCATGACCTTTGGTAGATCTTATCTCCTTCTATTAAAGGTTATGGATGATGAACTGTGTCAATAAAGGGCTTTTCGCTTAAACGTTAATTCATCGCTTTTAGAAGACTTTTAATATTGCCGTGAAGTATGATGAGTCGGGCATAAATTAAAATCTTAAGTGGTAGCCGCGCCCATTAATATATAATATTATTGTCATGAGGTCTTTGACTTTGAAAGATGTACTTACATATCAGAAATATTAGATATGGCTCATTATTTATGAATCTTTTCAACTTAAATATTTCTGACAGTAATAATTTTTTTAACTATTATACATTTTTATTATTTATCCCCACGTCAGCCCAATGCGGTTTCAGCACTTCGCACACACACACCTTTGATCTGTTATTTTGTACGAAGGTATAGTACTTAGAGCTCGGCTAAAACTCAATTTAAAAAATTCAAATGAAAAAATAATTCAACCCTCAAAAATTCGCCTCTAAAGACTATGCTTAAAATATTTAATGTCATGATGTGAAAAGCCTGGTTGTATCTGAATTGTGAGGGAGCTTTTAGTTATTCGCTAGAGTTAATCTTTTTTTTTATAACTTATGCATGCATATTGTAATTTATACTGATAAGGGTAGAGTAACCAAAGCTGACTTGGATATACAGGGTAGCCAAAAAATAAATGCAACTTTTACTATGGGATCAACCCCGAAATCGTGATTTCGAGGTTGGTCCCATAGTAAAAGTTGCTCAGTATAATCCCAAAACCTCCTTGGCAACGGGAATGCAGTTATTTTTTGGCCACCCAGTGTTAATTTAATTGAGAAAGTTATTCGAGTTCCCTGATTAATTACCTTTGCATAGAATCTAGTACGCGAGCAGTCAGACGTCTTTAATCAACAATTAATCTATGCATCTCTTTTATTTATGTGTATGTATACTCTTATGAGACTAGCGGCTGGGAGGAACGTGCTGCAATGAGACCCGAGTGGCGTGGAGACCTATGCGCAGGAGTGAAGAAGCACGAGTAGCACGACGAAGGTTGGCTGGAAAACCTGAGACAAAAAAGGCAGAGGCATCATCGAGCTGGTAGCCGGGTCTCGGATCCAGAGGCGCAACAAACTCACACCTGCGACTTATGCGGCAAGAAGTGCCGTGCAGCAATAGGCTTGTATAGCCATAGGCGGAAATGCATTGGCCGTCTCAACCGCTCTTGACAAAGCTTTGCAACAATCATCCGTCAGGGATGCAGTGGCCATTGATGATGATGATGATGATGAGACTAGCGAGCCGCCCCGGCCAAAGCCGGGGCGGCTCGCTAGTCTCATCATTGGTGTGGAAGGTTTACCCATGCAAACATGGGTAAACCTTCACAAATTATATACCTACTTAAAAAGTTACAACTTACTCTATTGATAGGTGAAAACCGCATGAAAAGCCGTTCGGTAGTTTTTGAGTTTATCGCAAACATACATACACACAGATAGGGTAAGGAACTTTGTTGTAGTGATCTACATCTATATGTTGGCGGCCGATTGTAAGATCAGGCAGATCGTAATGTTCCTGTGTAATGTTTTGACGATAGTCACATTAAACCAATATATAGGCAGGATAGGTTCGTTAGGTTGCTTCAGATGCCCGAAGGGCAAACTGCCCAGAAATAGGAGCCCCGCGTAGCGGGGCTCCGTCGACTCAGGGAACGAGTCCAAGATTTTCACGTTTCGCGATATGCCTAGGAATTTCACGATATGCCTGATCTTACGATCGGCCGGCGACATATATATGACTATCACCAGTTTTCACGTTGACATAACGCTCACGCCCACGTAATTTACTTTCGGTACATCTCGCTTGGACTAATATGCCTGTACGAGCGAGATGCATAGAAAGTAAGTTACGTAGACGTGAGTGAATATGTCAATGTCAAAACTGGTGGTAGCTGTTCACTGCTGCTATATTTTGAAGTGAATACTTGTTTAGCGGCGCTGAGCACTTTTTGAGGTGGGAAAAAAATGATAAACGCGATTCAGCGTAACGCGTAACGTAACGCTGACGTCATGTGTCACGGACAATGTTATTCACCAAAGAACTTTAGACATAACGTATCATAATCAGGTCAATTATTTAAAACTGGACTTTTATATTAAGCAATAAAGCTCAATGTTCTAATTTTGTACGGGCTGAAATACGAGAATCTCACAGTTACATTCTAACTTTATATCACTCACTCACAAGTACTGGTGAATAAAACTTAAAATATCATGAAAATATCATGCGAGGTCTGCAAGGTAACTATACAATTTCTATTCGAATTTTAAACAATTAACGCTACAAATTTAAGCTCACTGGCCAGCAATTTCGGAACTAAAGTTTTTCAATAGAAAGGAGGATGGGTCAATTATACAGTGCTGCAGTCATTGCGTTTTCACTTCTGTCGGCACTCCCGGAGTGCAACTCGTTGTTTTTTTTTCGGTCAACAAAACACTCGCTTTATCGTTGTCGGTCGTATCGTACAGGGGACCGATTTTTGAAATTCGACCACTTGATTTCGTGTATTTCGTTAAATGATATCTCCACTAATTCTACAACTTCCCTTCCCGCGCATCAACAGCGTTTTTAAACGCTCCGTAAATAATAATTAGTTTTACTGGTTTCAAATCGGATTTCTTACTTGAAACTTATACCAAAACATTCCTAACAACTTAATGATTAAGTGTAAATAAGTGTAATTAAAAATATAAGTAGCAATAAAGTACTAAACACAAAAAACCCGGACCGACTCAGTGAAACGTGTAAGTGTATTCAAAATCCGCCGCACTTACGCCCTTTAGTATACGTAGAAGATAGCTGCTTAGCGACTGCGAGGGATTTCCAGGAATTGCCGCGAAGTTTGGTAAATTGTATCGCTAGTACAATATTCCCTCGACAATTTTGGACCATGAGTACCTAGTGTATGTTAATAATTATAAAGGACGCCGTAAATATTTATGCGAGCAAGATGACCCGATCATGTGAAGGATGTTTTCGACCCATTACGGGGAGACGTTATCTTATATGTTCCAAATGCTCCAAAACCTACGATTTAGAATGTGCCAATGTTGGCGATCGTCGTTTTGATAATATCATGACCCCAGAACATAGAGCTAACTGGGTTTGTCCAGAATGTAAAGCTAAAATGCCTAAAAATATTAATAATGATACCCCCGCCAGTCCAATATCGCACTGGCCCCACACTGATAGAATTACGGGCACATTACAAGATGATACTGTCATAGATTTAGTGCTCGAAGACGAAGAGAATATAAAATTGCGAAGAAGAAACCTATCAACGCTTTCATCAAATGATAGCTTAATACCATCCCCAGCGCGTATGGTTGAAAATGGAACCGCTCACCACCAGCTATTGGACTTAATGGCATTCAAGGAAGAAACTATGACGAGATTACTGGCCCAAGAATTGAACATGCAGGAAATGTCATCAAATTTTCAAAATCTAAAAACGTCACTTAACGACCTAAGTTCAAAATACGAGCACCTTAAAGAAGATTTCGATAAACTGCTGGCCTCTGTGGGAAATACAGCCGAAATACACAATATAACCAAGCGCATCGAAAATCTGGAAACCAATAAAAATGAGATAGACTCCGAGATAGATCTTTTGAAGCAAAAATTAAATGCCACTGAAAACAAACTCTTACTATCTTCTATTACTGCATCGCCCTGTGCGCGTAAGCAGAGGCCTCTTACCTACTCAGAACCGTCTCAAACTAAAGACTCCATTTCTGACACATGTGATAGTAAATCAACAGAATCGGAAACGAAAAGTCAAAAGGAGTCAGTAAAACAAAAGAAAATCAAGCATTCATTAGCCACCAAAAATAATGCGCCATTAGTGACATCTACGGCTAGCTCGGAAACTAATCTAACTAAAACCAAGACCAATGAAACATGCGGCTATAATATTACCGCGGAAACCAATGAGAATAAGATAAAATTATGTATTTTGAGCAACCATAAAAAATTGGGAACACTGCAAGCCATAGAGAAATCATTCGAACAGAGCGTCGAATACTTCCATCACGCCGCGCCAGATGGAGGACTAGAAGAACTTTTTGGTACATTAGACAGCAATCTGGAGAATTTTACTCATAATGACTATTGTATTATTTTTTTGAGTGAGAGTGATATAACCAAATATGATAACGGTATCTTAGTAAATTATATAAGAGAGAAACTGCAAAAAATAACACACACAAATAAAATATTATGTGTTCCTACATATATTTGCGGAGCTCTCATATATAATTACAAAGTAGAAATGTTTAACAACCTATTAACAATGGACATACAAACTAATAATTATGCATATATCTTCGACACAAACCGGGACCTAACCACTGATATGTTCTCTGGGTACTCGGGCAAGATTACAAAATATGGTATTAAGAGTGTCTTCGTTAGCCTGAAAGATTTCATATGTAATACTCGCAACCAACCAGCTGTCGCTTCTGAGTGCAGCTCTCACTTGCCACATGATTGTAATAACAATAAAACGTTTTTTCGGACGTAATATAATTTTGAGGGGTAAGCATAAGCATAATAAATCAAATAAAAAAATACTTATGGGTTACAAAACAAAATCAGTTGGCCAAATTCTGTATCAAAATGTAAGGGGACTAAAATCCAGGCGAACTGAAATAAGAAATATTTTAGAAACAATAAATGGGGGTAGTCTTATAGCACTTACTGAAACCCGTCTAGATGAGAGCGTGTTCGACTCCGAGGTGTTCCCATCGACATACAGTGTACTGCGCTGCGACCGAGCCGGGGGGCGGGGCGGCGGCGTGCTGCTCGCAGCGCGAGCGCCCTATTCCGCCTCGCGGCTCGATTGTAAGCCGAGCAAAGATGACGAAATAGTTTGTGCGATCGTCACTAGAGGTCGCATTCAATTTATTTGCTGTGTTGTTTATTTAGCGCCTAAAGTGACTGATGTTAGATATTATTCCATTTTTGATTGTATAAGAAGATTAATTAATAATTCGAATTTACCAATAATTATATTAGGAGATTTTAACTTACATTCCGCGAGCCCATCGGTAAATACTGAATTTGAAATGTTTATAGCAGAATGCAATCTACAGCAAAAAAATACAGTGTTCAATGATCTCGGTAGAATGCTAGATTTAGTATTGGTTAATGAGGCTGTGGCTGGAGCATTGGTGTCCACTTGTGAGGGTATCGTTTCCAAGGAAGTCCACCATGTTCCATTAGAAATAACGTTACAGATTAGCACCAAACAAACCCCTATCACTACTCAACCACAATTCACCATTGAAGCCTTTACACCCCAAAGAAATTTCAGCAAAGCGAATTTCCATCTTTTGTATGCCCAAATAGCTAACACTTGCTGGAATGATACCTATTCTAATAATGAAGTTAATGATGCAGTTTCCACTTTCTACAACATACTTAATCAAAATATCGCTTCTTCTGTGCCATTTAAAATGCATAAAATACCTCAGGCCCGATATCCAGTATGGTTCACACCAGAAACTATTAAATTAAATAAATTAAAAAATCAGTACCATAAGCGGTATAAATTGAATAACAATCAATTAGATTATGGCTTTTTTATATACTATAGACGTCAAGCAAAAATACATTTAGAACGGGATTTTGAAATATACAATAGACGCATACAATTAAACATTAAACGAGACGTTAAGTCATTTTGGTCTTACGTAAAACAACATAGAAAAAACAATGAACAAGCCATATTTGGCGACATGACTTCAGATCAAGTAGCAAAAGAATTTTCGAATTATTTCAGTAGCGTATTCCTACCTGATCCTCCTGCATTAAATGTTCACACCGCTATTCAACACTGGGATACCTCCCATCAACTCATATCAATCGACCATATTGACGACAATGATATACGTGTAGCCATAAAACGACTAGCTCCTAAGAATACTCAGGGCCCAGACTTTATTCCACAATATGTAGTGCGCGATTGTTGCGAAGCTTTTATAAAACCATTGTCATACATTTTTAATCTGTCCATCAAAACCAATACTTATCCCTTGCTCTGGAAAATATCAAAAGTCCTCCCGATTCACAAAAGTGGCTCTAAATCTGATTTCAATAACTACAGGCCGATAGCAGTCCTTTCTGTGTTTGGCAAGGTGTTTGAAACTGTTCTATACAAAAAAATATATCAGCAGTTACGGGGGTGGTTCACTGACTCACAACATGGATTTTTACCAAATAGGTCTACCACATCCAATCTTCTTAACCTTGTAACATACACTACCCACCAGTTAGACGAAAAAAAGCAAGTGGATGTAATATATTTAGATTTCCGAAAGGCCTTTGATAGGATAGACTGTGATGTTTTATTGCAGAAAATGGCCAGGTCTGGTTTTTCTGAATCATTATTAACATTTTTCGCCAATTATCTATCTGGACGCGAGCAATATATTGTGTACAATACAGCTAAATCAGAAACGTACTCCGTCACTTCGGGCATTGGTCAAGGTAGCAGTCTTGGACCTTTACTATTTTTAATAACAATAAACGACCTTCCAGAATATATAAAACATTCCATGATATTGATGTTTGCTGACGACGTTAAGCTCGCTATGCCCATACAAAATCCAAGTGATGTAGGTAAGCTCCAAACGGATATCGATAGCGTATATCGATGGGGTGCCATTAATAGCTTACACCTTAACTCAAGTAAATGCGCAGTTATGACATATTCAAGAACATCTCAGACCATTGATAGATCCTACACATTAAACGGCCAAATCCTACAAAATGTAAACTCTATTCGTGACCTGGGTACATGCTGTGACACTGAAATAACTTTTAATAAAAATGTAGTTCAAATTTGTAAAAAATCGCGAAAAGCTCTTGGTTTCGTAGTACGTCAATCCAAATATTTTCATAACCACCACGTCATTACTCTATTATATAATGCCTTTGTACGTAGCCTGTTGGAAAGTAACTATATTGTCTGGTGTCCACACGAAAAAAAATACGTACTTCTCATTGAAAAGGTTCAGAAATCGTTTGTTAGATACTTGTATTGGAAACAGTATGGTTACTATCCCTACATGTATCCTACGCAGTTTGTGTTAGGAATGGTCGGTCATCAAAGTCTTGAGATACGGAGACAACTTGCAGTCATAAAATACTTCATTAGATTAATACGTGGTTCAATCACAAATCCGTGGTTACTGCAATATGTGACATTTAAAGTACCTACGCCATTTGTGAGAACTACTCTTCGACCCCGCCCCACACCTCTTTTTATAATTCCCGGCACCAACACAGTAACTTTAATCACTAGCCCTCTGTATGTAGCACTGAATCACATAAATAATATTCTTCTATCCGACCCCCTGACGGACATATTCTCACAAGAGGAACCGAGACTCTTAGCCACCGCAACTCGGTATTTGGAGTCGATCTCCACACCCACGACTATACCGTCATAGTTTAGTATTAGTAGATATTAGTCATGTATATAGTAATACAATAATTTGTTATGTTTGTAACTTACATGTTTGGTATACCTGTTAATGTAAGTTGTCAATGAATAAATAAATGATAAATGATAAATAAACTAACTAGGGGTTTAAATTCTACTAATAGAATTGAAATCGAGTGGTCAATACCACTAGATTCCAAATTTCGATTGCTCGTATTTCAAAAATTTGAATTTCGCCGTTTTCCCCCGATTTTAGAGTGACGAAATCGAGCGATTGAAATTCAAAAAACGGTCCCCAGCTGCCTAAAACAATAAATTTATTGTAAATTATAAATTAGGTATAAAAGAAAGGCTAAAATAATGATGATGAACTATTGTTCACAAACAAGTCCCCAGTAATTCATAAAAGTGTCTTAGGAGAATCTGTTGCTTTCCACTCTATTGGAGATTAATGGTTTCTTTTGTATAAAATAACTTTGCATCAGAATAGTCATTCATCAAAGATAATGGTTTTTTTTAATGAAAATAAATGAAAAATTTATAATAAATTAGACATGAGCCGTTAGGTCCTCTAAATTTATACATATAATCCTTTAAATCAGGGGTCTCCAAAATTAGCCTGAGGCCCATATTGCGCCTCAGAAACTTTCGCGCGTGCCACCGTCGTTTTTAGGGTTCCGTACCCAAAGGGTAAAACGGGACCCTATTACTAAGACTTCGCTGTCCGTCCATCCGTCTGTCACCGGGCTGTATCTCACGAACCGTGATAGCTAGACAGTTGAAATTTTCACAGATGATGTATTTCTGTTGCCGCTATAACAACAAATACTAAAAACTGAATAAAATAAAGATTTAAATGGGGCTCCCATACAACGAACGTGATTTTTGACCAAAGTTAAGCAACGTCGGGAGTGGTCAGTACTTGGATGGGTGACCGTTTTTTTTTGCTTTTTTTTTTTGCATTATGGTACGGAACCCTTCGTGCGCGAGTCCGACTCGCACTTGCCCGGTTTTTTTTAAATTGCGCCGGAGGAGGGTGTTTGGTTGCTGCTGTTAGGAACAGTTCCACTCTCAATGAATACCTACTGAACCCCGCGGGCCAGATTTGACCCGTTTTGCCAGATTTGCCGGGCTTTGGAGACCCCCGCTTTAAATCCTACTGAAAGAAACTCAGATACCTGTTACGTCTACTTTAAACCGATTTAAGGTGAACTTTGATAAATATATAGTTTGACTCCCGGAAAAGGATATGTTAAAGTATAATATTTCTTTCGGAAATCATCGCTTAAAGAGGTGAAAAGAGGGGGAAAGGAGGATTTCCATTGGAATTACTTTACAAAGACGAACTGCCGTATTCGAACTTCAAGATATTCACAAGAGACGACACGTACGAGATCCATTCTAGATACATTATAGTTTAGGTATCAGCTAGTTCTCTTTTGCATCGCAATTCAGGCAACCAATGTCACTTTTACGTTAGATAGAGTAAGATATCTATTAGATGTGAATTGGATCTCTAAGTCATATCCTGTGGAAATCGTTCAAGAGTATCTCCAGAATCGCGCAAATGTCAAATTTGACAGGTTAGATCTTACACATATCGCTATCGTATTTTGGTGATGTCTAAAAGATATCTAATAGATGTCTATTTCAAAATCCGAATCGGGCCCGAAGTCGCATGCAGAAGCTAAGTAACTATAAAAGGTTTAATATTTATTAAATCATTCTATTAAGGCACATTCATTTAGATTAACGATACAAAGGATCTTGTTCGCATCCATTAGTCAATCAAAGTAATTAGTAGGTACTTACGTAATTAATCACTTTCAGTTCAATCGCTAAAGCTGCCAAGGAATCGAATAGGTAAGTATAAGTGATTCTGCTTCGGTTTTGTTTTTGTGTTCTGTGTTGTTTTCAGTGTTGCCAACTCGGATTTTGAAAAAATGCTAGACTAATGTCTAGATTATGCCTAAATTATGCCAAATATTTTTGAACAATGCTAAAAAAATGCTAAAGTATCACTTGAAATTAGACACTTAAAACACATACATTTTTCAAATTTGCCGCCTTTTTCTAGTGACAAGATCTGCTTGACCAACTTTATATAGACCGTCGACGTCCAGTCGTCCATCCGTCCACAAAAGTCAAAATTCATAAGAAAATATGAACCACATAGGTAAGGCGATGGCGCATATTGTTGCTGCCAAATTGGTGCAAACTTGGCTTACGATTGAATTATGCTAAAAATATGCCAGATGCTAAATGGAAAATTTTGGTGCTAAAGCGAGCGAAAATATGCCAGATCTGGCATGATTTATGCCAAGTTGGCAACATTGGTTGTTTTGTGTTTGTTTTATGTGTCAATGGGTACTTACACTGAAATCAGCGTCGTAACACTACTGATGTGCTGCGACACATGCTGAGTGTTATCTTTTTTTGGAACCACTCGCAATACTGTAACTTCAAATTTCAAATTTACCTAGATTTAAGCCTATTTTAATGTTGTTGTGTATGTGTGTTTGGAATAAAAGCATCATTCATTCATTGATATATATAAATTTGTTTATGGTGATATAAATTGCCCTCTACCAGTAATGTTAGTGAGACAGACGCATAAGTAAAGGATGACTCACGTTAGACCGGGCCTTGTCCGCATCTAAAGCATCACGTGATCGCCTGTCATGTCATAGAAAAGTAAGCGCCTGAAGCTCCGGCTCGGACACGGCCCGGTCCATGCCCGGTCTAACGTGAGTCATCCTTAACGCATACTATTATTTAAATCACAAGCGCGGCGCGCTCATTCTTTCTTCCGTGATTTAAATAGTACTGAAAATATTGGAAACTGAAAAATATTTTCGATTTTCATGAACTTAATGTCATTAATGTAGTAAAAAATGACTGTACTATTTTTAACCACTAAATACATACCCATAAACTGTAAGCCAATGCCTAAAAAGGCCGGCAGATAGCTAATAATCATTAATTTACGCCCCAAAGCGGATCGGGTCACAAAAACTGGCCGATGCGAGTATTCCGCTCCTAAACGTACGACACGACCGTTTACTGGACCAGTTTAAAATAAAAAACTGGTCAAGTGCGAGTCGGACTCGCGTTTCAAGGGTTCCGTACATCACACAATTTTCAAAAAAATTTTTTGTACGTGTAACGTGACGTGAGTGAAACGCCTTGAAAAACCCGAATGAGTCAATCAAGTTTTCAACACATGGCGTGGTGGCTTATATATCTGCAAATATGCAAAGTAGCTTCTAGATAGGAAATTAAATGCCGAACAATAGTACAAGTGTCTAAATGCGAAGACTGAAGACCGCGCTCCGCGTAGGGCTGAAACTCGGAGCGTCCAATGGGTCGCGCTTCCTACAACTTCCGCAAGTGTTTTAAAAGCGAAGGCCGAAGAGAGATAATACCTACAGGGTGGCCAAAAAATAAGTACATTCCCGTAACCAGCGAGGTGTTGGGATTATTCCTACCTATTGAGCAACATTTACTATGGGACCCGAAATCGCGAAAAGAAATGTATCCTCCCATAGAAAACGGACCAGTCAAAACGTATGAAACAGCCAAATTTTTCTTTGCGATTTCGGGGTTGCACGTCGGCAACGGAAATACACTTAGTTTATTTTTTGGCCACCATGTATAGTGCTTTTTAAAACACGTGACAATACCTAGTAACCTAATCAATCAGTACTACAAGTAACATTGCGGCTGTGTGCCAGATACAGCTTAGTCGCATTTTTTATCTTAAGTCCGACTCACGCTTGAAGCTAAAGGCACGTCTCTTCGGGACGCTTCGGGTCTTCGGCCTTATGCGGATTTCGGCCTAGGGCCTTCGCAATAGCTGTCTAGAACTCTAATACATCACGTTTCACTTAAACCATTGCGGCTGTGTCCCTAAAAAACCTAAACCGCATTTTTGTTCTTAAATCCGACTCACGCTTGACTCTAGATTTCTAATAGGTTTTCCTGTCATCTTTAGGAAAAGGACTATTTTGTGTATTTTTTTCAGAGTTTTAGACTTAGTAGTTTCGGAGATAGAGGGGGGGAATGGTAATTTTTTGTCTATTTTCTTGAATAACTTCTAGAATTTTTATCGTAAATTTATAAAAAAATATGTTTGAGATTCTCACAATGGGCTTTTTCGTTTGATATGTAACACGACATAGTTTGCAAAACTTTGATTTTTAATTTTATGGTTTACCCCACAAAAGTAGCCCCTATGTTTAAAATTAATTTGTTGACGTTACATATCCGTCTTTGGGTCACGAACTTACATATGTGTACCAAATTTCAACTAAATTGGTCCAGTAGTTTCGGAGCAAATTGGCTGTGACAGACGGACGGACAGACAGACGCACGAGTAATCCTATAAGGGTTCCGTTTTTTCCTTTTGAGGTACGGAACCCTAAAAAACCGCCCAAGTGCGAGTCAGGCTCGCGCGGATTCCGTACCATCACGCAAAAAACAGCAAAAAAGTCACATTTGTTGTATGAGAGCCCCACTTAAATATTTTTCTTATTCCGTTTTTAGTATTTGTTGTTATAGCCGCAACAGAAATACGTCATCAATGAAAATTTTAACTGCCTGGCTGTCACAGTTCATGAGATACAGCCTGGTGACAGACAGACCTACAGATGGACAGCGGAGTCTTACTAATAGGGTCCCGTAAGTCCCGTTTTTACCCTGTGGGTACGAAACCCTAAAAATAAAAGTGTCCTGAATGTTTTGTTCGTTTTGTTAGACATAGACATAGACCATCACACAACTAAATACTAAATGATTAATTTTATATGGAAAACAAGGGACACTTGTCATCGCGATCATTAGTAGAAATAACCAAAAAATATGTTCGTTTTTATAAAGTAAATGGTACATTTCTTCTGCCCGGCGCAGGGTTTCATTTTACTGGTTTTGTCTAACCGCCCGACTCGCCTCCGCCCGATAAGCGATAAACCCCTGACTCATTAGTCAGTAAATATAAGTTAATATCTCATTAGATATTAACGAGCGACACCCTTCTATTTGCTGTGGCTGTGGCTGGTTTGATAATCCACCCTGTACGCAGTCAAGTGTGCGGCTCACAGACAAAACATCCTCCAGGCTTAGCGTAGTCGCGCTACCCCCTCTGCCACGCATACGGTAATTTTACTCCATGTTCGAGTCGAAAGCACAGAATAAATAATAGTACTAGGTACAGAAGACTCACTCTCTAACAAAACGCGTCTGTTACGATCAGCACAGATATGGCCGCTAGGTGGCGACAGCGCCACGCGCGGCTTATGGCAAACCCTAAAATTGGGGTCGAACGGATGTCCTTTTAGCTACCTGTAGCAAAGCGACGACATAGCGGAGTGAGCCACGGCTGTCGAAAGTGTCTTTGTGTGATGACGTCCGAGTCTTTGAACGGACCAATCACGGCACGGGACTTCACTCACCTCGTCCCGCGCACCCCCGCATTTTTGGCATCATCGGTTGCATGAAATAATTGCTCTAAACTCGGTCTAGAGGACTCCTAGTCTATGGTGCGGCTAGACGGCTTATTGTATGGAGACGTCCTAGAATTCGGGATGATAACATTTTGATGTAATTTAATCTAATCGGGTAGAAAATTCATAAAACAATGAATTTGGAATGTTTTCTCATCGCCCACTTCTAAACTGAAGAACCTGTAAGTGGTATGAGGGAGCCATACGAAGGTACTCTTAGTAAGTTTAAATAATAGCTTATAAACTTAAAATAAATTTAAACGTGGAAAAATTACTGGCTTGGGTGAGGGTGTGAGACTCGAACTCACGGTCTCTGGATCGATACTCCAGCGCTCTGCCATCTGAGCCACCAAGACCCAAGTCTCACCTAAGACAGTAATTTTACCACTTTTAAATTTATTCTCAGCTTAATAGCATTGTTCGCATACGATTCTGCTTGTTAAAAGTTAAATAAAAGCTTATGTAGGAAACATACATAATTTATTGCATTTGCCTGCTAACGTTCACCAGGGGGGCAATTTTTGAATTTCGATCGCTCGATTTCGTCGCTGGATAATCGGTGGATAACGGTGAAATGCTAATTTTCGAAATACGAACGATAAGAATTGAGAATCGAGTGGTGTTCACCACTCGTTTTCAATTCCATTAGTAGAATTTAAATGCCTAGTAGGCTAGTAGTAGTGGAGATATTATTGAACGAAATACACGAAATGGAGCGGTTGAAATTAAAAAATCGGCCCACTGGCAACCTTTTTGTATTAAAATAGCTGTCGGCACTGCAGAAAGGACACAATCCTATTAAACTACCTCCCTCACATTAGACGGAAAAACTACCGAAGACATTTAATTTGCATAAAAGAAGGAATTTAACTCGTTCTTGAGATGGGAAACGAGATAATGGCTTTCTTGTTAGTTTTATTGGCTCAATGTAACTTATTTAAAAGATATATAAGAGTTTTACATACAAAATGTCCGTGATACTCAGAAATATTAGATAATTAACATATATTAAAATAGATCACTCGCAACCTAACCTAGCATTTTCAATTTGTAATTTAAGTACTTATCATTACCTATTTACAACATTTCCAGATTTATGAAATGAAAACATTTATTTTCAGGCAACTATTGGCCCATAGATAAATACCTGAATTCTAGCATACATATTATTACAAAATATATCTTAAAACTAAAAACAAAATTATGGCTGCAATGCAGTTCGCAACCCCGCAGTGTCAGACAGCCGGTCGCGGAACCGCCGGAACTTGACACCCTTCGGCCCTAACCAGGCTAATGCTAAAAAAACGACCTATGTATAGTTCGTTTTTTTAGCATTAGAAAGAACTTGCAAGAAGGTAAGCGATCTTGACATGTCTTTTAATTGAAAAACGCTTTATAAAAATATAAAACTATTACTTATAAAAGCAGAAGAATATAAATGATCGTATTAGATTCATAATTGTTACATATTTGCCGTAACTTATTTTTAAAATGTGTTTTTCAATTAAAAGACACATCAAGATTGTTTACCTAATTTCTAATGCTAAAAAAACGAAGTATAGGTATAGGCGTTGTTTACTGCTGGGCTATAACCGCGAAAACCGAAGTTCGCAAATTGCGTGCATCTTTCTCTGTCACTCTAATTAAGCCAACATTGGAGTAAAAGAGAAAGATCCCCGCAATTGCGAAGTTCGATTTTCGCGGTAGCCCCCCAGGCCTCTTTGTTCACTCCGTAAGGATTTCTCGCTTAGTATGGGATACTTTGGATATATTAGGGATATCCCTTTTAGGCTGACAATACAGGGAGTGTCGTAAATTTAACGGAATAGAATGCAGACTGATAAATAGAGTTTCTCCAAATAAGGAGAAAGGAATGCTGATAAGCATTCCTTTGTTTCTTTTGTACGTACCTACCTAACAACGTTATGTGGTTTATATGAAAAATAATGTAATTAGTTGAAAGACAGAAATCAGCAAAACTAGCCCTTTAGGCTTTTGAGTATGTTCACGTTACTCGTACCTATTTACATACGTCTTTGGGTCAACAACTTAAATGTAAATGGATACATTATAAGTACCAAATTATTCCAAGGCCCCTAGTCGTTATCGGGCATTTCTATTAAAGTTGTATAACTTACATTATAGATTTTGGAATTTTTATAATAAATTTCGACTCAGAATCAGCTCTTTCGATCGAAAAAAGTGCCCAAAAATTTCATAAAATTTTTTGTCCGTTTTGTTATGGTCATAGAAGGTTTTATTGAAAACCGTAACCAAATAGATTACAGTTTTGGGAGACTTTTTTCCACGGTAAAAATGGGAAATCTCGTGATTTTGAGCAGATAGAATATTATTATCATTTATTTATTTTTGTTCTTAAGTTAGGTTGTTTATAACATGGATATAAAAGTGATTTTGAGTAGAGAATATTATTATTATTAAATAATATAAAAATTCTCAATGTAATACAAAACATTTTTGGCACAATTTTAAATAGAAATGCCCTATCCCCAGAAACGCTTTTGTATAGGTGCTTTGAACGTAGGTGTTAAATCAATAACTGATGTCCCGTTCTATTTAGTTGTCACCTAGTTACTTCACGGTACATCCTGTACACGGGCGCGTTATGGCAACAATGAAATCGATATGCCGATGTCATTCGTCCCATAAGATATGTAATTTATTATCCGATATCCATCATTCATTTTCTCCCTTTGAACGTTATATGATAGGCGATACGTCACTTCGCACTTATTGTTAATGGTGAACGATATATTTATGGTATCATATCACACGAGTGTCTTTTTGTCAGCCTGTCACTAATGATTTTGAGATAAGTGAAGAAACTCATTACAGCCTGAGCTCTTAGAATGAAATACGGGTTGTCAAAGGTATCATAGGTGACATGCGAATATGACGACAAAATGATTCAATTTCAATAGATACCTCGTGTTTTTTTCTTTCAGAGGATTATTTCCACTTTATCAAAAAAAGGTTGTTTAGAGAATAGAGAGAGATATTCGTTTTGAATTACCTCCATATCCCGCACCACAGGGTAGAAGCGAAAAAAATAATCATCTCCAGTTTACGTGTAGACTGGGAAGATATCCTACAAATTTTTTTTTTCTATTTTCATTTTATTTTACCACTTTATCGACATGATTGATTTATGCATAATTACAGTTTTCTAGCACTTACGATTACGCAGTAAAGCCACCGCCCGACGGTCAGATGGGCAGACAGACAGACAAAACGACCAAACAATATGACATACAGAAATAAATATTACAATACGGCCTTTTGTACTTCCTATTTTTTGCTATATTTGTGTTTTATGTTTTGTACAATAAAGTGTCTACCTAGTCTATGTTTTGTAAAATAAAGAGTTTTATGTTTTGTACAATAAGGAGTAAAAATGTCAGTATTTTATGTATGTTTACATAAAATACCGACATTTTTACTCCCCTAACGTCTGCGCCCGCAGCCCAACAAGTGTCTCGCGACCTTTAGCTGTCGTGTGTCGTGTTTGACACGAGTATAATTGATTAGACCTTTATCAACGCTGCTGGGCCACGGAGGCTGATCCAGATTTAACAATTTGATACGGCTAAGATCTTGTTTTGATACGACCTTGAGTTGTCAGGCATCTCACGCCCCCCAATAAGTGCGAGCGAGATGCCATTTGAAACGACTCCCACGTACCGAGTCTAGATGACAATCGTACATATGTCGGCGGCCGATCGTAAGATCAGGCAGATCGTAATGTTCCTGTGTAATGTTTTGACGATAGTCACATGGGTAGGTATAAAATAAAATAAAAATGGGTAGGATAGGTTCGTCAGGTTGCTTCATATGCCCGAAGGGTAAACTGTCCAGAAATAGGGTGTCCGCGTAGCGGAGCTCCGTCGACTCAGACAGCGGGTCAAAGATTTACACGTTTCAGGATATGCCTAGGAATTTCACGATATGCCTGATCTTACGATCGGCCGCCGACACATAGACTAACGTCAAACGAAAGAAATAATGTAACGGGGTGACAGATTTTACGAAAAGATACCTATAGTCTGACAGAAAAGAGTAGAAATTAAAAAGTGGCAATACTGTAGTGTCGTCCCGTTTTCTAAAGATTGATTTGAAATTAACGACACTACAGTATTGCCACTTTTTAAATTATACTATTTGTGATTATTTTCATACATTATTTAAGACTCTATTAGCTTTTTAGTGTGTAGTTACCGTAAGGCGCGATTAGGGTCCAACCTGATAAAATCAGACCGTAAAAAATCTGCAGCGATTTTGATAGCCCACGCAGTGCAAGTGTCATTTTAAACGTCAAACTTCTATGAAATTATGACGTATACATAACACTTACACTGCGTGGGCTATCAAATCCGCTGCAGACTTTTATTGGTGTGACTATATAAGCGGCAGATTCCTGCATCAGACCTGTCTCATCACGTATTGGCTCGTCTTTCCTGTGGGATAAGACAGTGAAGCCGAGAGGGTAATGTAGGTGCTGGGCATGCCTGCGTTTCCTAAATTCCATCCCATCCCGGTGGTGTCATATATGTTACACCATAAATCGTCTACAATAAGAAAAAACAGTAAGAAGCACTGGTGGCCTAGTGGTGAGAGCGCGCGACTTGCAATCTGGAGGTCGCGGGTTCAAACCCCGGCTCGTACCAATGAGTTTTTCGGAACTTACGTACGAAATATCATTTGATATTTACCAGTCGCTTTTCGGTGAAGGAAAACATCGTGAGGAAACCGGACTAATCCCAATAAGGCCTAGTTTACCCTCTGGGTTGGAAGGTCAGATGGCAGTCGCTTTCGTAAAAGCTAGTGCCTACGTCAAATCATGGGATTAGTTGTCAAGCGGACCCCAGGCTCTCATGAGCCGTGGCGAAATGCCGGGATAACGCGAGGAAGAAGAAGGAAATCGTCTACAATAGACGCAAAGGTCAATGGTGGTGGTGGTAGCGTTTTTTATCAACAATTGTCATCTTGGCCATCAGGGGCTTACTTGGCATTTCGTGAGGCCTATCAGCATTAGCGGCGCACGATGAGTCAAGGTCATATCAAAATAATATAAAAACCATATCAAATTAGAATTGGCCTTACGGGATGAAGGAAATTCGAAAAGAAAAAGTTGAATGTCAGTTCTGAGAAGGGACGACGACGATATTCCCTGTACAATACTTGACAACATGGTAAATATAACTGAATATGGATGGTAAAACATATGGACAAATAAATATTGCTAGCATTTGACACACGTAAATTATTTTTATTTGAATGTCGTTTTTTTTTTGTCAGATTTAGACGAAATTTAGAGAATAGATAGAGTTCTTCCAATGAGTTACGACAAAGTATGGTATATTTTTTCGTAACTCATTTAAAAATAACCGAAATGTTTTTTTTCGGAAGAAGTTGTGATTTGAGGATCCCTTCAAACTAACCAAAGATTTGGTAATCTAACTCAAAGTCGCAATAGAGTTAAACCAAGAAAAGTCTACAGAGATTTCGACAGCACATGCAGTGTAAGTGTTATTTTAAACGTCAAACTTCTAAGAAATCATGACGTAAGTATAAATAACACTGGCACTGCGTGTGCTGTCAAAATCTCTGTAGATTTTTCTTGGTCTAACTATAAATAGTTACAGCTGTAGTTGATATCCGAATGTCACCTTTATACCGTCGGGTGACAAGCAAAAGTGACTTAGTACCACCACAAGTTTATAGCCATAGTGAACCATATGAGTACTTAAACAAGGCCGATTTTCGTTTAATTTTTTTTGGTAATTAGTGACTTTTGCTTGTCACCTGACGTTACGTTTCTAGGTTATTCTGCCGCATTTCATACGTACGTAACGTTCAATCCGTCATCGTCACTCATTTTGTTATTAATTTCACTGCGAGTCGTGTGAAGGTCGGTATCATAGAAATATCAAAACAAACAAATTATAACACTTGGATATATGGCTTAAGACTCTTAAGAGCTTAAGTAGGCTCATGAGAATTGTTTTCGTACACTTAGTTTATTGATAATACCTTATCATTTTTTTTATAATTTTATATCTGTTGATTTTACGCAATGTAACAATAAATTAGCATTGTTATCACATTACGAACGTCATATTATGATTTAAACTCGCCAGGACACATGTTTTTGTTTATATTTAAAAACATATTGTATTTTATTTCTCCTTAGTTTTTCTATATTTGCAAAGCATGTAACTTAAATAATATTATGTGTAAAAAAAAACTAAAATGTTACTAGCACTAACGATCACGGAGCAAAGCCTCGGACGGACAAACAGGCTGGACATGGCGAAACAATAAAGATTCCTAGTTGACTACGGAACCCTAAAAAGCGGTAGTACCTACATTAAAAATATGAAAACTAATTATACTTCAGAATCAGAATCAAGGATTTTATTCATGATAAACTTATAACTAAGATTACATACAAGAGTATAACTAAAAAACTACAAATATTAATAAGATTAGTAAGCGTTAAAGTTTACCACGAAATGGGCTCGCCTCAGCATAATACTGACCCGAAGGTCAGCGCTGATCTTCCGGCGAGACTATTTGAACCATATACTTAAACTCGTTATGCAATAAACGTGAATAGATGAACTTGACCTTGGATTTCGCTTTATTTGGTAATTAATCTTATCACTTATCAATTTGTTGGATAACATTTAACGATAAATTAGAATCCCGTCATAAAGTTTATCAAGCTGTGTGTTAAATAATAAGTGACACCCTCTTGTTTTAGGGCTCCTTAGTCAAAATAGAAATTGGAACTTGTACGATACACACATTTTTCGCAGAAACTACGTATTTAAAAATGTGCCATTATATAGGACTTTAAGTGTTACAATCACTGAAAATCTAAGTTTTTTATTCTGTTTATATTTACGAAGGCACTACCCAACCCACGCTCCACATTACATATAAATGAAAATTACAAAATTTTAGATGGAGGGGGAAAGTTTTATTTACACCCTTGACCATTTTGTGATCGTTCACACCTCTCTCTGAAAAAAAACTGGGTTTTCTCGAAAAAAAACTACTGAAAAACTGCATTTATTGCTATCGTAGAGAAGATTATTGTATCGTAGGAAGGTGTGGAACTCATTGTGTCTAGACCGAATCACACTTTGCCAGTTTTTTGTTAAAGAAAACAGCCAGTATAAGTACTTTCCCCAAAATACTTGATCAATAGTATACAAATACCGGATTTTTCGATAAGGAGTAAGTATTGTGCCAGTCTCAGTAAGTTGGTGGTGGAGTGATGTTTTCGGCAATGGGACGTTCTGTGTTTTTTATATGGTATGTGTAAAATACCATGCATCATATAATTAATATATATTTATGAATGTGTGTGTATGTGTTTGAGGAAAAACCACTCGTGTTATCTGATCGATTTTTCACACCCGTTGTTGGTTTTTGGAAAATTGGAATTGACCTCCGTCTTTTGGCAATTTTTGGATTACCTGCTGTTCCGATGGAGCACCTAAAATATCATTATAACCTAGCTGCCGACAGTGATAAATATTCCCTTTAATATTTCTACAACTAGATAGATCATAATACTGATAATACTCGAGGATTATAGAATACTCAATCTGCAGGTTCTATCCAATCCATCCGGAATCCGTCGTGTCATATATCATGGCCATCACATAGCCGCCTTAGACCCTCGGTACAATTTTTTGTACATATTCTACAATCTATTCTGAACTTTCATTGATTAACAAAAGATTCGAAATTCAAAAACGAAAGCACAGCTTCTGGGTCTCAGGAGGATAATGTTTTTTTGTTTTATTTAGTATATGATTTTTCAGTTGGGTGCTAACAATCAGTACTGCCAACACAAGAATCAAAACGCTCTCAGCAAAGCAGTTCCCTCGCGACTTCGTTTTTGGCGTTGCTACTGCAGCTTACCAGATAGAAGGGGCATGGGATGTTGACGGTGAGTGGCATTCATTATTTGTGACATTTTCAACCAAAAGGTAGAGTTAGACCGAGAAAACTCTGCAGCGTTTTTGATAGCCCACGCAGTGCATGTGTACGTGTAGAAGTGTGTGTGTATGTGTAGAAGTTTGACGTTTAAAATAACACTTGCACTGCGTGGGCTATCAAATCCGCTGCAGACTTTTCTTGGTGTGACTCTACCTTGTCGGTTGTCAATAAGATTGATTTCAAATTGAAGCAACATGGAAATAGCGACAAAAAGTACCCTTTTGGTTGATGACACATATGATAGTTATAGTGGATGGATCAACTTTTTTCAATCCCGTTTAAATGGGACAACAGTAGTAGGTACCTATAGTTTGTTAGAAGATGTGTTCTATCACGCCCTACTAAAAAGAAGCGTGACCCATTAAGGATGACTCACGCTGGACATAATCCTCCCCCAGAGATCTTCAGAACAAAGATGGTCCGACGATCTGGTTAAGGTCTGAAGGAGCCGATGGATGAGAGCGGCGTAAGACCGGTCGTTGTGGAGATCCCTGGGGGAAGCCATCAGTCGCAACATATATTGGTACAAAATGTGAGCATACTTGTAAGTCCCATATTGGTTTGCCTGCACCATAAAAATATCCCCACGGATACTAATTGAGTCATTCTATGTAATCAATGTATGGGAAAATGAAACAAATTAATATAGTTTTCAAACCTGTGTGACGTGATACATCTAGGTGTACTGTTTAAAATTCACCACTCTCCCCCCCCCCCTCCACCTGACGCTCGACCCCCCCCCCCACCTTGAAATGTGTCCGAGTTGGTAGTTTTTTAGCATTCTCACGAAAACTATAATAGATATCAAAAAAGTATCAAGGACAGAATTAATCCTCATTAAATTTAGAACAAAAATGGTCTTATGTGTTTTATTATAAGTTGGACGGTATTCAAGCTATAAGTACTTGTATAACCTTAAAATAACAAAATAACCATACTAGTATGACAAAATGCAGAATATCTTCAAAACGGCTAGACCGATTTTAATAAAATATACCTAAAAATCACCGCAGTGAAGCCAGCTATCAAACAAAAGAAACTACATCAAAATCGGTTCATCCGTTTCGGCGTTACGAAGTCACAGGTAAACACAGAAATACAAATTTTTTTCAACTGCACCTAATAATTTTGTAAACCGATTAATTTTGATCAATTATTTTAATGGGATCATGTCCCTTGAAGTTTTAGCTTTACGAAAAGTTAAAAAATATGGAAAACGGCCCAGTATTTTTCAAATTATCGGCATTTTCCCGATTTGTGAGTGGTTTCGTGTTATCACGCGCACGAGTTGCCCTTGACCCCTATAAAACGGGGGGTAGGGGAGGGGTTGTTATCAGTCACTTATCAGAAGTTGACCGGTACACATATCCGCATATTTTCCCGTAAAGAAGACCTGTGAAAAATGGAAACCACTGAAGCTGAAGTCCGCCAAGTCGTCCAGCTCAGCTCCTGCAAGAGGGGCGTAGCCAACGTTCAGTAGCTGCCACGCTGAATTTAAGTCAATCTACAGTTTGCAGAGTTTACCAGAGGTTCCAACGGACTGGATCCTTTACTTCAAGACCAAGAAGCGGCCGCAAAAAGTGTACATCAGAGAGGGACGACCGCTTCATTGTCACAACATCTCTCCGAGATCGACACCTGACAAGCGTTGCCATCCAGCAGCGTCTGCGTGAGATACGAGGAGTGGCTGCCAGTGAGTGGACAATAAGAAGAAGACTTAAGAAAGCGAACTTGACACCCAGGAGGCCTGCAACGGGGCCCAGATTGCTGGCGCGACACCGTACAGCCCGAAGAGAGTTTGCAGAAAATCATATGGACTGGACCATTGAGCAATGGACCCCAGTTCTCTTCTCGGACGTGTGCAGAATATGCTTGAATGGATGTGACCGAAGAGGAAGAGTCTACAGAAGGCCAGAAGAACGGTGCGCCCAATGTTGCTTCTCCGAAAGGGTCGCCTATGGCGGTGGATCCGTGATGTTCTGGGACGACGTTTCCTACGACGCGCGAACAGAGCTGGTTTTCGTGCCTGGCGGGGGCCGTGGCGCGACCCTTTCGGAGAAGCAACATTGGGCGAATCGTTCTTCTGGCCTTCTGTAGACTCTTCCTCTTCGGTCACATCCATTCAAGCATATTCTGCACACGTCCGAGAAGAGAACTGGGGTCCATTGCTCAATGGTCCAGTCCATATGATTTTCTGCAAACTCTCTTCGGGCTGTACGGTGTCGCGCCAGCAATCTGGGCCCCGTTGGAGGCCTCCTGGGTGTCAAGTTCGCTTTCTTAAGTCTTCTTCTTATTGTCCACTCACTGGCAGCCACTCCTCGTATCTCACGCAGACGCTGCTGGATGGCAACGCTTGTCAGGTGTCGATCTCGGAGAGATGTTGTGACAATGAAGCGGTCGTCCCTCTCTGATGTACACTTTTTGCGGCCGCTTCTTGGTCTTGAAGTAAAGGATCCAGTCCGTTGGAACCTCTGGTAAACTCTGCAAACTGTAGATTGACTTAAATTCAGCGTGGCAGCTACTGAACGTTGGCTACGCCCCTCTTGCAGGAGCTGAGCTGGACGACTTGGCGGACTTCAGCTTCAGTGGTTTCCATTTTTCACAGGTCTTCTTTACGGGAAAATATGCGGATATGTGTACCGGTCAACTTCTGATAAGTGACTGATAACAACCCCTCCCCTACCCCCCGTTTTATAGGGGTCAAGGGCAACTCGTGCGCGTGATAACACGAAACCACTCACAAATCGGGAAAATGCCGATAATTTGAAAAATACTGGGCCGTTTTCCATGTTTTTTAACTTTTCGTAAAGCTAAAACTTCAAGGGACATGATCCCATTAAAATAATTGATCAAAATTAATCGGTTTACAAAATTATTAGGTGCAGTTGAAAAAAATTTGTATTTCTGTGTTTACCTGTGACTTCGTAACGCCGAAACGGATGGACTGATTTTGATGTAGTTTCTTTTGTTTGATAGCTGACTTCACTGCGGTGATTTTTAGGTATATTTTATTAAAATCGGTCTAGCCGTTTTGAAGATATTCTGCATTTCGTCATATAGTATGGTTATTTTGTTATTTTAAGGTTATACAAGTACTTATAGCTTGAATACCGTCCAACTTATAATAAAACACATAAGACCATTTTTATTCTAAATTTAATGAGGATTAATTCTGTCCTTGACACTTTTTTGATATCTATTATAGTTTTCGTGAGAATGCCAAAAAACTACCAACGGGGACACATTTCAAGGTGGGGGGGGGGTCGAGCGTCAGGTGGAGGGGGGGGGGGGGAGAGTGGTGCAATTTAAACAGTACACCTAGACGTATCACGTCACACAGGTTTGAAAACTATATTAATTTGTTTGTCTGAAAACATATAATGACTGTATTATACTGTAGCGAATTGTTTTTTTGCTTTATTGGTCATAAATAGTTCAGGCAAAAATAATTAAAATTCCTCTAAAATCATGTATCAATATTTGTATTTTCAGGTAAGGGTACCTCGATATGGGACTACCTGGTGCGCACGGACCCTGACCACATCACAGATAAGAGCAACGGAGACATCGCCGCTAACTCTTATTATAACTACAAAAGGGATATCGAAATGTTGAAGGAGTTAGGCGTTACACATTACAGGTAAATATAAAATTTAAAGTGCTTTTATTAGAACTTTATAGCGAACTATTAATTAACAACGCCGTCCTCGAAACGTCGGAGGTAAATCTTAAAACTTAAATACGCGATTAAGTCCCGTTGTGCAATTTAGTAACTATTTAACTATTAAGTATTTTGATTACTCATCAATTCATCAGTATAGGGACCGTGCGCGTTGGAGGGTCTGCCATCTTGTGGCCTGAATCGGAAACATATGTGCACAATGTGCAATTGTGCATACACAATCATGTACATTGCCAAAGCCCCGTTAGCATAAACGACACATTTACGCCTCGCGCCATAAATCTGACGGCTCCTACGCTGCCCCCTATAGTTCATGGACGGGGCCTATAATGCGAGTGGAATAGAGATGTCAACAGGCGGTCAATGTACTAAAATGTTTATGAAAAGCGTCTTTTCTTTACTGATGAAATCAAAATTTGTTATACAAAGGAAAAGTGATCCAGAGCCGGGAGTTTGAACTTCGAAAATCGCCCGCGGCGCTGTAATTTTCCCATTGTACCATTATTTCATAAATCGATTCAATTATTTCGGCATTTGTTTTTTAGCTTCTGTATTTGTGTTTGAAGTTTGTAAGGTGTACGATAAAGAGTGCTACTAATAATTTGTGTTTTTACATTTCAGTCCATTTTAGCTAATTTAAATAATTATTGACCAAGCGTTAGCGGAGGTCTCTGTTTCAGCTTGGACAAAGATGCTTTCTTATTTCCGGATGTTCTCCTCTACAGGTCGCAATTTTCAACTGATTCTCATTAAATTTTGCGAGCAGGTTCAATAATTGAATCTAGATTTTTTTCGATTCGGTTTCAAAAAAATTCAAACATACATTTACGCATTTATTCAGTCTTAATCTTATGTAAACTAGGTAAATATATATCGTCTTTATAGGTTCTCCATATCCTGGACAAGAATTCTTCCATTTGGCCGAGCCAACTACGTCAACCAACGGGGCATCGATTATTACAATAAATTCATCGATGAACTGCTTGCAAACGATATCGTACCTTTTGCGACCATCTACCATTGGGACTTGCCGCAAATTCTTCAGGAACACGGTGGTTGGCTGAATGAGAAGATGGTTGACTGGTTTGGTGACTATGCACGAATCGTGTTTCAAAACTTTGGTGATCGCGTTAAGCTCTGGATGACAATAAATGAGCCGTTTGTCCATTGCTACTTTAGCTACGGTTACGGCGTCCATGCTCCTAAAATCAGATCCCCAGGCGTTGGTTTCTATGAGTGTGGAAGGCAAATTTTGCTGGCGAATGCCAGGGCATACCATATATACAACGATGAGTTTAGAAGTACGCAAGGTGGTAAAGTTGGTATCGGTTTGAATTGCGAACATGTATTCCCTGCTTCGGATTCGAAAGATGATATTGAAGGCACCAAAGACTACTTAGCTATCCACGTAAGTACTTCAATATGGTAGACTGGGATGGTGATTTTTTAAATCGCATGTCTACTTAGCCTACCTATAACTTACTATTATGTTTATGTAAAAATGTAACATTACCCATGCTAACATAAAATTTGTTACATTATTTGCCGTATTAAGACCAACTGAAGACACCACAAGACACCTGCATGCTTCAATTTAACGTTCTTCTTAATCTCTCTTCTCCTCTTTTGACTTTCCTTTGCGTTTTTCTTTTCTCGTCATCGAGTTTTCCATTAACTCTCCTGTTATGCAGATTTTATTTCATTAGTTGTTTTCTCCATCTAGCTGATCAATTGACTAAGGATCTTTGTATTACAGTTCGGCCAATACATGCACCCGATCTTCTCAAAATCTGGTAACTACCCGCAGCGATTGATACACCGAGTGCAGACTGCTAGCACTGCTCAAGGACTCAACTCCTCAAGACTGCGCGGCTTCAATCAAGACCAGATTGCCTACATTAAAGGCAGCGCAGATTTCCTGGGACTCAACCATTATTACACTAAATATGTGTATAGGAACAGTTCTGTGATTGGAATGTTCGAGGTACCTTCGATGGACGATGATGCGTTTGCGGATTCGTATTTGGATCAGTCTTGGCCGAGATCGCACGCTCCATGGATCAGGGTAAGTGAAATTGTATACTATAGGTCATCAATTAGCGCCCCTGCACTAATTGCCCCCTGTCTTCAAACTTTTTTGAGCCATGGTAGGGTGTATGGTTGCTGCTTTTAGGTACAGTTCTACTCTCAATGAAAGCTGAACCCCTGAAGCCTGGCTCCCGCGGGCCGGACAGTGGGTACTCGCTTTGGGTGTCGGCGGGCCGGATTGGAACGCGTCGCGGGCCGGATTTGGCCAGAGGGCCTGGGTTTGGAGACCTCTGCATTAGTGTTTTAATCCTTAAAGAAGACAGCAAAATTAATAGGCATTTGATTATTTTTATTATATCTAAGTGGCCATGATAACAACGCTATCGATAACAATATTTATTGCGTATAGTATAAATTATAAAACCACCTAAGTCCTGTTATCTAGAGATGATCTTCGATCTCTTGTAAGGATAAGGAGGCTATTGACTCAAAGATTAGGACTTATGAATTTATTTAATAAAATTCGTGCTTATAGCACTAAATGTAAAATGGCTTAATTTAGGGATTTGCATAACACTAGTACAATATCCACTGTTTTAAGGATGATACGCTAGACCGGGCCGGGACCGAGCCGAGGCGTCAGACATGTCATTTTCTAAAACGGATGATCGGTAATCAGAATCACTTGGTGCTTCCATAGAAAACAAAGCGCCGGAAGCTCGACCCGGCCCGGTCTAGCGTAAGTCATCCTTTGGAGGTTAGATCTAACTTCATCCGATAAGAATTACAGTGATTGATGGCAGAATGGTTCAGTAAAAACAGTGATCTAATAGAATAATATTCATTAACATGACGACCGGTCTGGCCTAGTGGGTAGTCATCCTGCCTGAGAAGTCGATGGTCCTGGTTTCAAATCCCGGTAAGGGCATTTATTTGTGATAATGAGCACAGATATTTGCTCCTGAGTCATGAATGTTTTCTATATATTTAAGTATTTGTACATTATATTTATCGTTATCTGAGTACCCACAACACAAGCCTTCTTAGCTTACCGTGGGACTGAGTCAATTTGTGTAAGAATGTCCTTAATATTTATATTTATTTATTTAAGGAGTATGGACCTGGTCTGCATTACCTCCTGGCCTACATAAAGGAGACATACGACAACCCCCCGGTGTATATAACGGAGAACGGAGTATCAACTACTGCAGGCCTGAACGACCACACCCGAGTGTCCTATTATAGAAGTTATCTTAGCGCGGTGCTTGATGCGCTGGCTGAAGGTAAATACATACCTACATCATAACTATACCGAGTATACCGGTATAAGGCAGCTAAGATACCGTTTGCGCCGTAGCGCCATGACTCATATCAGTTATAATTGAAATGTGAATTACGTTATTCCACATAGGAGGTAGCATTACCGAGCCGAACATACCTATCTTAGTTTTTCTTACAAGAGGAAGAGAGGGGGTTTTCATAGTTCTTACTTAAGATCACAAAGATGCTTTTTTTAATTTCTATGAAGTTATGACGTTCAAAATAATACTTCCACACTCTATGCTATCAAACATGCCTCAGAGTTAGCTTAAACGGGCTAAATGGTCGAATAGACGGACAGACGCACAAGTGATCCTATAAGGGTTCCGTTTTTTCCTTTGAGGTACGGAACCTTAAAAATTGCTCCAGCCATTTACTCACAAATGAGAAATAACTAAACGTTTAATCTTCAGGCTGTAACGTCCAAGGATACTTTCCCTGGAGCTTAATGGACAATTTTGAGTGGGCTGCCGGTTATAGGTAAGTATTTACATAATATTACTTACTTTTTTCTCAATATTTTAACAATCAAATAGATATTAATTACAGATAAAGGTTGACTCACGCTGGACCGGCCCGTGCCCGGGCCGAGGCGTCCGACATCTCATTTTCTATGACGGCTGATCGGTGCCCACGTGGTGTTTTCAATAGAAAACGAAGCGCCGGAAGCTCCGGCCCGGTCTAGCGTGAATCAACCTTCACCCTAGTTAAAAGTTATATAATTATTGATTTTGATTTTCGTTCTCCTTGACATTTGTATGCCAACCGGCAAAACAGCGATTCAAATGTATATACATATCCTAAAGTCGGGTTACTTTAGCCCTGGAGTGTAACTTTGGCCATTAAGATTTACTCGGTCCAGGTTAAGAATAAGAATAAAGAATAAAGATCATTTATTTCAGCAAAGGTTACAGATATACCAGGGGTCTCCGCACTAGGCAATGCCTGCATCGCGGGGAACCAAATTACAATTAAATATCAGAGCTGTTACAATTAGTCTAACATTTAGTAAGAAACTACTTACGACTAGTACCTAATCCAAACTACAAACTAAGGCTAACCACAATATTGAAACTAAATCCTGTCAAATATGGCTTCCGTCTCGGCATAATTTTGTGAGTGGAGCAGTATGAAAAGTAGTTTTTTCGCTTCCATTTGAGTGCAATCCCTGAGGTTACATAGTTTGTTTATTGCATTGTATGTAGACGCTCTGATACAATCTCCAAAACGTTTGCCAAATGCTGAATTTACTCTTGAAATGGGTAAATTGAAAACGCGTTTTTGTGATAACTTATTATAGTCCTTTAATAATTTTGACGATTTATGTGTTAGGTTATATTATTATTTTAGGTTATATTATTGAATCAACGAACCAGGTTGTATCATTAAATGAGGTTTTCATGTGGGTCAATGGAGGGTATTGGGTCAAAGTAACCCGAGTTAACGGTACCTAAGACCTATGTGTACCTACCATGTTTTACAAATAAATCATGGTTATAATTATTATGAGAGAGGAGTTTGATTATTATGAGAGAGGAGAGGATTCAGATTAATATTTAATTTTGATTGTATATTTGTCTGACAGCCAACGCTTCGGCCTATACGAGGTGGACTGGGAAGACCCGGACCGAACCAGAACGCCCAGGAAGTCAGCCTTCGTCTACAGAGAAATTATCCGTAGTCGGCTGCTTGACTACGACTACGATCCGGATCCATACGCCGGCGGCGCGCGCGCCGTCACCAGCTCTCTCCTTGTTTTACTTATTGTTGTTTTAACAGTATTATTTAGCTAATATACGAGTACTCATCATAATTTTGTTTTAGTTTGTCCATGGATGTACCCATGGTATAATAATATACTCCGCCTGGTACTCTCTTCCCGACTTTTCGTGGTCACGTGACTGACACAAGCCTACGTCATCATGCGACAGCGCTATATGATAATATGCGATAGCGCTATATATAGCGGCCATGTTATTGTGACGTAGGCTTGTGTCACTCTGGGAAGAGAAGACCATGTTTTATTAGACTGTGGATGTACCTATACTCTGCATTTTTAGATACTTAAATAAAAGTAAATAAATAATTTGTACATTTTCGGGTAGTTTAACATTTATTGATTAACCAACCAAATACAAAACACATGGATCTGCCACTGAACCACCGGGCCCTATTTCACCAACGTGACAAATGCCACATTTGTCGACATCACTGTTACTGACGTCACAGGCCTTCATAGGCTACGGTAACCGCTTACCATCAGACGGGTGGTGTGGTTGTTTGCCACCAACATGTTAATTAAAAAAAAACTCTACTATATCGCCAGTAAATAAGTATTTATTTTGCGAAGCTAATGACAACTGTCACAAGAAATACGACAATTGTCACGAAATTCCGACACAGAACTCATTTGCTGTCCTGAATTACCGAAAGTTCTTTGAAATCTTGTGACAATTGTCATCATTATCATCATAAATATCACAACAGAAATACCTGTTTCTTGCCGATATAATAAAGTTTTTTTAAATAATACAATGATGGTGACAAACAAGAATACGGCCCGCCCGATGGTAAGCGATAACCGTAGCCCATGGATGCCTGTGACGTCAGCAACAATGAGACTTGTCGAATTGTCGCACCTGTCACGTTGGTGAAATAGGGTCCTGACTTTAACCTACATTATTTGATCATGTATGATGTAATGTTTTCATCTACCCTCAACTGGCTTAAGAAGCCATTTATTGACTCGTAACTTGTATCGTAACGGAAACAAAAATATCCCCTTTGTTCTATTAGATTCTCTATTGTTTTGAAGAAATTTTAGCAACTCTAAAAATACTTTTGCTTGACCGTTGACCGCTATCGTTAGCTGCGCGCAGCAAAACAAGCAATGTTCGAGCATCTCCACACGTTTTATACGCACGCTCCTGTTTTAATACTCTGAAAGGATTTTAAAGCTCACAATTATGTTTTTAAAAGTTTTCTATTCTTTATATCCTGCTACCCCAAGGTTGTCTGGATGAGATCGCTTACAGCGATAAGACCGCCTGTTGCTACCATTATTTACACTGTAAATCTGTTATTGTATTTTTCTTTGTGGTGCAATAAAGAGTATTTACTTACTTAATTATGTTGGTTTGACATCGTCGAATTTTGCAGAGCCATGAAATTAAATAAAGAACGATCAGTTTCTCTTTCTGAAGTCGGTGTAAAACAAAATGTACCTAGGAATAAAAAAAGTTGTACTATGTTGGTGTATCAATATATTATTTGACAAAAAGATCTTATTTTATAAAACGTGCGAAGATCAAAATAAGAAAACAGGACAGAAGAATTAAATCATAAATCATACCTAAATCATTTATTTGGGGCATTCCATGAAATCGTCTACCGTTTGTCCCGTACAAACGCGAATTTTCTGAAGATTTGCGGGTATAAGAGTTTCTTTTTTATGACAAATAGTCAAAAATATGCACAGACAAATAATTGATTGCTTTAAATGCCAAAAAAAAAGTCGCAACACAGGAAATAAAATGCGTTTGTACGGGACAGCCCGTGGAATGCTCCATTTGCGTGAAATGGGTACAGTTAGAGATGTTCACGTTTGTTGTTGTTAATCCTGTGTTGAAATTTTATTTACCTAAGTAACTTCTGCTCCTTTATTTAGGCCTTGAAACACAATTATTTACGATCAGATAATTATAATTTAAGGAAGTATCAAATGCAATCTACTAAATAGCACATTTTCGATTGTAATGTTACGAAAACTTTTAGGTATAGGCAAAAGTTATGTAGTAGAGGTATACTTGGTCAAGCAGATCTTGTCAGTAGAAAAAGGCGGCAAATTTGAAAAATGTAGGCGCGAAGGGATAGCGTCTCATAGAAAATTTGAATTTCGCGCCTTTTTCTACTGACAAGATTTGCTTGACCATCTATACCTACTCAACTTATAGCGAATTGATAGGTATATGTAAGTTCAAATCAAAAGCGATTCAAACATTTTCGCAAAGTAGGTTACCAACTTCGCTGTTTCCGCTTGACAGCTATTTATCTACAGTCAATTAATATAAGGACGCGGTAAGTACCTTTAATTAAACCTAAATTCGGACAAAGATAACCCTTGTAAGGACAACTGTTCCAATTTCAAAAAGGCAAGTTCGCCAAGCGCAACTTAATCTCTTTTGTGCCACGTTCAAAGTCACAATTTTGAGACTTATCTCCAAGTAATAAGGCTTACAATTAAATGTTTCTTTATGGACAGAATCTACACATTGCCTTTGTGTTTAAAAGCCGGGTATGTAAAACAAAGCAATAACCGTTTTGAGTGGGACAGGAGTTGAAGTGTGCAAAGTGCCGTAAAGAGGGTAGCTTAAAAATACAAAAGTGACAAAAATACTGTTTTACGTCTTTGATACATACGAATTCGTAGATTAGTCGTTAGAGTGAATTGCAAAAAAATTGTACGTAACTAAGCGCAGTTAAGAAGCTGTGATTAGTCTTAACTTAATTAATTCATTAATTATTGTATTGTATTTATTGTACTTAATTGGTAGGTACACATATATAAGTCTATAGCATACGCTAACACACTTTTATGCATCTAACTTAAATAGAAATGGTTTAACTCTCGTAACACAATGGAATCAATCAACTTTACACTGAGTGCTTAACTATGTACAATTTATTTGCATCATCATCATCATCATTTCAGCCTATATACGTCCCACTGCTGAGCACAGGCCTCCTCTCATGCGCGAGAGGGTTTGGGCTATAGTCCCCACGCTAGCCCAATGCGGATTGAGGACTTCACATACACCTTTGAATTTCTTCGCAGATGTATGCAGGTTTCCTCACGATGTTTTCCTTCACCGAAAAGCTAGTGGTAAATAGCCGCAACAGCCTCAGCAGAACACGAGGGGTCACCCGAAGAAAAACAGACCTGCCGCCAGGGGAAAGACGCAAAGAAATGCCGCATCTCATCCCAGTCCGCTGACTCGTATCGCCATACTCTCCTCGTGCCCCTAGGGCAGAGATCAGGAGGAGAGTGGATCGACACGGATTTCACTAGACAGTGATCGGACGATCCTAGCGGAGCTGAGACCGAAACCGAGTGCCTGTCTGGATCAGTTGTCAGTAGAAGGTCAAGGCAATTGGGTGTATGGTCAGTAACATCCGGTATCCGCGTCGCAACATTTACCAGCTGGGTAAGGTTTAGGGATACAGCAAATTTGCGCGCTTCCCTCCCAGCGTGGCAAGTATTCTTGAACGGGAACAGCCACTCCTCGTGGTGGGCGTTAAAGTCCCCAAGGAATACGAGTTGAGCCGCAGGGTACCGCTGTTGGGCTTTATCTGCCATCTCAGTAAGGTGGTCAAAGAGCCTAGTTGTCTCCTGGTTTCCGCTGTGCGATCGGTAGACACAGGCATACAGAGTTTTCTCTGAGCCCGAGTCAACCATAATCCACAAAGTGGAAAACCCGGCAGCCTCAAAGCAACGGAGACGCTTGCAGCAAATGTCATCGCGGACGTACACACAGACCCCAGCACGTGCTCTGAACTTATGTTCCAGTGAGTAGCCTGGGTAGTTGAGGTACGACGCGTCCGCTGGGGTTTTGATTTGCGTCTCCGTCAAAAAGAATAGGTGCGGTTTTTCGGTTTCAAGATGGTGGTGGACCGGATCGATATTTGAGTGCAACCCCCTGATGTTGGTGAGGTGCACTTTCAATGGGAGGAAGTGCAGCCGGTGTTTAACCCTATTCTTTTTTCTTTTCAATTTCATATTAGTGGAGTGTGGGATGGGTGAAAAAATGCCTGTCGAGGTGTTGCGTTTACCAATTGGATCACTTGAGCTAATCCGGACAATGAGGAGCTCACTTGGAGACTGCGGGGACGCCCGAGCCCCCCTGAAATAACCCACCGGGTCCTCCCGTCCAGTCGCCAACTGGCACGGTGGAGCTATTCCAGGATTTTTCGCTAGGTGGCGGGGCAGCCTCTCGTACGTGGCTGTCGTACAATTGGGCCCCCAACTTCCTGCGGTCGGCCACCGGCAAGACCGTGCCTCGGATCCCGCTACCCTCCAGCGTGAGCCGCTCGGCCCGACGTCACTCAGGAATCCAAAAACCGGCATTATGCAACACAACTGACAGCCAATCATCCCCCAAAGGCACTGGTACTCCCGCACATAGACGAAACGCAGCAAGGCTGCTTGGCGCCTGACTCCGGCGGGAGGGTGGTAGCAAACCAGGCGGCCCCTTGCGGGACCTACCACCGCTGGTTTGGATGTAGTTTAAGGACATACCCGGGTCCCGTGTTTCTCATAACTCTTTAACAAACTAGAACTAACTTGCATACAGACTATCTTTCTTGTTCATATAAACGAGTAGGAGGTAGGAGAGAGTTTTTCCAGGGAGTCGAAAACAACCCAATGGGCATATTTGGGATCTTAAACTAATAACGCATAGACAGATAGTCCCCATACGGTGAACCTGCCAAAAGTGAAGCCGAAACACGATGGATGTGTGCGTGCGACGCTCGTGTTTTACGCTCAGCAAACACACACATATATACAAAATATGTTGCCAGTATTCATTTACATCTCTCAAAGTAGGGGATTTTTAACATCATCCACACTTGGTTATTAATAATTAGGAAGTGTGTAGATTCGATTTTGTAGTAAAAGCTTTTTGTTTATTTTGGGATTTATTGAATTTCTGTACTTTGTGAAATAAGGTTAAAATAAATAGCTGATAAGTTTTTACTATTTTATTTTTATTCAACAAAATAAATGTGCATAAAATAATAAGAATACATTTAAATATGACAGAGCATATTATATTCGACTGTGTTTAGTCGGTTTCCAATGTTTCCATATATTGCGTCATTCCGATTTAGTCTAATATTTTCCTTCCATCTCGCAGACATCACATCAGTCAGAAAACTGAAAGTCTGAAACGAACATTACACATAATAAAAATAAGAAAAAAACTAAATACTTACCTAAATAATTAACTTAATCATAATTTTCTACAATTATACAATGAAATTCAATTGAGCGTATTTATTTTAGAATGTAGACGTTATGTCCCATTTGGAGGAAAAAATATTCACTACACTGGCAACATTTAGAAGAAATGGCAGCTGACGAAAATTTGGATTTTTGTATTTACGATTATGTAAAAATATCACCTTAAACTCGGTACTTACGCGTGAAATGTAATATCGGGCGGTTTGTTTTTATTATATGATGTGTTGTGACACCCATTCACTGTACAAACAACCATCTTTCCTGTAGTTTTTGATTTTTAAACGGGAGGGTACACACATCGATTTGACTTTGAGTACTGCAACGGCCGTTCGAATACGACGATACGAGTGTGACGTGACGTCGCACTTGAAATGGCTTCACTGGGGGTGTACGGACTAGGAATCTATGCCTTATAAATCTATGTTTGGGATTATCATTATAGCCGCTTGAAGACTATCATAACCTCTAGTCAAAACTTGCCAACACAAAAATAAATTTTGATTTGCCAAAATAAGATTAAAATTTAGGATGGAATGAAAGTTCTTTTAAGGTCTCTGGGTGGCTAGAGGGAGATTATAAGTCACTCCAAATTTATTACCAACTGTGAATCGGTAAGGTCGGAAGTCAAAAAGAACCCTTGTAGAACTGATATCGCAGATTTAAGTTCGCTAAGTCACCAGTTGTCATTTAAAAAAGTCGAATAAGTTCTGGCTACCAAAAAGATAAGAGCTGTTTGATCCATTTATTTTAAGTTATCACTCCATTTATCTGCCGATTTAGGAATAAATGGAAATCGGCGAAAGGCAAGTAATTCATGGTTTTTGGTGTATTGCCCGCAAATAAATCTATTATTAATTTTATATCCGTATTACAAGATATTTGATATAATGTCCATTGATTTCTCGTCCATTATTGGGGCATTAACCTATACATTACTAAAAATAACATATATTATATTCAAAATAAGATTATAGAGACTTACAGATGTAATGTATAATTGTTTTCCTTCGTTTTTCCTCGGAAACGTTCGTATTTGTCATGATGCTACTTCAGTCAACCTCAGTACTTTTTGTACGGAATCTGACTAAAATGGCAAGACACGTTCGTACGTTTCCGTGAAAATACGAAGAAAAACTATGCATTACATCTGTAAACAGCTTCAATGCCTGTCAATATCTTGTTGCACCTTAAAATTTCCACCGCTTTCCTTAAAGATTCTTATGCCACGAACGCTCGAACATGAACCTCGTTCGAGCAATCGATACGTACAGTCGCCATCAGATATATCGGAGCGGCCAAGGTGCTCACAAATATCTGAACACGCCTCTATTGTCAAGGCGTTACAGTGCGTGTTCAGATATTGTGAACACCTTGGCCGCTCCGATATATCTGATGGCGACTGTACGAGGAAGATTTATCTTCGGAGATATGAGCATGCCTGCGAAGCGCTTTAAGACTGTACTTACCTGTGTTGCAGTGTATCAAACTTGGCCGGAGAATAAAGTTACCTAGATAATTTTACTATTATAAGATAGTATAGGTAGGCACTTAATACTTATAGATTATCATTATTTATTTATTTAAACTTTATTGCACAAAAGAAAACTTATCGTGCAAAAGGCGGACTTAATGCCAAAAGCATTCTCTACCAGTTTGTGGGCGATTGTGGGCGATGCTACTAATCACTAAAGCTAATCTGAAATACAACATACATATACTTAAGCATCGACATATTCGACATACATATATATATATTATATACCTACATAATATACTACATAAAATTAATATAATAATAATACTTAATACATTTCACCGATTTCCATTTATATTCATGTTATAAATGACCTAGCCTAAGAAGAAAAATAAATAAAAGAAGAATACTTAATACATTATCAGCTGTGTATGCAAAATTTTTAGGCTTCCGTACCCAAAGGGTATAACCCCTCTTACTAAGGCTCCATTGTCCATCTGTCCGTCTGTCTGCCTGTCTGTCTGTCACCAAACTGTATCTCATGAACCGTGATAGCTAGACAGTTTAAATTTTCACAGATGATGTACCTATTTCGCCGTTGCCGTAGCAACAATTGCAATATGTCCAAAGGGTCTAGCCGCAATCCTATAGTGAAACTGCCCCTGGCTGAAATGTATACCTTTCTTAGGCGCGTTTATTTGTCTTATTATGTCGTTTTACCAAATTTCAAGCCTAGAATCCTGGTTTGGCAAAAAAAAAATACAAAACTTTAGCGCAATAGGGTCATTGCTTTATTTTTTGGCGAGGAACCCAGAATGTCCAAACGTCTGTCAGATGTGTCGGACGTGGCAACACGTCCTTGTTAGGGGTTATTAGGCTTGCTATGTTAGCTCGAGTAACGGCGGGATCAAGTCGCAATTAGGTACTCGTATAGGTACATATATACCTACCTAAGTACCTAGTAGGTAGCACCAAAGAAAACTTATTTTTAGAGTTAATACTGGATGCACTAAGTGGTTGTGAAGATTCGACAGAATAAAGTATTCTTTACCCGTATGGATCAATTTTCAAATAGGTATTTTTTGCTGTCACACGGCTAAAACTCGAAGTCCATAGGACTAAAAGACTGGGTATGTACGAGTATATATTTTCATTCAATTTATTATAAACTTTAAAAATGATGTAAACTAAACTAAAATAAATAAGTGAATCAGTAATGTTGTGTAAGAAATTTTGGTAGAAATATTATTGGCGACATTTGTACGGCTATTTTGACCGAACAAATGTCGATTGTGGCATACACATGTCGACATAGTGCCATCGAAAAGGTGTCATACAAATTTCGTCAGGGTCTAACAAATGCCACAAAATAATAAATAGTTGCATTAAAATTTTGATACTGCCATAAAATGTCGAATAAATGCCATGTAGATGCCAAAACTGGCTTATAAATGGCTAAATATTAGTGCAATACAAATGTCGATATTTAAACGTCCATATTTAACTACATAATTATTTAATTGAGACGTGACTAATATATGAGGGATGCATTTCTGAGGCAAGACATATATATAAATTTGAGAAATAACTCGCACAAAACGAAAAAGAACGTCTATTTTTAGAGTATTGGACTGTTACTGGGTGGTTTAGGTTCCTAATCTTATAAATACTGCGAATATTTTTTGTCGATCGACTGCTTACTTATCCAAGTCTTATACGGCGCGATTCGGGAAATGAATTAGAGATTAACTAGATACGATATAGTAACGATATATGACGTCCAACGGGTAAAGGTACCTTATGGCGGTTGGCGCTTACGCTATTATTAATGCCGCTAAAATATTATTGAGGCGTTATGCGAAGTAAGCGCCAGCCGCCATAAGGTACCTTTTGCCGAGGAACGTTACATATCTTTACTATTTCATATCTAGTGAATCTCTAATTCATTGCCCGAATCGCGGCGCCAATCGCCATAAGGTAACTTTTGCCGTGGAACGTCACATATCTTTACTATATCGTATCTAGTTAATCTCTAAATCATTTCCCGAATCGAGCCATATGTTGGGTATAGGGTCCACTACTTGCGAGCAATAAATCTTGTATTAAACATCTACAGATCCTACACGGTCCAATGGTTTTGTAAATATTGTGAAGGCAGAAGTCGTAGCTAGGTACAGTCGCCATCAGATATATCGGAGCGGCCGAGGTGCTCAAAAATATCTGAACACGCACTCTAACGCCTTGACAATAGAGGCGTGTTGGGATATTTGTGAGCACCGTGGCCGCTCCGATATGTATGATGGCATCTGTACTCCGCTAAGGCGGGAGGTGCTAAATCCTGCTTGTGTGTTATCATTGCTTACGCGAGAGTGGACGCGAGATTTTTTGGAAGAAAGGATTTCTTGGAAGTAAGGATTTCTTGGAAAGGGATTTCTTGGAAAGGGATTTCTTGAAAATTAACTGGAAGAGATCCCTTAAAGGGATAAGTTCGCCTTTGTACTAATGACGAATGCTATTTTTCCTGTTTTGTTTTGATTTTTGTACGATGAAGTGTTTTACTACTACTTCTACTACCTACTATATACAAAGACCAGAGTTTTAATTTATCGGAAGCTCCGGCCCGGACACGGCCCGGTCTAACGTGAGTCATCCTTAACCCAACACTTGTAACGATAAACATATTAAATAATAATGATCACCATCATCATCATCATCATCATCATCTCAACCATAAGACGTCCACTGCTGAACATAGGCCTCCCCCTTAATAAATAAATCACCTTTAAAAAAATAATACTGATACATCAATATATTGTGATACATAGGAGATTGTATTAATACTGGTTTGACTGTAACTCGTTTGTCTCTTCTAGCCATGGGAATATAATGTAGGGGCTTATAATAAAATACTGGCACTCGCTGCCGCGGTCAGATTGTTTCTGGGCGTTATTTGTTGGTCTTATGTCTGGGTGCTTTTATAAAACCCAACTGCTACGACTAGGGTTGCCAGATCGAAAGGCGCTATTATCGGGAAACAATATCAATGTTTCGGGATTTTGGGACTTAAGTCGGAAAAAAAAATACATTCAAATTAAAGTGATTGTATTAAAAACAACGATATTTTACTTATTGGCTCTACGTCAGCTCGCTAACTCGACGACAGTTTGGAACTTGAAATTATTGTTTTATAACGTGAAGCTGTTTTTCAGGACAGTTTCGGGAACACATGCTAAAAATCGGGAGAATCCCGCCAAATTCCGATCATCTGGCAACCCTAGCTACGACCCGTATATTGTAGTTTTCATTTGTTGTAATTGTTTGCTGCGAATTATTGTTCGGGGATCTCGGAAACGGATCTAACGATTTCGATAGAATTTGCTATATGGGAGTTTTCAGGGGCGATAAATAGATCTAGCTAGGTCTTATCTCTGGGAAAACCCGCAATTTTGAGTTTTTATATGTTTTCCGAGCAAAGCTCTATCTCCCAGATATTGAACATAAGCTGGTGTCATATTTTACATTTCCGAATACGCCCAGAAACGATTGTTACTAACAGGAACTAAAAGCCTTTATCTGTTTGTTAATGGCATAGTCTACTGTTGGCAAGTTATTTCGAATTGGTACTTACTTCATCATCATCATCTCAGCCATAAAACGTCCACTGCTGAACATAGGCCTCACCCTTGGACCTCCATACGTGCCGGTTGGAAGCGACCCGCATCCAGCGTCTTCCGGCGACCTTAACAAGGTCGTCTGTCCATCTTGTGGGTGGACGTCCTACGCTGCGCTTGCTAGTCCGTGATCTCCACTCGGTACTTACTTGTTTAGGTCAAAATATCTAGATCAGTCCTAAAATTTGGTATGTATGTTAATAAAAGGTCCTGTTTTCATGTCAGGCCATATGTTCTTTGAGGCCCTCAAGGATATGAGATACATGCTGGATACATACTAAACTTTAGGACTGTTCTAGAGATTTCGATGTTTGTCCTCGTTCGATTATGCTATTTTGTCAAAAAATTTTTTTTAAATCATATGTCAACTGCAAATTCGCTCGCTCCTGAGGCCAGCCAATGTTGATAAGTATTTTTAATTTTTAGATTTAGTTGTAGTTAGTTTTAGTTTTATATTCCTGTTTATGTCCTTTAGTAATTTATATTAATAAATGATTCCTTGTATTAGTGGTTGTACGTACAAAATATCTAATACCATTAGCTTGTATTTTATTATGCAATAAGTAGGCCCGCTGTCGTATTATGTTTTTTTTTTCAATCTAGCAACGTCAACTCAATTGACGTCCTGATTGGCGGCTCGTCAGAAATAATATGATTGGAGAATTCGTGAAACTCTCGTACGAATTGCTCTAAAAAGAAACGGCTCGATTCGAGAAATGAATTACCTACTTAGAAACTCACTAGATATGAAATAGTAAAGATATGTGACGTTCCACTGCAAAAGGTACCTTATGGCAGCTGGCGCCGCGATTCAGGAAATAAATTAGAGATTCACTAGATATGAAATAGTGAAGATGTGACGTTCCACGGAAAAGGGTACCTTATGGCGGCCGGCGCTTACGTCGCATAGCGCCGCAATGATATTCGAGCGGTGTTAATAATAGCGTAAGCGCCAACCGCCATAAGGTACCTTTTTCCGTAGGATGTCACATATCTTTACTATATCGCATCTAGTTAATCTCAAATTCATTTCCTGAATCGCGCCCAAATATTCCTTTGAAGCTCAATATTACGATTTTAAGCCCATAAATTGCTCGGGGCTGGGACGGGGTGAAGGGAAACATTTCTATTTACCTTAAATAAATCTTACAAGGGCAAAATAAATATAAATCTTGCCATGCGTTAGAGTTATCTAGAGCAGATTTTAGATTTTAAAATCTCAACTCCATTGACATATTGGATTTCGCTTACAGGGTTACTTGCGCCATCTCTCTCCGGGGTTAAGCTGTTAAACTGTTAACCCAGTGTCAAATTGTACTGGTAACCATGGTAACTCCAGGTTTAACCGGTTAACCCGGGATAGCGTAATGGTACAAGTGGCGCTTAAGCGCGCGGTCGTTGAAGGGTGATTCACGCTAGACCGGGCCGTGCCCGGGCCGAGGCGTCGGTCATGTCATTTTCTATGGCGGCTGATCGGTGATCACCTGGTGCTTTCAATAGAAAACGAAGTGCCGCCGGACGCTCCGCGACGGGCGCAATCTTAGAGCATTTAGTAACTGATGATGATGAGATGTCATCGCTTTTTCTTTACGAAACAGCCTGCCGATTTTTGCGGGGGAGGGGTAGTCATATGTATTGCTATTTCTACATGAATTGTACGTAACGTACAAATAGCCATGTCAGTCCATACAAAAAATTCTACACTTGTGCAAGTTTTTCGGCAGAGGGGTAAGCTCTTAATGGCCACTCCAGATATTAAATGCTCTTATAAGGGCGCAATGCGTTTGCCGCACACCCATTTTACATCAGATAATCTAATGATACGACATAGCGGAGCGGTATGCGCATTGTCATTTATCAACATCATCCTTTCACGCAAACGAAGTAGCGTCATAGAGAAAAATACATAAAGTGCTCACTCCATACATTAGTTTTAGTACCAAAACTACTATTTGTTTCCGTAGTCGACATCGAGCACCGAGTAGTGATGCTGAATAATTATCAATATTATTAGTAGCACTTAACAAATTAATAGAAGCTCCGACGGCCGAAAAGTCAGGTGACAGTCCATTTCCAACGACAGCTGCACTACTGTCCATTTTACTATGGAAATTGACAATGACAGCGACGCGTTCAGTACCGCTAGTGTAGCTGCGGTTAGAAATGGAATGTTACCCTAATGCTCAACATTTTTTGGCTAATATTATAACTGGATTAACCGGAACTATATTTTCAACTCCTGCTTTTAATATTAGTTAAATTGTTGCTCAATACAATTTTCGTGAGTCGCGACACTAGAGAATTCTAGTATCAAGTAGCGGTACTGATAATTCCGCTACTCGATGCTAGATGTCGACTGCAAAAATAATAGTCGTTTCTGTATCAAATATGATGTATGGAGTGAGCACTCTATTCTTATATATTTCTCTATGGTAGCGTGTAGAAGCTTGTATTATAACATGACTTGTTCCATACTTATAGAAATATAACCACTGTCGACCTTGAATCGTCCTCTCCATTTATATAGATAGCATTTATAGAGCGTCCCGTGTGGACTGAGCAGGATTAACTTCCGATCAAAGGCTTTGAAGATAAATACTTCGGATCCGATCAACTCTCTTTAAATAGATGCTACACAGCGCAGTTACGTCAGATCAGTTACTTTGGATTAAATGGGAATCTATATAATGTCATTTATGTTAAATACCTTACTTAGGCCACTAAGCAGATTTCGCATCTTAAACACTGTGGTACTCGGTAAATTATGTATAAGGTTTTCTGTTATTATTGTACAAATATGTACCATAAACAGCGGACTCCTTTTTAGTGGGTTGAAAACTTGAAAGTTCATAGAGCTAGACCGATAAAAGTCTGCAGCGATTTTGATAGCCCACTCAGTGAAAATATTATTTTAAACGTCAAACTTCTATGAAATTATGACGTATAAACTGCGTATAAATAACACTTGCACTGCGTGGGCTATCAAAATCGCTGCACACCTTTCTTGATCTAACTCTAATGTCCTTGAGTATGACCTACGAAAAACCAGGCGTAAGCGTTATATAATTCAGCATCCTGAACGCAGATGGTTAACGATCGGAGGCATCTCGTGAAAAATGCCCGCCGCGGCCAGCTGGGCTCTTAAAATAGAAACGATACAACGCACAAGAACAGGGAATCATTTGGCGTACAGTAATATTACAGATAGATATTATAGGACAACAATTATTATAGGACATTTTACACGAATTAGCTAGCCCCACGGTAAGTTCATGAAGGGTTGTGTTGTGGGTACTTAGACAACGATATATATAATATATAAACACTTATATACATAGAATACAACTATAAAGCTCAGGAACAAATATCTGTGTCATCGCACAAATAAATGCACCTATTACACAAAATAGTTCTTTACCTTTTATAGTGTGTGTACTACACTACACACACTATAAAAGGTAAAGAACTATTTTGTGTATTTTTTTTTAATATTTTGACCCAGTCGTTTTGGAGATTCGAACCTATGTATTTTAAAATTATAAAAGAACATATCCATATTTGGGTCACTACTCACTAATGTACATATGTGTACCAAATTTCAACTTAATTGGTCCAGTAGTCTCCGATAAAATAGGCTGAGACAGACGGACAGACAGAGAGACGCACGAGTGATCCTATAAGGGTTCCGTTTTTTTCCTTTTGAGGTACGGAACCCTAAAAAGCCTAACGAAAAGCCTAGACATACCAAAATTACTAACTAAATTGGTATTTAGTGGCAAAGTGCGCAATCTGTTTCTGTTAGTACTGTAGCGGCCGTTCATTACTCGCGGTTTGTAATCCAGCAAAAAGCCAGTTAGTCTTGGGAGCTACTATTTTCAGCCATGCTTAAATTCTAATAATTACAGCCAGGCTGTGGAAACGTGTTTACTTAGAGGAAAATGCCCATACTTTTGCAAATATCGAGGTTTCTTATACCTATAGTAGTGTCTACTTGAAATAAAAAAAAGTAAAATATTTCCTAAACGTACTGGTGCTCAACGTGGTAATACAATACATGTCATCTTGAAACTTATAGCATATCGAGCACTAGTAGGTACGTTTACCTTATAATTTTAATTGTTCAATAATTTAATGATAATTACATTTTACAAATGTTACAACAAAGGTTCCTTTAAATTGGATTTCATATCAAATAGCCGAAAGCCTCAAACGCCGCAAATATGTCACACTAGGTAGTAGCTACATATTTGCGGCGTTTGGTGTGGAAACCTTGGGGCCGTGGGGACCTAGCGCGCGTCGCCTCTATGGGGAGTGATCAAAGCGCCTCATAGAGGCCTCCGGTGACCAGAGGGCTGGCCTATATTTTGCCCAAAGGATCAGCATTGCCATCCAGCGGGGCAATGCGGCCAGCCTTCTGGGCACCCTACCTACGGACCATGACTTAGGGCAATTTTTTTATTTATAAGTTTTAGTGATTTGTTATAAAGTTGTAAAAATGTTATTAAATAAAACCATGTTTATTATTGTTAAAAAAAAATATCCTATTTAATTAAACGAACTCACAAAAGGCTATTCCTGGCTACACGTTTCAGGGGTATATCATCAAATTTCGCATTTTGTCCTTGACCATTCAAGTGAGAATCGGGATATCCATTACTTGAGGTCAGTGATCCCGTCACGTAGCCGTAGCGGTGCTACGCTGCTACGCCGCCGCTACGAGCCTCTACGACCACTTGAACTGTAGTGAACATGGAAAAAGGAAATATGCGTTGGAATTTGGTTTAAATATACCGGGTGTGGCCTGTAACACGAGCAAATAATTAAAACATAGATTGCACTCCTCAAACGGTGACACATTTGTTCAACAACTTGTATTTAGACTCCCTATTTTTCATACAATATAAATATTATCTTCAATGGACGCCATCGCCACTAGGGTTTGCAATCCGAATATTCGGATATTAAAAATATTCGAATATCCGCCGATAATATACAGCGAGGAAATGCCGGTAGCATCCTTGGTACAATGCTTCAAGGGCCCATTTTAGATTTGAACTAGTTATCAATTTCGTGAAGTAGTATTTTGCATGTAAGTAAATGCTATTTAATCAACGCATTTCAGCTAACTACGTCATGTGCCTCGTTTAATTAAGTTAGGTTTCACTGGACACATTCACTAATGAGCTCATTAATAGCGAGTTGACCCGTTAATCCCCTGGACAACGAGATAGATATTTACCGATATATATTGGTCCGGGTTTATTAATCGACAACATACACGAGCGAATAATTAAGCTTGTCATTCAGCTGAAATATTGATGCTCATTTAATATTTTACAGTACATACAGCCGTACTTGAACAATGAGATACGTCAAATACTAGATATTGAAACGATATGTATTAGATATGTCAGTGTCAAACAAGTGTCAAAGGTGACGTATTTGTTTGAAGAAACGTCAATTTCCACACTTGTTTGACACTGACATATCTAATCCGTATCTTTTCTAGACCTATCAACTGACGTATCTTAGGCCCACTTGCACCATTCCACTAACCCGGGGTTAACTGGTTAAAGCTGGAGTTACCATGGTTACCAGTACAATTTGACACTAGGTTAACGGTTTAACCGCTTAATCCCAGGTTAGTGAAATGGTGCAAGTGGGCCTTAAAATTGGAATAGGGCCGATGTGGTGCTACTTTCCCGCCCTAGGGCCCCTAGGGCGGGATTAAGGACAATACGTGCCTATACTTCCTTTTTTTTAGCATTAGAAATAAGGTAAACAATCTTGATGTGTCTTTTTATTGAAAAACACGTTTAATAAATAAGTCACGGCAAATATGTAACAATTATGAATCTAATACGATCATTTATATTCTTCTGCTTTCTTAAGTAATAGTTACCGATTTTTAAAAAGCGTTTTTCAATTAAAACACATGTCAAGATCGCTTACCTTCTTGTAACTTCTTTCTAATGCTAAAAAAACGAACTATATGTCAAATATTGAATGGACCATATGTATTGTAAAACATTGTACAATACACGTGCGAAAAGATAACTAGCAACTTGTGTCGATGTAAAATACTCCCTTCGGTCGTGTTTTAATTTATCGCCACTCGTTGCTAATTTACTGCTTTTCGCACTTGTATTGTAATATACTATTAGTATTACAGCACATGTGGTGCTCCATTACGATTTACGACATCCTGTGTTATAATAAGGACATTACATGACAACGCCAAAATTTAAAGGGCCACGTTTACTGGGCGAATAGGAATTTCGCAATTGTATCGGAAATAACTATTTGGTGATAAGTGACATTTGGTCGCTTGTGTGACGTGACCACTGCAGCATAAGCATAAAGGTGACGTTCAGATGTGAACTGTATTATTGTTGCTGCGTCGTTGTTGCTGCCTTTTTTTTATTCATAGAATATTATTTATATTCGTATTCTATCACTATTTTAAAGACACTATGAAACTTTTTTTTTAATAAATAAATATTAGGTACAGTCAGCAGCAGAAATTGCTAAGCGGATCAGGTGTTCAAAGTGATCTGACGAGGCTTTATTGTTAAGAGAATAAGAGCGTGTCAAGGTCATTTTGAACACCTCATCCGCTTAGCAACTTCTGCTGTTGACTGTACTTATCTTAGTTTATTATTACCACTATACCCTTATATAAATCCCCATTTATTACCAGATAAAACATTACGGCATTTCTACATAGTAGAGAAAACAGAATCTATCACACTCCAATGAATTTATTATAATATTTAAATAATACATCAAATCATATGTAAATACACACAAATGTTATCATATTCAAGTTCACATTCACATGATTGAACATGTAATGTCCCCTTTTTATTGTACAGTAATATATCTCCGTCAGAGAGGTGAGGTCTAGATTTGGACCCGAGCGAGATTAATGTAGGGTCTAAGATCCGATCCATTAGGCAAACGTGTTTACCGAAGCAATAGACCAGATCAGTTATGGTTTAGCCCTTTGACTTGATTTCTTTAAAATATATGGGGTTTGGTGAATAGTTTGGTTTGGAAAAAAGTGTTGGTGGTAGCGGTGAGAGCGTGCGACTTGCAATGGAGGTCGCGGGTTCAAACCCCGGCTCGTACCAATGAGTTTTTCGGAACTTATGTACGAAATATCATTTGATATTTACCAGTCGCTTTTCGGTGAAGGAAAACATCGTGAGGAAACCGGACTAATCCCAATAAGGCCTAGTTTACCCTCTGGGTTGGAAGGTCAGATGGCAGTCGCTTTCGTAAAAACTAGTGCCCACGTCAAATCATGGGATTAGTTGTCAAGCGGACCCCAGGCTCTTATGAGCCGTGGCGAAATGCCGGGATAACGCGAGGAGGAAGAAGAAGAAGGTGAATAGTTTGGTTGTAAGAGGAGCGTAACGTTGGCAATGCTGAGCCGAACGGAGCCGAATTTGCCCGAAGGGAGGAGTTTCGCACCCCTGGTGAGATCTTGGAAACGTGTCTTCCTTAATTAAAGAAACAATTCAATGAAGCCGGAATAATACAATTTAGTAAGTTTAAATAACTTTGTATTAGAATAATTAGCAAAGGCGGGGGTGACATTGTCACTGCGTGACAAAACCCCTTAAAAAAAAAGAGATTAAAAAAAAAATATTAGCAAAGGCAAAATGACGAAGCCTGTTATGGACAGCATTATTATTTGTGTGTAATGATAAAGTACCTATTAATAAATAAAAGAAAAAGTAAACTAGTGATATCTTTAATGGAATTTATTCTTATTTTTAGTAGAAAATGTATATAATGAGACTCCAAAATTATAAAAACAAAGTAACTTAATACTAGGAATATAAAACTAAAACTAACGACAATTAAAATAACTAAAACAAAAAATAAAAATACCTATCAAAATTTGGTGCCCTCGGGAGGGTGCCCAACACGCAAACAACGTTCCCGCGCTGGATTGCGATTGCAATTCTCTGCGCGAGAAAGCTGCCCGCGCGGGGGTCGCCCGTTGCCTCCCTCAGCCGTTTGCCGAGCGCCTTGTGGAGCATCTGTGCGCCTCTCACGAACCAAGTGTCTCGGCGATTTAATCTTACATTATTATTACGTTATTCTTACATTTAATATTATATATGACATGTACCATTAATTTAATCAAGAAGATTAACAGTGACGTAAAGCTTCACATTTGTCTTAGTTATGTGCCGTAATCCTAGCAGGCGTGTTACCTAATCCCTCTTACAAATATAATTTCTTAAGTCGATCAATTTATCATAAAGGTTCAAGAACAATAATTCAATGTTACGTCGTCCCATAATATGGCTCCTCTACACGATGGGCCAACGCCGGCCACTCCAAGGGACGCATTTATGCGTTAGAGGGAGCAAGTGATATTGCTATCTCATTCTACCGCATGGCTGCGTCCCTTGGAGTGGCCGGCGTTGGCCCATCGTGTAGAGGAGCCAATAGGTTGGCGAGGCGTTCTGAAGCCATTTAAGATGGTCAGATAAGATAAGATAAGGTAACATTAAAATCGCGACTACAGCAGGATTACTGTTGCAGCTATTATTGACTTGGCCGATATCACTATCAATTAAAAATCGTAACAAATTGCTATACTGCCGTATTCAAACTTCAAGATATTCACAAGAGACGACACGTACTAGATCTATTCTAGATACGTTATAGTTTTAGATATTAACTAGTTCTCTTTTGCAGCGCAATTCGGGCAACCAATGTCACTTTTACCATAGATATCTTTTTTTTTTTTTTTTTTTCTAGCCTACTTGGTGTCCCACTGCAGGGCAAAGGCCTCCCCTCGTTTTTTCCACTCGACCCTGTCATCGGCATTTTCCCACCATTTGGGGTAGAATGTGTCCAAGTCGTCCCGCCATCTCCTTTTCGGTCTGCCTAAACTCCGGCCTGCACCGTCTACTGTATTCCGTGGGTCCCACTCAGTAACCATTTTGGCCCACCTTTCTGGGTGCATGCGGCAGACATGTCCGGCCCAGTCCCACTTAAGCTTAGCGGTCTTGACGCCTACATCTACAACTCTAGTTCTGGAGCGTAGTTCCGTGTTTCTGATCCGATCAGTTCTGCGAACACCTAATATACTACGCTCCATCGCACGCTGGCAAACCTTGTTTATACAATATGTCGACGAGTACGTTTACTTGGGCCAGATAGCATCCTTCGAGAACAGGCGGTCTATCGAAATCGATAGACGTATCGAGAACGCCTGGAAGAGCTTCTGGTCCATGAAAGCGCTAATGAAGGGCGACCTTCCCTTGTGTCTCAAGCGCAAACTCCTTGACATGTGCATCCTGCCCATTCTAACCTACGGTGCACAAACTTGGTCATTAACTGAGGCTCTAAAATCTAAAATCTAAACTCATAGATATCTATTAGATGTGAATTGGATCTTTAAGTCATATCCTGTGGAAATCGTTCAAGAGTATCTCCATAATCGCGCAAATGTCAAATTTGACAGGTTAGATCTTAAACATATTGTTATCGTATCTTGATGATGTCTAAAAGATATCTAATAGATGTCTATTTCAAAATCCGAATCGGGCCCATAATCAGAATCAGCTTCAGTGGATGAGTGCGTATAATAAATATAATAATATAACCTCAAAAACTTTTTATACATTTCTAAGTCTGCCATAACATACATTGGTAATTCAGAACGTTACAAAAAATAACAATTGTAGAAAATAAACGAAGTTAAAGCGAGTACTGAGAAAAGCTCCTAATAATTTCTCGCAAACGGCACTTTTACACCAAGACCTGTAAGTTACAATATCTAAGAGATTGTTTCTTGGAAAAGCAATTGTGATAATGTTTTTTCGATACTAGCGACAATTACATTTAAATATGTAATAGAAAGTCTTTTTGTATTAAAGGCTGCATGTTTCTGTATGAATATAACTTAAATCTGAATAATAAAACCACTTTTATGAAGACGGCCCGCCTAATGACACCGTAGCTTATCTAGACGCTTGCAACAGATTAGTTTTTTATTTTTTATTAATTAACCGATCAAAATAGTTATTTGTGCGATAAGAATGTAAAAATCACTATATTCCGTAGGTTCCGTACAAATCATGTAGAAATAGCAATACATTTGACGTCCCCTCACCCGAAAATCGGCAAACTGTTTTGTAGAGAAAATGACAGCCATGACGTCTCCAGTTACTAAATGCTCTAAGGGTTAGCTAGACCGTAAAATAAAGGCCCGATGTTTGTTAGTGTGTTCGTGACATAGCTCGATGTGTGGGTCGCTCACCTTTGGCCTAAGTTATAAAAAGGTATGATAAGAGTGTCATTGCTCTTCTACACGATGGGCCAACGCCGGCCACTCCAAGGGACGCAGCCATGCGGTAGAATAAGATAGCAATATAACTTGCTCCCTCTAACGCATAAATGTGTCCCTTGGAGTGGCCGGCGTTGGCCCATCGTGTAGAGGAGCCATAAAAGTGGGAGAAGCTACAGGGCAATGGAAACGAAAAAGAAAAATGTAATTATAACATTAGATAAGTATATTCTGGCTGAATGATACGGAATGCCTTAAGGCATTAAGTCTGCTATTTGAAAAAAAACATGCAGTAAAATTTATAAGTATATAAGTTACGCTATTTATATATTGAATATTTCTAATGTAAGCATAGAAGCCAAAAGTTGTAGATGTTTACAGTATTATAGACGTAACAAAAGATTATGACTATGAAAAGGGTTTTTAAGAAATAAAATAGGTACACCGGCCAAATGTACCTCTCATACTTTCCGACAAAATACCTCTATATTTATTTACATACATTCTTCTTCCTCGTGTTATCCTGGCATTTTGCTACGGCTCATGGGAGCCTGGGGTCAGCCTGACACTAATCCCATGATTTGACTTAAACACTAAGTTTTTAGCGAATGCCATCTGACCTTCCAACTCAGAGGGGAAACTAGGTCTTATTCTTATTTGTTTACATACATAGCTGACCCAAAACTACTAACTAAATATATGTACTAGGTATATGGACTGAGAATTCGAATCATTTCCTTTAACTCTTTTCCCGCGAACGACGCAATATGGCTGCAAAGGGCTTCGAAAATTGCTCGCTCCAAAGTGAAATATCCTCGGAATGAATTTCACGATGACTTTCTAGATTAAAGCGCTTTTCAAAGTAGGACAACTCTTGGCTAACCACTAATATAGTGTCTGTGCGGAAAGAGAAGAGTCGTAGAATGTATTGGATCCTATACATTTCATGACTCTTCTCTTTCTGGACAGAATCTACCTTATGTATATACTCCGCAATCTCGTTACGCTGTCAAGGCGAGCGGGTAGAATAGGGAATGTGAACGATGATACCAGGCGTGGCTCACTCCGCGATTTCGTCGCTTTGCTAATACAGGTAGCTAAAAGTACATCCGTTCGGCCCCAATCTTGCTCCACCGACAAGAGCACAGCTCTTAAATATAAAGAAGAAGAAGATACTAAGTTTTTGTACAAACCTACTACTAATCCCAATAAGGCCTAGTTTCCCCTCTAGGTTGGAAGGTCAGATGGCAGTCGTTTTCATAAAAAATAATGCTTACGTCAAATCATGGTATTCCCCATGGCTCCCATGAGCCGTGGCAAAATGCCGGGATAACGCGAGGAAGAAGACTGAGTTTTTATACAAATATACATATATTACTTAAAGATAATATTACAATAACTCCAGTACGAGTAACTAATGTAACGACTTTAACTATGTAAACGTATAACGTGAATATAATCATATATATTGGTTTGTTTTTACACATATATTAACAGAAAACCTAGTATTATCAAGTAGGCATGGAATATTTTAGTTAAAGAATTTCTTATTATTATCAGGAGAGATTTTTAAAGAATGTGCCCCTTGGCAACATTTAATATGTCTTTTGTAGGCGCAGTAAGATTAATATCGTTATTAAATATTTTACACAATAGCCGCGTTGCAATAAATTCGGCATCGCATCCGGAATTTTAATCTGAATTCGGCTGAAAGCACATTTCGCGCATTTCAGTGCATTTGAATGGCCTGTCGAGCTCGGACTACTAGTTAAAAGACGAGTCAGAAGCTAGGACAAACCAGAAAGCCTATTCGAACTTTTAAATTAGATTTCAGACATACCTAACTTACAGGGCATTGAACCAACCCATAGCGAGATGCACTGCGAGTGATTCAAATGCAATTTGATTTACAGTACAATAATACAATAGAATACAATGCAATGCAATGCAATTCAATGCAATTCGACGCAATGCAATGCAATGCAATGCAATACATACAAATCCTCTTTATTGCACAACTTTAATAAACATTTACAGAGAGACACACATAATACATGAAGACAGAGGTAACAACAGGCGGTCTTATTGCTAAATAGCGATCTCTTCCAGGCAAACTTATTTGCCTGATTTACCTGGTTACCTAGTTATTACTCAGTCGGTCTTCGCATTGGATACGAAGGAGATTGCTATACTCTACTGTACTTTCTTAGCGTTGTCACAGTTGCACACGGCCGCCGCATCCGGTACGGCGCTAGTGTAAAAAAGTTTAACTAGTTTCATCTACAGGTAAGTGATCTGTGTTGGTATCCGTCGAGACCGCCCGTTATTGGTACCATATTTTACGATACTTTACAGAATTTTTGTCGAATGAAACGATATTTCTGCACTTTCTAGTTGAAATATAAGTGATGAAAAAAAATCCTAATGGTTCCCGATGTCTAATAAGCTCACTTTTAAATCATTCATGTTCAGGGCATTTACGCAACTGACATACACTTGACTAATGACGAACAGACTTTCAATTAGTTTTTCCAGTTCAGACTTGTCAGATAGAATCCAGATTTCATAACTTAGGGCTACTTGCACCATTCAGGGCTCGGAGTAATTAACAATGGAGCCGCCATTAACAGGCGTTCCCCTCTGTCGAAAATAGGCGGCCAATGGTCAACCACATGTCAACCATATGTATGGACTGACGTTTATCTGACATGACGTATCTATACATTTGATGTGCCCCTCCCCCGCAAAAAACGGCAGACTATTTTGTACCGAAAATTTTAGAAATGGCGTCTCCGTTGGTTATATCCTCTAAGATTCAGGGTTAGCCATTAATTCGGAGTTAACTGTTACACAGGGTTAAATTTAGTGACATAACAGACTCGAACCTATTAGCTCTTTTTTTAGGGCTCATCTCTTGACGCCTAAAGGGCTAAAAGCCTATTTTACTAATTAAATAGAAAAGCCTTTAGCTTAGGCTTTAGCTTTTAGCCTGTTAGGCGTCAAGAGATGAGGCGAGCCCTAAAAAAAGAGCTAAAATGCTCGAGTCTTATGGATCATTAGTTAAATTGTACCATTTGTTGTGCCTTTAGGCATTAAGTCCGCCATTTGTACATTTTTCCTGTGTTTGTGCAATAAAGTTTAAATAAATAAATTGTACTGGTAACTCCGGGTTTAACCGGCGGTTAACCTTGAGTTAGTAGTTAACCGTGCATGGCGTAAGTGGCCTTTATTAAAGTTTCTTAAAGCCACAAATAAAATAAAATTGTACAAACATTATATTAAGTATTACGTAGGCAACTCTGAAAGTTCTTAGAAAAGGCTACTTAGAGATCATATAACAAAAAGAGGCATTTTATTTATGAAAATATAACTCTTTATACTTTTTTTGAGGTATATGCAATTTGGTCGTTATCTGTGTTTCAGGATTGATGGCAATTTGGAAATGGTACGTCGAGCGTTGTTCCAATTTCGACCTAAGAATTTTTTCGTATTACTATTTATAACGATTTTCATTGTGGGCTCAGGCTCAGCCGCTCAGCCAACAATAGAGTTACAGTAGGCTTTAGTTATAGTTTCATAATGAAGCCTAGTTCTTGTACGTCTGTTTATTTTTTAAATTACACATTTAATCGCTTTTGTAGTTATTCAACGGATGATCATAGAGAAGCATGTCATTCAAAAGTGACGTCAAAAGTTTACATCGCACAGTTGTGCGGTTAATAAAAAATACTGGCAAAAAATTGTATATCAGTAGTTTTTGATATCCCTCAGTATTCATATGACACTGTTAAAAAAATCTTGTTTAAATTATTTTGTGTCAAAACATCAAACATCAAACATCAACATTTATTCAGCAAATAGGCCACAAGGGCACTTTTACACGTCAACATTGAATTTACATAAAAGCAAAAATAATAACATCAACAATTTTACAAAATATTACTAACAATTCAATCTAACGTATTACAATTACTAAGAGATGTATATGGTCTCTTAATGTCGAATTACATACAAAATACAGATACAAAACACACAAAAAAAATCTATAATATTTAGAGGTGTAAAAGTCTCTAGGTGTCAGAACTATAAGATTATAGTTTATCAAGTTATCCTTAGAGATGTATAAGGTCTCCAAGAGTAAATATCCTGTATAATTATACATTCATTAAGAGAAAAGAAACATACGAGAGCAGAATGAGGCGTCTCACTGAAATTAATTAATAAAAAAAAAGTTACTAAGTATAATAGCTCGTGTTAGCTTAAACAGACCAGTCTCCACAAACAGCACCCGTTCACGAGTATGACGCGTATCTCAGCCATCGCCTCCCTCAACCTTCATTCGGGAAAGTGGCGACCCGATCAACGACGCCACCGTAAGCTTAAAAAAAGCTTGAATCCCGATGGGTACCTCATGAATTTCATACAAAACCTCCGAGGACCTAAAATCGCCATACAAAAAAGGCATTGGAAGAATGAGCTGTGTGCGCTTCAGGGTAATCCTATCCTAATGAAAATTTGTACGCGTGGTCAGAAAGAGATAAAGCACGCATTAAAATAAAGAGTAACATCCTAATTACTTCAGCTTTTTCTATTCTAAACACTTTCAGTTTGCCCCTCGTAGAGTTGACGTAACAAACGCAGACGTAAGAAAAGAGTTCGGGTATCCTTCGACGCGTCGTAAACATCTCTATCGCTTTAGTAATGGGACGGGTCTCATTCACAACCAGTGATGTGCCCTGCACTATTCCTGAGATCTTACCGAGAAACACGAAAATAGAGATTTCGTTATCTGTCTTTCTATCGTACGAATATGCAAGAGTGGTAGGAAAGGGAGATAACGAAATTTCGTTTTTCGTACCTGCCGGCCTAGCCAACGTTACAATCGCTATCGCTTCGACAACGAAAAGCATTATGTCTCTTTTGCCAAGCGCGCACCATGATTTTAATTTTTGCGACACGATTTTGGAATCGCGGTGTAATTTATCGCAGAAAATTCACTGCGCGCACTGCGATGAAAAGTCGACGATTTGTTCATTCTCGACATGGATTTTGTACCAGTCGCTTGTCGTGAAACAATATGCAATCGCTGTATGACTTTTGAGTATTTATACCACTTGACACCACGGAATTCACCATCTCTAACGAGAACCTAAGCAGATCAGCAATATCCTGTGCGTGGCGGGCGTCGAAATCGGTGCGGTTGTTGGGGCATATAAATACTTGTGTCCACCCATTTTCCCCTACTCCGCAATGTTGACTGCAAACGCTCGTTCCAGGTGATTTTAGGATATTCTAGATGTCACGTAATGTCTAGCTGTGAAATGAGATATGAAAGTCTTATTTGGTAACCAGTTGTAAACAAAGACATTTAATTCCTTTCCGACAACTGGTTGCGAAACTCCACTGTCATCTACGGTAGTTGTGGATCAGGAATAGAATTTCTTTTTGGGCAACTAGTTGCGTAACAAGATTATTTCTTATTTTTCAACAACTGGTTGCGAAACTTGGTTGCCAAAACGGCCGGAGGGCAAAGGTGATCTCCTTCTATTTCTATAATTAAACGGTCAACATCTAGCGTCTCATCTTGTGACTCTATTGGAGAAGCAGGTTCCGATATGTTGACGCTTGGTGAACGAAATGCCGACTGAGGTCCGGGGTGCGATTTTATTATCGCAGTGCGCGCGGGGCCATACAACTCCGTATGCTGCGATTCACTTTGCGACAATCGCGTCGCGAGCAGTCGCGGAAAAATGTGACAAATCACAATTTTTGAATCGCTGCGATTTTTTTGTCGCATATGCGCGCACTGCCATATAAACACATACGTTACATTTCTGCGACTAAATTATCGCGCGACAAAAAGTCATGGTGCGCGCTTGGCCTTTATCACTCTTCCATATTAGTGTGACAGTGACAGTTGCGTTTCGATCGCTACGGAGCGTAAGCGATTGGCATCTTCGTTACGTCCTGTTTCGCGGTAAGCCCTTTTTCGCGCGATGGATATTCTTGAAGTAATTTTGTCGTACCGTTAGCATCATGTACATACCTACGCAGTATCTGAAACAACCCCACCACGCATGATAGACTTAACCATACGTTGGCATTTTTTTTGCGGCATAGATAATTTTAACAAACGTTTGCGTTTATGTATCAAAGCTAAAGGTTAACATTTTGAAGATAATAAATACGTTTTGTTTTAGCAAAATGAACCTATTACGAGATACCAAATGGTAAGAATATTTATTGTTAATACATATGGATTAATAGGGTATTTAACTGTATTTAAAATAAATTATTTTAAACCTTGCACGAAATAAAGCACAAGAAGATTAATAAATAAACGTAGACAGAAGATATACCTATGTATTAAGCCAAAATTTCTATTTTAAACCCCTTATAAAACTATAAAGAGTAGGTAACTTGACTACACTGATAATTATTCCATCATAGTTGTAAAATCGTTTTGCCAGTTCGAAAAAAGAAACTGATTTGACTAGTAGTCAAATGCCCTATTGTTGACAAGCAAGGCTTGATATCGTTGATGATTTCAGGTTAATCCATATTTTAGTGAGTTTTGAACATGTCCTCAAAAAAACTTTCAGAAAAGGGTATTTAACCGAAAACATGAAGTTTTGTCCCTTAATTCTGGAGAATATCCCCAGAAAGGGTACATCACTATTGGCGATATAGGTACTTAGCCTACCTAATTGGCCCCGCCCGAATGTGCCACTCCGCTACGTTACGACCACTTTACATATCGAGTGGCATCGATTGGGTGGGAATAGTTATTGATGATTATGCTGAATGGCTTTCAAGGGTTATCCACGGATTCTAAAGGTGACAGTATGAAGAAGCCGATTTTAAATAGGAGCGGTAGGTATATACCGGGTGTGGCCTGTAATATGAGCAAAAAATTTAACTGTAGGCTGTACTCCTCATACTGACCAACATTTGTTTAGCGACTTTTAAAAATAACTTGTGGTTTGACTTTTAATACACTTTAAAGTTTATTCTAAGACGCAATGTATTGCGAATTCTGTTATGTTTAAGGCGTTGTTGAACAAAAGTGTCACCGTTTGAGGAGTACAATCTATGTTTTAATTATTTGCTCATGTTATAGGGAATAGGGAATTTGCCAATATTTAAAATAAATTATTTTACACCATACATGAAATAACGTCACATGCTAGTGTTTCACATAAATTCCATAGTAGCAAAATCGTTTTGACAGATCGAAAAAACTGATTCGATTAGTAGTCAAATAATACCCTATTTAGAATTTACAATTCACGAATTGAACTCACGAGTTTTGATATTGTTATGATACGACCTTCATAGGACTCGCAGCGCATCTCATGCGCATCTTGTTCTAAAACTGTTATGGATTTGATCTATCAGGGATGCTGATAAGCAATAATGTGTCAAACCACATTCACTTTTCAATAAGATGTCAACTCAAACATTGACGCTTAAAGTTGACATTTTATTGCAAAATGGATGTGGGATGAGTCATTTTTGCTAAACACCATCGGGTGTCATTCTGAATCCCTAACAACGTTTGTCCTAAAGTCACTTGCCCTAACTGGTTTGTCCTAATCATTATGACAAACAATATTAGGGAATGCAAAGATAGGTGAAAAGACTTTAGGGATTCAGATATAGATCCACACCATCCAGCTGTAAACAGTGACATTTCTGGTCCTGTACGAGTGTACGGATATGATATGATGGTCGTTCTTGTCTATTACGTGACAGCGTGCTAAAACGGTATATATGGCCCATCTCTCACGAGGCTATTCTCAAGCGATTTGTGTTTCGTACGCGTATCCTACGCGTCGCTTGTGAGTAGCCGCCATATTTATTTCCTACGTTTCATTCACGACATAAAGTTAAGTTAAGTATTGATAGCTTTAGTAGATAGTCGCTATCTTTTTTTATGGAGACTATTCTTTATCAACATAGCAAGGTCTCAAATTTTAATTAAACTAGAGCCATTGCACGATCCAATCTACCTGGGACAAATAGAAAAACATTACTCGCGAGCTAACGGTCTCATTTAGATGGTTGTAAGGCTGTTTCATTCCTCAGGTTAGCCAATTGAAATGCGGGACTGTTTTACTGTTTCAACCAAGCATTAGCTGACCAGTATAAGGAGACCTCTAGGTCCGTAATATAACTATGTGTTTGGAGATCAGAGGAACACTGGTTAGGTTTGCGCTGTAGGATATGGGGACTGACTTAGAAATATTAACTCTTTTAGATCCTTGATAGATAAGTTTCAAGGTAAAATATACTATCTATTCTGTTTTATTATCCTGTGTTTGTAATTAAAGAATGCACTTTATTCAAACGTTACGATAGAAAACTTAAGGGGCCCACTGATTAACAGTCCGCCGGACTGTATCGGCCTGTAAGTTAGACACATTTAAAGGGGGCCACTGATTAACAGTCCGCCGGACGGTATCGGCCTGTCAGTTGTTCGGAACTGTTAAAATTATGTTCTAACTGACAGGCCGATACCGTCCGGCGGACTGTTAATCAGTGGGAAGAGTTCCGAACAACTGACAGGCTGATATCGTCCGGCGAACTGTCAATTTGTAGAGACCTGTCAAAATTATATTAGACTATTGCCGGCGGGCGGCCGTACGGTGGGAAACTGACTCGTCTGTAGTCGCAGAGGTGGCAGCAGACCATTGCCGGCCGACAATAATCGCTTATGTTTGTGGACGTTATTGGTCTAGGACGGTAGGCCGCCTGATAAGGCCAGAGACTGCAGGCGGCCTAGTAATCAGTGGGCCCCTTTAATCAGTGGGCCCCTTTAAGTTAATTAGTTTTAATGAGTTAAGGTGCCGTAGGTTCAGCCAGCAAAGTTTTTGAAATACCGTAGAGCTTTTCTAGACCATAATACGGTTTTAAACTTATCGTTGAAGACACTTCGACTTTTGTGATTTGTTAGATTTTTATCGTGGTGGAAACTTTACGGCACAAATGTTGACGACTGTTTTTACTTTTTAGGAAAATATGAGTCTGAGCCGATATAATAAAATGCTAATTGTTTTTTCATTTTCTTAAACATAATCAAATCGGTAATTATTGTAATTAGCTACTCGTAGCAATTTGCTTGAACAGAACTAAAATAGTAAATTCCTTTTTTTGTAAATTAACACGCTTAGATAATTAATTTATTGGTAATTTTACTCATACGGTTTAAAAAAGTACTTTTATTTACTTATATTTACATAAATACAAGACGCTCTAGTAAAAAGTGGCAACATTGACCAGACGACCGGTCTGGCCTAGTGGGTAGTGACACTACCTATGAAGCCGATGGTCCCGGGTTCGAATCCCGGTAAGGCCATTTATTTGTGTGATGAACACAGATATTTGTTCCTGAGTTATGGCTGTTTTCTATGTATATAAGTATGTATTTATTTATATACGTATGTATATCGTCGCCTAGTATCCATAGTACAAGCCTTGCTTAGTTTGGAGCTCGGTCGATGTGTGTAAGATTGTCCCTAAATATTTATTTATTTATTTATTGTCTTACTTTTTTTGGTCTTGAACTATGTTTTTCAGTTTAGTCACTTTACAGTACAGTCGCCATCAAATATACCGGAGCGGCCAAGGTGCTCAAAAATATCTGAACACGCACCCTAACGCCTTGACAATAGAGGCGTGTTCAGATATTTGTGAGTACCTTGGCCGCTCAGATATATCTGATGGCGACTGTACTTTGGAGGACAATTTCTCCCGATAGGTTGAGATTGGGCAGCTAAAAAAATACACGTGTCTGATATTTTAGACGACTCTGAAACATATATCAAAAATAAACAAATCGGAGCCGGACTGTTAGGTACATTTTCTTGTTGGTTTATTTTCTTCCCGTACCTCCATATTAATAAAATTCCGTTATAGGAAATTTCCGTACACGGTGGGAAGAAGTTGATATCTTGCGGGAAAAAATTGAAGAAATTTGAACCTTATGTTATTTAATTTTAAGTTCACATTTCTTCAGCAGAATATCTCGAGTTATCAACTTCTTCCCGCGCCGTGTACGGATTTTATACAACATTTTCCTCAAGCCTGATAAACGAAATTGGTGAAGCCAAGGCAGTGCTACAAAAACCGGCCAAGTGCGAGTCGGTATCACGCAGGAAGGCTTCTGTACGAAAAAAAATGTTGTATGGGAGCCCCACTTAAATATTTTTATTTAATTCTGTTTTTAGTATTTGGTGTTATAGCGAAGCGCTGGTGGCCTAGCGGTAAGAGCGTGCGACTTGTAATCCGGAGGTCGCGGGTTCAAACCCCGGCTCGTACCAATGAGTTTTTTGGAACTTATGTACGAAATATCATTTGATATTTACTAGTCGCTTTTCTGTGAAGGAAAACATCGTGAGGAAACCGGACTAATCCCAATAAGGCCTAGTTTCCCCTCTGGGTTGGAAGGTCAGATGGCAGTCGCTTTCGTAAAAACTAGTGCCTACGTCAAATCATGGGATTAGTTGTCAAGCGGACCCCAGGCTCCTATGTGAGCCGTGGCAAAATGCCGGGATAACGCGAGGAAGAAGAAGAAGAGTATTTGTTGTTACTCGTATAGCGGCAACAGAAATACATGAACTGTAAAAATTTCAAAAGACAGACGGACGGGACGGGAGTTGTATCTAGTAATTCTTTGGGTACGGAACCCTAAAATATATGGTTTATTCGATTTGTTTTTAACACATTTATATTTAACTTGTAACGAACGAACAACGTAATAAAATCTTGAAAATAAATTTTAACCTAGGTTCCTACTTCTAATTACCGTATTGATTTGAAACTTTACTATTGTGGAGCCAGATAGTAGAAATCTTATGTAGAATCCATGAATAATAGAAGACTTAAATAGAACCCATGGATAGTAGAACTTTTTAAGTAGAACCCATAGATAGTAGGACTCATTATGTAGATACAACCCATCGATAGGTAGTAGAACTCTTCAAGTAGAACCCATGTGTAGTAGAACTCTTTTAAGTGGAACCCATGGATAGTAGAACTCTTAAGTAAAACCCATGGATAGTAGAACTCTTTAGGTAGAGCCCATGGATAGTGGAAGTCTTTTAAGTAGAAACCATGGATAATAAAACTCTTCTGTGGCTACTACTAGGCGTCGCCAAAAAATCGCTCTCATACAACCGAAGTACGCTCTCATTGTAAAACGACGTGCTGAAATAACATAAAACATTTAAATATGCGAGGACATAGAGTTAGACAAAGAAAAGTCTGCAGACATTTTGATATCCCACGCAGTGCAAGTATCATTTTTAGGTTTCCGTACCCAAAGGGTAAAACGGGACACTATTACTAAGACTTCGCTGTCCGTCCGTCTGTCACCAGGCTGTATCTCACGAACCGTGATAGCTAGACAGTTGAAATTTTCACAGATGATGTATTTCTGTTGCCGCTATAACAACAAATACTAAAAACAGAATAAAATAAAGATTTAAATGGGGCTCCCATACAACAAACGTGATTTTTGACCAAAGTTAAGCAACGTCGGGAGTGGTCAGTACTTGAATGGGTGACCGTTTTTTTTTTGTTTTTTTTTTGCATTATGGTACGGAACCCTTCGTGCGCGAGTCCGACTCGCACTTGCCCGGTTTTTAACGTCATAGTTTTATTGAAGTTTGTCGTTTAAAATAACACTTTCACTGCGTGGGCTACCTATCAAAATCTCTGCAGAGTTTTCTTGTTCTAACTCTAACAAATGTTTTTGCACGAATTTATATTTGGAAAGAAACATATTGAGCGTTATTATACACGAGAGGACACAGAGCAATGTGAAGAGAATACAAAAAGCTAATAAAGTGTCAACTAGACTCGCAAAGCTTAACCTAATTCAGACAAATGGAATGGCTAAAGCATTTTCAACACAAAGAACAAAGAAGAAACAAATATAGACGGCATAATCTTCTAATAATTTGAGAACAGCCTCTAGTTAATGTATTCTTTAATATCCTCTAGCCGCCCATACGTCAAACCTTGCCAAGCAAAATTAATTTTTATTTTGTCAACAAAAAGTTCAAATCAGAATGGAACAGGAGACCTTTTTATAGGTGTCGGGGCGGAAAGAGGATATAGGAGTGATTGGACTTAAATTGTAGGTACATAATAAAAATTGTACGTAATTAAGCCCAGTTAAGAAGCTGTGATTAGTCTTAATTGATTCATTCGTGTTAGGAAAATTAATTATGTAAATTGTATTGTATTGTATTTATTGTACTTAATTCGTACACATATAAGTTTATAGCATACGCTTACACACTTTCATGCATCTAACTTAAATAGAAATGGCTTAACTGTCGTTACACAATGGAATCAATTAACTTTACACTAATTACAGGTGCCTAACTATGTCTAATAAGTTGAACATAACTATGTTGGTGTGTAACATGTCTAATTGTATACGCGTAATGTTACTTAAGGATGACTCACGCTAGACCGAGCCGGGGCCGGGCCGGAGCTTCCGGCAATAATTGTTTTCCCCGGAGACGTGTGATTAGCAGAACTTCCCATTAAATGATTAGTTTGAAGGGCTTTCTTTCTTAATATCCATTAAGCCAAAAATAGCTCTCTTCCTCCTACATAAAGCTAAATAAAGATAAATTAAAGAAAAGCAATTATACCAACAAATAAATCAAAACGAGAACTTGAAAAAATATGCGTGGAGATTGAACCCACGTTCACACATTTTTTTTTCACTTCTTAGATATAGGCGACGAAAATGGTTGGCAAGACCATAGATTATAATACATATTAATAGCAGACATCGTAAATTTTATAGCATTTTATGTGCAGCGGAATTGGTATAGATAATTCCAACTGAAAAGGTAAATGAAGGTTAATATTAACGTAATTAACGCTAATTAATCATTAGGGTTGAAATGGTTTATACCAATTCCATTAACACCATTCCGCTGCACCGAAAATGCTATACTTATGGAAAATGTAGTATGTCTGTTAATAACCAGACATCGTTGGTTATTAACAGACATCGTACATTTTCCAGTATTTTTTGTGCAGCGGAGGCCGGAGGGGTGTTAACGGAATTGGTATAAATCTGTGGTCCTAGTGAATAAGGGTACAAGTATCGGACAGCGCAGTTGTAAAAGGACGTAAGTTCCAAGTAACACTTATGCCCTTTTACACCTAAGCTGCGCGAGACTTGTACCCTTTTTCACTAGGGCCACAGAAATATTTTCAACCCTAATGATTAATTAGCGTTAATTACGTTAATATTAACTTTAATTTACCATTTCAGTTGAAAATATCTATACCAATTCCGTTAACACCACTCTGCTGCACCAAAAATGCTGGAAAATGTACGATCATTGGACTTATTAAAATAGAGTTACACCAAGAAAATTCTGCAGAGATTTTGATAGCCCACGCAGTGCAAGTATCATTTTACACGTCATAATTTCATTGGTCTATCAAAATAACTACAGTCTTTTCTTGGTCTAACTACTTGGTCTTATAATTTTATTTATTTATATGAGCCTAGAGTGTCCCACTGCTGGGCAAAGGCCTCCCTCCTCCCTTTCCACGTATCCCTGTCGTGACCCGTCTCCCATCAGTTCCTATCAAAGGCGTCAAGGTCATCTCGCCAACGCCGTCGAGGTTTGCCGCGACCCCGGGTTTGATGTGGAACTCTTATAATTACTACCCAAAATGTAAATATGTCCATTTATCCCTCTGACACTCGAATTAAAAAAGGAAAAGAAAAATGGCGCAATCCGAGTTTAGCTTTGTTTGCGTTCGGCACTTCACTTCAAAGCGTGTCAATATTGGCTCGGCGGGTGTCGATGAATGACTAATGTCGTCCGATCGGTAAGTATATACTCGTACGGGTACGGGCCTTCACCTAATTCATAAAGTTAATCTGGTTTAATGTCTATATATTTATATTCCCATTTCTAATAGCATTCTAGAAATAATCTAGAGTTAAACCATGGAAAGTCTGCAGCGATTTTGATAGCAAACACCAGTGTAAGTGTTATTTATGGGCATTTTAACTTAAAAGTGTACCTTTTTTCACAATCCGACAAATTTTGGGTTATTTTCACTCAGAATCACGAGGACTATCGATTTAAACAGAAAAAAAAATGTGTCCCAAAAATATATCAACCAATTTTTTTTCGAATTTTTTATAATTATAAGATTTAGGAGCATTTCATAATTTGCATGGAATATGTTTAACAATAATCTAAAAGTCGAAAAAAGTCAAACATAGAGTAGAGACAAATTATGTAAGAATATTTTTCGTTATGCCCATATCTAAAGAGGAAAATGACGACTACGTTGGTATGGAGAAGCGGCCGTCGCTTTTCCTCTTAAGTAAGGGTTCTAAATCTAGCGTCTAGCATCTAGATTTTCGCAACCTTATTTAAATAGCGGTCTCGTCAAACCGACGGGCAAACGATCCGAAAGTAACGCGGAAAATTGCTAAATAAAACCCTCTGCAACCTTTTTTGCTTGTAACGAAATGTCTTAAAAGACCTCTAATCCTAAACGTAATAAAGTGAACATGTAGCATTCAAATTGGAATCTAAACTCGTTGTGATAGAGTTTAAATTGGTATAACTTTGATGGTAATTAAGTTCTTTTGGTAGCAAGCAGTTTGGGATGTGTGATTCTCAATCTCGCATGTTGGAAGGGTATAGAAACTTAGGCATATTACGATCGGTTGAAGTTCTCAATACAGAGCGCTTTGTTTCTATGTTTGGCTTTATTTTGCTTAGGTATAATATTCCCAAATTGTTTTAAGTCATAATGTATTGTTTGTCCGAATTTTCGTTAGTCATAATTGGTTTTTCTCAGAAACGCGGAATTTTTCAGGATTGCCATAAAACAAACCTAACCTAACCTAACCTATCTACAGAATAATTTGAATAATTAAGACTTCAAACTTTATGGGAAACAAAGGGACCCTGTTTATATTATACCTACGTTATAACTGATAAGTGATAATTATAATAATATCGTGGTAAGTAAGGTACACTTTATTGTACGGAAGAGAGGAATACAGGTACATCAGATAGAAGATAAATATATTGCAAGTATAGCGTGGTTATGTAGGCAATAACCTTAAATAAAGTAACAGGGACAGAAAAGTCTCGCAATATGTACAAAGTTTCAATTGCAAACTGTCTGGATTGCGTTCAACTAAGTAGACGCAGTAAACCGTATGTACGAGTGAAACTTATATTAATTTCCTACTTATACAAGTACTTTCAATGGATTTGTTTCGGTTTCGTGTGAATTAATAAAGAAATAATGTTACTAGTACGCAAAATTAATAAACTTTAATAAAAATGATATGCCAAAGAACAATGCCCTATGCTCGTCTTTCTCCCATCATTAGGAATGAAGTACATAAGTACTTGCATATGTAGATATGATATATAGACAGCTGTATGGCAGAAAATCACTGTTTTTAACTAGAGCTCCGTACAAAACTTTGTTCACGGAGCTCTTATGGGATCACTTCGGTCTTGCAAATCGGTTAAATGCGTTTTTCTCAAAGACCGTTAGGTGTAGGTATTTTAGGTCAGGCACAGTTTGCAATGGTAGGCAATTTTGCAAAAGTTTACGGTACTTATATTGTAACTTGTAACAGATAGTAGGTAGCGTAATTGTCCTAATATCTACTCGGCATATTCCCATTAGTTATAGGTAGGTACTAGGTACTACCTCTCGCGACACTACTGACAGGTATTATTACAGGTCACAATACTCTCAACAGACGCCTTAAGGTAATGGAAATTAGTAGAGACGCCTCCTGTTCACATTGTGGTAAGGAGGAGACTAGCTTACACTTACTAGCAGAATGTACTATGTACGCGGCACCGCGATGTAATACATTCGGTAGAGACACACTAGAAGAAAACGAACTAAAGGACGTCGAACTCAAAGATGTCCTTTCTGTTCTGCAGGAAAACAAGAAGACTTGAGGAGAACAGTGTGGGAATGCCGCCGGGACAGTAACCTGCAACTCCAACTCCAGGGAACCGGGCTGAATGAACGCGACAAGCGATCGACAGCCCGCCTGCTTCCCGCCGGGCGTCCCTACACTACATCTACATCTAGGTACATCTACTACGTCCCGCGTCGCGCTCGCGGCATTTCTAAATAAATTAATGTGCTAAACTTACATAAAAATCGACTTACAAACATTTAATGTGACAGCTACTGCATATAAAAATGAACTGTCATAGGCACTCGACAGGTTTACACTATACATATAAGTACAAGTATACACTGTCCTATATACGAGAATCGGTTAAGAAGTGCGACCCGTATAGAGGAGAACATCCGGACATACAAAAGCAAAATGTCCGAGTCAAAACATAGACCTTCGCTACGCTTCGGTCAATTATTTCGGAGATCAAGATTTCGGGGTCGTCGGTGCCATAGTAAAAGTTGCTCATTGTGATCTACACATTAACAGGTTTGAGTAAGTAAATGGTGTTGTAAGTTTACGTACTGTATAGTTCTTTACAGTTGCACAGTGTTTCTCCACGAAAGTTGGATGCACCTTATCCACCTTAAGCTAACTTACTTTTTTAGAGGAATTTAACGTTTATGGAGGAACTTTCACAATATACCTCTTACCAAGTCGGTGGATTTAGCTCTAGGATTAAGTAAAACAGAACTGTTTGCTTGTTATATAACATTTTAATTAACCTTGCGTTTTCATTAAGTATTTAAATATTTAATATTGCTAAAACACTGTCAACTACAAGACATATTAGACTTGTTTACAAACTGGTTGGGTGTCAGACAGATACGAAAGATCTCGGTTTACTCCAGTCGACAATTAATTAAGAGTATACAGACGGCCCAATTCGAACAAGGCTTATAAGAAGTCACAGCGGTACGGTACCGATCTGTCAATGTCAAAAGTGACATTTCTTTAAACCTTAAAACACTTTTGACACTTGACGAATCGTACCGCTGTGATTTCTTAATAAGCATTGTTGGAATCGGGCCGAGAGACAGAGTTTTAACGATGTGGTTTCGTCGCGGACGATGAAAAAGTAAATTAATCACTTTCTTAATTTTATGTTTAAAATTTTACTTTAGTTTACGTTGAACCTTTTCTGTATAATATGCACTAATGCAACAATGTACAAACCTAAACAATGTATCTTTAGGTAACAATTTGTATATTTTCGGTTAGTTATAACATTTATTGGTTAACCAACCAAATACAAAACCGTCTGGATCAGTCACTGAACGACCTGACTTTAACCTACATTATATGATCAAATAATGTTTTTATTTACCCTTTACTGTCTTAAGGAGTCATTTGAGGGTAGATTATGTTTAAGTAGGTATACTTTTATTTAAATACCTAAAGATACAGGGCAGTACAGGGTATGACAACGAAGTGTAAATATGACACAATCTTATTTGTTGGTGCCATATAATTTGTGCAATTCGTTGTACAATAGGTATACTAAGTCCCTATAATGTATTTCCTCGATTTCATCAAGTCGATTTAGCTATGAATGACGTGTCTGAGAATAGGAATCACTCACATACAGGGAAAACAAGCCTACGTTCATAAGTACCTAGAGCAAAAATAAACGGTGTTTTTTAGCAAAATATACGGATTTATTTAACAGAATACAGATTCGGTAAGCAACACAGGTGTGACCCGTCTATTATAATAAACAACATTTACGTGGAAACGAAAAAAATGTTGCAAAAAATAGCATTTATTTACCACTTCTACCATCCGCATCGTTGCTTCCCAAAAACGTGTCTGGATTACAACCACTAAGAAATAAGAACTTATACAACCTCGTATTTTACTTAGCAATCTCATACAAAATCCTACCTTAGCCCTTGAAAATAAAGTTCCATTTACAATGAAAGTAAAATGATAGAAAAAGTTGTGGAAATATGGCAAACTTACACACAGCTAATTTATAAGCGTCGGAAAGAAATACGCTCTTTCTCACATTTACTCATAAAAGGAAAAGCTTACATCGGAACGTGGAATAATCGTATTTTCTCGCATAAAGGGTTAAATATTTGTATTTTTTGGCAACTTTACGTAGTTGTATTAAGATTAGAAATCGCTTAACGATTTAAAATTATTTTGTTGTTACTTAAAACTACTTTTGTTGTGTGTGTTGTTTTTTTTTGTAACTAAAGTGACGTTGCAATAACTAGGGTAGAGAATCTCAATATTTCGGCAACTCGGCACTGAGTTTAACACATTAACTGCCAGCGTTAAAATTCATGGTCTTCCTTTTATTTCTGACACTATGTTATGTAGTAAAAAATTATCCTTATCATGAAGTCTTTCGATCGGTATGATAAAACTACAGGGTGATTTTTTTTCTCGTGTAGCGGGTTCGATTCCCGGTTCAACCATGTAATTATTTAAAATGTATGAATAGAGTTTAAATTGTTTTTTAAATTAAAATAATGTCTTCGTTCAGCAAAATATCCTATTTACGATATTTAAGGTACTTTCCCTTGATGTCTCATAGTCTTGAGACACCCTGTATACTTATTTACTTAATGGCGCAGCGACCCAAAATGAGTCTTAGCCTCCGACACGAATACACGCCAGTTGTCTTGATCCTGTGCCATCTCCCGCCAGTTATCGGCATGGAGATCGCGCAAGTCCGCTTCAACCGCATCGCCCCAGCGATACCTGGGACGTCCGATCGGCCTCCGCCCTACCGTGTATAACTGTATATATATATCACACATCCCTAGAGTCGGACCAAAAAAAGGCTGCAACGGATTTGATAGCCCACGTAGTGCATGTGTCATTTATAAGTCATAATTTCATAGAAGTTTGACGTTTAAAATAACACTTTCACTGCGTGGGCTATCAAATCCGCTGCAGACTATTCTTGGTCTGAATCTACAGGTTTATGTTTTTTGTCACTGCTTGTGAGATAAATGTGAACATATCACTGCTTGGAGATAAATATTCATTTGAGTAGCTGCGAAAAACAGGTAAGCCTTCGTTCCTCAAATAATCTGTATTCAGGAAGGTATGTTTGTGCTCGTATTTGCTCTTAAGAATGAAAAATGAGTAACTCTGCCGTATTCGAACTTCAAGATATTCACGAGAGAGGACACGTACTAGATCCATTCTAAATACGTTATAGTTTAGATATCAACTAGTTCTCTTTTGCAGTGCAATTCGGGCAACCAATGTCACTTTTACGTTAGATAGAGTAAGATATATATTAGATGTGAATTGGATCTCTAAGTCATATCCTGTGGAAATCGTTCAAGAGTATCTCCAGGGGGGCTACCGCGAAAACCGAAATTCGCAAATTGCGGGGATCTTTCTCTTTTACTCCAATGAAGGCGTAATTAGAGTGACAGAGAAAGATGCCCGCAATTTGCGAACTTCGATTTTCGCGGTTGTAGCCCAGAATCGCGCAAATGTCAATTTGACACGTTAGATCTTAAACATATCGTTATCGTATCTTGGTGATGTCTAAAAGATATCAAATAGATGTCTATTTCAAAATCCGAATCGGGCCCACATTTGACGAAGGCGTAAGAAAAACACAAAGTACCTAGGTACTCATAAAAAATCTGATGTGCCGTATTACGGCCCGTGTGTTTGATTTGTTTGTAGTTATTAAAGACTAGCGATCCACCCCGGCTTCGCACGGGTTACACAAAACCTTAATAAATCATACACCTAAACCTTCTTCAAGAACCATTCTAATTCATAGGTGAATACGGCATGAAAATCCGTTCAATATTTTTTGAGTTTATCGCGTCATACACACAAACCCGGACGTGGACCCGGGTATGTCCTTAAACTGGACCCGGGTATGTCCTTAAATTACGTCCAGAACCCGGGTATGTGCTTAAACCACGTCCAAGACCACCGCAGCACACAGGCAGCAGCGTCCTTCAAATTCGGTGTACTCGACTGCGATCGCCAACCCGCCTGCCAAGCGTGGCGATTATGGCATTCCCAACCCAAAAAGGGGGTGGCCTATATTCAGCAGTGGACGTCTTATGGCTGAGATGAATGAGATGATGATGATGACACACAAACAGTCCTTGTTTTATAATTATAAGAGTGATAACAGCCTCTTTTGCTAAAACATAGCTTGCGCTAACTTTTCTCTATCTAAGAGGATTCATCTTTTAGGAATTTTATGCATCGCACCCAAAAATACCCAGCCTATAACCATTTCAAACATCACCATAACCATTTCAGAATTATATTCACGTATAGAAAGAGCGTTCATGTCAAGATGCCGTGAAGCAGACACATTATTCCCGGTAATACATTCCGTATATTCCCGGGAATACTCGGGTGCATCGCCAGCCGTGTAACCAGTGGGATTGCGTAATTTAAATTCTTTGCGCGTCGCTGGAAACATCGCTGCCACAAATAGTTTTGTCAGTATTTTAACTGCTAAGAATACGAACTTAAATCCCTTTAATCATAGGCGTACCCAGCATTTTTTAAAGGGTGGGGCAGAAGTAGGGTTACGTGCCTTAATTGTTCGTAAAAAATTTTAGCCTCTCGTTAGACCACAGACCAGGGTGGGGCAAGTTGCCACACTTGTCCCACTACGTACGCCTATGCCTTTAATTCAGGAAAATGTGACTATCATGATTTATTATAAGCTTTCTGAGCATATACTCACTATGTTTTCTGTCGCATTCTATAAAATAATATGTGTGGTATATGTAAGCTTAACATGTTATCTGTCTGTTCTGTCTGTGTAAAATAATATGTGGCATCGTAATTCCTACCGTAAATGATTGAACCGATGTGTGTGCGTTTTTAATGTGGTATGTTTTTGTTTGTATTTATATGTTTTTTTTTATAATTAGTGGTTCTTTTACTAGTTTTATTTTTAGTATTATCATTTAATTTAGGTTTAAATATAAGTATATATTTAACTTTTTATATTCTTAGATAGGTACGTGTGTGTCATGAAGAACTTGAAATTAATGCACGAGTACAAGGCTAATTGAATGCGTTTTCGAATATATACGCATACACATAGAATTAACCGCATGTTACAGTGGCGCTAGCGTTTAACGCGGCAGAATAGATGCTGCATTGCCGTCAAATGGTAAAACGCTGCAACTCAAGTTACAGCGTTTTAAGTTGCCTTGGACCAAATGATTCCTTTTATGTTCTTCTATCATCCCCTTTTTTCAGATTTTTGATATCTGTTTTAATTAAGTCTGTAGAAAACTGTCAAAACGCGGCAACTATAGTCTAAGCATACCAAAACATTGTAACAAGAGTTAACGCGTGTTTATTTCTGTGTCGTATTAATACATCATAATATTGGGTAAAGCAGAACGCTGTAAGTGGTACCTGCAGCGTTCTGCTTGCATTATAATATTGTTAAATTAAGAGCATAGAATACGCCAAAACGCGGCAAGAGACTGAAAAACTGATATTAATATCGTTTATCAAAATTGAAAGTTAAAAACATCCAATAACCTAATTAATTTTTTTTTTTAAATTACATATCCATTTTAAGAATTACACTTACAATGTTTTCTTTTTTCAATGAATCACTTTATGTGTTATAACCTAAAGGCCAAAACGATGCAACTAGGAAATAATTATGGCAAAATGATGTAACTATAGAGTTACAGCGTTTTGCTAAGAACTTCTATAAATTATTTTTAGTTGGATCTTATTGGCAAAACACTTTAAGGTAACGGCGGCTATTAACGCGGGTATCAAAATCGACGTCTAACACCGCGGTGTTTACAAATACGCATTTTGCAAGCAAACAGATTTATTCCCTAAGAAATAAAGCATCCACAAAACAAGCTCATTCATTGGTCTATCGTGCCCATTAGTGTGCATTTGTGTGAGGGTAACAAAAAACTCGCGATTCGTCAGTTTGTGCGACGGCGGCGCAAGAGCCGGTTATTCCATACAGACGCGTGACGCCACAGTTAAGTGCACTCCAATCTTACTTAGTGTTTTACGTAATAATTATGGCAAATAAACTAGTGCAATGCCTTTTAAGAGGTTGTGTACTGTTTTCTACACGATTTTGAATTACTTTTAACTTAGTTTTTGACCGGGAAATACGTTTAAAATGGAAAATAAAATACAGCGGTGATAGGCGCAAATTAATTCTGTGGTAAGTAATTCCGTGGTATGCCACGGTAATAGAAAAAGTGGTAGTTTTGTTATTTACTCTTTAGTTTTGGTACAAATTATCAGTTTTATAATTTCTTTTATTTATTCCAATCTTGATCTATTCACGCTATTAAAGAGCTATTTCCGTGGTATGGAAAGTATTCAACTAACCCTTAATTTTTAACAAAAACTTCAGCACCGATTTCCTTGTTTCTATGGGAACCCTTAATCTGTCAACTTTTTTTTATTATGAGATAAAACCTAAAATTTACTTGCCGGTTATGTGATTTTCTCTTTACAAGAAGCTTGTAATATACGTGTTTGATTTTATTTGAAGAACCATCTGTGTTTTTTTCTTTTTATGGGTCGGAATTAGGTTTAATCAAACTCCAAATTAAGCCTATTACCGATGGTATGATCAGATTACCCTCGGTGATAGAATGTATAGAAATCTATTACCGACCCAGACAAATATCGAATGGGTCGGTAATAGGCTCTTAAAGAGTTATCTATTACCGAGTGATTATTTGGTATTGTATTTTTGGTATTTTTAAACATACTCCTATGGTTTTATTTTTTATTTTAGTGTCATTATTAAACTTAATGGCACAAACATAATATACAGAACCCACGTCATTATTATTGTTTTAACCCTCGGTATTAGGTTTCGAATTTTGAGTTTGGTTTCTATTAACGAGTGCAGAAAAATCATGCCAATTGTACCCTCGGTAATGAAAGCTCAATTGGCGATAATAGAATCACAGCCTGTCCCTTGCCACGGTAATAGAAGATTGGGTCATTTTGGCTTCAAAAAATATTTTAATACATATAGTAAGCCAAAATGAATCCAAAAACATGTGAAACGGAAAGTTCATTAAATGCTCTGATGTAAAAAAAATATTCCTGGCTGTTAGACAGCATTGATACCCTTAATTTTTGGATCTCTTTTGAAAAGTTCCTTAACTACCACGGTAATAGGTGCCTTTACCTTATGGCTAATATACACTAATTTATAAAATTTTCATTAGTCGGCTATATAAAATGCACTCTTAGGTATATATTGTGTAAATTTCAACCTTATAAGTTTATGAAAAATGGGTGTTTCAAAGGCCGGAATGTTCAAACCTTTAAATGCGTTTTTCTCAAAACTGCGTTTTTTGACTTGCAGCGTTCTACCATTTGACGGCAGTGCTACTAAAAAGTTACGGTACTGCGTACAAATTAACTGTGTTTGAGCCGGTAGAAGGCTGTCTCCCACTGGATTAAATTCGCCGTTTCTTGGCTTAAGACTTGTTTTTTCGGGTTAAATGTCTCACAAATCCCGGTCACATGTGCTTCAGGAACAACAGTAAAGTGGGTAATAGTAGTAGACCGCAGTAACAATAATTATCGTCAATAGGGTATTTGACTTTATTTTATGAATGGTATTAATCGATCAGGTTTGTTTTGAGGACCAAATGTCTGTATGGGACTCATTGTCTCAAAGCAATACAAAGGTCACAAATGATGGTCAAAGTCTGGCACCCACAGTTTACTGACGAAACGCTTCTACCAAAAAACAATACACTCTTTTTGTTTGGGCAGTTGTGTAAAAATGGCAATACGTCGCGACGTCACCATGTAACGTTAGAGTCCGTTTACAAAGAAATTGCGTTTTTGTCGGTGAAATATTGCGTTTATGTATATTGTTGTTAGGTATACAATATTTTTTTATATAATGTTAGGGATCGAATGGTACCATTATTTTGATCCTATTTAGAAGTTAACATTTTTGTTTAATTTATTGTGTCGTGTTATATTAAATAAAGAGACTTACCTGTATTTAGAAGTTGAATATAAAAATATTTGAAACTTTTAGGTCGTGTATTTTTTATTATTCCCGTGTATTATTTAAGTTTCCAATTTATTGCGATACATTGCTCTTTTTCTATCTATTTAAGGAGATTTAGTTATACAATTCAACATGTGTCAACAACCTTCGAAACAATAACGATCGGTGATCACGTGGTGCTTTCCATTGAAACGAAGCTCCGGAAGCTCCGGCCCGGCCCCGGCGCGGTCTAGCGTGAGTCATCCTTTAACCCTTCTTTGCATGGTGATGGAAATTTCCATTATAACATTGTCCTATGAAATAAAGGTGCTTTCGGAGGTGATTGATATTTATTTTTAACACTGTCAACTTTCAACACTAATCCATTTTCTGATTTTTGATATAAATTTACGCAGTATTTTATTTTATAAAAAATACATTTGTTTAAAGACGAAATTTCGGAAAACTTGGAAAAACCCGGAAGTTGATGATTTTTAGTATGTGATTTAGGGCAGATTTTTCAGGGTTTGTAATTATTTTATATTTAGAAACTATATCATAGGAATATCACAAATAGTGTACCTTTCTGATTGCAGTAAATTTTTTCTGATACCCCTTACTAATAGTTATATGTTTACAAAAATATGATTTAGCCTATGCAACTTCTGACACTGATTTCGCAGTGAAAATCGATGATGTAATTTTTTTTACTATTTTTCCCAGAATCAGTAAACAATTACGTGACACATATATTAATTACGGGCAAAAATAAAAAATCATGCAAAGAAGGGTTAAGCACTGCAGTAGATCGATACTGATTGAGTCCCTACATATAAAGGTTTTGCGCTGCTACGTCCGTATGTACCAACATGAACGCAATATCGCCCGAACACGCAATTCTGATAGGATACTCGATGAGGCGGATACTGCATAGCGATGACTGCATGTCCAAAGCTACTCATATAGTTTGGTGGATAGTCAAGTATACAGGATGATTTCTGGGTCGTGATCCAGAACCACTTTTTCTGACTCTGTAAATGATCCACATTATCATATGGTAGTATTTCATTAAAAGTACTTTAATTATTCTTATTTTTCAAGTAAAATTAATGTTATACTAAGTAATTAAGATCACATTATGGAAAGCGACAAGACGTCACATTGAGTAGGGTCACCAAATTGTATGCAAAAATATTTTTTCCCACTTGTCATCTGGAAAATAATCATCATTATTGGTGATAAACAATAATTAACAACATCATTAGGCTCATCTTTAGATTCTGTATGATGTCTGGCTCTCTTGCTCCACGACCCCGAAATCACCCTGTATAGTGCTACCAGGGGTGCGAAACTCCTGATTTCGGCCAAACTCGGCTCCGCTCGGCTCAGCATTGCTCCGAGCAATTTTTAGGGTTGGCACCACTTGACTTCCTTTTGCGTGCACGACCACAGATAAGATAATCACTTAAATTTTGACAACCCTAAATAGCCGAAAGGGATAGTGCCATATATTAGAAAGGGATAGCATGATTCGACCCTGAACCGCTGTCAAACTTCGGTCTTGTAGGAAGTTTCCTTCTGTACGGTAGTACTATTATTTATTCTGTGGTGCTACTAATGAGGCGCGAATGCTTTAAGCCTAGCCTAGCCTATAAGAGTAATATCCCACTGCTGGGCAAAGGCGTCCCCTCTTTCCCGCCATTTGGTCCTATCCGTGACAACATGCATTTGATAATCAGTAGACCATACTGATTCCAACGATACCACTGGTCGGCATAAACCTTTTCTATGAAAATCGTAAATAAGGTAGCTCCTACAAATTGGCCTCTCCACTATTAGCAAGAAATTATACTGTATGCAATATTATTTGCGTTATTTGACACATTGTGACTGACGTATATAGAGATGTAACTAACCCAAATCGATTGTCACAGCAAGCGATTACGATTGGATGGCACGTAGACTGAGGTATCGAATTGTGACGTATAATGAATTTTTATTTGAGATTTAAATAAAGCTAGAATTATATGGTTTTCCCGCAAGGTAAATGCATTTAATACACCGACCGAGTAGGTCGCACCCATCGTCAAAATCTAAACTAACTGGGGATCTATTTTAAAATTTATTTATGTTATTTCTGTGTCAAATTTGTTGTCTGTTAGGTGACGATAAATATATCCATATTTACAGTTAATTATCCACCTTTTCCTTACTTTTATTAAAAGAAAAATGAAAAATTCATATCGATTTACTTAGACTACTATCGATTCATAACGATGGTGACCGGCCAACCCTAAAATTAAAAAAAAAAAGACGTAGAACGTAAACGTTTGCAGTGCAGTTGTTTTCCTTTGTGATTTCGATGTGCAAGACATTTTACGTAGTATTGCTGTTGTGAGTGACAGACGTCAAATACCGCAAATAATGTTGTATACACTATAGATACCTACTCTCCGAATAGACTACTGCAATCCAATTATGTACTATAGTTCGTTTTTTAGCATTAGAAAGAAGGTAAGTGATCTTGACATGTCATTTAATTAAAAAACGATTTTTAAATATCAATAACCATTATTTATGAAAGCAGCAGAATGAAAATGATCGTATTAGATTTATATGTTACCCTATTTGCCGTGACTTATTTTAAAAAAGTGATTTTCAATTAAAAGATTGTTTACCTTTTTTCTAATGCTGAAAAATTGAACTATACCATACCACAACCTGTACATTTTCATTTCAAAATGAAGTTATAAGCACTTGCTGAGCAAAAAGGTTTAAATTTATAAATAGAGAGGAAAAGCCACGAACGAGAGCCATTTCACTTAAAATTACTAGCACGATTTGTGGCTAACCATCCAGTCGTAAAGCAACCTTCTTAAATCCTGCTTTAACACCCCTAACTGTTTATTAGTCTCGTATTCCGTACTGTGTGGACGAAATCACTTTTATACCGGGTGTGGCCTGTAATATGAGCAAAAAAAATTACTTTAGGCTGTACTCCTCATACTGATCAACATTTGTTCAGCGACTTTTATAAAGTTGTTGAACAAAACTGTCTCCGTTTGAGGAGTCCAATCTATGTTTTCATTATTTGCTCATATTACAGGCCACACCCGGTATAAAAACTTTTGATGCAATGCATAACCATGGCTTTTCTTCAGCGAGTTTTCTTAATGCCCAAGTCAGCTCAACTATTCTTAAAAGTCCAACTATGAAAAGCATACGCTCTTAAAATGAAAAGCTTCCCTTTTAGAAATTCTACGAAAGACAATTTACTGAGTTGCGGGCTCTTAGCCAGTACGTCCTTATGTCAGCAACGTCTGGCTTAGAACAAAGGATTTTGTGTTTTTAAAAGGTAAGAAATTCTCCACTGCTTGTAATAACCCTACTTAACACACCATAGCTCATTGGCTAGGTACCTATTTAATTTTATTAATTTCTTAGCGTCACAATTTTTTCCTTATTTTTATTAATTACTAGGGAGTATTACTGCAATGTCCTGCCGCCAGAGTGCTACATACTAGACCATAAAATAACTGACATACTAGGCCTAAAACAGTTTTTTGACAAGTTTCACTATGACATTGATGCACCAAGGCGGTTTGTTTACAGGTGGCCGAGAGTTTTGTGTGATATTCCCTATTAGAACACGATACCGAATATGCCCCTACACTGATCCCTACTATTTTAGTCACACCTTTAGCATTAGTTAAATAGTTAGACAAACTGTCTAAAATGATTTATTACAGAAAATAAAATGAAAAAACCGGGCAAGTGCGAGTCGGACTCGCGCACGAAGGGTTCCGTACCATAATGCAAAAAAGGCAAAAAAACGGTCACCCATCCAAGTACTGACCCCGCCCGACGTTGCTTAACTTCGGTCAAAAATCACGTTTGTTGTATGGGAGCCCCACTTAAATCTTTATTCTGTTTTTAGTATTTGTTATTATAGCGGCAACAGAAATACATCATCAGTGAAAATTTCAACTGTCTATCTATCACGGTTCGTGAGATACAGCCTGGTGACAGACGGACGGACAGCAGAGTCTTAGTAATAGGGTCCCGTTTTACCCTTTGGGTACGGAACCCTAAAAATTCCTAGTCACGAGTGGTATTGCGTAATAAACATCAAACAAACGAGCCTCGTGAACTTTATATCAATTAAGGATATCGCCGGGCACTTCGGCAATTGCCCGGTTACGTGCTATAGGCGGATAAAGCGGGTTGCCAAAGTTAATAACAAAATAAGTAAGTATACCATAGTTCGTTTTTTTTAGCATTAGAAAGAACTCCGCAGAAGCAAGCGTGCAGTTTCTATCAGGCTCGTGAATTGTTAATAATTATTAAATTATCTAATGTAGCATGGTCAATACATATAATTTACTTCTAATTGTTACCGCTAAAAGTGCCAGATTTAGAACCACAAGCGAACTTCTGCGAAGTTCTTTCTAATGCTAAAAAAAACGGACTATAGCACAGGTACCTAGTATATTTTCGTCTCTGTAGAAACATAGTGTTGCCTGTATTAACTCACATTTATAGACGGGTCTAACGCGAATTTTATTCAATTACCTTGATTTACCGACGTTTCGACACAGGTCACACTTCACAGGTCGTCACAGGTCAGGTGTCGAAACGTCGATAAATCAAAGTATTTGAATAGAATTCGCGATAGACCCGTCTATAAATGTGAGTTAATATGTGTTCAAAACGCGAAAGTATATTATACCGGGTGTGGCCTGTAACATGAGCAAATAATTAAAACATAGATTGTACTCCTCAAACAGTGACACTTTTGTGCAACAACTTTTAAAAATTGTGAAGTATTTAGACTCCCTATTTTTCATGCAAAATAAATATTATCTTCAATGGACGCCATCGCCACGCCATATCATTGTGATTGACGTTGCTTGTCATGACTTAAACATAACTAAATTCGCAATACTTTGCGTCTTATAATAAACTTTAAAGTGTATTAAAAATCAAACTACAAGTTATTTTTAAAAGTCGCTGAACAAATGTTGGTCAGTATGAGGAGTACAGCCTACAGTTTAATTTTTTGCTCATATTACAGGCCACACCCGGTATATTGCCTGGTTGTCTTACTTAATAAAAGGCAGCATTGGAAACATTTTGATTTAAAATAACACGATCTTCACCCATCATTTTAAAACTGAAACGGAACTTTAAATAATTGCGTGCACATTATTGACCTGACGTTTCGAACGTGACATAACCTCCGTGCTCACTGGCAGACCGGCGAGGTAAAACCGTGTTTTTGAAATTTTGTGGAACAGTCGAAAAATGGGAAGTGTTCTTAGAGTTTATTTATCCATCCGATTGGGTTCCCAGTCCCCGGGCCTTTTTAATTGACATTTAAATAAATAGGTAAGTACCTATTACTTTAAATTTCCTACATAATTTTCACACATATGTGTGGACATTTACTTACTTTTTTTACTCTGTAGATCTACAGGTCAATTAACCGAAAATGTCTATTATGCTCTATGCCAACGGTCGGCAACCTTTTAGCAGCCAAGGGCCGTAAGAGAGGTGACGCGGGCCGTACTTTGTTAAAATTTATGACTTTATGAGACATTGTCGTTTGTCACTATTACATACAAAATAGCCAATGCGGCACTCGGGCCGCAAGTGACAGGTTCACGAGCCGCATTGCGGCCCGCGGGCCGCAGGTTGCCGACCGCTGCTCAATGCGCTTGTTATTAAGAGTTGGTAAGTGAGTGTGAGTTATAACTGTTATAAGGCTTGCGGGCGCAGCACTGTTCCATTTTTATCGACTATCACTATGCGCGTCCCTTTCGCACTTACATACTTGTTAGAACGTGACAGATATGGTGACAAGGGATAAAAACGCGACCGTGCTACGCCGCTTGAAAGGAGTTTTGATGGTGGATATATAGGTACTAACGATAAGATTACTAGTACTACTTGTATATTCCGTTCCTAGTAGTTTACCACAGAATATACTAATACACTATTTAAGAAATAATTACTAGGTATTACTATATATAATAACTAACTTATTTATATAAACTAACAAAAGCAAACAAAGATCATCCTTTTAAATTTAACTTAGCGTTATTAAAAGATAGAGTCAATTTATAGGCCGCATGATGACATGTCTATAGTTCTTTTATTTTTCGGTATTATATGTCAATAAAAAGGTTTCATAACATATATACTATTTTTATATAATTGTTTCATATTAATCCATACAAAATATCCTCCATAGTCCATCGGGCATATCCAACAAGGGTATTCCGTCAACGTTATCTAAATTAGTTATTTAAGACGACATATTAATGAGTCATATAAGCCTTTATATTATAACACAGCCATAAAATACAATATTAGGGTGACCAGAAGTCAGAAGGGACGAACATAAGCCAGGGGTTTATTTTATGGCATTAGCTACATGTGGTCTCTAATGGATTGCCACCTTGTTAGTCTTGTTACTATAGCTGTAAAATGTGTGTCTGTGTCACAAGCGCGTTCTCTATGCCTTTAAGTTGTATACTTTAATCTCGAGGGATTAACTAGAACTTTTGCGAACATACTAAGTACAGAAAAACATAATTATGACGCCCCCTGATTTTTAGGGTTCCGTACCCAAAGGGTAAAACGGGACCCTATTACTAAGACTTCGCTGTCCGTCCGTCCGTCCGTCCGTCCGTCTGTCATCAGGCTGTATCTCACGAACCGTGATAGCTAGACAGTTGAAATTTTCACAGATGATGTATTTCTGTTGCCGCTATAACAACAAATACTAAAAACAGGATAAAATAAAGATTTAAGTGGGGCTCCCATACAACAAGCGTGATTTTTGACCGAAATTAAGCAACGTCGGGCGGGGTCAGTACTTGGATGGGTGACCGTTTTTTTTGCCTTTTTTGCATTATGGTACGGAACCCTTCGTGCGCGAGTCCGCCTCGCACTTGCCCGGTTTTTTAAATAACAATAAATGTCGTTTTAAAAGAGCCTTAAATCGTCGTATGAAGGTGACCAGTAATTTAGAAAGGTCCAGGACACAATATAAGCTGAAGTTTTATTTTATAGCCGTGGCTGCAGGTGGCGCCTTAATGGACAGGCCACCTAGTCGCTGTAATGGCGAAGGATTTTTAACCTTACCTAATCTGTATAAGGTTGGTTTTTGTGTGGTTTATTTGTGGAAATCTTTTGGGAATAAATGAGGGTCATATCGATAGTCGTTTGAGTTGAAATACCTAGATCTAGAAACGCTTTATGAATAAATCGATAAATTTACATGAGAAGTGATAGAATTATGCAGTGTTGATTTAGATAAAATAAATTTGGACTATACATACCGGGTGTGGCCTGTAATATGAGCAAAAAATTAAACTGTAGGCTGTACTCCTCATACCGACCAACATTTGTTCAGCGACTTATAAAAATAACTTGTGGTTTGATTTTAATACACTTTAAAGTTTATTCTAAGACGCAATGTATTGCGAATTCTGTTATGTTTAAGGCGTGACAATCAATCACAATGATATGGCGTGGCGATGGCGTCCATTAAAGATAACATTTATTTTGTATGAAAAATAGGGAGTCTAAATACTTCATAATTTTTAAAAGTTGTTGAACAAAAGTGTCGCCGTTTAAGGAGTACCTACAATCTATGTTTTAATTATTTGCTCATGTTACAGGCCACACCCGGTATATATATAGGAGCGGCCAAGGTGCTCAGAAATATCTGGCCACTGACTCTAAACGCTTTGCCAATACATATTTACTATTTAGAGGCGTGTTCATATGTTTGTGAGCACCTTGGCCGCTCAGATATATCTGATGGCGACTGTACCTACATATATACGGTAGAAACCGCGTAAAGGACAGCTCACTTTAGGGCCCCCCACATCTGGCGTCTTTCGAGCGTCGGCGTCGTCGGCGTCGGTCCAGCGCTATGGATAATGACGTCGCTGCGCAGTTGCGTCAACGCTGCGTCGACGTTGCGTCGACGTCGGCCATAGAATTGTAGACGCTGACGCTCGAAACACGCCAGATGTGGGGGGGCCCTTACGGTCCGAGTCCGGGCCGAGGCTTCCAACACTTCGTTTTCTATGATCGCTGATCTCAAGTGATTCTATAGAAAACTGAAGTATCCTCACCCCGGACTCCATATAACTCTAGTATTTACTTCGGCTACTAGTTTCGTTTCGTTATTGATGTCGTGTCTTACAGGGACCTAAAGAACCTGGCGGAGGACCGCGAAAACTGGCGGATACTCCACCGACAAGAGCCATGCTCTTAAATTATGATGATGATGACTAGTTTCGTAGTAATAAAATTATGTGACGTCTTTATAAGGATAAGCTAATTGGTTATTAGACTACCCAATTCTATAAAACGTGATGCTGCACACGGCATCCGACGCCAATCAAAGGCCGAGATTGTGAATTGTAAACAAACTTAGGTAGGTATTACGTTACGTAATGAATAAACCCCCTATTCATAAAACTTTACGGGCCTGATTTAGTTAAATTATGTTTAATCCCTTTCTTACAAATACATAAGTCAAAATGACAGATAAGGACAAACGATTATTAGCTAAATGAAGTTTGTAGCGCACTTATGAATAAGAGGGTTAGAGTCCAATTCTGATATAACTATTTGTTAAGGTTTTGATCTTGTTATGATACGACTCTGTCGATCGCTAACACAGATTGATGTGAGAAGATCAGATGTACTGCGAATGTTTCAAGGTCGAATTGAAGATCAAACTAACAAATTGTATCTTTGATAGGTTATAATTATTTATTAAAATAATTTATATACTTAAACAAAATAAGTAGAAACATGTCATCAACCCATACTCGTAGTTCGTGATCACTGATCAGTCTGATCAGCAACGCAGGGCTATAACCACGAAAATCGAAGTTCGCAAATTGCGGGCATTTTTCTCTGTCACTCTAGTTACGCCTTCATTGGAGTAAAAGAGAAAAATCCCCGCAATTTGCGAATTTCGGTTTTTGCTGTAGCCTCTCAGGCTTCGTCAAGTGATCACGTCTCCAAGCGATCAAGTGATCAAGGGTTGACAAATGGTTGATAAAAATTTAATCAGGCCTGCAGGGGGCCTAGTCAAGGTGACTATGGTTTGCAAAAAACAAAACGATGTCAGTTCCATAAATTATTTACATTTATCTTAGCGTTTCGTTTCGTGTTCTACAAAGGATGTTATCTTGGCTAGGCCTCCTGATAATATTGTGGAGATAGAACGAATTTTTAAAGATTCAATATTTTTGCCGTGTTTTTGTACGTTTATAAGATCACAGGTGTTAGTGCCTCGGAAGGGCACGCAGATTAAAAATGGTTTAAGGCCTGTGCACACCGGCTGCGTGTGCGTGACGTGCACGTGCGCGTGCAGCGTTGTAGTATACAGATCCTTATGAGAGATGGCACACCGCTTGCGTGACGTGTGCGTGTGCGGCTCCAACATTTTAGCGCACGCACACGCGCACGTCACGCACACGCAAGCCGGTGTGGCTCGGCCTTTGGGGTAAGAGAACCACTTTTACGGAATCATCATAAATAAACTATAATTATTTCCTTTATATTTACTTATCTACCTACTTTTAATGTGAAGTTCAATTTTCTTCATCTTCGATAAGGTGTCAGATGTTGTTTGTTTCGTTTATTTGGGGCAAGTCTTATGTAATTACGTTGGAAATGGGATAAAAGCTTCTATTGCGGCAAACGTTAGGTATATTGAGTAAACTTGAAGTAAAGTTTCCATTTTGATGGTTTTCAAATTTAATTGTAGTATACTTTGGTACATATTTACACCCAGCCGCAGAATTATATGAATTATGTTTTATATAGTTTGGAATGTTTGGATACTATAATTGACTACGAAATCTACGAATAAGAAAATTGACAGTGACAGTCATATCGAAAACACAAAAGCTAAAGGCAGGAAGAGAGTTACAAATAAGAAATAAACAGACCTACTTACTTAAAGCCTGAGTATTATATGATCATTTTCAAGAGGGCGCTTTATTCTCATGTATAGGGCGACAGTTCAGTATAGTATGAACAAAGTAGTTCCAGTGAAATTCCGCAATATGGCGCGTGATCATAATTATGTACCTAAGATATTTCTGGTCAGGCTTTATTTGTGTTGGGCACTAAACCTTTCTTTGCTTTCATAGAATTCTATAATACAAATAAACTATTTTACATGTCAGAAACTTTTCAAATTAAAACGGCATTTGACTTCATAGCCCGTAATGTAAAACTTTACTCATTTACCTGCGGACACAAATAGGTATTCGGTAAAACTTTTGGAGCAAACCTACTAAGTTTAATTTTAAATTATTATCAACTTAGTTATTAAATTTTGGTCTTAAAAGGGTAATTGTTAAAATAATTACTAAATAATAGACCGTAAAGTCTGCAGCGATTTTGATAGCCCACGCAATAATCCAGTAACTTTGTCGAATTTTGTAACCTGGCTCTTTTGCGTCAAATCCGGTAGTTCTGATTTTTTGCAGACTTGATTATGATGTTGGCCTAATGAATAATCCAAGTTTGTGACTTCGAGCGCCGAACGCAACTTTGTCAAAAATCGAATAAACCGCAATTTTTTTTTAGATTTGGGCGATTATAACCCTAAAGTACTAGTTTATGGTAGTAACTTCCTAGGGCGTTTTTAAAGTGGACTAAATTTGCTACAATAAGACACTAGAATTGTCTCTGTACATCTAATATTTTCCGAGATAAAGCTTTTCAAAATTGTATAATTTTAAAAGGCTTTATCTCGTATAACATAAGGGTTAGGTAGGTAATTTATATGGAATTCATCACCGCCACGTTCTACAAAATATTTATTTTCCATATATATTTTTTTTCAAAATAGGCACTCATACATTTTTTATGGAAAAATAATATTTTGTAGAACGTGCCGGTGATGAATTCCATATAAATTACCTACCTAACCCTTATATTATAGCCAAGAACTGATGTAAAATTATTAAATTATGAAAGGCTTTATCTCGGAAAATATTAGATGTACAGAGACAATTCTAGTGTCTTATTGTAGCAAATTTAGTCTACTTTAAAAACGCCCTTTAAGGAAGTTACTATCAAAAACTACTAGTTTAGGGTTATAATCGCCAAATCAAAAAAAAATTGCGTTTTATTCGATTTTTGACAAAGTTGCGTTCGGCGCTCGAGGTCACAAACTTGGATTATTAATTGGGCCAACATCATAAACAGGCCTGCAAAAAATTAGAACTATGTATAATTTTAGTGTATTACAATGCAAGTGTCATTTTAAACGTCAAACTTCTATGAAATTATGACGTATAAATAACACTTACACTGCGTGGGCTATCAAATCCGCTGCAGACTTTTATTAGTGCGACTTTATACATTTCTCAAAATATTTCTTGCCACATGATTTTGTTTTTAAATTTTTGTTTTAACTATTGTGGTGTAAGTGGTAAACTATGTTTTATATATGTATTACAACTTACAGTTACAACAAGTAATATATTACTAAATAGTAATATATTAGGACTTGTAGTTATAGGATTTACCCCGCATGTAAAAGAGGAGGATATTATAGGATAGGTACAGCTAAGTATTTTTTATATTAAATATAATATATTTTGTAGGCATATCCTAGTTTATATTAATTTCAGTAATATCCTAGTAAGCCTACAAAAGTGGACGAACGGTGAAACAAATAGAGCATATTCTTATTTATCGCATGTATGTATAATGAAGAATAATTTCACCTAATAAAGAACATACAGCGCGAAATAAAGACAATCCCAAGCAGGAAAACGTCAGGAAATTACGAACTTGACCTTGAGACCACCTGAACACCGGACGTGACGTTCCACGATGTGTCAGAGCCAAAGAAATCAACACACCTACCTTTAATAATTCAACTTACTTAAACGTCAAGGAAAATTACTACAAACCCTGTATAAAATATTTAGCATATTTCCGTTTCAACACAATAACAAAAAGTAGGTAACATTAACATACATATTTAAAAAGTATTCCAACTTACCTTTTTAGTCCAAAGAAAAAAGAAAGTTAACTTTTTAATTTAATGTCACAGCTGCCACAGACACCACAAACAAAACACAAACACTTTTAAAATTTAGAATTCACTTTGAATAGCGCGCCAAAACATCACCGAATGCGAATGCGGGAAACATCTTTTTTTTGACCGACTAGTGTCCCGGGTTGCGTCAAACATCCAACTGAGCAAATTGGGCCCACTGAGTAGACGGAACGCTTCGCAGGCGCGCTGCACCCCGGCGAGACGAAAAGCCCTACACATCTACAGTTGCAATAGTATATATCTGTAAATTTTGTTCATATGACGTCACATTTGGTGTAAATTTATTTTGAGTTGGGTAACTTTTGGGACTTGTAAATATTTAACGGTTATAAATTTTTAGCCAACTTAAGCTGCTGTAAGGGTTGTTTTGGACTATTTTTGAAGGTATTGTCGATTCTATTTATATGCTTTCAGTTGATTAAAAAAGTTTACTTTCATATATTTCTATCACGCACTTATTCTCGTTATTTTGTTATCAACATTTTTATAAAAATGTATTTTTTTAGACTTGCATAAGATGTGCGATAAAACCTTAATTTTATTATAAAAACAGCCATAAATGCTTTGCGCCCTTTTTGTGTCTTTTTTTTTTTTTTTTAATGGCATCGCGCTCCTGGCGCATTCAGCCAAACGAGTAAAACGGGGAAACGGAATTGAAGGATTACAATATAACGGATAATTCGGAATTTTGGACAAGGATCAGGGAAAGGAAAAGTATAATAAATTATAGTTTTATATTATGACGTGAAAGGAATGAATATAATATTTTAAATACATATGGAGAGGAGTCATTAATATGCAGGAGTGAAGTAATGGATGTAGGAAATGGAACTTTTATATCTGACAGCTGTCTTAATAATAAGGAACAATCATGTAGGTTACAAGCAAAAAATATATGGTTAAGATCAGCGGGATCAGCTCCGCAAATACATGCAGAACTGGCCACGCGATTTTGCAGTTTCAGGTGTTGCGGAGTACACACGTGACCCAACCTCATTCGGATTAACATACTGGTAGCCGGTTTTGACAAAGAGATTTTAGCAAACCATGGTTTGGCAGGAATTGAAGTTTGAATGCTCCGATAGTGTAACCCAGGAGCAGTACCTGCACCCGATGTCCACTGTTTCGTCCACTCCTTTCGTAGGTATAATTTGGGCAGAGCTAATAGGTCTTCAACAACATTTTTAAATGGAAACATGTCTCCACAGCTAATCGCATCTCGAGCTAATTCATCAACTTTTTCATTGCCTTTAATCCCTCTGTGACCAGGAATCCAAGCAATAGAGACAGAATACCCTTTTAGATGACATTTTAACAATAGGCTACGAATTTGATAAATAATTGGATTATGAGATTTAGATTTGAAAGGAAATTTAGATATTGATTGAAGAGAACTTAAAGAGTCTGAAAAAATAATTGTTTTCTTAAGATGCATTATGATGATAAATTCTAATGCTTTCAGGATTCCAAAGCACTCGCCACTGTACACAGAGGATTCTGGAGGCAATTTTATCTTTTGGTATATATTGGATTGAATGTGAAGAACACCAATACCAACACAGCCATTGGTGGACATCTTAGAAGCATCTGTATACATATGGTTAGCACCCTGACAGTCGGTACCAATAAAACCCAGAAACTGTTGGTTTTGATCTATATCATTCTTTGAAATACCTATATTCAGGAGAACCGGAGGGACTAATGTAAGAGACTCATATTCATGCTGAAAAATGGGAAGTGTAGAAGAGCTAACAGAGGGGGCTGAAATAGATTTAAGTTTTTGAAAACTTTTGATTAAACAAGGAGGACTCTTGTGTTTCCAATAATTGGATGTAGTTATTTGAAGAAGGAGGCTAGACAAGATAAACCAGAGTTGGTGATTAGAAAATTGGGAGCAACGGAAAAGAAATCTATCACAAAGATATTGGCGTCGTAAATGGAGTGGAGGCTCGACACACTCAACTTGCATAGCATTGATAGGGCTTGAATTCATGGCACCACAAATTATCCTCAGGGCTTTAGATTGAATGCGGTCTAGTTTTTGGAATCCAGCTACATATCCAGGCTCTAACAAAAATGTCCCATAATCTAAAATACTTCTTATTAAGGCATTGTACATTAGTTTCATACAAAAATGATGTGAACCCCACCAAACACCAGAAACACACCTAAGGATATTAATATTTTTTTCACATTTAGAAACTATGTACTCACAATGTGGGAGGCCTGTTAATTTACTGTCTAATATGACACCAAGGAATTTAGTTTTATCTTTTACTGAAATGAAGTAATTATCAAATTGCACCTTGATTGGAGGAGGAAATAGCTTTCTAGTAAACAAAACCACAACACTTTTAGGAACAGAAAGTTCTAAGCCATTAAAATCTAACCATGACTTTAAGAAACCTAAGGAACAAGTGACGGATCTACTGGCCTGTTCAGGAGAAAGATTTGGTGAGTAAAGTAACAAATCATCAGCATACTGTAAGACCCTAACTGTACCATTTAGAGATGACTCTAAATCAGATGTATAAATATTGTATAACAATGGACTTAATACAGATCCTTGTGGTAGTCCTCTCCACACTAAACGAGAAATTCTATTGTTGTCGTCTATAAGAAGACTAATGGACCGTTCAGATAAAAGGTTTATTACAAAATTACTTAACATTTCTGGAATGCCTAACTTGAGAAGCTTTTCTTGTAACACAGAAACCAGAACATTATCATAAGCAGCACTTATATCCAGAAAAGCGGCTACTACTGACTCATTTTTAGAAAAAGCCAAGCGTATATCTGCAATTAATATTGACAAACTATCATAGGTAGACCTACCTTTTCGGAATCCAAACTGACTATGAGATAGTAATTGGTTCTTTTCAACAAAAAATTCTAGTCTATTCTTAATTAAGTGTTCAGCTATTTTTGCAAATACTGAAGAAAGGGCAATAGGGCGATAGGAAGAAACATCTGATGCTGGTTTATTGGGTTTTAAAATAGGAATCACTATTTGGGATCTCCATGAATCTGGGACTATACCCGACTGAATAACTGAATTTACTATGCTTAGATAATAAGAAAGTATGCCATCACTGGCATTTACTAAAAATGAGTAAGGCACTCCATCTTCACCAGGAGCACTATCTTTTAAATTGCTTAACACACCTTTTAATTCTTCCATTTTAAAAGGGCAATTAAAGGTGGAATCTAAGGAAGGATTATATAAAAATGTTGCAGGTCGGAACACAAACTCTTCAGGGACAGACGAAGGTGCTAGACCGTCTATGAATTGTTGTGCAAGATTAGGAGGCAGTGTACGCCTTGATGGTTCATTGAATGCATGTCTGAACCTTTTGATGTTGTTCCATACTATGGAAGGTTTTACATTGGGATTGAGAGACGCACAAAATCGTCTCCAACCTTCATATTTCTTCCTACGCAACAATTTCTTGGTCTCACGTGCAACCTGCATGTACGACTCAAAGTTTTCAGTTGTCATAGAATGGCGATAAAGTTTCTCAGCCTCCTTTCTATTTTTAATTGCTTGGGAACAATCCGGATCCCACCAAGGTGGAGAGGGAATTTTATTAATTACACTATTCTTTACAGGAAATACATCATCAGCTACTTCTGTGATCACCCTGGCCAAAGCAACCGAGCAGCCAACTATGTCAGTATCATCTAAACTAGGCAAAAACAACAATTTCTTCTCTACACAGCTTTTGAAATTTTCCCAGTCAGCATTACATAAATTGTATTTAAGCCTAGGGCTAGGTTTCGGAGATGGACGTGTAGATGAAGGAAATGAGAGTATAATTGGATAATGATCACTACCAAATGTAGAATCAAGAGTTTGCCAGGTGAAAGAAGATGCAAGTTCAGCAGAGCAAATGGATAGATCAACAGCGCTGGGTGATTCTGTAGGCGCTGTACGGCGAGTTGGAGAGCCAGTATTAAGAACACAAAGATTGTGATCATCTAAGATTTTTAAAACACGAAGTCCATTATAATTGGATACTGAACTGCCCCAAAACTGATGATGTGAGTTGAAATCTCCTAGAATCAACAAGGGCCTAGGTAGAGAGGAAATTATGTGTTCTAATTCATTAAAAATAAAAGATGATTGATGAGGAATATATACAGAGAGAATGCAGATGTTATTTACAATGGCAGCAACAATTGAGAAATCATCACTGTGAGATGGAAGCTGTACAGATGAAAATGATTCAGAATTCCTGACGAGTAAAGCTACCCCGCCCCACCCATCAGGACGGTCCCCTCTGAGGCATGAATAGCCAGTAGCTCTGAGAAGAGCTCCAGGCTTGAGCCATGTCTCAGATAGGGCAAAAACACATGGATTAAATTTATTTAATAAATGAATTAAATCATGTTTTTTATTGATTATGCTTCTGCAATTCCACTGTATTATATTGTCCATTATTTTGAATTGCAAATGTAAGTGAGTCAATCATAGGGGCAACGTGGGACGGTAAAGTAAGGTTTGGCTTAGACAATAGAGTTCTTAGGGCCTCAATAGACTCGGCGATTACTACTCTGTCTTCTTTTTCTGTTTCCTGACGTAGAGCACAGCCATTTTGAGGAGAAGGGATGGAGTATTCACTTATAATGGCCCGATGTGCAGCCACATCATAGCCATGTGTAGTCTTTTTAACAGAAGAACGAGGTTTCAAAAAAATTGTTTTTCTACTGCTATGGCTAGGAGGGCGCATATTCGAACTTGGGCCTGGAACTGAAGTTTGGACACTGTTACGAGGTAAATCTGATTGAGTATGCGGTGGTGACACTTGTGATTTGACCATGTCTGCAAACGATTTCGATATGGCTGGGTGCAGTTTAACTGCTTCTCCATAGGAGATGCAGTTATTAGCCATAGTGACTTTTATCTCTTTTTGTCTTACGTATTCTGAGCAAGACCTGTTCGTGGCAAAGTGGAAGCCATTGCACAAACAACAAATGGCATCCTCCTCCTCCACAAGACAGGTATTTCCCGCATGCATTTCTCCGCATTTAAAGCATTTGGGCTTTGAACGGCAATTGTTTTTTGTATGACCGAATTTACAGCATAAAAAACATTGAATGGTGGGAAAAATGTATAATTCGACAGCAAGGGAGTTGTAGCATGAAAAGACTCGTTTAGGTAAAACTTGACCATCAAATGTCAATACGACTGTCTCGGAAGGTTGCCAGGTAGTAGAACCGTTAACCACAACTCTGTGATTTAAACGACGTACTTTTAGTACCTTTCCACACCCAATGGGCACGGAAATGTTGGAAATTATTTCTTCCTCCGACCACTGTGCAGGAATACCACGAACCAAGCCCATACGGGTCACCGAAAATGACGGGATGTATGCCGTAAGATTTTCTGACTCAAGACACGTATCAGTAACAAATAAGTTCGCATCTATGTAATTTGAAAACGACATTGCAATACGTGTCCTACCAATGCGCTTAACACTTCCATTAATAATGTTTTTGAAACCTTTTTTGACCAAAAATTTCCCAAAGGAGACCGGATGTAAAGAAGATTTTGCATCGTGCATCGGTTTGTTTAATTTGAACGTGAACCGTAAAGGGAGCAACATCTGATGATGAAAATAAATTCCTGCCAACCTTGGCGCTAGTAGTGTCATTGTTTGTATTTAATTTATCCGAAGAATTTATGTTAGGCTGAATATTAGACTTTAAAGGAGCTTGGGTATCTTGTATGTTCTCCTGACAATCGCACGAATAGTCCCCGCCATTATTCTTCCTTCTTTTTTTATTACATGCTTTGCATCGTTTTTGAGTTTTATTTCTTTTACGTTCACTCCTGCTTTCCACAGAAGTGTCCGTGTCCATAGCCGATTCTATTGTTATATTACTTCCGACCTGGAGGTTTTCACCTCCAGGGTCGGGGGGATCTTTGTCCCCCATTACATATATACAAGTAAAAACTTACCAACTAGGACGAAATCACACTAATTATATATGCAAATACAATAATATATACAAACTATGCGAAAAATTATATACAAATTACCGATTCCCTGATCTACAATATTAAAATTGAAATTAAATTTACGAGAAACCTAATACTTGACCGCCACGTTTCACGTTTCCCGCGCTTTTTTTTCTTTTTTTTTTGTGTCTTTCTCTTTAATCTGAACTCGGAACTCGCAAGATTTATAGACCCTTTATTAGAGGCCAAGGACAAAAACGGACTTAATTAACTTTGTGTGCATTTTATATGGCCGAAAAAAGGTATTTGGCACTCCGATTCGTAAATTACCTGTGGGTTGGCCAATTGTTGACAGTATCATTGAGTAGGTATATAATTATATGAACTTAATCAACCTACCTCTTTCTTTTCTTTAACACGGTAATATTTTGATCGTATTTTGTTTTTAATAGAAATAGATTAGTGATAGTCAGAGTGTAGAAAAATTAAAAGACCTATAAACTCCATCGTTCAAAGCTTCCCAGGAGGGCTAAAATTCCGATAATTACATTTCTGTAACGAGAACGAGACTGATGGATATGGACATTTTGTTCCTGAGTTCTAAATAGTTTTTACTATTCTATTCTGGGACTAGACCTTTTTGTATGACATTGTCTCATAATATTCAATTAATTTTATTTCTACATAATACAATTCTATAATTAAATTTAATCACCTATAATAATGCTGCTACAAGCGCTGGTTCTAATCAATTACAGAGGCGAAGTTCCATAAAAGGCAGCATCGATTGTCCGCCATTTTGGGCAGCAATCGTCCATCGGCCACTTTAATAGCGCTGCCGCATTAAAAAAAACAACACAAGAGTGTCACAACACTATGGTACATACGCCATTTTAAAATTTAAAAAAGTTTGTAATTCATGACCTCTTGTCTATAATATTGGGTTTAAGAATGTATCAATTTTATGACACATACGCTCTTTTAAATTAACTGGGTACAAAACGGCCGCACACGCTCATCACCCGGTCCATTTTCGAATTAAACCGTTTGAATTCTAAATACTTTAGTCGATGTGTTTAAATTTTAAATTCAATTCGAAATGATGTAACAAAATGTTCACGGGTTTTGAATCGTAACAATTTTAAAACTAGCGTAATAGAATTTAGTTTTGACTGGATTTAAAAAGCTTATAGTACCTATACATGTGGCCTATTTTATAAAGCTACAAGTTACAATTTACAAGCGGAAGTCTCGTTCTAACACATAGGGTTAGAAAGAGACTTCCGCTTGTAAATTGTAACTTGTAGCTTTATAAAATAGGCCACTGCCTGTATTTCTGCATTACAAATTATTCGTGTTATGTATAGATAAGTGTAAGTATAAGTGTTAAGCCCTCTCATTAGGTACCTGCCCACATATTATTAAGTCGAGAGAGCGACCAAAGTTGCCCTGGCAACACTGTATCCTTTGTTTCGATGTTACCAAGCAAATCTCGCTCAGAGGGGCTACCGCGAAGACCAACATTCGCAAATTGCGGGGATCTTTCTCTTTTACTCCTATGAACGCGTAATAAGAGTGACAGAGAAAAATGCCCGCAATTTGCGAACTTCGATTTAAAGATAAAGATAAAAAAGATAAATAATAGTTTATTCAAGTAGGCATATTACAATGCGCTTATGAACGTCAAATAAACCTTTTCCGGCTCCAACCGTACACCTCTGCCCCGAGAAGATTTAAATCCCCCCTCAATTGGAGGAGGGTATCCCAATATGGGACCGGCAACAAACTCGGCGGGACACATCTTTTCAAAATATTATTACATCTTATAATTAACATGCATTACGAGTAATTAAGAAAAATACAATTTAAATTACTATAGAATTCATGCAATTATACTCAGTGAGTACATAACTTTCGCGGTTATAGCCCAGAAACTAAAGCCTTTATTAATAAACACGAATCCTCATATTCCTAATAAACATAAATGGTAGGTACTTCCGCTTGGGCTTTTCGCCAAATTTCACTTCCCAACAAACTTATCGCAGTAGTTTCATTTTCCAAATTAATCTTAAGCAAATTTACACTTTGCATAATTTATTCGGTCAAATTATTATTTGGCATGATTTTACTTTATGGAAATTTTATTAAGTAAAAAAATATTTAGCAAACGTTTTTTAATGGCTAATATTGTATTCCAAAAAGATGTTTGATTAAATTGTCACTTCGCAAATTCAGCAAATAGTCATCTCTATTTAAATGTGTGCCAAAATTTTGTGTTATAGTTTGATATCAGAATGTACGTTCGAATTGGCCTCCGTGATTTGAGCAATCGACCTTCTAAAGCTAGTGATTATAGGTAATAATGATAAGTTGGTTTGTTTACGTGGGGGGTGGATTTCCATATATTTCTCATGCTCAGATCTAGGGGCATGTACAGTAAAATATAGGGAATGCAATAACCGGCTAAACTTCATAACCGGTTTCGGTTACGGTTATACCCGAAAAATAACCGAAATCGGTTATAATCGGTTACGGTTACTTTCAACGAAAAATTATAAATGTACAATGAAGTAATTCAAAAAATACAAAAATCTTTTTTAGTACCTACAGTATTAGGGAATGAGGGTAAAAGTCTTAATTTTTTAATAAAACACCAAATATAGTAAAAGTAAAATATGACCTTGGACGTGATATTCAATAAAAATATTTCATAAATAAGGGAAGTTAATTTGGTACATTTTAGTTAAGTATTAAAGTCCAGACAGGCGTCACAGCTAAAAAAGGGGGGATTTTGTAGTCATTAGATGATAAAAACATACAATTTAAGTCATAAATTAATAACCGAAAATAACCGTAACCGGTTATTCGAGTTTCCAATATTCGGTTATGAAATTTTGTCAAAATATTCGGTTGTAACCGAATATTTCGGTTACGGTTATAACCGATTTGCATTCCCTAGTAAAATACCACGATTAAATACTATCACGCTCCGCAATTGTTTTGCCATTTAGGGTAGGTCCCTAATTGGTTAATTGGATGTTCAATACTTGCGCAATGGAATATCCAACTTACCTCTTCTTCCTGGCGTTATATCGGCATTTTGCCACGGCTCATGGGAGCCTGGGGTCCGCTTGACAACTAATCCCATGATTTGACGTAGGCACTAGTTTTTACGAAAGCGACTGCCATCTGACCTTCCAACCCAGAGGGGAAACTAGGCCTTATTGGGATTAGTCCGGTTTCCTCACGATGTTTTCCTTCACCGAAAAGCGACTGGCAAATATCAAATGATATTTCGTACATAAGTTCCGAAAAACTCATTGGTACGAGCCAGGGTTTGAACCCGCGACCTCCGGATTGAAAGTCGCACGCTCTTACCGCTAGGCCACCAGCGCTTGGAATATCCAACTTACCTAGAACCCTAAATGGCTTGACAATCACGGAGCGTGACTGTACATGCGATTATTTTGATATTATTATGTCGATAGATTTAATTGTACATAGCTTATCATACAGTGAGCTGTGAACTAACGTACAAATGTGTTGCTAATTAAGATTTCGTAGGTATGCACAAAACGACAAACTCCATGTTTATTTATACAGAAAGCGACCAAAGCATCTTACTTAGGGTGTAAGTCCCTTCTCACAAAAAAAAAGAGGTCGCTTTCTATAGAACTACGGTCGATCTTGAAATGCGCTCAACGCGTGTAAAGTCTAGCTAGGTATCATTTTACTATAACTCTACGAGATGAAATAAATGTCATATACTAAGAAAGCGTGACCGTGAGGCATTCTCCAGTGCCCCAGGCGGGAATCGAACCAACGTCCTCTGCTATCGCGGCAGGTACTCGTGCCATTCGGCCACCGCCGGGCCACAGCGGCATAGGTCGAATTTTTCAAAGTATATGATGCACTTCTTACTGAAGGCTTATGGCCCCCTGGCAAACAAACAAATTAAAATATTTTCTGAAAATAATTTAATTTGTTCTATTAAATGAAAACAGTATGGAGCGAAATCAATTAAATTTTTTAAAAATATAAGTACTTGAGGCTTATAGCGCCTTTATGAATAACGCCAATGTGTTTACGAGTGCCCTATTTTGCCCTATTTAAACCATTCGTACCCCGTACAAACCCGTCACAGCCCGGCGGGCAAAGTGGTCACGTCAGAATTCACTCTCAGAGATGGACTTCTCTGATCCCGCTTTGCATATGCTACGTTTTTAATGCGACCACGAACTGTGGGGAAAGGGGAGGGTTTTTTCTTTAATTTCTTTCTAAAGTGCCACAAGATTGATTCAGGTGGCTTGAAATTTTAATAAAACTGTTAAATTTTGTATATAACATTCGTGCCAGCTTCTGTGAATCATTCTTTAGTCTGTCAATTCATTTCCGTCAGCTGAAAAAAGCTGCAAATTTAAAAAAGCGGCAAGGTTTGTATTTCGCGCCCTTTTCCACTGACATAGTTGTTTGACCGTACATATTATTGTAAAGGTGGTGATGAAATTAACACAAAATAAGTACAAGTAGGTATGTAACGAATTCATTGGAAAGGTTTGCAAAAAATATACTCATACAGTCAGCAGCAGAAGTTGCTAAGCGGGCGAGGTGTCCAAAATTACCTTGACACGCTCTTATTCTCTTAATAATGAAGTTGCGTCAAGATCATTATGAACACCTCGCCCGCTTAGCAATTTCTGCTGCTGACATACATAAAGTCATACTCATACTAAAATTAAATTAATTAATTAATGTGTAGCCGCTCTCACATGTTTCGGAGAGGTCCCTATGTTCCTTCAAGTGCTAAGAGTGTTGAAATACCTATGTCGTCATAATATAAAACTATAATTTATTATACTTTACCTTTCCCTGATCCTTGTCCAAAATTTCGAATTATCCGTTATATTGTAATCCTTCAATTCCGTTTCCCCGTTTTACTCGTTTGGCTGAATGCGCCAGGAGCGCGATGCCATAAAAAAAAAAAATACCTATGTCGTGATGTGACTAAAAATACGTGAACTAAAGCGTAAAATATATTTTATTTTATAAAATATTTACATGTCTAGGGCATATTTCATAACATAAAGTTTAAATGAAAGTCATGAACATGATTTCCCAACTGTATCTTTATTTGCACACTTGGTATCTTCAACTAAAATTTTGCAATCTGTATAAGACTTCAGTCGTTAATCTTAGAAAATAATAAACTGCGTCTTACTCAGCTCAGTCCCAAAATAAACTGAATGAGATTTGTCTTTTTAGGCGCCTGAACTGTCTTATAGAAAATATAAAATTAATATGTATTATATTTCTTTTATTATATTCGCGTCGTTATACACACACTTTTATCATTAGTCTTCAATTCTTGTAACTTTAATTTGAACCACTTTTCTGTCCCGGAATCGAGGACATTTACAACCAATTCGATAGCTAATTATATGGGATTGGGAGCGAACTAAAAAGCCGGAATTTACCAAGAACATTTACTGACAACTGCAGAAAACAAAAGTAAAATGATAAATAGACAAAATATAAATACTATATAAAACCTCATTAGTCCTCGACACTTCACAATGCAATAATATGCTAACATGGAGCTGATCTGATGATGCATTCGGTAGGTAGCCAAAGAAACTATTCTATGGAAAAACACAAACATATTTAGTTTAAGCTCACTTTTTCTTCTTCTTCCTCGGTCCCTCATTGCTGAGGATCGCGACCATGTATGCTACGTCTCCACAGTGTGCGATCATAAGCCATATGGGCAACGCACTGCATGTTGCCGCCAACCACCCTTTTCACAACATCAGACCATATTGTGGGTGCTTTTCCTCGCGCTCGCTTGCCCTCTACTTGGCCCAAGATAATCTGCCTTTCTAGGTCGTGCTTTTTAAGCTCACTAGAAAGATCCTGAAGAATAAGCAATAAAAGTGTGTACCAAACACTTAACATTTAAAACGGTGGCCTACTTGTTAGTAATTTAAATGTAACTGACTATATTTTATAAACAAAATACCATAAACAATACCAACTGCGTTCGAATGCCGTTGAGCCGGCCTATATAAATCCACAATAAAAAGCAATAAGCCGTCAAAAGTCTGTTATAAAGCTCCCCAGTTTACGGGGCGGCCTGTTATCGTGCCGGCCGGACCAACGTCGTGAATAAATTGTGGAATTATTGTTTTCGAACGTACCCTCGCCGTTGATTACTGGAAGTCGTGGATCATTTATAAAAAAGTCATATTTAACCCCCGACTCAAAAAGGGGGATGTTATAAGTTTTACCGCTATGTGTGTGTCTGTCTGTGGCACCAGTACGCAAAAGAAAAGGATGAGTATAGTTTTATTGCTCTTATTTACTGACAAATTTGGTTTGACCGACCGTCATTATTTATTGTATAAGTATGTTATCTATGAATTCCAGATTTTCGTGATGATCCATTTTACATTTTCAGATTTCAAGGCGTATATGAAAAATATGATGGAAATATTCGGTGCTGACAGGAATGACAGGTAACTCTCGGTAGCTTAAGAGCATTCTTACAAGAAAAGTCGAAATAATGCTAAATTGATGATATTACTCGATGAAATTAGAAACAATGAGTACTTGTTCCAGTAAAAGCGTCTTCTTATCTTTAGGAATATCGTTATACATATTTGAAAAAGGACTTATTAAATTAGTAAAGATTTTTTTTTTATGGCCGTTTCCGAAAAACCGCGTGAAGCAGAGTTGTGAGCTCTTATTTGTAAATATAGAGAAGCTTACTCTGCTAAAGCTGACTATTTTGTATTACTAAGTACATACTTATTACTGGTAGAGTGACGGGCTGATATCCCCGGATTCCCTAGTTGGATTTTCGGCCCATGTAGTATTTTCCATATTTTCTTCATTTTAACCATTGTGGTATCGTTAGCAGATATCCGCTAAATATCAATCAAGCAAATCTTGTCAGTAGAAAAAGGCGCGAAATTCAAAACTTCTATGAGACGATATCCCTTCGCGCCTACATTTTTCAAATTTGCCGCCTTTTTCGACTGACAAGATCTGCTTGAGCATATTTACAAAATTAATTCAAGATTTCTTTTATTTTATTTATCTCCGTCATGTTGAAAGCATTAAGAATATTGTTGTAATAAATACTTAACTTAAATAAGCTATTACCAGCTATCACTTAAGCAAATCGAATTTACAAAGTAAATAAATTCCAACCGATACTTGGACTTCTAAAAAACGATAAAACTGTATTTTCCCTCGTGTTTGAAAATGGAGCTCTTTAAATATTAAGGTGTCGATTAATGTTTTATTCATTGAATTTAGCATGATAAGGGTAATGTTTCTTAAACATGTTTTAGGTTAGGTTTTGGATATACTGAAGAAAATTAAGTGTTTATACGACAACGGTTTCACGCACTTGAATTTTCAGTCGCTATTGGCGACATGTTTCGGGCCCGTCGGGGGTCCTTCCCCAGGCTCGAGTGCTCGCGGCGACTGCAACTCGTGCAAATATGTCTCACGAAAGTTTAATATCGAAAATTAAGTGTATTCGAAACTTATAAATAAATGGCACATTAATCAGGAAGCTTCCCTTCTTCTAAACTGTTTTTTGACAAGTTTACACAGCCAATAAAATATGACATTGATGCATCGCTCGAAATGCGAGAGTGATAGAGAGTAGAGATGCACCGGATATCCGGTTACTATCCGGTATCCGGCCTATCCGGCCATTATTGTACTATCCGGCCGGATACCGGATAATAACAGCTTGATTTCGGAGTAAACCAATTGGATTTAAGAAACAGACACGGTCATATTCGTACCTGTTTATTATTTTTAAAACAATTTAATCATTCCACTGACTTGCACGCGCACTCATTTCGTACCTAGAAATGAGTCCGCGCGAACGTTTACTAGGAAACAGGTCAAACCTGCAGAATGAAGAACCGAAGAAAACCGAAATGTAGGTATAGTTCCGCTGGCCGAATATTCGGCGTACGGACACCGGATATCCGGCCGTTGTTTCGGCCGAATATCCGGTATCCGGCCAAACAACTATCCGTTGCATCTCTAATAGAGAGGCTAAATTTCATGGTCGTATCAAAACCCGTTGAAACCATAACAAATTGTTAACCTCGTAAGGCCCAATATGCATTACAATGTACACTCTGTTTCAATCTAATTTGAACCTTTCCAAAACTACATAACGTCGGGTGACAAGCAAAAGTCACTAACTAACATCATTGAAATTATTGGACAATAAACCGTGTTACAAGTGTAATAAAGTGCATTGTTACTTTAATTTTTTGATAATACTTAGTGAGTTTTGATTGTCACCCGACGATAAATTTTCATTTCTTTTGTTTTATCGTTTTCTAAAACAAACGAAAGTCACCCTAATCTACTATACAACAGGGTTCAAATTAAAAATAGGGAATCATTGTATGGTGGGCTTTACGAGATTAAATCTGATTTGGGCTCCAAGATTCTGAGAAAAGTAATAAATATAAAATATATTTCGTCTCCATCCTATTATTATTTATAGATAATAAAATATGTGAACAACATTAAGATGTTATTGTCAATCGACAGAAAATTACTTGTAATATAGGTATATTATAATATTATCCTTCAAGCCATATTCCGTTCTGATTTGGCCACTATGAGCATTTTGTAACTGGAGATGTCATCGCTGTCATTTTCTGTACGAAACAGTCTGCCGATTTTTGCGGGGGTGGAGACGATGTATTACTATTTCTACAGGATTTACCTATACGTAACGTATAAATAGCCATATCAGTCCATACAAAAGTTTGCACAATTTGTGCAAGTTTTCCGGCAGAGGAGTAAGCTCTGAAAGGCGACTCCTGTTATTAAATGCTCTAAGTTGGCCACCTAATACCGCATTATTGACGTAGGCAATACCTAGTTTTTGCGGCGTCGGCTTCTTTTGAAACCCGGCCTTCCAACCTAGAGGATAGGCCTTATTGGGGACGAGCTCAAATCAAGTGTGTGAGCTACTAGAGCGATAATTCCTATCCGACTCACACACACAATATCCACAATAATCCATTAGCCAATACAGAACAATCTTTTTCACCACACCAGCTGGGAAAGGCGTACTTTACTTCAACAACTGATAGCAAAGTTGCATTTTATTCACATGTGAGGCAAAGTAATCAAATACAAACTTTGAGTTGTTTTCATTATGTTTGCTGGTAGAATTGACTTTTAAATGATGATAAATATTTAATAACATTCATTTGGATTTTATTTTGTTTGGTTTTACATTTAATATTTGCTTCGGGTTGGTGTGGTGAAAATTTTTGTGTTTCACTCGGGGGCAAATGTTTAAATGTTTAACCCTCTTGCTTTGAAACCCTCGCAACGACCAAGATTCCATTTTTCGAACCACTCGCTACGCTCTTGATTCAATTTTAGAATCTTTCGCTTGCTCGGGTATCAATATTAGCACGAGCGTCTAAACAACAACTTTGCCCCCTTGTAAAACAAATAACTATTGTCCATTACATAGGTGAAGCCCACACTAGAAACGTGTAACAAGAGCCCCGAAAAATGTCAACAGCCTTGGGAAAGAATAGCGACACTTATTGAACTCGATTCTGATATACCAATCTGTTATGGTTTTGATCTTGTATTGACACGACTCACAGTGCATCTCACTCGCACCGATAAGGCCAAGCGATATGTCTTATGACACGACGTCCAATGTGCTTTTTCGTCGCACCAATCAGCGAGAGCTATCGTCAAGGCCATATCAAAACAAGATCTGTATTTTATTGAGTTAGGTTTAGTTATAGGCCCCATACATAAACTATAGGGGGCAGCATAGGAGCCATCAGATTTTTGGCGCCAGGCGTAAATGTGTCGTTTATGAAAAAAATGAAAAAATGAAAAAACGACGAGAACGGTAGATTGTAGCACTTGCTTAAAAAATGTACATGTGCACATATGGTTCCGATTCAGGCCACAAGATGGCAGACCCTCCAACGCGTACGGTCCCTATAGATAGTAGGTGGAGTCAGACCAAGAATAGTCTGCAGCGGATTTGATAGCCCACGCAGTTAAAGTGTTGTTTTTAACGTCAAACTTCTATGAAATTATGACGTATATATAAATGACACTTGCACTGCGTGGGCTATCAAATCCACTGCAGACCTTTTTTGGTCCGACTCTATTAGTTTTAAAATACAGTCAGTTGCAGAGAAAAGGTACCCTCCCTGCATAGTAGTTTGTATGCAATGCTAATAGTAAATAGTAATAGTATTGCTCACTGCGTACTCTATGAGTACCTAGCTATAATTCTATTATAATTAATTTCGTTCGTAACAAATTGATAAATCAGAATGAGCCGTGGTCCCTTTTCCGCTAAGAGACCTTGAAACAAGGGTTGTCAATCCGATCCGTTCAATTGATCGGCAATGCCAAGCGCCGAGTTGACAGCTTGTTATTGCACGCTTTTACTTAGCGTCACATAGGGTTATGGATTGCTTCATGTAACCACAGAATAAATAATAGTACCTACTAGGTACAGAAGGTTCACTCTCTCACAAAACGCGTCTATTACGACAGATATGACCGTTAGGTGGCACAAGCGCGAGCAGGCGTCCGTTCCGTAGCGTTGAAATACTACTGCTAGACACCAAAATAAGTGTGGGCCGCATGTACTTGTAGCGACGAAATCGCGGAGTGAGCCACACCTGATGTAACTTAATTTTTTCTAATTTTTTTTACAATCTCTGTTTATGTACCTACCTAGTACTTTTTCTAGCAAAACGAGGGATTGACAAACGCTAAGTTAAGATATGAGGCTAAACGTAATATTTTCACAGGTTACGATTTACTGCCATGTTTGAAGAAGGTCCTCTCTATACATAATTTATTCAGCTTCATCACTTTCGTCTTAATAACATGGATTATGTAAGTATCTACTCATCAAAGTGGTTACAAATCTGTTTGGTAACCAGCCACTGTAATGCGTAGAGCAGAGAAAATAGAGGATGTATTCCGATTTCCAAAATATGATACTTACCAACATTGAAGAAGTGATATACCTACCCATAAATACATAGATACGAAGAGGACGCGCTGAGATGGTATTACCTATGCTAGCTGATACAGACAAAAAAATAATGGTTGGTAAAGTACCTACTAGAGTTTTTGCGAAAGAGGAGAGGCCAATTCGTAAAAACTACCTAATTTACGATTTTCGTATAGCCGAAAAGGTTTATACCGACAATAACCCAAAGAGGAAATTAAACCTTAGGTATTTGTTAGGATTATACTGATTCTTTAAGGTTTTCCTTCGCCGAAAAGCAGCTATTTAATATCTAAATAACAAATTATATTTCAAAGTTATTTAAGTTTAACCACAGGAGAAGTTTCAAACCACGATTTCCTGTTTAGAAGCCGCACCATCCTCGATATTAGGTATCCTAACAATATTATAAATGCGAAAGTAAAGGCGTATCCAGACTAGTCAATTTTTCGTCAATCTGATTAAATTGCCCGATCGAATCAGGACGTGCGGACGCACAGGCCAATTTGGCTCGCAAAACATAGTTTTGACCCGGGATAAGACAAAAAATAGTAGGTATATAAGAATGTTATTGGAATCATATCAGTTAGCTGTCATTCGCGCGTTCATATCACTCAGGCTTATTGTCCGCTATTCTAGTGCGAGCGAGACGCCCGCGCGAACGACAGCTATCATTCAAGTATAGGTTTGATATCAGGGTACGTTCGAATGGGGTTGGCAACTGTCAAAGGTTCGCATAGATGACGCCATCATAGCTTGCCCCTTTTTCTATGAGAATTGGCTTAAAGGGCTGGCATCCAGGGTATTAAAAGAAACTAAAATTTGACACAATTCTAGGGATTGACAGGGCAAGCTATGATAGCGCCATTTGTTAAAAACTTCGACCGGTCAACCCCATTGGACTGTAAATTTAAATTCTGAATAACGCCTTCCATCCTTCGAATTTACATGAAGAGTAATTACGCTGCTACTATGGCCCCGATTCGGATTTTGAAATAGACATCTATTAGATATCTTTTAGACATCACCAAGATACGATAACGATATGTTTAAGATCTAACCTAACAAATTTGACATTTGCGCGATTCTGGAGATACTCTTGAACAATTTCCACAGGATATCACTTAGAGATCCAATTCACATCAAATAGATATCTTACTCTATCTAACGTAAAAGTAACATTGATTGCCCGAATTGCGCTGCAAAAGAGAACTAGTTGATATCTAAACTATACCGTATCTAGAATGGATCTAGTACGTGTCGTCTCCTGTGAATATCTTGAAGTTCGAATACGGCAGTATGACAGGATTAATTGGTTAGGACTTTCAGGATTAGCAGTCTACGAAGTGTAATATTAGAAAGACAAATAAGATAGTAAATAAGCTTTATAGATCGTAGTAAGTAATACATCATTTAATATACATTGTATAGTTAGGTTTACTGGTTTAAGACAGACTCACGCTAGACCGGGCCGGGCCCGGGCCGAGGCGTCCGACATGTCATTTTCTATGACGGCTGATCGGTGATCACGTGGTGCTTTCCATAGAAAAAGAAGCGCCGGAAGCTCCGGCCCGGCCCCGGCCGAGTTTAGCGTGAGTCAACCTTTATACATAATTAATAATGAAATAACAGATAAATCTTATCATCATGTTGAAACAAGTGTGAGTCGGACTCACGCACGAAGGGTTTCGTACCATTACGCAAAAAACGACAAAAAAATCACGTTTCTTGTATGGAGCCTGTTCACGATATTATTGTTAATTATTTAAAATTGAAGCAAAAAACGTGTTTATAAAATTACATGATTTTATTGACTGACACAACTGACAATAATGTTTCTTCTATAAATCAACAAGTATATCAATTAAACTCCATAGTCTGAAAGAGGCCGAACATAGCACTACTTAAATATTAATTATATTCTGCCATTCTGCTATCACAGACGGACAGACAGACAAACAGACAGACGGACAGAGGAGTCTTAGAGAAGGTCCAAAGGTTGGCTTTGCGAGGCCCCCCTAAGTGCGAGGCCGTGGGCGAAGGCCCCATTCGCCCACCCCTAGCTACATCACTGCCAACATGCAAAATGCAAACAATTCAAAATTTGCATCTGACTACTTTGCCAATTTAATGCAACGCTCTTATCAATTTTTAAGTACCTACAAAGAAAGCCATTAGATTATATTAGCCAAGAATTATTTAGACTCCCTATTTTTCATACAAAATAAATATTATCTTCAATGAACGCCATCGCCACGCCATATCATTGTGATTGACGTTGCTTGTCACGCCTTAACCCTTAACATGGCAAGACATGAAATAATGTAGCCACCTATCACGTGGAATGTTTTTGGGGATAGTAATGAGTAAAAAAGTACTATATTCAAGAAAAAAAAATTAAAAGCATTCTGAAAGTAGGGTTTTCAGGACGTCCGTTAAAACGGACATTGCCACGAACCTTATATATTGATTGCTACCAAGGTTGTCCTAAAAAACGGACAATGCCGTTATACAGTTTAAGAAAATAAAAATTATTAAAGAATAACAGGGCAAGAAAATTTAAAATTATTTCAATAACACACTAATGAATGTTTGGAAAAAATGTTTATTTATATTAATAAGAAGAAAAATCTTATGGGACACATAATAATACTATATTTTCTTCTAGTGTTGATGTGTAAAACGACCCACGTACAGATATATTAAACAAAAATATACATTTTAAAGCTACGTATACATGGAAAATAGGCTCATAAAGCTAGTTACACATTACAATTATTGTAAGTAATATTACTTTACTTAAATGACCACACCATTTATCACTATCGTCTCACTGTTCTATGTCTTGCTTGTTTTCTTATTACCCGGACTATCTGAAACGTAAGCTGGTGGTAGATAATAGCTGTAGTTTCTGTAAAAGTTAAGATATTTTTCAGTCTCAATGGCCTCTGGCAACATTCTGGGAATATATGGCTCCTCCTTGGCGAGAACCAGAGTCTTATTCATGTCATGCTCCCAGACCGCAAGCTTTAGTTGGCGGTGCTTGACATAATTAGCTATAATAATATGTTCTTGTACCCTAGTAGAAATGCTTTGCTTCGTCTGCCCGACATATAAATGACTAGATTCGAAATTAGCTATTTACTCTCCTGAATTTTGTAAATATTACATTTTACAGGCCTCATGAACAGTAGCATCTTCATCATCAACTTGAAATAGGTTTTAACCGTAGGACATCTCAAGACGTGCCAATAATTTGAATACTGAAGCGAGTTATGCATTTAATGGCGAGGAATTAAGTTTTGTAGATGGAGTACTAGCGGACAGGTCGTGTTTAGGTCATCAGGTCGAGTATTATGAACAACTTTTTTCCCACAAGGACTATTTAGTTCGAAATTATATTTAAATACAGATAGTGCCATTCACAATGAGGCGCACTAAACTTTAATAGCACGACAATAAGAATAAAAGCACGCGTGTTCGTAAATAAACATAATATTTGTCCATCATATTTGACATACTCTAAGTGGAGTGGCAGGGACAAACCTCGATAGCACGTAGACCGCCGACTCCAATTTTGAGTTCGTATTTCGGCAAAAACACGACACTTCGATGAGTTCACAAGCACAGGGTTGCACGTGACGTCACTGATCTTCTTTAAAGTACTTTTCACTTGATTTTGAGTTTAATTAGAGGAATGCAAACTTTTTGGACGCGCCCGCGATGAGATTTTATTTTGCACTGGCGGTTGGAGGTGAAGGGAGTGCGGGGGTTGGAAAAGGATGTTGCCAGGTATGATATATATAAAAGATGCGTTCGAGTGGTGTGTATGATATGTTATGAATAAGTTTAAAATTAATTATAAAAATGTATGAAATCACAATGGCGTAGCCAACTTCGGGGCGCCTAGAGGTTTCCTCTACATTGCGTTAAAAAAAAATGAATATTAATTAATATAGAAACTAATAGTAAGAGTATTTTTATTAACTAAGTTTGTACTATGTTAAATTTAATTATTGCGTAGGTAACGGGCAGAGCCGAGTTACAGGACGGACATAAGTTCCTGAAGAAGTAGTTACTTTAGCGACGCGAATTACATTATCTTTTCCTGGGAAAACCTCTGAGACAACGGCGAGAGGCCAGAACATAGGATGAGCATTATCATCTTTAATGACAACAACTGTTCCCACACTCACAGGTTTGGAAGGTGAATTCCATTTATCGCGTTGTTGAAGGGAAGTCAGATATTCCATGCTGAAACGGTTCCAATAACTCTGAACAATTTTATTTAAAAGTTGATAGCGAGTTAACATATGATTTGGAATATTATTATCGACTTTCTCCGCGGGTAAAAATTTAAGTGGAGTGATATTTAAGAAATGACTTGGAGATAACGCGGTCGGATCAGAAGGATCCGATGATAGGACGCAAATCGGACGACTGTTAAGCAGCCCTTCAATTTGGACCAAAACTGAATTAAATTCTTCATAGGTTAAAATTTGATTACCTATAACTTTATATAAGTGAGTTTTGACTGACTTGACATTAGTTTCGCTTAAACCGTTAAAGTTCGGACCATAAGGTGGACTGTGTTGAAATTGAATTTTATGTTGCGCAAGGTAATTACTCAAATAGTTATTATAATCAGTGGACTGTATAAGTGGGTAAATTTCGTTTAATTTGTTTTTCGCACCAATAAAATTTGTACCTCCGTCACTATATAAAATTGAAACCGGACCTCTGCGTGAAATGAATCGTTTAAAAGCGGCAAGAAATAAGTCCGTGCTCAGATCGGAGACCAATTCTAAATGGATGGCTTTTGTTGTTAAACAAACAAACAGGCAAATATAAGCCTTGTGGCTTTTAACTCCGCGACGGCGTATATGAGTGATATAAAACGGTCCGCCGTAATCGACAGCCGTGTGTACGAATGCTTTTACTTGAGAGACGCGGATGGCGGGGAGGTCACCCATCGGTGGTTGTGTAGACAACGGTTTAAGTTTGAAACAGGCGTTGCATTTGTGTACTCTTTGGCGAATTAAATTTCGAGCAGATAAAATCCAATATTTTTGTCTAATTAATGCTAGTACTAAGGCGGGACCGGTATGCAGGTTCGACGAGTGATAATAATCTACTAAAAGCGACACTATTCTACTTTTTGCGGACAGTAGTATTTGATGTTTTTGATCAAAACCTAACTGTGAATGAGTGAGTCTACCTCCTACTCTTAGGAGACCTTGGTCGTCAATAAATGGATGCAGTTTAAGAACTGATTTACTAGGAATTACTTTGTTATTTTTAATAACATCAAGCTCGCGAGAGAAATGTGTTGCTTGTTCGTAGCGTAGTACGCGATATTCTGCATATTCTAAATCCTTTGGAGTTATGGAACCTTGAGAGTGGAGTAATTTTGAAAAACGGAAAGCGTATACGAGTGAGCGAATGAATTTAGTCCACGTCGAACATCTTACAGCGAGGTCGTGAATTGGGTGAGTAGGTTCATCCGTAGATACAGTTTGCGCGGGAAGCGATGTAATTTTAATTTCTTGTAAATCTTCCTGTTTATTATTGTTTATTTTAAATTCTTTTACAGGCCAGGTATTAATCGGAGCGGACAGCCATTGCGGGCCGTGGAACCAGAGTGAGTTATTTACTAATCCTGTTGGCGTTACAGGCCGCGACACAATATCTGCAGGGTTCTCTACACCACGGACGTGGAACCAGTGGGAAGCGGGTAAGTACTCATTTATTTGAGCTATACGATTAGCTACAAATGTGTGAAATTTATAAGCGGGTGAATGAATCCATGTGAGTGTTACAGTAGCGTCTGAAAAAGCGTATATTTTATTTATAGTGCATCTTTTACTTAGGACGTCGCGAACGGAATTTATCAATTTTGCGAGTAACACAGCGGCGCAGAGCTCTAAGCGAGCGAGTGTTTTATTCGGATTGGAAACTTTGGATTTAGCGGTGAGTAATTCTACTGAATGCGCGGTTGAGTTTTCATCTGAATCTATGCGTATATAGATAGCAGATCCATAGCACTGCTGGCTAGCGTCGGCGAATCCGATTAAAGTTATTCTGTTTGTGGACGTGATGCCAATATGACGCGGTATTTTAATTTGTGATAAGTGCGGAAGTTCCTCATGGAATGGTTTCCACTTGGAGAGAATGAAGTCGGGCACTTCATCATCCCAGTCAAGTTGAAGTTTAAAACATTCTTGAATGAGTAATTTCATGTAAGCTACGACCGGGCTAATTAGACCTAGCGGGTCGAATAAGCGCGCGGTGACAGATAGAATCGAGCGTTTAGTACAAGTTTCTGGAAAATCTATGTTTGTTTTGAAATGAAAGTTATCGTCAGTCGGCTGCCACTGCATACCTACGATTTTAGTGTCAGCGTTGGGATCGTCATCAAATTTGACAGCGAGAGGGCTTTTTTGTGCGGATGGGACGCGCGACATGAATTGAGTATCATTTGAAATCCATTTAACTAAATTGAAACCTCCCGATTTGAACATAGCGGTCATCTCCTTATATATTTTTTCTGCCGTATCTACGTTATCCACGGAGCTAACATAATCGTCGACGTACATATGGTTTTCGGCTTCATAAGCGGCGAGCGGGAATGAATCGCGGCTATCTGCGGCAAGTTGTCGCACGACACGCAAAGCTAAATATGGCGAACTGGAAACACCGAAACAGACCCTATTAAATTGATATATTTCAATCGGTGAATTAGTGTCAAACCTGAATAAAATTCTTTGGAATGAGTGATGATCAGGAGAAAGTTTCACTTGAAAATACATTTTTTCGATATCAGCGGATATTGCGATTGAAAACATGCGAAGATTTAACAACAATTCGAAAATATTATTCTGTAGAACTGGGCCTACATATAGTAAATCATTAAGGGATTTTCCTGAGGTGGTTTTACAACCAGCGTTCAGTACGATACGCGTCTTTGAAGTTTCTTTGTCTGGACGATAAACGGCTCTATGCGGAATGTAATAAGAATCAGTGGTTTGAAAATCATTTGGGACCTTTGTTAAATAACCTTGATCTATGTAAGTTTGAATAGTTGCGTTATAATCTGACCGTAATCCAGTTGAGTCGAGTTTCTTTTCCAAATTTAATAAGCGGTGCTTCGCGGCAGCATAAGAGGATCCTAATTCGGCAGGCGAGTGTTTGAAAGGAAGAGCAACGGTGTAGGTACCGTCGTCCTCGCGCGTGTAAGTTGACTGAAAATGTTTTTCACATGCTTCGTCATCTGGACTAAAATGGATTTTTTCTGGGACATTTTCAATTTCCCAAAAGCGTTGCGTTAATTGATCGAGACAGAAATCTTCAGTTTGGCAAAAGAAAGTCTTTTCCAAATTGTGAGCGTTTAATGAGCGAGTTTCATTTTCGAGCGAGTTAGGAAAACATTGCGCCCTTCCTCCGGCGATGTATCCGAGAGTAGTTTCAATACCTACAACCGAGGAGGTCGGCGAGGTCACTTTACCTGGTCCGAGTAACGTGGGAAATAGTTCATTACCTATCAAACAATCTATTTCACCCGGTAAGTAATATTCGTCATCGGCCATCGGCAAGCCTTGAAGATGGTCTAATTGCGTGGTTTCTAGCTCGGCGCTAGGTAAAATGTCCGTAATTTCATCCATAACGCGGCAGCAAACGGTATAGGAACAGCGTGAGTCGAATCGAGAGTGTATTGTGAGTTGCGTTATTCCAAACGTGCGGTCTTTTATTTTTCCTATGCCATTAATAATAGCGGGTGCGGGAATTATTTTTAAATTTAAGCGTTCACAACAAGCCTTCGTTATGAAATTAGTAGCCGCTCCAGTATCCAAGAAAACGCGTAGGCGATGCGTTTCATTGTTACTATAAACGTTAACAGACGCGGTCGGGCATAAAACTAACGTGTCACTGTTAGAGTTTAGCGCGGGAATGGTAACTGATAACGCGATGTTGTCGTTATTCACCTGAGCGCTTGTCTGACCGCCGTGCGTGCGAGCGGCACTCGCCGTAGGCGAGCGCGGCTGACGCGGCGAGTGAGACAGAGACGGAGGATTCGCGGAGCTAGTGCTTGGGAGCGGCGCTGTAGAAGCGCGCGCGCCAGCCGAGTTGTTATTATTATCATTTGCTGAATCAGCTGATCGCGGGGAATGCGTTGTATTCGAATGGGTTTCGTAGTGTAATAAAGAATGATGCTTCTTATTGCAAATCGAACACCGGTTTGTTGATTTACATGTATTAATATGATGAAAACCTAAACAGTTTATGCAAAATGTGTGTTGACGAACTATGTCGTTGCGCGTTTGAGTATTTTGTTTTAGGAAATATTCGCATTTGAATAGAGGGTGAGAGAGTTGAGAGTTACACACTTTGCATGATCGCGGTTGAGTGACACTGTCAGAGCTATTAGACTTGCTGGAAGTCTGAGGTTGCGGAACGGTTACTTGAGTACAGAATGTTTTTATTTTATTAATTTGCGGTGCGGTTTTGTTAGTGATCTGAGCGCGAGTATTATTATTATAAGTTTGAGTTTGAGAGCGCGACGGCGCGTGGAGTACTTGGAGTTTACTCTGTTCAGTTAAAAATTTCTTTAAATCACTAAATTTAGGAATTTCTATGTGTCTATGAGCCTGTTCGAACAGGTCGATCATAGTTTTGTCCAATTTGCTTAAGGCAATATGAGTTATCATAAAATCTGATAAGTTATCAATTTTCAAGCGCTGCAATGCTGCTTCAGCGGAACAAAAGTTATCAAGTATATTATCGACTGACTGTCCAGTCTTTTGTTGTAACATCTGGTCTAAATAGACAGAAGCCTGTACCCTAGTATCTTGGTATTTTGCTAGAAGAGCTTGCCATATGATGTCATAGTTTTCAGAGGTAGCAGTTATTCCGGAACAAACATTAAGTGCTTTGCCGGAGAGACATCCTATTAGGTACTGGACCTTTTCAGCATTGGTTAAGCGAGTATTAGTGTGTATGACACTGCGGAAATTTTCATAGAATACTGGCCACTTAGTAGGAGTACCATCAAAACCTATGAGTTGAAGCGGGGGCAACTTAGTGTTAAAATTATTATTTTTCTTTTGGTCCTCAAGCTCTTGCCTCAGTGTAGTTTCCTTTTGTTTAATGTAACAATATAGCTCGTCAAATGTATTTAAAATACTATAACTCGGCTGAGCCTCAGGATTTTCTTTGAGTTGTTCAATCATAAGTTTATCAATTGTTTCAATATAATCTGAACGCGTTTTATCAACGGATTGAGCCCTAGCTAAGAATTGTGTGCGTGTGACATCGTTGGAAACCTTCAAGCTTAAGTTATAGACGTCTTGAATTATTTGAAACAGAAATTGTTTTTTATGTTCTAAAAAAGTAATCATAACATCCTCGTCGCTTGAACCATCTTTTGATTTATTGCCTCCCCCCATGTTGGTAATAAGTCAATTAATAATATGCGTATGCGTAATTTGCGTGAAGTTATAAAATGAGAGTTTTGTCAATTAATTAAAATAAAATCAAAGCGACGAACTGTGCGCGGCGCGTATAAATGTAAGATGGCGGGTAGGTAGGTATGTATAAATGGTGCAAACGGCGAACAAATTTTACAATTGACTTGTTGAAATATGCGCGATTTACCAAAAATATGCTTTGAATCTTAAAGAATGAGTGAAATAACTTGTATTTAATGATAACTAGTTGCGAAATAAGATGAAATAAGCGTGATGCGCACCAATTAAAGTATGGTAGCACGTTGAGTGATTTTATCGAATATACGTATAAATTATATTTTTGAGTGTATGATTACTGTAAATATGTACGAAATAATGAAATATTTATATATATAGGAAGGATCCGGCTCGAAGGACCAACACTGGAGTGGCAGGGACAAACCTCGATAGCACGTAGACCGCCGACTCCAATTTTGAGTTCGTATTTCGGCAAAAACACGACACTTCGATGAGTTCACAAGCACAGGGTTGCACGTGACGTCACTGATCTTCTTTAAAGTACTTTTCACTTGATTTTGAGTTTAATTAGAGGAATGCAAACTTTTTGGACGCGCCCGCGATGAGATTTTATTTTGCACTGGCGGTTGGAGGTGAAGGGAGTGCGGGGGTTGGAAAAGGATGTTGCCAGGTATGATATATATAAAAGATGCGTTCGAGTGGTGTGTATGATATATTATGAATAAGTTTAAAATTAATTATAAAAATGTATGAAATCACAATGGCGTAGCCACTAAGAAAGTCACCTGGCTGAAAAAGATTCAGATTGGGGCAAGGCAGATGTACAATCTGCCTCTAGTAAAATTTCGTCATCGTCGTCTTTTTTGTCATCTCACTCTTCTGAGTCAGATTGTGGAACCACCTGAGACTAAAATATAAAAAAAATGTATACATATACTTATGTATAACATAACCCCAACGCAACAATAGCCTATAAAACGACGATAAATGAAAAAAATATATATACCCTAAGTGTGGCAATGTCCGTTTTCTGTCACAATCTTGTCTCCGCACAAGCCGGCACTGTCCGTTTTTTAGGACGTGCTAAATGGTACTTTGTTACCAGTACTATCGACAATGTCATAAAAATGGGACATGATTTATTTCGCAATTTTTGACTTAGAATTAATCTATGATTTAATGAGCTTTATATTAAATAACAATGTATAACTCATCTAGTAATAATATCAACGCAAAGAAAACACTTTGGCTATTTACTTTATATTCTATGGTGTCAGGAACACACTCCGTCGCAAATTCAGCGAATTTCAAATTTCAACTGCCGCCTGCGCATAAACCGAATTTTGTCTGATATTGTCTTAAACTAGGAAAAAAATTACAATTCTTGCACTTTCTTTAACGTACTTCCTTTTCTAGCCTGCACTTAGTGTTTAAACTTGGTGTCACATTTAGTACCTGTACTAAAAAAGTGACACAAACGCTTTAAGGGTTAAACAAAACAAAATTCGCAATACATTGCGTCTTAGAAGAAACTTTAAAGTGTATTAAAAATCAAACCACAAGTTATTTTTAAAAGTCGCTGAACAAATGTTGGTAAGTATGAGGAGTACAGCCTACAGTTTCATTTTTTGCATATATTACAGGCCACACCCGGTATAGGTATCTGTTTTAATATTTATGGTCAACAAAAAGCTAACCCTATGATATTCTAACGAAGTAAAGAAGAGTCATTTCTCCAACTTTTCCACAACAGCTGCACAAGACTCGACCACTTTATACCAAACTACATCAAAGTCGATGTGAATTTTTCATTCTATGGAACTTTAGTTTAAACTTTTTTAAATTTTCTGTTTTTCGAAGTTAACGCCATCTGGTGTTTTCCTTTAGTTTCGGTGACTCGTAAAATAACTTTACTATTAACCATATAAAAACCAGATAGGTACTATTTTTACACAAAGACTGTAGGATAAGAATATACCTGTAATTATTGCGTATCTAGGGCCCGCGAAAGTGACAGGTACCTACGATATACAGTCACCATCAGATATATCCGACCGGCCAAGGTGTTATATCTGAGCACGCACTCTAACGCCTTGACAATAGAGGCGTGCTCAGATATTTGTGAGCACCTTGACCGCTCCGATATGAAATGAAAATGAAATGAAAACATTTATTTTCACCACACCACCTCGGAAAGAATTACTTTGCACTTCAAAAACGAATAGCAAAGTATTTTATCCACATGTGAGGCAAAGTAATCAAATGCAAATTTTGAGTTGTTTTCTTATGTTTGCTGGTAGAATTGACTTTCAAATGATGATTTTGGATGATAAATATTTAATAACATTCATTTGGATTTGATTTGGTTTGATTTTGTTTGATATTGTACATTTAATATTTGCTTCGGGTTGGTGTGGTGAAAAATTTTGTGTTTCACTCGGGGGCAAATTTTGTTTAACCCTCGTGCTTTGAAACCCTCGCAACGCTCAAGATTCCATTTCGAACCACTCGCTACGCTCGTGGTTCAATTTTGGAATCTTTCGCTTGCTCGGGTATCAATATTAGCACGAGCGGTTAAACAACAACTTTGCCCCCTTGTAAAACAAATAACTATTTCAGGCAACTATTGGCCCATAGATAAATACCTTAAAACTAGCATACATATCAATACAAAATATATCTTAAAACTAAATACACAATTATGGCTGCGATGCAGTTCGCAACCCCGCAGTGTCAGGGAGCCGGCCGCGGAACCGCCGGAACTTGACACCCTTCGGCCAAAACTCCTCCTTGGTGAAGCTTGGTGGCGATATATCTGATGGCGACTGTACGATCTTTAGATGGACGCGTGGATGGAGAGCTTATAATTTTACGAAAGATTTTTGTGTGCCGGTAGAGGTAGTAGACACTATCCCCCTTATTCATAAACGTTTACTAAAATTGACAAGCCAATAATAATCGTTTGTCCCTTTCCGATGTATTGGTATGATGGAAAGGGACAAAGGGTTATTATCGGCTTGCTAACTTTAGCAAAGGTTTATGAATAAGGGGGTATTACTTTATCGTCGGTAGGTTGGTAAGACGAAGTAAGTGACAAGTGACGTAACGTTTTCAATGTTCATTGAATCACCAATTCCATTGTTTGTTGCCGTCGTGAAGAACGTTGAGTAGCGGAGCCGGCGGTGACCGTTGGTGGAGAAGCGCGTTATGACCAAAGGAGCAGCCGTCAACGCCGCACGGCTTCACCTGGCCTCAGTTAAATAATAGTACTAGGTATAACATATATAATATATAATAGTACTAGGTATAATTATACAGAAGACACTCTCTAACAAAACGCGTCTGTTACAATCAGGACAGATATGGCCGCTAGGTGGCGACAGCGCCACTCGCGGCTTATGGCTATAGCCGATGGCTAGAACCACCAAAATTGGTGTGGAACGGATGTACTTTTAGCTACCTGTTGCAAAGCGACGAAATAGCGGAGTGAGCCACGCGTGACCTGGCACGTTTGCTAGGTGCTACTTGTAAGTCTATTATGTATAGTATGTTAGGCTATTGTTAAAAAGGCATTGATAGAGATAAGTGTAAAAAGACTTATTAGCATGTAAAAACACTTAATGATAATGTTCAATAATTATGATAGGGGTTGCTCCCCATGTCCCTTAGTTCAGTTTGTAACCCTTTTTCTGCAAATAAATATGAATCTGAATCTGAATCAAATAATCTTAAAAATGTAAGATTAGTTCTAAGCTAATGGAATGTTAATTCTTTTTTTTTAATAAACAGTTTAATTATTTTTTTTAAGTCCATACTAAGTCGGTGTCGGGATTAGTCGACATTATTTTACTTTTACTACGAGTGATCATACGATGAGGACTACATGAATATGTAAAAACCGGGCAAGTGCGAGTCGGACTCGCGCACGAAGGGTTCCGTACCATAATGCAAAAAAAGGTAAAAAAAACGGTCACCCATCCAAGTACTGACCCAGCCCGACGTTGCTTAACTTCGGTCAAAAAACACGTTTGTTGTATGGGAGCCCCACTTCAATCTTTATTTTATTCTGTTTTTAGTATTTGTTGTTATAGCGGCAACAGAAATACATCATCTGTGAAAATTTCAACTGTCTAGCTATCACGGTTCGTGAGATACAGCCTGGTGACAGACGGACGGACGGACGGACAGCGAAGACTTAGTAATAGGGTCCCGTTTTACCCTTTGGGTACGGAATCCTAAAAACAATGAAAGATAATAAATCGAAAACACTAAAGGGGTCCACTGATTAACAGTCCGCCGGACGGTATCGGCATGTCAGTTGTTCGGAACTGTCGAAATTTTGTTCTAACGGACAAGCCGGATACCGTCCGGCGGACTGTTAATCAGTGGGCCCCTTAAAACGTAACCGTCAAACTAAACAAATGAGGTGAATGACCAATAAAAAAGATGTAATGGGTTGGTTGGTGGTGAATAAAATGGGAGATTCTACCTTCGATATTAAGTACCTAGGTACTTATATTTAATTATGTTTTAGTTTTTACAAAGAATTACGAAAACACACGACGCTATCACTTGTACACCTTATATAATTATATAAAACACCGCGCCGCATCTGTCTGTTTGTGTGTTTGTATGTTCGCGATAAACTCAAAAACTACTGAACGGATTTTCATGCGGTTTTCACCTATCAACAGAGTTATTCTTGAGGAAGGTGTAGTGTATAATTTGTTAACCCGTGCGAAGCCGGGGCGGGTCGCTAGTATTACATGTAGTGTCGGCCTGCGGAGCAAGTTATTAAATATTAGGTATCTAGTCTATGGTAGTTTCGAATTAATATTTCACTCGATAAAAATCGATCTCTGTAATTTTATATACTCGTAGTGTAGTGCTGCCTACCCTTTTTAACCAGAGATTAATTCTGGCATTACATCACGATGCTTTTAGAGTCAGAGAGTCAAGTCTGCATGGATTTTGATAGCAGTGCAGGTGTTATGTATACGTCATAACTTCATAGAAGTTTTGACGTTTAAAATAACACTTGCACTTTGCACTGCGTATGCTATCATTGCTATCAAAATCGTTGCACTTTTCTTGGTCTAACTCTAGTTTAACTCTTATTTGAGTAAGTATAAATTGCTTTAAAAAATGCGAAGAAAAACTGGTAAAGGTCCATTGTGCTGGCTGCCAATAAAGATTTTCTAGTTGAATACATAGAAGTACTTAAAAAAAATTTGCGGTGGGAGAGTGGGAACATTAATTGCATGTAAAAAATACGCAAGTAAGTATAACGGGTTAGCACTGATTGACTAGCACGTTATCTTTTACGCGGATTAGCAAAGTAATATTTTGTGTTTAATTAATATGGATTTCCGCAAAGTAACGCCTGATTCTATTTCACTACATAGAAGTAGGTACATTATCTACAACCAGCGCTGTTGCGGACTCCTTCTTACTGAAACCTACATTTAGTTACCTTTTTACTCTTTACCTATGTATATTCAAATAATTTGACGTTGTCATGGCTGAGTGTAAATAAACATGTCTAAATGGAAAAATAGTGGCTTGTTACTGAAATTGATGAAAAATATATTATAAATAATTAAATACGCTAAAGTAAGTATTGTGTTACCGGGCGTCGGTAACATAGTGGTCCTTCGAGCCGGAAGATCCAGCGCTGCGCCACACTATGTTACCGACGCCCGGTAACACAATACTTACTTTAGCGTATTTAATTATTTATAATATATTTTTCATCAATTTCAGTAACAAGCCACTATTTTTCCATTTAGACATGTTTATTTACACTCAGCCATGACAACGTCAAATTATTTGAATATACATAGGTAAAGAGTAAAAAGGTAACTAAATGTAGGTTTCAGTAAGAAGGAGTCCGCAACATATTCCCCCGGGAATGCGCGACTAAGCGCATTCAACATCAGTCGGAAGGCGGACAATCTTCACAGCGGGGCGCCGCAGCACTCCCCCGGCAGTGCGGACGTCGGCGACCCGTACACGACCTTTACTGTCCTCCACCTGTGAAAACTCTAATTATTATGTCTTCCTGGCGTAAGGAGTTGACGATCGGCTCATTATTTCCATAGTTAGCTAGATCGGGATGACGCAGTAGGGAAAGTAACTTCACATATAGATGTTTGCCATTAAACAAAACAAGCTGGGTGAGATTCCGATTTACTTCGCTCACGACTCTGGCTCTTTTCCGCGAAAAATTACATAATCGGCTGTCCTTGTCCCATGGCTTAGATAAGTTGTCCACGTTATTCTTGTATTTCTGGCCGTACATTGAGTCTCTGACTATTTTCCCCTCTATTGATAGCAAACTCTTTGAAGAATAGGAAAAGCTCTTAGGCATCACAGGACTGTCTTCTCTTCGTAGCAGTCCTACTTCCGATCTCTTGCCATCTTCTACTCTCCTTTCCGTCATTTGTGAGATATCGATGGCTGTTTCATCCTCTCGTTTCACCTTTAACTTATTCTTTGTGACTTCGAGAGAGTCAGCATGTCCCACAAAGTGTACTTTGGGCTGATTCGAAGCATAGCACGGTTCGGGCTCTGGTTCATATTCGCTATCTTCAAATAAAGCGCAACGTGTTATGTGTGACTGCCCCGGTTTAATAGTCATGCGTGATGTCCCGTGTAGCCAGTATTTTGACATATTTTGGGCTTCCTTCTTCAAGAAGTCTGACAGCTTGACAAGTTCATGTTCATCGTCATGCTCATGTTCTAGAGCGTAGGAAAGCCAGCGTGTCTTCAGGTGGGGCATTTTCTGTTTCAGGGTTCGTAAAAGCTCTATGTTGTGTAGGTGTTCGGGTTTATTAAGGGCTCTGATGGTTGACACGCAATTCCGAACCTTGCAGGCAAACTTGCTGAGCTGCTCTGTGTTGTCGACAAGCTTAGGCAAGTCTCTGAGCGCCTGTAGTTCCTCTTGGAGAATCAATTCCGGCAAGCCAAATCGCAGTTCTAAGGCTTCCATGATCTCGGTGACAGAGACATGTGTGTCTAAAAGGGCAGCCACAGTGATGCGCGCTTCTCCTTTTAAACAACGTCGAAGTTTGAAGATAAGTTCGTTTTCGGTCGATAAGGCTCTGATATCTGCAACGGCAGCTTTAAATGAGAGCCATTCGTTGATGTTTCCGTTGTAGTAGGGCAAATCTTTTGGATCAGTCGGACGACGCAGATTTGCTATCTCTCGAGCAAGAAGTTGTATGTCAGAGAGCTTGGGATCAGTATGGGGACGTTCATCATCATCGGAGACATTTGGCGGTTCACTCTCACTCAGGACTGGTTCGATGTTCTGCTCGGGTTCCACATGGTTCGCTGGTTCATGGTGACGGGCTGGTTTGTCTTGTTCGGTAGTATGTAGTTCTACTGTCAGCGACTCCTGGACGCGGCTTCGACTAGTTCGACTTGATCGAGAGTGATAGCTTCGACTAGAGTCTAAGCGTGCTAACGTAACTTCTAGTTCCTTTTGAATGACGGTTTGTTTTAAGTTTAGCTTCAGTTCAGCTAGTCGTTTCGCAGCCGCTAGTTCAGCCTCCTTTTTTCTTACAAGTAAGCTACTACTGTTAGATCGGATGGTTCGGTTTCGTTCTGATTTATTGTAGCTGACAGTACTTGCCTTCGATCCTATGATATCCAATTTATCTATAACCGGGGTTGACGTGATCGGTTCCTTCGTATTTCCAGACGTACCCGGTTCTGGTTCTGGTTCTGGGTTCTTAGCGCGGCTCCTCGTAACTCGCCCCGACATGGTTCAGTTCGGTTCGGTTCAATATGCAGGGGAGTCAACGGCGGCGCAGCGCTGGATCGTGCGACTCGATAGGACCACTATGTTACCGACGCCCGGTAACACAATACTTACTTTAGCGTATTTAATTATTTATAATATATTTTTCATCAATTTCAGTAACAAGCCACTATTTTTCCATTTAGACATGTTTATTTACACTCAGCCATGACAACGTCAAATTATTTGAATATACATAGGTAAAGAGTAAAAAGGTAACTAAATGTAGGTTTCAGTAAGAAGGAGTCCGCAACAAGCGCAATGGGCCCCTTCTAGATTCACAGTTATTAGTTTCTTATTATATTTATTTAGGCATTATATCTATCTTTATAGATAATGCCTATTCCTATGAATAGAGCCATTAAAAAACAACACCTCTCTTTTTAACAAGCTTTTATTAGGTCGACCTGTATGTAACTATGTAATGGAATCTAAGGTAATTGAACCATCTTCCAAGGATCGTCGTGAAAATTGGCAGCTGTATGTAGTTCTGATGACAATACAATAATAATATGGTACTGTCGAACTGATCTGATTATGGAGACCGGAGGTGGCCATAGGAACTCTAGACCTGTATGTAACTATGTAATGGAATCTAAGGTAACTAATTTAACCATCTTCCAAGGATCGTAGCGTAGTGAAAATTGGCAGCTGTATGTAGTTCTGATGACAATACAATAATATGGTACTATTGAACTGATCTGATGATGGAGACAGGAGGTGGAGGAACTCTGTGATGAAACAACGCAACCTAATTGTGTTAGGGGTTTTAGAATTGTCTCGATGAGTATTAGTTGTCTGTCGTAAGAAAAGTACAGTCAGCGATAAAAGCTTGTACCAAAAATAATTTTTTTGCCAAAAATTTATTTCTATAATTTTTTTATTACTTACAAATCTTAATGTTAATGACGTGTATTATTATTCTCGCTGATTAGCCTTAACGCTCCAGCGAAATGAACTCTGCACAGTTATTAGTTTTGTTTACATTTGTTTTTTCCATGTGTGTATAATACACAATCTTTTGAAATAATTAGCTTAACTAATTTACGCCGAAAACTAGAATAAAAAAACTGCCTCATATTTTATTGAGATTTTAGCTTTAGTATTATTTCCGTAAACGGAAAAGGATTGAAGCTTCCACCACAATAAAACAATAGGTATTAGCAAAAATAATAGATATTATAGAGGGGTCCTGTCATAGTAAATGTTGTAGTCACTGTAAATTTACTTCCATCTCTCGACACACGACTATAACTCAAAATAAACACGTATAAAATTATCAAACAATCAAAATCAAAATCAAAAATTAATATATATATATGGATAAATGATTTTATTATTTTTATATCATTTTGACCCATGTTCATTCACTGATATCTATGTGTTAAAATGGTTAAATATGAAACGGTGTCGTCACGCCATCTAGCCGAGAATAGGCTAAAGATGTGTGCGCCATCTATCCGAGACTGACTTTTTCTTGATTTCCGAGGCACGTTTTTTTCTTAGACTTTATTCATCTTATATGAAGTTACATATAGACCAAGAACAGCTGCGCTGCGGTAGAATAAAGAGATCTAAAGTGATGTCAGTAGGTGTTCAACGTGATCAACATGTTACAAGTTAGAATTTTATTGTTGTAATTTAATTTAATTATTTATAAAATAATAATTGTAGGTACACGTCACATCATAAAAATATGTATCACAATTTTTAATAGTAAATCACACGTATAAAACAATAATTTAGTGATACCTATATCACATGCATATTTTATTATTATGCAAAAAACGTACAACCCAATTAAGAACCTCCTCCTTTTGCAAACTTGAAGTCGGTTAAAAACAAAAAGAAAATATAACTGCACATCGACGTCACAGTTTTTAAAATCCTAGAACTTACGTAAGTTAAAAACTTTACCAAACCACCAAACTTAGGTAAGTACATAAACATTTCACGGCGTTCCCAGGACTATTCGATAAAAGTGCGAAGTTCTATTAGAAATGCTTATTTAAAACGAAGCTGTCTGATAGCATGGTCCTTTTGAAAAATGTCTCCTTCTGGAGAAAAAAAGAGTATCCAGTCAGGGTATGTATGGTTTTTACTTTTAATGTAACTTAAACAGTTACACATTGAGAAATACCTAATGTTTTATTTTTAACTCAATAAAAAATATAGGTCGGGGGGCACGGCAGTGCCCCCGCCAAGTCGAGCGCGAAGCAAGCACTGCCGTACCATCCTTTACTGGAACCATTTCGCCGCATTTTCAGGCCCCTATTTGAGAACCTCTGGATAAGACCAGAACGCAGAAATTTTGGTCATCCAGTAAGCTATAATCACATACTTAAAATCCAAAATTTCAAGTCTGTAGGTCATTTAGTTCCGAAGTTAAGCAAAAGCAAAGTTTCGCATTTATGAAACTCACTCATGATCATCAGAATAGAACTAGTACTTCCCATAAACTCAGAGAGCTGAAATTTGGTACAGAGTTAGGGCTTAATGGCCACATAAAGGGAAAACCTAAAAATATTGCAATATCAGTCACGTTTTAAAGATCTAAGAACTGCATAAGTAAGTTTGTAATCCCATATAAATATATGATATTACAAAGTTACTGTTGCAGTTCCTACAAATAGTAGGTAAAGTAAAGTAAAGGTACACTACGATGTACGATGTGAGTATGAATGAAGATATGTTTAGTTATGATATGTGTATACATAGTATGGGTATGAGTACCCGAAAAGAAGGACTGCCTACAAAAAGAGATGAGATCCCATCAAAAACATTACATGTAAAAAGGTGCAAGTCTCGCAACGCTTTTACTACAAAAAGAAGTGAAATCCCACCAAAAACATTCTGTAAAAAACTAGCCAAGTCTCGATGGAGCTGCTTGTTTATCTCTAAAAAGTAATGAAATCTAGACAAAGTCGTGCCAAGTCTAAGGTTCCTTACTGCGATTTCTTTATTATTATAGTTAATGTTGTGTGACTTGGCCGTTGAAGGGTACACAAGGGTACAAAACCAGGTGCTCCATGACACCATTGCACCAATCTGTCGCCAGAACCGCTACCCATTGACGTTGATTCAATAACCAGTCAATTGTAGGCTTGATAAAGCTGCGTATTTCAATAATACTTATGTATGGGCGAGCCTGAAACAAACACTTCTTTTTGGTGCAATGGCAGATTGGTGCAATGGTGTCATGGAGCACCTGGCACCACACAACATTAACTATAATAATAAAGAAATCGCAGTAAGGAACCTTAGACTTGGCACGACTTTGTCTAGATTTCATTACTTTTTAGAGATAAACAAGCAGCTCCATCGAGACTTGGCTAGTTTTTTACAGAATGTTTTTGGTGGGATATTCATTACACATTTTTTTTCGCCAAACTGCATGACAGTTTGTTGGCGAATTTAATTTGGTGATAGTTCAGTTAGACAAGGACCTCAAAATTGACCTACGGGCTTAAGATACCAGACTACTTATTATATTATCCATTGTATTAGTATCTAGAAAGGTTTAATAATAATTCAGTCCCTCGTAAACAGCGAAATATTCCCTAATTGGAGTGATCCCACCGGACCAATCTTGTCAGCTCAGTCAGCAAGCTCCATCCCAGATTAGCTGAGCAACATTTTATAAGGGCAATAATTTGCTGAAAGCTGCCGGAATATATATTGTAAGAGTTCAAGATTTCGAGTTGCCGTATTAAAATAAGACATGAATAAGAAAGGAATTATTTTGTTCAAGTACAATTTATTAAATCAACTGTATCAACAAAAGCGACAAGATTTTTAGAGACATAATATATTTTAAGTTAATGGAGATGAATCCATATGTTTAAAAAAGGGAACCAATTAGTTGATGAAATTATTTTAATAAACAGAGCCTACTTTCGCTAAACAGTATGCCATCATTTTTTTATAATCTTCATTATGTTATGATATGACTTCACGACACTAAACAATATACGCTCCATCTGCTAACTAAAAAACAAAGGCCCATCTAATTGAGACCCCCCCGCGAGAACTCGCATCCGAGTTTCATTACATTGCGGTTTTTGATCGGTCGGTTTAAATAATTGGATTTCTAACTAAAATCGCATACGAGTTCGCGCGCCGTCTGTCTATAAGCCCTATTTAGACGATGCGAGAATTCGCATGCGAGTTTCATTACATTGCGGGTTTTGATCGTTCGGTTGAATTGGACGTAACCAACAGCCCGCAATGTAACTAAAATCGCATGCGATTTCGCGCGCCGTCTAAATCAGCCCATAATCAGCTCTACGGAAAGTGACGGTAGTGAATTTATTCTGCATTGTATATATTTATTATAAAGTATTATTTTCAGACACGTTATTACAACCTTAAAGACTATGACGACACGTTTGCTATACCGTGGTCAGTGCAGAAGTGGGTGGGGCTGCGGCTGACGAGGAACGATCCGCCCCATGTCAGGTTAGTAGTGCCCAAAAAGGAATAGGAATCAGTCAGGCAGTGAGAATTCTGTTCGTACCTGCTAAATATTATGTTCTGATGTGGGAAGTGTGTCCTTTTTAACAAGCTTTTATTAGGTCGACCTGTATGTAACTAACTATGTAATGGAATCTAAGGTAACTAATTTAACCATCTTCCAAGGATCGTAGCGTCATGAAAATTGGCAGCTTTATGTAGTTCTGATGACAATACAATAATATGGTACTATCGAACTGATCTGATGATGGAGACAGGAGGTGGCCATATGAACTCTCGACCTGTATGTAACTATGTAATGGAATCTAAGGTAACTAATTTAACCATCTTCCAAGGATCGTAGCGTCATGAAAATTGGCAGGTGTATGTAGTTCTGATGACAATACAATAATATGGTACTGTCGAAGTGATCTGATGATGGAGACAGGTGGTAGCCATAGTAACTCGGTGACGAAACAACGCAACCTATTTGTGTTAGGGGTTTTTAGAATTGTCTCGAAAGAAAAGTACAGTCAGCAATAAAAGCTTGTACCAAACATGAAATTTTTGCCAAAACCTTATTAGATGTAATTATAACGACAGATCAAATAATGAATTATTAAATACGAAAAGGAAAGAACTTACATCTTACATAGATCATAGAAACACTAAACTCATGTTATAAAACATAAACATAAATAACATAAATATAATATATACCGGGTGTGGCCTGTAATATGAGCAAAAAATTAAACTGTAGGCTGTACTCCTCATACTGACTAACATTTGTTCAGCGACTTTTAAAAATAACTTATGGTTTGATTTTTAATACACTTTAAAGTTTATTCTAAGACGCAATGTATTGCGAATTTTGTTTTGTTTAAGGCGTGACAAGCAACGTCAATCACAATGATATGGCGTGGCGATGGCGTCCATTGAAGATAATATTTATTTTGTATGAAAAATAGGGAGTCTAAATAATTCATAATTTTTAAAAGTTGTAGAACAAAAGTGTCACCGTTTGAGGAGTACAATCTATGTTTTAATTATTTGCTCATGTTACAGGCCACACCCGGTAAATATTATAAATATTATAAATATTATTTCAAGAAAATACGTTTTGTTATACTTTGTATTTCATTAGATTTTATTATAATAAAATTAAGAGTTCTCTTACACAGGTAATAATTTACTTAAAAAGAGGTAGGTACCAAATACTATAATGTTATCTAAATTACAGATAAAATTATAGTACTTAGTACCTATTTTTAAATGATTCCTCTTGATTGAATAAATAATTTTGATTTTTTATTTTTCCTTTTTTTATTTGATCAAATGAACGTCATTCCTTAAGACGAAACCTAACCATCGCTTGGGGTTTTAGGCACTGGTCCCACCGCGAGCTAGTAAGCTATGAGCTATCGGCTATAAACACGAACAAAAGATAAGCACTCCCGTGTAAATAAAAGAGACACGGCGATATTTATAGTTACTCGCCCAGCGGTGAGCTATAAATATCGCCGTGTCTCTTTTATTTACACGGGAGTGCTTATCTTTTGTTCGTGTTTATAGCCGATAGCTCATAGCTTACTAGCTCGCGGTGGGACCAGTGCCTTAGAGCGGAGACTGCGGTCACAAGATATGTAGCACATATGTCAAGTTTAGAGTTTTCAACATGAAAAAAGTTCTACGAGTAGCAAAGTAATCTGTCTGTATAAAATGAAGCGAAATCTGACTTTCGCTTTCGCCCCGGGCGTTTTCAAAAATAAATATCGAAAACCCGATTCTCACAGATCCCGGTGTTTTTGGGTTCTTTCAACTCAGAATCACTAGCATATTCAATTCTGATGATAAAATAAAATATCTCAAAAATTTGTATGAAAATTGTACATTCCACTACGTCACGCACATACAAGTGAAAAATATTTCATACTAAAACGTAACGTAATGGAATGGACATTTTTGGACATCTTTTTTTAATGGCGGGATGGAGAATGCTGTCGATTCTGAGTAGAATGAGCCCAAGAACGTCCAGATGTGAAAAAATCAGGTTTTCAATATTTATTTCTGAAAACGCCCCCCTACGTTTACGCGTTTGTCAAGTTTGCCGCCTTTTTCGACTGACAAATTTGAACAAGTTGGTTTGTAGCCCATTTTATAAATATATACAAGAAATATTTATACCTACCTTGTAGGGTATTCTGGGACATATACTACTGGCTGGAGAACCTGAACCTATGGCTGGCGGCATTCCTGGAGCTCGTATACATGGTGGTGCGGAGCACCGAGTACGTGGAGATATTCCTGTCCATGCCGTGCCTGTGTAACCTACTTTTAGGTAAAACTATCCAAAACCTAGCAGTATCATTATGGAAAACGTCAGTATAGAAACCTAAATACGTAATGTATGAAAATAACCACGTGACCTTTCTTGTCGTGGTGATTCGGGAAATGAATTAGAGATGCACTAGATATGAAATAGTAAAGATATGTCACGTTCAACGGCAAAAGAACATTCTGAACTATAGTAACAGCCATTGAAAAACCCATTTAATTGTTTAAGTATCATATTCTCACTCAACCAATTCCTAATGCTGAATGTTTTGAGTTTCAGAGAACTGACTTCTTCACATATTTTTCGTATTCTGGTTGTTTCTTACTGTGATTTGGCGGGCTTACAAGATGAACTAAAATAAGTATTCGTTTATTTATTGTAGCAATATTCAAGTCGTACAAAATGGTGGTCTACCGGCCAGTGTTCAACAACCTAGTGTGGGAGTTAAGGTCTATGTGGCCTCAGGGAACAGTCACCGAAGAAGAGGACCTTATAGTAAGCAGGGCACTGCGGAGTCTCAACATGGTCGTTAAAGGTAAATTAAGAAAGAAAAACGTCCGACACTTTGTTTTCTATAGAGGCTTTCTATAGAAAATGAAGTGACTCCTTGACCAGGCCGCGTAGCCAAGATGCCAACAGCTTACGCTCCGTAACGATCGAAACGCAACCGTCACTGTCGCGCTAATATGGAAGAGTGATAGAGATACATAATGGTTTTCGTTGTCGAAGCGATAGCGATTGTAACCTTAGCTAGGCCGGCAGGACCGGACCGGAGCGTGAGTCATTCTTAAACTGGCAACGACTGGCAAGCATCTGGTTTCAGGCTACTACTGGTGCAACATCCTCCTAGTGTTGATCTTCCTGTCGCCCTCCTTCGTGGCCTTGGGATATCGTGCTGCAGGCCACGACACACCTCTCATCCTGCCGTACTGGTACTGGTACCCCTTCGATCCTTACGAAGGCGGCGCGGGGTATGCGTTAGCTTTGGCCTTTGAGGATTTTCATGGTGAGTTGTTTTTGTTAGCAATTTTATTACTTTACTACTACTTACTATTACTTTACTTAGGGTTCCGTAACTTCCTTGCCCAAAGGATAAAAATGGAACCCTAAGACTGGACCCGGGTATGTCCTTAAACTACGTCCAAGACCACCGGTGGACGGGCAGCAGCGTCCCTCAAATTCGGTGTACTCGACTGCGATCGCCAACCCGCCTGCCAAGCGTGGCGATTATGGCATTCACCCCCCATGAGGGGGAGGCCTATGTTCAGCAGTGGACGTCTTATGGCTGAGATGATGATTACTAAGACTCCACTGTCCGTCTATCCATCTGTCTGTTACCAGGCCGTTTCTCATGAACCGTGACAGCTAGACAGTTCAAATTTTCATAGATGATGTATTTCTGTTGCCGCTATAACAACAAATACTAAAAAGTTCGGAACCTTCGGTAGGCGAGTCCGATTCGCACTTGTCCGGTTTTTATGCTAAAACACATGTTTTTTGGCGTTTTTGCGTAATGGTACCTTCGTGCGCGAGTCCGACTCGCACTTAGCCGGTTTTTGTAATTATATACCTACGATTGCGACGTACTGATTTTGATATTTAATATGTATTACTTTATATCTCAGGGGCCCACTGATTACTTACCAGTCCGCCGGACAATATCGGCCTATCAGTTAAACGAAAAATTTGACAGCTCCGAACAACTGACAGGCTGATCTCGTCCGGCGAACTGGTAATCAGTGGGCCCCTTTACTATTATGTTTTTTACGCCAAATAAATATTTTCTATTTTCTATTAATGGCTTGATACGGTCAGCCATGAAAGTGGTTTACAACTTTTCGACTCTATCATCTGATTGATAGAGTTGAAAAGTGGCAAACCACTTTCTTGGCTGACTGTACCTATTGCAGGTTGTAGTGCCATTGGCTTCATGGTGATGGGAGACCTGCTGTTTTGCATTTTCTTGAGTCACATCTCGATCCAGTTCGATCTTCTTGCAGTTTGCATAAAGAAACTCATACCGAAGGTTGAACCTAAACACCGCTTGAGTAAGTTATTACAAAAAACATCTTTCATAAGCTGTTTCATAAATTGTCTCTCTTTTGTAGACACATTTTAGAAATTTAGACTATTTGGCTAGAGTTTGTGTAGAAAGAGAAAAGTCGTGGAATGTATGGCCACAGAATAAATAATAATACTAGGTACAGAAGACTCTCTAACAAAACGCGTCTGTCACGATCAGCACAGATATGGCCGCTAGGTGGCGACAGCGCCACGCGCGGCTTATGGCAAACCCCAAAATTGGGGTCGAACGGATGTACTTTTAGCTACCTGTAGCAAAGCGACGAAATCGCGGAGTGAGCCACGCCTGGTATGGCGCCCAATACATTCTACGACTCTTTTCTTTCCGAACAGACTCTATAGAACTTTACTTCTAAGCTTCGGGCAATTTGTATAACCGGAAAGCCCAGACAGGGGGGCGATTTTTGAATTTCAATCGCACGAATTCGTTACTCGAAAATCGGCGGAAAACGGCAAAATGCTAAATTTTGAAATACGAGCGATAGACATTTGGAATCGAGTGGTATTGACCACTCGTTTTCAATTCTATTAGTAGAATTTAAATGCCTTATAGTGGAGTTAACTATTATTCAACGAAATCGAGCGGTCGAAATTCAAAAATCGGTCCCGATTAATTAAATTATTCGGTACAAATGCCTAACTACACCAGTTTTGTTCCAGGTGCATTTACCACTGAGCAAATGCGCAGTGAAAACTGTGATACACCGGAATGGGAGAAAAATCATCTCAAAGAGTTGGCAGCCATCATTGAAAGACATCGGGCCCTGATTAGGTAATACAAATGTTACTTCTTTGGTTCAAAGCTAAGTAGTTTAGCGATAGTTATTCTTTTTACAAGAGGGCAAAGTTGTTGTTTAACCGCTCGTTCTAATATTGACACCCGAGCAAGCGAAAGATTCCAAAATTGAACCGCGAGCGTAGCGAGTGGTACGAAACATGGAATCTTAAGCGTTGCGAGGGTTTCAAACCACGAGGTTTAAACAAAATTTGCCCCCGAGTGAAACAAAATTTTTCACCACACCAACCCGAAGCAAATATTAAATGTAAATAAAATATCAAACAAAATATAGTCGGTAGTGATAGTGATCCTGCCTACGAAGCAGGAGGTCCCGGGTTCGAATCCTAGTAAGGGCATTAATATGTTCATCACAAATATTTGTTCCTCAGTTATGGATGTTTTCTATGTATATAAGTATTTATATATATATTTATATTATATATATCGTCGTCTAAATACCCACAACACAAGCCTTTATTGAGCTTACTGTGGGACTAGGTCGATCTGTGTAAAAATTGTCCTTTAATATTTATATTTTATTTATTTTTAATTCAATTTACGAGCATTACATCCATATAAGTTTGGACTGGCGTTTTCTAACAACGATTGTCATCTAATAGAACTACTGATCGAAATTCAGGTGTGCCTGTGGTTGCCCGAAGTGGTTGCCGATTTCATCGATAATTAAGCAAATATTTCGTCTAAATCCAGTCTCAAATTACTTCTTAACTTTTAGGCACTTAGGTTTATTATATTAAGCTACTTTTGGAGCATTCCACGGGCTGTCCCGTACAAACGCATTTTATTTCCCGTGTTGCGACTTTTTGAAGTAAAAACTTCTTTAGCGGCGCTGTGCACTTTTTGTGATGGGGAAAAAAATGTTAAACTCGCGACAGCGTAAGACGTAAGACGGACACGTGACTGATTGAAAAACTGTTACAATGTCATTGAGTTTTCACTTCTGCCGGCACTCCCGGAGAGCAACCCGTTTTTTTCTGCATTTAAAGCAGGCGATTATTTTCCTGTGCATATTTATTTTTTGACAATTTGTCACAGAAAAGGAAACTCTTATACCTGCATATTATCTTCAGAAAATTCGCGTTTGTACGGGACCAACGGTAGACAATTTCATGGAATGCTGCTCTCTTGTATATCGTAGACTTTCGGGTGACGTGGAAGAAATGTTCAGCGGTGCTCTCCTCCTCAACTTCCTCAACAGCTCCATGATCTTCTGCTTCTGCGGGTTCTGTTCCGTCGTAAGTAACACCTGCCTGAGGAGCATTCCATCGTAAGGGACATTCGGACACATTTTTTTCGACTTTCCGAGCCTAGTTCTTTTTTGGCTTGCCTTTTTATAATGTAATATTGGTATCATCTTAAAGCTGCTTGTTTTCTTAATAAACTGTTTAATTTACTTTTACTATAGGTACGCACGTCGACAAAGTAATTCGGAATTAAAGCAAATATTCCGTAAGCGACTCGCATGCAAAATACGCCAATACCTACTTGGTCCTACACGTAGACATTGCATAAATAAAGAATTTTGTTAAAAGGTGATAAACTTACAATTTGAGAAACCGTATAATGGGAGGAGAATATAATACTTATGCGTAACAGCACAATGCTCAATAGGTTAAACTTAAATACCTAAAGATACAGAGTATAATATAAATACGGCGACGATTATATCGGCATCTACTTCTAAAATTACAATTAAGATTTTATGTTACAGATAGTGGAGAAATGGAACGAGTTTAGCTACAAGTCGTTTCTCGTCACAGCGCTCGCCCAGACCTACCTCCTGTGCGCTTATGGACAGAAAATAATAGACTCTGTAATAAGTTTCACTTACTTATAATTTATTCGAATTACCTAACTAACTAGCTAACCGCTATCGTGACCGCTACTCACTCACGGCCTGATTCGAACTTTAAGGTACGTCAATTAATAGATCTAGAAACGATATGGATTAGATATGTCAGTGTCAAATGTGATGTTTCTTCAAACAAATACGTCGCTTTTGACACTGACACAACTAATTCATATCTTTTCTAGATCTATTAATTGACATATCTTAAAGTTCGAATCCGACAGTCATGCACTGTTAGTGCTTGAAAGTGGAGACATATTATCAAAACATGTCGCGGTAGTTGTAATGTAACAACTCATAGAAGTCATAGATATCCCATACAACCATTTCCAGTCGCCGTTACGACGCGGTGTAGACACATCTTGTGTCGACACCGTCTGTTTCGGTCACAATTCCAGTCGCAGAGTCGTCGCCGTGTCGACACAGTTACCAGAAATGGGGAAGGGTCGACACATGACACAAAGTGACATAAAGTGTGGTCGCCGTGTGCACACATTGTTACTAGTTTGCGACTACTTTATGCCAAAATCATTCGTTCATTCGTTCATTTTGTTCCTGTCAAATAGAAACTGTCAGATGGAAAAATAGTTAAATAAAAATAAGTGACATTAATACGCCATCTCTAAAACGGATTACAAGACGTAATTATATATTGTTTGCATTTATATTACAATAGGACTTAAATTATTATGGGGAATTAAACTGCTCGAGTGATTTGATAAACTAAGTGTAATATAATCAACGCGCCACCAAATTGTTTTAGTTTAGCCGGAAATGAAATTGTTTACTTCTCAGTGCCTGTGTTCATAAATATGTTATTTGATGCATTTTTAGTACTTCGATGCGTATACTATACTTAAATAACAGAAATAACGCTTTACATACTACGAAACTTGTTAATTATGATGTATAAATATGGTTTAAGGCTGAGAAATATTGCAGTCACAAAGTAGTCGCAAATGTTTCGACTTTGTGTCGACTCTGTGTAGACACATGACACGCGCTGTCAAATGTAATAACAAAGTTACTGGATTTTCAAAATGGCTCCTTGTGTTCATTTGTTTTCAGATATTCTCAAAGTGTAAAAATGCCGTGGTCAGAGATGGGACTTAATAGATTAACTGTTTATTCGACTAATTAATGGAATAAAAAAAGTTAATCCTCAAATTTTAATCACGATTAGTTTAGTCGACCTAACATAGATTGAAATTGAATTAATCTGAACATTAATCGAATAAATTGGAAGTTGACAGGGGGCCATTTTTGTACGTAAAAATAAAAGAAATGTCTTGCATGCAGATGGTAGCCAAACACTTTGTCATAAAAGTCGAAATGGGTGTCGATTTATAGGTTTTAGGGGGCCCCAATTTTGAAAATGATGACCATTTTGGAATCCAAAATGGCGGCCATGCACTATGCCATAAAAGTCGTCATGGGTGTCGTTTTATAGGTTTTAGGGGGCCCCGATTTCGAAAATGATGACCATTTTGAAATCCAAAATGGCGGCCATGTACTATGTCATAAAAGTCGTCATGGGTGTCGTTTTATAGGTTTTGGGGGGCACAGATTTAGAAAATGATGACCATTTTGGATTCCGAAATGGTGGCCATGCACTATGTCATAAAAGTCGTCATGGGTGTCGTTTTATAGGTTTTAGGGGGCGCAGATTTCGAAAACGATGACCATTTTGGATTCCAAGATGGCGGCCATGCACTATGTCATAAAAGTCGTCATGGATGTCGTTTTATAGGTTGTAGGGGGCCCCGCTTTCGAAAATGATGACTATTTTGGAATCCAGAATGGCGGCCATGGACTATGTCATAAAAGTCGTCATGGGTGTCGTTTTATAGGTTTTGGGGGGCGCAGATTTCGAAAAGGATAACCATTTTCGATTCCAAAATGGCGGCCATGCACTATGCCATAAAAGTCGTCATGGATGTCGTTTTATGGGTTTTAGGGGACCCCGATTTAGAAAATGATGACCATTTTGTAATCCAGAATGGCGGCCATGCACTATGTCATAAAAGTCGTCATGGGTGTCGTTTTATAGGTTTTGGGGGGCGCAGATTTCGAAAATGATGCCCTTTTTTGAATCCAAAATGGCGGCCATGCACTATGTCATAAAAGTTGTCATAGATGTCGTTTTATAGGTTTTAGGGGGGCCCCAATTTTGAAAATGATGACCATTTTGGAATCCAAAATGGCGGCCATGCACTATGCCATAAAAGTCGTCATGTGTGTCGTTTTATAGGTTTTGGGGGGCGCAGATTTAGAAAATGATGACCATTTTGGATTCCAAAATGGTGGCCATGCACTATGTCATAAAAGTCGTCATGGGTGTCGTTTTATAGGTTTTAGGGGGCACAGATTTCGAAAACGATGACCATTTTGGATTCCAAGATGGCGGCCATGCACTATGTCATAAAAGTCGTCATGGATGTCGTTTTATAGGTTTTAGGGGACGCAGATTTCGAAAATGATGGCCATTTTGGAATCCAAAATGGCGGCCATGCACTATGTCATAAAAGTTGTCATGGGTGTCGTTTTATAGGTTTTAGGGGGCCCTGATTTCGAAAATGATGACCATTTTGGAATCCAAAATGGCGGCCATGCACTATGTTAAAAGTCGACATGGATGTCGTTTTGTTGGTCATGGTCATCATTTACTCACGGCTTATATGACAAAGTGCAAGGCAGACATCTTGGAATCCAAAATAGTCATCATTTTCGAATTCTGCACTCCCTAAAACCTATAAAACGATATCCATGACGACTTTTATGAGAAAGTGCACGGCACACATCTTGGATTCCAAACTGGTCATCATTTTCGAAATCGGCACTTCCTAAAATCTATAAAACGATATTCATGACGACTTTTATGACAAAATACGTAGCCGCCATCTTGGATTATAAAATGATCATCGTTTTCGAATTCTGCACTCCCTAAAACCTATAAATCGACATCCGTGACGACGCAAGTTATCTTTATTTTCAGATCTAACAAATTGCTACAGAATACAAAGGACAAAAAAAGAAGCGAGGAGGTAATGAAACAAGCAAAAATACAGATGATTCCTCGACGCAATTGGATGCTTCTTAAATTGTGTCCAGATTTTTTTGTCATAAAAGTTTTTATTTTTCACATATTACTCTCACAAGTTCCGTGACATTTTGTCCTTGTAATTTTTTAAGTAAATGTTTTTGTTTATCTATGAGGATCTCACTAGAATAATATAATCAAGGTATGTTTAAATATTTGATGATTGAAATAGTAACGCAAAAAAAAATATTATATTTGTGTCTTATATTCCTGCCGAAGACTTTTATTTTTCCTTTTCCTTCTACACAAGTTTGGTCAAGTAATAAGAATTTAGGGCTCTCAATTTTATTTTGACTCCTACAACAGTAAAGCTACGAGGCCATGTTTGGTATCGTTTTCGTATAAATGCGCAGTACCAAATTTAGTTATGGTATCACATTGACACCATTCCAAAGTAAAAACATATAAACTTACTTTCTTTTAAACTCCTCTTCACGCTTAAACTGCTGAACAGTTTAAATTTAAATTTAGTACACATATATTTTGAGTCCCGAGACAGGACATAATAAGTTATCTCAAAAATCATCCTTTAAAGGTGTGAAATGAGGTGTAGAGGGGAAGTCAGAATTGACTTCTTGAAGTTAATACTGTTTAAGTTTAGGTTTGAAGTCATGTTTTTTTTATCATTTTTAACTAAATCAAAGATGTAGACCATCCCAAATTTAATGTAAATCGGTTCAGCGGTTATTGATTGCCCGTACAAATTTCCACGCCACTTTTCACACCTTCAAAAGATGATTTTGGTTATAATATCTATCCTATGTCCTGTTCCGGGACGCAAACTATTTCTATACCAAATTTCAACGAAATCGGTTCAGCGGTTAAGCGTCAAGAGGAGTTTAAAAAAAAACCGGCCAAGTGCGAGTCGGACTCGCGTATTCGTACATTAAGTCCGACTCGCGCTTGACTGCACATTTCTAATAGGTTTTCCTGTCATCTATAGGTAAAGAACTATTTTGTGTATTCAGACGCACGAGTGATCCCATAAGAATTCCGTTTTTGCTTTTGAGGTACGGAACCCTAAAAAGATTTTTTTTAATTTTGTGGAATGGTGTCAATGTGATACCTTAAATGGATTCAGCAACCCAGATTTATACGAAAACGATACCATACACGGCCTAGCACCTTCACTGATGTAATATATCAAGATAACATTGAGAGCCCTAAATAAACTTTCAAGAGCGGATATCTCAAAAACTATTCAACATATCGAAAAAATTGACGGAATAAACTTGTAACAAATTAAATTAACTTTCATTTTGTATAAGCGGCCATGTTGCTAAGATGCATAGTTTCCGAGATATAATCGAAAAACCGGAAAATGGGACCTTCAAAGCCCCCTCTCACCCCCCGCTCAAGGGCTACGGCCGAGGACTTTTGATATGTTCACCTCCTAACTTGTCCAAACCAAGTTAAGGAGTCAAAAATTGTGTTCCGAGCATTTCCCTCTACAACTTTATTGAGCATTCGTTGCCTGACCTAGTAGCGTATTGCATTTCTTTAAAAACTTTTCTGTAAAAGGTTGACGGGTGTTGGGTGTTTATATGGTTTTGGTCGATTTTTATCATTCGCATCGCCCATGATGACTTACTAGAATTACAAGCACACGAGACACTAATTGTAGTTTGACAAACCTTGGTTTTCAAGAGGTATTTTATATTGACATTTGCTGTCACAAATTTGCTGTCAGATTTAGTCGCAAACCGCACGCAAAGTGCACACAAATGTGTCGACACCTTGTTACGGAAAAGTGTACACACGGCGACGACACTTTGTTTCGAAACAATTCTAGACACATTGTGTGGACTCTGTTACGACACATCTGACATTTAGTTACCACTTTGATGATTCTGCGACTGGAATGGTTATATGGGATAGTCCATAATCCGTTGGACGTTCAAGATGGCTCGATTAGTTCGCATCTTTTTTTGCTAGGACCTAATAATTGCGTTGTATTCTTAAGAACGCTGTGTAGGGGTTTGGCCAAAAGAAACGAAACACTATACCTACCTTAAAATCACCCAACTATTTAGTCCTGTATCACAACAATAGGCTACAGCTACAAGATCAATAAGTAGGTAGGTACCTATGTAATTTAGTAAGCATATTAGCAGTTATTCTTCTATTTTTATACTTACGCTGTGACCTTGTTATGATAGACCAAATAGAAATATAAAGCAGGCCACTGACGAGCCTTCAAAATGGATGCCGTTACAATGGATTCATCCAAATGGACGGCATCCTAATATTAAACATTGTTCGTTTTTGACATTCACGGACCGATTTTGGATTGCAGCCACGCTATTTGGACTGTTGGAAGGCTCGTCAGTGGCCACCTAGTGATATTTTATTTATTATTTTATTTAGAAATTTAATTCAGGCAACAAGGCCCATATTACAAATACCTTACAGACTAACATACATAATGTATATGTATATGTAATGTATGTGATATGAATAATATTGTCCCTTTGCAGAGTAAAGGAATAACCGATGCACTGTACAGCTGCCTCTGGTACAACGCGTCGAAGAAAGTCAAGAGTTCGGTCCTTATTGCGATGCACAGGTAAAGAAAATAAAAAAAACCGGGCAAGTGCGAGCCGGACTCGCGCACGAAGGGTTCCGTACCATAATGCAAAAAAAAACGGAAAAAATGCTAAAAAACGGTCACCCATCCAAGTACTACTGACCACGCCCGACGTTGCTTAACTTTGGTAAAAAATCACGTTTGTTGTATGGGAGCCCCACTTAAATCTTTATTTTATTCTGTTTTTAGTATTTGTTGTTATAGCGGCAACAGAAATACATCATCTGTGAAAATTTCAACTGTCTAGCTATCCCGGTTCGTGAGATACAGAAAATGATTTATTTATTTTTATTTTATTTATTTTAGTAATAGGGTCCCGTTTTACCCTTTGGGTACGGAACCCTAAAAATGTAATCTTTTTAATCGAGCTGTCTAATAGATAAGTAGGTACTAGACTTAGAGCATTTAGTAACTGGAAATCTCATCGCTGTCATTTTCTTTACGAAACAGTCTGCCGATTTTTGCGTCAAATGTATTTCTATTTCTACATGAATTGTACGTATACAAATAGCCATGTCAGTCCATACAAAAGTTTGCACAATTGTGCAAGTTTTTCGGCAGAGGTGTAAGCTCTTAATGGCCTCTGCAGTTATTAAATGTTGTTGTTGTTGTCCTAAGGCACCCCAGAGGTGCAAAGGGCCTTCACAAGCTCGCGCCACGCCTTCCTATCTTCAGCGACCGCTCTGGCCTCGCTCCAGCTCAACCCGACCGCTCGTAGTTCATTTGTGACGGACCGCTGCCAAGAGTGTACAGGGCGCCCGAGGCCACGGCTTCCGTCCGGCGGTTTCCAACCGAAAGCGATGGTTGCGTTATTTGTTTCCCCTCTTCGAATAGTATGCCCTACCCATCTCCATTTCCGTGTCGCGATTTCTTGGCCGATGGGTGTTTGCCGGCATATACGCCATAGGTCTTCGTTGCGCATAGTTTTTGGCCAGAAAACGCGAAGGTATTAAATGTCGATTCACGAAATGCTTAAAGCATTTAGTAACTCGAGACGCCTTGTCTTGTTCTGTACAAAACAGTCTTGCGGCCCAGCCCCTTTTTGCGGGGGAGGTGACTCCGGTTATTACGAGTAGGTAATAAAACTAATGAAAATGAACGAATTATTTCTATAATTGTGTGTCTGACACCTGTATCAGCCAGCTATCTATACAGCCAGAGTCACCATTTTATTCGTTTGTCTGTTACACACATCTAGATATTTCCATTCACTCATTTATTCTATCCGTGCCAGCTTTCGAATCGACCTGTTGGTATAGTCGAGCTAATATCAGCTGATTTTTAGTGTTCCGTACAAAACTTTGTTTCATAATTGTTTGTCACGGAACACTTATGGGATCACTTCGGTCTTGTAAATCAGTTTATGCGGTTTCACGCCTTAGGCATGATTTAGATTTAGATTTAGATTTCTTTATTTCAAGATGAAAATTACACTATAAATTTGCTACATTCGTCAAAATTATGTTTATCTTCATCATGATCGTCAAAAATTACATTATATATTTAAAATAAAAAATAATAAGATTAATAAAATTGTGTCTCCCAATAAGGATCGTCATGTACAAAGAAAAACATGTCAAACAATTGAATATAAACCAAGTTAACATTAAAGTCGATGTCAACATAAATAATTTGTAACTGTCATTAAAATGTCGAATAAACATAAAAATATCACAAAAGAAGAAAATGTCATGTTTAAAATACAAATCTACAGTTTAATAATAAAATTACATATGTTGTTACAAATTCAATTCCATGTACTCATTTACAGAGTACAGGGGGTTATCCAACAAAAGGTTTCTCAATTTGCGCTTAAATGTTTCGTCACACGGCTCATTTCTCAGAGCGGCAGGTAGGTGCTCGTAATAAGTCGGGCCGATGACTCGTGGGTTCTTTCTTGAAAGTGCCATACTTACGTATTGCGCGTTTCTGCATTATCAGAACTCTTTTGGCATGTCAGTTTCAATTTGGATTGTTGTTTTTGTTTCATGGTTTAGTTAATTAGTTTTTATTTTAAATTCTATTCTTACTTTACAGGTCCCAAAAAGAAATCCATGTCACGACCTATGGATTCTCCGTCATCAATATGGCGAGCTACGCCACGGTAAGTATCAGGATTACTTCCTAGCACCTAATCTAACAAATAAGCTACATGCTACATGCACATAGGTAACACTAAAGCTTAGTTTAAGTTACATAGTACTAGCACAGAGTTGAAAAATAGGCCGTGGTAACTAGTTAAGGCCCTGCATCGAAAAATAACAGGAATTTTGAAACTTTCCTCGTGTTTACGCGTTACGCGCTATTCGATTCACACACATTTATAGTTACCTACAACTCGAGCAGGGGGGGGGGGGGGCGGTCCGCCCCGGGTGTCACCCATGTAGGGGTGACACCCGACCGTGAACATCAGTAGTGTCACCTATAAATATTCGTAAAATCATGTAAAATGAAAGCGATGGAGTAAATCCTGAATCCTGAGCTATTTAAGATAAATTACAATTACTCTTTTTAAATATATTTTACAATTTTGATTGAATTTTGGGGTGACACCCATAATTTTCGCACCGGGTGCCACCCATGCTAGCTACGCCACTGAACTCGAGGACTGAGTAAACTCAAGCAAGCTCGATGATATTATAACTTAAGTGAGTGTCTGTGACTGCAAAATCGGCTTGTCATGAAGTCTTTTTGTCAGAACGGACCTGCCTCTGTCTATCTATCAACCACCTATGTATGTGGTGTGGCTACTTGTAAGAAAGCGACTTTATTTTTGTTCAAAATATTTGACTGTAGATTGTAGCGTTCAAAATGTTCGATCGAACTCTAACAACAAACGTACCATTTGATAATAGAATCAATAGTTTGTTGGAACCCGCTAGTTCCGCAACTAGCAAACACGATTTCGGTGTACAAATATATACTTCCCTTAAGGCAAGCACAGAGCAAATTTTCTTTTAAAAGCAAGTTACGTAAACACCTCTCTAACTCGCTTAAAGATAAATGATCCGCATTTTACTTATATTCTTGGGTACATAACAGAATATAACATATTTATTTATATATGTATGTATGTATGCATGTTTGTATATATGTAGGTGTCTATTGCTATTATCTTTATATGTGTAGTTTATAATTAGAATATTGTTTAGAATAACCTGATTTGTGATTCATAATTCTTCTCGTTGTCTACAATCCTGCACTAAGTACAAGTTTTCTGATTGACCCAATGGTTGACTGGTAGAGAATGCCTTAAGGCATTAAGTCCGCCATTTGTACATTTTGTTATCGTGCAATAAAGTTTAAATAAATAAATAAATACTTGAAACTCCGCCCTTTATCGAGAAATACTGCCTCGAGGATTTATAACAATACAATATTTTACACTGGGTGGAATGGAACGAGGGACTTTTCTGAAAACATAATATGCTATACGTTTTTTGTTGAATTGTATGTCTCTAAAACTTACAACTTTATCTGTAGGTACCTATTTGATTTCATTTTGCGCGAGCTTACTTTTAGTACCTAGACATATTTATTTATACACTTAGGTTTTTATTTTTATGCGGATGAGAAACGCTGAAGTAATTAATGCTGATGTTAACAGATAAAAAGATGAACATGAGAAATAATATTTTCTTTTTTTCAGATACTCAAGACGGCCTGGTCATATTTGTCGCTTCTTTTAAATGTTTATAAATAAACCCTTATGAATGAGCAAACATGTGTAATGTTTCTGTTTGCAAGTTATTGTAAAGTATAAATTATTTTATTTTATTATTCAAATAAGTTATGTAAAGATGTCACACACACACACACACACACACGCACGCACGCAAGCACACACACATACACAGGTAAATCTACATCCACCAGTTTTGGAAAATTTAATACATAAAAAATAAAAATAACTGTTTATTGTTAAAGAAACAAAATTAAATATTTAATAACTTTGTACTAATCTCATATTTTAAAAATAGTACAGTCTAATTTTCTAATCTAGTTCAGATTATTAATTAACACAGATTAATATTATTTTAAGGAGCAGTCTAAGCGGGCTCTGCTCCTAAACTTTTCCTATCCAAGTTTTTTGTTCAGCCGTATTTTCTGGCTGAGCATCATTACATTAACTGGAGTCCTTTCCTTGAAAATTGAAAGTATAATAATAAATACGACACTAAAGTATTTTTTTAATAAATAAATATATTGAGTTAGTTAAACTAACACGCTTTTTTTCTCGTAATTCAAGCTGAAACGGGGCTAAGTCGCGTGACTTTTAAATAACGCTACCAAAACATATTTCTAGCTAAGGTTTTTAAGGTAATAGAAATCTAAAACTTTTAGTTAAAAATTTCAAAGGGAGGAATTATATATATAGGTACCTACCTTATTTGTCGCTGAACTGTTCCAATATCTCTTCAAATAATTAGGTATTATTAACCATACTATGAACGCAATGAATCGTTAGTAGATTAACTGAAAACCTCATTCAAATTCAAAAATATTACAATGAATACAGTACAGACCCAACACAGCAATTTATTTTTATACATCTTATGCTTAAAATTAATCTTATTATTAAAGTACTTAATTCATTAATTATTTAATTACCTAATTATAATCGCCTACCGCCTACGCCGACTACAGTAACTCTTCAGGGAATGCCTGAGAAGGTTGTGCTCTATCAGCGGCTACTGCCCTCGCAACAATATACGGCGCGATTCGGGAAATGAATTAGAGATTAACTAGATACGATATAGTAAACATTTAATTATCTTTACTATTTAATATCTAGTGAATTTCTAATTCATTTTCGGAATCGCGGCGCTAGCCGCCATAAGGTACCTTTATCCATGGAACGTCACATATCTTTATTATTTCATATGTAGTGAATCTCTAATTCATTTTCCGAATCAAGCCGAAGCTCTACTTATAGAGTTTTCAAACTTGTTATCAACCTACAACCTAAAATTTGCTAAGGGCTTATTACGTCTACCTATCCATTTTCAGAACTATTTCTGTTAAGAGGGATAAGGAAAGGTACCTTTATGTTATTTCCCTGTCGCTCTTAGCAGAGATATAGCTGGTCAAGCAAATCTTGTCAGTAAAAAAAGGCGCAAAATTCAAATTTTGCTATGGGACGATATCCCTACGCGCCTACATTTTTCAAATTTGCCGCATTTTTCTACTGACAAGATCTGCTTGACCAGCTATATAGCATAAAGTGTCCGGCGAAAGGGTATATATAATAATAATAACCCCTTGAGATTCACTGATATCGCCCTTTTAAAGGTACAACAAGTTGAACCACTTTAAAAGGTATATTTTCGGCTCTAAGGCTTCTAAAAGGCTGTTCTGCATACTTAAGAACTTAATTTTACGTAACACGCACCTTTACCTACTTGATTTGCACTTTACGCGAAAATTCAATTATGTTCCCTAATATCAGAGTACCTACTTGAATAATAGGTAGGTACTTATTATAAAATACGAACTTCCATCAACTGGTTAATAAAGACACTAGATTTCGCCAAGGCAACCAACCATCCTGCCTAGACCTTATCCTAACAAATGATGACATACTAATAGCAAATATTGACCACCAAGCTCCTATTGGTAAAAGTGATCACACTTGCATGCAAGCTACCATACAGTTGCAATCGAAGACACCTCGCACCAATAGCCAACTGCGATATAACTACAACCGAGCGGACTACGATAAATTAAATGAGACAATTTGACGCAAGTTAACACAAAGTATAGAATCAGTGAATAACGTCATAGAACAGTACAATGTATTTCTTACTGTAGTGATGGATGCTGTTGCCCAATATGTACCACAGGCTAAAATTAAAACAAATGATGATACTTCTGATAAGCCGTGGATCAATAAAGAGATTCGAGATATGATAAAGCAGAAAATAGGGCTTTGGGACAAATATGTGCTAACTGGCATGGATGAATTTTATAAAGACTACCGGAAGCTAAATAACAAGCTAACAAACCGTATTAGAACATGCCGCATAAAATATGAAACAGACTTGTTAAATACTGGCCCAAAGCGGTTTTACTCCTACTCGTATATTCGTCAACAATTAACATCGAAGGTCAGCACACCCAACGTCTTAAGAAACAAACAAGGACTTACCGTAACCTGTGCCCCTGATATCGCTGAAGCTTTTGCGGACCAGTTTGAGGATGTCTTTCAGTTGGAACCTCACGGTCAACTGCCACATCTAGACCTATCCCTCAGAGTTGAGGAGTGTATTGCAGACATTACCTTCTCTACAGATAAAGTTAAACAAGTCATTAAAGAAATGAAAACAGATTCTGCACCAGGACCGGATGATATTCCTGTTACACTGCTGCAAAAGTGCGATACCTTGGTCAGCCCTTTAGCCAAGATAATGCAGGCATCATATGACACGGGCACGTTACCTAAGCAATGGAAAACAGCCACCGTGACACCAATATTCAAGAAAGGAGATAAGCTTGAACCATCTAACTACAGGCCGATAAGCCTCACTAGCGTAGCATGCAAAGCTATGGAGAAAATTCTAGTAAAACACATAAGAGAATTTCTTGCTCTGCACTGTGTGATAGGTGACCAACAGCATGGTTTCTGCCCGCATCGTTCCACAGTCTCTAACTTGCTGTCTTGCCTCTCTGCCTGGAGTAAAAGTTTTAACAAGAGAGACCCTACTGATGTCATTTACCTTGACTATGAAAAAGCCTTCGACAAAGTTCCCACAGAGAGGCTACTTCACAAATTGGAACATTTGGGAATCCGTGGGAAACTATTATTATGGATAAGGGCCTTCCTACAGTATAGAACCTTTAAAGTTAGAGTTGGTGAAACCAAGTCACGGCAACGAGAGATACACAGTGGAGTACCACAGGGTTCAGTTTTGGGCCCCGTGCTTTACATACTATATACAGTTGACCTGCCGCGTCGCCTAAAATGCAGTATTAGTACTTTTGCGGATGACACCAAGTTATTTGCTAACCCACTCGTAGATTACAGCCATCTACAAGATGATCTGAATGCATTAGCAAGCTGGTCTAAAGAATGGCTAATCAATCTGAATTCTGCCAAATGTACTATACTTCACATAGGAAATCGGAACCCCCGCCTAACTTACAACTTGGATGGCACTCCACTAACGGCTGTAAAAACACAAACTGACCTAGGCGTTAAGATCTCAGAGGATCTAAAGTGGGAAGAGCACATCTCTACAATGGTAAAGAAAGCCAGAAGCCTGATTTACCTCATTAGAAAAGCTTTCAAAACCTTGACACCAGAAATGATGTTAAAAATTTACAAAACCTATGTCAGACCCATACTGGAATATGCTTTTCAAGCCTGGAGTCCTTACTTTGCCAAGGACATAGATATGCTGGAGAAGGTTCAACGGAGTTTCACAAAACTACCAAGGCAACTTAAGAACAAGCCGTATGAGGAGAGACTGAAGGAACTGAAGCTCACTACTCTTAAGCACCGCAGAGAACGTGGAGACCTAATAGAAACATACAAAATACTGTCTGGGCACTATGACCTCAAGGATTTTCATGAGATGTTCAAGCGCAACAACAACACCCGTCTGAGAGGTCATCACTTAAAGTTAGAAAGGCATAGGTCCCACAGTAACCCATACAAACACTTTCTGAGCAACCGAGTAGTGAGGGCTTGGAACAAACTCCCCGAAGATGTGGTTTCAGCACAAAATGTGAACCAATTTAAAAATAAATTAGACAGACACGTCAATACATCTACTTGTCAACGATAACTATTAATGATTACTGGATACAGGCAATATCAGTTGTCACAACTGCCTGCCTGCTTACACAATAATAATAATAAAAAAAAAAAAATAATAATCTATATATATATACCTACCTAACTTATAGTTGAGTGGCTAAACCTCAAAATTAAGCGAGAGAACCTTTCTACATGTAAAAAATACGCAAGTAAGTATAACGGGTTAGCACTGATTGACTAGCACGTTACCTATCTTTGCGCGGATTAGCAAAGTAATATATTGGTTTTAATTATGGATTCCCGCAATGTAACGCCTGATTGTATTCATTGTGTACCGACTATTGATTTCGCCGACTAGCCGATTAATAGGCACTCGGCTGGATGGACTAGTCGGCTAGTCGGCCAGATCATTAGATTCGTCTAAGGTCGAGTCAGATGCACTTAAAAAACAGTCGTTTTATCCCTTATAATATTACCTTCCCCGTATTATAGTAACGCTAAAAAATAATATAGGGCTAAATTTACTATACGACAATCAGACATAAGAAAGTGACCACACGGTCAATAATTCGAACAAAAGTTTTCGTAACTAACCTTAATAGGAATTTGGGTAAAATAGATCCCACCAAAAACATTCTGTAAAAAACTAGCCAAGTCTCGATGGAGCTGCTTGTTTATCTCTAAAAAGTAATGAAATCTAGACAAAGTCGTGCCAAGTCTAAGGTTCCTTACTGCGATTTCTTTATTATTATAGTTAATGTTGTGTGACTTGGCCGTTGAAGGGTACACAAGGGTACAAAACCAGGTGCTCCATGACACCATTGCACCAATCTGTCGCCAGAACCGCTACCCATTGACGATGGAAAATTGCCACTTGGAAAACGTTGATTCAATAACCAGTCAATTGTAGGCTTGATAAAGCTGCGTATTTCAATAATACTTATGTATGGGCGAGCCTGAAACAAACACTTCTTTTTGGTGCAATGGCAGATTGGTGCAATGGTGTCATGGAGCACCTGGTTTTGTACCCTTGTGTACCCTTCAACGGCCAAGTCACACAACATTAACTATAATAATAAAGAAATCGCAGTAAGGAACCTTAGACTTGGCACGACTTTGTCTAGATTTCATTACTTTTTAGAGATAAACAAGCAGCTCCATCGAGACTTGGCTAGTTTTTTACAGAATGTTTTTGGTGGGATTTCACTTCTTTTTGTAGAAACGTGGGCATATTGAGTTTTTCGTATTGCCCATTCATTAAATCTAATAATTAAATAATAATCAGTAATCCGTCACTAATCATCATATAATGACTTGGCAATCGCACATAATGCTTTACTCGTACCGTACTCGTAAATATGTGTAATGCTCAAACTGCAATTAGCGCTAGCGTTATGTTCAATTAGAATTATTTTTAATAGGTGACGATGATCCTTTTGTCATTATGCAGCCGTGCGATGACCAAGTCATTATACGTATTACAAATTAAAAATATCTTATTGATACGGTTTTAACACCCCCTGGCACTGATTAAAATAACCGACTTGGTTTCACATTACATCTCAAAACTTTTTTGTAGTAAAAGCGTTGCGAGACTTGCACCTTTTTACATGTAATGTTTTTGATGGGATCTCATCTCTTTTTGTAGGCAGTCCTTCTTTTCGGGTACTCATACCCATACTATGTATACACATATCATAACTAAACATATCTTCATTCATACTCACATCGTACATCGTAGTGTACCTTTACTTTACTTTACCTACTATTTGTAGAAACTGCAACAGTAACTTTGTAATATCATATATTTATATGGGATTACAAACTTACTTATGCAGTTCTTAGATCTTTAAAACGTGACTGATATTGCAATATTTTTAGATTTTCCCTTTATGTGGCCATTAAACCCTAACTCTGTACCAAATTTCAGCTCTCTGAGTTTATGGGAAGTACTAGTTCTATTCTGATGATCATGAGTGAGTTTCATAAATGCGAAACTTTGCTTTCGCTTAACTTTGGAACTAAATGACCTACAGACTTGAAATTTTGGATTTTAAGTATGTGATTATAGCTTACTGGATGACCAAAATTTCTGCGTTCTGGTCTTATCCAGAGGTTCTCAAATAGGGGCCTGAAAATGCGGCGAAATGGTTCCAGTAAAGGATGGTACGGCAGTGTTTGCTTCGCGCTCGACTTGGCGGGGGCACTGCCGTGCCCCCCGATGAAAGCTTATGGTAGAGTCTGTGCGGAAAGAGAAGAGTCGTGGCAGAAACGGGAACTAACATTTTAAATTTTATATGGCAATCAAACCTTTGACACCTTGTCATGTAAAAAGTAAACAAACTTCTGTCATTGTATATTTATTAACAAAAACCGCAAGTTTTATGTATAAAATATTTTCAAAACACGATAAAAGCGTACATAAAACCACAAGGAAAATTATATTTAACATTGTTCGGTTTTGTCAGCGGGAAGAAAACGGCTAAAAGCCGACTATCGACTTACAAAAAGTCGCGGAACGTGTTTCCGCTATTCGCGGGTATTGATGTTGTATTTAATATTAAATAATTACCTATTTAATAAGCCCCCTAAGTAACTTGTCTCCGGTACATAATCGGTAAGTATATTCATTCAAAATATATTAATTTTCATAAATATGCAGGTCATTCATGGTCTTTAAAAAAAACTGACAAATAGTCTTGATACTTGCCATTTTATGCATATTTATATGTATTTATTTTTTTCAGGATTGTGTAAAAGTACCTACGGTATCTCAAATAAAAGACCGCTAAGTAGGTGATATGCAAGAATTCGTAATCTACGTGCCGGATTCAAGCACATCCAGTTCAGATGAAGATAGTTCTATGAGTGTCCCTGGTTGTTCTGAAGCTAGCTCAAACATAAGTGACATTGAATATTTTAATTCAGACTTCGATTACAAAGAATAAAACTTTTTCTAATAAAATATTTCTTTATTTGTAGGTTCTGTTAGTTACGAAATTATATTTCATATTTAGCAGTGACTTTTCGGTGAAGTAAAATATCGTGAGATGAGAGAACCTGACATATCCCAATAAGGCCTACCTACTTAGGGGCCATCCATTAATTACGTCACACGTTTAGGGGGTGGAAGGGGGTCAAGAAAATGTGACATGTTGTCACAAACATTGTGACGTCACTTTAACTTCATCAATATTCATCAGTAACCGAAAATTAATTTATATTTTTTTAATCGCTGTACATTTAAATAATGAGGTTTTGGAAGTAAGTAGGTAATTTTCGTTCCTACTTGGTTTTGCGTTATAAAATTACTAATATTTCTTTTACAAAAAATATTTTTTTATACAAAAAATAAAGCCGAGTTAGTATTGCCGATTTCGTTGAAAACAAAATTGCCTAAATGTGACGTCACACAAGGTGGGGAGGGATTTGCAAAATGTGACCAAGTGTGACAAGGAGGGGGGGAGGGGTCAAAAAACCTAGAAATTCGTGTGACGAATTTCTACCCGATCTACCCGGTTTTAATAACTGTTGGACTGCACAGATTAGGCAGTACATAAATGAGACTCTATCTTGTTTGGTACTAAAATTACAGTTGTATTGGGCAGATTCTTAACTAGTTTTAGCACTTTTCGCAGTTTTGTCAATGGCACTGTCACTTTTTAGTATCTGAGACGTAAAAACAAGTGTGTTTTAAAAAGAAAACTAGTGCCTGCGCTAAATCAGGGGATTGAGTTGATGAGCCGACACCACCACTAGGCTCCGTTTAGTAAGCCGTGGTAAAAAACTGGGACAAAAGGGATTCAAGTATCATGACCTTTAGTGTCGTACTATAATCACGTGACCAGTGTTGTCAGCATAGCAAAAACCATAAAATAGCACTGGCGCGCCCTCAAATCCCACGACTCTTCTCTTTCCGCACAGACTCTATATAATTGTTTGTTGTTTATTTATTTTTCTGTTAGCTGTCACTTATAAAGTGCCGACTAATCGCCGACTACAAATGAGGCCGGACAGTCGGCATTCCCGACTAGTCGGCGACTAATTGAGTTATTCTATGTAATCAATGTATGGGAAAATGAAACAAATTAATATAGTTTTCAAACCTGTGTGACGTGATACATCTAAGTGTACTGTTTAAAATTCACCACTCTCCCCCCCCCTCCACCTGACGCTCGAACCCCCCCCACCTTGAAATGTGTCCCCGTTGGTAGTTTTTTGGCATTCTCACGAAAACTATAATAGATATCAAAAAAGTGTCAAGGACAGAATTAATCCTCATTAAATTTAGAACAAAAATGGTCTTATGTGTTTTATTATAAGTTGGACGGTATTCAAGCTATAAGTACTTGTATAACCTTAAAATAACAAAATAACCATACTAGTATGACGAAATGCAGAATATCTTCAAAACGGCTAGACCGATTTTAATAAAATATGCCTAAAAAATCACCGCAGTGAAGCCAGCTATCAAACAAAAGAAACTACATCAAAATCGGTTCATCCGTTTCGGCGTTACGAAGTCACAGGTAAACACAGAAATTCAAATTTTTTTCAACTGCACCCTATAATTTTGTAAACCGATTAATTTTGATCAATTATTTTAATGGGATCATGTCCCTTGAAGTTTTAGCTTTACGAAAAGTTAAAAAACATGGAAAACGGCCCAGTATTTTTCAAATTATCGGCATTTTCCCGATTTGTGAGTGGTTTCGTGTTATCACGCGCACGAGTTGCCCTTGACCCCTATAAAACGGGGGATAGGGGAGGGGTTGTTATCAGTCACTTATCAGAAGTTGACCGGTACACATATCCGCATATTTTCCCGTAAAGAAGACCTGTGAAAAATGGAAACCACTGAAGCTGAAGTCCGCCAAGTCGTCCAGCTCAGCTCCTGCAAGAGGGCCGTAGCCAACGTTCAGTAGCTGCCACGCTGAATTTAAGTCAATCTACAGTTTGCAGAGTTTACCAGAGGTTCCAACGGACTGGATCCTTTACTTCAAGACCAAGAAGCAGCCGCAAAAAGTGTACATCAGAGAGGGACGACCGCTTCATTGTCACAACATCTCTCCGAGATCGACACCTGACAAGCGTTGCCATCCAGCAGCGTCTGCGTGAGATACGAGGAGTGGCTGCCAGTGAGTGGACAATAAGAAGAAGACTTAAGAAAGCGAACTTGACACCCAGGAGGCCTGCAACGGGGCCCAGATTGCTGGCGCGACACCGTACAGCCCGAAGAGAGTTTGCAGAAAATCATATGGACTGGACCATTGAGCAATGGAAGTTCTCTTCTCGGACGTGTGCAGAATATGCTTGAATGGATGTGACCGAAGAGGAAGAGTCTACAGAAGGCCAGAAGAACGGTTCGCCCAATGTTGCTTCTCCGAAAGGGTCGCCTATGGCGGTGGATCCGTGATGTTCTGGGACGACGTTTCCTACGACGCGCGAACAGAGCTGGTTTTCGTGCCTGGCGGGGGCCGTGGCGCGACCCTTTCGGAGAAGCAACATTGGGAGTACTTGGGAGGACGTGTTGCTAAAATAAATGTCGTAATTTATTTCTGAGAAGATAATTAGGTCTTGGTGATAAATAGGGCTTGATGCTTCTGTATTTAGGAACATGGCGGGGCGAATTCGACATATCTGCTCATGACACAGATACCAATATACGGCGCGATTCGGGAAATGAATTAATGATTCACTAGATATTAAATAGTAAATATGTGACGTTCCACGGGAAAAGGTACCTTATGAGGGTTTCTAGTTTCGGAGATATGAAATGTTTTGTAAAGAGGTGAAAAAATGCTCAATTTTTTTTTATTGTGTGATCTCAAACCTTAATGCGTAACGTTTGTTTACCTGTTTTTATTTTTGTTATAAGTTAGTTATAAGCCTAGTAACGTCGTCTCAGAGTTTAGTAAAAAGGTACCTTATGGAAAAAAGGTTGAAAATTTCCAAAAAAACTAGTCAATACGGGAAAAGAAGTTTGGTAGAGAACTGTATTAGCATTCTGCAAAACTAATTTGATAATTTCAGTTCTGGTTGGGGCGCCTAGCAAATATTATAACCGTACATCGACCGACATTATAAATCCAAGTAGCCTGCTATTATACTAAAGTTACTCTCGTCAAGTCTTTCTTAACTAGAATAATCTTCATTTGGTTTGGTCGCATGCAATAAATCAGCCATTGGTTTGCTGAAAAATGCCAATACCCGACGCATTACCATATGGAATATCTAAGGTCATTGAACCTCAATGCCGCTTGTCTTCAATGGCAACCAAAATATATTATTGATAAGAAATAGACGATTTATAACATCTTTACCCCAAAATATTATTAGTTTATCCTAACTGTTCCATCATCATCATGCCTCATCATGTAACTTAACCACAAGGTACCTTTTCATTACATACAAATTATTGGTCTTTTTTAAGATTATTATGACGAAGAACCAATTAAATTTGTGTCAGTTTAATGTAAATTAATATTTTCTATTCATAAAAGATAAAAGCTTCAATGTGATTGATGTTTTGTAGTGATGTATTATTAGATTTATTTCCATAAGGTACCTTTTCGTAAATGTATGGAGCAAATACTGTTATTGTTATGTAAGTTTAAAGTGGCATAAGGGGTTAAATATAGTATTTAGTTGGGGTTTTAGGATTTATTTCATTTGAATGACAGAATTTCTTTCATATGTGCTCAGAAAAATTGATTGTGTGTTACATTAAAAGTAAAAATATTCAATTTTCTGATTTTATATGAAAAAGTCAGAAAATACATTTTCACCTCTAAATCGGTATTGTTTTTTGCTTAAACTGTCTCTCAGTGTCGTTTTCTAATAGATACAATTTAAATCTTGAGAGCTCATTGCAATCAATCGTGAAAATGAAATAAAACTTTATTTTCAAGAGACTGGTTAGTATACACATAAATCAGTCGATATCAAAGGTTTCTATTTGCATTACAGAACAAGTCGCAACATTTTTTTAATCTCAGATATATAAGGTATTATTATTTGTAGTCAACTATGTAACTTACTTCAGGAACATAGTTTTTTAGGCGGCTAAACTTAAAACTTCTCTATCGTAAAGTTGCTCATTTCACAACATTATTTTCAAAAAATCATATCTCTGTAACTACGCAACTTAGGAGGTTGATCTTTTGTGTTATCGATAGCTTATTTATTGTAGATTACTGGGGTATGCATAACTCCATACCCGCCATAAGGTACCTTTGACCGTGGGACGTCACATATATGTGACGTTCCACGGCAAAAGGTACCTTATGGCGGCTGTCGCTTACGCTATTATTTACGCCGCTCCAATATCCAGCCGGGGCAATGGTACCTTTTGCCGTGGAACGTCACATATCTTTACCATTTCATATCTGGTGAATATCCATTTCATTTCCCGAATCGCGCCGATAGTAAGAATTAGGGATGTACCGACTATAATATAATAGTCTAATACAGTCATTATATGTTTTCAGACAAACAAATTAATATAGTTTTCAAACCTGTGTGACGTGATACGTCTAGGTGTACTGTTTAAAATGCACCACTCTCCCCCCCCCCCCCCTCCACCTGACGCTCGACCCCCCCCCACCTTGAAATGTGTCCCCGTTGGTAGTTTTTTGGCATTCTCACGAAAACTATAATAGATATCAAAAAAGTGTCAAGGACAGAATTAATCCTCATTAAATTTAGAACAAAAATGGTCTTATGTGTTTTATTATAAGTTGGACGGTATTCAAGCTATAAGTACTTGTATAACCTTAAAATAACAAAATAACCATACTAGTATGACGAAATGCAGAATATCTTCAAAACGGCTAGACCGATTTTAATAAAATATGCCTAAGAAATCACCGCAGTGAAGCCAGCTATCAAACAAAAGAAACTACATCAAAATCGGTTCATCCGTTTCGGCGTTACGAAGTCACAGGTAAACACAGAAATTCAAATTTTTTTCAACTGCACCCTATAATTTTGTAAACCGATTAATTTTGATCAATTATTTTAATGGGATCATGTCCCTTGAAGTTTTAGCTTTACGAAAAGTTAAAAAACATGGAAAACGGCCCAGTATTTTTCAAATTATCGGCATTTTCCCGATTTGTGAGTGGTTTCGTGTTATCACGCGCACGAGTTGCCCTTGACCCCTATAAAACGGGGGATAGGGGAGGGGTTGTTATCAGTCACTTATCAGAAGTTGACCGGTACACATATCCGCATATTTTCCCGTAAAGAAGACCTGTGAAAAATGGAAACCACTGAAGCTGAAGTCCGCCAAGTCGTCCAGCTCAGCTCCTGCAAGAGGGCCGTAGCCAACGTTCAGTAGCTGCCACGCTGAATTTAAGTCAATCTACAGTTTGCAGAGTTTACCAGAGGTTCCAACGGACTGGATCCTTTACTTCAAGACCAAGAAGCGGCCGCAAAAAGTGTACATCAGAGAGGGACGACCGCTTCATTGTCACAACATCTCTCCGAGATCGACACCTGACAAGCGTTGCCATCCAGCAGCGTCTGCGTGAGATACGAGGAGTGGCTGCCAGTGAGTGGACAATAAGAAGAAGACTCAAGAAAGCGAACTTGATACCCAGGAGGCCTGCAACGGGGCCCAGATTGCTGGCGCGACACCGTACAGCCCGAAGAGAGTTTGCAGAAAATCATATGGACTGGACCATTGAGCAATGGACCCCAGTTCTCTTCTCGGACGTGTGCAGAATATGCTTGAATGGATGTGACCGAAGAGGAAGAGTCTACAGAAGGCCAGAAGAACGGTTCGCCCAATGTTGCTTCTCCGAAAGGGTCGCCTATGGCGGTGGATCCGTGATGTTCTGGGACGACGTTTCCTACGACGCGCGAACAGAGCTGGTTTTCGTGCCTGGCGGGGGCCGTGGCGCGACCCTTTCGGAGAAGCAACATTGGGCGAACCGTTCTTCTGGCCTTCTGTAGACTCTTCCTCTTCGGTCACATCCATTCAAGCATATTCTGCACACGTCCGAGAAGAGAACTGGGGTCCATTGCTCAATGGTCCAGTCCATATGATTTTCTGCAAACTCTCTTCGGGCTGTACGGTGTCGCGCCAGCAATCTGGGCCCCGTTGCAGGCCTCCTGGGTATCAAGTTCGCTTTCTTGAGTCTTCTTCTTATTGTCCACTCACTGGCAGCCACTCCTCGTATCTCACGCAGACGCTGCTGGATGGCAACGCTTGTCAGGTGTCGATCTCGGAGAGATGTTGTGACAATGAAGCGGTCGTCCCTCTCTGATGTACACTTTTTGCGGCCGCTTCTTGGTCTTGAAGTAAAGGATCCAGTCCGTTGGAACCTCTGGTAAACTCTGCAAACTGTAGATTGACTTAAATTCAGCGTGGCAGCTACTGAACGTTGGCTACGGCCCTCTTGCAGGAGCTGAGCTGGACGACTTGGCGGACTTCAGCTTCAGTGGTTTCCATTTTTCACAGGTCTTCTTTACGGGAAAATATGCGGATATGTGTACCGGTCAACTTCTGATAAGTGACTGATAACAACCCCTCCCCTATCCCCCGTTTTATAGGGGTCAAGGGCAACTCGTGCGCGTGATAACACGAAACCACTCACAAATCGGGAAAATGCCGATAATTTGAAAAATACTGGGCCGTTTTCCATGTTTTTTAACTTTTCGTAAAGCTAAAACTTCAAGGGACATGATCCCATTAAAATAATTGATCAAAATTAATCGGTTTACAAAATTATAGGGTGCAGTTGAAAAAAATTTGAATTTCTGTGTTTACCTGTGACTTCGTAACGCCGAAACGGATGAACCGATTTTGATGTAGTTTCTTTTGTTTGATAGCTGGCTTCACTGCGGTGATTTTTTAGGCATATTTTATTAAAATCGGTCTAGCCGTTTTGAAGATATTCTGCATTTCGTCATACTAGTATGGTTATTTTGTTATTTTAAGGTTATACAAGTACTTATAGCTTGAATACCGTCCAACTTATAATAAAACACATAAGACCATTTTTGTTCTAAATTTAATGAGGATTAATTCTGTCCTTGACACTTTTTTGATATCTATTATAGTTTTTGTGAGAATGCCAAAAAACTACCAACGGGGACACATTTCAAGGTGGGGGGGGGTCGAGCGTCAGGTGGAGGGGGGGGGGGGGAGAGTGGTGCATTTTAAACAGTACACCTAGACGTATCACGTCACACAGGTTTGAAAACTATATTAATTTGTTTGTCTGAAAACATATAATGACTGTATTAGACTATTATATTATAGTCGGTACATCCCTAATTCTTACTATCGGCGCGATTCGGGAAATGAAATGGATATTCACCAGATATGAAATGGTAAAGATATGTGACGTTCCACGGCAAAAGGTACCATTGCCCCGGCTGGATATTGGAGCGGCGTAAATAATAGCGTAAGCGACAGCCGCCATAAGGTACCTTTTGCCGTGGAACGTCACATATATGTGACGTCCCACGGTCAAAGGTACCTTATGGCGGGTATGGAGTTATGCATACCCCAGTAATCTACAATAAATAAGCTATCGATAACACAAAAGATCAACCTCCTAAGTTGCGTAGTTACAGAGATATGATTTTTTGAAAATAATGTTGTGAAATGAGCAACTTTACGATAGAGAAGTTTTAAGTTTAGCCGCCTAAAAAACTATGTTCCTGAAGTAAGTTACATAGTTGACTACAAATAATAATACCTTATATATCTGAGATTAAAAAAATGTTGCGACTTGTTCTGTAATGCAAATAGAAACCTTTGATATCGACTGATTTATGTGTATACTAACCAGTCTCTTGAAAATAAAGTTTTATTTCATTTTCACGATTGATTGCAATGAGCTCTCAAGATTTAAATTGTATCTATTAGAAAACGACACTGAGAGACAGTTTAAGCAAAAAACAATACCGATTTAGAGGTGAAAATGTATTTTCTGACTTTTTCATATAAAATCAGAAAATTGAATATTTTTACTTTTAATGTAACACACAATCAATTTTTCTGAGCACATATGAAAGAAATTCTGTCATTCAAATGAAATAAATCCTAAAACCCCAACTAAATACTATATTTAACCCCTTATGCCACTTTAAACTTACATAACAATAACAGTATTTGCTCCATACATTTACGAAAAGGTACCTTATGGAAATAAATCTAATAATACATCACTACAAAACATCAATCACATTGAAGCTTTTATCTTTTATGAATAGAAAATATTAATTTACATTAAACTGACACAAATTTAATTGGTTCTTCGTCATAATAATCTTAAAAAAGACCAATAATTTGTATGTAATGAAAAGGTACCTTGTGGTTAAGTTACATGATGAGGCATGATGATGATGGAACAGTTAGGATAAACTAATAATATTTTGGGGTAAAGATGTTATAAATCGTCTATTTCTTATCAATAATATATTTTGGTTGCCATTGAAGACAAGCGGCATTGAGGTTCAATGACCTTAGATATTCCATATGGTAATGCGTCGGGTATTGGCATTTTTCAGCAAACCAATGGCTGATTTATTGCATGCGACCAAACCAAATGAAGATTATTCTAGTTAAGAAAGACTTGACGAGAGTAACTTTAGTATAATAGCAGGCTACTTGGATTTATAATGTCGGTCGATGTACGGTTATAATATTTGCTAGGCGCCCCAACCAGAACTGAAATTATCAAATTAGTTTTGCAGAATGCTAATACAGTTCTCTACCAAACTTCTTTTCCCGTATTGACTAGTTTTTTTGGAAATTTTCAACCTTTTTTCCATAAGGTACCTTTTTACTAAACTCTGAGACGACGTTACTAGGCTTATAACTAACTTATAACAAAAATAAAAACAGGTAAACAAACGTTACGCATTAAGGTTTGAGATCACACAATAAAAAAAAATTGAGCATTTTTTCACCTCTTTACAAAACATTTCATATCTCCGAAACTAGAAACCCTCATAAGGTACCTTTTCCCGTGGAACGTCACATATTTACTATTTAATATCTAGTGAATCATTAATTCATTTCCCGAATCGCGCCGTATATTGGTATCTGTGTCATGAGCAGATATGTCGAATTCGCCCCGCCATGTTCCTAAATACAGAAGCATCAAGCCCTATTTATCACCAAGACCTAATTATCTTCTCAGAAATAAATTACGACATTTATTTTAGCAACACGTCCTCCCAAGTACTCCCAACGGTCTGACCGTTGCTGTTCCTAATCACTTGCAATGATTGTATAGTCAATCTAGCTAACTTATTAGTTATGCACCTAAATTATACCTAAATACCTACTATGGTATAATATAAGATTAATAAGTGGAGCCACCAAGATTTTTGATTTAGGTAGGTAATTTTTTTAGAGGGGGTCTCAATTTTATCTTGATGTCTAATACCGTTCTCTTTGTTTTATCTTCATTATCTTTATCTAGATATCTGATATCGTTAAGGGGGGAGATCAATGTTTTTGATCAGTTCAGTTATTTGACCGTAGTTCTGTAGAAGGCGACCAACTTTTTATTTTTGTCAAAGTGACTTACACCCTAACTCAGTGGCTTTGGTCGCTTTCTGCATTGATAAAAAAATGAGTTGATCGTTTTCTGCATAACTACGGTCATTTAAGGCCTTCGTTGATCATTAATCTCACGTAACATGTAAGGTAGAAGGCGGTGAATTTATGATCTATAATTTAATTTGCCCTGGGATATGTTTAAACCGCAGGATCCGCATTCAAATTTATACAGTTTACAATGCAAATAGCGCGCGCAAATAACCCAACATGCGCAATGCGCTAGGTGCCCGTGTGAAAAACGCCTTCACGCCGCACATACATGGCAACATTTCTCTAAACGTCAAACTCTTAAATTTGACGTTTTGACTTCTGCGTATTTTTGCGTATTTTCGCGTGCGATCAAGCTGTGTGTGCCGGCAAAAATAAATATGTCTAACAAAAAGCACAAGGAAATAGATCACGAGGAGAGCGGGAGCGAAGAGGAGCAGGATTCTGGGAGTGAGAGAGATTCTGATTTCGACTCCGATGGGAACTTCGTGGGTGACAAGGTAACAATATAACCTAAAAATACACATGGTGGAACAACAAAAACTTAAATTCTATTTTTGAGGTCTTTGTTCAAACTTAGCAGTTAGTAAATGTAAATTAGTTATTTAAAACATTGTTTATCTACGTAAATTAATGTTAGAGTACTTGTAACGCTTCAGTTAAGCTCGGCGCTCAGAAACCAGACCTCGTAAATATCGTAAACAATGAGGTGGTGTCGGGTTGTACCGCTCTTGTAACTCGTTTTGCACTTATTTTCAATTGTTGTTCATTGTTCGAGTTCAAGCAGGTGCATATTGCCAAGTTAAAGCTAAAGCAGTACAAAATACGAGTAATTTACTTTTAAAATTACGGAATTGAAATTTAAAGTTAGTGACAATTTTTTTTTATTTGCCCATCTGGTGAGGCTCAGACCTTAAACCAAACTACATCTTTAGTATTTTTTTTGTTTGTTCTAGTAAGACTTATGTATGTTTTTGTTACCTAGATAAATATATTTCATATTTTTTTAGTGATTATCTTGTTATTTATATTAGGAGCTTCAAGCAGACTTTGAAGGTCGCAACCCGGAAGATTGTGACTTCCATGGCATAAAGCAGCTTCTGAGACAACTGTTCCTTAAAACTAATGTAGACTTGGGAGCGCTTACACAGATTATAATCTGTAAGTATTGGTATTGCACAATATTGTAGCCATAATTCAGTGGTTAGTTACAATTCAATCGTTTTTACCACTGTGACAGTTTTTTTTTTAGTTTAAAAGTGACTACAATCTGGGTCTTCCGGACAGATTGATTTCCACCTAATTTTCACCACTTTATTACAAAGGCATGCTGCACTCATTTATGACTGAAAAAACTCCTAGGTATATGAAATTATTAGCCTCTCTAATTTTTGTGTGATTTTTATATGCCTACAGTTATTTTAACTACTTCTTTTCTAGCTCAAAATTACGTAGGCAGCGTGGTGAAGCAGTGTCTAGATGACCCTGTAGACGATGATGATGAGGATGATGGCAGCGACGGAGTGTTCGGAGTCACCACTGTCATTAACATCACTAAGAGAAAGGTATGGAATATTAGCCATGGCTATGATGTTAGATCATTAATGTATGCAATTGAAACTTTAGGGATCCATAGCCAAAACTAAACAACTTTATAATCGGAGCCCTTATAGTTCTGTCATGTTTATTGAAAACAATATAAGTGCGTTGAGGAAGCTGCTATGTTCTCTTTGTTTTTAGTCAAACAAAGAGAACATTAAGGGTTCCTCCATACAAGTAGTTAATTGCCATAAACAATTAAATACAAAAGTAATTCGGTTAATATTTAACTTTGTAACATACAAATAATTTTCATTATCTTTATCTGCTTTCTTTAATCATAGACTGACCGCTTAAATGAGTCCTCGCCTGCGTGGTACGGGGGCGACGGGGAGGACACCTAAGGGTGGTGGGGAAGGTGCAGGAGGCAGGCGGACGCCGCCCGCGCCTTCCCCGCCACCCTTAGTCGTCCTACCCCGTCGCCCCCGTACCGCGCAGGCGAGGCCTCATTTAAGCGGTTGGTCTATAGTTGAGGTATACAAAAGAAAATTTGTATTTTTTAGCAAGAGCCAGCAATACAGCAAGTAACAGACCTCCTAATCCAGCTTGCCGAGGACAATGCCGACGACAGAACCAAAGTTCTCATCAAGAAGATCCTGTCCGACGACTCCAACCATGTTGGTTTTGTGATTAATGAAAGGTATGTCTTGTCACCTTATCGTTTCGCGCCTGCAATACGGCCATGTGGGCACCAAATTTTTTAAAGGAAACTTCATTATTTTCAATTAAATAAGTTTGAATCCAATAATCATAAATTTTGAGATGTGGCTGTATTTGAAACAACATAGCTATATCTTCTGACGTTCTTGTCGCAAAATGTGTGTTTTCTATTTTACACAGTACTCGGATAATTTTAGTGACAATGACAATTTTAGGGTTATGAATTATGATTTTAGCAGTCTTTGTATGAATGGGTGTTTGTGTTGTATCACAGTATTGTCAATACTACTGATGTCACTGAGCATTGTATTTTTTTATATATGTTTTGTAAATGTTGGTTAATGTATTTTTTTATTTATCTTCCGATTCATTGCGTGTTCCATTTTCGAAAACTTTTGGCTGTGGCGCGGAACAATCATTTCATGACACGGCAGCCATGCCATTCGCCATAGAACATGATGACACTCCTGCCGTGTCATACGCCACCCGTAAAAAACATTGATGACACGGCAGACGTGTCGTCAGCCCCGAATCGGATATTAGAGTATCACTTGACAATATTTTGCACTACAGATGTAGTGCATAATTATTTTCCTTCATATTTTCACATAAACGTAAGAACTTGTCTTATCAGTCTCAGTACTACTAAGAGTACTGACATTGGCTGAAGTAGCATGACAAACACGAACAATTCCGAGAAAATACGATGGAAAACAATTATGCACTGCATCGGTAGCAGTTTACGCGTCTTAGTATTCATTTGATAAATTCACACTACAAAATGGATATTTATTTCAGAATCCTGAACATTCCCGCAGCTATCAGCGTGCCCCTGTTCTCTTCTCTCCAGTCAGAGTTGGACAAGGCCATCAAAAAGAACATGCCATACACATTCCAGTACCTCATATGGATATGCAAAACATACAACACTGGCGGTAAGCACATTTTGTTTCTTTCATCATCATCATCTCAGCCATAAGACGTCCACTGCTGAACATAGGCCTCCCCCTTGGACCTCCATTCGTACCGGTTGGAAGCGACCATCACCCAGCGTCTTCCGGCGGCCTTAACAAGGTCGTCCGTCCATCTTGTGGGTGGACGTCCTACGCTGCGCTTGCTAGTCCGTGGTCTCCACTCAAGCACTTTTCAACCCCATCGGCCATCTTCTCTGCGTGCAATGTGGCCTGCCCATTGCCACTTCAGCTTGCTAATCCGGTGGGCTATGTCGGTAACTTTAGTTCGTCTACGGATCTCCTCATTTCTCTATAGCTGGTTGAGCGACTTTGAATTTTGAGATGAGGCTGTGTTGATGTTTCTTTAATATTTCCAAATCAGCGGTCAGACTTGGTTTTTGACTAATGCTCAAAACCTTTCCCTCAAGGTTTGCCAGAGAGTGATGGAGCGCAGTATTTTTGTTTGGTGTCAATATGACTTGACCTTATTATTATTATTATTTTAAACTTTATTGCACATACAAAAAGTACAACAGGCGGACTTAATGCCGGTATAGGCATTCTCTACCAGTCAACCATAGGGCGAAACAGAAAAGCGTCCATGTGGGTGCAGTGAGAAATAAACAGAGAAAAAAAAACGTAACTTTTGAGCGAAGTAAAATATCAACATTCTAAATACCTACTATATACATATATTAATTATGTTATACCATAAGACTAAGAGTACACTAAATACATAGATAGATATATATATATATATATATATATATATACACAAGGATATATACAAATACATATAATTGCACATGCGTTAAGGGTTACCTACCTACTAATTCCTACTGTGCCTGCCTTAGCAGGTGGTTATAAAGCAAACGTTTGAAAGTTAACTTGCTTGGAGCCTGTCTGATCGTCAGAGGGAGCGAATTCCAGAGGCGGATTGCTTGTACGGTGAAGGAAGAAGAGAGAAAACCACTATGGTGAGGAAATACCGAAAGTTTAAGAGAGCGGGAGGAACGTAGTTCACAACCCGGGCGAGGGGTTACAAAACTGAATCTACATTTTAGATAACTGGGAGCAGATGACTCGAACAGTATCGAAAAAAGCAAACAAAGAATTCTGAGAGTCCTACGCTGCCGAATAGGGAGCCAGTTAAGCTGGCGACGGTAATGAGATATGTGGTCGTACTTGCGTAGACCGAAAATAAAACGAATACCGTTATTCAGCAAGCGATCGAGCCTGTTAAGTGAACACTGAAATGTTTGTTGTGCACACGTCAGCGTAATCCTTATCGTCTGGAAAAAAGGATATTTTCCTAAACTTTTTTGAACTCCCTCAATATTGAGGAGACTATCTGCAACTTACAACTTATATATCCAGTGGCGTAGCGTGAACTGATCTAGCCGTAGGCGATGGCGCATCTGCGAGGCCCTTATCTTTCAATGTGTAGGTATTCCTAATATAATAAAAAGGGTTTGCTTTCGCGAGGCCCCCGTAAGTGCGAGGCCGTGGGCCCACGGCCCACTTCGCCCATCCTATCCACGCCACTATATATCTGTTTATAATCTACAAAAACGTGTGTTTGGACTTGATAAAACCATTAATTTATATTTCAGACGAAGCATCAGAAATATTGTACGCGAATCAGGAAGAGAAACCGCTGGCGGACGAAGCGCTGGCGAGCTTCGATGTGGACGTGTCGGAGCAGGTCGACTTCTCGCAGTGGGAGTACGAGGGCGGCGCCATGACGCCCGGCAGAAAGGTACACACACTACACACACACACACACACTACATACACACACACACTACTACACTTATTTTTCTAAAATAGCTATTAATACCACGAAATGTCTACATTCATCTTCGTCTCGAGCTCATTCCTTACTTTGTGCTAATGTTAAGAAATGTAATATTAACTTTGAGTTTAGTCTAGTAGATTCAGCAATTATTGTTAAAATATTCAAGTCACTCAATTTAAAGAAAACGGAAGACTTATGGGGAACATCCGTTAGAGTCATTAGTCATGTCTTGGACGTAATAGCGCCTTACTTAGCCGTAATTTATAATATTTCAATTTTACAAGGAGTCTTTCCAGATCTTATGAAATATAGCAAAGTCATACCTCTTTTTAAATCGGGTGATTCGAGTGATATGGCTAATTACCGTCCAATATCAATACTTCCTGTACTAAGTAAAGTTTTTGAAAAGTTAATGTTAAATGATCTACTGGGTCACTTCAACAGACATACTTTACTCACAAGCAATCAGTTTGGTTTCACAAAGGGCCGTTCCACGACCGATGCTGCTTCGGTACTTATTAAACATATTTATGATATTTGGGAAAATTCTTGTGATGCAATTGGCATATTTTGTGATCTTTCTAAAGCATTTGATTGTGTGGATCATGGAACGCTCATTTTGAAATTAGAAAACTATGGTCTGTCAGTAAATGCCCTAAACTTTATGTCTTCTTACCTTAGCAACAGAACACAAACAGTTGTTGTAAACAAAACCCGGTCTAGCGGTACTGTAGTCCAATTAGGAGTGCCACAAGGTTCTATTTTGGGTCCATTCCTGTTTTTGGTTTATATAAATGATTTGCCATGTGTAGTAGAAAATCTTTGTGAAATTGTTCTTTTTGCTGATGACACATCATTACTTTTTAAGGTTGATCGTAAATCTACCGATTACAGTGTAATTAACAGCACACTCGTTAATGTACTAAACTGGTTTACTATGAACAATTTGCTTCTTAATGCTAAGAAAACTAAATGCATTCGATTTTCTTTGCCGAATGTTAAACCAGTCGATACTAAGATACTTTTGAATAATGAATGCTTAGAGATGGTAGATAAAGCACTGTTTCTTGGTTTAACATTGGACAAAAATCTACAATGGAGTCCTCATATAAGAACACTAGCAAACAAATTAAGTTCGGCCGCTTACGCTGTGAGGAGAATTAGACAATTGACTAATGTTGAGACAGCTCGCCTTGTTTATTATAGTTCTTTTCATAGTGTAATGTCATATGGTATTCTGGTTTGGGGCAAAGCAGCTGACATACAGACTATATTTGTCTTACAAAAGAGAGCCATTCGTTCTATATATAATTTAAGGGTGCGTGAATCATTAAGAGAACTTTTTAAAGAAATTAATATTTTAACTGTAGCTTCCCAATACATATATGATAGTATTATTTATGTTGTTAAGAATCTAGACTCCTTCACTAAGAATTCTGATGTCCATAACTATAATACTAGAAATAAAAATAAGCTTGCTATCAGAAAGTTTCGTGTTCGTAAAGTACAGAAGTCATTCGTTGGGCAATGCATTCATTTTTATAACAAGTTACCTGAGGATGCTTTAAGATTACCCTTTCCAGCTCTTAAGAATTACTTAAAAAAGTCATTGATGTTGAAGGCTTATTACAGAGTCGAGGACTACTTGACAGACAAACATGCATGGTCCAAACCAGAAACTGTAATAACGACAAGTAGCAATTAAAAACATTGTATTATGTGTAGAGTTAAAGGTGACTCAGCTCAGGTAAGAAAGCACATCAAATTGTATGAAAGCATCTCATAACAATCAGTTAGATTCATATAATATGTATTCTCATTTCTTTTATTGATTTTATTTTCTTTTCCTTTTGTAAGATTTGATTTGTTTTCTGAAAGAGCTACGTATTTGTGATTTCATGTGCATATATGTTTATTTTTTATATCAAATTCTATAAAGTTATGTACTCACTGAGTATAATTGCATGAATTCTATAGTAATTTAAATTGTATTAATTACTCGTAATGCATGTTAATTATAAGATGTAATAATGTTTTGAAAAGATGTGTCCCGCCGAGTTTGTTGCCGGTCCCATATTGGGATACCCTCCTCCAATTGAGGGGGGATTTAAATCTTCTCGGGGCAGAGGTGTACGGTTGGAGCCGGTAAAGGTTTATTTGACGTTCATAAGCGCATTGTAATATGCCTACTTGAATAAACTATTTTTTATCTTTTATCTTTATCTTAATACTCATAATAAATTAAGGGTCGGTTGCACTAAACCTTCTGTCACCGTTAAAGCGTTGGCTAAATATGATCTTTGAAATTTGGTCTTTTTATTAAATAACGCTTTTTAAAAATCAATAAATATTACTTATGAAAGCATAAGACTAATAAATGATCGTATTAGATTTATAATTGTTACATATTCGCCGTAACTTATTTTTAAAATGTGTTTTTCAATTAAAAGACACATCAAGATTGTTTACCTTATTACTAATGCTAAAAAAAACGAACTATAGTGTGCAAATTTCTTAGTTCCATTTTATTCTATTTCTACTATTTTATGTCGCACTATATTATCATTACTATTCAAAGAAAAGCTATACCGACGGCCGGCATTGGTACTGTTAGTCCAATAAGTAAACAATTATTGTATTTACTTTCAGGTCCTCATATTTGAAGGCAAGAAGTTCAACCACCTCGTGAGGCTGCTGAAGGAAGAAGTGGAGGGGGGAGTCTAAGGTCTTCACGAGCGGAGCGACGCTCGGGTGTGCGAGCGGGACGTCGCTATATTCGTATATAGCGCTGTCTCGCTCGTACACTGGAGATGCGCGCGCAAGTGTGATAGTCGCGTAAATGTGTCGCTTGTGAAGCTTCATGTATGCCATTTAAGCTTACTCGTGTAACCATATTTATATTTTTAATATTAATATACTATTTTAGCTTAAAACAATTCATCGTTTTATTCAAATCATACAATTACATAAACCATGAATACATCTAATCCTAATAGAAATTAAAACGTATACCTAAACATATTCAATCATCAAATTAATAAATTAAAAAAACACAAGTCAAAAACAAAGCAGTCAACCGTCAGTCAAATATTCCACCCCGCGTCATCCCTGGCGCAAAGGTGCCCAAAACGCTTGCCGCATTACCGCGCTGAATCGCGATGGACAACCTCTGCACCAGGAATGACCCGGAGCGGGGATCCAGGCCTCTATCTCGCAAACATTTTAGCTTTATTTGTATTTTTATTTATACTGTCTGGAACCACAATTCTGCAGTGACTTTGAGCGAGTTCTTTAACCTTTTTGCCGCCACGTCAATGAAGTAATAAAGTGTCATCAGCGCCATGTCAAAAATTGCTCGTATACAAGTGGGGCACGAAATGTTCGGACTTCATATCAAGTCAATGGCGGCGAAAGGGTTAATTATCTATTAATCTAATAATGATGTATTTGTGTACAGTGAAAACAAGGTAAAACAAAACACAAATGTGGTATAAGTAATTTTATTTTGTCAATAAATTTAAAACACGATTGTCAACTTAAAATATAACTAAAACGTCTAAAAGATCTCATTAAAAACTTCACTTATTACCTACTTCCATGTCTCAGTAATCAGCATATACCTTTTACTAACTTTTTACCATACTTTGCATTGCACTTCATAAGTATGAATACTACTCAGCAATTCTTCATACTAATCTAGATTTACCTCACAATTTCTTATACAAAAATTATGCGTTTTATTTTCTTAGTGACAGGTGACATCACGAGAGTAAGTAATGGGTTCACACCTTGTAATCTTTAAGCCTATTGACGTAAAGTACTCGCATCCAGGCCATAATTGTAAAAAAGAACTAAGCATATTAACGGTTTTTTATCCACATTTTTAGAGATGTTAATTCCATGTTCCTGTTTAGGAACTTTTCAACTCAAGATTAGAATATTACTTATTACTATAGTTGATATTTACCAGTCGCTTTTCAGTGAAGGAAAACGTGAGGAAACCGGGTTAATCCCAATAAGGCCTAGTTTCCCCTCTGGGTTGGAAGGTCAGATGGCAGTCGCTTCTAAAACTAGGGAGTACGTCAATTCTTAGGATTAGTTGTCAAGCGGACCCCATGTTCCCATGAGCTGTGGCAAAATGCCGGGATAACGCGAGGAAGAAGAGAATATTACTCAATGCTTTTTATATCAAAGATGATTCTTATAAATGCACAGCGCATCCTTCATCATAAAGTCCCTCAGCGCGCACAGGCCCTTCAGTATCTTCGCGCTATTATCCATCTTGTGGATATCCGTTTCCGACAGCGTCTTGTCCTGGGCCAGATAGCCGTTGATGGAGTCTTCTGTCATCCAGTGGGCGGGTATTTTGTGCATGTTGAAATGGGACGGGTCCGGATTGATGGGCATTGGGGTGAGGGACTTTTCCCAGGGAGTGATGTATTTTTGCTCGGAGTGGAGGCCTTCGATGTATCTGGAATGGTAGAGGAATATTCGTTAGATGTACGTTAAATAATTATTTTGAATTTAGTAACAAATTACTGATTTGATTAAAATGTCAGTAAAATAAGCAGACATAATAAATGAAATCCTCTCGTGTCTCAAGTTAAATCAAAAGACATTCTGACCAACGGTTCAATTTTAGTTCAATCTTTGTAGAAATGCCATATATCATTTTTATACAAAGAAGAATTGAAAACCGAGGACGGTTTCCGTTCCGACTCACTAAGCACATTCAAGATTAGGCTTCGTAGACAATATGCCAATTCCATTAATATGGAAGAGTGACAAAGCGATTGGATAGCGAAGCGCAAACGATTGCCACCTTGGCTAGGCCGCGAGGTGTCGTGTCGCTTAACATTAGGCGATCCGTTTACTCGTTTGCCTTACTACAAGCTTTTATCGCCGACTGTACTTTTTTTTCCACAGGCAACTAATACTTCATTGAGGGGTCATTCCATAAGAAACGCTACCAAAGGGTTGAAAAATGAAAACTGATTTAAGAAGTCAAAACTAACCTATTTCCATAGAAAACATACTGAACCTTCATGTCACAAAAAAAAAACCGAAAAAAAGTGTTTTTTTATGGTAGCTCCTGTACAAAAAAAATATTTTTATTTTATTTTTTCATTTAATGCTGTGATGTGGGGTGTCGTTAAAAAGATCTTTCAAAATGAATAGGTGTCACCATCAACAAGTTTTTGATTAAGTGAATATTTTCGGAAATATTCGCATCGAAAGAAAAATAATTATGATATCTTCGAGAAACAGTTTTTATTGTTAAGATAATGTATTTTAAAATAATTCAGCATTTATTACTTATATTTTTAATCGAATTTATTAAAAAGACAAAAATTTCAATAAAATGAGCCATAATTTCGTATAAATCTGTCTTAATTTCGTACTCGTAACACCCGAAACGAACCATGAGTAACACCCGAAACAGGTAATTTATTTTATTAAAATTAAATAAAAAGTGATACTAAGTGTTACTTCAGTGTTTCAGTAGACTATACTAACTATTATTACTCGGCATAAATAAAACTGGAGCTTACTTGATAAAATTCGCTTAATTATGCATTTTGGTACTGATGGTCAGAAGGTATAGGCCAATTCGCGTAACGCCCGAAACAGCTACTTTTTAGTGATTCTCTCGTTATTTCTCTTATACTTTAATAATGTGCGTACAGGAAAGGAAAATATTATCAAAGTAGTAGATGAATCAATAGTTATAACCTCCTAGTTCCTGTTACAATATCGAATAAAACCTTATTTTATGAGTTCAAGTGTAACACCCGAAACGGTGGAATGACCCTGAGGCAATTCTAAGAACCCCAAATACAATTAGGTTTCGTTGTTTCATCACCGAGTTCCTATGGCCATCTCCGGTCTCCATCATCAGATCAGTTCGATGACACAATAATATTGCATAAAAAAATAAATATATATACGAGCCCCGATGCATATGTTTTCGTCAGGTGACCCCATTTTTTGAGGTTCTCGCGTTTGTTCAAAAATAATGTTTTTGTTTAAAAATTACTAATATTTAATGCTTATACTAATGTAATTTAATTTTATATGGTAATACTCTGCAATAACTAAATCCAAATACAAGAAATACCGTTTGTACTGAAAGAAAAAAAATAATGTTTTTTTATTTATTTTTTGACGGGTAGGATTACAACATATGTGAAAAGGGCTATTACCAGGGAAAGCAATAGGGCTCTGCCAATGTACTGAAAATTTTGTTTCGAGCCCATGCATGCAGCAGTGCTGTAAGAGAGGACAATATGATTTGGACAACGTTTTTGAAAACTCCTTTTTTTTCAGCAATAAAAGTCTCATGCAATTTTATTATACGATCAAAATAAACTACATTAAACATTGCTATTATGGTTCCCATTACTGGGTCATTATATGTTCATGTGTAAAAATTATTAAAATAAACAAAATTGTTGCGCGGAACTAGACGAAATCATTTGCATCGGGGCTCGTATATGCAAAATTTCAGCTCAATCGGAAACCGGGAAGTGGATCAAATTTAACTTGCAAGATTTGATTACACACAGACAACGGTCAGGTGAAACTAAATAAAAGCTAGTAAAAAAGTGCAGACAGTGTACCTACGGAATCCATAGTACAGTCGCCAACAGATATATCCCAGCAGCCAAGGTGCTCACAAATTGACAATAGAGGCGTGTTCAGATATTTTTGAGCATCTCGGCCGCTCTGATATATCTGATGGCGACTGTACCTGGTTACATTTTTCCAGTGTTACAGTGCATCCACAGCAGGTTCACGGTTTAACCGGTAGGCTCAACAATATCGATGGCACAGTGTAAAGAGTGTAGCGATATGTCACCTGATGTAGGCCTCCGAGTGCTGCACGCGCTGCGCCTTGGGCGGCGCCGACACGAACAGCGGCTCCGGGCCGCCCGGCGCGCGCGCCGCCTCCCCGCCGCCGCCCCCGCCGCCGCCCCCGCCCGGCGACGGCGTGTTGCGCGCCAGCGGCGACATGCCCGACAGCGACGCTGGAACAATGTATAAATACATGAATAGATGAATAAATAAATGTAACCTCAGATCATAGAAGATTCATAAATAAATAAATGAATCAATAATAGTACATTATTGTCGAGGCTCGGAAGTAGCACAAAACAGATAAGTACAGAAGTCAATCACATGTATGTACTTTACTTTTCATACCTACGCTCGGCGGTCGCTCTAGGGTTGCGATTGTTGCGAACTATAACGTATGCACAAAAAACTATCGTGATAGTGGCACTCTTATCTATCGTATCGTATCTCGTATCTACTTATCTAGTTGTTTCATTTATTGTTGAGGATGAAACGGGAAGAATGGAAATAGAAATTAATAATAACATTAATTACTCAAATAGGTATTTTAATTTCAATGTCATTGTTATATTACAAATTTGCCACAGAAAATATCTTGCGATGATTTCGAGATTGGCGAAATGCACGATTGTTATATTTTAAAGTGTAATAAATTCGCATTCTCATGTACAATGTAATAAATTCGCATTCGCATTCTCTCTGAAACAACTGGTAGCTTAAAAAACGACAATTCACCGTTTAATGTTGAATTTAAACAACCGTCCACTGTACAGTTATAATAACTTTTTGTTAGGTTTTTCAGTTATTGCACAAAAAAGTTCACAGACGCGTGTCTCAAGCGGATGGCACTCGCGCTCGCAGTGGTCCCAACCGGTCCGAGATATCGTGTCCGTGAGCAGTGTCTATGTGTGCGTTGCTCGAGCGCGCTTTGTATGTAGATTGATTTCTGTACCTATCTGTTTTGTGGAAGTAGCTACTTGCAGGCTGAGGATTCGTTTTAAACGGACGACCTTGGGAGTCCGTTTAATTGAATCCGAAGCCAGCAAGTAGCCTTCCAGCCGAGTCATATATAGTGCTAAGTAAACAATTTATTATCAAAAATGGTGCAAGAAATATAAATAACATAGATATATTTTACAAAACCAACGTTCTTACGTATATATTTTCACAGAAAAAAGTCCTTGCCGCCTTTTTATTTTTTTAATAAAAAAAGTGTATTTTTCTGCCGAAAATACGCCAACCTATTTGAGACAACTAAATAGTCGCGGTACTAATCATCTGTTTGGCTGTTTAATGGGCCTGTGCCTTCATTTAATATGGCCATATCAAATTTTAAAAAGTTTGGAACTCGACAAATAATGGAATTTGTATGCAACATTGCAGTCCCAAAAGCGAGACTGCAATGTTTTTAACTTTTTAATTTATGAGTGAGCATAAACTACGCGCTTCGCGACCTATTTTTTAGACGGCAAAGTCGACCTTGCCGTCCATTTTTGAGAAAATATTATTGTTACTTTAGCTCGGGGGTCTCCCAACCCCGGCCCGCGACACGTTCCGAGCCGGCCCGCCGACACCCAAAACTAGTGCCCACTGTCCGACCCGCGGGAGCCAGGCTCCAGGGGCTCAGCATTCATTGAGAGTGGAACTGTTCTTAACAGCAACAACCACACACCCTCCCCCGACGCAATAACCGATGGTGGCCCGCGCGATAGTTTCTGAGGCGCAATATGACCCACAAGTAAAAAAGTTTAAAGACCCAGGGGTCTTTAAACTTTTTTTAGCTAAATTATCTCGAAATTTTTTCCCAACCTCTGAAATTCGCGTTTATCCCGGTTACATCGTCAGCTCCCCGAGTCCACTTTATGAATTTTAGACCTCCACTTCACACGCTTTCGGCGTCCTCTTTGCAAGACCATTGGCACCCTTCGCAACAGTCTCCATTTCTAACATGTGTAAAGTTTTCTCTTTCTATTGGGCTCAAAACCCTCTAGACAGAGTTTAGACCAATTATTTCATGAAACCTATGCTGCCGAAAATACTGGGGTGCAGCGGACGAGGTGAGCGAGTCCCGTGCCGTGATTGGTCCATTCAATCACATGGGCGTCACACAAAGACGCTTTGATTCGAAAATGGAGTAAAACTACCGTATATTTGTGGCAGAGGAGGTAGTGCTACTATGCTAAGTCTGGAGGATATCTTGTATAGTTCGTTTTTTTTAGCATTAGAAATAAGGTAAACAATCTTGATGTGTCTTTTAATTGAAAAACACATTTTAAAAATAAGTTACGGCAAATATGTAACAATTATTAATCTAATACGATCATTTATATTCTTCTGCTTTCAGAAGTATTAGTTTTTGATTTTTAAAAAGCGTTTTTCAATTAAAAGACATGTCAAGATCGCTTACCTTCTTGCAAGTTCTTTCTAATGCTAAAAAAAACGAACTATAGTAGTAGTAGTAATCACTTTATTGTACACAACACAGGTTTTCAGGTCTTGTCTGTGGGCTCAAACAAAAGCGGCATAGGAAGTCCATGAATTCCCAAGCAAGCAAGTCCAGTAATTTGCCAAGGTATTAAAAATATTTAAATAATTACCTCCAGGCGACATGACGCCACCTCTGAAGCTGTTGGTGTACGTCTTAGCCGGCGGCGGTTTCCTCGACGAAGGTATGTAATTCCTGAAACATACCAGATATTTAATGTTGCTACTTTGTTTGCGCGTTTCCAGAACACAAAACTTTACGTATGATTCTGTTACTTATATCCTTCTACCTACCTACTCGTATTTTAAATTTGATATATATAGCACGTACATACAGTGCTGGACAAAAAGAATCATACACTCACACGAAAAGTATACTTTTTTATACAACTTCGTTTGTGAACGCCTCGTGTTGGCCATTTGGAATATTAACGCCATCTACTCGAGAGTAGGCTGAGGGTTATGGCGCCATCGCTCGAAAAGATTGCACCATACCTTTGGCCTATAGTCGAGTAGATGGCGTTAATATTTAATAAGTTAACACATACTCGTATCAATGAAAGAATAAGGACGAAACAAATGGCGTTCTAACAGTTTTATGTTCTGTCGAAAGATGGCAGTAAATTTACAATGGCTACATAATTTACTTTGACAATCCGTCTCTATACCGTCGGGTGACAAGCAAAAGTCACTAACTAACACCATTGAAATTATTGGACAATAAACCGTGGTACAAGTTTAATAAAGTGCATTGTTACTTTAATTTTTTGGTAGTATTTATTTAGTGACTTTTGCTTGTCACCCGACGATACACTCTATAGTCTATTTCCTTTGATGACACTGACATTTAACACTTTATAATGAAGCCCGATTTTTTTTAGATATTCCTCGAACATGACAGTTACATAATTAAAATACCTGGAGCGCTCGTGAGGAGCGATGGAGCGGCCGTTGCCCTTGTTGACATGCAGGTCCCTGACGTGTCGGAGCAGGCGAGGTAGGTTCGGGAAGGGCGCCTGTCCCTTTCGCACTCGTGCGCAGTTCCGCCACACGCAGGGGAAGTCGCCCGCGTGCCCGCGGTAGTGGGTCTGCACGTGCCCCGCTGCCGACACGCATGTAAGACAAACAAAGGTTAGACTTATATGCAAATTATGCAAACAATGTAAATTTTGCAGCGATTCTGAGGAAATTATTGTTTTAAAGGGTTCTAATACGCCTACAGCGTCATGTTGTCAATAAATGTTGCTTTGCTGTCTTTACTTCAATGAGTCGCGCGCAATGTAACGGAGACCAAGGCTTTACGGATACATTTAGGAAAGCCAGCGGTAAGTTAATTAAAGCGGAAATAAATGTCATATACGAAGAAACAGACCAAGGCCTCCAATGCCCCAGACTGGAATCGAACCAGCGTTCTCTGCTATCGCGGCAGGTGCCTGTGCTATTCGGCCACCGGGCCACAGCAGTATTAGACTCGAGTTTCTAGGAGCAATTTCTTAACTTTGTTTTGGTAAATATTCGGTGAAAAAGCTCTAATAACTACCAGCATCAATAAAACATAATTCAATAATACCAAACAGAACATACTACTTTGCATAGGGTTGTAAAAAAACGGTATTTTTTTCTGACTTGAAAAAATACATGAAAAAAAACCGTTTTTTTTCTGGAGTACGTTTTTTTTCAAAACTATAAAAACTCAAAATTTGCAAGGCAGTTAATACTTTTATACGGTTGTTTTACTTGTTTTAGACTTTATGTTAACCATTAAAGCAATTTAATTTAACAACTTTGATTAATAACAACATAAATGAAATCTGTAGTGGTAGTTATCGCAATTTACTGTTGGCAACACCAACGCCTCTCGTCGCCGCATTGGGGCACTTAGTTTTAAGTTACTTATATAAATAAATCACGAAAAACCGTTATTGTGGCATATTTTTGATCATCTGAAAAAAAACCTAATTTAGAAAAAAAACCATGGTGCCTGGTTTTTTTTCATGTTTTTTTTTCATAAATTTGAAAAAAAAAAAACATTTGGTTTTTTTCTATTTGCAACCCTAACTTTGCATCAACCAAGCATAGGTTGGTATCGTATTCCATCTATCCACTTCCTCATTAAGCAAAACGTGAGACAAAATACACATTGAACAAAGAAATTGGACAGATGGAATACCTTTGCTACATTTGGGGATGGTACCTTTTGCTGAAGCCATGACATTTTAGATTATAGTCTGTATCTTTACTTCTTTAGGTACTTAAACAAATAATTTGTAAATTTTCAGGTAGTTTTAACATTTAAGCCCGATTTAGACGATGCGAGAACTCGCATGCGAGTTTCAAATCATTGCGGATTTTGATTGGTCGGTTGAATTGGAAGTAATCCACAGTCCGCAATGTAACTAAAATCGCATGCGAGTTCGCGCGCCGTCTAAATCAGCCCTTATTGATTAACCAACCAAATAAAAAACCACCTGGATCTGTCACTGAACGACCTGACTTTAACCTACATTATTTGATCATGTAATGTTTTCATCTATCCGCAACTGGCTTATGAAGTCATTTGAGGGTAGATTTTGTTTACTCTTTTTTATATACCTAAAGATACAGATTATAGGTTATGTTAGCGACAGTAAAATCATACGTACGTTCTAATTTAGCCTTCTTCGTCTCAATGAAAGTTCCAATCACTGTGGCGGCATTAAAATAAGGTTATTGTATTAGTAAATTAGTAACTTAATTAATTATCCTATCGTTTTCGTGGTCTAGATCAGCGATCGGCAACCTTTTAGCAGCCAAGGGCCACATAGTAGTTAACGGAGGTGACGCGGGCCGTACTTTGTTAATATTTATGACTTTATGAGACATTGTCGTATGTCACTAATAGTATTACATACAAAATAGCCAAGGCGGCACTCGGGCCGCAAGTGACAGTTTCACGAGCAGCATGCGCAGGTTGCCGACCGCTGGTCTAGATGAAAGTAGTTTAGTTTTTAATCCCAGAGATTAACCATTTCAAAAAAAAACTAGGTCAGCAACTGTGCATATCTTAAGATCAGTTTTCCTAGGATAGCGGTATATATATATAGCGGCCGTCTCCATACTAAATAATACGTCTAAATATGGATGTCGTAGTATTTCTGGATGGTGTTTAGCAAAAATGAGTCATCCCACATCTACTTTGCAATAGAATGTCAACTTTAAGCGTCAATTTTTTGAGTTGACATCTTATTGAAAAATTAATGTGGGTTGACACATTATTGCTTAACAGCATCTTTCTATGGAGTCGGGCGCTATATGACGGCACCGCTATCCTAAGAAACCAGAGCATACGAAATAAATTATATAATAGAATAATTGGTTACAGGGTTTGAGTCCATCGTGATCGCGCCTTTCACAGTAAGAAAAGGGAGTGACTAACTCAACAACGGTTCCCGATCGTTATTGTAACGCGAATCTTATTACATGCCCTTTTTTTGTCGCAAACAAGCCCCCTCGTTAACGAAGATGTCTGCATAGAACACTAGAAGTGAGATAACATTGCAACGGAGCAGTATTACAGGTCCAGGCCCAATATTACAGGGTTCTATGTTACATTTTCAAGACAGTTGAAATTCGCCTTAATGTCACTATGACAATGTTAGAATAGAATAGAAGAATAAAATAGAAATAATTTTATTCGTAAGCACAAACACAAAATAAAAACTTATACTGAACAGAGAAACATAAAAAAGAGAAAGTGCCACGAAATGGTCTCATCTCAGCATGTTGCTGGCGACTTCCAGCGCTGATCTTCCGATAAGACCATCCGGTGAAACAATCACGACAGGAACATGAATAACAAGAAAATTAATATATATATAAACAATAACAACAAAATTAATACATACAAAAGACAAAGATAGTAATAAGAATACGAAAGACAAAGATAGCAATTAGTCAAGAATACATAACAATAAATTACTATGTATAGTTTTACTACGTACAATACAGCTGTTACATTATCAGGTCAAACTCATCTTGGCCGTACATTACGCCTGACATTACATCTAGCGCCATGCGGCAGCTGCGCAAACTAAACTAAAATGACAAATAAAACAGGTCGATTTGTTACGAACAAAAGCAGTTTAAACAATATTTTATCGATCTTACAGATTTAACTACTTATAGAGAGTCACAAGAGGGCGAGAATAACATTTTTAAAAGTAATGTTCAAATTTCAGTTCGATAAAAGTGAAACATAGAAGAACCCTGTAGTATTGGGGCAGCAAACATTGGGCGAAATGCAACATAAATTTCATATTTTGATTTGTCCCACATTACTGACAATATCTAACAAAACAGATATGAAGTCCCTGGGATTAAAACACACCTTGATAAACAACTCCGGTTTTAACCATGATTCGCTGTATCGGTATAAATACTTACTGTTACCACCATCCCCGATGCAATGCTCCATGCAGTCGGCCAAGTCCTCAAATTGGTAGTCGCAAGACTCCCAGGCACATTCGTACGTAAGCTCCACGACGGGCTAGATAAGAAAAGATATTTCAATGATAATTAGTACGAAAAAAAATTCAATTGATGATTATACATTTTAAGAAAACAATTTCACCACTTATTCAGCAAATCGTCGGGTGACAAGCAAAAGTCACTAACTAACACCATTGAAATTATTGGACAATGAACCGTGTTACAAGTGTAATAAATTACTACTTAATTTTTATAAGTGAGAACCTGTAATTGGCTCTGTAAATCTATTTTAGTTTTTAGAAATATTTACAGCTGTTGGTTTTCCATGTATGTAATAAAATAAAAATAAAATAAATAAATAAAGTACATTGTTACTTTAATTTTTTGATAGTACTTAGTGATTTTTGCTTGTTACCCGACGATTTGCTGAATAAGTGGTGAAATTGTTTTATTTCAACAAAGTGGTAAAATGTGTGTTCGTCCTCCCCTGTAACTTCTAAAATAAGAGAATGATAAAACTAAAAAAAATATATGATGTACAGTACCGGTCAAAAGTTTAAGTTCACTCTGTAAATTCGGTTAAATGAAGCTATAACACAATGTACTAATAAAAGTATTTAATAATCTTTTATTACATAATAAATTAAAGGTAAATTCTCTAATTTAAAACCACAATTAAATAAAAAAGATCAGTTTTTGCCAACTTTAGACTCTTCAAAATATCCGCCTTTTGCTTTCAATGCTGCCATACACACTTTCGGCATTCGCGTAATTAGTTTTTGCAGTGTTGATGTCGAAATTTTATTCCAACAAATGTATAGGTATTCCCAAAGCTGTTCTTTATTAGTTGGCCGCATTTTTCTCACACTCCTGTCCAATTCATCCCATAACAACTCAATCGGATTGAGGTCGGGCGATTGAGGAGGCCAATCCATATATTTTAATTCTTTTTGGTTCTCTTTGGATGAAATGTAGTTTTTGCACAACTTCGACGTATGCTTGGGATCGTTGTCTTGTTGGAAAACAAAACCTCTGCCTACAATCCGTTTTCCAGATGGAAAAGCGTGACGTTGCAAAATGTTATGATACATTTTCTTATCCATTATGCCATTGACTCTCACGAGATCACCAACTTTATCACCCGCAAAGCATCCCCAGACCATAACTGATCCTCCACCGTGCTTCACTGTTGGCATCACGCATTGCTTTATCATTCGTTCGCCTACTTGTCGTCGAACATATTGACGACGTCTCCCTCCAAAAATTTCAAACTTCGATTCGTCAGAAAATAAAACTTTAGACCACTGTTCAGACGTCCAGTTTTTGTGTTTCTGGGCCCATTTCAACCTCTTAACTTTATTCTGACTACGTAACAAGGGTTTTTTGGCAGCAATACGACCTTTTAGACCACAGTTTCGCAGACGCCGTTGCACTGTCGAAACCGATACTCGCTGTTCTCGGGTGGCGTTGAGTTCTTCGCAAATTTCTGGAGCAGTTAGAGTACGTTGGCGTTTGCTCTGCACGCAAATAAATTGGTCTTCGCTTTTAGACGTGACTTTTGGCCTACCTGATCGAGATCGACTGCAATTAAGACCGGTTTTTTGTTTTCGTTTCAAAGTACTCACGACAGCGGTTTGAGAAACCTTCATTTTTTCAGCGATTTTCCGCGTCGTGTAGCCCTCATTTGACAGAGTTACAATAACAGCACGAGTTTCGACACTAAAATCGGCTTTGCGACCCATTTTAAATGATTTCTAACTTCACGAAATCTCATAGGAAATACGGAACAAAAATATTAAATGGATTAAATTTTCCGAATAACATAAAACGATTCCTCCAAGAGGTATTTTTATTGTTATTTGGTAGTCGTGGAAACAATTAAACGTTTGAAATTCAAAACATATTCTATATTTGAACATAATTAAATATGATAACCTTATTTCGCAGAGTGAACTTAAACTTTTGACCGGTACTGTACATTACCATGCAAACTTCCACTGAAAATTGGTTTGAACGAGATCTAGTAAGTAGTTTTTTTTTAATCGTCATAAATCGTAACCCGCAATTTTATTATGTTACTTGCTGCTACGGAACCCTTCATGGGCGAGTCCGACTCGCTCTTGGCCGCTTTTTTTAATACACTAGCAGCTGAAAGATGGTATATCACAGCACTTGTTTTTTTTTTGACGAATATTGTTCATTTTGTTAGTTGTTGTAAGTGTATGTCAAGTCCGTTTTTAAAACTGTTCTTGAGATTAGAGATTATAGCTTCTGGTAATCCATTCAAATCGCGTACGACGCGGTTTCATAGAAAGTGCTTCCTCAATATAATATCTTTGTAGGCCTCCAGGCTACCACAATGAGGCATGGCAGAATGCCGAGACAACACTAGAAAGAGGACACGGTACAAATTCCCTAACCCGTCTACCTCCACTCTGCACTAGCGCCATCTTTTTGTTGTTGCTCATCCTGTTTTTATTTATAATTTTACATTTTTGATGAATAAATTTATTGTACACTAGAAAGATGATGAGTTTAACATACCGCTGGTTGTGTCCCGCCGTGCTGTGCCATCTCCCGCATCTCCTCGGCTAGCTTGGCTGAAGTTTCCTCGCTGCACCTGGCTGCGCGCTCCTCCCAGCTCTGCTTAGACCGGTATAGCGCCACACGCCCAGTATACATATATATCTTACTGCTGGTTGTGTCCCGCCGTGCTGTGCCAGCTCCCGCATCTCCTCGGCCAGCTTGGCTGAAGTTTCCTCGTTGCATCTGGCTGCGCGCTCCTCCCAGCTCTGTTTGGTGGCTGCCGGTAGAGAGCGCCACTCGTTGCCAACTATGCGGGAAATCTCGCCTGCCGAATAATAGTTCGTTGTCTATTTTACTGATGTACAAAAATATTACTTAAGGATCATTTGGACACGCATGTGAGGTTCGTTACCTTGTTGTAACTCAGTATAGTCCGGCAAACACGAATTGTCAGTCAGTAAAAACCTCGAAAACTATATTCATCCCTTTCTTTTAGGTGCTAGTACTAACGTAAAACAAAGACATTATGATTCTCTCTGTCTATGTTTAGATTAAAGACAGTCCTGCGCCAAACTATAGCTTACAATGTAACGAAAGTCGCACCGCCTAAATGGCCTTTCACGTATGATGAATACAAATTTCAAGTGTCTTTGAAAGTTTTGAAACGTCCGCCGATTTTTGGTACCTATTCAGTTAAAGTATAAAGAGATTTAACGATTTGAATAACATGAACTAATTTAATTGTAACCGATCCACAAGTAAAGGTATTTACGGTCAGTTTTTATTTTAAGAATTAATTGCGTATTAAAGCTATAATTCGTCGTATGATTGCTAGATTTTTGTAATGTAATGACAGATTAATATATAGTAATGTTTGTGTAAAATGTATTTTTTAATATAGCAAAATTAGTTCAACGGATTATTTAATTAAATATACGAATATGTTCGTTTTACTAAGATCCACTGTACCTATAAATATTTTAATTCTAACGATCGTACAACGACACACATGCTGGGTATATACAGTATATAGAAAACAAAAAAAAAACACAGAAACCAAAACGCCATCTTACGACTCACCTAATCTACTCGCATTTTACAATACTATTTATTTTCTAACAGAGTTCTATGTTTGCTATTAATTCATTTGCCATAATATAGAATGTAACATTTGGCATAATTTTTTATGTCAAATGAAATTATAGCAAACGTCAGCAACCCGTTATATAATTCCGATAAAGCACAAACAGAAATAGAGGCAAATACATACTTTTGGAATGTTTCTCCTTGGAAGCTAAAAAGGATTTGTTTTATGAATGAAATTGTAACGCCAATTGTGTTTAGGGTGCCATTATTTATATTTGCACCTTATGACAGATCGCGAGCAAATGGGTTAACAATTAATTTGGACAAGGAAGAGCGACAGAGAAAGAAATATAATAGAAATTGTAAATTAAACACATTGATGACACTTATCCATAGATGCATACAAACAAGATTATTCAAAGTGTTGTCTAGAATTGCCTGTTGAACAGAACTAGAGATGCACCGGATATCCGGTTACTATCCGGTATCCGGCCTATCCAGCCATTATTTTACTATCCGGCCAGATACCGGATAGTGATCTACTATCCGGCCGGATACCGGATAGTGATCTACTATCCGGCCGGATACCGGATAGTAACATTGCTTGATTTCGGAGTAAACAAATTGGATTTAAGAAACTGACATGGTCATAATCGTACTTGTTTATTATTTTAAAACAATTTATAATTCCATTGACTTGCACGCGCACTCATTTCAAACCTAGAAATAAGTCCGCGCGAACGTTCACTAGGAAACAGGTCAAGCCTGCAGAATGCGCACCTGAAAAACCGAAATGTAGGTATAGTTCCGCTGGCCGAATATCCGGCGGCCGGATACCGGATATTCGGCTGATGCTCAGGCCGAATATCCGGAGGCCGGATACCGGATATTCGGCTGATGCTCAGGCCGAATATGCGATATCCGGTATCCGGCCAAACAACTATCCGTTGCATCTCTAAACAGAACCTTAAACGGTAGAATGCCGATGGCAAATAAAATATACGTTTAGACTATCAAAACTACACTTTCAATATCAAAAACCGAACAGGTTATACAAATTGTGAATATGTTTTAATTGTGCCTAAGTGGTATATTACCAATTAAATGTAATTAAAAAGATGGTTGGCGCACATAATCGTGTCTTTTGGATTATGAATTTTCCAAGTGTAAATATATACAATATATTATTTTAAAATATTGCTTAGAGTTGGTGAGTCACTTTCGTTGTCATACTCGTACTTATATCAGCAGGAGATAGCGCGAAGTGAACAACACGACTTATGTTCTACGATCTACGTCATACCAGACGTGGCTCACTCCGCGATTTCTTCGCTTTGCTACAGGTAGCTAAAAGTACATCCGTTCGACCCCAATTTTGGGGTTTGCCATAAGCCGCGCGTGGCGCTATCGCCACCTAGCGGCCATATCTGTGCTGATCGTGACAGACGCGTTTTGTTACAGAGTGAATCTTCTGTACCTAGTACTATTATTTATTCTGTGGTCATACTAAAGTTTTCTTTTTGCAACACTCGTGAATAATTTTGTATGTATGCACAAAAAACGCGTCAGTGGGGAACACAGATTCAAGTTCATAACATAACATATTCGGCTTCCAGCTGTTTGATACTTTAATTGACGATCACACATTTAAATGCAAGTTTAGACCACAAACAAAACGGCGAGTAAACGTGATTTATGGTATACCTTGTTCCCACCAAAACAAATAGATGACACGAATTAAATGAATAATAATTACTTCGCGACCAAAGCTTGGTCTAGCTACCCCCTTATTCATAAACTTTACGGGCCTGACTTAGTCAAATTATGTTTTATCCCTTTCTGCCAAATACATGAGTCAAAATCACAGATAAAGACGAACCATAGACTAGGAATATTCCATAGAGTATTCTATTCTATTCTAGGAATCCTCTAGACCGAGTTTAGAGCAATTATTTCATGCAACTGATGATGCCAAAAATGCGGGAGTGCGCGGGACGAGGTGAGCGAAGTCCGGTGCCGTGTTTGGTCCGTTCAAAGACACGGACGTCACACAAAGACACTTTCGACTCGAACATGGAGTAAAATTACCGTATGCGTGGCAGAGGGGGTAGCGCGACTATGCTCAGTCTGGAGGATGTCTTGTCTGTGAGAGAAACGATTAATAGCTACTTCAGGCCAGTAACTCGTTTATGAATAACGTCACTAGACTTTAGAAAAGTTAATCTCCGTTTGTCCCGTTTGGTCCAAACCAGCCATAACAAAAAAGCGTTTTCGCAGAAAAAAAGATCAACGAGCATCAAGATCTGGCTACTGCACTACGAAAAGCAGACGAACAGGTATACCGGGTGTGGCCTGAAACACGAGCAAATAAAACATAGATTGTACTCCTCAAACGGTGACACTTTTGTTCAACAACTTTTAAAAATTATGAAGTATTTAGACTCCCTATTTTTCATACAAAATAAATATTATCTTCAATGGACGCCATCGCCACGCCATTATCATTGTGATTGACGTTGCTTGTCACGCCTTAAACATAACAAAATTTGCAATACATTGCGTCTTAGAATAAACTTTAAAGTGTATTAAAAATCCGCGAGTCATTTTTGAAAGTCGCTGAACAAATGTTGGTCAGTATGAAGAGTACAGCTTACGGTTTAATTTTTTGCTCATATTACAGGCCACACCCAACATAGGCGTACGCACGGTGGGGCAAGTGGGGCAACTTGCCCCACCCTGGTCTGTGGTCTAACGAGAAGCTAAAATATTTAGGAACAATTAAGGCACGTAACCATACTTTAAAAAATGCTGGGTACGCCTATGACACCCGGTATATTTTCGAAAATAGTTCGCGAATGGCGAGCTAGCGTCGCATTAGCCAGTTCAGGACGCACCTTGATGCGAAAACGCGAAAAACTTTTAAGCACACCGAACACGGACTCACCGAAAGTCGCCTCCGGATTGTTGGCAATGATAGCCTTTCGGATCTCGCTGGAGTAGAGAATGTAGCCGGTGACGATCTTCTGTTTGGACTCTTTCTTCTTCTTGCCTGTAGTCGGGGTGGCGGCGGGGGTGCGCTCTTGGTTGGACGCGATAGACGGGATGTACGGATTGCTGTTGCCCCCTGTTATGGAATAAGATTATCTCATAGAGGGATCTATATCTGAATCCCTAAAGTTTTTTCTCCTATCTTTGCATTCCCTAATATTGTTTGTCATAATGATCAGTTGTCCTAACACTCGTATACCCTAATTTTGGTTTCCCTTTTATCGACTGGCCGATTTTTTTTTGTCCTAATTAGGTCAGGAAATGAATGCTCAAAAAACGTTGTAGAGGGAAATGCTAGGAACACAATTTTTGACTCCGTAACTTTGTTTAGACTAGTTAGGAGGTGAACATATCAAAAGTCCCCGGCTGTAGCCCCGGTGCTGCGGGGTAGAGGGGGGTAAGAAGGTCGAATTTTTCGGTTTTTTATTGATATCTTGGAAACTTTTCATCTTAGCGACATAACTACTAAGACAAACCGAAAGCTCATAAAATTAGTTACAAGTTTTATCTAGTCAAGTTTTTCGATATCTTGAATAGTTTTTGAGATAGACGCTCTTGAAAGTTTATTTAGGGATTTTAATGTTATCTTGATATCTACATCAGTGATGCTGTTAGGCCATGTTTGGCATCATTTTCGTATAAATCGGTGGTGCTGAATTCATTTGTGGTATCACATTGACACTATTCCGAAGTAAAAACAAAATTAAAAAAATATATATTTTTTAAAATCCCTCTTCACGCTTAAACCGCTGTACCAATTTCGTTGAAATTTGGTACAGAAATAGTTTCAGTCTCGACACAGGACATAGGATAGTTTTTATAACCAAAAGCATCTTTTGAGGATGTGAAAAGTGGGGTGGAAGTTTGTATGGGGAGTCAGTAACCGCTGAACCGGTTTAGGTGAAATTTAGGATGGTATACATCTGTGATTTAGATGAAAATGATACCTAACATGACTTCAAACTTTACCTTAAGCAGTATTTACCTCAGGAATTCAGTTTCGTCGACGAAGTTGAATTCCCCCCATACTCCATTTCACAACTTTAAAGGATGATTATTGAGATAAAAAGTATCTTATGTCCTGTCTTGGGACTCGAAATATCTGTATACCAAATTACAATTAAATCGGTTGAGCGGTTTAAGCGTGAAGAGGAATTAAAAAAAAAAGTTATTTGTTTAAAGTTTATATGTTTTTTCTTAGGAATGGTGTCAATGTGATACCAAAAATGAATTCAGCATCCCCGATTTATACGAAAATGATACCAAACACGGCCTAGCACCTTCACTAATGTAGATATCAAGATAAAATTTAAAGCCCTAAATAAACTTTCAAGAGCGGATATCTCAAAAACTATTCAAGATATCGAAAAACTTGACTGAATAAAACTTGTAACAATTTTTATCAGCTTTTGGTTTGTCTCAGTAGTCATGTCGCTAAGACGCATAGTTTCCAAGATATTAGTGAAAAACCGAGAAATGAGACCTTGTTTCCCCCCTCTCCCCCCCAGCACCGAGGCTACGGCCGGGGACTTTTGATATGTTCACCTCCTAACTAGTCCAAACAAAGTTACGGAGTCAAAAATTGTGTTCCTAGCATTTCCCTCTATAACTTCTTATTTCTTGGCCTATAATATGTTTTTCCCTAATGGCACTTTCCATATTGGGTATTTATCCTAATGTTATGTAGCATAATTCTTTTTTTGCCTAATTATTGTTAGGCCTAAAAATTATATATCCTAACCATCATGTTACCTAATTTTACTTAGCCTATCGTTTCTTGACCTAATACTCGTATGTCCTAATTTAAATTTCCCTCCTAACCTAACCAATGGCAGCATTTCATTTTTGCGAGGATCGCAGTTCTAACCTAACCTAACCCACTTTTGTGACAGCAGTTCGTTTTTTCGAGGGTCACAGTTCTGACCTAACATAACCCACTTTTGTGGCAGCAGTTCGTTTTTTTGAGGGTCACAGTTCTAACCTAACCTAACCCACTTTTGTGGCAGCAGTTCGTTTTTTCGAGGGTCACAGTTCTAACCTAACCTAACCCACTTTTGTGGCAGCAGTTCGTTTTTTCGAGGGTCACAGTTCTAACCTAACCTAACCCACTTTTGTGGCAACAGTTCGTTACCATTCATTATGGAAAGTAATTGTTATGATAATTGATCAATAGGAAAAGTAACTGTTATGATAATAGAGTATTAGGGCAATAGCCATTAGGTCAAAACAGTTAGAGCATGTTATTTTATGCCAAACATTGTTAGGGATTTCGAAAATATGGTAAAATACTTTAGGGATCTTGATAGTTATGGTATAAATGCTTAGGTCAAATGATTCTTAGGCTAACCATTACATTATGGAAAATAATCGTTATGACAATTGATCGTTAGGGCATGTGCCGATTAGGACAAACCAGTTAGAGCAAGTGACTTTAGGACAAACGTTGTTAGGGATTCAGAATGACACCCCTCATAGAGCATTCCACCAGACTGAAGCAGATATTTATCTGAGAGTTAATTTGTGGCTTTCCGTCACAGAGGGTCCTTGTGTTTCAAATGCAATAAGGGTGTTTCCATCTGAAATTCTAAAAGAAAACGTCCTTATTGCAGATGAAGCATAAATGACCCTTCTCTGATGGAAGGCCACATTTTTCAAAGCTAAACCATGCCATGTCACCAGACAAAAATCAATTTCCTAGAATACTCAGACGTACTAAAACATTGCGTTAGTAGACGAGGCTGTAGTAGAATTAATTTTCTATCCATGATATCCGAACGAAATAGGGATACTTAAAACAAATTATTTCACACTGACACTGTGCATGAAATAAAGCACTAGATAATTTTAAGCAAAACGTAGATAGCCGTTATTTTAAACACAATTTTTATTTAATAAATCGAAATATAAAAAGTAGCTAAATTGACCGTAACGTCACTATACTCGTTTTCAATTAGGATTGTTCATTTTTTTTCAAATGTTCTATTTCGAAAACCATTTCGAGATATAAGGTTTTTAAACAGTTTCCGACATTTGCTGCGATATAATAATTGAGGATTGAAGATATTTCAACAAATATCCTTATGACCTTAGTTTGAGCTTCTCCTGGGCTGAATATAAAGTCATTGCATAATAAAAGTTATCGAACCATAGTAAATAAATCCGTCACTCACGTATTGTCAAAGTTATCATTGTCATCGATTGTCATAACAAAATTTTTCAGTTAAACCGCTGCGCTTGTTTGTTACAATTTGATTTATAATTAATACCTAAACAGTAGATTTCATTGCTTAATAATATATCAAAAACCTTGTTCCTATGTGTGGGAATGATTCACAAAAATAATAGTTCGAATCCACGAAGACCTACGACGTGAAAGATGGTGCCGTGAATTAAACTTGGAATACCTGCCTACTTCACGTGTTACACACAGTATTGCTGTGAGAATCACGTTGATGTAAGTATAAAATTAATATTAATTTACTACAATTAAGTATTTAAAAGCTCACTTTATTGGTAGGGTCGTGGTATCTATTTATTTTTTGTGGTAATGTAGCCAGAGTATCTAAAGGCAAACCGTTAAACAGAGATGGTGCCTACTAGAAAGAAGGAATATACAAGAATACATAGCCATACTCAAAATTCAGCCTGAAACTGCTTTAAAACGATATAATTTCTAATTTCCAGGTACATGTTGCAGTTCAAGCTGCTGATATCATGGTGGACAAGACTTAATAAAGAGTTGTGAATAATAAAACATGTTTTTGTTTACCTACTTTTTTATTAATTTGGGAAATATGTTATATATGTTTCCAAAAAAAATAGTAACTTTACATTAAATGTATGTTTATCATGTTTTGCACGAGCATCTGACAATGATGGCTTCTTGTTGACCATCCAGAAGAGAAGTGTATGGTTTGTTATTTACTCTGTTCCCAGGCATTATTTACGGTCGTAAAGTATTACGACGATTAATAATTAATATGACGTTCGTTTCAATACAAAATGCTCAACTTTGTTCTGGGCCCAAGTGCAGTTACATATCTCACAGCTGTATCTAAATAGGAATCACGATGACCTGAAATAATAGGATATAATTAGCAAAATTGGCATGTTCCTAATATAGTAGTATAAGTATGTAGTACAATATCCAAACAATGGTGACAAGCCGGTAGAAAGCACCCACTGGGTGCTAAGCTACCTTTAGCAATGGACGCTTGTAACGATTTTATGAATCCAATCTTCTTACAAATCGAATCAGTTAAAATATGTATATATGATGTAGGTATAACTTACATTTGTATTTTTGCTCCCTTGATTTCAGCCAAGTTATGGTTGGAGTTGGATGCTATATGGATACATACTCCAATAAAACTAAGTTATATTATATAACTTAGGCAGATTTCTGGAATCAGCTTTCTCAAATTTATAGCATGGGTATTTTAAAATTAATGATTCAAAATAAACGAGTTTTCCATTCCAGACGATTGTTATTTATGTGTTATTTATAGAAACACGTGACACTGACATTGTCGACAGGTGACATTACAATCAATTGACAATGACAACTATTTTTTTAATGCTTGTTGTTGCTTGTGCATTATCCTAATCAGCCGACGACATGTAATTTACGAGAAGTCGTATCTCATATTTTCAATAAATTATAAATATTCAACCGAGCCACGAATTACTAAATCATTCAAATTGGTATCTTAAATTAACCTATATTTTCAGAAAATAAAATAAAAATGGGGGTCTAAAAAAAATGAACAATCCTAATTAGTTTAACACGAATTTCAATCACTTTCAAGTGGTTTGTGTACGTACCCCCAGAGAGCGGCGTAGCTGGTGACGCCAGTGACGACTCATCTAGCGAGTTCTCGAGCAACATCTCCACGTCTTGGCCGATCGTAGTGTTGATGAGATTCGTGAACTGCGGCTTCGTGTCCTGGTGATAACGATATTAACCATTATTAATGCATTAATAACGCAAGGAAAGGAAATACATCCCTATATCTCCCACAGTGTATTGAACTTTATTTCAAAGTGATAGGGTTTAATTTCTGACACATTCAGGGCCACGTGCACCATTCCACGACACAAGTAGAACGTGTTTCACTCACCATGGAGTCGACGCCAGCGCCAGCGGCCCGCGCAGCCGCGGGAAGTAGTAGATCTGGTACCATCGACACAAGTAGAACGTGTCTCACTCACCATGGAGTCGATGTGCACGGGGTTGAAGGCGGGCTGCTTGGGCGTGAAGCTGTGCACCTCCTGCGGCGACGCCAGCGCCGGCGGCCCGCGCAGCCGCGGGAAGTAGTAGATCTGGTACCATCGACACAAGTAGAACGTGTTTCACTCACCATGGAGTCGATGTGCACGGGGTTGAAGGCGGGCTGCTTGGGCGTGAAGCTGTGCACCTCCTGCGGCGACGCCAGCGCCGGCGGCCCGCGCAGCCGCGGGAAGTAGTAGATCTGGTACCATCGACACAAGTAGAACGTGTTTCACTCACCATGGAGTCGATGTGCACGGGGTTGAAGGCGGGCTGCTTGGGCGTGAAGCTGTGCACCTCCTGCGGCGACGCCAGCGCCGGCGGCCCGCGCAGCCGCGGGAAGTAGTAGATCTGGTACCATCGACACAAGTAGAACGTGTTTCACTCACCATGGAGTCGATGTGCACGGGGTTGAAGGCGGGCTGCTTGGGCGTGAAGCTGTGCACCTCCTGCGGCGACGCCAGCGCCGGCGGCCCGCGCAGCCGCGGGAAGTAGTAGATCTGGTACCATCGACACAAGTAGAACGTGTTTCACTCACCATGGAGTCGATGTGCACGGGGTTGAAGGCGGGCTGCTTGGGCGTGAAGCTGTGCACCTCCTGCGGCGACGCCAGCGCCGGCGGCCCGCGCAGCCGCGGGCAGTAGTAGACCTGGTACCATCGACACAAGTAGACCGTGTCTCACTCACCATGGAGTCGATGTGCACGGGGTTGAAGGCGGGCTGCTTGGGCGTGAAGCTGTGCACCTCCTGCGGCGACGCCAGCGCCGGCGGCCCGCGCAGCCGCGGGAAGTAGTAGATCTGTGGACGTAACACAAACACTTACTACACAGATCATCATCATAATTGTGTCGCTTAACTTCAAACTCGGGTAAATCCATTCGGCCCTCTCAGCAAATATTTACCCTATTACCTTTTCTTAATACCAAAATCGCATAACCTGATAGATGGATTTACTCGAGTTTGAAGTTAAGCGACTCAATTTTACTACTTAATTTTACAGTGCATTGGTGTTAGCTGTAATGCTGTAAAAAAAATTATTTCAATAAATATCAAATATCATCGTCATATCAGCCAGAGGACGTCCACTGCTGGACATAGGCCTCTCCCAAAGAGTGCCACAATGACTGGTCTTGCGCCACCCGCATCCACCGGTCTACCGCGACCTTTACCAGGTCATCAGTCCACCTTCTACCGGTCTACCCACGCTGCGCCCACAACACGGATACTTGCAGTGGCAAGATATTAGGGACGGCAGCAAGACGGCAGTCTATATCGGCAGAAGGGATGCTGAGAAAGGGGCGGCTAGTAGTTACTACAGGGCCTGGGGCCTAGGGCGGCCAACACTGCAAATCAAAGAAAACTATCACGAATGATCAATAATATAATATAATTTAGCCTATATACGTCCCACTGCTGGGCACAGGCCTCCTCTCAAGCACGAGAGGGTTTGGGCTATAGTCCCCACGCTAGCCCAATGCGGATTGGGGACTTCACATACACCTTTGAATTTCTTCGCAGATGTATGCAGGTTTCAAAATAGGCCAAATATGATCACATAATTTCTGGACGATCCCTAAGGTAAAAACAATGACATTATATCGCGGTAGACCCGTTTGTGTAATGAAATCAAAGAGTTATCCTTACCTCATCGACAGTGACGTCCTTGGTGTGCTCGAACTTGCGAAGCCCCGCGGTCAGCTTGCGCGCGATTCTGTTCGACTCGTCGTACAGAGATTCGCACACGAACACGTCGTTCTCTGAGATCTCCGTCGGACGACCTGTCAACGTTAATACAGTTAGACCAAGAAAAGTCTGCAACGATTTAGATAGCACACGCAGTGCAAGTGTTACTTACACGTCACAATTTCATAGAAGTTTGACGTTTAAAATAACACTTGGACTGCGTGTTCTATCAAAATCGTTGCAGAGTTTTCTTGGTCTAAATCTATAGTCGTGTTTTTGGCATTAGAAAAAGACTACGCGATATTGACATGTCTTTTAATTGAAAAACGCTTTTGGAAAATCAGTAACTATTACTTATGAAAGCAAAAGAATATAAATAATCGTATATGATTCATAATTGTTACATATTTGCCGGGACATATTTTTCAAAAGTGCTTTTCAATAAAAAGACACGTCAATGCTTACTCTGTTTTTCCGATGCTTAAAAAACGAACTATATACGAGTTTCCTACAGTCACATATTTCTGATATTTAGTAATTCGTCTTAATAATGCATACATTATTTGGTACGAAAAATAATAATCACTCACGAAGCATCTTACGTTTCCTGTCGCAAAAGCACCCATAACGCTCGCGGCATTGTCACGTTTGTCAGTTAGAGCCACCCCTCACTAGCGTCTCCCGAGCGTCAGCGTCTAGTTAACTCTATGGCTGCTGTTCGACGCAACGTTGGCGCAACTGCGCAGCGACGCAATTTTCTATAGCGCTGGTTAGAAGCCGACGCTCAAAAGACGATAAGTGTGGGTCGGTCCTTATGTCGTGAAGATCATGAGAACAGTCCGTTAACTCCTTTCTTCCTGGTCATCTATACCAACCACCTATTTACATATATCCCCTTCAAAATGGACTAAAAAGTGTTTTATACACTACTGCACGCTTTTATTACTAAACATTGTATAATTAATAAAAATATAAAAATTGTATAATTAATAAAATTTGTGACACAAAGGGTTAAAAGGGGTACAGAAACGGAAACATGTTGTCATACGTACATTTGAGGTAATCATCGTAGTCGAGCACTGCGCACTTTCCCACGATGCCCACCAGTGGGCTGGTGTCATGCATGGTCGTCAGGAGCACCTCTTGCTTGTAGAACGGCTGAAATATACAAACATTTTCAACACTTTTCTATGCACAACGTGTTATTGTGTGCGTACCTTTGGGGCTGTCCATAAATAACGTCATCGATTTTTGACCCCCCCCCCCCTAAATTCATCCAAAAATCATGCTTCGAATGACCCCGTTTCCTCCTACGTCATGCTACCATCATCCGATGTCCAGACCCCCCCCCCCCCTAATTTGAAATGACGTAATTTATGAATAGTCCCCTTGGTACCATCGGCCACACTGTTAACTGACAATTCGTAAACCTTATTACAAAAGGCATAAGGTCCACCGATGGACAGTTAAGTGTGTTGCCGTTTGTACAATATATATACGAGTCAAAATGAAAACTAAGTTTTTCCAGTATACCTTTTTATTTATATGCTTTTATAATGATTATATCTTCAAGTAGTAATCGTTGTATCAGTGTGTGATGTTCTTTTTTATTAATTTACTCACTTTGTTGATGATGTTGGCTACTTCTGCGGGGAAGATGAGGAACGGGCCACGGAAATAGCATTTGTTGCTGAAAGAAATTACAAAATGAATTACATAAGACATTTTGACTATTTTTAAATATATTTACAATTAAACTAGTTAAATTAGATTCAAAACTTGAAATTATTCATTGTTACAAACCAAATCATTCCTTTAAAAAGTAATTGCATTTTACCATTAATGGGTGCACCCCAAAATGTTAAAATGTTAATCGAAGAAAACGCTAAAATATAAGGTTGACATAATCTGGCAAATCAATTCAAATTCTGGCAAGTCAGTATCAAAAGACACGACATTATGAATTTCTATGGCAGACCGGCAATTCCTGCCTACATTTTTCTAATTCGCCGCCTTTTTTTACTAACGTAGTCGCCTGTCTTGACTACGTAGTAGACTGTGTTGTATTGTAGTGAGTTGTATAAGTAAGACTTACTCGCCGGTCTCCCAGATGGTGTCGACCTGTGCGATCATCTGCTTGCCGCCGTCCGTGACTACTTAAACGTAGTCGCCTGTCTTGACTACGTAGTAGACTGTGTTGTAGTGAGTTGTATAAGTAAGACTTACTCGCCAGTCTCCCAGATGGTGTCGACCTGTGCGATCATCTGCTTGCCGCCATCCGTGACTACGTAAACGTAGTCGCCTGTCTTGACTACCTAGTAGACTGTGTTGTATTGTAGTGAGTTGTATAAGTAAGACTTACTCGCCGGTCTCCCAGATGGTGTCGACCTGTGCGATCATCTGCTTGCCGCCGTCCGTGACTACGTATACGTAGTCGCCTGTCTTGATGACTCCGGAGCAGACTGTGTTGTATTGCTCGTAGTATGTGTTCTCATCATCGGTGCCGAGAGGATTGTACATCACCACGTCCTAGACAACACATAATAATATTAGAATATTATATTATTAAGATTAGAATACTAGTTTCTGCCCGCAGAATGATGATGATGATTGATAAGAACTCTAGACCGAGTTAAGAACAATTATTTCATGCAACCGATGTTGCCAAAAATGCGGGGGTGCGCGGGACGAGGTGAGCGAAGTCCCGTGCCGTGATTAGTCCGTTCAAAGACACGGACGTCACACAAAGACACTTTCGACTCGAACATCGAGTAAAATTACCGTATACGTGGCAGAGGGGGTAGCGCGACTATGCTAAGTCTGGAGGATGTTTTGTCTGTGTATACAGTAGTAGGTAGAATATACATAGAAAATCAGTAACTTACGGGTCTCTCTTTTTCCTGCACGTTCTCGAGGACCTCCAATTCGGCCAGTTCGTCCTTATGCTTCTCGACGCGTTCGCGGAACACGGACACCGTCCGGTTGGGCTCGAGGGGCACCTACAACAAATCAATACTCCATAGAGAAATACATTACTCAAAAAAAACGTAGTAAAAATCACAATCGTGACACGTTTGCTGCGGCAACGGGTAATTCCGGCCCGATGCAGTACGAGTACGTTCAATTGCATATAACAAAATGCCGCAGCGAAAGTGTCAAAAGTAGACTCGGCTGTTGCTGTCTTTATTCTATGAAATCAGTGGTCCAAGCTGCATTCCTCTAGGGTGCAAAGACATTTGATGCAAGTTTTAAGAGCCAACAGGCGTGGTCATTTCTCCATAGAAACGTACTCGAATGTTTCTTCCGTGGGTTTTGATGCTAGAGCAATGATTTTTTCAACACAGATTAATTCTGTCAATATCTGTGTCGGACCATTTTGCTTTTTTTGATATTTTTTGTTTTTTAAGGCGCTAGAGCCCTTCAAAAATGGCCAAAATGGCCTAATTGACTATGCCGCAATGAGAGGCGTAGTATTCAAAACTGATATCAATTAGCCAAAAAAGCAAAACGGTCCGACACAGATAATTTCAAAATCATTTAGATTTCCAAGTTTGGTTAGGATTGGTTAAGACGAAACAGGAGCTGAGTTTTAAACATTTTAGGCAAATATACCCGTCTCGCTAACGGAAGCGGCTCCTAAAACTAGTGCGATAAGGACAAGGCGAAAAGTCCTGCGTAAAAAACTCAGAAATCGAGGTTTCGTACTCCTCTGTTTCCTCCTCCAAAACTTAACCAATCGTAACCAAATTTGGAAATCTAAATGATTATGAAATTATCTGTGTCGGACCGTTTTGATTTTTTGGCTAATTGATATTAGTTTTTAATACCACGGCTCTCATTGCGCCATAGTCAATTAGGCCATTTTGGCCATTTTTGAAGGGCTCTAGCGCCTTAAAAAACAAAAATATCAAAAAAAGCAAAACGGTCCAACACAGATATTGACAATATTAATCTGTGTTGAAAAAATCATTGCTCTAGCTTCAAAAACCACGGAGGAAAACGAGGAGTACGTTTGTATGGAGGAATGACCACTCCTGTTGGCTCTTAAGTTTTGGAGGAAGAAACAGTCGAGTACGAAACCTAAATTTTTGAGATTTTTACGCGGGATTTTTCGCCTTGTCTTTGTCGCACTAGTTTTAGGAGCCGCTTCCGTTGAATTTCCTACTCACCTCTCTTGGCACCAGCGTCGCTTCTTTCTCGGCTCCCTCCCACACCTTGATTTTCTTGAACCAGCGATGCTTGGAGTTGTAACGGCTCTCGCACACATACACATCCTTGTCGGCGTAACCTGAATTAAGAAAACAATGTATGTATTCTATGTATATTATTAATACTTTGAATCTAAATAATTTCTTGGTAATTTTATAAAGAAGGGAGTGGACAAAGCCTGACTCGACAAGCTAAGGGTGGTATTCGAACTGTCCAATTTCTTGGCCCAATGTGCATTGAGTCTCACTCTGTCATTAAGCAAAATGTGAGACGTAAATACGCAAGAAATTGGGCAGGTGGTGGAATACCACCCTGAGGCACAATAGGTTTCGTTGCAGCGCTTCTTGCCCTCCTGATTTGCGCTTCACATTGTATAATAATATATTCCGCCTGGTACTCTCTTCCCGTCTTTTCTAGGTCACCTAACTGACACAAGCCTACGTCATCATGCGACAGCGCTATATGACAATATGCGATAGCGCTATATATAGCGGCCATGTTATTGTGACGCAGGCTTGTGTCACTCTGGGAAGAGAAGACCATGTTTTATTAGACTATGGCGCTTCACCTGTGGCACTGGCAGATGTGACAAGAGATGTCGTACTGGCCGCGTAGCCAACATGTCGATCGCTTACGCTCCGTAGCGATCGAAACGCAACTGTCACTGTCGCTCTAATAAGGAAGATTGATAGAGAGACACAAAGCATTTCGTTGTCGAAGGGATAGCGATTGTCATCTTGGCCAGGCCGGCTGACACCTTAAATTAGCTAACAAACGACCGGTCTGGGCTAGTGGGTAGCTGGGTAATGACTCTGCCTGTGAAGCCGATGGTGCTGGGTTCGAATCTCAGTAAGGGCATTTATTTGTGTGATGAACACAAATATTTGTTCCTGAGTCATGGGTGTTTCCTATCTATATAAGTATGTATATAATCACCTAGCACCCATAGTACAAGCTTTGCTTAGTTTGGGGCTAGGTGGATCTGTGTAAGATGTCCCCTAATATTATTTATTTTATACCTAAAAAATCTCGCCACGTACTCGTAGTTCATTACAAAGCCGTAGCTTTCAAAGAACTTTTTTTTTGTAAAAAATGTGCTAACCTTCGGGCCGGAACTTGAAGTACTCCTTGACGTTCATGACGTAGCAATGGCCAGCGATCTGGTCAAGGGGGATGTTGCGGAAGGTTTCCGTTTTGAACACCTCCTGCTGGAGGAACTTGCGCGTGCGCACGTGGAACGTCTCGTGAGGCCTGCCGAAGGAATATGTGTTATAATTATTGTGGCTTGGGTCTATCCTTAATTAGTGTATATTATAAGTTTTATTTGACCCTTTTCCAGGCCGCACCACACTACAAGGTTTTTCCAAATAAGGGGTCATCCATTAATTACATCACACGTTTAGGGGGAGGGAGGGCGTCAAGAAAATGTGACATATTGTGACATGGGGGAGGGGGGAGACACAAACTTTATGACGTCACTTTAGCTTCATCAGTAACCGAAAATTTATTTAAATTATTTTATTCGCTGTACATTTAAAAAACAAGTTTTTAAAACGATAATCGTTTTCATTCGTTTAATTTTCTTTCCTAAGCAGTTTTGGGTTATAAAATTACAAATATTTACATCGTCAAAAATGTTTTGATAAAATATTAATATTACTTAGGTACTTACTTAATTCGATTTGGCGATTTCGTAGAAAAAATGTGACGTCACTCTAGGGGGGAGGGGTTTGCCATATGTGACCAAGTGTGATAAGGAGGGGGAGGGGTCAAAAAACCTAGAAATTCGTGTGACGTAATTAATGGATGACCCTAATGCAAATATATTAAAATGTATGTAGATATAATTAAATAACTAACCTACAAAACTTAAACTATATCTAAAAATAAATAAAACTAAACTTAAAATAAATGATTACAAAATATCCACCTGCGGCATGGTGCCGTAGATGCTGGCAGCATTTCCTCGCTGTAACGCAATACTTATTCTTTGCGCGAGGAAGCTGCCAGATCTACGGTCACCGGTGGCGTCAGCTATTCTTTTTGATAGATCCTTAAAAAGGCTGGACGCGTTCGGACCCCACGGGCCAAGGGTCTCGACACCAAAAGGTACGAAATTATATTCGGGGCCGAGACCCCTATATGTATGCAGAATTGATGGTTCATTTGACCGTAGTTCTGTAGAAAGCGACCAACTAATAATAATGATAATAGACCGGGAGATAGTGACACATTTTACTGGGTCATTTGTACCAGTATGGCGGTTCGTCAGGGGTCTAAGTACGTAATGAACGAAATAAAAATGATGGTCATAGCGCTGGTACCGGCGGCCCAATCGCGTGGGCGTTAGTCGAACGTGTCGGATAAAATACGAGTGTCGAACGATTTGTTCCACAAAAATCCTCGTATTTTCCGATAGTCCATAAAAAAGAAGTAGGCGGTAGCGTAATGCCATACTTCTCCGGTGTGACTTACAGCCCGCCATACTGAGGCGAACACATTAATTAAAAAAAAACAATTCAATCATTTGTGCCAAGCTAATTTTTGCACAGGTGATCATCGTCGAAGCAGCCATTCATCACCATGCCATACTCTTCGGATGGTTCCAAATGGCCGCCATACCGCCGCAAGGGAGTTAATTTTTCTTTTTATTGCTAAACGATTTGTACCATCTTGAATTTTTTTTCAAGACTTTCTGTGTGATCATAAATGGAAATCTCAGAATGCCATACCTGTAGGAGGTGGCAAATGTGTACAATTTTTTTTTTAATTTCAAGTATGGTGCCCCTTTTTCCCCCTATTAGAAGTATGGCAAATATAATAATGGTCACATTGCATCATATAATTTCCAAAAATCCAAATGCCATACTGGTACAAATCGTCAAAATTTTTTTTTTTGCTTTAAGTCTTGGCTTAAGTCTCACAGTCGTCCGCCCCGTAGTTATAATCTGGAATAATTTTTTTTAGGTATAATTGTATCCAAACAAAGAGAATATGATGATGCCATGCTGTAAAAAATAATTTTACGTATACATAGTCGTATTTTTGAAACGTGTCGATTAAATAAGTTTTTCAAGTATGGCAGCACTATTTCCGCCTACTATAAGTATGGCAATTATAATAACGGTCACATTTTCTCAAATACTTTCCAAAAATTTAAATGCAATACTGGTACAAATCGTTTAGCAAAAAAAAAAAACGTTAACTCCCTCGCGGCGGTAGTGCGGCCATTTGGAACCGTCCGAAGAGTATGGCATGATGATGTCCATGAATGGCTGCTCGACGATGATCACCTGTGCAAAAATTAGCTTGGCACAAATGGTTGAATTGTTTTTTTTTAATTAATGTGTTCGCCTCAGTATGGCGGGCTGTAAGTCACACCGGAGAAGTATGGCATTAGGCTACCGCCTACTTCTTTTTTATGGACTGCCGGAAAATACGAGGGTTTTTGTGGAACAAATCGTTCGACACTCGTATTTTATCCGACACGTTCGACTAACGCCCACGCGATTGGGCCGCCGGTACCAGCGCTATGACCATCATTTTTCTTTCCTTCATTACGTACTTAGACCCCTGACGAACCGCCATACTGGTACAAATGACCCAGTAGAATGTGTCACTATCTCCCGGTCTATAAGAACTATGTAACAGCTAAAATGTTGATTGGACGATCATTGTCCCAATAGTCGTTTCGTGAACGGTCTAATAGCGAAGAATCTCGACCAACATCCGAGAGACTATTGCTAGGTGATTGGATCAAGCGTCAGATGCAGAAGGCGGTGATCTTGGACACGGCGCGGATAGTCCGCCGGTTCCTCTCTCTGCGGCCCTGACCACCGGCAGCTTGGCCCTGCCCCGCTGCCGGCGGCACCCTAGGTTAGGTTTTTTTTATAATGTGTTTATATGTATTTTTTATTGTTTTGTGTTTTTATATTTTACTTTTATATTCATATTATAAATAACCTAACTTAAGACGAAAAATATATAAAGAGAAGTATAATAAAATGGTACTCACCGGAAGTAAACGTTGGCATACATCATGGGCACTCCGTCGCTATTGGTCCAGATCCGCACGGCCTGCACGATGGCGGGCTCCTTGTTGGTTTTATCGGGCTGCACATACAGGAAGTCGCCCTTGTCGTACTTGGTCTGCGGCTGAGGGGCGCCCGCTGGCATTGACTCGTCCGTGCTTGACCTGTGGATGTATAATGGAGTTGGCAACTGACAAAGGTTTACATACATGGCGCCATAATAGCTTGCCCCTTTTTTATGAAATTTGGCAGGCTTAACGGCATCTGGCATCCAGAGCATAAAATTCCATTAAATAAACAAAATTTTGATACAATTCTAAAGAGTGACAGGGCAAGCTATGCTGGTGCCATCTGCTAAATACTTTGACCAGCCAACCCCATTGCTATAATATGACTGTTTTTTTAAAAGTGTATTTTGAGCTTTGATCACAAATATCAGTGTATGTATACCCTAAAAGTTGTCTTTCAACTAAAAAACAACTATAATAGGTAACAGTTAAACTACTATGGAGTACTTTTTAATCTTTTTATTGTTGCATGCTCTGACTTCTTACTGAATTGAAATGTTCATTATACCATGATTTAGTCTACTCTAATAAGGCACCAAAGAAGGCCCAGTTAGCACCAAAGAAAGATTCAAAATGTCATATAAGTGTGAGTGGGTTTAAATTTTGTACTAGTACCATAGAAAAACATTTCAAGTTCGTATTATAAAAATAACGATGAGCCTTCTTTGGCGCAGGTACCTTCTCAATGTATTGAACAAAAGACATCAACGAGTCTGTCACCCAACAGAACCGCACTTCTTAAGAAAGAGACCTGGTATCATCCTCCTCATCATTCTCCTGTAGCATCTTGCACTGCTTGAGTAACTCCACGCTGGTGGTGAGTATGTCTTTAGTACAGGACAACGCAGGCGACGTGAGCGTGTCCTTGCAGAGCTGGTCGCGGGGGGTGATGAAGGTTTGGTCACATACCTGGTGTCATCCTCCTCATCATTCTCCTGGAGCATCTTGCACTGCTTGAGTAACTCCACGCTGGTGGTGAGTATGTCTTTAGTGAAGGACAGCGCGGGTGACGTCAGCGTGTCCTTGTAGAGCTGGTCGCGGTGGGCGATGAAGGTTTGGTCACATACCTGGTGTCATCCTCCTCATCATTCTCCTGGAGCATCTTGCACTGCTTGAGCAACTCCACGCTGGTGGTATGTCGTTAGTGAAGGACAGCGCGGGTGACGTCAGCGTGTCCTTGCAGAGCTGGTCTCGGTGGGTGATGAAGGTTTGTTCACATACCTGGTGTCATCCTCCTCATCATTCTCCTGGAGCATCTTGCACTGCTTGAGTAACTCCACGCTGGTGGTGAGTATGTCTTTAGTGAAGGACAGCGCGGGGGACGTCAGCGTGTCCTTGCAGAGGTCGCGGTGGGTGATGAAGGTTTGTTCACATACCTGGTGTCATCCTCCTCATCATTCTCCTGGAGCATCTTGCACTGCTTGAGTAACTCCACGCTGGTGGTGAGTATGTCTTTAGTGAAGGACAGCGCGGGTGACGTCAGCGTGTCCTTGCAGAGCTGGTCGCGGTGGGTGATGAAGAAGGTTTGCAGTTCAACGGAGTCTTCGAAAATCTGGCTGTCTGTGCGCGATAGGCGACGAGCTCTGAAACAATTAATGTTTGTAGCTGTAATATTAAGAAATAAGGTGATCATTATTGGTGAAAACCTGACTAGATAACTAGTTGTCCATTATCTTGTACGGACAAGAAGTCTAGGCCACACAGGAGCGAACTGACAATGGCAATATTTGTTTCTGATATAGGGCACAACGTGGCATGACAGACCCTCCAACGTGGTACGTGAACTGTGAGGGCAGAATCTCAAGTGTATGTAAGTTGTAAGTTTTCGATTTAGGCCACAAGATCAAAATATTTGATTTGTTCCCAAAGTTGTGTCTGAGTGACACCTGCAAAACTAGACCTTATTGTTACTGTGCTATAGTTTACCTTTCAAAGACGGCGAACATGTCTTGTTGGAAGTGATCAAGCCGACGGTATAGGCCTCGGTCCAGACGACGCTTGACAAGATCGAGGGAGATGCCGCGAACGCGGACGCCATTGTTTTCGTCGTGTTCCGGTAGTTCTGCCATACTGTCAGAGTAGCATCTGCAAAAAAATAAATATGAAGCTATCTAAAGAAAAACCAGTCATATGCGAGTCGGACTCGCGTACGAAGGGTATGATTACGCAAGAAACGGAAAATTTATAATTATCTCCCTAAAGAGCTGAAGGAATTGGACCTACAAGAATTTAAATCAAAACTATTTAGATGGTGTTTAGAAAAACCGGGCAAGTGCGAGTCGGACTCGCGCACGAAGGGTTCCGTACCATAATGAAAAAAAAACGGAAAAAAAAAGAAAAAAAAAACGGTCACCCATCCAAGTACTGACTACGCCCGACGTTGTTTAACTTTGTTCAAAAATCACGTTTGTTGTATGGGAGCCACATTTAAATCTTTATTTTATTCTGTTTTTAGTATTTGTTGTTATAGCGACAATAAAAATATATTTTCTGGGAAAATTTCAACTGTCTAGCTATCACGATTCATGAGATACAGCCTGGTGACAGACAAACGGAAACAGAAAGACGGACAGTGGAGTCTTAGTAATAGGGTCCCGTTTTTACCCTTTGGGTACGGAACCCTAAAAAACCACGTAAGATTTTTGCATGAGAATATAGACGACCGCAAGTCGCTTTAAACCGCCGCTTCTGATACGAATTGTAGTGATAGAACATAATAAAAAGAATGTATTTTGAAAAGATGTGTCCCACTGAGTTTCTTGCCGGTCACATATGGGGATACCCTCCTCGGATTTAAACCTTCTCGGGCCGTTGTTAGGGTTAGAGCCGGTATAGCTTTATTTGAAGTTCATAAGTGCATTGTAATTGAAAAATAAACTATCTTTATTACCTGCCCTCTTCATCCTGATGGTTGTAGACAGAGGTGAACAGGTTCAGGAGCAGTTCTTGCACGGCCGCCGGCACGTCAGGCGGTGCGTCATCGTCTTCCCTGTAAAAATACATGACGGTTTGAAAATTAACAGTCGTAATCAAGCAACCTTTACGACAATATGTTTCAAGATCAAAGAAGAATATCTGTTTGATTAAAAAATTCACGAAGTATTCAAAAGCTGCCACAAATTAGAGCTGCCGTGTGGAAATTTAAATTTAAAATAACAAACTGCGGAAGAATAACGGTTACACAGATATTTAAAAGGCGCAAAGTATTTTTGGTCAGTTTACATTAAAGGCCTGTGCACACCGGGTGCGTGTGCGTTGTAATATACAGATCCTTTTGAGAGACGTCACACCGCTTGCGTGACGTGTGCGTGCGCGGCTCAAACATTTTAGCTCCCGCGCACGTGCATGTCTATACACACACAGCCGGTATGCTGTGGCATTTAGATCCTTGATTTAACGCCACTTGCACCATTCCACTAACCCAAGGTTAACCGGTTAAACCTGATGTTACCATGGTTACCAGTACAATTAGACACTAGGTTAACACTTAACAGTTTAAGGGCCACTTTTACCATTCACTAACGCGGGATAACCGGTTAAACTTGGAGTTACCATGGTTCCCAGTACGTTTTGACACTGGGTTAACGGTTTAACCGGTTAACACATTCAACACCACTAAGTGCTACGGGTTACGCTCGTAGCGCGTAGCCACGGGTTCGCCGTATGTAGCGCGTAGTCGCTACGAACAGTGTACCCGACAGTCGGGTTCTTGGTGTTGAATGTGTTAACCGGGTTGGTGGGATGGTGCAAGTGGCAAGCTGGTCTTAGACGTGACATGTCAACTAACCTTAGCATCTGCTTGGTCTGCAAGCAAACCCGCTGCAATATCAGCGCATCCTTATAGATCTGTGAGTCCGGCTCATTATATTTGCAGGCGTTGTCCAACATGAGCATGAAATCCGAAGCCAGTTCGTTGACGGAGTTGTAGATGTTGTTCTTGAGCTTGTGGGCGATTTTCTCCATGTCGATGGGGTTCTTGATTAGCTCATAGTAGTCGGGGTATTCGGATTTGCTTGGAAGCTTCATGAAGATTAGGGCGAGCTGGCGTTTGGCTGTGGAAATAATTAATCATTAAGCGTCACTTGCACCATTTCACTAACCCGGGGTTCACCGGATTAGCCTGCAGTTACCATAGATACCAGTACAATTTGACACTGGGTTAATGATTTAACCACCTAACCCCGGATTAGTGGGATGGTGCAAGTGGCGGTAGGTAATTGTAATGCATTAAATAAGATGGCGACTTTGAATAATTTTACGGTTTAGACTCACTTGTTAATAAAAAAAAATTGTTGTAAAATTATTCAATGTTAGTATGTCTCACAACAGCTTAAATTCGAAGATGGCGACTATGCGCGATGGAGGGTCTGTCACCTTGTGGGCTAAAACTTAAACTTCTTCCTCGCCTCGTCCCGGCTTTTTGCCACGGCTCATGGGAGCCTGGGGTCCGCTTGGCAACTAATCCCGAGAATTGGCGTAGGCACTAGTTTTTACGAAAGCGACTGCCATCTGACCTTCCAACCCGAAGGATAAACAAGGAAGGATGAAAGACAAGGCGAAAGTTGTTTAGACTTCGGAGTCTTAGGAATTTTATTGACAGACACAAAGGCGCTTCTCATAATTAGAGTTAAGTTTTTAATTTATAATATTAAATTTTACACAAACAAATACCTTTTGGGATCCTATAGTCTCGAATAGCGTCATACAATGTTCTTAATTTCTGCTCAAGCGGCGAAAGTTGTCTTGACTTCGGAGTCTTAGGAACTTTATTGACAGGCGCTTTTTTCTCATAATTGGAGTTAAGTTCTTTAAGTTTCTCATTCATAACGCGCTCAAGACGGCTGGCGTCATCGTAGATCATGGAGCCCTCCTCGTTGAACTGGCGGCAGTTGGAGAACATCAGTCGGAAGTCGGATACCATCTCTTCTATGCTGTTGTAGCGATCATTCTGTGGAAAATGTTTATGTGATGTTGATGTAACTGTTACGTTGGATGTGGATACAAAAAAATGTATATGACTGGTAATTGACCAAATAACAACTCATTCTTTTATTTCAAGGCTATGCTTAGCTGGATACATCTTCTTGCTCGCGTTATCCCCCCGGCATTTTGCTACGGCTCATGGGAGCCTGGGGTCCGCTTGACAACTAATCCCATGATTTGACCTAAGCACTAGTGTTTACGAAAGCGACTGCCATCAGAGGGGAAACTAGGCCTTATTGGGATTAGTCCGGTTTCCTCACGATGTTTTCCTTCACCGAAAAGCGACTGGTAAATAAATACAATTGATATTGATAATTTCATGGAATGCAGTTTCAGAATTGATCAATTTATATTACAATATGGTTAGGTTATGTTTGACTTCTTCATGTCAATTACATCATGAAATGATCAATTCTAAGATCTGGCCTCGACATCAACATTTAGTTATAGTTGTAGCACATTTTCTACAACCAAGGATTAAAACGCTCGAAGATTCGGTTAAATGCTGCTTAAACTACTGACTATACCTTAATATTGGCTTCAATAGTGATCATATCGATGGGCCGATCGATGACATTATAATACTCTGGGTACAGCTTTTTGCTCGGCTTCTCCATGAATAGCAGCATAGGCTGCCTTCCATCGGGGCACGTGAAGTCGATGAGGTGCTTGGCGATGAAGTGGAGCTTCTTCTTAAGGGGGAGGTTGGATTTGGGGAGGGAGGGGGTGGACGCGGGGGTGGCGGGGGCCGGGTTGACGCGGGGACGACCTGTAGAGTTAAGTGAACATTAGGGTTGATGAAACACTTGAAACTAATGAATCTAATGATATATTGTGTGACAACTAGCGACTCTAGCGAGCTTAAATTCGGTGTTCTCGACTGCGATCGCCAACCCGCCTGCCAAGCGTGGCGATTATGGCATTCACCCCCCAAAAAAGGGGGAGGCCTATGTTCAGCAGTGAACGTCTTATGGCTGAGATGATGATGATGAACTAGCGACTACAGCCGCGGAGTTTTTGGACAAATGTTACTCTTTCACCTCCTAAAGGGTTGAATGTCAAGCAATCTTAGTAAAATCCTATAACAGTAGCAGAATTATCACAACACCTTATAAAACAAAGTCCCCCGCCGTGTGTCTGTCTGTTTGTGTGTTTGAATGTTTGTTCACGATTACCACAGAACGGATTTTCATGCGGTTTTCACCTATCAATAGAGTGATTCTTGAGGAAGGTTTAGGTGTATAATTTGTTAACCTGTGCGTAGCCGGGGCGGGTAGCTAGTGCTATTATAAAATAGAAAAATTTAATGAATACATATTGAATTCTGAAATGAACATTGGTCTGGGCTTTCTTTTAGAACCAATGGCTGCTGGGGCAGAAAAGTTCTTAAGTGGCAACCACCTCTATTCATTATCATAGGGAACTGTTGTTGTATGAAGGCAGCCCAATACTGGTCATTGTATGTATAGGTACTTGGATAAGGCCTATGGCTAATACCTATATAATGGGTTATATTAGCGATTACCTGTAAATTAAAGGACGACAACATTCAAGCGATTGAGAAACTTTTTACTAGACAACTCATTATATTCAATAAGTGATTTTTTGATATACGTGTGTAATTTATTATTCTGATTACTGCACACCTATTTGACATTGACTTTGTTTATCATTGATATTATTTGACGATCCTTTTCAGGTGAACATTTTCACATATTTATTTAAATTAATTTATCTGGATTAACTTGATATTATTTAAATTTATGTTTGACGATCATAATATAGACTCTTATAATTTGACATTTATGTAATTTGTGAAGTGCTTAATCATATGTTGCGGATTAAATAAATCTGAATGTATATTGATGATAATTACCTCTCGGTCTTGGTGTGGTGACCTGGGCCTGGTTCTTCACGGAGGACAAGCTCTCGTCGTCACTCGAAGAACTTTGCACGATGTCAAGAAGCTCTTGGACCCGCTGCTGCATTATCCTACAAAGAAATATATGTATACACGGTGTAACATGAGTAAACCGAATAATTTTAACAGCGTATTGCTGATCATATTTAGAGACAAAAAAGTCCTATAAACTTTTTTTTAAAAACGCCTAGGTTCAGAGATAATATTAATTTAAAAATGAACAAGTTTTTGTTGTGACATAATGTAAAAGGCTTTTTTGATGGTAATGTTGCTGCTATGGGACGTAGTCTAAATATCCTTATTGATAGATGTCAAAAAGTGACAAGTAACACTTTGCAAAAAGAAGGTTTTACGAAAAAAAATGTAAATATCAATTTTAAGTAACAAGTTTACCAATAAAATTTATTTTTTATGTACAAATACATTCAAAAAATTGAAAAAACAAAACAAAAAAAATATTTTTTTTTGGCGAAATTGAACTTAACTCGTATTACATTTTTTCCTTCTTTTGACCTCAGAAATGCGTGGTTAAAATTATTCGGTTTCCTCATGTTACACCGTGTATATCAATCGACATGCAATCATGGCTAAAAGTCTACACTATAATACTTTTTCCATTTTTTTTTGTATGAAACTTTAAAGAAGCTAATTTACGCGGAGATTAGTAGAAAGAAGTTTACTTAGAGACTAAAATTTATTTCTTTTGACTTATTATTTATTAAGTATAGCGCTAACACTAAACTTTCAACCATAGTCCCTTAAAAATCGTGTTATGCTTAGCATAATTATGCTCCTACTCTATTTTTTTCCAGATTGAAAAGATACATAGAGATACAGTTCTTTTAAACTATACATACCGCTGAAAACATTAAAAAAAGGACCTCTCCCGCAGGCCTCTTTTTTGATCTTATACTTGACTATTTCGTGCGAGAACTCAGTACCAAATTTAATTGTTTCTAAATCGTCTTTATTTATATTTACCTCTGTAATTTCGCGGCATCCTTATACAACCGAGAAGTAGGCTGGTTGTATTGCTTGGCGTTTTCAAACATGATGTTCATATCCCCCGCCACCTCTGACAGAGTCCCGTAGGCCCCTTTCCTGATCTTATTCTTGATCTGGTTGAGGGACACCGGGTTCTTGATTTCTTTGTAGTAGTCGGGGTAGGCGCGGCGAGAGGGAAGCTTCCAGAAGGCTTCGGCCATTGGTGTACCTGTGAAATGGAAACTTAGGTTTATAGAACTTTTTTTTTTTCTCAAAGAAATTATACATTTCACTTAAGAGAAACTTAACTACAACAGAACTAAATATAAATAATCAGTAAGTATAGCGATTGCATGCGTACTCACTTACAAAGCTCTTAACTACACTTAAAAATAAATAACAATTAAAAACAAAATGTTATTAAATTTACATTCCATTTTTCTTGCGCACAATGCGAAAGAAACTTAGTGTAATAAAATTTTACTACTTATAGATCTAACTATGAATAAGTTAACTAACCTTTACTTTTTCTAACCTTAATTTTTGAAATAGATTCGAAAAAAACCGGGCAAGTGCGAGTCGGACTCGCGCACGAAGGGTTCCGTACCATAAAGCAAAAAAAAAACGGAAAAAATGCAAAAAGAAAACGGTCACCCATCCAAGTACTGACCACGCCCGACGTTGCTTAACTTTGGTCAAAAATCACGTTTGCTGTATGGGAGCCCCACTTAAATCTTTATTTTATTCTGTTTTTAGTATTTGTTGTTATAGCGGCAACAGAAATACATCATCTATGAAAATTTCAACTGTCTCACAGTTCGTGAGATACAGCCTGGTGACAGACAGACGGACGGACGGACGGACGGACGGACAGACAAGTCTTAGTAATAGGGTCCCGTTTTACCCTTTGGGTACGGAACCCTAACAAACTCTAGCTAGAATAAACTGGATACATAAAGTGTAATTCTATGGAACTTGCTAACTATGTAAACAAACCGCCATATTGAAATGGTCTCTGAATGATGAATAGAATAGAATAGAATAGTGCCATAGAATGGCACTTTAGATACCGTATTGGTGTGTGAGAGTGTGAGTGAAGATATATTATTAATTTTATAATAATTGGTTAACAATTTTTTTAATTATATAAGGGCCACTTGCACTATTCACTAACCTGAAGTTAACCGGTTAAACCTAGAGTTACCATGGTTACCAGTACGATTTGACACTGGGTTAACGGTTTAACCGCTTAACCCCGGGTTAGTGGGATGATGCAAGTGCGTCTAAACGGAATAAATATTAAAATACAAATGATCACTAATTGAAAAATATTACCATTAGGTCCTGTCTGACTCTTGACAGTCTCAAGGAGTTTCCACTGTGGTGAGTCTTCATTTTCGCCCTTTTCGTCCTCACTCTCTCCAGCGCTGTCTTCAGAGTGCTAAAGAAACATGTGTCATTAGAGTAAAATAGAGCACAGCGCGGCATTTACTGATCGAAGAATTTTTTAAAAGTATTATAATCTAAATACAGGGTAAAACTTATGAATCCGGGAAAATTATCTTTGCACCACTGCTAATTTCCCCAGATTCATAAGTTCAAAAGAGTGGCCACCCTACTCGCATGAACTAAATCCAATGGATTATAGTTTTAGGTCAATCTTAGAGACAAGGGCCTGTGTTACTAAACACAAAAGTGTAAACGCTCCAAAAGCATCACTTACCAAAGAATGGGACAAAATATCCTCGAAGGATCTGCGACATTTCGTTGAAAATTTTAACAAAAGTTTGCGTTTGTGTATCCAAGCGAAAGGAAGCTATTTTGAAGACATTAATTTTAGTTGCATAAAAAGAGTTTAGCTTTAATTTTTAACTTATATTGTACTAGTTACGTAAGTACTTAATAAAATAATCAGATACAACTGTATTTGTGGGCCACCCTGTATATGACACCAAGTTCATAGCCATAGTGAGCCATACAAGTAACAAAAGAAAGTTGTTTTTTTTTTGTGACTTTAGAATAATGATGTACCTTGACGACTTCAGTATCAGAGCCCGGCGGGTCCATAATGGCCAGAGCACTGCTGGACGGGACGGGACCAATGCGAGAAGTTCTTTTGCTGCGGATCCGCTCTGAGGTCTTAGCGGGGCCGCTGCGGCTGTGCTGCTGCTCTAGTTCTTGTTTGCGAACTTGGATTATCTGTTGGACAATCATATTACATGTTTTAATATTAATGTCCTGTCATTCCTTGTTGTTCTTTCCACAGCTAAGCGCGATGCGTTTGCCGCACAGCCATTTTACATCAGATAATCTAATGACAGCACTAGCGCAGCTAGGACGTCCACCCACAAGATGGACGGACAACCTTGTTAAGGCCGCCGGAAGACGCTGGATGCGGGTCGCTTCCAACCGGTACGAATGGAGGTCCAAGGGGGAGGCCTATGTTCAGCAGTGGACGTCTTATGGCTGAGATGATGATGATGATAGCGCACGGTTGTTTTATATGATAAACGTAGCGTTGAATGCGTGCGTCAACATACATACCCGGGTCCTTAAACTACGTCCGTGCGCTATAGTCAGAATAAAACAAAAAAATAGGGTTTGAAATACTAACCTTTTTCAAAGCCTTAGCATCCTTATAAATACTGCTACCCGGCTCATTGAAATGACACGCATTCCTGACCATCAGCAGCAAATCTTTCTCCATTTCATTAAGGTTGGTATACTCTCCGGCCTGAATCTTTTGCGCGATGGTCTTCAGGTCTATAGGGCTGTCTATGACGCGGTAGTACTCGGGGTAGCGGCGCTTGGATGGCAGGAATTGGAAGGCAGTGTAGAGGGAGCGGCCTTCGGAGTTTGCTGTCATGACCTGTGACGTGATATGGTAGATGAAAGAAGACACATTTGTATGCAGGGGTGCTAAATCCCAATCATTTTGTATAATGTAGTCAGTAATACTTAATAGTTTGGTTGGGGCCTAAGCCCTAAGGCTGTTAAGGCCTGTCTCCATATTGTGCGGCAAACTATCGAACATTGGCTCGCGAGGCAGCCGCGCAATGGATACCGGGTTGGCTCGCGAGCCAACTCGATCTGATCGTGTTGGCTCGCGAGCCAGCCCGCGCGATATCCATTGCGCGCGGCTGCCGCGCGAGCCAATGTTCGATAGCTTGCCGCGCGATATGGAGACGGGGCTTAACCCTTTATAGAGTGTCAGAAATTATGCAAAATTGAACTCTATTGAAACTTTAAAACAAGGTTTGAAATCAGGTGGGAAATATATTCCCTCTGCCTTATAAAGGTATATCCTCGTAAGGCCCATCATACAAAGTTTCTCTATTTTTTATTTGAACCTTGCAAAGTAAATTAGGGTTACTTTCGTTTGTTTTAGAAAACAATGAAACAAAAGAAATGCTACTTTATGTAGTTTCTGAAAGGTTCAAATCAGATTGAAAGAGCATTGTAATGCACATTGGGCTTTGCGAGGATAAAGGTGATAGTGATAGTCTACTTACAGCACTAAATAGCTCTTCGAATATGTTGTCTTCCTCATTATTGGTGGATGTTTCAGATAGATCCTCGGCTACATCAGACCGCCGGGACAGAGAACCAGTGCGGGACACTCTCGGTGGTTTCACCTCTTCACCTAAAAGCCATTTGTGTTATTTTTTTTTTCATCTTTAAACTGACAAAGAAGGCCTTTGCCCAGCAGTGGGACACAATATATGCTATACAAAAAAAAACTGACAAATACTACTTTCTTTTTTACTTTTTTTTTTAATATACTTAAGCTATCCAACTAGCAAAAACAACTAATTTGTTTTCTTCTTACACAGAATTTATACTTATGTTTATGAACAAAATAACGAAACCACAATTCGAATTCTAGTAACAACAATACTCTTACAACACCTACGCGGCAATTAGTGTAACTTGTGAAGCATATGATAATGATATGAAGCATCTGATGATGATAATATCCTGTTATCTCTCATCAGGGACATAGGGCTCTCAGAAGGGATTTCGGCAAATAAGAAGCATATGATAATGATGATAATATTCTGCTATATCATACCATTTTCCAAAGCATGTTTGGTCTGTGTATACAGCTTCCAAAGCTCAATAGCATCCTTGTACTCCACAGTATCAGGCTTGTAGAAAGCCTTAGCATTGTTAACGAGCAACTCAATGTCTGCTGACAGCTCATCCAGGTCTTCGTAGTTGTCCATTTTTAGCTTCTGCTGTACCTGGAACAATAACAAGTAAACTTAGTGCATTTAATAACTGGAGTCGCTTTTAAGAGCTCTCTGCCGAAAACCTTGCACAATTATGCACACTTCTGTATGGACTGACACGGCTATTTGTACGTTACATACAAATCATGTAGAAATAGCAAGACATTTGACGTCCCCTCCCCCACTAAAATCGGCAGACTGTTTTGTACAGAAAATGACAGCCAAGGCGTCTCCAGTTACTAAATGCTCTAAGTAGACACCAGATAAGGTCAACAGGAAGATCGTCTATCAGGTCTACAAGCTCTTTTAACTCTTGTGCCACTTGTACAGTCGCCATCATATATATCGGAGCGGTCAAGGTGTTCACAAATATCTGAACACGCCTCTATTGTCAATGCGTTAAGAGTGCGTGTTCAGATATTGTGAACACCTCGGCCGCTCCGATATATCTGATGGCGACTGTACATGACACTCAATTTATAGAAAATGAGTAGAGCAGAAAGAGTGAAGCTCTTGGTTTCTGTGTCTAAGCCAGCATTTCCCAAACTATAGGCCCACCAGTGGGTCGCAGGCAAATATTGAGTGGGCATCTGAGCATTACCAATAATATTTATGCCCCCTTTTTAAAATGGCCAAGAGGTGGGTCCCGAATTTGGCAGTTTTTGTTAGGTGGGTCAGAGCCCAGTCAACTTTGGGAACCACTGGTCTAAGCAAAGTACAAATATAACAGTTTTTGCTTTATGATGGTCTTCCCAACCAAAAATGTTATATGCTGATCTTTCCCGCATTTACCTTGTCTTTTATTCAAGGATTTTATGGAACAATGAATACCATAAAATTAGTTATGTGAAGTTGGTTCTATTTATGTCACAGATGATTGATTACTTAAGTACAAAAATGCTATGAAACCACTTGCGTTCTGAGTGAGGCCCCAAGCGGGGTATCTTTAAATAATTTTTGTCTTATAGATTAATGAGTGTTGTCTGTACTTAAATAAATATAGCTCTGATGATAATAATGACAAAACTTACCCTTAACAAGTCAATAGGCTGCGACACTACTTCATAGTACTGCGGCTCTTGACGTCTTTTGGGTGCTCGGATAAAGGAGTCACAAAGTAATGTACCATCATCCTTCTTGAATCCTCTGATGGTGTCATACAGTTGTTGGCACATTTCACTCTGGAATTTTCGATAAAGTTAAATTAACATAGTTAAAAATACCGTATTCTAGTTACAATAACACTTTTCACATTAGCATTTCTCTCTTATAACTTTAAGCGGTTTTAATTACATGTGGGACGTGCCGCGCGGCATAACGTATTTTGGTTAGCATTAACTTACTGGATCCAGCTTTTTCTTTTTACGCGAAGGCGGAGGCCCAGGAGTATGTTCGACTCCATCATCACTATCGTCTCCGTCAGCTCCACGGCTGGCCCCAGACGAAGCCCGACGTCGTTTACTCATTTTCAATCTATACCAAGCTAATCCAAAATCCACTGCACCGGATCGTATAACAACTGATACTAAGCAACCGCGACTTGTCAGTTACATTGTTTGAAGTTGTAGCAGGTTACGAATTTATGCGCAAAAAATTGAAAGTATTTCGTTGGATTACACGAAATACTTTGGTTTTAAATTATAAATTTGGAAAATTCACAACAAGCGTCGTCCGTCCGAGTCCGGTTAATACACGACCAAATAATGTACAGCCCAATAATAGGCGTCCACTTTTTTGGATGCGTATTATTGGGTTGTACACTACTGCCCTGTTCAAAGAGTGGCTTCGTATTATTGGCACGGACCGAGCTTGTACACCCTGATAACGCTCAACCCAATAATACACGACCCAATAATACGAATCCATTTAGTGGACGCCGAATATTGGTCGCATATTATTGGCCCGTACCGATAATGTTCGACCCGGGATTGCTCAACCCAAGAATGTACAGCCCAATAATTGGCGTCCACTTTTCGCTCCACACCACAGACTATAAATATTTGACACATAGAGTGATATTCTAGGGATGGGGCGACGATTTTTAAGTTTACGATTCAGTAATGTTGCCATGCGCAAAAAATAAGCAGATAATGGTAAGGTTAAGTAGCTAACATATTATCGCACCGCACCGCGATCTTGGTGCGTCGCGCCCATAAGTAAGAGCGAGAAAGAGATATATTTTTCTTCAGCCCGCTCCAGACTATGCGCGTGAATCGCGGGCGAAGCCGCGAACGCGAGTGTGTAGTCGATTTCGCTGTCTGCGAACATCGACGCCACACTTGCGTTCGCGGCTTCGCGCCGCAATTCGCGCACGAGTGTGGAGGGGGCTTTCCAGACGGAAACAATTGTTCGATCCATGAAATGTATACTTGGTCAAGCAGATCTGGTCAGTAGAAAAAGGCGGCAAATTTGAAAAATTTAGGCGCGTAGGGATCTCTTCCCATAGAAAATTTGAATTTCGCGCCTTTTTTTATTGATAAGATTTGCAAAACCAGCTATAATTAGAATAGAATGACAGAGAAAGGTGCCTGCAATTTGCACGCACCGCGACCCTTCGCACCGGTAAGTGAGGGCGAGAAAAAGATATCTGTTTCTCGCTCTCATTCATGAGTGCGACGCACCAGGGTCGCGGTGCGGTGCGATAGTGTGTTAGCTACTTTAAATGAGTATAGTTTTCCTGGTTCTTAGGCCCCGTACGCACGACAGCTTTTTCAACGCGCGTTAAAAAAAGCGTTTGAATGACACAAATGGATAACCATTTATGTATTCACACGACAACGGTGACGCTTTTATTCAGTGTTGTTGGATTTTAGACTTTAAGCTTTGGTCGTTAAGTCGAATTTAGAGTGCGACCAGATTCAAGCGCTTTTTTAACGCGCGTTGAAAAAGCTGTCGTGCGAATGGGGGCTTACTGACTGTCAAATTGGTTTGACCAGAGATACATATGTTTGACGAACTATAATTAAGTCTTCGTCACACAGGCGCGTTTTACGGGTGGCGCGCGAGCGGGGCGTGAGCGTTTTATATGTAAAGTAGCTATAGGTGGTCAAGCAAATCTTGTCAGTAAAAAAAGGCGTGAAATTAAAATTTTCTATGGGACGATATCCCTTCGCGCCTACATTTTTCCAATTTGCCGCCTTTTTCTACTAACAAAGAAAAGAGATACGTTTCTCGCTCTCACTTATGGGTGCGACACTCCAAGGTCACGGTGCGGTGCGATAGTCTGTTAAGCCCCCCATTCACACTACCTTGTAGTTCTGTAGTTCGCCTCGTAATCCGCCTCGTTGGGTAGGATCGTGTATGGGGGTTGCGGACTACGAGCCGTCCTACAAACTCAAGTAGGATGCCATAGTACTGGTGATGGACGGCAAAACAGAGGGCCTACCGCGAACCACGTTCGACGTGTTGCCCCTCCGTCGCGCGTGTAAATTCGTACGTAAGTGTGACAGGGCAGGGGTGCTGCCTAGCACGTCCAATGTGGTTCGCGGTAGGCCCTTAGTACCGTGTGTAAGCTATTTCTTGCTCCGTAGTCCTGTGAGGCGGACTACAAAGTAGGATGGTGTGTGAGCTATATCTTACACCGTAATCCTGCGAGGCGGACGACAAGGTAGGAGTGTGAATGAGGGGCTTTAGTTACGCGGCGCGCCCCGCTCACGCGCCGCCCGGAAAACGCGCCTGTGTGACGAAGCCTTTACAGAGAATTCTTATTAATAGTTTTTAACAGAAGTAGAAGACCGTTGGATCTGACCTAAGTTTCTGAGTTACACACTCTTTTTTTGTATTATTTAACGAAGACTTCCTTATTCCTTCGGGACTGATCGAATCGGTCGATTTGATCAGTAATGAAATTGGCGTCAATCTCCAATTTTAGATTTATGGTGATATTAATTAGAGCCCTCTTAATTGAATAAACGGGTATGTCCTTAAACCACGTCCAAGACCACCGGTGGACAGGCAGCAGCGTCCCTCAAATTCGGTGTACTCGACTGCGATCGCCAACCCGCCTGCCAAGCGTGGCGATTATGGCATTCACCCCCCAAAAAAGGGGGAGGCCTATGTTCAGCAGTGGACGTCTTATGGCTGAGATGACGATGATGATGATGAAATTGAATAAATGCCCCAGAACGAAAATACAAAAAACGAAAATCAAGAGTGAACAGGCACCTTCTGGGCGAGCTCGCTCCATCGTAGGCCACGTCTACGCCTCGGCTAGTCTGTGGCCATGAGTAAGCCCATTCATAATAAAAAAAAAAAAATACTAACCTCACAAATTGGTATTCTTGCGTCCGCACCTCATTTTATTGGTAATATCGGTCATTATCGGTCATTATCGGTGGTTGAATTCGGTGAGCCAAATTGGTATTTGCGTCCGCACCTCCTGATTCGATCGGGCAATTGAATCAGATTGGCGAAAAATTGACTAATCTGGATATGCCTTTAATTGACAAGAGTTTAAAGGATATCATACAAATACGACGGAATTAAAATAAAAGGTAACTTGCTTATAGAGTCTGGCTACTGAAATTTTACCTAAATTATTGGCGGGAAATTCAAAAAATCTTGGGCTGGTCACACTTTGTGTAGTAGGAATTATAGTTTTGATACTAGACAATATCTTTGATATTCTGTGCACAAATAAGGTACCTAAGGAAATAAGCTAAATAAACGTTTAAGTGCACTCAAAGTCAGCTCACATAATTTCTACCACTATTTAAAGTACAGTCAACGACAAACACACATGTTTACGTTCCAATATTTAGATTTTATAGATATTTTTCAGAACTTTTAATTTATCCGTTTCTTTATACACTTGTCCTATTTATGAGATTCAGGCATTAATAAATTCACGTACTTAATCAAAGTAATCGGCAAATGTTAGAACTAGTACTTAAAGTATCAAAATATTTATAGAGCACCAACCTCGTATTTTGTTTACATTTGGTTAGAAGTTGTAAACATTGCACTTTTTCATTATACAACGCTACACGTCGACTTCGCACATTGTCGTAATTATTTACGAGCTTAAATAATAGTTTGTGAACCTCACTCAGCATAGAAATTATTAATATTATTTAAAATAAACCCCATAAAAACCGCAAACAATTTGAATGAATGACATAAATCGACAACTGACTTTTAGCTTTTTTTCAAATCATAGACAATTGGTGATACAACAACGAAATATCTGTCAACAATTTTTGGCTAGCCAGACTCTACTGTTGTGTATTGCTATTGAATATAGTTCGTTTTTTTTAGCATTAGAAAGAACTCCACAGAAGCAAGCGTGCAGTCTTTATCGGGCTCTTTAATTGTTAATAATTATTGAATTATCTAATGTAGCATGGTCAATACATATAATTTACTTCAAATTATTACCGCTGAATGTGCCGGATTTGGAACCAGAAGCTTACTTCTGCGAAGTTCTTTCTAATGCTAAAAAAAACGGACTATAGCTTGGATTGCTCATGATAAAATTAATCTTGATTGAATTTCTTTCAGATCAAAAATCAAGCCTCAACATCGCAATCCCTCAACTCAAAAAAAAGATTCCGATTGTTGACGCCAGAGATATAATTATTTCCAAAAAGCGTGCACAAATAACAGATGCACGTGAAATATTAGCTGAACTAGCTCACAGATTAATAATATGTGTCTACAGATTAGTATAGCCGCCCGTCATACTTTTTTTTTCTATTTATTTTTAGAGCTTGTCACTGAGGTGAACATGTCGCTCCATAAAAAACTACAAATTTATACATTCTTACAACTAACTTATTCTATATACTAAAGCCTTTCGTACAAGCTGCAATAGCATCCGACGAAGGAGCAGCCAGGACACTATTGCAGCCCCCAACATAGCATTAATGGCTTACGCCCGTCATACTGGGTCATACTGAACAACTTTTTCTATCGGACCAACCCCGAAATCCCAAAAAAAATATTGGCCTTCCCATAGAAAACGTCGACATCCACTCGATCAAAATGTATGAAACGGCCAAAAAAGCTTAAGTGATTACGAAGTTGGTCCCATTATAAATGTCATAACTGAAAAATTTGAATTTGATTAGCCTAGTAGCCAATCAGGTAGCGGTGATTGCTAAAGGGGCTTATACATAGAACACGGACCTAATGTAAAGCCTCCTCCAGACTATGCGCGTGAATCGCGGGCGAAGCCGCGAACGCAAGTGTGGCGTCGATTTCGCAGATTGTTCACGTCTTCGCGCCTTGTTCTCCGTTTTTTGTCGGTATTTCGGCCCGCGTCAAAGGAGACGCGAAGCGCGAACTTGCAAGACTCCACATTACACACTATTTTGGCTTTTCTGTGGCCAGATAAACATTAATTATATTATGATTATATTATATTACATTAAGCAGCTATATTTTACGGTTTCACAAGAAATCAAAATAGAAAAACAGCTAAATCACGTATGATGCCATAGATAACTAACAGTTAAACTCGATCAGCTGATGCTTTTCCGCCATCTTGCCGCAAACCAAACTGCGAAATCGCCGTGAAGTGTGCGAGTGTGGAGTCATACATCAACTTCGCGATATGATCGCTCCGCGGCGTCGCGCCGCGATTCACGCACATAGTCTGGAGGCGGCTTAAAGCGCCCTCCAGACTATGCGCGTGAATCGCGGGCGAAGCCGCGAACGCGAGTGTGGAGTCTAGTTCGCTGATATGCGAAATCGACTCCAGACTCGGCTTCGCGCCGCGATTCGCGCACGAGTGTGGAGCGGGCTTAACGATGCATTTTTACAAATCGGTCGTTACAGCCGGTCGCAACGACGGACTCTAAGCCCCCATTCGCACGAGAGCTTTTTCAACGCGCGTTAAAAAGCGCTTGAATCTGTCCGCACTCTAAATTCGATTTAATGACCAAGGCTTAGGTAAAGCCCGCTCCAAACTCGTGCGCGAATCGCGGCGCGAAGCCGCGAACGCGAGTCTGGAGTCGATTTCGCATATCAGCGAACTAGACTCCACACTCGCGTTCGCCGCTTCGCCCGCGATTCACGCGCATAGTCTGGAGGGCGCTTAAGTCGAAAATCTAACAACGCGTGATAAAAGACCGTAGTTCTGTAGAAAGTGACCAACTTTTTATATTTGTCAAAGTGACTTACACCCTAACTCAGTAGCTTTGGTCTCTTTCTGCATTGATAAAAAAATTGAGTTGGTCGTTTTCTGCATAACTACGGTCAATTTAGCGCCACCGCTGTCGTGTGAATAAATACACATGTATCTATTGGTGTCATTCAAACGCTTTTTTAACGCGCGTTGTAAAAGCGCCCGTGGGAATGGGGGCTAAAGGCGTATCCTGACCAGATCCTGACTAGTAAATTTTTCGCCAATCTGATTAAATTGCCCAATCGAATCAGGAGGTGCGGATGCAAACACCAACTTGGTTCGCCGAATTCAACCGCCGATAATGACCGATATTACCGATAAAATGAGGTGCGGACGGTTGAATATCAATTTGTGAGGACTGACGCCACACTGTGGGCAGAAATTAGGCTGTCATTGACATAGAAACCGAAGTTATTTTTATGTTTTCTTGATTGAAATCGGTTTTGCTAGGCATTGTTATAGTAACCTATGAATTTTAGACGATTAGGTATGAAAGTTGTGGAATGAGAGTTACGAATAAAAAAAAAAATCGGGGTGCACTCCTGGGGGCCGATTTTTTAAATTCGACTACTCGATTTCGTGTATTAAATTTCGTTCAATAATATCTCTACTACTAGGCATTTAAATTCTACTAATAGAATTGAAAACGAGTGGTCAATACCACTCGATTCCCAATTTCTATCGCTAGTATTTCAAAAATTAGCATTTCGCCGTTTTCCACCGATTTCCGAACGATCGAACGATCGAATTTCAAAAATCGGCCCCCTGGAGTGCCGACAGAAGTGAAAACTCAATGACTAGTCCAAAATGTCTGCAGCACTACCTATGTATAATTGACCCATCCTCCTTACTATTGAAAAACTTTAGTTCCGAAATTGCTGGCTAGTGAGCTTAAATTTGTAGCGTTAATTGTTTAAAATTCGAATAGAAATTGTAAAGTTACCTTGCAGACCTCGCATCTAAATATATTTGGTCATGATAAGTATTCTGAGTTTTCACTTTTATTAGCGATTTTATCAAGATGCAGCTTTATTGAATTATATTTGAATAAAGTTAGAATGTAACTGAGATTCTCGTATTTCAGCCCGTACAAGATTAGAACATTGAGCTTTATTGCTTAAATAATATAAAAGTTCCAGTTTTAAATAATTCACCTGATTATGATACGTTATGACCTGGTTATGACTAAAGTTCTTTGGTGAATAACATTGTGCGTGACACATGACGTCAGCCGTCGTCGTCGTCGTTACGCGTTATGTGTTACGCTGTATCGAGTTTATCATTTTTTCCCCACCTCAAAAAGTGCTCAGCGCCGCTAAAGAAGTTTTCACTTCAAAAAAATGTATGGAGCAGGAACAAAAAATCATTATTACTTAGTCAAGAAACAAAACAAACCGTAATATCTTCGCAGGTGGTTATACTACGAATTATTTGTGATTTTTTGGCATACTACATATTATTATATCCGTCACGGGTGCGGCTTTTTTTAAAATCATTAATTGTTTCTATGGGAAAAGCACAAAAACCAAAGTCAACATAATATATATTAAGATTTTTTTTGACTGAAATGGGTCTTGCCCCAGTATGTTTATGCTAAGTTGTAAGTTTCAGACGATTTGAGTCGAAAATACTAGTTATGATTTTTTTTCAAACAAAATGTATTTAGCCGGTAGGTACAAAAAATCAAAATATCTCACAACAGTTGACTTTGGTTTTCGTGCTTTTTCCATAGAAACAATTAATGTTTTTTTTTAAAAAGCTGCACCCGTGACGGATATATGTAATATGCCAAAAAATCACAAATAATTCGTAGTATAACCATCTGCGAGAATATTACGGTTTGTTTTGCGGTTCTTGAGTAGGTACTTAATAATGATTTCTTGTTTCTGCACCATACATTTTTTTGAAAAAAATTCGTAACTCGACAATTTTCATTCCAAAGCGTGTAAAATTCATAGAGTCGGACCAAAAAAAGTCTGCAGCGGATTTGATAGCCCACGCAGTGCAAGTGTCATTTAAACGTCATAATTTCATAGAAGTTTGACGTTTAAAATAACACTTTCACTGCGTGGGCTATCAAATCCGCTGCAGACTTGTATAGTACGATAGCTGCCTTTTAGGACAGTAAAAAAAAAAGTGGTCGGCCAAATCCTGTGTTGGCAGGTTAATGTGTCCGACCAATTTTGTGGTACCACGTAAGAGCTACAATTTACCTCATCGAAAAATAGAATGAAACAAACGGATTATAATAGCTAAAATAAGCCTGTTGACTTATGGCTTAGTCGGCCTCACCTTAGCCGGGCAGTTTTTGCAGTCCGACCACATTTATAAAGAATAATAATTTCTTTATTGAAAATATGGTTTCTTCGCAGCTTGAACTTAACTTAATAATGCTAACTGAAAAAAGTCATAAGTAAATGAGTCCATGGAGGTCTTAGAGGGCTTTAAAAAAAAGAAAACATTCAGTTCAAATTTTATTCATAAATCTATCTACTTAATATCTAAATAACGTTTTCTAACTACCGACGTGGTTTCAGAGTAACACTTACGTTGAGATGATGTCTCACAGATGTCAAAAATAAAAAGGTTTTCATCGATTTTTGACAAGTTTTGAATCGTATATCCTACTTTTCCACTACAGATAGAATGAGGAGGCATAACTGACATTTTATCACGCGGTGGCGCCTCCATAGTGGAGTTGCTGTCACTGTCAAATCACATACATTGTTTCCAATAAATTGTAAACATTCTCCTTTTTTAACCGAGTTCCAAATCCCAAAGGAAGAGGTTATCAATGCGGTTGTATGTTTTTTTTTCTCCACAATACTGCAATAGTGTGCGACAAATTGTGGAAATATACCTATAGGATCTCCCTTTTTTCCCAAGGACCCGATATGCATAAATCGGTGAGAAAAAGCTTTGAGTACCAAAAACTAAGGCAAATGACAAAGACCGTTTGTGTAGGCTGCAATTTAAGGAAGATAAATATTTTGGAAAGAGTAAATACACAGGTAAGCTAAGTTTTAACGAAGTAGTACATAATTTAGGGCATAATGGCTTGGCTACACATGCTGTATTCCATACGCATCATGACTTTGTGTACCTATCTGATGGGCGGGCGTATATGAAACGCCTTCTTGTACATGCAGGTGATCTAGGTATACACCAAAGCTTAGTTTTCAATCGAACACTTGTAATATAACAGGAAAAACTGCACGTGAGCCTTCCAAAATTTTAATAAATGGTAAAATACACAAGATAACCTCACATATATTAAGTGATTATCTTTGTATCAAATCAGCCTTTTTTCCATCAACTGTAGCATTTCTCCTTCGAAGCTCGGTTAGTAGAAAAAAAATTCCCACCTTTTACCAGTGGTAACTACTGGGAATAAAAATTCCCAGTAGGTACCACCAAACCGAGTTGGTGGTAACTACTAGGATTTTTTTTTCTCAGTAGTTACCACTGGTAAAAGGTGGGAACTAGTGGAAATAACCCTTTTATTGTTAATAATTACTGTTAATCATAATCATCTTGTTATTTCTTCGACTCGCAAAGGCGTTATGTGCCCTTCAAACCATTTTATCTTATACATTTCATCTCTTAATGTCCAGTCACAATGTGTGGCATCAAATTTGATGCAAGTGGATTCTGCCGCACACCGCCACATTGAATTTGTGAAAGCCATCCGTAACAAGCCATACGTCAACAGGTTTATTTTAGCTATTATAATCCGTTTGTTTCATTCTATTTTTCGATGAGGTAAATTGTAGCTCTCACGTGGTACCACAAAATTGGTCGGACACAGGAACCTGCCAACACAGGATTTGGCCGACCACTTTTTTTTTACTGTCCTCAAAGGCAGCTATCGTACCATACAAGTTTCATACGATTTTTCGATAAAAAATTTTTGATGATTTTTTTATAATTTTGGTCGGACTGCAAAAACTGCCAGGTTAAGGTGAGGCCGACCAAGACATACGTTAACAGGCTTATTTTAGCTATTATAATCCGTTCGTTTCATTCTATTTTTCGATGAGGTAAATTGTAGCTCTCACGTGGTACCACAAAATTGGTCGGACACAGGAACCTGCCAACACAGGATTTGGCCGACCACTTTTTTTTTACTGTCCTTTTGAGGCAGCTATCGTGCCATACAAGTTTCATACGATTTTTCGATAAAAATTTTTTGATGATTTTTTAATAAATTTGGTCGGACTGCAAAAACTGCCAGGTTAAGGTGAGGCCGACCAAGACATACGTCAACAGGCTTATTTTAGCTATTATAATCCGTTTGTTTCATTCTATTTTTCGATGAGGTAAATTGTAGCTCTCACGTGACCCAATAAATCTGGTCGGACTGCAAAAACTGCCAGGCTAAGGTGAGGCCGACCACTTTTTTTTTACTGTCCTCAAGGTCAGGTATCCTACCATAAAAGTTTCATTCTATTTTTCGATGAGGTTTTTTTTGATGAATTTTTGTCCAACGTTTTTGCCATTTGTACAAAATCTGCCAGGTTAAGCCTAGGCCGACCAAGTGCGTTGGAAGCTACTAAATGTCAGGTACCTCTACAGGGTAGGTATATTCTATTTTTTGATGAGGTTTGTTTCATGCAGCCGGCCACCGGACTATTATTAAACGTCAAAACTTCTATGAAATTATGACGTATAAATAACATTTGCACTAGTTGCACTGCACTGCTTATAATGCTATCAAAATCATTGCAGAATTTTCTTGGTCTAACTCTATTCATTCACCAGTCAAGCTAACATGTAGATACAGGGTCAACCAAAACAGCCAAAAACGCGAGCGCAGCGAGCCCCAAATTTTTTGTTGACAATATCGCAAGGCTGGGTATCGATCTTCACCTGGGCCTAAAAGTCTGAAGTGCCCCCGTGAGGGGAACTTTCATGTGGAGTCAAAGCCGTGCTTCAGGCTTCAGGATAAGTAGTTGAGCACAGACTCCAACCTTCGGTCGGACACTAGTTTTGTGTGAGGAGAGAGATTAAACAACGATGCTGGCGGAACCGACGCTTCTATGACGTTACAAATACAAACCCGTAACGGTTCTTGCGGCCCTCAATTTACCGGATTTTTCTTTGATTTACCGGTATTATTGATTGACATTTCGGGCTTTTACCGATCAGCATCGGTAAAACTTGGGGTTTTCCGGTAAATCCTAGGTTTTACCGTACTTCGGGCTTATGTACAATTAAACGACGCATTAACACGGCAGGTGCACTTCGCCCCCCTCATCTTGGCAATGGCCGCGTAAAGCATCATCATCAGGCCTTTTATATATTTACAGATGATTAAAATAATTAAGCAGCATCTGTGATCTAGCGACAGGACCGCTCGTGGCTATATATATATATGACACAATTTTTGAACGGCATAATCGTCCACATTTCTGTCAAGTAATACGAGGGTCCGCACCAGGGATGTTGCGAATATTCGCATCCGCATCCGCGGAACATCCGCATTATTTTCAACATCCGCATTCGCATAAAATCGATGCGGAGCATCCGCATGATGCGGATGTCGACCAAGTAGGTAACAGGGTATTAGAGACGGCACCGCTGGCGTAAGTGTAAAGGCTCTAGTACACAGTGGTCAAGGATGGTCCATGCCAAGCCATGCTTTGCAATGCGCAACAGTAGGCCTATATCACGTAGGTGTTCACACAATGGTGCGTCAAAAAAAAAAAAAAAAATTGCAGGCTCTGATTCATATAAATCTATAATAAACTGATAAGTCTCTTCATTGCTCCACAATGATGACATTTTGTGCTATTAACATTGAATCAAGCGGTCAAAAATTCAAGAAACTAAACAAACAATGGCGACTGTGTGAACTGCACCACAGGCCACGGTACGCCACGATTCCTTTGAAGTGTGCCAAAAAACCGACAACTCCCCGATTGCTCACCACGGCTGATACAACTGACGGCAGTCGTCCGCCATTGCATACCATAGCATAGCCCCCTGTACACAATGGCCAGGGTGTGGCATGGCCCATCCTTCACTGTGTACTGGGGCCTTTAGGTAATTTCGTCATTATATATAACGAAATCGTCTAGATCCCGAAAAACCGGCCAAGTTATTGTTTATTAAATAAAACACACCTATGTGACGTCCCACAGGTAAAGGTACCTTATGGCGGTTGGCGCTTACGCTATTATTAACGCCGCTCCAATATTATTGCGGCGCCATGCGACGTAAGCGCCAGCCGCCATAAGGTACCTTTTGCCGTGGAACGTCACCTATATTCTTGTTCAAATACTAAACGGTTCGTTTTTTTTTAAATAAAAAATACTAAATATGTAACATTTGACGTTTTTTGAGTACCAAATCTTGACATCCGCATCCGCATCCGCGGATGTGAGGCTTTAAATATCCGCATCCGCGGATGTCATAAAAAATCTGCATCCGCAACATACCTGGTTCGCATTAAGGCGACCCTCATCGCACATATATGTCTTATTGCTCGTTTTCGGGCCAAGTCTTAAAACCAGGACCTAACATTGGTTACGCGACCTCTTAAAAGGTGTTCTTCCACTCAACGCGGTGTGTTGCTAGGTCTTTCCATGAGTTGCAGTGCTTTATTGTTAAACGCAATCATATTACGCTTTACGCAGTCTTTAAAGAGGAGTAATGACGTCTTACGTTGCACTTGCCTAATAGCACTGTCCATTCGTTAAACATGCCCTAGCCGCCGCAAACGTCTCTGTTTGAGTAGCGCGGTCTCAGATTATAAGCGCGGTGATACTAGGAAGCTTAGCAAACTCCAGCGCACTTTCGTTGGTAACCAGTAACCCTGTCTTTCCATGTTATGTTTAGTATACCATACCTACCTACTCCGAAGGCAGCGCACGTGGAAGGTGTTAATTAAGTCTTCGTTCCTGATTAGCTTACGACGTCCAGGTTTCGGCCCCCTACAAGAGTATTCTCTAAAGACACAAGTTTGGTAGACAGTTATTATGGTCTTTGTCGTAAGGTGTTTGATATTCCATACGAGTACTCTTGCATATAGCCCTTCGGTTTGCATTATAAGAATTCAGCTGTGACCCAGTTACACCTATACAAACTCTTTAGATAGAAATAGGTTTTTTTACCTTTTATTTTAGCATAGGTTTTTTTTAACGTAGTAGTTCCCTACGGTAAGTACCCTAAAAAGGGCAGCAAAATTAAGCCTACCAAAAATAAACGAAGTATTAAACACATTGGCTGCCCACCATCCTTCACCTAAAGTGTATCTCCCACGCCCCTTACAAATTTAGTGATCCCAGCATCTGACTATACATTTATTACTGAGGTCAATAAAGAGGTAACGAGCTTTCGATTCCACTGGTGATGCTCATGGGCACACAGAGAAGATTACGTGATCCCAACGGTGATGTTCAATGTTCATGGCAGCCAACGTGTTAAAAGATTAGCCTGCCAGGCTTTCCAGTTATATTAGGCTATATTGGTGTGCATATAAGTGAAACAACGACATATGTGCAACGTCTTGTAATATATTGATAATGATAGTAAATATATTTATGGAAGCATAGATTAAGTACATTTAATGTAGGCAATGACTAATGACATTCATTTATACAAATTAATAATAAAAATATCATTTAAAGTATATAATTATGGTCCTATTTTCCCGCACTAGTGCGTAAAATAGCACTTTTCGTGCGTATGTCAAAAGCTTAAAGGGCCATGTACTGTAAAACGTTGTACGATACACGTGCGAATAGGTAATTTGCAAATCGTGTGGATTTAAAACACTCCCTTCGGTCGTGTTTTAATTTATCGCCACTCGTTCGAATTTCCTCTTTTCCGCACTTGTATCGTAAATAACTATTCGCCGCCCTAGGCCCCAGGCCCTGTATAGCCGCCTCTTTCAATAGCACTTGAAAGAGGGTTCTATGAGGTTCATGTTGTTCTAACTAAACAGTGATAGTGATACGTTTCAGCATTAGAACATTATATTTTTCACCACACCTACTCGGAAAGGCTCACTTAGCACTTCAAAAACTGATAGCAAAGTTGCATTTTATTCACATGTGAGGCAAAGTAATCAAATGCAAATTTTGAGTTGTTTTCTTATGTTTGCCGGTAGAACTGACTTTTATGATGATTTTGGATGATAAATATTTAATAGGTAACATTAATTTGGATTTGATTTTGTTTGATATTTTACATTTAATATTTGCTTCGGGTCGGTGTGGTGAAACATTTTGTGTTTCACTCGGGAGCAAATTTTGTTTAACCCTCGCGCTTTGAAACCCTCGCAACGCTCAAGATTCCATTTTTTTAACCACTCGCTACGCTATCGGTTCAATTTTGGAATCTTTCGCTTGCTCGGGTATCAATATTAGCACGAGCGATTGAACAACAACTTTGCCCCCGAGGGAAACAGATAACTGTTACTGCGGGGCGGGGGCGGGCGCGGCGGGCGGGGGCCTGGCGACAGGGCTGCTGACATGAATCGCGAATATATAACATGTTATATTAGACCAGTCAAATCTTACAAAAAAATCTCCTAAAAAAACAATGCGTGATGTAGTTCTATATTTTTTTGTATATTGTTTGGAGTCCTTGGAGGAATGTGAAACTATATTTTGCAAGCAAAAAAAAGTTGTGCTCCCTGCGTAATTTGCAAAAAACTGCAAACATTTCGGTGATTTTTCAGTTTTTGCACTTTTATTAATAAACTATGGATTTTTGGTCAAAACTTGCTATGTAATGTTAAAAAAACATTAAATTTGGAACAATTTAAGCCCATGTACAGCGCCGCATGTTAAATAGTTCATGAGATATGGAACTTTAAAAAAAAGGTATTTTTTTCCTTAGAATGAAATTTTTAGCTTTTCCTATATTTCAGGACAAATATCGGCACAACCGCTCATGCTATGAGATATATTGCGATGAATAAAGTTGTAGCAAATTTAATTACCTTTCATTTAAGTGCAAGAAAGAGTCAGTAAGTTCTACACTTCTCTAATTATCGTAAAAAAATGAAATTGCTATAATGAGGAAGGCAACTAATGTATTGTTAAAATCCGTACAAAAGGCAGTACCATCGTCGAGAGTGCCATCTACGATGAGGTTTTACCGGCCTTCTCCGATACCAGCAGAGCGATGTTAGAGATCAGCCATTTTTAAAATGCACTCCCCTCTTAAGCACTTCATTCATTCAGTAATGAAATCAAGATACAAACTGTAGTTTGGCTTGTTTTTAGGCTGCACTTTTTGGTCGTGGCCATTGATTGTAGTCCACGATACCGATTCTTATTTAAGAATTAGTTCTGGTTTTGATCTTGTTTTGATACGACCTGGACGATAGTTCACGGTGATTGGCGTGGTGTTGGCGAAACGCACCAGAATCACTGGAAGTTGTGTCATTAGATATCTAGCTGTCGCTTTTTCGCGCTCTTGAGTGTACTGTGAGTCGTGTTAATACAAGATTACGATAATATCATAACCACAACAAATTGATACATCAGAATCTGCTACCATTACCCACGCTAAGTATATGTTTGTGCTATAGGCATGTATGTGACTCAGTCTTGTCAAGTTACCAGTATATTATAACTTCTTCAGTAGTTTACCGTATTTACACGTAATATTGCAAATTCTTTCCTAATGGCTGTTAAGGCTAAATGTATGTGGAGCTACTGCTCAGTGAGTTGTCAATCCACGGGTTGTGACTATAAATAACTAATTCAGTATTTACTGTACAAATGAATTTATAGTCTGAACCAATTAAAAATAAAAATAATTGGACTAATTTGTCAATAGAAAATACGGCAAATACATATTGAAGTTTTTGAATTACAAATTGGATATTTAAGTACCTATAACAAAAATTTTGTAAATTATTTGGTATAATACTAAGGTATGATATGTATAAGGTATGTGTAATTCGTAACCAAATATATCTCAATGTTAACATGTTTAACTAATTATGCCAAAAGAATATCTCATTGCTAGAAAGTAACTAACAAATGTATGCAATCTGCCCGGCTTGGCAGATCATGCATCATGTTAACACACACTTATCTATACCTTACTGAATAAAAACTAGTACATACTACGTGTTTCGTTTAGTTCTTCTTCTATTCCCGATTTGGTTTGTCAATCTATACACCTGTGTATGTAGTTAAGACTCGTAGTAATAGGATATTGCTAGTTAAAACCCGTAGATTATAACACAAACGTATACCTAGAGTGGGTAATGGTAGCTGATTCTGATGTATCCATTTGTTGTGGTTATATTCGATATAGGATATTATCGTGATCTTGTATTAACACGACTCACAGTACACTCAAGAGCACTAAAAAGCGACAGCTAGTTATCTATTGACACGACTTTCAGTCATTCCGGTGCGTTTCGTCAACACCACGCCAATCACCGTCAAGGTCGTATCAAAACAAGGTGAAAACCAGAACTAATTTTTAAATAAGAATCGGTATCGTGGACTACAATCGATGGCTAAGACCAAAAAGTGGAGCCTAAAAACAAGCCAAACTACAGTTTGCATCTTGATTTCATTACTGAATGAATGAAGTGCTTGAGGGGAGTGCATTTTAAAAATGGTTTATCTCTAACATCGCTCGGCTGCTATCCGAGAAGGCCGGTAAAAGTTAATCGTAGATGGCACTCTCGGCGATGGTACTGCCTTTTGTACGGATTTTGACAATGCCTTAAAAACAATACATTAGTTGCCTTCCTCATTATAGCAATTTCATTTTTTTACGATAACTATTGAACTGTAGAATTTACTGACCCTTTCATGCACGTAAATGAAAAGTAATTAAGTTTGCTACAACTTTATTCATCGCAATATATCTCATAGCATGAGCGGTTGTGCTGATATTTGTCCTGAAATATAGGAAAAACTAAAAATTTCATTCCAAGGAAAAAAATACCCTTTTTTTAAAGTTCCATATCTCATGAACTATTTAACATGCGGCGCTGTAAATGGGCTTAAATTGTTCCAAATTTAATGTTCTTTTAACATTACATAGCAAGTTTTGACCAAAAACCCATAATTTTTTAATAAAAGTGAAAAAACTCCGAAATTTTTGCAGTTTTTTGCAAATTACGCAGGGAGCACAACTTTTTTTTGCTTGCAAAACATAGTCTCACATTCCTCCTATGACTATAAACAATATACAAAAAATACAGAACTACATCACGCATTGTTTTTTTATTGTAAGATTTGACCGGTGTATATGTTTACCATACCATAATATTAGAATGCTGCAAGTGTATATTTGCAAGTGTAAATATGCTTAACAAATTATTTAAAAATATTAATCAATAATTATCATGATAGTATTAAGGTTCAGATCTATGTAACGGCTCATGCGAGTTAACATGTTTTGGTAATGTATTTAGGACGATCGACCACCTCGATGTAGACGAGTTGAATCTTAATACTATCACGATACGGGATACGGATTTAAAGGACATTGTTGCTTTAGCACGTGGCTAGGTATAATAGAGGTAGGTACGGGAGCTAAACCGCCCGTAGGTATAAAAGAAATAATGGTTTTTGTTAAAAGCTTAGGGTCTTAGGCGTAAAAATAAGGCATAGGTATATACTATAATAGTAGATGCAAATAATCCAATTAGCTCCAGGATGGTAGTGTAATATGTGGTTCGTATACTTCGTATGCGTGCATGTGCCTCCATCAATTGGTTGAACAAGACAGATTCGAACTGTCGACCTCCGTCTGTGGTGATGTGAAGAGCATCAAGCATGCCAAACCGAGAAATCTACCAAAACCAAACCAATCTACTAAAAGTTTGCAAAGCTCACCGTTTCTACTACTGTTTTAACATTGTTCTATTGATAAATTACTTGGCTATCGGCTACCATAGTATTTGCGGATTCCTGAATTCGACGCCACTTTTATTCTACACGTCGTGAAAAATATTGCGGCGTCGATTTTGGCGTCCTTTGTGTGACGTAACACAAAAAAAAAACACATACATTTTCTTCATTTTGTGTTACATTCTTTCATATTTTTGTGAATATTCCATTGTGTCACCTACACTTTTTTGCAATTCACTCGTTTACGGGTTTTACTAGTGCTGCACTCTGACAACAGAACATTGTATTCTCTATCGCCATAATTTGTGACGTTTTCAACCAAAAGGTTAACATTGTCGGTTGTCGACGAGGCTGATTTCAAATTGAAGCTTTATGGAAATAGCGCCTTATTGACAACAGATAATAAGAACCCATTTGGTTGAAAATGATACATTTGTCCCTATTAACATAATTTAGCCATAATTTCATGAAAGCATTTTTCAGCTTTAGATGTGCATATGCAGTCATGCACATCTAAAGCTGTAAAATACAGACTTATAATTCGAAATGTAATAAGTGACTTAGGAACATATTCCGATTGATCAAACTTTAATTATTCTATGTGCGGCAATTAGCACTGTACGTAAATACATACCTATTTCGAAAATTTAACCGGCCATATGTAAGTACTTACTGCAACTACAAAACGTTGTGCGAATAGTTAAGGTGGTTCGCTTTCCATACAAAAAACAATTGCGTTATATTAAGTAATTACACACTATTAGGTACTTATGTAATTGTTTTTTTTGTATGGAAAGCGAACCACCTTAATTGCCAACGAGAGGCGATAAATTGAAACACGATCTATAGGTCAGGAAATGAATGCTCAAAAAACGTTGTAGAGGGAAATGCTAGGAACACAGTTTTTGACTCCGTAACTTTGTTTGGACTATAACTAGTCTACCCCCCAGCACCGGGGCTACAGCCGGGGACTTTTGATATGTTCACCTCCTAACTAGTCCAAACAAAGTTACGTAGTCAAAAATTGTGTTCCTAGCATTTCCCTCCATAACTTCTTATTGCTTGGCCTACTAAGGGAGTTCTACTTTTCGAACATGTATGTTTGGGACTGCTTCTAACTCGACCTAGCAGAGATACTATTTTCTTGCGCATGATTGCCAGAAAACTTCTAGCTTCGCAAAACATGCCAGATGCACTACATCTACGAGGTAAGCCCAACAGCATTCTGAATGCATTGTTATACTGCACTTTTAATGCATCGTAGGCTCGCTTCGTATAGTTAACCCACAGGCCACTCGAGTAAAAGGAATGGCAATATGCTCTAAAGAGCGTTGTACCTTGACATTACTGATATTATTAACATAAAAGGTTTACATTTGCTCCATGTGAAGCTGTTGGAGGAAAGAAAATAATAAAACTCATGAACTTTCCTTTTCAATATTTTACTGACAGGTGAATAGGTTCTAAAAATGTAGTGCAATTTCCTTTACCTTCGTATTTTCACGGATACGTCCGAACGTCTCATATATGCTACTTGTATTTCAGTCAATACAAACAGTACTGAGGCGAGGTTGACTAAAGTAGCTTTTATACCTAACTATTCGTAACTTCCCCTGCAATTGGCGACTCACACGAAGACGTCAGTCGCCCGAGGCGCGCGACGCACGTCCGGCGCCGGCGACTCAGCAGAGACTCATTCTGGCTGCTTGTATCAGCTCCTGAAATTTGAGAATAATTATATTTAGAATATTTGTTTAAAATGATTTTATCAGTGCAACATGAACTTTAATTCACTTTCATAACTTTCCTGGCTTATTTTATATAGGCCCTACATACATAGATGTCGCTAGAAATAGGTACGTAACTTTTCTGAAAACCTAAATGTTAAATGTTTTAAAATTATGCCTGCTTATATGACCTTGTATTATCGTAGTTTATATAAACTGATATGTCGTTTTTACAAACACTCCCTCAGTGGACTTGTTGTACAAAGTAGCAACAAAGGTCTTTCAAATTCTGAAAGTGTAATTACGGGATTGTCCATATGAGTATGACACCAACGAAACGGCCAAGCCGTACTGTTTGACCAAGATGTTGGCTTTATACTGTTAGAGCTTATAAAGTTAGGAATGACAGAGTAAAAGTCTTGGTACCTACTACGGGATCTGATAACTTTTTTAGTGTAAAAGCTTTATGCAACTAGTCTTGGCAACACTTTACATTAAATGTTTTCGTGGGTTGTTCTAACCTCAAAAGTAGTAAGGTTGTCTGGAAGAGATCGCTTTTTAGCGATAAGACCGCCTGTTGTTTAATCTCTTCTTCCTGTATTATTTGTATTGTTTTCTGTAATGAGGTGTGCAATAAAGAGTATTTGAATTGTATTGTAGTATACTGTAATTGAGGTAATCTGAAAAAAAAACCGGCCAAGTGCGAGTCGGGCTCGCGTTCCAAGGGTTCCGTATATTACACAATTTTTAACAATCAGTGCCGGATTAAGATATTTTGATGCTTTAAGCATTTCTAGACCATGGTGCCCCCTCTCCCTAGGGTCATCAAGATTACATTGATTTTTTTTGGTAAATTGAGAGAAGTTCAATGCCGCATTACAGCTGAGAATGGAAATCAGTCACATCATTTTATCACGAAAATTGACAGTGCCGTTGCAGTAATGTTGCAACAGAGTACCTAATACTGCTGCAGTCGCCACCCGAATGTCACCTTTATCATATCTAAGAAAGTGATTGAAACGCGAGCGAAGCGAGCGCGAAAATTTTTCGATATAAAAACGCAATATGATAGACAGTTGTCAGTGCCGGATTTAGACATTTGCCGCCCGTAGGCTATGCAGATTTGCCGCCCCTATCCACCTCGCTTATAGCTTTTTAAAGTACTTTCCAATCAGACGCCGTTAATTATATAGTACAACACATCATAGCCATATCGAAATGCATATAAAGTGACGTCACTATTCTAGATACAGATTTATAAGGGCCGTTTTTGTCACTCAATGACGATGCGACCTCGTTATATTTGCCTGATCTGACCGGCGATCGATGGGTATCGCTGGGTTTTGGCCACCGAGTATCAAGATGAGGCATTGGCAGTCATGCTGGATATAACTAAGGCATTCGGTCGGGTCTGGCATAGAGGTCTGCTCGAGAGACTATGCTGGGATGGCTTGCTTTTTGTCCGGTAGAAGCAATTATGAGCCGTAGGAGACGGAAGCTGCTCCGATAGTGTGGACATTACCGCTGGCGTTCCGCTAGGTTCTGTGCTATCCCCAACAATTCAATACCACGAAAGACATAAGAATCGCCGACCATCCCAAACTCACAAGCTATAAGCACGTAGGTAGATATAAAAAATGTAAAATGGGGGATGGGTCACAAAGAATGTAGGTACCAAAATGAATACGCGAGCGAAGCAAGCGCGAAATTTTTTCGATGAAAATAATGCAATTTGATTAGAAAATAGTAATTTTTTTGGATTCCGTACTTCAAAAGGAAATAAAAGGAATCCATATAGGATAACTTCGCTGTCCGTCCGGCCGTCTGTCTGTTTCAATATATGGGTCTTGACATGACAGAGGGCGGCAAAATCTGCTTGTTATTTAAATTTTACAAAAAAATAAGGGAATACTTCTGGTCGACCCTTTCTGGAAAGCAAATAAAATACTTTTTTTTCACCCAAAATTGCCGCCCCCTAAATTCTGCCGCCCTAGGCTTCAGCCTACTCAGCCTAGTGGTAAATCCGGCACTGACAGTTGTACATTTTTACTTTTAGTATGGAAATCAGTCACATCATTTTATCACGGAAGTTTTAATCATTTTTTTATCATTTTATTTGCGATAAAAAAGGCTATATACAAGTTGTTTCCTTAAAATTATACATTTTTAAGTCCCATCTTTCTTAACTGACTATGCAGCATGCAAATTTTAGTGTAATATATACCTAACTTAACCTACTTAAACTAGTTTAATACAAATTAATTATCAACAACAATAGAAATAAAAATACACTGTCAATTATGAAATAATAATATATCATGTATCTATCTCAAACAAAACCACTTCAATTAACATAATTTATAAACTAGATTGTTGATTTACAAGGTATTCATTAATAGAATAAAATGTCGAAGACAGCAGCCATTGAAAAAGTGCTCTTTTAAATTTACTATTGGGCAATTCTCTTATGTTGTTGGGTAACTTATTAAATATATTGACACACATAGCATAACAATTTTTCTTAAAAGTGGCAGTTCTTTGCATTTTATTTATGACCAGCCTGTTAGTGTTCCTAGTATTTCTTAGGAATACTTCGTTGGCTGTTTTAAACAGGTCTATATTTAACTTAACTAAGTTGACAGTACTTTGCAACAGAGTAATGTTGCTGCAGTCGTCACCCGAATGTCACCTTTGTCATACCTTAGAAAGTTATTGAAAAGGCGAGCGAAGCGAGCGCGAAAATGTTTCGATATAAAAAACGCAATTTTACTTTTAGGCCGAACCAGGCCCGAATCCTGGCATTTTGGTGCTCCCCCCTGAACGTGGTGCCCTAAGCACGTGCTTGTTTTGCTTATTGGTTAATCCGGCACTGTTAACAATGTATTTTTTATGTGAAACGTGAGTGAAATCTAACACTTTAAACTCTCGCGTTTTGTACATATATTTAATTACACAAACGGGTCTACCGCGTTTGGACGCGCGTTTGGTTGGCGTTTGTGGGTTTGTTGGGACGTCAGTCTTTCCGTGACCACAGCTAGTGCAACTCAGCTGAAACGTCGGAATTAAAGGTAAGAACAATGAAATTATATCGCGGTAGACCCGTTTGTGTAATTAAATATGTGATTGAAATCTCTTTAAAAAATCCGTAGGGGTCGGATCTAAAACTGTAATTAAGTCCGACTCACGCTTGACTGTACATTTATAATAGGTTTTCCTGTCATCTATAGGTATAGACCTATTTTATGTATTTTTTTCAAAATTTTAGACTTAGTAGTTTCGGAGATATTGGGGGGGGGGGGGGGCGGAATGGTCATTTTTTGCCTATTTTCTTGAATAACTTCTAAACTGTTTATTCGAAAATTATAAAAAAAATATATTTGAGATCCTTACAATAAGCTCTTTAATTTGATATGTAACATGATATAATTTGAATTATTTTTTTTAATTTTTTCATTTACCCCCCAAAAGTGGCCCCCATGTTTAAAATTAATTTGTTTACGTTACATGTCCATATTTGGGTCACAAACTTACATATGTGTACCAAATTTCAACTTGATTGGTCCAGTAGTTCCGGAGAAAATCGGCTGTGACAGACGGACAGACAGACAGACAGACAGACTGACAGACAGACGCACGAGTGATCCTATAAGGGTTCCGTTTTTTTCATTTTGAGGTACGGAACCCTAAAAAGGACTATAATTATTAAAATCATTTAAATTAATTAAGGTAAATGTGTGGAAGACTGTCAGGTAAGACGACAAGCTCTTTCAATCCTTCAACTCTTGCACTTGTGCATTCTCTACTTACAGAAGTTTTGTAGAGCAGAATAAGCGAATCCATGTAGATGTAGTGTAGGGACGCTCGGCAGGAAGCAGGTGGGCTGTCGATCACGTGTTGCGTTCATTCAGCCCAATTCCCTAGAGTTGGAGCTGCAGCTAGGTTACTGTCCCGGCGGCATTAAGTGCCACACCATTCTCCTCGAATCTTCTTGTTTTCCTGCAGAACAGAAGAACATCTTTAAGTTCGTTTTCTTTCAGTGTGTCTTTACCGAATGTATTATATCGCGGTGCCGCATACATGAATTACATGATAAGTTCGCCTTTGTACTAATGATGTGTGTTCTTTCATGTTTTATGTTTCTTTTTGTACAAGGACTATACCAAACAAATTTAAGAATATCCACAGATGGCTCAAAAACAAATGAAGGGACCGGATGTGGTGTCTTCTCGGAGGACCTGAACATATACATCCCAAAACCCCTGGGTTACACTGGGAACACAATACGGGATTCCAAGCTGAATGTGTAGGAATAATGGAAGCTTGCAAAGCGATAAAAAGACGAGAAGTAAAACAAGAAAATATACTAATACTGTCAGACAGTAAATCAGTACTGCAAGCACTAGGTAGCTACAAACTTACATCGGAACTCATACTTGAATGACATCGAGGCCTCACTGAAGTGAGCAAAGAAGGCAACAAAGTAACAGTATAATGGATAAAGGGGCATAGTGGATCAAGAGGAAACGATGCAGCGGATGAACTGGCCAGGAAAGGTTCAGAAACCAGCTTCACAATAAGTTGTTGTTGTTGTCCTAAGGCACCCCAGAGGTGCAAAGGGCCTTCACAAGCTCGCGCCACGCCTTCCTATCTTCAGCGACCACTCTGGCCTCGCTCCAGCTCAACCCGACCACTCGTAGTTCATTTGTGACGGACTGCTGCCAAGAGTGTCACAATAAGTACTGGACTAAAATGAACACCTGTAGGCAGACCAAAGAACAAAACTACAAGCTTACACCAAAATATTACTAAAAACACCCAGACACGTTTTACGATTACAGTGAGTTTTTTAATATTCCACTAGTAATTTAATAATTAATACAGGCGTGACATTTGTATAGTACCGATATAAATTACATTCTCATTGTTAATAATAATTTCGATATATTGCAAATTTTAACGATTAATTTTATTTATATAATTTGGATTATGTTTACAGGTATATGCACATAGAATACTAGACCAATACTAGTACTTATATGGAAAAAAAGACATGTAACAAATTGTTATCAATAAATTTTTCATTTCATTTCATTTCATTCATTTCATTTCATTTCACACCAACTACGCAAAATAGTAGGATTAATCACAGGTCATAACAGACTAATCCAGCGGTCGGCAACCTTTTAGCAGCCAAGGACCAAATAGTAGTTACCGAAGTTGATGCGGGCCGCACTTTGTTAATATTTATGACTTTATCAGACATTGTTGTTTGTCAATATTACATACAAAATAGCCTAGGAGGCACGCGGGGTGCAAGTGAGAGGTTCGCGGGCCGCTTGTTGCCGACCGCTGCACTAATCAAACACCTACATAATATGGGTAAAACAGACAGCCCCATGTGCAGAGTGTGCATGGAAGAAGAAGAAACAGTAAAGCATATTCTCCTACACTGTAGGTAGAAGGTAGAAGTATACAGGAACCAATACCTAGGGACTCCGTGCACATTGAAGGAGGCAGTTAGCGACCTGAAGACACTGCTAGGTGACATGGAGGAGCTGGGGCCACCCCATAAACACAATTTTTTTGCTCTTAAGTAGTAGTTTTTGATGGTGTTTGACCCATTGATCAGAGACCCAGTCTCAGTTTTTCTGATAAACAGCTGTCTTAATGGACTCACCAATATGTTTTGCAGAAACCTCCACCTTGTAGCATACACCTTGTTTTCTCAGTCAATCTCAATATAAATAAATATATTGGGACATTTTTACACAAACTGACCAAGTCCCACGGTAAGCTCAAGAAGGCTTGTGTTGTGGGCACCCAGACAACAATATAATTATTCAATATACAAATATCTGTCTCATCAAACAAATAAATTCCCTAACCAGGATTTGAACCCAGAACCATCAGCTTCACCGGCAGGGTCACTAGGCTAGGCACCCACTAGGCCAGACTGGTTGTCAAATATAACCAAGATATTCTTTTGAACAAACTGCCATGTCACTGCTGGTTTCAATCTGTGCCCTTCATAATCTACATACTTACTGCTGTCTGTCTCTCATGCAGTCTAAAAAAATTAAGTGTGGGGTACAAACTTTGTGTCGGTCGAAAGTCGAAACCCTCTTGCCTTATCTCCTGATCCACCTTTCAATACTGGTCATCACTCAAGTAATTTTCCAAATTTCTGGGAATACTTCTAGCTCGAGACAGAGGTTAAATATGTGCCATAGCGGCTCCGCCAGCACCATGCTGTACAGTCCATACGCACGAGGGAATACCATGCGGACACGAAGATTTTTTTAGCTTAAGTTGTTGAATTGCGGCACTTACCTCCAACTTCGGCTTCTCCATTAATTAATATTTTTTCAGTACCTCGTACCTCTACTGAGTCTACTGTTTCTTTTATTAGAATTCATTTTATTGTATTTGTAAACCAACAAGTGTCAATACAATACTGTCAATGTCACTGAAAGATGGCACTAGAAAAAACCGATTATTTTTAAATTGTCAAGAGCTAATGTCAGAACGTCCCTACTAATTTTGACAGCTCCCTTAAAAAAAAGAATCTCTCTGGTTTTTGGCTTCCTATTATTGGGTCGTACATTATTGGGTCGGGCTTTCTCGACCTGTACCAATAATGCGCAGCCCAATAATTGAAAGCCAAGGGACTCAAATTATTGGACGCGAATTATGGGGTCGTACATTATTGCCCTGTGAAAAGAGTGGCTTCGTATTATCGCCCCGGACCAATATTGCGCGGCCCGAGAATGCTCAACCCAGGAATGTACAGCCCAATAATACGCGTCCACCATGGACGCCTATTATTGGGCTGTACATTCTTGGGTTGAGCATTATTTGGTCGTACATTAGTGGCTCCCGTCCGTCCGGCCATTGAAATTCGTTCCAGTTCACGCATAACTTTAATGTGCGTCGTGATTTCTAACAGTACGTACTAGGTAGTACAAAGTAAACGGCAAGAATAGTTTTTTCTATTAGTTAAATGAAAAATTTAATGTTAATAAAACAAAACGATTGTTTTATTAAAATAAATTAATATGTTATAATATTGTTACGTGAGCGATATTTAACAATTGCATCAAATCATCAAAATGGAACGTTACGTGTAGGTCAAGCCCCCTACTCTGTCTGTTCTCTTTCACGGCGCAGCAACTAGTATCATTTCTCTCTCCTTGCTCTTTTAAAAATGCCGTTTGTCAAAAAAGGACAACCATACTGTTGACAAGATGGACTTCAAATCCAAGTGTCCCCTTTTCAGGCGACCCAGGTTGTGCATGTGTGCGTAAAAACGTATATGTGTGCTCTTTTAGGGATGTGAAAAGTCGATTTTAATCATGTTATATATCGATAAATGCTACACAGCGGAACGAAATAGAGATTAATTGAAGCTTCAATATCTTCGGTAAACATAAACATAATTGAAATTCTAATGGATAATGAATATATTATAATGTAATAAAATAATTCAATTATTGCGGACCACCTATTTTAGTAGGTATTTATGTATTTTAATTAAATATCTGGGCCCAGTTTTATAAAGTTACAAGTTACAAGTTTACAGGCGTTTACTGGCAACACTTGCTCCGTTTTTTACAATTTGCGTTTTATAAAAGTACTGTGTTACAATTTTACAGGTTACAGGTACAAGTGCCTGTAGCTCAACCATAGACGAAAATACGGGAGTTTTATAGTTTTAAACTCATAATCGAACAGGCGTTTTATAAAAAAAATGTAAATTACAAGTGTAGATTGGTACACTTGTAACAAAAACTTACATACGTCTTGAGTCCTGTAACAGCACAACAGCAGTTACTTGTAGACTCGTTTTCTGAGAGATTTTAAACTTTACTCTTTATTGTTAAGCACCAACGCCAACGATTGTGCCAGGGCATGCATACTTTTCCATGTGTATCTGAAATATATAGTAAATAGGAAATAAAGTGACAATATGTTTGATATTGATTTTATTGACGATTCGTTTTATTTTATCTACTAGGAAATGGAAAGGGATTATTGCCGATATTTGTCGTTGATTTATTAGCATTCGTCTCTTTATATAAGTATAGTGCATTCACATTATGGTAAAGTGTACTATTCATAATTTTCGATACACACCGTATTTATCTTTGAGCCGCTACCGAAACGATACATTTTAATGTAAGAATGTGAAAGAGTACCTACTTATTTACATGTTATTTACTTATTACGTAAATATTTCATTAAATCTAACTTAATCTGAATCTGAAAACGGCCCAAAAAGTATACCCTTGCATGGAACGCCGCTCTCAACCACTCGATTTTTCCTTCATTTCTGGCCATTTTTCCAGTAATTAATATTTTACAGCAAACAAAAACACATAATTTAGTAGAGAACCGAGTATCTATGACACACGTTTTTTTTAAAATAGTGATGTCCTTCACACCTGTAGATTTCACATGTAATCGAGATTGACCGTGGTTCTTTACAACTGTAATTATTTATGTGTATTTATAAAACACCTGTAGCCGTTTACAGTGCATTACAGGTGCCTGTAGCCTGTACTCTTGTAACCTGTAACTTGTAACTTTATAAAACTGGGCCCTGAACGTTCTCTTCTGGGGCGTGACTATAAAATTGTGATCTGATAACCACAAAAAGAAAAAAAGCGTTTTTGTTCATTTTAGGTATAGTTAAACCTTTGAAGTAAAATTAAAATTGCAAGAAATGTCGATAGTTTATCGATATGACTTTATCGACATGGCTACAGCAAAGTGGGTCGCTTTGTTAATCGTACACTAAACAAAAAGTGGTCCCACTGACAGCTCGCTTGGAAGGTATCTGTTTATATTCTTATATCTATGGTGTAGGTTGCCAAGGTTGCCAAACATAAAAAATGTTATAGCCTGTCACTGTCGTGACATAAACATATACTGCTATTACTGGATAAAAGCGAAAAATATTCTCCAATCCATATCCACTGAGTTCCACATATTCATAAAAAGTCTTACTAGTGTTTCATTTACAAAAGACTAAGGTACATTTTAGAGGATAAATCATGGATAAATGTAGAAATTTTCATGTGGCAACCTTCAGCTAACTGCCTTCAAGTCCCGCCAAAAAGTTCGAACTATGGAATCGATCGAATCACCGATAATCGAAAACTCAAAACTGCCTTCAAGTTTGTAATGTTTTCTATCTTCTACCCACGATAGATAGTTCTTGTATTTTATTATAGTAATACGATTTATACGTGGAAGTTTCCTAATTGGTAAAATGAACAAATATTCCAAGAACTTTATATTGGTCGGGGACTTGAACCACCATTGTCTGCTGTGCAAGGAGTCGTTTCTAACAGTAGACGATTTGGAGAAGCATTTAAGATGGGAGAAACACCGGAAAAGTATCAAAGACCTGAGCCCTATGTCGAAGTTTAAGAGAGATCGCATTTTTAAGGTAACTATTATGTATTATTATATGTACTTATGATTTTTTCTAACGAGATCAGTTTAAGCAGTACAAAATTAACTTTAATTTCTCATATTATCAACAGATCGATGATAAGTATTTCTGTGAGCATTGCAACCAGATTTTTACTACAATTTCGGAAATACCAAACCACATACAGGATGAAAATCATCAAAAGCGTAAAGATAAACCCGAAATAGAACTTCGACCCTCACTCTGCAAAAGAGAATCTGGCTTAACACATATAGGGAAGGACAAAAATGTAATGAAGATTCCTAATAAAGAGTGGTATGGGATAATTGATTCTAAATGCATATTCTGTGATGCTGATGTGGATAATTTTATGAAACATATTTCATTGTCGGACCACATGATAACTATGATTCAAAGTAAGATTATTCAGAATGAGGAAGGCTTATTTTATAGGGAGGTAAGTTTTTAATTGTATTAGTATCACTTATTTCATACATTAAGGGGTTTACCACATTTGTTGCTACCCTGCTCTTATTTTTAGTTATGCTTCTTTCTCCATAATAAAGTCCCATAACTGCCATAACATACAGCTGGGCGAGAATGAAGGTGAATGCTGATTATTGTTTATGTTTTTTAGTTTAAAGACAAGTATGGTTACTGCTTCCTATGTAAGATAACATTTCAAATACAGTCTAAAAGTGACCATTGGAAAGACAAACTTCACATAGAGAAGATAAAGGCACATAATGCGAACAATGCCAAAAGTTATCAGGAAAAGAAACTGGATGTGGCCGTTAAACTTTTTAACACTCAGAAAGACTATTTTGATATTGATCTGGAAAACAGAGTGGCCACATGCAAGATTTGTACTGCCTACGTGAATATAAACTTTAAATTCATGATAGAGCATAAGAAAACTCATAATATAACAGATAAAGATAAAATTAAACAAGCTTCAGTGGACATGGATAAGGTCTTTAAGTCTCTCAGAATTAAGAGATCTAAGAAAGAAATCTATGATCATGGTAAATTAAGGGCTGAACTAGCCAAATTTGGGAGGGAGAATTTTATCAAACTGGTATTTCCAGGAGATAAAGGATACTGTTTACTTTGTGGCACATATATGTCTGCTCATATGAAAAAGTTTACTGAACATATGAAAGGATATGTTCATATGGCACATTTAGATTTAAAGAATGGCAAACTGCATGTCAAGCCTGTGTATAAGACAATAAATGTGAAGGACTTGATAGAGACAATTGGATTTGCTAAAGATGTGCATTCCTTGTGGATCAACAACCAGTTTGCTGCTGATGTGCCTTCTTTAGCACTTGTCTCTGAGATCCATGATCCTCAATGTGAGAAATTCAGATGTTATGCATGTGACAATATTTATAAGCAAAAGGAATATGAAGAACATTGTCTCTCGGAATCACACAGAAAAAACTTTTATAATGCTGAAGTTATAACTACAATTGAGGATGAATTTATTAGAGAGGTAATAATAATTATTGGGACATGTTTATCTCCATTGTATTTTAATACCATGATGAAAATAATAAAAAAATCCTAAATTTTTTACAGGTTCGTCCTAATCTGTACCACTGTGCAATTTGCAATCTAATGTTTGCATTTTGGGACACATTGGATAAACACATCCATAGCGGGAAGCATAACACGGTTAAAACTGTCATGAAAGATGATTTCGCTGATTGTGAAAGCCAGGAACTATCTTTCGACCAAGAGGGATTGTTAGCAAAATTGGTCAGCTTAGGTTTAAATAAAAAGAGCTATCTAGCAGCCCACACAGGATAAATGGCTTGAAGGTGTAAGGGTACTTGCATAAGTCGTCTATGTATGGGTGGCTCCAATGTCAGTGCGTCTTACTCTCTCATCAAAGTAAAATGTAAGACGCAATTCAAATTGGACCAAAAATTTGGATAGGTGGAATACCACCCTAAAAATGCATGTTTAACGGCTTCAGTAGGTATGTGCTAGTGCACCTAATTGTTTACTGAACATTTATTTTTTTCATGTTTTTGATTTTGTTTGCTTTTTGTTTTTCTTCATTCTAAATTTTAGGCAGTTTTTAAGTGTAACTAGGAATAGTTATGATTAAAAACTCAAAAGAAGTAAAAGTATTGTTTATTTATAAAAATAAAACCCACATACTTAGTTGTGGGTACAACTTACACCCACTCAGATTTCCAGTCTTGTTTTAATTCTATTTGGCTAAAAATTACAAGTTTTTCTTATAAAAATAGATATCAAACCACTGTGGAAAATGAGATAATAATAAAATTAAATCATTTTCACTATTCTTATGAAGTTTATGCAGCTGTATTAGAGTTGGTTGAATATAATTGTCCTTCAGAGATTCTGGTAGTTCGTCCAATTCAAAGTCAAGTAATATAACTAAGGAACTAAGATGAAATGGATATAAAGCACATGTATCAAATGAACTATTCAACTTTACATATTTAGCAAACTCCGGGATGAACTTTTGCAGTTCGGGATCAAAGTTGGTCATTATAAATAAAAAGTTTAGGATCCCACTACACATTTGAAAGCATTGAGTAGATTTTAAACAGTTTCTTAAAAGTTCTGTTGAATCTTTGTTAGTCTTCAAAACATCCTGCATGTCCTGATTTCTTGTTTCAAATAAATTATTGCAAATATTAAGAACCAGCATCTCTATTTGGGGTTTCATTTTAATGGAAATATCATTGGTTAAAAAACTTGAACCACTATTATGGTCCCACAATTCTTTCAAGACATTGGAATATCTCTCGCTTTCTACATTCCAGTGGATAATATCTTTGGCTAATGTTTCCATGTATACGCCATTTTCATTCAAGTTTATCAAAGCTTGAATAACTTCAGGGTTTACAGTTGATTGAAAACTGGAGTTCACGTCCATATGTGTAAGCTTTCTTACGAGGAATGCATCCAACATTTTATCCACTGATTCCTGCGTATCATTTGCGCGTTCACTGATGTCGCTTTTACAAAATTCAGTTAAAATCTCAGTATAATTATCGTCTACTTGGGAGTGTCCCTCTGGTTCTGTTTTGCAGATTTTCCGAATATTTTCTAATACTGACAGTCTTACATTATTGTTTGAGGTCGAATTCTGATTAGATATCTTGAGAATCTTGATAAAACTCTTGGAGAGCGCGTCCGTAACATTTTTGTCGAGGAGCGGATTGTGGTACAGGAATTCTGGACAAGTTTCGTTGTTAGTGGCGATTGTTCTTTTAATTAATTGATTGTTCATGATTAAAAGAACAAGTACAAGGTTATATTATCAATTATTCATAGGAATGATAAAAGTTATTATGTTTATTTACTAAACTTACTCAACGTCAGTGGTAATGACATGACATTGACACATCAGCGTTAGACATTTCGATTCGGAAGATCAAACTATTATCAGCATTTTTTAATATGACTTAAACAGCTTGCAAGATATTGCCAGTGGTAAAAATAGAAAGTTCGGCTATTTACTACTAGATGGCGCTAGTGACATCCTTTTTTTGGCGCCATCTAGTGGCGAATAGCAGAACTAAATTAGTTTGACTAGACAGCGCTAGATGTCGTATTTAGTTGCAATATCTTAATTTGTGCTAAAACGCTAGGACAACGTTAGCAATGGAAAATTAAATCTAATATCAAGGAACAGAGAGATGTATGTACTGTTTTGTTATAATTTTTGACTTATCATTTTCATCATTGTTCATGAACAAAAGCCTACAGGGATAGCTATTGCTAGATATTCAGCTCTAACTGCTCGTCAGTAGGTATTGGCTCGGTGACTAATGGTTACCGGTGAAGTAGCAGTAGAAAGCTTATGCGAGTAAAAAAGTATGTTTTTAGGGTTCTGTACCCAAAGGGTAAAACGGGACCCTATTACTAAGACTTCGCTGTCCGTCCGTCCGTCTGTCACCAGGCTGTATCTCACGAACCGTGATAGCTAGACAGTTGAAATTATCACAGATGATGTATTTCTGTTGCCGCTATAACAACAAATACTAAAAACAGAATAAAATAATGATTTAAATGGGGCTCCCATACAACAAACGTGATTTTTGACCAAAGTTAAGCAACGTCGGGAGGGGTCAGTACTTGGATGGGTGACCGTTTTTCTTTTGCTTTTTTTTTTGTTTTTTTTTGCATTATGGTACGGAACCCTTCGTGCGCGAGTCCGACTCGCACTTGCCCGGTTATTAACATTACACAGGGATATTTATTACTAATGTCAAACTAAAATTATCTCAGATTCAAAACGCTAATATTTTTTATTAACATTACACTATCGTTGTCTAGAGTTAGACCAAGAAGAGTATGAAACGATTAGATAGCACACGCAATGCAACTGTTATTCTAAACATCAAACTTCTATGAAATATGACTTTATAAATAACTCTTGTACCTACTGCGTACACTTTCAAAATCTTAGCAGACTTTTCTTGGTGACTCTATCATACTTTAATTAAAAGAATTGAGGCAAACCCCCTTGCCCTTTAGAATCGGTACAGTATCATGATTCGCTCGTCTTCTTTCGTAACCAAAGTGCGTTTAACCAATTCCGATTACATGATTATAAATCATGGAAGGCCTCAATAACCATAAGAGCTAATTCCGTGAACTAAAATTAGAGAAACAGAGTGGGAGTGTAATTTGAAACTGATAAATACTTAGAATATTATAACTGCTTATACACATCTTGCCTATTGGCCCATTCACCACCACTTACGACACAGAGGCGTTAGTGTGTGGATTGTGTCGTTACATATAATTATATATGCTGCCATTATACATTCATAATTATTATGAAAGGCACTGAAAGTCTCAAGTGCTTTTACATATCAAAAAAATGCAGTGATTTAGACAGCACACGCAGTGCAAGTGTTATAAATACCTAAGTCATAATTTCATAGAAGTTTAACTTAAAATAACACTTGCACTGCGTGGGCTACCAAAATCTCTGCAGAATTTTTCTGATCTAACTCTATCAAGCTCATGATCCTAGTTTTCATTCCACAAAAGCGCACCTAGAATAGGGTTGCCATACGTCCCGGTACGTCGGGACATGTCCTGGTTTGAAGCATGATGTCCCGGTGTCCCGGCCCATAAGCAAATTGTCCCGGTTTATAAATCATAGTTATTTAGTAGGGGGCATTGAGACAGACAGACGGCCGGACGGTCAACAAAGTGATCCTGTATGGGCTCCGTTTTTTTCCTTTTGAAGTACGAAATCCTAAAAATCTACCTACTATTATCTCGAAAAAATTTCGCGCTCGCTTCGCTCGCGTTTTCATTTGGGTACCTACATTATTTGTGACGGTCAAGTTGAAATTTGGTACACATATATTATGTCAATCTATAACCCGAAGACGGACATGTAACGTAAATAAAATGAATTTTAAACATAGGGGGCACTTATTGGGGGGTAAATGAGTCACTTAATAAACAAAGTTTTGCAAACTATATGGTGTTATATATCAAGTGATAGAGCTGTGGGAATCTCAAATATATTTTATTAATAATTTTAAAATTAATAGTTTAGAAGTAATTTAAGTAAATAGACAAAAAATTACCACTTCCCCTGTTTATCTCCGAAACTACTAAAATTAAAAAAAAATACTAAATAGTTCCTTACCTATAGATGACAGAAAAACCTATTAAAAATATGCAGTCAAGCGTGCGTCGGACTTATTACTTAGTTTTTGATCGTCCCTTACGGGTCTTTTTTAAACATTTCACTCACGTTTCACATCAAAATATACATTGTTGAAAATTGTGTAATGTACGGAACCCTTGGAAGGCGAGTCCGACTCGCACTTGGCCGGTTTTCGTTAAATGTCCCGGTCTGAGCCCCTACACTTATGGCAACCCTAACCTAGAACCAAGCACTAATACCTAGGTATAAAAAACATTTCAGAGCGAGGATGTTTCACACCTAGGTATTTCTCCATGTAGTACCTACCTAAGCGTAAGTACCTATACCTAAACCCTTGTTTCCTCCCTGGATAATGAGGCAGATAGGTACTTAATAAACTACTTTCATTCGTACGCATAATTATGTTCTTATGAATCTTTTGATAAATTGAACGGTAGGTATCTATTTACTAAAGTAGGTGTAGATACCTTACCTTTAAATCAATAGATCCTGCTGAAAACAAACAGTTCCGGAAAATGTATGTAATCTAATTACATTTACTTTTATACTGCGAGAAAGGTTTATGGGAGAAATCAGCCAAGCAAATAGCATCGTGACGCGCAGATTACTCCCGGCGACACGACCCACCGTCACCCATGAACCGACATTACGCATAGGGTTACCATGTGGAAGAATTAAATGTCCTGATAAAAATCTTGACATCACCCTAAAAATCCTGACATTTCTTGTAACAGATTTGGCGTAGCTTGAACGACGCCCCGGCGGCTAGCTGCGCTCTAATTAAAACTGTGTAAACTTTTGTAATAAATATATCGTGTAAACATTTTTTATGAGGTCATTCCTAAAAATCCTGACACTTGCCAAGTCCGGCCGCAATCCGGACAAAGGGTCAAAAATCCTGACATGTCCGGACAAATCGTGACGTATGGCAACCCTAATTACGCATCCAATTCTACGCTTTCACAAAACTTAAACAAATGTGTACTCTTCACGAGCTCGCAATAAAACTGTAATAATTCAGAATTATTAAAGTAATCGGTGAAAGGAAAAACGTGTTACCAAAATCTCGTCAATGCTCGATAGCTTAATTAGCATTAGTTTACACCGTTATCCATTGAAAAAACGGGGCGTCTTTACAATATTTCATATGGCTTGAATGTGTTTCGAAAGTCTGTATTTGTGGGGCCTTAATAAATTACAATCGGGACCTCACATCGCGGCCTAAGTACGTGGGTTCGCCGCGCGAGGCCCCGCCCGCCGCCGCCCGCCTCGCTCGCTCCTATACTCGTAACGTAATCTATGTTTGTTTAAGTTTTTGCCGTAATTTAATTAAGTTTTGTAATTAGAGAGCTGCCGTTTGTAGCTCTGCTGGTTTATTGCTGAAATTTAGGGCGCTGGTGATAGGGTGCTTGAAGTTATAATTCTACGCATATTACAAGCTTTAGGGAAATGTTTCAGGAAAGATTTCACTTTAAGTTTTACTTTACTATAACATAAATCATAATATATATTCGCGAATAACGTAGGTTTATTTATAGGCCTCAATAATTCCATTTAAAATTAAGTTTAAACGTAATTATGTTTTAAATCACTTGGTAACTGGATAAAAATTCAAGATGATTTTCTGTAACATAATAAGTGAGAACCTAATATGAAAATTGTAATTGCACCGATCACAAAGAAAGAATTTTACTAGGAAGGAAGTTACCAACATTCACCTTTAAACAAAAGGCTCTCTATACACTTCGACAACATATTTGACACTCCAATGATTGATGAGGCTATGGTCGGGACTAGACAGGCATAGACAGAAGAATAGGGTCGTGAAAGATCAGGCAAAAACGTGCGAACCAAGTTTGCCGCACAAGTCTAAAATTTACATCCATGATTGTCGTATTGTGCAAAATTGTGATAAGTATTCCACCTCAATCTTAGTTTCACTGGCATGAAAATTTATTGGAAAAACTAGTAGGTACCTATGTTTGTATTTCATGCTAATCTTTTATACCTATCTTATCCTCTAGGCTAGAGCCTAGAGTTCTTGTTTTTGATTTCGCAAAGGTCAAAAGTGTGCTTGCAGAGCATGACATTGCTTTTAGTAAACTGATGGATATTTTAGGTACTAAGTACTAAGAGTACATGTATATTCTAAGTCCCACCGACTTCAGTAAGTAGGTAAAACCGACATTCCTTTTCCCAAAAGAATATTTTCTTTTTAAACATACTTATTCGATAATTTCATTTCGCTATTAAATACAAAATCAACAGAAGCAGCCAGCACCGCCACGAAATAAATCACCACTCGCATGATATAAGCGCGTCCGAATTAATGCAACTTTAATTCTGTCCCATCGATTACGTCCGCCGATTTATTATAAACACGGGGTAATATCGTAAAAAATGGCCATCATATGTGGCCATTTGCCCTCTCCTTGTTAGGTCTTGTTACGGGCCACCGCGTGTGCGAGAGAGAGGGCAGACGAGCTGGGTGGCCGGGTAATGAAGGCCAAACAATGATCTGTTATTTCACTCGCAGGATTGGATAGTAATTCGCCGCTTATGGGCGCTCTATCATCTTTGATGGAGCCCGTATGAGTGCGCTTAGGGCGGGCTTTTGGATGGATTCAGATTTAGAGCTCACGCTTTACCTGTAATAGGAAAAGTTTGTAATTTTTTACTTTGTTGTGAAAGATGCTTAAGTTTCTTTAATTTAATGCCAATTAAGTCTTACGGCTTAGGTAGGTACTTATTCAGAAATATAAAATATTATTCTTAACTATTTGGTTTGAATATCCGAATATCTCTTGAGAAAGGGCGTAAGGCTAAGAAATTATTTTCCTCTCTGGATGTTGACATTATGGAAAATATTTTTAAATAATTTTATATACATATTATAATCCTCTCTCTCTACTTCTTCCTGTATTATTTGTTTTGTTTTCTGTAATGAGGTGTGCTATAAAGATTATTTGTATTGTATTATATTGTATTGTATAATGAATCATAGCTTAATTTTGATTTTTTTAGATTTATTAATAATTATTGTACTAACTAGGAGCGACAAATAGATTTCGTACAAATTTTTAAATGCTTCACTCTTATAATAATTAAAAATTCGAAAATATCAAACTTAAGGGGCATAGCTGTGGTTGATATACAACAAAATACGTTAAAAACATTCTCAATAATCATACTTATATCCAGAGAGCAAAATGAGGACTACGTTTTTATGAAAATGAAAAAGGAAAATGAGGAAACGTTTGTATGAAAAGGCGATTTCGCGCGGGTCTTCCACTTTCGTATTAATAATCGCTTATTGTATGACACGTTCACACTCTGACGGAAGCCGCATCAGATAGGTCTACCGCCTACCGTCTTGGACGTGTATACCTACAATAAATAGGTACAATAAGAATGCATTATAACCCACCTACATCCTTACCACCTACAAACTTGTAATTTTTTACGGAACTCGTAGAAACTGCTGTGGCACGGAAGTAAAATAAAATGAAAGTATATCTTTTTCCTTTTCCGCCATCGATGATATTTTCTTGGAAGGCGCTTTCATAAGACGGATGCTCGTCTTATTACACATGCGATGCGAAAGAAAGGAGCTAAGGAATAAAGCTGTAAAATAGCTTTTTTGGAGTTCCGTTTTAAGATGAAAAACCCAGAGAGATATAATTTAGGATCAAGAAACCCAAAGAGGTAATAGGTACAATAATTTAAGATCAAGAAAGAGAGAGGTTTTCTAGCAAGTTATCTGTCTAACGCTAAGAAAATTCTACACTTCGAAAAAAGGTCCCTAAGTTTTTTTTAATAAACTTAACCTCTTAAGTCCCTGCGTACAATTTTTTGTACATACCATACCTATGCCAAAATCTATTTTGAACTTTAATTGTGTAAATAAGGGTTTCCAGTTCAAAAACAAAACAATTACTTCTGGTTCTCAAGAGGTTAATATATTTTTTGATACCAGATTGCTCAATTTTATACGTACACTATGTTGTAAAGATTATACATGTAACACCCAAATACAAAAACTGTTTATTTTTATTGTAGTATCTGCGTATTACGTATTCTTGAGTCTTAGAGGGGTTTACTTTCTCTAATTTAATTATTTCACGACAATTAAGTTTTTTAACGTTATTTTATGTAATTGCCGACATTACCGTAAAATTCCACAAATGATATGCTGATAACGATAACAGTTTTAGCTAATTGCTCTGCCTATACAGGGTGTCCCAGAATTCGACGTCAAGCCGTAAACGGATGATAGACCAAGTCATAACAGTTATCATAAAAATACAAAAAAAAAATCCAACTCATGTTCTTTAAAAATTGTGGTCACTTTAAAAATTCACTAAAAAATCCACCATCCATGACTTGGTCTATCATCCGTTTACGGCTTGACGTCGAATTCTGGGACACCCTGTATTTATGCACACATACTATTACAACCTGGCAAAAAGGAGTAGAAATTAAAAAGTGGCAACACTGTAGTGTCGTCCCGTTCTGTTATATGTATAAATTGATTTGAAAGGGACGATACCTACTACAGGTTGCCACTTTTTAATTTCTACTCCTTTTTGCCTAGCTGTAAGTACATACCTATACATAGGTAAATTCAGACAAGATTATATTCTATGCGTAGGGTAGGTATATATTTATTTAGGAACAATAAGTGTTTAATTTAGAGTTAGACCAAGATAAGTCTGCAACGATTTTGACAGCATACGCAGTGCAAGTGTTATTTATAAGTACGTCATAATTTCATAGAAGTTTAAATAAATAAATATTATAGGACAATTTCACACAGACTTACAATTTTACAGAGTTCTGATCTGTGTAAAATTGTCCTATAATATTTATTTATTTATTTAAATAACACTTGCACTGAGTGTGCTATCAAAATCGTTGCAGACTTTTCCTTGTCTCACTCTAGTTTATTGTATTTTTACCCACTTCTGTTAGTTGTGTTTAAAAAAAGTTTGCCATTTCTAATGTTGACAAAATTAAGCAAAAGTGTTAATTAATTTAGGTACTGAAAATAATTCAGAGGTCACTTTTCCTCTTTTTAAATTAGACATCTTTCTGAAATTCCCATTTTAGGGACTTTTGAGTTAATAACAGTAATTCAGAGTTATAGTTGATCAAACAGATCTTGTCAGTAGAAAAAGGCGCTAAATTTGAAAAATGTAGGCGCGAAGGGATGTCGTCTCATTGGAAATTTGAATTTCGCCCCTTTTTCTGTTGACAAGATTTGCTTTGACCATCTATACATTATATTAGACTATCCTAGAGCAATAATTATTGTGGTTGACGAAACATCGATCTCTCGAACAAGTTGTATGTCGAATCGGTGCAAATAATTTTTCGTCAACTACTAGACCGTTCAATTTTTCATAACAATCGATTTTTTTTTAATAGAAAACCCTCCGTAAGGTATACATATATTGAAATAAGTAATTATTTGTATATAATATTTATTTTATACGCGTAATTTTCGCCGAGCTTTAAAGTTTTGACGATCCTCGTAAAGTTTCGAAACGTGAGCGATTCGACCTAAATTACGCTAAATTTTTCATGTCAAAATAATGATAAGTAGTACGGAACTCATTATATTAAGAGGCCTTACGCTTAACATCGCGTTTTCCTGTTAAGAGCACGTTAATGCGCACGCGTAATGGCCGTCGTGTGCGGCGCTTTTTTAAACAAATATCGTTGGATTGAGCCATCGTATTATGGAAAATTGGACACAATGGAAGCTTTTGAAGCCTCGAAAGTGTGTATGTATGCTTTATTGTACATAAAAAATAAACACAAGAAAGGCAGGAGACACAGTTACACTTGAGAGACGGGCCAATATCTATGAAGATTTCAGTTCAAAGCTATTAACCATACTAAGTGTTTTTGAATGTTCAGCGCGGTAATGCGACAAGCGTTTTGGGCACCTTTGCGCCAGGGATGACGCGGGGTGGGATATTTGACTGACGGTGACTGTTTTGTTTTTGACTTGTGTGTGTGTGTTTTTTTTATGTTATGTAATTTGTAGTTTGTAATTAGGTGTTGTTATTTATAGGTTTTGTAGTTTTGTAATTTCGAGAAACAAGACGGTGTAGTGTAGTAGTTAAGTTGTATATTACCAAAATAAATATAATATACCTTTTGAATGTAAACTTAATACATTTCGGTCTAATGTTGTGAGAGTCCTAGGTTAAGTCTCGGAAATGTTCATTTTTAATGTCATAAGAGCTAAAAATCGATTTGTATTTAGGTGTGCAGACTATAATTTTAATGACGCAGTTCTTGGGCCAAATATTTACCTACGTAAATAGAAAAATCTCAAAGAAAACCTAAAATGATTGGTATTATAATAATACTTGCATAATTAAATAGGTACTTATTGAACAATGTACACCATAGTTGTAGTACTGGAAACTATTATATGTATAATCTGTGGCACAGGACTATAGTTGAATTGCTTGCTATTGATGCTTTACGGTACCCACACCCTTTTTCAGCAGTCTGGAGAAGGGTTTCACAGTTTCAACTTCCTACACCGCTCAAAATTTTTCATCAGTTTTCTTTTCCAAATTTCATAACATCCAACCATAGGTACAAGTAGCCACAACTCAACATTCCTTAATCCCACCTAAAGAGCTCGCAACGTGACCTAATTCACCCCGTGAGGTCCCTCATTTAGCCACCAATAAAACCTCTTTTGACATATCCGTGGCAAAATCCCTAACTGATACGACCCTTTACTTACTAAGGTGTTAAGAAAAGCGCGCGCTCAAAAACGAAAACGAACCTTAACACAAATGTCTATGGTATAAATTTTGGTGGGCGGAATGCCTCGTTTAGTAGAGTACAAAGGCGCCGCGGCCGGCGGCGGCGCCTTTGATGCAGCTCTGTAATTACGTAAGAACCGCGCCGGTGGTACCATCGTTGTATTAACTGACGAATCTTGAACTTTAACACATTGGTATAAGAGCGATGGTCAATTAAGTGTTGGTATGTAGATGGCATGTTTCAGTTTCATGCGGCCCTAGTCGGACCTAATGTTTGGTTTGTTGAATGTGGATGTAATGCAGAATTGCGAAAGGCTGCAGAATCATAAATATGTAGTACTTAATTGAAGCTTAACCGTTTGTCTGTGTACACTGAGAGAAAAGTACAACAAAAATACACTTAGAATTACAAAAATAAACTTAATCCGGGGACAAGGAGAGTTAACTAATAGGAACAAATTGACTTTTGCAATGTCTATTAGTTCTTGCAATTTCTATTATCTGTTTGTTGAAATCATATTTGGGATTATTGAGCTGTTTGTAGAAATAAATAAACTTTACAGAAATAGTGAAACGTCCATAATTATTACTAAAACTTCATTTTTTCCCCAGTACAGAACTGTTTTTTAATTGTATAAGACTCCATTTAGCATTTTATTTGAGAATTAATTTTTCTGCTTTATACATCACAACCTATATATATTTGCTTTGCATCCATTATTTTTGACCATCTCACAATATGGACTTTCAAATAAATATTTTTTTACATCACGTCTAACAATTTTTGGGGGCTTGAAATATAACGGATTTTCATGATAAAGTCAGAGTAATTTCATATATGTACAGTCACCTGCAATAATATCATACACAACAAAGGCAGCAAAAATATCTGACACGATCCTATTTATAGAGCCATAAGAGCGTGTTACATATTTTTGCGGTCTTCGAAGAGGAACATATTATTGCAGGTGACTGTACCTATCTGTTTTGTGCAAAAAAGTTTAAATAAATAAATAAAATTTATCTCAGATAAAAATAACTATATTTAAATAATATTATACTTAATAAAAAAAAATATAATAATAAAATTATCACTTATAAGAATTCTTAAGATTGCTGGTTGATATTTCTTTAATTTAACAATATTGGGAATACCTACATCCTAAACTGTTCCATATGCCATGCTTTCGAGTATACTTATACTTTTTATTACTTATTTACCTACTGTTTTAGTGGCAAGGGAAGTTGCACTGGGGGCGACATATTCGTTTAATCGAAAAAGATCCTTAATAAAAAAACGGAAGCTGCACTTATCTCTTCAGTTCCTTCCTTTTTTTGAAAGTATAAAAGCGCAAGCGTCCATGTGCTACGGCGATCGCTTTCTTTCAGGATTACAGGGGCTGGGGCACACAATTAAAATTATATTAGGATTAGAATAAAGTTTATTTTAATATTACCCACGCAATGAGGTACTTATATGTGCTGCCATATAAAATAGTAGGAAATAAATTAAATGGAACTAAATAAATTCCATACTAAATTGTTGCCATGTTTAAGCATTTTATTTTATTTTTTCAGTCTAAAATGTGACAGTTACGTAGGAAGTAGCGCCCTCAATAATTTTCTACAATTTCTTATCGGACTATAAACGTTCTCATAAACAATCTCATCCCAGCCTATAGTTCGTTTTTTTTACCATTAGAAAGAACTTGAAAGAAGGTAAGCGATCTTGGCATGTCTTTTAATTGAAAAACGCTTTTTAAAAATCAATAACTATTACTTATGAAAGCAGAAGAATATAAATGATCGTATTAGATTCGTAATTGTTACATATTTGCCGTAACATATTTTTAAAATGTGTTTTTCAATTAAAAGACACATCAAGATTGTTTACCTAATTTCTAATGCTAAAAAAAACGAAGTATAGCCTAAAGTTATAAATAGATAGGTACTTAAGTACCTACCTACTACACCAATATTTGGTTTAATCTTAAATTAACTCTTTAATCCTCCACATTTTTTCTAATAGCCCCAATCTAACTTCCGTACAATCGGAACTTATCCGACATTCCGTTTCCTCCTAATTAAGGGCTTTGTCATAATTGTCATTACACGTGACGAATGACCCCGCGGAGAGCGGGGGGCGTTACAGGGGCGGGGCTTCACCACTTCAAAGGCGCCGACTATCCACCACGTACTGAAAGATAACTTTCCAAAACTCACTTTACAACCTTCCTGACACACCAATTGTAACCATATGAATACAGCTTTAGAGTTCAAATTCGTACGCAGGAGAATTTCCTAGTTGATCATTCTATAGTAAACCCTCTAAATGCAATGATACACGTGGTGAAAGGAGAGAGAGATATGGATTTGGGGGTGCGTGAATGAGAAAGCAGATATGTTTGTAGTGGTAATTCGTAAGTGCTGGTTGATTCAAGATTGTATCCGCGGATAGTGGTGAGGCGTGATGTTGCTTTATCGATGTTTTTAAGATTATGGGCAGAATAATTTATGTAAGTAACTTGTAACAATAAAGTCGGCGTTATTACTTAATACCTACTCTGCAAACATTGGAAAATTGAGATTAGATAAGTAACTAAGAAAAGTATTTGAACATTGGTATTGTGCAGTTATTCGCAGGGAAAAACAAAAAGGTTTTAATAGCTTTGGGTGAAAGATCTATTTTTTTTTAATAAATTCAAATTTTATTTTATACTGGATATTATTTTTAAGACTACTTGCTCTGCATTGTGTTTTTTATTGTTCTAAATGTTTTTATTTCTAAATTTGAGGATTACAAGTTTTAAGTTTAAGGAACCACTGAAAATCAGCGTCGTTGCACTATGTGCTCCGACACATGCTGAGTGGTATCCTCTTTGAGACAACAAGTTATAAAACCATGTCTTAGGTATTTAATATCTGTTAATCTTAAGATTGTTGTGTCAAATAAATTGTTTTCATTTCATTTCAATGTTCTTAACTTAACTTCCGAACAATAAACTTATTAGGGTCACTTGTACCATTCAATAACCCGGGGGTTAACCGGTTAAACCTGGGAGTTACCATGGTTACCCGTGCAATTTGACACTGGATTATCGGTTTAACAGGTTAACTCCGGGTTAGTGGGATAGTGCAAGTGGCGCTCTACTGTCTAAAGTAATTATATCACAAATATGCTTAGTCTTAGTCTTTAAAAAAAATGTAGGTACTGAAACTATGACCTATGACTCAATAAGGCACATATAACCAGTGTGTGTTCAGATAATGATTACGATACCTATGTATATGTAGATATGTCCAAGATACGTTTTCAAAAACCAAGAATACAAAATTAAAAACTTCTCATATCAGTTACCTATATCTCATCGACATCGACACCAACACATCGACCACGTCTCCTCCCTATCGATAAATCTAACCGGCTAAAGAAGCTTACGTCACTGACGTATTGTTCATAAATCAACTGCCTCAGAGGGGCTACCGCGAACCACGTTCGACGTCTTGCCTCCTTGTCACACTTACGTACGAATTTACAAGTGCAACAGAGAGGCAACACGTCGAACGTGGTTCGCGGTATGCCCCCAGATCCAGCCGCCGCACCCGACCAAATTATAAACACCACAACAGCTTTACTGGTACTTTAGTTGGTAACATTCTTAAATTGGCAGTGTTTTAGAAAAGAAAATTGAATGGATTAGTTACTTTAGGGCCTACCGCGAAAATTTCGTTATCTGATTCTCTATCACTTGCGAATTTCGAATTTCGCGGTAGGCCATCCGGCCTGGATAGGCGGATTCAGGGGAGAGGTCATGCGGTTCATGACCCCCGGGGGCCCTGGGCTAGGCCTAGAATTTGACCATATACAGGGTGTCCCAGAATTCGACGTCAAGCCGTAAACGGATAATAGACCAAGTCATAACAGTTATCATAAAAATACAAAAAAATAATCGAACTCATGTTTTTTAAAAATTATGGTCACTTTAAAAATTCACAAAAAAATCCACACCCTGTAATGGTTCTTTAACTCTTGTTACTACAAATTCCATAATTTATTCAAATTTTTTTATTATTGTGTAATCTTGAATAATTACAGGGTGTGGATTTTTCAGTGAATTTTTAAAGTGACCATAATTTTTAAAAAACATGAGTTGGATTTTTTTTTTGATTTTTATGATAACTGTTATGACTTGGTCTATCATCCGTTTACGGCTTGACGTTGAATTCTGGGACACCCTGTATAAAATGCGACAAAAAATTACTAGAATTGGATTATGCGATAAAAATTACTAGATTTTGACCATGTCACCCTCCTGACTATAAAGCTGGATCCCTTGATAACCTGGCCAATCTAACAAGTTTTTTTGTAAAAGAAAATAAAATAGTATCGGGTGCTATTTTACATTGATTTTTGAAAGATTTATTTATATTACCTAGCAAAATTTGGCATTTCAGGATTAAAGGTACGAAATGGTACGCAAATTAAATTCTTTGACTGTGCTATGTTACGATCTGTTATTAAAACATGTCGAATTTGCTTCCTGAATTTAGTAGGTTACTTTTAATGAAAGACATGATGAGATGAGTTTTGCATCAGTTTCAACAATTAGATGATGTTTTAATTGATGAAAGTTAATTACATTAAATTGACGTTGGATTGAGAAAGCTCTCAATTAATAAGCCATTAGGTGAGTTATTAATTGAATCAGTCTTACAAACGTATAGTTTTTGTATTAATTAAAGTATCTTTATTGCTAGTTTCATAAATGCTTGAGTAAGCCACACACGACTTTATGGCATTAATGAGTATACTTATTAGTATGAGTATTACTCTTCTTCCTCGCGTCATCCCGGCATTTCGCCACGGCTCATGAGAGCCTGGGGTCCGCTTGACAACTAATCCCATGATTTAACGTAGGCACTAATTTTTACGAAAGCGCCTGCCATCTGACCTTCCAACCCAGAGGGTAAACTAGGCCTTATTGGGATTAGTCCGGTTTCCTCACGATGTTTTCCTTCACCGAAAAGTGACTGGTAAATATCAAATGATATTTCGTACTTAAGTTCCGAAAAACTCATTGGTACGGCCGGGGTTTGAACCCGCGACCTCCAGATTGCAAGTCGCACGCTCTCACCGCTAGGCCACCAGCGCTTAGTATTACTAAATGCAATAAATGTTTCTGTTTAATAATAAGAATTAAATATGCAAACATCATTGGGGTAACAGCAAACGCGGTAATTTTTTTTTAATTGCAAATATTTACCCCCTAATTCATAAAATTGTACGGGCCTGATTTAGTTAAATTATGTTTTATCCCTTTCTTACAAATACATAAGCCAGAATGACAGATAAGGACAAACGATTATTAGCTATTTGAGGTTTATAGCGCGTTTATGAATAAGGCGGTTACTAAACTAGAAGCACTTACTCGTAAGTACTAACACGTGTAACAACAAAAACCGGGCAAGTGCGAGTCGGACTCGCGCACGAAGGGTTCCGTACTATAATGCAAAAAAAACAAAAAAAAGGAAAAAAAAAACGGTCACCCATCCAAGTACTGACCACTCCCGACATTGCTTAACTTTGGTCAAAAATCACGTTTGCTGTACGGGAGCCCCACTTAAATCTTTATTTTATTCTGTTTTTAGTATTTGTTGTTATAGCGGCAACAGAAATACATCATCTGTGAAAATTTCAACTGTCTAGCTATCACGGTTCGTGAGATACAGCCTGGTGACAGACGGACGGACGGACGGACGGACAGCGAAGTCTTAGTAATAGGGTCCCGTTTTACCCTTTGGGTACGGAACCCTAAAAACATACTCGTACTTAATCATTTGATGTGATGCCGATTTCTATGGCACAGCCAAATGTTTTTTCGCGATTTTATCATTGGCCTCATAATAAAAGTTGTTCAGTATGACCCTATACGCAGAGTATGGCTAGTGATTAAATTTTCCTTAGTATAAGAAAAAAACAATCAACTAAACAAAAAAAAATTGCCACTGAAATTATACAAATCTTCTCATGACAGAAAGCCGCCACCAAATTAAAGGTGTCTTATCTAACACATCTAACGTAAACACACCTCATTCCCACACATTAAATTAGAAAACCAAAAAGGCTGTAAAGTCGCAAGGCTTAATTCGATAATTATTAGGTTTGACCATTAAAGCGAATTACCTGGTCACTCGGAGAGGATAACTACTCATTATTGACGTCCAGTGTGCTGAGAACCTTTACAAGTATTAATCTTACAAGAATACAGTTTGTTAACAGTAGGGAATACTAGATTAGCTACTTGTATATACTGGGGCCCATTTCTCGAACGATATTAGACTAATATTATTACTCCACGAACTGTCAAATCGTATGGGTTGCCATGACAACACACTAATAATATTAAACTAATATCGTTCGAGAAATGGGCCCCTGCTCAAGATGATCAAGGGCCCATTTCTCTAATGGTATTAGACTAATATTATTAGTCCATGAACTGTCAAATCGTATGGGTTGCCATGACAACACACTAATAATATTAGATTAATATCGTTCGAGAAATGGGCCCCAGTAGGGAATACTAAATTAGCTACTTGTATCTACTGCTCAAGATGATCAAGGGCCCATTTCTCTAATGATATTAGACTAATAATATTAGTCAAGGAACTGTCAAATCGTATGGGTTGCTATGGTAACACACTAATAATATTAAACTAATATCGTTCGAGAAATGGGCCCCTGCTCAAGCTGATCAAGGGCCCATTTCTCTAATGGTATTAGACTAATAATATTAGTCAAGGAACTGTCAAATCGTATGGGTTGCCATGACAACACACTGATAATATTAGACTAATATCGTTTGAGAAATGGGCCCCTGCTCAAGATGATCAAGGGCCCATTTCTCTAATGATATTAGACTAATAATATTAGTCAAGGAACTGTCAAATCGTATGGGTTGCTATGACAACACACTGATAATATTAGACTAATATCGTTTGAGAAATGGGCCCCTGCACAAGTGAAGAGATAACTTGACAAAAGAAACCAAAATCACGCTTGTGAATAAATAGGTGTGTGAATAAAAGTGAGGGTTATTTTATCATGTGGACAACACTACCCATATACGCCTGGGCCCATTTCTCGAACGATATTAGACTAATATTATTAGTCCACTAACTGTCAAATCGTATGGGTTGCCATGACAATACAGGGGCCCATTTCTCGAACGGTATTAGTCTAATATTATTAGTGCGTTGCCATGGTAACCCATACAACTTGACAGTTCATGGTCTAATAATATTAATCTAATACCGTTCGAGAAATGAGCCCCTAAATACACTAATAATATTAGACTAATTTCGTTCGAGAAATGGGCCCCTGCTGGTGTTGATGTTGCAGGTGTCCACAGGCGACGGGAATTGCTTACTATCAGGCAATTCGTCTTCTCGTTTGCCTCCTGAACGTACTTACAGAAAGCTTGAATGATTTGGGCTACTCTATTACACAGCTCAAAATACTCTGGTCACTTCTGGTCGAGGAATTGTCGAGTCATCAGTATCCCAATAAATTTAAGTGGCGATCTCTCGTTCCCACGATACGCGAATTTGATAAACACATCTAAAGAGATTTTAGACTTAATTGCTTTGGGGTGTATTGTTAGATGATATGAGACATTCGGAATTGAGGCATTTTTTTACGGTAGAATTACGAGTACGTTTGTTTGAGGTAAATCCGAAAATGATAGAAAGTAATTTCTCAAATTCTGAACCATATTATTTTGTACCATGAATAATAACCTCCTGAGACCTGGGTCTGGGTCTGGGTCTGCGTCTGGACGCAGTAAAGTTGTTTAGGTGTTAAATTTGGAATCTTTATAGGTAAATGGAAGTTCAGAATACAGGGTGTCCCAGAAATCGACGTCAAGCCGTAAACGGATGATAGACCAAGTCATAACAGTTATCATAAAAATACAAAAAAAAATCCAACTAGTTTTTTAAAAATTATGGTCACTTTAAAAATTCACTAAAAAATCCACACCCTGTAATGGTTCTTTAACTCTTGTTACTACAAATTCCATAATTTATTCTAATTTTTTTATTATTGTGTAATCTTGAATAATTACAGGGTGTGGATTTTTTAGTGAATTTTTAAAGTGACCATAATTTTTAAAGAACATGAGTTGGATTTTTTTTTGTATTTTTATGATGACTGTTATGACTTGGTCTATCATCCGTTTACGGCTTAACGTCGAATTCTGGTATAAATTGTGGAATATGTACAAAAAATTGAACCGGGGGTTGAAGTTCTCTGTTTTACTGTCGGTACCTACTGTCTGACGTATAGGGGAGCGGGAGGCAATGGGAGCCAGCGGGTAATGGGAGTGATGCGTTTACTAAACGCATCACTCCCATTACCCGCTCGCAGTGGCGTAACTAGGGGGGGGTTGGAGGGGGCACGTGCCCCGGGCGCCGTCCAAGGGGGGGCGCCAAAATGGGCAAAAGACTACCTCTCCGCCTTGCCAAAGGCACAGCAGGGAAACTTTAGTCAGTCGTATTTATTATCATTTCGTTTGTGTGGGGGGGGGGGGGCGCCAATTTGGTGCCTGCCCCGGGCGCCATACCCTCTAGCTACGCCACTGCCCGCTCGGTTTAGTGGCAAAACTATAGCTCGTATTCGGTTGCCACTCGGGCGCTTTCGGCACACTGCGACCATGTTCCCCTGCCGCGTTGCTGCTGCTACAATTTTCATTTTGCTACCTTAAATTTCGTAGTTAGACACTTGATTATTAAATAAATATTATAGGACATTATTACACAGATTGACTAAGCCCTAAGCCTCACGGTAGATAAACTCAATAATTAATGACTCGCGCTTGACAAATAAGCTTGAAATGCAAAATCAAATTAAATATTAGAGCAATTACTGACTAATATACCTATTTTTCAAGGTACAAAACTTCACAACATGACAAATGATAATAAAGAGCATTTTTTTTTAATAAAAATACGCACAATAGCTATCGAATAACAGAACCCCAAAGCACCTCGTTTACATATACGGCAATTAAGTAACTAGGTTATTTGTTAATTAAAATTGTTTGTATTTAGCGTATTCATTAATAAGCCCCTCCTGATAAAATATCATCAACTTTTTCTGGAAACCGCAATGTTTTACACACAATGACGGTAAAGTCTATTTTTGCTCAATTTAGATAAAATTGTAAGTTGGCGAGCTTGTAAATGATAATGAACTTTTGGCCACACCTGTCAAAGTGCGTAATAGTAATTAGTAAATTAAGTTAGAATGGGCAACATGACAAATTAATTTGAGTTTGTGTCAGCCAAAAGTTTCAAGCTTGCCTGAAGCTATTTTAACCGCCGGTTTTCGATCGAGGTCCGTCGTCGTCACGTTATTTAATCATATTAAAAACCTCTAGAAATTGGAGGCACAAAGATATATTGAATGATTGTTAGAAATTAAAGGCTTGCTTTTCACATACATATGTAAACAATGCAATATTATGTTACCATCGAGCTGATCTGATAATGGATACAGGAGGTGGCCATAGAAACTCTGTGATAAAAAAACGCAACCTAATTGTGTTTGGGGTTTTTAGAATTGTCGCGATATTACATAGTTGCCTGTGGAGAGAAAAGTACGGTCAGCGATAAAAGCTTTTACCAACATTAACATTAAGTAGTTAAGTACATGTCAGAATTTCACGCAACCAAGAGCCTCTGGTTTGAGGATACCAAAATAGTCTTCACACAAAAACTGTCTATTAAAAACCGTTTACCGCCAACAGCCCATTAATCAACGCTAAAAACATCAATTGACCATAATTAAATAACTTAACAGATAACCGTGCATAATGAACAAAACAGTATTTTCCATCACTCAACCTCTATCACTCGAGAAATCGCCTGATTCACACCCGATTTTGACAAAGTCGTATTAATCAGAAACCCTTAATTATGTTTTTTTTTCTACAAAATGGTCAGAACGACACAGTTTTGACAGAGGTTGAGATTAATGATGCCTAATTACTGGCCGCCAGAGGGCGTGTTTTGCGGTCTAATGGTTGGCGGCGTGGAGAAATGTCGTATGTGCAAAACGGAAATCTCTGGCAGTCTATAGGAGTATTCTCATTGGTAGCGAGAGCGTAGGATCTCAATTTGATATAAGTACTCTCAGGACATAAAATTTCGGTCATGTCTTACAAGTGTCATAGAATAAATAGGTATCATGCTCGAATAGTACAGTCGACGTCAAAGTTATGTTTACACTTTTGCACTTAATGTAAACATAATTATCTTTGACGTCGACTGTAAGTACCTAAAGACTAAAGAACAAGTCAATACCCGTGTTTCTAAGTTCAAATCCTTTTTAAATTTTTGGGAATTAATATTTAAATTCAGCTGGATATCTCGGTTTCATTCGTGAAAATACATGCCTTCAAGACTTCACATTTAATCACAAGCCTATTTAATTGATAAGGCATTTTTACGGTTAAGGAATTCTACAGTAAATTTAACATTAAATAATTTCGTAAATAATGACATTTGTGATGTATAAGTTTTAATGTTTTTTTTTTACATTTGTATTTAGGTAAAGCCCGCGAAGTGTAATATCCGCACTTTTTTCATGAACTCATCTGTACTTTTATTATATCTCCAGCATAACTATGACTGCCATAGTTATTATATCTCAGCATAACTATGACTGCAATGTCCGCAACACTTATTTTTTGAAAGCTCAAACTATACTAGTTATTCAGAGGCGAATACTCTAGCTATCAGAATACCAGCTACTTATGCTGTTTTGCGTTTGTGTTGGATGTGTGCAACTGTGCTGCTAATATTGTCAAAGACGAATTATAGTATAACATATGGTAAAATCACAGATGGACAGTGTGAATGTTTTTAATTACCTATCTTTAACTTTAATTCTGCTATTCGGAATTGAAAATAGGTAGAACTAAGATATATATTAATTAAAAATATTAAAAGTCAAAAACTATCGTTTAAAGTTTAATAGCATTGAACAGTAGAAGTATTTACATACATACTGTTGTTGTTCTGTGTTGTATGTAAATTGTCTACCAACTATTTGGGCTGTTTAAATTTTCTATAATAATTAAACTATAAGTACCTATCTAATACCTACAAATCTTGTTGGACTTGTAAAAACTTTTAATGAATGTTTACATGTACATACCCCGGCTCGTACCAATGAGTTTTCCGGAACTTATGTACGAAATATCATTTGATATTTACCAGTCGCTTTTCGGTGAAGGAAAACATCGTGAGGAAACCTGCATACATCTGCGAAGAAATTCAAAAGGTGTATGTGAAGTCCCCAATCCGCATTGGGCTAGCGTGGGGACTATAGCCCAAGCCCTCACGCGCTCGAGAGGAGGCCTGTGCTCAGCAGTGGGACATATATAGGCTGAGATGATGATGATGATGATGATGTACATACACCCATGTATATAATTAAACACATATTATAGCGTAAATGTTATGTAATTTTGTCGAATACAAGAAATCACACATACATAGATACTTATCTACACAAAGCTAATATAACGGCATTGCTCTTGTAAATACCGCTATGACATCTGTCAAACTTTCCGAAAAGAAATCCTTATGTTTTCAGGTTTTCATTTCGGTTTCCAAAAATCGAGCTCAAGCACATGTCTGAACTTATAACGCAGCCAGCAAGCCTATCATGGATCGCTTTATCCACATTTATCCACGTGATAAAACAACTGTCACTTTTTGACTCTGCGGGATAGAAAGAGACGGACACCGTTTTATCACGCTGTCACGTAGACAAATGCGACCATCATATCCGTACAGGACAGATGACTTAGCGCCACTTGCACCTTCCCACTAACCCGGGATTAAGCGGTTAAACCATTAACCCACTGTCAAACTGTACTGTTAACCAGTGTAACTCCAGGTTTAACCGGTTAACCCCGGGTTAGTGAATGGTGCAATTGGCCCTTAAACGCAAATACCAAATCCCAAAGGCAATCAAGAACACTCTAAGAAAATGAATCCGTCAGATCAAGCTAGCCTAACCGAGCTGTGTCCAAAAGAATAGGCACTATTCCAGCGTAATTTATAGCAAAAGCCGAGCTATAACGCCATAATAGCCTTTCAGACACCTCCGGTGGTGAGAGCAGGACGGAGCGCTACGGGGGAGAGGGAGGCGTGACCAGAAGCGCCGCTCCACGTCAAAATACGTGCGCCATTCGTTTTATTACCTTGCGGCGGGCGAGGGACGTGCCGGTGTCGGTATGGCCGTGTGTCGATGCCGTCGATGGTTGACCATATACGGTAAAGTATCGATAGAGTCGAACCACGCTAAATCTGCAGACTTTTCAGTAACAGAAGGAGGGAGTTACCATAAACGTCAAATTACTATGAAAATATGAATCGTCGATTTGTCACGTCAAAGGCGGCGCAAAACTTAGACGGACTTTAATTTCAACAAAGTTCAAATAACCTTTATAATCAATACCTACTCATGGTGATGAACTGATGAAGCATCCATTAGTCAATATTCTCGATATTCCTGTGGCAATTGGAGGACAATTGAAATGTCATAATTTCATATGAATATCTATCAATATTACGGACTTAAAAACCTCCCTGACGGCGGCAAAATTTTCATAATTTAAGATTACCTATCAATTTCAAAATGTATCAATGTGCAAAGTCGTTCATTCATTCTATTCTAATACAGTGGAAGTCATTAGTTTTAGGAATTTCAAAGAGCCATGGTTAATTTGACTACCAATTTAGTCTAAGTCCATTTAGGCCCACTTGCACCATCCCACTAACCCAAGTTTAAGCGGCTAAACCGTTAAGTCAGTGTCAAATTGTACTGGTAACCACGGTAACTCCAGGTTTAACCGGTTAACCCCGGGTTAGTGGGATGGTGCAAGTGGTGCTTAAGTGTTAATCAATTTGGGTACCTTCAAGTACATTGAAGTGCCGCAATTGCGGTCCAAAGAGCCGCATAAGAGCTGCGGTTAACCCACCACTGAACTATCCTGTGTTCTTTTCACATCGTATCGTGTTATCGATTACCTGACCATCCCATTCCCGTTTATCGATATCCCACCCACGGCTCATGGCCGCAGCACTGAAGGCGGTGCCGCGGCGAGATCAAAGCGGGCCACCTCTTTGATGTGGCCGCCGGCGCGCGCACAACGCCCTAAGCGCCGAACCCATACGTCATCCTCCTGTCATTATAACGCCTCACAATCGGACTCTGAGAATGTGAAATTACTTACGAGACAATATAAATTGACAAGGACGGTTTATGACTTGTCGTGGCTTTTGGCTTCAATTGGATTGATTATTGATATGGTTAATGTAAGTGAAATTTTAAGTGTTTCGGTTAATTGATGGGGAATGACAGGCTCTGAGATAAGCTTAGTCAAAAAGATTTAATAGGTACCTACAAACTGTAGAAACATGTACCCGTTGGGGTTGGGTAAGGCTTGCTTATTCTGCTTTGGTCATCCGTAGGTAAGCCGGTGGTAAATTACTTATGTTATGCCCCTAGTTATGGATACTTCGCTGACACATAGTCACAAGTATTATCTTCGTGATATTTTTCAAAAATCTTTTTTACCTGAGACTTCTATATTTTTGTAACATCAGGACTCAGGTGATGAGTCTGATGAGATGAGCCTATATTCCTTGTGTGACTAATAAGACTATAAGACGATTTACCGACTTTATCGTGTATCTATCTATAGTATGTCGTGTCGTGCTGTCGTGTGTCGCGAATTTATCGTATATTTTTCAGGAGATATTTCACGATCTTTCATCGAAAGCTGTTTGCGGCTTACATCAGACGTCGAATTTTTGATTGTAAACGTCAAATTAAATCACTTCGCGCACTAATTAATGACAATAAAACTAATCACAGTTATAAACTTCATCCAATTTACCAAATAATAATTGTAATTGGGATTGAGTCGCGTTTCGTAAACATACAGGCCAATTCGAACGTACGAGTACACTGATATCAGAATTCAGAATGACATCAGTGATTCAGTTATCGTGCATTTCGCTCGTACTTGTCCGTAGGTATATACATATGTGGACATGGCACTGGCAAGACACACTATAAGGGCCACTTGTGCCTTCCAGGGTTAACCAACTAACTCGGACTTAACCGTTAATACATGGTTAAGCTGTGCTGCATGTATTAAACGTCTCCGAGTTAGTTAGCTAATCTGACTACATATGTATTAACAATATAAATGTCTTGGCTGTAGCTGTAAACTTATACTTTGTGTTTGCCTGAATAAAGAATAAAGAATAAAGTCATCATCATCATCCTGGCGTCAATCCCGGCTGTGCCCCCGCGCGAGGCGCGAGGACCCAGGGTCCGCCTTCCGATTCCTTCGTGTCCACTTTGCCCGATCTTCGGCATCCCTGGTGGTGAGTCCGTTGGCACGCATGTCCTCCTTAACGACAATATCAAGCCATCGCTTCTTGGGCCGGCCACTTCTTCCCGTACCGCCAGGATTAGGAATAAAGAATAAAGTGACCCCAACAAAATAACATGATATCATTCTCATTTCAGTGTGCCTTCGAATAGCCCTGTTAGTCTTAACTCGTGGGTTGAGTTTTAAGTCACTTAAGCTGTTATATTTCGCGGCGCGGAACAATAGTCCGCTTTGGCCAATTGTGAGGGTACAAAAAGAAAATTACAGGTTAGTTCGGCTCGAGGATAATTTGGGGTAACCCTTTACAGTGCCTTTACACGACTGTGCTATGAATCTTGATGTGCAGCTGTGGTTGGATTTTATAATTATTGGTCTAATTAAGAACTTTCGCTGTCAAAGAAGTAAAATAAATAACCATAGGAATATTAAATCAGTTTATAATATCTCAAAAAGATGATGACGGCTGAGGCTTCATTATTTTTATGTTAGTTTTGGGTTAGGTTAAGCCGGTTACGGACATGTTTATATTTTAAGTTGTTATTACTTATAAGTGAAACGAAAACTAAACTAAGCTGTCACTACACTTAACAAGTGCATCATTTATGAAGACGAGAAATCGATTTGGGTTGGGCACATTTCTAGAGAAAGTTTGTTTTCCTCAATTATTATACCGTCAACATTCAAGCTTTTTAATTTCACTATATAGGCTCAAGAAAATTACCTAGTTTTGAAAATTGGTAAAGTTATACCTTGCGGTGTCCAGATAAAGATACTAAAAGTCCTCGAGGGGGGAGGGGGGGTACGGTAAGGGCATCATAAATTCCTGAGTTGTAGATGTTGTCTATTTGAGCACCTGTTTACTTATTTATACATAGGTATATACACCTATTACACAACCCCAGAACACAAGCCTTACTGAGTTTAACTGAGATGCTAGGTCAATTTGTGTAAGATAGTCCCATAATATTTATTTATTTATGTTAATTTTTAAAATAAACGCCAAGCATCTTCACTCACCGCTCAATAATTAAACCCGCATTCCGGTAAAACACTAAAAATCAACGCAATCTCTCGGATTACCCAAAAGGTTCAAATTGACGCACCCGACTTGTTTACTCTGGCAGTTAGATAAAAAAGAAGGCCAATAAAACAACGGAAAGCTCTTTGGCGGCCCTGGGGTCATAAAACGGCTATTAGATGTCGTATTAGCGCCTGTTTCGACATCATTAGGGTCGATTCGATGTGTTTAACCTACTTCAGGGATCGAGAAACCGTGGCTCTTTGAATCAGCAACTGCGGCTCTTCAAAAAACCCAAACCATGAACACTTGGATGATTTAGACCAGTTAAATCACCTTTTGTTGCTCTTTAATAACATTCGTATGATGATTCTACGGTGGTTCTTCTCTAAAAAAGTGTGCCGACTTCCGGCCCATACAACCATTTCCAGTCGCCGTTACGACGCGGTGTAGACACATCTTGTGTCGACACCGTCTGTTTCGGTCACAATTCCAGTCGCAGAGTCGTCGCCGTGTCGACACAGTTACCAGAAATGGGGAAGGGTCGACACATGACACAAAGTGACATAAAGTGTGGTCGCCGTGTGCACACATTGTTTCGGGTTTGCGACTACTTTATGCCAAAATCATTCGTTCATTCGTTCATTTTGTTCCTGTCAAATGGAAACTGTCAGATGGAAAAATAGTTAAATAAAAATAAGTGACATTAATACGCCATCTCTAAAACGGATTACAAGACGTAATTATATATTGTTTGCATTTATATTACAATAGGACTTAAATTATTATGGGGAATTAAACTGCTCGAGTGATTTGATAAACTAAGTGTAATATAATCAACGCGCCACCACATTGTTTTAGTTTAGCCGGAAATGAAATTGTTTACTTCTCAGTGCTTGTGTTCATAAATATATTATTTGATGCATTTTTAGTACTTCGATGCGTATACTATACTTAAATAACAGAAATAACGCTTTACATACTACGAAACTTGTTAATTATGATGTATAAATATGGTTTAAGGCTGAGAAATATTGCAGTCACAAAGTAGTCGCAAATGTTTCGACTTTGTGTCGACTCTGTGTAGACACATGACACGCGCTGTCAAAAGTAATAACAAAGTTACTGGATTTGCAAAATGGCTCCTTGTGTTCATTTGTTTTCAGATATTCTCAAAGTGTAAAAATGACGTGGTCAGAGATGGGACTTAATAGATTAACTGTTTATTCGACTAATTAATGGAATAAAAAAAGTTAATCCTCAAATTTTAATCACGATTAGTTTAGTCGACCTAACATAGATTGAAATTGAATTAATCTGAACATTAATCGAATAAATTATCGATTAAATCTCGGTTGGAAGTTGACAGGGGGCCATTTTTGTACGTAAAAATAATAGAAATGTCTTGCATGCAGATGGTAGCCAAACACTTTATCATAAAAGTCGAGATGGGTGTCGATTTATAGGTTTTAGGGAGTGCCGATTTCGAAAATGATGACCATTTTGGAATCCAAAATGGCGGCCATGCACTATGTCATAAAGGTCGTCATGGGTGTCGTTTTATAGGTTTTAGGGGGCGCAGATTTCGAAAACGATGACCATTTTGGATTCCAAAATGGCGGCCATGCACTATGTTATAAAAGTCGTCATGGATGTCGTTTTATAGGTTTTAGGGGGCCCCGATTTAGAAAGTGATGACCATTTTGAAATCCAAAATGGAGGCCATGCACTGTCGTAAAAGTTGTCATGGGTGTCGTTTTTTTAGGTTTTGGGGGGCGCAGATTTAGAAAATGATGACCATTTTGGATTCCAAAATGGTGGCCATGCACTATGTCATAAAAGTCGTCATGGATGTCGTTTTATAGGTTTTAGGGGGCCCCGATTTAGAAAATGATGACCATTTTGGATTCCAAAATGGTGGCCATGCACTATGTCATAAAAGTCGTCATGGGTGTCGTTTTATAGGTTTTAGGGGGCGCAGATTTCGAAAACGATGACCATTTTGGATTCCAAGATGGTGGCCATGCACTATGTCATAAAAGTCGTCATGGGTGTCGTTTTATAGGTTTTAGGGGGCGCAGATTTCGAAAATAATAACTATTTTGGAATCGAAGATGGCGGCCGTGCACTATGTTAAAAGTCGACATGGATGTCGTTTTGTTGGTCATGGTCATCATTTTCGAAATCTGCTCTTCCTAACACCTATAAATCAACATCTATGACGGCTTATATGACAAAGTGCACGGCAGACATCTTGGAATCCAAAATGGTCATCATTTTCGAATTCTGCACTCCCTAAAACCTATAAAACGATATCCATGACGACTTTTATGACAAAGTGCACGGCACACATCTTGGATTCCAAACTGGTCATCATTTTCGAAATCGGCACTTCCTAAAACCTATAAAACGATATTCATGACGACTTTTATGACAAAATACGTAGCGGCCATCTTGGATTATAAAATGATCATCGTTTTCGAATTCTGCACTCCCTAAAACCTATAAATCGACATCCGTGACGACGCAAGTTATCTTTATTTTCAGATCTAACAAATTGCTACAGAATACAAAGGACAAAAAAAGAAGCGAGGAGGTAATGAAACAAGCAAAAATACAGATGATTCCTCGACGCAATTGGATGCTTCTTAAATTGTGTCCAGATTTTTTGTGATAAAAGTTTTTATTTTTCACGTATTACTCTCACAAGTTCCGTGACATTTCGACCTTGTAATTTTTAAGTAAATTATTTTGTTTATCTGTGAGGATCTCACTAGAATAATATAATCAAGGTATGTTTATATATTTGATAATTGAAATAGTAACGCAAAAAAAAATATATTTGTGTCTTATATTCCTGCCGAAGACTTTTATTTTTCCTTTTCCTTCTACACAAGTTTGGTCAAGTAATAAGAATTTAGGGCTCTCAATTTTATTTTGACTTCTACAACAGTAAAGCTACGAGGCCATGTTTGGTATCGTTTTCGTATAAATTCGCAGTACCAAATTTAGTTATGGTATCACATTGACACCATTCCAAAGTAAAAACATATAAACTTACTTTCTTTTAACTCCTTTTCACGCTTAAACTGCTGAACAGTTTTAATTTAAATTTAGTACACATATATTTTGAGTCCCGAGACAGGACATAATAAGTTATCTCAAAAATCATCCTTCAAAGGTGTGAAATGAGGTGTAGGGGGGAATTCAGAATTGACTTCTTGAAGTTAATACTGTTTAAGTTTAGGTTTGAAGTCATGTTTTTTTTATCATTTTTAACTAAATTAAAGATGTAGACCATCCCAAATTTAATATAAATCGGTTCAGCGGTTATTGATTTCCCGTACACATTTCCACGCCACTTTTCACACCTTCAAAAGATGATTTTGGTTATAAGATCTATCCTATGTCCTGTTCCGGGACGCAAACTATTTCTATACCAAATTTCAACGAAATCGGTTCAGCGGTTAAGCGTCAAGAGGAGTTTAAAAAAAACCGACCAAGTGCGATTCGGACTCGCGTATTAAGGGTTCCGTACATTAAGTCCGACTCGCGCTTGACTGCACATTTCTTATAGGTTTTCCTGTCATCTATAGGTAAAGAACTATTTTGTGTATTCAGACAGACAGACATACAGACGCACGAGTGATCCTATAAGGATTCCGTTTTTTGCTTTTGAGGTACGGAACCCTAAAAAGATTTTTTTAATTTTGTGGAATGGTTTCAATGTGATACCTTAAATGGATTCAGCAACCCAGATTTATACGAAAACGATACCATACACGGCCTAGCACCTTCACTGATGTAGATATATCAAGATAAAATTGAGAGCCCTAAATAAACTTTCAAGAGCGGATATCTCAAAAACTATTCAACATACCGAAAAAATTGACTGAATAAACTTGTAACAAATTAAATTAACTTTCATTTTGTATAAGTGGCCATGTCGCTAAGATGCATAGTTTCCGAGATATAATCGAAAAACCGGAAAATGGGACATTCAAAGCCCCCTCTCTTCCCCCCGCTCAAGGGCTACGGCCGGGGACTTTTGATATGTTCACCTCCTAACTTGTCCAAACCAAGTTACAGAGTCAAAAATTGTGTTCCGAGCATTTCCCTCTACAACTTTTTTGAGCATTCGTTGGCTGACCTAAGTAGCTTATTGCATTTCTTTAAAAACTTTTCTGTAAAAGGTTGACGGGTGTTGGGTGTTTATATGGTTTTGGTCGATTATTATCATTTGCATCGCCCATGATGAGTTACTAGAATTACTTACGAGCACACGAGACACTAATAGTAGTTTGACAAACCTTGGTTTTCATGAGGTATTTTATATTGACATTTGCTGTCACAAATTTGCTGTCAGATTTAGTCGCAAACCGCACGCAAAGTGCACACAAATGTGTCGACACCTTGTTACGGAAAAGTGTACACACGGCGACGACACTTTGTTTCGAAACAATTCTAGACACATTGTGTGGACTCTGTTACGACACATCTGACATTTAGTTACCACTTTGATGATTCTGCGACTGGAATGGTTATATGGGGGAGTACTTTGTACGGAGATGGTGGAGGTACTGGGTTCGAATCCCAGACTCCCAGTACGCAGATTAGTTAATCGACAACCATTTGTGCCTATTTTGCGTAAAACGAGGTAGCGCTGCTCTAACCACCCCAGCTACGATATTTTTATATATTTTAGGACGTATCAAATATGTTGGATTACCTAGGTTAGGTAAAATGTGTCTTCTCATGCTTATTCCATGAACTGGTATTTTAGTAGTATATTGTTTAGTAGTGTTTAGTAGTATTTTATCTTATTTTTACCCCAAACCATGAAGAAAACATCTAAAAACCACAAGATTTACTCGTCTAGCTTTAAACACATCATAAACCGACCGAAATCGACTTTTATTAGTATCCAGAGTACCAGGATCTCATAAAACTCGCGATATGGTTTGTATCTCACTTATCAAAGCTGCGTTTATGAACATTTTCAACCGAATATCATAATCGTACCACCCTTTGATGTAATTGTTTGTTAACATCACTGCAACACATTAAACTTTAAATACGAAATAGCATATATTCATATCAATGTTTAAACGATTTTGAATTCACCGCAAATAGTATTAGAGTCGAAATTACAGATTGTTTGATTATAATCTTAATACATTTTATTGCCAGAAGCGGTGATATGTTTACAAAGTTACGGAACATTCCACATAGTCTTTATTTCTCAGGTGATAAAGTTGTAAATGCTGTGTGTTTCAGTTATTTTAATGAAGTAAAGCGGTGGTATTTAATAATTTTTATTACGTTAAACATCCTATCAGTGTGGTTTCCATCAAGTGTCCGTCAAGTTACAGTTTATTGATAGACGTAGTTTCGTTGATCAACTTATACGTGACAGGTTCAGGGTATCAAGGTTCTTATCTCATTGGTATTAAGGTCCGTTTTTGTATGAACTTTTAAAGGTCAACTGTCGTTTCACTGACATGTTTTGGACATGACAATGGCGATACAATAAGAATCTCTTTATAGACAACATTCACTTAATGTCTTGCTTTTAATCTAAAATCTTGCTTGAGTTGATAATATCATTAGCGCATTAGTGGCCATTGTTGCAAATAATTACTTAGGCATTAATTAAATTGATTGGTTATTTGTGTATCATATCATTCATCAAGTTTATACGTTCGTTTGCTGGGTAAAAGCTTCCTTGAAACGAGATGATCGGCTACTGCCACACCAGCACTTTTCACTTTACTATACCTAAATAAAAAGATACACATTTGAAATTCTTCGCAGATGTATGCCGGTTTCCTCACGACTAACGATATTTTCCGTCACCGTCAAGTGAAAAATTATTCCGTGTACCTATACTCGTAGTATTTTTCAAACAATTAGGGAACGGTGACAGATATTCATCATCTCGATAGAATTTTGCAAGATTTTGCATTTTAAAGTTATAAATTGTAGGTGGGGATGTCATATATCTGTCTGTGCTTAAGAGCCAACAGGAGTGGTCATTTCTCCATACAAACGTACTCCTCGTTTTCCTCCGTGGTTTTTGAAGCTAGAGCAATTATTTTTTCTACACAGATTAATATTGTCAATATCTGTGTCGGACCGTTTTGCTTTTTTTGATATTTTTGTTTTTTAAGGCGCTAGAGCCCTTCAAAAATGGCCAAAATGGCCTAATTGACTATGCCGCAATGAGAGGCGTGGCATTCAAAACTGATATCAATTAGCCAAAAAAACAAAACGGTCCGACACAGATAATTTCATAATCATTTAGATTTCCAAATTTGGTTACGATTGGTTAAGTTTTGGAGGAGGAAACAGAGCCTTGTCCTTATCGCACTACTTTTAGGTGCCGCTTCCGTTAGCGAGACTGGTATATTTACCTAAAATATTTAAAACTCAGCTCCTGTTTCGTCTTAAGGTGGTTAAGGCCCCCATACATCATCCCACTAACCCGGGTTTAAGCGGTTAAACCGTTAACCCAGTGTCAAATTGTACTGGTAACTATGGCAACTCCATGTTTAACCGGTTAACCCCGGGTTAGTGAATGGTGCATTTGACCCTAGGCATGTGAAGCCAAATTCGCAGGAGTCGAAATTTGAATTTTGGACCTCCGATGTAGATGTCGCACGCAAGTATGAGGATGAAGTATCCGCGGATCTAAGATGGCCGCGCTTCGACATGCAGCGATTTTATTTTATAACGGTATCTTTAATTTTTAAATCACTCTCGTATTTTATCACCTGTTCCGTAATTATTTAATTGGACTAATAAGTTCACTGCCAAAATAATCCGAGAGCCGGCCGTTAAAGTAATTATATCATCGAACCCCGACTTCACTGTCAATCGTATGACATCAATAAAGTTAGCGAAACACTTGTAAAGAAATTCCGGTTACGATCTTACCTCTGTCTCTATCCCACCCATCTAAAATTACTAAAGAGGGACAGAGAGCGATTCTTTTTTATAAGACCAGGGGGCTAAGCCGTGATATGGATGTCAATATCGGATAGATTCCATAATCTTATTAACGGCTTACTGTACCAAAATAAGTTCTAAATAGTTAAGGGAAAATGAGCTTTAAAAATATGGAAATAGGGGTGATATTGATTATTGGTATAGCATGTAAATTAAATCTGTCCTTTGACAGACGGCGTCGGTCCGATTAAAATGAACTGAGGTTTTATTACAAATATATATAGATGTTTGGATAGTCAGTTTCATAGAACCATGTGTTTTGGGTCGAAAAGAGAGGGAAGTCCTTTCTTTCGTCTGTGTTCCCTGGCAAATAATACCTAGGTATCGAACCCAACAACTAAATATTTGTTTCCATTAGTCTTTATTCCGTTAGCTTTGCTAGAAAATCTCCTTCCGTGTGTTAATTGTACATATTATGGTTGTAACCGATCCTTTTCTTGGTGACGATCACAATGTCTAATAATACCAGTAGAAGCAATATGAAAGTCAAAAAGAGAATCCGCCTACTATTCTCACAGCGGGGAAAAAATAATGTCAAAGTTAAACATTTCCAACAGAGCGCTGAAAATACCTCTTACTCTTGATGATGCTGTATTCCTGTTATTCCTCATAGGGACATATTAGGGCTCGCAGAACAATTCTTCATTTGTCTCGACTCTCGATTATGAGCGGCTATTTCCAGCTCATTCCAACCAAGTCTAGTTGAGCCAGCCTCCTTCTCAACTCTCAACTGATCGACTCCATGTAAATAGTGTAGTAAATATAATTGTCACTTGGCATCAATCACACAGGTTCGCGTATTGCCTTTTTATCATGGTCAAGGGGCTTTACATCAGTAAACATGATATATTATACAGTATGTAACTGAACGAAAATCAATTACTCAAACCCGTTATTGTTTAGGTCATACTGAGTAACTTTTACTAAGAGACCAACCCCGAAATGGCGGAAAATAATTTGGATATTTCATACATTTTGTTGGTCTGATGTTGAAATTGCCTATGGGAGAGTCAATTTTTTTTTCGCGTTTTTGGGTTTATCCCATAGTAAAAGTTGCTTAGTATGATCTAAACTTAGTTGCTTAGTATGGTTTGAGTAATTGCTTTTCGTTCAGTTACATATTGTATTTATGACACCAACTAGAAACCATCAACCATATTAGCGATCCAGTTCACACCCGTCGGCATCACAAAACAATAGTTAACTATTTGAGCCGTATGTGAATACGAATACGTCTGGGCGATTATACGTACGGCCATTGCGTGCGACTGCCACAAGTAACGAAGAGTCGACTGCTTATGTGAACCAGTAAGTATCAGTGGGGAGACCCTCCTGACTTCGGTCGAACTCGGTTCCGTTCGGCTCAGCATGCAGCAAGCAGCTCCGAGCAATTATTACGGTTGGCACCACTTGACTTCCTTGTGCGTGTACGCACGACCACAGATAAGATAATCACTTGAATTTTGACAACCCTAAGTAGTCGAAAGGGATAGTGCCATATACTAGAAAGGGATAGCATAATTCGATCCTGAATCGCTGTCAAACTTCGGGTTTGTAGGAAGTGTCCTTTCTGTACGGTAGTACTATTATTTCTTCTGTACCAGTATGAGGAAGGCTACCGCGAAATACCTTCTGAAGTTTTGGGTCCCTGTCCCTGTCACACGAATATTGCAAGAGCGATAGAGATGAGTATAATTTCTTGGGAATTTCAGGGTTGCCGCTTTGCTTTCTTTTACTGAATGCTTTCCGATTAAATATGTATTTGTCATATCACTAAAATGTCTCTAACTCTCTCTCTCTCTCGAAACCTCTTTAAGACGAACAAAAAGTAAAAGCCTATAAGAACCTCCCTACCCTCCCCTCGCCGTTTTTGGCGTGTCCCTTGAGATTCTTGCTATAGAGGTTCCACTGTATTTGTTTCGGATTTCGGATTAATCGGAAAGGTCGCTCAACACTGGTGTGCGGGCTCGACTCGCTCTCACTGCGACAAGAACACACACACACGGCGTGTGTCTATGTGTCACACGGACGTCTAACGAGTCGGCGGCTTTGTCGGATCAGCGGGCTTGTTAGTCGACGATGTTTGACACGTGACAAAAAACGGGATTCGATTGACTGGAATTGGTTGTCAAATTAATAATTTGGGTTTGTTTTTTCTTTGCACCTAAAGAGCTTAATATATCCGTTTTATTAATCTACTTATAGTGTAATCTACGGGATCCTATCTCGTCGCATAATAATTGATTGTCATAATGTAATGTTACGCATAAAACTCTTTTCGTATATTTTTTCTCCAGCTGAAACAGAAAATATTTTCGAAAATATTTTGCATTAGGTTGTGTAGAATAGGGTAGGTTAGGTTAGGTTTGTGTTATAATTTCTCAGAAATGTTAATATTTCCAGCACAATAACAATTATGCGAAATGAGTTTTATGCGTAACATTACATTAGGACAATCAATTATTATGCGACCCAATATGGACCCGTAATCTAGGTACATATATACTTATTATTATACAATAATAAGACATCATCTTATAAATCTAACCAGAAGAATGGTGGAAGGACGAGCTGCCGGCGTATTATGGATTATCCACGTGATAAAATAACTGTCGCTGTTTAACAAGTAACCGTAACGTAATAGATAGTGACGGATACCGTTTTATCATCTGTCACGTAGACAAGAACAACCATCATATCCGTGCTGTCATACATTTAGCAAAGAATGTAGCCATTTGATAAGCTACATATCTTTAGAAGAAGTGAGGGACACTTCGACAGTCTAAAAAAAGTTATAGTTCGTTTTTTGTAGCATCAGAAAGAACTTGAAAGAAGGTAAGCGATCTTGACATTGACATGTCTTTTAATTGAAAAACGCTTTTTAAAAATCAGTTACTACTAGGTAGGTACTTATGAAAGCGGAAGAATATGAATGATCGTATTAGATTCATAATTGTTACATATTTGCCGTAACTTATTTTTTAAATGTGTTTTTCAATTCAAAGTCTCTTCAAGATTGTTTACCTTATTTCTAATGCTAATGAAAACGAACTATATATAGATGTGCACGTTTTCCGTACATCATTCTTGGTCAGGTTTGGAGTTTAATATCTGTTTAAATAAAATAATTCAAATAATCTATCTTAATGTAAATGAGAAGGATAAAGCGAAGAAAATAATAGTATGCAACTTAAATTAGTGAGAAATAAAATCTGACGTAATAATGTCATTGAAAATGTGAAACCTCACTGTCTTGGGCACTCATCATCATCGTCATCGCTCTGCTAACTGAGCGACCACCATATCTTTCATATTGTGCCTTAGGGAGGCGCCTAGCGACCTCTGCCGTAATAGCATCACACTTCTTATTATCTGTTCTTACTTTTTTCTTCTCGAGTTTTTCTACTTTTCCTTTATTTTAAGCATAATGTTATTGTTTGCAGATGTTTCTAGAATTAATTTTGTGCCCTGATAAAGTTTAATATCTATTTTAAACATAATACATTTAAATTTCACCCTGGTATATCTTTATATCATCAAGACTTCAAATTCTCGGAATAAACTCCGAATCAACCCGAGACAATCATCTAAAATCTTCCACGGTTAATTTGGCAAAGCATTTAGCACGACAATTATGACAGCGTCATGTTTATTTCGGGGAACCGCTTACCTACTGTATAAAATTACATTTTGAATAATCGTCATTCAAATTAATCGTATGCGCCGCAAGTTCAGTTAAAATTTGTTGACATGGAAATCATTTAGGTACAGTCGCCATCGGATATAGGTACCGGAGCGGCCGAAGTGCTCGATAATATATGAAACAGGGATGTTGCGGATGCAGATTTTTTGACATCCGCCGATGCGGATGCGGATGCGGATATTTAAAGCCTCACATCCACGGATGCGGATGCGGATGCGGATGTCAAGGTTTGGTACTTAAAAAACGTCAAATATACTATTTTTTGCATTTTTTATTTAAAAAAACGAAACGTTTAGTATGTGTACAAGAATATAGGTGCATTTTATTTAATAAACAGTGACTTGGCCGACTTTTCGGGATCTAGACTATATTTAATGACGAAATTACCTAGCATTTACGCCGCCAGCGCGGCCCATAATACGTTTCTGTTACCGACTTGGTCGACATCTGCATCATGCGGATGCTCCGCATCGATTTTATGCGGATGCGAATGCAGATGCGGATGTTGAAAATAATGCGGAACTTCCGCGGATGCGGATGCGAATATTCGCAACATCCCTGATCTGAGCACGCAGTCTCTGCTCTAACGCTCAGGGCTGCAAGTACATAAATCTTGATTATACGATCCTGTGCCCGCAATTATACGAAATTCGATTGCATTATACGAGTACAAAAAAAAACTATTATTTTAAATCGATTTTTTAATAACTGGTGAATTTCGGTTTTCACGGTAAGCCCCCAAATTGCGGGGATCTTTCTCTTTTACTCCAATGACAGCGTAATAAGAGTGACAGAGAAAGATGCCCGCAATTTGCGAACTTGGATTTTCGCGGTTATAGACCACGTTAGTCTACTAGTTAGTCTACCGCGAACCACGTTCAACGTGTTGCCTCCCTGTCATACTTACGTAAGTATTTACAAGTGCGACAGAGAGGCAAGACGTCGAACGTGGTTCGCGGTAGGCCCTCTGATTGGCACACTGTTTTTTGAAGCATTGACAGTAGTTTGACATCGGTGTTTTTTTCGTATCCAATTATACCGATTGACCAACTATACGACATGTATACGAAAATAATTTCATTATACGAATTTCGTAGCCTATTATACGATCTGGCAGCCCTGCTAACGCTTTGACAATAGAGGCGCGTATACAGATACCTGCCTGTTTGTGAGAACCCTGCCCGATTCTATATCCTCTAGCCGCCCATACGTTAAACCTTGCCAAGCAAAATGAAATTTTATTTTGTCAACACAAAGTTCAATTTAGAATGGAACAGGAGACCTTTTTATAGGTCTCTGGGCGGCTAGAGGATATACGTATGTGACGGCGACTGCACTAATTTACTATATGAATTTGTAAGGGCCACCATTACAGTTTTCTCTTTTAGGTATTAAGTTCGATATTTAATTGGATTTTAATAACTGTTAAATTCGAGCCAGATAATGCCATAATATTAACAAATGAATATGTAGGTATAATTTGCGATTTGAATGTCGTTTAAAATACCGTTTTCTCAATTGTTAATTTGATGTAATTTGTCGTTGTTTTTACATCTCCAGCTAAATACCAACGTGATTTGATTCGGTTTGTTAAGACAGGAAAACGATGCCAATTTAATTGGGTTATTATCTTTTTTTTTGTTTTAATATCTTTGCCTTCGAAACTCAGCTTTGTTATTAGCTTTGTCGAATAATTAATTTTGTGTAATGCATAATATAAAGTTATTAATTTAATCTTTTAATAACTGCTGGCCGAGCGAGCGCTACCGCTATTACTAAATGTCTACACATTTAGTAATAAATCGTTAAATACCCGTTACTTATACCATTTAGTTAAAAATCATAGTACCTAAACTATTAAGTAAATAAAAACTTTTTACAAAAAAAAGAAAACCGACTTCAAAAAGGATGAAATAAAATATTATCCTTTTTAAGTCTATGCGTTACCAACTGATATGTTTGAAGTCGGTGCCAAGCCAACTTTTGAAGCATACCATGATTTTGGTGCGATTCGATAAGGATGTACGTTGGATTGCCTTACACGACGACAATGAACGTACTTTCTGTAGGTACAGTCAACGTTAAAAGTATGTTTACACTTTTCGTCTTATTACAAAGGAGTAAGGTGCAAAAGTGTAAACATAGCTTTGACGTCGACTGCACCTCAGAACACACGAGCAAACCTTCTTGGCACAGTCCGTACCATATTTGTCGGCACGCAAGCGTGGGATTGGGACTGAGTTATTTCCCGTCCCTTATTCAGAGGACTACATTTCAAAATATAAAACAATTCAAGGAATTTACTTTCTTGCCAAATTTCACCTAAATCGGTTCAGTTGTTTAGCCATGAAAAGGCGACAAAGAGGCAGACAGAATTACTTACACATTTATAATAGTTATTAGTACAGTTCTAATGGGATTTATAGTCCTAAAGCTGATTATTTTTGACGGGTATTGTTACTACCTAGCTTGGCACCGACTTCAAACATATCAGTTGGTAACGCATAGACTTAAAAAGGATAATATTTTATTTCATCCTTTTTGAAGTCGGTTTTCTTTTTTTTGTAAAAAGTTTTTATTTTTCCATTTTTAGTTTTAATGCATTGTTAAGAGCGCGACGCATGAATGAAAAACAACATCATGATTAACATTAAATGCGTGTACTTACCTACTTTAATAAATATGTAATCAGGAATTTTCTCGAGTCCGTCTGGGAAATTATAATTCCTGTCACTACACTAAATCCATCCTCCGCCCCGCCACTGACCCAATCCCTCTACCCCCCGATCACTCTACCTCACAGCGCATCAACCCCTGATCCATGAACCCCTCGACCCTGAACCAGCAGCCCTTCAACCGCCATTCCCCGACCCCTTAATCCCCGACCCCTTAACTCCTAACTCTAACCCCCGATCAGTAGCCTTACCAGCTTACCAAGAGTTTGACATTGATTTATTCGCTAGCGTGTGTGTAACTTACTTTCTTTGCATCTCGCTCGTACTGACATATTAGTGCGAGTGAGATGCATAAAAAGTAAGTTACGAAGACGTTAGCGTCGCTAACTTAGCGAATATGTCAATGTCAAACTCGTGGTAGGGCTACACTTGCACTACATCAAATTGGCGGTTTTCGGAAGCAAATGCTCGTGTTACTTTAGAAAACACCGAAATCACTTTACATGTGCCTTTAAAAACTGAGGAGTTCCCTCAATTCCTCATGGATTCCATCATCAGACCAGAACCAAAAATAATACGGAAACACCTTGGAGGTAACTCCTTCCAAACAAAAAAAGAATTACTCAAATCGGATCACAGGTGTCGGAGTAATCGCTGAACATACTACATTTCAAAAAATCATCATCATTATCATCAAAACAATCATCATCATCAGGTCTACTTCATCAAAGTGGTGGTTTTCGGGAGAAAATGCTCGAGTTGCTTAAGAAAACACCCAAATCACCATGCATGTGCCTTTAAAAATTGAGGAGTTCCCTCAATTCCTCATGGATTCCATCATCAGAACAGAACCAAATTAAAATGGGACCAACTCGGAGGTAGCTCCTTTCAAACAAAAAAAGAATTACTCAAATCGGACCACGGATGTCGGAGTAATCGGTGAACGTACATAGAAAAAAAAAAAAAAAATAGCCACAACCGAATACAGAACCTCCTCCTTCTATGAAATGGAAGTCGGTTAAAAAGTGACGCTTTGACATTAAAGTCACTTAGTTTTTTTTCGCATTCTTGATTTTTTTTATAAAATTTATTTTTTTATTAGTAAGCATTGTTACTATTTATTTACCGTCCAAAAATGTATTACATTACGTTACTATTGTTAGTGACAATAATATTAATAAAAGTTGAGTCCAAGTTTCATCGTATAGGTACCTAATACATATTAGAAACAATAAAACTACATGTTAACTTAAAATTATCATCATTATTATCTAGACATACACTGGTAACCTATCTAATCATTGATCGAATGGTTGACAGTTATAACAAAAGAGAACGTCAAACCGTCTCTCCTCACATCTGTGCTCGACTGTACCAATTTCGTCAAGCTAGTTTCACAACACTCACTAATCGTCCATTTATAACATAATTGTACTTTAATATACCCACACGCCGCGAAAACCGAAAAAACGACTAAACCACTTCATTATGTCCTATTGTTGCGATTTCACTCCACAGATTTCAATACCCAGACCATTGACAATATTTTTTTCTTTGTATCTATTCTGACTTTTGCCGCGTTCAATTTATCTGTCTTAACTACACTTAAAATTTTATTTTATTTTCGACCTTATCGTCTAATGATCAAAGCACATATTTCAATGATTTTTGAAATGTAGTTCCTTGATGCCAAACGACTGATGCTCACTTGATGTTCGATTTACGGTTTTTAATTGGATATGGACATTCGTCTGCTTTTGTAGTATTCGATATTTGAATTCGCTTTACGTGTAATTGGCCAGCATTTTTGGCTTGAGAGAGGCGCCACTGTTAAACGATTATTACGATTTTACCTAGGAGAACAGTTTAGTTCCATTTTTGGCCGCTGTAACTTATAACTTAGCGGGCTCATAGAGTCGCTCAGTCTGCATGTTTCCATAAACAATAGAGTGCGAAACCATAGATCATCCCGGGTGTTCTCTTGTTAATTCGTCACAGAGGAGGCTGCGTTTTGGGTCAATTCTTTTGCATTTAAAAAAAATGGGGAGTGAGGCAAAGAATTTGAGATCGGCTATCATTAGTTTGCAATATGACACATCAATTTACTGACTAGATACTTTATGATGTTATAACATTAAGCTATTCATGTTTTTGTGTGGTAAACGTTGAAAGACTTGAAAGATGCTTGTCACTTTACAATGTATGCGATTAAAATGTAACTTACATTTTAATAGCATGTCAATTGTACATATTTTTATATGAATAGAGGTTAAGATTTTATTTAATTTGCAATGCACTTATGTATGTTCCGGTCAAATTTTGCAAGCTAAAATTAGACCCGCTTCCCATTATTAAATTAAGCTAAAATTTCACTTATGTTGGGTGCCAATCGGACAATGCAATACCTATATAATTATTATGGTACCAACGAGCTGAGCTGACTATTTCGATAATGTTCATATTGAAATTGAATGCGCCCACCAAAGTTGGTATGTATCTCATTATATTAATGTTTTATTTATTTATTTCTGATAGAATTTATTTCCAACAAAAACAAGGACTCCTCAAATCATCAGTAATGTTTCATGTTGTTTTGGGCCAGCGTATGGTCATCTTCTTTCATGATCATCGTCATCTTAACGCAGGCATACCATAAGTTATTACTTACTGGCAAAAAAGTCTCGTAAAAAATTGTAATCTAGATTCATAATTGAACAAAAATTATTGTTGTTATAGGATCTTGAGAAAAATAGCCCGTATACAATTTCCTTTCCCTCAGAAATCCAGAAATCCTACTAGGAGGTATAGCTATTTCCTGTCTATACTGGACAAACGTTAACTAATATGACGTAAAAGACTTCAGACTAAAGCAGACTGTAAAGCAAAAAAAATCTGACTACAGACTTATTTGCCATCGACTTCATAGAAGAAAAAAATACCGCAAACTTTTACTGTTTTTTTAGAGGCAAATACTTCTAAGCGCTGGAATCAACGATAACATGCCAGGCTGATTGTGTGGGAGCCATGATTTACAAAAAAAGAAACAACTGTCAACGCCCAAGGCGGCGCGTGCCGCTCTAAATTAATTATAATGACGTTTTAATTATAAATTCACACGACGCAACAGCAACATTAAAATAACGATTATTTCTAAATTACTAGCCGAACGCACACAATGGAACTTAAAATTGGAATAAACTGTCTATACGAAGCTTCTTTAAACACCTAATTGCAACCGACACCTTTACAATAAAGTTTATTTCAATATGCTTTAAAAAAACACATGCGTAATATGTTATTACATCCTATGATTGTACGATCGAAGTAATTATATCGAATTTTGAATTGCATTCGAAATCAACAACTGTTACCGGCCAGTTTAAAATGATCTACCGTTATATCAGTTATCGAAGGATTTATTTGAATTCCGAAGACGCTTGGGGGATGTCTACAATGGTTTTAATTCATAAAACATCATTACACCCTAGCACGTACTGGCCGCAAAATTATACTTTTATTAACAAAGACAGCTTTTTTAAATTTCGAATCGATAAAAATGGCATCGCTATACAAGTATACAGCCAGTATTAATTACTATACAAAAGTTAACATAAATTAGCAGCTCGTGGGCATGTTATTAGTGGCTTTCTTCATATTTCGCATTTGTATGGGTTTTATTAAGCGTTACTAAGTTTTCGCCTTTTATTCATAGTGTTATTGTGGTAGTAAATTATGAATAATAACTGGTAATTATGTGAATGTCGTGAGTGGGCTGATTGCAGAGTAACGGTCTGTTATTTGAGAATAACGATCGTGTTTTCGTCATTGATTTGCGATTGCGATGACACCATTACCAATGATTCCGATGACGAGATGACATTTCACGTACGGCGATGGTCTATTGTTGTAGGCCTAACCTATCATTTTTGGCCAATAAGAGACCATTATTTCAGTAAATTAGTTATCTTAAGTAGTATAATTTCATAGAAAACTGTACAAGGACTTTACGTATCTAAATTGACTCTCAATAGTTTTAGTGACGTGGTTTCTTAATAAATAAGATGATAAACCGAATTGTGGTATAAATATTCGCAATAGACATCTAGGTATGTACTGAAAAATTATAAGCACTATCCCCCTTATCATCCTCATAAACGCGCTACAAACCTCAATCGCTTGTCTTTATCTGTTATTTTGACTTATATATTTGTAAGAAAGGGATAAAACATAATTTAACTAAATCAGGCCCATAAAGTTTTATGAATATGTATTTATCTTTACATACGACCAATATAAAATATGATATTGCAGCATTTAATTTGTTTATACTAGTACCTATACAAACACTAGACATTATAGATATATACTTACGTCAAAAAAGACTACATATTTGGTCCTCCGAACCGGATTTTACTTAGTGTCCCTAGAAATACTTTAGAGAGAGAGAGAGAGAGATTCTAGATACCTATTTTCCATTCCATAACGTTTTTTATACACATGCTTTGAATGTGTGTATGGGTTTTAGATACCTACTTAAGTATTAAAATGAGAGAATGCACTAGTATTTTACGAAAGCTACTGCCATCTGACCTTTCAACCCAAAGAGGAAACTTAACGGACTTTAATTGAATTATTTAATCATCATCAAAAGTCCGAGTCTGAGCCAAAAGTACGTCCATTAAAAAAATAACGTGACAGATATGGAACCCCCATTAAATTTTATGACGATACCGCAATTGGAAAGAACATTGACATCATGTGTGGTAATACTTGCCGCCTTTGGTGTCCGATTTATCTCATAAACTGGCCACACTAACGTTATTGCTGATTTGTCAATAGAACGCAACCAAAAACAACGTGTTTACACGCAATTATTTATTTTTCCGCTTTATCGCGCTTTCATGCAATAATACTGGCCATAGTTAACGATTTAACCACTAACATGAATATTTAAAAAGTAACCTAAACGCTACTCGACCAATTTAAGTTAATACTTCATTTATACCAGCTTTGTTGAACGTAGAGATACGTTTGTAATGGCGAATTTTGGTTGTGGGCGACCAATTATTGGATAACAAACTCTGTCCGTGACCGATTCTCGTACAGTTTTAACAATTTTGAGTTTCGAACGTCGTGTAAAATAATTGGCCGTTGGCGTTAGGCTGGGCATACAAGAGCGGTGTCAACATCTAATTCATTTAATTTATCAGTGGGGGGCGCGTCAAAAATATTATTTGGCAAGCCGGAATCACTTTGTATAAGTACCTAATATTAGAAAAGGTAGCTGTAATGTCGTATAAGAAAATCAAGGAGGCGGCCCTAGATAGAGTCAAATGAAGAGAGGTACACCGACAAGAGTCTAAGGGTCCGATTCGGATTTTGAAATAGACATCTATTAGATATCTTTTAGACATCACCAAGATACGATAACGATATGTTTAAGATCTAACCTGTCAAATTTGACATTTGCGCGTTTTTATTTGCGAAATAATAAATAAATATGTAATGCACGCGTAATTAAGCTCAACCAATCTTGTATTATGGGTATTATATCGTGTGATTTTTTGTTTTAAATACACAATTTCCTTTGCTTTCCATTAATTTCATAACTTTTATTCTTATGTCCTTTTCTTAGCCCATTTTTTCAGACAATCTCAAATTGAATATTTTAAGGTTTATTGATCGTCAACCAAATACCTATTTAATATTAAGTTTACTAGTAAATACTTACCCATAATAAACATATATTATGTACTTACGTTTAGTCTAAATACTGCCTTACACCGTCGGCGGCACGCGACTCCTTCAAACGCTTTGTTCCAAATCCAAATAAAGCAAATTCAAAATTCGAATAAAGCTCGCAAACTCATAACTCACCCTGTAATTTAAAAACATTAGACTTTGTGCCATTGTCTTAGAGCATGATTTAGCTTGAACGTAAAAGTTAGATGAGTTTGCGAAAGTTATCGATCAACTGCGTATGTGTGGCGAATGGATTTTATAGAATACCGCTATTTAAAAAAGTTGAGTGACCATAGACAAGGCTCGTATGCTTTTAATTATTCTTTGTTTTGTGGCCAGTGTACCGAACCGTACCGAACGATATTTTACGGATTTTTTTTGGCGGTTGGTCAATCTTTAACGGTGTTGAAATGTGACATAAATCACAATAACGTCTGATTTTCTGGTGTTTGATTCTATCTTGAGAATTTGCGTAAGTATTAAACACTACCTGAATGATCTTTACTGTTATTGTAAATTGCTATTTATGACCAGTTATGACGAAAAAAATATATAGAAAATAGGTAGAGTTAGACCAAGACAAAACTGCAACGATTATGACAGCACACGCAGTGCATGTGCATTTTAAACGTCAAACTTCTATGAAATTATGACATGCCTTTAAATAACACTTGCACTGCGTATGCTATCAAAATCGTTGCAGACTTTTTTTTGTCTAACTCTACCCTTTTCTTCTAATAGTATGAAAGTATTATAACAACTGAAAGTTCAGTTACTTTTAGTTCTAGTGACTGTTTCTAGCCACATTACATATTTTGATTAAGGTGTAGAGTTTGAAAAGTTAGAGCGTGTAGAGTTAGAAGCTTGGCTCTACATGAGTTCTGATAATTTTTTTACAGTGCGAGCCTTAAAGTCTCGTCTTGGCAATATTGTCGATGGATAAGGATGGAGAGGGATAAGGAAACAATATATGCCTTTCTCTTTCCTTCTCAGCAGAAAGTGTCCTAAAAGATAGTTCTATTGTAGATACTCGTAACTCGTCTGTTGTGACTTTATAGAGGTTATTGGTCTAAAATGACCTTAAGGCTCACTTGCACCATCCCACTAACCCGGGATTAAGCGGTTAAATCGTTAAACTAGTGTCAAATTGTATGGGTAACCATGGCAACTCCAGGTTTAACCAGTTAACCGCGGGTTAGTGAAATGATGCAAGTGTGCCTAAGTATTTTTATTCATTTTTACAAACGATAAATTCGTCGATAAACGACAAATTTATAAACGATAGACATAAAATTTTTACCTTTGTTAGTATTTTATCGGGGATATATGGATATTCAATCAAAGACATATGTAACACATAATTGTTTATTTACACCAGCTTATATGCACAGTACCGGAGGCGCAGACGCCACTACATAAGTATAAAATATCGCATCGCTGCGGTAGGAACGAGAGGTTTATATACAGCCATACTCTTTCAAGGGCTATTTTCGCTGTCTGTGAAAGACTCATAGACAAGACTGAAGGGCTTATTCTAAAACAACTGATGAAAGTTTTCAAATTGAATGTAACATTTGAAGCGAAATAGTGATGACAAAAGTTGGCACAAAGTAAATGACAATTTATTGAACTTTTTAACATTTCAATATTGACAATTGTTCTTAATACGGTTTACGATATTTCTGATAACAGGGTCAAACAGATCACTGTGTTACGTTCTTTCCTGTGGACATACACAAAGTTAAGGGCTATAAAGATTAATTTTCTTATTTAACCCTTATCCACGTAAAAAGGTCCTCCTTTTAATTACAGAACTATGATAAAATCATTACTTACATGCCCACAAGCTGTTAACTATTGCCCACAGGAGAGAAAACTAGCGTGTTCGCGCGAACTGTACATTTTTCTCCCCTGTGGGCAATAGTTAACAGCTTGTGGGCATGTAAGTAATGATTTTATCATAGTTCTGTAAATAAAAGGAGGACCTTTTTACGTGGGTTAGGGTTAAATAAGAAAATTAACCTTTATAGCCCTTAACTTTGTGTATGTCCATAGGAAAGAACGTAACACAGTGATCTGTTTGACCCAACAATATTGCACGGGTAAATATAATGTACCTAAATAAATATGGTTTTCTTGAAAGAGTATTTTATGGCGCTAAGACGAAAAAGTGAGTCCACGAGAAAGCTTTTAAAATGTGACGTTCTTTAGAAAAAGGTACCTTATGGCGGCTGGTGCTTACGTCCTATAGCGCCGCAATAATATTGGAGCGGCGTTAAAAGTAGCGTAAGCGCCAACCGCCATAAGGTACCTTTACCCGTGGGACGTCACAAATTGTATAGTAATACTAAACAATTTAGGCGCAATTTGATTCTTACTTGTATGCATATATTAATCATCTGCCTTCAACTGTTTCCTCAAGTAATTATTTGCATTGACGTAATGTATTCATTTTATTTGTATTATTATAAAAGTAGGCTTATTTTAATTATTTCTCGTGGTCTCACTCTATCGATTTTACTTTAACGGTAATAAAAGTCAATTACATAATTTATATTTTACATACAACATTCTAGCCCACGTGCAGAATTACTTTCACCATAAATAATTGTTTTAATTGATTCATTCTATGAAAAAATACATAAAATATTGTATTTATTTTAACATTCATTTATAATACCGGCTGGTAATAATGTCTCAATCTTGGTAGAGTCAGGGCTATAACCGTGAAAATCGAAGTTCGCAAATTGCGGGCATTTTTCTCTGTCACTCTTATAACGTCTTCATTGGAGTAAGAGAGAAAGATCCCCGCAATTTGCGATTTTCCGTTTTCGCGGTAGCCCCTCTGACCTACCGCGAACCACGTTCGACTTGTTGCCTCTCTGTCGCACCTGTAAATTCGTACGTGTGACAGGGAGGCAACACGCCGAACGTGGTTCGCGATAAGCCCTCTGTGCGGAAAGAGAAGAGTCAATGGAATGTTTCCCTTGTATTCCACGATCTTCTCTTTCCGCACAGGGCTATAACCGCGAAAATCTAAGTTCGCAAATTGCGGGCATTTTTCCCTGTTACTCTCATTACGCCTTCATTGGAGTAAAAGAGAAAGATCCCCGCAATTTGCGAATTTCGGTTTTCGCGGTAACCCCTCAGGCTCTAATAAGAGTAATAAGTGACATAGTCAATATTATGAATTAGTAATTAGTCTACTAATGTATCTAGACATATTTGCTGGAAATCTTACACAAATATACTTAAAATTCAAACTTAATCTACACATTTATCTATTATGTACACTGTTACTTTTAGGGTCCGATTTACATCACTGGCACACAGGAGTTTTGAAACATAATTTCCATATTGCACGTACTGGTTTAATAAATACAAAAATACATGAAATAAATTAATTCAGTATAAAATTTCGAAATTGCAATCCATGCGCCAGTCGACGTAAACCCCGCAATAAATAATTTAGGAATATCTCTATAAAATTATTTAAGTACTTAAATAATAAAATCAACTATCACATTTAAATTTCCAACGAAGCTTCTTCATAAGTTTTTTGTACAGTTACCTAAGACTACACCTATCAGATTCTATGTACAACTAACACTAGAGAGAGTGAAGTACTTTACGCCATACTAACCATTAGTGGAGATACATCAAACGTCACTATTAAAAAGTTCGATAGTTTAAAAAAGTAATTCACCATAGAGTTCGTTCGAATCGAACATTCGATTTTTAAAAATCGAGCGCGCGGCGATCGTACAACGCCTCCTGTGCAATCGCGCGCGATGCCTCGTTTCATTTAGACGCGTTCACTACCAGGTTAGTAGCTGCCTCCTCGCTCGCCCCTATGCTCATAGCTTTCTTCTTCAAAATGCCTAAATCCGTGACATTTTCTAGAAAGCTCTTATGCGCGCTTAGTACTTTAGCACTTTCCACGTCTTTTTTCAGTTCCTCCATATCTCTCTTCAACTTTGCTCGTCTGTTTTGGAACCAGGTGATGACTTGGGCGTTGGAGAGACCGAGAGAGCTGGCTATTTCATCTCTGTCTGCAGGAGAGAGGTACTTTTGGTAGAGGAACCGTTTCTCCAGCTCGAAGATCTGGTGATTCGTGAAAGCAGTTCGGGATTTTCGTTTCTTCTTCGGCTGTGGCCTCGAGTTGAACAGGTTCAGGTGATTTGACTGACCATCTGAAACAATGAGAAAATAGCAATTATAGCATATTATATAACAGCCCACTTGAGGACTGAGGTACCTACGTCAGAATAAAAAAGAAAACAAACCTACCTAAAGGCCCCAGTACACAATGGGCTATCGCCGGCCACTCCGAGGGACGCATTTATGCGTTAGAGGGAACAAGTGATGTTGCTATCGCATTCTACCGCATGGCTGCGTCCCTTGGAGTGGCCGGCGATGGCCCATTGTGTACTGGGGCCTTAATCTATAATTCAATAAAATGAATGAACAAGTAGAACGGGTAGAGCCATTACAAAAATGACACTTAATAAAACTAATCAACCCTTAACATACAGACATCAGTAGGCACTCAAATTAGAGACAATACTGTCATATATCACAGATAACACTGTAAAATACAGATAAGAGTATTATCAGGTATTAAAACAGTATTCGTGTCTATGACAGTCGTAAAGCGCCCGCAGCGCTAAAATGTAACTCTTCCGTCGTAAAAGACACAATAAGAGGCGAGTTTAACGAGTATACGGGCCACTTGTGCCAGTTGAACTGAACATTGTATGCGCCATGACGCATTAGGTGAAAATACTTCTAAAATCCTGGCTGATTTATGTCAACTTCGAAGGCCTAATAATAGGGATTACTGCAATCTTCTGCCGCCAGAGTGCAGCACTTTATCTGCCTCTTTATCGATCGAATAGGCAAGAGTGATAGAGAGACAGAAACCGAACTTTCGAATGTCTCTATTACAGTAGCTTAAGCTAAAGTGGTTACATAATATCCTTTTCCAGAACATTTTCTGCTGAGAGGGACAGAGAAAGGTGTATGTTGCTTTTCAGAGCTTCAGATAACAGAAATAAAATAAATAAAATAAAATAAGTGTCCGGTAAGAATGTTGTATAAAAGGTTTGCGCTGTATTTCTCGTAAACGATGACATGAAACGATTTTATCTAAGAAAAATATAATACAGGTAAATTAAGAAATTATTATGCATAGAATCCAGAATTTTTAGGATCAGATCAGATATAAGCAAAATAGAAAATGTGTAATTTTCTTTTATTGCCACCGCAACGGAAATGAAGAATAGTGTAACAATGTTATCAGTTTCCGGTTTACTCTACTAGTGTTATCTATGCAATACCTACTAATGTTTACGTTACTATTTCAATTGTTAAAACTTTAAATAATTTTGCAAGTAAGGTTATAATAAAAGAAGATGAAGATTTTGGTAAGATGTACCTATAATGGCTCCTCTACACGATGGGCCAACGCCGGCCACTCCAAAGGACGCAGCCATGCGGTAGAATGAGATAGCAACATCACTTGCTCCCTCTAACGCATAAATGCGTCCCTTGGAGTGGCCGGCGTTGGCCCATCGTGTAGAGGAGCCATAACAACTTGTTTTACACTTTATGTCAGTACCTACCTAACGTTATACAATAGTTTCTTTCGAACTACCTATTATAGTTTATGTTTTTAGGTATATTATGTAAGTACTACTGTCTAAGGACCACCTACAACAATTCCATAAAACCATAAAGAAGTTAATATTTCAAACCCATCATTGAAAGGCACCTAATAAAGTAAAAACTGTATTTAACGTTTAGTTTATGGTAAGTTTATCTTTTTTTTCGACCTCCGCGGAGTTTCATGACACAAGCGTCTATAACGCGCGGTTCACCGCAGAAATTAATAAAATAACCCATTCACGGCCGTTAATTTGTCGTTTTGGAACACACGTTCGAAATTTTAAATGTGGCAATTATGGGACCACATAAGATGCGTAATTTTCAATTAGCAACATTATTTTCCTGTTTTTAACCAGTTTTACATAAATAAGTACCTGATATTTTAACGTATCTACCCATACAAGTTATACAGCAGGTTTTAAATACCACATTATTTTACGTCACAGATATGTTTACACTTTTGCATAGGTACTCCTCAATAATAAGGCGAAAAATGTACACATATATTTGAAATATAGTTTAGCAAGCCCTTTTCGTTAGTAGAAAAAAACGACAAATCTAAATGGTGTAGGCGTATGCGTAAAGGGTGGTTGTACTCCCATAGCCTTGTAAGAGACCCAAGTAATTTTTTGCGCTTTTGAATTTGGAACTTTCTTTTATTTCTATATTCGAATTTAATTTGTAATTGTACAAGTACGCGGGGACTTACGAGGATAGAAATTTTGAATTGAGTTTTCAAGGGCTTTTTCTGCTTCGTAGACATTCTTAACCTTAAAGAATGTCTACGAAGTACGTTCTATTCCTGAAATGGACTCCGCACTGGCTGAACATAAGCGGCTACAATGTGTTCCAATTTTTAAACTACCGATCGCAATTACCAATGGCAGTGCAGCATGGCAGCCGGAAACGCGGCCATATTGCACGTACTGCCAACCGAACAGGCCAAAACAGTCGGCCATCGCTTTAACGACTTTGATATGTGAGTGTTTTTAGTGGCCAGTGATTTTAAATGAGGTGTATTTTTAGTAATTTAAAAATATATTTTTGAACCAGTTTCTTAATAATATAAGCTGTTTTCTAAAGCTTTATAACTTGTAAGCCTATGCCTTATCTTAGTTATCTTATTTAACCGATTAAGTACGTTTGTTTGGTCGTTTGAAAAATGCGAAGATTATAGAGTTATTTATGTCTGTTATACTTAAATACAAAGAAAAACAGTTAATAAACGTAACACATAAATGTAATATTATGCATAGACATCAAATCGTTGAATAAATTCGGACAAAACAATAAAGTATGACCGCCATCACAACCAGAGTCATTTGTATGCATCAAGGCAATCAAGTCAAAGTATTTTTGTTTTTTTTTAATGTTTCTGGTAGCGGATACCCGCTTATTATGCCTAGTTCACGTAGGTAATTACCAGTGTTGCCAACACAAACGAGTTGCCATACAAATTCTAAGGGTGTGATTCATATCAATTGATAATTATTTTGATGGGATTTTATATTTTATTGTTGATAATGAATGTCTGGACGTGTAGGGTCATTTAGTAGGTATATTATTAACATATGTTAGAGGTTGAATTATTTATTTGGAAGTTCAGCTTTTAACCCCTTATGTCCAAATGACATTTTGCATATTTGTATGTAGAAAATCATAAGATTCATCTGAGATCTGATAAAATGAATAGAATTTATAATATTATAAAGTACTTAGTTAAACTAAAAAATATATCATACATACACTGAAAAAGTGAACAAGTCCACCGGTGGCCGAGGCGGGAATCGAACCCACGTCTACAGCTTATGCACTAACGTCTAGAGTATCTACAAGTTATGTTATTTTTTATGCCAAATGGCCATATTCCCTTTATAAAACCCATTAATTACTTTTTTAATCGTTTCCAACATAACCGGCTTAAAAAAAAAATCAAAAGCATAGACGAGAACACACGCACGCGATTTCGCTACGCTTTTTGCATTCAATACTGAATCAATCTCTGCTTTCGGAACGTTTTTAAAAAAGTTGATAACTATCGCGAGCTCGCATTATAATAATAATCGTTTTTTTAAATTTAAACTTTAATAGTGGCCCAATAAAGTCGTGTTTACACTAACGGGATTGTTCTAAATAAGCCGTTCACAGTTAGTTTCTTATAAAATGCCTTTGGTGGCATAACGAGGTGTGTTATGGAAAAAACTACAGGATTCAATTTGTACTCGTTAAGGAGCTGTCCCGATCCTTTGTGGAGGCGTCACGTCGGTGATCGAGCGGGCGATCGGCATTTGTTCTCTTTCCCTGGATGTTACGGTTAGACGGATTATGGGACCATGAGCAATCTTTATAGCTTTAGGACAAGAACTTTATAGCTGCAACGTCCTTGCTTTCTTAACTTAACTTTATTGTAGGGTAGCGTCAGTTCACCGTCCGGTGTCAGTTTCCGTCCACTTGACGGATTACCGAATAATATTTCATTTATAATTTGCTACTTGCGAAATCTATTTTTTATGTAGATAGATAAATTGTTTAGATGTTAGGGATTGCAATAAGTCCAAATTTGTGCAGCAACGAGGGTTTAAATTCAAATTTCGTCAAGTGGACGTAAACTAGCGTAATGACTCACCATATAGGTACCAAAATAGGTGCCTATAAAGAGAGCAAAAAAGAACTGAATAGCAAAAATTAAAGGAGGCCTACACTTCTAGCATTGAAAAGGGCTAAAAAGATGAGAGAGACATGTTCGCTTTAAAAAAAAACCGGGCAAGTGCGAGTCGGACTCCGGCACGAAGGGTTCCGTACCATAAAGCAAAAAAAAACGGAAAAAATGCAAAAAGAAAACGGTCACCCATCCAAGTACTGACCACGCCCGATGCTTAACTTTAGTCAAAAATCACGTTTGCTGTATGGGAGCCCCACTTAAATCTTTATTTTATTCTGTTTTTAGTATTTGTTGTTATAGCGGCACCAGAAATACATCATGTGAAAATTTCAACTGTCTAGCTATCACGGTTCGTGAGATACAGCCTGGTGACAGACAGACGGACGGACGGACGGACAGCGAAGTCTTAGTAATATGGTCCCGTTTTACCCTTTGGGTACGGAACCCTAAAAATGAAAACAGGAAAATCAGGGAGCATAAGGTCCACCATCATCATCATCATCATTCTCTTGCCCTTGTCCCATTCACTTAAGGCTAATTTAAACGATGCGAGAAAATAATGAAAGACATGGACACAACCTTATCCGATAATTTTCCTTAGCAGGGTGACTCAGTGACTGCTATAGATTGGCCACTACATGGTACATAATTGGCCACTCTTAACAATAAGTCTTCAATTGGCTTGTTTCTTTCTGATTTGTTAGAAGTGGCCAATAAAAATAGAAGTCACGCTATTTGCAGCAAATATAGTAGAAGAGCCGGCCGCAAATTTTCTAACCGACTTGATACCACGATGAAATGCACAATAGTTTCCCATAAAAGTGATGCTAAGTCCGAATTCGATAGTCTGCCACGGCGGAACTTGCCGAAAGTACGAAAAAGAAGGCCACTTCCGGTGCAAAAAAAGGGGGCTGATTTAACCCATCTGATACCGAAATAAAAGTTATGGCAGCAGTTAGAAATTTACATGTAGAAACATAAAAGTGAAGTCTGCCAGTATTTTTTTTGCCGGAAGTGCTTGGCAGACGCTCTCAAAGGTGGCCACCGGGACCCCTAATTTAACCCATCTGATACCACCATGAAACCAATTCCAGTCGGTAGGTATGAACCCTCATGTCAGGAATATATAAGTCTGCCAAGGCTTTTCCTGCCGAAACACCTTGGCAGACGAGATTATGTGAACAAGGTAACCATCGGTTAACCTACACTAACCCATCTGATACCACCATGAAACCAATTCCAGTCGGTAGGTATGAACCCCCATTTTAGGAACATATAAGTCTGCCAAGGTTTTTCCTGCCGAAACACCTTGGCAGACGAGATTATAAGCAAATTGACCATCGGTTACCGTACACTAACCCATCTGATACCACGATGAAACCAATTCCAGTCGGTAGGTAGTGTTTCGGCAGGAAAAACCTTGGCAGACTTATATATTCCTCAAATGGGGGTTCATAACTACCGACTGGAATTGGTTTCATGGTGGTATCAGATGGGTTAGTGTATGGTAACCGATGGTCATCTTGCTTATAATCTCGTCTGCCAAGGTGTTTCGGCAAGAAAAGCCTTGGCAGACTTATATATTCCTGAAATGGGGTTTCATACCTACCGACTGGAATTGGTTTCATGGTGGTATCAGATGGGTTGATGTAGGGTAACTGATGTACACCTTGCCAACATAATCTCGTCTGCCAAGGTGTTTCGGCAGGAAAAGCCCTGGCAGACTTATATATTCCTGAAATGAGGGTTCATACCTACCGACTGGAATTGGTTTTATCGTGGTATCAGATGGGTTAGTGTACGGTAACCGATGGTCATCTTGCTTATAATCTCGTCTGCCAAGGTGTTTCGGCAGGAAAAACCTTGGCAGACTTATATTTTCCTAAAATGGGGGTTCATACCTACCGACTGGAATTGGTTTCATGGTGGTATCAGATGGGTTAGTGTACGGTAACCGATGGTTACCTTGCTCACATAATCTCGTCTGCCAAGGTCTTTCGGCAGGAAAAGCCTTGGCAGACTTATATATTCATGACATGAGGGTTCATACCTACCGACTGGAATTGGTTTCATGGTGGTATCAGATGGGTTAAATTAGGGGTCCCGGTGGCCACCTTTGAGAGCGTCTGCCAAGCACTTCCGGCAAAAACAATACTGGCAGACTTCGCTTTTATGTGTCTACATGTAAATTTCTAACTGCTGCCATAACTATTATTTCGGTATCAGATGGGTTAAATCAGCCCCCTTTTTTCGCACCGGAAGTGGCCTTCTTTTTCGTACTTTCGGCAAGTTCCGCCGTGGCAGACTATCGAATTCGGACTTAGCATCACTTTTGTGGGAAACCATTGTGCATTTCATCGTGGTATCAAGTCGGTTAGAAAATTTGCGGCCCGCTCTTCTACTAATAGTTATCGTGTCAAAAATAATTGACTCGTTAGAAAAGCCTATTGCGTTTCTAAAGTCTTTAATAAGAAAAAAATCTCGACTAATTCACTTAACATCAACCTTTTTAACAAGACGTAACCATACAATACAACAAAACCATTCCTTTGCCAATACGTGCGTATCGATCCATCAACCGCACGTCAAACACACTCGAAAACTTTTCCAACTTTGTATCCATTACTCTCCAAGCACCGTCAGTATGATAAGAACAAGGAATAAACGCAGCAGTGGAAAGTGATACAGTGGAAAGTTTTGATTGAATCGCGGAATTTTGTAAGCTGTGATTTGACTTAGTGAAGGTAGGGGTCAAACGTATGCCCCTCACAATCGGGCCCCCACGTGATGTTATTGAGGAAATAATTAAGTACGAATCCGTGAAAATAAGGGATTTGGTTAGAATAGAAGGAATAGTCGTGACAGGTAAGCGATTTGTAACAGTTTTTCGTCGTTTTTGGGGTAAAAAAAGTGTTTTATTGGTGATCAAACTCTATTGATATCGAACGAAACCATACCATTATTATTCAGGAAAATTTAAATAACTGATGATTTTTAAGAATATAAACTATATACATTCAGCAATTACATAATTAAATGTAGAAGCCATCAGTATTTACTTATACTTAGTTGTTAAGTTACTAAACATATGAAAAATAAGTTAATTATTCTAACTTATATATATTCTAACTTACTAAACATTCCGCCCATAAAAATTATGTTCCCTTCAAATTATATAAACCGAAAAAATTACTAGAGATATGAATAATTACAGCATTTTATTTAGAATATTCACAAACCGGCAATCAGACACAATCAAGACCTAATCACGAGCGGACCTCAATTACGAATTACGACGTAAAGTGCCAAAAAACGTCGTTAGTGCCAAAAACGTCGTTAGTGCCAAAACCGTCGCGTTAGGCACGGTCGGCGTTAGCACCTGACTAGGTAATTATGTTATTCTAATTTAGTCGCAAGGTGGGACGTAACGTGTGGACACTGGGCTTAATGCGTGGATCCTCAGGCGATGAGGTATTTGTAACCTGATGTATTTTGAAAAGGTCATCACTATTATTTTGGATAGGTTTTTTCTGTAAAGGTAATATTTTAGTATAAAAATTCCGTAAACGTCAAATTTCTATGAAAATATGACGTTTATAATAGCACTGCCACACTTTGTTCCGTCAAAGTCGGTGCAGTTAGCTTTTACGGGTCCGTCAAAGTTAACATACCTACCCAACACTTCACATACAGTCAAGACTACGACTTTTAGAGAAGTCAAAGTACATAGAAAACACCCATGATTCAGGAACAAATATCTGTGTTCATAACACACAAAAAAGCCCTTTCCGGAATTCCACAAACACAAACCTACAGACTAGGCCAGGCCGCATACTATAGCCAACCAAATATGAGACGTTCCACGGCAAAAGGTACCTTATGGCGGCTGGCGCTTACGTCGCATAGCGCCGCAATAAAATTGGAGCGACGTTAATAATAGTGCAAGCGCCAACCGCCATAAGGTACCTTTACCTCTGGGACGTCACATATGCCAATCTCTAGCGCTTCGTAGCGATCGACAAGCAACGTCACTGTCGCACTAATATGGAAAAGTGATAGACACAAAGCTTTTCGTTGTCGTAGCGATAGCGATTGTCACCCTGGCTAGGCCGGCAGACCGGTCGTCGCTAATCGCTGATTCTTGAGTAGATATATGAGTCGCTTAACTTCAAACTCGGGTAAATCCATCTGTCAAATTATGCGAATTTGGTATTAAGAAAAGGTAATAGTGTAGATATTTGCTGAGAGGGTCGAATAGATTTACCCGAGTTTGAAGCGACACATATATATACTCGTGTATGTTTTATGCTTATCTAATTATGTCCAACTGACACGTGTATGCTGTTTCTACGTTTTTTATTCCTAAATACATCAGAAGGCGTAATAAAAACAGGTCGGCATTATCAAAACATGTCCCCGCCACGGCGGCACGGCTGGTTTGGCTTCACGGACGATTGACAGACAGACAGACACGCAAACACGCATAATGACGCGTGACTTTGTTTCTCTTGCGGCTCTTAATTGGGATCCGGTGTTTTAGAATGGGAGTTAAAAATAGGGCTTATTGTAGATAGGTATCTATATGACACATGACTAAATCGCAGAAAATATTGTCTAATATGCTCTAGTCTAAGATTAAGGTACTCGTGCACTGTTTGTGCTTGAAAATGGAGACATGACATAGGGTGAAACATGTCGCGCTAGTAACTAAATAATACGGTATGTATTATTTATTATACATGACTTAACCATAAAATAAGCTAAATGAATAGTATGATTCACGACAGTTTAAATTCGTTTGTCTAATCTAGCCTCAGACTTACTGATTTTATAAGATGATACTGCTTTTTGTCTGTCTTTTTGTGTGTTTGTTCGTAATAAACTCAAAAACTACTAAACGGATCTTCACGCGGTTTTCACTAATCAATAGAATGGTTCTTGAGGAAGGATTAGGTGTATAATTTTTTAACCCGTGCGAAGCCGGGGCTGGCCGCTAGTAAATTTTTATGACGAAGTAGCTTCTTAAGCCAAAGATTTGATTTAAGACAAAAGGTTATTTATTATATTTGAATCATTATGTTCAACGTTTAATATTGACTACAAATCACATAAATATGCGTGCAAGATATGCCAGTATGCCTGCTTAATTTATGCCATACTAATTATTCTTAATAAGACTTGTAGCATGCGCCAATGTTAAACGTCACATCTACTTCAAAATGTCAAGCAGACTTAAGACCTTTTCATTTTGGGTTATGTTCACTATGTTCTAGAACGAACTATGTCATCAGAATTTCAAACATTCTTGAGACGTATAGAAACGTTCAGCTCTGAGTGCTATTTCTATCGCTTCTAGCCATCCAGTATAAGTCTGACTGAATCCTGTAGAAACACTCGCAGTGCATCTCGTTTGTATCAGTGGCGGCGCGTCCATAAAATCCGATTCCCACCGGCTTGCCTGTTTTTGGACGTTTGAGCAGAGTTGTAAAGGAAATATGTAAGCCAAATTAGCCCCGGCTTGCCTATGGATATGTTTGACGCGCCGCCACTGATAGATATACAAACGAGATGCATATATAGGTGCGAGCGAGACAGAGTGAGTTGAAGCAGTCGCTAGCGACTACGGCCGCGTACGACTAACTTAATGTACCTACAGGGTATTGGACTTCCAATAAGCAGTTCTTCCACGAAAGCTGATGTGGAATGAACTCCCAGCCAGGATTTTCTCGAGAGATTGATTACAGTGCAGTGTTTTTCAAAAAACAATCGACTTTCTTAACCCGTGGAGCGCCTCAGAATTACCGTAGTATGGAACTTCTATAGTAGTTACCAGCACACGTTAAACGATCGGCTTCATCGTACTCTGAGGTGCCAAGATGGCCACACCTTTATTAGGGTGCTTCAAAAAGTATGAAAAAAAATTTTTTTTTATTATTCTTTAGGGGCACCCTCTCATATGTTTTTGATTGTTAAGAAACTTACACAGTATTTTTTTTGGATTTTTTCTAAATGATTTAGGGGTCGCTACCCGAGGTGAAAGTTTTAGGTTTTTACAAAAAAATACGTATTTATAAATAATCTTTTATTATTATTTTTTAATTGTATTTATACTAAACTATGAATAACTTTACTTAATAAAGGTCTGTAAAACATGAAATAATTACAATAAAACATATATAACGTTGAACATGGCAATGGGTTACATGTCGAATTATTGCATTAAAGTAGACTTTTTTGTATTAGGAAATTTACGTCGGTATTCTTTAACCGTCAAAAGTAAAAATTGCTTCTGTTCCTCATTTGTCGTGTGAAGACGATTATATTCCTCCATCAGAGCTACTCCTCTTTCAGCTAAGTCATTGACAACTTTCATTGAATATATAATAAGCTTTACATTTGTAGTTGTCATCATTTTTCCACGACTTCACATCTTTCTTCAAGAAATCACATGAAACGGCCAATGTATCGAAAAAAGACAGTGTTTGGTTGGTTACAAAATCTTCCAAGTTTTTTACTAAAATTAGATCTTGATCAAGAGTTGCTTGCTTTGAAGAAACACCTAGACTTTGTTTTTTGAGAGCAGTGACCATCTTTTGTTTCGTTTCAAATGAAACTGCGTCGTCAAAGAAAGCAAAAGCCACAAGCTCTTCGGATAAGTACCAGAGATGCCCTAACATTTTTTTCATAGCCATTCCAATTTTTTCTTCCATGTTTTTTCCTTGTTTTCTAATACAAGTGACCGTTTTGCTATGTTTTCTTTATTTTTCTTTAATCTTTGCCACTCCGAAAAATATTGTAATAATTTGCCTATTACATGTTTTTTTAGTCTGGTGGGAATACTTGCTTTTTCCCATATTTGTAATACATCGCAGGCAGTGTGTGTTTTAGGGGTCTTTATTATTTAATTTCTCTATAATTTTATAATAGAAAAATGAACTCATTACTTCTTTAATAGACGGTAGTTTTGATTGAGGTAATGTTGGTGTCAGCTGCCCAATTAGCCATATATCTGTATTTTTTCTTGTTCTAATATCACTTTTACCAGCACTAGATGCCATTGTATGCCACTGTATGTATGTAGTCACTTATTGGAGTGAAAATAATAATTATACATCGACTTGCAATACCAAACACACGTCAACACGCTCAGAACGTTTAACACACTTGTACTCCGTATTCTTAGGTATTTAAATAAACGCAAACAACCAATTTGTAAGTTTTAGCGTAGAATATAACATTAATTGCTTAACTAACCAAATCTCTGAACTTCTATGTCACTGAACGACTTGACTAATGTGATTTTATGTATACCCTCAATGAGCTTCAAAAGTCATTTAAGGGTAGATTTACTAGATTTATTTATGTTTATTTAAATGCCGACAAATGCAAACTATAGATTGAAAAAACTACTGATGGCATAACAGAGTGTATTAGAATCACAAATGGCTTATTTAGGAGGTATTTAGTAACATGATTGTAGCGACATGAGCAGAAACAAATATGCGATTTTTTAAAAGATTTGATGGCTGGTAGCGACCCGTAAATGTTGTTTAATTGAGAAATAAAAAAATACGTGTTAGTTTTTTTAGCGATTGGAAGCATTTAATTCTATGCCCCGTTAAAAAATATCATTTTGATTTTTTTGAAGCACCCTAACCTTTATCGTTTCTATCGTGCCTGTCACGTTTCGTGTCGTGTCGTGCGAAAATCGAAATTTCGTTATCTGTGTCTCTATCGCTCGAATACGCAAGAGCGATAGAGACGGACAAAGAAGATTTTCGTTTTTCGCGGTAGATTCTCTGTGGTGAAATTTACATTGGCACACTAGTACCTAATATGCTTGTTCAGCAATATGAATATTCCTGGCGTGGGCCCAAAGACCTTTCCGTCGCGAGCTTGTCACTCTTCCAAGTGAATATTAACCGTTAATTGATTCAAGCGATTAATAAACAGTAACGACTTGAATTAGAATCAGAATGACGGATAATTTGACTTGAAATTGATCTGTAAATAATGATAATATATTCACTTTATTGTGGCCCTGAAACGATTTCAATATGGCGTCTATAGATCGAATAATGTTTTTCGTAGAGAATTGTCAAACATACAAAATGTAACCTCCCGTGAAAGGTTTTAAGTAACATTTGTATATAACTTGTAAAGGTATCTCCTGAATACTCTATAGGGGATGTGTTACCCTATAGTGTATTCATGATATACCTACCTATTTCAACTACGAATGTAAACCTATTCTAATTTTTAAATTTAATTAAGTATAGTATTATAGTATACTGAGACTCCACAGTCAAACTAAATGTAGTTTTGTGGAGCATTGTATGTAACAATAAAGTTGTAACTTCTAGTATAATAAATAACTAAATAAATAAATAAATGACTAGGCCAGGAGAAGTATTTTTCTTAGATACTTATTTCAAAGTAAGTTACATCTTGTAAATTTAGGTATCAGATCCATATGCGTCCAAATTTTTGCGTGCGTCAAATAAGGTTTCTACTCTCTAGAGGGCTTAGCCAAGATGACAATCGCTGATAGAAAACGCCAATCGATACTTAAATATTGTATGGAAATAGCCACGTGACTTTTCGTAGCATCTGTCATCCCGATACATGTTTCCTTTTCGTTTGGCGTTTGTCGATTCTCATCTTGGCTACTTAGGACTACTTGGATACTTAGGCAGGTACTCCAATGGTTTTCCTCATCAATTTCTTCATGAAGTTCACCGTTAACTTCAAATCGCAAACGGCGTTTCTAATCTAACTGGCCAGCAATTTGGAATCGAGCCAGAAAATAAGATTTCCCAGCGGGGCACCTCGCGCTTACCGATATAACTCTGTAAAAAGCAGTAAAAACTACAATGAGCGCAAACCTCAATGGGAGTTGTAATTTAAAAATCGATTTTTATGAAACAAATCTAATGTGGCGGTGGCCAACGGGGCGTAAAACCAGGAGTTAGACGTGATTGGTGCAGCCCGAATATAGTTTACGCTATAGCGGCGTTTCGGTAAAAGTCATAAGTCTATGGGCTGGCCATAGATTATAGAGTATTTTGTTTGTGGTCGCCATCGTGTGAACCAGACCCGTGAGAATGTGGTTACAGTTTCTACGAATGTTTTTTCGGCTTCAATTTTTGATTGTGCTGGTTAATAAATGACTCCTTTTTGCTATTGGGACATTTGGGGCCAGTCTGATATTAGATGTATTTTATCACAACATGACAAAAAAACGCGTACTCTGATCCACAACTTTTGATCCTGACTGTACTTATCTATAATCTGTTTAAAATAATAGGCACTGTATATCACTAATTATTCAAAACATAACAAATAAGTACCTCAACAACTTAGCAGGTGTTTAATTTTATTTTGGAAATGCCGTAAACTTTTTTCTCAACACTTGTTCTGACGAGTGCAATGATCCAAATCGTTCGGCCAATCGTTCGCCAAGTGTGATTCGATTCGAACCATCGAGCGCGGCTGCTCAATCGATTGTCAAATTGGCCGTTGACGTCCATAATGAAAAAAATTTAACGATTTCACGCGGCAAAAAGGCCAAGAAAGTGTAAACGATCTTCGAGTTTTCTTAAGTGGACATCGATCTCAAACACAATAGTTGAATGCAAAAAGGAATCTAAAGCTTTAAGTATAGCAAACCATTGTATTTTTATACACTGTTACCTACCCGCACCTGTACGGTAACTGTGTATAATTTGACAACCATTACTTACCTACAGGAAAATAATTCTACTTATTGAAAAGTAAAATTTAAGTAGGTACTTGTTAGCTACAGATGGTCCCCCAAAATAATGAACAGATGCTTACGTACTAAAATTTAACTTATGAACTGATTAAAGCTTCAAAAGCAGGCGCTTAAATTCTTCGGCAAAATCAAAGTCGCGTAAATAACGTAACGTATCGTAAATCAAGGGCGCTTAAACTACGCGCATTCCGTTCTAAATCCGAACTTTACTTTTCTTAATCTGTGGTTGTCGGAAAAAGCTGCCAGTACAAAAACGGCCGGCGCTACCATATTATTTATAATTCGTCAAGGACTTTAGTCCATTGTGATAAAGCGTAATGTTGCTTGAAGTAGTTCTGAGATAAATTGGTGCCTGTAAAAAGGTTGCACGCGTGGATTGACGGCAGTTAGTGCACAACCCATGACAGTATAACGACCGATGGTTATCGAACGCATCTTTAGTCTTTGGGCGAAGCCGGCGTTCTGAATTCAAAATTCAAACTGTTCTTTGTTAAATGTGCATAAAGTTAGAATTTTATAATTATAGGATCGTTAGTTACGAGCGTTTTTGCGTGTTTTTTGCAGTTTCTACAATTAGCCGGTGTATAAAGTAATGAATCATATTTTTAAGCAATTCTTTCCTTATTCACCTTGGTAATATTAAATTGGCAAATCAACATAAATAAAAAACCACGTACGAATATGAATTGTTTTATATCTCCAATAATTAAATTTAAAAAGGTTTAATAAAGTGTGCCGCTTTAATCCGGTGGGATTTTCATAAGTGATATACGAATCATTTTCAGCATTGGCCTAGCGTGGGGTCCCAAACCCTCTACTTAGTAATAATACGAGATACGAGGAGGCCTGTGCCCAACTGTGGGACGTATACACTGTATAGACTGGTGATGAATGGGTTAGGGGCCCACGGTAACCTGAATGGGTACTTTTCTTTGAAAATGTACGATTTAAACCAGCAAATTACTAAAATTACCTGCAAGCAGATTATATTACACTTTCAAATGATCGAATCCCAACAAAGGGATCGTTCGTTCCTAGGTATTCCATACCATATATTTACGTACTTTTCGGTACCAACAATCGCACCATAATTTGTTGAATTCACAAACAGATAACGCGCACTATAATTTGAAGCTTATGTACTCATTATGATAAAAATCGCTTGTATTTAGTTGCGCTACAGATACATATCCCGCTGGAAAATGGCTAACGTAGCATTACTAAAACTACATTTAGAGAAACATTCAAATTTATAACTTATATTTACGCAATAAGGTGGAAAACTGAATGAGTTTTCAAACTGTAGTTGTGACTTAAATGTACAGGCGGGTGGAAAATGTAACACATACGGCTGTACTTTCGCGCGATTAATGTTTGCTTTGTGTGGTTGAGTATAGGGCTAACTATGAAATTATCTGGCTAATATTTTCGATTGATATGATATAAGATTAGATGGGGTAAGAGAAACTCCGACGCAAGAGAAACACTTGTATTATATTCTCATACTGTTTCTCTTGCCTCGAGCAAAATAAACTGTGTTTCTCGGCCCGATTAGAACATTATTAAGTTACGTCAATTAATAGATATGAAAACGATATGAATTAGAAATAGGAATGTTAGTGTCAAATGTGACGTTTCTTTAAAAAAAACGTCTCTTATCCCCCTAATCTTAAAAATATGAGTTCGAACCCATATTTAAGGAAGTATACCTATAAAAATCACAAGCATTTAGATCCAAATACATAATTATACATATTAGGCACAAAGTCAGGTTAATTTTTCATACAATAAAGTGTGAAAAACATACCTTGCCTTAATATTTCAATGATAACGGTAAGCCGTAACGTCAAAACAGCGTCAAACACAAAACAAATCTACTAAAATCATTACCCAAAGAAAATTAGCACTTCTAAATAAAAACAAACATCAAGAGCTTGCTTTGATCTCCGCGGCACTGATAACTTTTTATTTTACGCTCAAATCTTAAAACGGCGTAAACGACATGAACATATCTCTAACATCACTCCGCTTCTTACGCAAAAAGGCGTATGTGACAGGTTTGGCTTATGCATATACATCTTTTTGAGTTATTGTGGCAGTATATTGAACCAAAACAAACCATTAGAGGGCTGCTCGAGATAGCTCCACTTTACTGTGCTTCGTTTTATGCTTTATTTATTGTCTCTGGTTTTGTTAAAGAGGTTTGAGCTGCGAGATTAAGAAGTTTTATTGATTTTTTTTAGTAGGTAATCATTATGCACCTATGCAGAGTTGCAGACCATAGCGCTTAGCCTAGGAAATACAAAAAACATACCTACAAAAAAACATACCTAAAATACACAGCTTCTATTCATAAAGTGAAATACTGCAATTTAAAATTTAAATACTTTTAGGTACCTACCTATTTATGCACTTACACTAAAACTGTTAAGCGCTCCAAAATTCATAAAAATCGGAATTGAGCCATTTCGGCATTTTTAAACTAAATATTTAATTTCAATACATTGCAATAATTGCTAAGCGTGATTAATAAAAAACAACGACGTAAACGTGTATTAGTTTATATTATTGGAACTATAAAATAGTGGCTATGTAACTATAAGATACTAAAGTAGGTACCTAATACAAGACTTATCTAACGAATTCCTACTTCTCGGATGGACGTAACAACCACGCTTTTTTACATAAATGCTCCATTTTGCTAGAATGCCACATTTACTAACTATAATTAACAATTGCACTTTACGCCCAGATCACGCAGGCGTCGTAAAGCCCTGGTTAGGATCATGTGTCAGCGGTTAAACAAAATAAGCCTTGAAGTGATCACGACTTTGTTTGCTACTTATGCCAATTATGTACTCGAAGCACCTATTTAACAGTGTCACTTTGTAATACGTAGATCCGTATGTGAGACATGTACAGTCAGCATCACACTGTGGCAGATAATTTAGAACGTGAACTGTTGAGATATGTAGTTACTACATATCTCAATTTGATGTAGGTACGAGTATATAGTATATTCTCTATTATGCAGATAAATCCGGAAATATATTCTGTTAACTCCTGGCGTGCACTATAGGAGACTATCATTTTGAAAATTCACCGATCGACCCCCGACGGTGTTCGGTCTATAGGTAATTTGATTACTTCCGCGCCTTTTTATTATTTACGTCGTTTTTAAATTAAGTTATCATCGAATTCAATTAAACGCATTAAGGTTATAATAATTGACTATTCAATGCTAGAGTAAACAAGAGAAAGTATTTTATTAACGCATTTTTTCACTAAATTAAAAAGAAATAGTTAGGAAATATAGGTTTCTGTTATTTTTGCATCTTTGTATTTTCAAACGGTAGCTTAAAATGTAGTTATTAGGTAAGTACTTACGTACATATGTACAAACATTATTTTCTTCATTTAATAAATAGTAATCGAATGTAAACTGTCTTGAGTCATACTATGTAGTACATATTTGAGGTAATTTTACGGTTTCACTATCGTATTTTTGTCACCCAAGTGTTTGCTTACAATCAACAATATAAAGCCCAGTTTTCAATCATACAATCAAAATAACTGTCAATTAAAAGCAGACCTCTTTTATTTACCCTTATATTGGTTAAATAATTGCAATGTGATTAAAATTTATCCCCAAAATAGACACTTATCCAAAGTATAGGTATAGAATGTAAGATCAATTTTTCACTAAACATCATTTACCATCTGCGGCGTCCCGTCAAAGGAAGTTCCCAAACTACGCATTTATCTAACAAATAGACCGAAAATTGGCTTAAAGCGATGACGTATAAATCACTGAGGGGCAATAATGTGGCCCCGAGCCCCCAGGGGCCCTGGGGAAGGAGACGAATGCCCCGAAAACACTTCCTTTTGTCACATAATTGCCCAAATTGTTATTAGACGGAATCAAGACATATGAGGGGCGCTTGTTGGCTTATTTAGTGCCCTGGATATTTATGGCCGTTACGCTCTTCTAAAAAGGGCGTAAGTGACGTAGTTTTATTTATAAGATATGCTCTTTCAATTGAGTTTAATCGTGCGAGATGTGTTTTTAATGCAGTGCAGCTTGGGATTATTAAGGTTTTGTTGCTTTAGTTGTATTTCTGATAGTTGCTACTGAAAGGGGTGGAATGTGTGACGATGAGAGCGAATGTTGTAGGTATATTTAAGTTAAAGAACCTCTCAATATGCTATTTAGGCCATGTCTATTTATTATACAAATTTAAAAAATATTTGTTCTTTAAAGTATTTTTGTTAACATAGGGGGAGTCCGGGAGAGTTGCCTTGGTAGGAGACTTGAAGTGTTTTCCAAAAATAATAATAAAGGTTTTTTTTATTCAAGCAATGATGTTGCGTATGTTGCGTTCTTTTTTATGTATAGGTATGTTTTAATGTAAATAAAAACACCAGAAATCAGAACCAAATAATTAACAACAAAGCGTTTTAATCGTAGGTATAACTTAGGTATAAAGCGAACTATCCTAGAAAATCGGCTATGAAAAATACGAAATAAAATAACTAGCCAGATAAACGGTTTGCAATAACTAATATTCTATTAATACAAACCTCCTACTGGTATCTATCATGCAATAACCTAGCATTTCTCTCAATTCAAACATTCCCAATGAGTTTTGAAATTGAATCCGATTGCAAATTGATATGACTGGTATTGCGGGGCATTAGATCGACTAATAGTTGGTTTATGGTACCTGTATGTACCAGTAGTAAATTTATGGTACCTGCAGGTACCAGTAGTAAATTCCAATTAAGATTATTCTCAATACTCAAGCCACGTCAATGCATGTTGTAATGATTTAGATTGCTGTGACACATTCCTTACTGAATTTCCATACAAAATACATGATCAAAGTGCAATATAACGGTTATTTTCATTGATATCACTTTTCACTATCGTAACTATGTAATAGCCTTCTTCTGCAAAGCTATTCATTTATTGTGCCAATAAGGATTAATTCTTTTATCATTTTCAAGAGGACTACTGGTCGTTATTAAATTGATCCTTTATTGCCTTAAAGCTTCAACAGTATAACAAACGGTAGCAAAGCGTTCGTCAAACTCTATTGGAGAAGTATTTTTTTATTACAGACAACACAAATTTGACTGATAAACACCATGGATTGCATCGAATAAATGATTATGATTATTATGATTATGATTGTATTCTGTGTACGTAATAATAGTGATTGTATACGTAATGTTTTCTTTTATTGATTTTCAGAATAAATACTATACTTTTCACCTCCAGGTTGCAAGTTAAAATCTTGTAGGCAATTTATGTTTGCCATAGGTATCTATTGTAAAAATACTTATTTCTTGCTACGCTATCATTATAGTACTAACGATACAAGTGCGAAAGATAGGAAATTCACAACGAGTGGCGATACATTAAAACATTAAAACTGCTTTAATTTGACACGAGTTGCGAATTACCTATTCGCACATATATCGTACAACGTTTTACAGTACATATGGTCCTTTAAATTTGCGACATAGTTGCGTAATGTGCTAATTATAGCACTAGTGCTGTAAAATAGCACCATATGTACTGTAAAACTTTAAACAACACAAAAAAAAGAAGCTAGCTACCTCTCCCTCTCTCGCTTTATTTACATGATTTCCTCGCGTTTTATTTCCCCCTGCAGATCCGGCGCAATAAATCGGGCGCCGTATAAATCTAAATCTGTGCCGACGTGCAAATTGTCCCGATTGTTTACCGCAGGCCAACGCGGGCTTTATACTGATTGGGTTTGTTTTTGTTGTATTTGCGAGCGTTTTTTTTTTACTTTTTGCTATTTTTATATATTGTAACCTTTTTTGCCACTTTTGTGTTTTGTGTGTCAGGATCGCGAGCCATTTTCACCCTTATAGGAGAAAAAATGTGTACTAAAATTTCCATACATTTTTCAAACTTTCCTTTATGTTAGCGCCATACAAAGTATATGGGGACTGGTAACACAATAGGAAAAAAACTCTGGGATATTTTTTTATCCCATTTAGGATGAAAATGATGATTAGAGCTTTTAAAGCTTTTTTTCATATCGGCTTGATTCATTCAGATAATCCATAATTAAATAACGAATTTGCCGCTATGTTAGCTATGTTATGCTAGGACGGCCGATATGTTAGGAAAATTAAAAAATAAAGAAAGTGTTTGCAGCATAAATTACAGTAAGTTGAGCTTATCAGGTAAACTTTTCAGCTTAGGCTGGAAGAAAAAAACCTTTAAACCTGATATTAGCTCAACTATACCTAACCGCTTCATTTGCTGTTAGTGATTACTTTTTAATAACATATTAAATACTATTAATTTACCCCAAGCCTTATAACATTTCAAAGAGTTATTCTATTTTATTTCGTTGGACAACATAATATGCTACTAACATTACTGTTAATTACATGAGTATGTGAATAGAAGTATAATAATAAAAAAAACATAAAAGGGGCTCAAAACACATTGAATAAAAAGCCAACACACCACGTAATGATATACGAGCATATGTCTCAATTAGGAAGAATTGAAAATGTCACTTAACTTAGGGGGCTATTCGAAAACGCCCCTTGGATTTGTACGGATAGAATACATTTAATTTAGAAATGAACTGTAGCGTTACTAATGTACCACTGAATGAGGAATACGTCGTTGAAACATGTGAGTGTAACTACTTATTACTTGACAATATGCTAATACTCTTTATCGTACACCTCAAAAGTCAACACAAAGGAATATAAATTTTACAAAAACAATGATGATGATGATGATGTCCTCCCAGACGTATCACCCGGACAAATCAGTATCAGGTATTCAGTAAAGCCTGGCATGGGCTGAAATTATTGAGCAATTATTAAAATTTGACATTTTACAAAAACAAAGGTATTGCTGGTAATAAGGAATCCCTTTTAGACAATGTTACATTTATAACTGAAATTTATTGGTAAAAATTAAAAATAATCAGCACCTTAAAAATATTTTGCTTTTGGGTGTAAGTAGGAGGTAAATACCTGCTTGTAGTGCTTGTAGGTACATTAACATTATCATAACATATTAACTAAAGTTCAGTTATTTTATTAATACTTACGTATGCTAGTCTTTAATGTGAGCTTTGTTTCAGACAGCAACCAAATTAATATTAAATAAACAATATTTTCATGCATTTTCCATATCTCTATCAAACTGAAATAAACTCTACCAATCAAATCTACCAGTTAAATTTTATCAGCAAAAAATCAAGACCACACAAAAATACCACCATCGAAGAATCTAAATCATGACCGCATCTTATAAAAATGTCACATTGCAATTTGTCTCATACACTTATCGCACTGACGAAGACATCGAGCATCAGACGACGGACAAACCACAAGGAACGTCAACTTTTGGTGAGAGCAATAGACAAGCTATTTCAAATCTTAATGTAAAAAAGATAAGGTTTAATTTGATTTGGTGGTGTCTCAGAAGAAAATACGGAAACTGACAAGGAATTTAGAATTCTAAACTAACACAATAAAGTCTAATTTTAGTGAAAGTAAAGATAGAGATGTCTTGAATGCGAGCAATACATCTGTCGCTGAGGAGTTTAAGTGTAATTTGTAGTTTTGTCATGTGTCGCCCGCACGCAAATGATTTTTTACTATCATTGGGTGGTGAACTATTTGTGACATTTTGGAATATATTTCGTCGTAAAACTATTAGTGCAGGGTAAAACAGATCGTCTATTAGTACGAACATTTTTGTTTAAGAGACAATTATGGCGCAGGATACAGATGTTTTGCGGCTAAATTTAGTAATAGTTTTGTTAATTTTATCTTTTTTTTTACAATTTCTTTTCTATAAAAGATATGGTTAGTTTTATATCTAAATATAGATATACTGTATGACGTTATATAAATCAAAATAAAATATCATATAGTAGTAAATTATTCCTTATCAAAAATCTTGGGAAATGCACGTTTTAGTTAGATCCAGAATTAAAATGAGTAAAATGACAGCAGTTTGGAAAAAATATTAGTTACAAGAACAGCCGATGCAACGAAGTCACGCCGTTTTGTCGCCTAAATAGTGTTTAGTTTTAAGTTTATAAAATACATATGTATGTTAGTCTGTAAGGTATTTTGTAATATGGGCTCTGTTGCCTGATTTAAATTTCAAAATAAATAATTTCATGTCACTTATCCCCACTTCACCCTATAGCCTACATGTTACTCAACACAATATGTTAAACAACTACTAACTATGAACTAGGCCAAAAGCCATCCCCTTTCGTCTGTCGCCATCGATTGTGCCGGAATCGATTGGTGTCATCGCCAACGCTGATAAATTGTTAATCGATAGTTCTTTAGCAACCGATTCAGATCGGACAGGGGTCGGGTGTCGAGTTTGGAACTATTTGGGGAACAATGTTGTTTGTGTAGTTTAATTAATTATAAGCTTTTGTTTAGTCTGTCTCATTCTATGTGCTGATATCCAATTTTCCAAATCAGAAATGAATATAATAAGCAATCGGTCATAATCTATTTTACATTTAACGACTTGATATTATTACTATTCTTTTCTTGCATAGACCTAGGTGGGTAGCAAAAAAAAAACCAGAACATTTGTTCAATAAAAGCTTTTTTAAAGATAAATTTTGAAATAAGCTTTGTAAGGAGAGACACTATTAGCCCGTAAATAAGGTACAGAAGGTGGAGTTACTTGTGTCTCCTAAAAAATCTTCGATTTATTTTATTTGCATGTAGCAGCGCAGAAAATTTGCCTTTAAATTCAATGTATCTTACTAACCAAACATTTTAGAAAAAAAACAAAACGGGTAATCCAGTCACGTCCCCGTCCCCGTCCCTTTAGCAAACAAATCGGTATTTTCCCTTTAAAAGTCGTAACCGACTTAAAAACAATATAAAACTAAGCTTAGTTCAGTTACCTTAGAGTGCATTTTGAAGCAACAGCGGATTTCAGTTAAATAATCTAGTGAGAAAAGCGACAAAATGTCAGGGCAGATTAGATGTGATTACAGGCGGGTTAACACGATTTCATTAAATAATGTGAAGTAAACTTTATTCCTTGGCATATAAAGTACGTTTTACCGAGAAGAGGGACGTAAGTTACGTCATTGGAGGTGGTGGAGGGCGCGATTTACAGGGATAACGCGTTGGAGAGGGCACCACTCCGATTTGTTACAATTACGAGGCAGATTGAGGTTAAGTAATGAAGTTTGCCGGCTGGATGGGAAAACAGACGCTTACTTATTACATTACCACCCGACTGAGGAAGAAAAAAAGAGTAATGTTCGCTATATATATTTATATCTTAGGTATACGGGTTTTTGCAACAAAACAATGCTCTTGCTCAAAAAATGGAAGGCGTCGTTGTAAACATTATTTTCAGTTACGAATGTGACATTGGATGACATTTCCAATTCTTTAGTAATTTTTTTGTAAGTTCTGCTAAGTGCTAAGTACTAAATAATCAGAACCCCCAAAAAAATAATTATTTTATTTATTAACTGAATAATACGACCACAATGTGACATAACCTCTATCTCGGTGCATTTATTTAAAGTGTTATAAACATGTCATGATCATAATTACCGACATGAATGTACTTATGTAGTATGTATGGACAAGGTCGATGCTAACAATCATACCCATTAAGATGTGCAATTGATGTTGTTTTATTCATGCCTTTACTGCAATGCTACTATTAGTTCTAGCAAATCAATTTATCAGTGGAAAAGGAGGTTGATCTTTTGAAGAAATGTTCAATATCGCGCGTTTTTCTACTGACAGAATTATTGTATGTGGACTACACATATTATGAAATAAGTAAAATAGTTAAAGATTTTAAATGTGTTCTAGATTAAGAAGTCATAAAGTGGTATTCAGAGCTATACAAAAAGTTGACACACCGATATTACTACGAAGATTAATATAAAAGCTATCGAAACCCTATAATTTTAATAGTTGTGCTAAAAACGAGAGAAACTAATTCTTAATAATCTTCAAAATTACTCGCGTTTACGACTAACCGTGCAAGATGCTCGCTTATCAGGCCTCTACTAAGCTTTTATTCCATAAAAGACATCTATTGTATAAAGCTGTAAAACAATACGTCCTTTTCCGTCCAAGAGCAATAATATTGTTATTACTGTACGTAAAAAGATGGACAATTAACGCAATCGTTACTATTAAAGGAGAGGCTGAGTTCCGCTGTTAAGAATTGCTCGTAAATATTTATTGGAATGTAATTATTGCCTACTTCTGTTCGGACAGAGCTAAGTTTAAGACAGACAATAAATCACGCTAAGATCTTCATTATCTACTATAGTCATTGACTCATTGCACAAAGCGTGGGTTAATCGTGTAGGTACCAAAATAGATAATTATCGAAAAAAAAACTGCGGCCATCATAGAAATGCGGCAAATAACCACCATTTTATTAAATTTTAGTAAAAATATTACATAAAAATCTTATTACTGGATTATTCTCTTGAAAAGGTTGGAAATATTAAATTATAGGAAAAATATTTTAAAACAAACTTTGCATATTAGTTATTACATAACCATGTCACTCTAGTATTTTTTATTACATTTTAAATCATTGAGGCAACCATCCGGAAGTTACCCTATCTACATTAGCTACCTCAACGTATTTTTGTCATGGTTTAAGTTTATCCATTGACATAAAATCCAATTTAAATATCTACATAGGGGTCTACTGACAACTATCGAGCGAACGATCTTTCACGGCCGTGCCCCCATCAACTTGATGTGCATTTCCTTTCACAACTATCTATTTACTAGTTACATTGAAAGCATTTACGACATAGAATAAATAATGGTGTTAACGTACAGAATGTTCACAGGTTTGTTATTGATCGATGAAGCGTAGAAAACTATGAAAAAAAAATGACTCGGTAAGATTTGAACCTATGTCGATAATTAGAGTGGCTATGGTTGATTTATCAATTAAGTAGGGAACAAAGACGAGTTTTAAATGGCTGTTTTTTAAGCAAAAAAGAAGAAAAAAGGAGCTAGCTGGGGGAAAAATCTTTTTTTACTAAGAGTTCAAAGTTATGCGTCCTTCAGTGGACTTCATAAAATAAACAGAGTTTTTAGCGAATAATTTTCTTATTTTATCCATATGTTTAACGTATTATTTATCTATATCGTTAGCTTTTCAAGATGACGGTTTTTCCGGATATTTTTCACCTAGCTCCATCTTTGTCTTAAAGTTTGGTGCTTTTTACAAGCAGATATACACAATCCCATCTCCACCAGGAATTCCAATTCCGTCCACTCCTTAGCGCTCAGGGTGTTAAATCGGATCAATTTGTCAGCATAGGTTGGCTGTTATGACTGAGGGCGGGCCCCGGTTCGTTTGCCGCGCCATTTGCCCCGGAATGCAGTGTCATCAGGGCCGAGTCGGGCGTGAAATGGAAAACGCCCCCGACCCCTAGCCCACTGGTAGTAAAGTTTTATGCTATGATGTGTACAAAGTTAGGTTGTGTCGGGTGAAGTGTGAGCTGGGAAAATATCTCGACATGGTAAAGACTGACAACAGTGACAACCTAGTGAAAGAACTGGAATTAAAATCATAAACAGATTCTTTATTTATGAAAATATAGGTTCAGTTTATAGTGTAGGTAAATATTAAATATAGGCACCTAATCGTCTTTTCCTTTTATTTCTAGGCATAATGAAATACATACCTCTTATAGGTACACTATAAGTCTTGTTCTATGTGTTTAGATAATCGTTCTTTACCTAGAATATATTCGTTGTATTATTTTTTACAGTTAAGTCTACGATTGAATGTGCGTCACGATAAAATGGGCGAAAGAATTTTCACTCTTCTTTTATACAAGCTGTCCCAAGAAGTAGTGATATACTGAAGCTGGGAGGTAGAGAACCTAGAGGGCTATCTGAATCACCCCCATGTATGTTCCACGATTTTTCGTATTTTCGGAGTTATGAGTTTTTTAATTTTTCACCTATCGCCGAGTACGATGAGATTTTTATTTACGGTGACGTGAATTATTGCGGTAGATGCTTGATTTTTTTGTGTGCTAAGCTGATAGATAGGTCAATTCAGTATGGTAACATTTACTATCGTTAGATCTTTGAATGGAATAAAAAAAAATACGAAAAATCGCGGAACATACATGGGGGTGATTCAGATAGCCCTCTAGGTCCTCTACCTCCCAGCTTCAGTATATCACTACTTCTTGGGACACCTTGTATATTTAGAAAAAAAAACAGGTACGAAAGCTAGCAGTTGTGTACGGAATTATCATTTTATCACGTGGATGAATTTGGCTGCACTAACATTTACAAGAATAATCATACTATCTATTTATGTAATAATATAATATTTTGCACAAGAATAATAATATTATTTAATATTTTTAATTAGTATTACACATATGTAATTAGTGCTTCATTCATTGCAAGCTCAATTAAGAATAATTTCATAAAATAAAAGTAGTCCATAAAAATGATAATTTATTTACACAATCATCTTAATTGTAACATTTTTCGATGTTGTAACTAAGGCTTTCACAGTGACACTAAAAACAGAATAATTACAGGAATTACGTGTAATATTTACATTTGTTAAGACCGTTGTAATTAATGGTATAAATCTAATTAAGGGGCCGAATAGCGCTATGTCATTAGTTGCTACAACTACAGCGTAATTATTACTTTTAACTTGTGTTTAACAAATTACTTGCAATTTAGCGAGAGGTTATTAATTGTCGGCACTGACAGCTGTATTTTTTTACATTTCAAAATAAAAACAAACATTTTGTTTGTATAAATTCAATATAGCTTTCTTTTATCAAAAATTACTTTATACTGTACAACAATTCCGTAGTTAATAAAGTTGGTCAAGCAGATCTTGTCAGTAGAAAAGGGCGGCTAATTTGTAAAATATAGGCACGAAGGAATATCGTCTCATAGAAAATTTGAATTTCGGGCTTTTTCTACTGACAAGGTTTGTGTGATCTACTTATAGTATCACAATTCCTCAAAATAAAAGTAAACCTTAAATTTATATTTGTGATTATAAAACACAAAACTTCCACCTGAAAAACTTTGTAACTGAGTTGGAAGTTCTACTAGTGAAACGATAATACCTATCTATATAATAAAAAAAAAATACCCATCGTAAAAGGTAATAACAGTACCTACCAGCCTAAGTACTCGATAACTACCTATCAGAAAAAGAAAATACCAGCCGAACTCAAACGTAGTAACTAGATGCGTATTAAATTCAAAATTCAAAAAAGGAATCGTCAAGAATTGAAATGGAGTGTTTGTGATCGGTCGGAATCGTACCTGTTCCGTCACGGTGCTCGTGACAACTGCCGATGTGTGTAAAAAAGATATTGCCCCGTGCTGACCAGCTACAGGTTGTTGTTGCTTTATTCATCATCATCATCATCATCTCAGCCATAAGACTGCTGAACATAGGCCTCCCCCGTGGACCTCCCTCGTGGAAGCGACCCGCATCCAGCGTCGTTGCTTTATTACATTCATAATATTCATTATATAGGTAGGTACACAGTTTGTAAAAGGACTGTCTCATTTCAATCAAAGACAGGGAGAATTATACTATCTTTGTTTTACACTAGCACCCAAAAGAAAAGAATGTGAATAGTTTTTCTGGTTCTTACTGACTGATACTTTGGTTTGGCCAACTAAATATTCTAAATTTATTTTATTAATTTACTTTTATTTTACGGGAAAAATGGGTTTCTTTTTCGGCTGTAAATATCTTAATAAATATTCATTATTCTAATACATCAAACTATATTTTTTTTATATAATATTTCCAGTGTAAGGGTCACAAAAAGCCAGTACAATAATTAGAAAGACATCTTTGCGGATTTATGTTTTATTTTTCCGTCCAATACGTAGCCATAGCCAACTATCCCGGACTTACCCCAATCCAAAAGACAAGTTGGATGTATGTTCCTTTCCTAATGCTTCTTATTACCTAACGCTCTAAAAAATCTTATACTTTAGTCCTAAACTACCTAAGATTTTTAAAGCGCACCGACAACAAACAGCTTCACAGATTGTAACTTACAATGTTTAAATTTTAGTATAATTTTCAATCAAAAAACATGTATTAATCACGGTGAGTGCCTCCTGTATAGTCCGATTATGACGCCCGATGACACCGCAGGTGCACTCTCACGACGATCCGATCCGATTGGCCACGCTGCGCGCGACAGTGTAGGGGGCATCCGGTCATTTGGTTTTTTGCGTGTGTGCAAAGCTTTATGCCATTTGCTCGTTTGAGTTAGTCTGACAAGAAATTGTAGAAAACTATTGAGGGCGCCACTTCCTACGTAATTGACACATTTTTGACGTAAAATGCTTTGGCAAAACTTAAGTATGAATTTTTTTAGTTCCATTTTTTTAATTTCTACTACCTATTTTATGTCGCACTAAAAGTTAGATTGTACTGGTTGTAAGAGTAAGGAAAACGGATTTTAGGCTGTATCTATTTTTATAGCCCATTTTCATTGGTCTTGATAGTGATAGAGTATTAAACAATGTATAGCATGGTTATGTAGAAAACGCAAAAAAACGCAGTGAAAAATCCTTAATATACATTTGAATGGCAAATATTTATGACACATTTTAACAGACAGTATAATAAGCTAATACCGTAATACCAACTAATACTACAGAGTCTATTCGGGAAGAGAAGAGTCGTGAAATGTAAGTACCTATTGGGCCCCATAACCTGGGCCTGTATGTGTATAACATTGTATTTCACCTTATTGTACACGGTAAACAATAAAATGACTTATATTCTTCTTCTTCTTCTATAAATTCCACGACTCTTCTTTTTCCGCACAGACTCTATAGATATTTTAATTTTGCTCCAGAACGATAAAACAAATTAAAATTAGTCTGAGGAAAGAAGTCAATTCACATGCTAACCAGTTCTCTATACCTAATTATAAAGTATTATTAACTATAATGCCGCGGCACACTTCACAAAGAGTAATTAGCAATTAATAGAGCCGTTAGATATCTAATTTTCTCATTTGCGGGCGCTAATCAGGTGCTTTCTCATTTCACACCTACTCAACATCACGCGATCCATCGTTAAATTAAAATTATGAAATTATTGATTTTCATTTTTAATAGATCTTTCAATAACGTTAATGCGCTTGGGAAGAAAAAGTCTTTTTCAATTAAAATATCTCTCTGGGTTAAAAGAGAATTGTCGGTTTCATGAATTTTCCTGGATCTAGATAAATTTCTCGTCTTCGTTAACTTCTGCAATCCCTATATTGTATCATAATTGGTTTGACGACCGGTCTGGCCTAGTGGGTAGTGACCCTGCCTGCGAAGCCGATGGTCCTGGGTTCGAATCCCAGTAAGGGCATTTATTTGTATGATGATACAGATATTTGTTCCTGAGTCATGGGTGTTTTCTATGTATTTAAGTATTTGTATATTATATATATCGTTGTCTGGGTACCCACAACACAAGCCTTCTTGAGCTTACTGTGGGACTTAGTCAATCTGTGTAAGAATGTCCTATAATATTTATTTATTTATTTATTTATTTATAATTTTAATATAAAACATGTTTAATGTATTGACATGAATAATATTTCTGCAGACAGTAGGTAGGTATTCACAGCTTATTTTATTAGACCGAGTGCACACCGCCGCGCTCTGACTAACTCACTGGCGGCCCGATTCGAACTTTAAGATACGTCAAATATTACGTCTAGATACGATATGGATTAGATATGTCAGTGTCAAAAGTGACGTTTCTTCAAACAAGAACGTCACTTTTAATACTGAGTATACTGACATATCTAATCCATATCTTAACTAGACGTAATACCTATTTGACGTAGGTATCTTAAAAGTTCGAATCGGACCGTGGGTGTTTGGTGTTGCCTGGGGTCGGCTTGGCAATTAAATAAATCCGAAAATCATTTACGTCTCTATACTCTCTATGTCATTCGTCCGTTGGTCTATCCGTCGGTATCTCCTGAAGCGTGACCCGTACGCTTGTTGCCCACACGTTCGCTGCCCACTCTCACGATAGCTTTTCAAACGAAGTAATTCATGAGAATTATTAGACGGATTCTTGTAAAGTGTCATTCCATGGAACTTGCTAACTATGTAAATGTAAACACACCGCCATACATATTTAAATTATCTCTGATTGATGAATCTACTAGTGACTTTGTTTACATAGCTAGCAAATTCTATCTAGAATGACATTTTAGGAGGAGTTTTCGAGGCTTTTTGATCGCCTATATTTTAGATTTTTGAATTTCGCACTTTATTATAGTCGCACCAATAAAATTCTGCAGCGGATTTGATAGCCCACGCAGTGTAAGTGTTATTTATACGTCATAATTTCATAGAAGTTTGACGTTTAAAATTGACACTTGCACTGCGTGGGCTATCAAAATCGCTGCAGACTTTTTACGGTCTAACTCTGGAAGGTTTAGCCCTACAATGTTAACAAAAGAAGGTGCAACAAGTAAAGGCCGAGCCACACCGGCTTGCGTGTACGTGACGTGCGCGTGTGCGTGCGCTCACGCACACGTCACGCAAGCGGTGTGCCGTCTCTCATAAGGTTCTGTATACTACAACGCCGCACGCGCACGTGCACGTCACGCACACGCAGCCGGTGTGCACAGGCCTTAAACTATTCTTATTTGTGTATGATGTTAGAATGTGCCATTTGACTAGCGCTGCCATTTGGCCGCTGTTTGACTAGCGGCACGGGTGGCAAACGCTTGGGCAAACATATTTTGGTTCCATAGCTGTATATACTTCTTTTGTCCTAACAATGCTAATCAATGCGAAAGCGATTCGTACACATGGCTAGCGCTATTTATCAAAACGCGTCAATGTTTAAAGAAAAGGAAGAAAGAAAATTACCATAAAAAACAAGTTCAACAGCACAACGTACTTGATCCATTAAAATTGAACATACAAACAATAGAAGCAACATCAAAGCGCTAAAATCTGGTTGACACTCATAGTATTGGCTTCATATATAGTCTGTGCAGAAAGTTAGATCCCATACATTTCACGACTCTTCTCTTTCCGCACGGACTTTATAAGCTGACTAGTATAATATGACTTTGATATGACCGTGTCAATACGAGTAATAGTACCATACTCATTCTTTTAACATTGCCGCTTTTTTCCTGGCGACACGACATAATCTAAACAGACGGTTCCTTTAATTGTAGTCTACGTGTTTTAAAATAACAAATTTATGACAATTCTTGCAAATGAACTGAAACGTTAAATGATATCCTACACCGATCCAAACATTGTAAAACAAACAAACTTCTCAAAGCTCAAACACCCAAAAAAACATTGTTAATGTCTCCCTAAACACGCGCGAACGCTCAAATAAAACTACCACAGATTCAATAAAAAGTTTAAACCTCCACATTCCACAGATTATATACACTTACTGGAGTCCATTTCACCCGCCAGCGCGCGAGCACAATAGGCTGCCGCCGTTGTGTTGTCACCACTGATAATAGTTTTGCCTCTTATGTTGGCATGACGTGTTATTCTGCAATTTTCCGAGCCACTACGCTTGTAATGAAACTACTGGGACGTATTGATGGCTATTTTGTCAAGGATTTTTGAGGTTTTATCGCAATTAAAATTAAACTAATGTTTATTATTTTCTTTTTAGTGGGCACCTGTTTTGAAAACAGGTACATACATAAATATGACAGAGTAACTATTGTAGCAAAATGACCTATTGGATAACGTTAATTTAAGCAACATTAAATTTTTGTATTAACTGTAGATATTTTTTATTAAAAAAATAAGTTTCCATTACTCCGATCCGTTATTGACGTAGCCTATAAAATAAGATAAGTTTAGTCATCTAACCCTATGTTTTTGACGATACACCAACTGAACCATAAAGCCCACCGAAATTGTTAATTGCATTTTCTAATGTTTATCTTAATTTATTACATAAAAACAGCGTGGCAGCTCACCATTATGGCGGCTTGTTCGACTGTCAAATTAAATTTCTGGAAAAGCGCAATCGGCCGAAAGCGTGGCCAATCCCTTTAGCGCGAACAGTAGGGTAGTCAGGTAGGGGTAGCATGAGCGGTAGCGACCGCGATTAAGGGTGCGGTAGCGACAGCGGTAGATGTAGAGACTCAATTTAATAATCTAATCGCTGCTGGTAAAAGACTGCTAATAATGCCTACCTACTACTGATTTTATAAAGCAGTTATAGGCACATGTGTACCTACGTCTGCAAACGATAGGGAAGTACATTTTTAGGGTTCCGTACCCAAAGGGTAAAACGGGACCCTATTACTAAGGCTTCGCTGTCCGTCCGTCCGTCCGTCCGTCTGTCACCAGGCTGTATCTCACGAACCGTGATAGCTAGACAGTTAAAATTTTCACAGGTGATGTATTTCTGTTGCCGCTATAACAACAAATACTAAAAACAGAATAAAATAAATATTTAAATGGGGCTCCCATACAACAAACGTGATTTTTGACCAAAGTTAAGCAACGTCGGGAGTGGTCAGTACTTGGATGGGTGACCGTTTTTTTTTCCTTTTTTTTGTTTTTTTTCTAAATTATGGTACGGAACCCTTCGTGCGCGAGTCCGACTCGCACTTGCCCGGTTTTTTTTTATATTACTCGGACCGGTGCGGTATTACGAAATGTCACAGGTATTGCTCGAAGCCATGAATTCTTAATTTACTTACCTTTAATTTTTTTTTTACTAGATATCTACTACTGTTGTGAAGCGGTGGCAACGAGTGGTGCGTTGGTGGTGCTATGATTATTTTTTCATTTTAATTAACTGTATCCAAATGAAATATCCTGAAAAAATGTGTACGCCGTCTGCATTTAACTGATGGAAGCGTCAAAGCCGATGAAAGGTAAATTATTTATACTTTTACAGCCGTCGCAAGATTTCTGCCCTCAGCTTAGATATGTAATAACTACAACTATAAACCCTTTAATAATGTATCTTATACGAACAGAATAAGGTATCCAATTGAATGAGCATCCGAATGCAGTTGTGTTTGCTAAGCGCGGGAGTTTGTTATTTTAAGTATTTTATTCACGGCGCGTGAAATGAAGTTTTATTCATGTACAGTTTGATGGGGGCAAATGTTGCAAGCTTTAATTTAATTGTTCGATTAAGTACAATTTTTTTAAGTCAGGGTTTAGTTCACAGATAAAATTAAGGGAAGCTGCTTGGGTAAGGGATACGCAATATAATAAATGTTTTTCTTTAAGCTGTAGGTATCTTTTACGGAGGTATGCCAATAATGAGTATTCTATCTAACTATAATAATAACAAGGAAAGTAAAAAAAAAAACATTTTTTGATATATTTTCTGCTAGGTACAGTCAGCTAAGAAAGTGGTCTACCACTTTTCGACTCTATCATCTGACTGATAGAAAGATATTGGAAGAAAGTGGTCTACCACTTTTCGACTCTATTATCTGATTGATAGAGTCGAAAAGTGGTAGACCACTTTCTTGGCTGACCGTACCTACGAGTACCTAGGTAGGTACTTTATTGCAGAACATTATTTATAGGTCGTAGATAGAATAAAACGCCCACTTTATAGTATAGATGGCAGATTATATACCTACTAGTATAAAATAAAATATAAAATTCCTTTAATATAAAATTTACTAGTAAGTTGACAAACCGAACTTGGATACAAATACACAGTTTACCTATGATAACGAAAATTTATTGTAAAATATATCTCACCTTTTTTGTTAACTTAACCATTACAACAGCGCAGTGAGGTACATTTAAACCAAAGTCATCAATTTCCCAGTCAAGCTAAACATGGAAAGTCAAATAAAATTCACTTCAGCCTTACGCAAAGTCATTGCCGGCCTGGCCTATAATTAACGTAGTAATAGTGTTCCAAAGTACGACAAAAAGTGCTCAGTAGCAGCCCTGAAAGATTCAGCAAGTCAAGCGAATAACAACTCTAACCTAAACTAGTTAAGACTTAATTCTGTTCGCGCGCGTCAATGTACATGTTACGTTTTAAAATGTCGTTGAATAGTTAGTAGTAGAGCGAATGTATTTAGTGATAGGGTTGTCGCGTGGTCGCTATCGCGCGATCGCGTTTGAATCGCGTCGCGGCACGGAATCGCGCGACAAATCACTGGAATTACGAACTAGAGCTCATTAGCAACAATATTTCAGTAGAAAACGCCGCAGAACGAGGACAAATGGCATTTCATGTCACACTGCCGCAATATAAGAAATGTTTATTAGCTCAGAGCTTAGGCGTGTTTTTTGGACATTAATTTGTACTGCTTAGTAATTTTTACGATTTTAGTGTTAGCTACTGAATTTATCAAATCGCATAATTCTACGAGTATTTACTTGAAGATATGGTTAGCGAAACAGCTGAAACAGTACCTGGGTTATTAGGTAACACTACAAATAACTCTCACCGTTATGATATGTACGTGTTCATATTTAGATTAAATACCCACTATCCATATCGCAATAATTCATTAACCTACAAAACTAGTGCCTACTATTAACCTCCCATCAATTTAGAAACACTCGTCCTTATCTCGAGGCTGCCGCCCACTTATCGAAATGTCATAATATTGAATCTGCTCAGTGTTGCTGGCTGTCAAAACAAAAAAAAAATGGCGCCATCGCAAAAAACGCGCCCAATAAGTTTGTCTCCATAAAAAAACGCCCAACCTTGCACGGTTTCTAAGTTTATCTTAAACGCTTAAAGCCTCTGATAAGTAACAGACTTTCTATTCTCGCTTGTGTCTATTTTATTACCATCGGTACCTAATGTGTATAACTAATTACTTTTTTACGTCAATCCTTTATTATAATCGTAAGCCACCATATAATTCGCAATCTTGCTTTTACAACCTCTTTGATAAATCGATATTTTTAACCAACTAATTACAAACATAATAAAGTAATTCACTAATAACCTGCGTTATTCATTAGACTAATTCCGCCTTATCATAACTTTTTTGTTTGTAGTTTTAAAAATCATCTCCGTGAATGAATTGGAAATTAGATTTCTCCCGTACGCTCATTTGGCGGGTAAAACAAACGAGCGAATTAACGTCGACTCATCATCGTTTCAATTTTTAAATTAAGAACATAACATTCGCCGGCGCCCTTTCGCTCGCGCTAATGAAGATTGTATGCAGCCGTCCTTTTTTGTCACCGTATCTGTTTGTTTTGAGCTCACCATCAATTATTTTCCAGTTTGGAATTAGCTGTATCTGTCTCGGCTGGCGTGTGGGCCGCGTATGTTGTCATCTCTGTCGGCTTGAGTTTGTTTTGTGCGTGACGCGCCACGCCCCGTTTTTTCCGCGCGGCGGCAGCTTTGACCGGTAGCTCGGTTATCTGACTTTTTTGGTCGGGTGGTGTGTGTCCGACCTAATAATGTTTGAGTAGACGTATAAAAAAGGTGGCTGTATCCAGTGGGAGGCACAAGGCGCTGTTGTTTCGTTGATATTGCGCGCTAAATACACTAATGTGAGGTAGGACCTGTGGACAGGTGTTCAGTGTCCGCCATTTTGATTATTACACGCGCACCCGCCCGCACTTATCAAGTGTAAATTAGCAAAGTCGTTTAGTTTTTCAGTTTTGTACTAGCTTTAATAATTACAGCCTGCACTTAATTTATCATTTAAGCCTGTCCGTTTTAAGTCATAAAAATAAATAGACACTTTGGAAGTTTTGATCCAGACTTGTAATTAAAATTACTTAAAAATTAATTTAATTTTTTATTACGTCCTTTTAAGTTGGTTAATAACTCATATAAGTTGTTTTCTTTCTTTCTATGTGGGAGGTACTGCAATGTATGTAGAGAGACCAAGAAAAGTTTGCAGCGATTTTGACAGCCCAAGCAGTGCAAATGTTATTTAAAACGTCAAACTTCTATGAAATCATGACGTAAAAATAACAGTTGCACTGCGTGGGCTATCGGAATTGCTGCAGACTTTTTTTTGGTCTAACTCTATGTAGGTACAGTTTTAATTAATGATTTATTTATGCATATTAATTGGTAGAAATATGCATTATGCTTTTATTAAAGTCAAACTTCATCTTCATACGTCATAAAGACATAGGTTACATTATTATAAAATTTAAGGTCAATACCTTGAATTTATTTAATTCCATCGTTCATCGGTACAGTCAGCAGCAGAAGTCGCTATACACTCCAGGTGCTCAAAGAGAGGTAAACGTTTAAACTGTCAAAAAGTTGTTGACTGTCATGGTAGTATTTACTTGTGAGCGCTCAACGTGTCACAAATATGTTAACAGTCGCTATTCATTAATTTCTACACTTACAACAAGTCATTGATACCTTAGCTGTCAAAAAACCAATGGTATCTAAGCGGCCAACGTGTCAAATATATCTGAACAATATGGAAAAATAGACTTTAAAGCATACAAGTATGGTCGAATATTGAATGAAAGATAGCCATGCTAATTTCAGGTAAAGCGTTTTGACAATCATCGAAAGCAGTACAGTCTTGTCATCACATACATCTATCTCACGTTTTGCCCTTCAACCATTTGACAGGAGCCTCTCGGTCAACTTACTGCAAACTATTTCTTTTAACAGAATCGTCAAGACGAATGACACATAGCAAAATCTAACTGAAGCCGAATTTAGAGCCAATTGTCAAGGCACGTTGTGGTCTCAGTCACAGGCGTTTGCTGTTCAAAGTAGAGACCGCGGGTTCAAATCTCAGTCGTACGCACCTAGAGATTACAGCTTTTTATTTCTTTTGGGTTTCATTTTTATTATTAATTTGTGTCTTCAGGTTTTATGTTAATTTCGCATTAGTTTATATAATTTTTGAAGATATGTCAGATGTAGCGTAACATGTACGACTTTCTATCAGGACTTTGTAGGTTTGAACCCGCAGTAAGCGTTACTTAGATTACTCCTGTGCGGAATGCCATTTGATATTTACCTACTGCTAGGTTGGATACAATTATTTTCTCCTTCGTTCTTTGATCGATTCGGGGCATCGTATTTTAGTAGGTACTACACAGGTTGGCCCATTTAAATCGGTCAGTATGGGAAAATCTAAAACTATAAGACATACACCGATCTCTTCTTAGGAACCATGTCATCGATTTTAGTAACAAGAAAAACTGCATTCATTCATTTAAAAAAAATGTATGTAAAATGTATTGAAAATAAAAACCGGGCACGTGCGAGTCGGACTCGCGCACGAAGGGTTCCGTACCATAATGCAAAAAAGGCAAAAAAAAAACGGTCACCCATCCAAGTACTGACCCCGCCCGACGTTGCTTAACTTCGGTCAAAAATCACGTTCGTTGTATGGGAGCCCCAGTTAAATCTTTATTTTATTCTGTTTTTAGTATTTGTTGTTATAGCGGCAACAGAAATACATCATCTGTGAAAATTTCAACTATCTAGCTATCACGGTTCGTGAGATACAGCCTGGTGACAGACGGACGGACGGTCGGATGGATGGACGGACGGACGGATAGCAGAGTCTTAGTAATAGGGTCCCGTTTTACCCTTTGGGTACGGAACCCTAAAAACCCTAAATGAAATTAAAGGACATGAAAACAATGCATTTTATTAATTTTAGACATCATGTTTCATAGTAACATTTATTGCTTAAGACCTACACAATCGATATCTAAATAGAAATAGTCTTAGTTTTATTTTTCAAAACGTTCGGGGTTTGATTCCCGAGCTGAGTACACATTTTTTTTAATGTATGAATGCAGTGTTTCGTGTTACTTAAATCCCACCAAAAACATAAATGTAAAAAAGGAGAGCCAAGTTCAATACAAAAATTATGCTTGGCTGTGGGGCTCGCCGCAAAAAGAAAGGAGATCTAAATGAGTGCCACTGCCAAGTTCTATGCAAAATCCAAATATGTATTTATAGGAACAAAATAACATTATAAACAAGTATTAAACTCTATTTCTTTGCTTTATTGGATACCTATAACAATTGCTGTTATGTAAAAAAATGTGAGATCTTAAAGTAGGTTAGATTTCACTTGGCCAGTTTTCATTATATCAATCATTTTATATATATTGTAATTCTGATAAAACCTGGCCAAGCCAAATCTAACCTATTTTAAGATCTCACATTTTTTTAAATAACAGCAATTGTTATAGGTATCCAATAAAGCAAAGAAATAGAGTTTAATACTTGTTTATAATGTTATTTTGTTCCTATAAATACATATTTGGATTTTGCATAGAACTTGGCAGTGGCACTCATTTAGATCTCCTTTCTTTTTGCGGCGAGCCCCACAGCCAAGCATAATTTTTGTATTGAACTTGGCTCTCCTTTTTTACATTTATGTTTTTGGTGGGATATCAATACTTTTTGTAAAGAAAACTAGGCAGGTATTGAGATTTAATGTTTTTTCTTGTGTTTCCGCTGTATGGTTTTTACTTCTGTTCTTTGTATAATTATGTGGTGCCGCGCGCCGCCGACGACACACCGTTGGCCGGTTGTTTAGAGCGTATTACAAGTTTTTTGTATGGGGACACCACTTATTTTTTGACTAAACTTTATTTTAATATAGCAAATATAATAATACATATATTGGGGTAGTTTCAAATATCTGCTTGTAACGGTTCCAACGCTACAATAAAAAAATATTTTTTTGTATGGGGACCCCCCCTATTTTTAAACTTTTTTTTATTTTTAGATTTTTTCCTACGCTTACACACAATAACCGAGCTGGATTCCAAATTTCATCCTTCTAGGTCATCTGGAAGTAGGTTAGGTTTAGGTACTTATATGTCAGTCCCAATAAAAATGGTTTTTTTGTATGGGGACCCCCCCTATTTTTAAACTTTATTTTTTTTTAGATTTTTTCCTACGGTTACACACAATAACCGAGCTGGATTCCAAATTTCATCCTTCTAGGTCATCTGGAAGTAGGTTAGGTTTAGGTACTTATACGTCAGTCCCAATAAAAAGTGGTTTTTTTGTATGGGGACCCCCCCTATTTTTTAACTTTCTTTTATTTTTAGATTTTTTCCTACGGTTACACACAATAACCAAGCTGGATTCCAAATTTCATCCTTCTCGGTCATCTGGAAGTAGGTTAGGTTTAGGTACTATAAGTCATAAGTCAGTCTTAAAATTTACGACTTTTTGACCTTCATACCTTTATAACCGTTTGAGCTAGCTTCATGAAATTTGGGCTTCTAGATATCCTTATGGATATAATTAAACACACGTAGTTTTATGTGTTTACATCAAAGATGTTTTGAGTTATAGAAGGGTCAAAAGTGGCACCAAGTGGTTCGTGTAATATTACACTCGGCGCTAGCTAGCCAGTTCCTTTGCTTGAACTTGGCTTGACACGCTGCCGCGTGTCTAGATCGATGACATGATTCCTAAGAAAAGATCGGTGTATATCTTATAGTATCAGATTTTCCCATACTGGCCGATCTAACTAAATGGGCCAACCTGTGGCCACCCTGTATAGTATGTTTTAGTACAATAAGCGGGCTAAATAAATATATTAACATAGGTATATAATATGCTCTACGGTTTGGAAGAACAGCCGCATATGACAGTTAAAATAAAAAAAACCGATCGTTCTCGTAGAACCTACTTATTTATTGTCTAAGTTTGACACTTAACGATAAAATACTTCTTTAAGAAAGGAGGTCTCAATTCGTAGTGCTACGGTATTTATTTAAAAGTTAAACAGATAAAATGTTGATGCTTAGTTACCATTGAAATAACAACTGCTTAGCAACTGGTGGCACCCTGGCTGCTGACGTACGTGATTGGCAGTGCGTGTAGGTATTAATGACAGCAGCTTGAATTTGAGTGCTTAGTTACCACTGACGTTTTAACCGTTATTGTCATTGTTATTAAATAAGGGTGTATGTGTTAAAGAAAAACTCAGAAGTTAAGGTATATGTGACGAACTGAAAGCATACGTGAAAATGACAACTTAGATGTCCTTATTTTTGTGACGATTGAAGTGTATATGTTTTCTTGGACACCTTGCCCGCTCAGGTATATCTGCTGCTGACTGTACAACAAACTTCCTCCACGTACCCTACAGTTTTTGGTTACATCCTAATTATTGAAGGTACCTATAGTTTATCAGCAAACCTTTTAAAAATAGCTAAACATCATATGTTAGCAATAAATTAAACAAATAAAAACATTTGTAAGCAGACACATGATAAAATTTGTCCAAGGCCGGAAACATTTGTTTGAACGAAATTAACTATGTTTACTTTGAACAAAAACAATGACACAAACACAAACACACAAAAGAAAAGGACTTCGGCCACACAGATTGTGCAAACTGTGAAGAGAACGTTTTTTTAATGTGCTTGGTGTGATCATGTGCAATGTTTTTTTGTCTATGATCTTTCGGGATTGTGAAGAGTATCTTAGACTAAAAAATACCTACAGCAAAGATGACCATAAATTAGAAATCTTTTACATTTCGTCTAATTAAAGAAAAGGGAATATATTTTTGTTTTAATTTATGTAAAACTATCAAAAATATTTTGTGATTAGACAATTAAATTTCATTAATGTATAGTCTGTCAAACAACTTTGTCAGTAGATCACGGCGCGAAATTAAAAAAAATATGGATTTTTTATGGAGGTATAACCCTTGGCGCCTACATTTACAAAATTTGCCGCCTTTTTGTACGGACAGAAATGGCTAATATGTATAGCTATAAAAATGTGTTAATCAATCTTATCAAAGAGAATCGCAACGCAAAATATAACGTTCGAAGCTTTTCAAATTTAGAACAGCAACTAGAAATAGAATGGAACGCAAGGTTCGATACGCTAATGATCGAGAAGGTATTCGCATACGAGATTACTTATTTCAAAAGGTCTTATGTAAATCAGAAGCCCGTAACGGTTGGGATGTTCCATTTTTGAACGGTAGCGCTCGTTACCGGCAAATTGGTAATTCGAGCGAGCGGGTTGAGGGAGAGTATTTTAAATTTCGAACTGCGCTATTGTGAATGCTGGTAAACTGGGGCCTTTAAATGCGCTAATTGACTGAGTGAGATTAGATTGGAATCGTGATGCTTGGAGTCTGTCTAAAGGTGGGATTCCACCAGTAAACAGAACTCAACAGAACAAAGTGAAGGAGTGTCCTTAAAATGTCATATTTTTATAGAAATTTGACAATAATAATGACATTGCCACACTACCATTGCAAGTTCCATATGCTCCGCCCATACCTATGCTTGCGGCAAGGACGTGGACCAGCTGGGTCGACATGGCCTCTCTTGCATTAAAAGCGCCGGCCGCTTATATCGCCACGGCACCATTAATGATTTGGTTCGGCGGTCGCTTGCTACCGTCTCTGTGCCTGCTACTTTAGAACCCTCAGGTATGGCGAGAGACGATGGTAAGCGACCGGACGGAGCCACACTGGTGCCGTGGAGACTGGGTAGGCCTTTGGTGTGGGACGCGACATGCGTAGACACCTTTGCGCAGTCCCACATCCGGGCTACCCGGGCACAAGCTGGCGCTGCTGCCGACCAGGCCCAACTACTCAAGCGCCGCAAATACTCATCCTTACTGCAGGATTATGAGTTTGCGGCGCTTGCAGTGGAAACAATGGGTCCTTGGTCGGCGGACATGAAAACTTTCATGGGGGACCTGTCGACACGGCTGGTCGACGCCTCGGGGGACCGTAGGGCTGGTGCTTACCTCTCCCAGCGCATATCGCTGGCAATACAGAGAGGTAACGCAGCCAGCGTTATGGGCTCAATGCCGCAGGCAGAGATTTTAGAAGGTGTATTCTCTTTATAACTTCTTTTTATTTTCATATATTTTATTAGTATATTTTAGTTTTTATATAATATTATAAGTATGTATTAGTTTAATTTTTAAGTAGTTATATTTTAATTTTAGTTTAGTTTTTAAATCTTTAATTTATAGTTAGTTTTAATGATGTTGTAAAGTATTAGTTTTTAATCTGCAATAAATTGAATTTACCAGTTCCATACAGAGTTGGCTTGGTCCGACTAGGTTTTTCGTGGCATTATATTAGAAGGCGAGGTGGTTGTAAGAGGTAGTATGAATGATAAAATCTTAAGGCAATATTTTCAATAAGTTAAGAAATACCTAATGCTTCAAACTTAGCAAATAGGCCACAAGGGCACTTTTACACGTCAATATTGAATTCACATACAAGAAAAAATAACAATAATACTTTCATTAGTGACTGAATTACTTGAACAACAATTACTTACAACTCATTTCGATTTACTGGTCAAATTCCAAAGGTGGGTCAAACAAATTAATGGAAAACTTTAATAATGATCACACACGATCCTCGCAAGATCCTAACATACCTACATTTATAATTAAAATAACAATAGGAACAGTGGGTTAAACAAAGCACCTAGCCATACATTTGCGTAATGATCACACAATCCTTGAGGTTCCGTGAGGTCTAAGTCTAAAGTGATGAGCGATTCAAAACAAATAATTTTGTGCCACTACCGTAGGAACAGTGGGTTAAACAATTAGTGCACCTAGCCGTACATTTGCGTAATGATCACACAATCCTTGAGGTTCCGGGTATTATTCTTCATCTTGTGAGCTCTAAGTCTAAAGTGATGAGCGATTCAAAACAAATAATTTATTACCACTAAAATAGGAACAGTGGTAGTACAGGTAAGACTAAATATGGCCATTTGGCGGCAAAATATGTACATCCATGAAACTTTGTTTTTTATCTTTATCTTGGAACTAGAAATCGGGATCTGCCGTCCTATCTAAATTCAGGGGTGCGACCCCCCTTTTCTGGGAGTATGCCCGGTTGCCCGGGTGGTTCATTTTAAAATATGCACATTTTACAAACTATTAGGCGATGGAGTTGGAGGTATCATTTTCGTGTAATTTTTTTGCGCTGAATCAAATAAGCAAATAACCATACTCAGTATGAGTTATATGGTCAATATTTTAAGAGATATGTACCTATAGTTTTAGTTGAAAAATAAAATGAAATAACAAAATATTTCAAGTCAAAATTATTTGAATTATAAGAATACCATTTCATTATTCTTAATTGTGAATAACTCCCATCCGCTGCCGCTTATAATTTGCAAATAAAAACCTCCAGAAAACTTGAAGTAACCTTTACCTTATTACCTAATTGGTTTCGTTAATCCACACACGATGGTATTACATTACGTGCGCGTAACCGACACTTCCTTCACCCTTACACCAATTACGAATAATGAGAAGAAATGTATCGTGTTATTATATTTCTTATATTTTAAGTGAATTTAATGTTTGTTCTATCTATACAGATATGTTTATTTAATAAGAGTTTCTAAACGCATTTATTCAATAACAAAACTTATACAAACTATTATTAAAATTAAGTATAAACTAAATAAATTAAAACTAAAACTAATAAAATAAACAAATAAAACTTACCCACCTACCTTAGGTCCCCCAGAGTTTCTTGACTTATTTTAATTATAATGGCATACGACTTCCGTGGCCTAATTATAATGGCATACAACTTCCGTGGCCTGGATAGATGATTCCCGCGTAATTTAGGTACTAATTGTTTACCACCTAATATTAGTATTTTAATTTTGTTTTAAGTTTTATACATTAAATAAGTTTATAATTATGTACCTATACTCTTCAGGGCAACAAAGGCTATTTTTTATTATCCGTGGCCTTCGTGGGTACCTAAGTCAGGAAAAGTTCGCATGGTAAAGAAAGCCCGAAATTAAAAAATTAGAAAAATAATGACAGAAAAAGGACCAAGAATTTTTGTAAAGTTGTGTTAATTAGGCATAAGCTCAGCAAACAACGTCTTTTTGTTGATATGATGATTACAGAGGTCCTTCAATTTCTGTAAAACTTTTAATGTTGGAATTTTCCAGATTTTCCGATCAGCCGGCCTAGCCAAGATTACAATCGCTATCGCTTCGACAACGAAAAGCATTATGTCTCTCTATCACTCTTCCATATTAGCGTGACAGTGACAGTTGCGTTTCGATCGCTACGAAGCGTAAGCGATTAGCATCTTGGCTACGCGGCCAGACTATTTGTAGAAATGTATGTATGTTGTTTGTGTTGTGTATTTGTGTTGTGTTGTTGTGTGTTGTCTATTTGTATTAAGAAAAAGTGCTTTGTAAAACTTGTTTGTTGTTGATGCCATAAGGCATTTCCTATCAGCTGTTTTTCTCCAAGTCATCCGACATCCGATATCGGAATCGGATCAAACAATGTGAAAAAGCTCTTAGGGGTCATCCATTAATTACGTCACACGAATTTCTAGGTTTTTTGACCCCTCCCCCCCTCCTTGTCACACTTGGTCACATTTGGCAAACCCCTCCCCCCTAGTGTGACGTCACATTTTTTCTACGAAATCGCCAAATCTAATTAAGTAAGTACCTAAGTATTATTAATATTTTATCAAAATATTTTTGACGATATAAATATTAGTAATTTTATAACCCAAAACTGCTTAGGAAAGAAAATTAAATGAATTAAAACGATTATCGTTTTAAAAACTTGTTATTTAAATGTACAGCGAATAAAATAATTTAAATAATTTTTCGGTTACTGATGAAGTTAAAGTGACGTCACAACATTTTCTTGACCCCCCCCCCCCTCCCCCTTAGGGCTGATACAGACTTACTGCAGTCTGCAGCCCGACTGCAATTTGTATGGGAACTGCACGCCGATTGTACGCCAACTGCAACGTCGACGTGCAATTCTCTGCAAGTTGCAGTCGGGTTACAGTACATCTGTCCCTTATACGGCCCCGACACTATCATGGATACTGACATTACTTTGACGGAATGACGTTTTAAGTGATAGTGTAGGGAGTGTCATGAAGGAATGACGGCAAGTAATGAAGTTTATTTTAATAATTTCCGTCAGTATTGGAGTTATGTCAAAGTAATGATACTAGAAATGACATTATACTGACAGTGAATTGGTTAGAATGATGGAATCAGAAATGACAGAAAGAATGATGGACGATAATGAAGTTATTAAACATTTTTAATATTTTTGAAGATGTGTCAAAATAATGACATTATACTGATAGTGAGTGGAGCGCATTAGGAGCATTCCACGGGCTGTCCCGTACAATAGTACATTACTACAGAGGCCGGGACGAAAGGGGTTGCCGGCCGAAGACATATAGACGGCCGAGCGAAGCGAGGCCGGATAGGTCTGAGCGCGGGCAACCCCATTTCCCGCCGAGGTATGTATAGTGCTTTTCTCAAACATGTAATGAAATAAATAAAATAAAAAATCTACGAAACCCAAGTTTTATTTATAGAAAAAACTAAAAGTAAACTACACCCAAAATATAACCAACACGTACCTATATCTTTACCAAGCGTATGTTTTACACGAGTCGTGTATTTTTACTACCCGTATATTTTCATGTATCTTTGATTTTTTCGCCTTGTATCCGTCGGACTGTCGTTTTCGTCACATAAGTTTACATAGTCTTTCACGTTGATATCATGTTTCACATACATCGATGCTTTATGCATGGAGTAAATAAGTATAATTTCCACAGTGTTGACGAATTTGTAGTTACATTCATTTAAAATATGCCATAAAACTGCTTCTAATAAACTGTAAGCCATTTTTCTTAGTTTCTCAAATAATAAAATTGCCATAAGCAACCATATACATACTTCGTCTTTGACTTGGCGGCAGAGCCAGCTAGTTATTTAAAATCAATTCTGCTTACGCTGCCAATTCCAACACCCACGATTACAATTAATATTAATTTCATTATTTCGTCGGAACTCATATTAAAGTAAAAAAATCAACAACGCACCATAAATCCAATAAAACAGAATGAACATTTTTTAACTTTACCTCCATAACAATTTAAAAAAATAAGTACGCGTGTTTGAGTAGACCTTTTTACCGCTAACGTTTAGATGAAATATTTTAAATGTTTTTATTTGTGTAGTTAAATTTATAATTTAAAATTATAGAATTGATTTAATAATGTATTATTTATTAAGTTCATGTTGATTTTATACAAATAAAACTGCAAATTATAGCAAACATTGTTATTGTTTTTTTTTATAGGCGTAGTGGCAGAGTGTCATTACGAACCATAAAGCAAATACTGCCTCTAGTTTTTTTTAATGGATGAATGCCACGATGCTGTGTCACAAATATCTGTGAAATGGAAATTAAAAAAGAGGAATTTGCCGGCCTAGGCCTGCAAGATTTGTATGAAATTCCATTAACTACCTTTTGTCCTAGCCGCACCTGAAACGTCATACTTCGCAGCCTATTATAAGGAACATAACATCAATATTCCATTGCATGTTTGAGAAAACGCATTTTATTTGCTGTGTTGCGACTTTTTTATCGGCATTTAAAGGAGGCGATTATTTTTCTGTGCATATTTTTGACCATTTTTCATAGAAAAAGAAACTCTTATACCTTTAAATCTTCAGAAACTTTGCGTTTGTACGGGACAACGGTAGACAATTTCATGGAATGCTCCCTTAGGGTATCCTAGCCTACTTATGATCGTGGGTGCACCGAGAGCCTACTGTCCTATAATAGTTCCCGCGGCTATTCCATAATTACAACTACCGACCGTTCCATACCACGCAGAAACACTGGCCTGCATTTATATTACCTCATTATAAACACATGTAATTCCTCGTGAAATACGCCTTGGCTTCGTAAGAGCTAATTAATTGTCGCTGAACGATGTAATTAGTGTTATTAGTGGTGGTTGAGGCGAAAAGGTCTTAAAAAATGTGTGTAAGTATCGAAATACATCGTTTTGTGTCAATTACGTTGAGTAAGAAGTAGGATTAAAGCTTGATTGTGCAGAGCCGTTAATATACAGGTACTTTATTAAAAAAAACCGGGCAAGTGCGAGTTGGACTCGCGCACGAAGGGTTCCATACTATTTCTATTTCAAAAAAAAAAACGGAAACAAATGCAAAAAGAAAACGGTCACCCATCCAAGTACTGACCACGCCCGACGTTGCTTAACTTTGGTCAAAAATCACGTTTGCTGTATGGGAGCCCCACTTAAATCTTTATTTTATTCTATTTTTAGTATTTGTTGTTATAGCGGCAACAGAAATACATCATCTGTGAAAATTTCAACTGTCTAGCTATCACGGTTCGTGAGATACAGCCTGGTGACAGACAGACGGACAGACGGACGGACGGACAGCGAAGTCTTAGTAATAGGGTCCCGTTTTACCCTTTGGGTACGGAACCCTAAAAATGATCCTCCTGGCTTACCTACTTAGCTGAGCAAGCAGTAAGTAGGTATAATATGTACTTAAGTTTTTTTTATCAACATGTCCGTATGTCCTACCAAAATTAAATTGTCTCGACTCACGCCAAATTAATCTTAATTACCCCTAATGAGCCAAACTAGCCTCCGGCGCCACCCTGTACTTCATAAATTAATAAAACGGTAATATTCAAGGGAATTATTACCAAAATACATGCGACAAGTAAATTGCCCATACAATTATACGGTACAGAGTAAGTGGCTAAAGAGGCATTCTTTTATCGGTCGACAGCTATGTAATCGTCCAATTATGAAGTGGACTTCATGTTTTGCATATTTTTTTGCGACAAATTAACTAGGTGATTTTTTAAGAGACGTAAGTTTAATACCTATAAAATGCCGATTAACCTTTAGCCGCCCATACGTCAAATCTTGCGAAGCAAAATGAAATTTTATTTCGTCAACACAAAGTTCAAATTAGAATGGAACAGGAGACCTTTTTATAGGTCTCTGGGCGGCTAGAGGTTAAATTATAATATCATTGCAATACTTTAATAATAATTGTCATTGATGCAGAATGAATTAGAATTACAAATTAATTTTGAATCCTAATCCTTGCATACTGTACAAGGTATGTAATAATTTTACCATATAATTTTAGTAGTGAAATTCATCATTTATTCGGTTTAAATACTAAGTTACAAACATAATAATATTAAACTGGTATTTGATAAAATGAAAACAATTAAAAAATATTTTAATTGATTAAATTAACAAGGTTTAATTTAAAGTGTTCGTTCTTTAAAAGTGAGACAAGTTCTTTAAAAGTGTTACAAGAGATCAAAGTTTGATATTTCTTCGAGTGCTTATTTTGAGTCCCGTGCAAGCGAAAGATTCTATAATCTAATTTAGAATCTTGAGCGTAGTAAGGGATTCAAAAGCGCACGAGATGTAAATGGGTCAAACAGATCACTGTGTTACGTTCTTTCCTGTGGACATACACAAAGTTAAGGGCTATAAAGGTTAATTTTCTTATTAAACCCTAACCCACGTAAAACGGTCCTCCGTTTATTTACAGAACTATGATAAAATCATTACTTACATGCCCACAAACTCTTAACTATTGCCCACAGGGGAGAAAAATGTACAGTTCGCGCGAACACGCTAGTTTTCTCTCCTGTGGGCAATAGTTAACAGCTTGTGGGCATGTAAGTAATGATTTTATCATAGTTCTGTAAATAAAAGGAGGACCTTTTTACGTGGATAAGGGTTAAATAAGAAAATTAATCTTTATAGCCCTTAACTTTGTGTATGTCCACAGGAAAGAACGTAACACAGTGATCTGTTTGACCCAAATAACTTTGATCTCGTGTAGTACACAAAATTTTTCACCCTAAGCAGTGAGAACATACCTAGAGGGACAGAGATAATAGAACCCAAGTATATCAAACTTGTATTAGACCCCGCATGTTGAAATGACATTTGACTATAAAAGTCACTTGAATGACATTTTGTCTCACTCAGTGAGAAAAATGCGATTTTGCTCACTCATTCTGTCTCACTAAGTGAGCAAAATGCGATTTTGCTCACTGAGTAAGACAAAATGACTCAGTTAGCAAAATCGCATTTTGCTCACTGTTTTTAAGAAGCAAAGTACCCTTGTTCGAGCTGCTGAGGTGAAAAATAAAAAACATATTTATGGCGAGAACGCTCTGTTCTACGCTACTCTGTATGGATAAGACTAGCGTTGCCCCGCGGCTCTCATCGTTACGCGACATGTCACATCGGGTTACAATAACTTCAAGTTGATTGTCGACCTTTATTTTGTAAAAGGGCAAATTATATTTATTACATAACCTAGATATTAAATAGTCATGAAATGTTAGCAAAGAGCAATTTTAGATTTGCATTGTATAAAATAGTATAAATTATAAAGTTTTAATCATTTTTAAACATCAAACATCAAACACCAACATTTATTCAGCAAATAGGCCACAAGGGCACTTTTACACATTATTTTAAGATAATAATGTAGTGCTTTTGCAAATTATTATCATGTTTTATTTACTTCCACCGTATTTTTCTACAAATTATTACATTTTATATTTATATATTAAAATATATTTTACGAAATTCCATAGAAATTAGATAACAAAATGCTCGTTTAGTGAAATTGACCCGTTAGTATAATATAATAATACACGGCGGGAAGAAGTTGATATCTGGCGGGAAAAACTTGAACAAATTTGAACCTTATATGAGTTAATTTTAAGTTCAATTTCTTCAGTAGAATATCTCGAGTTATCAACTCCTTCCCTGTACGGAATATAAGTCTGACAATTCTAGCAAATATTACGTTTAGGTATTTGGGTACCTAAGTACCCTACTTGCTTTAATTTTATAGGACAGATTATATTCGAGATTCACTATTTAAGGTCATGCCATAAGTTAAAATAACCTAGTTTCTATGTGAAGGCAAATTATGTTATTTACCAGTTCGAATAGGTACATAATAACATATATAACGTAATGGTCTAATGGTGATGCGATCATTATAAGCTCATTTATGGCGGATATCAAACGAGTAGCCATGTATTTTGTAATTTTTGTAACAATCATTTATGTTAAGTTATGGTTTATATTTCTACAGTGTAGAAACTAATACAATTGAATATTTAAATAGTGGTTAACATAAGCCCTAATACAGAGTTAAAAAAATAAAATGCTCTATTAGTTTTACTGCGAAATTACAAGACAAAAAGAACTTTACAAAAAATTGGCCTGCAAATTCGATTATAACATGTAGAGTACACACTCTTTAAGTAAATGGAGTATTCCATGAAATTGTCTACCGTTTGTCCCGTACAAACGCGAATCTTCAAAAGATTTACAGGTATAAGAGTTTCCTTTTCTATGAGAAATGGTCAAAAATATGCACAGAAAAGTAATCGCCTGCTTTAAGTGCCGAAAAAACAGTCGCAACACAGGAAATAAAATGCGTTTGTACGGGACAGCCCGTGGAATGCTCCAAATACGCCTATAGCAGCTGTGGTAGAGGTGAGGTGTGGTACTTAAATACTAAGATATATATTATGTATTGTATGTATGTTTGTGGTACTTCAATACTAAGATATATAAGTACCTATAGTGTACCTCAAAGTTTATCTGCATTTTTCCGTTGATATCTTACCTGTAATAAAAAAAAACATAATAAAATAACCCACATTGTTGTTCACGTAAACTTACGGATTTAAAATACATATTTATAAATAATATGTATCATATTTATGTTTTAAGATGCTGTTTTGTTTTTATTGTAAGTTCTGCTCGGTGTGGACACACCAATAACCGACGGACGCGTCCACACTCCTTCCCTTAATAATTATTGCTTGCAAAAAAGCCATAACCTAAATGGTGATTAAATTAGTCTAGCCGTACTGATCTAGCCGACGCCTAAGGCCTATTACACATTCTCATTACATACTAACGATGTAATTACACTCACACGCGTACACACCATGCTTGTTATTCCCATTTAAAAAACCGGCCAAGTGCGAGTCGGATTCGCGCACGAAGGGTTCCATGCCATTACGCAATAAACGGCAAATAAATCACGTTTGTTGTATATACCTCGTTTTTTTTAGCATTAGAAAAAAGGTAAACAACCTTGATGTGTCTTTTAATTGAAAAACTAATTTTAAAAATAAGTTGCGGCAAATATGTAACAATTATGAATATAATACGATCATTTATATTCTTCTGCTTTCATAAGTAATAGTTTTGGTTTTTCAAAAGCGTTTTTCAATAAAAAGACATGTCAAGATCGCTTACCTTCTTGCAAGTTCTTTCTAATGCTAAAAAAAACGAACTATAGGAGCCTCACTTAAATATTTATTTTATTCTGTTTATAGTATTTGTTGTTATAGCGGCAACCGAAATACATCATCTGTGATAATTTCAACTGCCTAGCTATCACGGTTCATGAGATACAGCCTAGTGACAGACAAACAGACGGACAGCGGAGTCTCAGTAATATGGGATCCCATTTACCCTTTGGATACGGAACCCTAAAAAAGCTTAAGGCGAAACAAGTTAAAAGCGATCCTAAATTGCGTAGAGTGGTCACGTATCTACATATCACCCTTTATTCTGGTGTTATTGAGTTAAACGCTCATTTAGGGATAGGAATACACGCATTACACGCTAAGGGCCATTTGCACCGTTCACTAACCCGGGGTTAATCGGTTAAACCTTTGCGTTACCATCGTTACCAGTACAATTTGACACTAGGTTAATGATTTAACCGGTTAATCCCGGGTTAGTGGACTGGTGCAAGTGGCACTAAAAGGTAAAAGATTGTAACTCCTGATGATTTCGTAGTGATGTATGCCCTTTTGGTTTTGGGCTGTTGTTCCGCTGTCATTGCGCACGATCGAGTGATTGGATAACTACTCGGTTATACTGGAATTGACTTGGCACGTTACAGCTTTTATAAAATATTGAAACGTAAAATACCACCCAATACTTGAAAACTACTCATCGAGTGCCCCACAGACAAAACATCCTCCAGATTGAGCATAGTCGCGCTACCCCCTTTGCCACGCATACGGTAATTTTACTCCAAGTTCGAGTCGAAAGTGTCTTTGTGTGACGTCCGTGTCTTTGAACGGACCAATCACGGCACGGGACTTCGCTCACCTCATCCCGCGCACCCCCGCATTTGGCAGCATCGGTTGCATGAAATAATTGCTCTAAACTCGGCCTAGAGGATTCCTAGTCTATGATATGCCCTCGTCGAGATTTCAACGTGGGATTGTGAGCTTATGACAAATTTCAGAAAAAGGTATCCGTGGACAAAATATCAAAAGTTGACGACGGGGGACATTATATATCTTTTTTCTTATTAGAGTCTCAGCAAATATAGAAACAATGTATGTGACCTATCTTGCCTGTAAGGGTACAGTTCAAAAATTAGTTATCGATTCTCTTAACTTTGCGATTTATTCAAGAAAAACGCGAACGAGTAACGGATGACTCACGTTAGACCGGGCCGGCCGGCCGTGTCCGTCCGGGCTGGAACTTCCGGCACTTACTCTTCTATAACATGACAGAGGTAATCACGTGATGCTTTCCATAGAAAACGATGCACTGGAAGCTCCGTTCCAGACACGGCCCGGCCTAACGTAAATCATCCTTTAAGCGTATAATAAAATGTGTATGACCCTTTAAGAAGTTAGCTTACAAAGTTATGCTGTCTAAACACAGCCATTTGAATCTAGAGCACAGTTCAAACTCAAAGCCCTAACCATTAAAACTAGTCGTTTAGCGTTCTAACCGATCTCGCTTATTGTCTGCAACAGCCGGCTGTTTACTGTAATCAAGTGTAATGCCCCATTAGTGCAGTGCCGAGTGCGAGTTAGCCTGTCACTTGGTGTTTCGGCGAACCTCTAGCCGCCCATACGTCAAACCTTGCCAAGCAAAATTAAAATTTATTTTGTCAACACAAAGTTCAAATTAGAATGGAACAGGAGACCTTTTTATAGGTATCTGGGTGGCTAGAGGATATTGGACGAATGAGGTTAACTGCTTGACTGCTAACTTGAAACGTAGTTATTGTTGCAGCTGACTCACAGAAATGAAAATGAAAAATGATTTATGTATTTAGTAGAAGAGTATTACATTTTAGGAGTACTGTATTGTTATACAGCCTAGGGATAGGGTCCTGAGCCTGAGCACTTAACTAGGTAAACCTGATGTCTTAAGGCTCCTCTTCACGTTGGGCCAACGCCAACGAGGGACGCAGCTATGCGGTAGAATGAGATAGCAATATCACTTGCTCCATCTAACGCATAAATGCGTCCCTCATTGGCGTTGGCGTTGGCCCAACGTGAAGAGGAGCCTTTAGGGAAATAATACACACTGCGATGTGGATTTTTACTTAAAACATGAAATACTAAAAAATGAATACCTATTCTAAAAATAAAAGAAATAAGAATACCTACCAAAATACCTATAAAAATAAAATGATACCTATACACCTATAAAGCCTACCTATAATACCTTTAAATGTAAAAATGATACCTATTCTAAAAATGTGAGTTAGATGATGATATGAAAGATGACACTCGAATTTTTCTTCGGAAAAATGTATTTTGAAGTGCCTTGTAGTAGTTTCATAAGCGACAGGGTATTTATATTAGTGTTATAACACAGTGATTGGTATGTATATGCTATTGCTAATACTAAGCTACCTACGTAATTATATGAGCTTAGACTTTCAGTTTGATTCAATTTAAGAGTACCTATGTGTGGGAAATTGATGATATTTATTCTCAATATATTATGTATTTTGTTTAATTATTAATATAGGTACGTTAGATTGGACGGTATGTATATTTGTAGAAATAATTTATTTCTAGCGTTAATGACAAGCCGAGTAAATCAGTAAATAGTTATTTGTTTCACTCGGGGGCAAAGTTGTTGTTTAACCGCTCGTGCTAATATTGATAGCCGAGCAAGCGAAAGAATCCAAAATTGAACCACGAGCGTAGCGAGTGGTACGAAAAATGGAATCTTGAGCATTGCGAGGAATTTAAAGCACGAGGGTTAAACAAAATTTGGCCCCGAGTGAAACACAAAATTTTTCACCACACCAAACCGAAGCAAATATTAAATGTAAAATATCAAACAAAATCAAATCTAAATTAATGTTATTAAATATTTATCATCCAAAATCATAATTTAACAGTCAATTCTACCAGCAAACATAAGAAAACAACTCAAAATTGGCATTTGATTACTTTGCCTCACATGTGAATAAAATGCAACTTTGCTATCCGTTTTTGAAGTGCAAAGTAAGCCTTTCCGAGCTGGTGTGGTGAAAAAAATGTTGTTGGTTGTAAGAGAAAACTATTCAATGTTTACCACAAACTTTTTTTCGGCGAATGTCTTTAGTCAAGCCCTACTTGTCACTGTAAGACAGACACGAACACTCTTATTACGAGCGCATTAAGTCCAAAATACTAAATAATAACACCACCATTATCCATTCCAACGGCTCGATTCGGGAAATAAATTAGAGACTTACTAGATATGAAATAGTAAAGATATGTGACATTCTACGGGTAACTTATGGCGGCTGGCGCCGCGATTCGGGAAATAACTGCCGTATTCGAACTTCAAGATACTCACAAGAGACGACACGTACTAGATCCATTCTAGATACGTTATAGTTTAGATATCAACTAGTTCTCTTTTGCACCGCGATTCGGGCAACCAATGTCACTTTTACGTTAGATAAAGTAAGATATATCGTTATCGTATCTTGGTGATGTCTAAAAGATATCTAATAGATGTCTATTTCAAAATACGAATCGGGCCCTGAATTAGAGGTTCACTAGATATGAAATAGTGAAGATTATCTTTATATACTATATCGTATCTAGTTAATCTCTAATTCTTTTCCCGAATCGCGCCGCAAGTTGTCAGCCCGAGGCTGATCGACAAATGAGGATCTATGGATCTATTATGATCTATAGATCTGTAGTCAAGTGAGCGTAAACAATGTATGGGTTATTTGCATGTTGGAATGGCAAGGATGTATGTGAGGTTAATTTTATGTTGATTTGCTGGCTGAGGCTTTGTTCTACTAAAGGTCATGATAATGCTAATAAAGTTGATTAGTTAAGTTATCAATAGTAGGTGTTATAACTATAGCCTAATAGCGTTATTCATAAACGCTTTTCTAGTAGTCCTTGATAATCGTTTAATCGTTTGTCCTTATCTGTCATTTTGACATTTATGTTTTTTTTAGAAAGGGACAATAATATATAACAGGTGTTTGTTAAGCCGACCACAGACTAACAGTCCGCCGGACGGTATAGGCCGGTCAGTTGTTCGGAAATGTCAATTTTTTGTTCTAACTGACAGGCCGATATCGTCCGGCGGACTGTTAGTCAGTAGTCGGCTTTAAGTTTTATTAATAAGGAAGTAAAACAATAGTATCTAATTCACGGCCCCGCTTAAAACAGTTAACAATCATGAATACATATAACATAGGTATTGTAAAACTAAAATGTTTTATTTCACAGGCTGACAAAAAACAAAAGTATATTTAAGTTATTTTGTTAAAGTCAGTTTTAATAACAAACTTAGGTAGGTATTACCTATTTATAGTAATCAACACGATTCATGACGAAAATTACTTTAATGTTATATGCCATGTAACGTTTTTACGCAAACTCGAAAACTTAACAATAACGTATAGGGAATGCAATAACCGGCCAAACTTCATAACCGGTTTCGGTTACGGTTATGCCCGAAAAATAACCGAATATCGGTTATAATCGGTTACGGTTATTTTCGACAAAAAATGATAAAATAACAATGAAGTCATTAAAACATTACGAAAACGAAGGTACCAGTATTAGGGAATATGAGTGTAAGTCTTCGTGTTTTAATAAAACACACAAAATACAGTAAAAGTAAAATATGACCTTGGACGTGATACAATATTCAACAAAAAAATTTCATAAATAAGGGAAGTAATACTTTATTATTAAAGTACACGAATGACAAAAATTATAGCCGCAGGCGTCACAGGCAAAAAGGCAGATTTGGTGATAAAAACATAGAATTATAAACATAGTCATAAATTAATAACCGAAAATAACCGTAACCGGTTATTCGAGTTTCCAATATTCGGTTATGAAATTTTGTCAAAATATTCGGTTATAACTGAATATTTCGGTTTCGGTTATAACCGATTTGCATTCCCTAATAACGTAGCATTTGAAATATTACATTATCATCTAATACCCAATTGAAACCCGTACAGCCTCTAATACTACGGAGCCGATCAGCCGTGATATGACACCATAAAACAAAAAGCGGCCACATCAAAGACCGCCGGGCGTCGCGCGCGCATATTTAAAACACATTACGCTACGATTGAGGCTAGTTTAAAAACGATAATTTAGTCTTGGCCGCCGGCCTCACCCACACCGAATTCACCAAAAAAGTAACGTTTTTAAGCTCATTTCTAGTATTACTTAAGCTCAAAATACGTGACAAGTATTCGTGAGCAAAGCTCAAAGCTTCTGGTTAGCCTTTGCCGCAGCGCTTGTGGTGAGGTATTACCAATAATATTGAAAAATAAAAGCAATCGATCTCTTGTAAAGTCATTTTACCGCTCACAGTACACTGCTCATTTCCTTACGTTAACTATTAAGTTTATTGAAGAAAGCCGTCAATGGATGGTACTTGGCCCTATCGATATTATTCGTATAATCACGTGTTCAACTACTTTTTATAATAATTGGAGGATAACTTAACATCTCAATAGGTAGAAAGTGAAGCATTCGCGTTTCTAGCGATATAATAATTTAATTATAGTTATTATGCTTGATCTGTAATGTTTGTAACATTAATTGCTTTGCGGACCAATTGACAGGTTTTAGTGTTGATAATGAGGATATAAGTTTTGAAGAGCTTGCTGTGCGTAGTTGAAATGAAATCGCTATTGCTAATTAATACCGACACAAACATAAGTTACATTATGTACTAGTAACACAAACAGATAATATTTACAAATATGTACCTACATATAGATATTTTTAAACGGGTAATATCGACGTCTTTATCAATGATGGTTTTCTTTCGATAAATGGCATAGGAGAGAAACCCTCAGACTATGGAAATTAACGATCTAAGCAAGCCGGCTTGCTATCATTTATGAGAGTTTCTCAAATAACGTGATCAAAATGGAATAAAATTGGAGACACCCATGTTCAGCAATGGATTATTAGAATAGGAAAACGATGACGACATGTATTATCTTGTTCTGTAAGTCTTGATCACGATTTTGTACAGTATTACGGCTCGATTCGGAAAATGAATTAGATTTCTACTAGACTTCAACAAGTTACGATATGGATAATTTAAAGATATTTGTAAGAAAGGTATGTCAAATTTCACGTTTTCGCGATTCTGGAGGTCCTCTTGAACGATTTCGACAAGTTATGACTTAGATATTCAAGTCACATCTAGTCGATATCTAATGTAGATCTAGTTGATCTCTAAATGGTCTCTATAGATCTTGTGATTATCTCGAAATCCGAATAGGCCTGTTAGTTCTCTGAAAGCGGTGAAAACAGCTACCTACCTATATTTATCTCCACAAACTCGTTAATATATCGCTTAACAAGTCGGTCCGTTTGAGGATCACGATTATTACCATCCGCATATTAATCCGCCAATACTATTAACTTTAATACCTGGTAAGTGTGAAATTGCTACCTAAGCTGGTTCTGTATGTTTATATATTTTGGAATTGGCAGGTGGTGTGATAATTACAAACATAGCTATTATGTACCTATAGGTATCTATAATTATGTTTGATTTGCTTTTCTTTTTCTTGTGCCTACTGCGCCTAGGTACCTTTTTACCAGACTATAATGAAACAAAGTCGAATTTAATTGATTATATGTGACGTTATCTATGAAAATGGCCTTATTGTCGATGACGCTTACGCCATTATTAACGATGCTCCGATATAAATACGATGCCGCGGGACGCTGTGAATGAAATGAAATAGGGACTTTTTATTGCGATAGACATGGTATACAAAATATGGTTCATTATTGTTAAGTAGCAAATGTAGCAATACATGTTTAGCGACTAATATGTGACGTTTTGTATGAAAAGGGACCTTATTGTCTATGGCGCTTACGCCATTATTAACGATGCTCCGATATAAATATAATGCTGCGCACCGGTGTGCGGCGTAAGCGCCATAGACAATAAGGTCCCTTTTCATAGATAATGCTCCGTAGGTATATCCTTTATTATGTTCGTTTTACGGTAAGGTTAAAGTTGAAGAAGCAACTTTAATTCTTTGTTTAATTTATAGCCCTAGACCGGGACACAAAGCAACATTTTCAAGCTACTTCACAGAAAGGCTGATTAGAATGTTTATTTTAATCTTCTAATCAGGAAAACAGGAAATATGACAGTTTATTCACATGGAACCCTAAAACACGTTAGTCTGTAATTTTATTTGGCCATCAATTAGGATGTAACTGTGCTGCCGGAGTCGCTGCTTCGTCTTAAGTTACGAATGTTACGATACATAAACTACTTAGCTTCTGTACAAGTATGGGTTCCTGGTCATTGGTCAGCCTGCACCAGTTGAAAGTTGCACTTTTTGAGCGACATTATGAACTATAAAAATGTAGTGTTGATTTGATATTGCTTTGTACTTAATTATTTAGTTGTATTGCTTCTCAAGCGCAAGGACGCAAAAGGAAAAAAATAGAAGGAAGAAAGGGAAGGAAAGGCAAAAAGAAAGGCGAGGAGGAAAATCAAAGAGCGCAAGATAAACTTGGCCTAAAAGTAGCACTTTAATGACGAATTACAACATTTCTTGTTGACTGGAGAACTCCTTAGATAGATAGGGTTAAAATGTAAGAAAGCTTTAAATAAGGTTTTATCATAGTGACACAAAACATCAAGTAAGTATATGAAGAATTAATGATAAACACGTCAAATTATCTCTGTTTCTCCTTGAAAATGTTTTTTTTTTCTGCTATTATGTTGGAATCTGCCTTCCTTTCCTTGCTTTCTATTTCAACTTTTACGGCTCTACTTTAATAACATTGCAGCACTCTAGTACCCTGTTTATCAAAAGCTTGTAACTTGTAATACAAGTGGAAGTCATTTTCTAACAAAAGCTGTCAAAAAGGGACTTCGACTTGTATTACATGTTACAAGCTTTTGATAAACAGGGCAGTCTTTCTAAATCGAACACGTCAAAGTCTTTAGTAAATCACTTACATAAGCTAGCCTTTTTACCGTCAATGCCATCGCGGTTTAGACAGTTGTAAAATCGAAAGTGGGATTGAGCCTAATCGAGCTTTAATAGGCGCGGCGTCGACAAAGACCCGCGTCGGAACCACGATCAATGGGTACGTATGTACAATGGCTGATTATTTATAGGTAGGCCTTATGTCAATGCAATAAGGTATATGTATGGTTATCTTAAGTATAGTAATTATTGTTGCTTTGACTATCAATGGGTGCGTGTTAACACTCTTAAATCACTGACTATGTGAAGACCTTATATCGTTGCATTAAGGTACATGAAAAGCCAAACGAGTTAACGATAGTACAGTAATTACTTGCTTTGGGTATTTCCCATTAGTTAAGCATTCATTCATTTCTGAATCGATAGACGACTGAGCCAAGGTTTTCCCTCAAAAAACGAACTTTTTTCAATCCATCCAGCCTAAGTTGACCTGTTTTTAGGTTAGCTCGCTTAAGTACCTATTACTACACGCATATACTATACTCGTATCTACCTACATAAGGCTGTCGTGGGCTATGTTTATAAGTAAATGAGACCAGAGTCCGTTTCTTAATAGCTTGTAACTTGTAATACAAGTGGAAATCCCTTTCTAACAAAAGCTGTCAAAAAGTGACATCCGCTTGTATTAAAAGTTACAAGAAACGGGCACCAGATCGTCGGTCTACCTTGTTACAGTTTTTCTCACGCTGTTTTGTTGAGTCAATAATTTATTGGAATTAATTTGTTTTGTAATTCACATTGTGTTGCAACAACAGAGCCAAACGTGATTTCTGATGATAGTGATGATATTTCCACGGAATTAGCCTTTCTTAAGGGGCCCACAGATTATCAGTTCGCCGGACGATATCAGCCTGTCCGGAACTGTCACCTTCTTTAACTGACAAGCTGATATCGTTCGGCGGCCTGGTAATCTGTGGGCCTCTTTAGTAATTTTCGTAAAGGAAGTTTGACTCAAACCCATAACGATAGTCATCATGAAGCGATGATGTATAGGAAATGAGCTCCAGATATAGCAATACGTGATCTGTACTAATGTCTTCCGTGGGAAACAAATGAACGTCACATTGTGCAAGTAGTATGATACAGTTGCATGCACTTTCATTTTCATTCGACACATAATATATATGTCTGAACTCTTAAAAATAATCAAGACGGATTATTTTCCAGAGAAAAGAAAGTCAAATACTTGAAGAATTCCTTTACGCTTTTATCAAACAATATTGTTAACATTGACAATTTCAACGATAAGCAGCGATTGTTTTAAGCCAGCCGTCAAAAGTGGTTTAATGGAATATCCTATAGACGGATTTAGAATGACTCACGTTAGACCGGGCCGTGTCCGGGCCGGAGCTTCCGCGGCTTACTTTTCTATGTCAGATGATCACGTGATGCTTTCAATAGAAAACGATGCGCTGGAAGCTCCGGCCCGGACACAGCCCGGTCTAACGTGAGTCATCCTTTTTGCTGCATTGACCATTTTAAACTTATGTACTCACGCTTCGCACCAGTACATTACACATATACTAGCTACATGCATCGACTCGGGAATAACTAAATGACATCATTTCGATATACATCAAAAAGTACGTTGATACGTTCTAGTAAAAAAACAGAAATTTTTCAAGCCCTGTCCGACAAACATGGCGCCGATCCTCTGCGTCAATGAATGCGCGCGCGGCGATCAATGAAGCCTCTTGTTTCCATTCACACAAAAACTCAGGCGCATTATTGTTATTTAGTCTTAATTCACATTTAAATATAGACGTTGGCGGTGAGTAATTATGTTTCAATCGCACCGACATTGATACAATGATTGTCTGGGATTATTACCATGGGATAATAATTATTAATTACAATAATGTGGGTACTAGTTCATAGATAAAGGCTTATTTGGATCAAGCTTCTTCTTTTAATCAAGATGAGTCAATTACTGTAGGATGACTAGATGCTCAAGCTTGAGCTCAGACCTCTCAGAAGACACGGAAGATTTTTTGAAAGTTAAATGATTTGTAATTCAGGATTTATGTATATTATTCAGACAAGAATTAACAATTAATTGTCTCCTTCACTCAATGTCAGGCATTAGACTTTACTTTCGAAAAATATCTGATCGTTTTGAAAAACTTCTAAGCTTTAACTCTATAAATAGAAATCGCAATAAGTCCCAAAGCGAAAAGATTACCCGCCATCTACAATAAATCAGTAGCACTACAAATTAAATTAACGTCCAATACCCGAGCCCACCCCGCGCCCGATAAATCTCTCCAACGACCCGCTTTATTTTGCATAAACAATAAAATAAAATAAAACTAAATTATAACAGGCCCTTTGCGCCCGGTAGCCGCCAGATTGTAACCAATAATAAAAATAAATTAAAAAAAAACGTGTAAATGCTGAACAAAAAGTGCGGTCTCAAAGAGGCCGCGGTCACGTACGGTTATGACGAGCGGCGGGGGGGTTAAAATTAAAAAGTGCTAGATGAATTTAGAAAAGGATTGATTTGATATTTTTGATCAGAATGATGATTTGCTAATCGTGGGTTAATATGGGCATCATATTCCAATGGGATCTCACAAAATTGGGTGCTTTTCAGTAGGTACTAGTGTCATTGCTTGTGTGTGAAAATGATCGTTATTGCTTGAACAATAGGTAACCTACGTTCCCAAGTCTAAAATGTCTAAATCGAACATGTCCGTTAAATTATAGATTGTTTCATGTTTCATCCATTGCCTTTGATGCGGCTTCTACGGATTAAATAAATCTTAAGGCGCCCACAGATTACCAGTTCGCCGGACGATATCAGCCTGTGAGTTAAACGCAAAATTTGACGAACTGATAATCTGTGGGCCCCATTACCTAGTCAGCTAAAGAATTCCTTGGGACATGCTAATTCTGCATGAGAGAGTTCTCAGGCCGGGGCAATGATATACAACTAAGTACATAGTTATATTATATCATTGGGCCGGACGTGTACGAAATATCATTTGATATTTACCAGTCGCTTTTCGGTGAAGGAAAACATCGTGAGGAAACCTGCATACATCTGCGAAGAAATTCAAAGGTGTATGTGAAGTCCCCAATCCGCATTGGGCTAGCGTGGGGACTATAGCCCAAGCCCTCTCGCGCTCGTGAGGAGGCCTGTGCCCAGCAGTGGGACGTATATAGGCTGAGATGATGATGATGATGATGATTGGGCCGGGGTACAAAAATGAAAGGAGGAGAGGAATTTCCTCGCAGTTTAGATTATTCTTCTAATTCGGTCCCTCACTGCTGAGGATCGTGACTCCGCTTGCTAATTTTTCCTATGGCAGCTCTCCACTCCTCCCTGTCGGTTGCTTTATGGAAAGCGTTGCTTAGTGTGATGTCCATCTGGGCGGATATCTGGTCACACCATGAACACCATCTCATTGGAGTTGGTCCTTTAGGTCTGCCGTCCACCTTTCCCATCACCACAAGTCTCTCCAAGTTGTCAGGGTCTCTACGAGCTATGTGACCGAAGTATGTCATGTCAATACTCGTTGAAGACAGATGGTGGGATACTTACTCTTAGTCTTAGTACTTTAGATTATAATAAGTTTACTATAAGAGGTAATAATAATAACTAAGTATAAACAACTGACTCCACCACCCGTTTAAAACTAAACTTTAAACATTCTTAAGCGATTATTTCGCAGGTATAATTAACGTTAAGGCATAATTAAAATAAAACTCGCCTACGCCGGGCGTCGCTAATGCCGTTACCGATTCGTTCGGGAGCGTGAACCTGCGTATGCGTCTGCGCATACTGACTTTGAAAATATGTTTTTGATTTAATCATGACCCATGTTCGGTAGGCTATCTATCATTTATTTAGGAAACTAAGGAATCATACCTTAGTTTTCTTTCGCATTAGCCGTGAAAAGCTCAAATGACACTCGATTATTATTTGACAGAATGGGCAGTAAGTATAACGCTTTATTCATTTGAATTAAAAAAAAAACAATATATTACATATTATGATAAAAATTAAACTAAAACTGAAATATGATTAAATAAACCTAAAATAACACATAAATCAATCTAAAAATGGCCCCTGTGGAATACTCGTAGCACCGGAGACGCTACAGGGCTATAACGGCGAAAATTGAAGTTCGCGAATTGTGGGCATTTTTCTATGTCACTCTAATTACGCCTTCATTGGAGTAAAAGAGAAAGATCCCCGCAATTTGCGAATTTCGGTTTTCGCGGTAGCCCCTCAGCATTTCCTCACTTGGATTAGATATTGATTTGAGAGTGCATTTCGCTCGTGAATTTATTAATAGATTGGTACATGCGAGATAAACTGGAAGTACCTAATGTCAAATCTTTATAAAATTTTGTAGTAGTCGAGTTTAGTAGATTTGATATCAAATCTAGTTTATATTTTTGAAGTTCGAATTGGCTGGGAGACCATAAGAGTGACATTCCATTTCCAACTGCAGCTGCAATACTGTTCATTTTACTATGAAAATTGACAATGACAGCGACGCGTTTCCATAGTAAAATGAACAGTATTGCAGCTGCAGTTGGAAATGGAATGTCACTTTAAGCCGCTAGCAGAGATGCGACAGTACATTGTTGAAATATTTCAAATTTGGTTCTAATTTAGTCTATTTCAAATATTCTTCTTACTAATTAATAGATAATTTTACTTCTTTAGCTGCATAAAATGCAAAACTTATGTACATCGATATGCACTAGTTACAGCGTTCCCTGACAACCGACTGTACCCGATCCGAAGTATGCAAAATATCATCTCAATTGAGCATAATTGCTTGTGAATTTTGTAATAAGCTTCTCCTTGGTCGGTTTTTTTTCACAACTACGAGTACTTGGGATAGGTTTTTGTCACTAAAATTACACTTTACGATACCGAATTTTTTAAGTAACCCATGTTTGCTATTTTATTCAAAAAGTTTGACCGCAATAATATGTATTTTTGCAAGCTCATTCTTGGCCATTGTCATATGTATAACTAGGTGCATGCCAACTCGATACAACAGTTTAAGTACAGTTCTTAATTAAGAAACACCGTAAAATACGTTATAACTTCTGCAACCGCAAACGTTACAAAATTAAGGCTCAAACATACATAATTACACGTATTAATGTAGTTAATGTAATCATAAAAATAATTACATTACAATTGCATGGTGTTCCTGTTGTATCTGCGAAAATATGTGCACTAGGAAGACATTCAAAAGTAAACAAAGTTGCCGTCAAGATATTTTTGAGCGTTTTGGGAGCATATATATTAAAGCAGCTAGCTCTGCAATCCATTTATTTATAATTTCGCTCTATTTAAACGTTGAGCGATTATGCATAATCACTTTAAATTCAATACATCAAAGAAAAACCTGCTCAAACTGCTTACTTAATCTCAAACATGTGTATTTCCGTAATTTTGACACCAATCTTACACTCGAACATAATTCGCCCAATTGACTCCATTAAGCCTAGCACGATTAATATTTTAATCCAGATTAAAGCTAACTCGATTAGGCGCGAGCGAGACGCAAGAGGCGGCACCTCAAAGCGGCGGCGTCGGCAAAGGCAGCGCTAATTGGCCTTCGCCGCACAAAGAATGCCGCACTACGTTTATATTACGCCTCAATCACTCGACATCTAAATAGTACCTTAAGGCTTCAAAGTTAAGCCGCATTGTTGCTTGCGTCGCGCGGTAGGTTGTGCATTTGATTAATTTCACTGAGTGTGTTAGACAATTAGTACTCATTGTCGGGATTGATAAGTTTTGTGATGGTTTTATTGATACTGAGGTGGTCGGTGCAGTGACATTGGTTAACAAGTGGGTTTTATTGACCTTTGACTGTAAAATACATTTATTTACTTACACGAAATCATTTTTTCTTTTGTAGAGGTTTGTATTTTCACAGGTTAAGGCAGGAAAACATTAAAATTCTATAAGAAGTCTTTGACCAATTTAGCCCCACGTAGGTGTCCATTTTAATGATAAAAGAACTTTAATAAATTAACCGATTTTTCATAATCATACAATAGTTAAAACCTTTATGTACTTCTGAAGAATAATCGATATTCTTCTTACTGGAATCTTATTAGAAGGTTCTGCTAATAAAATAATAAAAAGGCAAATAACCTAAAAATTGTTCGTAAGTACAATGTTGTTGCATTTCAGTTCAACACAACTTACTAATGCCTCATTTTTTGTAAACATGTCCGTTGCAGGCTTGTGCTATATTCGACTTCAAAATTTATAGCCCTTTAAAGCGCACAAAGTAGCTGAAGGTCTGAGTTCTCATCTAAACTCTTTGACGCTCAAATGTCCTAGTAATTCTGTTCCTGACCTACAACGTAATAAAGGGTTAAAGAGTAAATTTTTAAAAATATAATTTGAGAACCATTTACGCGCTGCGCACGTTCCGGAATCAAAACGCCTTCCCTTTGAAGATACAATCGCTAATCGCTAGAAAGTGTCGATATCCCCTGAACAGCCGTGTAAGTCCTTCAACAAAGGACCCGCTCTCCATCCTCATTTACTGACCATGAAGTGTTGACACTAAGCCTAGTGTTCTTATATTACGAAGTCGAATATTGAACCCACCAAAATAACTGTAACCTTTTCCGTAACAAGTACTGGGCCACTGGGGCGTGCGCTTATACTGGATGGCCGAAGTGTTTAACTTGCATGCGCTCGGAATAGCACCTTAAGCCCGATTTCCTACCGATTCGACCCGGCTTCTCTCATCTAATCCCAACTTATACATACACTTACACCCTCCATTGTTACAACGGCGCAAGGTTTATTTTATTGTAAGTGGGACGTGGTTTAATATGGTAAGATTTCCCTTTCGGAGCTTTTGATATGATCCCGCATCGGAATGAATGAAGAGTTGTAGATATTGCGGTTGTCTTGAAATATTGACAATGTGGGTGCGAAGCTTAAGTCAGGCCGATATAAAATGAAAAATAATGATTAATACTTGAAACAACTATAAAATGAGAAAAGAAAAGGGAAATATCGAAGAAAAACTATGTTTTATACCTACTTATAATAATATTTTAATTAATATTTCTTAACGCCAGTATTTGTTGTTCTATATAACGTCGAAAAACAATGAAAATTTATGTATGTTCCACTTATTTGAAGCCACAGTAACAACTAGCAATTCAACTTTAAAAAAAACTAGTGACTCCACAAATTTACATAAAACATCACATTTGAACGCATTCCCTGTTAAGTGCCGAGCGGCCAGCGCTTCTAATTCGTAATGAGAGGGTCCGGTATCAAAATACGAGAGCAATAAGAAAATATCTAAACGATAAGATCTCGGGCACCGCGAGCGCGTTGAAATGGCTCAATCGTAGGGTGTCCTGGGGCGTGGCGGGACATTCCTCAGTTTTTATGAAGGAGGAGCTTCGGCGGCCATGCCGCGACAGTGTTTTGTTTCCTGTCATTAACTTAGGAAGTGGAGATAAGCTTAATGATCCAGTACTCGTTGAATGGAAATTGTATGGAAATGTGAGCATTCCGGTGTTTTTGTGCAGGAGACTGTGCCATGCGTTGTGCGTCGTCAACTGTTTTGTTTTCGTTATAATGATTTAGCAAGTAGGTAAGTGCCTGATAAGAAGTTATGTACAGTCACCTGCAATAATATGTTACTCTTCGAAGGCCGCAAAAATATGTGACACGCTCTTATGGCTCTACAAATAAGATCGTGTCAGATATTTTTGAGGCCTTTGTTGCGTAACAAATTATTGCAGGTGACTGTACAGTCACAACTATATATTTATACATTTGTTCTTAAATAGTGGTCTGTATAATGGCTGCTGGTTTTTTTTTCAAAGATATAAACTTTAATAGTAGTTTTGATAAAACAATAGCTAGATTAAATTCATAATTATTGTAGTGTTAATGCAAAATGTTGGTAAGTAGCGATATTATTATTAATTAACCACACTATTAATTAAAGGAAATAAATAGGTTTTTGTTTAAGAGAATGAACAAATTGATTTAAATTACCAAACCACGAAACAGTAAACACAAATGGTGTAATACCACTAAATTCTGATAATAATAAAGTAGATTTTTATTTTTATTTGCACACTTTATAAAATCGATTTGAAAACGAGGCCATATAGCACTATAAAAGTAATAAAATATGTCCTAGATCCGCGCCGCGGCATGGTAGCAGAAGCGCGTTTCGCGAATCGAGATTTCGATTATTCGATTATCTAGCATCGATGTTGCGTGCCGAAACTTTAATCGACTACTTCGTAAATTTAATGTTTCCGTAACTTCCAATGTAACTTTACCTCTACATCGATACCAACTATAAGATATGTGAAAGCGTTTTTAAACTGGTTTATTAACTGATGCTCTGTAAGTACGAGTAGGTACCTAACTGTAATACGCAAGAATAGCTACTGTTGAACGTGAGGTGTGAATCGATAGTTTTAATTTGCTCAGTCGATTAATATCACACATGAAATTGAGTCCGACGTGATTTTTTGTGGCGTTGGTGTGTGGTCGTCTATTTATTTTATTGTGGGAAGATAGTTTGAATGGAATGTTTTGACACTTGTAAATGGAGTTGGAGTTCATTACTGTAGTTACAATGTGTTTGGTACTTAATTGAACACAGTTTTTTTGTGCACTTTCATGTATCATGACAATTACAATGAATTTTAATAAGATAAGATAACTTTCATTCTATTTTAATATAATGAAGGAATGTGATGCAACCTTTAATGAAATGTTTTTTGTAAACAATCACTGATACAGAAAATACCTACTTCTACAAATCTACAAACAATTAGGGTTTTTTGCCCGCAGTTCCATCAAAATCGAACATCACCAATAAAATAACCATGCATTTCTTGCATAAGTAATAAAAAATTAATTTTGCATCATAATACCGGCGGACTCTTAAAATCATAGCCACCCGAGAGAAAAGTTACCGTAACAAAACATTCTGTTACTATGTATTTACACAAACACTGGGACTTGCAAACTATGCGTTACACCGACGAACAGGTGTAACGACAAATTCTGTTTTAGGATATTGATTCAAATTATTTTTTCTGTCACTTATAGTTTCTTTTTTAGCATTAGAAAGAACTTCGCAGAAGTAAGCTTGTGGTTAAAATCCGACACTTATAGCGGTTATAATTTGAAGTAAATTATATGTATTGACCATGCTACATTAGATAATTCAATAATTATTAAAATTAAAGAGCCTGATAAAAACTGCACGCTTGCTTCTGTGGAGTTCTTTCTAATGCTAAAAAAAACGATCTATAAGTCCAGAAATTGAACACGATTTATCTACTCAATGAATTATTTTTGTCAATGCATCTTTCTTTTGAAAACGATTGAGTAATTTACAAAGTCCCTTTACACCGAACGGCACACGGGCCACCTCAGAGCTAACGGACAAAGGCCGGTTAATTTGAGCATCACAATTAGTGCCGATGCCGTGCCGTCGGCCACCGGCGCACGACCGGTTCTGCAATGCGCGAACGTTAATACCTGCACACTTTGCAACCTTATTGCTAAGGAATAGAGCACATAAATGTATACCTATTTAAGTTGTAATATAAAGAGGTATAAAGCAAGTTTTACGTTTTTGGTATGGACGTCAAAAGAAACATAAACCTATGAAATATTTTAGGAATAAGTTAGACCCCTGCTACGTTGATACGGCATTTATGTAGGTATTGTATAAAATAATATCTTGTGGCCTAGGCTCAGACTCGTTTAAGTAAATACTATTTAAATACCGACTAAGGTACTAGTGCTCGACATGCTAATGCCCAATAGATGACACCCTGCTGCCACCTGTATTGACAGTGACTTAAGTTTCAAGATGACATGTGCTGGGACCGCGTCGAGCACCAGTAGGTACCACCACCTTATAAATGTTTAACCTGTGTTTCAAATAGTGATATATGTTTCCTGTCACAAATTACCTAGTAAAATTATTTTCTAAATCACAACATAACTCCCTGCAAAAAATGCCATGTAGTGAGATCAAGTCTCCTTATTAAAGCCCGGAGCCTTACCATGATATCCTTATTGCGATTCTGTTTAGGACCTAGGCTTCAGTTGTCCTAAAGATTCTGGTTTGAAAAACAGAGAGCAAAGGTTGTTTCTAACCTACATTCCTTAATAATATTAATCCGATTTTCAAAAGGGTCACACCATTAGCGGATCAGTTCCTCGTCGAGATTGAATGCGGTTTATGTTGCGAAACCTAACGCAACCATTGGGTTTTCCAACTGACGCCTCCGCTGACTGGCACGGTGCCGTCTTAACCCAGGGAGAGGAGCGGGGTTCTAACATATTCTTGATTTGTCCTCGCGAATTATTCATAATTTTGGTAGTTTTGTTAACCAGATCATCATCTTCCTCGCGCTATCCCGGCTTTTTGCCACGGCTCATGGGAGCCTGGGGTCCGATTGCCAACTAATCCCGAGAATGGCCTAGACACTAGTTTTTACAAAAGCGACTGCCATCTGACCTTCCAACCCAGAGGAGAAACTAGGCCTTGTTGGGATGAGTCCGGTTTCCTACGATGTTTTCCTTTACCGAAAAGCCGGGGTTTGAAACCTCGACCTCCGGATTGAAAGTCGTACGCTCTTACCGTTAGGCCACCAGCCCTCTTAGAAGATCCGATTTTGAGTTTTGTTAACCAGATGGTTATCCTTTTATAAAACACACCATAACATCCATAACGCATCAGTTGACCCGGTACGAGACTAAATGGCCAAGATGGCTGACAATCATCAAGTCAACAACCCAAAATGATCCTAAAGAGGCATTTGATTAACATCTCGGATCTGAGTCATGCAGTCTGACTCAGTATTAGGAATTTCGCAGATTGCCAGACATCCTTGATATAGATACTTAAGGCCAGAGCATACCAGCTGCATATATATAGGTACATATAGATATAGACGTATAAATACTTAAGGCCTGAACATTCTGGCTGCGTGACATAGATGTGCACGTGCGCGTACGCTAAATGTTGTAGCCGTTCACGCACACGTCACGTAAGAGGTGTGCCATCACTTATAAGGATATGTTTATTACAACTCGCACCAAGCCCAAGCAAATGCAGTGTCCCACCAAAAGCAAAATATTAAAATGTTACAAATCCATGGACACCCGCAATACCAGAGGGGTTTAAGTGAGTTGCCGGCCTTTAAGATGGAAGTACGCTCTTTTCTTGAAGGTTTGAAGGTCATGTAAATGTTGTCCATCAGATTGTCGGGTATTTCCGAAATAGACTCCAATGTGATGGATTTCTGGATGATTGTATCTGACATTATAAAGTGTTTGGAATTACCCGAATACACCGTACGTGCCTTTAGGTTTAGTAACTTCCATCCACAGAACCGCGGCAGTAATGAAAAGCATTTCGCAACGCGTAAACACGCTGACGGCTGACGAAAGCAATCTCCTCTAATTGTTAAATTTATTGCGTTTTATAAAATACTGTCTTCAGTTTAATGCTTAACGCAACGCGGAGTGTGGACAGATGTTGATGGTGGTGATTATTATAATCATTTTATGTCAAAATGCCACCGAATTTTTAACGAAAAATTTAATAAAATAGACTATTATTTTATTTAGTTCAGAAAACTTCAAAAAACAAATACATACTTTCTTAATTAAAATAAATGTCAATCGTGATCACATTTTACTTTTATCAACCTACCAAAATAATCTGCTTATTTAGGTACATCGATTTTCTTTCAGTTTTTGTGGTCAGGAAAAATTACTAACGCAATTTAATAAATGTACCTACCTATCTTAGACATATTACATGAACTAGGTCGGCACTTACACAACTATATCTCATAAACGCCCAGAGTCCTATAAAAAGGTCATCCATTCTATTCTTTTTTTTTTAATCTTTACTTTGACAAATAGAATTTGCCTGTCTTCTAGTTTTGCGGCTATAAGTACCTAGACTAGAGGCTATAGGAATACAAAGGCACTACAAATATAAATCAGTGTAATCAGTAAAATGTTGTAAACTTATGCTATAAGTACCTACTTAGGTATAGCATAAGTTACATAAGTATTGTATAAAATGTATCAAAGCTTATATCTGTTTAGGTTTCAGTTACACTACAAACTATTTAATTTAATCGCTTACATGTTAGCGTGTCAAATGCTAACACTTTTAATTATTGTAGCGTTTGTCAACGCTCCGCACCTGATTAACATTGCTCACTCAAAACCACAATGCTGTAACTCTAAAACCATAACCGTTCGAATTACGATCTTAATCCGTTGGCATAGCGTTCACAATTGTCGGCTTTTGTAGAAGACTTGACATTTTTTCTTTTTCAGAATGTCGCCTGCTTAGCGTCTAAGCCTCATTTCTTCGTTTTTGTTCGTATACTAACGTGAACTCTATTTCAAGTTTAATAAGGTTGTTAATGCAACAGCGTTTTTATTAAGATAGGAGATCCTCAAGTTTATATCGGGTATGTTTACCTAGTAGTTAATAAGTTGGTCGCCATTGTAGTGGATTGAGTGGACCAATCAGAGCGCCGCAGCCGATTGCTGGGACGAGGCGATTTGTAAACATAATTCAATTAATGTGTTACCATTGTTTTAGTTCCTTATCGGCTTATCGTGTGTTAGAAATTAAAGAGTTAAAGACCATTACAATACAATACAAACATAAAGTCGTACTTGAGAATTTTTAAAAAATTATGTTGCGTTGTATTATTTACTTATACTCGTCTAAGGTTAATGGGCACTAAAGTTAAGATTGAGATTGTAACGTCGTAGGTGGTTTTCTAGAAAGTGTTTATTGTCAGATTGATAAATTGAATGTGTATAAAGTAGGTAAATTGATTTATGTAAATACTTACTTACATATTTCATACCTAGCTACATACTTAGGTACCTTATCAGTCATCATAAAACGAATATGTATTTCAGAATGAAAATTACTATTTTATCGTTTGAAATCGTCGAAGACCACAAAAACTCGCAATCAGTTAATTTATTAAAAAACGACGATTATCAAGGGCTTGTTAGACTTAACATGCGTTTATAAAAATCACGAATAAAACCATTATTTAGGTTCATGTTCCCCATAGTTTTCTTGACGAATTTTGTTTCTCTTGTTTTCATTCAGCTACCTATTTTAATGTAATATAATGTAATAAAATAAGTTTAGTAGGTACTGCAATAAAATTTAATAAAATATGTTCAGTCTGACTGCGTTTTGTAATGACAGCTGTATTCGCATATTACACACATACACACAGCAAACGATCGGTTTGATCATAAAAATAAATTACGGATATTCTCACCAACACCCAACCCACATACCTTTAAAGAAAAGATCGAAATTCGTGACAGAAAGAATGTGTTATTGAAATTATTGAATCATCCTTTCAATACAGTTTTTCCACGATTCACGACTCTGTACTTTGTAATCGTATTAATTCTCAATATTTTATAGTGCGGTTTTCGTTGTATTGCAAAATATTTTAATTTTTGGAAAGTGAAGACTTCGGATCGTCTTTTGAAATATATTTTATTGTTACTTCGCGCCCGAGGAGCGATCCCTTGTGATCCTCATAAAACGTGGAATTATTTTATTAAATGTGGTTTGCATAAGGTTTTTGAACGTATTGACCTGTTTTATATGAAATGATGCTCCATATGTCGTAATTATATCAAAAGTTTTTAAAATTTTATAAAGAAAATTAAGAATACGTACGAAAAGTGCATGAAATTGGCCTTAAGTGTTGTACATAATTTACCTACATTTTGCACGTATTGTATGAGGTTTTAAATACAATAATGTACCCAATTAAAATCACAATACAAAGTGTATTTTTATTATAAAGCAGACTGCAATCAAAAACATTAATTAACTTATTCTGATATGTTACAATACTAAATAGGGAAGACAATAATAGGTATCAGAACAATATACACTTATTATTGTTTATTTTCTGTCAAGTACAATATAGAGAATACAATACTAAGGCTCCATACTAAGGCTCCATTGCACATAATTACTTTTATGACATTTATTGACAAAAGAGCTAGCTATATCATGACTATCATGAGCAGCGGTACTACCGTGATCATCTGATCACATGTCATACTACCGCTGCGGTAGTATGACATGTGATCAGTTGATCACATCAAACATTGCACTTCACAAATTGATCAATTTAAAATGACCAATTTACAAATCTCCTCGCAAAATCTAGATTTAGCTTTACTAATTGACTTGTAAGTATAGTTGAGGTTAGGTGGAAATGTCGCGTTAGCATCGCGTGAGAGAACGGGACAATGGCAATGGCACATCATTCTGTCTCGTTAACATGTCCGGTCGCAAGGGCTTCTCGCAATTCTACTCTGAAGCCCTACCGCAAATATCTAAATGTGTTTATCTGCCTCTCTGTCACTCGATTAGCAAGAGCGGTAGAGAGATAACGAAATTTCAGTTTTCGTTTTTCGCGGTAGACGTTCTGATGTTAGCTTTCGCTTGCCAGTTGTTGAATAAATATATTGCTTGAGCATCGCGTGTGAATGTGTTTTGTTATTTTGCTTCATTGCTTCAACATTGACGGTAAATAAAAGTACATACTTCTAATGGCTGGAAATAACACAAGTTTAACTTTACCCGTCGAAATGCCTTTTCTTGCACTCTGATCACATTTACGAGCAAGTCGGTATAAGAAGGTATATCTATCTAAGTGTTTAGTGTATGAATTGTATGAGTTTTTAATTAGTGGCGTTTAAAAGTGCATGGAGTTCTTTCAACCGTAATATTAAGGCATTACGGTCGACATCTATATATGCACTTTTGAACGCCACTGTATTTACTCAATTAAACTATAAGAAAAAGTACACATTTGAAGGCAGTGAAGTGCCGTTAACTTTTGGGATCAAGGTACTTTCATTTATTTCCTTTATTTCTAAAGCAAATGTATAAAATAATTCGCACGCCTGCCTTATGTACGAAGGTTTCTACATTTTGTATTTAATCGCTTTAGATCGTTGAGTTATTAATTTGCCTTTAAAAATTATTTTCTATTTATTTAAAATTTCAAGCGTTGAATACAGAGTGACCCGATACGCCTGCGCAAGACAGGACAATGGTTCGTCCAATAATGCGAGATTAGATAATGGCGGCGAAGCAATTGGACGTACATTAGTTCACAAACGATATGTCGTGGTGTAGGGGCCGGTTAGGGCCTAAAGAGGGGGGTTCGTGACCATCTAATGCATATTGGAGAGGAGTCTCAAAGAATACGGAACCTAAAAAAATTTTGGTACCTAACCTAACACATCTTGAAGGTACTATTCAAGACAGTACAGTGAGCCATGTTGTAGGTATGTCGTAGGCATTGTGTAAGAATCCGCCGTTTGTAAAAAACCTTCGGCAAATTGTAAACAGTCCGCAATTTGTAAAATACCTTATGACATTAACAGCGCCGTTTGTAAATCGACGACGCCGTTTGTAAACAATTTACAATTTGCCTGCGACAGGTACATTTGAATATTAAGGTAGGTACTTACTTTAATAAAAGCTTAAACCATTAAGTAATCTAACTTAGATATATGTAAATGTATTAGTATAAAAATACCTAAAGTAAAAAAAAAAAAAGGTAAGTACCCCAAAATAAGGCGAAAATATTTTGACATCCGCTAAACAATATAGAGGTCACCGCAAACATCAAAGAAAATAATTTATATTGTTTCCATATTAAAAACCGGATATTAACGCGCCATATTAAGTCCCACCCACGGCAAACACATAAGACAAAAACCTTTATCGATAATCAACCAATTAAAAAGGCACCTGACCTAAAACTCACAAAGCGAAGTAATTGCCAGTGAAAAAATCAATCGACTCGAATTAGGCATCGATTAACTTATCGACTCGATATCTGAGATTAGAGAAAGGTGCAGTTTGCGACTATTGTTGGTGGGATCGTTTTTATCATACCTGTAGTTTTCTCTTAATTGTATGCGATGCTTAATTTTTTATGCCTATTCATTGATCGACTTAATTATTTGTAAAAAACTTAAGTTTTTAAAATGTATGTCTACCGATTTGTCAGAATCTTCACCTAATTAAATGGGTAATTGGTTAGGTTAGGTTTTGTTACAAAATTATTGCTAGGTTTAATTGTTTGTTAAGTAGAAAATAGAGGTAAAAAAATAATAAATGGTTTTTCCAGAAATTGTGAAGTTTATTTTGATCCTCTGTAAATAAAAAACCTAATTTTTAAATTTCCGCTTGCCTTAAAAATTCTACTCGTCACTCGTTTTTTTTTTTAATTTTATGTTAGGTCCTCACCGAAAACCAGCACTATGGTTTCCAAAACCTAATTATGCTGAGCGGGGATCCTGTTTTAGCGTTTAATTCATGGTGTCTGTTTTATAGTAAGTATTGTCTAATTTTGTACAAATTGTGATCATAAAATAATTGTATCTATCTACTTTTTTTCTTTCTCTCAATATACAAGCATACAGCCCCTGATGGTCTTCGTAGCCTGTGGACGCCTGCAACTCCAGGAGTGTTACATACGCGTTACCGACCCTTTAATAACTACTATCTACTACTTATAGAAATTCTTTATACCTAACTATCTACGACGTCAAAGAGAAGGCAGAGGACCGCCAAACATGGAAATTGCTCCACGGACAAGAGTCATACCTACTCTAAAACATATGAACTATCTACGAACCGCTCTACACCTTCCCTGCTCTATGTCCGCTCTACACCTTCCCTGCTCTATGTCCGCTCTACACCTTCCCTGCTCTATGTCCGCCCGGGTGTCGGAACATCAATTTGGGCCGACATAAAGGCTTCAAAGGGCCCGCGGTTTATTTACAAAAACTGCCCTATAATTCGGCGCAGGGGTGTCCAAATGCGAGGTTATTAAATAATGACCCGCTGCCGACGACGCGCCACACTAAAACAAGGTGCGCCGATTTTTGAACATAGCTATTATTATATACTTAGTTCGTTTTTTTAACATTAGAAATAAGGTAAACAATCTTGATGTGTCTTTTAATTGTAAAACACAATTTAAAAATAAGTTACGGCAAATATGCAACAATTATGAATCTAATAAGATTGTTTATATTCTTCTGCTTTCATAAGTAATAGTTACTGATTTTTAAAAAGCGTATTTCAATAAAAATACATGTCAAGATCGCTTCCCTGCTTTCAAGTTCTTTCTAATGCTAAAAAAACGAACTATAGATTAGATATTGTTATTTTTCTTTGAGAGACAGTTTTTGATTTACAAGATACTTACGGCTCGATTCTGAAAATGTATTAGATCTCTACTAGACCTCAACAAGTTACGATATGGATAATTTAAAGATATTTGTAAGATAGATATGTCAAATTAGACGTTTCCGCGATTCTGGAGGCCCTCTTGAACGATTTCGACAAGTTATGACTTAGATATCCAAGTCACATCTAGTCGATATCTAATGTAAATCTAGTTGATCTCTATATCGTGTCTAGATCTTGTGATTATCTCGTTTACCGAATACGCGTGTTAATATCAGTGAAATAAAGGTTAACAGTAATAAGCTAAGTGAAAACTTGACTACTATCTTTTTATAATACCTACAGTCAAGTGTAAAAATATGGGTGTATACAACTTACTCAAAAATATGTCCCATAGTTCATAATTCGCTGACATAAGAACTATTGGACATATTTTTGAGTTATTTGGCATTCCATTTATCAATTCAAGAAAAAAGTTGTGAAGCCTGGCAAGCCTTTTGCAAATGCGTACCTAACCGCAGATTTCTATTTAATTACTAAGGCCCACTTGCACCATTCCACTAACACGGGGTTAAGCGGTTAAACTATTAACCTAGTGTCAAATTGTATAGCTAACCATGGCAAATCCTGGTTTAACCGGTTAATCCCGGGTTAGTGGAATGCCTTAGGGCCACTTGCACCATTCCACTAACCCGGGATTAACCGGTTAAAGCTGGAGTTGCCATGGTTACCAGTACAATTTGACACTAAGTTAACGGTTTAACCGCTTAACCCCGGGTTAATGGGATGGTGCAAGTGGGCCTAAGTGATACTAATTTTAACTTTTGTGAAAACTTTTTAAAGGTGCACTCTAATCATTCGAGCGCATCGTAATCATAACCCCGCAACCTTCACAGATGGACAAGATAGGACAGGATCCGAATAATATAATTAAATTAACTATCTCCCTCCCACAACCCTATGAGTGAGCAGGACTCACTCACACCTTGCGAGTGAATAGCATTATGGTGTAGATATACTTGTAAAACAAAAGTTAATCTGAAAAAAGGGGCTAGTTCGATTTTGAAGCGTATGACTTTGTGTTTAGGTTTAAAATTGTTTGAAAGCGATATTGTGACGGTTTGGGATTAAAGCAACATTACTAAGGTGTAGATATGTTTGTAAAACAAAGAAAATCTACAAAAAAAATGCAATGAATTATGAACCTAATATGTTTGTGTTTAGGTTAAGAATTGATTGCCAGCGGTTTTGTGACTTAGTACTGTTTGATTGCAAAGCAGGCCTTCATAATGTTATTGATATAGGAATATGAGTATGGTGTAGGTATATGTAGTATGCAGACATGTCCACAACTGCGGTTAATTTCGAAGTCGTGGGACATTAAAAATTACTATTGGTTGGGTATTTATGAGGCTGGTGGTATTGCTATATACAGGGTGTTTATGTATTTTTAATTTTGATAGGTAAGTATAAATATTAATCATACTATTTTTTTTAGTTTATCATTGATAAAACCATTTAAACTTGTATCATGAATACAATTATTTGTTAAACGTATGATGAAACAATAGCAAGAAGTAGAAATAATTATTATTGATAAACAAGGTTAACTGGAAGTGATCCCTTTTAGGGATAAGTTCGCTTTTGTACATAACATTTTTATTTTTGTTTTGTTTTGTTCATTTTATGTAAACCTGTTTATTTGCAATAAAGTGACATACCTACATACATACAATGTGATTTAATTTTATTAATTGAATTAATTGTATTAAATAAATAGTGTTTACTTCAAGGATATTTTTTAAAGTATAATATAAAGTTAAACTTAATTAACTGCCATTCAATAAAGAAGTTACAACTATCAATGCTTTTTTCAGCTGCATTAATATCAATTCAGCAACCTAAAACTCCAGATCGTGAGCATTTACAATCAATTACTCAGCGAATCACACCCTGTATACACACCCTGTATAATATAATATAATGGCGGGTGCTTTTTGCCTTTCATAATAGGGGTAATATAACCCGGCTGACACCTTGCAGGATTATTCCAATGAACAACCAAGTGAGAGCGAGCCGTACACTTAAATCCAGTATAAATATAATGTACGGCTACATACTGTTGTGACGGATCTAGAGATCTTGTTATTTTGGTTTTGGTGTGTTCAGGGAATGGGAACATTTGGACCCCACAGGTTGCATTGTTGGAATTACTTGAGATGAAGACTTATAAAACTGTTATTACAATTTGGATCTTACTAGCTAGAAAATATGTTCGATATTTGAACGCATTTTGGAATGAGATAATTTTAGATAATTTAAACCATATTTGTGGGATATTAAATCTGCCGACACCGAAGGTGAGCTTTGATTGCGTTTTTTCTTTATTTTATGGCCAGGCTAGTTGATCATCTATTTTATTGAGTGCTAGACCAATTTCGGTGAATTTGATTTGGTACTTTAGCTGAAATTTACTGTCTTTTTGTATGTTAGTAAATTATTTTGCAGATTAATGATCAAATCTCTCGGCGTTTATTTTACTGTCAATTTCTTTATATACTGTTTTCTTTTTTTACGACAATGATTATTTATTAATATAAATTACTAAAAGACATAAACAGGTAGGTATATAAAACTAAACCTAACTACAATTAAAATAACTAAAACTAGTTTTCTTTTTTTTTGTTCAGATTTAAAACAAAAATGTTTTTTTGAATACTCACTTGAAAAATGGTTAAATGACAAACAATTAAAGCTGCTTTTAAATAATTTATTTACTGGAATTATCGTAAAATAGCCATATGCACTTGAAGAAAATAGTCTAAGAGCCGGATGTAGAATTTAGTCACCTTATAATTACTATTAGACAACAATTAATCGACCTGTTTTCACACGTATCACGACGGGATATAAAATATCCTGCCCTTAATCCTCTACGATAATGATGCTATCAAACACCTCTAATGTCCAGGGATGTTAAAAAAAAGTTATTTCCGTTAAGAAAACGAGAAATTGCTTCCTCAATCAGACCGCGCAATGACAAATGACTAACGTGTTAATCCAGCATATGGGGCATAGACAACGCCTTTCCTTTCATATCGCTCTAATTTTGAACTGCCCGTGATGTCTTCTTTTGTGCGAGCAACAAAAGCGTTTTTTGCAACCCGTGCAACATTGTCCATATTTTTTCCAGAATGACGTGTGTAACTTCTCGAGGGCTCATTGATTTGGTGTTATTTTATTAAGTGGTTAATTTTTATGAATGCCGTCCGTTACGAGTTTAAATGACCATTAATTTAAAATGCATTTGGGGTGAATTAGTGGGGCCTCTTATTATTTTTGGTTCCGAAATTATAAATTTATCTTCATTTGGGCGGCAATGAGGGATACTCGGAAGCTCCCAAATTAATAGTGTTACAGCTATCAACTTGTCTATTGTTAATGACAGTTCTTGAAATTGAACAAATTGTTCTATGAAATCGGTATTTTTAAACTGTAAAATAGGTACTAAAACCACATTAACAATACCTATAATCTTGCCTAGCACGATTAGGTACCTATAAATCAAAAGAAGCACTTACAGAATTAACTATAATAGGTAGAATTGTGATGGTATCAGAATCAAATTTGACAATTAAAACATTTTTTGCACTCATCAATAAATAATGACAGTCATTGAATACAATTTCGTACGCATAAACATCGATGACATTAAAAAATGTCCGAAATTGCCGCTCGGGGTGTCCGACATCTTTCAATTACGTCGCCGCCCTGTAATCTTGACGTAATCACCTATACCGGCCGCACCTCGCATTAAACGTGTTAGTTTTTTCATGTTCGGTAATCAATAATATCTTCATTGCAGTTTTGAACGTGAGTTAGAAAGTAGTAGCCGCTGGATGAGCGCAATGAAACTGTTTAAGTACATATGATGCTACTTTACCGCACTAGTGCGGGAATAAGCACTTTCCGTGCTTATGTTGAATTTTTTTTTTGTTATGCGCTATCTACTACCAGCCGCAAAACGGTATGTACACGTTATTCCGTAGTAGCTACCTTTTACCTACATTACGTACTGATGCCGACGGTCGCTACTAGGCAATAGACTAGCTAGACACCTAGACAGTCGAAAGAGAGTCTAAATACAGTTACCTAATAATTTTAGTAAAAGTATATCTAAGTCTTTTCACGGAAATATAAATAAAATATTACATTCGTGCAAATGTAAGCATTCTGCCTACTCATTTATATTAGCTATTACTTTTACTACCACTTTGCGAAATCCATATTACTCAATAGTCTCTCATACTTACTTTAGACTAATGTGGGGTTATAAATCCGCAGGAAATGAGAATCGATTAGAAATCAATACATTACTTGCATGAAATGAATGCATTTCTATTATCTACTGGGTACCTAGATATATTATGTTGTTATAAATTTGTCAGACTGGTACTGGTATTACTGGCAATTCAAACTTGATATTAATAGGCATAGGTACTATAGTTAGACGTACTATACATTTTGACTAATGTCTTTTAATTTAGAAGAAGATAACCGGCATTGGTATCTGAGTGAATTGCAAAAAAATTGTACATACTTAGTTATTAAGCACCTGTAATTCGTCTTAAGTTAATTGATTACATTGTGTTACCACCGTGAAGCCATTTTTATTTAAGTTAGATGCATGAAAGTGTGTTCTTTAGCGTATGTTTATAGACTTATATGTTTACGAATTAAGAACAATAAATACAATAAAATTTACATAGTTAATTTTCGTAACACAAATGAATTAATTAAGTTAAGACTAATCACAGCTTCTTAACTGCGCTTAATTACCTACGTACAATTTTTTTGCAAATCACTCATCTAATATGTACTCTACATAAAACATACGTACCTAATAAATAAAATAGGATTGATATAACCTATTTAAATATATAAAAATAATGCTTAATAAATACAATATAAATAAAAAAATATATTATTTAGATCCGTGAATGATATTAATTATGTGTAAAACACGAGAGTTTTATACCTAAGTGTTTTATTCCGTTCTGAGTTATTTGTTTCAGTTATTACTTGATGTTATTATTATTACTATTCATACCTCTACAATTGGAAATAGGTAAACACAGCAGTTTCAAATCGTCCTACACGACGGCTCAATTAAATTATATATACCTATTAGCTTGCACTGAAATAGTACATTTCGATGCTAGTGCGGAAGGTATGTTATTACTTCACGAGTACCGAGATATCTTGCCACGAGCCGCAGGCGAGTGGCAAGACTCGGGACGAGTGAAGAATGACATTTCCGCACGTGTATCGAACGACGTTTTTTAATACAGTTGCGAAAAAATAAGAAAAACATTGTTAATCGTACACTAAACAAAAGTGGTAACAGTGACAGCTCGGTTAGACGTCGTCTTTAAGTATATTACATCTATGGGCGTTTGGCAGCTATTCCGTTCCATTCAGTCAACTTATTAAGAACGGAATTTTCAATATTGAATATTAAAAATAAACGTGTTATAATGATGAAGAGGTAAGTAATTAAATATGAAATATGTAATATTTTTCGTATTCTTACATTAACGGTAGGTTTTTATGCTGATTACGACGTTTAAAGGAAACTAATATTAACACTCATCAATAAGTAGTCGTGAATTGGAACAAGTATAAATTAAAAAAAATTGGAAAAGTAAAAAGCACTAGTTCGAGATAACCAACTTTCCGCACGCTAAACAGCTACGTAAAGTAGCACTTTTTGAGCAATTGTATTAAAAAAAATATTATATTTGCATAACAAAATATTTTGTTACAACTTACATAAAAATTGGAACTAGAATAAGAATTGGAACTTGCGAACTATATGTTACACTTACACCGCACCGGCCAACAGATCTGTTTGTAACTTGTAACAACAAAATCAGTGTAAGATTAATCAGAATTTATTTTTTTGTTACTTCAGTCCAATTTTTTTTTTAATTACATACCTACTCAATGAGTTCGGTTAATTATTTTCTTCAAAGTGAGTCTGAAGTATGTATAATTTAATTAATAATGAATATCAAGCATCCGATATAATTATCTTCCATCTCATGGGTCGTAGATCGGATCAGGCCAATTAATCGCGAATGGGCCAAATTAGAGCAATTAGTACCGGCCGGTCTCGTTTTGTTTGTGTTCCTGCGTTCGGGGCTATTTGGGGACCGGCATTTATTTATACTGTTCGTGTTGTATGGTTGCCTGGTACTTACATTCAGCTTCAAATAGTGTGGAAGAATCAACGCCCTAAAAGTAAGTATGTGCCACCTTCGAATATCTTTCCAAATAGGGATTATTGCGTCAGTTTACAGTCCAGTGTCCGTTTCCGTCCACTTGATGTACTTGCTACAGAATTGCGTATACATAATTTGAATATGTATAGGTATGCCTATGCCGGGTGTGGCCTGTAACATGAGCAAATAATGAAAACATAGATTGGACTCCTCAAACGGGTGACACCTTTGTTCAACAACTTTAAAAAAATATAAAGTCTTTAGACTCCCTATTTTTCATACAAAATAAATATTATCTTCAATGGACGGCATCGCCACGCCATATCATTTTGATAACAAAATTATCTTAAACATAACAAAATTCGCAATACATTGCGTCTTGGGATTAACTTTAAAGTGTATTAAAAATCAAACCACAAGTTATTTTTAAAAGTCGCTGAACAAATGTTGGTCAATATGAGGAGTACAGCCTACAGTTAAATTTTTTGCTCATATTACAGGCCACACCCGGTATTCTCAAGAAATGTGTAAGATTTTAATATTTATCTGTACTTCTGTAGGTATATTCAAATGTTATGCAATGCTTTGTAGCAACTAATCCAAGTGGACCCTACAATCTACATCTGTGGACTGTGACAGTGTATAGTTAAAATTGTACTAACATACTTAGGTATCATCATCACAGTTTAAGAGAGCAATGGCTCTTGTCGGTGGAGTATGCGTTAGTTTTCGCGGTCCTCGGCCAGATTTTAGTCTTAGGTATATAAAGATATATTTAACTACCTACTTATCTCTTTTTGTTAAGTTATTCGAGAAATGGTTGATTTTTTTGACGCATAATCTGATAAAGTAGCGGCTTTATTTACTATCTATGAGTATAGGCACATATGAATGCTTAACTGTTTTCCATCAGTTTCTCGGAAACGTTCGTATTTATCATGCTACTTCAGTCAACCTTAGTACCTACTTTTTGTACAAGACTGAAATAGCAAGACACGTTCGTACGTTTCCGTGAAAATACAAAGGAAAATAATTATGCACTACATGTATAGTTCGTAGGTTCGTACTAAAGTTCCAACTTCGTCGTCAATCATACTACTTATGTTGTACTAAAATAAAAATAATCTCAAGTGGCCGGGAACAGGGTATTATAAAACATAATAAGTACGTTGCGGCCTACACACTTCGAGTACCTATTACCTATGATAAAGATTATACATAGAAGCGTCATTTATTGTAGTTAGACAGAGAAGTAGCGGAAAGTGTAAACAAATATATAGAGAGAAAAATACCTTCCTATATTTGAATTTTAGCTGTTTTTTTATTCAGGAAATTTATGTAGGTAAATATTGTTTTTGCCATAAACTAAATAATAATTTTAAAAGTGCATCAAAGCAAATATTAAATAGACAACGAATCGTGGAAATCTTAACTCAAACTGAACAGCGATTCTTATTAGACGTTTTAATTCTAACAAAGTTTGCAGCTTTTCAGGGTAGTTTATTTAGATTTTTGTCTAAAGCGTTAAAATTTTAACACAACATGAAACAAAGAATGAACTTACCTCCATTGTCAGGATTGTTGGCTTCAAAGGTCTTGCTGGTCATGTGGAACAGCGCATCGAGAGGCGTGTGTGGGGCGTTCTGCGGGTGCGGCCGGCGCGGCTCCGAGCAGCAGTCGGAGGCCGAGGAGGACCGCTCCGACACCGAGTCGCATTCTGTGGCCTCCCGGGGCCGGAGGAGGCCCAGCGCTGCTAGCCGCCAGCGCTCGCCGTCCAACAAAGCAGCCCCCGCAAGCCGCTGCAACCTCTGTAACCTCTCCAACCCTGCCGCCGCTCCGTCCCAAGGCCTCACTATCCTCGCCGGCGTCCGCGGGCTGTGCGATAAAATGTCCAAAATACTGAAACTCTTCACTCCTTCCCCGCGCCTCTCCTCTGCCGGCTCGGACATCTTCAAACGCTTCAGCGGCCTGAAGTAGTCGTGCGGCGACGGCGACCGCGAGGGCGCCGGCGACGGCCGACCCACACTAATATCGTCCTCCGAACAACTGTGTCCCGACATCGACTCCTCCTCCATTTTCACAACATCACACGCTGTATCACAACGGATCACAACCGGTAACGCGGGATACGGCTGACGGGTCGACGCGCCTCGGTCAACTGACGTGGCGTGTGACAGCCCTGGGCCGGGCGGCGAGAATGGGCGGCGCTCGTTAATGACCGACCAATCGCGTGAAGGTATTCCGTGGCGAGCGGGCCGTGATTGGTGGGAGGTCGGAAGCGAGGCGCGTCGGGCTGTCACAATCGGGGCTCCAATAAAACTTTTTAATCCGACCCAGGATTGGGGGGCGAGATTCATGGTGTGATTAATTCTGTTGGGTGCGCGCGGGGGGATAAAGTGGGGGCGAAGGGGGGGTTCGTTAATTATCGGGATGAAGACGCGAGTCTAACTACTCGCTCCATTATTCAAGTCGATAAGGTCGACGTTTGTCACTAGAGAAATTGCCACTTTCCTTCACTTCATTTATAGTTTACGGGTTAATTGTCGCGTTAATACAATTGTAAACAGATTATGTTAGTGGGAAACTTTTATTGGTTTCCTGCGTTGTGTAGGAACATAAACAGTAACAATAATATAATTTATTGTAACATAATTAAATCAACTACTTAAGTATAGGTACCTACTTTACTTTCCAAAGTGAAATTTCTTGCTTAGGTACTTACTTATACCTACACTTTAAGATTGCGCTTTTTACTAAGACATATAATTTATTTCGACGTAAACTATATATCAATATATGGAGGAGACAGTAGTAGTTACATTGCGCTTTTTACTTCAGTATAGTTACTTACTTACCCATTAGGTAAGTAATTAGAAGTCGGTTATTATTTTTACAGCAAAATAATTTAGATAAGTAACCAGAATTGAGTTTTTACTAGTATGTAGTTACTTATTTTTTTATGTTTTCATCGCTATTTAAAAGTAGGTAGTTAAAACTGATTTATTTCTTAGAATAAGGAAATAAATAAATTATTACTTAACATAGGTACTTAAAACATTTTTAACTGGTTGACTTGGCAGGTTTGGAAATGGTAGGTAATATTAGATAAATTAAATAATATTTTCATACGATGCCTATAATTATCTTTTATCATTCAATAGGTAGTACCTACCTACACTATTTTCTTAATATTTTTTTTATTCTGTGTTCTTGTAGTAACGTCATGTTTAGCCCTGTGGTTAAATGGTAGAGAAGGCCATGTTGTATTTTGTGCTACCTATAGGTGAAGATCAAATAATAAAATAAATATAACGGTCTTAAAAATAACCCGAGAAAAACTCTACCTGGGGCCTTACCATGATCCTTATTGCGATTCTGTTTAGGACCTAAACGGAATCGCTAAAGGACGGAGCTATTATATTTAGTTATAAAACTTAGGTATATAGCTCCGCCCTTTAGCGATCCAGTAAGGCCCCTGTTGTCATTGATTTTAAACTAGATGTTAAGATATAAATTTCTCACACAAAAACGTCACTTTTGACATTGATATCTAATCCATATCGTATCTAGTCGTAATAAGTATTTTACGTATCTTAAAGTTCGAATTGGACCGTATGTCTAATTTATTCCTATAAAACTGTACCTATAACAATAATTTGTATCTACCTACTTACCTAAAGAAAGATTAAGCACTCAAATACGTATACATTAAATATTTAAATTTAAATTACACCCGAAAGTCCATTCGGAGTACTCCTTATCAAAATAATTTGCCTACAATCTTCGATCGATATCAACACTAACAATTATAGAGCTTTCTAGTTTACTTTAAGCACTAGGGGCTAGGGCACAAAGGAGTATTGTTAGAAACCTATGATTTCGTATCGCAGTAGAACTTTAATTAACACTTGCTAGTTAATAATTATTTCCTATATCCATGATATTAAAAGTGTGATTAGACCACTTTAAACGTCACATATAAAAATGTCATAAAACCTAGTAAAATGACAATGGAATATGAGCTGTATCAGAAAGGGATAAAAGTAAAATTGGCTTGTCGTAATTTCAGGTCTAGGGTGATTTTGATATGCGTGGGTATAATTAATAGGGATGGATAGTTAGGCACCCAACTGCCCTGTAGGTAGGCTGGTCTGAATATGTATTTATTTTATATTGCATGATATGATATCGCGCTATACCTATTGTCCCGGAATCCAGGACAATTTCCACTTCGATAGCAAAAATTTTGGGAGCAAACGAAAAAGCTGGGCTTTCAAACAGCATTTAATGACAACTAGTGTAAAAAACAAAAGGTAAAACAAAATAGCATAAAAACATAGACAATGTATAAAAAGCATAAATTGTAATATAAAAAACCTCAAATTAGTCCTCGACACCTATATACCTAATAAATGAAATACCTACACATTTAAGAAATGTGTTTATTATACCGATTTAATAAACAACGTGTTTACATAAATTACATAAGTAAGCGATACTTACTTAGGTAAGCTCACCTTACCTACCTTACGTAGGTATACAAGACATTTACCTACCTTTAAAACAGTTACCTACCTTGAAAACTTACCTTGAAAACATGACAGATACCAGATAGCTATTTAAATTTCTCTCGCGCATGAGAGGAGGCCTGTGCTCAGCAGTGGGACGTATATTACCTATAGGATGAAATGATGATGATGATGATGATTTAAATTTCTATCGATACGAAAAAACAACATTAATTTCAAAATATTACAACTGTACGGTGCCTGTAGGTACCTAGGTGAAGAAATAATTTATGTCCATACCTATACCACACACGTAGTTCTAAACCTAGCGAAACAGTAAAATTAAATATACCTACCTACCATTAAGATTCCAAAGGAATTCCTAATAATTACAACAATGAAATCCGCTGGAGATGGAAGCGGAACTCGATCATAATTGCATCTATCAACACCGCGTAATTATTCTTTACAGATTACCTACTGGGCGTTATTCATGCAACTTACAGAATGCATAATTAATATCACCTTACAATAAAAAGTTACCTAAAATTAAAACTTCCGTCAAAACTAAAACAAATACCTAAAAAATAAATAATGCATAATTATTTTCATCTGTTTTCACGGAAACGTACGAACGTGTCTTGCTATTTCTGTCAGTCTCAGTACAAAAAGTACTGAGGTTGATTGCAGTAGCATGACAAATACGAATGTTTCCGAGAAAATACGATGGAAATCAATTGTCCACTACATCACTAACACATTGTAGACTGATACTACTGATAGGTGACATTCGAATTACGACCGCATCACTCAGCATTGGCGCATGGTATAATAATATACTCCGCCTGGTACTCTCTTCCCGTCTTTTCGTGGTTACGTGACTGACACAAGCCTACGTCATCATGCGACAGCGCTATATGATAATATGCGATAGCGCTATATATAGCGGCCATGTTATTGTGACGTAGGCTTGTGTCACTCTGGGAAGAGAAGACCATGTTTTATTAGACTATGGCATTGGCGTAACGTGAACCAATCTAGCCGTGAGCGAAAACCACATCTGCGAGGCCCTTTTTGAATCTGGTTTCCCAAGATAATAAAAAGGTTGGCTTTGCGAGGCCCCCCTAAATGCGAGGCCGTGGCCGAAGGCCCCATTCGCCCACGCCTAATATAGTCTGTATATTCGAGTAGTTATAACATTTATTGGTTAACCGACCAAATACAAAACCGCCTGGATCAGTCACTGAACGACCTAACTTTAACCTACATTATTTGATCATGTAATGTATTCGTCTACCCTCAACTGGCTTAAGGAGCCATTTGCGGGTAGATTTTGTTTACTTTTATTTTAATACCTAAAGATACAGAGTATAGCTACGCCACTAGGCATCAGCGTTACTTAGGTACTGGTATGTCATGTCAAGTTAACTTTTCTTTAGGTAGTTTTCGTGTCCAAAAATGACTGCAGTTCATGTTTTCCCAGTCAATACCACCATAATTGCATAAAAAAAGATCACAATTAAGCTGGTCCCATGATACGAGTGTTCGGTAAGCAATATTAATATCGGTAATACAGGGTGGGCGGCAATTAGGGCTGGAAGTATTCTACTAGTTTCCTCTTCCTATGCGTGAGAATCACTTCGGCGTTTATGGTATCAAATAACAGGTGTTTTACTGGTATTTTAGTTGCCTTCTGTTTTAGGTCTGCTACTATTAACTGTTTTGCACTTCTGGCGGATATTCCCGTCCGCTCGCTATTTGTAACGGTACCGTACTACCGTAAAACGGGGTGAGTAGGTTTCACGGGGAGAGGTGGGTTATGAATGGGGAGAGAAGGTTTGAGAGGGGAGTGAGAAGGGATTTTAAGGCTACTGCTACAAAAATAATGTATTCCAATTTAAAATGGAGCTATAGTAATACGCATAATAAAAAAAAATCGATCCAACAATCTTCCAAAATCACCTTTGTATGAAAACCCCTCTCACCCCAAATACGAGGCACTACGGGGTGAGGTGGGTTTTCCTCTTTATCGTCAAAGTTATGAAATGGAACTACCCAAAATAAAATAAAAACTAAAATACAAACGTCCGGAACACTTATTATATACACCATTCAGTTTTCATATGTAAAAATAAAATGTTATCGAGGTTTGAATTTCAGTTTTGACCCTACTCATCCAATTTTACGGCACCTACTTTTACCTACACTATCTGACTGCCAGTGTCATATCACAAACTTTACTAATACCTTTCTAAATCCAATTCATTCATATTCGTTCTTCTGTACCCTATGTCGGGTCATAGAGAAATATGTAAGTAAGTGGTCTGGCAGAAAAATGATTCGTTAAATTCAGATCAGATTTGAAAGTCTGATTGAACACTTCGCTAGTATTCTCAATTATTATTATTCCAAACTTAGTCATACCAGGCGTGATTCACTCCGCGATTTCGGCGCTTTGCTACAGGTATTAGCTAGATCCATCCGTTCGACCCCAATTTTGGGGTTTGCCATAAGCCGCGCGTGGCGCTGTCGCCACCTAGCGGCCATATCTGTGCTGATCGTGACAGACGCGTTTTGTTAGAGAGTGAGTCTTCTGTATCTAGTACTATTATTTATTCTGTGGCCACACCTATCACTACACCCTATAAAACTAGGTCCCCCGCCGCGTCTGTCTGTTTGTGTGTTTGTATGTTCGCGACAAACTCAAAAACTACTGAACTGATTTTCATGCGGGTTTCACCTATCGATAGAGCGATTCTTGAGGAAGCTTTGTGTATTATTTGTTAACCCGTGCAAAGCTGGGGCGGGTCGCTAGTGTACCATAAAACTAGAGATACACCGGATATCCGGTTACTATCCGGTATCCGGCCTATCCGGCCATTATATTACTATCCGGCCGGATACCGGATAGTAACATTGCTTGATTTCGGAGTAAACAAATTGGATTTAAGAAACAGACACGGTCATAATCGTACTTGTTTATTATTATAAAACAATTTTGATAATTCTATTGACTTCCACGCGCACTCATTTCGAACCTAGAAATGAGTCCGCGCGAACGTTCACTAGGAAACAGGTCAAACCTGTAGAATACGCACCTGGAAAACTGAAATGTAGGCATAGTTCCGCAGGCCGAATATCCGGCGGCAGGATACCGGACATTCGGCTGATGGTCAAACCGAATATCCGGTATCCGATATCCGGCCAAACAACTATCCGTTGCATCTCTACATAAAACCATTTGAAATAGTCATAAGGTTAAAGTAATAACGCATCCATCACTGACATAATATCCAAATAACTCACACGTGGAATTACTAGATTATCATGCAGACCGCCCTGAAACAGTAATGTTCGTTAATAACATGGCCGACCGGACATCGACGTGATTGGCCAATCATGGCGCAATATGGCGCCGGTTCCGGTGCGAGGGGATGACACGGGACATTAAGTTGCTAAATGTGTGTCTGTATGTCTGTGTATCTATGAGCATAATATTTTGTTTTCCGTTGAGTAATAGGTATATCTATTACACTTAGCTAAATTACTATCGCATAACTAGGTACAGGATGTCAATGTAAAAGTGTGAGTTATGTATTGAAGAAAACCGACTTCAAAAATATTAAAATTAAATATTATCCCTTTTAAATAGGCATGCTAGCAACTGATATGATTGAAGTCGGTGCCAAGCCAAATCTTAAATGCATCTATACTCTGTCAGCCTTTTTTCCGACCCTGGTGCGGTAATTTCAGAGGACCTGAAAAGGTACCAATCGATTTGACCTCCATGTAGTATGCTAAGTGAAAATTAACAGATAGGTAAGGAGAAGTTTATAAACTGACGGACAGACCAAATGAACAATAGTTATTATTTTATTTTTTAACAAGCAAAAACGTCTGCGAACGATGCTATTAAACTTATGGAATAAATTTAAAAGTTGAAAAATTACTGCCTGTGAGACTTGAACCCACGGTCTCTGGATCGATACTCCAGCGCTGCCATCTGAGCTCAGATTAAATTACATAAATTTCTTCGAAGCAGTTATTATCCATTTTCTTTTCTTTTAGTAATAGTTACCACTGCATATATCTTGTTTGTAAATAAGCAATTGTTATGTTATGAACATCAGTGGCTTTATGAACTTAAGTCATTACCTAGTACTATTATCATTACACACAACACAGAGTTATCTATTTGACTATATGATACGTATCTAATTGGATATAATTATAAGTGGGTTGGGTTATGCTCATGAACATATTGAACATGACCTTGCGGCTACAAATACATGTAATTTTCATTAAATTATTAGTAAGTAGGTTGATATATGTAGATACTTACTTGGTAGAATTGATATAAATATAAAATAGGCAAGATATACTAACGTGCAAGCCTCTAAACTATGCAGGGGCCCTTGGGCACATAAGAATTTGGGGTCCTTTTGGAAAGTAAAGAAAGTGAATTAAACTAATATTTTTCTACTACCTATATGATCTTCTATTTTTTATAGTTAATCAAATATAATGTTACTGTCCGCCCTTATGATAAAGACAGTATTGCCAACGTGCTATTTGCAATATGTTAAAAAATATCAAGGGACCGATTTTTGAATTTCGACCACTCGATTTCGTGTATTTCGTTAAATAATATCTCCACTACTAGGCACTTCAATTCTACTAATAGAATTGTAATCGACTGGTTAATACCACTAGATTCCAAATTTCGATCGCTCGTATTTCAAAAATTTGCATTTCGCCGTTTTCCACCGACATTCGAGTGACGAAATCAAGCGATCGAAATAAAAAAATCGGCCCTCAAATATTTGTATGTGCATAAGGTACTCATTACGAGAATAAAATAAAAAGGAGGTTGATCCTAATGATTTGGACAGAAATGACAGGTACCTACTCCCGTATTGCCGCATATCACAGGGGAACTTACCTAATACGTTTTATGCCGTTATCAGTAAAAAATAAGAAGTTGAGTAAATGAAGAAAAATACAGAAGTTTCAAGTTAAAATAGACTTAAAGTATTATCAATGTATTAACTATAACAGGGTGCCTAGCCAAGATGACAATCGTAATACACTATACATCGATAAACGCCGAACGAAAAGAAAAAATGTATCAGGATTACAGATGGTATGAAAAAATACGTGACCATATATGTATATCCGTACATTATTTAAGTCTCGATTGGCGTTTTATCAACGATTGTTAACTTGGCTAGGCCCTCTGAACCTTAGATCAATCTAAAATATGCCCATGGCAAAAACTTCCTACATTTCACAAAATTAAAAAATAAATGACTCCGAAAACACCAATATTATTCGTACCAGTGGGGAATATACAATAAAATTAAACAACAAATTAAAAATAAACACTTGTTAAGCAATTTTAGATCTTATTTGAAAGCATTAAAGTCCCTGCAACATGTTTAACTAAAATGGTGGTTCTATTCCCACCCCTGCCAACCCCGAGAAGTCAAGTGTGACTGTAAACAAATGAGCTAAAATGGCGGATCAACTGTCATTTGTTTTATTGCGATTGTTAATTGAATAGGCTAGTTTCCTGGTGGTTTCCTGTCACCTTTTCAATTTACGATAATTCATGGTCAGACATATAAGTAGTACCTACCTAACGATAAAAATACAATCCAATAGATAGGTAAGTACCTACTACCTATTTAAGTCGCTAAAATGTTGTCTACTCATTTATTTTTATAGCATTTACCTACATATATTATATAACTTAGAATTTTTAATTTGTAACAAGTTATTATTGATTAAAATTGACACCTCAACAACTCGAACGTTGCTCATTAGTCCTAAACCTAATGTCGTTTTTCATTTTAAACTTAAGAAATTATAGAGGGGCCCACTGATTAAGAGCCAACAGGAGTGGTCATTCCTCCATACAAACGTACTCCTCGTTTTCCTCCGTGGTTTTTGAAGCTAGAGCAATGATTTTTTCAACACAGATTAATATTGTCAGTATCTGTGTCGGACCGTTTTGCTTTTTGTGATATTTTTGTTTTTTAAGGCGCTAGAGCCCTTCAAAAATGGCCAAAATGGCCTAATTGACTATGCCGCAATGAGAGGCGTGGTATTCAAAACTGATATCAATTAGCCAAAAAAGCAAAACGGTCCGACACAGATAATTTCATAATCATTTAGATTTCCAAATTTGGTTACGATTGGTTAAGTTTTGGAGGAGGAAAAAGAGGAGTACGAAACCTCGATTTTTGTCATTTTTACGCAGGATTTTGCGCCTCAGCTGCAGTTGTCCCTATCGCACTAATTTTAGGGGCGGAGTCAAGTTTCTAAATACGTACACAGCCAGAAAAGTGATGGGCAATAGTCGACATTGAATGTCGATAATCTAGTGATGTAAGAAGTTATCGATAAACCGTCTTGTGTGAAAATATCTAGATCCTCCTAAGACACAAGGGGTTTTGCGTTGAGAGGGATCACATTTTTGTAGTAACATAGGTACAATCTATTTTGAACTTTATGATTCTAATATTTCAAATTAGAAATCAAAATCAAAAATATTTCATTGCATGGTTATGGGTTTACAAAATTTTTAGGTACAGTCACGCTCCGTAATTGTCGAGCAATTTAAGGTCTTAGCTAGGGAATGCAATCTCGCACCAAGATTGGCGATTCGAGATCTCGCACGAAAAATCAGAATCGAGATTCGGTGTTTCGAGATCTCGACAGTCAGATTTTCGGGATCGAGATTAATATCTCGACGAGATCGAATTTGACAAAGTAACTAAAAATGTGTTATTTTAATCAAAAATCTCTAAGAATTCCATACATATAGACATCGTAAAATCGGGCGTATCGCGATATTCCTAGGAATACGTAGGTTGCCCTGAAAGTTTCGGGAATTGGAAAAAATACGCGTTTAAATGAAATAAAAGTACTTTTATTGTTTTTCAAAGTATTCTCCTTTGTGTTTAATGCACTTTTTCATTCTCTGAAACCAGTTTTCAAAACAGTTATTGAACTCTGAACTGGGGGTTGACGAAATGGCCATTTTATAAGCGTGGACTGCTTCTTCCGCGGTCTGAAAACGCTGACCACGCAACCGATTCTTTATTTTCGGGAAAGTAAAAAAATCGTTGGGACTTAGGTCGGGGCTGTACGGAGGATGGTCCAGTAATTCGACTTTTTCGCCCTTCAGATAGTCGTTTGTTTTCTGAGCAGTATGAGGGCTGGCATTATCATGGTGTAGTATAATACGGCGGTTAGGGTTATTTTTTCGCAGTTCAGCAAAAACAATCGGTAAACAAACGCCTATATACCAATCGGCATTGACAGTTCTTCGATCTTCAAGAGCAATAGTCGCCACGTGACCCGATTTGGAGACAAACGTGGCTACCATTTTTTTGATCGTGCTGCGAGAACGAACAACTTTTGTTGGCTTCGGCTCGTCTTTGTAAACCCATACTCGAGATTGGTTTTTGGATTCAGGCTCATATGCGTAAATCCATGACTCGTCACCTGACACAATACTAAAAACGGCAGTTGAGCTTCCTCCATTAAATCTTTTTAGGGTTTTGTGGCACCAATTGACACGGACCGTTTTCTGGTCGTCAGATAACAAGTGAGGAATCCACCGGGAAAACAACTTCCGCACGCCCAACTCTTGCTGTAAAATAACTTGTACCTGACTCATTCCAATGCCTAAAGTCTCCTGAATTTCCCGATATGTAACATGCCTATCTTCTTTTATCAGTTGGCGAACAACATCGATGTTTTGATCGGTAACGGCAGTTTTCGGTCGACCCTCACGTACGTCATCCGCAAGAGACACACGGCCACGTTGAAATTCCGAATACCACCTGTATATTGTCGTCTTCGAAGGTGCTTCACTACTAAAAGCAATAGTCAATCGGTCTCCACATTGTTGTTGTGTTAATCCACTTTTAAAGTCATAATAAATCATTGCTCTAAAACTTTCGCGGGACAGCTCCATTTTCACCAGCGACTCAACGACTTTAAAAAACAATTGAAAATAGAACATTGTTTTTTTTTTCTAAGTGGCCAGTGTTTTCGAATAATGAGACTATGCTTGTAACAAAGAGGTATAACACATGTCAAATATACGTTCCTAAGTATGCAATTCCCGAAATTTTCAGGGCAACCTACGTATAATGAAACGCCGACATTTCATGATCTGCCTAGCGAACACCAGCCATTTTGTGCAAACCTCAAGGTGTGATATTCTGATATTCCTATAGTCTATAGGCAAATTAAACAAAAGTCGTCTCCTTCACGATTTTCGTCGAATCGTCGTCGTCTAAATACCTAAAACTGGTATGGACGTGTTCCTCGTGGTCTCCAGAATATGAATAGACCGGTTTTTATTTTATGGAGGGGGGAGGGGACGTGTCGAAAAAAAGGAAGGAAAAAGTGGGCTGCCGACCAGCATTGATATTTGTTCACGTCTTTAGTCCTATGGGACCGATCGGTTCGTGTGAGATGTCGTTTGAAAGAGTATTAAACGTGCAATTATTGTTTTATAATAACCGTAGTCATAACTGTAGTCATTTACAAAATATTTAAAATATATGATTTTTTACCGTGCATGGATGGCATAAGTAGTGGCAAGTATATGGTGGTATCAAGAAAGAAGAAGGCGCGCACGGCGCCTCGTAAGACTCAGTGTGGTACCGCCGAACCGGCTAACTCTGGCTTGCGGGTTGCTACACCGAGTAAGGCGCTATATGTGTCGCGCCTGCATTACACCGCCACGGCTGCTGAAGTGGTGGAGTACGTACACCAGAAGACCGGTTACTCGCTGAGGGTGTTCCAGCTTCGATCGCGCCACTACGTGCACTTCAACTCTTTTGTGGTGCGCGTGCCGCGACCGCTGCAGGAGACCATCGAGTGCGCCGACTTCTGGCCGAAAGGTGTCGTGTTTCGGAGGTTCCGGGGCAAACTGCCGAATCCGACACAAGAACAGCCGATTCAACGGAGCCACGCCGTTTTGTCGCATAAATAGTGTTTAGTTTTTAAGTTTATAAAATATATATGTATGTTAGTCTGTAAGGTATTTGTAATATGGGCCTTGTTGCCTGACTTAAATTTTAAATAAAATAAATAAATAAATAAGTATTGACAAAACATGCATCTAACTCAATAAATTATAACTTTACCGCAATTAATGTTAGTATAAAATATACGAAAAATTTCATTAGCTTTCCAAAAACATAAGTTTTATTGCTGTATGATATTATATAACAAAGTAATGATGAATTTGGTCCGTCACGTAAATGGCGGGCGACCGACCTCAACTGATCATTATTTCTCGGGTTCTATTTTACTGATCAATTGATGATGCATACCATTAGAAAGAATATTAAACATACTATAATTGGTTTCTAATAACCGTAGTCATAACTGTAGTCATTTACAATATCATTGAAAATATATGATTTATCGATCAATTATTTTACAATGCGCCCACTATGAAGCTAGGAATATCAAAGAATGCATTGCTCTGATGGATCTGCCGTCTCTTTCATAAGGAAGATCGTGATATGCCTGGGTTAATATTAGAACAGAAATGGTGGCGTTTCATGATACGCCTAGGATTACGATTTTACGATATGCCGCCGACATACTACTTATTTAAGTTTATTTAGTTTAGAGATAGTTTGTATTATTATTTGTAAGCTAATTTAATGTTTTATATTTACTTAATTATAATATAATATTTGTTAAACTTATTTAAGGCACCTCATGTTATATTTTGAAAATAACAATAACAAATTAAATTGACATTTAACATAAAATCAATTTTAATTTTTACTTTACTTCTATGAAATGCTATCGATGTTAAACCACTATTTACCTGTACTTAGAAACTGCGTAACAATAATAGAGCTAAAGCTGGACACATAATAGCACTGCCTGAACAACATGAATCTAAGGTCATATATTACTTAAAACAAAGTACATATTTCACTTTCAGTCTTGTTCGAGATCTCGAAAATATTAATCGTGATCTCGACCGAGATTGCATATATCGAGATTTCCTGTCAACTAGGTTAAATTTCGAAAATACGTGCGAGTTCTGGCGAGATCTCGAAATTGCGAGATCTAGATTGCATTCCCTAGACCTAGCTGAATTGGTTGTTTCATACACTTACTCTTACTCTATAGAATGTCCAATCCTGCCTTACAAAGACGTTAATATTTATATTTGTCATGTCTATACTTCGTTTCTGAGCATTATTGAAAAAAAATACTTACTTGATACTAGTATTAACCACTAAGTACATAAATAGGGTAATTCGCCAGTAACAGGCCACTATTAGTAACTGGCCACGCCAAACCAAAAATGAATTCTATTCACCTATAAATAGAATTCATTTTAGTATAAGGTGGCCAGTTATTGAAACTTTATACCTACTAAAATGAATTCTGTATAGCCTCGTAAGGCCCAAGCTATTTTTAGGACGTTTATCATATCTACCCAACGGCCTAATTTTAGGTACTTATACTAGCGGCCCAGACCTTCTACTTGCTATAAAATCTGAAATTGGCATATTTATATTAGCTGAAGTCTTATAAGGATCGGTACGTGTCAGAAGTGAATGACCTAATTTTAGGACTCTGGGCCGCTAATTGATAAATTAATATAGTTGCTTGGGCCGGAAGGACTACATTTCTCAGTCCTAAAAATAGGACGTTGGGCCTTACGAGGATAGAGGTGAATAGAATTCATTTTTAGTTTAGGGCGGCCAGTTACTAAACGTGGCCAGTTACTGGCGAATTACCCTATTCGATTGCGAGTTCCGTAAACGTAAGCCGGGTAAATACAAAAGTTCAATCGCAATAGGGTAATTCGTCAGTGGCCACCCCAAACCAAAAATGAATTATATTCACCTATAAATAGAATTAATTTTAGTATAAGGTGGCCAGTTATTGAAGTTATTGAAACCTTATACTTACTAAAATGAATTCTGTTTATAGGTGAATAGGATTCATTTTTAGTTTAGGGCGGCCAGTTACTGGCGAATTACCCTACTTAGTAGTAGCAGTAACAAAAAGTGACAATGCAAATTGCAATCAGTGAGGTGCGCGCCGCGCCGGCGCGAGTACGGGCGCACCGCACGCGTCTGTGTGCGTGCATTACACACACAAATACAGTCTCTCACGCCGCGGTTACGCCCCGTCAGAGCGACGGGTATATTCAGCTTAAAATCTCAAAATTGACTTTTACCTCAGCTCCCGTTTCGTCTTAACAGTCCGCCGGACGATATCGGCCTGTCAGTTGTTCGGAACTGTCGAAATTTTGCTCTAACTGACAGGCCAATACCTATATACCGTTCCGTCCGGCGGACGGGCCCACCTCTTTGAAGTACTGTAGCCAAAATTACATTAATTTGTCGACGTTTTTGATCCACATGGGTGTTCTCGTATATGGCGTTACTTCACTTAAAACGATGAACCGGAAATAAACTCAACATTACAAAAACCGAATAACGTATCGGCACACCTTGGATTTAAACTATAATTTTAGGGCAAACATTTTTTGTTATTTGAATAGAAGCCCACACCTCTCTATTAGCTTGAGGTGGCAAACAACACCCCAAGTACAAAAGAGCCTAACTTTACAACAAATTCACGTGTAATAAGGCCTTTCTGTAATTTTTTCTACAAATAGGACAAATAGCTACCGGAAGGGAACCTACCGCATTAAGTCAGTCATTAGGGGTGCGCCCTGTGGGTTTTATAAACGTCTATAATATGTACATGCGGAAGTCTCTTTCTGACAAATATGGATAGACAGAGACTCCCAATTGTTTCTTGGACGTGTAATATTTCTGTGATTTTACCTTTCGCGAACGCGGACGAGTTTTGGTCAAACCAATGTAGAGTGATATCGAACCCAGTAGAAGTCTTACATACAAAATCTCTACAAGCAGTATAAAACTTAAAATAATTTTATAAATAAACTATAGATAGGTTATGTAAATGTTCATGCCAAGTTTCATGTAATTTAAGTATGTCGTTTCGTTTTAAAATGAGAGTGTAAAGGTCTCTGCCCACTACACCGTATCATACCATGACCGTGCTATGAACGTGTCAGGCAAAAAAATATTCTTTGTATGAAAAAGTATGAGACTATGCCCACTAGCTCGTTCCGTCACCGACCATACCCGTCGCGTGCCATGCACGGACCGGCAAAAATAGTCGGCGAGTATATTTTGCCGGTGCCGAAACGCTCCGTGCATGGCACGCAACGTTGCCAGAACGGTGCGTGCAGGCGGCGAAACGGTGGGCATACGGGTTTTAACCGCTTATGGTGACCGTTCTAAGCCCGTTATAAACGCGTTGCTATATTTCTTGCTCGCTCTTACCAGTCTGATAACAATTCGCTGGCTCTTTCTGACGAGTATTGCTCACGCGAATAAAACGCGGGTACTAAGGGGATGAAACGCGGATGCTCCCGTGCTACGGGGATTATAGGCGGATGCTATGGGGATGATGCGCGGTTACTACGGGTACTAAACCCGTTATGTACAATGTGGACACGGTGTAGTGGGCATAGTAGGCCGTATCGCGTTACATTCCGTGCCTGATACGTTCATAGCACGGTCATGGTATGATACGGTGTAGTGGGCAGAGACCTTTACATGTAATAAGCTGCGTATCAAGTAGGTTTCATCGAAGTTCACAATTCACACCCAATCTGGTTGGCTTGAGCCCATGTGTGGTGAGCGTTTTGATTAACAGCCTGGATTGCGCCTGTTATGGTTGTTATGGCGGCTGCAATAGATACTAAAGGTGCCGATCGAAATTACGGATTTAGAGGGTCTACCCGGTAGACCATCTAAATCCGTAAATTACCGTGCAAAACAAAAATCGAGTTTTCGTAGTCTGCTTCTATATCGCTCTTGCAAAAGGTACCGTTCGGACGTAGAGGGCCTACCACGCAAAGCGAAAATCGAAACCTCTATCGCTCTTGCATATTAGGGTTGTACATAAAAACCTTTTTATAACTTTAGAAAAATCATAAAAAATATAAATATGGGCTTCCACTTCAAAACTTATAAATCACCATGTTCAAATAGTGTGAAAATAGATACCTACTTAAATAAAAACCTAAATAATTTGGCCAAGCCCGAGATAGCTCGAGGCATTTAGTGTTCCGTACGGCTACCATCAGTTTGGCATTGACATAAACGATATCGTGAACGTAATTTACTTCACTAATATGTCAGCACGAGCGAGATGCATAGAAAGTAAATTACGTTCACGCCCGCGGTAGCGTTTATGTCAATGCCAAACTGATGGTAGCCGTACCGCTCGTATCGTTACATTTTACAGAGGTTGTTTGCCTGTTTTTAGGATACCGTATTCAACTACACACACAGAATAATAGTACAAAGTGTCTAAGTGCGAAGGCCGAAGGCCGAGCTTTAGCAAAATGTCATCGCTTTAGCACAGAGCAATAGTACAAGTGTCTAAATGCGAAAGCCGAAGGCCCGAAGCGTCCAGGATGTTAGTACTTAAACACAGAACAATAGTATAAGTATCTAAATGCGAAGGCCGAAGCCCGAGCTCCGCGTAGGGCCGAAGGCCCGAAGCGTCCAGGCTGTCAGTTCTGTGTTTAACCACTGACATCTTGCAGGCTTCGGGCCTCCGGCCTTCGCATTTAGACACTTGTATTAATTACCTGTGTTTAGAACTGACCTCCTGGATGCTTCGGGTTTTCGGCCCAATGCGACTTCAGCCTTTGGATCTTGCGACTTAGACACTTGTACTTAAAAATACTTGGAAAAGTTACGGGAGGCGCGCGTCTGTCGGACGCTTCGGATCTTCGAATCGCTCCTTCGGCCTTTGCATTTAGTTAGATTCTTGTACTATTGCTTTGTGTTTGAATACCGAAGTCGAGCATCTCGCGAATGCTTGATGTATTATAATAATTTAGAGTAAGGCCAAGCGCGCACCACGATTTTTTGCCCTGCGATAATTTTGTCGCAGAAATGCAACGTATGTGTTTATATATTAGTGCGCGCTTATGCGACAAAAAAATCGCTGCGATTTTAAAATAGTGATTTGTCACATTTTTCCGCGATTGTTCGCGACGCGATTGTCGCAAAGTGAATTGCAGCATGCGGAGTTGTATGGCCCCGCGCGCACTATGATAATAAAATCGCACCCCGGCCGGACCTCAGTCGGCATTTCGCTCTCCAAACCCCAACATCTCGGCACCTGCATCTCCAATGGAGTCTCAAAATAAGCCGCTAGATGTTGACCATTTAATTATGGAAATAGACGGGGATCACCTTTGTGTTATAAATGCTCAAAGTCATGCAGCAATCGCATATTAAAGACACGTTTCATGACAAGCGACTGGTACGAAATCCATGTTGAGAATGAATAAATCGTCGAGTTTTTCATCGCAGTGCGCGCAGTGAATTTTCTGCGATATATGACAGCGCGATTCTAAAATCGTGTCGCAAAAATTAAAATCGTGGTGCGCGCTTGGCCTATAATACCTTACATGTATACTCCTTCAATTTGAATTTAGAACTCATTACCTTAAATGTATACTCCTTCAATTTGAATTTAGAACTCATTATTTTTTATGCCATATATATAGACTTTAATATTATTTAGAACTGCTAAAAAACTTTAAATAAACTACTTTAAATATTTCGTCAATTTTACCTTTGTTTCTAAAAACTGTGATATTTAACTGTCATATACTATTAATGTCTTCCAAAATTATTTTCTCGTAACAGGACTGAGGGGCTACCGCGAAAACCGAAATTCGCAATTTGCGGGGATCTTTCTCTTTTACTCCAATGAAGGCGTAATTAGAGTGACAGAGAAAAATGCTCGCAATTTGCGAACTTCTATTCTCGCGGTTATAGCCCTGAATCTTGTTGCTCACCGATCCGTTCAAAAATATACATAAGTACTGAATATAATTAATAGATATTATAATTATACAATTAATACAGAAATGTAATGGTACTTAATGAAAAGGAATATTGTGTATATTGTTTCGACGAATCAGATACTCTCAATAAAATCTATACATGAGGCCAAAGCTGTTCATAAATATTAAATGACTTTATTATCTCTATACGCCTTACTAACTCTATGTGTCCTATTGTGGAAAAAAAAACACAACGACAGTCAAGAACGGAATTCTTAATTTGAATTTTTCAGATTTTTGACATGCCTAGTCCATTGGTTGGAAAGCCCGTTCGAAATTGAAACTTATTTGCAATATAATAAGGTCGTATTTTGTAGATGTCTCTCATACTTATAGTAGGCTATTGAGATAAAATTAAATATCCCACAAAAATAAGCAAGCAGGATTAAACTTTGTGTCAAAGACATAAGTCATAAATTTCAATGCCAAAGTTTTAACTAAGGATGTTTCTCGCTAAATATGAATTGACCAGTGTAAGCATCAGTTAGCTAGCCCTAAGCAACCAAAGGTCAAGCTGCAGTTGAAAAACTAATAAAGATAAAGTTAAGCTGATAATTTTCCCGCCGTCTCCATGCTTCTTTAAGTTGGGTATTGACTGGTCAGCTGCCTGTTAGCTATAGTTTTCGCGAAAATCGCCAGGACAGAGGTGAAAATTTTTGTATGAAAACTTGCAACTTTAAATGCATTTTTTGACGAAACTATAGCAGTCTAAAATGAAGTCAAAATCAGTCCATCGACTCAATTTTTTGCAAGCTTTCTAATGGTACCCCACACGATTCTTACAAATGAAAAAAGTTTCAGCCTACCCCTCTCAATCCCCTAAATTTCCCCCTTTAATAAGAAATAAGCAGTTTTGACTTATTTACAATATGAGTGGTGATAATTGCTATTATACTACGCGTCTCGTTCTCGATGATAGATAACATGTAGTACTGTTAAGTATGCTTAAACTTCACAACGTTTAGAGATTTAAATTTGAAAAATATTCCCGCGCCCGACGCTATCACGTCGCGCGCGCCCGTGCCGGACGCCACATATTGTTTTTGTTGTGCAAAGCTTCTGACGTTCGAGAAACTAAATTAATTAATTATTATCGTTTATTGTGTTTCAACCACGTTTCAACAATGTCAAAGAGGTCACGTTCGCGATCTAAAGACCGGGAAGATCGAAAAACTTGTAAAAAACTCAAGTTAATGCAGGAACAAATTGATAACCTAACAAAATGTATGACGGAGTTTATCCAAAGCCAAAAAAAGGATAACAATGCTCCAGGTAAGGAATATAAAGGTGTTTTGTATGTCAAAGCTACTAAATATGAACGTTCTATGCGAACATCATATATTGAGCAGCTCCACACGAGCTTGTTCAGTTCTATACGAACATGAGTTTATTATTTTTTCCATTCGAAATACAAGCATATTTTCTTTAAAATACGGCAATTATTGCTGTAATCGGACGAAGTTCAACAAGAACTTGTTCGTTTTTTGTACAAAAAGTACTCACTTTTAAAAAGAATTGCCTCGTCACTACAAGTGCAATACCGTAATACGTCATATATATGTATTATACATATATTTTCATTTACAGATGTTGTGGAGGCTAATAAAGAAAATATACCAGAGATATCTAATAAAGACTCTGACAAATCTGCTAATAATTGTAACTTACAACTTTCCCCTTCTTCCGATGTTGATATTATTACACCCGAGGATAATATTCAAGAATCAACTGAAGCTCCACAAGACTGGAACCAGGAGTTCCTAGAAATGATGGGAGAGGAATTACCCTGCTCTAATGCAACCACAAATATTGATGAGACTATACAGAAACAGTGGACTCATTGGATCACAAAGGGTCTAACAGAGGAGACTCGAAAGAGTCTTATCAAAAAATATTCTAGAGAAGGACCTCTTCGCACCGAAGCACCCAAAATAAATATGGAGATAGTGAGCCACTTAACAGAAATTGCTAAAAAGAGAGATCAACACTTTGTGGACACCCAAAATTGTGTGGGTACTGGACTGATTTCACTCGGGGCAGCTATATCAATGTTAATGGAAAACCCCGAAGAAGGAGTTGACCACATGCAACTTATGAAATATCTTTGGGACACTGGAAAAATTATGTCAGATATATTTCATCAACACTCAGTTGCAAGAAAATCTTTCATTACACCAAATCTTGATAAGGACATTAAATCTACCCTAGAAGCGACAGATTCTGACGAATGGCTTTATGGTATCAAACTAAATGAGCAAGTAAAGGATGCCAAAAATATCAAGAAGGCTTCAGCTTCACTTAAGGCACCAGAAAAACCACCAGCTAAGAAGCCATACCAACAGCCCTATTACTCCTATCAGCCCTACCAGGTAAACTGGAGAGGCCCACCTGCGAGACCCAGACAGGTGGGCTATTATCCACGGAGGCAATTCACCAATGTGAGATACAAACCGAAACCTTTCCAGACGAAGTCTTCACAGAATGCAGGACGCTCCACAACACAAAAACAAAACCGTCCGGCATCGAAGAAGTAGAGGTAAATTATACTGCAGGTCGCCTACAACATTTTGTGGATATATGGAAAACTATTACAACTGATGACTTTATTATAAATTGTATCAGAGGTTATAGTATAACTTTCAAAAACAAACCTTTTCAATTCCGAGAGCCAACTCTCAACTGGCCTCCGGGTGAATTTAAAAAGATAGAACTAGAAATTTCCACACTTTTATCTAAAGGGGCTATTGAAGTATGTTCAGATTGCGAGGGACAATTTGTGTCATCCTACTTCCTAGTTAAAAAACCAGATGGATCTCATAGATTTATTATTAATTTGCAAAAATTAAATGAGTTCATAGAAACTTCTCATTTTAAAATGGAGGATCTTAGAGCAGCCAGAGACTTAATTTCCCCAAATATGTATATGGCAACATTAGACTTAAAAGATGCCTATTTTTTAGTCCCAATGTGTAAAAATAGCAGAAAATATTTAAGGTTTAGATTTGATGGTATTTTATATCAGTTCACATGTCTCCCATTCGGGTTATCCACCAGTCCTTATATTTTTACCAAAATCATGAAACCCGTTATGAATAATATACGCTTAAATGGCTGTTTATCCTTAGTTTACTTAGATGATTTACTGTGCATTAGTGATACATATGAATCCTGTAAAAATAATATAAAAAGTATTATTACATTTCTAGAAAAACTAGGATTTATTATAAATTATAAGAAAAGCCATACAAATCCAAGTAAAAGATGCAAATACCTCGGTTTCTTTTTAGACTCAGAAAAATACTCAGTTGATTTACCAGATGATAAGAAAAATCAAATTATAAATTTCATAAGCCATTTTAAAGTAGGAAATCAGTACAAGATCCGCCTTTTCGCGCAACTGCTAGGAGTTTTAATTGCAGCATCACATGCAGTTCAATATAGTAAAATATATTGTAAGAGACTAGAGAGAGCTAAATGGCTAGCGTTAACTGTAAATAATGATGATTTTGAAGGCTATATGAAAATTACCGATTATGTCAAAGAAGATCTTACTTGGTGGCGCTTAAATGTATTGACTGGTTCTAACCCCATACGCACAAAGAAATACAAAATAATTATTTCCTCAGATGCATCTAGGTCAGGCTGGGGCGCAGAATCCAATTCAATAACTACCCGTGGATTCTGGAACCAGGATGATAAAAAATTTCACATAAATTATCTTGAACTCCTAGCTGCCTTTTTCGGATTAAAGTGTTTTGCCTCTAAACTCAGTAACTGTGAAATTCTAATGCGAATAGATAATACTACAGCTATTTCTTACATTAATAAGGCCGGAGGTGTCAAATTTCCCCACTTGAGTGAATTAGCCCGTAAAATATGGCAGTGGTGTGAAAGCAGAAAAATATGGATAGTAGCTTCTTACATTGCGTCAAAAGAAAACGTCGACGCAGACGCTGCTTCTCGCGATACGAACTTAGACACCGAATGGGAGCTAGCCGGCAAATATTTTAAGCAAATCGTAAAAAAATTTGGTACCTGTAGTATTGATCTGTTCGCATCCAGAATTAATACCAAATGCAAAACATTTTGCTCCCGTTACCCTGATCCAGAAGCATCAGTAGTAGATGCTTTTACGATTTCATGGGAAAAAGAACATTTCTACGCCTTTCCCCCTTTTGCTGTAATATTACCAGTATTGAGGAAAATAATTAATGATAAAGCAACAGGGATAGTAGTTGTACCAAATTGGCCCACGCAAGCGTGGTACCCGATGTTTACATCACTTTTGTGTGAATCACCTATAATATTGGAACCTTCAACTGACCTACTCCTTTCTCCTTGCAGGAGCAGAATACATCCTCTATCACACAAACTTTCTCTAGTGGTAGGGAAATTATCAGGGAGGCGTACCTGAAAAAAGGAGTTCCAGAGATGTCGGTTGATTTTATTATAGACTCAATAGCACAATCCACCCTTAAGCAATATGAAGGATGTCTCAAAAAATGGATACATTTTGCTACAAGTAATAAATATGACATATTTGATCCTACCAGTGCTAATGTTATAGAGTTTTTGACAATGAGATTCAATGAAAATGCAAGTTATGGTACATTAAATTCTACAAGATCAGCAATTTCTCTAATAGCAAAAAGAGACATATCCAATGATGCCATTATATCCAGATTTTTTAAGGGCATTTTCAGAAGACGTCCTTCTGCACCTAAATACTCAGAAACATGGAATATCGAGCAAGTTTTAGAATATATTGAAAGCCAAGGTAATTTAGAGAATCTAAACCTAAAAATAATATCAGAGATTGCGACTACACTATTAGTTCTAGTTACAGCCCATAGGTTACAAACTATAGCCTTGATTAATATAGATGAGATAAATATAAGTTCATCAGGGCTCCAAATAAAAATTCCTGATAGGATAAAGACATCAAAACTTGGAAAAAATCAACCCCTACTCATGATTCCTTTCTTCAGAGAACGACCAAAAGTTTGTGTAGCCACCATAATCCTTCATTATTTAAAAATAACAGATACAATTAGAGGAGGAAATAAAAAACTATTTCTGTCATCGGTGAAACCTCACAATCCAATCAGTCCTCAGACAATTGGTCATTGGATCAAATCCTTACTCGGTAAGGCTGGCATTGATACTGAAAAATTTAGTGCATATAGTGCAAAACATGCCTCTGTGTCTACTGCTTATAGGAGAGGTATAGACATTGATACAATTAGAAGAACTGCGGGTTGGACAGAAGGGTCAACAACATTCGCACGTTTCTATAACAGACCTATTATAGAAACAAATAATAAGTTCGCTATTAGTATTCTAACTAAAGATAAATAAGGCTGTGCTAATTATATGCATGTCATAAATATTGTAATTGTTATTTTTTTGTTGATTATGAATAATTAATAAAGACTGTGCCGAAGTTATAAAATATTTGTATCATTTAATTTAAATGTTATACTTAAAGAGTACAAATATTTTCAAACATAGCTCTATCACAGACTCTAAAAATCTACATGTTATCTATCATCGAGAACGAGACGCGTAGTATAATTGCTCGATCAAACGAGCCCGCCGAAGGCGGGCGAAGTTCGATCGAAATTATACGAAGCGTCTCGTTCGAAGATGATCACTTCCCACCCATAAAAAAGAAGTGATATTTCAAATAAATACCATAAAAAGTGAAACCCATCCCTGTAATCATCTTACACGAAACTGTGATATCGCATAGTTACTCTAAAATATATGGCGTCCGGCACGGGCGCGCGCGACGTGATAGCGTCGGGCGCGGGAATATTTTTCAAATTTAAATCTCTAAACGTTGTGAAGTTTAAGCATACTTAACAGTACTACATGTTATCTATCATCTTCGAACGAGACGCTTCGTATAATTTCGATCGAACTTCGCCCGCCTTCGGCGGGCTCGTTTGATCGAGCAATAACTGTTCCAAATTTTAGGTATCTATGTCAAACGGTCTCTGAGAAAAACGTATTTAACTGATTTGCAAGACCGAAGTGATCCCATAAGTGTTCCGTAAACAAAGTTTTGTACGGAACACTAAAAATAAGCAATATTTTTTTTGATTTCATACAACATATAAAATGAGCACCCCTTGTTTTTGAGATAGAAATACAGGACTTGGCGCAAGGTAGAAGTACTAGTGCTCGACGCTGTAGTATTCGACATGGGCACTTTATGTCAAACTGACAAGGATTAAATTTAATTTGAATAAAGAAAAATCTTCGCCGTTCAAAAACCTATATGACTTTTACATGAAGTGCCCATGTCGAATACTAGTGCAGGGTCGAGCACTAGTACTTCTACCTTATTTTATCAACATAATAAACAAAATAACTAGAGTTTGAATTTTTACCATACAAACCCAGCGATAGAGAAGCAGATGGAATGCAGCGACCGCAACAAGAATCCTCGATCCCGGACCTCACTATTCGGGGTTGTTAGATAACACATTAAGAGCCTTTGGGGTCTATTCCGGCCGGTCATTATAACACATCTCAATTTGGCCTCCAGTCCTGTGCGTGTGGTCGGACATTAAAAAACTTCCATGATGGATTGTGGTGGCTACTTAGCTGGTGTTATGGTTTTAATGACAGGTTGAGGAACTAGGTTGGAATATTTTATTAATGCTACTTATTAAGAGTGGAAACCTCAATCCCTAGATAAATATTTAATTCAAAATCCAGTAACTGTAATGCCATACGATAAATACCTAAATAGAGTCACAACTTGGGAAAAATTAGAGATGGGTAGTGAGTAAATACTCACGGGTAAAAACCGAGTAAATAGTTACTCAGTATTTACTCAATATACCCGTATTTACTCGTTTATACCCAAATTGGTGGGTATAAACTATTTAGAGTGCTGAAAGGGGCATATACATTTGAAATATAGGTGTATTTTGTAAGCCGCTACTGGATTAAGTACTCAAAATTGTAAGGAATGTATTTTTAAGAGGGGCACTCCATACATGTAACTAATTGTCACAAAAAAAAAATTCAGAAACCACCAACGTGTTGCACATCATTAAATGGGTCTTTAAAAATAACTGGAATGTTTCTAAGAACCTTTTTGGATAAATTGTATACTTTTGGAAAAAAACCGTTTCGAAAGACCAAAATAATGTTTATCTCTACCCACGGTTGTTATGGCTACCTTGACATTTATAGATATTAGTTATATATAATGTATGTACCTAGTAATTTGTGTAGTGTATGTTTTACTGTATAGTTGTAGTTTATGTATTTTATTATATTTGCTATTTTTATTATTGCACCACCCGTACGCTCAGTATGTTCGCCGTTTCGCTATCTGAAGGTTGTCTGGAAGAGATCGCTGTTTAGCGATAAGTCCGCCTGTTGTTACCTACACCGTTAAACACCAATGTTTTTTCTGTATCTTTTGTTTTGTAGTGTGCAATAAAGTATTTTATTATTATTTTTGTATCTCCTTTTGGATATCACGGGCCTATAATCCCGGTTTTTTTGATAGGCTTGCGTGGGGACACAGATCCAACACGTAGAGGCCCCTTGGAGAGCTTTAATGTCATGTAGAACGCCTGCTGGAACCCGTTCACAGGCGCAACAATAGACACCCATGAACCGGTCGCAGCAGGCATTGGGACTATTGTAGCAAAAGTGAATAGTATACCGGTCTATGGATTGAAGTTTGGGTGGACAATGAGACTGGGCTATTGTAAAGAGTTCGGACACCTGCCATAACAATGCTAACACACGTTATCGAGGCAGGTGGTGACTTGCCGCCGACTAGATGGGCCCCTGAAACTGCCGTCGCGAAGACGACCAGGAGCAACATCGGTGTGAGCGGCTCAGGGGTGTCGAGAGGTGTGCGCCGCTTTCTACCCAGTGGCTGTTAACAGCCACTGTGCCAACTCGCGTCTTATGCATCTTTCACTTCCACCCCTGGAGCATATAGCTCTAACGACTCCTCTCTGGACGGCCAATGAAGGCAAGCCAGAGCTGAGAGTCCTGCGGGTCCCCTTGGGGTCCACTCCGACCGATGAAGACACGCCGGAGACGGAGACCCTGACCGACTCTCGGGAGCACTCGGGTCCGTGGGGTCGTTACTCCCCAACAGCTCGCCACAAGCTGCCCTGCGGGCTTATTATTATTATTTGTCTGTCTTTCCATATCTCGGGACCATGGGGTCCCGGACCTTTGGGAGGCGTGCGTGGGGCCGAAGCCAACAGCGCAGAGGCCCTTTAAGACAAATTAATCTAAAGGCAAGGGATACACGTGGCGGATACCATCCCCGAACGCACAATGTGATACATCCGGAGATGGTCCCCGCCAGGTGCAAAGACTATTGCAGTGCAGCACTTTTGTGCTGCGATGGGAACTAAGGTCATAGGCTATAGATTTGAAAGTTGGATGGACTGGATATCGGGCTATGGGAGGAGACTAGCGGACACCTGCCGTGACAATCAGTCTCAAAATTGTATAAGACAGGTGGTGACTTGCCAACTCATTGAGTGGGCCCCGCAATGGCCGCACGCACAGTGCGACAACAGGGCAACACTTTGGAGTGGCTATGAGGTTGTCGAGAGGTGAGTCTGCGGTAGCCAGATCCCGGTAATCCGTTCAGCAGGCCGCCGGCGTTATGACATTTTACACTTCCAACCTGGAGCATAGGTCCCGCTCTTGCGACTCCACTCTGGCCGGCCAGTCAAGGCAAGCACAGAGGCGAGGGCCAGATGAAAGTGCCCTCTGGAATAGGGGTCCGCGGTGTCGCCACTCACCGTCAGCTCGCCACAAGCCCGGGCCCGGGGGCCCGCGGGGTTATTATTATTATTATTATCTCTCTATAACTTTAGAACCAAAGTTCAGAAAAAATATGAAAACATATCGGGAGATTAGCCGTATAATAGAGTACAAAAAAACAATATTTTGAACATCATCGGTTGAGCCATTTTGGAGTTTTCTTTAAAAAACCCTTAATAAAAGGTCGTAAGTGCCGCGTAAACACGCACTTATGCGCGACATGCAGCTATCTAGAACATCGATAAAATTTAAGTACCTAATTTTTAGATTTTTAAAGCTTCTTATTTAAAACAAAATTGTTAACTATGCATTATCACAATTTGCCTCTGACTAATAACTACCTTTTTTCCTAAATTAAGCGTCCTATATGCTTTTTATTTTATAGATATTGTTAATACATGTTAGCACTCTTCAATAAAAGACAATTTTGTTCTTAAATCTCACTTTTTGAATATTTTATAAGCAATCGTTTTTACCCACCTAAATGAGTAAATACGGGTATTTATCGGGTGCTTTGAGTAAATACCGAGTAAATACTCAGTATTTACTCACCCCTACCCATCTCTAGGAAAAATTACCTATCATCAAACTTTTTTACGGGCCAATTCGAGTCTTAGTTATTCCATCTGCCGTATTACGGATGGCTTTATTCACATCTTTTTATCCACGTGATAAAATAACTGTCAATTTTTAACACCATGGGATAGAAAGTGACGGACACCGTTTTATCACGCTGTCACGTTGACAAAAACGACCATCATAATATATATCCGTACAGTTTCCAATACCTATGCTAACCAAAAATGTCACTTTTGACACTGACACATCTACTTACCAAATTGGAAATAGAAACTAAAGCTCGAATTGGCTTGTTTATAGTAGAACCTATCGTGTACATAGTACATATGTATTTTCTTGGGTCTTACTGCCGTATTCGAACTTCAAGATATTCACAAGAGACGACACGTACTAGATCCATTCTAGATACGTTATTTTTCTTGGGTCTTACTGCCGTATTCGAACTTCAAGATAATCACAAGAGACGACACGTACTAGATCCATTCTAGATACGTTATAGTTTAGATAATAACTAGTTCTCTTTTGCAGCGCAATTCGGGCAACCAATGTCACTTTTACGTTAGATAGCGTAAGATATCTATTAGATGTGAATTGGATCTCTAAGTCATATCCTGAGGAAATCGTTCAAGAGTATCTCCAGAGTCGCGCAAATGTCAAATTTGACAGGTTAGATCTTAAACATATCGTTATCGTATCTTGGTGATGTCTAAAAGATGTCTAAAAGATGTGTAATAGATGTCTATTTCAAAATCCGAATCGGGCCCAAAACCAAAGGGAATCCTACTATTAGTGGCTAAGACCACTCTCATTACCTAACACATCTCAATTTCACTCAACAACTTTCAAAAGCTCCTTTTATATACCATTTGATTGTAAAATTATCCTTATTTCAATACTCGTAAAGGTAGATTTGGTAAAACAATGTTAGGTAGATACGAGGTTGAGATAATTTGTCGGTTTCTTTCATTGCGTGTGGCCGGCCTTAGAGACCTTTCACATTACTCGAAGTGATAACCTATAGGTATCGGTGTCCCACTAACTGCTGCTATGTATTACCAGGCGTGGCTCTCCGCGATTTCATCGCTTTGCTACAGGTAGCTAAAAGTACATCCGTTCGACCCCAATTTTGGGGTTTGCCATAAGCCGCGCGTGCCGCTGTCGCCACCTAGCGGCCATATCTGTGCTGATCGTGACAGACGCGTTTTGTTAGAGAGTGAGTCTTCTGTACCTATAGGCTATATGCTGTGGTACTACTGAACAGCAACTCGAATCGATGTATAAATAGGTAGGTAGATATTGAACCTGAAGGAACTGCACACATATTGAATGAATGAATCAATGATTTTTTTTATTTCAGGCAACTAGTGGCCCATACATATATACCTTAAATCTAGCGTAAGTACATATTACAAAAATATATTTTAAAATCTCACACTACAAATCACATTATTGCGATGCATATTGCTATAGGTCCTCAGTTCGCCGGACGATATCAGACTGTCAGTTAATCTCAAAAGATGACAGTTCCGAACAACTGACAGGCTTATATCGTCCGGCGAACTGGTAACATGTGGGCCCCTTAACACCATAACATCGATGTTCTAATTATCATGTCGGGTAGTTGAGTGTGAAGGGGCTCTAACTCTCAATGGACATGATTATTGTGACTACGAGATTGGTGCAGCAGATTGGGGTATCATTACACGACACTTCGGGGTGGTGGATTAGTAGTTTCGGAGATTATGACACACGGGCATTTTGAGAAGTATTTCTCGTGGTGATTCGGGAATACATTTGGCTCTGTTATCGTGTTGGACTGTGTGAAAGGGCTCTAACTCTTAATTGATATGATTTTGTGACTACGAGATTGGTGCATCAGATTGGGGTATCATTACACGACACTTCGGGGTGGTGGCTTAGTGGTTTCGGAGATTATTAGAGTCTGACCAGCGAGTCGCTGCACAAGCATTTTTACAGAATTCTTCATATGGCAACAATTTTATCTGTCAAAAGTGTCAAACAACTGTCAAAATGTTGACAGCTTCTGTTACCAAACAATATTGATATTTGTGTCACATTTATGTGAGTTTTTATTTGCAAACATATGTTTGACCAGCGAGTCGCTGCACAAGCGTTTTTAGAGAATTCTATATATGGCAATAATTTTAGCTGTCAAAAGTGTCAAAAATATTGTCAAACGAGTTTACACATAACCTAGATTCTCAAATTCTCATGTTAGTTCATTCGTTACGGAAGTTTATAGTTTATATCGTATTATAATGGCTAAACCGATTAGAAGCAGTGTGAGGAGCATGTTATTTAAGATAATCTGTAACTATAATCAAGTTCGACACGACGAAAATGAGAGATTACTAGAAAAGAAGCGAATATTGGACGAAATCATTCAGGCGACCGGTAAGTCATTATCAAACAATGTTGATGCTTCTTGTACCAAATTTAATTTACGAGATAGGAACATTTGTTTGTATTACTAAACTTATGATTTATTTATATTACAGCGGGCGTAGATGACGAAAATGTTAGAGAAACTATTCAAAAGCTAGCAAGCGAACTGAAGAATGTTATTGATAATAACGCATCAGAATCAAGTTATTTAGAGAAAGTGTCTACTATGACAGGTAATATAAATAATCTATATTTTCACATCTAGGTTTATTAATATTTTAGTGTTCTTTTGTTAAAATTCCTATTGTTAAAACTGTTTTTTTTTCAGGTGCAAGCATTCGTACACTACGCACAATTAAAAAAGAGGGTTCTATTAACCAAGGCCAATGGAATACGCCAGGGAAAAAACGACCCCGGCCACCAACTGTGTCAAATTTAGACAATTTTGATGTGTCAGCCATCCGTAATAAAATTAATGAGTTTTATTGCGTCAAAAAGCAGGTACCTACTCTAAGAGCCTTACATGCGGATTTGAAAGAATCTATAGGATTCTCAGGATGTTGTGAAACACTGAGGAAAATACTACACGAGAACGGATTTGAGTTTAAAAAAAATAAAGAAGAGCGCTCCATCCTCATGGAAAAGTTTGAAATATCTGGGTGGAGGCAAAGGTTTCTTAGAGATATACATAAAAAACGGGAAGAAGGAAAAAATATTGTGTATCTTGATGAGACATATGTCCATCAAAATTACAGACCGAAGAAGTCATGGCAAGGGCCTTCAACTTCCGGTTTAGTTGAAAAAATTTCCTCGGGTAAGCGGCATATTATAGTGCATGCTGGATCAGAGCAAGGATTTGTGCCCAATGCTTTGCTTGTTTTTAGCACAAAATCCAAAGCAGCTGACTATCATGATGACATGAACAGTTCTAATTTTTTAAAGTGGCTACGAGAAATGTTAATCCCAAATTTGACTGAGCCCAGTGTAATTGTTATGGACAATGCCAGTTACCATGTAACACAAATAAATAAGCCTCCAACCATGCACAGCTTAAAGGCTGATATTCAAAAATGGCTAAGGGAAAATAATATCCCATATGAAGAGTGTTTCAAAAAGGAGGAATTGATGTGCCTCGTTGAGGAAAATAAAATTGGTCCCATATATGCAGCAGAGGAGTTATTGAAGCAGCATGGGCATGAGGTCCTTAAATTGCCTCCATACCATTGCGATCTAAACGCTATTGAGTTGATATGGAGCCTCACAAAGCGAAAAATAGCCAGCAGAAATGTGGGGCTACCGGGTTCAGATACGGAAAACTTGATCCGAGAATGTTTTGCAATGATTACCCCGGAAGATTGGAAAAAAAGTACAGACCATGTAATAAATGTGGAACGAAAATACAAGTCTAAGGACAACATTACAGACACTGAACTAGCTCCATTCATAATAGAAGTTCGGGAAAGTGACAATGACAGTGATAGTTCTCTGTCAGGAATTGAATTTCTTGAATCCGATTTCGATTATGATTCTTAAATAAATAGGCACCTTCTTTATAAACTAACAATATTAAAAGTAGATTGAAACTAAATTGTGTTTTCTTTCACCTACCTTCAGTTCAGCTCCATTATACAATATGTTACTTTTTATTATTACTAACTTTATAAGTACAACGGGAAGCATAAATATTTCCCTTGTGAAGGTTTACTTTAATAGCACAAGGGAAATATTTATGCTTAATAAATAATCGCCTGTAATTAACCCGAGTTCAAAACTTCAAAATAAAACACAAATAAAGTAATTTTTAATCCTATCAAAAATATAAATGTCATATGAGAACCAAGTTCAATATTATGACATATGCCTTGGTTGTTGACTTCAACGACCAAAGAAATGAGATTTAAAGGGTGCCGTTTAATGGTCAGTCCTGAAATTTATTTGTAACAACAAAGTATCATTTTCTATAACTTAGGAATCTTAGGATAATATAATAACTTACTTTTTGTACAGTTGAAGTAAAGATATTTATGTTTACTACATATTTTTGTAATGATTGACTGATTAGTCTACTAACAATTCGTTCCTTCGTTTTTTAGTATCTCTGATAATAATGATAACTATTCAATCATATTTTTAATTTTTAAGTGGGCTAAATTAGAAGCCAGGGGTTATAATTGCATTGCAACGATATCCTCACTAACTGTATTAAATTTACAGTCTGCTACGTTGCAGACTTCAGTCAGTCACTAATCAAAACAAAAATTAATTACGTATGAATTACCAAGTATCAAATTACTTTTTTTGCACTATGCTTCGTGTTACCAGTTAAAGATTTTTTGAATTTGCCGCTTTTTTTTTGTGCAGCCACTAGCTGGTCAAACTCTACACACGGGCATTTTGAGAAGTATTTCTTGTCGTGATTCGGGAATACTTTTGGCTCTGTTATCGTGTTGGACTGTGTGAAAGGGCTCTAACTCTTAATTGATATGATTTTGTGACTACGAGATTGGTGCAGCAGATTGGGGTATCATTACACGACACTTCGGGGTGGTGGCTTAGTGGTTTCGGAGATTATGACACACGGGCATTTTGAGAAGTATTTCTTGTGGTGATTCGGGAATATTTTGGCTCTGTTATCGTGTTGGACTGTGTGAAAGGGCTCTAACTCTTAATTGATATGATTTTGTGACTACGAGATTGGTGCAGCAGATTGGGGTATCATTACACGACACTTCGGGGTGGTGGCTTAGTGGTTTCGGAGATTATGACACACGGGCATTTTGAGAAGTATTTCTTGTGGTGATTCGGGAATACTTTTGTCTCTGTTATCGTGTTGGACTGTGTGAAAGGGCTCTAACTCTTAATTGATATGATTATTGTGACTACGAGATTGGTGCAGCAGATTGGGGTATCATTACACGACACTTCAGGGTGGTGGGTTAGTGCTTTTGGATTATGGATTATGAATTTATGACACAAGAGTATTTGAAAATTTCTTGGAGTTTTGAGTTCTCATTGTTAGCTCAACCACGGGGGATTCGGAAATACAAAGGATTTATTAAATACGCACATTGACAGATAAAAAGTCATGTAGGTACAGCCTGCCAAAAAAGAGTAGAAATTAAAAAGTGGCAACACTGTAGTGTCGTCCCTATCAAATCAATATATTAGGTGTATAACTTAATTTTTACAGATTCTTAAGTAGTTTTTTTTAATTATAAAAAAATAGTGGACAATGAACTTAATCTTGAAAATATTGTCCATCGTGCTCTATGACCTTGCGCCATCTATCAGGCAGCATACGGGGTCCCTTTGTTTCCCATAAAGTTTTAAGTCATAATGTATTGTTTGTCATATTATCGTTAGTCATAAAACTGAAACCGTTAACTTTTCAGGATTTTCGTAAGGTCATTCTATAGATGGGTTAGGTTAGGTTAGGTTTGTTTTATGGCAATCCTGAAAAGTTACGCGTTTCTGAGAAAAACCAATTATGACTAACGAAAATTCGGACAAACAATACATTATGACTTAAAACTATTTGGGAAACAATAGAGACCCGCAGCATACGGATGCCGTCGCGAAAGAAACTTGCAGGCTTCGAGGCGATAAAATCATCGACGAATTTACGCACATCATCCAGAGTTTTGAACTGTTTACCTTCTAAGCCATGCTGCATTGACCGGAACAAATGAAAATCAGATGGGGCCAAGTCTGGCGAATATGCCGCGTGCGGTAGAACTTCCCATCCCAAATCCAAGAGGGTCTTTTGAGTCACGCGAGCAACGTGAGGTCGAGCGTTGTCATGCAGCAGTATGACTTGCCGGCTTCCTTGCCCAGTAAATGGCCTTTTCTGATCCCGCTCTTCACTCAATTTGTTCAACTGTCGACTGTAGCGTTCCGCTGTCACCGTCTGACCAGTTTCCAGAAGTTCATAATAAAGCACACCCTTCATGTCCCACCAGATACACAGAAGAACTTTCTTAAAGTTTCTGTTCGGTTTCGGCGTCGATGTAGAGGGTTGCCCGGGATCTACCCACGACTTTTTACGTTTGGGATTCTCGTAAAAAATGTACTTCTCATCACCCGTCACAATTTTCCACAAGAAGTCCTTTTTTTGTTGCCGGGCAAGCAGTGAAAGACACGTGTTCATACGTTGACCTAGGTTGTGTTCGGTCAACACACGTGGGACCCATCTTCCAAGTTTATGAATTTTTCCCATTTGGTGCAAACGCTTGGAAATAGCTGTTTGGGTGACTCCTAACTGAGCTGCAAGCTCTTTTTGCGTTTGCGTTGAGTCCTCATCAAGTAAAGCTTGTAATTCCGCATCTTCAAACTTTCGAGGCTGCCCAGGGCGCGGCTGGTCACTAAGATCGAAATTACCACTTCTAAAACGTTTGTACCAATAATTACATGTTTCATAGATACAACGTCGTCACGAAGAACACTACAAATTGATTTTCGTGCTTGAGAAGCATTTTTTCCTTGTTGGAATTCGTATAAGATGCAGTGCCGAATGTGCTGTTTATCAGTTGCCATCGTAAACTTTACTATTTTGAGAGGTTATGTAACTTGTATAGACTTGTCGTTTTGGTGTTCTAAACTCTTGTGTACGATCCTTACAAAATCACAAAAGACCGCGAAATATTTCTGTTTTAAATATTTAGTTTTAAGCTCTTTCTCGGGTGAGCCTCACACCTAGAGAACGCGTCCCCAGGCGGCGGATAGGGGAACGCTCGGCGTCTTGGTAGGCGCAGGGTAGACGGGAAATAAAATACCGTCCGCGGACCAACAGGCCGGAGAAGGACACTTCGTTATCAAACCCCTGCTGCGGGCTTCTCTGACGTATTTGGAGTAGAGGTCGCAGTCAGCGCTGGATGTTTAGGCTGGAGCATCCCAGAAGAGTTGGCGGCGGAAGAGCCCTTGTGGGCCAACGGCGGCTCTCACATCCGAGAAAAGGATGACAGTCTTGGCGTCAGGTGGCAACCGGCCGTAAAAACATAAAGTCAAAAAAAAACAAAATCTCCTAGTATGAAAGTGCAACATAAAAGAACGAGGATAACTGCTAGGGCGTCCCCCGTAAGCGACGGTCAGATGAAACCACAGGCGAAAAATGCTAGGGTGTCCCCTGCAAGCGACGAAACAAGACGCAGCGCAAACAAGTTGCGCATAGCTACCTGGAATATTGGTACTCTGACGGGACGCAGTCAAGAATTGGCTAATACGCTCTATAGACGTAATATTAACATCTGCTGCATTCAAGAGCTTAAGTGGAAAGGGTCAAAGTCCAGAGACATTGGCAGAAACTACCAACTACTATACAATGGCACATCGACAACTAAAAATGGAATTGGAATCGTCCTCGACGAAAACCTCAAACAAAGAGTCATAAAAGTAGAAAGAATCAGCGATCGAATGATGTGCGTAAAACTAGCTCTAGATAATCAACCGGCTTTAAATATAGTTTCGGTGTATGCGCCCCAGTCTGGTTGTGCAAACACGGAGAAAGAATTATTCTGGGGGCACCTAGAAGACTTCCTACAAACAATACCTGCGGAGGAGAGGAGAATAATAGCAGGAGACCTTAACGGCCATGTCGGCAAAACCGCACCAGAAGACTCATCTGTGCACGGAAACTTTGGTTATGGATCCCTTAATAACCAGGGAAAAGATATTTTAAATATTGCTGCCCTTTTAGATTTTCCAATTGTGAATACGTATTTCCAAAAAAAGGAAGAACACCTTATAACCTACAAGAGTGGAAACTCTGCGACACAAATTGACTACTTTCTGTGTGACAGAGCAATCTTTCGTAGTTTCAAAGATTGCAAAGTCATCCCGGGGGATCCGCTAACTGCCCAACACAGGCTTCTGGTCGCCTGTCTAAATATGCCAAATTGGAACCAGACACAGAGGTATCAAAAAAGTGCACCGCGTATAAAATGGTACAATATTACTACCAGTACTCATTTCTTGGAAGAGGTTAACACATACCTAAAGGAGACACTTCATGGTAAAAAACAAAGTAACTTTCTCTGGAACAATTTCCACACATTTTGTCTAAAAAGCGCCGCATCTCACTTAGGAGTATCGAAAGGCAAACTGAAGACCAACAAAGACCCTACATGGTGGAATGAAAAGGTGAAATCGCAACTAAAAGAAAAGAAGGACTCCTTTAAGAAATGGCAGAAAACAAAACTGGAAAGCGACCGCCTAGATTATATCCTGCACAAAAAGAACGCCAGAAAGTGCGTAGCAATATCGAGAGCGACTTCGTTAGACTACTTCTACCAACAGTTAGAACATGCCCAATCCGACGCAGAGATATTTAAGCTGGCTAAACGCCGTAACAACAACACAAAGGATATCAAACGCAACAGGTACATCAAAGACTCCTCCGGAAAACTACTGACCACCAGCAAAGACATCAATAATAGGTGGAAAGAATATTACCAAGCACTCCTCAATGAAGAGTTCCCTCAAGGGCCACTTTCGTCACTACCACCAGTCGAAGGACCAGTTGAAGAGATTGCACAAAATGAGGTCAAAGCAGCTATCTCTAAAATGAAAAATGGGAAAGCAGCAGGACCCGATGAAATCCCATCAGAGCTTTGGAAACACCTAGGGGAGGTCGGTTTAGACTGGCTTACAAATCTATTTAACATAATCCTAGCGAGTGGTAAAATACCAGATATGTGGAGATCGAGCAATCTGATCCCTTTTTACAAAAACAAAGGAGATGTTGCCGAAGTTGGAAATTACAGGGGTATTAAGTTGACTTCACACACCCTAAAAATTTGGGAGAGTGTCCTTGTCAAAAGGCTCACACGAATAACCAAAATCACCCCAAATCAGTGTGGATTCACTAACGGAGTGGGCACAACAGACGCCATACACTCCGTAAAAATACTCCTGGAAAAGTACAAAATGTGCAAAAAGGACCTCCATATTGTATTCATAGACCTAGAGAAGGCCTTCGACCGCGTACCACGAAAACTTATCTGGCAGGCGCTTCGAGCACAAGGTGTCCCAGAACTATACACGGAACTGCTAAAAGATCTGTACCATAACATCACAACCAGTGTAGTCAGCCCAGCAGGAAGAAGTGAACATTTTGAGGTCAAGGTGGGTGTCCATCAAGGTTCGACGCTTAGTCCCACATTATTCAATCTAGTAATGGATTATATTACAAAAGACATCCAAAAACCAGCACCATGGTCTATTCTGTACGCGGACGATATAGCCTTGATAGCAGAAACGCTAGAAGAAGTGCAACAGGATCTCACTGCCTGGCATGAGTCCTTAGAGCAAAGAGGGCTAAAAGTCAGTACACAGAAAACCGAATATATGTATTGCAATTTCTCTGGTACCAGCACAAAAGATGCTCCATGTCCGTCCATCTCAGATGCGCCACTAAAGAGAGTGGAAGAGTTTAAATATCTAGGCTCCATAATTGCACCAACAGCCAGCACCGAGAAAGATATTCAAAACAGGATCAAGACAGGTTGGCTTAAATGGAGATCACTCACTGGTGTTTTATGTGACCCACGTGTACCTGTAAAAATAAAGGGAAATGTGTATAAGAGAGCAGTGAGACCCGCTCTTCTTTATGGCTCCGAATGCTGGCCGACACGAAAAGTGGACGAACAGAAAATGCACGTTACGGAAATGAGAATGCTTCGCTGGTCTGGAGGAGTCACGCGTTTAGATAAAATAAGGAACGAATACATACGCGGAACCTTCAAGGTTGCTAGTATTCCAGACAAAATGAGAGAAGCCCGCCTGCGTTGGTATGGCCATGTTATGAGGCGTGAGGATGACCACGTGACCAAAAGAGTACTTGCCATAGAAGAGGGTAAACAAGGCCCAGGACGACGACAAGCAACCTGGACACAAACTATTAAAAACGACCTAAAAGCTAGCAATGCAGTACCGGAGACAACCCACAACCGTGTGATGTGGCGCAGAACTACTAGGAGGGCTGACCCCAAGTAAAATGGGACAAAAGCCAGGACCAAGAAGAAGAAGTTTTAAGCTCTAAGAAAAAATCTGTAAAAATTAAGTTATACACCTAATATATAAGAGAACGGGACGACACTACAGTGTTGCCACTTTTTAATTTCTACTCTTTTTTGCCAGGCTGTACCATTTACATCAGAGTCATTTTATTATTATTATTTTCTTTGCCACAAATATTTATGGTCAAGCAAATCTTGTCAGTAGAAAAAGGCGCGAAATTCAAATTTTCTATGAGACGATATACCTTTGCGCCTACATTTTTCAAATTTGCCACCTTTTTCTACTGACATGATCTGCTTGACCAACTATACGTATGTATTACACCTTTTTTAGATTTGAAAATTTTGATGTTACTTAATTCTGCGCAGACTCACGCGCAATTAACTGCAGATGTAGTGCATAATTACTTTCCATCGTATTTTCACGGAAACGTACGAACGTATCTTGCTACAGTGGATTTCGGATATAACGACGATGAAGGGACCACCGAAATTTCGACGTTATATCCGGAAGTCGTTATAGGCAAAGGTAAAAATATAAAGACATATATGTATAAATTTAAATCCGAAACGTTAAAACCATCGCTCACACTGTTAACTGTGCATCGGTGGACCTTATGCCTTTTGTGATAAGGTCCACCCATGTACAGTTAGGAGTGTCGCTGTCTGTACGTTTCGAAAGAGTGAATCTAAACAGTCAATATCCACCTATAAACAAAAGGTCACCACATTTGCTAACCATCTGTCGATGTAAACAAAAGATAAGAAGGTAAAGCTCTATTGTCCTTTGACGACCGACTCCGGTCGCAATATCTGCATGGGATTTCTAAGAACTTGTTACAAATGGTTCATTAAAAATCGTCGCTACACCCGAATTCGGCGCTACACCCGAAGTCGCTATATCCACACATGAATCTTGTACTAAAATATGCTTTAAATTCATGGGACTTGGATTTTACGTCGCTATAACCGAATGGTCGCTACAACCAAGGTCGTAATAAATGAAATCCACTGTATTTCAGTTAGTTTCGGTTCAAAATGTACTGAGGTTGACTGAAGTAGCATGACAAATACCAACGAGAAAATACGATGAAAAACAATGGGGTTGGCCGGTGGAAGTTTTTAGCAGATGGCGCCATCATAGCTTGCCCTGTCAATCACTAGAATTGTGTAAATTTTTTATTGTTGTAATACCCTGGATGCCAGCCCTTTAAGCCAAACCTCATAGAAAAAGGGACAAGCTATGATGGCGCCATCTATGCAAACCTTTGACAGTTGCCAACCCCATTAGGCCATTATGCACTACATCTGTAACGGCAAAACCACAGACAAAACATCCTCCAGGCTGAGGATAGTCGCGCTACCCCCTCTGCCACGCAAACGGTAATTTTACTTCATGTTCAAGTCGAAAGTGTCTTTGTGTGACGTCCGTGTCTTTGAACGGACCAATCACGGCACGGGACCTCGCTCACCTCGTCACGCGCACCCCCGCATTTTCGGCATCATCGGTTGCATGAAATAATTGCTCTAAACTTGGTCTAGAGGATTCCTAGTCTATGGGCAAAACCCATCATTCATGTGTGTGGTCTGTAATCGATGATCAGACATTAGATTGGATGTCAAGGTGGCAGGAAGCGAGAGTGGTAGTTTTGACAATTCCCTATTAGGACTAATAACAGTTCTTCAAACAACTGCCACTGTAATGGTAGCTCAGTGGCGGGCCAACAGAAACTTTAATATGTAATCATTTTACCCAACAGTATAGTTGAATTATATATTTATCCAACTGAAAAAAAGCGGCCATGTGCGAGTCGGACTCCGTAAGGGTTCCGTAGCAGCAAGTAACATAATAAAATTGCAGTTTACGATTTATGACGTATTAAAAAAAAACTACTGACTAGATCTCGTTCAAACCAATTTTCGGTGGAATAATGTACATAATACTTATATTTTTTTAGTTTTATCTATCTCTTACCTATTTTAGAAGTTATAGGGGGGGGGGGGGGACACATTTTACCACTTTGGAAGTGTCTCTCGCGCAAACTATTCAGTTTAGAAAAAAAATATATTAGAAACCTCAATATTATTTTTGAAGACCTATACATAGATAGATACCCCACACGTATGGGTTTGATAAAAAAATAATTTGGCCAAGTCCGAGATAGCTCGAGGCATTTAGTGTTCCGTACGGCTACCATCAGTTTGGCATTGACATAAACGATAACGTGAACGTAATTTACTTCCTATAGGTATATCTCTTTCGCACTAATATGTCAGTAGGAGCGAGATACATAGAAAGTAAATTACGTTCACGCCCACGGTAGCGTTTATGTCAATGCCAAACTGATGGTAGCCGTACCGCTCGCATCGTTACATTTTACAGAGGTTGTTTGCCTGTTTTTAGGATACCGTATTCAACTACACACACACAGAACTATAGTACAAAGTGTCTAAATGCGAAGGCCGAAGGCCGAGCTTTAGCAAAATGTCATCGCTTTAGCACAGAGCAATAGTACAAGTGTCTAAACGTGAAGGCCAAAGGCCGACCTCCGCGTAGCCCGAAGGCCCGAAGCGTCCAGGATGTCAGTGCTTTAACACAGAACAATAGTACAAGTGTCTAAATGCGAAAGCCGAAGGCCGAGCTCCGCGTAGGGCCGAAGGCCCGAAGCGTCCAGGATGTTAGTACTTAAACACAGAACAATAGTATAAGTATCTAAATGCGAAGGCCGAAGGCCGAGCTCCGCGTAGGGCCGAAGGCCCGAAGCGTCCAGGCTGTCAGTTCTGTGTTTAACCACTGGCATCTTGCAGGCTTCGGGCCTTCGGCCCTACGCGGAGCTCGGCCTCCGGCCTTCGCATTTAGACACTTGTATTAATTACCTGTGTTTAGAACTGACCTCCTGGAAGCTTCGGGCTTTCGGCCCAATGCGACTTCAGCGTTTGAATCTTGCGACTTAGACACTTGTACTTAAAAATACTTGGAAAAGTTACGGGAGGCGCGCGTCTGTCGGACGCTTCGGATCTTCGAATCGCTCCTTCGGCCTTTGCATTTAGTTAGATTCTTGTACTATTGCTTTGTGTTTGAATACCGAAGTCGAGCATCTCGCGAATGCTTGATGTATTATAATAATTTAGAGTAAGGCCAGGCGCGCACCACGATTTTTTGTCCTGCGACAATTTTGTCGCAGAAATGCAACGTATGTGTTTATATGTTAGTGCGCGCATATGCGACAAAAATATCGCAGCGATTTTAAAATTGTGATTTGTGACATTTTTCCGCGATTGTTCGCGACGCGATTGTCGCAAAGTGAATTGCAGCATGCGGAGTTGTATGGCCCCGCGCGCACTATGATAATAAAATCGCAAACCGGCCGGACCTCAGTCGGCATTTCGCTCTCCAAACCCCAACATCTCGGCACCTGCATCTCCAATGGAGTCTCAAAATGAGACGCTAGATGTTGACCATTTAATTATGGAAATAGACGGGGATCACCTTTGTGTTATAAATGCTCAAAGTCATACAGCAATCGCATACCTATTAAAGACACGTTTCATGACAAGCGACTGGTACGAAATCCATGTTGAGAATGAACAAATCGTCGACTTTTTCATCGCAGTGCGCGCAGTGAATTTTCTGCGATATATTACAGCGCGATTCTAAAATCGTGTCGTAAAAATTAATATATCGTGGTGCGCGCTTGGCCTATAATACCTTAAATGTATACTCCTTCAATTTGAATTTAGAACTCATTATTATTTTTTATTTGATTTTGTTTCTAGTTCTATGCCATATATATAGACTTTAATATTATTTAGAACTGCTAAAAAACAAGATCGGCTTACTTTAAATATTTCGTCAATTTTACCTTTGTTTCTAAAAACTGTGATATTTAACTGTCATATACTATTATAATGTCTTCCAAAATTATTTTCTCGTAACAGGACTGAGGGGCTACCGCGAAAACCGAAATTCGCAATTTGCGGGGATCTTTCTCTTTTACTCCAATGAAGGCGTAATTAGAGTGACAGAGAAAAATGCTCGCAATTTGCGAACTTCTATTTTCGCGGTTATCGGTTATAGCCCTGAATCTTGTTGCTCACCGATCCGTTCAAAAATATACATAAGTACTGAATATAATTAATAGATATTATGAATGGTTTAATATGAACGAAACCATCGACACGAGAAGAAGAAGAAGAATAGATATTATAATTATACAATTAATACAGAAATGTAATGGTACTTAATGAAAAGGAATATTGTGTATATTGTTTCGACGAATCAGATACTCTCAATAAAATCTATACATGAGGCCAAAGCTGTTCATAAATATTAAATGACTTTATTATCTCTATACGCCTTACTAACTTTATGTGTCCTATTGTGGAAAAAAAAAACACAACGACAGTCAAGAACGGAATTCTTAATTTGAATTTTTCAGATTTTTGAGATGCTTAGTCCATTGGTTCGAAAGCCCGTTCGAAATTGAAACTTATTTGCAATATAATAAGGTCGTATTTTGTAGATCTCTCTCATACTTATAGTAGGCTATTGAGATAAAATTAAATATCCCACAAAAATAAGCAAGCAGAATTAAACTTTGTGTCAAAGACATAAGTCATAAATTTCAATGCCAAAGTTTTAACTAAGGATGTTTCTCGCCTAATATGAATGACCAGTGTAAGCATCAGTTAGCTAGCCCTAAGCAACCAAAGGTCAAGCTGCAGTTGAAAAACTAATAAAGATAAAGTTAAGCTGATAATTTTCCCGCCGTCTCCATGCTTCTTTAAGTTGGGTATTGACTGGTCAGCTGCCTGTTAGCTATAGTTTTCGCGAAAATCGCCAGGACAGAGGTGAAAAATTTTGTATGAAAACTTGCAACTTTAAATGCATTTTTGACGAAACTATTGCAGTCTAAAATGAAGTCAAAATCAGTCCATCGACTCAATTTTTTGCAAGCTTTCTAATGGTACCCCACACGATTCTTACAAATGAAAAAAGTTTCAGCCTACCCCTCTCAACCCCCTAAATTTCCCCCTTTAATAGGAAATAAGCAGTTTTGACTTATTTACAATATGAGTGGTGGTAATTTCTATAACTGTTCCAAATTTTAGGTATCTATGTCAAACGGTCTCTGAGAAAAACGTATTTAACTGATTTGCAAGACCGAAGTGATCCCATAAGTGTTCCGTAAACAAAGTTTTGTACGGAACACTAAAAATGAGTTTCAGTTGTAAGTATGGGCAAACCCCAAAATTTATTGTTTTTTTTTTCTATTTTTGTGTGAAATCTTAATGCGGTTCACAGAATACATCTACTTACCAAGTTTTAACAGTATAGTTCTTATAGTTTCGGAAAAAACTGGCTAAAAAGGAATGGTATTATTTTCGAGTGTGCGTATGAATATAGAAATGAAACGTTGAGCCATTTAGAGTCCTAGCTAAATTGGTTGTTCAACATTGACGCTATGAAATATCCAATTTAGCTAGAACCCTAAATGGCTGGACAATCACGGAGCGTGACTGTTCCTAAGAGATAGATTTTGAATCGTCAGACCTAAAATACCCTCCCTCGGCTATATTGCTTGCTTGCATACATGGACACTTGTAAATGTAACATCGTAATTCAAAATTATCAAAGAACTGATTTAATTTGACTCACGCTAGGACGGCCCGAGAGGTCCAACACGTCATTTTCTATGACGGCTGATCACGGATCACGTGATGCTTTCCATAAAAAAACGAAGCGCTGAAAGCTCCAGCCCGGCCCGGTCTAGCGTGGGTCATCCTTTATCGTTCAGCCCCGCTATCCACGTAAATCCCAGCGTACTTGTACAAGTACAAATCCGCTAGGCGCATCATATTTGCTAAGTTCACGACTGGTGCTGCCCTCTTGTGGGTTTTTCTACGTTAAATCTTATAGAGTAAAATTAGTTCCAACAGCTGCCGCTATTAATGTGCGACATTCCTTAAGTTTACTTGTGTTTGTGACATTTAGCGCCACCATAGAGAAACATAAGTAAGGAAAGAGTGGTACTTAACTCCATACATTCGTTTAAAAGATTCTAAAGAGTTCTTGATTTAAGGTGGTTCGCCTAGGTTACTCAAAACTTAACTCTCGCTAGATGGCACCACTTTTGCAAAATTTCACATTTTATTTCTTTGTGGAATTGTCTTGGTATTTGTATACTTAAAAGTATGTTTCGCGCACTCTTTAAGTAAATATTGAACTATTAAAATAAACATTGAATAATTCATTGTGCAAAAACCACCTTTTTAATTCGACGGAGTGTTGCTGTCACGCTTTTTCCTACTATTACTCACACATGCAAACAGTATTTCCGTGATCCTTGTAGTAGACAATTTCACACAACGTAAGTATGTTGCAATAGCGTAACGGTATGTTCGTGGAAATACGTGCAAGAGGATTGGGGTTCAAGACTGGTGCGAGTAGGTAATTTCTTTTTGTTTCTCCTTTGTGTTATCTTAAACGAGCAATTATTAGATATATAATTATTTATTTATATATTTGGATGGTATCAGAAACGGCTCTAACGATTTCGATGAAATTTGCTATAAGGGGTTTGATCTCTTAGCTAGGTCTATGAGAAAACGCGCATTTTTGAGTTTTTATGTTTTGTAAGCTTTGGTCGGTCTCCCAGATATTCAATCTCCGCTTGGCAACTAATCCCAGAATTGGCATGCGCACTAGTTTTTACGAAAGCGACTGCCCTGACCTTTCAACCCAGAGAGTAAACTTATTTGGATTAGTCCGGTTTCCTCACATTGTTTTCTTTCACCGAAAAATAGGTATCGGTGTATAAATAGGTAGGTATCAAATGCTATTTCGTACAAAAGTTCGAAAAATCATTGGTACGAGCCGGGGTTAGAACCCGCGACCTCCGAATTGCTTTCCGTTAGGCCAGCAGCGCTTCCCCCACATACTCAGTGTTATCAGGTTTTTTTGAAAATCAAAAACGATTACTTATGAAAGCAGAAGAATATAAATAATCGTATTAGATTTATAATTGTTACATATTTGCCGTAACTTATTTTTAAAATGTGTTTTTTAATTAAAAGACACTTCAAGATTGTTTACCTTATTTCTAATGCTAAAAAAAACAAACTATAGTAATAATTGTGTTTTTCATTCATAGACAAAATCCATTATTTTTAACCACAGGAAATTTTATACACTTATTTTTAGGGTTCCGTACCCAAAGGGTAAAACGGGACCCTATTACTAAGACTTCGCTGTCCGTCCGTCCGTCCGTCCGTCTGTCACCAGGCTGTATCTCACGAACCGTAATAGCTAGACAGTTGAAATTTTCACAGATGATGTATTTCTGTTGCCGCTATAACAACAAATACTAAAAACAGAATAAAATAAAGATTTGAATGGGGCTCCCATACAACAAACGTGATTTTTGACCAAAGTTAAGCAACGTCGGGAGTGGTCAGTACTTGGATGGGTGACCGTTTTTTTTTGCTTTTTTTGTTTTTTTTTTTGCATTATGGCACGGAACCCTTCGTGCGCGATTCCGACTCGCACTTGCCCGGTTTTTATTGCAGTGAGGATGTCCTGATTGTAAAAATCAGAGAGATTAGGTAGAGTATAATTTCTAATTATCTTTGTAAAAATAAAAGAATACGTGTTGCCCATACTTAATAATCGATTTATGATAATAAGAAAAATTAAATAAAAATAAAAAAACAATACGAAAAGGTGTAACAAAAATACAAAAAGTTATGTTCCAGCATACAATGACTGGGGATCGAACCGGGAATCTTCCGTTTGCAAGCAAAAAAGCGACTGTTTGCGTAACACGCCATGATAGTTCTTAGCTAAGCTGACGAACTTCTCGCTTAGGTCAATTAACTACCTGTCAAATAAATATCAGTGTCAACAAAATTGCACTAAACATGACGGCACTCCAAATTCGAGCCGTGGTCAGCCCGGCAACGTCGGAAATGGTATGGCAACGTCGCAAATGTATCTGTATACGACATTTGTGACACACACATACGTAAAATTGATGAAAAGTTAACTATGATTTTTGCATGATTTCTGTATGAAACATTGTTTTCCTGTTAATTTCGCGCAAACGAATATTCGAAAGAAGATAAATGCGGAAATATTTGTGTACTAATAGTGTGTAGTTACTTAATGAGCTTTGATTGAATTTAAATTAATTTAATTTAATTTGATGTATGAAAAGCGAACCACCTTAAAAGGTTTTATTTTGTTTAAGATCGTCAACGGCCACGTGATACCTTTGTAACCGCTTATTATTAGCCTGGCTGTATGCGTATTTATTATAATATACCACTGACATGGTGTAAAAATATATCAAAGGACCTTCGTATTACATTTATCTCTGAATGGAGAGATGATGTCATTATCATCGAAATGAAAAGTAATGAACACAAAATCATGTGGCCATCCATTATGTCAACTGTATTAGGCTGGATTGAGCCATATCTACAAATCGTCACGGATAATTAGGCAGGCCATATTGTCGTGCGTAGGGTGACCAGGCCTTACAAATTTGGTGAGACTTTAAAAATGTCATACAGACAGGCAAATGTAAAATCTTCAGAAGTAGCTTATAGTTTTCTGTTAGACGCTTCCTGATTACTAGGTACGTGTATCAGCGCAACAGTATAAGGTATTCTGTTTTTGAAATGAAACAAAATTGGAAATATTCACCGCGTTTTCTTTCAATACAAAATTACAACTTCACTAGCAGACTGAATTAATTCAGTATTATTTAACAACCTGAAACGTCATTACATACAATCACAGAACATTTTTAAGTAACTATTTAAGCGTATTATGATTGTTTTAATTTTTGGTTCTTTTTCAATGAAATAAATTTTACTTTATCTTATCTTATCTATTATTTTGTACCTGCATATTGCGCGCATATTGACCAAATAATGTTTAATTTTCGAAACTCATACCAAGAATATTTGTCAATGCACCTTAACCATTGTCACCCTAGTGAAGCACATCTGCAGCCACAATAGCAATGATTAGCTCTCCGCGCCGCATTGTCAACGTCGCCCTCGGCCTCGCGGCACTGTCGCCGTCACTCGTCACTTGTCAGTTGTCACCCAACGACAACTAATGGGATTGTTGTTTGGTAATCGATAACATCAAATATAACTATCGTGCTATGACACGGATGTACCATCGCCCACACTGTTAACTGTACATTGGACCTTATGCCTTTTGTAATAAGGTCCACCGATGTACAGTTAGGAGTGTAAATTAGTGGCTTGAAATTAGTTTCATGACATTAGTTTTACCTACATTTTCACGTGTAATTTAATATTTTCGTAAAGCATGCATTAATTTCATGAAAGCAAATCAATTTCGTGCCCTGCGCGATTTTTTGGTGAAATTAGTGTCATGCAACTAATTTCGTAGTGTAAATGCGACGTGAAAACTTAGTGTCGGGAAATTGTCTACGCTATGCGGACGTGTAGCTTCGATGCTGATGCGGCCATGGTCACTGCGATACTGTGAATTTCACGACACTGATTGTTTCACGAAATTACTTTCGCATTCATCGAAACTACTTACGTGAAACTGATTTCAACATGCATGACACTAATTTCGTAATGTAAATCCCACTTAAGACGACGGTACGGATGTTTAACGACCTTATTATGACTATTTGAAACCAAGGGTGACCCTAGGGCTGGCTCATTCCTAGGCCAAAGAATAGGCATAGCTATTCAGCGTGGGAATGTAGCCAGCCTTATGGGCACCCTTCCGCAGGGGACAGATCTGGGGGACCTAAGGTAGGTGGGTAAGTTTTATTTATTTATTTTATTAGTTTTAATTTATTTAGTTTTTACTTAATTTTAATAATATTTGTACAAGTTTTGTTATTAAATAAACGACCTCCTAGCTATTTCTAATATTTCTGTAGGTGATCAACAACTCTGTACAATTTGTTTGTCAAAAAATTCAATTTGACACGTACATTCAAATTGTCTCGCTAAAATTCAAGTTAGCAGTTACTAGGGGCAGTTTACCTCAAATTACCGTCGTTCTACCCTAAGACCTCACTAATTTTCACAGAAAAACACCGCAACAAGCTCCGTCTTTATCATAAAGTCAACACTGCAATGTTGCACCAATATTTATATAATGGGGACCACCTTTTGACGCCTCTGTATTTGGGTTCTACCCTTTTTAAATATTTACCAACTTATCTTACACTTGTGGCAATCAACTATCACTCTTACTCGTATAAGAACAGAGTTTAAAGAAGATATTTCTTAAGTTTGGCGACGGTAGTATAAAGTTAGTTAAGTCGGTCATTCGTCATCGACGGATGTCACATTACAATCTTTTTGAAGCACAAAAGATTCGGGTTTTCTTTTGATCGGTGGTTTTTATACAAATCTGTGGGCCTACAATGGTGGCGCGTTTATTGTCTGAGATAGCTGCCGTCTCTTTCTAACAAGTAAGTGCCAGAGTAACGCAAGACAAGATAGATGAAATAAATGCAACCATCATATCCAAAATTCATTCCGATCGTATTACTATTATGATTGTTTGAGCGAATGTGAATGAGATGAACCTCGATATAACCAGCCATTTGAGCTTCATATCTTTAAGAACTAACGGCCCGATTCGACCAATGCTTATAAAAAGTCACAGCAATACGATACTGATCTGTCAGTGTCAAAAGTGACGTTGCTTCAACCAAAAAAAGTCACTTTTGACAATAACAGATCGGTATCGTACCGCTGTGACTTCTTATAAGCATTTCGAATCGGGCCGTAAGCGTAATCGAATCGAACTGTTCTTATGCTTGGTTTTCATAAGGGGCCCACACAGCCACAGATTACCAGTTTGCCGGACGATATATGCTGTTAGTTATTCGGAACTGTCACCTTTTGCGTTTAACTGACAGCCTGGACCCCTATTCGACAAGCGACTTTTGACGTATCGTGTTGATCTCCCGTTGATGTGGGAAAAACCATAAGTTCTCGAATACGTACAATGTCAAAATTTGACATTAACAATCCACAGTTAGGGTGACAAGCAAACCAAACCGAACCACCCTTAGTTTAGAGTTGAGTTTTGGTTGTACCAAATGATATTATCCACCGTTGATGGAATCAACACTCAATATGCAATAAAATCAACTGTTGATTTGACGTGGATGCGAAATCTGACAGTTGCACATGTCGAATTTGGCCCCTGATATCGTCCGGCGAACTGGTAATCTGTGGGCCCCTTTAGCGTTCGACTCGCCTATGTAATAGGAAGCATTGACAATAATATGTACTACTGATCTCATTCTGAAAGATAACGTCCAATGCGTGCTCTAGCTAGCTTACCTATCATATTATACGACGAAAACCAGCAATGTATATATGATTGATCATTATACTTGTATTCTCAATAATTCAGGTTGCCTTTTGTGTGGAAGTCGATTCAATTTGTATGGAGAGGTGTGAATTGTCATCGAAATAGATAATAATGGATGGGTTTCCACCATAATCGGGTCCATGAGTTGATGATGAATGATGGATCAATCAGATTTCTTATATTTGATAGTGATCGGTACGGTAACATTATACTTACCTACTTTAGAAAAAAATACAAGATTAACGTGAAAAGTTTTTAAGAAGAAAATTTAAATATCCATGGGAAGATATTTTTATCGTGATTTGCGTGCCTACTTAGATTGTTTTTTGTTAAAAACTTGTGGGATAATGTTTTATTATTCATTTATTATTGTATTTTACTCTAAGAAAGGGGACAGATACCTTTTGTAAAAATAGGCAAGCCTTTTACTTTAGAGTGTTATAAACGGACTCTTGTCACTGGTACAGTCGGCGTCACAGATATGTTATTAATAGGGCGAAAAATGTAAACAATGTTTACTAAACATATCTGTAAGATAACATGTCATGGTATGTGTATGGTAACATGTCTGTAAGGTAATAAATCATACAACACAGAATTTATACAGCTAATTGCTGCTAATGCTGCTATTATGCAGCTTTTAGTAACCACAAATGCTTTAAGCTGAATAATGTCTGAGTAACTGTGTAAGAAATAAGTATTATTCAGCTTTAATATGCAAAGCCGATACTATGCAAAATTTATTCAGCATTTATTGGTATAAAGGCCCCACTAGGCCCACATATTTTCTTATTCCGAATTTAGTAATTTCCACCGCATATACACAAAATTTATGCAATCTTAATTTGAATAAGATGATAATTTTACTCTATTATCCTGCTTGTGTGTTACTTGGGAAGATCACCGCCTTCTGCATCTGACCCTTGATCCAACCACCTAGCGAGAGTCTCTCAAGATGTTGGTCGAGACTCTTCGCTATTAGACCGTTCACCGTTTTATTCATTTATTATTGTATTTTACTCTAAGAAAGGAGACAGATACCTTTTACAAAAATAGACAAGCCTTTTAGTTTAGAGCTTTATAAACTGACGCTTGTCACTGGTACAGTCGGCGTCACAGATATGTTATTAATAGGGCGAAAAATGTAAACAATGTTTACTAAACATATCTGTAAGATAACATGTCATGGTAGGTAAGCGCTGGTAGCCTAGCGGTGAGAGCGTGCGACTTGCAATCTGGAGGTCGCGGGTTCAAACCCCGGCTCGTACCAATGAGTTTTTCGGAACTTATGTACGAAATATCATTTGATATTTACCAGTCGCCTTTCGGTGAAGGAAAACATCGTGAGGAAACCGGACTAATCCCAATATGGCCTAGTTTACCCTCTGGGTTGGAAGGTCAGATGGCAGTCGCTTTCGTAAAAACTAGTGCCTACGTCAAATCATGGGATTAGTTGTCAAGCGGACCCCAGGCTCTCATGAGCCGTGGCGAAATGCCGGGATAACGCGAGGAAGAAGAAGAAGAACATGTCATGGTAGGTGTAACATGTCTGTAGGGTAATATGGGCCTTGTTGCCTAATTTAAATTTCTAAATAAATAATATCTTTGACGTCGACTGTACCAACATTGGATAGTTGTGGGAACCACGTGCGACCACCACCTGGCGAGAAATAAGCCTTAGGTAATTATCCAGCTTACTACCCTGAAGTCCGTCCAGGAGCGCAGGATAAAAATGCTAAATAACCGTAATAAGCAAGTCATAAAGTCCATACCACCACCACTTGGAACTGTAATATAATAGAGTAATTAATGTAATTATGCAGAGACAGGTAAATGATATTTTTGCCTATGAAGCTTCAGGCTCAGACAAAAAACAGCACAACGCCATCTAGCGAGAAATATAGGGCGTGGGTCAAAATACATGGAACTGAAAGTCCTCTGTCGGACTGGACTGGACTACCTTTCCCGCAGTGCTACCAATCCATCATTTAACAAGCCCAGGCCGCGTAGCCAAGATGCCGATCGCTTACGCTCCGTAGCGATCGAAACGCAACTGTCACTGTCGCACTAATATGGAAGAGTGATAGAGAGACATAATGCTTTTCGTTGTCGAAGCGATAGCGATTGTAACCTAGGTCGGCAGGTGTGTCACAGGGCCAGAGGGCAGGCAGAGGCCTCTGGCTTGCCTTACGGCGCGATTCGAACTTTAAGATATCGCGCCGTTAGACATTCACTAAATATGAAATAGTAAAGATATGTGACGTTCCACGGCAAAAGGTACCTTATGGCAGCTGGCGCTTACGCTTATTATTAACGCCGCTCCAATATTCAGTCGGGGTAATGGTACCTTTCGCCGTGGAACGTCACATATCTTTACTATCTTATCTAGTGCATCTCTAATTCATTTCCCGAATCGCGCCGTTAGTCGGCCATCCAGAGTGGAGCCGAGAGAGCCGCGTTCTCGAGGGTAGGTAGATGTGGAAATATAATTAGTTATGGTTTTTTTTTTATATAATATCCTCGCAAACATAATTGGGGTTAAAATAAAATCATACAAAAATAATTTAAATACATCTAAATATTAAAATATTTTAATCTAAATGACCTCCGCGAGTTGTACCGGGTGCCAACCGGGTGCACTTGCCGCGTGTGACCACGTTGGATTGGTTAGCGATGGCCAGCCTTTGCACCAGGTACGAACCCGCGCGAGCATCAGAGAATTAGGGAGAGGACCCCTAATTCTACGTCGTCCAACGTTATGAATTGGCTATGTCCAGCCCAGTGACACAAAGTCCATTGCGACATATGTCGCAAGCTAAGTAAGTTGTCCTAAAACCAGTCTTAATTTTCATCATGTCTATGTTTACCGTAATCTTGCGCAAAAAACCGGACCCGCCTTACCACTATAAAAAAACGGAATGAGCATATTATTATCTTCTAATTAATATAAGAACGACTTAATTTTATCGAGTTAATATACGCCGCATTATATAGCCATTATAAGCTGCCTGTGAAATGATAGAGCGGCATAATTGCTTATGTATTCTATGCTAATTCGTTTTATGGCTCCTCTACACGATGGGCCAACGCCGGCCAGTCCAAGGGACGCAGCCATGCGGTGGAGGGAGCAAGTGATATTGCTATCTCACTCTACCGCATGGCTGCGTCCCTTGGAGTGGCCGGCGTTGGCCCATCGTGTAGAGGAGCCATTAGAGTCGGGCCAAGCTTGAGTTAGACCAAGATAAGTCTGCAGCGATTTTGATAGCAGTGCAGGTGTTATTTTAAACGTCAAACTTCTATGAAGTTCTAGCTAGCTAGCTGTTCTAGCTAGCTAGCTGTTCTAACTAGCTAGAGATTTCGATTTTTGTGCTATAATACATATTTATGACAGTTGGACGTAGTTTAGGGTAAAATATCCAATCCACCAAAATCTGTTAGTAAAATTTTAACTTTCTGTCGAACGGAAAAGTCGTTCATTTAAATGACAATTTATAGAGGATGGATATTTTACGCTAAACTACGTCCAATTCTCAACACGTACTTACATGAGAGCCTTTTCTATGCACTCTCAACGGTGGTCCAATACTGGCAATAAAATTTATATTCAATAGCTTAATATCGAATACCTCCGCCCAGTCGGTGTTAAACAGTTTTTTAGCCGCCCTTTTGTATAAACCTTCAATAGGTAGATAGAGACGCTAAATGAAGCTTATTTCAGTTGGTGGTCCTTTTATTATTAGAACAACTGGCTTGTTCCTATCTATACTCTGTATCTTTAGGTATTACTTAAATAAAAGTAAACAAATAATTTGTACATTTTCGGGTAGTTATAACATTTATTGATTAAGTATTAACCACCTAAATATCACCTAAATACAAAACCACCTGGATCTATCACTGAACGACCTGACTTTAACCTACATTATTTGATCATTGTAAGGTTTTCATTCATGTAAGGCTTAAGAAGCCATTTGAGGTTAGATTTTGTTTACTCTTTTTTAAATACATACCTAAAGATACAGACTAATGTACAGTAATATAAAACAGAAAATACTTTAAAAATAATTAAAATTAAAACTATTTAATACGATATTAGGTAATTTAAAAATTAACTATATTTCTTGGACTGAGAAGTTTATTCGATATAAAATTTACATTGAGGATCTGATTCAGCCCTATCTTCATATTATTTCCTTCTCTTTCACTCAGAGTATAGAAAAGGGGGTACTGGGGGTAGCGACACACAGGCAAAAAAATACCACAAAAAAATAATTTTATCAAAATGGCACGTAGGTATACATATTAAATACAAAAATTTAAATGAAATAAGAATTTTTGAAATTTTTGCTGCCAAAATTTGCTGCCAAAACCAAATATATTTTATTTAACATGTAGGAAGGTACCTAAAGTGTAGTCAAAATCCACCAAAACCCAAACAACGCCAAACCACACTGATTAACCATCCCCAATTCATATATTAATCCCAAAAAGCTACCGATCGGCCCAATAAACTCAAAAACTTCCAATAACCCAACGATGATAAGTCCCACTCGCCATTACGACTATTCTGTATGGTGGTAATAAATGAATAAAAACAATTACCACTACGGGTTGGTTACATAATGGTAATAGGCCCTAGGAATGAGGAGTACGGTTTAAATTCAAATGTATGGAGGAATGAGAGAAATTTCGTCATATTATCAAGCTTTGGTTGAGGGCGTTGCGATAGGCGCAGCGGGAATAGGAGCCGAAGCGGATTATAAGCTTTAATTCAATCATGTAATTATTTCATTTCCTGATTGCAAGCAACAATGGTTCCGTCGCATTCAAAATTGAAGACTATAATGATAGTCATCATTATAGTCTTCAATTTTGAATGCGACGGAACCATTGTTGCGAACCATTAATAAGTATATGTATAGGTGAGTGTGTACTGTCTCTTCCGAAAATCGTTTTTTCCATATTGATATTTTTGCCATTCGCAATTTTTACCATTTTACTTTTTCTCGATCGCATCCTTTTCCGAAATCATATTTAACCATTCGCATATTTTCCCATTATTTTAATTTTCCAATAGCTTAATTTTCTAATAGGTTTTCTAACCATTCGCATATTTTCCCACTTTATTTTATTTGTTTACAATCACGAAATAGATAGGTGCGACGACGAGCGAAGCGAGGAGGAGTGTGTTAGGTGAATTGCGAGCAAAACAGTGCGCGAAGCCGAGCGAGCGAAGCGAGCGTGCCGCGGCAGCGGCCGGCGAGCGCCAGAACCGACTAATTATATTGTACGATATTGATTTACAAAAAGAAGTTATTTTTTGGTTAGTCTCTCGTATATTATAATAAGAATACATATCCAAATTATGCGAATGGCTAGAAAACATATTAGGAAAATAAACTACTGGAAAATAAAATTAATGGGAAAATATGCGAATGGTTAGAAATGCTTCCGGAAAAGGATGCTATCGAGAAAAAGTAAAATGGTAAAAATTGCGAATGGCAAAAATATCAATATGGAAAAAACGATTTTCGGAAGAGACAGTACACACTCGTATAGGTACAGTCGAAAGTTTTAATGTATGAAGTATAAAAAAGTATGAGGTCTCTATAGCGACCTTTATATTGATTGTCATTGTGACAAGGTACGAAATGGGTCATAAATTAATACTTACGAACGTACGAGTATTCAAGAAGTCAGACTATTCAATGCAATAATCATCTGTAAGCACTCCTATTGTATGGTGTGAAACATTTAAATCTTCCGAGGGTAACCGGACAGGAGATAATCCACGAGTAAGGAGTTATCCGATCCTGATACAAGTCTCACCCGAGTCAAAATTGAACCGAGATACGTTTAGTTAGACTTTTTACCCCGGAATTATGTCTTAAACCGATTTCAGCACATGATGTCAATAAATATTTCATATTAGTACTCCAGCAGCCAGCGCCCGTGTATGCGTATTATATCATCTCTTTTTTTTTTTATTATGAATAGGCTTACTCATGGCCACAGACTATCTCATCCGAGGGCCACGAATACATGATCCTTTTTGCGTGTGTCTGTCAGTGAACGACTCACTGCCCGATTCGAACTTTAAGATACGTCAATTAATAGATCTAGAAACGATATGGATTAGATCTGTCAGTGTCAAAAGTGACGTTCTTGTTTAAAGTAACGTCACATTTGACACATTTCTACATCTATTAACTAACGTATCTTAACCTTCGAGCAACACATTTCCCCTCTGCCGAGGTACAAGATTAGCGCGTCAATCTAATCTAACGCGGGTAATAAAACTAGTTGCACTTGGATTTTTCACTAGACCGAGTCCAGACGCGCGCGTGAACACTGCTGCACAAAAATGCCTGTTTGCTCGGTTTTTTGTTATAAAAAGAGGTCGGGGACACTAAATTTACAAAAAGAAAGTGTTACATTTCACATGTAATATTTTTTTTACATATCATACGTTAAATTACATTTAAATACAATTATTATATTTTAGTCTCAAGTAATTGTTGGATTTATCGATTTTGCTCGCTCAGTACAAATTGCGGATCGGTCGACCGACAAATCCGACTTCACATCTCTCAGAATACAATGACATACTTCAACGCAAATGTGTTAGTGTGCGTGTTGTGACACTAGTCACTCGTCCGTACACAAAAAGAGATCGAGGTTTGCAAGATTTGTCTTTGACGTGTGTCATTTTCTATGTATTTGTGTCGTCATTACAGATTGGATTTTGTATGTAAGTGTGTGAGAAATGCGACTGTGTGCACCTTTCCCCCCGCGAAAAATGGCAGAAAGATTTGTACGGCGAGATATCGCTTGGGCCCCTCCCTTCCGACATGTCGGAAGCCGGTGTTGCTCGAAGATCTTAACACATTAACTGCCAGCGACTCCCTAGGGGAGTTCACTGTTCGTAGGCACTTTTCGCTACTACATACGGTTTTTCCCGTGTTATCCCCTACGCTTGTAGCGCGTAGCTCGGGCTGGCACTGAATGTGTTAAAGTTCGAATTGGGCCGTCATTCTCATTCCCCGCTAACGCTACCTCTCCCGCTCCCGCCGCCGCCGCGCCCGCACCCGCGGCGAGATGAAAGCGCGCGGCGCGTTTGAGCGCGCTATTATGGTGCGGTAATGAGTGGAGCGACACAGCCACCGCTAATCGCCCGCTGCGCTAAGAGGCACCCAATTGAAATGGATCGAAAAAACGATTCGAATTATCCTCAATTCTTGCTAGTACTGTGTGATAGAGATATTAGGTCAGGCCGCGTAGCCAACATGCAAATCGGTAAGCTCCGAAGCGATCGAAACACAACTGTCACTTTCGCACTAATATAAGAGTGATAGAGAGACACAAAGCGTTTCGTTGTCGTAGCGATAGCGATTGTCACCTTGGCTAGTCGGCTGGCTGCATTGATCTTGATCTATGATGTAAACAGCCCCTAACGTGTAGTATCTACGTGTAAACTGTTTTACAATGTTATCTTATCTTATCTTATTGTTTTCGGGGGCCCTTGCGGATACACTTCGACCAATAGGGATCTTTTGTGCAATTACCTCCTAGAGAAGATCCGTCAACTACTCAAGAGCTTTTCCCACCAACCCACCATATCCATGTGTCGGGTGATGGAGCTCATGGGTAGCGTTTTAAAGTTCTTTGGTTCCAGATATCCTGCTCCAAAGTCCTTCATTCTTTGTCTGGCGAGGGCGTGACATTCACACTAGTGTTTTACTGTCTCTTCCTATGTACTACAATGTTGCTCTCCTAGTCTACCGTCGGACCACAGGGTCGGTAATACCTACGGCGGCCGCCTAAATGCCGTTTGCAATCACGACTGCACCGCTATGCCACCCAGGGTAGTCCTAGTTTAATAGTATACCTACATTTAAAAAGAAAGAAAGTGTATGTGATAGGCCACCTCTTTGTTTCATATTTGTCTATTGCAAAACTTACCTAGTGACCCACGTATGTATACCTATGTAGGTATACGTATGTATGTAAACCTAGATACCTAGAATGTATCCTATCGTAGTGCAAACATAAATATTTAATTTATTGTATGCGCGGCAAAACCATTTGATTTTACTAACTTTTCCTCCTCACTGCAGTCACCGGTTGCAATCGCTGGATGTCACTGTTTTTGGTCCATTCAAGTCACGCTACAGGGCTTCAATGAATGATTGGATGACATCTAACCCTGGAAAGGTTGTTACCATTTATAATGTTGCTGAATTCGCAAAAGACGCATTTTACTCGGCATTCAATATGCATAATATAACGTCAGGTTTCAAAAGCACAGGAATCTATCCACTGAACACAAATGTTTTTACTGATGATGACTTTCTGCCGTCTGAATTAACAAACCTCAAGAAATACTCGTAAATCGGAATGAATCTCCAGTGCACTGTTCAAGAAATGCTCTCAGATAACATCTCAAACACCGAAGTTCCTGACTAAAAAAAACCTATTTGATCCTATTTGTATGACAAGATATCAATCACTACGCCTTATAAAACAAAGTCCCCTGCCGCGTTTGTCTGTTTGTGTTTGTATGTTTGTTCGCGATAAACTCAAAAACTAATGAACGGATTTTCATGCGGTTTTCACCTATCAATAGAGTGATTCATGAGGAAAGGTGTATAATTTGTAACCCGTGCAAAACCGGAGCGGGTCGCTAGTATTCAAATATAAATTAAAAGCCCATGGAAAAATTGCAATTGCATGAAAAACATCATCGAAATCGGCAAGAAGTTTAGCAGTGCAAATGCAAACGTAACGGACAGCATTCAGAATCAGATACAGATACATTATTATACTCTGGAAAATTCACTTTATCAGTAGAAAAGGGCGCGGAATTCCAATTTTCTATGAGAAGACCACGCTTTACGCCTACATTTAAAAAAAATGTATCTACCTATGTTAAGTAGGCAGTTTTCATTATATTCTGAGAAAAACGCAGCACATTATGCGCCCGTGGGTGGGGCGCATAATGTGCTTACATAATAAAACCCGGACAAAAGCCCGGTTAAGGCGGTTAGCACTTATGCCTCAATCTGTGTGGCCGCTGTGGCCAGTGATGTAATTAGAGTGTTCCCATTGTACTCTATGGTGTATGAGTCTATGGTCGAGCGCGTAGGGTTGCCATGTGCCGAGATTTATCCAGAGGAGATTTTCACGGATTTTATACAATGAACGAAAGGGCATATATTTTTCAGAATGATGCCAGGGAAGTATTGGAATTATACTAGCAACTTTTACTACGGGATCAACCCCGAATCGCGAAAAAATAATTTGGCTACCTACCTATTTCTTACATTTTGGCTGGTCCATTTTCTAGGGGTAAATTATTTTTTCGCGATTTCGGGTTTGGTCCCCTAGTAAAAGTTATTCAATTTAATCCTAAAACTTTCCTGGCAACGGGATTGCACTTATTTTTTATGTTTCACTCCGTCTATACCGAGGATGATGGAAGGATGTCTGAGAGCCTACCGCGAACCACGTTCGAAGTGTTGCCTCCCTGTCACACTTACAGACAAAATGTACAAGTTCGATAGAGAGACAAAACGTCGAACGTGGTTCGCGGTAGGCTCTCTGTGTCTGACGGAAGTTTTGTTATTAAAATTGAACAAAAAGAATAAATGGAACACGTCAAGTTAAAAAAATCATATAAAATATTTTTTTTTATATGAATTTATTATATTCCTCCCGTTAAACCTAGTGATGCAGTGTAAAATACATTTTTTTTGTACTTACCTACTGAAGATTTTTTGTCACACTTTCTGGACTTCTAATAGTTACACATGGCAACCCCGCACCAGTGCGGTAACAACTTAATGTACGATTCCAATTTCTCTTACGTGAATTGTGAAATTATCTAGGCGGTAGGTCCGCTTTGTGAAGATTGCTAGTGAGCTAGTGGATTCGGTAAGATATGGGGTTTTTACGAATTAAAACATTTTCATTTTCATAAATTTGACGTCAATAGTGACAATATAAAACTTTGTCATTCATTACAAAGCATGTTGTGCAGAATTGGCGGCTATGGAATCGAACGTCGGACCAAGCCAACAGACGATAATTGTATAGTTTATTTTCACGAAACTGTACTGGATGATCGGGGCCAATCTCCCATCCGCGTTTACTAGGAAAGCATAAGCTTATGAAGCTTTAGTTTCAGGCCTTGCTTCAGGATGCACTAGATGGCATTGGCATTACTCTATGATATGCAGCTCGTAATAGCTCAGCTTGCACATAGATTTGAACCCTTGACTTTGATGGCCAGGTATTGGTAATAGCAGCCTAGCCTAGATGGCACTAGTCCTGGAAATTCAGTTTGTGTAGATTCTAATTTTTATGCTGTCCTAGTATATGCGGAAGAAAATTCGACGCTTTGAGACTTTCATAAGGTGGGCTGCTACGGTTGAGCCCGGTCCCGGGGGTAAACTCGTATTATCGAGTGACGTTGACGAATAAAAATTGCTAGTACCTTAAAAATGTTAATTTATGTATGTATGTGTGCTGTAATTTTCGTCTACTAGCAAATAATATATTTCATTTTTATTTTGCTACTTGCGAAATATCATTTTTATGTACCCAGATACATAAAACACTGCTTAGACATTAACGGTAACAATAAGTCCAAATTTGTGCAGCCTTGTAGGTTCAGGTATATTCAAATTTCGTCAAGTGGACGAAAACTAGAGCTGAACGAAAACTAGCGCAATGACCCTATAATTATTAGATTAATATACGGGGCAACGTTAGAAGAAGGACGATAAATTTTTACTTTTTTGTTATATAGGGTAGGTACCTATGTCTTAATTGTCTTGTCATACAAATCAGGATCACATTTTTTTGTAAATTATTTATGTTTGCACTACCCTAGGATACATTCTAGGTATCTAGATTTCCTGTAGTACTTCCGTTAACTTAAATTGTTGTCGTTTTATGCGGCCCTGGTAAAGGTGCAAGGAAAATGCATCCCCCACTCTGGCAGACACCATTGCATATGCAAGTGCACTTTGTAATTTTTACATTTTATATGTCGGGAACCCAGTGCACAAACCACGGGTCAATCCTGATGACGTCACCTAATCTCAAGTGCTGCGCCAGCGCCGGCGCGCGGGCGGTGCCCTGCGACAGTTCCTATCGACCCTTGACACGTGTAGACGCATTGATTTCCGAATATTAGTTTTGATTACCTAATTAGTGATTTTGATTAGAGATTTGGCAATACAAGAATGTTGTATGTTGTTTATTGACTTCCGTGGAATTATATTGTGTCTCAGTTGAATCTAGACTGTTTTATTATCTCGAGGAACCCTAGGACTAATTAGCCATTACGATGCCCACAAATAGACATTAATCTGATGATCCAGGCCATTCTGCGACATCAGAAGTGGGATTCCCTCGAGATAATTGTGAAAGTTTTGTGAAAATTGTAAATTTTGGTGTGATTTGACGCAAATAAATAACAGACGTGTGATGGAATAAACTTTCAAGTGTTAAAGTTAAGCCTGACGAGTTATTAGATCAGCAGATTACCAGAAGCTAATCCTGATAATTGCGAGTGAAGATGACCTTCGAGCCTGGTGGAATACCTACTGTGGATTTGTGGAACAAGAGAATAAAAGAAATGCATCTTTGCGGTTGTCGCGAATAAAGGTGCTGGTTATTCGGATGTGAAAAGAAATTGGTTCCAACAAAATAAAAGCTATATCGACTGTCAAAGAGTATGAAAAGAAAAGCGCTTACAAATGAGGCCAGGCGTGGTGATAAGCTACTTACAACTTTACTTAAAAGCGTTTTATTGTTATGAAGATAATGTTGACTACGTTTCAACAGTAAACAAATCAAGATTTCAATTGGCTGTTTTCAATATTGTCAGATGTGTTTGCCATGCATTGATTTGTCGAATCGAGTCTACAAAAACAAAGAAGTGTGATCCTGTCTTCGGTGCGGGTGACGGGCCACTTGGTTGAGTGTCCCTGTAGGCCTGTACATTGGCAATGGGGCAGAGCATTGCTGTCAACGATTACACCACGGTCCGAGGCTGGGCCCTGAGTTCATCTTTGGAGTAGATGAAACTATACCATCTGGCAGACCAATGAAGGTCAATTGGTCAACCCGTGTGGTCGATTGCATAAAAAAGGTGAGGTGTAATAATTATTTTGCGTCTAAAGTTGAATGAACAGTAACAGAAAACTGACTTATTACCGGTGTGAGTAAATCGGGGTTCGATTCCCAGTCTAATATTTTAATGGCTTTGTGTGTTTGATGAAAATGGTTGTGTTTCGATGCTAAAATTAAAATTACGAGTCAATTTTTAAATGAACGAAATCTATTTCTGAAACACTTCTTTGAACAATGGAGTCCTGTGTGTTGTTTATATTAACACCGGTTAAGTACCGACCTATAGTTAAGAAATTATTTCTTATGGGACCCAAGGTTTGTTTAAGTGCTGGCTGGGCGAGAAATATTATTGCATGAGTTTCAAGTTGCAGTTGACTACGAAATACGATGAACTATTTTGAGATACTAATGAATGAAGTGGTCTGTATCGACTTAAGTGGTATGCTTTTCGTGAGAGCGAAATTAGTTATAATAACGTGATAAAAATGATAAAGTTGTTTCTATTAGTTGTGTTCATTGAAATGGATTAGTTTCATGGACGTTGTTTTTAATGCTGTTTATATGTCATTTCCAAACTTAAATGGAGCTGAGCGGGATACGTTGCTAGGCAGAGTGATGGCAAGGGGGCCATAATGCTAACGGAATAGTAGCCGCTTTAGACGAAATATAGTGCCTGGCGTCCGTGGACTCATTGGGTGGACGACATTCGGAAGGTTGCGGGTCACTTATGGGTGAGATTGGCTTAAGACCGGGATAATTGGTGTACTCGAAGAGAGGCCTATGCTCAGCAGTGAGCGATAAAAGGCTGATATGATGATGATGATGATGTTTATTTTGTTGTGATTTGATTGGAAAGTGTTGGCATGTCGATGGATTGACTGCACAGAGACTGAAGGGATCAGTTGCTTTATTGTATGATGTATATAGTCGTATGACGCTTGGTAAATCTATGGAATGGAAATTTATTTTGGAATCGATAAAGTAGGTATACGAGCAAGAGTGTATGTAATTGAGACCTGTCTTATTTGGCTCATTAGCGTTGGTGCGTCTAAGTGTTGAATCGTTGGTGCGATACGGATGCGTTGAAGCGCTGTGGTCTAGTCGTTGGTGCGACTAGAGTTGTGAGTGCAATTTCGTCGTTGGTGCGATGTTATTGTTGTTGTCGTAGAAGCGACTTGAGCCGTTGGTGCGGTTGTGGCTAAGCCGTTGGTGCGGCAGAGGCTAAGAGCCGTTGGTGCGGCTGAGGTTAAGTCGTTGGTGCGACTGTGATTGAGCCGTTGGTGTAGCTGAGGTCTAAGAAAAATCTTTAAAGTCGGTTTACACTCATGCTCGAATACTATGATTTGGTGATATTTAAATAATAGAGAACGAATCGCAGTATGCAGATAAAATATAGACGGTGTAGCAAACATAATCATTTGAATTAATTAATGAAAGTATGATGACGTTAAAGTGAAGTATGTACCTACTAGTCAATGATAATGGTTGAGACGTTAAAGTGAAGTATGTACCTACTAGTCAATGATAATGGTTGATATTTAGTAGCTTGATATTTCTATAGAACGGTCAAATATTTTAGCAACAAAAATCATGCGAGTGTCACATGTGCATGTGTTTGTGCTTTTTGAATTTATTCGATTTTGATGTTCTTTACAGTGTTGGTTGAACAGAAAATACTTAATTTTGGTTTACATTAGTTGTAATTTGTAATGAACCACATTTCTAACGCAAGACGAATGATATTCGTGATTATATGATCTTTCTCGTATACGGGACAATAGTGCTCCGGATATTTGAGATGTGTCCGAGGAGAGGATAGACTAAATACGTAGAGTCCCTTTCGACCGTTTGCGCTTGAATAAAAAAAGGAAAGATTCATTGAGATTTAGTGGACACTATGTATAAAGCCATTGAGGTGCGAGAATGGATTAAATACTGGGTGCATGTGTTAAACTGGACGCATTGATGATAATATTCGTAATCACGGAAAATATTGCAATTGAAACATTCAAATTTGTATAGAGTACTTGGGTCAATTTTCAAATAGGCATTTTTTGCTGTCCCACGGCTAAAACTTGAAGTCCATAGGACTAAAAGACTGGGTATGTATATATTTTCATTCAGCGTATTATAAGCTTTAAAAATCATGCACAACTGTACCAAAAATATTATTTGGTTCTGACAAAATCGCATTTGAAGTTCCAAAAACGGCGAAATAAGCCGTTTTTTCGCGTGTCCCAGTGGCGGCATCGCGCAATAAAAAAATCATAACTCTGGATGTAGGCAACGTATTATAAACAACTTTGTATTTCTATAAAGAGCATTTTCTAGAGAATTGATTTAATCATATTGATAAATTTATGCGTTATTTAATAAAACAAGGGAAGCCTTTTTATCGCTGTCCCGCGCGGCACCTGTTTTGTTATGACTTAAATATACCCCCTATAATCTTCTTTGTCTATTGAATAACGGTTAGATTAAATTTACAACGCAATAGTGCGGTTAGTTGGGCATCGATTGACATCAAATGTAAACCCGGAAACAGTTTAATTTATTTAAAAATAGATAAAAATCTCTTTCGATATATTTTGGTACGACTACAACGACATTTGTATGGACGCTGAATACGTTGGTACATAGTTGGAATAAAAATATTTCTTTTATAATAATAGTTGCAAATATAGTGTTAAAATATATAGTAAAATAAATAAGTGAATCTGTTGTATTGTGTAGGAAATATCGCAAAAAAATATTATTGGCGACATGTCGCGACATTTGTATGGCGACATTTATATGGCTATTTTGACCGTATAAATGTCGATTGTGGCATACAAATGTCGACTTAGTGCCATACAGATGTCGAGAAGCTGTCATACATATGTCGTCAGGGTCTTATAAATGCAACAAAAATAATAAATAGTGGCATATACATGTTGATACTGCCATATAATGTCGAAAAAATGGCGTATACATGTCAAAAGCGCCTTACAAATGGCTACATAGTGTCATACAAATGTCGATCTTTAAACGTCCATATCTAGCTAACTATAAAAAGTACAGAGGTGCCTCCTACAGTATATTTTTTGTTGTTAAGAACCCTTCCTAAAACGATGATTATAAATCAGATTTTTTTTAAATAAAAAATTGCCATACAAATGTCGAAAAAACACCCTCTTCAAAAATTGACCCACTTATTCTTGATAAAACGATGTGTTGGGTGTGCCCAAAATTAAAGTTAGCAGCAGTGGTGCCAGTTCTGTTGTTTTGCTACCATGGCAGCAGCTGAGATAAATTAAAGTATTTGAAGTCACTAGATGAAGTACATCGAGCGGTCACGATGTTTAATTTTATTTTCTGTGTGCGATATGCTTTACTGTAATAGATACGTACGAATGAGAAATAAAAAGGCACTGAGAAAGTATTTATCTAGGCGAAAAGTAAAATTTCGTGCGGTCATACTTAGCTTGTGTAATTAGCTACAAGTACCAGTATTCTTTGAATTCAATAAAGCAATAATAGTGCTATGCAACTGAAAGGATACATTAAATTACAGCGATTATGAAATCATTTCGACGTAAAAAAAATGTAAAGTAGTTTTGATTTTGGAGATGATTTAAAAATTAACGGCAGCTTAAAAAAAAGTGGACTCGAATTGAAGTCATCGTTTAATTTTTTATAGTAACATATCTTTTTTGTTTTCATAAATCTGACTGGATAGTACATTACCGTAAACAAACAACGTCGAAAAATGTAATACTTACAATTTTATTTCATATCATGTTGTTTAATAACGGAGCTTTCTAATTGGTCTTAGATATTATCGACTTTGTGACTGTTAAAAAACACAGGCATTCATTGATTTAAAAAATGAACTACGTAGTGTATGTACATCCGCAGTTACTCTGTACTAATCAAAATTATGATGAGTGTGCAATAAATGACAATCAGTGCGCAAGTAACTACACCTTGTAAACACAGTCCTCCGCCGTGTCTGTCTTTGTGAATGTATGTTCGCGATAAACTCAAAATCTACTGAACGATTTTCATGCGGCTTTCAATAGAGTGATTCTTGAGGAAGGTTTAGATGTTTAATTTGTTAAGGTTTTGTGTAACCCGGGGTGGATTGCTAGTCTCCCATATAGAAACGATGTTCCTTGTAGATATTAGGGTCATTTACAATAAGATTGAGAATCTGAGAGTAGTTAACTTCCTGCATCATAGATGCTACTCTTAAGGACTTTCAGTTTGAGAATGGTAGTATCGTCAATTTGGGGTGTAATGACAAGTGCAGTAATCTCAAGTGAGATTGTGTGAGGTGGTAGTCTTGCGGTAAACTGCGCGTACTATGAATAGAGTTTAGAATGTAGGTACATAGAGTACTTGTGCTACTACATAATGCTATGCGTAAAATGAAATAAGAATTTGATATTTGATAGATTGTCATTATCAATGGATGTGTGAAAACTTAGTTCAATCATAAAATTTAGTTGAGATGCATTGGAGTGCGTCTGAATTACTCTTCGTGTTAGGTCAGAGTTGGCCGAACGGATGATACTTTGGTTTAATGTTTCTTTTGCAGAATACCTAAACAACCAACCCACACGAGGTCGTGTGGTCATCAGGACGGCCGTGTCGGGAACCCAGTGCACAAACCACGGGTCAATCCTGATGACGTCACCTAATCTCAAGTGCTGCGCCAGCGCCGGCGCGCGGGCGGTGCCCTGCGACAGTTCCTATCGACCCTTGACACGTGTAGACGCATTGATTTCCGAATATTAGTTTTGATTACCTAATTAGTGATTTTGATTAGAGATTTGGCAATACAAGAATGTTGTATGTTGTTTATTGACTTCCGTGGAATTATATTGTGTCTCAGTTGAATCTAGACTGTTTTATTATCTCGAGGAACCCTAGGACTAATTAGCCATTACGATGCCCACAAATAGACATTAATCTGATGATCCAGGCCATTCTGCGACATATATATTATTAGAAAATGGTTAGAAACCCCTTATACATATTATATGATATTACGGACACAGTATGCGTAGCATACAGATTTTGAGTTCAAAACATGTACCTACATATGTTTTTGAAAAGAATAAAAATGTTTAGAACATTCAGTGCCAGCGCGTGCTACGCGCTACGAACGTAGCCGATGACACAGGAAAAACCGCATGTAGCAAAAAGTGTCCTTAATACTCGTATGAAATAGTAAAAATTATCTTTACTATTTCATATCTAGTGAATCTCTAATTCATTTCCCGAATCATGTGTAATGCCGGCACTACATTGGCTTTATTTGACAATTATTCGAGTTGCATCTGTTTCCTTCATACATACCACTGTTCTAAAGTTTCAACCTATGTACTACTTCGATTGTGCAATCTGTAAGTGCAGTGTGTTTTTTTTTGGAAAAATAAAAGTACAGATGTACATAATTATTTTCCATCGTATTTTCACGGAAACGTACGAACGGGTCTTGCTATTTCAGTCAGTTTCGATACAAAAAGTACTGAGGTTGACTAAAGTAGCATGACAAATACGAACGTTTTCGAGAAAATTCGAAGGAAAGTTCGTATATGCACTACTCGTACATCTGTATTGATATATTCTATGATTTTTTCATTTATGTGGAGCCTTTTGTGCTACAGTGGAACAGTATTGAAGCGGCATTTTGCTTCCGCGTATATTGGGAACACATAGAACAGAGGAGCTTTCAAAGCTTTCAGTCCTCATGACGTGGAGTGGCGATTTAACTTAAAAATATATTCTTGATTTAACATTAGGGGCATTTCACGTCAAGCGGGCAGCGAAAAAAGGGTAACGATCCGGATTTTGTTTATAACTGGGTTAATTGAACATGTATGTGATCTAAAAAAAATGGCATCTTAACTTTTTTTATTTATTGCTTGGTTACGATTATATACGACTTTAAAAAAAATACAAAATCTGAGTAATGGATTTTTCAAATGTCGTGGATGCAAATCATCAAATGCATTTTAAAATAACTTAATGGTGTTTTATATAGAATAATAATGTTATTTCTTGAAAATGAAAAAAAAAGTTAAATTTAATTTTTTTTTCATATAGTAAACTGGAAGTATATATTATAAAAAATTTTTTTTCTAACTTCGCATTTTTTTATTTTTTTTATTTTAGCATAAAAATGTAGTTTATAACCTGGAAATGTTATGTAAAAAAAATTATAGTTGTATCTTGAAATTCGTAAAAGAAACTGATCAAAAAACTATGGTGCTGCACGGTAGTCACGGCACGTTTTCCTGAGTTGTTTCGTAGTGCGGTGATATCAAGTGTAACATATGGTTTATAAGTATGCAAAACGGCTATTACTATTAGGATATTATTAAAATTAAGTATAATACTTCTATATTTTTTATGTTTTTTCATTGGGCACTTGGAATAAGTAAAACAAGAGAGTAGCATGTAATAAAATCTTTTATTTATTTGGTTATTTTAACTACTTTAGAGTCTGTGGTAAAACTGGTCCGTTTTATAGTTATACCCTCAGGTGTCGGTAGAAAAGCGTGGTATTTTTTCGTTCCAGGAATGGTGATAGCCCTGTCAAATCGTGGTTGCAAGAACAGTCTGTGTTGCTGTATATCTTCCTTGGCACAATAAAATACTGCTGTTTCCTTTAACGATGTTCTCGCCCATTCATATAAACGCAAAGGTGTAGTTATTGCTCTGTTTGTTGGCATTTGAAAGCTTGCACGAGTTGCTAGTCTTTTCAGGTTCCCGCCAAGACCATCGCAAGGCCCCTTTCCATGTGAAGTTGCATGAAAATGAATTTCTGCTTCAATGCCAAAGTCATCTTTATAACAATGTATATTAACAAAGTTAAATCTGTTTTTAAAATGTTGTGAGGCTCCATCGGTGCTATACATAATTTTTGTCACTGCAATATTTTTTTCTGAGAGATGTGTGTGAAATATTTTCTGAAATGCGTAAAATGAAGCTGTATCGTGCTTTAGATCATCGGATATCATTACAATGCTTCCGTGTTGTAATTTATTCTGGTCTTTGTAGTAAAATACCGATGTTAGCAGCGTTGACTGATCATTATTCCAATGAAAGGACTGTGCGGAATCTTGTATAACGAAACTGTAATTTTCGGCAAAATCGCATTGGACTAAGATTTCACCTTCAGATATTGTCTCTTTTAGCTGTTTAAAAAAGAGTGCTTGGGGGTAATATATCTTGACTTATGATTTCGTATAGTTTTCACAAATCTAGAGATCTAGTTATGTTTGTAGTTAGCTTATAGTTGTAGAAAACGTTTCGTGAATAGGCAGTGGAATGCAAGGCATATGCAGTGATGCACTAGTGGCGTAACCTGTACTCTTACCATGAGTTTTCAGCATCAATGTCAGTATGAAGGAGATGCATTGCGAGATAATTATCATAATCGTCAGCAAATATTTGCTGATAGTATTAGTGTACTTTACAGGGAACTGTTAAGGTGCAATAGATGTCAAACGAAATAAGTCACTGTCACTAATATATGTTGTAGCTTAACTTTGTTTTGGTATTTATGTTTAATTTTATATTTTCAATTTTCAAGTTAAATATTTACTCAACATGGGTAAGTGCTTTGGTGGCATACTGTTAACGTGTGTTTCCTTGTCAAACTCGTGGTAAGGGCACCAATATTAGTGCGCATGTCACTAGGTCACTCCATATCTATAAACACTATTCTAAAATCGAAGTGTGCAACAGACAATTGTAGGTCAATCAAGTAGAGAGGGATAGGATGAGAACGGTTGTTTCCCTGAGTGTGAGCGAGACAAATAATAGTGCATTGGGAAATGGAAAGCCCCGTGTAGTTTCTGGTGCCCTGTTAAACGCGGAAGTGAAATGGTTCCGAAGCTGATACTTATTCTGTGTAAAAACATTGTGTGTGTCACGGGCGATACAGGAATTATGAACTCGTGTTAATGAAGCCCTCGCCTTCGACTACAGGCTTCAAATCACACTCGTTCGTAAATTTACCGCCCTTCATACTAATGTCCCATATAACCATTCCAGTCGCAGAATCATCAAAGTGGTAACTAAATGTCAGATGTGTCGTAACAGAGTCCACACAATGTGTCTAGAATTGTTTCGAAACAAAGTGTCGTCGCCGTGTCTACACTTTTCCGTAACAAGGTGTCGACACATTTGTGTGCACTTTGCGTGCGATTTGCGACTAAATCTGACAGCAAATTTGTGACAGCAAATGTCAATATAAAATACCTCTTGAATACCAAGGTTTGTCAAACTACTATTAGTGTCTCGTGTGCTCGTAATTCTAGTAAGTCATCATGGGCGATGCAAATGATAATAATCGACCGAAACCATATAGAAAAGTTTTTAAAGAAATGCAATAAGCTACTTAGGTCAGGCAACGAATGCTCCAAAAAGTTGTAGAGGGAAATGCTCGGAACACAATTTTTGACTCCGTAACTTGGTTTGACAAGTTAGGAGATGAACATATCAAAAGTCCCCGGCCGTAGCCCTTGAGCGGGGGGGGGGGGAGGGAGAGAGGGGGGGCTTTGAAGGTCCCATTTTCCGGTTTTTCGATTATATCTCGGAAACTATGCATCTCAGCGACATGGCTACTTATACAAAATGAAAGTTAATTTAATTTGTTACAAGTTTATTCAGTAAATTTTTCCGATATGTTGAATAGTTTTTGAGATATCCGCTCTTGAAAGTTTATTTAGGGCTCTCAATTTTATCTTGATATATCTATATCAGTGAAGGTGCTAGGCCGTGTTTGGTATCGTTTTCGTATAAATATGGGGTGCTGAGTCCATTTAAGGTATCACATTCCACAAAAAAAAAATCTTTTTAGGGTTCCGTACCTTAAAAGGAAAAACGGAACCCTTATAGGATCACTCGTGCGTCTGTATTATGTCTGTCCGTCTGAATTCACAAAATAGTTCTTTACCTATAGATGACGGGAAAACCTATTAGAAATGTGCAGTCAAGCGCGAGTCGGACTTAATGTACGGAACCCTAAATACGCGAGTCCGACTCGCACTTGGCCGGTTTTTTTGAAACTCCTCTTGACGCTTAACCGCTGAACCGATTTCGTTGAAATTTGGTATAGAAATAGTTTGCGTCCCGGAACAGGACATAGGATAGATCTTATAACCAAAATCATCTTTAAAAGGTGTGAAAAGTGGCGTGGAAATTTGTACGGGAAATCAATAACATCTTTGATTTAGTTAAAAATGATAAAAAAACATGACTCCAAACCTAAACTTAAACAGTATTAACTTCAAGAAGTCAATTCTGAATTCCCCCCTACACCTCATTTCACACCTTTAAAGGATGATTTTTGAGATAACTTATTATGTCCTGTCTCGAGACTCAAAATATATGTTTACCAAATTTAAATTAAAACTGTTCAACTGTTTGAAGAGGAGTTTAAAAGAAAGTATTTTAATAAGTTTATATGTTTTTACTTCGGAATGGTGTCAATGTGATACCTGTAACAACAAAATTTTAATTCTTCATTTTTTTTTCAATATTGAACAGTATGTGACCCTGACCCATATTCGTTTGATACCCTTAACGCCATCTAGCGAGCTCAGTCGATAACAACATGGTCCGGGTTGCTAGATTAAAAATAATTTCGGTGCCTTCCTACATTTTTGGTTTTTTTAATCGCAGGTCGTTGTAAATTAAAATTGTCTTCAAATTTTTTTTTTATTCGTCGGCGCGTTGTATTCAATATTATTCTAAGCAAACTAAATAGGAAAGAAAGCGTTTTTTTTTGTCAAGTCATGTGGTGTTCGGCCGAGCCCCGTTCGGACTCTGGTAACCCCGTCGTTTGATCTGTCACCGATGGCTCGCCACGTAGCTAGCCGTTCTTTTTGGATTTGGAAGAGATCGTGGCAGGGTGGTTCGTTTCCTTTGCCCAGCGGCCTGGTGCTGTCTGATGGCTTCTACCTGTGTCGCGGTTTAAGCCGCCTAATCGTAAGTAGCTAGTCGATTCCTTAATTGTTTTGGATGGATTTGTTAGTGCAGTGCTGATTGTTTTTATATTATTGCAGCTCGTTGGATGTGAATCGTCCTGGAAATTGAAGCCCCGGGTGCATTGAAATTATGCAAGTCCTTTCCTACGCCCGCTTATTGTCTGCCCCGGGTAAGCAGCGACCTACTCGCAGTCCAGTATATTTATTCGATTCTGTGAATGTCTGTTCCGTTACTTAGTAGTTTTATAAATTTCAGGGTTTCAAGATTTACCGTCTTTATTACAAGTTTACGGGGTGGCCTCAAGATGCCAGCTTCTACAAGCCGAGCTACCAGTGGCAAGGAGCTGTGCCAGGCATTTCCATACTTCCACGCAGAGGTTCCTGGCCAACGTGGCGGTTGTATTGTTTACGGTCTTTCGAAGTTTTGGAGGTTAGATCGACCCTTTATTTAATATTTATTACTGAACCAGAGATGCTGGTTCTGGCGCCCTCATACCCTTAGTACCCTTTAAGTTTGTTCGTCAGTAGGCCGCTTCTACCAAAACATTTTAAAAAGAGTTCGCTATACCCATAACTGTTCCCTCAACACTTAAATAAGAGTCTGATGCTCATGTTATTTAAATAAGAGCTAGTTTACCTTAAGTTCCTGTCATTAAGGCCCTTAAGGCTCTCCGGGTTAATTTTGAAATTATTTAAATAAATGTTTTAATCATATTGTCTAGTTTCCTTAATTAATTAAGAAAAAATTCCATATTAATACCCCAAAATAATAGTTGTTTCAGCGGCAGCCCACGTGGGGCAATGTTAGCGAACCTCTTTGGTCACAGTGTGTTAGCTAAAGGGAGTTTTATTTTTTGGTAGAAACGGTGCTGCTTGTATTCTTGTATTGTGTTCAGGATAACCGATTATTACCTTTTTTTAATTTAAAATTTAACTATATTACATAACTGTGTAAGTTAATACTGTTACCACATGTGAGCATACTTTTATAGGTTAGGTCATGTACCTACATGAGTGTGGAGTTATATTTATCTATTACTTGCGTTGTACTGTTTAGTACTGTGTAAAGATTATTAATTAAATTGCAACTAGTGGAATAGTGTGTGGAATGTTAAACGTAAGTTAACTTTTACTTTAATTAAAAAAAAATACAAAGGTGTAATGTTAGTGGACAGTTCTGTACCAAGCTGTAAGACTTGTGTTCTTTCAATTTAAGTTTTTTATTCTTCCTCGGTGGGAGGTTACTGTATTTGTACTTAGTTGACGGTACACCTGTTTAAAATGTAACGAAATTTTATTAATTATAAATGTGGAGTTGTAAAAAGTTTGAGGGAGCAAATTTGGAAGTTATAGTGAAGTACAGTCAGCAGGTGTTTTCAATTATTAAATTTATTACAGGATGTTTGGAGTTGAAGTTAAAAGTTGAAGTTTAAAATAAATAAAATTAATATTAAATAGTTTCTTGACGTGGTTGGGTACAGTCAGTCACAATTATTGTTGTTGACTTACGTTTTTTTTTAAATAACTTACCGATATTCAAATAGCCGTTTACCTTTAAGGTCGAATCTTATTGTAGTAGTTTCCACAATTGTTTCGTACGGGAGTTATGTTTATTACCTACTTTTCCTTATCTATTGTCTCGACTTAAATCGAGTTTTTTCCTTATTGTTGTTATTTTAGGTGAAGTAAATATTTACTTATTAGTTAATTATCGGTGATTGCGCGTTTTTTTTGTTGATGTTCGGTAGGAGTTTTTTTTATGGTTGCGTGCAGGAGTTTTGTTTACGTATTACTTTCTTTCGATCGTGTCTGAGCAAACGTAACTCAGGCACGTGGTTTGCTTGTTGTTGGGGGGCGAAGAGGACGATTTAAAGACTCTTCGCGTGTTTTACCGGGGTGCTGGCGTTTTAAACCAGTATTCCAATCGGCACTGGCTGGTCGGGTTCTGGCGGACTTTAAACCGTCAGGCTCTTAATAGCAGTGCCATCTTCTTTGTTAACGCTTTGCGGTATGACTTAAATCATATGCGTGAACGTTAATGTTGATGTTAGGGGGTTGTTATGTGGTACACGCCTTAAAGCGTTGTCCGCAAACATCGGATTTTTTTTGTCAGACTGACAGACTTGCATTGCCTGAAATGGAGCCTGTACAGTCGACTTCCTTGTGTGTCTCGTGTTGTTTCGAACGTTACCGTCTGCCTGTCGTTTAGACACAGCTGGTCAATGTGTCATGTGTTGTGTTATTGTCTGATTTCCGCGTTCAGACCTGTGACGTCTGACAGTCACGGCCTGATATGCGCGCTAGGTATATTTGAATTAGTTGTATTAGTTGTAGTAGCAGTCACCGATCTTAGTTAGTAGGTTTCACTTGGCTATATGCCGTCTTCCGCTGTATCTCTTGGACGCATAACCCGCGGCTTGGGCCGTTCGTTATGCCACCAAGAAATATACGCGATGCGACGTTTCGTGGTAATGTAGCTTAGAGCTTTACTTGCGTACGTCAGGTCTTTATAAAGTAAGTCTTGTTTAGTGCGTGGGTTCGATTTTTTTTTGTTAGTTAGTTTTTTTTACCGGTAGGTAATTGTCTAGGTACTTTCCGCGGGTGGTTTTGCGAGCTGGGGACCAGCTCAAAATTTTGCCGTAGTCAAAATTTTCTTCGGGAAGGGGAGCACTGTAACAACAAAATTTTAATTCTTCATTTTTTTTTCAATATTGAACAGTATGTGACCCTGACCCATATTCGTTTGATACCCTTAACGCCATCTAGCGAGCTCAGTCGATAACAACATGGTCCGGGTTGCTAGATTAAAAATAATTTCGGTGCCTTCCTACATTTTTGGTTTTTTTAATCGCAGGTCGTTGTAAATTAAAATTGTCTTCAAATATTTTTTTTATTCGTCGGCGCGTTGTATTCAATATTATTCTAAGCAAACTAAATAGGAAAGAAAGCGTTTTTTTTTGTCAAGTCATGTGGTGTTTGGCCGAGCCCCGTTCGGACTCTGGTAACCCCGTCGTTTGATCTGTCACCGATGGCTCGCCACGTAGCTAGCCGTTCTTTTTGGATTTGGAAGAGATCGTGGCAGGGTGGTTCGTTTCCTTTGCCCAGCGGCCTGGTGCTGTCTGATGGCTTCTACCTGTGTCGCGGTTTAAGCCGCCTAATCGTAAGTAGCTAGTCGATTCCTTAATTGTTTTGGATGGATTTGTTAGTGCAGTGCTGATTGTTTTTATATTATTGCAGCTCGTTGGATGTGAATCGTCCTGGAAATTGAAGCCCCGGGTGCATTGAAATTATGCAAGTCCTTTCCTACGCCCGCTTATTGTCTGCCCCGGGTAAGCAGCGACCTACTCGCAGTCCAGTATATTTATTCGATTCTGTGAATGTCTGTTCCGTTACTTAGTAGTTTTATAAATTTCAGGGTTTCAAGATTTACCGTCTTTATTACAAGTTTACGGGGTGGCCTCAAGATGCCAGCTTCTACAAGCCGAGCTACCAGTGGCAAGGAGCTGTGCCAGGCATTTCCATACTTCCACGCAGAGGTTCCTGGCCAACGTGGCGGTTGTATTGTTTACGGTCTTTCGAAGTTTTGGAGGTTAGATCGACCCTTTATTTAATATTTATTACTGAACCAGAGATGCTGGTTCTGGCGCCCTCATACCCTTAGTACCCTTTAAGTTTGTTCGTCAGTAGGCCGCTTCTACCAAAACATTTTAAAAAGAGTTCGCTATACCCATAACTGTTCCCTCAACACTTAAATAAGAGTCTGATGCTCATGTTATTTAAATAAGAGCTAGTTTACCTTAAGTTCCTGTCATTAAGGCCCTTAAGGCTCTCCGGGTTAATTTTGAAATTATTTAAATAAATGTTTTAATCATATTGTCTAGTTTCCTTAATTAATTAAGAAAAAATTCCATATTAATACCCCAAAATAATAGTTGTTTCATACCTTAACTAAATTTGGTACTGCGAATTTATACGAAAACGATACCAAACATGGCCTCGTAGCTTTACTGTTGTAGAAGTCAAAATAAAATTGAGAGCCCTAAATTCTTATTACTTGGCCAAACTTGTGTAGAAGGAAAAGGAAAAATAAAAGTCTTCGGCAGGAATATAAGACACAAATATATATTTTTTTGCGTTACTATTTCAATCATAAATATAAACATACCTTGATTCTATTATTCTAGTGAGATCCTCATAGATAAACAAAAACATTTACTTAAAAAATTACAAGGTCGAAATGTCACGGAACTTGTGAGAGTAATATGTGAAAAATAAAAACTTTTCAAAAAATCAAAAATCTAAAAGCATTTATTTCGTTAAATAGTATACAACATAACACATTAATGGTTGTGACTTCCTAGTAAGTATGTATGATACCTGTGACAGGAAGCCCCGCTCTTCTACATTTGTCTAGTACATTTGTACACAGTTAACGACAATAAAGTCTAACATTGTGCAAACGGCTATTATTTTAAGCACTTAAAACAAACTTTTATGACAAAAAAATCTGGACACAATTTAAGAATCACCCAATTGCGTCGAGGAATCATCTGTATTTTTGCAACAAGCAATTCCTCCTCGCTTCTTTTTTGTCCTTTGTATTCTGTAGCAATTTGTTAGATCTGAAAATAAAGATAACTTGCGTCGTCACGGATGTCGATCTATAGGTTTTAGGGAGCGCAGAATTCAAAAACGATGATCATTTTATAATCCAAGATGGCAGCTACGTATTTTGTCATAAAAATCGTCATGAATATCGTTTTATAGGTTTTAGGAAGTGCCGATTTCGAAAATGAAGACCAGTTTGGAATCCAAGATGTCTGCCGTGCACTTTGTCATAAAAGTCGTCATGGATATCGTTTTATAGATTACCGATTCCTAGATTACTTTGTAATCTAACAATACCGAATTACTAAGTACAATTCCATTTGAGGAATCAGGAATCAATTTTTCGAATACTACAATTACTAGTAATAGAAATCAATGTCGATTCTTCATTAGGTACAGGAATATATAAGTATTACTTGATTCATTTCAGATTACATTTCGTACTACTACTACATAAGTACTATCAAAAGTACATTTTGATAGTAGATATAGATGTTGTTGACTTACTAGGATGCATCTACCGATACCTTATTTGAAACAGGTGTGCAGATTTCGAAAATGATGACCATGACCAATAAAACGACATCCATGACGACTTTTAACATAGTGCATGGCCGCCATCTTGGATTCCAAAATAGTTATTATTTTCTAAATCGGCGCCCCCCAAAACCTATAAAACGACACCCATGACGACTTTTATGACATAGTGCATGGCCGCCATTTTGGATTTCAAAATGGTCATCATTTTGGCCCCCTGTCAATGGCCCCCTGTCAACTTTCAATCGAGATTTAATCGATAATTTATTCGATTAATATTCAGATTAATTCAATTTCGATCTATGTTAGGTCGACTAAACTAATCGCGATTAAAATTTGAGAATTAACTTTTTTTATTCCATTAATTAGTCGAATAAACAGTTAATCGATTAATGCCCATCTCTGACCACGGCATTTTTACACTTTGAGAATATCTGAAAAACAAATCAACACAAGGAGCCATTTTGCAAGTCCAGTAACTTTGTTATTACTTTTGACAGCGCGTGTCATGTGTCAACACAGAGTCGACACAAAGTCGAAACATTTGCGACTACTTTGTGACTGCAATATTTCTCAGCCTTAAACCATATTTATACATCATAATTAACAAGTTTCGTAGTATGTAAAGCGCTATTTCTGTTATTTAAGTATAGTATACGCATCGAAGTACTAAAAATGCATCAAATAATATAGTTATGAACACAGGCACTGAGAAGTAAACAATTCCATTTCTGGCTAAACTAAAACAATGTGGTGGCGCGTTGATTATATTACACTTAGTTTATCAAATCACTCGAGCAGTTTAATTCCCCATAATAATTTAAGTCCTATTGTAATATAAATGCAAACAATATATAATTACGTCTTGTAATCCGTTTTAGAGATGGCGTATTAATGTCACTTATTTTTATTTAAGTATTTTTCCATCTGACAGTTTCCATTTGACAGGAACAAAATGAACGAATGAACGAATGGTTTTGGCATAAAGTAGTCGCAAACCCGAAACAATGTGTGCACACGGCGACCACACTTTATGTCACTTTGTGTCATGTGTCGACCCTTCCCCATTTCTGGTAACTGTGTCGACACGGCGACGACTCTGCGACTGGAATTGTGACCGAAACAGACGGTGTCGACACAAGATGTGTCTACACCGCGTCGTAACGGCGACTGGAAATGGTTGTATGGGGTACTAATAATATTTTTTTTACTCCAGGCATCAAGTACGTTTCTAGTAGCAGTTAGTTTTTTAAAGGTCGCAGTTCTTTTTTTTTTCTTTTTTTTTAACATGTAGATTTTAAATACCCAGACGCCCGTTTCTCAAAAGCTTGGACCTAACTTGTAATACAAGTCCCTTTTTAACAAAAGCCGTCAAAGAGTGACATCCGCTTGTATTACAAGTTACAAGCTTTTGAGAAACGGAGGGTCCGAGTGCTCTGCTTATCAAAAGTTTGTAACTTGTAATACAAGTGGAAGTCCCTTTTTAATAAAAGCTGTCAAAAAGTGACTTCCACTTGTATTACATTACAAGTTACAAGATTTTGATAAACCGGGCACTGGTCGTTAACTTTTAATGTATTGTCCACAAGATGGGCCTTTTTTAATGTATTTACCTACCTACAAGCAGTGCGTGCTGTACTATTTTATGTCCATTAAAGTTTTAAATAAATACATGAATAATTAATCCGAACTCTAAAACGACAAGGCACCTAGGTATTCTGTGGGGCTTTTAAATTTTATTTATTTTAAAAATTGCATACAATTTTAAATTAATCAACATGTCCATCATTATTTAACAAGTTAATTAAAAATCATACAGTATACCTACCTCAAAACAATGAATTTAAAAAAGTAGGTAAATTTTACCAGACAGTAAGGCCAAGGAGAAACATACGAAAAATAATTATGTATATGCTACTTGCATTATCATAAAAAATGGCCAAGCGCGAGTCGTAGCGTTGAACGTGGAATAAACAATATAAACAATATTTTAGCTTGATAATTGTTCTTTAATTACTAATACTTCAAACATCATACCTTATCGAAAGAAAAAAAATTCCGCGAACCCTTTGTTCAAGCTAAATTCCGTATAAAATACCTTATTATGCAACGCTTAGACATGAAACTTTAACCACTAGTGAATAATGAGGACTTCAATTACATGTGCAGATTTTTCATTTTAAATAAGAGCTCATCAACATGCTAACTAATACAAAATACAGAACGTAGCGGCTACCTTTTTTAAATATTTTTCGTTAAATTTAAATAATCACGATTATTTAGCAGTGGCGCTAGTGTGCACGTTGATGGGCTTTTAAATATATTGTGATTTGAGAAACCGATATTCAAGTTCTTATGGCGTCGCCCAGAAACGGCAGGTATCTGAGCACCGGTTCGCCGAGAGTCAGCAGTTCGCGCAGCGGCTCGTACCACCGTACCAGCAACGACAACACGAAACACCAGAACACGATCTTCACCAGCATATCCAACACGTACAGGCTGGAAATAAAAGAATGATAATCTGATGATAAGTGTGTTGATGAAAATTTTTGGGATATCAGTATAATTTTTCCTTAATAATTCTGAAATTAAGAACGCAAAACCTCCGATTTTGATTTAAGGATGACTCACTAGACCGGGCCGTGCCTGGCCGCGTAGCCAAGTTGCCAATCGCTCACGCTCCGTAGCGATCGAAACGCAACTGTCACTGTCGCACTAATATGGAAGAGTGATAGAGAGACATAAAGCTTTTCGTTGTCGAAGCGATAGCGATTGTAACCTTGGCTAGGCCTGCTGGACCGAGACATTGTTTTCTATGACAGCTGAGGGGCTACCGCGAAAACCGAAAATCGAAAAATTGCGGGGATCTTTCCCTTTTTCTCCAATGAAGGCGTAATTAGAGTGACAGAGAAAGATGCCCGCAATTTGCGAATTTGGATTTTCGCGGTAGTAGGCCTGATCGGTTATCACGTGGTGCTTTTCATAGAAAACGAAGCGCCAGAAACTCTGGTCCGGCCTCGGTCCGGGCTAGCGTGACATGAGTGACATCCTTAAATGTGTTGATGAAAGTTTTTGTGCTTTCAGTATGATTTATCCTTAAAAATTCTAAAATTGAAAACGCTGTATACATGCATTATATGTGAAAAATATTTCAAAATTCAAAATAGACGTTTCTGGTAAAGGGGTAATTAAAAAACACGATCTTGGTTACTCGGAATATCTCAAATCCTCCAAATTTGATTTAAAGATGACTCATTCTAGACCGGGCCGTGCCCGGGCTGATGCGTCTAAGGCCCCCCCCCCCCCCACATCTGGCGTCTTTCGAGCGTCGGCATCTACAATTCTATGGCAGCTGCTCGACGCAACGTCGACGCAGCATCGACTCAACTGCGCAGCGACGTCATTTTCCATAGCGCTGACCAGACGCCGACAGACGCCGACGCTCGAAAGACGCTAGATGTGGGGGGGGGGGGGGCTAACATGTTATTTTTTATTTTCTGTGACGGCTGATCGGTGATCAACTGATCACGTGGAGCTTTCCATAGAAAACTAAGCGCCGGATGCTCCGGCCCGGTCTATCGTGAGTTTATTTGATTCTTCGAAATTAGTACTACGAACTTTTCTGCTATATCTTCTACGATATAAAAATGAAAAACTTTGTTCAAAAGATACAGATACTCATACTCACAAATAATTATACATCTTATAGATGTGCATTTTCGAGAGGTTGTCCTTAAAACAGACTACTCGTCCTGTCTCCACGCCTTGGTATAAATACGACTCTATATCAAAATCTTCTTTATACGTTTGATACATTTGGTCTTCTTCCTCTGACAATATTGTATGGATAGCGTCGTAGTTAGGACAGGGGAAATGCCACTCCCGCGTGGTAAAGTATTGCAATAGTATCAACCCATGTGAGATTATTCCTTGTATCCTTACCATGCTGTAAATAAAGCACATATTTGATAAAGTATTTGGGAAAAACAAACTTATAGTGGTTGATGTTGGGGTATGTCGTGACTTGTGATCCTGAATATCAAAATTGTGTTAAGATGGTCACATTAAACAAATTTCCCTATGAGACTAATGACAAAATCAGTAAAAAATTCCAATGGACACCTTTAGTCTACTATCTGCTTACGCAAAGTGCCACATTGCTAGGAAAGACAGTGATAACCTGGAAAAGCTGGTAATCACTGGTACCTACCAACCTAGATGCAGGAGCCTAATGCGGTGGACAGACCAAATTCGCTCAGCCCTTGATGCAACGCTCCACGGTGCCCTACATTCGGCGACAGACAGAAAGAGGTGGCGGCAAGTTGTCAAAGAGAAGCTGTTCCCTAGAATTGGCCACGACCCTCAGTGATGAGGAAACCGATGCAAGGAGGAGGACACCTTTAGGGCCTGAGGTATATAAAACTTACGGGCCCAGGAGTATATTTTTGGACGATTATTGGTCCCGAACGATTATTGGTCCCATGAGAAACCTAGGTCAGTATGAACATCAGAAACAATACTGTGTATTTATAATGTTCTTACTTTCTTAGTAAAAGTTACAACTTACAATCGTTTCTGTCCAGCTATTAATAGGAGAAAATCAATGAGATATGCCGGCACCAGGTGAAAAAGAATGCGTTTGGTTTCGTGTAGTACATAGTTGGTAGTAATCCCTCCGTCGGGGTACCACAAGGGCCAAGCCATAGGATATTTCCACCTTATCTCTTTAGCGTACTTTAACACTTCACCCCAGGTTGTTGGTTTTAGGTGTCCCGCGTTCAGGTTATAGACAGGTATGTTTTCAGATCTGAAAGAAAGCACATAATATTATTATTGTACCAAAAATTGTTGCTGCAAAAACAAATTACCGTAATTATTACTAGAAAAAGTAGAAAACGTAGCCTAAATAGATCTTTCTCAGGAGAAATTCGTGGTTATGTAGTTCATATCTGAAAAGGACCATGGGCAACTTTGTATGGAGCCTTGCCCCAAAACCAACAGAGTTGAGAGTTAGGTCATTAGATAGGTATTTCTCTGTACTTCATTTTGGTCTATGGGCACCAAGCGGAATTCCATTGCAGAACTGAGATATTGGTATTTTAGCCAAAATGTCGTCACCCTTATTACCTAGGCAATAGGGTCCAAGTAAGTAAATTAATTGCTGCAGGGTAGATGTTCGCGCACCGCCGGGCGAGCACACTGAATGATTTGCCGCGCTCGCCCGGTGGTGGACTCTATTGCCTAGGTAATAAGGGTGACGACATTTTGACTAAAATTCCAGTATCTCAGTTCTGCAATGGAATTCCGCTTGGTGCCCATAGAACGAAATTAATTACAGAGAAATAGCTATCTAATGACCTAACTCTCATCTCTGTTGGTTTTGGGGCAATTTTGACGCATAGTCCTTTGTCAGCAGATGGGTCTTCGTGGAAGATCTGTGGTTACTCGCGGCCTTTTAACACCGGTCTGGAGTATGTAATCATATCGACTCCTCTTTAAATGGCCATTGAAGCTAATAGAGCTGAAAGTCCTGCCTCTTGGGGTTCCGCATCAAACAGCGAACACACGCTGGCGAAGGAGACCCGGACTCTGTTACTGGGACAGATTTTCCAAAAATCTCGCCTCAATCAACCTTATTATCTCAGGAAAAGGCATCACCCATCAGTCGATTTGACAACCATTAGGTACCTAATGACAACCATTAGGTAAGTACTTGAACTTTTACTAACTTTTCCTTAGTCGCCTCAATCATTGCGAGCGCTATCATGGCATTGATGGCCCCGTCCACAGGAATGACTTGTGCATATATACTGGCGTCACAGAGCATGGTCCGGATGACACCTTTGCCGGCCCCTAGCAACAGACCCACTGGCCCGTTGAGGCTGTCCACCCAGCCGGGCATCGGGTCAATGTATGCGGGGCAAACTAGAAGAAATACGAACCTATTATGCAATTACAAATTCCAGTTCTCTGTTAGTTATGTATTCACAAAAGAACTGTCATACCGGGTGTGGCCTATGGCCTGTAATACGAGCAAAAAAATTTACTGTAGGCTGTACTCCTCATACTGACCAACATTTGTTCAGCAACTTTAAAAATAACTTGTGGTTTGATTTTAAATACACTTTAAAGTTTATTCTAAGACGCAATGTACCTATTGCGAATTTTGTTATGTTTAAGGCGTGACAAGCAACGTCAATCACAATGATATGGTGGCGTGGCGATGGCATCCATTGAAGATAATATTTAATTTTATTTTGTATGAAAAATAGGGACTCTAAATACTTTATAATTTTTAAAAATTGTTGACCAAAAGTGTCATCGTTTGAGGAGTACAATCTTTGTTTTAATTATTTGCTTGTGTTACAGGCCGCACCCGGTATATTTGCTCATCTGTCTTTGTAAAATGAGCTATTCACGAAATCTTCTGTGGCAGACACCCAAAAGAAAATTAAAAGTCTTTGACAGATGAACAAAATAGAACCCGAAAAGACCAATTTTGACATAGAAAACTAAGTTTGCAATCCAAAAGTATTCCCCGAAGGACCGAAGTCGTAAGAATGATTGAATAAAATGCTATTGCGGAGTTTCGGAAGAGAACATGGGATGTTGGGACATCGTAAACTTCTCACTGACGATGTATGATGGATTAATCTTTTGCGAACTGTCTTAGTTTCAAGTCAGGGATTCAATCGAAATTAATCTAATATAACATACCGATCGAAGGCCTAGCAATAACGCAAGGCATGTCCGGATAGGCATCGTGGACCAAGCTCTCCGCTAGCCGCTTCGTGTACGTGTATGTGTTGGGGTGCTTGCCCAACAAGGATGGCCTGAGGAGAGACAGCTGCCTCTCGTCCAGCCATTGGCAGAGGCGTATGACGTCATGGGGGTCTGCTGGTGGATCGTGGAACTGAAATAGTGGACAAGACTATTTCAATTCATGTATTGCACGGTGGCATTCTTTTACTCTCGCAAACCGGGCCGATTGCCAATTCGTCTTATCAAGATAATTTTTAGAATGAAATGGTACCTTACTCCTACATGTCCAGAAATGTAAAACAAAGACAATTTACATAATACTAGAACAATATTAATATTAAAATTAAAATATAGGTTAGTAACTAGGTATATCTAAAAATAACTAGCAAGAAACTAACTAGTAGTTCACCCTGAACTCTGACCTCGCAAAGCAAATGTTACGAAATGTATTTATTTCCATAAAAGACATATACAGTGGTACTACTACTACTTACGAGTACCTATACCAAATGTTACTCATACTCATACTCATACTCATAATCTTTATTGCATATCACATTGTATCTTAACCTATTACATAGAATTGTGTACAACATGACACCCTGTAGGGCACAGCAAACAGTTTATTCAAGAGGAGATCGAGTTTTTTTTTTCGATTAAGTATATTAGTGATTATATATGTTTATTAGGTATATTATTTATTATATAGGTGCTTTATTAATTGCAGTTATTGGTCGTGAAAAAATTCATTTAAAGTATAGTAAGCTTTTTCTATTAAGTGATCTTTTAGTTTTTTAAAGAATTCATTGTCGGACTTGGTGTTATTTATTTCGTTACTAATTTTATTGAATATTTTTATTGCCATTGAGTTAGGACTTTTTGAATGTAGTTTGAGTTTTGAGGGGATAACCTGCACCAGCTTGTTTTGAAACCTGCACCAGCTTGTTTGGTATAAAACGTAGTCTTTCGTGAGAGAGAACCACTTTAAACTTTAAAATGGTAGTTTTCATTAACAGCTTAATTGCAAATAACGATTACCTATAATGATCATAAAGGAAACTCACCTTTTCTTCTAAAACATCATAGTCAGGATAACAGAACGCTGTCGACACATGTACAAACATCACCAGGTTTTTGAATCTCTTGGCGACTCTGAGGGCGCGCTGGGTCCCCACGGTATTCATCGCTACACTATCATTCAGAGTGGCTTCCATTTTTAAATTGGCTGCCAAATGGAACACCACTGACACTTCCTCCGAAAGGGTCTTCATATCTTCGCTGGATATACCTAAGTCATCTATGAGGACGTCGCCTTGTATGGCGATAATTTTCTGGATAGCTCCTTTTTGATCACGCTTGAGTCTGTTAAACATCTGTAAAAGAATTTATGATGTTCAGTTTGAGAAAAGTTGAAAAACTGTGACAAGTGCAACAGTTAAAAATTTTCCACATGAGTTAGGCGGTTTATCAGAAGCTAATGAGGTTATTAAGCTTAGAATAAATTTAAAAGTAGAAAAATTACTGTCTTGGGTTATACTTGAACTCACGGCATTTGGGAATGCATCGTTCGCAGACGCTTCTGCTTGTTAAAAATAAAAATAATGAAGTTATTGTCACAGAGTCCTTATTCTAATATATGTTTAACCCACTCATATATTACCTGACGTACCGGAAGGCGCAGCGTGAGTAGACTCCCCACAAGGTGGACTGACGGCCTGGTAAAGAACGCGGGAGCCCGCTCGATGCGGGTGGCGCAAGACCGGTCAATGTGGCACTCTTTGGGGGAGGCCTATGTCCAGCAGTGGACGTCCTCTGGCTGATATGATGATGATGATGATGATGATGATGATGATGATGATGATGATAATGATGATGATGATGATGATGATATTACCTGAGAACTAAGCATATGTTCAAGCCGCTGTTGCACAGTCTTCCCTCTCTTTGGTCTCATCAGCAAGTACACTCGCCCAATTTCCGTGGTATACAGTAACTTCTCGACCAGCACCTTGCCCATGAACCCACAGCCCCCGCTCACCAGAATATTCTTGCCTTTGTAAAAATCTCTTATTGAAAATTTGCACTCCATTATCTGAAAGCAAAATGAATCTGCAGTAAAAAAATATATTGAATCGGGTGTTTTTTCGAACCGGTACGAATGGAGGTCCATAGGGGAGGCCTATGTTCAGCAGTGGACGTCTTATGGCTGAGATGATGATGATGATGATGGGTGTTTTTTTCTATGACAACTAACTACAATACAGGGTGGCTAAAAAATAAGTGTATTCCCGTTGCCAGGGAGGTTTTGGAATTATTCTGAGCAACTTTTACTTTGGGACCAATCTCGAACTCGCGAAAATAATTTGTCTGTTTCATACATTTTGGTTGGTCTATTTTCTATGGAAAGGTAGGTAAAATTTTTCGCGATTTTGGAGTTGGTCCCAAAGTAAAAGTTGCTCAGTATAATCCCAAACCCTCCCTGGCAACGGGAATGCACTTATTTTTTAGCCATCCTGTATATTACTTAAATTATTAGGTAGTCTTCATGTAAAATTGAACGGCCTTATTCAGCAATTATGACACGTCTCTCCTGTGGACATTGGATCAGTGGAGTGGAAGGCCTTTCGACGCAAAAGGAGGTATTTTCTAGGCACATGCACAAAAATAATTGCAAATTAATCACCTTTATGTTAAGATGTTAATGTGTTTTATATAATGAAATACAACTAAAGTTTAGACTTGCGCTAAGCGTGTGGTTAAAAGACAATGCACAAACAAATATAAATACTACTTTTATAAACGTGGATGTATGAATGTCACGGATACTTACGAATACTTGACAAAATTATTATTCCTATTGACTATATAGCTATACATGCATAGACGTATTTAAGATTTTTTTTATCTTTATTTGGCGAAAGATGAAACTTTCAATAACGTCATATTACACGCGATTCAACAAAAACTAAGTGGACTTTTTTGTGGGAAAGGGCCTTCCGTCCGGAAGGCCCCCAGACACCGATGTTCAATAAAGATCGGTACAAAAATGAAGAAATTCAAGATGACGGCCAGTAAATACAATATCACTTTACTTACTTACTGCTGTAGCGCAACGCCCCGAAGTGGATCTTGGCCTCCGACACCAAAGACCGCCATGCTACTCTGTCCAAAGCCGTTTCTGGCCAGTCGACGGCGCCGAGTTCGCTAAGGTCTTTCTGCACCTCGTCTCTCCAGCGGTACCTAGGGCGTCCAGACGGCCTTCACTTTACATATAGGTACTTATTCCATAGATAGTACTTTTATTCGGGATTAAATCAAACCTGAATATAATATTCAAAATGGCGGCCCATTTTTTTATAATTTTGAAGACAGATTCATATTACCCTTCTGTAGGACTTTTTTGTCTGTAGGATTTTGGAAAAATTCGGCACACAGTCTTGATCTTATGTTCTTCTTACATCCACGTTCATAAATATTTAAAATAAGTCTTTGTGTCATTGCCACTGCGTCATTAGAGGTCAAATATTGGTAAAACGACATTCATTTCCGCAGCTGAGAAGTAAAAACAGTTAGGTTTAGTTCTTAATGTTTATATGTACTGACTGTACCGTTGTCTGTCTGTATGTGAAGAGATTTTTTTTATAATAGGGTTATGCATCTCGATGACACATTTAAGCCGACCACTGACTAACAGTCCGCCTGACGATATCGCCCGGTTAGTTTTTCAGAACTGTAAAATTTTTGTTCTAACTGACAGGCCGATAACCTCCGGCGGACTGTTTATCAGTGGGCCCCTTTAGACTGGTTCTGTAGCGTTCGCTCTCAGTAACCGTCGAGGGGCCACACAAGAAATCGCATTTTTTTTTCTATATGTTCATTGTGAATCTTCTTAAAATTCAAACGGTCCGGCATAGCTATGGTTAAAATACCTATTTTTTTTAAATACGAGCGATATAAATTTAGAATCTAGTGGTATACAATATGTGTCTGACCATGGGGCTTTAATTCCAGGGCTTGATTTTACTCGCTAAACTGAGCTACTTTTACTATGGGACCAACCCTAAAATCGGGGAATTTTTTTCGGCTTTTCCATAGAAAACGTCGACACTGATCAGCCAAACAGAATGGAAAAGTAAAAAAAAATCGGGATTTCGGGGTTGGTGCCATAATAAAAGTAGCTCATTTTAGCGAGTACAATCGAGCCCTGGATTTAAAGTCCCATGGTCAGTAACACCCTGTATTGGTCACTCGTTTTCAATTCTATTAGTAGAATTTAAAAACCTAATAGTAGTGGAAATATAATTGAATGAAATACACGAAGTCGAGCGCTCAAAATTCAAAAATCCCCCAGGGCCCCAAATAAGTTGTAAATACTGTGAATTTGGCTTGCTAATTTTACTTCGATACCTATTTATTCAAATTACATAATTATGGAAGTGTTAAACATGCAATTATATAATTGCATGTTTTACACTCGTGGATCCTTGACCTTGCCGTCTGGTTAAAATACCTCTATTTTTTATGTTGTTGTTAGGTGTGATTAATAATTAAGTTGTTAAATAATTATGGACTTGGGTACAGTGACAGCCGTCATTTCCATACAATTGATAACTTTAAAATGTAAATTGTATTGATATGATACATTGCACCGTACCTTAGGTATTTGAAAAATACTATGAGTACACGGTGTTTTTTTTATATGTACTCGGTTAACTTCGGGGTATGACTAAGTAGTTAAGTACCTAGGTACATTTAAGGAAACTGAAAGGCATATTAGGTTTACCTTTATTTTGCCGTCAATTTTTCTGCAGATTTTCGTTTCACAGAAATTTTTTCAAGTAATTTTAAATCGCAAAATAATCTTTACATAGAATGTTTACTTCAAATAATTTTAGTACGGATTAGTTATCTTTCACCAAAAATTTGAAACATTAGTTTTGTTATTTGTTCATGTAATTTCATTTCACAGAATCATTGATCTGTAGAAAAGTCACTTCTTATAAATACAGTTTCCCAAGATGTAATATACAGAAAGTCATTTAGTCGAATTTTATTTATTTAGTCGTTAATTTGACGCAATCTGCTTCTCTGGAAGGAATTCGTTTTTAGGGGTTGCCGTTCTAACCTAACCCACTTTTCTGGCACAGTTCGTTTTCTTGGGGGTCGCAGTTCTAACCTAACCTAACCCACTTTTCTGGCAACATTTCGTTTTCTTAGGGGTCGCAGTTCTAACATAACCTAACCCACTTTCATGGATAATGTTCGTTTTTATGGGGGTCGCAATTCTAACCTAACCTAACCCACTTTTCTGGCAACAGTTCGTTTTCTTGGGGGTCGCAGTTCTAAGCTAACCTAACCCACTTTTTCAGCAAGGGTTCGTTTTCTTAGAGGTTGCAACTCTAAAGTAGGTAACCTAAACTCCTTTTTTAGCAATTTCAATGAATACTACGGGTATGTGAAAGGTAATTTTATAAAATAATAATTGTTTAAATTAATATTTCCGCCTAATTTAATTAATTTAATTTAATTATATTGTCCGCCTTTTGTACGACAAGTTTCCTTTTGTGCAATAAAGTTTAAATAAATAAATATTCTGTGAACTGTAGTGTCGCAGAAATAATATTCAATGAATAATAATTCAACAGTCAGTCTTTTATTTTATTTAATAATCTTTGAATAAATATGCTGAGTTTTAATCAAGTTACAAAATATGTTTCTTTGAAATGAATAGGTAATCGAAGAAACAGAATTAATTGTAACAAATATGTGCGATTCGATTATTCTATGAATCATTTTCTGTATAACAAAATTCTGCAAAAAATTTGGCGATAAAATAAGGGTACACTGATTGGGTATTATCTTCGAGCAACACCGGCTTCCGACACGTCGGAAGGGAGGGGCCCAAGCGATATCTCGCCGTACAAATCTTTCTGCCATTTTTCGCGGGGGGAAAGGTGCACACAGTCGCATTTCTCACACACTTACATACAAAATCCAATCTGTAATGACGACACAAATACATAGAAAATGACACACGTCAAAGACAAATTTTGCAAACCTCGATCTCTTTTTGTGTACGGACGAGTGACTAGTGTCACAACACGCACACTAACACATTTTCGTTGAAGTATGTCATTGTATTCTGAGAGATGTGAAGTCGGATTTGTCGCTCGACCGATCCGCAATTTGTACTGAGCGAGCAAAATCGATAAATCCAACAATTACTTGAGACTAAAATATAATAATTGTATTTAAATGTAATTTAACGTATGATATGTAAAAAAAAATATTACATGTGAAATGTAACACTTTCTTTTTGTAAATTTGATGTCCCCGACCTCTTTTTATAACAAAAAACCGAGCAAACTGGCATTTTTGTGCAGCAGTGTTCACGCGCGCGTCTGGACTCGGTCTAGTGAAAAATCCAAGTGCAACTAGTTTTATTACCCGCGCTAGATTAGATTGACGCGCTAATCTTGTACCTCGGCAGAGGGGAAATAGTGCGAATGCCGCCTCCCTTCCGTGTTGCTCGAAGGGTATTATGATTTTCGTAATAATTTTTTTCCATCATATTTTCTCGGAAACGTTCGTATTTGTCATGCTAATTCAAACGTAGGTACCTAGTACCTACACATGCCTACAGCTACACTGACATCAGAATGATATTTGAATCATATTATTTAGTTATCGTGCTCGCCCGCGCTTATACATGTACGGACAAGTACGAGCGAAATGCACGATCACTGAATGACATCAGTTAGATGCCATTCTGATATCAGCGTACGTTCGAATTGGCCTGTAAAGCTCCCTGATGTTATGTCTCCCTGGTAAACGCGGAAGAGAAGTTAGCTTCAGAGTCCCATATCTCCGCTACGGATAAACGAAGAGCGATTTGTGGAAAATATGACGTCTGTCCTGCATGACAGACTTCGCTCAACTGATTTTAAGTTAAGCCGACTACTGACTAACAGTCCGCCGGACGATATCGGCCGGTCAGTTGTTCGGAGCTGTCAAATTTTTGTTCTAACTGACAGGCCGATATCGTCCGGCGGCCCGTTAGTCAGTGGTCGACTTTAGCTTACAATTTAAGACGAAAGTGACAAAAAAAGCGCGTGAATTCGACTTTTCATACAAAGTTAATCCTCATTTTCCTGTCTGGATATTAACATTATTAAAAATATTTTAACATAATTTGTTGTATATCAGCCACAGCTAATTTTTGATTACCAGCCATAATAAGAGTTAGGAGCATTTAAAATTTTATATGAAAACTGTTTTTCTGTGTTTAATTTATGTAATATGTCATGTTATATAAAAAAATCGAAAGAAGTCAAACGTCCCCTACGTATATAGTTATGGTTTATATACATCAAATTATGGAAAAAATATTCCATAATGTCAATACCTAGAGAGGAAATAGGGAATAAGTTTGTATGCAGTAGCGGCTGTCCCCTTTCCTCAAAATAGTGGATTATGGGACTGAGGAAGCGGGAGAGTGTATATGGTCGGACACCTGCCAATTCGAACTTACGAGTGTACTTATTTTCATTTTGACGTCCTTTTACGGAATTAAAACCAAAATATTACTTTGCTAGTCAGCGAAAAGATAACGTGCTAGTCAATCAGTGCTAACCCGTTATACTTACTTGCATATTATTTACATGCAATTAATGTTCTTCTTCTGTGTAACTTCGGTTTTGTAGGAAGTTTCCTTTCTGTACGGTAGTACTATTAGTTATTCTGTGCTTCAACTATGACACCTGTGTTGTAAAATCGATGAAACATGGACGCATTCAACACGTTGCAGTTGTGTGTGTATTGCACTGCATAACTGCTGAAACTTCCTGAAAATGGACCGTTTGTGAAGTTATGCTCCCCTGGTAAACGCGGAAGGCTTTGCTTGGAAGCCCCAAGAGACTTAGGCAGACACAATAAACAATTTGAAGTGAATACAAACTTGTAGCACTTGTATGTAGGTATGTGTAGTTGTCTACGTCTATGGGCCCGATTCGGATTTTGAAATAGACATCTATTAGATATCTTTTAGGCATCACCAAGATACGATAACGATATGTTTAAGATCTAACCTATAAAATTTGACATTTGCGCGATTCTGGAGATACTAATCGAACGATTTCCTCAGGTTATGACTTAGAGATCCAATTCACATCCGCCTCGCACATAGGCCGGACGGTCCGGGCAGCGGGAGCGGCGGCTGAGTTAGCGGCGCTTCGGAAGCGCGATAAGTATGTACTCGGCCCTGCTGACAAAATATCTTTTTGTCCCTTTGGCAGTGGAGACGTCCGGGTGTTGGTGTGCCGAGGCCAAAATTTTTTTGAGCGAATTGGGGCAACGTTTGAGGGATCCCGAGGTCATGACCCTCGTTCCGGGTCATTCCTGATGCAGAGGCTGTCTATCGCGCTCCAGCGTGGCAACGCGGCGAGCGTGATGGGCACCTTTGCATCTGGAAGGGCGCGGGACGAGTTGTTTGATTGAGTTCTCGGTTGTGGCTTTATTTAGCTTAGTTTTAATTTAGTTTAATTTAGAGTTAATTTATGTATTTAATAATTGATCGAGTGTGTTTAGGTATAAGTTTTAATTTGTAATAGGTTTAGTTGTAAGTATATGATTTATAATGTAATTCTTATGTACAGTAACTAGTTTAATGGATTGTATATTAAAAATATTAAGTGGAAATAAATGCTTAATTCACATCTAATAGATATCTTACGCTATCTAACGTAAAAGTTGCCCGAATTGCGCTGCAAAAGAGAACTAGTTGATATCTGAACTATAACGTATCTATAGGTAGAATGGATCTAGTACGTGTCGTCTCTTGTGAATATCTTGAAGTTCGAATACGGCAGTAGTGTCTACGGTTCTATAGGGCTAAGTTGGTCGCCGATTTACATGAAATTTTGTGAGCTGGTGGGATAATTATATGGAATATTGTTGTAGATTCAGTTAGTGAAGCTCCTATAAAATGGCGAAACTATGGGGGTAATTTATGCGAGGTCAACAGCTCACAGAGCCACTAATTGTGACTGTGACTATAGTATACCCATAATACCCAAAATATTCGCATCAAATTACACATTTTGTTAACTGGTATAGAAATATTCTGGTGTGAAACTTATGAATACCAGACAAATGTTCCTTTGAATATTTGTCATCCTATCTCCTTCTATCCCATTGATTGACCATTATAGTAAAATTTCTCTTTCACTGCCATACTACTAGTACTAAATACATAATAATATGATTGTATAGGTAGACCTAGATTGCACATGCGTACTAATAGTTACAAAGCCATCTGGTGCAGTGTTCTAGAATTCAGGTCATTCCTGGAATAACTCCTTGATGTTATGCGCTCCTGGTCAACGCGGAAGAGGAATGCCGCCATAGGTGGCTAGCAGGAAAACTACCACAAAATAAATAGTATTAGATAATGTCATAACCGATGGAGTCCGGCCAGAGCCGGATTTGCGGCCTTACAAATGTGAAATGCGCTCCGCTCCGTCTCCGCCCGTTCATTTCGTCGCTTTGCTACAGGTAGCTAAAAGTACATCCATTCCACCCCAATTTTGGGGAAAGCCATAAGCCGCGCGTGGCGCTGTCGCTACCTAGCGGCCATATCTGTGCTGATCGTAACAGACGCGTTTTGTTAGCAGTGAGTCTTCTGTACCTAGTACTATTATTTATTTTGTGACAATGTGGACCAGTTTATTCCAGTCTGGCCAGCGGAACGATACAGATAGATAGATAGATAGATAAAATGTTTATTTGGATGCTGCAAAAACACACAATTTACAAATAGGTACATTACAAACAGAACAAAACTAAAAATATGTACAGTCACGCTCTGTGATTGTTATGCCATTTAGGGTTCTAGCTAAATTGGATATTCCATAGCGGAAGTATTGAACAACCAATTTACCTAGGACCCTAAATGTCTCAACGATCGCGGAGCGTGATGGTACAAAGTTTAATAAACATTAAAAAATACTTAAACACGGAAAGATGGGTTTACTTGCTGTACTCTGTGTGCATTGCAGCAAAAACAAAAGGGTTCCGACTCAGCTATACGCTTCGCTCTTTTGAGCAAAGCACTAATATTCTGCCGGACGTCATGCATGTTCCATCCATACACTGTTCCAATATTTTGAGGAGCCTCTCCGAGGCTTTAGAGTGAATTTTCCTTCCGCGTTTACTAGGGGATTATAACTGTAAGCAGTTTTAGAAAACATCACCACTTCACACTCACTAGATGTCAGTATTTCTTAAAATCTTATGACCAGTTTATTCCAGCTATGCTCAATGTTATTCCAGTCCCGTCAGAGGAACGGAACAGATGTCTTAGATGTTTCACAAACTGTTCCATAATTTCGAGCAGCCCTTGCGAAGCTTTGAAGAGAATTAAGAATACCGCCTTTACTAGGGCAGCATAACTGTGAGGGACCAGTTTTAGAGCACATCACTACTACGTATTAAATAGATGTCACTATTTCCAACAATTTGATGACTAGTTTATACCAGTCCCGTCAGCGGAACGATACAGACGTCTGAATGTTTCACAAACTGTTCCATAATTTCGAGGAGCCGGATCGAGGCTTGGTAGCAAGTTTTCCTTCCGTGTGTACTATGTGAACATAAACTTATACTAGTGGCCAGTTTTCGAGGAGTCGCGTATATGTCAGAATTGACACTGTGAGTGACTAATAGAGGAAAATGGGAACTACGTTTGTAAGGAGAAGCCGTGCCTGCTTTTAACCCGACTATAGCAAAATCAAAAGAATAGTTTACGATTTTAGTTATCTACTCGTTTTTATATCGTATAGTATGTGGTCGAAGTTTAAAAAATATAACGTACAAAATATAACGTGCAAACAAAGAAGTATCTTTAAGTTCAAAGATTCATTGAGCGTCTGAGATCTGTGCTGGAAGCAATTTCTCTTCCGCGTTTACTAAGGCACCATAAACAACAAGAAGTTGATTTCAGGAGTAACCGTGAAAACGCACCCTCATCCCGTCTCTCTCTATCTCTTTAATAGCGCAATATCAGTTTGTTGCCTGTTGCACTTCGATTTATTGCAATACCTAGGTTATATAGGCTACCTAGACATGCGCACTAATCGATATGAGAAGACATCTAGTGCATATTTATGGAATCGATGCATTCAGATTCAGGTCATCCATGTTGAAAGTGAAAGTGTTCAAAGCTTCTCAGTTTTATGCGCTCCTGGTAAACGCGGAAGAAAAATGCCGTCTCAGCATTGTTCACTTTTAGTAGCAGAGTTGTATGTAAACTAGACCTAAAATTACTACCTATTTACAATATGTAAATTGTAAACCTTGCAATACCTACAGTATGTAAACCCTCCACTATCCAACTTATGTGAAAGTTTGACAATAAATACTTGCACCTTACAAAAAACTTGATTACCTACATTTTCAAACTTGTGGAACACGAACAATTCAAGAATTCAAGATGTTGTATATTTTTATGAAAATTTTATAGGTAAGAACTTACATGATTTCATAAAGTAATGTTTTACCAGATTCCAAAAAGGAAAATATACAGATTTCTCTGAACAACCGAAGTTTTCATTCCGCGCCAATTGGGGATGTAGACTATATACACGTATACAGCATCTAGTGCAGTTTCGGGAAAGCTGTTCAATATTGAGCTCCTGAAATTTTACCTTCTTTGCTTTATTCGCTCCTAGTACACGCGGAAGCAAAGCGGTATGGAATTCGCTATGGTCCCGACGGTCAAAATGCGCGGTCAACTCACTAATTGCACCACTGTGCACTAATATAAAATCTGGCTAGATTGCGTTGGTAGGTAGGCATTTTCACTTAACTGTGTACCATTAACGGCCGGCAGCAATCGTCACAAAACTGACGGTCAATGTCAAATCCCATACATTTTGTCAGAAATTTGACGGTTAGACGTTACTGAAACACGACTTAAGTCGCGCTTTATAGTACAAGTTAAATGAAACTGCCCTGGTATACCTTTTTTATCCAATCTCCCAAGGAGTTCACAATGAGGACAAAGGAGCCGTTTGTTTAGGTACCTAACCTACATAATGTAAATATTAAAACTAAAGTTAAACCTATAAATAATATAATACCCACACTTGTCCTGCCGTGTATTAATTATAAACTGAAATAATATTTAATACTAGCTGTGCCCGCGGCTCCGCCCGCGTGGAATTCGGTCTGTTCTATTTCTCTCCCTCTCCGCTGGAGGCGGAACTTGAAGTAAAGTTGACAGATGGATATGCTAGAGGACTGTAGTCCAGATAAAATATTTTACAATTAGGTGCCACTAAATAAAACTACACTCCAAAATTAATAGCTTTTTCGCCCTTATTCAAATTATACACGTGATTTAAACGACAGAGTAGTAGGTGTATATCGGACGATACAGTAAGGTATACGCGCGCGAGCGAAAGTGAAGCGGCCTGCCTGGCTAAAGCGCCACTCACCGTGGTCTTCTTCAGACTCCTGAGGAAGACCACGTGCCCCTTGTAACCTCAATGCGTTGCGAGACTTTCGCGAATCATTCGATTTTTTTGGGGAAGGCATGGTAATGCGTATAAAATGCGAGTCCCAAATCGTTTGACTCCGCAAATGACCAGTGCCGGATTAAGATATTTTGATGCCCTAAGCATTTCTAGACCATGGTGCCCCCTCTCTCTAAGGTCATCAAGATTATATTGAATTTTTTTTGGTAAATTGAGTGACGTTCATTGCCGCATTACAGTTGGATAGTTATGGAAATCAGTCACATCATTTTATCACGAAAATTGACAGTCCTGCAGCAGTAACGTTGTAGCAGAGTAATGCTGCTGCAGTCGCCACCCGAATATCACCCTTATTATATCTCAGAATGTTATAGAAAACGCGAGCGAAGCGAGCGCGAAAATTTTTCGATATAAAAACGCAATGTAATAGAAAGTTGTACTTTTTTACTTTTAGTATGGAAATCAGTCACATCATTTTTGCACAATAATAGACAGTCCTACAGCAGTAAGTTGCAACACAGTAATGCTGCTGCAGTTGCCACCCGAATATCACCTTTATCACATCTTAGAATGTGATTGAAAACGCGAGCGAAGCGAGCGCGAAATTTTTTCGATATAAAAACGCAATTTGATAGACAGTTGTACATTTTTACTTTTAATATGGAAATCAGACACATCATTTTAGCACGAAAATTGACAGTACTGCAGCAGTAACGTTGCAACAGAGTACTATTTTCGATATAAAAAACGCAATTCGATAGACAGTTGTACATTTTTACTTTTAGTTCCAACCAGGCGCGAATCCAGGATTTCATACATAGACGGGATGGGACAGTTTTCTATGAGCCTAGCTTCGCATAGGGCTCGATATTTAAGGGTCTCAGCGAGGTTGTTTTCACACAGAAAAGATGCAAGAAAGCAGAGCTTGGAATTGACCAAGTGAATTGAATTGGCGAAATGTGAGCAAGGCAGAAGGCCCAGCTGCGAAAGAGGAAAGCTTGGATTTGTATCCACGCCCAAGTGTAATTAAGGCAGAAGATCAACTTCGCCGTAAGGGAGAATGCTTTACATAAGACCTAACGCTGAACTGCAAAAGAGTGGCTTGAAATCGAATCTATGCACGTAATCACGACTCTTCTACTGCTCGCTCTTTGGCTTCACTCGAAAGCGCTACTTGATAGGATGCTTTTAGTTTTCGGCTTTCACCGGGCCCCTGAGACCTATCTGCCAAAGTGTTATCACTTTGACAGTTAGGTCTCAGGATCGCGGCTAAGTAGCAACTCGCCTTGGCCGACAAATCTGCCGTGCAAGAGCGCAAAATTCGCTATAAAATCAGTAACCTATGTCGAAAAAATCGGCTGGCCGCAAGCCCGAAAGCAAGATTTGTTCCATGACTTCAAGGGCGTCCGCGTAAAGTCAAATCGAATGCCTACGTTGGGTCATACTTACGTACCCTCACTCTCTTACTTTTAGTATGGAAATCAGTCACATCATTTCATGACGAAAATGGACAGTAGCTGCAGTAACTGCAGCAGTAACGTTGCAACCAGAGTAATGCTGCTGCAGTTGCCAACTGAATATCACCTTTATCATATCATGGAATGTTATTGAAAACGCGACCGAAGCGAGCGCGAAAATTTTTCGATATAAAACCGCAATTTGATAGACAGTTGTAGTTTTTTACTTTCAGCATGGAAATCAGTCACATCATTTTACCACGAAAATTGACAGTGCTGCAGCAGTAACGTTGCAACAGAGTACTTACTCGTAATGCTGCTGCAGTTGTCACCGGAATATCTTCTTTATCATACCGCAGAAAGTTATTGAAAACGCGAGCGAAGCGAGCGCGAAAATTTTTCGATATAAAAAACGCAATTTGATAGACAGTTGTACATTTTTAGTGTTCCGTACAAAACTTTGTTTACGGAACACTTATGGGATCACTTCGGTCTTGTTACATTTAGTCCCAACCAGGCGCAAAAAAGTTTGCCCCTCCTTCCTAAGTAGCGCCATAAGATTCAGGGGCAAACTTAAATCAAGCTAGTATTGTGGCTACCCCCCCTTATAGGGGTTGAATTTTTATAGCCTATAACCTGGCCGGAGATTTTCTCGACAGATTAGTAAAGTTTTCATGAAAATCCGTTCAGCCGTTTTCACGTGATGCGCGTTCAAATAAACAGACAAACAGATAAACAGATAAACAGATAAACAGACAAACAGACAAAAATTCTAAAAACTATTGGAACGTGTTCTGTTATCGATTCTAAGTATCCCCAGCCAACTTTTTTTCAAATATCTTCCATGTACAGACTTTCGACCCTCTACAGCTTTATTATATGTATAGATAGATTTATTTATGTAATAATATTTTCTGACAATAATTTAATTTGTTCAAATACATCGTGTATTAATTATCGTCAGCCTAATTAGCAAAGGCAGTATAAAAATAGAAACGACTGATTGGCCATTAATAAAGCACACATAAAACTAATTAGTAATTAGCGTAATTACCAAGCGCTCCTGCGTTTCAACGAACATCCTTAAATCTCCGAAATTTCAAACATTACGACAAAAGCGATTTGTAGTAAATCAATTATGAATGACACGACATGTGTCTTTATTTATAGGTGGTCTGCGTGTGCGCCGACGACACAGTGATGACACCAGAGATTCGTCGATAATAAGGACTTTTAATTTGTTTTCAGTAGCGCTCATTCCAAATAAAATATTAGGAAGTATAGTCTAGGACGGTCAAGGAATTTGATCTCTGTGTAACTTCGTAACTTGACGGTGAGAATAATATGAAAAGATCTCATTTCTCATGGTGACCATCGATATTTCAAGATATTTTTCTCCAGTGTACGGTTTGCCTAAATGGCATATCATTTCTCCGAATGTTTGCTTTCCAATACAGTTGTGACGTCAATGATTTGGAATTTTTATAATCCTAGTTATTGTGGCGCCTTAAATGGTTTTTTGACTGACACTTTTTGATACATGGAAACTGTATTCCTTACCGCTACCTTCTGGCTCCTCTACACGATGGGCCAACGCCGGCCACTCCAAGGGACGCAGCCGTGCGGTAAAATGAGATAGCAATGTCACCAGCTGCCTCTACGGCAGCATGGCTGCGTCCCTTGGAGTGGCCGGCGTTTTGGCCCATCGTGTAGAGGAGCCATTCCATAAGTATATATTATTCCACTGGTCTCTGCTTGTGTAGTGCGACAGTGTGCGTGGTCACGGCACGTTGACACAGAAACGATTCGGCATCGTTTAGGACGGACAGACGGACTCGTTATTAATCGTGCGATTTCGAAGTAATGAGACCGCTGTTTAAGTTAAGACGGCGTTCCACTGGATTGGAATTCTATTTTGAAGAGTGCTTGTGCGCGGACAGAAAATTTAAAGCATCGGGAGCCTAATTTCTGCTTCCGATTTTTTTTATGGAAAAATAATTTATTTACTTACAATATACTAAACGAAGTTAATAACTAGCTTCCGATTTTGATCATCCGAAATTAGTCCCATTTCAAAAATGTGGGTCTGTGGAGGTATCATCACATTCATCAGTATCACTGATGAATGTGCTGATACGAATTCGAAACGCACCCTAGGGTTGATTTTTCAACTAACTAGCTAAAGTGCCATTCTATGGAACTTGCTAACTATGTAAACAAAAGTCACTAGTAAATTCATCATTCTTGACAATTTCAATATAGCGGTTTGTTTACATAGTTAGCAAGTTCCATAGAATGACAATTTAGATTAGGGCATACCTAGTCGAAAAAGTTGTCTATAGTTACCTACCCCATCAGTCCCCATTACGTTACCATTTGCCGGTATTGTGAACTGGACCCCTATTCGACAAGCGACATTTGACGTATCGTGTTGATCTCCCGTTGATGTGGGAAAAATCATAAGTTCTCGAATACGTACAATGTCAAAATTTGACATTAACAATCCACAGTTAGGGTGACAAGCAAACCAAACCGAACCACCCTTAGTTTAGAGTGGAATTTTGGTTGTACCAAATGATATTATCCACCGTTGATGGAATCATAACTAACCCAGTATGCGATAAAATCAACTGTTGATTTGACGTGGATGCGAAATCTGACAGTTGTACGTGTCGAATTTGGCCCTTGGATATCTTGAAGCTTCCTGTGTCTCACCAGCTCCTCGGCTCGTCAATGGCTGGCAGCATCAGTAATTAATAAAATTAGAGACGACCCAGCTAATGTGCCGTGTCCCGGCAACGAGAACGGGGAGAGGTAATTAGATTCGACTGACTGAGCTTTAAATGTTGAACTATATTGTTTAAAAGGAGGAAATTCATTTATTTATCGTTGAAATTTGAACAAATCTATTAACAATTTACAGCACTCCCCCTACATACATACATACATCACTGGCTCAGTGACCCAAAGAGGATCTTGGCCTCTGACACAAGAGAGCGCCATTCTGCCCTATTCTGCGCCATTTCACGCCAGTTGGGTATTCCGAGGGCGGACAGGTCTTTTTGGGCTTCGTCACTCCAGCGGTATCCCCCCTCCCCCTAAGACTCGTCACTCCCCCTAAGGAAGAGATTTATTTTAACGTAAACACGAAGGAGACAGTTAAGGATGACTCACGTCAAATCGGGCCGGGGCCGGCCCGGAGCTTCCGGCGCTTCGTTTTCTATGGAAAGCACCACGTGGTCATCGATCAGCCGTCATAGAAAATTACATGTCGGACGCCTCGGCCTGGGCACGGCCCGGTCTAGCGTGAGTCAACCTTAAAATGTAGAAAAAAGGTGACTTATATTAATAATACGAGTATTATATATGTAGGTATATGATATAAATAATTAAAACACAGAAATGTTAAATAGGATCCTTAGGTTAAAAAAAGGTAGAAAAATAGGTACCCAATTATAGTCCGTTTTTTTAGCATTAGAAAGAACTTCGCAGATGTAAGCGTGTGGTTCCAAATCCAGCACTTTTAGCGGTAATAATTTGAAGTAAATTATACGTATTGATCATGTTACATTAGATAATTCAAAAATTATTAGGTAATAATTAAAGAGCCTGATAAAAACTTCACGCTTGCTTCTGTGGAGTTCGTTCTAATGCTAAAATAAACTATAATTTAAGTATGAATTTAATTTAAGGTGTTATAACATTTTATATGTTATAGATAAATAATGTTTTTATAGCCCATATTGTAACGTAAACGAATAAAACGTAACATACTTTTAACCCACCACCACAACTTTAATACACTTCCCATATCTTATACCTCATACGTCCGCGTTTATTCAATAAATATTTGATAAAACTAAGCCTGCATTAGTCTAATTTGCCCATCCACGCTAACTGAAATGCCTATACCGCAAACGCATTAAAAATGGCTGACAGACATACAAAACCAAAATCATATACGCTGTTTTGTTGATTCGAGAGTTCATTTTATCTAACCGCCTATTATTACGATACCGTGCGATATTGTAATGTCATTCTTGTAATAGGACCCCTTAATGGGACCGATTTGAAACTAACCAACTCAAATAGACCTTCCGCACCTCTTTCAAAAACTATAACAATTTATACTACAAGCGCTTGAACTCTATGACTTGCTATATAAAGTTCTTTTTGGTATATTTTTGTGCGATACCTTTGTAATATTTTAAAGAGAGGTGTTTTAATACAAAATCGTAGGTCGAGTTGATTTGATTTACGCGTTGCATTAAGTTATTTAGCCATTTCGGTTAGTAGCTGCGTACAGTCGTTTCGAAATATCAATTTGTACGATATAATACCATGCTACGGTGGTAGATCGTGGCTTGATTAGCTTATGGTTTCAGGGTTCACGTGAAATATACGCAATCTTGAAAGGTATCATTTCATTTAAACATTTGGTAATAATTAATATCCACCTTGGACCTACTGATTGGACTAAGTACCTAGGTCTTAGTGTTAGACCTATTAGGTACCTACTTAGCAGTGGCGGCGCGTCCATAAAAGCCGATTCCCACCGGCTTGCCTGTTTTTCGACGTTTGAGCAGAGTTTTAAAGGAAATATGTAAGCCAAATTAGCCCCGGCTTGCCTATGGATATGTTTGACGCGCCGCCACTGCTACTTAGTCCAATCAGTAGATCCACCAGTTTTTTTCGACTCAATCTTTGGAAATATTCAAAATGGCGGTGCCACGGGGGTTCACGAGATCTACAGCTTAGTATTAGCGTATGTTGTAAAATGGCTGCCCACCTATTTGAATGTGGTAAAATGGCGGCTGTCAGGAATGTCAACGGTAATTGCGGGGCAGTATTAGCTCTAACTGGAAGCGATGGAGATAACGATGAAGTATTGTGGCGGCACATGTATGGTTAGCAGTCGGCTTGTCTCCCAGAATATAGTTTTCCCGGATCACAGCATAAATAATAGGTACAGAAGGTTCACTCTCTAACAAAACTCGTCTATTACGCGAGATATAAGCGCAAGCGCGAGCACTGAGCAGGCGTCCGTTCTTAATCTACTACTGATAGCTTAGAGGATATAACCAACGGAGACGCTATGTCTATAATTTTCGGTACAAAATAGTCTGCCGTTTTATGCGGGGAAGGGGCACATCAAATGTATACGTAACGTAAACATAGCCATGTCAGATAAACGTCAGTCCCACAGATATAGGAATGAAGGTCAGTCCATACATGTGGTTGACGTGTCGTTGACCATTGGTCGCCTATTTTCGACAGGGGAACGCCTGTTATAATGACCACTCCGTTGGTTATATTCTCTAAGACTGCTAGACACCAAAATTGGTGTGGGATGGTGTGGGCCACATGTACTTGTAGCGAGGCGACGAAATCACGGAGTGAGCCACGCGTTCCCGAACGAAACAATGTTGTCCGGATATTTGGGAGTGCGCGGACCCGGAGCCCGGAGCCCTCACATAGAGTCCTACGTCCTATCTGTATAGAGTCTCTTTCGACAATTTAATGAAATGTAGTAAGGGGTAGGTACACCGAGAGAATGCTGGACATTTTGAGTGAAGGAATCTAAAATATAGTAGGCAATATAATCTAATAAAATAATGGATTAATATCTACTGGCACAAATTAAATTTTCCTAAAGTCCGACTATCTACTTAAAATACTTTAGCAATATAACACGGTAAAACAGATAGTTTGCATTAGGTAAGTGATTTCATTAGCATCCGACTCTCCTTAGTAAATAATGATTGTTTTGCTGTCGCTACACCGCCGCCCGTTCATCAGTCACGAGCGGCGAAGCGTAGCGCAGATTTATCTGCTACCAGTACAGTACATGTCCTATTTTAGTGCAGTTTCGACTCATCTAATACTGCCATCTAATCTATTGTTATAATTAGATCTGAACTGTCAAATTAATTATTTGTAATCGGATCGAAAATAGATAGGTATGGTTAAGATTTAGACTGATTAAGTTTAGGTAGGTTCCGTAAACCGGGGTTACTTTGATCAATTTTAGAATATGAGACTATTTTTTGACGATCTTAATATACGTAAAAATATGAAATAAAAATATAATAAGTCAATAGTTTTTGCAGCCTAAAGTCCTATATATGGAATCTCGTCCATCGATCTATTTCTGGGCAGTTTGCCCTTCGGGCATCTAAAACAAGCTAACGAACCTATCCTACCTGTATATTGGTTTAATGTCACTATCGTCAAAAGATTACTGAGTAACATTACGATCTGACTGATCTTACGATCGGCCGCCGACAGATCGATTGTTCACGGCGGGGTCAGTATCAGGGCTATAATCGCGAAAATCGAAGTTCGCAAATTGCGGGCATTTTTCGCTGTCAGTCTTATTCCGCCTTCATTGGAGTAAAAGAGAAAGATACCCGCAATTTATAGAGGCACTTCGTCCACAAAATATACCAATATAAAGGTAGGTATCCAAAAACCGGACAAGTGCGAGTCGGACTCGCGCACGAAGGGTTCCGTACCATAATGCAAAAAAAAAAACAAAAAAAAAGCAAAAAAAAACGGTCACCCATCCAAGTACTGACCACGCCCGACGTTGCTTAACTTTGGTCAAAAATCACGTTTGTTGTATGGGAGCCCCATTTAAATCTTTATTTTATTCTGTTTTTAGTATTTGTTGTTATAGCGGCAACAGAAATACATCATCTGTGAAAATTTCAACTGTCTAGCTATCACGGTTCGTGAGATACAGCCTGGTGACAGACAGACGGACAGACGGACGGACGGACAGCGAAGTCTTAGTAATAGGGTCCCGTTTTACCCTTTGGGTACGGAACCCTAAAAATGGTGTTCGTAAGATAATTACCCGCACCCGTCTTTATGACTCTGGTTGCCTTTGTCCCCAAGAAGCCACTCCATCGCTTGGTTCTGAAGATACTGCCCTTCGAGGTGCTGGTGCACATTGCTGCTCCTCCAAACAGCAGCATCATGGGTTGAACCCGGAAAGTTAGGGTTTACGCTAGTGATCCGACCTGTGGCATCGCACACCACTTGACAATTTATACTATAAAACCCTTTTCTGTTGTAGATAATATTACCCGGGGCTATAGGGTGGTTATTTGGGGGTTTGTGTATGGGGATGTGACTCCCATCTACCGCACCCAATGTATATGGCATTCCAAAATTGTCCTGGAACTCCCGCATTGCCCTGTCTTTCTCCAGTCTGGTCACTGGGAATTTGATCCACTGTGGGGTCAACCTTTCTATAATAACAGGACACACATCTGCCAGACTGCGGCTTATTGTTGGCTGACTTTGAGCTAGTATATTAATTTCTCCCACAGCAGTCTGTGGCCTATTTTATAAAGCTACAAGTTACAATTTACAAGCGGAAGTCTCGTTCTAACACATAGGGTTAGAAAGAGACTTCGGCTTGTAAATTGTAACTTGTAGCTTTATAAAATGGCCCACTGGTAGCTGCCATGGGCAAAAAAGTTCAGTGCACTTAGGACCTTTAAATGTGGTGGCACCGTCCCCGCTCGTAGCGCATCGCCTTCACACAGAGTGTCCACTACGTGACGGCCCATGGCCCGCGACAGCCTAAACAATTTACGGAACTTCCGCTCGGACCGGTCAAATGGGTTAGACCCGTCTCGCAACCTCTTCAAATAAATGTTTTCACCCTCGCCCTCGCCATACTCCCTCTCTTCGGCCACCACAGCAGCTATGACGTATTCTTCATCCATTTCGAAAAAGAAATTCTGCAAAACTTGACTTTTTTGTGTTATCGTATTTTAAACGGGACTATTTTATTCGCCGCTAAAATTAGTCAGTTTAGCTTGACGTTTCTATGTTTTTGTTTAAAAAAGACATGTACTGAATAGAATTTAAGCAGCTAAACCTAAATTGAATAGACCGCCTAAATTAAGAAACGTCAGATTCAAATTGGTGTTGTCATTTGATTATGACAGCTGCTCATAGAATAGCAAAGTGGTTTAGCGACGCCTAAATAAAATTAGGAGGTTTAGCGGCCGCCGTAGAATCGCGTCCAGTATTTACATAAAGCATAATGTGGTTGTGACCTATGTTAATGGGTAATCATAGTAAGTATGGTATAATTTACTTGTTTGTAATATAAACAGCGGGCACCTGCGTCATTTGCGTAGTAATTCAATCTTGTTCAGATCGGCGATGTGGGCAATCATGTCATGACAGACTTGACATACGTACGGTACTTACCAGTAGGTAACTGACATACCTAGTACATACCATCAGTCCTATGTTATCCTAGTTTTAGGTAGTTCGTATTTATTTTTAAGATAATATTTTACTGACTATCCTGAAACAGTGGTAAGTTCTCTTTAGTTCTTGATTTTTCCGTCAGCATTTAGCATTAACGCCTTAGTTTTCTAGTTTAGCATTAAGGAGGTACAGTCATACAGTCGACGTTAAAGATTATGTTTACATTTTTCGCCGTATAACAAGGGAGTAAGTGAAAAGTGTATCTTTGACTTCGACTGTAGGTACCTACCTAGTTGCTTTATACCAAAGAATATAATACTCACTAGACAACACACACCACATAACACATAACACATAGACATATAATATAATACACCCCACGATAAATATAACAAACTTTGTTTAAGTAGGCTTACTCATGTCCCATGTTATGCCTATGTTTAATAAAATTTTTATCAAAATATAATATTTTGATAAAAATGACATCTATGGAGCATTTTGTGAACAAATAAATATTTACTTCTAAAAGCGACATCTGTGGTCGAGTAGCGGTACTACGTAGCAAGCTTGATGACTACCAGCGATATGTGATTTGACAGTTGGGTTAATACCGCTAAATATAGGTGTACAATCAATAAATAAACTAACAGGAGAAGAAGGCATAAGCTACTAGCGCCATTATTGGAGTACTAGTGGACTTTTTAATTCGACAGGGTTATTAGGGAGTGTTTTGACGTTGAAAATGGTATGTCAATGACGTCTACTTGCTTGCTTTTGCTTGACGTTTTGCAGCGGGAATGTAGAAAGAAATCTAGTTTGTTGATTAAAAGTGATTGTAAGTGTTCGATACGCGGCCTTATAAATAAAAATCTGCTATCACGATGCCGCCGAGTAGCTTACGAGTGGTCTACGCGTTCGCAAGGGAAATGCATCCGAAAACTACCGATGTCTTTATCGAGTATGGCACGGCCGGATTCCGCACAAAGTGAGTCTTATTACATTATTCATGCAAGGTTTTTCCATTCTAATAAGTAGGAGCGGTTATTACAACATAATATTGTAATAAACGAAGTATTTAGCGCACCTTTCTCTCAGACAACGCATAAAATGTCACGTCAACTGTGTCGATTCGCGTATTTCCTTTTATAATGGTGCTGGGCTGTGACTCATGATTTCAAATCGTATTTGGGTACCAATAACGGGAAGGAGTCGGCGTAATTATGGCCAATGACTCCGCGATAGAGTGATAACCGGGGATTAGTCATTCATTCATGGTCTACGAATTTTTACTATGTGTCGTAATCGTAGCATCATTGATTTAGTCCAGGTGAATAGATAAATGAATGCGGCCTTGTCGCAATTAAAATAACGTTGCAATTAACTTTAGCATTGAGAAAACTGTGTAGGCAAGTTTAGGCCATAGGTAAATATGGGTTATGGCATTAAAAATATAATAATTATTTAACCCTTCTTATTTACATTATATTGTTATTATGTTAATATGAACAATTACTGCAATAAATTTTAAATTGAACTAAAAAACATATATGGATGAAAATCATGGCTTCAATAGGTAGTAAAAAGAAGTCTTCTGTTATTCTTTGTTAGCAAACCAGGCCATTGACATTTTGCATGAAAAGGTCAATATGATAATCAGAGCTCGGATAGGGTGAGCTATTTGCCTTATATATGACATAAGACATGTCAAATTATAAGGCAAATAGCTCACCCTATCCGAGCTCTGATGATAATGTACACCTACATATTTATTCACCTAAACAACTAGAGAATATTCTTTCATCTTTATGATTTTTAAATATCTTTGGCTTGAAGCCAAGCACTTCATATTTGTTTTATTTAATATACACACTCTTTCAATATTTTATTGACCAACATATTTATTATCATCAAGTAACTGGCTGGTTCAGTCAACTCTGAAGAAAAATAAAACATCTGTTTTTAAAAATAGAACAGGGAACACATTGTAAAGAAATGGCATCAGTTTTGCCAATTGTTTTACCAAGCTGAACTGTGCCTTATGTGAAGTTGTTTGGGTTTAATTTTGTTTGCCGGTCATGGTTAGATTAACTGTAATAATAGACAATAGAATCCCTTGATAGCTCCGTGCGCGCGTGCGTGATGCTCCGTGAGTTGATGAAGCATTGTTTCGATAAATTCATTAGACACTGGTATGTTACAATTTATTATTCACTGTAACTTAATGTAAAGAGAGTAATAAGAATTATGTTATAAATGTAAAATCTTTAAATTGTACACTTTAAATTTCTGGGCTCATCCCCTTTAAAAGAGGAGTTTGTTACCCCAGTCTTTTTTTTTTATTATTATGAATGGGCTTACTCATGGCCACAGACTAGCCGAGGCGTAGACGTGGCCTACGATGGAGCGAGCTCGCCCAGAAGGTGCCTGTTCACTCTTGATTTGAAGGTTGCCGGGTTATAAGAGCACGGAAATATAGACGCTTAAATCTTCTACTCAAATAAAGTTACAAGCAGAAGCTGGTACAATAATATCTAAAATAAATTAAGCCTGTATAACTACCTATCATGCATATTTTGGCTGGAAAAAATTAGAGTAAAAAATGTATATCCAAAATAATTATTTCGCAATGTAAAATGTCAGCTGGAAAAATATGCACATTATCTGCAATGGTCACGTTATGATATAATCATGTTCAGTTCATTTTGAATACCTTGCCTGCTTAGCAACTTCTGCTACTGACTAAGTAACTATTCTTAAAAATGACATTAACTCTGTAGCTTTTTTTCATAATTGAATAAGACGGTGTTAATGAACCATGTTTTTTAAACAACAGTTCTTAATAGTCGAGCAAAAACTATTATGACTCACAACATTGTAGAGTTGAGCAATTTTAATCCATAATTCAATATCTTAAGGTATAAGATTGACAAGCTTCATGTTAATAGTCTAACAAGATCTGACTAATAATGAAACATGCTCTGTTTCACAATGTAATTACAATCTATTTTATATTCCTGTCATAATCAACACAGATAATATCATTCTAAACATATCTAGATCTATATTTTATCATGATAATTTCAAGTACACATTATCTTTAATTTACCGGAAATGGGGAACTTGTATTTATATTGTAAACAAATATTTCGTTTTGCAAGAATATATAAAGGTACAGTCACCTACAATAATATGTTACTCTTCGAAGGCCGCAAAAATATATGACACGCTCTTATGGCTCTACAAATACGATCTTGTCAGATATTTTTGCAGCCTTCATTGTGTAACATACTATTGCAGGTGACTGTACATGACTTATAGGGAAATGCGTATGTGACATCCCTGGATTTGCTAGCACTCTTAGGCTATAGTAACTGCTTATCATCAAAAAGACTGTATGCTTATTTGCGACCAACAGATAAACAGAGTATAACAAAGATTCGTTCAATGTTTAGAAAAAAAAAGTTAAAAGTTATTTGATAAAAATAAACTTGCCTTGTAAATTTCAAAAAACCAAAATTGTACTAAAATTCCTCGTAAAGAAATATACCGTATGACAAGTTATGCGTAGGTATTGTGGATTTCCAAATTATTATTTTTCATTTCACTTTAATAATGTACTTAATAAAAAATTGTGACGTCCCACGGGTAAAGGTACCTTATGGCGATGGCGGTTGGTGCTTACGCTAATATTAACGCCGCTCCAATATTATTGCGACGTAAGCGCCAGCCGCCATAATGTACCTTTTGTCGTGGAACGTCACATTTAATTCACACCCACAAAAGTGAATAAAGTTATGCAAGTTCCCCATTTAGTTAAATCCTGCCAGATCCGATCCGAGTCTGTGTGAAATAGGCCCCCATTTCCCGAATTCCATGGAAAGATAATTTTAGCTTCCATTTTCTTGGCACAGGTTAGAGCGCCAGGTAGAATGGAGCGTTTTGTTTGTGGAATTATATCAATTGTGCGCAAACAGTTGCGCAAATCAACCAATCATTTCTAAACCGAAAATATTAAACAGCACCCGAGATGATTATTTAAGAAAGAATGGCAATCTTGATTTATTTTTGAACATGCTTACTGAATGAAATAGGGTAATTCGCCAGTAACTGGCCACTTTTAGTAACTGGCCGCCCTAAACTAAAAATGATTTCTATTCAGCATGCAAACGTCAAGTGGTGCCAACCCTAATAATTGCTCGGAACAATGCTTAGCCGAACGGAGCCGAGTTTTCCCGAAGTCAGGAGTGTCTCCCCACTGGTTCTGCTGACTGTACGGTCCAGTTCACAAACATCTTTACATGCTAACATTTCAAAAATATATCTACACGACTTTATTGTCACTGTCTTAGAGGCGTGTAAATATATTTTAGAAACGTCGAATGGTATAGATGTTTGTGAACCTAAAATGCGGAGTGACTCGTTTGTCTTAACGAAGTAGGGTTTACTAATTACTAATTTAGGGTGTCGTTGTTTACAAACAATACATTTTGTACTCTGTGTCTTAGAGATAAGGTACTAAATTGTATAGACATTTATGTTTGCACTGGGAGAGGCTCTGTGACATGCATTAGTCAGGACTATTAACATTCGTGAGGCCATTAGGCTAAACAAGAATGTTATAAACGAGTTTATTTGAATTGCAGTGATAATTTAAGTGTGATGTGAATCTTGATTGTCGTAGGACTTTATTTATAGTAACTTCATGAGGTAGTGTTAATTATTTACTGCAGCGGTCGGCAACAGGCGGCCCGCGAGCCTCCTTGGCTATTTTGTATACTTATGTAATATTGACAAACGACAATGTCTGATAGTCATAAATATTAACAAAGTGCGGCCCGCGTCAACTTCGTTACTATTATGTGGCCCTTGGCTACTAAAAGGTTGCCGACCGCTGGTTTACTGTATTATTGATTTAAAGATGCCCTTGATATTGGCAGACACGGCAGACACCTTATGGCTTCTCTACACGATGGGCCAACGCCGGCCACTCCAAGGGACGCATTTATGCGTTAGAGGGAGCAAGTGATATTGCTATATCATTCTGCCGCATGGCTGCGTCCCTTGGAGTGGCCGGCGTTGGCCCATCGTGTAGAGGCGCCATTATAGAGGAAGAGGTAAGGAAGGTTACATATGTAGTGCCTAATTATCTATTTTCCATCGTATTAATTCGTATTTTATTCGCTTTTGCGACGAAAGGGTAAAGCTATCAGATAACACTTCCGAGAAATTTCCGAGAACGTTTCCGATAGATTTCTCTGTTCTTGGGAAAATTTCGAGGACGGCACATCGCTACGTAGTACATAGTAATTCTGTACAACAAATAAATACCTAGCAAAAAAACATGCAATGTTTTGACATTTGCATCCTCCTCAAAGAAATGTCAAGATCGCGAAAGTCCGTAACCAAAGGTCAAATGCAAACGTACGAAATAATATCGGCAACCCGGTAAAGATCGAGTCGGCTTGCCAAGAATGCCGGGACAGTAAAACGGCTATCTATATTTTACGATATGGAAAATAGGGCGGCCTATAAACAAAACAACAGTTCATAGAACCGCATTAAAACCGCGGAAACATTGACGCATTTACCGAGATTTGGGTTTGTGTGTGGATTTAATTTCCTGTCCCCGATTATTCACCTTTGACCGCAATGTAAATTTTGGATACCATCGGTTAGGTTAGTTTTTGGCTAAAATTGCATTTTTGGTACAAGCTTTTTTTTTTAAGCGCTGGTGGCCTAGCGGTAAGAGCGTGTGACTTGCAATCTGGAGGTCGCGGGTTCAAACCCCAGCTCGTACGTACCAATGAGTTTTTCGAAACTTATGTACGAAATATCATTTGATTTGCCAGTCGCTTTTCGGTGAAGGAAAACATCGTGAGGAGACCGGACTAATCCCAGTAAGACCTAGTTTCCCCTCTGGGTTGGAAGGTCAGATGGCAGTCGCTTTCGTAAAAACTAGTGTCTACGTCAAATCATGGGTTTAGTTGTCAAGCGGACCCCAGGCTCCCATGAGCCGTGGCAAAATGCCGGGATAACGCGAGGAAGAAGAGAGGAGGTACAAGCTTTTATCACTGACTGTACTTTTGTTTTCATATGCAACTAATACTCATGAAGACAATTCCACAGAATAAATAATAGTACTCGACAATTCGAAAAGCCCCAAAATTGCGTTGTTTTATCACAAAGTTCCCCTGGCCACCTCCTGTCTCCATCATCAGATCAGTTCCATGCCATTATAATTTTGCATTGTCATCCGATTTATAACTAAGTATGCAAAATTTTAGCGCAATCGGGAAGTGGGTCAAATTTAGCTTCCGACATTATACACACTAAGGCCCACTTGCACCATTCCACTAACCCGGGCTTAAGCGGTTAAACTATTAACCTAGTGTCAAATTGTATGGCTAACCATGGCAACTCCTGGTTTAACCGGTTAACCCCGGGTTAGTGGAATGGTGCAAGTGGGCCTAACGGGGCAAAAGTGCTTCTAATTTATGTATATTTACATTTTTGCCATATTACAAAAGAGTAAGGTGCAAAAGTGTCAAAATATCTTTGACATCAACTGTGCCATTAAATAAGCAAGCTGTGGTTATTCGGTCAAATACAAAAATATAAATATCTTTATTTCGCTTTAAAATGTGGTACAAAAAGATGTTATAAAAGTATATCGTCCCTGTTACATGTTTCCTGTTCCCGATTGTTAACCCTTTGGCTACCGGTCATGAACGTTGAACAAACTACGTCGCCGGAAATTCGTTTCACAGACATCACGGCGTCTATAAACTGTTAATTCATTGTATAAATAGCAGTGGGGAGACACTCCTGACTTCGGGCAAACTCGGCTCCGTTCGGCTCAGCATTGCTCCGAGCAATTATTAGGGTTGACACAATTTGACGTCCCTTTGCGTGCACGACCACAGATAAGATAATGACTTAAATTTTGACAACCCTAAATAGCCGAAAGGGATAGTGCCATAATTAAGAATTCGTCCCTGAATCGCTGTCAAACTTCGGTTTTGTAGGAAGTGTCCTTTCTGTACGGTAGTACATACTATTATTTATTCTGTGTAAATAGTCAGTCAGTGCAGTACGTTGAAAATAGTGAACTTACTACATAATCAGCTTATCTACTACATTGTTTATTGTTGATAACGTTAGCACTTAAATTGACTGTTTATTTACACAGTGCTGGTTATCTGGCATACTTATTAACCCGTGGAGCGCCCCAGTATCACACACAGTAGTACGGAACTCCTATAGTAGTTATAATGTGTTCTTTTATAATTTAGACGTAATAATCCATGGCCCCGACGGAAGACCAGCGCTAGCCTTTAGGCTAGCACCTGCTGAGTCGGGACCATTTCGTGACCGTGGTAGTATTACCTGTTGTTTTATCTATTAAGTTTTGTCACGAATAAAAACATTCTATTCTATTCTATTCTATACTAACTATTACCATCACACGTGTGACAGTAGGGCGCTCCACTGGTTAAGGCCCTGGTCTCCTATTTTATGCTGTACGCGGCGTCTGGCGTCAGCGTCAACGTTTTTGAACAAAAAAGACGCTGACGTCGACGTCTAAAACAGACCACAACAGTATATCTCTATAGTAAGCATCGTGACGCAGACGCTGTAAGCTGCCGATGGCGTTTATAGGAGACCCGGGCCTAACATTATACAATTTTCAGTATTATACTATTACTTTGTAATAATTTATGTCATAATGTAAGTTGATTAAATCGGGATGGGACGGGACTCTTTTTTTTAATAATCGATAATTTACCTCCAATACAGTCGGATTTAGAAGCCAACGTTCCAAAAATATATTTACCTGACCTTACTCTCAGTGTCTTAGACGCGTTGAAAAATATTTTTAGTTTTAGAACGTCGTTGGTTGAGGTAAATGGGTCGATCAACTATTTATTGTTGTTATTCTGTCCCATCAGCCAGGAGACAATAGTAGCATAGTTTCTTAGAAGAGCTGCTGTACCATGTTCAATGTTACAAACGTGCTTAGTAGATGTCCCATTCTGGAATGGCCTTACCTATATATCTGCCTATACTCGTATCTACCAAAAAATTCAAGTTTGGTTCATTTAATTACGAAATAACTAGTATTTTAAGAGTGACCCAGGAGACCGTAACCACGGCAACTAGTGACAAGAAAAAGTTTATTCACCCAAATATATTTGCTAACTCGACTGTATTCGACTCTACTCTCTACTCGACCTACCTACATTAAAAATGGATGAATGAGTAATTGGTGTGGTGTATGTGTATACTGCCCTGCTGCCAATTAGCGGTATCTCAAATAAAATTTTGTTTTTGAGATGCCGCTATTGGGGTAGGGGGGCAGTAATATAATCGACATGTTCCATTCTAATTTGCATGTTTGTTTTGACAAATCAAAATTGCATTTTTCTTGGCAAGTTTTGACGCCTGGGCGGCTAGAGGATATAAGTGATATAACCGAGGGATTTGACAAGTTATTGAGTAAATAATTAAAACCTGTCTATCCCCCCCCCCCTTAACGCCCCCAATTTACGCCCCCATATTAATAAGCGTATTTTTCTTACTTCTAGAGCCAGTCTGCTAGAGCATGTGGTGTACCGCATGGGTTTGCTCGCGGTCATCCGGTCAAGGGTCAAAAATGGTAAGAATACATTTACTTTTCTCTTTAGCCTATTAGTGTGTCCCATTGCTGGGCAAAGGCCTCCCCTTCCCGCCACTTGTCTCTGTCCAATGCACACTCCCGCCACTCCACACAGCATGTATCGAGGTTGTCCCGCCAGCTCAGTTTGGGTCTTCCTCTGCCCCGAGATCCATCCTGTGGCATCCATCGTGGATACTTTGGCCCAGCGTTCTGGGTGCATTCGGCAGATGTGCCCTGCCCAGTCCCATTTCAGCTTTGCGGCCTTCATGCTCACATCCACAATGGCAGTTTTGAAGATTACTTATATTTATTGAAAAAACTGCTAAGATTGCTAGTCTTAAACACGGTTCTACAATGGGGTTGGCCGGTCGAAATATTTAGGAGATGCCGCCAGCATATTAGCTTGCCCTGTCAATCCCTAGAATAATTGTGTCATTTTTTTTTGTTTTTTTTTTTAATTGAATTTTATGCCCTGCATGCCAGTTCTTTAAGCCAAATCTCATAGAAAGCGAATGCGAGTGTTAAATCCGTCTTATCTTTTCTAAAATACATGTTTAAAACTCGAAAACCGAGTGAATCATATTCCTGGCAGATGATCGAACAAAAGTGACGTGTTTACGATCGAGTCGAAAACGCCACACACACAAAGATAGATATGCCATTAGTCGAGTATGTTCACGCTAGTAATAGTCCTGTAGCGCTGGCTATATTTTGAGCCCTAACTTAAAGTAATATTAAAGTCAATTTTTTTTTCGCTTACGAATGCTGTTTTAAGATGTTAATCTTACATTTTGTTTTGTGTCACAGATATTATTTGCTTTTTAAGTTATTTGATAATTTGTGGTAATTATTTTTATTTTGAATTATTTTGGAGAAAAGAATATTCGAGAGAAAACATGTAACTGTGTCGCATTTAGGATAGTTTTTTTAATGTGAAAACATAGTTTGTGTCAATTACGTCCATTGCAATCGGATACTATGTCATACTATTCAAAATTACTCAAAAAATAATTAAAGTTAAAAAAAAATGCTGACGTCGCATTTAATCGTGTCAATTAGTGATGTACCGACTATTGATTTGGCCGACTAGCCGACTAGCCGACTAATCGGCGCTTGGATGGCCGATTAGTCGGCCGACTAGTCGGCTAGTCGGCCAGATCATTAGTTTCGTCTAAGTTCGGTTCAGATGCACTTAAAAATAGCGCTATTCATCAAACTACATATAAATAGAATTAGACCAAGAAAAGTCTGCAGCAATTTTGATAGACCACTCAGTGCAAGTGTTATTTGAAACGTCAAACTTGTATGAAATTATGACGTATAAATAACACTTGCATCGCGTGGGCTATCAAAATCGCTGCAGACTTGTCTTGAGGTCTAACTCTAGTAATGCTGAAAAATAAAAAAAATAAAAAAAATCCAAAGGCGTTTTCGGACAAAAAGGCGACCACGCGATTCAAGCAAGTTTTCGTAAGCACCCTAAATAGGAATTTGGGTAAAATAGGTGAAAAGCTTATGGTTAATATTTGCTGTTTATTTCTTCTTGCCCTGTTTTTCTGTCACTTATAAAGTGCCGACTAATCGGCCATTTTTGCCGACTAGTCGCCGACTAATCGCCGACTACAAAGTAGGCCGGATAGTCGGCTTTCCCGACTAGTCGGCGACTAGTCGGTACATCCCTAGTGTCAATATGTACATTACATGTTTTTGTGTCTTATTGAGGCACAGCTTCATAAGATTTTTGATAATTTTGTTCTAACAAGCTATTACCATAACAAAAGAATATTAAGGTTACTAGAGTTCACATCTTATTAATATAAAAGGCGGGATAAATAAGAAATATGAAGTTGTGTCAGTTTCATCCACTGCATAAACAAATAATACAAAAATAATGTTCGCGTTCATACGACGCTAGCGGGTGGCTCTTAACGGGCAACGCGGGCCATGCACGGGGAGCGGGCGCGGCGGGCGTGGCGCGACCTTGGCGTGACGGCGGGTAAGGGCCTCTCTCTAAAAACCACACGTTGCGTACGCAACGCATGTTTACTTCGCCTGCGTGCCAAATTAACGCAACTTATGCAAAGTTATACTACTACAAAGATAACTTATAAATATTGTACAATGTCACCATTTAGCAAAAGAACTGTAAGTAAGTACATCTTATTGCGAGAATTAAGGTCTGTTTATATCTATACACATTACGGTTACGCATCATATACTTGTGACAATGACAGGGAAAAGGTACCACTTGAGTAAAATTTGCTTATTAATACCGTGACTTGAGGTAACTTTCATTTTTTGATAAAAATATTACTTCTTGAACTTAATTTATATTAATGTTATCAATATTTTGATTTCTATATCTAATATCTAATCAAGTCTAACTTATACCTTAATTATATGGACTAATAAATTTTAATATAATCATTTTTTTTTTCATTATAAATAGCACAAACCAGTCTTTCCATCGTCGTCGTAAATTTAAGAGTTGGACTCTTGTCGGTGTAGCTCTCTCCATTTGACTCTATCCATACTTCTATCAGTCTTTCCATACTTAATGTAAATTATGCACATTATTTTTTTAATGTATTTTTTGTTCTTAGCATTTTTTTATAATAGATATTATTAATTATGTACACGTATTGAGGTTATTTAATGCCTGTTCATTCTGATGTTTTGAATACATTTACCTTAAATAATAATTACCAACACTTTTGATAGTTCAAGCTTCTTGGATAATAATTACCTTTGGGTTCAATTGGCGTAAAGGACATTTTGGCGAAAATGAGTTATATCCACTACCGTAGCCTCAAAGGGCTTAACTGACAAAACGCCAGGATATCTTTCCAGGAGAGCCAAAAATCAGTTTTATTTTGAGAAAAAAATTAGACCTTTTTTGTTTGTTTGAATTAACTGATGCCTGTATGTGGCTTATTCCTAACTTTTTGAGGTCTTTTAAACTGAATTCTTGAATACAATGCTTATTTATAAAAACAGCATGTCCGTTACGCCAAAAAACACAACTATTTTTAAAAAGGCGTCCCTTACGCCTCTTCTTTAATGTTTATCTTATCAGAAAAAGGGCGTAATGTACTAAAAATTAAACTGTTTTAGTACCAGTTGGCGTAAATCCAACAATTTCGTTGCAATATTCGCAACTTGCATTTAGGGAACACTATACTTCTAAGTACTATAATTTTCATTTTTTTTTCTGAAAATTTATAGAGAAGTATGTATTTACTGTCAAGTTTTCCCCATTTTTGTTATTTTGGATACTTAAACGTGGAAAAGGTCGTTTTTAAGAAAACAATGTTTTTTACACACTACAAAAACAATGTTTTTTTATATTACTTCAAGTATATTAATTAAATTAAATTTGGTAGGTGAGAAGAGATCTCTGCTAAAAACAATTGAAAACCGAAGGGGAAACATGTTGAGGCACCTGATACGTCACGATACTTACATAAAGTCTATAATTGAAGGCAGAATAGAAGAACAGAGAGGCAGAGGAAGACCGAGACGTGCATATATTGACCAGGCCAAAGAGAAAATTAATGTAGTGACGCATCAGGAGCTCAAAACAGTGGCAGAAAAAAGAACGGAATGGCGAATACTCTACCGACAAGAGCTAGGCTCTTAAGAACAATGATGATGATGATTACTTCAACAGAATCACTGCTGTCCTACCATTTATACAGGGTGTCCAGTAATTAATGGACAACCTTCTAACCATCGACAGGGCACCTTAGGCTGGTCCAAAATGCACTTATAGGTTTAGTAAAAGTTTCGTGGTTTTCGAGATAATCGCGCTTTTATGTCTTTTTACTAGTTAGCACCATACTTCACTTTAATCACCATCTAGGCCATATCTCCAGTTTTTTCCATAGCCAAGGTGTATTTTTAGAAGACCTTAATCCAAAAAAATACATTGTACTCTAATATTTTTAAGAAGTCTGTTCGCTTGTGGTGAACAAAAAAACGTATGGAGAACAGAGTGGCCCACTTTCTTAAAAATAGTTTATCTAATACTGATTCTAAAATGGTATCACACATGCTATTTACATTTCTACAAACAAAGATATGGCCTAGATGGTGATTAAAGTGAAGTATGGTGCTAACTAGTAAAAAGACATAAAAGCGCGATTATCTCGAAAACCACGAAACTTTTACTAGACCTATAAGTGCATTTTCTGGACCAGCCTGAGGTGCCCTGTCGATGGTTAGAAGGTTGTCCATTAATTACTGGACACCCTATATACAGGGTGATTCATGAGACGTGAGCAGGACTAATCCTGCACACTCAGTAACTGATAATTGATCGATCACCGTCGTATTTAGGTGAAACAACGACACTTTTTCCTATTTTTTACTTTTTGGTGAGAGCAAATTTAACTGTCTACAATCATGGTTACCCTACAAGACCTAATTAATAAACATAAAACCTCTTTAACCGTAATGACAGCATTTTGATTACGAAGAAAATAAACTGTCAAACTTGAGTGAGATACGAGTTTTCAAAAGTAACCAGACCGTGATGACAGTGATGACATTCAATTTGACACATAATATCGGTAGTTTAGTATTCTAATTTTAGGGTGACCATGCATGTCGTAAATAAATTTATTATTATTTTTTCAACACGAGTAGAAAATTAACGTTAATCTCACTAATATTGATACGAAACAGTTGCTTATAATTTACAAAATGCGCAGTCTTAGTCCTGCTCACGTCTCCTGAATCACCCTGTATATTGATAAACAACAATTTGTAACAAATTAATTTTACTATAGAAAGTATTATGCGTTATTTCTGTTTGTAATGTTAATTGGATTATAAATTTTACTTTTACATACTAAAGTGCTGTTAGGTACAGTAGTAGTTTTGAAATTTCGTATGTCTATTCAGTAAAACTTATTGAATATGATCGCATATTTATGACATTATATTAGAGAAAAAGGCATGCGGCCAGGCTTACGTACTTCTATGGATTTAAATTAGGGATGTACCGACTAGTCGGTAAAGCCGACTATCCGGCCTCATTTGTAGTCAGCGATTAGTCGGCGACTAGTCGGCAAAAATGGCCGATTAGTCGGCACTTTATAAGTGACAGAAAAACAGGGCAAAAAGAAATAAACAGCAAATATTTACTATTTACCATAGCTTTTCACATATTTTACCCAAATTCCTATTTAGGGTCCGTACGAAAGGTCTTTTACGAATTATTGACCGTGAGATCACTTTCTAGTCTGATTGTCCGGTTGTGGTGTAAAATATAGCCTTAGATTCTTTTTATTTTTCCCTAATTACCTAATATTTACGACGAATAGTGCGACAAAAGGTGAAAAAGATTGTTTTTTTAAGTGCATCTTAACCGAACTTAGGCGAAATTAATGATCTGGCCGACTAGCCGACTAGTCGGCCGACTAATCGGCCATCCGAGCGCCGATTAGTGGCTAGTCGGCCAAATCAATAGTCGGTACATCGCTAATTTAAATGCAAACGTTATACCTAGACAGTAACTTTCATAAGGTTAATCCTGTAAATCAGGGTTTAAACAAAAAAATATTAATATTACGTTTTAATTAATATTACCAATGACCCAGTCACAAACAAAACTAATAGTTATCAGTCTAACCTTAATCAAACGCCGTAATTATCATTTGAATATAGTCATGTTTTATTATTTTTATAAAACTGATGAAAAAGTACTAGAGATGCAAGGGATAGTTGTTTGGCCGGATACCGGATACCGAATATTCGGCCTGACCATCAGCCGAATATCCGGTATCCGGCCGCCGAATATCCCGTCAGAGGAACTATACCTACGTTTCGGTTTTTCAGGTGCGCATTCTGCAGGTTTGACCTGTTTCCTAGTAAACGTTCGCGCACACTCATTTCTAGGTTCGAAATGAGTGCGCGTACAAGTCAGTGGAATGATTAAATTGTTTTAAAATAATAAATAAGTACGATTATGACCGTGTCTGTTTCTTAAATCCAATTTTATTACTCCGAAATCAAGCAATGTTACTATCCGGTATCGGGCCGGATAGTAAAATAATAGCCGGATAGGCCAATACCGGATAGTAACCGGATATCCGGTGCATCTCTAAAAAGTACCCACTAGTTCAGTTTAAATTGTCAAAATTTTGTAATCCTATAAATAAAGCAATGAGCACGTGAGCAGGTAATGCAAGTACCTACTTAACAAAAAAATTTACAAGGAAAGTAGGTATAACTAGGTCATCCCACTTAAACACAAAAACCGGGCAAGTGCGAGTCGGACTCGCGCACGAAGGGTTCCGTACCATAATGCAAAAAAAAACAAAAAAAAACGGTCACCCATCCAAGTACTGACCACTCCCGACGTTGTTTAACTTTGGTCAAAAATCACGTTTGTTGTATGGGAGCCCCATTTAAATCTTTATTTTATTCTGTTTTTAGTATTTGTTGTTATAGCGGCAACAGAAATACATCATCTGTCTAGCTATCACGGTTCGTGAGATACAGCCTGGTGACACACGGACGGACGGACGGCGAAGTCTTAGTAATAGGGTCCCGTTTTACCCTTTGGGTACGGAACCCTAAAAAAGCAACAATTATAAACCCGAAATTATACATAGTATGGGGGCGCGGGCGTATCTCTTACATTTAATCTCTCTCTCGCATAAATATACAATAGTTGTACATTTTTTGTACATTAGTTGTGGGCGTAACGTACATTTAGCACTCAAAAATTTCCGATGCAAAGGGACGTATCGTACACAAAGTTGGGAGTTACGCCAAAATGTCTCACAACATTTTTTTGAATTGGCAGATACGGCCAAATGCGTTGGAAAACTGTGTTCAAGCATTGATTTTTCATAGGGCTTAACGGACATTTTTTTCAAGTTATCGATACGTTAAATATACTAAGTAGAAAAAAATACTGAGTATAACAGCATTTTTGCAATTTTGTCCCTTACGCCCTTTGAGCCTACGGTAGTCGTTATATACAGTTTTGTTCAGAATTCCAAGCGCTTTCGTTCTGTATAGTGAAAATTTTTATATCTCTTAAAAAGTTGCCTTTACGACCCAATTTTTGCACTATGAGCTTGCAAAAACAGCTTATCTCAAGGGGCGTAAATGACCAATTATAAATTATAAATTCATAGATATTATCGTTAAGGTTACCGCTAAATATAAATATGATTGTAAATGACTTACATGTCTTTTGTCGTCCTTTAAGCCCTTCATTTGTCTTGATGATTTTTCATATCGTATCTCGTATGGTCAATATGGTCGTAAAGGACATATTTTACTATTGACAATTATTATTTTACTTGCCCTTTATGACCCGCCCTAAAATGTTTTTACCTTATAAGTATATGAAGCGAACAAGGTTGTAAAGGACTTTTCTAATATTTGTATCGTTTACTACCACGAATTAGTTTCTAAACTCTACATTTAAAACAAATAACATGGACTTAGCGGTGTATAATAACAAATAAATATAGTCCGGTGGCCGGCTGCATGAAACAAACCTCATCAAAAAATAGAATATACCTACCCTGTAGAGGTACCTGACATTTAGTAGCTTCCAACGCACTTGGTCGGCCTAGGCTTAACGTGGCAGATTTGGTACAAATGGCAAAAACGTTGGACAAAAATTCATCAAAAAAAACCTCATCGAAAAATAGAATGAAACTTGTATGGTAGGATACCTGACCTTGAGGACAGTAAAAAAAAAGTGGTCGGCCTCACCTTAGCCTGGCAGTTTTTGCAGTCTGACCAGATTTATTGGGTCACGTGAGAGCTACAATTTACCTCATCGAAAAATAGAATGAAACAAACGGATTATAATAGCTAAAATAAGCCTGTTGACGTATGTCTTGGTAGGCCTCACCTTAACCTGGCAGTTTTTGCAGTCCGACCAAATTTATAAAAAAAATTACACGCTTTATAAATCACAAAATTAGCAATACATTGCGTCTTAAAATAACCTTAAAAAGTGTACTAAATATCAAATAAAAGTTATTTTTAACAGTCGCTGATGTGACATTCTCATTCAAAAGGTAGGGACCACTTTGTCCTTTACCATAAAGACGAAATTTTATTGTATCTTTATACAAATAACCTATCAGAGAGTCCTTATGGCAAGGATAAATTGGTACCTTTTGATTGCGAACGTCAAGAATGTTGGTCAGTATGAGGAGCCTACATTTTATTTTTAAATATACTTACAACATACCTACTCCCACACTATGAAAAGACTTAATATAATAATTATGCCTCCGAATGAAATAAATACACTGTAATGGCTCCTCTACACGATGGGCCAACGCCGGCCACTCCAAGGGACGCATTTATGTGTTAGAGGGAGCAAGTAGCCGGCGTTGGCCCATCGTGTAGAGGAGCCATAATGTTCATCTAACAAGCACCCTACCCGCGTAGGTAGCCTTCCCGGCGTACGCCGTTCGTGCAAAGTTTTATTTTGCCAAATAGTAAAAAACCGTTGTTGAAAATGACCCAAATTATGAATGTTGTCTCGATGTGGCATTATAATAATGTAGACGTAAACTTAATAACATGAATTTTTTTTTGTGGCAGATACATGATGTTTATAAGAAAAAAAAAGATTAAAAATAAAAGCGGTGGATGAATTTGACACACATTTGTTTGAATAACATATTATAGTATCCTGTGAAGTACAACACTTCACTTACCGACTATAATTTTATTTTAGGCATTTTAGGTTCACCATTAGGTATTTATTAAATGTCATTATACCCGTGGATGAAAATGACACAAAATGCGTGTGTACGTCGGAAGCCACTTTGCTTTTACAGGGAAACAAAGAATTTCATCTCGAATATTCTTTTTACCGAATGCTGTTTAAAAAAAAAAACCTAAATTTCTACCTAAGCAAATACCTAGGATGACACAAATTATTATTATTAGGTTTAGTGTGTGGTCTGAAAACTATATGTAAAAAATAGGCAACATTAATAATCTTATAACTTCAAAAGTTATTGCTATCGGACTATAAATATTCATTGATTGTATGAAAAATCGTGAGAGCACACCAGCTGCGTGTGCGTGCGTAGACTTGCACGTGCGCGTGTGTGTGTGCACGAGCAGTGCACACAATCACACAAGCGATGTGTCGTCTCTCATAAGCATAGTTAGTAATGAAATTACAATAATATGTAGTAACGTGCAATCGTACATATCTGTCGTCGTACATACGACCGATCTGGCATAGTGGTGGGTATTAGTGACCTTGCCCGTGAAGCCGATGGTCCTGGGTTCGAATCCCGGTAAGGGCATTTATTTATGGGATGAACACAGCCATTTGTCCCCGAGTTATGGGTGTTTTCTAAGTATGTAAGTATATACTTATCTAGTATCTACATAAGTATAGATAAATATAGTAAGCATAGAGTGCTCACTACATACATCAATTTTGTTACTAACACGACTATTATTTTGTTACTAACACGACTATTATTTTGTTACTAACACGACTATTATTTTGTTACTAACACGACTATTATTTTGTTACTAACACGACTATTATTTTGTTACTAACACGACTATTATTTTGTTACTAACACGACTATTATTTTGTTACTAACACGACTATTATTTTGTTACTAACAGGACTATTATTTTGTTACTAACACGACTATTATTTTGTTACTAACACGACTATTATTTTGTTACTAACACGACTATTATTTTGTTACTAACACGACTATTATTTTGTTACTAACACGACTATTATTTTGTTACTAACACGACTATTATTTTGTAACTAACACGACTATTATTTTGTTACTAACACGACTATTATTTTGTTACTAACACGACTATTATTTTGTTACTAACACGACTATTATTTTGTTACTAACACGACTATTATTTTGTTACTAACACGACTATTATTTTCGCTACTTGATACTAGCTCGCTCTATGCTTACTATATTTGTCTATGATATAAGTAGGTGTGTATAGATATCATCCGTCTTGCACTCATTGTACAAGCTTTGCTTAGTTTGGGGCTAGGTTGATTTGTGTAAAATGTTCTCTAATATATATTTTTATATCTACAGTCCGTTTTTTTTAGCATTAGAAAGAACTTCGCAGAAGTAAGCTTGAGTTCCAAATCCAGCACTTCTAGCGGTAATAATTTGAAGTAAATTATATGTATTGACCATGCATGCTACATTAGATAATTCAATAATTATTAACAATTAAAGAGCCTGATAAAAACTGCATGCTTGCTTCTGTGGAGTTCTTTCTAATGCTAAAAAAACGAACTATACTTACTTGTACACAATGAATGAATGAATGAATTACAATATGATCTCTAGCTTCTGTTCTGCTTATAATTCCAGGTCGCACAATAGGCATAATGATCACAGCCTCCCATAACCTGGAGCCGGACAATGGAGTCAAACTGATCGACCCTGAGGGGGAAATGCTGGAACAGAGCTGGGAGGAGATTGCCACCAGACTGGCCAATGTTAGGTGAGTATTTTTAGGGAACCTCAAAAGGAAAAAACGGAACCCTTATAGGATCACTCATGCGTCTGTCTGTCTGTCCGTCTGTCACAGGCTATTTTCTCGGAAACTACTGGACCAATTAAGTTGAAATTTGGTACACATACCTATGTAAATTAGTGACCCAAAGATGGACATGTTTTTTTTATAATTTTAAAATACATAGGTTCGAAGTTATAGCCAAAAAATGACCATTCCCCCCCCCTTTATCTCCGAAAGTACTGGGTCTAAAAATGTGAAAAAAAAACACAAAATAGTTCTTTACTTAAAGATGTCAGGAAAACCTATTACAAATGTGCAGTCAAGCTTGAGTCGGACTTATGTACGGAACCTTAGAAACGCGAGCGGGTGGTTAACCTCGGGTTAGTGAATGGTGCAAGTGGACTATTATTTCTAATTTTTTAGTATACTTACCTTAATTATTATTTTTCAGTGACAATGACTTGGAAGCAACGACGGTGGAGGTGATCAAGCAGGTGAACGCCGATATGGGACTCAAAGCCAGCGTCTTCATCGGAATGGATACCAGGTATTATATCAATGAGGGTGGCAACTGTCAAAGATTTGCATAGATGGCGCCAGCAGAGATTTTACCTGTCTCTAGTTTGGTCTGTGAGTTTTGGCTTACAAAATTACAAAAAAAAAACCGGGCAAGTACGAGTCGGACTCGCGCACGAAGGGTTCCGTACCATAATGCAAAAAAAGGCAAAAAAAATAAACGGTCACCCATCCAAGTACTGACCCCGCCCGACGTTGCTTAACTTCAGTCAAAAATCACGTTTGTTGTATGGGAGCCCCACTTAAACCTTTATTTTATTCTGTTTTAGTATTTGTTGTTATAGCGGCAACAGAAATACATCATCTGTGAAAATTTCAACTGTGTAGCTATCACGGTTCGTGAGATACAGCCTGGTGACAGACAGACGGACGGACGGACAGCGAAGTCTTAGTAATAGGGTCCCGTTTTACCCCTTGGGTACGGAACCCTAAAAATTGAGACTATTCGTAGAATTGTCGGGAAAAACTTAGGCTGACGCCATCTTTAAAATACTTCGACCGACCAACCCCATTTAATATCAAGATCAATATGTATAGAATATGTGTAAGTACCATATCCTCTAGCCGCCCAGACATCAAAACTTGCCAATGCAAATGCAATTCTGATTTGTCAAAATTAAGATTGAAATTGGAATGGAACGGGAGACCTTTTTATAGGCCTCTGGGCGGCTAGAGGATATTGATATACCCTTATACATAGTTTACCCTTAAACATAGTTTCTTCATGTTTGTTTGGTCGAGCCCCGGTGAAAATGATTCTTTCCTTTAGCTGTCAAACTGAGAGATACAGGATGGGTCTTAAGGGGCCCACTGATTAACTGTCCGCCGGACGGTATCGGCCTGTCAATTGTTCGGAACTGTCAAAATTATGTTCTAACTGACAGGCCGATACCGTCCGGCGGACTGTTAATCAGTGGGCCCCTTAACATGAATAATGTGCGCTTTAGGAAACTTTTTCGTTTCAGCAAACGGCACACATTTGTATTTAAGCTCTGTTTTTCTTCTTCCTCGCGTTATCCCGGCATTTCGCCACGGCTCATGAGAGCCTGGGGTCCGCTTAGCAACTAATCCCATGATTTGACGTAGGCACTAGTTTTTACGAAAGCTCTATTCTAGAGCTCTAGAGCTATTTAAGCTCTGTTTTTATGTTCCTGATACTAAAATGACAGTTCGATTGGGCAATTTACTACCATAAATACCGTAAATATACCATTTAGAACAATATTAGTACAAAATCAGTACCAATATTGTACTAAATGATATATTTGGACAGTATAATTGTAACTTTAGTATTCGAGAAAAACAGCATTAGAAAAATATAATTATTCATTACCTACCCACTCTTTTTTTCAAATCAAAGTGAAATCCACTTGAAGTTTGACTTTACATATTACCATGTCGTTATCGACTATTTGAAATACATGAAGATCAGATCTAGGTGTATCTTAGAAGTGAAGATATCTATTATTAAACTACAGTTGCTTGATGAAAACTAATGAAGATTTCCTCTGACCGCAGAGCGCATCCGTGTAATGCAATATACGTATACGTGCGATATACGTATAATGCAATACATGCACGTGAACTGGTCTTATGCAATATGCAATAAAACGTAACTTCAACTTAACATTTATTCAGCAAACCGTGACTACCGTTGCCAGGGAGGTTTTGGGATTATTCTGAGCTTCTTTTACTATGGGACCAACCCCGAAATCGCATAAAAAATGACTCTTTCATACATATTGGCTGGTCCATTTTCTATGGGAGGGTATATATTTTCGCGATTATGGGGTCCCATAGTTAAAGTTGCTCAGAGTAATCGCAAAACCTCCCTGGCAACGGGAATGCAGTTATTTTTAGCCACCGTGTATGGAAGTTGTTATCACATTTTGCCAGTAGATTTTCGGCCAGTTGTTGATATTTAATCGAACTGAAATTCTTCCTCAGAGACCGAAGGTGCCCATTGGTACTCTCTGATAGAATCACGTATGCAACCTCTTTGACTTTGGGCTTTAAATTTGCCGCAACTTCTGTTTAAAACGGTTTAACCCTTCGTAAGTATATCTAAGCACTGATCAGTGCGAACGAATTTAAACCTATTGTATCAAACAAAGGATTTTAGTTCGTACGCACTGATCAGTGCTTAGACAGATGAAAGGAGGAAATAAGTTTTAACAAAAAAAGCAACGGGTTGTACTCCGGGAGTGCCGGCAGAAGTGAAAACTCAATGACATTGTAACAGTTTTTCGATCAGGTCATGTCTCCGTCTTACGAAAGCGTCTTACGTCTTACGCTGTCGCGAGTTTAACATTTTTTCCCCATCACAAAAAGTGCATAGCGCCGCTAAAGAAGTTTTCACTTCAAAAACGTTTTATTTCTGTAAGATTCATTAAAATTACTAATTATTAGAAACAGATTTAATGAAATAAAGAGTTGAATAATCATTGGTAATCTATAACAGTGGCGGGACTTCCATACAAGCCCAAAAGCCGGGCTTGCCCTAAGGCAACTAATTGCCTTACCGAAATTACGTAGTGATAAGATCAATAAAGATTATTTTGAAAATCGCGCGCCAAACGATCCCGTATTATTAAATTCAAGCCACAGCGGCCTCGAACCGCGGCACGAGCGTGTTGCAAAATTATGCCGCGGCGTGGCGCCTCGTCCGCGCGAACTAAATCAGGCGGAGGATGTTCTAGCTATCCTGCTCGAACTCGCACTCGTTGGCTTGCAACCGTGCTTGCTTTTTCGTCCCGCTCTGGGCACTATCAGCCTACAAACCGTCAAAGAACGATGTAACTATTTGTTGGTATGTATAGCAATTTTATAAGACGATTTATGCTTGGATTTTGTGTGAAGTTAGCTGCATAAGTTCGCACAGCGCGCGTTCGCGTTTACTTCAAGTGTATTATTATTTAGTTGAGCCGAGTCAGTGGTCGAGTCGAAAGTAACGAAAGTTTGTTTAAGTGAATTTGATTAAATAGTGAATGTGAATTTGTTCATCGTTGTGGCGCTTAGTTTAATAAGTGTTAACAATGGATCAAGAAGTGGTTCCTTGTGACGGTTTGAAATGCGTCCACGTTTTAGTCAACCAAAACAAGGTAAAGTCTTTGACCTTTGTCGAAAAACGGGACCTAATTTCCACGGCAAAACCAACACCCGACTTGTGTATTTCTCAGTCAAGTCAGTCGCGTAAGAGAAATTTCTGTAGGGCCGTCTACAAAACTCATTGGATTGTTGGTTGTTCCCATACAAATAAGATGTATTGCTGGTGTTGCATATTTTTTTCGAACGATATTAACGTTTGGAATACTTCTGGCTATAACGATTTAAATAATTTATCTGGAGCAATAAAGAGGCACATGAATTCCGGTAAACATATGTGTGCAGTGATTTCTTTTAGCAATTTTGGGAAACAAAGGATCGAGGCCTCTTTGTCGCGACAATTATCAGAAGAAATATCAAAACATAACATGCGTGTTGACAACAATCGTAGTGTTTTTCAGAGGTTAGTCGATATTGTGTGCCATTTAGCACAGCAAGAACTTCCTTTTAGAGGACACGATGAGTCAAACACTTCATTAAATAGGGGCAATTTTTTGGAACTTGTATCGTTGCTATCAAAATATGACGGCGTTCTAGAAAAACATGTTCAAAGCGACAAACCAAGCTCGAGCTATTTGTCTAACAAAATACAAAATGACATTATTCATTCCGTAGCAGACGTGCGCTATGATTAGCTCGCCTCGTCACGCTAGCAGATGCATTTGACCCCGAAGAGTGAAGATTGGACAGTTATTACGAAAACATATCTTTCGGCTTGCCCTACTCCAAAACCCTAGGCACGCTACTGATCTATAATTTAATAAATTTAAAAGTAACGTGATTGATAGTTGACCTTTGTAAATAGAAGGTAGTTGGAAGAAAGAATAAAAGACGACTGGCATGGCGGTTAACGGGCATTCGGTTACGGGCAGAGGTGAAGGGAGGACGATTGTGAAGTGAGATGATTGGAGATTGAACTGTAACGGAATATTGTGATCAAGAAATATATTGCTGTTATGAAAGAAGTAATTTTTATTATATTTCCTTACAGATACACAAGCCCTCGGCTAGCAGCGGCCGCAGTACACGGAGTAATGGCGCTGAAAGGCACCGCGAAAGAGTTCGGCATCGTGACCACTCCTATCCTGCATTACTGCGTTCGATGCCGAAACGACAACACTTACGGCACTCCCACTGAAGAAGGTACCTTTAAACCCTTTAACCTCCTATAGTTCGTTTTTTTAGCATTAGAAAGAACTTGCAAGAAGGTAAGCGATCTTGACATGTCTTTTAATTGAAAAACGCTTTTTAAAAATCAAAAACTATTACTTATGAAAGAAGAAGAATATAAATGATCGTATTAGATGCATAAGTTACATATTTGCCGTAACTTATTTTTAAAATGTGTTTTTCAATGAAAAGACTCGTCAAAATTGTTTACCTTATTTCTAATGCTAAAAAAAACGAACTATAAGGCCCAGCCATACAGATGAAAGATCCATAATTTGCAACTGAAATTTGAAAGTACAGTGTAGGAAATAGAGTTGACTTTTCGATGTTGGAAAATTGGACAAAACGAAGCAAAAGCGACTCTTTTCCAATTGAATAGGATTTAAATTTCATCGAACTGAACAGGTACTATATGTAGGACCTTGGGCCTTAGAAGGATAATAGCATATTGTCCTCATTATCGTCTTAACTTACACCCTGTTGCATTTCAATGGGTGGGCCAGAGTGTATAAAATTATCCCCGAAACTCTTTTTTCATTTATTTATTTTATTATACTTATATTACTTATTTATTATAGTAATCTTGACGACCTTGATCTTGATTTTGACGACTGGTCTGGCCTAGTGGGTAGTGACACTGCCTATGAAGCCGATGGTCCCGGGTTCGAATCCTGGTAAGGGCATATTTGTATGATGATACAGATATTTGTTTCTGAGTCATGGTTGTTTTCTATGTACATATTTAAATATTTATATATATTATATATATCGTTGTCTGAGTACCCACAACACAAGCTTTCTTGAGCTTACCGTGGGGCTTAGTCAATTTGTGTAAAAAATGTCCTATAATATTTATTTATTTTTTATTTATTTAATCTACCAAAATTTTTTGACCGCAAATACCTTACTGTCTTTAGGTAGAAAATATGGGCCGTACTCTCTCGTGAGTACACCAGGTGAGCGAGGTCAGTAAGCAAATGCGTTCGACGGCTTTACTTCGCAAACCTCGTAACTTCATACAAATTCGAACTAATATGGTCATACATTATATAACCGGGCGTTGTGTGTCATTTGAGATTTATCTATAGAAATACAGTTAAAGAACTTAATTTCTGTGTCATTTCATACATTGACCAATGGCTAATATGTTCCATGCGGCTTTCAAATTGCCAATGTGACAAGACGAACTACAAAGTGCACGCATCACCTAACTGGTTAGGTCTAACTCATAGACTAGGAATCCTCTAGACCGATTTAGAGCAATTATTTCATACAACCGATGATGCCAAAAATGCGGGGGTGCGCGGGACGAGGAGAGCGAAATCCCGTGCCGTGATTGGTCCGTTCAAAGACACGGACGTCACTCAAAGATACTTTCGACTTGAACATGAAGTAAAATTACCGTATGCGTGGCAAAGGGGGTAGCGCGACTATGCTAAGTCTGGAGGATGTTTTGTCCGTGGTCTAACTTGTCAGGTTCACGCACCGCGCAGCGCCTTACGGTCATTTTTGGAATTAATAATATTTAAAACAAAAGTTTTTAAAAAGCCTCAAATTATAACTATACTAACCACATACAATCTTTCCTTTGTCATAACAAATACAAAAGTAATAACATATTAAACATAATATATTAATTATGTTTTATTCGTATGTTATCAATCGTAATCGTAATAATAACGACGTAGGTAATAATCAGTCTAAGTAGCTAAGAAATCTAAAAAGAGGCTATCACCATTCGAGCTGTTCCATTATGGAATTGTTTTCTAGTGTAAATAAGCCAACTAAAATTTCATCCCGTTCTTAAACTAAATCTAAATAAAACTAATACTAAAACATATAATTATGTCTATGTCATTATTAATAATCTCAGCTTTAAATTTCGTGGTGTATTTATGTATTAACATAATGTTTTAATTTATAAATAGGTAAGTATATAATTAATGTATTTGATCTACTACATTGTCTACATTTATATTAATGTTTATTGTAGGTATATGTCCGTGTAGCTGTGTGATAATAATAACCTTTTTAATATTTTAATTTAACTCTTTGCACAACCAACACACATTTTTTTGAACATGTTTAGTTCTTTACTCCCTATTCTAAGTTAACCCCAAACATCATCTATTAAATTATATTATAACAATATTTGCTGTTGAGGATAAATATGTATTAATTAATAAAACGCCGTAATCCTACTGTTCACTCTGTAACGAATGCTCTTTAACCCTTATCCAGGCTGACAGAAAAAATTACAATCAAACGTTATTCTTACTCATAGAATATAGACCACCTGTTCTAAGAGCCGCAAGTTAACAAAGAGAATTTGAAATAGAGAGTTACTGTCATGGTAAATTATGTAGCTACAGTACATTTACTGCCATATCTTTCGACAGACGATTAAAACTGTTAGAACGCCATTTGACTTTAATCATTATTCTTTCACTGATATGTGTTAACTTGTTAAATATTAATATTAACGCCATCTACTCGACAGTAGGCTGAAGATTATGGCGCCATCGCTCGAAAAGATTGCGCTATACCTTTGTCTTATTGTCGAGTAGATGGCATTAATATTAATATTTATTAAATTAACACATATCAGTGAAAGAATAAGAATTAAAGTCAAATGGCGTTCTAACAGTTTTATGTTCTGTCGAAAGATGGCAGTAAATTTACAGTGGCTACATAATTTATATTGACAATCCGTCTCTATACACTCTATTCTCTTTGTGGTTACTAAATCAATTCAGCATTGATAAGGGTTAAGCGAAAAATCTAATGTTTATGACCCTATTACACCTGTAATATTATTTCTTATTTGCCAGGTTACTACGAAAAAATAGTAGGCGCTTTCAAGAACATACGAGCAAAATTACCTGTTCACGGATCTTATAACACTACTCTATACGTTGACGGCGCAAACGGTGTGGGAGGGAAGAAACTGAACATTATCAGGAAGAGTTTGGACGGGGAATTGGACCTGGTGCTGTATAATTTGGGGGGGAATGGGGGGAAATTAAATTTGAATGTGAGTATACGAATGGGCGATGCCCATTAACTTAGCATAGCGCATATTAGGTACTTTTACAGTGAGCTGCAGATATAACCGATCCCAGCTTTTACCCTCAATTCAATACTCAATATGGGGTGACTTCTTTACCGCTAGTCGTACATGGCTCTACGCACTCCTTGTCAGCTTGTGCTTGTACCATCACGCTCCGCGAATATGTTGCGCCATCCAGGGTCCTAGCTAAATTGGTTGTTCAATACTTACGCTATAGAATTTCCAATTTAGCAAGAACCCTAATTTTTTTTTTTTTAATTTATAGGACATTTTTACACAAATTGACCAACCCCCACGGTAAGCTCAAGAAGGCTTGTGTTGTGGGTACTCAGACAACGATATATATAATATATAAATACTTAAATACATAGAAAACAACCATGACTCAGGAACAAATATCTGTATCATCATACAAATAAAATGCCCTTACCAGGATTCGAACCCGGGACCATCGGCTTCATAGGCAGGGTCACTACCCACTAGGCCAGACCGGTCGTCAATTCATCAATTGCTTTTGACATTTTGACATCAATTCATCAATTGCGAATCTAGGGACAATTACTCACGCGAGTAAAACAGCTATTCTAAGGATTGCTCGGTTAAAGCATCCTTTTTTAATTACATAATAGTACAATCAGTTTCCATCATTTCAATATGTTAGAATCGAATTAACCTAATATTTACCAACCTCAATTACAAGGGCATTTTCATTTAACTTGTACTTTAAAACGCGACTTAAGTCGTGTTTCAGTAACGTCTAACCGTAACATTCCGGTCGGGATTTGACATTGACCGTCAGTTTTGCTAACCGGCCGTTGAAGGTGCACAGTTAAGTGAAAATTCCCACGAGGATCGAAAAAGTAAGTTTAATGAAAGTATACCTTCAACAGTGCGGCGCAGACTTCGTGAAAGTGTCGCAAACGCCGCCCGTAGGCGTCGAACACGCGCCGTTCCAACGCGTCGCGTCACTGGACGGCGACGGCGACCGGCTTGTCTACTACTACCTCGACGACAAGTGAGTTACCAATCTTAAACCTTGTTGCAAAGAGATAAGGTCCACCGATGGTCAAATAAGAGTTTTGTTAGTACTAGGGGACAGTAGAAGTTATTAAAGTATTGCAGAAGCCTCCCGTAGGCGTGGAACACGCGCCGTTCCAACGCGTCGCGTCATTGGACGGCGACGGCGACCGGTTTGTCTACTACTACCTCGACGACAAGTAAGTTACCTAATTTAAACCTTGTTCCAAAGACGTAAGGTCCACCGATGGTCAATAAAGAGTTTTGTTAGTACTAAGGGACAGTAGAAGTTATTAAAGTATCGCAGAAGCCTCCCGTAGGCGTCGAACACGCGCCGTTCCAACGCGTCGCGTCATTGGACGGCGACGGCGACCGGCTTGTCTACTACTACCTCGACGACAAGTAAGTTACCAATTTTAAACCTTGTTCCAAAGACGTAAGGTCCACCGATGGTCAATAAAGAGTTTTGTTAGTACTAAGGGACAGTAGAAGTTATTAAAGTATCGCAGAAGCCTCCCGTAGGCTCCCGTAGGCGCCGTTCCAACGCGTCGCGTCATTGGACGGTGACCGCCTCGTTTACAACTACCTCGACGACAAATGAGTTTGCACAATTGTGCAAGTTTTTCGGCAGAGGAGTAAGCTCTTAAAGGCGACTTCAGTTATTAAATGCTCTAAGGTATTACCCCACCTTACTTTACCTCGCTTTTTTTAGTATTAGGAAAATGATAATAAAATAAAACAATCGTTTACCTTTTTCTCTAATGCAAAAACGGGGTTTAACACAATTTTTACATGTTTCTTCACACAGTTACTCCTGTCACATTTTTATTTGAAATTAATTCCTAGAGTTAATAGCATAAAGTAGGTTTTAGCAAAGCGCCAAGTAACAACACAGAAACTTTCATTTTCATGATATCCTACTAATGTAACTGTGAAAACTGAAATTCACTCATATCTGAAACGGACTACGGTTGATTTTTGCAGAACGTAGTAAAATCAATACGGAAACTTTCGTTTTCATTTGGTGCCATCTATTGCATTTGAATAGTGCTCCTCGGCTGTATGCAGTCCTGGTAAACGCGGAAGAAAACGCGAACGCAGTATGAATTCTGTTGTATCACTATAAACGTTTGTAACTAAGGAGTGTCCTTTCAAAAGGGCTTATTTTTGTATGATGCCCATAGAGAAATAAGCTCTTTTGAAAATACTCACCTGAACTCACTGAACTGAACATATTAGGTTACTATAGCCGGTCAAACAACTTTGTCAATAGAGAAAGGCGCGAAATTAAAATGTTCTATGGGACGATAACCCTTCGCCCCTACATTTTTTAAATTTGCCCCCTTTTTCTTACTGATGGAAATGATATGACAGAGTATAGATAAGTTTTGCAATAGACAAATGTGAAACAATGAGTTGGCGTATCATAATTTTTAAAACTATTAGACACTGTTTGGTGGGAAATCATTTATACTTTCTTTTTAAATTTACTTATTAAAAATAAATTTCAACTTTGAAAATGTCGGCGTGGGCTAGAGCAAAAAAGTACCTAATGGGACGGTAACTCTTCGCACCTCCATTTTTTTTAATTTGTCGCTCTTTTCTACTGACGAAAATGGTTTGACAGAGTATATCTCTTATTATTATTGACTAAGCATTACTAGAACTACTTATTACGTTATTACTAAATTTACTAAACATAACATCAATATCTAGGTATCTACATAAAATAGCTCGCATCCTGTAATAACTTTGTGTTCTTCTGTAGCTATGGTTATCTCTTTCCTGCACAATCGATAGTATCCATCTAGAATATCTAGACTAGATGAACTGATGACCTATATACCTACTATGGCAATATCCTGAATTTGATGCGGCCCTGGTAAACACGGAAGAACATTCTAGAGTAGATCCGATTGGAATGACCTGCTGATACTTCCAGTATGATTTATTACATTAATTTAATACAATAATGCAAATTCTAGAAGTTTTTATACAATTTGCTTTTCAATGTGAGGAATCGAATATATGTCGCGGTCAAAATAGCAATTTACTTATTTTCCATAAGTCTTTATGTCTCATTATAACCAGTGACGTCAGCGCTTAGCACAAGGCGGGCGTTTTGAGAAAATATTACTTTAAAATATATTAGCTAAATGTACCTACGATTTTGACTCTCATTTCTAACTTTTCTATCGCTTTAATAGAGTAGGTCCCATACGAACATTTGACTGTCATAGAGTCGGTTGCACCAAACTGTTCGTACGACTATCGTTAGAGTTCGCAAAATTTTTATGTATGGAAACTTTCATACTAAAGCGCCGGGGCGCACCGGCTGACGTTGATCAGTCTGTCAAATATGGTTGGTGCAACTGGCCCTTATCCTTATCGAATTGTTAGATTGCCAATTTTATAATGTTCATAATGGATTCTAATATTCAACTTGACTTTACAATGTCACCATAAAACAACTAACATGCGAAATATGGAAAGCATGTTGTTTAAATGCTGTCTTCGTTATTGTGGAACCGGGCCTAGGTATTATCATGCCGCGATCAGAAAGGGATTAGAAATGACAGATTTCCATACACTTACGTCTAAATCAATATGGATTGACAGCTATCTCAATCCCTTTTTAATTACGATTCAGTAATACTGTAGTCTCTTTCTAACCTACATCTGTCTCCCTTAGACCTAGTTCCGTTTTGGGGTCACAGTTCATCTTCTGCAGTTTATGCAGTCCTGGTAAACGCGGAAGAAAACCCGAGCAAAGTTACAGGTTGCGTTTGAACTTTGACCCCGTTGCATTTATATCATTAAAACCCTCGAATATTTTTTACTTTTTGCCGCTTTCAACGAAACCGACTTCAAGATTTCGAAAGGAGGAGGATCTTAATTCGGTTATATGTATTTTTTACAAGCTTTTATTTGTAATGTACTTAATATGTATGTATGTAACTATGTTTGTACGGGTCAAATCTTGCAAGTTGAAGACTTGAAGCTGAAAATTTGGATGCATATGTAATAAAAGTCAGCAAGTCGGGTACTACCCAACGGGGACGACCCAAGACGATACTACGCTCGATGAAAAATTCTATGGCGGTTTTAAGGTACACTTTCATAAAGACTAAGGCTCGATATAAAAAAAATCCGTCGTCGGGTTATAGGTAGTTTTTAGGGTTCCGTACCCAAAGGGTAAAACGGGACCCTATTACTAAGACTTCGCTGTCCGTCCGTCCGTCCGTCCGTCCGTCCGTCCGTCCGTCCGTCTGTCACCAGGCTGTATCTCACGAACCGTGATAGCTAGACAGTTGAAATTTTCACAGATGATGTATTTCTGTTGCCGCTATAACAACAAATACTAAAAACAGAATAAAATTAAGATTTAAATGGGGCTCCCCTACAACAAACGTGATTTTTGACCAAAGTTAAGCAACGTCGGGAGGGGTCAGTACTTGGATGGATGACCGTTTTCTTTTTGCTATTTTTTGTTTTTTTTTTTGTATTATGGTACGGAACCCTTGTATGTAACAATAAAGTTGTAACTTCTAGTATAATAAATAATTAAATAATAAAAAAAAACCGTGATAGCTAGACAGTTGAAATTTTCACAGATGATGTATTTCTGTTGCCGCTATAACAACAAATACTAAAAACAGAATAAAATAAAGATTTAAATGGGGCTCCCATACAACAAACGTGATTTTTGACCAAAGTTAAGCAACGTCGGGAGGGGTCAGTACTTGGATGGGTGACCGTTTTCTTTTTGCTTTTTTTTGTATTATGGTACGGAACCCTTCGTGCGCGAGTCCGACTCGCACTTGCCCGGTTTTTTGAACGTTCCTTAATATGCTTTATGTTGTTGACCTTTAGCCTCTAAAGCAGGTGACCTAGTGCACTCGTTTAAACCTAACCTCCTCTGTTTACATGCTCTCCTGGTAAACGCGGAAGCAAAATCTAGCAGAGTTAGAGGGGCAACTGGGAAATGATCAAATGTAGCTTTAAGTAAGTAAATATTATTTACAGTACATATGGTCCTATTTTGCCGCACTAGTGCGTAAAACAGCACTTTTCGTGCGATGTCAAAAGTTTAAAGGGCCATATGTTCTGTAAAACGTTGTATATACGATACACGTGCGAATAGGTAATTCGCAACTCGTGTCGATTCAAAACACTCCCTTCGGTCGTGTTTTAATTTATCGCTACTCGTTTCGAATTTCCTGTTTTCCGCACTTGTATCGTAAATAACTATTTCATCTCAGAAGCTCGAATAAGGGTCCTTTTCTACTTAAAAACAGTGACCAAAATGCGATTTTGCTCACTGAGTGACATAGTCATATAAGTAAAGAAAAAGTGATGCTAACTCCATAAGTACATCAGTTTTCTTACAAAACGCGCGTTATTTCGTAGTCGACATCTATCGTCGAGTAACGGAATCTATCAGTACGGTTACCATCAGTTTGTCACTGACATAAACGCCGTCGAGAACGTAATTTACTTTCTATACATCCCGTTTGCACTAATATGCGAGTGCGAGCGAGATGTATAGAAAGTAAATTACGTTCTCGACGGCGTTTGTCAGTGACGAACTGATGGTAACCGTACAGTACTGCTAGTTAGTGTGTGTGATTTTCTAAGTTTCATTATACTTGCCCCGTTTTGGTGTGGGTTAAATCTTGGAAGCTCATCGTTAAGTTGATGGCTTATATGATGGCCCTATGGCTTATATCAGTTATATCTGGTCTTACTATAATCAAACTGCCATAAGACAAACAGTATGAGGATTCCATACAAGTCTTACCCCGGTCATCCCCGGTGATAGTCTTACCCCACCTCACCTTAGTAGGTATTCTGGCATAATAAAACGCGACAAAACTTGATAGTTCAACTTACATATTTTGTAGGTCACGAGTGCAATATGTTTATCTCCCTCAGTCGGTCTCGCTCTAGTCTAGACAAATAGGTCACCTAAATAGTACAGCTTGTTTTCGTTGAGCTAACACTTCTACATTTTATGCAGTCCTGGTACAAGATGAGGCAAATAGTTGGCAGTGGATAGTGGAAATCTGCTGAAAATATAGTTAGTTTAGCTAAAAACGACAGAGTCACTTACGAACACAACTTTTTTTGGGTTTCGTTAGAATGAGGGATAATTAATTTAACACATTTTTTTTAGCAGCCAAGAATAATAATCAGACTAAGTAAGCTTTTTATAGTTCGTTTTTTTTAACATTAGAAAGAACTTGCAAGAAAGTAAGCGATCTTGACATGTCTTTTAATTGAAAAAAGCTTTTTAAAAATCAAAAACTATTACTTATGAAAGCAGAAGAATATAAATGATCGTATTAGATTCACGACTCGATCTACGAGTATAGACTCGTAGTTCGTTTTTTTAGCATTAGAAATGAGGTAAACAATCGTTGATGTGTCTTTTAATTGAAAAACACATTTTAAAAATAAGTTACAGCAAATATGTAACAATTATGAATCTAATACGATCATTTATATTATATATATTATAACCCTATGGTTTGTAAATTGTAAGCGAGGCCATGTTATTATAGAATGCTCCGTTATCATCACATCTTACAATAATAATTAGTAGGTACCGATAGTTGAAATCGTTTGAGCTGACCGTTCAGCTGCTTTAACCTGCACAAGCACTATTATTACAAGGGGAAACTAGGCTATTTTGGGATGAGAATGATTTATTTAGTTTTCTTTGATTTCATTTTGTTTACGAGTAACATTGGAATAGGTACAAAAGTTGTTATAGTAGGTATTGTCAGGTATGTATTGTTTTCGAATGTTTTATATTTCAAGCATTTTCATAAATCATAACACATATAGGTACTTACATACAAACAGAAGAATTTAGGCACGGAGCTATAGTTACCTGCAACATCTCTCACATCGAAGTGTGCAAAAATATATGACGCAAATCTCGTTTGTCGAGTCATACAAGTGTGTAGGTAATGCATATGTGTGTGATTCGACTGTACTAATAGCTTACCCAGATACCTACCCCCTTATTCATAAACGTTTACTAAAGTTGACAAGCCGATAAAAATCGTTTGTCCCTTTCCGACGTATTGGTATGATGGAAAGGGACAAACTATTATTATCGGCTTGTCAACTTTAGTAAACGTTTATGAATAAGGCGGCTAGAATCTAATAGATACTTTGCACACATTAAAACTCTGGCTAGACTGAAAACAGGAGACTTTCGACAACCATCTCGTTCTACTCCATGTTATTGATTTTCACATTTAGGTCACCGGGTGCACTGTAACTAGTCCTGCATTTTATGCAGTCCTAGTAAACGCGGAAGCGTTGTCTGGCAGAGATAGTTTGGGCCTCTACAAAATACCTACTCTTTTTATTAGGGTCTCGTACCCAAAGGGTAAAACGGGACCCTATTACTAAGACTTCGCTGTCCGTCCGTCCGTCTGTCTGTCACCAGGCTGTATCTCATGAACCGTGATAGCTAGACAGTTGAAATTTTCACAGATGATGTATTTCTGTTGCCGCTATAACAACAAATACTAAAAACAGAATAAAATAAAGATTTAAGTGGGGCTCCCATACAACAAACGTGATTTATGACCAAAGTTAAGCAACGTCGGGCGTGGTCAGTACTTGGAAAAGTGACCGTTTTTTTTGCATTTTTTTCCGTTTTTTTTTTTGCATTGTGGTACGGAACCCTACGACCTCCGAGACGGAGTCCGACTCGCACTTGCCCGGTTTTTTTATTTATTTAACCTTTAGGTATTGCACAAAAATATGTACTTTCTTGTGTATAACAATGGAGTCAAACAGAATCTTGAATTTTTCTATTAGTAAGTTAACCTACATAAAAATAGGGTCCCGTTTTTATTTTAAATCGGTCGGGAGAGGTACCCAAAAAATAATGACCCATTTTTGGCAAAACCTTGTAGGTATGGGGAGCTAAGAACATTTTTTTATATTTATTTAATGTCTTATTATTAGGAAGGCGCCTATTGGCGGAAATTTGTGCAGAATGGAGATCATTGGTGCACAAAATAAACACCTCATGTGGTCGCGACCCTCGGACATGAGGAATCGAGGAAGAAGAAGAATGTCTTACACTGAGCATCAGATAACGATTCTGGTTGATAACAATTGGTTCATGTCAGGAAGCGGATCGGAACTAAAAAGATAGGTCAAATATCGGAACTTATGAAAGGAAAAGCTTTTAAACCTAGGAGCTTTTTATATAATATATTATTTAATACGTGCATACATAAACGCAGATAAATGTGTGCGTGAGATCGGGAGAGAGCTTGGATGTGCTAAAACACCTCTTCGATCTTATGCAACCCTGGTACATAGCAGCAAAAACAGCTGAGTACAACTGTACTTGCAAGCTAGTGTACGTCCTCATTTTGCTGCAACTGTACACTCGGACTAGGAGTACATTACACTCTACTGCCGGCTGGCTGGCTGAGACCGTCAAAACCGATTTAGCAGTTTCCTTAAAATGTGTAATTTTAAGAAAACTTGTTTGTAAAATTTGTCTGAGAAAACTAAAGACTGACCAGTAACATATGATCATTATCCAGAGGGCGCTGTTATTCTCATTTATATGGTGACAGTTCAGTTTAATATGGAAAAAATAGTTACAATTACAAGCCCGTAGTATTCCGGTGCAAGCAAATTCTTATCCGTGAAATTCACGGATCCATGTCCTGTGAAGTCTCTCACAAGTCTTTCTAATAGCGTCAATCCCGTCTACTATCTCCAATTAAGTCCACCGTGACGCTTTACAATGTTAAATTTATTGATTGTAATTTTGATTTGATTTCAGTAACAAAATGCATCTCCTGGACGGCGATAAGATCGCAACACTATTAGCGAGCTACGTCACAGAACTTCTCAAGGCGTGCGAAGCGACTGACTTGAAACTCGGTCTGGTGCAGACCGCGTACGCCAACGGAGCGTCCACCAAATACATCACCGAAGATCTGGTAAGGCTTATCCTAAAGTAAACCTTAAGTAAAGGCGAATGAGATCGCAACTCGGTTAGCGAGTTACGTCACAGAGCTGCTAAAATCGTGCGAACTGGTCTGGTGCAGACCGCATTCGCCAACGGAACGACACGTGGATGGGGGTGGATGGAATGATTGGCTTCTTCTTCCTGGCGTTATCCCGGCATTTTGCCACGGCTCATGGGAGCCTGGGGTCCGCTTGACAACTAATCCCATGATTTGACGTAGGCGCTAGTTTTTACGAAAGCGACTGCCATCTGACCTTCCAACCCAGAGGGGAAACTAGGCCTTATTGGGATTAGTCCGGTTTCCTCACGATGTTTTCCTTCACCGAAAAGCGACTGGCAAATATCAAATGATAATTCGTACATAAGTTCCGAAAAACTCATTGGTACGAGCCGGGGTTTGAACCCGCGACCTCCGGATTGAAAGTCGCACGCTCTTACCGCTAGGCCACCAGCGCTTATGGTGGAATGATTGGCGTTACTGGAAATAAAAAGATGAGACTTTTGAACGCTATCTTATGAACAAGACAAGTCATACCAGATGTTCCATACGCTCCGGACGCTCCGGGAGCGTCCACCAAATATATTACGGAAGATCTGGTACGACTTGTCTTGTTCATAAGAAAACGTTCAAAAGTTACATCTTTTATTACACGACTGCCCAAACAAAAAGAGTGTATTGTTTTCAGGGTTCATGTTTGTATGTGAGTTTCTTTATTCCACCATAACTTCTGAATGCCTTAACCGATTTAGATAAATGATATATCATTAGAATCCTTACGTCATCCCGACTAACATAGGCTATGTGACGTCATAATAAAGTCAATATGGCGGCCATAATACATGATATTGCGTGATGTTTAGAAAAAAAATTCTTGCAAACCTATCGAGTGGGGCCTCAAAATGAAGAGCTTTCAAAGACGATTTAAAATATATATGCAACATAGGCGTTCAAGTCTTATTTTGGAAGAATAAGGATTCACAAAATGTGCTAAGAAAAATAAATCCTTCTATCTTATTTAGTGAGCTATCAAATGTAAGGGTTTTTACCGCTGATCATAAAAATATATATAAATCATATGGTATACCTAAGGTAAATACAGGAACTAAACACAAACATGTTCTAAATCGCGCTATTGAAATCTAAACGTGTGAAATTCTATTTAAGCGATGAGCTTCGAATAATTTCTGGCTTATTGGATTCTTATATTTCTTGTGAATAAAATTATCCTTGCCTCCTAAACCTAATTAACCCGCCTGCGAAAAAAATTGGTTTTGTTTTAACACGTGCGTAGGTACTAAACTAATTTTCATAATTGGGATACTGCAATGTTCTGCCGAATATGCAAGAGTGATAGCGTTATTTCGATTTTCTTATTTCGCGGTAGAGCCCGCGAGATTGTGATGGAGTGTAGTAGTGGCGCCCCCTACGCAGAGTTTCGCGTAATATTCCCTATTGTAAGAAGTATCTATGTGACAATGTTTATATTATACATATTATGTCTCTTCCTTCCTTCTCGAATGCTACGAACCTTCCTTTATTCATTCCTAACCTAACTAGTAGTAGTAGACATTTGTCTAAATTCAAAAGCCGAAATGTGAGCTCCGCATAGGGTTCAAGGGCCAGAGCGCGCGCTTTTCGCAACTTTCCCCTACGTAATATCTTAATTGTGAAGGCCAAAGGCCGAGCTGCAAGAGTGTTGTGTTCAAACACAGACCAATAGAAAAGTGTCTAGATGCGCAGGCCAAAGTCCGAGCTGGGGTAGGGTCGAAGGCCAGGATCATTTGACAGGTGGAACTCACTGCAATTTCCCCTAGTATAGCTGCAATCGCCCCTTTTATAGAAATAAAAAAGCCAATGGCCCGAATCGTCCGAAAAAGGCGCGTCTTTAGTATTCAAACAACAACAACATACCATAATATAGACAATAATACAAGTATCTAAATACGAAGGCCGAAGGCCGCGAACCTCGCGTAGGGCTGAATGCCCGAAGCGTCCGAGAGAGGCGTACCTTTAGTATTTAAACACAGAACAATGCAATGTTACAAGTGTCTAATGCGAAGCCCGTAGACCGAACTCCGCGTAAAGCCGAAGGTCCGGACCGTCGGACAGGTACATGCGCTATCCTCAATTTCCCCTAGTATCTTAATTGGGAAGGCGCGATTCCACGCGACGCCGAAGACTGACCGGCGGGAGTTTAGTACTCGTGGAACTCGGTCAGACATTTGAAGAAATTGCACCCGTGGGCCTTACGCAGAGCTCGGTCTTCAGTCTACATATTTTGACACATGTACAAAATGGTTCTGTGTTTCACCGCTACCATCCCGCAGCATGGCTTTCAGCCTCGCGTAGAAGCGTGCTTCTCTTGAACGTTTTGGGCATTCGGCCCTACGCAGAGCTCGGCCTTCAGCCATCTAGTCTGTCGGGGCTAATAGCTACCTATATTCGCCAGTTCATCATTTGTAAGTAGGTATAGTACAGTCATTATATCCAAAAAACCGACCCTACCCGTGAATAATTAGTTCTTGGATTTTTTTTTCGTAGGTCCCTCGGGGGGGTCACTGGGAGTGTAAATTCAAAAAGTAGGCTTAATCAGGCTCCTGCGTATATTCGAAAAATGGTTTTTTTCCAAAGAAACGGTTTTTCTTCAATAACTCGGCCATTTTTGATTTTACAGTAAAACCGTAAGGACAAAAACTGTAGGAAATTTGATTATCTACAAGTTAGTCCAGTCATTATATCCAAAAAACCGACCTTTCCCATGAATAATCAGTTCTTGGATTTTTTTTTCGTACGTCCCTCGGGGGAATCACTGGGAGTGTAAATGCAAAAAGTAGACTGAATCAGGGTCCTGTGTATATTCGAAAAACGGTTTTTCTTGAATAACTCGGTCATTTTTGATTTTACAGTAAAACCGTGAGGACAAAAATTGTTCAGAATTTGATTCTCTACTCCCCCTCTCCCTTCATTTATGCCGTAAAGCGTGGAACATAGGAGATAATGATAATATTTTGAATTTGTCGCGTTTTTCAGGTTTAATTTCTAAAATATCGATTTTGGGGGAAAGAAGTTGGGAACCAAAATTGTTCAGAATTTGATTCTCTACAAGTTTAGTCCTCTTCATTTATGTCGTAAAGTTGAAAATAAACGAGATGTTGAAAATATTTTGAATTTGTCGCTTTATTCAAATTTTATTTCCAAACTATGGATCCTAGAAGAAAAATTGTGAGGACCAAACTTGTAGAGAATCAAATTTTCTAAAATTTTTGTCCTCGTGGTTTTACTGTAAAATCAAAAATGACCGAGTTATTTAAGAAAAACCGTTTTTGGAATATACACAGGACCCTGATTCAGTCTACTTTTTGAATTTACACTCCCAGTGATTCCCCCGAGGGACGTACAAAAAAAAATCCAAGAACTGATTATTCACGGGAAGGGTCGGTTTTTTTGATATAATGACTGGACTAACTTGTAGAGAATCAAATTTCCTACAGTTTTTGTCCTTACGGTTTTACTTTAAAATCAAAAATGGCCGAGTTATTGAAGAAAAACCGTTTTTTTTGGAAAAAAACCATTTTTTGAATATACGCAGGAGCCTGATTAAGCCTACTTTTTGAATTTACACTCCCAGTGACCCCCCCGAGGGACCTACGAAAAAAAAATCCAAGAACTAATTATTCACGGGTCAAAATCTATAATGACTGTACTAGTAGTAATTACTGCCACATAAAAATGTTAGCGTCGCGTAGACTGAATAATGAAATGCAATCAGACGCATATGATTGTTGTTCGATTTGTTGCTAACAACGTACTATTTAGCCTAGGGCCATGTGCGTCCTGCTTAAGTCGCATCGAAGGTAATCGAGTCAATAACTTTTTTAGTGGGAGTTAAAGTTATGAGTCTTTACTGTGGACCTTCAAACCCTCATGGACATGTTAAAAACTTCTACTTCTTTTTAAGAAGCTATATGGGAAAATGTCAAATGTCCCATATCGTGAACACATCCACATATTATCCACAGAAAAGACGCCGGTATTCCGGAACGATGAGCTTAATTAAAAGGTCCCAGTCTCAGGAGCTAATATCCACATAAACAGAACTTTGTGGACAAACTAAATGCCCGGGTAATCTTTATAAATAATAGTTTTAGTTTTTTTTGTCACTAAAATGTGTAAAATAAAATAAATTATTTAAAAAATTAAAAACACGACTGCTGAATTTTAAAGCGAACTGAAAAGCTAAAAATAATATTAATATGTTAGTTACATAAGGGGTCATGCACATTTATGACCGTGACTGTAGGTAGGTAGGTACGTGTGCATTTAGTTTCGATTGCAGTCGGGGGACCTTTTAAATGAAATAATGCAGTAGGTAAATGAAGGTCCCCCGACTGTAATCGAAACTAAATGCACACGTACGTACCTACCTACAGTCAGGGTCATAAATGTGCATGACCCCTTATGTAACTAACATATTAATATTATTTTTAGCTTTTCAGTTCGCTTTAAAATTCAGCAGTCGTGTTTTTAATTTTTTAAATAATTTTTTTTTTTTATTTCCAGTAACGCCAATCATTCCATCCACCCCCATCTATGTGTGTACAAATTGCTGTTTTCTTTCATATTCATCATTGACTTCAAACTTCAGGCGGCAAAAGCTGGCGAAATAGACAGCTTGTTCCATAATGCAGTAAGGCATTAACCCTTTATAAGGCATAAGAGTGTCAGGAATTATGCAAAATTGAACTCTATAACTTTGAAATAAAGTTCAAAATCAGGTGGGAAATATTTTCCCTCTGCCTTATAAAGGCTTAAAATGAAACAGACCATCAATATTCTCTTGCCCTTCTCCCTTGTCGGCGCAGCATGTCTTTCTCTTCCATACCTCTCTGTCGTTCGTCATCTCGGCATTCACTTGCGTCCGTTTCACATCAACTCTCACACAATCCATCCACCTTTTCCTCGTACCTCCCTCCACATTAATTCGTAATACCTTTCTCGTCACATGACTTTCATCCCTCCGCATCACACGTACCGTGCTAAGCGATGAAACAGATACTCACAGGAAATCAATTTTAAAATATTTAAACAAAACTCGTTTCACTTACCGTCTTATCTATTCCAGAAAGTACCAGTGTCGTGCGTGAAGACAGGCGTGAAGCATCTCCACCACGCGGCGCAGTCATACGACATCGGAGTTTACTTTGAGGCCAACGGACACGGCACTGTTCTATACAGCGATAAGGCTAAGACTACGATACGACGCATCGCTCAAGAAGGGTTAGTCCAACTAATCTTTTCATCATACTTATAAGCCAACAGGAGTGGTCATTTCTCCATACAAACGTACTCGACTGGGTTTCGGTGGGTTTTGATTCTAGAGCAATGATTTTTTCAACACATTAATATTTTCAATATCTATGTCGCACCGTTTTGCTTTTTATAGATATTCTTGTTTTTTAAGGCGCTAGAGTTCAAAAATGGCCAAAATGGCCTAATTGACTATGTCGCAATGAGAGGCGTAGTATTCAAAACTGATATCAATTAGCCAAAAAAGCAAAACGGTCCGACACAGATAATTTCATAATCATTTAGATTTCCAAGTTTAGTTAGGATTGGTTTAGTTTTGGAGGAGGAAACAGTCGAGTAAGAAACCTCGATTTATGAGATTTTTACGTAGGATTTTTCGCCTTATCCTTATCACACTAGTTTTAGGATCCGCTTCTGTTAGCGTGACGGGTAAAACCTAAAATATATAAAACTCAGCTCCTGTTTCGTCTTATTATTCCCATCGGTACACAAACCTCCATAAGGTTTTGTTTTTCCAACCCTACACAACATAAAAACTAGTTTGATGTATTCAAAAGGTACTTAAATACAAAATACAGTGAGTAGCGGCCCCCTTTTTCTAAATATATTTCGTTAAATTTAAATAATCACGAATGAGTGGCGCTAGTGTGCACGTTGATACGCTCTTAATCTACATGAATGTGCCCCACGCCGACATGTTGTACCTATAGATGGCGCTCAGGTGGCTATATTTATTATGTCTGCACATTTTAGCTGTGAGCATATCAAAACTATCATTTTACTGCAATTTAACTGTAACTTGAAAACGTACATTATGACTTGCTTGGCCGCTGTCACAAACACAACACATAATAAAGGCATTTTAGGCATGTAAAGTTTAACGCCATCTGGTGATGCCTTTGAAAGGTATAAAATTAAGTCTCATTTCACACAGTTTTGTATACTGACTCCATACTGATATTAAAATTAACCTTGTAATACTTTTTACAGTGAACCAGAACAACGGAAAGCAGCTCAACTACTCTTAAACTTCATTGACATGACCAACGAGACGGTCGGTGACGCCATTTCTGACCTCTTCCTTGTAGAAACAGTCCTCTGCGCAAGGGGGCAGAACGTCAAAGAATGGATGGAAGCTTATACGGACCTCCCGTGTCGGCAACTGAAGGTCACAGTGCAGGTGAGTCCTTATGTCTATAGTAGAGATGCCCCGAATAATGAATTTGGCCGAATACCGAATATTCGGCCGCCTCGGCCAAATACCGAATATTCGGCGACCGAATATTCGGCATGACATGCGAACATTTTAAGTCACAATTATTGTTAAAGTTATTTTATTACAATGTCATGTAAAATTTCAGGACCGCAACGCGATATCAACAGCGGACGCGGAGCGGCGCTGCACGGCGCCCGAAGGCCTCCAGAGCCGGATCGATGAACTGGTGGCTGCCTACAAGAGTGGGAGGTCCTTCGTGCGACCTTCCGGTACTGAGGACGTCGTCCGGGTGTATGCTGAGGCGGATACACAAGAGGTAAATAGTTATTTGTTTGCGGACGCCGAGCGGCGCTGCTCGGCGCCCGAAGGCCTGCAGAGCCGCATCGACGAACTGGTGGCTGCCTACAAGAGTGGGAGGTCCTTCGTGCGACCTTCCGGTACTGAGGACGTCGTCCGGGTGTATGCTGAGGCGGATACACAAGAGGTAAAATATCTATCTGTCAACTGGCTTTATCTCAACGAGCAAAGTTACTGCTCGGCCGCGACATTACTGAATGGCGACGGCGGTGGTGGCAACCATTTATTCCTTGCTTAGTGTGTGTACAAAAGGTCTTATGCGACCATAGGTAGGAGCTAGACACAGGGATCGGACTTTTAGTTCTATAATTATAATAACGAACTACTAATTACTATTAATATACATATTATCACACGAGACAAGAGATTATTAGTGCTTACTAACACTTGTATCTGAAATGAGAGGAGACCTGTACACAGCCGTGCAATGAAATCCCCTACAGACACTCTACGATTATTTAAACTTTATCGTTCATAAGAGTGTCATAAATTAAGCAAAACAGACCCTATTACTTTGAAATAAAGTTCAAGGCTTGACGTATTCAGGCGTGGCTCACTCCGCGATTTCGTCGCGTCGCTACAAGCACATGCAGCCCACACCAGTTTTGGTGTCTAGGAGTAGTAGTTGCCGCACACCGCTATGGAACAGACGCCTGCTCGGTGCTTGCGCTTGCGCTTATATCTCTCATAATAGAACTCAGTGAACTGTCTGTACCTAGTATTATTATTTATCCTGTGACGTAGCCTAAACAGCCTATCTAATTTTCTTTAAACCGATACCTAACCATTTTTTTCTTTTTCAGAACGCAGATAAATTAGCGGCACAAGTGTCACAGGCAGTGTTCGACCTGGCTGGCGGCGTGGGCGACCGGCCGCTCGCTTAAACTGACAAACATACACTCCATACATAGGCAGCTTCTACCGACTTCAACCCCAGGGATCTACATTTGCCGGTATCGTCTTGGGTCGTCCCATTCGTTTTTCGTCAAGTTCTTAAATTAGTCCTATTCTGCTTTCGTCACCCATTCTACATTAGTCTCAATCGTCGGTGGCTTTCAATGTAGAATGAGTGACGAAAGCAGAATAGGACTAATTTAAGAACTTGACGAAAAACGAATGGGACGACTCAAGACGATACCCATTTGCCAGCGAAAAAACGACCTTGAGGTTTTAAATATAGAATTGAATTTTGATTGGCATTTTTAACGCGTTGTCGCGTCCGTGGGGATCACAAGGTTAAAATTGAAGTCTCCCACTGCTTTGATAGATCCCGGGAGTAATAGGCATTTTTTTTTTATTTAGCTCCGCATGCAAGTCGGGTATCTTAGACATTGTACAGGGCTTTTATTGGATGTAATAAATTGAGGAGTTATTTACTAGTAAAAAATATGAAGAGCATACAAATATTTCGTCTTTCTGTTAAATTACAATAGCTGAGGATAAAAAAATACGATCTAATCCAGTGGTTCTCAACCGCTGGGCCGAAGCCTGAAGTGGCTTGGTGACTTTATATACAGTAACACCTTTTGTTGGTGTTATTGCTTGGTAGTCCCTGGCAATATTTTTCCTTCGATTGGTCCCTTATGAGGACTGAAAAGTTAAGAACTACTGATCAGTAGAGTTAGACCAAGCTAAGGTGTTGTTGGTAGCGATTTTGATAGTCCAGACTGTGCAAGTGTTATTTTAAACGTCAAACTTCTACGACGTTTAAAATAACACTTGCACCAGTATGGGCTATCGAAATCGCTGGCGACTTAGGTTAGTCTCACTCAAGTAGGTAATGTATGCTTTGTGATGCCCTATTGTGACATAATAGAGTGATAATTGCTGAGTTTAAATACAATAAATTAATAACCCGTAATATTGATATGAAACTAGTGTCATTCTATGGAACTTACTATGTAAACTAACCGCCATATTGGAATTGTCTCTGAATGATGAATTTACTAGTGACTTTTGTTTACATAGCTAGCAAGTTCCACAGAATTACACTTTATGTAGATTTGCAGAAGATATATTATGTCATCATACATATAATTGTGAGAGAAATATATTTACTTTTACAAGAATAGAAAGAAAATGTATATGTACTAAATATTGAAAGACAGATATTTCTGCTCAGTAATCTAGCGGTAAGGAAAGAAATAAGGAAAGAAGTCATGTAATGGCTTGTATCGTGACAAATATGCTAAGTATTAAGTGTATGGAATGATAAATAATTATATTACAGGATACTTTAATTTTAGAAGTGACATCTACGCTCAAATGGCTTCTTGTTCTTAAGCCAGTTGAGGGTAGATGAAAACATTACATGATCAAATAATGTAGTTTATAGTCAGGTCGTTCAGTGACAGATCCAGGTGGTTTTGTATTTGGTTGGTTAATCAATAAATGTTAAAACTACCCGAAAATGTACAAATTATTTGTTCACTTTTATTTAAATACCTAAAGATACAGAGTATAGATAGACACCCATTTTGTGATTGGGGGTGCAATTTTTAAAAATGGAGATTAGCAGTCTTAATTTTGTCTTTTTTACAGATTAATCACAATTCAAAGCCTGACCAGTAATATATGATCATTGTCAAGAGGGCGCTTTTATTCTCATGTATAGGGTGACAGTTCAGTTATATGGGGCTATTCATAAATTACGTCATTTCAAATTAGGGGGGGGGGGGGTCTGGATATCGGATGATGGTAGCATGACTTAGGAGGAAACGGACACCCATTTTGTGATTCGGGGTGCAATTTTTAAAAATGGAGATTAGCAGTCTTAATTTTGTCTTTTTAACAGATTAATCACAATTCAAAGCCTGACCAGTAATATATGATCATTGTCAAGAGGGCGCTTTTATTCTCATGTATAGGGTGACAGTTCAGTTATTTTTGTATGATTTTAGGGGGGGGGGGGTCAAAAATCGATGACGTAATTTATGGACAGCTTAATATTTTTGTAGTGACGAACCACTTATGTAATCAATTTTATTAACACAGACCCACTTCATAGTAGAAATTACCTTTTTTATTGCATGTATAATATATTTTTGTAATCTAAAGAGCTAATTTGACAGTTCTTATCGAAATAAAAGCGATAGGGATCGTGCGCGTTGGAGGGTCTGCCATCTTGTGGCTTGAATCGGAATCATATGTGCACATGTACATTGCCAAAGCAAGTGCTACCATCTACCGTTCTCGTCGGTGCGTTTCCTTGTGCATAGTAGGTTCTGCCATCTTGTGGGCTACATCGGAAGCAGAAACGACACATTTACGCCTCGCCCCAAAAATCTGACGGCTCCTTTGCTGCCCCCTATAGTTCATGCACGGGGGGGGGGGGGGGGGTTATATCTTTAAAACTTTTAATGATTGTTAGGACTCCGTGTAAATTGTCAAAATCGTTTTAGACTTTTTAGAGATATAATCACAATACTGTAATCACTGCCTTTATCTAGTTATCTATAAGAGGACACTTCATTGTGGTTCGAATTTAAGGAAAAGTCTAATAGCGCAGTGCTGCCTGAATTTCGTAGGTAGATATTATCACTGTTTTTGTTAAAAATAATTAGGTAATCTATTTGGGTTGTAGAACATAATTAGAAAATACAGTTTTAGCGCTTCTAAAGCAGTGTAGAAAATTTGTGAAAAAAATATATGTCAAAATATGCCTCTGACTCTGAGATTGTTTAATGCAGGGTACATTAAGGAAATAAAAACCTATTGTATCCTTAGAGGATATAACCAACGGAGACGCCATATCTATAATTTTCGGTACAAAATAGTCTGCCGTTTTTTGCGGGGGAGGGGCACATCAAATGTATAGGAACGTCATGTCAGATAAACGTCAGTCCATACATGTGTTTGACATATGATTGACCATTGGCCGCCTTTTTTCGACAGAGGGGAACGCCTGTTAATGACATGAATGACCGTTGGTTATATTCTCTAAGATTGTATCATTTTGGTTAATTTTTATTGACACATTGAAGTGCCATGGCAATTATGGAAACTTTATATTTTAATAAATAAGTTATAATACGACGCATAATACATTTTTGACGATCTGTAATTTTGTATGTTTACTTATTTAGTCAGTATTTTTATAATTTATAAATATGTATCATAATATTATGATATGTGGTTGTATACATTTGAGATTAAGGACCAACTTTCATTTAAAATATTTTTAAAGTACACAATTCTATTCTTTATATATGTAATAAATGGGGCGACTTGAGATCAAAAAATGTAGAAATTGTTAACTGACAAAAAAATTCAAGTGACCCCTCATTACATATTAAATATAATTTTTATAGTCAAACTATTTTTTAGAGCCTGATTTGATAGCTAAAGAAACGTTCTGAGCTTAAATAATAAATACATTAGCATTACTTATACCTTGGTTTATCAAATCACGGACTATTTCCTTATTTAAATTGTGCGCCACAAAACAAAAACGAGTAATGAATCTAAACCGTCAGTGGACCATTTGTGACGTTCCACAGTGCCGCAATAATATTGGAGCGGAGTTAATAAAAGCGTAAGCGCCAACCGCCATAAGGTACCTTGACCCGTGGGACGTCACATTTTGTTGTAGTTATGTCTGTAATTTAAAACTACACCTAGTTGTTCGTCATATTATGTATGAATCCTGGATTTGAATGAAAGCTTTATCGCTGTAAAAAGTACGTATTGTATTTTATTTTGTGATATAGGTATTACGTGATTCCAAATTGCATTTTGAGTCAACGAATCATTTGTGTCATTGAGCGTATTTCGAAATACTCAGTCTTTTAAGTCTTAAATTTTAACTGTGTACTCTTAAGCTCCATGCTGGTTATAAGACGTTGAAAATGAACTACGGTGGAGGGTACGCCCTATATTAGTGTCATGAAAAGGGCATTAGAATTGATGATCTTAAAAGTTTTAGGCTCCGAAAAACTTTGGGTCGTTAATTTTTTTTTGTCCTAAAATTCCTAAAAACAAACATAGCTACATAGTTTGAAGACAAAACTACTTTCTTTGCTGTACTCTAATAATATTTTCGCACTAAGTATGTATATCTTACAAAACAAATCTTTCCTTATCATAGCTATCATTGATAAATATTACGTGATCTAATGTACATCTTCATGGGAAAAACCTCGAACTTATCTTAGAATTGATATTGATGTATCTAAATCTTTATTTAGAAGTACCTACGAGTAGATACATATTTGACTGAAAATTTAACGATAACTACGAGTATCATTCAAAATTATTAATACAATACAAAAGTCTTGAGAGTATACATATTGTAATGTCCCTGGAATTGCAGGCGTCCTTAGGCTACGCTGACCACTTACGGCACTTACCACCAGGCAAACCATTTGCTTGATGACGTGGTATTAAAAAACGACACTAAAATTTATTTTTAGTGTTCCGTACAAAACTTTGTTCACGGAACACTTATGGGATCACTTCGGTCTTGCAAATCAGTTATTTTTATTCATGTAATTTCTAATTTTCTATATGTAAATTGTAAATTTCTAAATCAAACTGATGAAAATGACGCCGGGATAGTTTATTTATAAAAAAATTCCTAGGTCCTGGCGCTCCTTGTAATTATGTTTTTAGTCAAATATCGTCAAGCATTGTAATGTTAATAAAATCAATTAAAAAGTACCTTTATTGGAGTTCCAACTTAAAAGTAGTACAAATTATTGGTTAAATCATATTATCATTGTTCTTAGGTGCTCTAAAATATGCCTTAGACACAAAAATGGTCAATCATAAATTAATTTAAAATTACGATTAGCGATCCACTTAATATTTGGTTACATTTTTAACAAATAAATATATTTTACTATCAAAACAAATTGTATATTTACATTCGCTTATACTTCTGCTTATTAATTCTATAGTAGATCTTTAATTCGTGTGTGCAATCGTGTGTTCGTAAAGGGGCCCACTGATTAACAGTCCATCGGACGGTATATCGGCCTGTCAGTTCTTCGGAACTATCAAAATGTTGTTCTAACGCCGACCACTGACTAACAGGCCGCCGGACGATATCGGCCTGTCAGTTAGAACAAAAATTTGACAGCTCCGAACAACTGACCGGCCGATACCGTCCGGCGGACTGTTAGTCAGTGGTCGGCTTAACTGACAGGCCGATACGTCCGGCGGACTGTTAATCAGTGGGCCCCTGTAGAGTCGTTTGGAGCGAGGTCCTCATGAATGTGTGTGTAGAAAAATATAATTTTAGTTCTTCTAGAGTTTTGAAGTAGGTATCTAAAGCCTACATTTTTGATGCATTATTAACATATATGATTCCTAGTATCAAAAGTGGCTTAACAAGGCTTAACGTAGTCCAGGCAAAATAAAAAAGTCAGTTGGTTTTAAACATATTCGCCTTTATAATATATAAAGTACTGACCGAATTATTATTAGAAATAGGCTACCGGCTTAATAAATATGGCGAATCATTTTAGAATTCCTTCAATATGTTTATCTAATTTTCAATAACAAGTTAGTTTTGAGGAACTAACTTAGTTTTTCGTAAAATCTGTTTGGTAGTGCAATAAAATTTGTGTAATATTATGGAATACAATAATTGGAGACTGTTTGTTGTCTTGCTCCTTGCGATTGTTTACTTTATTATTATGCTACTGTTATTTTTTAATAAATCAACAATTACTATTTCTGTGTATTATTTGAAATTGAAATTTTAATTCACAAATAATTAAGTAAATATAAAACATTAAATTAGCTTAGTGTATTATTTTGTAATCTCTAGTAATATTCGGCGGATTCACTCTTAAGTTCATATTTTGTTTATATAATACATATATGAATGTCAGAAATTATGCAAAATTTAATCCTACTTTGAAATAAACTTCAAAATCATGTGGGAAATATATTCCCTCCTGTCTTATAAAGGCTCAATACTTGCCGGGGTGTCTTAAACATAGCACTAAATAAGAGACATTTTTAACAACATTATATTTTATTTAACAAAAACGTCAATTCAATACAATACTATGTCCGAGAAACCATTACAAAACGAGACTTAGGTCTAAGTGAAACCTACAAACTTAACTTAGAACTTAAAAGTAAAATTCTTTCACAGTAATATTTAATTAAAACTGCATATTTTAGAGATCAGGTAACAATTTGTATTTACTGTATTATTACTGATTTCATTTTAAAGACATCTGCATTTCTTGGAGATAAATAAGCTATAAAATATCAAAGTAGCCCCTATTTTCAGATACCTACATGCATTTTTTTTTTCAAGTGTGCAGTACACACGGGTGAACTATGCAAGCGATAGAACAAGAAAAATATATCAGTTAACGAATTAAGACTACTCAGAGTAGATGGAATTACTGGGTTACTGGGGAATATAGATTATTTTATTTTATAGGGGATAGATATCATTTAAAATGATAATATGAGTAAAACCTCCAATACTTTAACAGACTTAATATTATCGGTTTTAGAAGAAATTGGAACTGTTACAGTCACCCCTTTTATGTAATGGTACTCTACATGTCTTAAAAATCATCTGAAATTATAGCTTTCTGTTATTTTACACATGTTAAACTTAATGTTAAACACAGATTTTGGAATGTATACCATTTAACCCTTCACCAGGCTAAGGGACATAGATTTCCCACATACAGCACTTCAATAAATGTGTTCTATTTTCGATGTGTAAGACTTGACATTCGATTGTCATTTTTGAAATGTCAGCATGGTAGAGGGTTAAAATGTTTTGGTGTTATTAGTTTACTACATAAAGTAACGACGTTAAACAGTCTGCCATATTACGTACTAAAAGTTGTAAGACTAATATTGAAAAATACTTCACTTCACAAACCTAGATACATATACCAGCCGTCAATGAAAACTGGTCACGTATAAGTATCCGGTTTTCCATACAAAATCAATCCATTTTATTTCTATTGTAGTAAGATTGTGATTGATTGTCTTGAAAGTTCTTTCACCCCTCCTTGAGAGTGATGCTAATATTAAACTAATATAACTGACGTATTTTATTTTCACGTATTTTAGGTGAACATGTAGGAAGGTCATACTGAAATGACTATGGGATCAACCCCAAAATCGCGAACAAAAAATAGCTAAGTTCATATACGAATCGCCGAAATGTATTAAACACTGATTTTGTAATTTGGCCTACAGTAAATGTTGTTAAGTATGGTCAGATAACAAAATCAGACCAGTATATCCTGATGTACAATAGCAATGTAGATTAACCTAAAGCTAAGTAAAATACTTAATAAGCCTTCCAAAGATTAAGAAATAGCCTTAGATTCAGTGGTGTAGCTAATCACATATTAAACATATGAAAAATCTTGTTTACCCTTTGTAAGGCAGCGGGAATATATTTCCCACTTGCTCTTGAACTTTGTTTTAAACCGATAGGGTTCAATTTTGCATAATTTCTGAACCCTTATACGTTATAAAGGGTTAAACTCAGCTTATATAACTATATTCCAGATAAGTACCCTCGTAAGGCCCACCATACAAAATTTTACTATATTGACTACCAAATCATACTTTTATGTTTCTGTGACTGTCATGTTATTACCTAGATTCTATACCATAAAAAACAGAACTTATTGTTTGTCACGTGTTGTGTTGGCTTACGAGGGTCACGCCCAAAGTATTTGGATACATATACACCGTGTTTTTTTTGTTTTCCGTTAATTACAAGGGTGCATTCCTGAGCTTAAATCAAGTAACTTTCTCAAAGACACCGATATTCTAATTAACTCCATTTCGGAGATAATCAATATTTTATTTTTTTCCTATAAGGCCTCTACAAGCGTGTACACTTGCCTTAGGGCCGGTTTACATATTGATTAGTGTTTAGAATGAGTTCATACATTTGCTACTAAACTTAAGTACAATCTCGGTCGATCGATGTTCGAAATGACATTGATATGTCACAGATTTCAATTGTTTGGTTGAGTTAAATGTAATGCCCGTCTTACAACAACGCTACATGCTACATTTAATTACTTTTTAAACTTATTTTTTTATTTTTAAAGCAAAAAAAAATTTTTTTTTGAAAATTAACTATGCCATTTTGTTCTCTTAAACGTACTTAACCATACCCCACAAAACACGGTGTATAACGTGCGTTATTATCGCTTTTAGTTCCTCCACCATACACTCCACACAAGTTTTTAGCTACACCACTGATTTGATTAGTATCACTTAATGTTAGTGGTCGCAATACCCTGATACTTAACTATAAAGTTAAATATGACACAATTAACTAGGTACATTACTATATCATTATAATCATTAGTCTAATCTAACATTCGTAAAAGTATCTTTAATTTATTGCAGAAGAGAATACGTTTTAGGTCACATAATAAAAAAAAAAATGGATGAACGTATTTGATTTACGTACTTAATTATTGTGGTAGGTACATATTTTCGTACACGGCGGGAACAAGATAATAACTGCCAGGAAAAAATTGAAGAAAATTGAACCTTATGCAATTTTATTTTAAATTCATATTTCTTCAAGAGAATATCTCGAGTTATCAACTTCATCCCGCCGTATGCCGCCGGGTACGTATTTAATATTCATTAAATTGCTCAATCAATCTGATGATTGTATTGGTAAAATTCAACTAAAACCATATTTTTTTGTATATTTAAAATATTTTTAAGGTCTGCTTGGTAAAACAATAATAAATATAAGAAATTGATTTAAAAAAAAACCTGAAAGATATAACAAAAAATAAATGCCAAAAATGATTAAGATTATAGAATTTTGTTCCAAATAATTTTATTATAAATAATATGCATTTAAGCCTAATATAATTGACCTTTTTTATGTGCGTTTTGACTTTATAGGGTAATTCGCCAGTAACTGGCCACTTTTAGTAATTAGCCACCCTAAACTAAAAATGAATTTATTCACCTATAAACAGAATTCATCAAAGTGGCCAGTTACTGGCGAATTACCCTATGTGACTTCATATTAGACTCAATATCTAAAAGTATGACAGAAAATTCATGGAGATCAATAGGACTGAATGATTATACTTAGTGGTAACATCTAGGTTCTAGACTCTACATTAGAGTCTTTCTCAGCCAAAAGGTACTTTGTCAGTTACCTTTTGCCTGATGTCACATTAACATTAAAATCATTTAACGAGTGACGGTGACTGATAATAATCTTAAACTTAGTGCCCTTAAATCCCTAGTATGAAATGACAAAGAATATAAGATCAGACTGGCAATTAAGATTGCAAATCGTCATACAAAGTTGTTTCTTCAAAAATAGCTTGTAGATGGGGCATTTTTAGAGAAGACTTACCCCCATATAATTTTGAATGGTGATTTCTTTATTTTGTGTAACAATAAGTACACAATTACTAAAAGAGTAACGGAATGATAAAGAAATTAATGGGTTAAGGTGTTTTGGCAGGGGCAGCTAGATCTTTACCCGTTGGGCAAAAGGGGCTATGGCCCAGGAGTGGCAGTGGCCAAATATTGTGGTCAGTTTTGGACAACTATTGGGTGGCTAACTTTCAAATACCACGGGGTGCCAAATATTCAATATTACATGCCTTTGTGTTTTGGAATAATGCAACTTTGTATAGAGATCAGTCACTTTTATTTCACATCCATTCTGACAGCTGGGTTGAAATAATGTATTTTCTGTTGATTTGCAGTCATTAGACATTAAAATCAAGGCACTAAAATATTTGAACTATTTGTTTTGACAGTCATAGTAAATTTAGAATGCAGATTACTTTCTGAGTTTGCATGGATAATAATGATTTATAATAATTTTTAAACTCCTTTCATAAAAGAAATCAACATTAAACAAAATTACTGTATTAGTGCTTGAGAGGAGGCCTGTGCCCAGCAGTGGGACATATATAAAATTATTATTATTATACTGTATTAGATATTACATGGATAGCATGGATACTTTTGAAAAGTCTTGACTGTCATTTTAGTTAAACATTTTTACGTATAATCCATTTTTGTCACAATATTTGGAAATAATAAAATATGCTTGTATAAAGACATCTTAGTAATCCCCACACAGATTTGTTAATGTACTAATGTGAATCTATATTTGTATGAAATCATGAAAATAATAACTAAAGAATGTATCATACATACATTAAATTCATCTAAGGTACACATTCCTGGTCAATTATTTCAATTTCATAGCTACCTAATAACTTAATTTGTACCTATGTCAGCTTAGGGCCTAAGTAAGGAGACTGATCACAGAAAAAACAATCCGGCGCTACTGTCTCCGTCAATTCCACTAAGTTAGTGCTCAACTTATTACTTACTTTATAGTAGCTACATCGCCTGGGCCCTATACCTTCTATCAATGTGTCATAAGGCGGTGACAGGACATCGAAAAATGCTGCCGGCATTTCAAGCGCTTGTATCTCGTGATAGTTAGATGCAGTCGGAGTCAGCACACACGTCTCAGAATTTTCCTTACAAACGCGATCCTGTGTAACCTCAGCGAAAAACTTTCGCTTCACGTGTGTCCCGTGTGCAAGTCTAGTTGCCTCGTGCTTAGCGCGTATTGCTATGTCTATAGCGCTCAGTTTTTCAGTCACAGGGTGCTCGGAGAAACTACGAATGTTCACGGCACCGTATATTACCTTCAAAAGACCGTGCATGTGAGGGTGGTCGTGCAACGGCATCTTGAAGCCAGGTTTTAACACGAAAATACTCATATTGACGCAACTATTTTGAAACACTTGGATGTACGTACATGGTGCTTTGCTAGGGTTTTTCCACGTCGCCGGGTCGCATAACCGTCTCTCCAAACCTAGGTCTTCGCTTCTTAATCTGTCCATTATCTTCTTAAGTTTGTTTATGTTGGCAGGGAGGTCGGCCGTAGCCTTCCCGTCGAAGGTTTGCAGGGCGAGCCGGTACGTCGCCACGATTGGCGGCACGCTGACCATATCCATTGTTTTTGCTTCATTTTGCAAATCCATATGAAATTTGCCTATATTGATACACAAGAATTTTGTTCGAGACCGAAATGTAGAAAATAATCTGCACGATAACAAAGCGAAACTGTCAACAAACGTCATTTTTCTATGCCTATTGATTGTTCTGTTCCAAATGATCCAATGCGATTCAGATATTCGGTCCAAATCTAGATTTGTAATAAAACCACTATAAATGGAAAAATATTTAGGGCAAAACAAATAGTATTTTATGTGACCAAATGTTTGTATGAGCAAATTATTATTCATTATTTAAGGTTATCTAAGCATTTCTTAAATTATATTTTTCAAACTACACTGCCATCTTTTGTCGAGTAGACAAACTAAGAAAGATGCGACATCTAGCGCTCACTTCGTCAAACGAGAACTGACCACATTATATCAATTTCCAATAGGTGGCAGTTCAGTAGCTGCAACCAACTGCAACTCAACATAATAAAAGATTTACTACCTACCTATTTCAAATTACTTTCACGTAGGTTAGGTTATAGGTTTTAGGTACTTAAATCTCGGTACTCATTCATTGCAAACAGTTCATCGCTAAATATAAACTTGTTTATCCAAAAATTGCTTGCTATCTGCGAAACATTCTCGAAACAGCATTATCTAAAATATAATATTTTAAAAACAGAAATGCTCGTTTTCAGATACGGCAAGGGTCCGGAGGTAGTTCCGCCGGTTTATTTGAATGGTTCGCCGGTTCGGGTCGTAACATCTTTCAAGTACTTAGGCCATTATCTAACGGAGAACCTTCGCGACGACATGGACATGGAGCGAGAGCGCCGCGCGCTTGCGGTCCGTTGTAACATGCTGTCGCGAAGATTCTCCAAGTGCACCACTGACGTAAAAACGACACTATTTAGGGCATTCTGTTAGTGCTTTTATACATGCTCACTATGGTGTAACTACACCAAACGTTCATATAACGCGCTCCGGGTTCAGTATAACGATGCGTTCAGAATACTCATGAAACAACCTCGCTACTGCAGTGCTAAGACCATGTTTGCTGATGCGGGAGTACCTGATTTTTATGCAATCATGCGGTCCCGCATTGCTTCAGTTTGGACAAACGTATGGCAAAACTCGCAGCAAAATGATATTCTGGCGCTGTTTACGGTCAACCCTAGCAATAAGATCCTAAAGCACTGGTCAGCCGTGCACCTGGACGAAAATGGCAAATAATATGTATTATGTAGGCATAATAATTTAACAAGGGACATTTATAACTTCTGCTTCATTGTATTTTAAATTTTATATTATTTTATAGTGTTGTATTTTATTGTATTGTATTTTACTGTATGAGTTTAAAACTTGAAATAAACAATATTATTATTATTTGTATCTCCGTTTTAAAACTCTCGGGTCTTTCGAGCCCGGTCATTTATAAGGCGTGCGTGGGGATATGGATCCAACACGTAGAGGCCGTTTGGAGAGATTTGATTTATTATTATTATTTGTATCTCCTTCGATATCACGGGCCTATAATCCCGGTTTTTTGATAGGCTTGCGTGGGGACACAGATCCAACACGTAGAGGCCTCTTGGGTTATTATTATTATTATTTGTTTCTCCATTTTGGAATTCACGGGCCTACAAATCCCGGTCTTTTGATAGGCTTGCGTGGGGATATAGATCCAACACGTAGAGGCCCCTTGGAGAGCTTTAATGTCATGTAGAACGCCTGCTGGAACCCGTTCACAGGCGCAACAATAAACACCCATGAACCGGTCGCAGCAGGCATTGGGACTATTGTAGAAAAAGTGAATAGTATACCGGTCTATGGATTGAAGTTTGGATGGACAATGAGACTGGGCTATTGTAGAGAAGTCCGGACACCTGCCATAACAATGCTAAAACACGTTATCGAGGCAGGTGGTGACTTGCCGCTGACTAGATGGGCCCCTGAAACTGCCGTCGCGAAGACGACCAGGAGCAACATCGGTGTGAGCGGCTCAGGGGTGTCGAGAGGTGTGCGCCGCTTTCTACCCAGTGGCTATTACCAGCCACTGTGCCAACTCGCGTCTTATGCATCTTTCACTTCCACCCCTGGAGCATATAGCTCTAACGACTCCTCTCTGGACGGCCAATGAAGGCAAGCCAGAGCTGAGAGTCCTGCGGGTCCCCTTGGGGTCCACTCCGACCGATGAAGACACGCCGGAGACGGAGACCCTGACCGACTCTCGGGAGCACTCGGGTCCGTGGGGTCGTTACTCCCCAACAGCTCGCCACAAGCTGCCCTGCGGGCTTATTATTATTATTATTATGTTCGTCCTTTACATAATCTCGGGACCATGGGGTCCCGGACATTTGGAAGGCGTGCGTGGAGCCAAAGCCAACACGCAGAGGCCCCTTGTAAAAAGACAATTTACTCTAAAAGGTGATGTGACACCACCCGACGATTATCCCTGTATGCACTATAGTAATGCACCCAAGGATAAGCCCCGGTTAGTGTAGGACTATTGCAATGATAAGAAACAAAAGAAACTGGGCTATTGTGTTGAGATGTTAGTGTACTGGTAACCGGGTCTATGGAAATACTATGGCACCTGCCCCAATCTATGTTTAAAAACACGAAAAAATGGACAGGTGGTGACTCGCCAACTCACAATATGGGTCCCCGAAAACGGCCGCTCGCACAGAGCGACAAGGGGACAACATCACGTGAGCGGCTCAGGGCGTGGAGAGGTGTGCACCGCTTTCTACCCAGTGGCTGTAAGCAGCCACTGTGCCAACTCGCGTCTTAGGCATGTTTCACTTCCGCCCTGCGAGCATATAGCTCTGACACCCCACTCTGGACGGCCGGTTAAGGCAAGCCAGAGGTGAGAGTCCTGCGGCCCCTGCTCAGTGTTCACTCCAGCCGGCCAATTAAGGCAAGCCGGAGAGTTATTATTTGTATGTCTTTTCCATATCTCGGGACCATGGGGTCCCGGACCTTTGGGAGGCGTACGTGGGGCCGAAGCCAACAGCGCAGAGGCCCTTTAAGACACTTTAATCTAAAAGCAAGGGATACACACGTGGCGGATACCATCCCCGAACGCACAATGTGATACATCCGGAGATGGTCCCCGCCAGGTGCAAAGACTATTGCAGTGCAGCACTTTTGTGCTGCGATGGGAACTAAGGTCATGGGCTATAGATTTGAAAATTGGATGGACTGGATAATGGGCTATGGGAGAGACTAGCGGACACCTGCCTTGACAATCAGTCTCAAAATTGTATAAGACAGGTGGTGACTCGCCAACTCATTGAGTGGGCCCCGCAATGGCCGCACGCACAGTGCGACAACAGGGCAACACTTTGGAGCGGCTGTGAGGTTGTCGAGAGGTGAGTCTGCGGTAGCCAGATCCCGGTAATCCGTTCAAGGGCCGCCGGCGTTATGACATTTTACACTTCCAACCTGGAGCATAGGTCCCGCTCTTGCGACTCCACTCTGGCCAGCCAATCAAGGCAAGCACAGAGGCGAGGGCCAGATGACAGGGCCCTCTGGAATAGGGGTCCGCGGTGTCGCCACTCACCGTCAGCTCGCCACAAGCTGCCCCCGCGGGGTTATTATTATTATTATTAAATCACCAAGGTATTGTGTGGTCTGTCGTAATGGCGATATTTACCGCGTGTGGCGGGCTGTAAAACCACTTAAATAAATACCTCTGTTTAAACGCGATTTTATTGAGATTCCAACAGTTTCGTCTGTGTTTTATCGATACTATCGAAACTGTTTATATCGATTAACTGGAAACTTTAAACACTGTAGATAAATTCATTAAACGGTAGATGGAAATGTGGATGTAGGTTCTTGTCAAATAGAAATTGCGTTTACTTACTCTATATTTCCTGGTAAAATATTTATGTGTACCTAAATACCTGAGTATATAGCCCGGGCTGTGGAGGTAGTACCACAGCCCGGGCTATCAAAATCTCTGCTTATTTAACTTGGTCTAACTCTAACAGTTGTCCAATTAGCTACCCCGCTAGATATAAGTACCTACCGTGCGTGAAAAATTACGCTCAAAAGCTACGTTTTTTTTTTCTGTTTATTTCTCACTGCACCCACATGGACGCTTTTCTGTTTCGCCCTATGGTTGACTGGTAGAGAATGCCTATACCGGCATTAAGTCCGCCTGTTGTACTTTTTGTATGTGCAATAAAGTTTAAAATAAATAAATATAAAAATCCTAGTTCGCGATGTAAAGATTTTCCCGGGAAACATGATCTCTTATTTACGTTATTACGAACTATAATAATAGCCTAAGGCCCACTTGCACCATTCCACTAACCCGGGGTTAACCGGTTAAACCAGGAGTTGGCATGGTTAGCCATACAATTCGACACCCGCTTACCCCGGGTTAGTGGAATGGTGCAAGTGGGCCTAACAGTTGCACCTTTAGTCGATTTATTAGGTAGGTACATTATTCATTTACCATCTTAGGAAAAGACCCATTAATGTAAGACCATACTGAGCAACTTTTACTATGGTATATACTAACCCTGAAACGCGGGAAAAAAATTGGATGTTTCATACATTTTGCTGGCCTGAGCGGCTACCGCGATACCGAAATTCGCAAATTGCGGGGATCTTTCTCTTTGGCTGCTATTTAACTGATCACCAGATTTAATAAAATTTAATACCAAAAAAATCTACTTTACCACCCTAAAATAATGAATGATCACCAAAATTATAACAACATTTTAATGTGAAATGATTACCAATTTTATTACATTTTACTATCCTATTAAAGGAAATGACACCAAATTAATCATTATTAACCCAAAAATTGTAAATAATTACCAAATTTCAAACCCCAATTTAATGTCAATTGATAACCAAATTTTTACATCGTGCTATCCTATTAAATAAAATGACACCAAAATAAACATTGTAAACCCAAAAATAGTAAATGACCACCAAAATTAGAACTCCATTTTAATGTAAAATTATAACCAAATTTTTAAATCTTGCTATCCTATTAAAGCAAAGCAAAATTTTCTAGTAGCATTTCGTTTCTGTATGGGTTGCAGTTCAAACCTAACCTAACCCACTTTTCTAGTAACATTTCGTTTCTGTAAGGTTCGCAGTTCAAACCTAACCTAACCCACTTTTCTAGTAGCATTTCTTATCTGGAAGGGTCGCAGTTCAAACCTAACCTAACCCACTTTTCTAGTAGAATTTCGTTTCTGTATGGGTCACAGTTCAAACCTAACCTAACCCACTTTTCTAGTAACATTTCGTTTCTGTAAGGTTCGCAGTTCAAACCTAACCTAACCCACTTTTCTAGTAGCATTTCTTTTCTGTAAGGGTCGCAGTTCAAACCTAACCTAACCCACTTTTCTAGTAGCAATTCGTTTCTGTAAGGGTCGCAGTGTTAACCTAGCCCACTTAACTGATAGCAGTACAAACCTAACCTAACATACTTTTCTAGTAGCATTTCAGTATGCCTACCTAAGTTATGCGGTGCGAGGTACGGGGGTTGAGCGGGAGGGGCTAGTAATTTTGGCATCATTTTACTTTATTTGGTAATATGTATAAATTTTTTGGTATCACAGTGGTTTATTTAGGTGAAAATATCGCATTTATTTGGTCTTCAAGATTTGGTGATCATTAATGATTTTTGGTAATCATTCAATATATTTGGTATTCGAATACAATTTGAAGTGCAGTCGTAATTAAAATGGTGGTACATTTGTAATTTTAGGCCTTATTTTTTTGGTGTTCAGTAATTTTTTTTGGTAAGCATGATTTTTTTATTTAGGGTACCAAAGTATTTTTTGGTGGTCATTATATTTGTAGCCTTTCTCTTTTACTCCAACTTACTCCTTACTCCAAGGCGTAATTAGAGTGACAGAGAAAAATCCCCGCAATTTGCGAACTTCGATTTTCGCGGTTATAGCCCTGATGTTGAAATTTCCTATGGGAAAGTCAATCGACCGATTTGATCAGTCCTGTCTAAATACCGCTTCAAGTGTGCGGCATAGCCCCCAAGAATGCGCTATCAGTGCTATCACACAACGATGAACACCGACCAATCCCACAAATCAACTCCAGTAGGCCCATCAGCCCGAAGAGGCTCGGAATAGCCGGGCTACTGCGCATCGTCCATTTGTTTGGCAGGTACGCGTGGGTGGGCTTCCGAGAATCGCGATTACTGGGGGCCTACCGCGAACCACGTTCGACGTGTTGCCTCCCTGTCACACGTACGTACGAATTTACAAGTGCGACAGAGAGGCAACACGGAGAGAGGTTCGTGGTAAGCCCTCTGCTTGCCTTTAGATTACATGTAGGTGTAGCTTAATGTTTATTTTTAACGATTTCTGTTAGGAGCGGGCCAATGTACATCTTCTACTGAAGTTGTCAAACATATCTTAAGAAGCCTCCCTGGAATCCACAGGCCAACCCAAGGCGGTTTTCTTTGCTGGAATCTAACGAGAGCCATTATAAAGACACAATTGCTAATCAAATGCGCTAGAGTGCCAATGTTGGATTAACTTAGGGTGGTATTCCATCTCTCCAATGTGTATTGCGTCCCACATTTTACTTTAATGAGAGAATGAGACGCAATGACATTGGACAAAGAAATTGGACAGATGGAATATTGGGACTACATATTAGGGGCCCGATTCGGATTTTGAAATAGACTAGATATCTTTTAGACGTCATCAAGATACGATAACGACATGCTTAAGAACTAAACTGTCAAATTTGACATTTATGCGATTCTGGAAATACTCTTGAACGATTTCCACAATATGACTTAGAGATCCAAATCACATCTAATAGATAGGTATTTAACACTATCTGACGTAAAAGTGACACTGGTTGCTCGAATTGAGCTGCAAAAGAGAACTACGGCTTGATTCGGGAAATGAATTAGAGATTCACTAGACATGAAATAGTAAAGTTGATAACTTTATTAACTAGATACGATATTATCGTATCTAGTTAACCCCTAATTCAATTTAATTCCCGAATCGCACCGCTAGTTAAAATCTAAACTATAACGTATCTAGAATGGATCTAGTACGTGTCGTCGTCTCTTGTGAATATCTTGAAGTTCGATTACGGCAGTAGGTCTCATGTCATGTAGACAATTACTAGTAGACATTATAAAACTTTTATCGTTCTATAGAAACCACAAGTACCTTTATTTCATAGTAAAAAGACAGTAGAAAAACAAATAAATAACTTATGAACTAAATACATCTATAAATAATACTAAATTAAAACTAATAACCCTAAATATAGGTATCTAAAATAAAACAAGGAATATAAAAACTACTCAAAGAGGCCTCCCCGCGCTACCCCCGTCGCAAAGGTGCCCATCACACTCGCATACTATACTCTATTCTATAGAAATGTTGCTATTCCTAATATATTATACTTACCTACATTACATCGCCTTATCTACGCTGCGTTTGATGTCGACCTGGGAGCCTAGCCAAGATGTCAATCGCTTGCGCCGTAGCTACGCTAATGTCTCTATCACTTCTCCGTTAAAGTTCGATAGAGAGAGAAGATTTCGTTCGTTACGGCGCAACGATTGTCATAAATGGAGGAGTGATAGAAAGATTAGAAAGACACAAAGCGATTCGCTAGCGAAGCGCAAGCGATTGTCACCTTGGCTAGGCCGCCTGGAGCCCCAAGTGGGTGCCAAGTCTATTTTGGAGCCCAATAACGTCGTAAACAATCTGATAATTAGTTAATATCGGACGAGGCTGCGAGTTGCGTAAATAGTTTACTTGTATTTAATATTCTATGCCACCACGAAACTGCAGAACCTAAGCAAAGTCAAATGTAAGTAGAGTAGGTAAGTAGGATAATTCGCCAATAGCTGGCCACCTTAAAGTGACATTCCATTTCCAACTGCAGCTGCAATACTGTTCATTTTCTATGGCAATTGACAAGACAGCGACGCGTTTCCATAGTAAAATGAACAGTATTGCAGCTGCAGTTGGAAATGGAATGTCACTCTTAAACTTAAAATGAATTCTATTATAATGAGCCCCCTTATGCTACAATTAATTCTGTTTATAGGTGAACGGAATTCATTTTTAGTTTAGGGTGGCCAGCTCTGCTACTAGCAGGTGGCCACTGTGGCCAGTTACTGGCGAATAACTCTACTAGCTCAAAAAAAAATCTTTGGAGGCTACATGTTTCTAAATCTTACATCAACGAAACATCACCTAATAGATGTTGATAGAAGGAAACAACAGAACAGAAGGGTGCTTTCTGTTCGTCTATTCGGAAGTAGTAGATAATATATAATACTTATGGGTATTACCTAATGCTTAACTCGTTTGCTCCTTTTCTGCAGACATCGCAAAGTTAAGAGAATCCAAAGATTATTTAAATACGCTGTACCCTAAGAGGTATTTAGGATTTCTTTTTTCAGTAGGTATTTAAGACATCTTGATAAAAACGTTATATATGTTTCTGGGTCATTAACTTTTCATGAATTGTCCACAGAAGTGATCTCATACCGGGTGTGGCCTGTAACATGAGCAAATAATTAAAACATAGATTGTACTCCTCAAACGGTGACACTTTTGTTCAACAACTTTTAAAAATTATGAAGTATTTAGACTCGCTATTTTTCATACAAAATAAATATTATCTTCAATGGACGCCATCGCCACGCCATTATCATTGTGATTGACGTTGCTTGTCATAGTTGTCATGCCTTAAACATAACAAAATTCGCAATACATTGCAGTTTAGAATAAACTTTAAAGTGTATTAAAAATCAAACCACAAGTTATTTTTATAAGTCGCTGAACAAATGTTGGTCAGTATGAGGAGTACAGCCTACGGTTTAATTTTTTACTCGTATTACAGGCCACATCCGGTATAAAAAATCCTAAGTCTGTCGTGTAAGTAGCCATGACGCAGTTAGAGCACATTAGCAGTAAAAGCTATCATTGCGGCGATCCCTCCTTTTTGTTTAAAATAAATTATTTCAGGCCGACATCTGCAATTACACGGATTGGGCATCGGGTTTCCGGGCTGAGGTGGACGAGAGGTAACCAAGAATTCAATTAACTAAGTTGCAATAAAGTTTTACACCTACTAAAACTACTTCTTCTTCCTCGCGTTATCCCGGCATTTCGCCACGGCTCATGAGAGCCTGGGTTCCGCTTGACAACTAATCCCATGATTTGACGTAGGCACTAGTTTTTACGAAAGCGACTGCCATCTGACTTTCCGACCCAGAGGGGAGGGTAAACTAGGCCTTATTGGGATTAGTCCGGTTTCCCACGATGTTTTCCTTCACCGAAAAGCGACTGGTAAATATCAAATGATATTTCGTACATAAGTTCCGAAAAACTCATTGGTACGAGCCGGGGTTTGAACCCGCGACCTCCAGATTGCAAGTCGCACGCTCTCACCGCTAGGCCACCAGCGCTTCTCCTACTAAAACTACTTAACTACTTAAAAAGTACCAAGTTGTTTGTGAGTAGTCGGAAATGGCACATCTGGCAGGCGATCTATATGGAAAGTCTTCTCTTATTCTATTGCCACTGCTGGGAAATGGCCTCCCCTCTTTTTCTCCAATCGGTATAGTCGCTTGTTACAGACAAAACATCCTCCAGACTGAGCATAGTCGCGCTACACCCTCTGCCACGCATACGGTAATTTTACTCCATGTTCGAGTCGAAAGTGTCTTTGTGTGACGTCCGTGTCTTTGAACGGACCAATCACGGCACGGGACTTCGCTAACCTCATCCCGCGCACCCCCGCATTTTTGGCATCATCGGTTGCATGAAATAATTGCTCTAAACTCAGTCTAGAGGATTCCTATTAGTCTATGTCGCTTGTCCAATCCCTGTCGAATGTTGCAAGTTGCAACAAATCCACATCCAGTAGTCTAATCACACATCTTAAACTTGAAAGGTAAGTAAGTACTCGTACCTACGATACATTATCACAGGGTGATTCACTTTTGTATGGAGAAAAAAAAGTTGTGATATTTTTCCTGACTTTGCTCACCAATGGAGTCTCCCCAGACTAAAAACTATCTATGTCAATTTTCAAAAGAATCGAATAACGTTTAGAGGTTGCACATGTTGAAAAGGTAGAGTGAGAAACCCATACATTACGTGAAAATGAACTATGTTCTAAAATGACAAAATATACTGATCTGATACTGAAATCGAATGAGAAAACTGAATTTTGCGTCTAAAACACGATAAAAGCACTTTTCCTTTGGAAACAGGTGGAAAAACTGAAAAATCTTAATTAGAACATTTATGGAGTAACCAAAATCCAAGTTTACTACTAATTTTAAAATTTATTTATATGTAGAAGGTTCAGTATCACACTACTCTCCGCTTTGATGGTAGCCGCTTAGACCATTTTCTACCCTCCGATGTAGAGTAGTTGGTTATTTGAAAAATCTTTGTTGATGTTGTGCAACCTCTAAATGTTGACCGATTTTCATTTTTTTTAACGTATAATATTTTTTTATCAGTTAGAACAAGAATTCGAGCAAAGTCAGGTGAAAATCGAAAATTCGGAAAAATGAAACACCCTGACATTACCTACCTAGGTAATAGCTTTGTAATGACAGTGGAGTCCACCAGGAGACTTATGGAACACAGACGGCAAACGGTATGAAATTGTCAGCTCATGATTGTTGTCATTTTTTTAACTACTCACCGAAGTAGCTTATACGACAAAAGCAGTAAAGCACGATCATGCGCTACTATAAGAAGGTAGGTTATACCTACTTAAAGGTTCTTAATAGTATAAGTGTGTATTATAATATAAGTAGGTACTTTTACCTAGTACATAATATAAGTAGGTAAGATTTAGATCTATATTGAAAGAAAAATCATTTGACAAGAGGGGAATGGGAAGAAGAACAAGATTATTTAGTTTACCTAGGTACTTAAATGTAATTTATTAACGTAGGTAGATATATCAAGATTTTTTATATCATCTTTAAATAGGCTTATTGCTACATAAAACCATCCATTCGCTAGAACTCTAACATTTAGCGAGTGAGCAACAGGGGAGCATTATAACTGCCATTAGCGATTTTATTCATAAAGCTAACCGATTCTTCGCTAAAAACTAACCAATATTAACTTAGCTTGTCACTGCGTATGGTTGTTTTGGTGTTTGAGGTCGAATTATGTCAGGAACAAGCTGTCGATTGAGTACAAAATGTTTTGTGAACAAATAGGCTTCAGATACCGCTTAGTGTTCATCGCAGATGGTTGAAAAACTGAGAATTCCGCGGGGTTTCAATTAGGCTGAGTTCTAGGTTATTTTAACTAGTACTCATTAAAAAACATCTATATTTACCTACCATACATACTTATTCCCTTTTTAGTTAGCTACCTAGTCCAAAAGGCCTAAGATGGCTGGCTCTTTATCATTTGTCACCATTCCTTGCCTGTCACGTTCTAACAAGTATGTAAGTGACGCGTTATACGATAGGTGATAAAAACCGGACAAGTGAAATGGCGTTAATATTAATATTTAATAAGTTAAGTCAGTGGACTCGATTCGGATTTTGAAATAGACATCTATTAGATATCTTTTAGACATCACCAACATACGATCGATATGTTTAAGATCTAACCTGTCAAATTTGACATTTGCGCGATTCTGCCGCTACACCGCGAAAACCGAAATTCGCAAATGGCGGGGATCTTTCTCTTTTACTCCAATGAAGGCGTAATTAGAGTGACAGAGAAAAATCCCCGCAATTTGCGAACTTCGATTTTCGCGGTTATAGCCCTGGAGATACATTTGAACGATTTCCACAGGATATGACTTAGAGATCCAATTCACATCTAATAGATATCTTACTCTATACTCTATCTGACGTAAAAATGACATTGGTTGCCCGAATTGCGCTGCAAAAGAGAATTAGTTGATATCTAAACTATAACGTATCTAGAATGGATCTAGTACGTGTCGTCTCTTGTGAATATCTTGAAGTTCGAATACGGCAGAGTGAATGAATAAGGATCAAAGTCAAATGGCGTTCTAACAGTTTTAATCTTCTGTCGAAAGATGGCAGAAAATTTACAGTGGCTACATACTTTATTTTGACAACCCGCCTCTATAAACTATAATATTCTCTTTGGTCCTAAGTACATACGTCATTTCGGTTTTGGCAGGGTAGCTATAGAGCACGGATGTTACAAGATCTAACGACTCCTAGATCTAGATTTAGCTTAGTGCTATTGTATTGCTGCTTTGAGCCGAATAAAGATTGCTTACTGCTTGCTACTGATGTGCCGCTGGAAAGTTCCCAAAACTGGAAATTTTAACAAAAGAAAATTTCGAAAACTTTGTATTTTTATCAAAATAGAAATTACCATGAATTATTTCAGAAATGTCTGAGAACATTTCCAACTTTTGGGTAACTTTTCACATCTTTACACGTTATAAAAAACAAAGTCCCACGCCGCGTCTGTCTGTTTGTGTGTATGTACGTTCGCGATAAACTCAACAACTACTGAACGGATTTTAATGCGGGTTTCATCTAACTAAGGTATCAATTTGCTAAGGTTTTGTGTAACCCGTGCGAAGCCGAGACGGGTCGCTAGTATCTTTATAAATAATCGTGAGCCGCTCTGACGGTAGACCTAAATGAAATTATGCTCAATCGAAAGAGCTTGCAAAAATATCACTTTTGAATCGAGAACATGTATCCGCAAAATTCGTATTGTCGAGTATTTTGCATTTAAAAGTGAAAAAATTTCGACAAAGAATGCAAATGTTCAATTTGTTGATTGTCATTTGACAGCGTTTGTTGCGTTTAGAAACTGCAAACATGCTTACAAGTTAGGTTGGTCTTTTTTTTTTTAAATAAAAAGCAAGACGAATATTACTGTTTATTTGATGACTCCGGTATGTATAATGGTTATTATTTGCATTAAGTTTCGTTTCATATGGATATGTATACCGGTATAATTATTACATTTTTTTTTTAAGCCAGAACGTGCGATAGTCTGTTACGGCTTTTAAGACGATTGCAACACTGCCTAGACGTCAAACCATTCGGCTTTGGGGTGTTTTGAATTACTAATTTATTCGAAAATACGTGATAAAAATCTGTTAAATAGTGTATTGTGTGTGTTAACAATAAAAAATAGTCACCGAACATAGTGCAAAGTGCAAACGCCATCGTAACGTAACGAGATTTGAACTTCAAAGCGTTCCATGGGAGTATTGTGTTTAGTATTCAAAAATTCGACCTATGCCGCCGTGGCCCGGTGGCAGAATGGCACAGGCACCTGCTGCGATAGCAGAGGACGCTGCTTTGATTCCAGCCTGGGGCACTGGAGGCCTTGGTCACTTTTTAGGGTTCCATACCCAAAGGGTAAAAACGGGACCCTATTAAATACTAAGACTCTGCTGTCCGTCTGTCTGTCACCAGGCTGTATCTAGCAATGCACGCACGAGAACTTTCCAAAGTTGCGAAACTTTCCACATGAGAAATTCTCGGTAACTTCTGAGAATGTTCTCGAGAACGAGAATTTATTTATTTATCGTAGTTTATACCTTGAATATTCACGATAGTTTAGGTGTAGTCCTTACCCCCAGAAAATTCCGACTTTTGGTCGTCCGCTTCCGGTCAGAACAATGTATGACGGCCCGGCCAAACGGTCAGACTTAGGTGGGGGGTGCTCGACCAAATGTCATAGAGGGACCCTGGTAGTTTTTGATGCCGCCATTTTTTTTCAATATGGCCGACTTTTTTTTTAAACTTTTTTAATTTTGTCCTAGCGCGCTGAAATTTTGGTCACGGAATCTCGGGGTCCCCTAGATACTTATGAAAAATTTTTTATGGAAAAATGCTACAATTGCGGGAAAACTGGCCACTTTTATTTTGTATGGCAACTTTTAAACGGTGCGTGATAGGTGGGAGGTGCTCGACCAAATGTCATAGAGGGTCCCGAGACAAAACAATCTGCATTAAAAAAAAACAAAATGGCCGACTTTTTTTTAAATTTTTTTCAAGTTTGTCCGAGCGCGCTGAAATTTGGCATGGCGGGAGATAGAGGCCTCTAGATTCTAATGAAACAAAAAAAAATTTTTGGAAAATATTGTCGAAAGCCGAAATGTTCTCTGATATACAGTGAGAATTTAAGCAACTTATTGGTAAATTTATCACATCAACAAAATAGCTAACTGTAATAGACAATAATATATGCATAATAACATTTAGTTTTAAGTTATGCCTATTTAAACTTTATTTCAAGTATATTCTTTTGTTTAAACAATAATTTCCATGTTGCAGGAATGTTCTGAGAACATTCTCGAGAATGTTTCCGCTTTTTGGGAATGTTCTGCAATTTGTACATTGCTAGCTGTATCTCAAGATCTCATGAACCATGATAACTAGATTAACTAGACAGTTTAAATTTTCACAAATGATGTATTTCTGTTGCCGCTATAACAACAAATGCTAAAAACAAATTAAAGAAATATTTAAGCGGGGCCAATGCAATGCTAGGCTGGATATGACCGATGAAATGAGTAAATTTTTATTAATATGTTTTAATATGACATGTTGGTGGCAAACAAGCATACAAGGCTGTTAATGCCGATGGTAAGTGGGAGTTTAGACTAGACCTCTGCTTCTCCAAGGGACTCGCATTGCTGACCGGTTACAAATCTATTACACTCTTAAAACATTTAAGCGGGGCCACTGCAATGCTAGGCTGGATATGACCGATGAAATTAGTAAATTTTTATTAATATGTTTTAATATGACATGTTGGTGGCAAACAAGCATACAAGGCTGTTAATGCAGATGGTAAGTGGGAGTTTAGACTAGACCTCTGCTTCTCCAAGGGACTCACATTGCTGACCGAGTAAATTTTTATTAATATGTTTTAATATGACATGTTGGTGGCAAACAATCATACAAGGCTGTTAATGCCGATGGTAAGTGGGAGTTTAGACTAGACCTCTGCTTCTCCAAGGGACTCACATTGCTGACCGGTTACAAATCTATTACACTCTTAAAATATTTAAGCGGGGCCAATGCAATGGTAGGCTGGATATGATTGATGAAATGAGTAAATTTTTATTAATATGTTTTTATATGACATCTTGGTGGCAAACAAGCATACAAGGCTGTTAATGCCGATGGTAAGTGGGAGTTTAGACAAGACCTCTGCTTCTCCAAGGGACTCACATTGCTGACCGAGTAAATTTTTATTAATATGTTTTAATATGACATGTTGGTGGCAAATAAGCATACAAGGCTGTTAATGCCGATGGTAAGTGGGAGTTTAGACTAGACCTCTGCCTCTGCTTCTCCAAGGGACTCACGTTGCTGACCGGTTACAAATCTATTACACTCTTAAAATATTTAAGCGGGGCCAATGCAATGCTAGGCTGGATATGACCCTACGAACCTATTAGCGAGTGCGACTCGCACTTGGCCGGTTTTTCTTAGTAGGTATATGACATTTATTTCAGATGTACTTCATTGTCCGTCTGTCTGTCTCATGAACCGTGATAGGCCTAGGCAGTTGAAATTTTCACAGATGATGTATTTCTGTTGCCGCTATAACAACAAATACTAAAAAGTATGGAACCCTTCGTGCGCGAGTCCGAACCGCACTTGGCCGGTTTTTCTTACAATAGTAGGTATATGACATTTAAGGCTCCGTCACACAGGCGCGTTTGGCGTGCGGCGCGTGAGCGGGGCGCGCCACTTTTTCATATAAAACGCTCAGGCCCGGCTCTGAAAACGCGCTGGTGTGACGGAACCTCTATTTCAGTTTACTCCACTGTCCATCTGTCTGTCTGTCACCAGGCTGTATCTCATGAACCGTGATAGCTAGACAGTTGAAATTTCCACACATAATGTATTTCTGTTGCCGCTATAACAAGAAATACTTACTAAAAAGTGTTCTGTTCTTGGTGGGTGAATCCGACTCGCACTTATCCAGTTTTTTTTTATTTTTTTTGTGAACGAATTGAATATTAACGGATAGGCATTCATATTAAAGAATGAAATCGCAGTCATAATTTCCATACTTTCACTTTAGTGCCATGAAGGGTAGGTACAAAAGGGTTCCCTCTTTTGAGATTGGAAAGTGGGCTAGGTTATAAATGCAGCCTTCACAGAACCGATCTGCGACCAGAAAAGTGGGTCAGGCTAGAACTGTGATCCTTAATTCCTTATAGAACCAAACTGCAACCAGAAGTGGGTTAGGTTAGGTTAGAACTGCGACCCTTACAGAACCGAACTGCTACCAGAAAAGCGGATTAGGTTTTTTAATTACATAATTATTTGTTTTTAGATATATCGGAATAGTAAATTTTTAGAGTTATAATTGTATGTTACGGATTTAAAGTTTTCTGAGATGAGATAGGTTACTTAATTCAAAATGAGTATTACCTATTATTATTATTTATTTTACCCGAGCGTGGCCGGGTTTTCATCTAGTGTAGTAATAATTATGGCGCTTTTGTCTTTAGTCAGCCTTTTAATTTATCGTTATTTTTAATTTACCCGATTGTCTTATAGGTAAGTACATTGCGCATCTGTACGTACAAGAACGTAATTTAATTTCTATATATCTCTTTTGCACTAATATGTCAGTACGAGTGAGATGCATAGAAAGTAAATTACGTTCACGATAGCGTTTATGTCAATGCCAAACTGATGGTAGCCGTACTGGAGTAGGTAGAGTCCGTCTGACTGAACTGACATGCTGCTGACATGATGTTTTCTATAGATAAAGAAGTGTCGGCCGACTCGGTTCGGATCATCGTTTTTAGGGTTCCGTACCCAAAGGGTAAAACGGGACCCTATTACTAAGACTTCACTGTCCGGCTGTATCTCACGAACCGTGATAGACAGTTGAAATTTTCACGGATGATGTATTTCTGTTGCCGCTATAACAACAAATACTAAACAGAATAAAATAAAGATTTAAGTGGGACTCCCATACAGCAAACGTGATTTTTGACCAAAGTTAAGCGACGATTGGCGTGGTCAGTACCTACTTGGATGGGTGACCGTTTTCTTATTGCATTTTTTTCCGTTTTTTTTTTTGCTTTATGGTACGGAACCCTTCATGCGCGAGTCCGACTCGCACTTGCCCGGTTTTTTTTAAATCATGACTTTACTGTTTGGTCTCTCCTGTGGCCAGTTATAGTTTATTTTGTGAGTTGATCGGCTAGATCAACTCTTCTCGATCATCTGTCTGACGGCGTAGGTTTGAGGGCGCTGAAATCGGAGACATTGTTTCACATTTTAGGTAAATGCAGTACATCAATACAAATTACAATTTTAACGACTTCTACATGACGTAAACACACGATCAACTTGTTTTCCTATGTAATATTTCAGTCCCAAAATATCTGACGTAAGATTCACAGAACAAGTAGCTATCAAGCGGATACATTGTACTAACAAGTCTAGCGGACGGACAGACGGACAGACACAAAGGAAGCTTCCTGTGTTTACTCGAGAGTGCGAGTATTGTTACTGCTGTTACATAAAATGGCGTCTGTGATCTTTTGATAGTTATTAATGTTTAGGTAGTTAATAGTATAGAGTCCGATAGTAAAGTAAAGAGACGAGATAGAAACGTCAGACATATTCAGATTAAGATACCCAAATTTATTGACTAATATTCATATGCCTTAAAGTAAAGACAACAAGATGTATTATTAGTAAAGATTAGTATTCTGTATATAGGTACGCAAAATTTGTAATATATTAACCCTTATTCATAAACGTCTACTAAAGTTGATAAGCCTATAATAATTCATACCAATACGTCGGAAAGGGACAAACGATTATTATCGGAAATTATTATGAATAAGGGGGTAAGTATCTATATGCGTTGAAATAGTGATACAATTGATACAAATGACTATGGGCCCGATTCGGATTTTGAAATAGATATCTTTTAGACATCACCAAGATACGATAACGATATGTTTAAGATCTAACCTGTCAAATTTGACATTTGCGCGATTCTGGAGATACTCTTGAACGATTTCCACAGGATATGACTTAGAGATCACATTCACAATAGATATCTTACTCTATCTAACGTAAAAGTGACATTGGTTGCCCGAATTGCGCTGCAAAAGAGAACTAGTTGATATCTAAACTATAACGCATCTAGAATGGATCTGGTACGTGTCGTCTCTTGTGAATATGTTGAAGTTCGAATACGGCAGTACAATTTGGTGCAGTTCAGAACCTTATCGAGGTTTGTTTAGGATATGTCACTTACCTAAGTAAAGGGATACCTAAATAAACTACATTAATATTTAATAATGATTATCCTTATCATTTATACTAACCGAAAAAATTTAAAGTTTTTTGCAGTTCAGTCGAATTTTTGCAGATTCATATATATTAAATATCTTAATATATATCAGATATAATAAATATATATTAAATATCTTAATATATGTCAGATTCATATAGGTACCTAGACAATTACAGTCTTACGTTAATTTTAAAATTTTAATAATTCACTTAAATTTGGGCTTCCTTTGATTCGACCTACCTAGTTGGATATCTGATGATTTAAAGCAGTCACACCTTCTCACCCAAATAATTTTTTTACCAACCATAGACAATGAATCTTTTTTCCAGGCAATAAACGCACGTGAAACAATAACATACAGCCATCGCACATGCTTCGGCCACCGTTAAAAACACCACTGGATCTTTAAAAAACTTAAAAACACCTATTAAACAAACCGTAAGACAGGGACAGGCACTAAAACGATTACACCGACTTTGACACAGTTAACTGATTATACATATACCCTATTGTAAAGACAATAAGGTATATAATGAGTTAAGAGTGTTTCTGTGTAAAGACAAACTTTGACATAATTTATTGACTATTCATATGCCTTAAAGTGAAGACAATAAGGTGTATTATTAGTTAAGATCATTGACACGTGGAGTTCGGGGAACCGTGGTGATTATCTTTTGTAAACTAATAAAATGTTATACCAGAATGTTGGAAAAATAATTCTTAGGAAATTGGGCCGAGGCCCCGCTACCGCGGGTATTCGTTCGTGGGCTGAAAGTTTTCCGAGGGCTATGAAATGAAAGTTCACTCTTTCGAACATGTTTTTTTTTCAAAATACGTACAGACTGGCAAAAAAGAGTAGAAATTAAAAAGTGGCAACACTGTAGTGTCGTCCCGTTTTCTTATATAAATTGGTTGGTGGGTACAGTGTTGCCACTTTTTAATTTCTACGTTTTTGTCAGACTGTAGGTAGGTATTCAAATATGGTGGTCTATTTGTATCCAAAACATTACTTTCCTTCCTTGACACAAAGGAATTGAAATAACAGGTTTCAAAATCGACTTCTACAAAGCGGTAATAGAAATATTGGAAATACTGAAAAAGCTAGTTATTCAAGTGTATCAATGTCATACTTTGCTTAACAGAAAAACATTTTAGGGGCCTATTTTACTCAGGATACTGACAGGAGATTACACCATAGCTAATATACAGGGTGTTTGGTACATCGTTTGCCAAATTAAAAGCGCAGATAGGTTTAGTCATTTGCTATCTTCTCATGCCTAGAAAAACAAAATTGTCCATGGTTTTTTTACTACTACGCAAGTAAAAATATGAAATTTACGAAAAACTGGCATAGAGGTGAAAAAAAAAATGTGCGCTAAATTAAAATTTCTAGGCCTGAGAAGATAGCAAATGATTCAACCTATCTGCCGTTTTAATTTGGCAAACGATGTACCAAACACCCTGTATAAATACCTACTTCTGCAGTGGCTTATATCACACTCGATTTTACAATTTTATATGACATTATTATTTTCAGTGTAGTCCCCTTTATTTCTAGCATACCATAGCCCTGTCCCGCCCGTCCTATATTTTTATAAGCGAGTGGAAACCCGCGGTAGAGCCGCACGCCTGCCAATTACCCCGCATAGACTATTTAATTCCCGAAAAGAAAATATTCGCGTCGACTAATTATTTGTGTATAGTACAATAATTAAAGGGATCCGGGTTTACGGTCTACGTTACGGCTCTGGACATGTTGTTGTTGTTTTAGTGTAAAACTAGCGAGTTGGGCGATATTTCTTCATCTACATCTGTATGGTTTCACTGTTTTAATTGCTGCTGAACTAATTATTTAATATGTGGGAGCTTTGCTCGGAAAACATAAAAATAAATGCTAAACAAATGCTAGGGGAAATTAATACATTTTTGGATAGCCCCTGCTAATGCTTCTATTAGGAATACAATACCAGATCAATTCATAACCTGTTATTATTACTTACAATCAGAATACGCCTCCATAAGATAAGGTTTTCATCTAACTATCGCCTGACTTCTCGCCAAAAGTGATAATTTTATCAAAAGCATAGTAACTATAGTTACACCAAGAAAAGTCTGCAGCGGCTTTGATAGCCCCGCAGTGCAAGTGTTATTTACACGTTATAATTTCATAGGAGTTTGACATTTAAAATGACACTTGCATTGCACTGTATCAAAATCACTGCAGTCTTTTCTCGATTTGACTCTAAGGCGGCGTCCACACCGGTAGCACACGTTTGATATGTCTCTACCTGTTTACTGCCATTGTCGGAAGCACCCGTGCTGCGTTTAGTCTGTAGTATCTTTATCTAATCATACTCGTACATATGCGGCCTATCTTATTTCCGTTCTGAAGAAGATCAAGTAGGTTGCTAACGAACTAACTTTGGCAAACTACTCATCCACGACTGAGTGATTGATTGATTCATTTATTGGTAAAATTTGTTGTTTTACAAGTCAAGTTATTGTACATATTTACATAATGAGATTAAAATACTAATATTTACACATTATAACATTTACAACCAAATCTTAAACTACGTAATTCATTCAACACCATAACTTTATTTAGATGAAAGTCTATAAAAACAAGGTAATTTCCACAATATTCTTGTTACGTCGTTTACCAGTTATTATACATGGTGTGTCTGACGATGGGGCTTTAAATCCAGGGCTTGATTTTACTTGCTAAACTGATTGTGAGCTACTTTTACTATGAGACCAACCCTAAAATCGGGGAAAAATTTTTGGGTTTTCCATAGAAAACGTCGACATAGAATCAGCCAAAATGTATGAAAAATAAAAAAAAATCGGAATTTCGGGGTTGGTGCCATACTAAAAGTAGCTCAGTTTAGCGAGTAGAATCGAGCCCTGGATTTAAAGCCCCAAGGTCAGACACACCCTGTAGTATTTTTCATATACGGTGACAGCTGTCATCTCCATAAAATTTATAATCTTAAGGTGGTTCGATTTTCATACAAAATTCAATCAAAGCTCATTAAGTAACTACACACTATTAGTACATAAATATTTCCGCATTTATCTTCCTTCGAATATTCGTTTGCGCGAAATTAACAGGAAAACAATGTTTCATACAGAAATCATGCAAAAATCATAGTTAAATTTTCATCAATTTTACGTATGTGTGTGTCACAAATGTCGTGTACAGATACATTTGCGACGTTGCCATACCATTTCCGACGTTGCCGGGCTGACCACGGCGCGAATTTGGAGTGCCGTCATGTTTAGTGCAATTTTGTTGACACTGACGTTTGACAGGTACTTAATTGACCTAAGCGAGAATAAGTACCCGAAGTTCGTCAGCTTAGCTAAGAACTATCATGGCGTGTTATGCAAACAGTCGCTTTTTTGCTTACAAACGGAAGATTCCCGGTTCGATCCCCAGTCAATTGTATGCTGGAACATAACTTTTTGTATTTTTGTTACATCTAAATTTCGTATTGTTTTTTTATTTTTATTTAATTTTTCTTATTATCATAAATCGATTGATTAAGTATGGTATGGGCTACACGTATTCGTTTATTTTTGACAAAGAAAATTAGAAATTATACTCTACCTAATCTCTCTTATTTTTACAATCAGGACATCCTCACTGCAATAAAAAAGAGATATATAAAATTTCCTGTGGATAAAATAATGGATTTTGTCTATGAATGAAAAACACAATTATTACTATAGTTTGTTTTTTTTAGCATTAGAAATAAGGTAAACAATCTTGACGTGTCTTTTAATTGAAAAACACATTTTAAAAATAAGTTACGGCAAATATGTAACAATTATAAATCAAATACGATCATTTATATTCTTCTGCTTTCATAAGTAATAGTTTTTTGATTTTTAAAAAGCGTTTAAATCTGTGTGCCTAGCCAAGATGCCAGTCGTTCGCTCCGTAGCGAACGTTAGGGAATACCTGTCTCTATCACTCTGCCATATTAATGCGACAGACACGGCTGCGCTTCGGTCGCTACGGAGCGTAAACCATTGGCACCTTGGCTAGGCACCCTGGTCATCTGGAAAGCGAAACACATACGGAACGCGTTTCTATTACTCAATACAGTGGCCAGTTGCAGATTCGGCGGTAAACTTAACTATACCTAAATCTGGGTGCCTAGCCAAGATGCCAGTCGTTCGCTCCGTAGCGAACGTTAGGGTAATACCTCTCTCTATCACTCTGTCATATTAATGCGACAGACACGGTTGCGCTTCGTTCGCTACGGAGCGTACACCATTGGCATCTTGGCTAGGCACCCTGGTCATCTGGAAAGCGAAACACATACGGAACGCTTTTCTATTACTCAATACAGTGGCCAGCTGCAGATTCGGCGGTAATCTTAACTATACCTAAATCTGGGTGCCTAGCCATGATGCCAGTCGTTCGCTCCGTAGCGAACGTTAGGGTAATACCTCTCTCTATCACTCTGCCATATTAATGCGACAGACACGGCTGCGCTTCAGTCGCTACGGAGCGTAAACCATTGGCACCTTGGCTAGGCACCCTGGTCATCTGGAAAGCGAAACACATACGGAACGCGTTTCTATTACTCAATAAAGTGGCCAGCTGCAGATTCGGTTTTAAAGTTAACTATACCTAAACCTGGGTGCCTAGCCACGATGCAGGCTAGTAGAGTTCTCTTTCACCTTCAGCAGAACCGGGAGATCCAAACCTACCTACTTTTCATCTAATAATCTCAAGAATCAGTGCATGATTCAAACTTTACCGGTTGCCGTGGTAAGACCTAGGATTTACCATATCGGTGTTGGTAAAAGCCCGAAGTAAACTAGTAAGATTTAACATTTCGGGCTTTTACCGATCGGCATCGGTAAAACCTAGGTTTTACCGGTAAATCCTAGGTTTTGCCGTACTTCGGGCTTTTACAGTAACATATATATAATAATTGCTCGTTTAAAGGTAAGATAACACAAAGGAGAAACAAAAAGAAATTACCTACTCGCACCAGTCTTGAACCCCAATCCTCTTGCACGTAGTTATTTCCACGAACATACCGTTACGCTATTGCAATGCAACATACTTACGTTGTGTGAAATTGTCTACTACAAGGATCACGGAAACACTGTTTGCATGTGTGAGTAATACTAGGAAAAAGCGTGACAGCAACACTCCGTCGAATTAAAAAGGTGGTTTTTGCACAATGAAGTATTCAATGTTTACTTTAATTGTTCAATATTTATTTAAAGAGTGCGCGAAACATACTTTTAAGTATACAAATACCATGACCATTTCACAAAAAAATAAAACCTGAAATTTTGCAAAAGTGGTGCCATCTAGCGAGAGTTAAGTTTTGAGTAACCTAGGCGAACCACCTTAAAATGTCATATATGTATTGAGGTTACAGATATCAACCTACCCAAGGTATGGAGAAAGTATGTGAAAAATACTATACCGGGATTGCTTTAAACATTTGTCTTTATATTCACCACTTAATTAATCTACACCGACTCCCACTTGCAAACGTTAGCACTAAGTAAACGAGGCTTCTTTCAAGCGGATGAGCGAGTTGTCTATGCCCCGATTTATATTTAAATCGGACGCATTGCTCATTCCAGTGTGGCCTCAAATATTTTACTGGTATCTATGACGTCGGCAAATTGTAAGAATCCGCCGTTTACAAACGGCGTCGACGTTACACAAACATATCGCTGTTTGCAAATTGCCGAAGGCAATTTGTAAATTGTCGGCATTACATATGTTAAGTAAGTTTCGAGCATCTGAAGCTACCTAACGAACCTATCGTTAGGTAGCTTCAGATGCTCGAAAGACAAAACGCCCAGAATTAGGATCCCCGCGAAGCGGGGCTTCGTCTAGTTAAGTCGTGAAGGAAAAGAAACAGTGCGATGGGACGATCCAAAAACTGAAAAATTTGATGGACACCACAGCGTTTATCATAGTTTTGATGTGCAGAAGTTTGAAATATAAGTTTCAGTTAAATTAATTTTTGGAATAAGTAAATGATTGAATACCTTTAAGATTTTTTTTTGTAAACCACGTCTGACGTTGACGCTATAGAGCGCAATAACAGTTTGCCTTCGGCAATTTGCAAACGGCGACACGTTTGTAAAATGCCGACGCCGTTTGTAAACGGCGGATTTTTACAAAATGCCTGCGACAGATTCACAGTCCCAGACGGGAGCGCGCCGCGCACGTGCGGGATTGTTAGGCCGCGGGCCGGGGTTAATTCCGTCGCCGCTAATTGACTTCTAAACGGCTAAGTAACGCCGCAGTACCCTCTGATTGAGCCGTCCCGAATTACTCTGTTCATTTACCTACTCTTTGAATTACGTGCTAGATGTCAGGATGTAGTCTAAAATTAGACTACTGCCCGATTCGAACCTTAAGATACGTCAATTAATAGATCTAGAAACGATATGGAAGACTGATGACCCCACAGTCAAACTCATTGATGAATGATGAGTTTTGCGGGCCTATAAATATTTTTAAGAATACATCTGTATTTTATTAAATAAATAATAAATAAATAGATATGTCAGTGTCAAATGTGACGTTTTTGTTTAAAGAAACGTCACATTTGACAATGACATATCTAATCCATATCGTTTCTAGAACTATTAATTGATAGTACGTTAAAGTTCGAATCGGGCCGATAGTTATACTAATAATATTAATACTAATCGTTTGAAATATTTGGACTTCGATTGTAGAATGACAAAAATTGCAGTGCCCTCTGATTAGGCCGTCCCGAATTACTCTATAAGTTGTAATTACTTAGGTATCTACAAAATGTGAGACTGCGACGTCAACAATGACACACCACAATGTGCTGTACGGATATGATTGTCATTCTTATCTACGTGACAGTGTGATAAAACGTAATACGTCACTTTCCATTATTTCCGCTTTCCCTTATTCGATCTTAGAGAATATAACCAACGGAGACGCCATGTCTATAATTTTCGGTACAAAATAGTCTGGCGTTTTTTGCGGGGGAGGGGCACATCAAATGTATAGGTACTTCATGTCAGATAAACGTCAGTCCATACATGTGGTTGACATGTGGTTGACCATTGGCCGCCTTTTTTCGACAGAGGGGAACGCCTGTTAATGACCACTCCGTTGGTTATATTCTCTAAGAATTCGATCGAGCTGAAATGTCACATAATATGTAAGTTGGGTGACAATACATTATTAATTATTATGGCGCGATCAATCTGGTCTTATGATAGACACAGGAGGTACAGAGAGTACCTAAGCTTATTGAAGCATTCCATATCTATTTAGAATTCTTATCTCCATACTAGAGTCTCGCGGAAAGAGAAGTGTCGTAGAATGTACAGTCGCCATCAGATATATCGGAGCAGCCGACGTGCTCACAAATATCTGAACACACCTCTATTGTCAAGGCGTCAAAGTGCGTGTTCAGATATTTTTGAGCACCTCGGCCGCTCCGATATATCTGATGGCGACTGTAGAGGCTTCCTTACATTCCACGACTCTCTTTCTACTCAGACTCTACCTGTATGTGTAGAGGTATCTTTCAGTCATTAGTTCTATAATTCGCCTCTCTAAATTGTGAGCCTACCCACTGTTTATTCAGCCACACGTTTTATTCACACCAGCCGCTGAAATATCTAAACAAACCGCACACTAAAAACACCCACGGCACGTTTAAAAAAGTTCCAGTCCATTGACGCTTTTGATAAGGAAACTTACGAGTTAACATTGCCGCGACGCGCAATGGATTTAGAATACTTTTAAGACTGCTGTGTGGTAAGAGGAAATTATTAGGTATATGTGGTATTTTAATGTAGACAGTTAATTAATCTTGCTGTTTCCTAGCATTGGTGTTGTGAATAGAATGTCGGTGCCCAATGATAATAAATAAAGGCTTGTGGTGTTGGCGGGGAATAAATTGCCGTTGATTAGCAGAAAAAGTAGGGAAATAAAGTCGTTTGTTACTGTTTTATTTAGGTAAACGTTAACTTATACTGGGTCACACGACACCCTCTGCCGTATTCGAACTTCAAGATATTCACAAGAGACGACACATACTAGATCCATTCTAGATACGTTATAGTTTAGATATCAACTAGTTCTCTTTTGTAGCGCAATTCGGGCAACCAATGTAATTTTTCGATAGATAAGTAAGATATCTATTAGATGTGAATTGGATCTCTAACTGCTGTATTCGAACTTCAAGATATTCACGAGACGACACGTACTAGATCCATTCTAGATACGTTATAGTTTAGAAATCAACTAGTTCTCTTTTGCAGCGCAATTCGGGCAACCAATGTCACTTTTACGTTAGATAAGTAAGATATCTATTAGATGTGAATTGGATCTCTAAGTCATATACTGTGGAAATCGTTCAAGAGTTTCTCCAGAATCGCGCAAATGTCAAATTTGACAGGTTAGATCTTAAACATATCGTTATCGTATCTTGGTGGTGTCTATTTATTTATCGTATGGCGGTTACACACAGGTTAAAATATATACAAATATTACAGGAAGTAGGTATTCAAAATTTATAATTAGAGTCTGGCTAGCCAAAAATTGTTGACAGATATTTCGTTGTTGTATCACCAATTGTCTATGATTTGAAAAAAAGCTAAAAGTCAGTTGTCGATTTATGTCATTCATTCAAATTGTTTGCGGTTTTTATGGGGTTTATTTTAAATAATATTAATAATTTCTATGCTGAGTGAGGTTCACAAACTATTATTTAAGCTCGTAAATAATTACGACAATGTGCGAAGTCGACGTGTAGCGTTGTATAATGAAAAAGTGCAATGTTTACAACTTCTAACCAAATGTAAACAAAATACGAGGTTGGTGCTCTATAAATATTTTGATACTTTAAGTACTAGTTCTAACATTTGCCGATTACTTTGATTAAGTACGTGAATTTATTAATGCCTGAATCTCATAAATAGGACAAGTGTATAAAGAAACGGATAAATTAAAAGTTCTGAAAAATATCTATAAAATCTAAATATTGGAACGTAAACATGTGTGTTTGTCGTTGACTGTACTTTAAATAGTGGTAGAAATTATGTGAGCTGACTTTGAGTGCACTTAAACGTTTATTTAGCTTATTTCCTTAGGTACCTTATTTGTGCACAGAATATCAAAGATATTGTCTAGTATCAAAACTATAATTCCTACTACACAAAGTGTGACCAGCCCAAGATTTTTTGAATTTCCCGCCAATAATTTAGGTAAAATTTCAGTAGCCAGACTCTATGCAGATATAAACTCGCATTCTTCGTTAGGTTTTTGAAATCTTCAGCGGGTCCGTTGTATTTGGTGGTGGTGATGTCTAAAAGATATCGAATAGATGTCTATTTCAAAATCCGAATCGGGCCCCTGACTTGGCTGCTCTCGACCAATCAGAATAAGCGACACGGTCCAATAAGTTGTAAAGGCGTTTCACACGTGCGTTTCTGTTTGTTTGTGGAGCAAGTGTCAGCATCTTAAAATTTTTATTGTTTTAAAGCCGCAATAAAACGGTATTTAATCGCCTGTGTATGAAAACCGTTCGTTGTAAAGACCCACTTTTTTAAATAAATGGGTACCTATGTTTAAAAACTATTTTTTTATCAAGCAAGATATACGTCTGCGAGCGATACTACAAATTTTATATTAAAGGAAAAAATTTAATATTTACGCTTCCGGATGGACTTGAACCCGCGACCTCTGCAATCCGGTGCTACGGAAGCCTACCAGAAAGATACCAGGAATCAACCAGGAATGAAAAGATTTGCGCAAATTGTTTCAACAACCATCTACCCCTTTCAGTGTTTACGCTATTTCTTATTTATTAGCTAAACAGGGTTAGTTTAGCTTTGAAATAACCGGGAAAGAGCTAATAGTTAAACGAACTGAGTACCTTAAAATACAAGTAAATTTTAAAAGTTGCTGAACAAATGTTGGTTAGTTTGAGGAGTAGAGCCTACAGTTTAATTTTTTGTTCATGTTATAGGCCACACCCGGTATAATCTGTGCTGAATCAGCACTGCTGATGTGTGCCGACATAAAACTTTCAAAATTGCCAAATTTCCACACTGCTAGCAGAATCATATTTTTGTGTGTAGATATAAATTTTCTGTCTCCAAATCGAAAGTATGAAATTTTCCTGAATTTTCAAACACTCCTATTACTAACTTTCTTGATACTTTCCGCAACTTGCACATCTGTAGTATTGTTTTTACACGACTGCTGCCCAAAAAAAGAGTGTATTGTTTTCAGCGTTCATTAATATATTTATAAATATGCACGTGAGTTTCTTTATTCTAACATAACTTCTGATACTTAGTCTTAACCGATTTAGACGTAGGTAAGTATAATATTTTTGTACAGAGTGTACTGTTTATCAAAAGCTTGTAACTTGTAATACAAGTGGAAGTCCCTTTTTGACAGCTTTTGTTGGAAAGGGACTTCTACTTGTATTACAAGCTTTTGATAAACAGGGCACAGCTTGTATTACAAGTTACAAGCTTTTGATAAACAGGGCACAGTTTGTATTACAAGTTACAAGCTTTTGAGAAACGGGCCCGGCCACGCATAATGATTATGTTGAGCATGTTTTTTAGGGTTCCGTACCCAAAGGGTAAAACGGGACCCTATTACTAAGACTTCGCTGTCCGTCCGTCCGTCCGTCCGTCTGTCACCAGGCTGTATCTCACGAACCGTGATAGCTAGACAGTTGAAATTTTCACAGATGATGTATTTCTGTTGCCGCTATAACAACAAATACTAAAAACAGAATAAAATAAATATTTCCATGGGGCTCCCATACAACAAACGTGATTTTAGATTTTTTTTTTGTATTATGGTACGGAACCTTTCGTGCGCGAGTCCGACTCGCACTTGCCCGGTTTTTTTAGGAAATCATTTCGGGATTAATTACCTTCTTAGGTAAGCTAAAACCGAGGCGGCATTTTTCTTCCGCGTTCACCAGGAGCGCATGACACTGAGGAGCTTCTACTTTCAATTTCAATATTAGTGACCTAAATATGCAACTAGTATACCTGAACATGCACCAGATGTCACCTTGGACTGATCTGTGCGCATGCCTAGGTGACCTATATAGGCAACCTATTTGTAGGTATGATAAATCAAAGTGCGATAGGTATGTATTTAATAGTCAATCAAAACAATAGAAAGAGATGGGATGAGAGGATAGTTTTCCGTGTGTGTGAGTGAGACACGTGAGTGCATTTTCATTATTCTGAAAATCAACCTCCTTGCTCTTATGCTGCCTTAGTGAACGCGGAAGGGAAATTTGCTCCAATTTCTAGAGTTCCGGTTTTAACGAAAATACCAATACCGTAATACAAATACCGGTGTTGCTCGATGCAAATACCACATCGGTTCCAAACAAGCATACGGCCCGCCTGATGGTAAGCGGTAAGCGTAGCCTATAGATATCCGTAATCCTCCAAAAATCTATACATTACAGATGTAGTACATTATACATACCTAATTGTTTTCCTTCGTATTTTCTCGGAAACGTTCGTATTTTTTTGTTATGCTACTTCAATTAACCTCAGTACTTTTTGTACCGAGACTGACTGAAATAGCAAGACACGTTCGTACGTTTCCGTGAAAATACGAAGGAAAATAATTATGCTCTAACATCTGTACTTTTTCAAGATCCCCGTAAGTAATTGTAGTCCCTCGAGAAACCTTCCAAATTCGCTTCCGGTTCCGGAATAAAACTCAGGCGGCATTTGTCTTCCGCGTTTACTAGGAGCGGATGAAATTGTGCAGTTTTCTGAACCTTCATGAAATACAGCCTGAAAACCGGCCGCTTAAAGTCATGCTTCCCTAGTACACGCGGAAGGAAAACTCGCTCCATACCCTCGAGTGCTCCAAATTATGGAACGTCTGTACCTTTCAAAGAACTGAAATAAACTGCTCATATCTGGAGGCACGGCCGTGCCCATGCCAAGACGAGACAAAAGGCAAAAAAATTAAATAAACATTTATTTCAGATCAGACAATCCATAGAATTTGTTAGTTGTCTTAAACTACGTAGAGTCTGTGCGGAAAGAGAAGAGTCGTGGCAGAAACGGGAACTAACATTTTAAATTTTATATGGCAATCAAACCTTTGACACCTGTCTTGTAAAAAGTAAACAAACTTCTGTCAATGTATATTTTTATTAACAAAAACCGCAAGTTTTATGTATAAAATATATTCAAAACACGATAAAACCGTACATAAAACCACAAGAAAAATTATATTTAACATTGTTCGGTTTTGTCAGCGGGAAGAAAACGGCTAAAAGCCGACTATCGACTTACAAAAAGTCGCGGAACGTGTTTCCGCTATTCGCGGGTATTGATGTTGTATTTAATATTAAATAATTACCTATTTAATAAGCCCCCTTGTCTCCGGTACATAATCGGTAAGTATATTCATTCAAAATATATTAATTTTCATAAATATGCAGGTCATTCATGATCTTTAAAATAACTGATAAATAGTCTTGATACTTGCCATTTTATGCATATTTATATGTAATTTCTTTTTCAGGATTGTGTAAACGTACCTACGGTATTTCGAATAAAAGACCGCTAAGTAGGTGATATGCAAGAATTCGTAATCTACGTGCCGGATTCAAGCACATCCAGTTCAGATGAAGATAGTTCTATGAATGTCCCTGGTTGTTTTGAAGCTAGCTCAAACATAAGTGACATTGAATATTTTAATTCAGACTTCGATTACAAAGAATAAAACTTTTTCTAATAAAATATTTCTTTATTTGTAGGTTCTGTTAGTTACGAAATTATATTTCATATTTAGCAGTGACTTTTCGGCGAAGTAAAATATCGTGAGATGAGAAAACCGGACATATCCCAATAAGGCCTACCTACTTATGCACTATTTTTATTAGAGATGCAACGGATAGTTGTTTGGCCGGATACCGGATACCGGATATCCGGCCTCGACACTGGCCGAATATCCGGTATCCGGCCGCCGGATATTCGGCCGGCGGAGCTATACCTACATTTCGGTTTTTCGGGTGCGCATTCTGCAGGTTTGACCTGTTTCCTAGTAAACGTTCGCGCGGACTCATATTTTCTAGGTTCGAAATGAGCACGCGTGCAAGTCAGTGGAATGATTAAATTGTTTTATTTAAAATAATAAACAAGTACGATTATGACCGTGTCTGTTTCTCAAATCCAAGTCGTTTACTCCGAAATCAAGCAATGTTATTATCCGGTATCCGGCCGGATACCAGGTCACTATCCGGTATCCGGCCGAATAGTAAAATAATGGCCGGATAGGCCGGATACCGGATAGTAACCGGATATCCGGTGCATCTCTAATTTTTATTCATATTCATATTTATTATTAATAATGTACACATACATTACAAGTCAAGTTTACAATGGGTGAAATATATCCCAGATAAAATTACAGTTCTATTGCCCAATTTCTACCCGATCTACCTGGTTTTAATAACTGTTGGACTGCACAGATTAGGCAGTACATAAATGAGACTCGTATCTTGTTTGGTACTAAAATTACAGTTGTATTGGGCAGATTCTTAAATAGTTTTAGCAGTTTTGTCAATCGCAGTCACTTTTTAGTATCTGAGATATAAAAACAAGTGTGTTTTAAAAAGAAAACTAGTGCCTGCGCTAAATCAGAGGATTGAGTTGACGAGCCGACACCACCACTCCGTTTAGTAAGACGTGGTAAAAAACCGGAAAAAAAGGGATTCAAGTATCATGACCTTTAGTGTCGTGCTATAATCACGTGACCAGTGTTGTCAGCATAGCAAAAACCATAAAATAGCACTGGCGCGCCCTCAAATCCCACGACTCTTCTCTTTCCGCACAGACTCTACCTAATAACTAGTGTTAGTATGTATTAACATTATCACTAATTAACCTACAATAAAGAGAAACTGCAGAACATACAAAAAAAAAGGCAAAGCGTAAGCAAAGGCAAAGGGTAAGCGTAAGCGTAAGGCAGTGCGTATATTTTCTCGGCAAGTTTCGTCGTATTTCCGAACCCTCGTAGTTTCGGCTTGGATAATGCTTAGAGAGCTGAAATTTTTAGTAAGTAAGAAGTATACCATCAGTCTGAGAAGGTTGAAATTTGGTATGTAGAGATCTGATGATGGGTCTGTATGCAAACACATCTGGTGGCCAGAAATCTGTAATTTTCGCCCTGCAACCCCTTAAAATGGGGGTACCTAAATACCTACATATAAACCTGAAAACATTGGTTCCTGAAGTCCTAGAATCTTTGTTTTATGTAGCAGTGATTGGGAATGTTAATAAAAAAACAACAATAAAAAAGCCAAGTACAGTTTGACCAAGATGTTAGCTTTATACAGTTAGAGCTCATAAAGTTAGGACTTACAGAGTAAAACTCTTGGTACATACCTACTACGGGATGTGATAACTTTTTAGTGTAAAAGCGTTATGCGCCTAATAGTCTTGGCAACACTCTTTTGGTGGGATCTAATCTTCCATTAAATACATCTCTCAAAATAAATTCCTGCTATTAGAAAATCCATTGATTTTAATTGTTTTTCCTTTCACTCACCCGTCAAAATAGCGCTAGCAACGCGCTGGATGGTCAAAATATTTGATTGTTTTCAACAATCTATTATACAAAGAGTTTAATATTCACTTACAGTTCTTAATACATTTAATTAAGGACTATAGTCGAGTGGCAAGTAGTTTAAGTTTTAGTGATTATTCAGTGCATTAACGCGTATTGACTGATAGATTGACGGATTGTTTAATTGTTTCTTTAACTGTGTATTGATATAATATGGGTAGTCGGGTAGTCTAAATATGGAGGTAAACTTTTTTTGCCGCTAAGCTACGGTCGTAGCGCTACGTCGTAGCCAATAATATTGGTGTCACGACACGATATACAGGTTGGCAAAAAAATAACTACATTCCCGTTGCCAGGGAGGTTTTGGGATTATACTGAGCAACTTTTACTATGGGAAAGGGACCAACCCCGATCCGCGAAAAAAAATTTGGCTGTTTCATACATTTTGCCGTGACTTATTTTTAAAACGTGTTCTTCAATTATAAGACACATCAAGATTGTTTACTTTATTTCTAAAGCTAAAAAAACCGGACAAGAGCGAGTCGGACTCGCCCACCGAGGGTTCCGTACTTTTTAGTATTTGTTGTTATAGCGGCAACAGAAATACATCATCTGTCAAAATTTCAACTGTCTAGCTATTACGGTTCGTGAGATGCAGCCTGGTGACAGACGGACGGATGGACAGACGGACGGATAGCGGAGTCTTAGTAATAGGGTCCCGTTTTACCCTTTGGGTACGGAACCCTAAAAACGTGGTGGGCACTAACAAATTAAAAGCTGACGTAGCTAAGGTGACAGGCAGCGGCACTTTACTATATCCACAGTATGATCCCTTTAGGAAAATAGGGTACTTAATACACAAAAGGGCCGGTTTAGTAAATTAGACATTTGACAGCAGTGAAATAATATGATAGCCATAGCCACAGACAAGACATCCTCCAGACAGAGCATTAGAAGCTCTACCCCCTCTGCCACGCATACGGTAATTTTACTCCATGTTCGAGTCGAAAGTGTCTTTGTGTGACGTCCGTGTCTTTAAACGGACCAATCACGGCACGGGATCTCGCTCACCTCGTCCCGCGCACCCCCGCATTTTTGGCATCATCGGTTGCATGAAATAATTGCTCTAAACTCGGTCTAGAGGATTCCTAGTCTATGGCGATAGCTTTTGATTCCCTCACTACGTGTAAAAATATGGTTGCACAAATCATTTAAAAAATATGTTCCATCATCTCAAAAATATGTGACATAAGAATGTCAGGGAATTAAATAGGAACTATGGGACATACCTTTGAGTAAATTGTCTACACCCATATTTTTATACTTGACTGTACTTCGAATATGGCCAATAAATATTACTGTGTATCTCCACGGAAGAAAGAATGAGCGCGCTGCGCGTGGTAGTGTATCTCAAATTAATTTCTAAGTATATTAAATACGTTTTATTTTATGACACTTTTTAACGATTTATTAAAACTTTCTATACTTATCAAAAGTGATTTCCTTAACGTTTTGTAATTTGGGCAGAAAGAAAGGACAGAAAGAACGAATGTTTAAATGTACGGCTTTTTTTGTGCGTAAAAATTGCATTATACCTTCAGTGTAGAAACAGATATTGATATTATTTAGAACGTGAACATGCTTTGTACAGAAAGAGCCAATACCGGAGGTGAGGTAGCGAGGACTCGGACAATCGCCTCTAATGAGCGGCTCAGATGATAATTATCATCCAAGACTTTCTTCGCGTAGGGCTGGCACTACCAATATTTTTGATAATTTTATTTATTTTTTATTTATTTAAGCTTTATTGCACAGTAAAAAATATACAGTGTCAAAAGGCGGACTTAATGCTACACAGCATTCCCCACCAGTCAACCTTTAGGCCAAACAGAGAAGAATAGTTCGTGCGGGGTATGTAAAAAACACTAAAACTTGATGCTTAAAATTAATAGGTACTTACAAATATATTAAATGTAATATGAAGATAAAATAAATACATACACAACAATAATTTTATTGGCACCATAGGCCCACACATCATTACTATTCTTGAAGAAGTAGTTTTCGCTTCGAACCCGTGACACATATTCAAATCATCGTTCGAACGACTTGCGAGACCGAATACCAGGGTTTCATAGCTTGTAGGGTGTACTACAATCACAAGTGAAAGTGACATCTAGGTAGGTATTAGGTAGGTACGTGGTGCCTGACGCAGCGTAAGTAGGTACATCACAGAAATGTGAACGCAACCATCACTACACCTTATAAAACAAATAATTCCCCGCCGCGTCTGTGTGTTTGTATGTTCGCGATAAACTCAAAAACTGAACGTATTTTCATGCGTTTTCAGTTTTTTCACCTGCCTATCGATAGAGTAATTCTTGAGGAAGGTTTAGGTGTTAGCCCCCCCCCCCCCCCCCCCACATCTAGCGTCTTTCGAGCGTCGGCGTCTACAACTCTATGGCCGCTGCCGACGCAACGTCGACGCAACTGCGCAGCGACGTCATTTTCCATAGCGCTGACCAGACGCCGACAGACGCCGACGCTCGAAAGACGCTAGATGTGGGCCCCCCCCAGCCCCCCCGCCTTAAATGTATGGAACCCATTACGATATTACATTCAACAAACATCATAAAATTGAGCGGCATATTTAAACATTAACATTTACAAACGAATTCTTCTAATAAGGTAGAAAATCAGAAGCATTAAAACCTCAAATTCCTCCTATATAGCTTTAAACTACCATTGCAGTAGGAAAACTGCAATTCAACGCTTGCATTTGTGCATCCATTTTGCTTCCGAGTATACCAGGATCGCATAAAATGCAGGCGTTTGCACCTGATGCAGCTTGCAGCTGTATACATAACCGCATCCTCTACTAGATGGCAGTGTTAGGGTTCGTGTCGAAGTGCAATCAAGACCTAGGTCGTCTAGAATCCAGGAAATGCAAAGCTCACTATTAAGTACTGAGTGTTATTAAACTGTTGCAGCTTGCAGTTGTTACTCCAGTACTCGACAGTAGATGGCAGTACTTGTTAGGGTTCGCGTCGAAGTGTATCCAGGTTATAATGTAGGTTGCCTAGCGTGCCGGAAATGAAAAGCTGACCGGTGTGCTGGATGATTTTGAATAAAGCCGCTACATGGCGCTGTCGTAAGTACCTACAAACTGGTTGTTTTTTAAGTTGAATTTTTTAAGTAAATTGAAGTTTTTTTAAAGTTAATACCTAGAGAAAAAAAATATATTTTTCTACTCAAAGTACTATTTACATATGATGAAACATAAATAAAAAAGACATAGGTACAAATAAAATACAAACAACTCCAATTTAGTATTTCTACATAACATCTTATTATATGAATTAGAGATCCTTTAGGATAAAACTTTATCCCACCACTTTAAAATTCCACTATATTGATGACTAAAATTAAAAAAAAATATTGCGACCATGCCGGAAGAGGGTGATTTGGTGGAAGTCCATTATATTTAAATAGTTTTTAGTTTTGGTTTTGTTTTTAGCATAAGTTAAAATTGTAATTGGAAAAAATATCATTATTAAATGATCCCCCGCTCGCCAGCCCTGAGCGAGCGAATTTGTTTTCCGGTTCGGTAGCGGTAGCGCCCACAATTACGCGATTAGAATTATTTCCACTTTTTTTCCACCCCACTCTACCCTTCTTCCAATCGCCTCACTCCAACCAGTTTTCCCCACGATACCCCTGACAACTAAGATTAAAAAACCTGTTAAGGTGTACGGGACAAAAGCCTTGTACATGGTTTCTAATCCTTCTGTTATTAATATATGTACTTAGTTTAACTCTGTTCTCGAAAGTTGAGGATACTTACATAATACGTACTTACCTAACTAATTTTATCCCTAAAACTAGTTTAGCCACAAGAGCCAATCTTTAACTCCGATTGAAGAGTGAAAAAAATTGCATCAGAAAGACAGATATTAAACAAATCAACGGGTGTCTCGTTTTAATTAATATATAGTACTTAATCACTTTATTGTACACAAGACAGGTTTACAATAATAAATTACAGTAATGGAAGTACAAAGGCGATCTTATCCCTATAAGGGATCTCTTCCAGCTAACCGAATAGATGAGTGGAAAACTCTAGTCAGGTCAGATAGGCACACAGTCCGGTACAGACGGACTGCAACCCGACTGCAAGTTGTAGGTATGTTTTTAGGGTTCCGTACCCAAAAGGTAAAACGGGACCCTATTACTAAGACTTCGCTGTCCGTCCGTCCGTCCGTCCGTCTGTCACCAGGCTGTATCTCACGAACCGTGATAGCTAGACAGTTGAAATTTTCACAGATGATGTATTTCTGTTGCCGCTATAACAACAAATACTAAAAACAGAATAAAATAAAGATTTAAATGGGGCTCCCATACAACAAACGTGATTTTTGACCAAAGTTAAGCAACGTCGGGAGTGGTCAGTACTTGGATGGGTGATCGTTTTTTTTTTTGCTTTTTTTTGTTTTTTTTTTGCATTATGGTACGGAACCCTTCGTGCGCGAGTCCGACTCGCACTTGCCCGGTTTTTTTTTTCGTGACCTTCGTATTAGCAGTTAGCTATGTAAGGGCTCGGAACAGCCCCTCAGTAATTTCTTGTGGAGGTTTCCGCCTATTGAATCTTCTTTTGATTAGCCTTCTTCCCGTTTGAGGCCATTTTGCTGGTAAATTGATTCTCGCCGTCACGTTCTGGGCCGCAGATTACGTTTTACAGAATGTTTACTTAGGCATTTTTAACATGGAATCGAGTATGTTTAGATATACATTATGACTTAAGACGAAACGGGAGCTGAGCTAAAAGTCAATTTTGAGATTTCAAGCTGAATATACCCGTCGCTCTGACTGGGCGTAACCGCGGCGTGGGAGACTGTATTTGTATGTGTAATGCACGCACACAGACGCGTGCGGTGCGCCCGTACTCGCGCTGGCGCGCACCTCACTGATTGCAATTTGCATTGTCAACTTTATGTCAAACAAAGGTACCCCATGTAGGGTCTGTCTAGGGGTTTCTCGACCAGCGTGTGTAGCTGTTAACCCAGTGTCAAATTGTACTGGTAACCACTGTAACTAGGGTTGCCAGATGGTCGGGATTTGGCGGGATTCTCCCGATTTTTAGCATGTGTTCCCGATTCCCGACGAAGTGATAACTGTCCCGAAAAACAGCTCCACGTTATAAAACAATAATTTCAAGTTTCGAACTGTCGTCGAGCGAGCGAGCGACCCGCGTCAAGCATAGTGCCAATAATGTAAAATATCGTTGTTTTTAATACAATTAATTTAATATGAAAGTTTTTTTCCCGACTTAAGTCCCAAAATCCCGAAACAGTGATATTTTTTCCCGATAATTGCGTCTTTCGATCTGGCAACCCTAACTGTAATAACACCTAGTTGAATAGTTAGGGATGGTACAAGTGGCCTTAGTGTCTACAGTGTGTTTTCTGTAACAGGAGCAATAAATTAAACTGTAGGCTGTACTCCTCAAACTGACCAACATTTGTTCAGCAACTTTAGAAAATAACTCATGTTTTGATTTTTATTACATTTTAAAGTTTATTCTAAGACGTATTGCAAATTTTGTTATGTTAAAAGCATGACAAGTAACGTCAAACACACTGATATCAGCGTACATTGAAGGCAATATTTATTTTGTATGAAAATGAGGAAGTCTAAAGGATTTCGTAATTTTTAAAAGTTGCTGAACAAATCTTGGTCAGTTTGAGGAGTACATCCTTTAGTTTAATTTATTGCTCCTGTTACAGGAAGCACCCTGTATACTGTCTATAAGTAGACATTTTAACGCTAACAAGATGAACTGATGAAGTTTATTTATATGTAGTGTTATGTGTAGCCTCCCCATTAACAATACCAAGTGCACCCTCTGCAATCTACTCTGTGTATTGGGTAATCGTCGATTTCCCATTTTTCCTACTTTTAAAGAGTGTCGCTTTTGTGCTCGGCGCTCGTGCTGATACGCTCGGGCAGAATTCGGCGCGAACGTGCGCAATTACCGCTCTTCAGTGTGCTTCGGCCTTTACGATTCTTTTGGTGTGTATGGTGTGTTTTGGTATTCTTAGGGCGTGTCATGATCGTAGCGACGAAACTACTGAGGAGCAGATTTTCACGGATGATAACGTTTGGAGGTTTTTAAACTTAGGCAATTAGGACATTTACGGAAATGTTCTAATTAGGTAGCTAAATTAACCCTTTACCGCCATGCCATATTAATATGGCAGATATGATATTCAACTCTATTGACAGCTATTGTTAGCGCCTATTACGCTTTTTAAATAAAACAACTAATTAAAAATACATCATTCTCTTAAGAGCCAACAGGAGTGGTCATTTCTCCATACAAATGTACTCGACTGTTTCCTCCGTGGGTTTTGAAGCTATAAGCTTGACCACAACCGCTGTGCCGCTCCTTAGGTATGCGCGGGGAGGCGGGGTGCGGGCAGGAAAGATCACGGACACACAAGAGTCTGTCGTCGTGTCGGATAGATCTGAAGATACCGAAGTACAATATTTTGGCTCTGTATAGGTACATACTTATTATATCCAATTTTTATTATGGTACAATACGATTTTTAGGTAAGCACAAATAAAAAAACCAATATAAGTCAAATTAATGTGTAATTATCGGAAAAATTTATAGTTTCGAGAGTTAAAACAGAATCAGTTCGAAAAACAAAAAAACATAAGCTTCTAGTTAATGAATACAGTGACTATTCTGACATAGATTCACTTTTATCTTCATCTTCCATTTCGCTACCGGAACTTGAATCATTGTCATCCTGCAAATTTATTATTATGGGGTCAATAATATTGTCGAAACGGTTGTCGCGATCCCAGTAATCGTTTTCATTTTTTTGGACATGGTCATCACACCTCTGCCATTTTTCTGCCGTGAACACCGAAAATAATAAATTCAGTGCGTTTATCTTTTCATCTAGAGAAGAATGAATATGGTTTTGCGCTATATTGTTTTTAACATCAGCCCATACCAATTCGATGGGGTTCAGATCTGGATGGTATGGAGGTAAACGCAGGACTGTGTGCCCATGAGCTTTTAAGAGGTCATCGATTCTGTAAACAGGCTCTTTTTGAGTGGCATTTATAAGAATTTGCAGTTGATCTTTTTTAATTTTTTCCGGAAATTCAACATTGTGACGCCGCAGCCAGTTCTGCATTTCACTTTTGAGGTTTGTCATGGTCGGTTTCTTATCAACTTGAACGCTGTGGTAAGACGCGTTGTCCATCACAATTACAGAATTCGGCAGCAGTTTATCTTTCAACTTTTCATCCACCCACTTATAAAAAGTAGGCCCGTTCATGTCTCCATGGTAGTCGCCAGTCTTAGCATCGGATTTAAATATAGTCAATGCACCTTCGACCAAGCCATTTCGACTTCCAGCGTGAACGATTACCAAGCGTCGTCCTTTCCCGATGTCAGTGTGAATTCCAAGTTCCGACGATGATTGCCAACATTTGCTAACATTGTGACTGGCGTTAATATATGTCTCATCTAGGAAATATATGTTGCGGTTTTCACTTCTATATTTTTTTATTTCTGTCAAATATTTCCTCCGCCACTCTGTAATATTAGGCTGCTCTATAAGAAGATGTCTTTTCGATCTACATTTTTTGAACCGGTAACCCATTGTGTGTAAAAGTTTTCTCAAATATTCTCGTCCACAATTCAAAACACCATCTTGTCTCAAACTTGACAGTAACTTACGAATACTTGGCACTGTTTTTTCGATCTCATAAAACTGATGAATCTTTCTCCTGATCACTCCCAAGTCAAAATCATCAATTACATATTTTTTCTTTATAACTTTCGGTTTTTTGGGCGAATTAAATTTCGGTTGGCCCTCATTTTCAATTGATGAATTTCCTACAGATATTACATTTCTTACGGTTCTTTGGCAGTACCCAGTAGCTTCGGCCACAAGTTTGGCGATATTTGCGTCACTTTCATGTTCGAAACTATCTTTGTCTGCTTTTCTTTTCCTAAAATATTCGGCCACTTTGAAAATGACAGCTTTAACATCTCGAGATAAAGCACGACCCATCTTTGGATATTCTATCTCATGTGCGTCTGACATAGACAGCCCGCAACAGATAACACTACACGCCGCCACGAGCGACGACGGCGGAATGACAGAGCGCAGTGGCTGCTCTGCCCCCCCGTCTCGCCGCTCGCATACCTAAGGAGCGGCACAGCGGTTGTGGTTTCCTCCGTGGTTTTTGAAGCTAGAGCAATGATTTTTTCAACACAGATTAATATTGTCAATATTTGTGTCGGACCGTTTAGCTTTTTTTGATATTTTTGTTTTTTAAGGCGCTAGAGCCCTTCAAAAATGGCCTAATTGACTATGCCGAAATGAGAGGCGTGGTATTCAAAACTGATATCAATTAGTCAAAAAAGCAAAACGGTCCGACACAGATAATTTCATAATCATTTACATTTCCAAATTTGGTTACGATTGGTTAAGTTTTGGAGGAGGAAACAGTCGAGTACGAAACCTCGATTTTTGAGATTTTTACGCAGGATTTTTCGCCTTGTCCTTGTCGCACTAGTTTTAGGAGCCGCTTCCGTTAGCGAGACGGATGTATTTACCTAAAATATTTAAATCTCAGCTCCTGTTTCCTCTTAATGGTGAATGTACAAATACGAAGGTTTCGTTTATATTGTCTAGGACACGCGGGATAAATAAATAAATTAAAATAGGCTGATAAACACATTACCCTCCTTTGTGTCGCGCAGTCGGGTAATAAATAGACCGCGGGCCAGCAGCAAATATCGTCAGTCATCGCCTCACGCTTGATACTTTGTACATTTTGTAATAATTTTCACCTAACCCGCTGTATATTGCGTCAAAGTTTAAAAATAGCGTTCAATCAAACTCATCACTTACAATTAGTCCAAAACAACCAAAACAAACCATAACCGCCAATAAAACCCCACTTCACCCAACTTTATGGCTGAGGTCAGATAATATAATTAATGTACCGTTAATTAACAATTAGTCAACCTTATTACAACGTGATAAGGTCTAGACATGGTCAGTGAAGAGTGTTGCTGGTGTACCGTAATGAATGTTTGGCAAGGATTGATTTACGATAACTACGCTTGAGAGCTCGAAAAAACATAAGTGCAACGCTCTTATGTTGCCAAAAGAATCGGCAATGGATGCTCGGGCGCACAAGTGGTAACATAATGCAAGTACATACGCTGGTCGAGAAACCCCGAGACGACCCTACATGGGGTACCTTTGTTTGACATAAAGTTTTAAGTCATAATTATTGTTTGTCATATTATCATTAGGCCTAAAACTGAAACCATTAACTTTTCAGGATCCTATAGATAGGTTTAGGATAGTTATGTTTGTTTTGTTTTATGGCAATCCTGAAAAGTTGCGCGTTTCTGAACCAAACAAATTATGACTAACTAAAATGCGAACAAACAATACATTATGTCTTAAAACTTTTTGGGAAACAATTCAAACAATAGAGACCCACCGTACATACTATAGGTACGATAAGTATATACATTCTGCTCCCTTGGCTGCTTGCTCTTACTCGTCTCGTCTCGCCCATTTCCGAATCGGACGGGTTTTTGCCGAAACTCTCGACGAGTGTGTACATCCGGCATAACATAATCAATAATCATAAATATTTGAAGGTACTTTTTCTTGGACACCTCTAAGATAGAGGAGAAAAATATGGCAAAGTAACGCAGTTGTTAAATTTTTCGTCCCCTTAATATACTTACAGTGTGTAAATTCAATACGGGCAAATATTCAGACGGTGGTTAGCATAGGACCAAAGAAGTATATTAAAATAGATTTTTCTTAGAAATATTGAAAATTGTAAAACTTCTCGTATCCTGTACCCGTAGCTTCAATCGAAGTCGAAATAATTGCTCGCGTTTAACGCTTTCGTTCAAGACAGTATTGTAGAGAAGTGGCGCTGAATTGGGCAAGCGAAACTCAAGTGGCTCACATATAGACCACACTCGTGCATCGGGGCTAATGGCTACCTGCCTCTAGTGCTCTGTGCTATTGGCCAAATATATTAGACCAATTGTATTTCGCACATATAATTTAGTAGTAGTAAACTCTTTATTGTACAAATAGACATATTAAAAATAACATATATACAATTAGTAAGAAGTACAAAGGCGAACTTATTTTGAGGGATCTCTTCCAGTTAACCTTTGAGTAGATGAGAGGAGAGAGTGAAAAGAGGGTGACAAATGCAGTAAAATATACAACAAGGTACCAGAAAGATTTTCATAAAGGATATAAATACATACAAAATTGAAAACAGTGGTGGCCGAGTGGACATGACGCCTGACTTTCAATCCGGAGGTCGCGGGTTCTAATCCTGGCTCGTACCAATGAGTTTTTCGGAACTTATGTACGAAATATCATTTGATATTTACCACTAGCTTTTCGATGAAGGAAAAACATCGTCCGGAAACCTGCACACATCTGCGAAGAAATTCAAAGGTGTATGTGAAGTCCCCAATCCGCATTGGGCTAGCGTGGGGACTATAGCCCAAACCCTCTCGCGCATGAGAGGAGGCCTGTGCTCAGCAGTGGGACGTATATAGGCTGAAATGATGATGATGATGACATACAAAATTTATAGGATAAACATACATATATTACACAAAAAGGAATGGGGAAAATACACTAAAAAGCAATTTATGTAGGCAAGTGTACAGTTTGTAAACAATTTCGTACAGAAAACTCTGAAAAAATCGTAGGAATATTAGGATGTTCCTACACTCAGTTTCGATGGAATGTCAACCTTAAGTAAAAAGGAAGTAGGTAGCGTTTCATTTGTCTCGTAAAATTTTCGAACAAATGAAATTCAACCCAATTGAAAATACAATAACTTCCTTGGCTATAATTTTGTACGCTCATAAACTGAAAACTGCTTTATTTAAATAAATAAATCAGGCATAAAAAAGAGGCGTCGCCATGACAAGTGGCTATACTGGAGTCACTGGAGTATCTATTTCGCCACCGTCGCCTGCGCAACGTCACAGGTGTCTCAAGTAGGCTACTAAGACTTCAGTGTTGCTGCGCCGATATCGATATACTCGTAGTATGTTGTATCGGTAAAAGAGGCGTTGCTATGGCAAGTGGGTAAACTGGAGTCACTGATGGAATATCCGCCACCGTAATGAGATCGAGGTGTGCAAGATTTGTCTTTGACGTGTGTCATTTTCTTTGTATTTGTGTCGTCATTAAAGATTGGATTTCGTATGTAGTGAGTGAGAAGTGCGACTTTGCACGTTTTCCTCGCAAAAAATGTAGAACGACTTGTACGGTAAGATATCGCTTGGGCTCCCTTCCGACGTATCGGAAGCCGCTGTTGCTCGAAGCACTCACTTTTTGTCGATATTCCTTCTTTGTCGTCACACTCTGGTCAGAGTGGTCGTGGTCGTCATGTCAGGGCCGGTGGCAAGCTTCACAATCCGTCGCCATTCCTCCCGTACTGTAGCCCTTCTTGTACATTCATGGAGTGGTTCATTGAATGCACTTTTGACTAGGTCTGACCAACGCATTGGTGACCTACCGCGCCTTGTGCCTTCGACTTTTCCCTGCACTATAAGTCGTTCCACATATGTATCATCTCGACGTGTAATATGTCCAAAGAAAGTGAGTGGTCGATATACTTATTCGTAAGTTTCACATCACTACACCTGCTTGGTTAGCAACTCCTTAAGTGGCATAACCCATTCGTTATCTGGTACTTGTCTTATCTGTTCCTAAGTGCAAGGATTATACGCACTCCACTTCGCTTAAGCATGGACTTACGGTATATTTAGCATACAAAACATAGTGCTTCTAAGAAGCATAGTGAGAGTAATACAAAGATTTGAAACATATAATAGAGGAGCTTCAACCCACAACTTTACTGTTGTCAAAGTACATACGTACATACTTACATACATACATCATTGGCTCAGTGACCCAAAGAGGATCTTGGCCTCGGACACAAGAGAGCGCCATTCTACCCTATTCTGCGCCACTTCACGCCAGTTGGGTATTCCGAGGGCGGACAGGTCTTTTTGGGCTTCGTCACTCCAGCGGTATCTGGGGCGCCCAGACGGACGTTTCGTTGTCAAAGTACAATGATGAATTCCTTAATCTGATACTGACTGAGTTCTGAAATGGTGAATGATCCCTTCCGGCCGATTTCAACCAATATGATCACTTCGACTCCTAGTTATAGTTTTTTTAGCATTAGAAAGAACTTGCAAGAAGGTAAGCGATCTTGACATGTATTTTAATTGAAAAACGCTTTTTAAAAATCAAAAACTATTACTTATATGAAAGCAGAAGAATATAAATGATCGTGTTAGATTCATAATTGTTACATATTTTCCGTGACTTATTTTTAAAACGTGTTTTTCAATTAAAAGACACATCAACAGTGCCGGATTTACCACTAGGCTGAGTAGGCTGAAGCCTAGGGCGGCAGATTTTAGGGGGCGGCAAATTTGGGTCAAAAATATTTTATGTGTTGTTCAGATAGGGTAGACGAGAATTTATTTGTAAAATTTAAATAACAAGCATAATTTGTCGATTTTGCCGCCCTCTGTCATGTCAAGACCTTTTTGAAGTACGGAACCCTAAAAATGTACCTTCCATTTTCTCGAAAAAATTTCGCGCTCGCTACGCTCGCGTTTTCATTTAACTACCTACATTGTTTGTGACCCATCTGACTACATTGTAAATTTGGGATGGTCGTCGATTCTTGTATCTTCGTGGTAGGTATTATGGGTTCCGTTTTTTTCCTTTTGAAGTACGGAACCCTAAAAATTTACCTACATACTATGTTCCCGAAAAAATTTCGCGCTCGCTACGCTCGCGTTTTCGTTTAACTAACTACATTTTATTGTGACCCATCTGACCATATCATTGAATGATATCACAGAACCTAGTAGAACGCCAGCGGTAATGTCCACGCTATCGGAGCAGCTTCCGTTTACTATACGGCTCATATGCGTCTACCGGATAACAAGCTAGCGATTCATTTGTATGGCATAGCCTTTCGAGCAGACTCAATGCCAGACCCGACCGAACTCCTTAGCTATATCCAGCCTGACTGCCAATGCCTCACCTTGATTCTCAATGGCCAAAACACAGCGGTACCCACCGGTCACCGATCAGATCAGGCAAATATAAAGAGATTGCATCGTCATTGAGTGACAAAAACGGCCCATATAAATCTGTATCTAGAATGTGACATTTGTGACGTCACCTTATATGCATTTTAATATGGCTATGGTAAGTATGGTGTGTTGTACTATAAAATTAAACGCCTCTGACATTAAAGTACTTTAAAAAACCTATAAGCGAGGCGGATAGGGGCGGCAAAATCGGCATAGACTACGGGCGGCAAATGTCTAAATCCGGCACTGCACATCAAGATTGTTTACCTTTTTTCTAATGCGAAAAAAACGTACTATAGGTAGCTCTACGCTCGTGCGATCGAATATGGCTGACGTAGCCGATCTTTGAGGTGAACCCTCGCGCACATTGAGAGCACACGAGAACACCAGCCACAGTGCCAGCAGGGCTATAACCGCGAAAATCGAAGTTCGCAAATTGCGGGCATTTTTCTCTGTCACTATAATTACGCCTTCATTGGAGTAAAAGAGAAAGATCCCCGCAATTTGCGGATTTCGGTTTTCGCGGTAGCCCCTCAGAATTTGAACTTATGATCTCTGGACGCACTAGGCTAGAATGTACAATCAGCAGCAAAATTGCAAGGCCACTTTATGGTTTCATAAAGTTGTATCGAATGATTTATGTAGCTCGCTGGAATCTATCAGTCTACTCGTAGGTATTTATACAGGGTGTAATCGTTAAGTGTAGCCAGGCGATAATTCCGTAAATACAACAGATATCAGAAAACTACAAATTGATATCGAAAGTGCGTTACCCAATGAGTAAAATTACATTAATAACTTTTTTAAATAAAAGCAGAAATATCCCAAAATTATTTACTTTGGTAATTTTATTATTTTATTACAGTTTATTTTCGCAAATAATGAGTCTCATGCAGTTTTATCTCTTACGACAGCGGCGTTCTTTGAGGGGTGAGTCGTCGTACTAAATGTATGGGAGAGATTGAAGTTAATGTTTGGGATATTTCTGCTTTTATTTAAAAAAAGGTATTAATGTAATTTTACTCATTGGGTAACGCACTTTCGATATCAATTTATAGTTTTCTCATATCTGTTATATTTACGGAATTATCGCCTGGCTACACGCTAAACTTAACGATTACACCCTGTATGTATATAGTACCTAATTAAATTCCTGAACATATCGTAGTATAGTTGTATTGCTAAAGTGATTGCAATAATGCCATCACGGTCTAGACATAGACCGGCCTAGATTGAGATAAGCGCTAGCCAATTGTGCCTGAAGTGGTTTGTTTTCAATTGCAAATGGAGATAGGTTCCTAGCCTGATCTTACAAGGGCGTAGCCAGCCAGATCCCAAGTGAGATCTAGTAACGTAGACCTTACTGAATCGTAATCTATACTTCCGTCATAGAAGACCTTTATAAACCTTTTTAAGAGCCAACAAGAGTGGTCATTTCTCCATATAAACTCGACCGTTTCCTCCGTGGGTTTTGATGCTAGAGCAATGATTTTTTCAACACAGATTAATATTGTCAATATCTGTGTCGGACCGTTTAGCTTTTTTTGATATATTTGTTTTTTAAGGCGCTAGAGCCCTTCAAAAATGGCCAAATCCTAATTGACTATGCCGCAATGAGAGGCGTAGTATTCAAAATTGATATCAATTAGCCAAAAAATCAAAACGGTCCGACACAGGTAATTTCATAATCATTTACATTTCCAAGTTTGGTTAGGATTGGTTAAGTTTTGGAGGAGGAAACAGTCGAGTACAAAACCTCGATTTTTGAGATTTTTACGCGGGATTTTTCACCTTGTCCTTATCGCACTAGTTTTAGGAGCCGCTTCCGTTAGCGAGAAGGGTATATTTACCTAAAATATTTAAAACTCAGCTCCTGTTTCGTCTTAACAGGAATTAAATGTACATCGTGTACTTACACTTTTCTCTTCGGCTCATCATTGAAGGGTATAATGACCTAATCATGACATCACATGATCTATCCTCACAACTGTCCGACATCGTGGGAGCATGACCATCTCAATACATCCTTGTTTGTCCTCGCACTTGACTCTTACCCTACGTAACTATGCCATTAAATACCCCTTAATACTGATAGATAAGGTTGAATATGCTTTAAACTGGGTGTAAATGTAAATTAGTATTTTTCCAGCCCTCCCAGAAAACAAAGATAGAAATGCTTATGCGTAGAAGTGAAACTGTCACTTATTAATAGAAACTGCTTGGGAGCGTTTGAAAAAGGAATATTTATAACGGCAAAGCTAAGTTTGTAAAATGTACACGTTAATAGCTGAGATAATGAATAACTGTACGGTCGAGTGGGTAAGTGTTTGAGGTAAGTACTTGACTTGGAGTGTTGTTATACAAGCTCCTTTTTAAGCTACTGTCTGAAACTTAAAGAGTTTGAGTACATGAGACCCGAGTACGTACGTGAAAATATTCGTACTAACATTGAGTAACATAGCTGTTAACTTTACTTTACAGAATCACTAAGGTGCATGTAGTGATTCAATCACTACACCTTATAAAACAAAGTCTCCCGCCGCGTCAGTCTGTGTGTTTGTTTGTTCGAGATTAACTCAAAAACTGTTGAACGGATTTTCATGCGGTTTTCACCTAATAGAGTGTATAATTTGTTAACTAGTGCGTAGCCGGGGCGGGTCACCCGTAAGTTTGAAAGTGGAAAAAAAGTTATGGAACGCATCAGGTGAAAATGGGTCCATATTGGGTCGCATAATAATTGATTGTCCTAATGTAATGTTACGCATAAAACTAATTTCGCATAATTGTTATTGTACTGAAAATATTAATATTTCTGAAAAATAATAACACAAACCTAACCTAACCTACCCTATTCTACACAACCTATGCAAAATATTTTCGAAAATACTATATGTTTCAGCTGGAGAAAAAATATGCGAAGAAAGTTTTATGCGTAACATTACATTATGACAATCAATTATTATGCGACGAGATAGGATCCCGGTGAAAATTGTGTGGAGACGCTATACTTAGTTACCCATGTGAATATGCCCTGTCGAGTATTATAATAAGGATTATATAAACGAGTAAGTAGGTTAGGTAGTATCTCCAAATCATAACGATTTAAGTAGTAAACTCAATAATGGAAATTAAGTGGCTCAACGAATAAATAACAGCACATTAGTGTTGTATTTTGTATTGCAGCCAAGAGGGGGTAGGAGTAGGGCTGCCTTGCTCTCTTTTAACATAGTCTAAGAGAATGTGCCTATTAATATTTTTTAAACTAATTTAACTGTAAAAATTTTATGTACATAAGTACGTAATTATAGAAATATGTTATTGAAGCCATATTGATGGGTATACGCTCTATGTGCAGTCAGCTGTAAAGATAACTGACCCTCCTGCCCATTTGAATCCGTTTTAGCTTTTAAGATTCGCACAACACCCTTATAACCCGAGAATGGCTTTTGGCCAGGAGAGAGTCATCTTTTTACTCCATTTTAGTTCGGATTTATATAACAACAGCAGTCTCAAATGTTTTTTGTGATATAGTTACCTACAAGACAGGCGAAGCCTAGTGTAGGAAGTAGTAACCAGCTCTGTATGATAGGTAATGTTGAATCACTTTACCTTATAAAACAAAGTCCCTCGCCGCGTCTGTCTATTTGCATTAAGTATGTTCGCGATAAACTGAAAACCTAGGTACTGAACGGATTTCCATGCGGTTTTCAATTATCAATAGAGAAATTCTTGAAGAAGGTTTAGGTATATATTTTTATTGGTTTACCCGTGCGATTTAAATAAGTACTAGACTATATAGACTGATAGATTCCAGCGAGCTATATAAATCTCTATCATACTTTGATTCTCTCGTCCGACTCTCCGGCTATGGATCGCGAAGCCACATTGATGGATCACTCTATGTACACAGATTTGCCTGCCACGTCAAACAATCACTTGACTCCGTTTTAGCTTTTAAGAGGGGCGCCGGATTTGCGGAGTATCGCTTACAGGTTCAAATGGGCCGTTTTACGCGAGTCAATGTTGAGATTGCTGGCTTGTTTGCATTGTTATTAAATGTAATCCCGTTCTGAAAATAATGACAACCAATAGAAATAAACATACAAAAATGAAACTGTCTAGACGCTCCTTTTTGTAGGGTTCCGTAGTCAACTACATAGGTTACTAGGAGCCCTTAAGGTTTCGCCATGTCCGTCTGTCTGACTGCAATCGAAATAAAATACCTACACAGGTACAGGCACGATCCTAAATGAGCAAACTTTTGCGTTTGCTGTTTATAACCTTCACTAAACACTCATATTCTAATTTACATTCATTAAGGCCCACTTTCACCATCACACTAACCCGGGGTTTAACGTTTAAACTGTTAACCAAGTGTCAAATTGTATGGGTAACCATGGCAACTCCAGGTTTAATCGGTTAATCTCGGGTTAGTAGAATGGTGCAAGTGAGCCTAAGTTGAGTAACTAAGCGCCACTTGCACCATTCCACTAACCCAGGGTTAACTGGATAAACCTGGAGTAACCATGGTTACCAGTACAATTTGACACAGGGTTAACAGTTTAACCGCTTAACCCCGGGTTAGTGGGATGGAGCAAGAAGCGCTAATACAACTAAAAATTATTTTTGTCTTTTAAGTTCGCTTTTTGCAGTTGTGTTTTCTAATTATTAGTTAGTTAATTTGTTTAAATACAAAGATACAGAGTATAGAGTGAATCATCCTTAAATTTAACTAAGTACAAGGTACTCGCACAGCTTACGCTAGCTTATATATAATAAACCCTATTGAATGAGTCGGGTTGTTTGTTTTAACTCAATTTTAGTATCGCGTTACCGGTGAAGGAAAAAATCTGCGCCCGACTACCGGCAGCGGTTCTCAAACTTTACTCAACCATAAAGGAAATCTTCTTCCTGGCGTTATCCCGGCATTTTGCCACGGCTCATGGGAGCCTGGGGTCCGCTTGACAACTAATCCCATGATTTGACGTAGGCACTAGTTTTTACGAAAGCGACTGCCATCTGACCTTCCAACCCAGAGGGGAAACTAGGCCTTATTGGGATTAGTCCGGTTTCCTCACGATGTTTTCCTTCACCGAAAAGCGACTGGCAAATATCAAATGATATTTCGTAAATAAGTTCCGAAAAACTCATTGGTGGGCATTTCCATTTAAAGTTGTACCCTCGAGTTTTTCGCATGTCCCCTTACATTTTTTACGTTTTACTCTTAAGGCAATTTTTTTAACTAGGCAAATAATGTTTTTTATTGAAATATATTATATAGACACATCATTTATTAAGTTTAATGCACATTAAATCACTTTTTTCTTACTTGAAATCAGGTTTTTAGATATGAGAAAATCACCCCGTAGTACTGTCCCCTTCACTGACTTCAATTTTTGATGGACTTTTACACATATTTTTTCTATGAAGGCAACACCAAGTAATGCATTCCGGGCATAGTTTAAATGTTAGAAAATGTGTTATTGATGAAAAAGAGCTTTAAAAACATCAATAATAGGGTTTAATTTCGATAAAAACGTTGTCCCCGCGAAATCGTGAAACGGACATAGTCCAGGTTGGTTACGCAGTTTTCGCTACTTAGCGAAATACTTTTTACCAATATTTTAGGTTTTTTTGCATCCTGGAAACCCTGTGACCATAGCTAAAGCTTGTTTAGACGTCAAATTTGATTTATAACAGTCAATTCGCAACCTCCAAGGCGTGCTGGTGTGTGACCGGTAATTTTACTCAATGTTTGGTCCGTTTTGTTCAACTGTTTATGCAGCTTGAACCTTAAGACTGCATCGAGCAAAATCAGCGAAAAAGGCAGTCACCGTTTAGTCGCTAGCGTTCACATCTCTTGATAAAAAAAATAATAATAAATGTCATTATTATCCCAAAGAGTGTGTTTACAACGAATCACCCTTGAAAATCTAAAATGTTTTACAATATAATAAATACACTTATGCAAAGTTGTACCTAAAACGTGATGAACGAGTGTCAGCGTTTAGTAAAATTTGTATAAAAAAATCGATGCTCATGCTATAAAATCGAGTGATTTCGAAAGCCAGATAACTGGACTACAACGAATCAGGCTTTTCCTATTTTTCCTCTTAAAGGCTACAGAGAAATTCAATCGTAAACGTAAACTTTCGTATAATTTCCATACATCCGCCATATCTGTCAAATTCTCCTTCTCCTCAGATGCCCGCTGTGGGCCGTTGGAAGCGGACGCGTACTTCTTTCTCCCAAGTTGACTTTTCGATTTGGCATATATATTGATAGAAATTCATGTCCGTATACGAATGATGATACCAGTGAAAAACTGTGTTCAAAATAAATAGGGTAAATAAATAACGTCACACGGAGATCTAGAGTCATTAAAATTTCGATTTATTTTTATTCACAAGTCATAAATACTTAAAAAATATGACAAATTATTTAATAATATATATTAATACAACCAAATCAGTGTAATTAGCTTCTTTCTAATTCACTTAAAATGAAAAAAGTTTGAAGATTTGTTATTTCTTATTGGAATAAATTTTCATTGTGCTGGTATTCATATTACGTCATTTTAAAAACATATATGACATAATGTCAATATACTAGATAAACAATTTATCAACAAAATTCTTCACATTTTAGCCTAAACAATATAAACTATTAAAATTTTATTTATGAAGATGAAGCAATGTTGTTCACATAATTTCAGCAATAAAATTCTTAGTTTCAACCAGTTTTGTTGCTATTCTAAGAGCTATCATGTGCTTTGAAAGTTAATGCAATGATATATCATCAAGAAATTGAAATCAAGACTCGACCTGCAGTTTCAGCGGGTTTTTGTGGCTATATCATCAGTTGAAAGAACGATATTTAAAGCCAGTAGCATCGCAGTGGTCTGGTTTACGAGTACCTATATTGGTTTCATGTGACGATGTTTATATAAATGTATCTATCAAACAACAACGTGCTTTTATTTCATTGATATTCGGTGCAAAACGATAACTCAGTAACGAAATAAAATTATCAGAAATGAATTTGGGTTTTTTCAGTGAACGTTTATATTTATGAAGTCGTTTATGAGGTCTTGTCTTATCGGCGTGGCTTTGGCCTTTGGACATTTTTGTAATGCTTTGTAATAAGGTAGGTGAGGTATCTAAATCCCTAATTGTAATAACTTTTTTTGAATGAATTACAATTTAATTATTTATATAAAAAAGTGGTCCACAAACATACACATCCGCTTGGTCCGCTAAAATAATTTAAGTGCCCTACATAATAGGTATATTTAAGATTAACAATCAGTAAACATCATTAATTACACTCAAATGCTTATGTTTCAGTTCTAGATTAATTATAATAGATAGACTCTTATAAGTTAGCTTACTGAAGATTTTGAACAATATATAGGTACTAAATAAAATACAATTTGTTTTTCCATGACTCATGTAGGCCGTATTTTACTATAGACCATTTTAAATTTAAGATGAAATTAATTCATGATAAAAGCTAATAAGGCCCGGTAGTATTTTCTGTTATTCTTGAACTTGTACTATGACTAATTGTAAGAAGGCCCACTGTCAGTGCCAGTAACAAGGCCCGGTTCCGAACCAACATGGTATGTTTTTTTATAAAATGGATTTTTCAAAAGCGCCGGAATATTTTTATAACTATTTTGGTATATTAAGAAACATGAACTAACTAACTATTTTGGCTCAGCGATCCAAAGAGAGTCTTGGCCTCCGAAACGAGAGCGTGCCACCTGTCCCGATCCTGCGCAACTTCCTGCCAGTTACTGACGCGAAGCTGAAGTAGATCCGCCGCCACACTGTCTTCCCAGCGATACCTGGGCCGACCCACCGGACGGCTACCAGTCGGTCGTCCCAAGAACGCCTTCTTGACAGCCCGATCCTCTCCCATTCAGAGTAGGTGACCGAACCAGCGAAGTCTGTGCGCTTTCGTTTCGCCGATGATATTGGGTTCGGCCACTAACTCCTCGATCTCGGCATTTTTCCAGATCCTCCAGGTGCCGTCATCTCTCTGAATAGGTCCCAGGATCTTGCGATAAACTTTTCTCTCTGCTACCAGGAGCTGACCTTCTTCTTTTAGTGTTAGGGACCAGGCCTCACAGCCATACATTAGGATAGGCCGTATAACGGTTTTATATATCCGTAACTTTGTATGTTTGCTGAGAAGCCCGGACACCAACACTTTGTGGAGGGCTGCACTGCACCGCAGGGCGTTTTGGATGCGTATTTTGATCTCCTCCTCTCTGGTGTTTGTGTCGGTAACAGTAACACTAACAGTAACAGTGTAAGAAACATGAACAAATGAGAAATATATATTGAATTGGTTTGGTCATAATATCCTGATTATTAATAAAACTATTTCAGTTAATATAAAGGTGGGCCTTATATGCCTCACCTGACCTTATTCGTTCACATTTAGATCCTATAACTATATTTGGTCACTTTGGCCGTCACTATCTATTTGATGCCGATTGTACTAACAATTAAAAGTACAGCTCATATGTACTTTTACCTGTACTGAAACTTAAGCATTTGAGCGTAATTAATAATGTTCACTGGTTATTAACATTACGTGTTAAAGAACTGTGTCCCGATTTGGGCCATGGTGCGTCCATTAATGAATCGCATACTAACGGATAGAGGTTTACGAGTACATTCACAGAAAAATGATTATAGGCAACCCAATACTAGTGGCTTAATTGCCGTTTAATGATTCTGAATCTGAAGATTCTTCTTGGATACTGTCAAATCTTATAAAATATGTCACCCATTTCTGTTCATGGAGGTTTTATTAGTTGTGTTAGATGCCTTGCATACCGTTATTACCAAATAATGGGCTGATAAGGCCCGGTAGCAACGAGATCGTACCGTATACCAAAAATAAGGGAAGAGGGGAAATGGTCGGCTCCCCGGTCCAATCTATGCTATATTTCTTCATGCTCTTAGCAACTAGGGCAAGTTATACACGGTGTAACATGAGGAAACCGAATAATTTTAACCACGCATTTCTGAGGTCAAAAGAAGGAAAAAATGTAATATGAGTTTAGGTCAATTTCGCCAAAAAAAAAATTTTTTTTTGTTTTGTTTTTTCAATTTTTTGAATGTATTTGTACATAAAAAATAAATTTTATTGGTAAACTTGTTACTTAAAATTGATTTTTACATTTTTTTTTTGTAAAACCTTCTTTTTGCAAAGTGTTACTTGTCACTTTTTGACATCTATCAATAAGGATATTTAGACTACGTCCCATAGCAGCAACATTAACATCAAAAAAGCCTTTTACATTATGTAACAACAAAAATTTATTTATTTTTAAATTAATATTATCTCTGAAACTAGGCGTTTTAAAAAAAAAGTTTATAGGACATTTTTGTCTCTAAATATGATCAGGAATACGCTGTTAAAATTATTCGGTTTACTCATGTTACACCGTGTATATCATTTTTGTATAATCTAGGGACGAGGAATTCAGTTTTTAAATAATCGTTATAGGTATGTATAACGATTCATACAAATAAACTGATTTTTGTACAATAAATGAATATTATATGTATTTTTTTACAATCACAGTATGGTGATTTGTACTAAATAAAAAAATTGTTAAATTTTGCTCATTTATTCTCCATTCTAAAAAGTATCACTTTAAAATAAGCACTCATATATTTTTTCTGAATAATAATTGTGGCACCGCACGTGGCAAGTCAAACATTAAATATTGAAATAAAATTAAATAAAATAATCATCTGGCATTTGAAAAGTATGAATACAATGTTTTTATATTTTACAGATAAATTACAGGTGATAATTTTACAAATGAAATGAGTTTCTGCCACCAGTGCCACCCTATTATAAAGCAGTAGACTTTTTTAAAATTTGTAAAAGACGGCGTGTGCTGCGTAGTATGTATATTTCTAGACTCATCGACCTAGCTTAAACCCACCCTCAGATACATTTATATTAATTTATATATACCCCCAAACTCAATACCTAACACTAATAAGGTATGCCCACCAAATACGCTCATAAGAACGATATATTCTATCGATATAGGCTATGAACTATCTAATGATATACAGAGTGTAATCGTTAAGTGTAGTCAGGCTATAATTCCGTAAATATAACAGATATCAGAAAATTTCGAATTGATATAGAGAGCGCGTAATCCAATGAGTAAAATACATTAATATATTTTTTTCATAAAAGCAGAAATATCCCAAACATTAACTTTAAACCCTCCCATACATTTAGTACGACGACTCACCCCTCAAAGAACGTTGGTGTCGTAAGAGATAAAACTGCTTGAGATTCATTATTTGCGATAATAAACTGTAATAAAATAATAAAACTACCGTTTATGAAATAATAAATCCAACATAGATTTTTTAACTACACCGCAAAGTTCATTTAGAAATATTTAAGGGGGCCCGTCAATGTATCGCACAAGAAGGGCGTCATTTGGGGAAACTACTGTAAACAAAAAATGTACTTCCTTTAAAAAGAAATGTTGGATGTATTATTTAATAAACGGTAGTTTTATTATTTTATTACAGTTTACTATCGCAAATAATGAATCTCAAGCAGTTTTGTCTCTTACGACACCGACGTTCTTTGAGGGGTGAGTCGTCGTACTAAATGTATGGGAGGGTTTGAAGTTAATGTTTGAGATATTTCTACTTTTATTTAAAAAAAGTTATAAATGTAATTTTACTCATTGGGTAATGCACTTTTGATATCAATTTGAAGTTTTCTGATATCTGTTATATTTACGGAATTATAGCCTGGCTACACTTAACGATTACACACTGTATAAGTTACTTCAGAACGCGTCATGGACCAGAACCCATACTATCCGGGACACAGTTCTTTAATATTATGTAGGGCTAAAAAGGCCCTCTGTCAGTGCGGGTGACAAGGCCCGGTCTTGGGCCTTATTGTGCTTATTGAATGTATGAGATGAAATCATCATCATCATTTCGGCCTATATACGTCCCACTGCTGAGCACAGGCCTCGTCTCATGCGCGAGAGGGCTTGGGCTATAGTCCCCACGCTAGCCCAATGCGGATTGGGATGAAATGAGATGAAATAGTAAATTTATATATTTTAATATAGGTAATTATGAGTTATTTGATTTCCCAATAAGTTTTAAGTAAGCATCACTTACTGACTTACGTATAAGTGTAGTACCTGAATTTTATTAGATGTTTTTAAAGCTTTATTATTAACAGAGCTTTAAAAATTAAGTTATAAGTGAAATATAATAAGCGTCTTTAGTTGTAAAAAAATATGTTACAAGACCTATAAGTAATAAAGGGATAATTTTAGATATAGTCCACTTTTTTCGAGTAGGTAAAATAGATGATTTCTTATATATTTAATAATAAATCTCCTAGGTTTAATTCGGTCTGTCTACAAACCGCATACCTACCATTGCCCACCACCACACTGTTAACTGACAGTCCGTAAACCTTATTACAAAAGGCATAAGGTCCACCGATGGACAGTTAAGAGCGTCGCCGTTTTGAACCTATCTTAATACAAAAGTCAACAACGAAAATAATTAATTACCTAATACGTCACATACCTATGACATGACATGAACAAACAAGGAAAGCTATATATAAAAAAGTGTTTTTTCTCTGTCTTCTCACAAAGGAAAGCTGTGACAGTTTGAATTCCTCAAAGAAGGTTAGTAGTTAACACTAAACTCGAAACAGCACCTTTAAAAAAATATTAGGGGTCACTGACCTGTCCCAGTAAATTGAGGTAGTGTGCGTGAGCTGCGTTTGTGTGTGAAATGGGGTAATTTGACAGAATCTGAAAATTTACCCTCCTCTACGCCCTCTTAAGTAACTAAAACACTGTTAATATTAAATAAAACCATGTTTCATGTAGTTATTTATCAAGCACATAAGTTGAACATTGCGGTTAGTTTTGTATTATTTTGAATAGATTTAATTCTGGATCAGACAAATCGTTACGTCCTTTTGGTTACAATTTGAAGCGTAACATATAGCCGGACCAGAAAAATGTAACCAAACGGACACGGTAAAGTCGCACGCACATTGAGTATGTATAGTTTTTACCGTGACTTTGTCTATACTTATTTAATTCATATGCAATTAATAAGTCATATTTTATTAAGGAATATTGAGTTTCTTATGTTTAAAACTCTATCTACTGGTTTTGGTACATATTTTGTAGTCCTTTTTTTATTCACTGAGTATTTGTGTAAATTTTTGATTATTGTGATCTCGTCTTTACTTTGTCCATTAAGTTACATTGGTGTCCATTTGGAAATGTCCCCTTGATTTTAAAAGTACCTATTTATTATTGTTTATTCAAAGTTTATAAACTAAAATATTTATTTTTTTTGACAATAATCACTAGTTTTGGTAATTCTAATTATTGTTATTCGTCACATGGCAGTAATGCCAATAACTATTTAATAAACCTAAAAATATCGTAAGATTTGGGGCCACCTCGTAACCAAACCACCTAAAATTCCCTTTTATGATAAATGTTTGTTCTAAAATGGACAATGATGATTGTTTTTAGGTTGTTTATTAACATTATTATGCTTTAAACATAAAAACATTTGCTTCAAGTATGTCTTTTATTGACTATTTCAAAAACCATTTGTAACCAAACGGACCGCAGGAAACCTCCCTCATCCTATAAAATATTAATTTTAACTGGTTTATGCTAAAAATATGACGATTCTCTTTTGTGTTTCGTAAACTAGAATATATATTTACTCATAGAATCACATAAAAAAGTACCAAATAATCCAAATTATATTTTCAACTCGTCAAGTGAGTCATGGTACAACTTTAAATGGAAATGCCCTCGTACGAGCCGGGGTTTGAACCCGCGACCTCCGGATTGAAAGTCGCACGCTCTTACCGCTTGGCCACCATACAACCATAAAGGAAATATAGATCTGTAATATTTCCTTTATGACTCAACTTTGTAAATGTAAGACCTAGGTCCTACAGTTAACTTATACCTAAGGTAATAAGGTGGTGGTACTGGTGCTCGACGCGGTCCCAGTACATGTCATCTTGAAACTTAAGTCATTGTCAATACCTAACTTCTTTACCTAACTTAAGAGCGCCACAGAGAGTTGATCAGCTACACTCTTTTAACACGAGTTAAAAATTGCCTACTCCAGAGCACACAGTCGCTGTGGCCGAAATCGGTCAGGAGAGCATCATCATCAACATCATTGTCAATAGAGGTGACAGCAAGGTGTCTATTGGGCATTAGCATGTCGAGCACTAGACCACCACCTTTTCTAAGGTTTTTTATCAATATAAGTACAATTCGTCGAAAACCCGGACATGTTGTCTCACTTACTAACCCCTGTAGGTTTTAGTTGGTATTTTTAAACAGAACAGATGTTAGAATTTCAATCACTTTTTACGTTTTCCTACGTGATGGCCGACTATAAATGGGTATCCACTGACTGAAATAAAAGCTTTTTATTTATTTATTTTATTTTATAATATGATAAGTAGGTCTTCTTCTTCCTCCTCGATTCTTCAGGGTCGCGACCACATGAGGTCATTATTTTGTGCACCAATGCTCTCCATTCTGCTAAGTAGGTACTTCCATTATAATTCAACCAATCTCAGTGTTCCTTTTTCATACATATCAAAGCATAATAAACTTAAACTCAATGAATCCTAGCGTTGTCGTGATACTGACATTTTCACAGCGCGATTTCTCATAATCTATTGTAAATCTTTCTACTCTGAACTGAACTACGCAAAGTTTGAGCACCACAAAGCATTAGCTGCGTCGTTGGCTATTAAGTAATAGTCGTGCGCCGGATGCGACTTGTAAATATTACCCGCACTGGCACAGGGGAAACCAGGAGTCGCCATTAGGCTCACAAACTTTTGGCTCCTCTACACGATGGGCCAACCCCGGCCACTCCAAGGGACGCATTTATGCGTTCGAGGGAGCAAGTGATATTGCTATCTCATTCTACCGCATGCCTGCGTCCCTTGGAGTGGCCGGCATTGGCCCATCGTGTAGAGGAGACATAAAACGTTTCAAATTGCCATTTTTGTCTTCAATCATGCAACTAGAACATTCTGAATGATCACTGACATTACTGTGCCAATACCAGTAGCACAGTAAAGTAAGTAGCGAGTAGTAGAGTAATACAACTTGGATTTTTGACATGCAAAGACGATAAAAAGTAATAACACATTAAACGCCTTGACAGCCGATTTACAGGTATCGTAGTGCCTATCAGAAAGGTTCGTTAAAAGCACATTGGTGCTTTCAGGTTTTGCAGTCATTAGAGACGTTATCTTCTACGTAACATTTTATTTAAACCCATTTGATGCTGCGTAATTCATCCGTGCATCATTCATTCATATTCCATCCAAATGGAGGAGAGATTCTAGGAAAGATTCTAGCGACTACAGCTTGGCAAAAAAGAGTAGAAATTAAAAAGTGACAACACTGTAGTGTTGTCCCGTTTTCTTATGTAAATTAGTTTGAAAAGGACGACACTACAGTGTTGCCACTTTTTAATTTCTACTCTTTTTTGACAAGCTGTAGTGCTTTGCTGTGAAAACAAATCAAGTCAATTCGTATCTTTTTTATTCTTAAGCTAAAACAAACAGTATCATTAGTAATTAAAGCCAAAAATAAGTATAAAATATAAAACTTGTACACTTAAAACATTTTTACAATAGCCTCTCCATTCCATTTTACTTCCGTTTTCAAAGCCGCCAATAAATTAATTAGAACCGCGCTAAAGACGTCAATCGCTTGGCCAACACACCGTTAACCTATTCCCCACCCATATACAAAGCTTTCCGGAGCCACGCCATTCCCGCCCTTATCGCCACGAATTGCCTTTTTATCAAAATTCGGCACACAGTTTACGCCCATCACTAAAAATTTAATGTAAACAAAAAGGCGTTATTTTCGTAAGTTTTAAAATATAAATGAGGCTCATTGAGGACGTGCGTTCAATGAAAGTTGGAAAATAGTAAAAAAATAGTGTTAACGGTCGTACCACAGACAGGTTTATTATAAGAACTGCAATTTTCATAAACAATTAGCTACTTTTCTAGTATTCAATATATTAAGAACGGGTCACTCACGTATTACTTACTGATTACACTCCTCGATTACGGTAAGGAGTGAAACATGTCGAGCGTTTTGCGACTTAATATTAGGTCAAACGTGAGTGACCCGTTTAAAATGACTATAATATGTTCGAGTCTTACGGGAGTTGTATATTTTTATGTTGCTATGACGGTTTTAGTTTGGCAATGGTTTTAAACTAAGCCAATAAAATTTCAGAAATAAGTAGGTATTAAAATAATAGCTTTTAAAGCTTCGCAAGTGTCACTCGGCAAGCAGTGGTCCTGAAAATGTACTTATATATACAGTTCTTCCAATTCGTGAGTAACCCGGTTAAAATAATTTTAAAATTAAAACCATCTAAAGAGTAGCATTCGCAAGCAGAGTCAGAGTATAGTGCTCCTGGTTGTCGTTATTGTTTTCTGGTCTTTGGCACGGAACCATTTTATGGGGATTGAGCGGAGGAAGTGCCGTCGACTTTTATCTGCTTTACGGCGAGGTTTTATATGGATGATTACGTTTAATGAGGTGTAATGAGGCACGTGTGGGTGGACACTAGGGTTGCCCCTTACGGGGCCCACTGAGTAACAGTCCGCCGGACGGTATCGGCCTGTCAGTTGTTCGGAACTGTCAAAATTTTGTTCTAACTGACAGGCCGATACCGTCCGGCGGACTGTTAATCAGTGGGCCCCTTTATTACAACTAGTCTCGCAGGCCACATTTCGCTCTGACTTGTCCGTATATGTCCGCGCGAATGACAACTGATACCGACCTATATATTTTTACGGCGAGGTTTTATATGGATGATTACGTTTAGTGAAGTGTAATGAGGCACGTGTGGGTGGACACAGGGTGGCCCCTTACAACTAGTCTCGCAGGCCACATTTCGCTCAAACTTGTCCGTATAAGTACGTATATGTCCGCGCGAATAACAGCAACTGATATGAACTGATATATTTCTTTACGGCGAGGTTTTATATGGATGATTACGTTTGCACGTGTGGGTGGACACAGGGTTGCCCCTTACAACTAGTCTTGCAGGCCACATTTCGCTCAAACTTGTCCGTATAAGTACGTATATGTCCGCGCGAATAACAGCAACTGATATGAACTGATATATTTCTTTACGGCGAGGTTTTATATGGATGATTACGTTTGCACGTGTGGGTGGACACAGGGTTGCCCCTTACAACTAGTCTTGCAGGCCACATTTCGTTCTGACTTGTCCGTATATGTCTCCGCGAATGACAACTGATTCCTACCTATACTTCTTTACGGCGAGGTTTTATATGGATGATTACGTTTAATGAGGTGTAATGAGGCACGTGTGGGTGGACACAGGGTTGCCCATTACAACTAGTCTTGCAGGCCACATTTCGCTCAAACTTGTCCGTATAAGTACGTATATGTCCGCGCGAATGACAGCAACTGATATGAACTGAAATATTTCTTTACAGCGAGGTTTTATATGGATGATTACGTTTAATGAGGTGTAATGAGGCACGCGTGGGTGGACCCTAGGGTTGCCGGATAGTAGAAGTGTCGCCATATTACGGCGGCGAGGAAATACGGCCAGCCTTCAGGGCACCCAAAGTTTTACCTAAATATGTGTTAAGTACTTTTAGTTTTATTACTTTGGTTTACTCCTCCGTTGTCAAACAAATAAAAAGTTGCAGGATTAGAACGGCTGCTATTTAACTGATCACCAGATTTAATAAAATTTAATACCAAAAAAATCTACTTTACCACCCTAAAATAATGAATGATCACCAAAATTATAACACCATTTTAATGTGAAATGATTACCAATTTTATTACATTTTACTATCCTATTAAAGGAAATGACACCAAATTAATCATTATTAACCCAAAAAATGTAAATAATTACCAAATTTCAAACCCCAATTTAATTTCAATTGATAATCAAATTTTTACATCGTGCTATCCTATTAAATAAAATGACACCAAAATAATCATTGTAAACCCAAAAATAGTAAATGACCACCAAAATTAGAACTCCATTTTAATGTAAAATTATAACCAAATTTTTAAATCTTGCTATCCTATTAAAGCAAAGCAAAATTTCCTAGTAGTATTTCGTTTCTGTATGGGTTGCAGTTCAAACCTAACCTAACCCACTTTTCTAGTAGCATTTCGTTTCTGTAAGGGTCGCAGTTCAAACCTAACCTAACCCACTTTTCTAGTAGCATTTCGTTTCTGTAAGGGTCACAGTTCAAACCAAACCTAACCCACTTTTCTAGTAGCATTTCGTTTCTGTAAGGGTCGCAGTTCAAACCTAACCTAACCCACTTTTCTAGTAGCATTTCTTTTCTGTAAGGGTCGCAGTTCAAACCTAACCTAACCCACTTTTCTAGTAGCAATTCGTTTCTGTAAGGGTCGCAGTATTAACCTAGCCCACTTAACTAATAGCAGTACAAACCTAACCTAACCTACTTTTCTAGTAGCATTTCAGTATGCCTACCTAAGTTATGCGGTGCAGGGTACGGGGGTTGAGCGGGAGGGGCTAGTAATTTTGGCATCATTTTACTTTATTTGGTAATATGTATAAATTTTTTGGTATCATAGTGGTTTATTTAGGTGAAAATATCGCATTTATTTGGTCTTCAAGATTTGGTGATCATTAATGATTTTTGGTAATCATTCAATATATTTGGTATTCGAATACAATTTAAAGTGCAGTCGTAATTAAAATGGTGGTACGTTTGTAATTTTAGGCCTTATATTTTTGGTGTTCAGTAATTTTTTTTGGTAAGCATGATTTTTTTATTTAGGCTACCAAAAGTATTTTTTGGTGGGCATTATATTTGTAGCCGATTAGAACAGCCAACCACGTTTCTCAGTGTGATTAAAAACGGAGGCTTAAGTTCTAATCTTAGTTTAATACAATTAAGTCCACCATTTGTACTTTCATGCATTGTGCAATAAAGATTAAAATAGATAAAATAAATAAATATATACTTAAATAAATATAAATATATCTACATGACAGTAAAACCTGAAAATAAAATCACTTCATAGGTATAGTCAAAATTAAATTTTGTATTAAGCAGAAACATCTGGAAACGATACAACGATGATTAGAAATACAGGAAAAGTGGAAAAACTGATTGCATGATTGACTGAGGCATTGATTATTTCCACTTTTCCTGAAGTCGTTCCCAAAATTAAAATTGTACTTATACTTTATTTATAACAGAACGACAACCCTAATAGTTAGGTACGTATGGGGTTAATGAGATATTTACAACGTATATCTAGCCGGCTTTCAAAGGATTTTATGTAAAATTTTACCGCCCCTTACGCCAAAAATATGAAGCAAAAGTAGTCCACCTTTGTACCGGCTTGAGTTTAAACAGACTATCGCCTCATAAACTTGCATTCTATCCGCCATTGTACCGAGAAAGCGTAGGTAAGTATACGATGGTACATAATTATTTTCCATCGTATTTTCTTTTCACGGAAATTTACGAACGTGTCTTGCTATTTCAGTCAGTCAACAAAAAGTACTGAGGTTGACTAAAGTGGCAGGACAAATACGAACGTTTCCGAGAAAATACGATGGAAAACTATAAAATTATGCACTTAACCACGTGTCTCACTCCGCGATTTCGTTGCTTTGCTACAGGTAGCTAAAAGTACATCCGTTCGGCCCCAATTTTGGGGTTTGCCATAAGCCGCGCGTGGCGCTGTCGCCACCTAGCGGCCATATCTGTGCTGATCGTAACAGACGCGTTTTGTTAGAGAGTGAGTCTTCTGTACTTGGTACTATTATTTATTCTGTGACTTAGCGCATTAATGCTATGACGCATTAGGAACTCAGCCACTCGTACTTTTTATGAACCTAATCTAATCTGTAACCGTATAGGTACCTACTGACGTACCTATATACAATGTAAATTTTATGAATAAATAATTGAAATTGAAATGACATCGCCAAAGTGGTTGAAACGAGCCCAAGACCGGATGGAGAGGAAGAGGAGGAGAGGATACCAAAATGGAGGAGATTTATACACTAAAGTAGGTAGAGTTTACAGATATAAACACTATAATAAATAAATAAATAAATAAATTTACTTATTTATTTATTAACAGATTGACCAAACCCAGATTGACCAAATCCCACAGTAAGCTCAAGAAGGCTTGTGTTGTGGGTACTCAGACAACGATATATATATAATATATAAATACTTAAATACAACCATGACTCAGGAACAAACATTTGTATCATCATACAAATAAATGACCTTACCAGGATTCGAACCCGGGACCATCGGCTTCATAGGCAGGGTCACTACCCACTAGGCCAGACCGGACGTCAAATTGTCACGATGGTCTAGGGACAACAAAAACTGGAGATTCTGGGTAAAACTGAAAAAACTGGTCAATCCTCTCTTGAAAAAAAAAATTACTGTAATTCGTCTAAAAACCTAGGAAGAAAAAAATTACGACGATTTGTTTGCATTTATCATGGATGGATTTTAGTCCTGAACCAAACTCACAGATGGCTCATTATAGTTAATAAAAAAAGTAAAACAAAACAATTCATACGCTTTTTAATGTCCAAAAAAATTCTTTAAAGTATAGCGGCTTCTACATATTTGCCCCAATTAAATCTGTTTGCATTGCTTTTAGACCTTCACCCCTTTAAGCAAAAAGGGCAAAAAAGGGTCGTGCAAAAAGCAAATTAGTAAAACTTGGCCACTTAACGATAGGCAAAACAGAGACGAGGCGCGACGTCGAAAAAATTGAGACGTTTACGCAAGTGTGGGCCCTACCACGGTCACGGACTAGAATTAGACATAGAAAAGTCTGCAGCAATTTTGATACCCCACGCAGTGCAAGTGTTATTTATACATCATAATTTCATAGAAGTTTGACGATTACCGTTGTACATATTTTGCCGCCAAAATATGGTACTTTTCCCATACGTATGAGTATGTTAGGTAAACAAAAAATATTCGAATTTGAAATTGGAATTTTGCCGCTGGACAGGCTGTACATTTTTACAATCGATCACAAAATGTGTGCGAGTTTGAATCGAGTTCAATCGACAGGAGTCGGTCATTCGCTAATGCAACCTCGACTATCTCAAGCGCGTTGGTGGTCGATCGCAACATGTGCGAGTTGCGAACGAGTTTCGGTCGAGTTCCATTCGAGTTATAATCGTACTCGTCTAGACGACAATCGACAGGCGTCGGTCATTCGCTAATGCAACTAATGCAATCTCGACTATCTCAAGCGCGTTGGTGGTCGATCGCAACATGTGCGGCTTGTGTGCGATTATCGCAGTTAAATTACTCTTTGTGCTTTTTTTATTTGCCTTAACTATTGGGAACGATGAGAACTCCATTTAGATGGGTTTTGAAGAGTTACTTACATTAACCTCTTGAGGTTCAATGTCCTAATACTAGTACAAATTACCTCCAATGAAATTTAAATCTTAATTAAATGAAATAGAGTTTCTTTTATTTTGTTTCGTTCGATTTTAAAACAAAACAAATTCAACTCTATTTTCTAATACCGTTGATTCAAATTCGATTGCCAATTTTCCTTCTATGGTGGGCCGCTAGAGGTTAATTATTAATCTTACAGTTTTCTAATGACATTGTAGATTTAGCGTAAACCTTGCTTACGATAAATATAAATAATAAATAAATATTATAGGACATTCTTACACAGATTGACTAAGTCCCACAGTAAGCTCAAGAAGGCTTGTGTTGTGGGTACTCAGACAACGATATATATAATATACAAATACTTAAATACATAGAAAATACCCATGACTCAGGAACAAATATCTGTATCATCATACAAATAAATGCCCTTACTGGGATTCGAACCCAGGACCATCGGCTTCGCAGGCAGGGTCACTACCCACTAGGCCAGACCGGTCGTCAATAAAAAATTACATTGTTGTTTAACACCACTCTAAGTATATTAATCCCTCCGATGTTACTTTTATATTAAATATTCAAAAGTCAATACTAAACAATTTGAGCCTAAGTTGCCTAAAATAAACGATATTTCATTTGATTTGACAATCTTACTCGTAGAACTACGCTTTTTCTTACGCTAAGCTTAAGCTTTAATGAAGGATGATTTGTAGTTCTTATATAAATATGTATTAAAATAGTACATTATTGTCGAGGTTCGGAAGTAGGTACTTGCAGGCTGAGGATTCGTTTTAAACGGACGACCTTGGGAGTCCGTTTAATTGAATCCGAAGCCAGCAAGTAGCCTTCCAGCCGAGTCATATATAGTGCTTTTCTCAAAAATGGTGCAAGAAATATAAATATCATAGAAATATTTTACAAAAGCAACGTTGTTACGTATATATTTTCACAGAAGAAAGCCCTTGCCGCCTTTTTATTTTTTTTAATAAAAAAATAGAAGTGTATTTTTCTGCCGAAAATACGCCAACTTATTTGAGACAACTAAATAGTCGCGGTACTAATCATCTGTTTGGCTGTTTCATGGGCCTGTGCCTTCATTTGATATGGCCATTTCAACTTTTAAAAAGTTTGGAACTCGACAAATAATGGAATTTGTATGCAATATTGCAGTCCCAAAATCGAGACTGCAATGTTTTTAACTTTTTAATTTTTGACTGACCATAAACCACGCGCTTCGCGATCCAATTTTTAGACGGCAAAGTCGACTTTGCCGTCCATTTTTGAGAAAATAATATTTCTACTATGTAATTTCTAAAGCCAGTAAAACGTAACCCAGTGCTTAAAGTAGCCAATTTATTCTATTCACACGGGGGACACTTCGGTCGGAAAGTCTCGGAAAATTCTTGGCGCGGAAACGGGGACGGTATTTTCATAATGCGCCAGCGGCATTCATATGATAATACTGTAAGTATTGAGGACAGGGGTAAGGGGTATGGAGATGGCTTTGGATGCCCAGAAGCATTAAGGGCCCCCCCACATCTAGCGTCTTTCGAGCGTCGGCGTCTACAACTCTATGGCCGCTGCTCGACGCAACGTCGACGCAACTGCGCAGCGACGTCATTTTCCATAGCGCTGACCAGACGCTGACAGACGCCGACGCTCGAAAGACGCTAGATGTGGGGGGCCTCTAAGGATGACTCACGCTAGACCGGGCCGGGGCCGAGCCGGAGCTTCCGGCGGTTCGTTTTCTATGGAAAGCACCTCGTGATCACCGATTAGTGGTCATAGAAAATGATATGTCGGACGCGCCGGCCCGGTCTAACGTGAGTCATCCTTCACATTTTAAAAGCTCGACTTAATTTGTTATTGGTGTGATCGCTTGCGCTTAATGGTGAGCTCGAGATGCACTGCGAGAAGCGAGAAAATTATGTATCTTTCAATTACTTTGTCATGTAGACGAAATATGTCCATCATACGACCGCACTGGTCTGACACATTCTGAGACAATATCTGGGACTGGGAGAGATAAGAACTTAAAAATTACATTACGAGTAAATATGTACATCCGCATTTGTGGATAAAACATAGTGATCGAAATGTATTTAAAAGTATCATACAAATAAATTCTGAGTCTGATTCTGAACGACGACTAATAATAGGCCATCTACCTACCAAGCATGATAATATAACGCGTTCCATAAGTGTTTTTATCAAACTAAGTACTGAGCTACTATTGTCGCCTGGTTGACGGGACAATTCGCCCACCTACAAGTACCTACCTACGTCTATAGTCCGCCTCCATAGCACCTCGCCTCCTCGCGAGAATTCTTCAGTGCACTTCAAGTCCGCCCTGCAATTACGATCAGTCTGATTGTCACAGACGTCAGCAATCACCTCGTTACTATGATTGTACGCTCTTTTATTGACAGTACTACTTGAAAATTCTACTAATAAACTTAACTTAAGTACTTACAATTAAATAGAGCATTGGGTTGGAAAACTTGGCCCAAATCTGTGACAGCGCGAAATACCTGTGTTTAGGCAGTGGGGAGACAATCCTGACTTCGGGCAAACTCGGCTCCGTTCGGCTCAGCATTGCTCCGAGCAATTATTAGGGTTGACACAACTTGACGTATATATCCCTTTGCGGGCACGACCACAGATAAGATAATGAATGAATGTCTTGAATTTTGACAACCCTAAATAGCCGAAAGGAATAGTGCCATAAGTTAGAAAGGGATATCATGATTCGACCCTGAATCGCTCTCAAACTTCGGTATAGGAAGTATCCTTTCTGTACGGTACGGTAGTACTTATTGTGTGGTTTAGGTATAAATTATTATCTTGACGATATTATCTTGGCCACGCCATGATTATTTACATCAATTTACGAGGCTTTAATCCAGTATTGATAGGTAATAATCACAGTGATATTGATGATTCAAATCTTCAAATCCATACGTTCGAAATTATTTATGGCACAGATCTACAATAAGCGTAAACTGTGATCCATGGTGACTCGATTAAACCAAAATAACCGCGTGACGTGTGTTCTCAGAATCGATCGATACCTTTATTTTCATCTCCGTCTTTTTGCCGACAAAGTTATTTAGTCGAGTGGAGGATGCTCCAGACAATTGCGGACGATTGTCGACGAACGTGTAAACAGTGCATTACCGCTCTTCCTTCGCAGGATTAGTAGAGACGTGCCACTACTGGTGCAACTATCGATAAAATATTTTATTTCCGTCTCGTCTTTTTGTCGACAAAGTTATTTAGTCGAGTGGAGGATGATCCAGACAATCTCGGACGATTACATACGACGATACAAAAAAAAAATTGGTATTGATATGTAATCATTTGAACTTATGGTCCATAGATAGATATATAGATAGATAGATATACCTACTTACGGACTATTGGGTGTATTTACGGTTTTAAATGTTATCTGATCTGAAGAGACGAGTCAGATGATTGCAGACGATTGTCGAAAGCTTCATTCATAATGGCTCCTCTACACGATGGGCCAACGCCGGCCACTCCTAAGGACGCGTTTATGCGTTAGAGGGAGCAAGTGATATTGCTATCTCATTCTACCGTGGCCGGCGTTGGCCCATCGTATAGAGGAGCCGTAAAATTCGAAGTAGTGTCACTTCACAAATCAAAATAGTTCCTAGTGCATCTGGATAAGACCTAATTTCGATCGTTTTAAGAATAAGTCTGGAGTAGCATCCCCGGTATCATGACACTAAACGACCGACGAGCTATAATTTCGTGATGCTCAAAAAAAAAGTAAATTCAAAGTAAATTTACTTAGATGGCTAATTTCTTCAAATTTCAGGATTTTTAAACTTTGAGATATTTTAATTATGATTGCTAATGATCTCTAAAATCATGGATATTTCGATATAATTATCCTCTACCATCGACAAACGGCACAGCACTGGCCGCATTAACCGCTCGGGTTACGCGCACGTGCGCGCGCGCCGGAAATGTCGTCAGGTAAATAAATACTCGCCCCAACTCGTTCACTCGTTGCGTCAATTGTCAGTAATTACTAATTCATTTATACTTTGTACTGTTTAGAGCGCTAGACAGAATAAATAATAGTACTACCGTACAGAAAGGACACTTCCTACAAAACCGAAGTTTGACAGCGGTTCAGGCCGCGTAGCCAAAAACGCAACTGTCACTGTCACACTAATATGGAAGAGTGATAGAGAGACATAATGCTTTTCGCTGTCGAAGCGATGGCGATTGTAACTTTGGCTAGGCCGGCAGGGTCAAATCGTGCTATCCCTTTCTAATGTATGGCACTATCCCTTTCGGCTATTTAGTGTTGTCACAATTCAAGTGATCATCTTATCTGTGATCATAGTCTAATAAAACATGGTCTTCTCTTCCCAGAGTGACACAAGCCTACGTCACAATAACATGGCCGCTATATATATTATCATATAGCGCTGTCGCATGATGACGTAAGCTTGTGTCAGTCAGGTGACCTAGAAAAGACGGGAAGAGATTACCAGGCGGAGTATATTATTATATGTACCATGTCTGTGAACATGCACGCAAAATTAGCCTTCTCGCCGTCTCTCAAATTCTGTTAAATGTGTGCTGATTTATTATTTTAGGTAATTGTTTAAAAAACATTCCAATCACTTGAAACTGTTGCGCATGCAATAAAATCTGGTAGGACTATAAAGTGTCGAGTCAAACCAAATGTGCACCCAACATAAACATGGCTGGGAATGGCAATCATTACGATACGATGACTCAGTTTACCGTCGTTTGTGAGAGTTGGCAAGGACTGTGATTAGGATTACAATGAGATCAATGCGTATTGTAGATATCTTGCTATCCTTAGTTACTCTGTAAATTACCTTTCCCTTTCGTCCTTGATGGTGCCGCGGCCCTATTGTGGAACAATCTCTTCACACCAAAAGCAGTCGCTGGTCACTGTGTCGACCAAACTGTGTAACCAATTTAAAAAAAAAGTAGATATCTTGAGATCAATTGAGTGTCATTCTATGGAACTTGCTATGTAAACAAAAGTCACTAGTAGATACATCATTCTTTGATAATTTCAATGTGACGTTTTGTTTAGGTACATAGTTAGCAAGTTCCATAGAATGACACTTTAGGTATCTTGAGATCAATATGTATTGTAGGTATCTTGAGTTCAATACGTAATGTAGGTATCTTGAAATCAATACGTATTGTAGATATCTTAAGATCAATTACGTATTGTAGGCAATTGAAATAACCTGTTCTAACGTTGAAACGCACGAGAGCGGGATTTAAAATGTGCCAAAAATTTCAAAATTCATTAAAATATGCCTAGTTTATTTTTGGCTTAAATTACTGTGACATACTGACAGACAATCGGACATGGCGAAATTATAAGTGTATTCCGGTTTTGCCATTTTGGCTAAGGAATTAAAAAAAAGTGTAGTTTTTCGGTCGGCTGCAGCAATGTTGTACGCTCATAATTAGATTCTTGGAACTTTTTTTTGTTTCATATTAGATTACTAATATAACTTAAGTGACAAAAATTTTCAACATTGCATTATAAATAACAATTTTGTAAGCCTTTCCTCACAAAACGCGACGAAATGCACTAAAAAAAATTATAAATTGATTTGATTTACTCCCTTGTTGCACAAAATAAAACCATCAAATAAACTGTATTGCACTTTTATTAAACTTTAGTACTATTTACAAACGTGCCGAACTACAACATTTACTCGAACCACTTACACTAAGGCTATTTACAATAAACTAAACTTCAACAATATAACTATTCCTAGCGCTTACACTTTGGTTACCGTTTCAATCTTTGGTGTAACATTTAAGTACTACATTTAACTAAGAAGTGACATTTGGTATATAAATCAAGGAACAAAATGTATTGACTCTGAGGAGACAATTCAATTATTACATTAGGATAAGTCCGCGAGCCTTGGCCACGATGGTACAAGAAGTCTCAAAAAATAATCGCAATTTTTTGCTCACAAAATATTAGCAATACTCGCCATGTTTTTTTAAATAATCAGATCATCTTATTTGTTCAACCAATTTGCTCGTATCTTTACTATAAACCAGAAAAACCGGAAAAGTGATGCTTGGATCAGCTTACAAAATCAGTACCGCTATTTCTTTTAACTGAAAAAGAAAAGTTACCTCTTTGCTCATGTAACAGTATCTTCGAACTAAAACTTAAATACATAACAATGCAATCGAAATTTCAGAGCCAACACTAATTAAAACACCATATTGAACTAAATCTAAACATTCAATTTTCTACCTCAATATTACTCGCTAAACTTTCGTTACTGTTTTCATTTTCGACATGCGGTTTTTTATCCTTGTCCTCCCTCGAATGCTCTCCTCTTTCTTCCCTTTCTCTCTCTTCATGCATCGGCATACCAAAAGCCGGGTGTCCAGGGTAGTACATATAAGAAAGGGGTAAGTTTGGATAATTTACACCTAAATGCGAACCATAGAGTGACTGTAAAACTGCTTGGTTGTAAGATTCTTGAAGCAACGCTTTATACTCAGGGTTTTTAGTGAAATCGACGCCGTAAACGCCAGCAAAGTGTTTTAAAACCGGCGAGCCGTCCAACAAAGACGGCGCAAACGGATTTATCTTCCCCATCATCGGGTTGTACTGCTTTAGATCTGGCAGGCTCGGCTGCGCGTTGTTATTGACGAGGACTTTAACGGCCACTTTCCTGGCGTGATTCGCGGCGGCCGCTGCCGCTGCTAACATACCATTTTCCTGCATCTGTAGCTGCTTTCTCTTAGTCTTGTATCTTCTGTTTTGAAACCAGATTTTCACTTGAGTCTCTGTTAGTTTGAGACTGACCGCTAAATCGGCTCTTTCAGGCCCGGAAAGGTACCTTTGCTGGCTAAATCTCTTTTCTAGCTCGTAGACTTGTGCGTGTGAGAAGGCTGCGCGGGATCGTTTCTTTCTGGCAGCGTTCTGTGTGTATTCGATAGGGTAGTTGGGGGTTAGGAGGGGAGAAGTGGGGGGTGTTTTTCGTTCGTAAAGGAAGGGTTTGTAGGCTATGTCGGAGTTGGGGGAGGACGCGCGGCGGACGGGGGAGCCCGTGTTGGATGAGCGGGAGTCGTAGTCATCTGGAACAAGGGAGATTGAGGTTAGATACCGACATAAAAACCAGCAGTTTAAAAAGGAAAAAACTAAAAGTATCTACATCCTGGGATATTTATTATCTGGTAACCTAAACTGACGTTTGTTTAAAACATGGTTTTGTTATTCAAACACGGATAATTTATGCCTTAATATAGTAATTTTATTAAGTATCTACCTACTACCTATAATGAAACAAAAAGGGAAATTCCATTGTAACACTTTTATCGTGTACTCTTAAAATTTCTTGTGAAAATTGAATTAACAGTTTAGAGTGAAGTAGAATATTAACTAGATTACTTTTAAAATCAAACGCATCAAAATAAATCCAATCCATCACTTGAAATCTTATTATATTTAATCAAAAAGAATCAAAGCACTTCACGTTACCGGTTCGCCTAAATAAAATTTGTAACACCACAATAAAACAGCGTTACCGATACCCGACAAGTAACATTCATTACGTAACGAACACTTTTCGAATTGCGAACAAAAGACCGCCGAATCGATAAGATTCCAAATTCAAATTCGCCTATAATTATGCGGCCGTACCAACAATAGCCACGTAATGGAGCGTCCACACTAGCGACTAGAGATGTGCGGCGGGAATATACCCGTTCCCGGGAAAATTCAATGTTTCCGAAACTGTACTTTTCAATATTTATTTATCTAATATAAATAAAATCGCCTACAATTATGCGGCCGTACCAACAATCGCCACGCACACTAGTGATTAAGTGACGAACTATTATTCCATATTTCTTAAACTTACATGTGCTCAACTCACGTTTGCGACGTTTGCGTATAGGAAATCAACTTCTTCAGTTAGAACTGATGTTCCTTTGAGTTTTTTTATATTTTTTTATTCAATTTTAGGGAAATAAACCGGCAAAAGTAACACACAAATTAAATTAGGTTACACATTCACAACTACATACAATTGAAAACATGCAAAACTTAACTAACTCGAATTGACAATTTTTTCCAGCAAATGTAAAGCACGACCAGAAGATATATGATAATTGTTAAGAGGGCGCTGTTATTCTCACTTATATGGTGACAGTTTAGTTTAGTATGAAAAATTTAGTTCCATTGTAATTCCGCACTATGGCTGATCATATATTATCATCAGCAGACATAGGAATCCACGGGGCAAATTGTGAAGCCAAAATTTTGTTGTAATTAGCACCATAAGTGCACAAATATAAAGTCTTAATTCACAATTTGCCCCGCGGATTCCAATGTCTGCTCATCAGGCTTTAAGGAGTCCACTCATTAACAGTCCGCCGGACGATATCGGCCTGTCAGTTGTTCGGAGCTGTCAAAATTTTGTTCTAACTGACAGGCCGATACCGTCCGGCGGACTGTTAATCAATGGGCCCCTTTAAATACGGGAACATTCCCTGCGAATGTGTTACATCTCTAACCCACACTAGGGACGTTCGCGATGTCTCCACTTAGCGTCACTTCGCGTGATTACACTCCCTCATTAGGCAAGTGACGAAGTGACGCTTAAAAGCATTATGGACGCATTCAATTTAGTAATTGCTAGTTGTCGCGTGGCGTGAGAATGAGAACCGTTTGAATAAAGAATATGGTTAAAAGTTACTGGGGTTAATGTTTTGGGGAGCTGTGGAAATATTGCGACATTGATATGAATAGGGTAGATTTTTCCACTTTTAAATTTATTCTAAGCTTAATAGCATCGTTCGCAGACGTTTCTGCTTGTTAAAAATTAAAATGAATAGGGTATTTAAAAAAAAAGTTTTCTTTCAGGCAACACGTACAGTTGTACATGTACATCCATATCAAAATACAATTTTAAAGTTACAAAGCCAAAGAAATAGTTAAATAGAAACAAAATAAAATAAAAGTTAAACAATTAAAATAGTACCTATTACACTAGGTACTCGTACTCGTCAAATCAGTTTCTTTTTTCGAACTGTCAAAACGAAATTATATGAAACACTGACATGTGACGTCACAATCAAATTACCTGCTCTTTAATACGAGTTTTAAAATATAGATTGTGTCTAAAAATAAATGCTCTCTGCGTTTCTCTACTAATCTTCTGGTGCTTTATTTCATGCATGGTGTAAAATAAATTATTTTAAATAAGTACAGTCAAATACTCGATTGGTAAAAGCGTTAGCAATATTGTTTTTATTGACCGTTTTAGCTTGGTATAAAATTCTTTTACAGTACATATGGTGCTATTTTCCTGCACTCGTGCGGGAATAAGCACTTTTCGTACCTATGTCGAAAATGTAAAGGGCCATAATGTACTGTAAGACGTTGTACATCAATACATGTGCGAATAGGTAATTCGCAACTCGTGTCGATTTAAAACACTCCCTTCGGTCGTTGTTTAATTTATCACCACTCGTTGCGAATTTCCTACTTTCAGCACTTGTATCGTAAATAACTATGATAACCGAAGGGAACCCTAAAAATATATGACAGATGCAATGAAAAGTCAGGTGACTATTTTCATACATTAAATTTCGATTGCAGTTTTCTATCAACGACTGTCGTCTTGGCTAGGCCCCGGGTTCCATTTCTCATAATTTTCGAAAAAAAATTTCTCCAAATAAATTCGACGCAAATCTAGTCTACAAAATCTTAACAAATTATACACCTAAAATCACTCTATTGATAGGTGAAGACAGCATGAAAATCTGTTCAGTAGTTTTTGAGTTAAGTACATAGAGTCAGACCAAGGATAGTCTGCAGCGGATTTGATAGCCCACGCAGTGAAAGTGTTATTTTAAACGTCATTTTTCTATGAAATTATGACGTATAAAATGACACTTGCACTGCGTGGGCTATCAAATCCGCTGCAGACTTTTTATGGTCTGACTCTAGAACAACATGGAGTAAAAAAATATTAGGGATTGTACCGGTACCAACGACGCCGCCACTATTTCTAGAACGGCAAAGAACAGAGGAAACTTTGGCGATGATGATCGCCGACATCCGATAGGATATGGCACCATAAGAAGTTTTTGAGTTTAACGCGAACATACAGACAAACGCGGCGGGGGACTTTGTTTTATCCTCTAGCCGCCCAGAAACCTATAAAAAGGTCTCCTGTTCCATTCTAATTTGAACTTTGTGTTGACAAAATAAAATTTAATTTTGCTTGGCAAGGTTTGACGTATGGGCGGCTAGAGGTTATATAGTAACAGCACCAGTCATGGGACATTTAAGAGGAAATTTTGAGTATTTATGATATTTCCCTTATACATGTAAATGGTCTACCGCTAAGCGTGTTAAAAGATGAAAGTCCTATCCGTCTTTCATGTTTTAGGCATGTTGTATCAAAGATACTGCAATGAGTTTCCACATACTTAACAAATTAAAACTATGTATTTTTTCTCCAGTCATGGACACCAAAGCTCCAGTAATGGGCCCCCGGTAATGGACGTGGATCCAGTAATGGGCCCCCTATAATGGACATTGCTCTATCAGTATAAAATATTGAAATGGGGTATAAGTTATGGCAAAAAAATCAATTTTTGGTATAAGCTTTTATCGCTGAATGTAATTATTATTGTATTAGATCAATCGAGACAATTATAATATTCCCAAACACAATTAGTTAGGGTTTATTGCGATAAAGTTCCCATGGCCACCTCCTGTCTCCATCATCAGATCAGGTCCACGTTATCATAATATTGCATTATCATCTGAATTGCATACTTAATTACGTACTTACACAAAATTTCAACTGAATCGGAAATCGAAAAGTGGCTCAAATTCAGCTACCAAGATTTGACCCACACTACCTAACAGGGCAAGTTAAAATAAAAGTTTGGAAATACGATATTAATTTATCTGAAGTCCGAGAATACCACCTGGTCGACATATTTCGTAACTATATTTTACTTCTGTATTGTTTAAACATTTAATCATGGCATGGCAAGCATCATTATGTCAATTGTCCCATCATAGGAGGTATGCAGTTTTACAGCTCCTATAATGGGATTGGGCCAAATACCACTATTTTTTTTACATCTGTGGAGTCACAACATACATGTGTTGTATACCTTATCTCATGGTCAATTCAATTAACAAAACACATTCTAGTTTTCATCAAGTATTAATTAATTAAAATTTAATAAATTAACTCACCTCTCTTAGCGAAGTTGTTAAGAATTCGTAGTGATATTCTTTTCAGTGGCACGACAATTTTTGGTTTGACGCACATTTCTTAATAAGCAACCAAATTTAATAAAAATTCATACATAAACAGCTCTAGGACTCTTATTTATGATAAAAATATATCCAGTGTTTATAAACTACTTTTAGATACTTATTTTAGAGGAATTGTGGTTTTTTGTCCCATTACTGGTTCCACGTCCATTATAGGGTATACTACTATAAGTGATATTAAACTGTTAAAGATTATCACTTGTCATCGGAAGCATAAAAATATATGTATGTATATGTATAAAATAACGTTAGTGTCTGGGTGTGATAGCAGAGGACCCTGGTTCGATTCCAGCCTGGGGTACTAAAAGTGACCAAGGTCTCCGCCTTGATCACTTTTTAGGGTTCCGTACCCAAAGGGTAAAACGGGACCCTATTACTAAGACTTCGCTGTCCGTCCGTCCGTCCGTCCGTCTGTCACCCGGCTGTATCTCACGAACCGTGATAGCTAGACAGTTGAAATTTTCACAGATGATGTATTTCTGTTGCCGCTATAACAACAAATACCTACTAAATACAGAATAAAATACTGATTTAAATGGGGCTCCCATACAACAAACGTGTTTTTTGACCAAAGTTAAGCAACGCGACGCGTCGGGAGTGGTCAGTACTTGGATGGGCGACCGTTTTTTTTCCTTTTTTTTGTTTTTTTTTGCATTATGGTACGGAACCCTTCGTGCGCGAGTCCGACTCGCACTTGCCCGGTTTTCTTATTATATGATAATTTATTTCAGTTTAATTATTTATATAGTAGTGTTTCTACTTGAAATAAAAACAAAATAAAATATTTTCTGAAAATAATTTGTTTGTTCTAATAGGTACATCTATAGTAACGTTAGTGTCACAATTTAATACACCACCATAATTTTAGTTTTAATTTTAATGTTGTTTTTATTATCACTTTATTTGTTATTGGTAAATAAAATTGTACCTATTTAATACAATCTTTTAAGTAATTCATATCGAAATTAAAAGACCATTACCATCCATCACTAATATCACTATAGACACCTAACCTAAAAGTAAAGACACAAAAGGGCACGCAAAAATACGGTTAACCGGTAACGATCGGCGACAATTTGCGTAATGCCTCTATTGTCGTCTTATACGCGGTTGGCGTGCACGGCTGATTGATCCGATTGTGTGGAGCGGGCTTAATGAGTTTGGAGTTTGGCGGTTTCGTTGCCGCTTAGGTGAATTAGAATTTCGTGGCACTTTTCCGTATTTCGTGTAGGTACTATCCTATTTAATTTATTTTTGATATTTTTTCCTGCTCATACCTACATAGGTTTTGATCTGCACTGCCTCTATTCTCGTCTTATACGCGGTTGGCGTGCACGGCTGATTGATCCGATTGTGTGGAACGGGCTTAATGAGTTTGGAGTTTGGCGGTTTCGTTGCCGCTTAGGTGAATTAGTTTTCTTTGCACTTTTCCGTTTTTCGTCTGGGCATTCTATTATATTTTATTCTGCTCATACATAGGTTTAAGTCGTCTTATGCGCGGTTGGCGTGCACGGCTGATTGATCCGATTGTGTGGAGCGGGCTTAATGAGTTTGGAGTTTGGCGGTTTCGTTGCCGCTTAGGTGAATTAGTTTTCGTTGCACTTTTCCGTTTTTCGTCTGGGCATTCTATTATATTTTATTTTTGATATTTTATTCTGCTCATACATAGGTTTAGGTCGTCTTATGCGCGGTTGGCGCGCACGGCTGATTGATCCGATTGTGTGGAGCGGGCTTAATGAGTTTGGAGTTTGGCGGTTTCGTTGCCGCTTAGGTGAATTAGTTTTCGTTGCACTTTTCCGTTTTTCGTCTGGGCATTCTATTATATTTTATTTTTGATATTTTATTTTGCTCATACATAGGTTTAAGTCGTCTTATGCGCGATTGGCGTGCACGGCTGATTGATCCGATCGTGTGGAGCGGGCTTAATGAGTTTGAAGTTTGGCGGTTTCGTTGCCGCTTAGGTGAATTAGTATTTCGTGGCACTTTTCCGCTTTTTTCGGTTTTTAGGGTTCCATAACCAAAGGGTTAAAAACTCTATTACTAAGACTCCACTGTCCGTGTCACCAGTCTGTATCTCATGAACCGTGATAGCTAAGCAGTTGAAATTTTCACAGATAATGTATTTCAGTTGCCGCTACAACAACAAATACTAAAAACAGAATAAAATAAATAGGTATTTAAGTGGGGCTCCCATACAACAACCGTGAGTTTTTTGCCGTTTTTTGCATGATGGTACGGAACCCTTCGTGCGCGAGTCCGATTTGCCGGTTTTTTTTTTCAAGCTTTTTATTAACTTGCAATGTTAGGTACCTGCTTAACTGTGTATGTAGGGAGACCGAGATGAGTTGTGAAAGAGGAGAGTTGTGACATCGTCGATTTTTAGAAACTAGGCCGCAACAGTGTGCGTTTGTTAGCTCGTAACTTGAACTAACAAACGCGCGCTATTGCGACCTAGTTTCTAGTTAATAGATCCCAAAAAATCGACGATGTCATAACTCTACTCTGTCACATCTCACCTCGGTCTCCTCTAGGTATGTTTGTAGGGTTCAAATCTTGCAAGTTAAAGACCCACTTCCCGACTTCCAATGAAGCAGAAAAATTGCATACCTACAAATTATGTAAGTCAGGTGACAATGCAATATAATGGTACAGTCACCTGCAATAATATGTTACTCTTCGAAGGCCGCAAAAATATGTGACACGCTCTTATGGCTATTCAAATTAGATCGTGTCAGATATTTTTGCTGCCTTCGTTGTGTAACATATTATTGCAGGTGACTGTACCATCGAGCTGATCTGATGATGGAGACAGGAGGTGGAACTCTGTCATAAAAACAACGCAACCTAATGTGTTTGGGGTTTTTAGAACTGTCTCGATAAATATTAGTTGCCTGTGGAAAGAAAAGTATTACATGCAGTCAGCGATAATAGCATGTAAGTACTTGAGAGGGTGTAATCCACATCTCTTCGGCTCTTTTTTACTGACGGAAATGGCTTGACAGAGTCTAATTAAAAATTGATTTTTACTGTTAATATCCAGAATACAATTCCAAATCTAATAAGACAAAAAAATATCGCAAAATTTATCAATACCATCGTCCCATTTATGTGTATATTTTCGGAACATATCATCTCAGTAGGCACAGGTTCTTTTAGGGTTCCGTACCCAAAGGGTAAAAACGGGACCCTATTACCCGCTGTCCTTCTGTCTGTTCTGTTACCAGGCTGTAACTTTGTGAATCGTGATATTAGCTAAACTGCAAAACGTAATTCAAGACCAAAAAAAGTAAGAAATGTTGCCACTTTTTTACTATCGTGTCTTGTATTTATGTAAGTACAAATAAATAAATAAAAGTACTTCTTTAAATAGTAGGAGTAAAATTACTAATGAATAAATTATCTTAGCGTGATTATTTATCAAAAGGAATTTATAATTTTACAAAGAAATTATTGCAGTGGGAACATTGCCTTACTTTTTTTGGTCTTGAATTACGTTTTGCAGTATAGACAGTTGAAATTTTCACAGATGATTTATTTCTATTTACGACAAATAAAATAAATATTTAAGTGGGGCTCCCATACAACAAACGTGATTTTTATGCCGTTTTTTGCATAATGGTACGGAACCCTTCGTGCGCGAGTCCGACTCGCACTTGGCCGGTTTTTTTGTTTGACTTCTTGTAACCAATAATTTACTGAAACTGCAGTACGGCGATAATAAGATATTACATGCAAATAATTAATGAAATTGACGATAAAATGACCACAGATACTTTATGCAAATGAGGGTGCAGTTTTATCTCTTTCTATTTAGAGTCGTGGTAAATAGGGTTAGAATATTTTTTCTTAAGAATTGTTCACAACATCCGACACCTTAATAGTTATTTGTTTTACAAGGTGCTAGGGGGCAAAGTTGTTGTTTAACCGCTCGTGCTAATGGATACCCGAGCAAGCGAAAGATTCCAAAATTGAACCACGAGCGTAGCGAGTGGTTCGAAAATTGGAATCTTGAGCGTTGCGAGGGTTTCAAAGCACGAGGGTTAAACAAAATTTGCCCCCGAGTGAAACACAAAATTTTTCACCACACCAACCCGAAGAAATATTAAATGTAAAATATCAAACAAAATCAAAGCAAATCAAATCTAAATGAATGTTATTAAATATTCATCATCCAAAATCTTCATTTAGAAGTCAATTCTACCAGCAAACATAAGAAAACAATTCAAAATTTGCATTTGATTACTTTGCCTCACGTGTGAATAAAATGTAACTTTGCTATCAGTTTTTGAAGTGCAAAGTAAGCCTTTCCGAGCTGGTGTGGTGAAAAAATATAATTACCTACCTACCAATATGTAGGTACCTAATATCTAATTAGATTGCAAACCTACACTATTAACTTTTTAAGCCCTATTATATAGTATTTGGAGTTTAGTGAAACGCAGGTCTGGAAAATATTTTGTAAGACAGTGTTCTGTTTGTCAAACTTACCAAAATAACAACACAAAAGAGCCACTATTATGTCATAACATCCCAGACTGTCTAATAAAAAATATTTAAAAGGGACCATAGGCTTAAAAAAAGGTCCTAGGTAGATAAAATAGGTACCTACTAATTACCGTTAATGAAGTTCAAGTCATTTTCAATTGGAAGTTGTAAGTAAGTATCTATTTGGTTTGTTTCAATCGATTTTAAAATAATTGATAGTAATTCTACTTTATGTCATATCGTATTATGTCATATATTTTTGGTTCATTTCTCTGTTTCCGCTACCCAAAGGTTGTCTGGAAATATAGGTAATCTACCTATTAATACGGGATTTGACTAGGTAAGAACTTTTCATGACAAATGTAATTTCGCGACACTTTATATTCTTTACACTTCTTGTATTTTAACATTTCCCTGACAGCCCTCTCTATATCTATTGATCACACATCAATAAAATTTAAATAAAATAATCACTTACCAGAAAGTTCAGTGACCGGATAATGCTTCCTAGACATGTCCAAAGCACCGTCTTCATAATCCCTGTAGTGGCATTCATCGTAGTACATTTTGGTTCCTTCTTTCTTAAAATCCTCCTTGTAACCTCCCGGCTTCGCGAAACTCTTCGCGCCAAAACTGTCCATTCCATTTTCAAATTCACTTTTTTCCTTCGTCAAAATGTCGTTGATCGAAAATGGCGTCGTTATTTTTTCACACTCTTGCAATGTCATAGAGTTCTTTAAATTGGATTCCATTTTTAAAACAATCACGCACCACCTTACCACAAAGCGTTTCTCAAACGAATAAACTTTGCGTGATAGATAGCCCGTCTGTTTGATGGGTTTAAGCTTTAGAAAGAGACAGCAAATTCGAACGGTAACTCGAATAGTGAGGGGAAGAAAGGGATGAATGGTTTTCGGGGCGGTCGTTTTTTAAAAAAGCTTCTGAAGTAGCATAAGTAGTGGGGATCGGAGAGTTTTTCTTGAAGATGTTTACGTGAAATGCGATTTGATCGCTTCGGTCACATGCGGGGAGTGACGATGGTGTGAATTGGTTCGTGCTGAATGAGATTACATGTTCATTATTCTAGGTAAAGTTCTGTTCGTAATTTTCCTTCTGTTCTTTCAATTTTGGTGACGAAGTGGAGTTTTTTTGTAAAGGATTGTAACGTTCTTATTTCTTCTTGTTCTTTCTGTCTTCATTGTTTTAGCGTAATTGTAGGTACCTATGCTTCTTTCAATACCTAAACCAATTTGTTACTTTAGTGGTAAAAAAAATGTTTAGTGTAAGCCAAGTAGGTACCTAAGCATGTACTTATTTGGTTGGTTTGTTTTTAGTTTTTAAAAACTTGATAAAAAATATACAAACTAAGTAAGTAAAAATGTATGTACTTAGTTATCATAGGTACATAGATAATTATATGACTTTATGGTATGACAACATGACTGTTGAAAAATCAGCTTTATCTGTAAGACATTTGTAAATTTGCTGTTACTTCCTTTAATATTCCTTTTTTTTCTACAAAACATTATCAAATGAAATTTAAAACTTTTATTTCAGACTCAAAATGTCCTTACCTACGTACAATATATAAACAAACACATTTTATCACCACAAAAAAAAAACACAAAATATAGACCACTACCAATAAAATAATATCGAATATATCTATGAAATATGGCTACCGAAGACCCTAATAAAGGGCGACACCAAGATCTTATCTCATCGAGGAGCCAATTCTCACCAACCGCTCCCGCCCACGAACAAACTTGCTAAGACGCTGTTATCGCCTCGCTTTGTGATAAGTGCTTGACAAGTATCCATCCATCCCTTTTACTCCTACCTTCATCATCACTCCGTCTCTCGCTCCGTCCCTTTCGCGCCCTAGAACCCCATTTAAATTAACCAATAGCAACGCGCGCGGTCTGCGGTTGACCAATAAAAGAAGTGGGCTTCGCTCAAGTGTCAATAATAAATTTTCTTTTAATTTGCTTTTATCTTTGAATTTGGAACGATTATTCGTTTTATTAACGGTCATTAGGGATGGTTAGACGGAATTTGTGATAAATGTAATTGTAGTAAATGAAGCGTTGTTCCGATTTCAAATTAGGTTAAGATTTTCTTTTTCACATCACCTATTCCGAAAAGGGCTTTTTATTTCCTGCTAGGAGGGATCAAAGTGGCACTTTTCTTCCCTGTTAGGGGGGATTAAAGTAACACTTTTCTGTTCTAGCATAAATATTTTTACATTTTTTTGCACATTATTTTTTTAGCTCAAATAATCTGTTTAAGCATCAGATTGTGTCAACACTAAGATTTTTTTATTTTCCTCATAGTTGATGTGAAAAGCAGTATGTGTCACACGGTATCAAAATTATTTCGTCTTGGGCGTTAACACTTGAATCCCTCATTCATTACGCTCAGGATTCTACTTTGAAATCCATCGCTTCATTCGGGATTCAATGTACGCCCTTGAAATAAATCACTTTGATCCCTTGTAACACTTTACTGATTATTACTGGCTAAGCACCGTTAATGTTAAATGTCCTTGTTCCTATGTAATTGTGTAGATGTATTATCCGTTGGTGATCCTTAAATAAATAAAATAAAATAAAATTAAAATTAAAAAAGCGTTTTTTCAATTAAAATTTAAAAGACGTCAAGAGTCTTTTTATAATGCTAAAAATACGAACTATAATACTGGCGAATCTCACTTGCCCTTGTTTGACCGGTCGATATTAATCGACAAAGCGCTGAAGTGGGCACCCGGGTGATATTACATTACATACACGGTCAGAGCAGGATAACATAGAACTATGTGCAAGTAGAGTGGGCTACTTAAAAATTGCGAATCCCACTTGCCCTTTGATCGGTCGATATTAATCGACTAAGCGCTGAAGTGGGTACCCGGGTGATATTACATTACATATCACGTAAATTTTTTTTTAACAACAATATTACTCAAAAATTTAATTAGAATAAAAAACATTAAAAAGGTTTTATTGAGAGATAGCATCTTGAACATGAACATATACGTTGCGTTAAAATCACCAAATATCTCCAAGGGGGAGGGGAGGGGCAAAAATAGGCCAAAAATATGATCATCATCATCATCATCTCAGCTATAAGACGTCCACTGCTGAACATAGGCCTCCCCCTTATGGGGGGTGAATGCCATAATCGCCACGCTTGGCAGGCGGGTTGGCGATCGCAGTCGAGTACACCGAATTTGAGGGATGCTGCTGCCCGTCCACCGGTGGTCTTGGACGTAGTTTAAGGACATACCCGGGTCCACAAAAATATGATACGTGTTATTTAATGCCCCCTCTATACAGTGTATATTCATAGGTCTGTGGGCGCTAAGTGTTATCCGAAGTGGTCGTAAGTGGTGTTTGCGGCCGGTGGTATTGGTGTACCGACATTATATATCGGTAATGATTCGGATCCTTTTTCGGATTCCTGCCGTGTGGTGGCCGGCTTTAGAATAGCGCCAACCTTCACATAGGATAGGGTGTCGTACGAGGCGACTAAGTCCACAAACGAAGTAAGAAGCTATTTCGTCACAGGGGAGATGGTCCTCTTAGCATTGTTTTGCAATCCATCTAGGAGAAGGATACTCCAAAATAAAACCCGGAATGGAGTTTCCGTAAGGCGCGAGTAGGGTCCAACCTGAAATATGCGGCAGATTCCTGCAGCTGACCTGTTTCCACACGTATTGGCTCGCCTTTCCTGTGGCATAAGACAGTGAAGCCGAGAGGGTAATGCAGGTGCTGGGCATCCCTGCGTTTCCTTAATTCCGTCCCAGGCGGTGTAATGTATGTTACACCATAAATCGTCTGCAATAGACGTAAAGGCCAATGATGAATGATTCGGATGATTCGGGATAAGAGATTTTCAATGCTTTCTCTACAGTCGTGTATATTCATAGGTCTGTGGGCGCTAAGTGTTATCCGAAGTGGCCGTAAGTGGTGTTTGCGGCCGATGATATTGGTGTACCGACATTATATATCGGTAATGATTCGGATGATTCACGATATCGGGATAAGTGCTTTTTAATTACCGTTTTGTGATGAAAGTGGTATTTTAAGGTGCCTAATGCCTAGGTCAGATGTTCAAAATGATCTTTACGTGCTTTTAATTATCAAAGGATAAGTCAAGGTCCAAGAACTGCGCGGGTCCGGGCCAAGGCAACCGACATTATATTTTCTATGACAGGCGACCGGTGATCACGTGACGCTTTCTATAGAAAACGAAGTGTTGGATGCCCCGGCCCGGACCCGGGCCGTTCTAACGCGAGTAACGGCTCGATTCGGGAAATGAATAAGAGATGCACTAGATATGAAATAGTAAAGATATGTGACGTTCCACGGCAAAAGGTACCTCATGGCGGCAAGCGCCGCGATTCGGGAAATTGAATAGAGATTCACTAGATATGAAATGGTAAAGTTATGTGACGTTCCACGACAAAAGGTACCTTATGGCGGCTGGCGCTTACGTCGCATAGCGCCGCAATAATATTGGAGCGACGTTAATAATCGTAAGCGCCAACCGCCATATGGTACCTTTATCCGTGGGACGTCATATATCTTTACTATATCGTATCTAGTTAATCTCTAATTCACTTTCCGAATCGCGCCGTAATCTATTTTCCAAAAGATTCAAAAGTAAGGGATCAGACTACGCGTCACAACGTGTACATTTTGAGATAAGGTTAGGTGGGGTAAGACTATCACTTGTATGGAATCTTCATACTGTTACAGCTGTATTCGAACAATGAGATACGTCAAATACTAGATATTGAAACGATATGGTTTAGATATGTCAGTGTCAAACAAGTGTCAAAATTGACATTTCTTCAAACAAAAACGTCACTTTTGACACTTGTTTGACACTGACATATCTAATCCATATCGTTTCAATATATATCTAGTATTTGACGTATCTCGTTGTTCGAATACAGCTGTTAGTCTTGCCCCGTGCAAAATAAACGAGGTATGTTATTCTCACCCCATCTTACCTGATATAGGTACCTATGTGTATTTGGAAAACTTACTAGAATAAGTTCTCAACTTACACGAAAGCAATATTATTTAAATTTCCAATTTCGCAGCGAATACAAAATCCAATAACTCCAAAAATAAAAAGTGATTCAACTCGAACCACAAAGAGCAATTAAAACGGGCTAATTACCGATTTCCGCTCTTCGGGTTCAAACAAATCAATAACAAGATCAAATCAAACGATCCCAAGTGCATTAATAATCTGTTGTTACCGATTACCGATGTTTTACCGTTTCATAATAACCAGTATTGCGTGGTCTTCAATTGTACGAGTAGTATTTGTATTAGAGACGGAGCCAGGTATTTTTAGAATAGAATAGAAATAAACCGGGCAAGTGCGAGTCGGACTCGCGCACGAAGGGTTCCGTACCATAAAGCAAAAAAAAAAAAAACGGAAAAAAATGCAAAAAGAAAACGGTCACCCATCCAAGTACTGATCACGCCCGACGTTGCTTAACTTTGGTCAAAAATCACGTTTGCTGTATGGGAGCCCCACTTAAATCTTTATTTTATTCTGTTTTTAGTATTTGTTGTTATAGCGGCAACAGAAATACATCATCTGTGAAAATTTCAACTGTCTATCACGGTTCGTGAGATACAGCCTGGTGACAGACAGACGGACGGACGGACGGACGGACGGACGGACAGCGAAGTCTTAGTAATAGGGTCCCGTTTTACCCTTTGGGTACGGAACCCTAATAGAATTGATTTATTCGTAAGCACTAACAATCGCTACAACCACTACCCCTACCCCTAAAAATACCCAAAGGGTAAAAACGGGACCCTATTACTAAGGTTCCGCTGTCCGTCTACTCTGTCTGTCACCAGGCTGTACCTATGTCATGAACCGTGATAAGCTTAGAAATTAGAGATGCCCCGAATAGTGAATTTGCTCTCTCGGCCGAATACCGAATATTCGGCGACCGAATATTCGGCATGACATGCGAACATTTTGAGTCACAATTATTACGAAAACTGTTCACCAATAAAGCACAATGTTTGCTAAGGTACATTTTACGTTGAACAGAATTAATGAATGTAGTTAGCGTGAATCAAATCAAACCCATGATAAAAATTAAATATTTTGTAATCAACAAAAGCTCTACGTACCTTCGTGTCTAACTACTTTTCCAGAATACATTATAAATATGAAATACACTACCTAGTTTTTGGTTACTTTTTTGTGTAATTCTTCATTTTAGGTAGGTGGAACAGATAATCGGTATTCGGCCGAATAGTAGGCAACATTCGGCCGAATACCGAATATTCTGCAAAGTGGCCGAATAGGCCGAATACCGAATAGTTGCCGAATATTCGTGGCATCTCTATTAGAAATACATCATCTGTGTAAATTTCAATTGTCTAGCCGCTAGACTAGCTCTAGCGTAACCCTTCCTTTTGGTATTGCCGTTTTTGCTAATAAAAAAACCGGCCAAGTGGACTCGCTCACGAAGGGTTCCATACCACTACGCAAAAAACGGCACAAAAATCACGTAGTTACTTATGTTGTATGGGAGCCCCACTTAAATATGTAATTTATTCTATTTTTAGTATTTGTTGTTATAGTGGCAAAATGAATAATACCTACATTAAGTATCTGTGAAAATTTCAACTGCCTATTTCAAAAGGTATTAGCTATCATGATTCATGAGAATACAGCCTGGTGACAGACAGACAGACGGAGAGTGGAGTCTTAATAGTAATAGCTAGGGCCCGTTTTTACTCTTTGGGTACGGAACCCTAAAATATTGGTACCTAATAGGTGTATCGCTAGTCCTAGTAAACTCACAAGACCTAATCATAACCCTTCCTTTTAGTTTAGCCGTTTTCGCTAATAAAAAACCGGGCAAGTGCGAGTCGGACTCGCGCACGAAGGGTTCCGTACCATAGCAAAAAAAAAACGGAAAAAAATGCAAAAAGAAAACGGTCACCCATCCAAGTACTGACCACGCCCGACGTTGCTTAACTTTGGTCAAAAATCACGCTTGCTGTATGGGAGCCCCACTTAAATCTTTATTTTATTCTGTTTTTAGTATTTGTTGTTATAGCGGCAACAGAAATACATCATCTGAAAATTTCAACTGTCTAGCTATCACGGTTCGTGAGATACAGCCTGGTGACAGACAGACGGACGGACGGACGGACGGACGGACGGACGGACAGCGAAGTCTTAGTAATAGGGTCCCGTTTTACCCTTTGGGTACGGAACCCTAAAAATGATGAATATCTGTTTGGCAGTTCCCAATTGCTCCACAAATTGGTGGTTTGATTGCGTAAAGTGCCTCGGATTCCATTGTTTACGAATTGTTAACAAAAGCTACCGGAACATTTTGGAGAATTGACTTTTCATCTTTTATTTGGAATCGGATTTCAAACGATAAACGGTTTTGACTTATTCACAGTGTTAGGGATAGTACTGATAGTGTTTGCTTGCAAATTTTAGGTAGGTACCTACATCTAACGGTCTTTGAGAAAACGCATTTAACCGATTTGCAAGACCGAAGTGATCCCATAAGAGCACCGTGAACAAAGTTAGATAGTACTATTATTTATTCTGTGGCGGAGCTCTAAAGACGTGGGTATAGCATGGTACCTATAAGTAGCGCGTTTAAAATAGGAGCTTAAAGGCCGGCAACACACTTTGTAACCTCTCTGGTGTTGTAAGACTATAAGCATGTGTAAGGGTAAAAGTCAAATTAAAATATTTAGGTAGGTATATACTTACCTAATACTTATTCTTCTTAACTTAACCTGTCTACCAGGTTTATAATAAACTTACAGCGCGCTGACAGACAGACTAAACGATGTAAAGCATAGTTTTGTTACTTATAGCATACAGTAGTACTATTACAGTTGCCTCCAGAAACTCGCGAACTAAATTGACAGGTCAATGTGCACAAATGATACCACAGTTTGGCCAGTGTTGTTCATATCGATATTTTCAAAAAAGTTTGAATTAGAGAATGTCGGTATTTCCAAAATTGTGCAATTTTATAGTACCTAATAGAGACAAGGATATTGAATAAACATATTGTAATTAAATAAATATTTTATTATATTTATTTTGTTTTATTTGTTAGGAAAACTTACAGATAGAGTAACAATTAAGTTGTAGGCGATAACATAGTAAAAGTGATTTTGGCTCAAAATACAAAAAAGGCCGGCCCAGACGGGGAAATATTTCGTATAATGTGATTAATTTCTCATTTAATTCGAGTGGTGTGGTCGCAAAAATTAAATCGCCTCGGTATCCCTATGGCTTCGATTGTGAAGACCAGTTCCTAAACTGGACGTTTAAGTTGACAATTAGGCCAAGATTTATAGATGGTCAAGCAAATCTTGTCAGTAGACAAAGGCGCGAAATTCAAATTTACTTTGAGACGATATCCCTTCGCGCCTTCATTTTTCAAATTTGCCGCCTTTTTCTACTGACAAGATCTGCTTGACCAAGTATAAATAATTATGGATCAATCTCATCTACCGGCCACATGTATAAAATTAAATCACCAATTTTAGATTTATGGCGATAACCGAGCTCTTGAAATAAAGAACGGCAAGTTGTTGCACACTAACATGACACTGAAATTTGTCAGTTTCTCATCCGCACCTCCTCCTACTTTGATTTGATTGGTAAGGGGTCATCCATTAATTACGTCACACGAATTTCTAGGTTTTTTGACTCCTCCCCCCCTCCTTGTCACACTTGGTCACATTTGGCAAACCCCTCCCCCCTAGTGTGACGTCACATTTTTTCTACGAAATCGCCAAATCGAATTAAGTAAGTACCTAAGTAAGTCGTAGTCATGGCAAAGTCGATGGAGGAACTCAGCATGATGCTCGATGACCTCAACCGAGTTTCACAACGGGTGGGCTTGAAAATGAACATGGACAAGACGAAACTTATGTCAAATGCCAATGTTGTGCCCATCCCAGTCTCTGTTGGGAACTCGGTACTCGAAGTTGTTGACTCGTACATCTACCTAGGACAAGTAGTCCAATTAGGTAGGTCCAACTTCGAGAAAGAGGTCAACCGCCGAATCCAACTCGGTTGGGCAGCGTTCGGGAAACTACGTAATGTCTTTTCGTCCGACATACCTCAGTGCCTCAAGACGAAAGTCTTTAATCAATGTGTGTTACCAGTGATGACTTACGGCTCCGAAACGTGGTCTTTCACTATCGGCCTCATCTCAAAACTCAAAGTCGCTCAACGAGCTATGGAGAGGGCTATGCTCGGAGTTTCTCTACGTGATCGAATCAGAAATGAGGAGATCCGTAGACGAACTAAAGTCACCGACATAGCCCACCGGATTAGCAAGCTGAAGTGGCAATGGGCAGGCCACATTGCACGCAGAGAAGATGGCCGATGGGGTCGAAAAGTGCTCGAGTGGAGACCACGGACTAGCAAGCGCAGCGTAGGACGTCCACCCACAAGATGGACAGACGATCTTGTTAAGGTCGCCGGAAGACGCTGGATGCGGGTCGCTTCCAACCGGCACGTATGGAGGTCCAAGGGGGAGGCCTATGTTCAGCAGTGGACGTCTTATGGCTGAGATGATGATGATGAAGTGCCTAAGTATTATTAATATATTATCAAAATATTTTTGACGATATAAATATTAGTAATTTTATAACCCAAAACTGCTTAGGAAAGAAAATTAAACGAAAAAAAAACGATAATCTTTTTAAAAACTTGTTGTTTAAATGTACAGCGAATAAAATAATTAAATAAATTTTCGGTTACTGATGAAGTTAAAGTGACGTCACAAAGTTTGTGTCTCCCCCCTCCCCCGTGTCACATATGTCACATTTTCTTGACCCCCTCCCTCCCCCTAAACGTGTGATGTAATTAATGGATGACCCCTAACGACACAATCTTACAATCGAATTAACCACTTTTCTCCTCACATTCATATTAATCGAAATCGTTTGTGACCCCTTTATAATTATGACATGGGTAGTTAGTGCAATATTTTACTTATCGATATCATTTTATCGACATATACCCGTGACTATTTTTTCTTTGCTATTCCTGGTATCATTTTATTTGTCAAACTCATGTCAATTTAGTTCGCGAGTTTATGGAGGCGACCTTAGTTATTCTGTGACAGTAGGGAAGAGCTAGTAGCAAATTAATGACTGTTTTCATTGCCATCTGTTGTTAAATATTTGTACTGTTACGATCTTGTTAAGACAACCGACCTCATGAATGAAGCGTCTTCACGTAGTTGACTTCGTATTGCTATTCGCCGCTAGAGGGAGCTATAAATAAAATTTATTATTAAGGGTTGTTCTTTAAATGCTATGTTTTTCGTTGATTTTATTCAGCTGTGGCAATTATCGATTGAGAATAATTTAGTTGTAAAAAGGCGTTTCCATTTCTATATGATTGTTTGTATAAATTTGTGTTGCAAATATTAAATATGTTGCCACTACTCGACCACAGATGGCGCATGCTAACCGTAATTCTCAAGTATTGATTTCAGCATACCTCAGAAACATATATTGAATCTCCTCCACTCTCATCATGGTGCCCTGGTAGATTCAGCAGTACAAGCCACCCGGGTAAGTGTAGCCGTTTGATAATGGCGGCATGTGGAGTGAACGAAAATTTCAGTTTTAATTGATTTCTCTTTCTAAGGAAAATAAGTCATATACAGTCTGTTACCGGCAAGTGGGCTTTTCTTTAAACAGGGTAAAGTAACATAGTTATTTAACTTAACTATGACCTTAATTTAATTAATAAACTGAATTTCAGACTATTAACTTTCTAACAAAATTTTAATTGCCAGCAATGTACAGCACAGTAAATTGACAACTAAGTGCTAATGACAGCTCTTCATACTTTGTTTATTACTTATCAGAATAACGATGTAAATTGGGCCACCGACACCTAGATTATCAAATAAGTACTTATTTCAAGACCAAAAGCTTGTAACTTGTAACACAACTGGAAGTCCCTTTTTGACAGCTTTTGTTAGAAAGGGACTTCCACTTGTATTACAAGTTACAAGCTTTTGATAAACAGGGCACTGGTCAATAAAACGGTGACTCTACCGTTAAATGATTGGGTTCGTTCATTCCATTCGTGCCATTGCCATTGGCCCCTATTTCACCAACGTGACAGGTGCGACAATTCGACAAGTCTCATTGTTGCTGACGTCACAGGCATCCATGGGCTACGGTTATCGCTTACCATCGGGCGGGTCGTATTCCTGTTTGTCACCATCACTGTATTATTTAAAAAATATATTTATCGGCAAAAAACAGGTATTTATCTTGTGATGTTTATGATGATAATGATGACAATTGTCACAAGATTTCAAAGAACTTTCGGTAGTTCTTGACAGCAAATGAGTTCTGTGTCGGAATTTCGTGACAATTGTCGTATTTCTTGTGACAATTGTCATTAGCTCACTCCGCCCGTCTGATGGTAAGCGGTTACCGTAGCCTATGGAGGCCTAACAGTGATGTCGACAAATGTCGCACCTGTCACGTTGGTGAAATAGGGCCTGAATCGACCCATATCGACATCCTGAAGCCAAGTTAGCTAAGTATAGCCCAGACCCTCTCGTAAAGGTATGACTACCTAATGAGGAGACCCTTTGTGCCCTGCAGAGGTCAATCATAACATTGAAAACGATTTTCAATTCTCATCTTAATTAACAATCGTTGTATTGACAATACTATGAATTAATGATTGATAAACAATAAACAAGTGCGAGTCGGACTCGCGCACAAAGTGTTCCGTACCATAATGCAAAAAAAAAATACAAAAAAAGCAAAAAAAAAAACGGTCACCCATCCAAGTACTGACCACTCCCGACGTTGCTTAACTTTGGTTTAAAATCACGTTTGTTGTATGGGAGCCCCGTTTTAATCTTTATTTTATTCTGTTCTTAGTATTTGTTGTTATAGCGGCAACAGAAATACATCATCTGTGAAAATTTCAACTGTCTAGCTATCACGGTTCGTGAGATACAGCCTGGTGACAGACGGACGGACGGACGGACGGACGGACAGCGAAGTCTTAGTAATAGGGTCCCGTTTTACCCTTTGGGTACGGAACCCTAAAAACCGGCCAAGTGCGAGCAGGACTCGCGTTTCTAGGGTTCCGTACATAAGTCCGACTCACGCTTGACTGCACATTTCTAATAGGTTTTTACTGTCATCTATAGGTAGAGAACTATTTTGAGTATTTTTTTTCAAAATTTTAGACTCAGTAGTTTCGGAGATAAAGGGGAATGGTAATTTTTTGGCTATTTTCTTAAATAACTTCGAACCTATGTAATTTAAAATTATATAAAAAATATGTCCATCTTTGGGTCACTAATTTACATATGTGTACCAAATTTAAACTTAATTGGTCCAGTAGTTTCCGAGAAAATAGGCTGTGACAGACGGACAGACAGACAGACGCACGAGTGATCCTATAATGGTTCCGTTTTTTTCCTTTTGAGGTACGGAACCCTAAAAAAGGCTATCCTCTACAAACCAATCGTGACCTTTTCACACGACACCTAAGGGCCCTTACGCACTTGCGGTTAACCGCGGGGGCGGCTGGCCGCGCGGCCAGCCGCTTTTGCAATTTAATATGCAACCGCTTGTGATCGTACGCACTTAACCGCCACAAAATTTCAACCGCGGCGGTTGAAAGAAGAGCTGCGGCCCGCTTCGCGGCTGGCCGCCAACTTGCCTATACGCACTGGCGGTTCAGGGTGCGGCGAGCCGCCGATGAGTTTGTAGCCGACGTATCCGTCCACTACAATATTATTTAGCATGTAGATATATAATAATTTATTAATAATTAAAAATAAAATACGTAGATTTCGTACGTATACGTAGATTAGAGTTTTATAGTAAAGCAAGAAAATAACAGTTCGGGTTGGATACAATCACGAAATTTAGTATCTTGTCCTTTGATGGTGTCATATAAAACTTTAAGTACTTCTCTTCAAACGACGAGACACTCATTCTAACATAGAGGAAAAATTTTTCTTCGTGCTTCTTCAATTCTTGAAAACAGCTTGCGAACTGGCCAAATTCGTTGCGTGCTAACACTAGCTACCTCTACGGCGTCCATTTTATTAATGGACCCAAGACGTCGAGCGGTCCAGCCGCTTAACGCGGTTGCATCGCGGTTTCATCGCGGCTGGCCGCCATGGCGGCCAGCCGCTAAATCAACCGCGTCAGGCGGCTGGCCGCTCAATCGAACCGCCTAAGCGGCCAGCCGCAAGTGCGTAAGGGCCCTAATAGTTGTCACAAAAAATAAAACGACAAGTAAAAGTGCATGTTACATCTGTTTCTGCCGGCGCCAACCCGCCTGCCTTCTGGTTGCAATAATTCAGAGCGAATTTTACGCAACGACTTTGTTTGAGTGACCCTTTTTTATGGACCACTGTGCGGTTTGGGGTCATGCCACGCCAATAGCAATTTGCGAATATTTAATTTGTACAGTCAACTGTAGAAAAACTTAGCTATTAAAAGCCCATCAACGTGCACACTAGCGCCACTGCTAAATAATCGTGATTATTTAAATTTAACGAAAGATATTTAAAAAGGGGGGCTGCTACGTACTGTATTTTAAGTACCTATATTCCTAAATAATACATCAACCTAGTTTTTATGTTGCTGGACTCGTTGATGTATGAACTCAAATCAAATATGGTGGTGGTAAGCGATTATCGTAGCCCCTACACCCGCAAAACCAGAGGAGTTGTAAGTGCGCTGCCAGCCTATAAGATAGGAGTACGCTCTTGCGTGATTTCTTGATGAAAATACAAAAATCACTTTAGGTATACCTATACTAGGAGTTTCCGGATTTCTTCGGTAACCAACATTAAAAATAAATATTTTTATACTTATATAATGGATATTTTTAGGATAGGTATAGCGTAGGTTTCATTTTGTTGTTATTATAATCAAAAAGAATACGAAGTTACATATGTCTTTGTTATAACTATACAACCCATAGGTCAATATAAATACCATTACCATATAACTTTTATTACCATTAAAGCTAACCTTTCTCCCGTTTATTATTACCCCTGATAATAACCACATGTCCGTAACCGACACCATAATCGCCCACTGTGCACAGATTCGGCATTTATGTTTGACGTAAGCGATACGTGCATGGGGATTGGAAAATCAAATATGGAATTTAATACGTGGGGGTAGTCGGATGATCCGTTTTAATTGATATTAGCCAAACATTCTGTGTGTATGTTTCTAAATTCGTTCGTTTACCAGTTGCACGACATACGGCTCGATACGGGAAATGAATTAGAGACTCACTAGAAATGAATGAAATATAGTAAAGATATGTGACGTTCCACTGCAATAGGTACCTTATGGCGGCTGGCGCCGCGGTTCGGGGAATGAATTAGATATTCACTAGATATGAAATAGTGAAGATATGTGACGTTCCACAGAATAAGGTACCTTATGGCGGCCGGCGCTTACGTCGCATAGCGCCGCAATAATATTGGAGCGGCGTTAAAGATAGCGTAAGCGCCAACCGCCATAAGGTACCTTTACCGTGGGACGTCACATATAATAATCTCTAATTCATTTCCCGAATCGTTTGGCTACCGTACCTGTTTATATTTAATAGTTTATATTTAATTTTATACACCACAATGTGTCTAACTTAACCCCCATGTGTGTCTGCCGTCTGTCACAGCCAATTTGTTCCGAAACTATGAACCTACATATTTTGAAGTAACACACTCGTAAGTCGGTGACCCAAAGACGATCGAATAACGTTACTAAATTAATTTTCACCACACCAGCTTGGAAAAGCTTACTTTGCACTTCTAAAACGGATAGCAAAGTTCCATTTTATTCACATGTGAGACAAAGTAATCAAATGCAAATTTTGTGTTGTTTTCTTATGTTTGCTGGTAGAATTGACTTTTAAATGATGATTTTGGATGGTAAATATTTAATAACAATCATTTGATGTGGTTTGAATTTGTTTGATGAATATTTAAAATTTGATATTTTGCTTCGGGTTGGTGTGGTGAAAAATTTTGTGCTTCACTCGGGGGCAAATTTTGTTTAACCCTCGTGCTTTGAAACCCTTACAACGCTCAAAATTCCTTTTCGAACCACTCGCTACGCTCGTAGTTCAATTTTGGAATTTTTCGCTTGCTCGGGTATCAATATTAGCACGAGCGGTTAAACAACAACTTTGCCCCCTTGTAAAATAACTATTTTAGTTTTTACGGGAAACTTAGTAAATGATAAAAAAAAATTGCAAACTACATCGTGTGACAAGTATTTTCTTGAATATTGTACAATTAATATTCAAGAAAATAGGCGAAACTTGTACCTACCATAAACTCAGCGTAATGGAATTGCAATTGTGAGGGGAATGGGTCATGGGTCACTCTGTGTTTTCGAACTTACTCAATTAAATCAAAGTGTCTCAAATCAAAATGGCTGGAGGTTTTTGCTGACGCCGGCACCAGGGTCGCAGAATCGGGAGGAGCTTCACGCGTTCAGGACTTTCCAAATCGGCAACATAGATGGCACTTGAAACAATATTTGTAGGTTAATCTTCTAGGACTTTTCTTTTAATGAGTGCGCACGTTGTGGATAACAACGATTTTCCATATTGTGCTTGGCAGATGGATTTCATACGTTTGAGTTTCTACCTTGCTCTGATAATCTTAAAGTCGACATTACAAGCATCGTAGTATAATTTACAGCATGTTTTAAATATTGACTCTACAAAGTTTATATTAGGGTAGAAAATCGAATTAATTTCAACATATTTCAAGCGCAAACTTACTTTAAAATATCACTAGTTTGTTCCGTAAAACAAAACCTTTGTTCTCAAGCTAAATGCTGCAAAACACTTTGTTCCGGGTTACTAGGAGAACATGAAATTGCAAGAGGTTTTCGCCACCAACGAGAATAATTCTCAAAACAGACTCCATCCATTCAGTCCAGCAAGTCAGAACTAGGATTAGATGTAACGGCTACTTTTTGCGGAGTCAACTTATACTAGAGCTGACGGACATACTAGCAGCAACGCTTATTTAACCTTCGATGAACCTTATGCCTTTGGAATAAGGTTCATGAAACGTCAGTCAACAATGGCACGTAATAGGGGTTGCTAACAAGTAGGATTTGTTTTTAAATAAGCCCCTAGATGGCAGTGTACACAGGGTTCATTTCTATGCTAAGGGTTCGTGTTTTTGTCTGCATGTACCAGGGGAGCAGGGGATGAGGGTGGTGTTCGCGATCGCAACATCCCCTATGTCTGAAATGGAAGTTGCACTGAAGCTCGCTAGATGGCGGATTACTAAGACTCTGAGAAAAAATTCGCTTAAGCTGTATAAAAAGTCCAACTGACAAATAGTGAATAGAACGGCGTTACTTTGCGGAAATCCATATTTTCTGCATTTTTTGCTATTTACGCTGTAAAAATGTCTCAAGATGAAAAAACTCTTATGATTATCGATACGACTATTTGTTTAGACACGAGGTATCTCAACTCCGCCATTTTTTAAAATTTCCAAAAACTGGATTGACAAAAAAATATTTAATCGTAGAATCTGGTCACAAAATTTCACGAGCATCGGTTGAGAATTGCGACCGGTAGAGGAGTACATCCGGACATACAAAAGCAAAACGCTCGAGTCAAAACGTAGACCTTCGGCTACGCTTCGGTCAATTAAAACCAAAATATTATTTAGCTAATCCGCGAAAAGATAACATGCTAGTCAATCAGTGCTAACCCGTTATATGTACTTACTTGCGTATTTTTTACATGCAATTAATATTATACCACCCTCCCACCGCCGCGGTGCGGGTTAGCACTGATTGACTAGCACGTTATCTTTTCACGGATTAGCAAAGTTATATTTTGGTTTTAATTTTCAACTGACAAAATAAAAAGCTAACTGTCTTAAATCATTATCAATAAAAAATAATTATATAAAAAAAAAAATATCGCAAACTAAACGTCCCTCAAATGTAACATAGATTTTTTCAGCCCCACTTGAGTTTTTTCCGCGGCGGGGCGGGCGGGGGCGTGCTATTGACAAATGCCAATATAATTTATTGGGGCGGCGGCGCCAGCGCAGGTTTTTGTCGCGCTGGGCGACAGATAAGCTGCTACTTTCATGTCTTTCATACCTGACAGAGGCAAAACGTCTCGGAACATGATTCCCACCAAATTGACAAATTGAAAAAAGAAACCTGAAAAACCTTTTAGCCATCCTGAAAAACGTCGGGATGTAGTATGAATTCAATATACGCGATATAATCCGTTTCAATAGTTTTATTTCACGGTGTATAAATATCGGCCGTCTGAACGCCCTAGGTTCCGCTGGAGAGGCGAAGTCACAGAATAAATAATAGTACTAGGTACAGAAGATTCACTCTTTATTAACAAAACGCGTCTGTTACGATTAGGACAAATATGACCGCTAGGTGGCGCAAGCGCCACGCGCGGCTTAAAGCTAGCCACCAAAATTGGTGTGGGACGGATGTACTTGTTGCGATGCGACGAAATCGCGGAGTGAGCCACGCCTGACGAAGTGCAGAGAGACCGTAGCGAACTCGGCGCCGTCGACTGGACAGAAAGGGCTTTGGACAGTAGCATGGCGGGTCTTTGGTGTTTCCCGAACCACTTCGGGTCGTTGCGCCACTTTTTTTATTTAGCCTATTAGTGTGTCCAACTGCTGGGCAAAGGCCTCCCCTCTTTCCGGCCATTTGGCTCTGTCTAATGCCCACTCCCGCCACTCAGACTCCCGTCAATCTGATACGAAGAATATATCGAGGTTGTCCCGCCATCTCCGTCTGGGTCTTCCTCTGCCCCGAGATCCATCCTGTGGGATCCAGTCCAATTCAGTCCAATTTAAGCGGATTTGCAGCTTAGCTTAGTAAGTGTATTACCTAGTGTATAAATATATTATATAGGTATATAGTAAATGTAAACTAAAAATATCCAATTTGTCATGAGCGAGTGGTGGGATGAGTAACTGGGAGCGACCGGCAATTAATCGGGCATTAAATCGTGCATGTGGAGCCGATAACACTGAGAAATACTAGCGTACACTGCGGGTCACAGAAAACGGGACACTTTCATGTCTGAGTATAGACATAAAAGGATCCCGTTTAATGTTTAAGTATGAAGAGTATTATTTTATGTTTAGATATGAGGAGCTAGGCCGGTCGGCGAGTTCACTATCTCATGGCTTCTCTACACGATGGCCTAGCGCTGGACCAGCGAGATGGCCATGCGATGGATGAGACCGTTGAAAGCACGCACAATGGAATGGGTCACGTAGGCACCATCGCTGGCCCACTACTTTTGATGTGCGGACGAAAAACCGACACCGTGGCCATCCCATCGCCATCCGACACCATGCACTACCCTCTGTACACGCTGGCAGTTGGCCCATCTTAGTGGGCCAATATGATCATTTCATTCCGTCATCATCAATCATTTCATAACGTAGCAGAATCAAACTTTATATTCCATGATACTTACTTTATTTTGAATAATACTTGGTCTGACACGGCAACAGTCTGAGGTCCTACCGCAAAACACGTTCGACGTGTTGCCTCCCGTCACACTTACTTACGAATTTACAAGTGCGACAGAGAGGCAACACCTCGAGCGTGGTTCGCGGTAGGCCCTCTGCTCTGTAATTCACAGCGAGGACGCAAATTGGTAATTTTTGACCGTAATAATATATCACCGAGTAGCATAATGAACCTAATTTTTCGTAAAAGTAAAAGTATAGGTATAGTAGGCTAAAAAAATGTTTGTCCGACTAGGCAAAAAACCTGGGTCCGTTCCGCTGTCCAAAGAATTTTAAGAGTATTTTTATCTCATCGAGTAGCAGGACGAAACAAACCTCATTTAACAACTAAACTGATCAATTTTCAAGTCCAACTACTTAACTAAGATAACACTACAAAGGAAAACTGATTTTCTCCTTACATTCTTATTCACAAATGTTCTCGATGTTCCTCACTGGATTTTGGCCCTAGATGAGTTTTCTTTTTATATGAGTTCAATTTTACCAGTATCTGGGCTATAACCGCGAAAATCGAAGTTCGCAAATTGCGGGGATTTTTCTCTGTCACTCTAAGTACGCCTTCGTTGGAGTAAAAGAGATAGATCCCCGCAATTTGCGAATTTCGGTTTTCGCGGTAGCCGCTTTGTGGTACGTTTTGCTTTTTTGATATTCTTGTTTTTATGAGAACTTGGTTACTTAAAATAGCGCCAAATAAATGCACTGTAAACAGACGCCTAGCATTCAAAATCGGCAATATTAAACGCATAAATCAAAACGGTCAGACACAGATAAGCTATTTGTCATTCCGTTCCCAAAATTTCGTTACGAATGGTTCCGTTTTGAAGGAGTAAAATATCAAGAACGAAATTTCGATTGCTGAGATTTTTATGGATTTTTCGCCGCTACAGCACCTTATCGCACTAGATTTAGGAGCCGTCCCTGTTAGCGCAATGGAGATATGTATTTACTTATTTACCTAAAATTCTCAAATCTTCAAAAATAATATATCCTCTTAAGTAGGGGCCACAGTTTGCCATTGCAGGTTGAAAATGATGAAATATAAATTAATATTAAATACTATCTTATACATTAGTTTGTCCCGCGGTGTACCGCGGCGCTGGAACGGGAGTCCGGTGTCCAAATAAAAGCTAACGAGCGTGTACGGGGCTTAGTAATGGCGTACATGCGCAGGAGGTTTTGGTGCTATTCATCCAGTACCGTCTTTACCATAAGGGCACACGGGGCCCGTGCCCAGGGCCCCTATCCTCAGGGGGTCCTTCGGGACAGACAGTCGAGGCGTCTGTGTGTTTTTATGTTTGTTCGCGATAAACTCAAAAACTATTGAACGAATTTTCATGCGGTTTCCACCTATCAACAGAGTGATTATTGAGGAAGGTTTAGGTATATATTTTTTAACCCGTGTGAAGCCGAGGCGGGTCGCTAGTACGTATTAAAATGATTGATCTGATCTTGTTTGTTTATGATCTTTGTTTAACTGAAGTCATAAAAATGTTATTCCTAACTGTGTAAGATAGGTATTGTAAATTAATATTTTTGAACAACGAACGATCGTTAAACGAAGGACGCTAATAAAGAAACAAGTCAACAAGGTGAACTGATGATTTGGACATTAAAAGTTTTTTAAACTTGAATAACCAATTGAATTTGTGTGGCCATGAGTAAGCCCATTCATAATAAAAAAAAAACCCATACTTCTTGTGGATATGCGCTGGGACATGGTATATTGGACTATCGGGTCAGATATGTACTTACCCAGCAACCACCTTAAAGGCCCAATATTAAATCATTTCAAATAAGATCACTTACTACTTACTTATCTGCTGTGGCGCAACGACCCGAAGTGGATCTTGGCCTCCGACACCAAAGACCGCCATGCTACTCTGTCCAAAGCCGTTTCTGTCCACTCGACGGCGCCGAGTTCGCTAAGGTCTTTCTGCACCTCGTCTCTCCAGCGGTACCTAGGGCGTCCAGACGGCCTTCGGCCAATTGCTACTTCAGAGTACGCCCTCCAGACTGCGCGATCTTCCCCCATCCGGACTACGTGCCCGAGCCATCGGAGTCTAGCGGCTTTCGAGAGGACGGAACTTGGAGACTCCGCAAGAACCAGGAGATTGAAGATCTGGTGTCCGAGCCGAACATCATTAGAAATAAGATCACAGCATAAAAAATATATTTTCATCGATTAACCCATAACCCTTGTGCGTGTGCGCCGGGGCATGGTATCGGACTATCGGGCCAGATACCTTGCCCCGCGATAACCTTAAAAGCCCCAATATTAATACATCAAACACCACGTGTGCCATACATCAAACGTATATGCGTAACACCAACGCTGACCAAACGTGGGCCTTACGCCGTTGTGATAGGGTTTAATTTCAGTTAACATTGTGTACGATCGCGTATGACTCGTCTGAGATGTCTGCATGCATTCCTAGTCTATGAGGCAAGGATTGTTCGGGAGAAATGATGTTAGAGTTAGACCAAGATAAGTCTGCAGCGATTTTGATATCCTAGACTGTGCTAGAGTATTATAAACGTCAAACTTCTATGAAATTATGGCGTATAAATACTTAACACTTGCAGTATGCACTTCAAAATCCTTAGTTATCTTGGTCTACTTCTCTTCTTCTTGATCGGGTCGCTCTTGACAGAGCGGTCGTGGTCGTTATTGGAAGTCTCCATTTGTGACACGTTTGACGGCTCGCCTCCACTCCTCCCTGACGGCTGCGCGTTTAGCGCATTCGTGCAAGGGGCCGTCCATTGCTGCCTTTATTTGGTCCGTCCACCTCATCGGCGACCTTCCTTGCGCTCGGGTATTACTTTCTACTCTGCCCTGCACCACCAGTCGTTCTATGGATGACATCTCCACGTCGAGAAACGTGTCCAAAGAAAGTGAGGATGCGAGCCTGAACGATGGAGGATAGACGCTGCTTGATGCCGAGCTCTTGGAGTATGGAGTCGTTAGTGCGGTGTTCGGTCCACGATACCCCAAGCATTCTTCGCCAGCACCACATTTCCAGGGCATCCACCCTCTTCCTCTCCCTCTCCTGCAGGTCTACTTACTTAACTCTAATTTATTTTTGACCGGGATGCATCTTGTTTCTTTCAACATGGGCAAAATTTTGTAATTCTAGCTGTCCGGCTGACGATATCAGCCTGTCAGTTGTTCGGAACATATCACCTTTTGCAAACGCAAAATTACAGTTAAACAACTGACAGGCTGATAATATCGTCCGGCGAACTGGTAATCTGTGGGCCCCTTTACACCTATATCGTATTTCTTGTAATATATTGTGAGGAGAACGACGAAAATTACATAGGTACCTAAGTGATTAATATGGATATGAAGGTACGGTACGTTATGCGTGTTTCGACACGCACTTGGCCGGTTTTTAGTTAAAAGTACCTTATTATTTGAAAGGATACTTCACTGTTAGTCCCATTATTATCAGGTCAGGTCAGGATCTGATGATGGGAATTGGGAACCTGTAGATGGTTGTTTATATAATTATAATAAAAGCGCTGGTGGCCTAGCGGTAAGAGCTTACGTGCGACTTTCAATCCGGAGGTCGCGGGTTCAAGTGTTCATACTGCAAACCCCGACTCGTACCAATGAGTTTTTCGGAACTTATGTACGAAATATCATTTGATATTTACCAGTTGCTTTTCGGTGAACGAAAACATCGTGAGGAAACCGGACTAATCCCAATAACGTCTAGTTTCCCCTCTGGGTTGGAAGGTCAGATGGAAGTCGCTTTCGTAAAAAGTAGTGTCTACGTCAATTATTGGGATTAGTTGTCAAGCGGACCCCAGGCTCCCATGAGCCGTGGCAAAATGCCGGGATAACGCCAGGAAGAAGAAGATTGTTGTTATAATGTAATTATCCATCTACATTTAAAATAAGCCAGCACAATTTCGTAACGCAATATAAGCAGCTCTATCTAACAATATTGAATGTTTGATTGGCTTCTGTTATACCTCACCTCGCTGTCTGTCTGTCTGTCTGTCTTTAATGAAATGCTAGTTAGTTAGTATTTCTGATTTACATTAGCTAACTATTGGCTTCTAAACTTTGCTATAAATTTTAATAGTTGACTGTTAGTAAAGGTATAAAGGCGAACTTATCCCTATAAGGGATCTCTTCCAGCTAACCTTCGAGTAGATGAGGGGAGAATTCAAATTAGACAAACTTACGGAATGCACAGTAACATTTTAATAATAAACTAACTAAAATGTCCAAAAGTAAATAAAATACATAAGTAATATTATAAAGTAAAATACATACCTACTTACTAACGTACATAAATATATAATAAACTCATAATATATAGGTAATTATCTCCTTAACTTTTTGTATACTTAAGCCACACGATACGATTCAATAAAAATCTTCTTAAACTTTAAAGGCTCAACAAAAAATTATAAAAAAATGAATCTACGTTTTATTTAAAACATTTAACGTTATACTTGATAGGTATACCGGGTGTGGTCTGTAACACGAGCAAACAATTAAAACATAGATTGTACTCCTCAAACGGTAACACTTTTGTTCAACAACTTTAAAAAATTATGAAGTATTTAGACTTCCTATTTTTCATACAAAATAAATATTATCTTTAATGGACGCCATCGCCACGCCATTTCATTGTGATTGACGTTGCCTGTCAAGCCTTAAACATAACAGGACCCCTATTCGACAAGCGACGTTTGACGTATCGTGTTGATCTCCCGTTGATGTGGAAAAAATCATAAGTTCTCGAATACGTACAATGTCAAAATTTGACATTAACAATCCACAGTTAGGGTGACAAGCAAACCAAACCGAACCACCCTTAATTTAGAGTTGAGTTTCGGTTGTACTAAATGATATTATCCACCGTTGATGGAATCAACACTCAGTATGCGATAAAATCAACTGTTGATTTGACGTGGATGCGAAATCTGACAGTTGTACATGTCGAATTTGGCCCCAGAATTCGCAATACATTGCGTCTTAGTGTATTAAAAATCAAACCACAAGTTATTTTTAAGAGTCGCTGAACAAATGTTGGTCAGTATGAGGAGTAGTCTGCAGTTTAATTTATTGCTCATATTACAGGCCACACCCGGTATAGAAAAGTTTCATTAGGCAAACAGTTAAAAATACACGTTTAACGTTTGATTGTTTTCTGTGACTTATAGTTTCAGACATTAAAGGAACGATATTTTCTGGCGTGAAAACATTAATCGCACTTAACCTCATTAATAACTTCTTAAACCAATTAAACTAAAAACTAATTACTTATTCCCAGCTTAAAACTTTACGGCCATTAGTCAAAAAAAGTAACCGCGCACGCTCCCCATAAAACTGTAAAAGCTTTTAGGGACAGGTGGGGTTCGGTTCCCAGGCAGGTCCGGGCAGTATCGGCTTTTGGGGACGTTATTGCCGTTTTTAGGGTTCCGTAGGCCAAATGGGAGAAAGTACCAAAGTGCCGTCACAAAATGTCGATTATGACATACCTACCTACCCGTATATTTTCAGAATCTGGTGAAATCTTATATTTTCTGAATCTTCTCGTGTGTAAATTGTGTTCAAAACGAAGTGGTTCTCCTCCAACATAAAGGTTACACACAACTGAGATAGAGTTAGACCAAGAAAAGTTTGCAGAGTTTTTGATAGCCCACGCAGTTGACGCAGTGCAAGTGTTATTTTAAATGTCAAACTTCTATGGAAGACGTAAGTATAAATAACACTTACACTGCGTAGGCTATCAAAAGCGCTGCAGATTTTTCTATGACTAACTTTAGGTTAATGCATGAAATAAAACAATCCAAACAGGGTAAATCACGTAGTTACATATTATTATATTTTTATTAGTAGTTTTGACATAAACTTTTCCACGGGACGTTTTTGTTCCCATTCCGACTCACACTTGACCAACTTTTGTTGGTGCATTCTATGATTCTGTGCGAGGGAACACGTGTTGGAGATCGTAGATCGTAGCGCCGGCGCCGTCGCCTGAGGCCCTACCGCAAACCACGTTCGACGTGTTGCCTCTCTGTCGCACTTGTATTATTCGTACGCAAGAGCCAACAACAGGAGTGGTCATTTCTCCATACAAACTTACTCCTCGTTTTCCTCCGTGGTTTTTGAAGCTAGAGCAATGATTTTTTCAACACAGATTAATATTGTCAATGTCTGTGTCGGACCGTTTTGTTTTTTTTGATATTTTTGTTTTTTAAGGCGCTAGAGCCCTTCAAAAATGGTCAAAATGGCCTAATTGACTATGCCGCAATGAGAGGCGTGCAATTCAAATTAACTGATATCAATTAGCCAAAAAAGCAAAACGGTCCGACACAGATAATTTCATAATCATTTAGATTTCCAAATTTGGTTACGATTGGTTAAGTTTTGGAGGAGGAAACAGTCGAGTACGGAACCTCGATGTTTGAGATTTTTACGCAGGATTTTTCGCCTTGCCCTTATCGCACTACTTTTAGGTGCCGCTTCCGTTAGCGAGACGGGTATATTTACCTAAAATATTTAAAACTCGACTCCTGTTTCGTCTTAAGTGTGACAGGGAGGCAACACGTCGAACGTGTTTCGCGGTAGGCCCCTGATCAGCAGGGGCGTATTTTGAAATTTGGCGCCCCGGTTCAATAAGTTTAGCCGCCCCAAAAGTCAAGGCAGGCGTGGCTCACTCCGCGATTTCGTCGCTTTGCTGCAGGTAGCTAAAAGTACATCCGGTCCACCCCAATTTTGGAGAAAGCCATAAGCCGCGCGTGGCGCTGTCGCCACCTAGCGGCCATATCTGTGCTGATCGTAACAGACGCGTTTTGTTAGAGAGTGAGTCTTCGGTACCTAATACTATTATTTATTCTGTGGTCAAGGTAGAAAAACAAATAACAATCTGTCAGGGGCGGGCATCGACTTAATTATATTTTATAATGTTAACTTAGAAAAGCTTTTGTGTTATGCTGCCCTCCTAAGCTAGAAGGACGTATTTTAAATGAAAATTTAATGCAAATACCGCTTTTTAGCTTAGGAGGGCAGTACATGTATAGTCTAGTTATCATTGAAATAAATATTTGAACAATAATTAGTCAAAACTATATAGTTTTCACCAAGGCACTTTGCAAAAATTTGTTTTGACTAAAAATCCCAGTTAACTAGTTTTAACTAGGGAAAACACCACACCGATATCTCTTTATTTATATACCTATACTCATTTTATAAATGAGAAGTCTATTTGTCTATCTGTTCCCTTTTCACGCTTAAACAGCTAACTGATTTGACATGATTTGGTATGGAGATTGAGTCCCGGGGAAGTCTCAATATTCAAACACATTTTACATAACGCAACAAACTGACGTTTAACGCATATATACAGGGAGACTAAAACCTAGTGCCTACGTCAATTCTTGGGATTAGTTGTCAAGCGGGCCCAAGCTCCCATGAGCCGTGGCAAAATGCCGGGATAACGCGAGGAAGAAGAAGAAGACAGGGTGGCTAAAAAATAAGTGCATTGCCGTTGCCAGGGAGGTTTTGGAATAAGCAACTTTTACTATGGGACCAACCACGAAATCGTTAATACAAAATTTGGCTGTTTCATACATTTTGGCTGGTCTATTTTCTATGGGAGGGTAAATTTTTTTTTTGGTTGGTCCCATAATAAAAGTAGCTCAGTATAATCCCTAAACCTCCCTGGCAACGGGAATGCACTTTTTAGCCACCCTGTATATAGTCGGTCGTCTGCAGCGCCCAGACAGTGTAGCGTGTGGTAGCAATTCAGATAACGCACAAATTGAACAAAAAACGCCTTGTGCCGGCGATGAGAACACTAGGGGGCGGCGGGAGTGGAAACAACAATAAAAGCTATAGTGCGTCAAGCAAATCTTGTCAGTAGCAATGTAAAGCAAACTAAAGTAGTGCAACACTCAAAGAGTAGTATTGCGCTAAGAAAAGCAGCAATGTACAATGTACTTACATCGAAACAAAACTTTTTTTTCCGCTGAGCGCGCCTTGTCACGTAAGTACGTCAATTCAAATTGTCACTCGCGGATTCTCTATTGAAAATGTTTGAAATTGTTATTAATACGTATGGACGGACGATTTAAAAGCAGTGTGTAATGAATGTTGATAAAAATGATTAACTAATTTGAAGATCTCAAAATAAAATTGTAAGTGGACTATGCCGTTAAACAAGAATGTATGAATAAAATCATTGGTTCAGCAGGTAGATGTCATACTGGATTTTCATATTTTATTAGATTTCTCAGTTGGCACTGTAGGCATTGTAGGCACCTTAGCTTTAATTAAGCACAGTCTTATTTAATATATTGGTATTTAATACAGCAGAAATATCTCTTGAAATAGAATCTATTCAGAATGTAAACATTATAAACCATTTGTAAACAAACAAGATGATGGCTGTCATTCGCGATCCACATTCCACAGATAAAACACAGATGACACGCGATTTTCGAATTATTAGAACACAGTGTTGCTAACCCGCGATTTTTCAAATTTGCCGCCGTTTGCTACTGACAAGATTTGCTTGACCCAGAACATCATTTCATGTAATAAACAAATATAACTTATATGGATAACAAACACATAGGTACCTACTTTAAAATAAACTAGTGCTTGACACGCTAATGCCCAGTAGATATTATGACACCTAGCTGTCATCTCTATTGACAATGACTTCTAGGCCAAGCAATAAGAAAGTATAGTGGGAAACTGGGAAATACTAGGAACAAAATTTTTGACTCCGTAACTTTATTTGTACTAGTTAGGAGGTGAACATATCAAAAGTCCCCGGCCGTAGCCCCGGTGCTGGGGGGTAGAGGGGGATAAGAAGGTCTCATTTTTCGGTTTTTCACTTATATCTTGGAAACTTTGCGTCTTAGCGACATGACTACTTAGACAAACCAAAAGCTGATGAATTTTGTTACAAGTTTTATTTAGTCAAGTTTTTCGATATCTTGAATAGTTTTTGACATATCCGCTCTTGAAAGTTTATATAGGGCTCTCAAATTTATCTTGATATTTACATCAGTGAAGCTGCTAGGCCGTCTTTGATATCGTTTTCGTATAAATTGGGTGTGCTGAATTCATTTATGGCAGCGGATCTCAAACTATTTTGGTGACGGAACCCTTTTGGAAAGCGAAATATTTGACGGAACCCCAAATAAAAAAATTTTGTTCGTCACTGTGGACCAGATATACCTTTTTCTTATTATTTTTAGGTTTTTTTCTTATTATTACAAGTATTTTTGCGGAACCCCACCAGAGGCTTTGCGGAACCCTAGGGTTCCGCGGAACACACTTTGAGAATGACTGATTTATGGTATCATTTAAACAACGCGAAAGGAAAATTGAATGAAACATTTTATTTCATAGTGGTTTATTTATTTACAAATACTTTGGCATGAGTCTGTTACTGTCTAGTAACTAAGTACAGTCAACTTTAAGAAATACGAAAACAACTTAATAATAGGTACTTATTTTAATATTTTACATGTATGGTCGCGCATTAAACGCATAATACATAATCTAAATTAAGTACATAGTAACAAAATAGTTGTAATACTTTGGTATTCAGTCTAAAATGGCACATTTCAAGGCAAGATGTAAATAACTAAAAATTTTGACGTAGGTATAAAATCATTAGGTACGTCTCCAAAAAAAACTTAAAAACCAAAAAAACTAACCTAAAATATATCAAATCATAACAGTCGAAACAATAAAAACTTACTTATAATATAACCACTAAAAAACTAATTTCACGTTAAAAACTGTCAACAAATTGTAATTTAGAAAAATATTTTTTAACTTCCGGCGCTTCGTTGTAGTCTTTAGGCATTTCGTAAGAATGGTTAACATAGTACATTCCCACGTTTGAACTAACTTTTTCCTCAGTCTTTCCTCTGAAAAACTTATCTTGGTTCTCTTCGTAAGGAAAGGTATCTTCGAAATAATTCGTTGAAGTCAACGACTCGTCTTTTTCATATGTATCAGCGATAGATTTAAAGGTATCAAAGCTAATATCTTCTTTGTCTTTACTTTCTGGTTTGAAAAACTTTCTGCCTATATTCTTGCTTGGTTTAGCGTCAGTAGATGTGGTTACTTCATCTGGTTTGATCCTCTTACTTTTGTACCGTCTGTTCTGGAACCAGATCTTGACTTGCGTGGGTGACAGGTGTAGGTACTTGGCCATTTCTTCACGTTCCGGTGCTGAGAGGTATCTTTGGGCGTTGAAGCGTTTCTCAAGCTCGTGGACCTGAGTTTGGGAGAACAGGATCCTGGGTTTTCTTTTGGATCTCTTGTCTTTTCTGTCCATCTTGTCTGAACACGGGCTTGTCGGAGTTTCTGTTGACAAAAATAAGACATTTGTAAGAGATATGTGGGTACATAACATAAAAAAACATAATATGTTTTTTTTTCTATGCATACCCGAATATCAAAGGTATTTACTGTGAGAATGCACGACACAACACACTATAATTTGTTATAGTAGTATTTGTTTAAGAATACTTAATCGTGTTCAGTAGGTATAGTAATTAGGTACTTAATAATAATTATACATGACCAATTATTATGATTATTATCATGTCTACTTGTTGCGTTACAACATAATGGAGTGTCTAAAACAGGCGGTTTAAAAAGGAGAGTTAATACTTTTCAATATATAGTACCTAACTATAAACGCGCGTGTGACACCTCTAAAACTGCAAGCATCATATCATTAATAATATAAATATGCTTGTGTAAACGCTTTCTGTCTGGCGGACCGTTAGTAAACTTAATTGCCATTGTAGAAATTAGAAATGGAAATATTTTTATTCGTGAGCACAAACACAAGAAAGAAAATTATAGAAGCAGAGAACCATAAAAAAAGGAAAAAATGCCACGAAATTGGAATTATCTATGTACAAAAAACATTTGTAACTACCTATCTCTTTCATGGAAGAAGACACAATGTCTACTCACTTGAATTTCTCCTGGACACTGCCGGCAGCTTCTCAAATTCCATAGCAGGATATTCCGGTGGATCCTCAACAGGTGTCACGGTCTTCTCAGCAAATCTGTCTTGAAACTGTGACGTCGGCGTATGCAGCTCTCTTTGAGGTTCCTTTGTTTCCACATGAGGCAGTACGTACTGGTCGAAGCTTTGACACACGTTGTGACAGTAAGGGGGGTAGCTGTAGTATTCTTCCATCTTCGGGTCGTGGTACGGCTCGCTCCAATAAGGCTCTATGTTTGTATGCATAGGGATATTTGGATAAACTTGTCCGAAGTATTCAGGGCACGTTTGCGGCTGGTACATGTAGTCGTATCGTCGTTCGTTCTTCCAAGTTTCAGTCTTCTCATAATTGTATATGTTTGTCTGGTTGATGTTGAGTATATCTTTGACGGAAAACGGTGTGTTTAAATGCGCTGTGTCTTCTAATTTCGGTCTATAAGTCTTCTCTAGGAAATCTTCTTTCTTGTCCTCGATTTCAATGTAGCTGTTGTAGAATTCTTTGCATTCATTGTAGTGCTTGATGCTGTTGTTGTTAAAAGATGTTGAGATCTCGTTGTGTTGTTCAAAGACCTCCATTAGGTCACTAATAGACTTATATTGTGGGCAAACCGTGGAAGACTGATGGCGATTGCGTCGAAGCCAATCCAAGCGGACTCAAGTGCCATGGGCGGGGCTATGGTCGCATCTGCCCCTCTCACACGTATAGGGATCTATGTTTATTTGTCCTTGTCTCGACCCCATGTTTACTACGGTAAATGAAGCGGGTGATTTCATTTGGGCGTAAGATATTTGGGTTGTTTCATGGTTAGTTTGATGGGTTATAAATTTGTCTCAATTGGTTATTTATAGGATTTATGCGTAATGTATGATTCTTAAATAATTCTATTGCCGGAATACATTTGTCAGCTTTAGAAACATTTTATAGACTTTAAATAAACATAATATAATGTACGCGTGGATTATTAAAAAAATAATATTAATGGATAAAAGGCTACTATGTTTTATCCAATTAAATTAAATTGAATAAATTTATAAAGGTAATAATGTTGTATAATATGTGACTACGTACAGTCACCTTCAATAAATATCTGGCACAATGAAGCGCGCAAAAATATCTGACAGTAAGGTAAACGTTCTGGTGCTCGACGCGGTTCCAGTACATGTCATATTGAAACTTAAGTCATTGTCAATAGAGGTGAAAGCAAGGTGTCATCTATTGGGAATTTGCGTGTCGAGCACTAGTACGCTTACCTTATTTAATTTACTTGTAGAGTTATGAGAGCGCTCAAAGCAAAGATTTATTTTACATAGCTCAAAGCAAAGATTTATCTATATATATAAATGCAAGTGTCCTGACTGACTGACTGACTGATTCATCAACGCAGAGCCGAAACTACAAAAGCCAGAAAGTTGAAATTTGCACACCAGATTGCATTTATAAAGTGTACAAGAGATAAGAAGCGATTTTGAGAAATTCAACCCCTAAGGGGGTTAAAAAGGGGATGAAAGTTTGTATGGGGTTCAAGTTTTATTTTAAGCTAGGAATTTGAAACTTCGTAAAAAGATATATTATTAAAATACAAGAAAACTAATTTCAGCGTTTTTGAAAATTCATCCCCTAAGGTGGTGAAAAAGGGGTTGAAAGTTTGTATGGATATCAAAAATTTTTTCGAACGCGGGACTTGAATCTTTGTATTTGGGGATATTATTAGAAGACAGGAAAAGTAATTTCAGCGTTTTGTAAAATTCATCCCCTAACAGGGATAAAAAGGGGTTGAAAGTTTGAATCCATCACAAATGCTTTGAAACTTCTTAGAAAGGCGTATTAGCTGATTTCAAAAAAAAGTAATTGCAACGTTTTTGGAAATTCACCCCCTAAGGGGGTTAACAAGGGGATGAAAGTTCGTCTTGGGGTGCAAATTTTATTTTAAGCTAGGAACTTGAAACTTTGCAAAAAGGTATTAAATTAAAATACAAGAAAACTAATTTCAGCTTTTTTGAAAATTCATCCCCTAAGGTGGTGAAAAAGGGGTTGAAAGTTTGTATGAATATCAAACATTTTTTTAAGCTTTCAAGCTAGGAACTTCAAACTTGGTAAAAGGGCATTAACATTATATTAAAAGTTTGTATTATAAAGTTTGCATCGATGAAAATTATAATAGGTACTCGTACCTACTCAAGATGTAAAATAATGTTCAAGATAAGAGTCCACGCGGACGAAGTCGCGGGCAACAGCTAGTTTTACATAGCTCAAAGCAAAGATTTATTAATTTAATAAGACCAATTCAGGCTTCGAATTTGACAACAAAATGTAGTTGGAGTTTGGCTTTGTACGGTTCCGTAAATTACCTGGGCTATAACCGCGAAAATCGAATTTCGCAAATTGCGGGAATTTTTCTCTGTCACTCTAATTACGCCTTCATTGGAGTAAAAGCACAGAATAAGTAATAGTACCAACTAGGTACAGAAGACTCGCTCTCTAACAAAACGATCAGATATGGCCGTTAGGTGGCGACAGCGCCACGCGCGGCTTACTTATGGCAAACCCCAAAATTGGGGTCGAACGGATATACTTTTAGCTACCTGTAGCAAAGCGACGAAATCGCGGAGTGAGCCACGCCTGGTAAAAGAGAAAGATCCCCGCAATTTGCGAATTTCGGTTTTCGCGGTGCAATCAATGCAACTTTGGTCTAAGCCGAAAACTTGTAAAAGCCACGACCCTGACTAATCTCACCTCCAGACATATCGCATTGCATAAAATAGGATAGTTTACGAGGCGATAATAGGCGTTCTGTTTAAGTGACTGAGGTGCGAGCCGCGATGTTTACTCTCATCTGTCGTCGCCGAATGACGATCAGGAGCAGTATTCTCAGTGAGAACGCGAGTCCATTTCGTTTAGGTATGACGTTCTTGGTCTACGATTACTAGGATGGCTCACGTTAGACGGGGCCGTGTCCGGGCCGAAGCTTCCGGTGCATCGTTTTCTATGGAAAGCAGCACTTGATCGCCTGTCATGTGATAGAAAAGGAAGCTCCGGCCTGGACACGGCCCGGTATAACGTGAGTTACGTGAGTCATCCTTGAAGCGGTCTGCCCGGGGCCTTGCTAAAATGATAATCGCTTGACAAACGCCAATCGAAAATTAAAAATGTATTTAAATGACAGATGCAAGATGCGACGATAAGTAAAGAGAGTCAAAAGGGCTTATTTTCCTATAAAAACTATACCTACAAATATGAGCCCTTCTGAAAAGACACTCCTTAAGTGACGTGTCCAAATTCCATAGAAATGTCACGATTTTCTCAGTACCCCCCCCCCCCCCCCCCCCCACTCTCCCAGTTCTTTTAACTGTTTGCGCTAGGCCTAGGGTATATAAATCGGTAAAAAACTTGCATATAAATTACCGATAAACCGGTGTTTCTTGTACTATTTACCGGTTGAATTCCCTAGTTAGGCCACTACGTTTTCGCGGGTGGGTCGGCAGGTCTGTAGCGGAGGCGGCCTTTTGAAAGCACATGCATTTTGAAAGTCGCTATAACGGACCTCATATTGTCACCGTGACAATGTACGAAATGGTACTGAAATTAAATGTACATTTAATTTCAGTACGGTACAACATGCTGGTTCGAATGTCAGCTGGACTCCGGTTCAATGCGTTTGGCTTGACTCCCAGGGGGCCTGTGAAGTCGCCGCTGTTTGGGTGACGGGCGTTACTATGTGCTTTTTATAAGGCCATTCTGTATTATTTGATTCTATTGAAAATAGTCTCAATTCTCATATTTATGATATAAACAATGACGGGACGGGTTTCATTAAACTGTTTTACTTAAGTAGTTATTATTTTCTTTATTTATCTTTCTTCTTAGGCTAGGTCATTTATAATCTTCTATCTATCTTCTTCTATCTTCTATACATATAATAAAGCTGTAGAGGGTAGAAAGTCTGTACATGGAAGATATTTGAAAAAAAGTTGGCTGGGGATACTTAGAATCGATAACAGAACACGTTCCAACAGTTTTTAGAATTTTTGTCTGTTTGTCTGTTTATCTGTTTGTCTGTTTATTTGAACGCGCATCACGTGAAAACGGCTGAACGGATTTTGATGCAAACTTTACTAATCTATCGAAAAAATCTCCGGCCAGGTTATAGGCTATAAAAATTCAACCCTTAAAAGGGGGGGTAGCCACAACACTCGCTTGATTCAAGTTTGCCCCTGAATCTTATGGCGCTACTTAGGAAGGAGGGGCAAACTTTTTTCAAATATGTGCTACCACTATTGAGTACCCTGGTAAACTAACAGATGGCGCTGAATTTAATAGGTAGTGACATGAATAAGCCACCGAGGAAGGTTTTTGCCAAATTAACTCTAAGTTTAGATGAGGGGGTACGAACATCAACAAATTTAATTTAATAATTATGTCGATTTAATAATATACAACAAAATTAAACGACAGTAAATTAATTACCCCTCATTGCACAGTGACATCTTTTTCACGACTACCCGAAAAAAGTGAGAGAGAGTGTATTGTGTTTTCAGCGTTCGTGTTTGTATGTAGGTATATATTTATTTATCTGGGTTTCACTCTCTCTCGCTCTTTTGCGGTTCGGCGTTAGGTCTTATGCGAGGCCTTCTGCCTTACGGCAAAGTTGATCTTCTGCCTTAATTACACTTGGGCGTGGATCCAAGCTTTCCTCTTTCGCAGCTGGGCCTACTGCCTTGCTCACACTTCGCCAATTCAATTCTCTTGGTCAATTCCAAGGTCTGCTTTCTTGCATCTTTTATGCATGAAAACAACCTCGCTGAAATCCTTAAATATCGAGCCCTATGCGAAGCTAGGCTGATAGAAAACTGTCACATCCCTTCTTTGTATGAAATCCTGGATTCGCGCCTGGTTGGGACTAAAAGTAAAATTGCGTTTTTTATATCGAAAAATTTTCGCGCTCGCTTCGCTCGCGTTTTTAATATCTTTCTAAAGTATGATAAAGGTGACATTCGGGTGGCGACTGCAGCAGCATTACTCTGTTGCAACGTTACTGTAAATTTTCGTCATAAAATGATGCGACGGATTTCCATACTAAAAGTAAAAATGTACAACTGTCTATCATATTGCGTTTTTATATCGAAAAATTTTCGCGCTCCCTTCGCTCGCGTTTTCAATCGCTTTCTAAGATATGATAAAGGTGACGTTCGGGTGGCGACTACAGCAGCATTACTCTGTTACAACGTTACTGCTGCAGCACTGTCAATTTTCGTGATAAAATGATGTGACTGATTTCCATACTAAAAGTAAAAATGTACAACTGTCTATCAAATTGCGTTTTTATATCGAAAAATTTTCGCGCTCGCTTCGCTCGCGTTTTCAATTACATTATATCCTAAGATATGATAAAGGTGACATTCGGGTGGCGACTGCAGCAGCATTAGGTACTCTGTTGCAACATTACTGCTGCGGCACTGTCAATTTTCGAGATAAAATAATGTGACTGATTTCCATTCTCAGCTGTAATGCGGCAATGAACTTCACTCAATTTACCAAAAAAAAAAATGTAATCTTAATGACCCTAGGGAGAGGGGGCACCATGGTCTAGAAATGCTTAGGGCATTGAAATATCTTATATATTTATACGGCACTGCTTCGGACTTAACCCGACGTACGTGTCGCGCTGTATACGCGTTCCAAAGCCGGGCGCCTTCGGCGCCCTCATACTAAAAGAATCTGGCGTAGCCCGACAACGTCGCGCGCTGCACGCGGTCCAAAGCCAGGCGACTTCGACTTTCTCATACTAAAAGAGACGTACGTGACACGCTGTATGGTTACCAAAGCCGGGCGCCTTGGGCGCCCTCATACTCAAAGAGTCGGGCGTAGACCGATGTACTTGACACACTGTGCGTGTTCCAAAGCCGGGCGCCTTCGGCGCCCTCATACTCAAAGCGTCGGGAGTAGACAGACGTACGTGACACGCTGTACGCATTCCAAAGCCGGGCGCCTCCGGCGCCCTCATACTCAGAGCGTCGGGCGTAACGAACGCGTTTCAAAGCTGGGCGTCTTCGGCGCCCTCATACTAAAAGAGTCGGGCGTAGACCGACGTACGTGACACGCTGTACGCTTGCCAAAGTTGGGCGCCGAAGGCACCCTCATACTCAAAGCGTCGGGCTACGCCCGACGCACGTGGCACGCTGTACGCGTTCCAAAGCCGGGCGCCTTCGGCGCCCTCATACTAAAAGTGTCGGGCGTAGACCGACGTACGTAATACGCTGTACGCGTTCCAAAGCCGGGCGCCTCCCTCATACTCAAAGCGTAACCCGACGTACGTGACACGCTGTACGCTTGCCAAAGTTGGGAGCCGAAGGCACCCTCATACTCAAAGCATCGGGCTAAGCCCGACGCACGTGACGCGCTGAATGCGGTCCAAAGCTAGGCGACTTCGACTTTCTCATACTAAAAAAGTCGGGCGTAGTCGGACTACTACAAATCGCGCTCTAAAAAGTATGAAACTATAAGATAGAATTATTTTAAGAAATTATCATGCAGGAAATTATAAATGTTATAATTTTTTGAATAAAAAAATACAGCGTAATGTCGGGAACCTATTACTAAGACTTCGCTGTCCGTCCGTCCGTCCGTCCGTCCGTCCGTCCGTCTGTCACCAGGCTGTATCTCACGAACCGTGATAGCTAGACAGTTGAAATTTTCACAGATGATGTATTTCTGTTGCGGCTATAACAACAAATACTAAAAACAGAATAAAATAAAGATTTAAATGGGGCTCCCATACAACAAACGTGATTTTTGACCAAAGTTAAGCAACGTCGGGAGTGGTCAGTACTTGGATGGGTGACCGTTTTTTTTTTTGCATTATGGTACGGAACCCTTCGTGCGCGAGTCCGACTCGCACTTGCCCGGTTTTATAATTTAGACGTAATAGTCCATGGCCCCGACGGAAGACCAGCGCTAGCCTTTAGGCTAGCACCTGCTGAGTCGGGACCATTTCGTGACCGTGGTAGTATTACCTGTTGTTTTATCTATTAAGTTTTGTCACGAATAAAAACATTCTATTCTATTCTATTCTATTTACTATTTTTTATATATTTAGCAGCTTACTGACACAAACCGAATTCCACGCGGGCGGAGCCGCGGGCACAGCTAGTACATATAATAAAGCTGTAGAGGGTCGAAAGTCTGTACATGGAAGATATTTGAAAAAAAGTTGGCTTGGGATATTTAGAATCGATAACAGAACACGTTCCAACAATTTTTAGAATTTTTGTCTGTTTGTCTGTTTATCTGTTTATCTGTTTGTCTGTTTATTTGAACGCGCATCACGTGAAAACGGCTGAACGGATTTTGATGAAAACATTACTAATCTGTCGAGAAAATCTCCGGCCAGGTTATAGGCTATAAAAATTCAACCCTTAAAAGGGGGGGTAGCCACAACACTCGCTTGATTTAAGTTTGCCCCTGAATCTTATGGCGCTACTTAGGAAGGAGGGGCAAACTTTTTTCAAATATGTGTTACCACTATTGAGTACCCCGGTAAACTAACAGGTGGCGCAGAATTTAATACGTAGTGACATGAATAAGCGACCGAGGAAGGATTTTGCCAAATTTATGAGGGGGTACGGATATCAACAATTGAATAATTATGTTGATTTATTAATACAACAAAATTAAACGACAGTAAATTAATTGCCCTTCATTGCACAGTGCCATCTTTTTCACGACTGCCAAAAAAAAGGCAGAGAGAGTGTATTGTGTGTTTTCAGCGTTCGTGTTTGTATGTAGGTATATATTTATTTTAAGGGGGAGGCCTATGTTCAGCAGTGGACGTCTTATGGCTGAGATGATGATGATGATATATTTATTTATGTGAGTTTCTTTATTCCACCTTAACTTCTGAATGCCTTAACCGATTTAGACGTACGATACATCATTAGAATCCTTGCATCATCCCGGGTGAGGCTATGTGACGTCATTATCAAATCAATATGGCGGACTTAATACGCCATATTACGCAACCTTTAGAGTAAATATCGTGCAAACCTCATCGCATCTCGCATGCTCAAAGCGTCGGGAGTAGCCCGACGTACGTGGCGCGCTGTACGCGTTCCAAAGCCGGGCGCCGTACTCAAAGCGTCGGGAGTAGCCCGACGTACGTGGCGTTCTGTACGCGTTCCAGAGCCGGGCGCCTTCGGCGCCCGCATACTCAAAGCGTCGGGAGTAGCCCGACGTACGTGGCGTGCTGTACGCGTTCCAAAGCCGGGCGTCTTCGGCGCCCTCATACTAAAAGAATCTGGCGTAGCCCGACGTACGTAGAGCGCTCCACCCGGTCCAAAGCCAGGCGACTTCATCTTTCTCATACTAAAAGAGACGTACGTGACACGCTGTATGGTTACCAAAGCCGATACTGTAAGAGTCGGGCGTAGATCGACGTACGTGGCGCACTGTACGCGTTCCAAAGCCGGGCGCCTTCGGCGCCCGCATGCTAAAAGTGTCGGTCGTAGACCGACGTACGTGACACGCTGTACGCGTTCCAAAGCTGGACGCCTTCGGAGCTCCATACTAAGAGTCAAGCGAAGACCGACGTACGTGACACACTGTACGCGTTCCAAAGCCGGGCGCCTTCGGCGCCCTCATACCCAAAGCGTCGGGCGTAACCCTCCGTACGTGGCGCGCTGTACCAGATCCGAAGCCGGGCGCCTGCGGCGCCCTCATACTAAAAGAATCGGACGTAGCCCGACGTACGTGGCTCACTGTACGCGTTCCAAAGCCGGGCGCCTTCGCCTCATACTAAAAGAGTCATGCGTAGCCCGACATAGATATGTGGCGCGCTGCAAGCGGTCCAAAGCCAGGTGACTCCGACTTTCTTATACAAAAATGTCGGGCGTAGCCCGACGTACGTGACACGCTGTACGCTTGCCAAAGCCGGGCGCCGAAGGCGCCCTCATAGTCAAACCTTCGGACGTAATCCGACGCACGTGGCGTGCTCCACCCGGTCCAAAGCCAGGTGACTTCATCTTTCTCATACTAAAAGAGACGTACGTGACACGCTGTATGGTTACCAAAGCCGGGCGCCTTCGGCGCCCTCATACTGAAAGAGTCGGGCGTAGACCGACGTACGTGACACACTGTACACGTTCCAAAGCCGGGCGCCTTCGGCGCCCTCATACTCGAAGCGTCGGGAGTAGCCCGAAATACGTGACACGCTGTACGCATTCCAAAGCATGGCGTCTTCGGCGCTCCATACTAAGAGTCAAGCGTAGACCGCCGTACGTGATACGCGGTACGCTTGCCAAAGTTGGGCGCCGAAGGCATTCTCAAACTCAAAGCTCATACACAAAGCCCGATGGCGTCCTTATGCGCAAAGCGTCGGGCGTAGGCCGACGTACGTGACGCGCTGTACGCGTTTCAAAGGCGGGCGCCTTCGGCGCCCTCATACTAAAAGTGTCGGGAGTAGACCGACGTAATACTTGACATTGGCTGTACGAGTGCCAAAGCCGGGCGCCCTCATACTCAAAGCTTCGGGCGCAACCCGACGTATGTGACACGCTGTACGCTTGCCAAAGTTGGGCGCCGAAGGCGCCCTCATTCTCAAAGCGTCGGGGGTAGCCCCACGTACGTGGCGCGCTGTACGCATTCTAAAGTCGGACGCCTTCGTCGCCCTCATACTAAAAGTGTCGGGCATAGACCAACGTACGTGGCGCGCTGTACGCATTCTAAAGCCGGGCGCCTTCGGCGCCCTCATACTCAAAGCGTCAGCGCCACCCGACGTACGTGACACGCTGTACGCTTGCCAAAGTTGGGCGCCGAAGGCACCCTCATACTCAAAGCGTCGGGCTTTGCCCGACGTATGTGGCGCACTGCACGCGGTCCAAAGCTAGGCGACTTCGACTTTCTCATACTAAAAGAGTCGGGCGTAGTCGGACTACTACAAATCGCGCTCTAAAAAGTATGAAACAATAAGATAGAATTCTTATCAGAAATTATCATGCAGGAAATTATAAATGTAAGCGTAATATAATTTACTATTTTTTATATATTTAGCAGCTTATCTGACACAATCCGAATTCCACGCGGGCGGAGCCGCGGGCACAGCTAGTATGAATATAAAAGTAAAATATAAAAACACAAAACAATAAAAAATACATATAAACACATTATAAAAAACCTAACCTAGGGTGCCGCCGGCAGCGGGGCAGGGCCCAAGCTGCCGGTGGTCAGGGCCGCAGAGTGAGGAACCGACGTACTATACGCGCCGTGTCCAAAATTACCGCCTTCTGCATCTGACCCTTGATCCAGCCACCCAGCGAGAGTCTCTCTAGGTGTTGGTCGAGACTCTTCGCTATGAGACCGTTCGCTGACACGACTATCGGAACAATGATCGTCGAGTCAACATCCCACATGGCGGTAATCTCATGAGCTAAGTCTAGGTTAAGTAGTTATTATTGTTACACACTGTAGTCTGTAGGTAGGTAATATGAGTAACGGAGGGCTCATTTAGACGGTGCGAGACCTCGCATCCGAGTTTCATTACATTGCGTTATTTCATCGGTCGGCTGAATTGATGTAACCTAATGTGACCTAAGGTCCGCAATGTGACTAAAATAGTATAGGTACGAGTTCGCGGACCGTCAAAATGAGCCCTTCGTCACAGAATAAATAATAGTACTAGGTATATGTAAAAGACTCACTCTCTAACAAAACGCGTCTGTCACGATCAGCACAGATATGGCCGCTAGGTGGCGACAGCGCCACGCGCGGCTTATGGCAAACCCCCAAAATTGGGGTCCAACGGATGGACTTTTAGCTACCTGTAGCAAAGCGACGAAATCGCGGAGTGAGCCACGCGTGCCTTCGCTAAGTACGAGAAATTTACGGTAGGGACAAAATACGTGAACATAATGTTTGGTCGTACTCTCTTGGTTGGAAACCTGGTCTACTAGGTAAGTAGAGGTATTAGGTTAAAATTTACGAGTTTGGCTATTCCACAAGAGTGCTATATATGTAGTAAAAGTCATTCAATAAGACCTTTTTATTGCCTTATGAAGTGCCTCTTAGCTTTTCACCTCGCCCCAAACAATAGGTATAGAGTTTATTTATTTATTGTAGGTATTTGTTAGCCTGTTGTGTCCCACTGCTGGGCAAAGGCCTCCCTCTCTTTCTTCCACGCGTCTCGTTCTATGGCAATATTGGGCCAATTTTTCCGAAAGACGTCGAGATCGTGCCGCCATCTCCTTCTAGGTCTGCCGTGACGCCGCGCCGCACTATGTTTGGTGTCCACTCGGTAGTTTTCTATAGGTAGAAGAGTTCTAGATACTTATAAAGTCATAATTAGAATAATTTCATAGCAGTTTGACGTTTAAAATAACACTTGCACTGCGTGTGCTATCAAAATCGTTGCAGACTTATCTTGGTCTAACTAAATAAATAAATATTATACGACATTTTTTTTACACAAATAAAATTGACTGAGCCCCACGGTAAGCTCAAGAAAGCTTGTGTTGTGGGTACTCAGACAACGATATATACCTATAATATATAAAAATTTTAAATACATAGAAAACAACCATGAGTACCATGACTCAGGAACAAATATCTGTATCATCATACAAATAAATGCCCTTACCAGGATTCGAACCCGGAACCATCGGTTTCATAGGCAGTGTCATTTTTCGACTCTACCTAAATATTTTTTCGAACCCTACATTTCGTAACATTTACATAAATATAAGGTCACATGACATCACTCGAGCTCCACAAATCCACATATTTGTAATGGGCGGGTTGATTACGTTCCTAATTAGTTTACATAAGCGTTCATTAATCACCGACAGAGACGGCGCGATGCGAGCGACGAGGGTGGAGCGATTTAATGATCATTAAGTTGATTAATGATTAGTTCTTAGATAGGTAGGCGCTAAAAGTGGGATGGGACGGCGTGTATATAGCAAAAAGTTACCTATTTAATAATCTGTAGTTAGAATAATTTGTGACCTCCCGTCCCACGGGTAAAGGTAATTAATTATATAAAGGCAAGCGCACACAGAACAAATAGTTAATTTACATACCTACCTACATACAAACGTGACTTTCCACGAAAAAAGGTACCTTATGGCGGCCAGCGCTTAACGTCGCATAGCACCGCAATACTATTGGAGCGGCGCGGCGTTAATAATAGCGTAAGCGCCAACCGTAAGGTACCTTATGGCGGTTGGCGCTGTTCTGTGTGCGCTTGCCTTTATATAATTGATTTATCAAATAAAGTTTAAATACAGGACAAGACACATTATAATGATTATGTTACCCACGGAATTTCACAATTTGATAAATAGGTAGGTATCAACCTATGTATCAAACATAATCGTCGCATTTAGTTCCCCTACCACACATTTCGCTAATAGCTACCCAATACCTACTAAATTTTACTGAATATTACCGCCTTTCGCTTATGTTATGACGCACAGGCACACAACGCTACCGATCTAAAATATTGGTTAGCGTGAACTTACTATTTAATGTGAAATCTTCTTGAAAACATAATTCATTATTCTGGTGGTTGTAGTGGTTTAATTTTATGAAAGTTAACAGGTAGGCACCTACTGGATTACTGGAAATACAGCCTGTAACTTAACTAATATAATAAATAGTCTTGGAAACTAAAATTCCTAATTTAGTAATTTTAATTTAGTAACTTCAATAAGAACATTTCTAGCCATTAAGATTGTGGCATGATATCCGTTCACTGGTGTCATGAACTCATGAATCTCATGTCATGGTCATAAAATTAGTTTTTTTATAAGCTTTTATTAAGTTTCACCTGACCGTTGTCTGTCTGTCTGTCTATCTGTCTGTAATAAAATCTTGCAAGTTAAATTTGATCCATTTCCCGGTTTCCGATTGAGCTAAAATTTTGCATGTGTGTATAAATCGGATGACAATATCATGATACCATCGAGCTGATCTGATGATGGAGACAGGAGGTAGCGATAGGAACTCTGTGATGAAACAACGCAACCTAATTGTGTTAGGGGTTTTTAGAATTGTCTCGATGAGTATTAGTTGTGTGTCGTAAGAAAAATACAGTCAGCGATAAAAGCTTGTACCAAAAATTAAATTTTTGCCAAAAACTTATTTTATTTATGAAATTGAACTTGTTTAAATATAAAATTTAATCAGTGAAATTCGTATGGTTTCGCAGTAACAGTCCATTATTTCATACATTTGTGCAATATGACACAATAATAGGAAGTGACCAACACGTGCCCCGTTTTTTGCCCAATAAATGTAAAAGCATCCGTTTGAAAAACCAGACGATCAAGGCAAATTAGTCTTTATTACAAGGATGTAAGAGCTAGGGAATAAACAGGGAAGTTGTACGTCTGTCCCGTTTTTTCTGGGTGTCAGTGAGCCAGACGGAATCAGGTTTCATGGGAAAAGGTCAAGATAGAATATATTTCTGTTTATAGTCAATGGATACAAAGATATAAACAAATGTGTTTGGTATTAGTTGCAACATAAAAACCGGGCAAGTGCGAGTCGGACTCGCGCACGAAGGGTTTCGCACCACAATGCAAAAAAAAAAAGCAAAAAAACGGTCACCCATCCAAGTACTGACCCCGCCCGACGTTGCTTAACTTTGGTCAAAAATCACGTTTGTTGTATGGGAGCCCCATTTAAATCTTTATTTTATTCTGTTTTTAGTATTTGTTGTTATAGCGGCAACAGAAATACATAATCTGTGAAAATGTCAACTGTCTAGCTATCACGGTTCGTGAGATACAGCCTGGTGACAGACGGACGGACGGACGGACGGACGGACGGACGGACGGACAGCGAAGTCTTAGTAATAGGGTCCCGTTTTACCCTTTGGGTACGGAACCCTAAAAAAGTATGGTGGCGCCTGCGCGGCGGCTATGGGACACATTCTGCCCTATTCGAACTTCAAGATATTCACATGATATGACACGTACTAGATCCATTCTAGATAGGTTATAGTTTAGAAGTTTAGATATCAACTAGTTCTCTTTTGCAGCGCAATTCGGGCAACCAATGTCACTTTTACGTTAGATAGAGTAAGATATCTATTAGATGTGAATTGGATCTCTAAGTCATATCCTGTGGAAATCGTTCACGAGTATCTCCAGAATCGCGCAAATGGCAAATTTGACAGGTTAGATCTTAAACATATCGTTATCGTATCTTGGTGATGTCTAAAAGATATCTAATAGATGTCTATTTCAAAATCCGAATCAGGCCTTGTGTGAAAGTTTTGCCAAGTCAGGCGAGATCATCGTTTTAAATTCTTCTACCACACATTTTTATATAGCCAATTATACCTACATAGGTACATAGGTACAGTCAGCAGCAGAAGTGGCTAAGCGGGCAAAGTTCAAAATTACCTTGAGACACTCTTATTCTCCTAAGTATAAAGTCGCGTTAAGATCATTTTGAACACCTTACCCGCTTAGCAACTGCTGCTGCTGACTGTACCTGTGGCTTAATCCTAACAGGGCCTTGTTTTTCCATCTGGATTGGAAGGTCAGACGTTTCTTCGAAACTAGTGCTTACACCAAGTCTTGGGATTTACAATGCAACCGGGAACGGCTATGAGATGAGCAAGGGCAGCAAAACTTAAGGAGAAATGAATGATGATGAAAAACTTATCTAAAAGTCCCTACCTAATTTTAAAAAATATAAAAATATTTTAAAGACCGTTTACACCTCATAAAATACCTTTAACAGGCCTTAATCTTAAAGTGGTCAAATAAAAAAAATGCATAGCCCTCAGCTCGAAACGTGTCGTTTTGCCAATAAAGTAGCAAGTTTATGATCCTGAAGTACTTGTCAAGTGGTCTGGTTAAGTTTAGAAGTTCTTTTTTACCTTAAATTCCGATCGCATATATACCCCCTTATTCATAAACGTTTACTAAAGTTGACAAGCCGATAATAATCGTTTGTCCCTTTCCGACGTATTGGTATGATAGAAAGGGACAAACGATTATTAGTGGCTTGCCAACTTTAGTAGACGTTTATGAATAAGGGGGTTAGTTGATAAGTTTGTTCTAGGCATGGGAATGTAAACAATTTTATTTATAAATTATAATCTTTATAATTTTACACAATTAAGAAGGAATTACTTTAAGTACCTATATATTTAGTTAAAATGTTAACTAGAAAGGTACTAACATACTTCAAATGACCTATTTATCTGAATAAAAAAAAAATGTAGATTTTATACAATTACGTTTATATTATAATACAACTGAAGATAAATAAATGTAGCGTATGGACGCCGAGGAGTCGCGTTTTGCGAAATGCTTGTATAATTTTTATCAATTTTATCATCTTGCAAACGTACACAAGTTTCAGAAAATAAATTTTGCCTTAAGCGCCATCCAGCGTCGAGTAGTAAAACTAAACTATTTTTGACTACAGCGCCATCTACTAACTGCCAGGGATATAGCGTGAATTGTCAAAACGCTACTCCTTTTCTTGTTGTAGACTATACGTTCTAGATGGCGTTAAATTCACTTTTCGTAGCTTGCACTTAATGCGATAGATGTCGTTGATATTAAAAGGCTACAGGCTACAGAAAAAAATATTTGGCTTTTGAATATAGATGGCGCATCAATGTAGAATTGTAGATCAAAGCTGTGTTACAAAAATTATTATTGTTTTGTAAGTGATAAAATAAATGATAATGATAAGTAATGAAAATTAAAGGTGAAATGTTTCGCTTTTCAACTGTTAGCAAAGTAAAAAGCCCGTAGCTTCTGAACCGGAGGCTGGGTTGGCCTGACTCGTACTTACTAAGGCATTTCTTGAAACTACGAAATTATATACATATATGTATGTATTTGTTAAAGGAAAATGTTCGGCATGATTGCTGAGGCGCGAGAAGAATTGTTATCCATAACTAAAGTGACAGAGAAAGATGCTCACAATTTGGGAACTTCGGTGTTCGCGGTAGGCCCTCACCTCAGGTAAGGCTTTTTCTACAACAGCCAACTAGTGATTACACAAATACGCTCTTCCTTTTCAGGTCCAAGATATCCCTCAAAACATCAAAACTTTCATGATAACCTACAAAATAAGACTGACATGATTGGACTTACATGTCTGTATTGTTAGTCTGATCATTTAATCAGTCCATGAAGCTGTACTTTAGCTATGCTATTGTTAAAATATTTGCGATTACGGTCTTCGTGTCGGACCTATTAGGTGATCCTATCTAAGCAATATCGAAGAAATTAGACGATCATCATTAGACCAATCGATTATCGGAGGCCACCCGCTTGGAACAATCGACTGATTCCGATATAGGCCGAGACAGCAATTTGGTCGGCGATCCTCTTTGAGATACCCTGCTGGCTAATATTCACTAGAAACTTTCTAAAACTCTTATCTACACAAATTTACTTACAAAAACAACCCTTATCGTCACGATAATAAAGTTTAATGTTCAAAGTATGGAAAAGTTAAGATAGGAGAAAGAAAAGAAGTAGGCTAGATAGGAAATGACTTGGCGGAATATGCAATTAGTCAATAGAGCAATAAATTTTTAATGTTGATATTTGTTTTATTAGTTCATAAGGTCATCTTTAAATCTTAATCATCTAAAGTTGATTTGGAAATAGTCCAAAACGATTTGTTTAAAACATGAGAACTTAAACTTTTTAGAAGATGTGATAAATAAAATTTGACAATCAATGTCAAAACATGTACCCAATCTTTCTATTTTGGCAAGCTTTTCTAAGCGCCCTTATTATCTATCATTTAAGTAAATACTAAATCATTGAGATGAAAACGATGTCATTACTTACAAAAATACTGCATTTACCTGCGCAGTATCCTTTAGTACGCGGTATGGTATCCTACGCTGTGATATGGCCTACATGCAGCATTGTCCAAGAGTATATAGCTAATGGAACTACTATTGAGAACGCTGACTGGGCCCGCGCCGCACGTTTCGGGTTCTTTGGGACTTTCTTCATGGCTCCTGTCTTCTATGGCTGGATGAAATACACAAGTCGCTTCTTCAAGAAGAAAACTTTAACTACAGCGGTAATCAGAGCGGCGATAGAACAGGTCTCCTATTCCCCTTTAGCCATGGCCTATTTCTTCTTCGGGATGAGCGCTTTAGAGCTAAAACCATTCCCAACGTGCGTGAACGAAGTTAAAGAGAAATTCTGGCCGACTTATAAGATAGGCGTAGTTTTCTGGCCGACGGCGCAAACTATTAACTTTTATTTCGTCTCGGAGAAGAATAGGATTGTGTTCGTGAGCGCCGCTAGCTTCGTATGGACCGTATATCTAGCTCACATGAAAGCAAAAGAACAGCGGCAAGAGACGATCCCAATAATGCTGGAAAATATAGCTGAGGATAAATATATAGATGAGGAGATGTCCAAGGAAGGGTGAGACATTAATGTACTTTACTTTTACATTTCATGAAGCATTTCACAAAGCCCGGGTTGACGAGTAAAATTATGTGCTGACGTCTTAATAGTGCGAGGACACATAATATTTTATGAGTCGATATCGATAAAAAAGCACGATGTGCTATACCACCGTTATAATATGAAAGAGGTTTACAAGTTATGAGAAAAGTAGCTACATATTTAGAACTGACGTTCTTGGTTTACGATTACGATAATTCCCACGAGTATGATAGTTATATGTAAGTTAACTAAAATAATAAATACCTAATGTCGCAACCTGACATGTAAAATCAGTTTTGTCAATTAATTTCTGATTCTGAAATGTTTCCGTATGGATGTCGATAGAATAGTCGATATTTAATTAAGCAATAGGAAAACTGCATTTTGCTCCCGTCATACCGGGCTTTGGTCATGATTGTCATGAAGCTGTGGTGACTTTCGTAAGGTATTATAGCGTTTTCTAAAACTCTATCTAGATCTTTATTCTGATGTCAGATTGCTGTAAATGGTACCATACAAGCTACTCTGGTAGAGTCTAGTATTCGTATAAAATAACAAACATCTGTTCCTTACCATCTGGTTTTTTGGTTTATATAACTCGACCTCACTTCCCTAGGGCGCCTAATAGTTTCATATTTTAAGGACTGTGCCAAAACTGCGAGTTTTCCATTTTTATAATTCTTAGTGGCTATTATAAGATCCAGAAACTACCTACTTGTCTACTGACGTGGCTATGGGTTACCAGAAAAAATGGCGCCATTTACTTTTTTTCGAAAAACCATCAACTTTTGGGTTATTTAGACTCAGAATTACGAGTACACGTAAATGGTACACTTTAGGAAGTCGATGTTAAAAAATTTTTGTATCCTACGCATATAATATATGTAAGTAGGTACTTGATACCACTTGTATCTAATAATTCAGAAACCTCCAATGCCATTAAACTATTGATAATTTAATAAAGAATTTCATTAATACGATATAATTATAAACGATCTCGTCGGGTGTGGCTAATGGCCTTACAACATAAATCCCTTGTCAGATTCCTTCCAAACGGACAAAAAGAGGTAAAGCATTAGAATTAATATCGGGAATGAATTTAGAAGATATTTTTATTGGGACATTAATCATGTTTTGTCAACGCGCAGTTAATGTTGCCGCCGGTAGGGTCCGTTTGACTCGTGTTTGGGATAAAAAGAAAAAGTCACAAGACCTTAGAGTGTATAAGTTTTGATCTTTAAATTGGTTATACTGATTTGGGAAAAGACTAAAAAGATCTGTGTTATTGATGTAAGCCATTTTTATTTCTTGTATACCTTTATGTTGTAGTTAGACCAAGAAAAGTCTGCAGCGATTTTGATAGCCCACGCAGTGCAACTGTTATTTTTATGTCATAATTTGATAGAAGTTTGACGTTTAAAATAACACTAGCACTGCGTGGGTTATCGAAATTGCTGCAGACTTTTCTTGGTCTAACTCTACCTATATGGTCGCCTTGTTTAAACTATATGCTGATCATAATGAGATGCTGCATCGATGCTGATATGATGAAATTAAAAAAAAAATAATTTAATAAAATATAATTTAGCACAATAATGTTTGTAACATAACATTTACAAGTCATTAGAGATCTGTTAGAGATATTTTTCAAAACTCCGACAAAAACATGTTATAAAATCTATCTTAATTATATCTTCGAAAATATTTGAGAATCATAAATATTTGTAGCAATAAATGTCAACAATATTACTCATAAAATCTTGTGATGCAATTTTTTGGCATTCTTTTATTACGAGCTCTTGAGCCGCACCCATTTTTTACAAGCCCAGCTACAAAACTCACGTTTTATGGGAATCTATGAGAACCGGGTCCCAATCGATTCGACACAGAAAATTGGTAGGTTCTACCTAATGGACATTCTTGTAAAAGTGACAGTGATTTCATATTTCATACCATTCAAGTTTGATGAATGGAGAATAGAAAGAATGAATTGAACGTTGAGCGCTTGGTATTATAATTATAGTAGTTTTAATACGTTTCATTTATTTCTTTCACAGATAGAGTATATACCTAAGATCGCCTTCAAACTTGTGAGTTAATTTGTATTTAGCTATATATTGGTCCAATAATAGATTTATAATTTCGTTTACTTAACTTTTATTTAACTATTTGCAAGTTAACTGATTTGCAAGACCGAAGTGATCCTAGTGGTCCGTGAACAAAGTTTTGTACGGAACACTTACAAGTGAAATTGATCTCTTAGCTGCGCAGATGAATGAATGTTTACACACAAACAGAAACACACAAAAAGCTATGACCTAAAAGTAAAAACACAAAAACAAAAAACAGAAAAATTGTCGACACGACAGACACTCGTATTTTCAGTTTCAAGTGACTGCTGGAGAAAGTCTGGGTAAAAGTCCGCCTTTATGGCTCCTCTACACGATGGGCCAGCGCCGGCCACTCCAAGGGACACAGCCATGCGGTAGAATGAGATAGCAATATCACTGCTCCCTCTACCGCATAAATGCGACCCTTGGATTGGCCGGCGTTGGCCCATCGTGTAGAGGAGCCATTATACAATTGCAGTGGCGATTTTGCAGTCTTTGTCCTGTAAGTATTTGCCTGTAGTAAGGTATAGCCGCCCTTTTCTTAGCACCCGCCATATAGACTGCCACCCCTAATATCTGGCCGCCCTAGGCCTGGGCCTACTAGGCCTTAAGGGGATACAATTGTATTTTTGTATTTTACGAATGACTGTTAAGGTGGCCTCTGACGAGCCTTCCAACAGTCCAAATAGCGTGGCTGCATTCCAAAATCGGTCCGTGAATGTCAAAAACGTACAATGTTTAATATTAGGATGCCGTTCATTTGGATGAATCCATTGTAACGGCATCCATTTGGAAGGCTCGTCAGTAAGAATGCTGGTGTCAGTTCCTCGTTCAAAATCACTAATCGTTTCCTTCCCATTCTCACGTCATACTCATAACACAACCCTCCTAAAACACTAAAAGCGTCTCACATAAATACATTTCGCGGGCTACCGGGCTGATTGGCGTGTATAAACACACGGACACTCGGACGGACAATGTCGCGATATATAACTTGCTGTCAACTGTTATTTATGCTCCTGCGCAGCCTGAGTTGCGAACGCGCTTCGGGTTCTTGAGGAACCAGCGTAATGTGAGTTCCAAGGTCTCTATTGTTTCCCAAATAGTTTCCGAATTTTCGTTAGTCATAATTGTTTTTTCTCAGAAACGCGTAACCTTTCAGGATTGCCATAAAACAAACCTAACCTAACCTATCTATAGAATAACCTTACGCCTATGCTCTGGGCTAGGTATAACCGCGAAAATCGCAATCATAAATTGCGGACATCTTTCTCTGTCACTATATTTACGCCTTCATCGGAGTAAAAGAGAAAGATCCCCGCGATTTGTGAATTACGGTTTTCGCGGTAGCAATTGTAATAACACTGTTAGTATGGCCTGGGAACCTGCACTATGGTCGTTATTACTTTAGCAAGCTCGTATTTTATGTACTAAGCTTGTTACAAAAATCATCCCTGTTTTCATTGACATACGATTGATTTTCTATCACACGTGTGCGTTAGATAAGAGAATGAAATTGTAAGCTGTGTTGGTGACAATATATTATTTTAATTCAATAAATAAAATATATAGAATTATAAGTTATTGTCGGATTTCAGAGTGTACACACAGGATGTAAAAAAAAACATAAGTTGTACTACTTTAAATTCAATATATTTGAATGGGTAGGCCATTCAAAATCACATCTGTATTTCCAGAAAAGGGACAGGATACTGCCTTTATATATATATAATTATATATATATATATAATTATACGAGTATATATACAATACCTATGAACTTTTAAAGACAGAACAAAAACAGTTTTTGATGAATATTCCAGCAGCATAATGTAGCACAAGCGACTGTAGTTATAAGTAAAAACCGGACAAGTGCAAGTCTGACTCGCCCACCGAGGGCTCCTAACTTTTTAGTATTTGATGTTATAGCGGCAACAGAAATACATCATCTGTGAAAATTTCAACTGTCTATTACGGTTCATGAGATACAGCCTGGTGACAGATAGACAGACGGACAGAAAAGTGGTTGGATCAAGGGTCAGATGCAGAAGGCGGTAATTATGGACACGGCGCGTGTACTTACATAGTACGTCGGTTCCTCACTCTGCGGCCCTGACCACCGGCTTGGGCCCTGCCCCGCTGCCGGCGGCACCCTAGGTTAGATTTTTTATAATGTGTTTATATATTTTTTGTAAGTGTTTTTATATTGTACTATTATACTCACATTGCAAACTCCTAACCTAAGACCCAAGTTAAATAAAGGAAATAATATTGTGTATAACTATAATCCAATAACGGCACTAGAATCCAGTTCCATCTCAATTAAGCAGAAGTTTGTAAAAAGCCGATTAATTAGAGCGATAGCAATATCGCTACCGGGAACATTTGGGCTCAAAGCCGCCGAAACTGGTCCCCCACTTAACGATCTCTGTCGTCGCTACCAAAAAAATTGCCAAAAAAACGGTGTACCTGACCCCAAGGGGGACGCGTGTGGAGAGGATATTACCGCCTTGGTTTCATGATAGAAACATAATTTGTATGATAAGGTGTCACACAATGCTTTAATTGTACTCGTTGTATCGCTAGCTCAAACTGCATGTTATTAGGGCTAGCGCTATGTTAGAAAAATAAAGTTGTACTTATCTAATATTGTTACGGTTTTAATACCCCCTGGCACTGACTAAAATAACCAACTTGGTTACATTACACATTACATCTCAAAACTTTTTTGTAGTAGAAGAACTACGTTGTGAGACTTGTACCTTTTTGCATGTGACGTTTTTGATGGGATAGATTTTTTCAAAAGTCCTTCAGGCTTCGGTGAAACGACGCACGTTATCCAGATATAAAGCTCTCAATGGGCATCTATTTCTTGGTAAGGTCAAAAGTTTGTGATTATTTATCCTTTGAACAGAACAGATAAAAAAAAAACGATTTAAGCCTTATCGGTTGCTTAAAGGGCTAAATTTGCTCAAGAAAAAAATACAAAAATATGCCGATATAGTCTAGTCATTTTTGCTGTAGGTATACTTAAGTGTGCCCTGTAAAGGGATAATAAATATTTAATTTAGAATTGGTTTCAACGTTGGTTGGTAATATCAGCTCTATATCCATCCAAACCTACAACTATTTCACGCTAATCCATAGACTCGTAAGTTTTGTCCAAGATAACGCAGACCAAAATCACAAGACACAAGACATAAAGTGTCTTTTTTCAATGTCGTACAAAAGGGACCTTTCCTCACCTGCTGCGGACATTATTTATGGTTATAATTTTTTAGGGTTCCGTACCCAATGGGTAAAAACAGGACCCTATTACTAAGACTCCTCTGTCCGTTTGTCCGTCTATCTGTCTGTCATCAGGCTGTAACTCATGAACCGTGACAGCTACAAAGTTGAAATTTTCACAGATTAACAACAAATACTAAAAGCAAAATAAAATGAATATTTAAGTGGGGCTCCCATACAATAAACGTGATTTTGTTGCCGTTTTTTTACGTAATGGCATGGAACACTTCGTGCGCGAGTCCGACTCGTTCTTGGCCGGTTTTTTCTTGTCTATCGTAGTTCGCATCGGTTTGAATTTTTGACCTTCTATAATTAGTGTGAAATATGGTTCTCGACGATGTTTTTTTAAGATGGCCGAGATAGCGTCTGAAATTTTATGTTATTGTTTGATTTTTGTTTCCTGTGCCGAATGCAGAATGATACGCGTGTTGGCTTTAGGTTTCTATCAATTGATAATATTCTTACCGTGGATATAAACGCACATTTTAAATCTAAATCGTAAATTACAAAGTCAATATTTTCTATTTTGATGTTCTAAATATCAAAATATAATTTTGGCTGTTTGAATTGTGACCCACCACCGTAAATACATATATGTATAATTAAATATCCTTCACACAATTGTTTATTATTATCTAATGGAAACTCCATATAACGTCACTCTATATAACGTTTCACTCCCTATAACATCGACATTTTTGGCTCTAGTTGGTTTACTTTCATATTAATTTCCCTCTATTTAACGAAAATTCTCTATAACATCAAAAAGTGTCCGGTCCATTGAGTGTCGCTATATAAAGGTTACAAATCTGGTAGAAATACTTCAAATATCGGAACCGTTATTTCCGCTCAATAACAACTAGAAGTATTCAATTCTAAATTATCAGTGTTATATTAACTTCTGTAACTTCAACTTAACGATACTTCGTTTGTTTAATTGCTATAAAAAAGTCCCCCATTCAAAATATCCATGATAAGCATTCGTGTAAGAATTCCTTACTTTTATCATAATTTATAAAACGCCGCCTTTGAGGCGTCAGAGCGCGACGAAAACACTCGCCTCGCTCGGACTTTGTATTTAGTCTTCTGGGCACACTCCTAAGTGCCAGCGGCATAGGGTATATTCGGTCATGTAAGTTAGACTCCATAGGTTAATATAGGTTTAGTTTAGTTTTAATTTGTATAAGATTACAACTTAAATATAATAATAGAAGAGTAATATTTAAACATAATAATAGTAGGGTAATTCGCCAGTAACTGGCCACCGGCCAATAACTGGCCACCCGAAACTAAAAATGAATTCTATTCACCTATAAACATAATTAATGTTAGTATATTTATTTCAATAACTAGCTACCTTAAACTAAAATGAATTATGTTTATAGGTGAATAGAATTCATTATTAGTTTAGGGTGGCCAGCTACTGGCAAATCACCATACAGTTACGTAAGCATGAAAGTACTAACGTCCTTTAATAATAGTTTTATATTTGATATATATATTAAAATTATGTACTAACATTTTTCATAATAATAAAGTCAACATTATCAAGTCGGTAAACTGAGATAAATAATGTCCAAGGCAATTTACTTTGACGATGGAATCAGTCTAAGCCGACATATAATTTGCTGGAAGCTATGATATCCACTAAAAGCTAGGCTATCGCTTTACGACATGTTAAGGGCAAGCAAGATGGTGATCTAGTAATTAGTCTAATTGACGTGACAAGAAGCTGGACCCCTATTCGACAAGCGACGTTTGACGTATCGTGTTGATCTCCCGTTGATGTGGGAAAAATCATAAGTTCTCAAATACGTACAATGTCAAAATTTGACATTAACAATCCAAAGTTAGGGTGACAAGCAAACCAAACCGAACCACCCTTAGTTTAGAGTTGAGTTTTGGTTGTACCAAATGATATTATCCACCGTTGATGGAATCAACACTCAGTATGCAATAAAATCAACTGTTGATTTGACGTGGATGCGAAATCTGACAGTTGCACATGTCGAATTTGGCCCCTGAGTGGGGACCTTTTGGCACAAATATTTATGTAATTTAATTTTAGTTTTGTGTTACTAGTTAGTTATTATTTGTGCTAATAAACATTTCTTATTCTTATTCTTAACCAGACTGAAACTTTGCCCACACTTCATATTGGGAAATATCAATACCTAAGCGAATAAAAACTTAGACTTTCAATGCGTCTGGGTTAGGCTTGTCTATTCTGATGATTACTATTCTGAATTTCAATAAGTAAGTGTGTATAACACTTTTTAAACTCGCGTTTGGTAGGGCGAATAAGTTTTATAGGGAAGGAAAAATGTATTACAAGTACTTTCTATAACGAATACCGATACCTTTAACTTAGCAACAATTTTACTGTTTTTTTTCTGTTTGTGATTTTATATTACGTACCTAACTACCTATATACCGGGTGTGCCTGTAATATGAGCAAAAAATTTTACTGTAGGCTGTACTCCTCATACTGACTAACATTTGTTCAGCGACTTTTAAAAATAACTTGTGGTTTGATTTTTAATACACCTCAAAATTTATTCTAAGACGCAATGTATTGCAAATTTTGTTATGTTTAAGGCGTGACAAGCAACGTCAATCACAATGATATGGCGTGGCGATGGCGTCCATTGAAGATAATATTTATTTTGTATGAGAAATAGGGAGTCTAAATACTTCATAATTTTTAAAAGTTGTTGAACAAAAGTGTCACCGTATGAGGAGTACAATCTATGTTTTAAATATTTGCTCGTGTTACATGCCACTCCCGGTATATTATTGAATATTATGAGATAGATAATACCTAAAAATAATAAAGGTGCTTAGTCCAAGACAATGTAGAATAAAATTCATCCATCGAGGTAGATTTTATGTATTTCGATCCTTTTGTAACCGGAAAGACGCCATAACATAAAATTCCCCCTATCGATGCAAATTAATCTAATTAAAAGTACTTAGATTGAGGAACAAGTCCCATAGTATTATAAAAAGTCAGTTAAATTACTTACAACTGTTTTAAGTTTTCGAGAAATCAACTTGAAATTCCAACCTTTTTTATCTTCGTTACTCCTGAACCTACTTCGCCTTAAGTTAATTCGATCTTAAACTTTAATGTGACCATCAACCGGAGTTTGTTAAGCCAAATGTCTCAATTAGAAGTCTCATCTGACGTTTCAATCACCGACCCAGTAGTTTGCGTTATTATTAATAATAAAATTGGACGTAATAAAACTTTCATAATAAAATACCCACGTTTGACAAAGGCCAGTTAACAAATAGACTGCCAATCTTGAGATAATGTCATTAGGCTTTAGATTTAGACCAGGAAAAGTCTGCAGGGCTTTTGATAGCCCACGCTGTCCAAGTGGTATTTTAAACGTCAAACTTCTATGAAATTATGACGTATACCTACCTAACACTTGTACTGCGTGGGCTATCAAAAACGCTGCAGATTTTTCTTGGTCTAACTCTACAGAGACTGACGCGTTCTTGTTTAGGCCTCCCCAAACTAGCGTCTTTTGAGCGTCGGCGTCTAGTCAGCGCTATGGAAAATGGCGTCGCTGCGCAGTTGCGCCAACGTTGCGTCGAGCAGCAGCTATAGAGTTAAGCATGCCACTGACGAGCCAACCAATTGGATGCCGTTACAATGGATTCATCCAAATGGACGGCATCCTAATATTAAACATTGTACGTTTTTGACATTCACGGACCAATTTTGGATTGCAGCCACGCTATTTGGACTGTTGGAAGGCTCGTCAGTGGCCACCTTTCAGTATAGACGCCGACGCTCGGGAGACGCTCTCTAGAGTAGTGTGAGGTGGTCAATAGACTGCCGACGAAAAATGGCGTTATTCATAAACGTCTGTCAAATTTAATTAACCTGTTGACGGATACAGGAGTATAAGGAATTTTCTTTTATCCTTTATCCGTCATTTTGATATCTTTGTTTATAAGAAAGGGACAAAATTTAAGAAAGGTTTGCTCAGTGTTTTTTAATTTAGGGAGTTAGTATTTGCGATAATGTTTACAAAATGTCGTTTAACAGTGTAGTGGAAGGGAGCAACGGAAAGTAGACCTTGACAATAAGCGTGATGAAGGAATGGAATTCCTTGCCGGCGTCTATATTTCCGTGTTCTTATAACCCGGCAACCTTCAAATCAAGAGTGAACAAGCACTTTCTGGGCGAGCTCGCTCCATCGTAGGCCACGTCTACGCCTCGGCTAGTCTGTGGCCATGAGTAAGCCCATTCATAAAAAAACGTGATGCCCTGAAGACCCGACAATCAACAGCCTTAACCTATCACTAGCTTCACTACGTAAGTACCTACCAGAGATAAATATAACTCCGTATAAGATAAATAAAGTCTAAGAAAAAAACGTGCCTCGGAAATCAAGAAAAAGTCTTTCTCGAATAGATGGCGAACACATCTTTGGCCTATTCTTGGCTAGATGGCGTTGACGACACCGTTTGATATTTAACAATTTTAACACATATCAGTGAAAGAACATGGGTATGAATTTGGTACCTACTATTAAGGCGCCAGGCGGTCTTGTCACGCTCTCGGTGCGGACGACCACTGCAGAAGAAAATTGACTACTGCAGTCACGATGACTTTGTAGAGATTAACTGTCTTTAATATTTAGATATTGGTCTCTGGATATGCGAAATTAATATTTATTTTACCCGATTTGGCTTGTCATTTCGAATAAGTATTATGCTTCGGAATTGGGGTTTTTGATGAGTATAATTGTTTATTTTATAGTATTCCTTACAAGGAAGAGTCAATACATGGTACTGGAAATATAAAAAGCAAATTAAGGCGCGAGGCGCCATTCCTTTTTGAACGATTTTCATGAACTCCAATATAATATAACACTTTAAACTCTCGCGTTTTGTACACATATTTAATTACACAAACGGGTCTAAAACCGCGATATATCGCGGTAGACCCGTTTGTGGGCCCGATTCGGATTATGAAATAGACATCTATTAGACATCTTTTAGACATCACCAAGATACGATAACGATATGTTTAAGATCTAACCTGTCAAATTTGACATTCTATTCTATTCTATCTAACGTAAAAGTGACATTGGTTGCCCGAATTGCGCTGCAAAAGAGAACTAGTTGATATCTAAACTATAACGTATCTAGAATGGATCTAGTACAGTCGCCATCAGATATATCGGAGCAGCTAAGGTGCTCACAAATATCTGAACACGCCTCTATTTTCAGGGCGTTAGAGTGCGTGTTCAGATATTGTGAACACCTTGGCCGCTCCGATATATCTGATGGCGACTGTACGACAGAGTCGTGTCGTCTCTTGTGAATATCTTGAAGTTCGAATACGGCAGTGTGTAATTAAATATGTCTCCAATATAATAATAAATAATGTTTTTAAACACTAGACCCTACTCATATCATAGTGTTGTGTTCCTGCCGGTAAGTAAGGTAGCCAGAGCTCAACGAGGGTGCAGAATGTTAGGGTCGACAACGCGCATGTAACACGTGGAGTTACAGACGTCCATAGGCTACGCAGCCTGCTTACCATCATCTACCTGCTTGCCACCAACGTAGTATAAAAAAATTTGTATTGAATTGAATTGTCCTTATTAGGTAGTGGCAAGTCACCTGCTACCAACTTAAACATTTATTTTTCTTCTCATATACAAAAATAAAAACCCACCTCAAAGAAACCGTTCCTCCAGGCATTTTGATTACACTAATAAGTTAACCTGGACTCGATTGCGACCTAAATTCAATTTAAATTCTAAATCCAAATACGCCATCCAGACTTATCTCCAATCGAGCCATTGGGCTCAATTTTACCTCACTGAGACATTCACAGACTAGTGATTGCAAAGACTCGAGTCTCGAAGTACTCATACTTATATTCGAGTCAGTTAGGTAGACTCTAAAAATGAACTCGAAGTTGTATGTTTTTCAAACATCGAGTTTTCTATAGACAAGACAATTTTTTTTTAAACAGTTTTCAATAGATGTTGTATTCGCATAAAATTAATCCTTTAATAATGCTGCCATCCTAGAGTGGCATATTTTTTTTCTATTTCATGCATATAAATGAGGATAATATTGTTGTAAGAAAGTCTTTTTTAATTTAATATTTTTGACGAAATCACGGGTAAGAGTTAATTGAGTCAGAATCAGAAACTTCAAAAGAAAAAAACAGTATTTATTAAGTATGTAAGTTAAATCCATTTCAATGACGCTTAAAAATACCTACATAAAAGACTGTAGGCGGATCCGAAAACACTGAAAATAGTTTAAAAGTCCTAATGTTCCTCATATGTTTGTTATTGAGAAAGATTGTTTGAAAATATGCGAGTTATATACTAACCTAATGATTTAGATGTTTAAATTTTGATGTATTGTATGACATGATCTGTATTATGTAATCATTTTGTTTTTATTTTATTATTATTAGTATTATTTATAATTGAACTTAGGTATAAGAAATGTAATGTCTTAGGCTAGTCCTGTAAAATTGCATTTTGCGTTAAATAAATAAAATTGAAATTAAAACTTAATTGAAAATGTTTCAAATTTCTTTGTACCTATGTACACTTGTGTACCTATGCAATTATTAGCAAGTAAGTTTATCACGAATAAATGCAATGATCGAATTTAAACTGTTGTGAGACATACTAACATTGAATAATTCCTGTTTTCTGAAATGTTAACTCACAGGGGTCGATTTTTCCCAGCACTAGCCCTCCAAGAGATTTATAATAAAGATATCATTTCCCGTGCCTCAATAAAAACCAATTTGCAGTTCGCCAAAACCAATCTCAATAATTTTTATTTTTAATTACGGCCGACGTCTTTTTCGAAACAAGAGGAGGCGGAGAGCAAAAAAATAAACGGCAAAACTGCGAAAAATTTGCGGCCGACGAATTCCTCCTTGAATCTTATCTTGACCATTTTAAGGTTTGTTTTCGCATGATTTTGGGTTTTATAGGTGTAATAATAGTTTAATAAGATTATTTGTCAGTTAATAATAGATGGGGCTACACTATAAATATTGTTCCGCCCACCTATTAGGGATGAGAGATAATAAGCATGTTTTTATGAAGATGTCATAATCTCATAATTATATTTCTGGTAATGTGAGTCGGGGAATTGATAGCTTTAACTACCTATTTGGGTAATATATGATTATTACTATTATTAGACTAGGAACCTCAGCCACGGAATAAATATAGACGTAGCTCTCTATACATTTTTGACTTTGAAAAACTGTCCATATGACTGACACATATCACATAACACTGAAAGTTAAATATCCCTTCTCCCTAACTACACGGTGGTAAAAAAAAGTGCATTTCACGTTGCCAGGGAGGTTTTGAGATTATACTGAGTAACTTTTACTACGGGACCAACCACGAAATCGCGAAAAAAAAATAGAAAATGATCCAGCCAAAATGTATGAAACAGCCAAATTTTTTTTTGCGAGATCGGGTTGGTCCCATAGTAAAAGTTCTATGAAATTATGACGTATAAAATAACACTTGCACTGCGTGGGCTATCAAATCCGCTGCAGACTTTTCTTGGTCTGACTCTATAACACAGACACACACGAGTAGGTATTATTAGAGTCCGCCTATGCTAACTCTGCACCAACTTTGACAGAAGAAAGTGTTTTACAGTCCTGTTAATTTAGTGGTATCGTTAAAGTCATTACGAGCTCTTGATCGTCAGTTGACAGTTGTCGCCTGTCGCCGCCGGCTGACAGCTTGTCGCCTGTCATATCCGTTGTTTGACAGTTCGTTAATTTTTACGACTTTTTGGTGATGTTGTTTCTTTATGCTGACTTGCTGAGCTATTAAAGTTGTGGTTAATGTTTAGTACACGTTTTGAGGATCAGGAACGGATTGAAGACTTTTTAGTTATTTTAAAAATACCTTAGTATTTTATTAATTTTATTAACTATCTATATTACTTGTATTTCTTGTTTGAATAAATATCATATTATAATTTTAATATTACTATCTATTACATATTATAACATTATACAACGGGTCTTAATCTTAAAATTTAAATACAAGATAAGTCCCGTCGTACAATTAAATAATGATTAAATAAAGAAAAAAAAATCGTGTTTTACCTATTACATACATATAATAATATACCTATTTATTGTAATGTTGTCGATGTTAGATATTATTTTATTATGTTAACAAATAGTTAGATATTAATATTTAACGTTTCTCGCGATAATGTAAGAATATTAAGTAAAAATATAAAGATTTCTTGACGTGATAACGTTTTATAAATCGATGGACACCTGTAGTACGATTCAGATACGTAAAAGTGTCACATTGTGGACTCCATCCATCCATCCATCCATCCATCAATCCATCCATCCATCCACCCATCCCTCCATCCATCCATCCATGATAATGTCTCCATGGTAATTTTGTGATCAGATTTTCCATGTTAACGTTACGTAATGTAATGGTAATGTTTTCTTATGACGTTATCGCGCAAAATTATCGTCCGTAAACCGACTTTTCAGACAACCATTTTTTTGGCTATACCGGTGCAGTGAGTTCAGAAAACGGAGTTTTTTAAAAGCCATAGCTCTTTTTTGGATCACGATACAGCTGCCATACATTCAATTAGCAAACTTGAGGGCTTTTTCTACTGATTAGAGTGATTAGAATCCTAAGTTTTTGACTTTTGCTCGATAGAAAACGATCACGAACATAGGTCTAAAACGGACTTTCAAGATTCGTAACAATTTGTGCACAAAAGATAAAAATATGAAAACTGCTTCTAATAACGCGCAATAATAAATATTTCGTGTACTACTTGAAAATCGTGCAGTGGTAAACCTGTTTTGTTGATGTGAGGTCCGTCTAAGATAGATGTATAATGCGGTTACGTACTGTTCTGCAAACCTTCATGAAATCAAGAATAAATAAACGGCTACGGTCTAGACTCAGTCCTAGCGAGTTTTTGCGGCTTGTGAGGCCGATATATACCTACTGGCCTACGAGGCTTACAGCCCAAAATCGCTGCGGCCTGGATTGTGATTGCCTGTGTATCGAGTGTTATACTAATTTACTATAAAATAAAACAAAGTTTTTAATTCAATGATATTCTGTGCATATTTAATTTTATTTTTTATACCTCGTCGCTAAAAAACAAGCATACGGCCCGGCCCGTCTGATGATAAGCAATCTTCGTAGCCTTTGGACGCCTGCAGCTCCATGCGCGTTGCCGAGTCTAACACTCCGCACCCCTCGTTGATAACTGGCAACCATACTCACCGGCAGGAAGGACACTATGAGTAGGGTCTAGTGCTAGTGTTATTTGGCTGCAGATTTCTGTAAGGTTGAGCTCTGCTCTAGATCTGGAATGACATCCGCTGTACTGTGCCCTACCACACGAAGCGAGATGTCATTCTCAGTTCCCATTCCCATACCTCTCTTTGGACGTAGTTCAAGGACCAGAGGTATGTCCATATATTTTAAATATTTTCGTCTTAAATTACTATAGAGATTCAGAGTCTGAACATATAACCGTAAGTTTACCAAAAAATGGCCGTAACAGCTATAGGTACAGTCAGATGCAGAGAGAAAGAATCCGCCAAAATGAAAGTTCCACCCTGCCAGGACTTAATTTATTGATAAAGATAACCATATATTTATTTGCAAAAAATACATATAGTGATGAACATAGGTGGACAGTAATTTTGGATGCGTAGGGTAGAGCGGGGAGAAACGTAACACTTTGTACTTTGACCTTAGTTTCTGGTTAACCCTTATTATTTTGATGAGTTTAATGTATCATATATAACGTCAGTGCATGATCTGTACATTAACGTCTTGACTAACATTATAATTGTGTATTTTGTTTTTAAAAAATCCTTTTTTGTTACTAATCACCCCGTTGGCGTGCAGAAAATAACACGTTGTGGGTCAAAAGTAACAAGACACAGTGGGCTGTAATTTAATATAATATGACATATCAAATCAAAATAAAAACCGGTGCGAGTCGAACTCACGTCCCAAGGGTTCCGTACTGCACACATTTTTGAACGAGCGAGCAAAGCGAAGTTCTTAAGTACATTCAACTGTTTATTCAATTTGTCCACACACAGCTGGCTATCTTAGGATAGTTAGTTACCCATTTTTTTTGTTCAAGTATTATGTTAAGCATAGTGCCTACATTTTTTTTCATTGTTAGGTGTATCTCTGTTAATTCAAGATAACAGGGCTATAACCGCGGAAATCGAAGCTCGAAGTTCGCAAATTGCTGGCATTTCTCTCTGTCACTCTAATTACCTACGGTTTCATTGGTGTAAAAGAAAAATCCCCGCAATTTGCGAAATTCGATGGTCGCGATATACGGCAGTTCAGCCTTCTCACTTAGCTACTCGTACTTAAACCAATTATTTGTTCTGTTTGAGCACTAACCTCCTAAAGGTCATGCTTCGACCTTGCGTGGAGGTGCACCTCTCTCGGATGCGTCAGGCCTTCGGCCCAACGCAGAGCTTGGCCATCAACCTTCGCACTAGCTGTCCGCACCACGTTTCACGTAAACAATTGCGGTTGTGGCCCTGACAGAGCTTATCCACAATTCTTATTATCAAGACCTGCTCACGCTTAGTTGCAGACTTCTTACGCGTTTTTCCAGTAATGTATAGGTATTGGGCCCAATCGCTTAGGGGTCATCCATTAATTACGTCACACGAATTTCTAGGTTTTTTTACCCCTCCCCCCCTCCTTGTCACATTTCAGACGCACGGCCGGTTTCCATCCTTACTTGGTAGATATTCCACCAATTCGCACGAAGCGCTTTGCTTCTACTTTCCTTATGCGCACTGCCAAGGAATGGAATTCCTTGCCGGCGTCTATATTTCCGTGTTCTTATAACCCGGCAACCTTCAAATCAAGAGTGAACAGGCACCTTCTGGGCGAGCTCGCTCCATCGTAGGCCACGTCTACGCCTCGGCTAGTCTGTGGCCATGAGTAAGGCCATTCATAATAATAAAAAAAAAAAAAACTTGGTCACATTTGGCAAACCCCTCCCCCTAGTGTGACGTCACATTTTTTCTACGAAATCGCCAAATCGAATTAAGTAAGCACCTAAGTATTATAAATATTTTATCAAAATATTTTTGACGATATGAATATTAGAAATGATGACTTACGGCTCCGAAACGTGGTCTTTCACTATCGGCCTCATCTCAAAACTCAAAGTCGCTCAACGAGCTATGGAGAGGGCTATGCTCGGAGTTTCTCTACGTGATCGAATCAGAAATGAGGAGATCCGTAGACGAACTAAAGTCACCGACATAGCCCACCGGATTAGCAAGCTGAAGTGGCAATGGGCAGGCCACATTGCACGCAGAGAAGATGGCCGATGGGGTCGAAAAGTGCTCGAGTGGAGACCACGGACTAGCAAGCGCAGCGTAGGACGTTCACCCACAAGATGGACAGACGATCTTGTTAAGGTCGCCGGAAGACGCTGGATGCGGGTCGCTTCCAACCGGCACGTATGGAGGTCCAAGGGGGAGGCCTATGTTCAGCAGTGGACGTCTTATGGCTGAGATGATGAAATATTAGTAATTTTATAACCCAACACTGCTAAGGAAAGAAAATTAAACGAATAAAAACGATTATCGTTTTAAAAACTTGCTATTTAAATGTACAGCGAATAAAATAATTTAAATAAATTTTCGGTTACTGATGAAGTTAAAGTGACGTCACAAAGTTTGTGTCTCCCCCCTCCCCCATGTCACAATATGTCACATTTTCTTGACCCCTCCCTCCCCCTAAACGTGTAATGTAATTAATGGATGACCCCTTAGCAAAAGATAGAACAAAATCGACAATCTCCTTTCAGGGGAGCATGCACTTGTCGGAGGCTCCGGGCCTTCAGGGCTTTCGACCTTCGCATTCAGACAATTGAACTATAATTGTTCTGTGTTTGAGCACTAACCTCCCGCAACTCGGCCTTCGGCCGTGCGTTTTAAAAAGCCTCTGAGGGATGCTTTGGCCTACGGCCCTACGCGTAGCTCGGCCATCGGCTTTCGAAAAAGCTGTCCACAGCTAGTTTCACGTAAACCATTACGGCTGTGTCCTTAAAACAGCCCAACCGCGTTTTCTTTCTTAAGTCCGGCTCACGCTTGACTCTAGATTTCTAATAGGTTTTCCTGTCATCTAGAGGTAGAAGGTTGTGTATTTTTTTTTTCAAAATTTTAGACCCTATATTATCGGAGATAAGGGGGGGGCGGTCATTTTTTGCCTATTTTCTTAAATAATTTCTAAACTGTTTTATATAAAATTATAAAAAAATATATATTTGAGATCCTCAAAATAAGCCCTTTTAATATGTAGCACGATATGGTTTGCAAAACTTGGTTTTCTAATTTTCTCATATTCCCCTTAAAATAGCCCCCTATACTTAAAATTCATTTGTTTATATTACATGTCCGTCTTTGGGTAGCAGACTTCCATATGTGTACCAAATTTCAACTTAATTTGTCCAATAGTTTTGGAGCAAATTGGCTGTGACAGACGTATAGACAGACGCACGAGTAGGCGTCACAAACCCGGTTTCACCGAAATCGAAAAAACCGGAAAAACCGGGTTTACAGCCAATTGTCAAAACCGGGTTTTTACTTTAATAAAACCGGCTTTTTCGAGTTTTTCGATTTTACACTTTTGTAAACATAGTTTCATTATTTTGAAGAGCAAATTAAAAAAACAATACATTATACGCACTAATTGTATAAATGAACAGCTTTTTAGTCTCCAACGTTATATCTATTTGCCCAGTTTTGCAGATAGACTGCTTTGATGGTCCTTGAAGTTAAGGCTTCAATCCAGGATGCTTCGGAGATATTTAGGAAGAAAGTTGTGTCGGAGAAGTTTGCCTCTGAATTTTAATATCAGCTCCGTGTTGGCTAGTTTGTTGCACTGGTGAACGCAGAACACCTCGGTCTTGGAAGGGCAGGGGCACAAACGCCACTGAGAGAAATAGTCATCTAATAGATCCAGGTCCTTTTCCAGGATATTTAGTTCAATTTTCAAGCTGTCTTTTTGTGTCACAAGGGCATCATCAGCATAAGCAAAATTCCGCGATGTGGTGTTAGGCAGGATACGACTCAGACCTTTTCAGATCTATGACAACTAATACTAGGCTGTGTTGAGAGTGTGGAAGGGTCAATTTTTGAAGAGGGTGTTTTTTCGACATTTGTATGGCAATTTTTTATTTTTGAAAAATCTGATTTATAATCATCGTTTTAGGAAGGGTTCTTAACAACAAAAAATATACTGTAGGAGGCACCTCTGTACTTTTTATAGTTAGCTAGATATGGACGTTTAAAGATCGACATTTGTATGACACTATTTAGCCATTTGTAAGGCGCTTTTGACATGTATACGCCATTTTTTCGACATTATATGGCAGTATCAACATGTATATGCCACTATTTATTATTTTTGTTGCATTTATAAGACCCTGACGACATATGTATGACACCTTCTCGACATCTGTATGGCACTAAGTCGACATTTTTATGCCACAATCGACATTTATACGGTCAAAATAGCCGTATAAATGTCGCCATACAAATGTCGCGACATGTCGCCAATAATATTTTTTTGCGATATTTCCTACACAATACAACAGATTCACTTATTTATTTTACTATATATTTTAACACTATATTTGCAACTATTATTATAAAAGAAATATTTTTATTCCAACTATGTACCAACGTATTCAGCGTCCATACAAATGTCGTTGTAGTCGTACCAAAATATATCGAAAGAGATTTTTATCTATTTTTAAATAAATTAAACTGTTTCCGGGTTTACATTTGATGTCAATCGATGCCCAACTAACCGCACTATTGCGTTGTAAATTTAATCTAACCGTTATTCAATAGACAAAGAAGATTATAGGGGGTATATTTAAGTCATAACAAAACAGGTGCCGCGCGGGACAGCGATAAAAAGGCTTCCCTTGTTTTATTAAATAACGCATAAATTTATCAATATGATTAAATCAATTCCCTAGAAAATGCTCTTTATAGAAATACAAAGTTGTTTATAATACGTTGCCTACATCCAGAGTTATGATTTTTTTTATTGCGCGATGCCGCCACTGGGACACGCGAAAAACGGCAAATTTCGCCGTTTTTGGAACTTCAAATGCGATTTTGTCAGAACCAAATAATATTTTTGGTACAATTGTGCATGATTTTTAAAGCTTATAATACACTGAATGAAAATATATACATACCCAGTCTTTTAGTCCTATGGACTTCGAGTTTTAGCCGTGGGACAGCAAAAAATGCCTATTTGAAAATTGACCCGGAAAATCCGCTAGCGCGTACAGCTCGGCGGCCACTGGGGTACCGTCTATTGCTCTTGTTGTGAAGACTAGGTCCGGGTTCACTTCTCCATCGAGCTGATTTGAAAGTTCCTTTGCCTTTGTGAGAAACGACTAAAACAGTGTTGTTTTGTTCCTATCTGCCCAGTCCATGATTGCCTTCTCGTTGGCGTCAGATTTCCTTTATCCCCAGCCGGTATGGTGGCTATTCAAGTCTCAAATGTAAAGGGATGGGTGTTCCAAGTAAGGAAGGCGTGGAGTATGCCAGCAGCTACGTGGAGGATTATATATGCTGCATATCCGCGTTCCGCCGATTTGAATAATCGTGGTGGCGATATTGTTGCCATCGATGTTATTTGAAATCACGTTGACCAGGGCAGTAAGAGAAGACCGGCCGCATGTCGAAGTTCTATATTAATTGTTTATGGTATTATAATGCCGCTACCAAATCAAATCCCGGTATTTTATCTCGTTTAGCGAGTTGGGCATCATCAGCGGTGTATTTCCAGAAGGAGGACTATGTCAACACCGTTGTCATATAATAGGTTGCTTAGGCAAACCGGTTTCGAATTACTGCTTAGTTAAAAACTTTATTGATGGATTTGGATTAATTTATTGATATGGTCTTGGTAAAGTAAATAGAAATGTCGTGGAAGACGTAATATCAAAACATTGAACCTAAAAATAATTGCTTATTTTACAAATTATACGTAAGATCGAAATCACCGAAAAAACCGAAAACCCGGTTTTGCAATCTCACAAAAACCGAAAAACCGGTTTTATAAAATACGCACGGTTTTGTGACCCCTACGCACGAGTGATCCTATAAGGGTTCCGTTTTTTCTTTTTGAGTTACGGAACCCTAAAAGTACCTACTAATCATGTAAATTATTATTGATAACACACTTTAATATTTGCATTTCAACTACATAAACATTAGTATTTTAAGAAAACAAATCAATATTAATTCCTCGTTAGAAATTGTTTTTATTTCAAGTGATGAGATCAATTATTGTCTTATAAACATGTTATCTAATCAGATAATTCAGGGGTCAGAGTTTTTTCACTTACAAATATGGCATACATCGTTTACTAATATGGCATAGATCCAATAGGTATATTGTATGGGATGTAAATGTTACTTTTGTATGGCTTTGTTACTTTTGTACCCGACCGCATTTTTCTGAAAACATGAAAGATATCTTTGAATTTGAAACGCAACCTGTGCGAGAAAAATAAATTGCAATCAATCTAATCAATATCCCTTCGGGTGGCAGGGCCTCCGGTTGAACGGTAGGAAAAATGGCGCGGCCATTTTTAAAACATGCCCCTGCGTGGCAGAGGCCGGGAGCCAGACACTCCCCAATTAGCGGTGAACCGGGAGACGGTTCCGTCACAACAAGCCCGTGTGTGGCAGAGACCGTCTCCCGGCCTCTGTGCGACGCCGTATTTTGCGCCTAAAATAAAACCATTAAAACTATGCCTTGCTTGCTCACTTTTGCAAGATGCATTCTTCATTAAACAAGGATGGTATTCCTTAAAGGTTGAATTCCCGCGTAAAATAATGTTTTTTAGAAATGGCGTGATGTTCACGCCCCACCAGACCTCGTACGCACCGACCGTCGAGCCGCGAACATTCAGAAACCAGAAATTTATTTGCTAACAACATTGTCCTTACAAAGGTACACAAATGGAATACGCAGTGATAAAAAGTGAAATAAACTGTGTGAATCGTGTTAAATGTAATGTTTTGTCATAAAGACTGCTTTTTTTCAATCAATTGTTTTATTTCCTAATTATACATATTTTTATACATGAAAGAAAAAATAATTGGTAATATGAGATTTGATCAAGTCCAGCATAATTCAAATAAATATAATGAAATTCATTGGTACCTATACAATCAAAAAAGCTATTTTATGCTGAATTCAATTCAATCATACATATTTTTGAGAATTGGTCAAATTTCTAGCACACGTCAAATTCGCGATGACCACCCATGGAGGCGCCGCCACTTGACGTATATTTTTCTAAATTTGCCGCACCACTCAACCTCAAGCCACCGTTAAATCTGAGGCGCCGCTATTCAACGGCTTGTTATATCTGTCCATCTCCCGGCTCCCCGCCACCATAGAGACCTAGCCAGACAATGCCACTCTAGGGGATATGCAAATATTCAGAAAATGTATGAATTTTAATACAACATAAACATCAAAGAACTAAAAGTCAAAAAACGTACTTTTGATTCGAAAAATTTTGCGTCACGTTGCGTCCTCTCACACAACCTAATAGCACGTGGCGCTCGTTTCGACTGAATGCGCTGACTGAGTGAAGGGGGCACCACTGTCTATCGCTTAATAGCAGCGGAGTGGTATTTTGTCTATTAGATAAACCTACAGAGCAATAGTTACTTTCCACCCGCAGTTACCTTTGTCCCCGCTCTCCCCTATATTTCACTTGAAGAAGCATGCAAATTTTGCTTAGTAGCTATTATAGGTAGTATAACTAAATATATACAAATTGAAGCTAAGCTAAGGTAAGTTATATAATAATAATATCATCGGAATACACATATGATTTTAATGAAATTGTCATTGAATTGATTTGTGCCTTATCGAAAGCCCTATTAATTAGAGTAGTACCTAAATAACTTTTTTCATTTGACGACTTCTGTATTTATTCGGTTTATTTAGTTCGAGTATCTAATAATCTAATGAATTCGATTATTTAGTTAATTTACATTTAAGTACGTCACATGTGACATGAACAGACAAGGAGAGCAACATAAAATATATTGTTTTGTCTTCCTTCTTTCAATGGAACTTTTTTAAAGTTTCTCTTCCTCAAAGGAGGCTAGTTGTTAAGACGAAACTCAAAATACTCTCATTTGCATCTTAAAAAAAATAGGATGGGTCACTGACCTGTCCCGGTAAAGTGAGGTAGTGTGCGTGACGTGTGCTTGTGTGTGAAATGGGGTAATTTGACAGAATCTGAAAATTTTCCCCGGGCATACCTCACCTTAAGCGCTCTACAAACCTCAGAAGCCACTCTCTTCAGTCTGCCCTAACTTTGCACCGATTTCAACCGATCAAACTTACAAATGTATTAATATGCGCATTAGACATTTTACACAGTCAGCGGCAGAAGTTGCTAAGCGGGCCAGGTGTTCAAAATGATCTTGACGCTACTTTATTGTAAGAGAATATTTATTTATTTATTTATTTAAACTTTATTACACAAAAGAAAACTTATCGTACAAAAGGCGGACTTAATGCCAAAAGCATTCTCTACCAGTCAACCTTAAGGCAAAGCAGAGAGATTGTGGGCGGTGCTACTAATCACTAAAGTTAATCTGAAATAAGAGCGTGTCAAGGTAATTTTGAACACCTCGTCCGCTTAGCAACTTCTGCCGCTGACTTATTTGTGAGTTTAACAAAGTAGCGTTCATAGTTCATTAAGTTCGCGTCGTAAATCACGAGGACAACTGTTAACCTGCTCTAATTATAGATCGCTTGCGCCGGCGCCACTTTTGTCAACGGAAACCGGTGTTGTGCCATTACCATCGCTGTTAGCGCTTCTTAAGCATCGGGGAAGCTTCTATGGATTTTATTAATAATTTAAAATGTTAAAAAAAAGCAAAATATACCCACCTTTGGCTATATTAAGAACTAGAGTCAGACTGAGAAAAGTCTGCAGCGATTTTGATAGCCCACGCAGTGCAAGTGTCATTTCAAACGTCAAATTCTATGAAATTATGATGGTGCATCAAACTTAGTAAATTTACAGTAACGACAATATTTATATGAGCCTAGAGTGTCCCACTGCTAGGCAAAGGCCTCCCTCCTCCCTTTCCACGTATCCCGGTTTTGACCCGTCTCCCACCAGTTCCTATCAAAGGCGTCCAGGTCATCTCGCCAACGCCGTCGAGGTTTGCCGCGACCCCGGGTTTGATGTGGGACCCAATTGGTTGCCGTTTTTGCCCACAAGTCAATAATACATGATAATACAACAATAATACAATAAAAAAATGAGTTGTATTATCTTTACCATAAGACAATTTGCTTTGGATATTGCTATCTTCATCATTTTCCACTAACGCTCATCTCCATAAAAGCCAACCCTTAATCTCTATTCCGAAACAAAACCAAAACAAACAAACAAAAAAGCGTCGGCATAAAAAACGCCGCGTGTTTAAGACGGGTGATAATTGCTACCGTCGACTTGGGCAAGAAGGACGTAAGTGTAGATACATGGGTTGTTATTCCAATGGCATGGAATATTTGGCTATAGGTAAATATAAATACAGTGTTTTACTGATTAAAATATACTTTATTAAATTGAAATAGGTACATGTCATTTTATAATGACCGACAAAGACAAAATCTTAAAAACGAATCTAGTTCTTGGTTAATTTAGAAACGCAGCAGGCTTCGTCCGGTGGCTACAAATGAAAACCGATTATGGTTTAAGAATTTTTTTTCCAAAAGAATAATACAGTTCACATTTTCTATGTATAGGATTTTTTCCTAGATAAATGCCTACTTAGTCTGTATCTTTAGGTATTTAAATAAAAGTAAACAAAATCTACCCTCAATGGCTCCTTATGTTAGTTGAGGGTAGATGAAAACATTACATGATCAAATAATGTAGGTTAAAGTCAGGTCGTTCAGTGACTGATCCAGGCGGTTTTGTATTTGGTTGGTTAACCAATAAATGTTATAACTACCCGAAAGTGTACAAATCGTTTGTTTACTTTTATTTAAATACTTAAAACACAATGTATATACAAAATCATTAACTTTACTTTTCGATATTAAACTTTCGTGAGACATATTAAAAAAAAACACTATAACCTTACTTAAACTTTTTACTATAAACTTTACTTTTAGTGACGCTGGTTCGTCCGAAGTGATTGTCTATGGGAATAACATCGCAGTAGATACGTCCTTTTCAAGTCGCATCTCATGTTGGCGGAAGGTACCCGATTAGTGGCTTTTAGCCGCTCTAGTTAATGGCTTTTAAATAATTAACCGGCCCGATTGAGTTGTGTCGGTGTGGGGGACCTTTAAGATTAGTGCTCGACGCATTGTGTCATTTGTGTCGCGGCATTGTTTATTTTTTACTAAAGTGTCATTCTATGGAACTTGCTAACTATGTAAACAAAAGTCACTAGTAAATTCGTCATTCTTTAACAATTTCAATATGGCGGTTTGTTTACATAGTTAGCAAGTTTCATAGAATGACACTTTACACAAACATATTTTAGGTACTAGCTACGATTACGTAAATGTTATGTTCAAAATTGGCAGCTTATACCGTAATTTTACCGTAATTTTTAGGGTTCCGTACCCAAAGGGTAGAAACGGACCCTATTACTAAGACTCCACTGTCCGTCTGTCTGTCTGTTACCAGGCTGTATCTCATGATTCATAAACTGTGGTAGACAGTTGAAATTTTCACAGATGATGTACATATTTCTGCTGCTGATGCAGTAAAATATACTAAAAAGTACGGGACCCTCGGTGGGTGAGTCCGACTCGCACTTGTCCGGTTTTTTATTCACCTACACAAATTTAACCAAATGGTTATATGAATTTTATGGAGTGGAGGACAGAACAAAGTGAGGGTATCTATCGTTAATAAACGTCATATTTTCATAAAATGATGACATTTCCACACTTTGTCATTACAAATTCCACGCAGCGTTATCTTGGTCTGATTCTAGTATTGATTCCGAATAACGCCGTCTCTTTCTTGCTCCTTACAAATCAAACACTCGCGTTCATAATTTTTCACCAGTAATTCAACCGCCATTTTGTCAACAATTCGCTACTAATTACTACCTACTTCGCATTACCATACATCGTATATCTATCACACTTAACCATACTTACATCCTTTTCCAATCACGGCCACAAAAGGCCGTATGTGCATATACGTCTTTCTACAAAATAGATTATAGTTTTAAAGGCGCTTGTGTCTTGAAGCTTCCCTAGTCTATGTTTTTTTTTTTAAAAAGACGTAAGTGCACGACAGAAAAGTCCCTTTTTAAACTACATATATTCTTGTCTATGTAATAATGTTTAAAAAAGACGTAAGTCCGCAACACTAAAGTCCCTTTTTAAACTATATAATTATTCTTGTCTATGTAATAATGTTTAAAAAAGACGTAACTCGTAAGTCCGCGGTTCTAAAGTCCCTTTTCAAGTACACATTGGAATAGTAGTTAAGAATGTGTGGGTAGTAGGAAACAGGTTCTGCGGCTAACGAGAGGCACGGGCATTTAATGCTGATGTCTCAATACCTCCCAGTGTGGCGGCCTATTATTTCAGTCCCACACGACGCGGATTGGCCGGTTGGCGAGTGTGGAGACCGCTTTAGAGCGGGATTTGAACCTAAGACCGTTCCGTTCGAAGCCTTAAGCTTGCCTAGTAGAGATGTAAGATATATGTAGTAAAGATGTTGTTTGACCGGACACCGGATGTTCGGCCTGACCATCGGCCGAATATTCGGTATCCGGCCGCCGAATATTCGGAATATTCGACGAATATTTTTAATGTTTAAAAATCGTGAAAGTGTTAAAGACTTCTCATTCTTGAAATCATGAAGGTTAGGTTTAACCTCATACTTTTTGGAGCTAAATCTAAAACTGAAGCTTATTCCATACCTCTCCACCACCCCCTATTTAGGTTCTACAAAAGCTCGGTGCACCTACAATGCAGTTTATGTTAGCTTCTCATGCATACACCCGTTTATACCAAAATGATATACGCTATTCACCCGTCAAACGAAATTAAACTTTATGTCGAAACCGTTGAGTCGAAAATCTCAATTGAAATTTGATATTTTCTTTACAGTGTTCCGGGAAATGCTTGCAAATAGCTTGTTTTATAAAATGAACTGTAACTATGAATATTTAAAGTTCAAATTGAATTGCAATAAAGCGTTTAGAACGTTTTGAAATAAGAACACCGATTTTCAGATTTTAAATTAGACGCGTTCTATAACGCCCTATGCGACCCTTTGAATCTTTTGAACTCTCAATTTTATCTGCATACTAATAGAGTTGTTTTTTGAGTGTAGTGAGGTGTGGTAAAGGTTCTGCTAGGGTTGTCAAAAGTTGTAGTGTGAGGTAGTACGGCGAGTCGCGAAAGTAGTGCTATTTGCTACCGTATCGCGCGCCATCGGCTCAGGGGTCGCGCACCGGAGGTTAGTGTTCGTCGTGACGATGGTTTTATTAGTCTTATGTAATTATTGCTCTTGTGAAAGTTAACAATGGGATAAAATTTAATTTCCTAGAATAACTTTGAAGTCTATAGTTATATATTGTTGTTTAGCGCTGTTCATTGTAGGTACTCCTGCTTTCCTTTCTCCAAAGCAGGACATGTCACGACACTTACGAACTTCAGCTAGTCTTTAGTTAGACTGACTATTCTATAGCCTTCTGCATGTTCAGGAATAGAAAATGCAAAGGCCTGTTCTTTTCTTCGTCTTACTATACGTCATATTTCTACACGACGATTCTTAAGGGGCCCACTGATTAACAGTCCGCCGGACGGTATCGGCCTGTCACTTGTTCGAAACTGTCAAAATTTTGTTCTAACTGACAGGCCGATACCGTCCGGCGGACTGTTAATCAGTGCTCCCTTTTAGGAAGAAAGTTAATAGTCTGAGGACTTGAACCTCCAGTAATCTCCCCACTTCTGAACCGACCCCTTACCTGTGTATGTCCTTAAAGTTTAAACATTTACCTGCACCGGTGTGCCACCCCTGCCCCGTCGCTACGTCACATCTGCCGCTCTGCATCCGTCCAATCAGCAGCATTATATGTTAATAGCCCATTAGAATATACTGCGGGCTTCTTCGCGCCGCCGCCGACGCTTCCTATCTCGACCGACTATAATTATAAACCAGCGTACCTTGACCTATCTGTCCTTACAAATGTTTAGTATTGGGAGGTCTGCTTATGATGGACGTTTAGGGTAAAAGCGCTACTGCTGTTACAGTTGGCGTAAGGGAAAGTGAACCTTATTTTCAATTAGTTAAATGTTTTAAAGGATGCGTATAGGTATATGTGGTAGTTTGCACGGTAGCTTGTTAAGAAAAGTGTTTTTGTTGTGATCTGTTATTGTATTTTACGCGGTGCTAGCGACTTGTTACTGGGCCATTGCGCGTGTTTCCGTGGGTGGTTGGTTAAATTGTTTATGACTAAATAAGGGTTTTCTATAAATCTGCTAAACCTGGTCCTAGGTCATGACTTCATGAGGTAAACAACCTTAAAACCATGGTGAAAAGGTCAAGTAGAGTCAGACCAAGAAAAGTCTGCAGCGGATTTGATAGCCCACGCAGTGCAAGTGTTATTTTAAACGTCAAACTTCTTTGAAATTATGACGTATAAATAACACTTCCAGTGCGTGTGCTATCAAATCCGCTGCAGACTTTGTTTGGTCCCACTTTATACCTAATACCTTTAAGCAGTGAAATATTTTCTTTTAATTCTTGATTAGATTCAAATGAAATATTTTAAAAATTGGAGTGGTACAAAGGAATGATATTAGGGTTCCGTACCCAAAACGGTAAAACGGGACCCTATTACTAAGACTCTGCTGTCCGTCCGTCCGTCTGTCACCAGGCTGTATCTCACGAACCGTGATAGCTAGGCAGTTGAAATTTTCACAGATGATGCATTTCTGTTGCCGCTATAACAACAAATACTAAAAACAGAATAAAATAAAGATTTAAGTGGGGCTCCCATACAACAAACGTGATTTTTGACCGAAGTTAAGCAACGTCGGGCGGGGTCAGTATACTTGGATGGGTGACGGTTTTTTTTGCTTTTTTTCATACTTTGCACTTACTAAGCCCACAACTGCGAAGAATGATGATTTCCGTGATAGAAAGCACAGATGTAGTGCATCAGGTAATTGTTTTCCATCATGTTTTCTCGAAAATGTTCTCAGTACTTTTTGTACTTGACTGAAATAGCAATAACGTTCGTACGTTTCCGTGAAAATACGATGGGAAATAATTATGCACTAGGTACATATGTACCCTAATCGATTCAGCGGTTGAAGCGTGAAAAGGTAACGCTAAAGGTAGGTACAGAAAAGATACACAAAATTACTTTCGAATTTAATTTTAGTATCGAGATATTAGTCTCTGGAAATTTACAAGCATCTACGATTTTTTAAATTAAAGGAAATATGGCAAATGTTTTCTGGCTTCGGGGGGTTCGGGTGTTTAAAAATGTTAGTATCGTTTGCAGAAGTGTCATTAATAAAAAAAAATATAAGGATCTATCAAGAGATGAAAATAACGGCGATCCAAACTCCCAGGTAAATTAAATTTGACAAAATCCAACCGAAGGATCAGCAGGAAACAATAAAGCAAAGAAAAAGCTTTAAATTCCCGGCCCTAACACGCCGCCGAGATAACATCTGGTCCATAATGTTTCAATTAAACAGTAGCCGTATTTATTGGGCGGTGCCGCCATTCGTTAGGGAAAAATGTGGACAGGTAGGGTTCTGTAGGTTAACTGCGAAAGTGACTTCAAATATCTATTAATTTTTCGATGCTTTTATTAATAAATATTATAGGACATTATCAGTGCCAAATTCGTGGTGAGGATACCGGACTAGAGGCTGTATTTAAATAAGTTTTTGGCAAAAAATTAATTTTTGGTACAAGCTTTTATCGCCGACTGTACTTTTTTTGCCACAAAAAACTCATCGAGACAATTCTAATAACCCCAAACACAATTAGGTTTCGTTGTTTTATCACAGAGTTCCTATGGCCACCTCCGGTCTCCATCATCAAATCAGCTCGATGACATCATAATATTGCATTGTTACCCGACTTACGTATGTATGCAAAATTTCAGCTCAATCGGAAACCGGGAAGTGGATCAAATTTAACTTGCAAGATTTGATTATACACAGGCAGACAGACAGACAGTCAACGGTCAGGTGAAACTAAATAAAAGCTTGTAAAAAGAAACAAATCTACCCTCAAATGGCTTCTTCAGGCTAGATGAAAACAGTACATGATCAAATAATGTAGGTTAAAGTCAAGTCGTTCCGATCAGATCCAGGTGGTTTTGTATTTGGTTGGTTACTCAATAAATGTTATAACTACCCGAAAACGTACAAATTATTTGTTTACTTTTATTTAAGTGCCTAAAGATACAGAGTTGGGTGGTTTTACGGTAAATAATAAACGATCGAAGTGCACTATAAGTTGTTGGCTGTGCCCACCGCGTTATGTGTGGTTACAGCCCGGCTAATTATGGCCCAGGTATTTTAACTGTGTTTATTGTGTCTCAATCCCAATGCGGAGGCCCCCGGGGGCCTAAAAGGACGTATGTCTGAATAAATACCAACTCCTATAAAGGTGCATCCACACCGCAGGTAGCTTTTATGGAGCAACTGTCGAGCAACACTGTGAAACTGATCGAGCTTTAGCGACGAAGGTCTCCTTTAAAGCGCAGGGCGTCGTAGCAAGACACAGGCAGGATTTGATCTTTAAGAGCCAACAGGAGTGGTCATTTCTCCATACAAACGTACTCCTCGTTTTCCTCCGTGGTTTTTGAAGCTAGAGCAATGATTTTTTCAACACAGATTAATATTGTCAATATCTGTGTCGGACCGTTTTGCTTTTTTTGATATTTTTATTTTTTAAGGCGCTAGAGCCCTTCAAAAATGGCCAAAATGACCTAATTGACTATGCCGCAATGAGAGGCGTGGCATTCAAAACTGATATCAATTAGCCAAAAAAGCAAAACGGTCCGACGCAGATAATTTCATAATCATTTAGATTTCCAAATTTGGTTACGATTGGTTAAGTTTTGGAGGAGGAAACAGAGTACGAAACCTCGATTTTTGAGATTTAAACGCAGGATTTTTCGCCTTGTCCTTATCGCACTACTTTTAGGTGCCGCTTCCGTTAGCGAGACGGGTATATTTACATAAAATATTTAAAACTCAGCTCCTGTTTCGTCTTAAGGTCACTCTCAATTGCCTAGATAAAATGAGCGACGGATTGAACGTTCGAATCGTGACTAAAATGCGGCAGCGAAAGTCACTCATTTTACTTATGAAATTGGCACTAACATCGGCCGACCGCCACCGCAGCAGCAGATAACGAATTTTCCTTTTTACAAATTGGTGAAAGAGGTTCGAAGCCATTGAAAGCTTATGGCTCCTCTACACAATGGGCCAGCGCCGGCCACTTCGAGGGACGCAGCCATGCGGTAGAAAGAGATAGCAATATCACTTGCTCCCCCTAACGCATAAATGGTCCATCGTGTAGAGGAGCCATTAAAAATGCAAGCCATGTAATATAAAGGTACCAGTCGGATTCAGACCAGGCTACGGTACTGCTGCAGTATCACAGCGCGAAGTTGTCGGCAAATCAATGTTGCTGTTCGGATTTTTGACATTTGCGGCAGCAATGAAGTCGGCAGTAATATCGCGCTGCATTACCGCTGCAGTAAACTTAGGCCCACTTGCACCATTCCACTAACTCGGGGTTTACCGGTTAAACCTGGAGTTACCATGGTTACCAGTACAATTTGACACTGAGTTAACGGTTTAACTGCTTAACCCCGGGTTAGTGGGATGGTGCAAATGGGCTTTAGTGTAGTCTGAATTTGAACAGTTCTTTAAAGCTCCGCTCCGTGTATAATGCGCCTGTTAGCCATACAGTCGGCTAAAAGTCATATAACCCTGCAAACTTGATTCAGATTATAGTTCGTAGCTTCGTAACTGAGCCCGAGCTAATTCTATTGTCTATTGTTAAGTAAAACCGCTCGTGCCACGTGCCACCACCACCTGCATAAAAACCTGCGTACTTCGGTTACTGAGTGCCGGCGAGTCGAACGCTACAGAACCAGTCTAAAATGTGTCATCGAGATGCGTAACAAAGGCGCGTTATCGGAGAGCGCAACTACACTGGTTTTTTGAGCGTTGGACTAGACCGCGCTCAGGTGCCAAATAGAATAAGGATGACCCTTTTTTGCAGGTAAGTAGCACGTGCGGTTTTACTTAACAATAGACAATAGGATTAGCCGCCGGGCTCAGTTACGAAGCCACGAACTGTAACCCTTACGACTTATTAGTAAATAACTGCCCTTATAGAACGATGCCGCATTGTCTACATGCCTTAATCATTATTTTAACAAAAGAGTTTATAATTACGTTATTTTACAAGCTTATATAACGTTTCGGTCTTGAAAGCTTTTATTGCGCCTGGAGCCTGATTCAGATTTACCAATTTGTTACGGTTTTGATATCATTTTGATACGACCTTGGAGATTACTCACACTGAAGTGTAAGTCGTGCATGAGTTGCACGCTAATCACCAAAACCATCGTCAAGGTCCTTAGAGGATATAACCAAACGGAGTAGCTATAGTTGGTCAAGCAGATCTTGTCAGTAGAAAAAGGCGCGAAATTCAAATTTTCTATGGGACGACATCCCTTCGCGCCTACATTTTTCAAATTTGCCGCCTTTTTCTACTGACAAGATCTGCTTGACCAAGTATATTAATGGCATGACATGATGGACCAGCGCCGGCCACTCCAAGGGACGCATTTATGCGTTAGAGGGAGCAAGTGATATTGCTATCTCATTCTACCGCATGGCTGCTTCCCTTGGAGTGGCCGGCGCTGGCCCATCGTGTAGAGGAGCCATAACAGGCGGTCCCACACAGGCGAAAAATCAATAAAAGTCGGACAAAACCAAAAAACTTCTAAGTAGCCCCAACAGGCAAAAACCAATCTTAGCGGGTAGTCCAATAAACAGTGCACGCTACTCGCATAATCATTTTCATGTTAGAGTCATCTACGCGACACGTTCTCATTCCAAAGTTCGACTTGTTCAAAGGCGAATATTTTACTGCTCTGCGAGTGTTACTTATGTGCTTACTTATTTATCGTTTGCTTTCAGAAAGTTGTGATTTAATGATGGATACCCTTCTAGGAGGTAATAACCTAATTACTAATAGTTACTTTTGATAGCTATGCTTGCTTGTTTATTATAAAAAAAAATAAGTGTAATGTCTTGTATTTTTTGCATATTGTTCAACTTCACCAAGGAGAAAAGTACAACTTCCTGATAGATCCGGTTTTGATATTATCAATTTTAGAAACTACAGAACTTGGGTTTTAACATACAACCATTATTTTATGCGACCTTACGCGACGTTTTAACAAAATTTTCATTTTAATCGATGACTAGTGTAATCAAGCATGAGCGCTTAGTCACATTTTTTTTTAGGCAAATGGCTATGGAAAAAACTTTTAGTGTCTTCCGATCCTTATATAACAGGACTAAGAAAATTGGGTAGTAAAAAGTCGCTTCCCATATGCCAAAATGTTTTAAATCTTTTAGAAGAACCAGATATTATGATCAAAATTTAATAAATGTCATAATATAATTGTAATTTTGTTTTTATTAGTTGGCAAACGTGCATTAATACGATTTCTATAATAATCCTGAATGTTTAGGTTTTGTCCGACTTTTATTGATTTTTCGCCTGTGTGGGTCCCCACTGTCGAAAATAGGCGGCCAATGGGCATACACATTGTATGGACTGACGTTTATCTGACATGGCTATTTTTACGTCACGTATACATTTGACGTGCCCCTACCCGCAAAAATCGGCAGACTATTTTGTACCGAAAATTGCAGACATGGCGTCTCTGTTTGGTTATATCCTAAAGAGGCCCACTGATTAACAGTCCGCCGGACGATATCGGACGACGAGTTGTTCGGAGCTGTCAAATTTTTGTTCTAACTGACAGGCCGATATCGTCCGCCGGCCTGTTACTGTCAGTGGTCGGCTTAAGTCAAGGCCATATCAAAACCAGTTCGAAACCATAACCATGAAAGTAAGATCATAACCGTAACAAGTTCTCAAGTCCGAATCAGGTTCCTGAACAATGTTAATGCGACATAGTAATAGATTGCAATGAAATTATAAATCAATAAAGGGAGCTATGAGGATAATGCGGGTGGAATTTTACTACTTTACCAACACGTATATTAAAGTGTGAATAAAAAATGGAGATAGATAAACAGATAACAACTTTATTGCGAATAGGCTATGGTAAAAAAACCGGCCATGTGCGAGTCGGACTCGCGCACGAAGAGTTCCGTACCATTACGCAAAAAAATCACGTTTGTTGTGTGGAGCCCCACTTAAATATTTATTATATTCTGTTTTTAGTATTTGTTGTTATAGCGGCAACAGAATGTATCACCTGTGAAAATTTCAACTGCCTATCACGGTTCATGAGATACAGCCTAGTGACAGACAGACCGACGACCAACCAACCAACCAGATGGACATGCAGCGGAGTCTTAGTAATAGGGTCCCGTTTTTACCCTTTGGGTACAGAACCCTAAAAAGGGGTTATAAAAATTACGGCTTTGTAAAACTTGTATAAAATAAAGTACTTAACCACTATTCACATAAAAATGCCTATTATCTACATACAACATAGTATTAGTCACGAGATATTTGTAATAATGAGGTTAAAAAATATACAAATGGGCATAACATAAGGTGTAGGTAACTTACCTACCAAATTTTACCGTATTATAACAGGGTTGCTCCACAAAAATTTAAACAAAAAAAAAGGTTTTGCAATTGAAAATTCGCGTTGATTTTCACCTAAAATACCTACATGTTACTTACACACAGTTTCGTTCTATTTAAATACATGTATCTTGGAATCAAATTTTTTTTATGAGATACTAAGTTGTTGCAAATGAACTGCAATATTAAACCTATAAGCCGTATATGGATTACTTACTTAGCTTAATTTGTTGTTAATCTCATTAATGTGGTTAAAGTCTAAATGGGTTGTTGGTTGTTGGTGTTTGCAATAAATTGCAAACACCAACAACCCAGCAATTTATTGCAAATACTTAGATTCTAAGTCTAACTCTAAGTCTTAGAGGTAGACTTAGATTAAGTCTAGCTGCAACGCCTTTGGGGTTGTGCACAAATCACGCGAGGTGTTTTCGGCTACTTTTTGACCCACCCCCCTCCCCCCTGGTGATATTCGGTGAGGTTTTTGGCTACCCCCCACTCCCTCCACACAACCTCACGTGTATTTGTTTGATATTTTTTCATTCGACGTAATCTTAAGAAAAATTTATAAATTGTATATAGAAAATCTTGTTTATTTTTCTGTTTTCGTTAAATAGACTCGCTATTTTGAAGTGCAGAGTGAAGATTTATGTTTAACGAAACCGAGTAAAAGTATCTGACTCATGTGGTAGGTGTTTTTTTCATAGTTTCGTTCACTGTAGAAAAATACACGTGAGGTTTCCTTATACCCCCCTCCCCCAACGTGATCTATCGTGATTTTTTCGTGACCCCCAGCCCCTATCGAACCTAGCGTGATTTGTGCACAAGCCTTTTTCAACCTCTCTGGTATTGCAAGTGTCCACGCGCGACGGTAATTGCTTACCATCAGCCGATTCGTCTACTCGTTTGCCTCAATGAATACGAGTATAATTATATAAAAACATCTCGATATTTTTCACATCATGTCCTAATCCAAAGCAGTCTCGCAAGGCGGCAAGCAGCAACAACCATTTATACCCACCATAAATCTACCTTTCACTCACCAAACTTATATTATTTCGGACCTATTCAAACGCCAATGTATAATATACTACACGCCCTTAAAGGCTCGTGACCAAAAAATAAAAAGCGGCAACAGAAATACATCATCTGTGAAAATTTTAACTGTCTAGCTATCACGGTTCGTGAGATACAGCCTGGTGACAGACGGAGGGACGGACGGACAGCGAAGTCTTAGTAATAGGGTCCCGTTTTACCCTTTGGGTACGGAACCCTAATAATTAAAAAAACATCTCGATATTTTTCCCATCATGTCCTAATCCAAAGCAGTCTCGCAAGGCGGCAACCAGCAACAACCATTTATACCCACCATAAATCTACCTTTCACTCACCAAACTTATATTATTTCGGACCTATTCAAACGCCAATGTATAATATACTACACACCCTTAAAGGCTCGTGGCCAAAAAATAAAAAGCGGCAACAGAAATACATCATCTGTGAAAATTTCAACTGTCTAGCTATCACGGTTCGTGAGATACAGCCTGGTGACAGACGGACGGACGGACGGACGGACGGACAGCGAAGTCTTAGTAATAGGGTCCCGTTTTACCCTTTGGGTACGGAACCCTAATAATTAAAAAAACATCTCGATATTTTTCACATCATGTCCTAATCCAAAGCAGTCTCGCAACGCGGCAACCAGCAACAACCATTTATACCCACCATAAATCTACCTTTCACTCACCAAACTTATATTATTTCGGACCTATTCAAACGCCAATGTATAAAATACTACACGCCCTTAAAGGCTCGTGACCAAAAAATAAAAAGCGGCAACAGAAATACATCATCTGTGAAAATTTCAACTGTCTAGCTATCACGGTTCGTGAGATACAGCCTGGTGACAGACGGACGGACGGACGGACGGACGGACGGACAGCGAAGTCTTAGTAATAGGGTCCCGTTTTACCCTTTGGGTACGGAACCCTAATAATTAAAAAAACATCTCGATATTTTTCACATCATGTCCTAATCGAAAGCAGTCTCGCCAGGCGGCAACCAGCAACAACCATTTATACCCACCATAAATCTACCTTTCACTCACCAAACTTATATTATTTCGGACCTATTCAAACGCCAATGTATAAAATACTACACGCCCTTAAAGGCTCGTGACCAAAAAATAAAAAGCGGCAGCAGAAATACATCATCTGTGAAAATTTCAACTGTCTAGCTATCACGGTTCGTGAGATACAGCCTGGTGACAGACGGACGGACGGACGGACAGCGAAGTCTTAGTAATAGGATCCCGTTTTATCCTTTGGGTACGGAACCCTAATAATTAAAAAAACATCTCGATATTTTTCACATCATGTCCTAATCGAAAGCAGTCTCGCCAGGCGGCAACCAGCAACAACCATTTATACCCACCATAAATCTACCTTTCACTCACCAAACTTATATTATTTCGGACCTATTCAAACGCCAATGTATAAAATACTACACGCCCTTAAAGGCTCGTGACCAAAAAATAAAAATAAATAAAAAGGCAATGTCGCGAAGCGCCATATCTCGTTATTATTTCTGAAAACAATAGCGCCTGTATTGTCACATCCAGCGCGGGCCATGCAAATAATAATAAATAAATGAATAAAAATAAATATGAGAGACTGGACATCTTATTCCTGGGCCTGGTTTGATCACGTTGAGGTAACGTTGCTAGATGTGGTAGACTAAAAAACTATTGTATGTACTATGTACTTACGTTCAACATCTAACAGATGATACAAACTAAAGTTGGAGCAATCACTAGTGTATGGGAAAAACATCGATAATTGAGTATATCGATAATTATAACTCTCTCCGATAGTTCGTTTTTTTCAGCATTAGACAGAACTTCAAACTCCACAGAAGCAAGCGTGCAGTTTTTATCAGGCTCTTTAATTGTTAATAATTATTGAATTATCTAATGTAGCATGGTCAATACATATAATTTACTTCAAATTATTACCGCTAAAAGTGTAGGATTTGGAACCACAAGCTTAGGTACTTCTGCGAAGTTCTTTCTAATGCTAAAAAAAACAAACGAGAAACATTACTGTATTTTTCTTATAGTAAAAATATGGGTGTACAAATCATCTCAAAAATATGTCCCATATTTCTTATGTCAGTGAATTAAGAACTATGGGACATATTTTTGAGTAAGTTGTCTACACCCATATTTTGACAGTTGACTGTACTAGTATTCAAATCCCAAAAAGAGGATTGGTTTGCCAGACTGGAGGTTATATAATTAATGTTATTAATAAAGAAAGTTTATTTACCAAAAAGTGTACAGAATTTCCTTAACCTATGACATGACCACCACACTAGGCTAGTCCTGTCTCGTACCTATAGTCAGTTGTCACAATACTTACCAAAATAGAAAAGTTTTGGTTTAGTAATACCAGAGATATATATATAACTCTGTATAAGATAAATAAAGTCTAAAAAACGTGCCTCGGAAATCAAGCAAAAGTCATTCTCGAATAGATGGCGCACACACCTTTGGCCTATTCTCGGCTTGATGGCGTTGATGACGCCGTTTGATATTTAACAATTTTAACACATCTATCAGTGAAATAACAATGGGTCAGTATGGAACAATAAAAATTAAAAATAATTTATCCGTAAACTTAAGTTTTAATCGTGTGTCGATAGATGGCAGTAAATGTACCGTGACTACAAAATTTACTTTGGCAATAGCCCTGTATGCTATCTATTCTCTTTGGTAATACCTATCTAGTACTAATAATATTATACTAAAAACTTAAAATATATAATATAAATATCTAGTATTATCGCCATCCATGTAGCTAACGAGTTGAATCTGCTGTCGCGCCGGCGCCGACCACCGCCATCTTGCCCGCGAAATTGTACTTACCACTTGTATTGATGCTCGAAAATAAATACAATGAGAGAACATATTAATATTAAACCCTAATCTTACACTTAGGTACCTACTAAAGAGGCCAAAATAATGTGATTTGTTTCTTAAAATCAGAAATAGGTAATCAATTTTTATTTATTTTATTATTTTATTATCACAATAGAGTCGGATCAAAATATTTCTGCATAGCTTTCCAATGACGGAGTGTGGAATGTCATCATTAATCTCAAATTAATGATGACATTCCACATTCTATGGGGCTTATTATGAGTTGATGGCACCCCCTTACTTTGTTCCGTTCCGTTACTAGTAACATAAAGATAAATTCCAATCCAAAACTTTCGATAAAAAACAGAAATGTATGGAAAATCAATGACAATAAAAAGCAACAACCCTACTTTGAAATAAAAAGTATAGGTAAATGCTAAAAAGAGATGACAATAGCACTTGCGCGTGTACGTTTTTCAGGTCGTTCTATTCAGTCAACCAATTTGCATTTTCATTCAAACTAGTTATTATAAACTTTAATACCATACGGTAAGGTAGAATTCCGTTTTTGTTTAGATTTTTGAGTGACTTAATTTTGAGAGTTACCAAAATTTTATTGCGGTTGGAAATATTTCCACTGACCCTTACTTTATTGATGGTAAGGTTGAAATTGGCTTGTGTTTTGGTTTGGCGGTGTCGTCGCTTGGGGAGCGGTTTTCCAGCGAAATTGGAAAAATATTCCGTTTTCACAATGCGGTGCGGCGCTCGCCAATTTGAATATACAGGGTGAAATTTAATTCACTGGCCAAATTGAAACAACCGAAAGAGCTCGAAAAAATATTAAACACGTGTTTTTTCTTTTAATACCGCTCAGTACATTTTTTTCGAAATAACTCATCATCAAGTTGTCCTAAAAACCTCGTACGTTATGGTGAACCGACAACTACCCACTACACTCGCTTTTATCTTATCAGTTAAGGTCATTGACACCCGCCCCTCCCGCTGTTTGCAATCGCGTCACCAATTATGAACCCTATTGCAGCGAGATTACCTACATAAGTTGCTAATTTTTCCTTTCATTAGCGGGCTTTTAATCTAAAATGTTATTTTAATCTAAAATGTTATTTCTGACTAATGAATGATTATTAACAAAACGTCCGTGGCTTAAAAACAATGAGCAAAAACTAGGTCAGGGATCTTTGCATTCAGGCGTATTTAAAAAATTGAATCAACTTACGTACATTTGATTAACAATCGACGCAATTAACGAAAGTCCCACGAGATGGTACTCTTGGATTCAATCCTTGTCTGCGAAGGCGTGGAACGGATTCCATTTGTGCACCACGTAAACACTCAACACTTAATAAATAACACACCGTACCACTTCGTAATATTCCCGGTTCGAAAACATTTTTTTTAACCTTAGTACGCGCGCGATGTTTTAAGGTTGGCGAGTGACGAGTGACTAATCATTTATGCTTACCGTTATGTTTACCGCTAGCGCGGAATGGTTTAGTTTAGACTACCCTCGAAATTGATAAACCTGCCTACCATCGCCAACACTAACGGGGTGGACTCTATTGCAACGATTATAAGGTTTAGTGAAGGTCAGATAAGGGTTTTGCTGATGTTGTTGTTAAAACCTACTATTAGGTTTGTTTACATTTGTGGTAATAGGGTGACCACGACTCATGGAAAATATTTAAAAATTGAAAAATGAAAATTAAAAAAAAGTGTACTCTTTTTTTTCGCTAAATAGGTTCCTTAAGTGTAACCTAGTGCCGGGAATGAATTTGGCCAGTGAATTAAATTTCACCCTGTAGATTAGAAAATGTGACGACGTGCACTCTAATATGTTTTCGTAGGGATGGGCAAGTATCGATAAAAATATGTAGGTACTAATTTTTGTTTGTTTAGTTATTTACTCGTAGGTATACAGTGTGTTGCGCTCTTCTGTCCTTTTGAATTGTGTCAGTTCTTTTCAAATATTAAGAACTTTGTTGTAGATAAGTAGCCTGAATGAGCTGTAAAAAATATATCATTCGTATGATTTATATAGAGATTATAAGAACTTAATCAGGATTTTAGTTATTCTTGCACTTTATAAATAAAAACTAAACTGAAAAGGCAGGTGCCTCTTCAAAAATATAATTTGCAGCAATTTGCTGATTATTGAGTACAAAGTTAAAACTGACAAATGGTTGTCATTTCGTTAATTGTGCCAGTCAGTCCTTTATATATTTAGTGGCTACCTAAAACTTATGTAAAAGAGACGTATTAAATTTACCTAGAAGGGAAGCAAAGCAGATGAACGAGGTTACTTTGAAATCATGACTTTATTTGGAGTTATAAATAATATGTAGGTAGTCAAAGTTGAAAGACTTGTTCTGGTTTCCCTTTGCAATAAAATACCTATTTGTATGTATGTACGTATTAATTCCTTATTGTAAAGAATACACAAAGACACAAATATGGCACGGGATAGGTAGTACAAAGTTGAATTTATGCCTTTAAGCCTTTATTTGCCTTTTATCGACAAAAAAATATCGACAATGTGCACATTGTGTCCATCACTAAAGAATATAAATATGTGTAGGTATCGAGTGGTAATGGATTTTCCACTCTCGGGCCACTTTGACGACAATAGGGGATATTACTGCAATGTTCTGCCGCCAGAGTGCAGCACTACCGCCTCTAGTAAACCAGAGTAGGTAAGTTATACATACTGTGCCTTAATGTTTTTTGACTAGTTTTCACAGACAGTAAAATATGACGCCGATGCATCAAGGCGGTTTGTTAACAAGGGTCTACTGGGAAACGCAAAATCGAAATTTAATTATCTGCCCCTTTGTCGCTCGAATATGCAAGAGTGAAACTTTTTTCATTTTTTTTATGTAAGTTCTAACGGAAGCTTCACTCAACTCTTGTATGAAATAATGTGTCTCGTCTGAAAAACTATTAGCAAAAGCTTTAATCTCGCCGACAACGGAAAAGGTGCTTCTGAGTTCCAAACAAAACCAATCTTTAAATATACAGTCGCCACCAGATATATCGGAGCGGCCAAGTTGCTCACAAATATCTGAACTCGCCTTTATTATTAAGGTGTTAGAGTCCACGCTCAGATATTTTGAGTACCTCGGCCGCTTCGATATAATCTAATGGCGTGGGGACTATTATACACGCACACATCACACTTATTTCAAGGCTCTTAAGGCTTATAATTGCGTGAACATTTATATTCACAAGGTATATTATGGTGTTTTGTTACAGAATTAGCACACCTTTCTATTCGCCGACTAAGTTAATAGAAGAGTAAACATCCTAGATTTACTTTGACAAGGGTCTAAGTGACTACAGCGGTTGTATTAAATGGGACTTTGTCTTATTATGGTGTTTTGCGAATCCTGACCGGCAATCGGATATGGGGAAAGGTGTTTAAACATGGCGGTATTGGCGGTGTAACTCAAAGCAATGATTAGTGGTTGTGTTTTGACCAATTTGAAAAAGGGATGTTTTGTTTGGCAGGTATGGTCATGTTGAGTAAGAAGATCATACATTAGCTCGGCGCAAGAGGAAAAATAGCCTTAAAATGTACCTTATGTCATGGTATGTGCAAAGTTTTATTACAATCCAATAAGTAGTTTTAAAATGAGAACGAAACCGAGCTTACTGGGGACTCAAGTTAAGGGGCCCACTGATTAACAGTCCGCCGGACGGTATCGGCCTGTCAGTTAGAACTAAATTTTGACAGTTCCGAACAACTGACAGGCCGATACCGTCCGGCGGACTGTTAATCAGTGGGCCCCATTAGGTAAACTAACGGCCCGATTCGAACTTTAAGATACGTCAGTTAAAAGATCTAGAAACGATATGGATCAGATATGTCAGTGTCAAATATGACGTTTCTTCGAACAAAAACGAATAGTAAAATAGAATAGAAATACATTTATTTATGACAAACAAACATAGATGACAAAAACATGTTGACAAATATACAATGTATAACATTTAGTGAAAAATGTCATAAAAGGGTCACAACTCAGCATGTTGCTGGCAAAGCCACATCGTGTCTAGATCTATTAATTGACGTATCTTTTAAGACACGATATGGATGTCGAATCGGGCAGTCATTAGGTATCATTAATTAAAATGGTTTCTGCAGCCTACTGCCTATCTTTAAAAAGGCTTGCTGAAAAAAAAACACCAGAGAGGAAACCTGCGACTACATTAGGGTTGCCATACGTCCCGGTACGCCGGGACATGTCCTGGTTTGAAGCATGATGTCCCGGTGTCCCGGCCCATAAGCAAATTGTCCCGGTTTATAAATCATAGTTATTTAGTAGGGGGCATTGAGACAGACAGACGGCCGGACGGTCAACAAAGTGATCCTATTTGGGCTCCGTTTTTTTTCCTTTTGAAGTACGAAATCCTAAAAATCTACCTACTAAAAAAATTTCGAAAAAATTTCGCGCTCGCTTCGCTCGCGTTTTCATTTAGGTACCTACATTATTTGTGACAGTCAAGTTGAAATTTGGTACACATATATTATGTCAATCTATAACCCGAAGACGGACATGTAACGTAAATAAAATGAATTTTAAACATAGGGGGCACTTATTGGGGGATAAATGAGACACTTAATAAACAAAGTTTTGCAAACTATATGGTGTTATATATCAAGTGATAGAGCTGTGGGAATCTCAAATATATTTTATTAATAATTTTAAGATTAATAGTTTAGAAGTAATTTAAGTAAATAGACAAAAAATTACCACTTCCCTCTTTATCTCCGAAACTAGTAAAATTAAAAAAAAAATACTAAATAGTTCCTTACCTATAGATGACAGAAAAACCTATTAGAAATATGCAGTCATGCGTGCGTCGGACTTATTACTTAGTTTTTGATCGTCCCTTACGGGTCTTTTTTAAACATTTCACTCACGTTTCACATCAAAATATACATTGTTGAAAATTGTGTAATGTGCGGAACCCTTGGAAGGCGAGTCCGACTCGCACTTGACCGGTTTTCGTTAAATGTCCCGGTCTGAGCCCCCACACTTATGGCAACCCTAGACTACATTTGCAAAAGTGGCGGCCACCTTACTTAAAGGGGCCCACAGATTACCAGTTCGCCGGATGATATCAGCCTGTCAGTTGTTTGGAAATGTTAAAAAATGTCAAAATGTCAAATTTTGCGTTTAACTGACAGGCTGATATCGTCCGGAGAAGTGGTAATCTGTGGGCCCTTTAAAAGCTGGCAAAATTCTATGCAGTTGCAACATTTGCAACTAATAAGTGATGGATAATGTGAGTGCGTGTGAAGCACTCACAATCTCACATGCTCCCGCGCACGCGGCGAGATCAAAGCCGAACGTGGCGCTAGCGTTGACGCCGCCCAAGTAGTGTAACACGACCGGTTTAAAACCGTCCCTTCAGATGGTTTTTGGTCTAATAAGGGTGAAGTAAACATTTTTCTTTAAATAGGTACCTATCGTCTATGTATGATAAAGATCCTGACCAAATTTTTTGACGTTTGAATAAAAAAAATTGTACGCATTTTTTGGAACGGCACGATTGAGGTTTGCAATTTTAGACCGCCACATACACCACGAAAGGTTAAACTACATATAACAACTTTATTTACCTAACATGTAAATAATTTAGAATAATAAAAACCGGGCAAGTGCGAGTCGGACTCGCGCACGAAGGGTTCTGTACCATAATGCAAAAAAAAAATAAAAAAAAGCAAAAAAAAAACGGTCACCCATCCAAGTACTGACCACTCCCGACGTTGCTTAACTTTGGTCAAAAATCACGTTTGTTGTATGGGAGCCCCATTTAAATCTTTATTTTATTCTGTTTTTAGTATTTGTTGTTATAGCGGCAACAGAAATACATCATCTGCGAAAATTTCAACTGTCTAGCTATCACGGTTCGTGAGATACAGCCTGGTGACAGACGGACGGACGGACGGACGGACGGACGGACGGACGGACGGACGGACGGACGGACGGACAGCGAAGTCTTAGTAATAGGGTCCCGTTTTACCCTTTGGGTACGGAACCCTAAAAACGACAAAGTTGTGTTTCAATGCACACATGAATTTCAATTTCAAAATAGTATGAAAAGGTTTGTAAGACTGAACTACCACATTTGGAATAAATCAATTTACTTAGGAGGTATTTAGTCCTAAAATAGTCACGATAGACTTTTAGGAATAGGAATATTTTTTGTTCTTTGTATATTATAAAAAGTTACAGGCAATTAGATAAATAAAAATGTTATTATTTCTGCAGAATTACAAAAATAAATGTTCCAGAATACTAGTACCCACTTTTCGAAGTAGTCGACTTATAAGTAAGAGTTGGCAAAGTGAAAGCTCTGTAAAAACATTGACAAAAGCAGGCGCCGCCTCTGAAGTACACACCAAATTGACTTTTGATAGTCCTTATCTCTTTGTAACAAGGTTCAAGATTAGTCAGTATTGATGATAGTTTAAGACGTGAGGAAGCAGCTATTAAGAGGAGATAGTGGGAGAGCCCACCGGACGCGATTTAAACACATTATTAGATTAAGTAGGTACTTGTGTTTTGGGCAAAAAATATTTTTTTGGGCAATGAGTGTTAGAAAGGGGATTGGGAAGAAGTAAATATAAGTTTGAAAAATAATTTAATCCTGTACCTAAGATATGTATCTTTGTATATATGTAGTCGGTTTTGCCCAAATGTATATATGTTTGATTGCTTGAGAATAAGTTTACTTCAGCATATATCCATTTATTCTGTAATTAAATACCTCAGTTTGATAGGTATTATTTGGTAATTCATATTTGTAATAGTACCTACCAAATTATAATGTATTATACTTAATGTACAAAAAAATATAACTAATAGTTTATAATAAATCTGAATTTAAAAATAAAAAGACACATTGAAGGTATGTACCTACTAGAGTTAGACCAAGAAAAGTCTGCTACGATTTTTATAGCATACGCAGCAGTGCAAGTGTTATTTTAATACGTCATCATTTCATAGAAAAATCATTTTAATGTTTAAATTTATATACATATATTTCTCTTCAAGTATTATTAAAATAAATGATAAATTAAAATAAAAACAGGCCGTAAATGTGGTTTAAAAATCAGTCGAACTATTACCTCCTCCTTTTTGAAGTCGGTTTAAAAGTAAATAGATGTAAAGTCCCACGGTATGTGCCGTTATGTTGGTTGTATCAATCGTTTAATTGTTTTAAACCTCGACAAAGTAGGGCCCGGCTGTGTTTGAGGATGTATAAATAGAGTATCGAAAACCAGAGGGTTTCCCACCATCAAGTAAAGTATACTTTCCCAGGCTAACATCCCATTCCTAGAACGATTTTTATGGACGATCTTTTTTCCGTTAGATTTGGATACAATTTGGCTGGTTTGAAGAGCTCTGTATCATCATAATTAAAGAGCACTCCGACTCTTGTCGGTGCGGGGTAGGCGGAAGCGGAACATACTTACTAAGAAAAAACGTTTTTCCACTTCTAAATATTTTCTATTCTCTATGATTTTTTGGACCTATGTTATTGACACAATGAAAAACTAGGTTTATAATAGGGACTGTAATTTTGGTCTGAAATAAAAATATAGGTCTGTATATTGAATTGAAAATTGAATTGAATAATAGGCCTTCCGTTTTTCAAAATTTGCAACACAAAAAAAAAACATACAAAGGTACACTTGATATATGTGACACGTCTATTTACAATATACAAAGTTTTACTGAAAAGTAAGCTAAATTTTAAGTAACTACCTTCATCAATATAAATATTTTGGAAAACGGAACATGTTAAATCTCTGTAAGTATTTTAAAAACCCCATGTTACGTTTATTTATCAAAAAATATTGCTTTCGCGGTATTACGTGGAAATTAAGTGGAAAATTAATATTTTAATAATTCAATTTGTAATATGTATATTCAAAATACTCTATGCTCATATCACATTCCCATAAATCCATGGGCACAGCTTAATCGCATCCCAAATATTAGCTCAGCCTTAGCGCCGCCCCAAAGCACCCGCGTTTTTGCTACAACCCCCCTTAACACCACAAACTTACACTTGCATCTACAGTAATAAAGCTCACTCGATTACCTACCTTATCATAATAGCTTTAAGTTACGCTTATAGTTTTACGAACGGTGTAAATGATTTTGTCAAACTTTGTATTGGTTTTGTAAAATGTACTGATTTTCGTTTGTTTTTTGGCTTAAGTGGGTAGTCGGCGATTTGGTTGCAGTGTCAAGAAAAGGTGTTCTTATTGGGATTATTTGCACATTTTAATAAACAGCTTTGGGTAGCTTTTAGCGACCGGTAAATCTAAATATTATCATTAGAAAATGTCTAAATAATTATTTTTTGGCGAACAGACCAATTCTCCTTTAGCTATGACACACAAACGTAATAAACTCTTGTTAAAATTATCATCATTATTCCGCAGTAAATAAATGTAAACATATTTTGTTCCATTTTGTACCTATACGTTTCCGTAAGTCTATATACAGTCCCCGCAATATATTATGTTACTCTTCGAAAGCCGCAAAAATATGTGACACGCTCTTGTGGCTCTAGAAATAAGATCGTGGGTCCGATTCGGATTTTAAAATAGACGTCTATTAGATATCTTTTAGACATCACCAAGATACGATAACGATATGTTTAAGATCTAACCCAAAACCTACGACCCACGTAGACAAAGGGCCTGATTTGGATTGTGAAATAGACATCTTTAAGACATCATCAAGATACGATAACGATATGTTTAAGATCTAACCTGTCAAATTTGATATTTGCGCGATTGTGGAGATACTCTTGAACGATTTCCACAGGATATGACTTAGAGATCCAATTCACATCACATATATCTTACTCTATCTAACGTAAAAGTGACATTGGTTGCCCGAATTGCGCTGCAAAAGAGAACTAGTTGATATCTAAACTATAACGTATCTAGAATGGATCTAGTACGTGTCGTCTCTTGTGAATATCTTGAAGTTCGAATACGGCAGCGTGTCAGATATTTTTGTGGCCTTCGTTCTATAACATATTATTGCATGTGACTGTATTAAAGCTGTCGTAATCTGCCTGTTACACACCCAAACACCCTACCACTACCGAACTAGCACCCCTTAGGTTATTGTCTATGTTGTATCCCTAACAGGAGACTCGGAAAATCTAGACGGCCAGATAGCCTTTAGAATTTCACGGCGGGCGGCGTAGCGTGAAGATACTATGTCGGCTAGTAGATAAATTAGCTAGGGTTATTGGCTTGAGCTGATGATAGGTAGGAACATTTTAGATAACCACTATGCACGTAAAATCTATGTACCCAATAAGACTTAAAATATACGTAATAGTAACTCAAATTATTTGAAAGCCAAAAATGTGATATTTATTTTTAATATCCTAAGTTACTTCCTTATTCATGCATGGCATGGCCTGGCCTTTCATTTTGAGACTATTAGTTATTTTCAAAATTGCCCCGTTTTTAAAGTTACCCTGTATACCTTACTCAAATACAGTAAGAAATCTTATAATATTATTTTGCTTTCAACCATTTTCGATCACTTCAATACTCGTGACAAACAAAATTATGAAAAATAAAATCAGCATAACTGCGCCGTTTGCGCACCTAATGCGTATTTGCGTACCCGGGTATAGCAATAATGCTCTACCTACTTATATTATACAGCCCAGGTATACCGCTTTACCTATATTATACGGGATAGCAAATACATTATACAGGGCAAAGCAAATGGGTCCGAGTGATATCCTTCATTGTTTTACATTGTAAGTAGGTATCGTTTTTCCAGCATTTACTTACCCTGCTGGTTTTTCTTGAATTTTTATATTACCTATAGTACAGTCAACAACAGAGCTATGAATACAGACAAAGTGCCAAAAATATGTATACACGACCTTAATGTACAGGCAATAAAGTACTGTATACATATTTTTGACACTTTGCCTGTATTCATAGCTCTGTTGTTGACTGTACCTATTACCAGGCGTGGCTCACTCCGCGATTTCGTCGCGTCGGTACAAGTACATGTGGCCCACACCAATTTTGGTGTCTAGCAGTAGTAAGTAGTTGCCGCGCACCGCTACGGAACGGACGCCTGCTTGTTATATCTATCGTAATAGACGCGTTTTGTTAGAGAGTGAACCTTTTGTACCTATTACTATTATTTTTTCTGTGCTTTTACACTTTATAACTGCAAAATGGCGGAGTCCACATGAAAATAAGGCTGAAAATAAGATGAGAGACGTGCGGATATCAACCAATAGCATATATAGCTTGGATGTCATCTAACATCTCTTCTTCGCTCCGCTAAATTACAACTGGACATTGTGACGGAAGGAAGGATTATAGCCAATCCTAACTTTTAATGGACCAAATAAAGGCATCAATGGACGGCCCCTTGCACGAATGCGCTAAACGCGCAGCCGTCAAGGAGGAGTGGAGGCGAGCCGTCAAACGTGTCACAAAGGGAGACTTCCAATGATGACCACGACCGCTCTGTCAAGAGCGACCCGATCAAGAAGAAAACTTTTTAATGTCAACCTTTTTAATAGCGGGTAATTGTGTAGGTATTTGGTAATAATACTAATAATAAACTGAAAATGAAAATGAAAATGAAAAATATTTATTTAAGATAAGTAGGTACAATAAACTTAAGTAAACTATATTTACAAACTTATTCACTAATTTATTATGTAAGGAACTTATCTTAACGTGCGATGCAATTTCGGTATCGATGGTCTCCGCACTATAGTCCGTTTTTTTTAGCATTAGAAAGAACTTCGCAGAAGTAAGCTTGTGGTTCCAAATCCGGCACTTTTAGCGGTAATAATTTGAAGTAAATTATATGTATTGACCATGCTTCATTAGATAAATCAATAATTATTAACAATTAAAGAACCTGATAAAAACTGCACGCTTGCTTCTGTGGAGTTCTTTCTAATGCTAAAAAAAACGAACTATAGGCAAGCCTGTATCGCGGAGGCCAATACTTGGTGTGGTACAGATAAAGGTAAGGTCGTGGTACAGATAAAACTAAACATCAAACCTGCGGGCGGGGGGTATATTTACGGAGAGAAGGGATAATTTTCAGCAATATGCCTCAGATAATTGTCTGACGTATGTAAATATGAACCGTTTTCCGTGGTACTAAAGGGGCCCACAGATTACCAGTTCGCCGGACGATATCAGCCTGTCAGTTGTTCGGAGCTGTCAAATTTTGCGTTTAACTGACAGGCTGATATCGTCCGGCGAACTGGTAATCTGTGGACCCCTTAAGAGCTTCGTCTATAAGTATATATTCAGTCGCCAGCTCAACATTCAAAGAAAATAAATAGAATCTTCATATTGTCGCGATGATTGTCATAATTTTCACATACGTATGCCAAGGAGCCCGTTATGTAGCTCTCAATGTTCCTTCTGATATCCTCCCAAATCTATAGCTTACTGCTGACAGAACGTAGAAGGAAATGTTATGTCATTATTTAGATTTTAATGTTTTTTGATACTCGTTTGAGCACTGGGATTGGTATTGCAAGAAAATCTAGTGTCTACGAACGGGTAGGTGTGGTTGTTTCCTGACTGACGAACAAGTATATATAAGTGTAATATAGGACAAATCCTAAAATCAGGGAAAGATTTTTGGCTTTTCCATAGAAAACGTCGACATCTGATAAGCCAAAATGTATGAAAAAGTAAAATTTTTTTTCGGGATTTCGGGGTTGGTGCGATAATAAAAATAGCTCAGTTTAGCGAGTAGAATCGAGCCCTGGATTTAAAGCCCCATGGTCAGTAACAACCTGTATAAATAGAGATTGACACCTTTCTACGGGTTTCTTTTCCTACCGGCAAATTTTTGGTATTCGGTTAACAAAGAGTTGGGGTAAGACCATAGTCTAATAAAATATGGTCTTTTCTTCCCAGAGTGACACAAGCCTACGTCACAACAACATGGCCGCTATATATAGCGCTATCGAATATTATCATATAGCGCTGTCGCATGATGACGTAGGCTTGTGTCAGTCACGTGACCTAGAAAAGACGGGAAGAGAGTACCAGGCGGAGTATATTATTATACCATGGGTAAGACTAACATAGTTTATTTTTCTCGGGGCAAGACAAATATACATAATAGTATTAGGATTATATAATAATTATAATAATGTGTTTATAATTTTTTTTTATTGTTTTGTAAGTGTTTTTATATTCATATTATAATTAACCTAACTTAAGAAGAAAAATAAATAAAGATAATAATAGTATGAGGATTCCATGTACAAGTGATAGTCTTACTCGTGATAGTCTTACCTCACCTTACCTTACGCTACGTCTTACGTAGGCGAACAACGCGCGAAAGCGGCGCGGCGCGGCGCGGTGCGGCGCGGTGCGGCTAAATCAATCCTTTGATGCCCATAGAAGTGTCCTACGTAAGCGATCTCGTTGCGAACGCGGCGCGGCGCGATTTGCACGCGAATGTCGGGCGGCGCGGCGCGGCGCGGCGCGGCGGCGGCGCGGCGAGACGCGGCACGGAAACAACAAACCGTTGTTGCGTATGGAAGTGTCCTAGGTGAGCGATTTTAACGCGATGGCGAAGCGGCGCGGCGGCGGCGCGGCGCGGCGCGGATCTGGCGCGATCAATCCATTTGATTTTTAGACGTGAGTATGACGCGGCTAGAGGCGTGGCGTATATAGAATTTACGGCTTTGATTTGATAACTTCGAACCTATGTATTTTAAAATTATAAAAACCGGGCAAGTGCGAGTCGGACTCGCGCACGAAGGGTTTCGTATCATAATGCAAAAAAAAAGCAAAAAAAAAGCGGTCACCCATCCAAGAACTGACCACTCCCGACGTTGCTTAACTTTGGTCAAAAATCACGTTTGTTGTATGGGAGCCCCATTCAAATCTTTATTTTATTCTGTTTTTAGTATTTGTTGTTATAGCGGCAACAGAAATACATCATCTGTGAAAATTTCAACTGTCTAGCTATCACGGTTCATGAGATACAGCCTGGTGACAGACAGACGGACAGACGGACGGACGGACGGACGGACGGACGGACAGCGAAGTCTTAGTAATAGGGTCCCGTTTTACCCTTTGGGTACGGAACCCTAAAAACATGTCTATCTTTAGGTTACTAATGTACACATTTATACCAAATTTCAACTTAATTGGTCCAGTAGTTTCCGACAAAATAGGCTGTGACAGACGGACAGACAGACAGACGCACGAGTGATCCTATAAGGGTTCCGTTTTTCCTTTTGAGGTACTTTCAAAAACCCAACCCGCTGAAAAGCACAAAATATTTTTTTATATACCCAGATCCCACCCCTATCCTTTTCCAGTCCCTATCCCGTCGTAAAGCCAATTTCTGCCAAAACGTAATTAATACCTAATAATAAGCAAATTAATAACCACCGGGGTAATTGTGTACTTAGTTTTTGAAGGCGGTGCCAAATCAAAATGCCAGTAGACCAAAATTTCAGACAACGAAGAACGCTGCACTTACTTGCATTAAAAGACATAGTTTACTCATAATTTAAATACGAATTTTCTAATAAACCGTATCTCTGTGCGGCCACGGCGGTCGGGAGTGTCTCCCTAGCCGGACAAGGCCGCCGCGCCGCGCCGCTTCGCTGTGTGAGTAGGACACACCTATACGTATCAACGTTTTGTTTCTTCCTCACCGCGCCGCGCCGCGCCGCTTCGCTGTGTGAGTAGGACACACCTATACGTATCAACTTTTGTTTCTTCCTCGCCTCGCCGCGCCGCGCCGCGCCGCTTCGCTGTGTGAGCAGGACACACCTATACGTATCAAGGTTTTGTTTCTTCCTCGCCGCGCCGCGCCGCGCCGCGCCGCCGCCGCGCCGCACCGCGCCGCGTTCGCGCGTTGTTCGCCTACGTAAGACGCTGCGTTATACTCTAGGCCAGCGGTCGGCAACCTTTTAGCAGCCAAGGGCCACATAGTAGGTAGTTAACGGAGGTGACGCGGGCCGTACTTTGTTAATATTTATGACTTTATGAGACATTGTCGTTTGTCACTATTACATGCAAAATAGCCAAGGCGGCTCTCGGGCCGCAAGTGACAGGTTCACGACACGAGCCGCATGCGGCCCGCGGGCTGCAGGTTGCCGACCGCTGCTCTAGGTAAAGGCATAGGAACGAATTGATCGAGAATTCATTAATTAATATTGCTAGGCAACTAAGTGATACGCTGCCTAACTTGTGAGACCGTAATAAGAAGAAGTATAAACTGACGCACACACACAGCCTCCTAAAAGGAAACCTATAAAACGATCTCCAATTCCATTTAATTTTTAATCTCTATTTTGAAACTCAATATTGATTTTATACTGTAAAATTTTCATTATTTTCGGCTACAGAATAAGCTTAATTTCTTCTCGTTTTGCCAAAGTGCCTCACTTATTTACTTGAGCCAATCTCGTAGTAAATTTCGATGCCTCGTCACACATACAAAACATCAATAAAACTCCCGTACCCGTCACCGTATATTTGCATTCAACCCCCGATTCGATTTCCCCTGCGATACCTAGTATGCCTAGTATCGAGTATACCTAGTATTGAGTTTCGAGTACCGGTAATATTCCGGAATTGCCCGCCCGCCGTATCCAAATCGAAAATCGACTCTTTTTATTCAGTGTATTGGGGGGAGTATTCTGGGAGTATCGATTGAATTTTTTGTTTATTAGTTACTACGAGTATACATTGTATATTTTACTAGTAATAGTTAGGTTGCCTTTTATGATACTTCACATAAAAATCTCAAACTGTAACTTGCCATGTACCTAATATGATCTAATGAAGTTGGCCGGTTGAAATATTTTACGCATAGCGCCAGCATAGTTAGGTTTCACCTGCCAATTCACTGTTATTTAGCAGTGCACTATGTATTTACGAGGTTTTTACCTCGTTTTCAAAAAGTTTTTGTTATGTCATCTTAAATATCTTGATTTCGAAAACCAAAGCTTTCCCCATTCCTAAAAATCTACTTTAACATTCACTGACAAGAACATACTAGGTGTGTTGTAGTAATTGTAGTGGAAATGGGCCGCGTGGCACTGAAGGTTTTATGTCAAACTCAGACATCTATCTCACCAACCTGTGACTATAGTGAGACATAAAATAAAATGCAACTAAAAAAATGCCATACTAAATTGTTGCCATGTTTAAGCATTTTACGTCAAAAATGTGACAGTTACGTAGGAAGTGGCGCCCTAAATAATTTTCTACAGTCCGAAAAGAATTTCGGACTATATGTGAGTTAAGTGGTAGACCTATGCCAGAATAGTACCGCCAATTCTGCTTTAAACGGTTTTTGCATATCAAACGTAGGCGTATAAAATTTTATTGCCGAGCCGGCGTTGCCGTTTGACAAAAGCGATCGTCTAATAAAACAGCGCCAATGATTTGCATAGTGAAATGTTTCAGTTTGGGGAGAGGGGGCTCGATTAGAAAGTGCTTGGATACCGTAAAACGGGGTGAGTAGGTTTCGCGGGGAGAGCTGGGTTATGAATGGGGAGAGAAGGTTTGAGAGGGGGGTGAGAAGGGATTTTAAGGCTACAGCTACAAAAATAATGTATTCCATTTTAAAATGGGGCTATAGTAATACGCATAATAAAAAAAAATCGATCCAACAATGTTCCAACATCACCTTTATATGAAAAACCCTCTCACCCCAAATACGAGGCACTACGGGGTGAGGCGAGTTTTCCTCTTAATCGTCAAAGTTATGAAATGGAACTACCCAAAATAAAATACAAACTAAAATACAAACGTCCGAACCACTTATGATATACACCATTCAGTTTTCACATGTATAAATAAAATTTTATCGAGGTTTGAAAGTCAAATTTCACCCAACTCACCCCATTTTACGGTAATGGTTCTGGCTTTTTTGACTTTCTTCAAGGGGTTACCCCCGCCAATGACCTTCGATCTGAATCCCTTAGTTTTCTGTGATGAACTCAAAACAAAAACGACCGGTTTAACTTTGGACGCATAGATTGACGAATCCAGCAACATAAAAATTTGTCTGATATATTCAAAAGGTACTTAAATACAAAATACAGTACGTAGCGGCCCTTTTTTGAATATCTTTCGTTAAATTTAAATAATCACGATTATTTAGCAGTGGCGCTAGTGTGCACGTTGATTGGCTCTTAAGTAACACCCGTATAATATAGGAGGACTACTTTATTTTCAACATTGTATTTATTGAAAGCATAATAAAAAAGTCCAAACCATTTGCATGGTAAAATGTTATGGCTCCTCTACACGATGGGCCAACGCCGGCCACTCCAAGGGACGCAGTAGAATGAGATAGCAATATCACTTTCTCCCTCTAACGCATAAATGCGTTCCTTGGAGTGGTCATGTAGTAAATAAAGGTAGTGGACCCCGCAGTAATTTCTCAGCCAGAAAAAGCTTTACTGTATGATAAAGTATCAATAAATAAAAAGTATTGTATAAATTTCCAAAGAATAATAATAATAGTATTTAAGTAAATACCTAAAGTCTTAAATCGTTAATATCTTTTTACGGAAAATTGCTCCGTTTAAACTTTCTTCTCCGGACATGTTCATGTAACGTATTGCAACAATATATGAAATATCAAAAAAAAAAATCCCCGCAGAAATACCAATATTAACAAAATATAATTTTTCGGCGTGGCTTGGACCGGAAAATTGCTCAGTCTAATTTTTTCACTGGAATGCCATTTTATTGCCGATTTATACATACAAATTGAAAATCTAAAAAATTTACCATGTAACTATACTTTTTTTCAGAAATTGCCTTTTTACTCGCTGTGGAAAATTTCTCTATCCATTTTATTTATTGAATTAAGTTCACAGTTTTCTTTCCATTCAACTATAAAAACATCCAAAAAAATAACGAGCGTATTCAAAACTAAACATATTGGGAGCAGTGTATATAGGGAGCGGGGTGTACAAGGGATGACAGTTCTTTTGGATATTTTGGATTTAAGTATATACGTGACTACTTTTTAAAAGAAATCAGGCTGAGAAATTTTCCACTCTCAGTTTTTTATAGTTCTAAAATACATAAACTTGGGTATGCATTTTTTTTTGGATTTTCTTACCCACTACGCCAAATTATATTCTAAGATTATATAAGAAGGAAAAAATGGCAGAGCAATTTTCCGATGAAAATGAGCGCCAAAAAAGGAATTATCGTAAACAAAATATTCTCATGTTTGACAAAAGTTTTAGATTTTTTTCTAGTATGTAACTTATTTGGTAAAATAATTTTGGACGGAGGAATTACTCGGTTCAATATATAAACAGATTTGTATTTTTACGTATAAATACCTAACTTAGGAGTGGTTTTTTTTTGGATATTTATATGTTAGTTTCGGCTCATAACCAAGCAAAATTTCATCGACTGAGGAATTAATGCATGGGTCTCCATACAACAACTTGCTTCGTTTACTACACTAGTTGGCCCATCGTGTAGAGGAGCCATTAGAACTTCGCACAGCGCCTGGGGAATAGGGATAAAGAAGGGAGTAAAGATTGGAAAGTGACATGTAAATTGGATCGGGAATGGAAAAATAAAGAGGGCCTACTGCCGACATCAACGCTATGTGCCTCTCTCTCGCTCTTGCATATCCGAGCGGAAGAGAGGCAGATAACGTATTAAAATTTTCGATTTTGGCGGTATGCAAATGCTTTCAAAAGCTGACGATGACGTACCTACCAAAAACTTTGATAGCTAATCGTTGATAATTTCTGACACGGAAAGTTATGGGTAGTAACACATTTCAGAAAAAGGTCATATCTGTGGATAATAGGTACATTAAAAATGAACGACCCAGGCACATAATATCACGTTTTTCTTATTTGACCCTTAGGTACCAGCAAAACGGCGGAATCGTTTTTCGTCGGTGTTTGACATCACTAAGATAACCGGCTATGACACATCACTAGAGGGCGTCCATCTTATGGCTCCTCTACACAATGGGCCAGCGCCGGCCACTCCAAAGAACACAGCCATGCGGTAGAACGAGATAGCAATATCACTTGCTCCCTCTAACGCATACATGCGTCCCTTAGAGTGGCCGGCGTTGGCCCATCGTGTAGAGGAGCCCTTAGATTGGTTTTTGTGCGTGAACGCCGTCATATTACTATTATTATCTGAGACATATACTCTCATATTTGTGATTCCCTAATAAATATTGTTGTTGTTGTTGTTGTTGTTGTTGTTGTTGTTGTTGTTGTTGTTGTGGTGCTCTGTATGGCTACCACCAGTTTTGACATTGACAGATACGCTCGCGTCTACGTATTTAAATTACTTTCTATACATCTCGCTTGCACTACGAGCCCCGATGCATATGTTTTCGTCTAGTGAGACCATTTTTTGAGGTTCTCGCGTTTGTTCAAAAATTATGTTTTTGTTTAAAAATTACTAATATTTAATGCTTATATTAATGTAATTTAATTTTATATGATAATACTCTGCAATAACTAAATCCAAACACAAGAAATACTGTTTGTACTGAAAGGAAAAAAATCATATTTTTTTATTGACGGGTAGGATTACACCATATGTGAAAGGGCTATTACTAGGGAAAGCAATAGGGCTCTGCCAATGTACTGACAATTTTGTTTCGAGCCCATGCATGCAGCAGTGCTGTAGGAGAGGACAATATGATATGGACAACGTTTTTAAAAAGTCCTTTTTTTCAGCAATGAAAGTCTCATGCAATTTTATTATACGATCAAAATAACCTACATTAAACATTGCTATTATGGTTCCCATTACTGGGTAATATTATGTACATGTGTAAAATTTATTAAAATAAAAAAAATTGTTGCGTGGAACTAAACGAAATAATTTGCATCGGGGCTCGTAATATGCGAGTACGAGCGAGATGCATAGAAAGTAAGTTGCTTAGACGCGAGCGTATCTGTCAATGTCAAAACTGGTGGTAGTGGTTCTGGTGTTTTTACTATTACACCACTAAAAAAAAATTCCGGTCTGTATAGGCAGTTACTGGTGAACCATAAAAATTTGCCTTGCATTCTCTTAACTTTGCGATGTCTACAGGAAATACACAAACGAGTTAAGCAGACGTGTAGGTATGACGTATGACTATATTATGCCTAAAACATAAATCAATTCTCTTTGAAATATTCTTCATACTTTATTACAACGAAGGAACGGTAAGAAGTCCGGTGTTTTCGCCGGACAATTGTCCAGATTCCGCGACGATATACATATCTGCAGCGCAGCATGTTTCATTTTTATCGCCTGTCACTATACCCGTCACTTTCACACTTACTTGTTAGAACGTGACAGGCATGGTGACAAGCGATAAAAATGCGACCGTGCTACCGCAGCTGGACGTAGTCGCGTAACACGGTCCGGTTTCCGGCAAAAACACCGGCTGTCTACAACCGGCCTATGGGCCCGATTCGGATTTTGAAATAGACATCTATTAGACATCTTTTAGACATCACCAAGATACGATAATGATATGTTTAAGATCTAACCTGTCAAATTTGACATTCGCGCGATTCTGGAGATACTCTTGAACGGTTTCCACAGTATATGACTTAGAGATCTAATTCACATCTAATAGATATCTTACTCTATCTAACGTAAAAGTGACATTGGTTCAAAGAGTAAAGTAAGTATATTGGTTGCCCGAATTGCGCTGCAAAAGAGAACTAGTTGATATCTAAACTATAACGTATCTAGTACATGTCGTCTCTTGTGAATATCTTTAAGTTCGAATACGGCATCAAGTCTCTTTAAAATAATCTTCATTGTTATTACGATAAAGAAACGGTAAGACTGTCCGAGTGTCCGTACACCGACTGCGACTGCCATAAACAATACTAGATTCGCCGGTTTCACGCCGCCATGACGGACTCCGCTTCCGTATCCGGATTCCTAGCCGAGGTGTAAATCGCACTTATATCGCAATAAATAATACTGCAGGACTATGAGATAGAACTTAAAATAACTTAGGTATAAGGCCAGAGGGCCTACCGCGAACCACGTTCGACGTGTTTCCTCCCTGTCAAACCTACTTACGAATTCACAAGTGCGACAGAGAGGCAACACGTCGAACGTGGTTCGCGGTAGACTTTCTGGTTTCCACTATCTGCCGTATTCGAACTTCAAGATATTCACAAGAGACGACACGTACTATATCCATTCTAGATATGTTATAGTTTAGATATCAACTAGTTCTCTTTTGCAGCGCAATTCGGGCAACCAATGTCATTTTTACGTTAGATAGAGTAATATATCTATTAGATGTTAAATGGGTCTCTAAGTCATATTATCCTGTGGAAATCGTTCAAGAGTATCTCCAGAATCGCGCAAATGTCAAATTTGACAGGTTAGATCTTAAACATATCTTTATAGTATCTTGGTGATGTCTAAAAGATATCTAATAGATATCTATTTGAGAATCCGAAGCGGGCCCTATGTCGTAAAGACGCGTTTTCTTGCCAGAACCGGCCCCTAGTATGAATTTCATTCGATAGCGTGACGAGCGTTCGCGATTCTGTTATGTCTTTTTTGTAAGGGATCTTGAACATTTTGGAAACTCAAAGTCTCATACAAAATGACACTTAGGGCTGATTTAGACGATGCGAGAACTCTCATGCGAGGTTCATACCATTCCGGGTTTTGATTGGTCGGATGAATTGGACGTAATCCACAGTCCGCAATGTAACTAAAATCGCATGCGAGTTCGCGCTGCGTCTAATGGCAACATTCCATTTCTAACCGCAGCTGCACTCCCGGCACTGAACGCGTCGCTGTCATTGTCAATTTTCATACTAAAATGAACAGTAATGCAGCTGTCGTTGGATATGTACTGTCACCTTATATTAGCCCTTAACGTAACGCGTACGTCACGTCACGGTATCGAATGAAATTTAGGTACGCTACCTATAGGGGTACAGGCTACAGGCCCTTAAAGACATGTTCAAGCTTTCCAGTTCTTTTAAGCCGATGAAAGCTTTAGTAAAATGTACCCATTTGGGTTAACTTTCGTAGTGTCCAGGTAAAAACGTTCGGAAAAATGGCGGAAATATGGCCTTTTTCCGAACGTTTTCACCTGGACACTACGAAAGTTAACCCAAATGGGTACATTTTACTAAAGCTTCTGGTACCTAAACAGCTGTGGCCATTAACACAAAAACTTATGCTTATGAGCTGCTAATTAAAGTTTTTATTTTATTCATCAAGCGTTCTTTAAGCATTCTTCAAGCTATTGTTAACACCGCCGAGCAATGCACGCTACTTATCAATATGAAATATACAAACAATTAAGATGCTTGAATTAAATTAAGTTAATTAAGAAATTAAGATAAACAAATAAAGGTTCCGACCGGAAACAGTCTCGGAAGCGATGTTACAAACCGAAATGTCAGAATAATAAGTGTGTTACTAGTGGTTTGGCTTTGCGAGCGAGTTTCGATCGAGATACGGATCAATGAGGTTGACAGATTTTTTAAATGCGATTTTTTTATTTAAAATATTTAATTGAAATAGTTATTTCATGATGAGTTAAGTATCGAACATTTTATTTAAACGTATTTATTTACGTAAGTTACGTCATAAACCTGGCTGCTACAATTTTTTTAGTGTATGTACCTATTTATTATGTGTTAGGGTTACCGACTGCTACTACACTAAGATACAGGTTAAATGCTAACTATTACAGTTAAACCTCAAGTATCTCAATAGCTTATGGGGCATATTTTGAGTCAACTAATGATTTAGTTCCAGGTTTGTATATCTAGTTCAAGTACCAATTGCTATTTAAATTTCATTTAAAAGTACCTATTATTTGTTCAGATTACAACATAGAAACACTTACCTTACATTCCTGTTATTAGATTGAATGTAACCGGCTAAATAGCATACATCTGCGAAGAAATTCAAAGGTGTATGTGAAGTCCCCAATCCGCATTGGGCTAGCGTGGGGACTATAGCCCAAGCCCTCTCGCGCATGAGAGGAGGCCTGTGCTCAGCAGTGGGACGTATATAGGCTGAAATGATGATGATGAACCGGCTAAATTGGCAAGTCACAATTGACTGACTTCCTTTCGAGTTCCAACAGTACCGCGCCCCACAAAAGGCCCGCCATCATAAATTTCAATTAGGGAACCGTAGGTGTCAAAAGGTGATCAAGCCTTATCTTGCATCTCTTTAATGCCAACTTATTCGACCAGTGGCTTAATTTAGAACTAAACTATTCTTTATAACCTCAAACCTTTAAGCGAAAACTATCACTTCGACTATTGTAAGTAGGGCGATTTTCATCTGTATCTGTAGTACTTTTTTTTGATAGTGGGGCCCTAGGGCGCAGAGTTGATGTTTGTTCATTGTTTGTTTATTGTTTAGGTTTGTTACAACTGTCAGGCGGAACGTATAGGGTAGATTAAAATGTCAGTTTACTCGTAAGGCCCCCCCCACATCTGGCGTCTTTCGAGCGTCGGCGTCTGTCGGCGTCGGTCCAGCGCTATGGAAAATGACGTCGCTGCGCAGTTGCGTCGACGCTGCGTCGACGTCGGCCATAGAATTGTAGACGCCGACGCTCGAAAGACGCCAGATGTGGGGGGGGCCTAAGATGTGCAGTTGGTGTTTTGTGTTGTGTTGTTGTGCGTGTTGTGAGTAGACAAGGTTGGTGATTATGATTATTGTGTGTTGCGATCGTGTTATGTGTAAATGTGTTAGAACAACAGATTTTTTTCGCTATTTTGGTTTCGGCTGCGTAGTAAAAATGATCAATTTTAGTTTAAACTGATACCAATTTGAGAAAATATTTCGTGATATAAATTATTTTCAGTATAAACAAATAGAGAGCAATAATACCATAATAATAAAATTATAATCACTTTACAATTCGGTACAATAACGCATGTTTTCTCTATATCTATATCATTTTAATAGACATTCTGCCGTATTCGAACTTCAAGATATTCACAAGAGACGACACGTACTAGATCCATTCTAGATACGTTATAGTTTAGATATCAACTAGGGGCCCGATTCGGATTTTGAAATAGACATATATTAGATATCTTTTAGACATCACCAAGATACGATAACGATATGTTTAAGATCTATAACCTGTCAAATTTGACTTTGGGCGATTCTGGAGATACTCTTGAACGATTTTCACAGGATATGACTTAGAAATCCAATTCACATCTAATAGATATCTTACTCTATCTAACGTAAAAGTGACATTGGTTGCCCGAATTGCGCTGCAAAAGAGAACTAGTTGATATCTAAACTATAAAGTATCTAGAATGGATCTAGTACGTGTCGTCTAGTAAGTTAAGTACTTACAACTTTGAAACGGGTAGTGCCGATAGCGATACATATAAATTAACGAACCGAGGACAAATACTTTTATAAACTTAAAAATAATTATAAATAATTGTATTCATATTTAATTACACAAACGGGTCTACCGCGATATAATTTCATTGTTTTTTACCCTTAATTCCGATGTTTCAGCTGAGTTGCACCAGCTGTGGTCACGGAAAGACGTTTGTGTAATTAAATATGTGTACAAAACGCGAGAGTTTAAAGTGTCATAATTGTATTGTTGTGTAATCTGTATTTCAGTAAAATTTCCACAAGCCAAATTCAAACAAAATAGCAGTTACTCCTAACGGCGCCTTCCAAATTTAAATGGCCATAACAGTTCCCAGTAGCCCCGCCCCCTGCACAAAGTAATCGGTATTGTACAAAGTCGGTATACCGGTACACGGAACCGGTATTACCGCTAACTCGTAAAGTTCAGTCGCCGTCTGGGTTTTACTATCTGTTGAGTTTTCAGTAACTACAAAGAGGTTGAGACGTAATGTACAATCGTGAGAGAAAGTGCTGCTAAATTTTCAGTTCATAATTAATTTAGATAGGTATCCTAATAAAAAAGTTCAGTTCAAGGAAACGGTATCCCATCCCACAACAAAACATTTTCATGTAAAATGTTGCCAAGACGAGAGAACATATTACTGAATCGCAATTAAAAAGGGATTGAGATAGCTGTCAATCCATATTGATTTAGACGTAAGTGTATGGAAATCTGTCATTTCTAATCCCTTTCTGATCGCGGCATGATAATACTATATTATGGCTCGCACTGTCGAAAAGTTATATATATATAAATCTCATGTAGAGCCAAGGTTATAACTCTATATGCCCTAACTCGCCAAGCCCTTACTTCACAAACACTTCACCTTATGTCGCGACCGCCCTATAGGATAGGTAAACACATATTACTTTATAATTTATTTACTGTTACATATTTTCTGCTATACAATAGTTCTTGTAGTAACGAAACTGTCAAGGCACTTATTTTGACAAAAATGTAGAGTTTGTGAAGTCCACTATACTCGTATCATCGCCCACACTGTCCTTCGGTGGACCTTATTACAAAAGGCATAAGGTCCACCTATGGACAGTTAAGAGTGTTGCTGTTTATACAGATAGTAACGGCCTGATTCGAACTTTAAGATACGTCAAATATTACGACTAGATACGATATAGATTAGATATGTCAGTGTCGAAAGTGACGTTTTCGTTTGAAGAAACGTCACTTTTGCCTCACTGCGCGATTCTGTCGCTTTACAACAGGTAGCTACAAGTACTTACATCCGTTCCACACCAATTTTGGTGGCTAGCCATAAGCCGTGCGTGTGCGTGGCGTTGTCGCCACCTAGCGGCCATATATCTGTCCTGATCGTAACAGACGCGTTTTGTTAAGGCTCCTCTTCACGTTGGGCCAACGCCAACGCCAACGAGGGACGCATTTATGCGTTAGAGGGAGCAAGTGATATTGCTATCTCATTCTACCGCATGGCTGCGTCCCTCGTTGGCGTTGGCGTTGGCCCAACGTGAAGAGGAGCCTTTAGAGAGTGAGTCTTCTGTACCTAGTACTATTATTTATTCCGTGCCGTAGGTAACGCTTACGTGCGCGACAGTGCGCCAGGGGGCGGGGCGAGCGCCGAGTCGTTTTAGCGTTTCACGGTACGGCTGTAATTGGGCTCGAGTCAAAGCGATACGTCTGAGCTTGACTAGTTTCAGTGACAATCATTGGGTAGTTTACCCAGTGATTGTCACTAGCCTGTAGTTCGTTTTTTAGGGTTCCGTACCCAAAGGGTAAAACGGGACCCTATTACTAAGACTTCGCTGTCCGTCCGTCCGTCCGTCCGTCCGTCTGTCACCAGGCTGTATCTCACGAACCGTGATAGCTAGACAGTTGAAATTTTCACAGATGATGTATTTCTGTTGCCGCTATAACAACAAATAGTAAAAACAGAATAAAATAAAGATTTAAATGAGGCTCCCATACAACAAACGTGATTTTTGACCAAAGTTAAGCAACGTCGGGAGTGGTCAGTACTTGGATGGGTGACCGTTTTTTTTGCTTTTTTTTGTTTTTTTTTTTGCATTATGGTACGGAACCCTTCGTGCGCGAGTCCGACTCGCACTTGCCCGGTTTTTTAGCATTAGAAAGAACTCCACAGAAGCAAGCGTGCAATTTTTGCTGGCTCTTTAATTGTTAATAATTATTGAATTATCTAATGTAGCATGGTCAATACATATAATTTACTTCAAATTATTACCGCTAAAAGTGCCGGATTTGGAACCACAAGCTTACTTCTGCGAAGTTCTTTCTAATGCTAAAAAAACGGACTATAAGGTTCGGTTTCCACCAAACGCCTCAGTTAAACAGTAACTACTAACCCCCTTATTCATAAAAGTTTACTAAAGTTAACAAGTCGATAATAATCGTTTGTCCCTTTCCATCATACCAATACGTCGGAAAGGAACAAACGATAATTATCGGCTTGTCAACTTTAGTAAACGTTTATGAATAATTAAAGGGGCTTAGACTGTAGCCGCCATGCAGGTCAGGATCTCGACGACTCAAATAAAAAGCTTCGATTTGAATTAAACCGATATAATATTCCAATGTAAGGTGTATTCGGGTAATGCCGAATGTCGGATAATTCCGAAATTCAGATGAAAATCACCCTAAATTCCATCATAATAAAAGTCTCTTTTCGGAATTATCCGACAGTTTTCGACATTCGGAATTACCCGAGTAAACCTTACTGGTTAACAAGGGCTTTCTTGATGAAACTGTTAAATGCGGAAGTGGTGGTTATTGTATGGAGGCTGATGAGATGATTTTGCATAATTTGTCAAGTACAAAATGGTTTTAAATATTGGTGTCTCTGATTGGCCGCTCGGGCGATCGGGCAACCAATGTCAGATAGAGTAAGATATCTATTAGATGTGAATTATGTGAGTCATATTATCCTGTGGAAATCGTTCAAGAGTATCTCCAGAATCGCGCAAATGACAAATTTGACAGGTTAGATCTTAAACATATCGTTTCTTATCTTGGTGATGTCTAAAAGATATCTAATAGATGTCTATTTCAAAATCCGAATCGGGCTCTTAGACGTATAGCCTCGTAAGTCCCCACGTACTTGTACAAGTACAAATTACTTAAGTTCGAGTTATGAACTCTTAGGCCCACTTGCACCATTCCGCTAACCCGGGATTAATCAGTCAAACCGTTAACCTAATGTCAAATTGTACTGGTAACAATGGTAACGCCAGGTTTAACCGGTTAACCCCAGGTTAGTGGAATGGTGCAAGTGGGCCTTATAGAAATAAAAGAAAGTTCCAAATTCAAAAGCGCTAAAATTGGCTTAGGTCTTTCGAGGATAGAACGTCTCAAAATACCAGTTACGTAATTTATAAGTATGTTTTTGTCGCAAATTCAATAACACACCCCGAACACCAGCCACACGACAGCTTCCGACGGATGATTCCTGTCGTGAATTATGGCCGCCCCCGCCTACAGAAAACTAATGCTGCATGATAAGGGTGACTACGTTTTAGGGGCGATGATCCTTACAATGTAAATTTAGAGAGAGTACCTAAAACATTTTGCTCTAGGTTTGCTTGATGCCTGATATAATAAAAACTAGAATTAAATATTTATTGATTTTAGTTATTTATTTATGGTTAAAAAATACTTATGTTGCGGAATTTAATAGGTTTTCGAAATATTTTTGACAACATGGATAGGGCTGATAGTGATAACCCCCGCCGCGGCTGTCTGTTTGTTAACGGTAATCTCGAAAACTATCAAACGGATTTCGATGCGGTTTTCACCTATCAATAGAGTGATTCTTGAGGAAGGTTAAAGTGTATAATTTGTTAAAATTTACCCGTCCAAAGCTGGGGTGGGTCGCTAGTTTGTAATAAAATTTAAGCTTACTTATTAGGCCTTAATATAATGTTAATATGGGTAGAGTTAGACAAAGAAAAGTCTGCGAATTTGAGAGCCCACTCAGTGCAAGTGTTATTTTAAACGTCAAATTTCCGTAAAATTATGACGTATAAATAACACTTGCACTGCGTGGGCTATCAAAATCGCTGCAGACTTTTTTCGTCTAACTCCATACTCTGTATCTTTTTGTACTTAAATAAAAGTAAACAAATAATTTGTACATTTTCGGGTAGTTATAACATTTATTGATTAACCAACCAAATACCTCCACCTGCATCTGTCACTGAACTACCTGATTAACCTACATTATTTGATCATAATGATCATGTAGGTAATGTTTTCATATACCCTCCACTGGCTTTTGAGGGTAGATTTTGTTTACTCTTTTTTAAATACCTAAAGATATACCCTATATAAGGTGTATTCGGGTAATACCGAATGTTGGATAATTCCGAAATTCAGATGAAAATCACCCTTAATTCCATCATAATAAAAGTCTCATTTCGGAATTATCCGACAGTTTTCGAAGTTCGGAATTACCCGAGCAAACCTTACCCTATTTATCTATGCCAAGTGTAGCCGCCGTGCAGGTCAGGATCTCGACGACTCAAATAAAAAGCTTCGATTTGAAGTAAACTATTATAATTTGAATAGGTACTGGTTTTACAAGGGTTCCTTGACTAAACGGTTAAATGTAAAAGTGGTGTGGTGATTGTATGGAGGCTGATGCAAGAGTGATTTGCATAATTTGAATGTACCGAAAATAGTGGTTAAGATTTGGGTGCCTCTAATTGGCCGCGATACATAATATGTGGAGCGCTCCTATTGGTGCTTTAGAAAAAGCTTCTAAATACTAGCCGAGCCCGACGGCTGCGTTTAGTTACTGTATTATACAAATAAAGGTTGCGTTCGCAACACCAAGTGCTACAATAATACGTAAGAAGGCGTAAACATTCGGTTATCTCTCCATGGGTCATAAAGCTTAATGTATGGCTCACTTAGCGATGAACCAATTCGGGGCAGGACGGGGTAAACAGGGGAGGGTACACAATGTAAATAAATTAGGGGCTACGGTGACCTGTAAATACTAGGTAGGTACTTAAAATATTAAAGTAACAAATATCAAAGCAAAAAAAGAAACCGGCCAAGTGCGTGTCGGACTCGCGTTTCTAGGATTCCGTACATAAGTCCGACTCACGCTTGACTGCACATTTGTAATAGGTTTTACTCTCATCAATAGGTATAGAACTATTTTGTGTATTTTTTTCAAAATTTTAGACACAGTAGATTCGGAGATAAGGGGTCATTTTTTGGCTATTTTCTTAAATAAATTTGAAATTACGTATTTAAAAATTATTAAAAAAAAACATGTCCAACTTTGGGTCACTAATTTACATATGTGTACTTACCAAATTTCAACTTATTTGATCCAGTAGTTTTCGAGAAAATAGCCTGTGACAGACGGACAGACAGACAGGCGCACGAGTGATCCTATAAGGGTTCCGCGTTTTTTTTTCCTTTTGAGGTACGGAACCCTAAAAAAACCTAAATAAAATAAGTCTAAATTATATTAAAGTAATTCATTCTATGATTAAATTCGTAGGCTTTAGGATATTTTTAAAAATATACTTACAGCATACCAACATAATTAAATGTAATTTTATGAATACCGCTTTTTATTGTGTAATGTGATATGATTTAATTGATAAAAATCACACTAACATAGGTTTCGTAACAGTATCGAGTAATGAAGTAGCAATGAAGTATGATCTTTTTTTGAGGTAGTTTCTATTTAAAACTCACTGGAAAAATTGCATAAAACGAAACGCCAAGCTTCAAGCGCCGGTGCAGGAAAGCTTTGGATATAAAAATGTAATGAAAAATTCACAATAGGCTATTGGCACCCGTCACGCGGGGCGAGGATAAAAAATCAATTTCCTGCGCGGCTTGTTCGATTGTTATTAAAATATGCTGCAGTTATTATTGGTCTAGCACTTGATTTAGAAGGTTGGTGAGGACACGCGGATATTTTTCTACCTAATAGAAGGTAGCTTAAATCAAATTATTTTTTTAAACATTTTAAGTAGAACCACTAGATAGTTTAATCCTAGTTCATAAGCTAAATAAAGTGCCCAATATATATACATATATAATTATATATAATATTTTATATACCTAAATAAACTGCATAATAATACATTCATAAAAACTAATGAAACGAAGTAATAATAGTTATAGGCCGCCCGTATTGAAAGCGAGGACCTACAACTGTAATAATAATAATAGCCCGCAGGGCAGCTTGTGGCGAGCTGTTGGGGAGTAACGACCCCACGGACCCGAGTGTTCCCGAGAGTCGGTCAGGGTCTCCGTCTCCGGCGTGTCTTCGTCGGCCGGAGTGGACCCCAAGGGGACCCGCAGGACTCTCAGCTCTGGCTTGCCTTAATTGGCCGTCCAGAGAGGAGTCGTTAGAGCTATATGCTCCAGGGGTGGAAGTGAAAGATGCATAAGACGCGAGTTGGCACAGTGGCTGTTAACAGCCACTGGGTAGAAAGCGGCGCACACCTCTCGACACCCCTGAGCCGCTCACACCGATGTTGCTCCTGGTCGTCTTTACGACGGCAGTTTCAGGGGCCCATCTAGTAAGCGGCGAGTCACCGCCTGCCTCGATGACGGTGTTTACATTGTTATGGCAGGTGTCCGGACCTCTTTTACAATAGCCCAGTCTCATTGTCCACCCAAACATCAATCCATAAACCGGTATACTGTTCACTTCTTCTACAATAGTCCCAATGCCTGCTGCGACCGGTTCACGGGTGTTTATTGTTGCGCCTGTGAACGGGTTCCAGCAGGCGTTCTACATGACATTAAAGCTCTCCAAGGGGCCTCTACGTGTTGGATCTATATCCCCACGCAAGCCTATCAAAAGACCGGGATTTGTAGGCCCGTGAATTCCATAATAGTTAAAAAAAAATCCTATTCTATTAACTTTACACTTTTAACTCTTTTAACTTTACAGATTTTCAGGAAGCTTATTCATGAGTTTGATGGAATAAAAAATATTAAATTTTATATTTCAAATCTGGCTTTAGCTACCTTTAGTATTTTATATTTACTCGATTATTTCTACAAAATCTCGCTTACCTAATATAAATCCCCCTGTTTTCCAAGCCATAGGCGTGTGTGTTCGCCATCTTGTTTTTTCCGGCCACAAATTCAAGTAAGTGGCCATTCGTATTAGAGGGGAACAAAATACCTACGGCGCCGTTACGGCCCACTCTCCCCTTCCTACCTACGTTAACATTGAAAACATTTTCATTGCATTTAATTTTCGTTAATATTTGTAATAATGTAAGTAACTTAAATCGTCATCGCAGACTTTTCTTGGTCTAACTCTATTTTTCATTTAAAATATCAACTACTAGAATGGTTCCGTAACCATTTTACTTTCTTGAAAATGTATAAAAACACAGTACCTAACTTTGATAAATATTAAGACGTAGTTTCAATTATTGAAATACTTTACGCGTAACGACTAAGTAGTATTTATTTACGTGTTTGAGTTTGTGAATTTAAAACAGCAAGAAGCATGATTGGTAGGTACCCTACTTATTATAATTTGATAGTTCATAAGTATTCTGACCAAAAAAAAAAAACTCCAGGTAGTTAACATTTCGCCTGCAGCCGACTACATTCAAAAGCCATATCAAATGTCAACCTTTTAAATTAACGTTTTTTAGTGTTTTTTAAATTTGGAACCGCCGAAAAATGGCCGCCAGACATCGCTATCCAATTTCCACGTCTAGCCGTATCACGCGTCCACGTGACTGACTTGCCCTGTACTCCCCTATCAACTAAAAAAGCCTATAGTCCAGTCAACGTCAAAAATATGTTCACACTTTTGAACTTTACATCATTGTAATAGGACTTAAAATGTATAGGAAATTTTGAGGTTGATTTTAAATTTTCTGGCGTTTACGCTGTTTTAATGTTGGATGGATATTTTTTCGCGTCTTATTGAAATCGCTGTCGTTTTATTGACGTGTGTGTGGGTTTGTTTATTCGTTTTTTAGGGTTTCGTACCCAAAGGGTAAAAACGGGATCCTACTACCACTCCACTGTCCGTCTGTCTGTCACCAGGCTGTATCTCATGAACTGTGATAGCTAAACAGTTGAAATTTTCACATTTTTTTATTTCTGTTGCCGCTATAACAACAAATATGTGATAAAAAGTATGGAACCCTCGGTTGGCGAGTCCAACTCGCACTTGTCCAGTTTTAGGCGTTAGTGTCGGTTGACTAAAATTGATAACTCTGATTCCATTGTTCCGTGCTTGTTGTGAAGTCTGTGAATTATTACAGAAATTCATGCACACTATTCGTCAGGAATCTTCTAAAAAACAAATAAAATAAGCAATAAATAATTATTGTATTAGTGTATTACCTATGTAAAATAATTAGAAGAAGAAGAAGAAGAAGAAATACATTTATTTAACATCTGGGTATAGAATAACACACAGAACAAGTTACATAAACTACTTAGATGCTAAACAGGATCCCCACTCAGCATAATGCCACGGCAAGCCATGACGCTGATTTTCAGTGGGTACCTGACTTAAAACTAATCTACATCTAAACTAAAACTAGACGAGTGACAACACGCACTTCAACACAGATTACAAAATACAATCATACAATAAAAGAGGGAAACTACAACAAAAAAAATAACTTAAATTAGACGGTAGTTTATCATTTTTTAGCAAGCTTAACGTTACGGACTGTGAGATTATTGGGTAACGTATCATAAGCAAGCAGGCAAACAGAAAAGAGAAAATTAAGTGATTTGTTCGTTTAACAAGTATGCTCGATATTTAGATTTAAAAGTGTAAGGCGATTTCAGTGCACGGATAGGCGGCGGAATTAAATTCCAACACTTCGCGGCAGCACACCTAAAACTACCACGAAACGCAGCTGTCTGGTGAGGAGGACAGACAAGCTGAAGAAACCTTGCAGACCTAACCTCGTTGGACCTGGAGTTACGTGACCATAAAAGCTTGTTGTAGAGGTAGGATGGCATCTGTTTGTTGACAACACCGAAGAGCAAGATTGCTAAATGGAGTCTTTGACGAGTAGACATTCTTAACACACGACTTTGATTTAAATATGGCGTCACGTGAGCTCGCGGCGGAATATTATAACAGAAACGCGCACAGGCATTTTGTACTCGCTGAATCAGCCGCTGCGTGCGCGACAATAAGCGCGGCCCGTACACTATATCGCCATAGTTCAGTGTTGAGAGCACCAGCGCCTCACACAGTTTAACTCTAAGCTCAACATGTAAGAATTCGCGTATTTTGTACAAGACTTTCAGCCGGTAGAAGCAGTTGCGTACTGTGTTCTGCACATGCGTTTCAAAGCGGAGTTCCCCATCCATGACGATTCCCAGATTACGCGCCTCCTGGACACGTTCCAAGGGTTCGTTGTTTATATGTACTAAGAAGTAAGATTTAGATATGTTATCAATTTGATTTTTAGACCCTAGAATAATGTATTTTGATTTTGTCGGATTTAAATGAAGTGAGTTTGAGTGTGACCAATTAAATACGCGCTCCAAATCCTCATTGAGCTTATTAATTTGACTCACGCAGTTTTTGCTGTTGCAATGAATATAAATTTGGAGATCGTCGGCATATATATGGAATTTGGAGTGCATAATTACACTAGTTAAATCACTGCAATATAAGATAAATAATAATGGGCCCAAAATGGAGCCCTGAGGCACTCCTCTAGAGACTGTGCGTATATCGGACAATCTGCTCTTACCATTAGCTCCAGGTATTTCAACTAGCTGTTTTCTATTGGTTAGATAGCTCGCAAACCATTTTACAGTACCAATATCAAAACCGTAGTACGTGAGCTTAGAAAGCAGTAATGAAATGTTAATGGTTTCAAAGGCTCTCGAGAAATCTAAGAGCGCTAATACCGTACCTTGGCCCATATCTTGAGAAGCTAAAATGTTATCTGTCACGTCTAGCAAGGCAGTAGTGGTACTACGGTGTTTGCGGAAGCCTGACTGTGCAGCCGGTAAGATGTTATTTACCTCTAAGTATTCTGACATTTGTTCGCATACCACCCTTTCGAGAATTTTGGACAGACATGGCAGAATACTTATTGGTCGCAAATCTTTCATAGTCGCCGGATTGGTGACTTTAGGTAGAGGGCGTACAAGGGCAGTTTTCCATCCATCAGGAAATGTGTGTGTCGTAATCGACCTGTTAATAATAGCTGTTATAGCACCCAATGTTCGCGGTAAGGTAAGCATGACCATTTCCAATGTAATACCATCGATACCCTGTGCGTTGGATGTTAAACTTTTTATAACTTTCATAACCTGGCTCTCACTAACCGGCTCCAGAAGAAATGTTGATTGGCAAAAACGATTGAACTCGTAAAATGTTAAGTGGCTGACGTTTGTATCTGTACTACCAGGAAGGTTGAGAAAATGTTTATTTAAGAGGTCAGGGTCATTGAAATGGCACGGAAGCTCCTTATCAGTACACCTATCAGTGAGAACGTCTCGCTTAAGATTTTTCCACAGCGCCCTTGAATTACCAATGTTCGAGTTAATGCGTTGATTGAAATACGCTCGCTTCTCATCAAATAAGGCACGAGAAACAACATGTTTGAGATCTTTATAGTATTCTTTATGGGATTCTAATTTGCTGACTTTGTATCTGTCGTGGGCTTTATTGCAATGTATGTATCTTGTTATCCGGAATACGTAGAATGCATAAATATTAAGGGTAAAAAAAACCTGTGTCTTTTCTGTGGGCAATTTTGTGTCGGAACATGTCTAAAAGAATCCGGCAAGAAAATTAGGCTTTAAAGTTAGGAAAGACACATTAACCGTAACTCATACTAAAAATGTTTTAACTCTATGATTTTTATCATAAAGAAAAAATAAAATATCGTATTTATACTACAAAAATTCCAGCGAGGAAACGCGGTCAGTCTTTTGGGCACACTCCCAAGTGCCAGCCGCGTATGGGATATTTGCAGATATAATTTGGACCCCATACGTTAAGATAGATCAGTTTAGTTTAAATTTGTTTAAGTGTGTGATTATTGAGATTCTACATTTTCGAATAAATCTACAAAATTACATTAGTTTCTCATACACCTACACAAAGGAAATTTAATTATTTTTCCAACAAAACGACAAAATCAAGCATAATCACCCTTTACAATATCTATCATTCAATCTCATACCCTGCCTCACCAAAACGTCCAACTTATACAATAACCATTGACACTTACGCCATTTCAAAACTAAGTGTGACCTCATAAAGCCATCTCCCCACATTACAAACACGCGGCGATAAATAGTTGTAATGCAGGAGTCACATCGCGATATCGCGCGATCGCATTACCGAGCGGCGGGCGATAATACGCGGCACGCGGGCGCTTATGAAATCTGAGCTTTGTGGTGAGCGGGGAGCGTAGATGCGACAGTGCGAATATTGTTGCTACGAATAGATACTCGTATAAGCTTGTAAACCGACTTTGTTGAAGATTATTACAACAATCAGTAATCTATTTTTTGTAACTTTTCAGGATCATTATAGGATTGTACGAGTATATGTATATCGGCTCTCAAGCTGTGTATATTTGTATCGTTTTTTCCATCGTTTAATTTTACCCGAACTTAAACATGGGTCAAAATCATTCGGGATTATCGATTTGATTTATGTACATTCTTCTAAGACTTTAATCGTACCTACAGTCACCTGTAAAAATATGTTTCTCTTCAAAGGCCGCAAAAATGTGACACGCTCTACAAATAAGATTGCGTCAGATATTTTTGCGGCCTTCGTTGTGTAACATAATACTGCAGGTGACTGTACAAATTTAAAAAAGCACAAGATTTTTACATGCCTATATGAATATAGAACAAAAGTTAGTTCGTTTATTTAATGTTGTTTACAGGAAAAACCTTAACGTATTACAAATTTGACCCACAGCGTATTTTGTGCTGTCGCAAACCCGTGTATATTTCTCCACAAAACAAGCTTTAAAAAGTTGTTAGGTTGGTAGTGGTGCCAGTTTGACCCTTAATATTTTACTAAATGCCTCTCAGAGACTGCCTTGCGTATCTACAAACCTAACCTAACCGGGATTGAATTAGCTACCCCTCGTTAAGCGCCCCTTGTAAAAGCGCGTGAATGGCCTAATCCCTATCGCACTAAAGTGAATCAATTAAAGATAAGCAAATATGCCATTGTGGGGATATTTGTTGGGAGAGGAAATTAACTTTTGCTCGATCCGTCATCTCTGACGCACCCTTTGGGTTAGTGTTATTTGATAGTGCCGTGATTTTTGCTAGGGAAAGCGTATGGTTTGTAATTAATTAATGTATTCATAGTGCATCGAAGTGTTAAGCGAATGTACATATCAAAAATATGGCAGAATGTTCCGAAAAAGGTAGGTAGGTTTAAACCTTTCCGATTCAGACTACACCTGCCGGTTTATTATGGATGGATTTATCCATGTAATAAAATAACTGACACTTTTTAACACCGCGGGATAGAAAGTGACGGACAACGTTTTATCACGCTGTCACGTAGATAAGAACGACCATCATATCCGTACATTACTGTCGCAAATATCAAAAATCCGGGCAGCAACATCAATTTTGCGTTTTCGGCAGTAATGCAGTCGGCAGCATACTGCAGTAGTATTGCAGTATGACATTACTGTTATCTGCATGGGTATTGTCAAATCACTACACCTTTTAAAACAAAGTCCCCCGCCGCGTCTCTCTGTGTGTTTGTTTGTATATTCGATAAACTCAAAAAGTACTGAACGGAGTTTCATGCGGTTTCCACTTATCAATAGAGTAATTCTTGAGGAAGGTTTATAGACCGGGAGATAGTGACACATTTTACTGGGTCATTTGTACCAGTATGGCGGTTCGTCAGGGGTCTAAGTACGTAATGAACGAAATAAAAATGATGGTCATAGCGCTGGTACCGGCGGCCCAATCGCGTGGGCGTTAGTCGAACGTGTCGGATAAAATACGAGTGTCGAACGATTTGTTCCACAAAAATCCTCGTATTTTCCAATAGTCCATAAAAAAGAAGTAGGCGGTAGCGTAATGCCATACTTCTCCGGTGTGACTTACACCCCGCCATACTGAGGCGAACACATTAATTTAAAAAAAACAATTCAATCATTTGTGCCAAGCTAATTTTTGCACAGGTGATCATCGTCGAGCAGCCATTCATGGACATCATCATGCCATACTTTTCGGATGGTTCCAAATGACCGCCATACCGCCGCAAGGGAGTTAATTTTTTTTTTATTGCTAAACGATTTGTACCAGTATTGAATTTAAATTTTTGGAAAGTATTTGATAAAATGTGACCGTTATTATAATTGCCATACTTATAGTAGGGGGAAAAAGTGCTGCCATACTTGAAAAACTTATTTAATCGACACGTTTCAAAAATACGACTATGTATACGTAAAATATTTTTTTACAGCATGGCATCATCATATTCTGTTTGTTTGGATACAATTATACCTATAAAAAATTATTCCAGATTATAACTACGGGACGGACTACTGTGAGACTTAAGCCAAGACTTAAAACAAAAAAAAAAATTTGACGATTTGATTTCCTACAGGTATGGCATTATGAGATTTCCATTTATGATCACACAGAAAGTCTTGAAAAAAAATTTCATGATGGTACAAATCGCTTAGCAATAAAAAAAAATTAACTCCCTTGCGGCGGTATGGCGGCCATTTGGAACCATCCGAAAAGTATGGCATGGTGATGTCCATGAATGGCTGCTCGACGATGATCACCTGTGCAAAAATTAGCTTGGCACAAATGATTGAATTGTTTTTTTTTTTAATTAATGTGTTCGCCTCAGTATGGCGGGCTGTAAGTCACACCGGAGAAGTATGGCATTACGCTACCGCCTACTTCTTTTTTATGGACTATCGGAAAATACGAGGATTTTTGTGGAACAAATCGTTCGACACTCGTATTTTATCCGACACGTTCGACTAACGCCCACGCGATTGGGCCGCCGGTACCAGCGCTATGACCATCATTTTTATTTCGTTCATTACGTACTTAGACCCCTGACGAACCGCCATACTGGTACAAATGACCCATTAAAATGTGTCACTATCTCCCGGTCTATTAGGTGTATAATTTGTTAAACCGTGCGAAGCCGGGTCGCTAGTTTATGAATTTCTCGATAAAATTATCTTTTCAACGTGCATTTGAACATTTTTCTCCGTAAACTTCTAAACTTTCAGGTGAAATTTGCTGGAAGATATTTTAAGAGAAACCTGCCTATCCAAAGCTATAAATCTAGCGAAAGCATATCCACCATATTAGCTTTCCGCTTTCTTTGATTAGCGTTTCGAGCACCTGTCGATATCATTAATAACGTAAGGTAGATGCGTCCGTGATGTATTAGCAGGTGTGCCTTGTTTCCACTGGCACACGATTACTGTTCTTTTTCTCACCACACCAGCTTGTAAAGGCTCTCTTTATTCTCCATGAACTGATGATAAAGTTTCATTTTATTCATAAGAGTGGCTTTCGCGTTTGTACACATTTATTGTATTCTCTTTTTGTTGTATACTTGTTTTGTGCAATAATGTGTTTTACTACTATTAGGTACTTTCTAATACAAAGTAATCTAATGCAAATTTTTGGTTGTTTCCTCATGTTGTCTGGTAAGTGATTATTTAATGCTATGTGTGTGAGTGATTCTATTCAATGATATATTCTTAATTTAATAACGATCATTTAAATAAGAATTCTAATGTTGGTATTTTCCTCACGTTAATGTGGTGTAAAATGTTGTGTTTAATTTGAGACCAAAGTTTATTTTAATCCAGCAAGATTCCACTTTTCGAACCATCTATCCATCCATTAATATCTTCTTAAAGCGGTCTGTGTAAAAATGTTTTTTTTTTATAAATGTCAAGATGAGAGTGCGAACACGCACTGCGATTTTTCTCCGTCAGTAAAACGCGATATGCGTATCGCACCGCCACTGCTTCGCTGGCGCGCTGATGGATTCAATACGCGCGTACGCGGTTTAATGACGCGGAAGTGCTTAGTGGGAGACAAAGGGAATATACAAATGGAAAATTTAGAATTGAATTATACAAAGTTACAAACTTATCATTTTATACAAGTATACAGTAACACACACTACATTTTTTTTACCACACAAATTCGAGAAAATACTAACTATAAAACAATACAAACCAAATCCAAATGAACGCTATTGAATATTTATCATTCAAAATCATCAATTAAAATTCTAAATTCAACCACCCGACGAAGTATGAGTTAAAGTTATACATCTTTCCTGTGGACATCATAATATAAGCGGAGTTTAAAGCCTAGATGATCAGTCGGAACGCTCACCACAAACGAATTAAAATTCGCATTGTGTAATGTCCACAGGGGCTGGTTTTCCCGCAAGTTACCTTACGCTACGTCTTACGTAGGCGAACAACGCGCGAACGCGGCGCGGCGCGGCGCGGCGAAATCAATCCTTTGATGCCCATAGAAGTGTCCTACGTAAGCGATCTCGTTGCGAACGCGGTGCGGCGCGATTTGCACGCGAATGTCAGGCGGCGCGGCGCGGCGCGGCGCGGCGGCGGCCGCTTTCGCCGCGCCGCGCCGCGCCGCGTTCGCGCGTTGTTCGCCTACGTAAGACGTAGCGTTAGTCCAATAGGTACCTATAATTTTAAAGAAATATATTCACCTATTTTTTTAAATCACATCACACAAATTAGATGTATTCCTGACGTGATCCAAAAAATCGTAAACATGAAATATTTCTTTCAGTTTACGATTTTTTGGATACACTACAATAATTTATGAAAATCTAGTCAATAATATTAGTCACGGTCATCACCTACATTTCTATAATTGTAAAAAGTTACCCTAATTAGGTTATTACGATATAAATCTAACGTCTTAACTAAAAGCCGACCTCCATTAATAATTCATAACTAAATTAATAATAATAACAATAAGCCTATTATTACTATTCGTTATCCGTGGGGGATTTATTAACCGATATTAATAAAAAATTCAAATGAAGCTTACAGGCGTAAGCAGGGATTTTAGTTGTTTGGTGTTCTCACATTAAAAAAGTAATAAATTGTAATTTGGTGGTGGGTGGGTGTGTGTGAAAAGTCAATAGTTGGGTCCTGGGGGAACGTTTTATGATTTTATGTCATTACGATGTTTTTATAATGTTAAACCTATAACTTTGTAAAACCAATGTGCGGTTAGGTGCCGTGAAACCGTACATTTTTACACTTGGAGGTTTAATTTCCAATTGAGAACAAAAGGGTAATTTTATGTCAACTAGAGCCCCATTAAAAATTTAATAAAATTAACACTGAAAATTTATGTTTTGAATTTTGTATCAAAATACAAAACATAGAGATTACTAATTTGTAAAAAAACAAACCGGCTAAGTGGTAGATACTTTAAGGGCTCCTCTACACGATGGGCCAACGCCGGCCACTCCAAGGGACGCATTTATGCGTTAGAGGGATCAAGTGATATTGCTATCTCATTCTACCACATGGCTGCGTCCTTTGGAGTGGCCGGCGCTGGCCCATCGTGTTTTTGATCCTGACCAAATTTATAGTTTTATAAATTTTAGTTTTGACTCATAGTTTGTTCAACTAAAATACCAAATCAAAAACTTTTCCGGATCTCAGGAGATTACTATAAAAGTCGATGGTTGTTTATTAGGTCACAGTACCCAATAGTATCACTAGTATCTCGTATCGTACTGGTTTCACACGTGTTTAGTTAACGCCGTCATTTGGGGGATCTAACGCGCTGGGCAAATTTGGCCGGCGGCCACCCGCGGCGCTCAGGTGGCCAGTTAAAGGCAGACATGCACTGTGGCTGAGTCTACATATACTTACCTTCGACTTTGACGTGAAGTGTGGAAGTGTCATAATAAACGCCTTTATTCATAGAAATTGAAAAAGATATAGGTACAGATAGCTCGGTCCTACTCTTGGAGGTAAAGTAAGTAAGTACCTACCAGTGGCGGCGCGTCTAGATTGTTCGTAGGCAAACCGTAGCTGAGTTGCCCTTCCTTTTCTTCATAAGTTTAAAGAAAATGGCCCAAGAGCCTGAATATCAGACAAGCCGATGGGAATCGAGTTGTATGGACGCTCCGCCACTGGTATCTACCTACTTCAGGGAATCGAGTTGTATGGACGCTCCGCCACTGGTATCTACCTACTTCAGGACTCAGAAACCGTGTTTGTTTTCAAACCGTATTGAAGTACCTACTTAAGACTGCATTTCCACTGAGACGGAGATGAGAGTAATCGACCAATACCTAGCATTAGTTGTACATAGTTGTAATCTACATCCCTCCTCCGCTCCGCTCCGCATTGGTTGTAATTCAGCGGAGCGGAGACAAGAAGACCAATGCTATTGATCGTTTGGTCCTGCCTGGAAGGGATTTTTTTTTTAATTTTTAGGGTTCCGTACCTTAAAAGGAAAAAACGGAACCCTTGTAGGATCACTCGTGCGTCTGTCTGTCTGTCTGTCTGTCCGTCTGTCACAGCCGATTTTCACCGGAACTACTGGACCAATTAAGTTGAAATTTAGTACATATATGTAAGTTTGTGACCCAAAAACGGACATGCAACGTAAACAAATGAATTTTAAACTTGGGGGCCACTTTTGGGGGGTAAATGAGAAAATTTATAAATAAAGTTTTTCAAACTATATTGTGTTACATATCAAATGAAAGAGCTTATTGTAAGAATCTCAAATATATTTTTTTTATAATTTTCGTATAAACAGTTTCGAAGTAATTCAAGAAAATAGCCAAAAAATGACCATTCCCCTCCTGTATCTCCGAAACTACTGGGTCTAAAATTTTGAAAAAAATACATAAAATAGGCCTATACCTATAGATAACAGGAAAACCTATAAGAAATCTACAGTCAAGCGTGAGTCGGACTTAATTACTTAGTTTTTGATCCGAACCCTACGGATTTTATAAAGACGTTTCACTCACGTTTCACATAAAAAAATACGTTGTTAAAAATTTTATAATGTACGGAACCCTTGGAACGCGAGTCCGACTCGCACTTGGCCGGTTTTTTTCCTTAAATATAATAATCCTTGTAGGTTTCGCTCGCAGTCTTAATTAGTTGATAAAAAATTAACCCCCTTATCCATACACGCGTTACAAAAAGCCTCAATTAGCTAATAATCGATTGTCTCTACCTGTCATTTTCACTTACGTATTTGTAAGAAAGGGATAAAACATAATTTAACTTAATAAGGCCCGTAAAGTTTTATGAATTAGGAGGTAATACTCTAAATAGCAATAACTTCATACAATATACGCTATTAAATTAATCTTTCCGTTTAACCATAGTCCAGTAAAAACAGTCGAATAAATACCTCCATAAAACTAGTCAAAAATATTCTATTTGCTCTGTCTTATAATTTTCCTGTCCATGAACAGCCCACCTTACGCTTATTGTCCAATTAATGGTACTTGTGGGACCACTCGAGGTGCTAACGACGCATGCATGGATCAGACAAACATACATGCTTTCACTACAACCGGTCGCCGGCGATAATTTATCGTACGTGTGATTTTATAAGGTTTTGCGGGCTTTCTTGGTTTAATCAATTTAGGGCCACTTGCACCATTCTCCGGGGTTAACCGGTTAAACCTGGAGTTACCATGGTTACCAGTACACTATGACACTGACATTTAAATGCTTAACCCCGGGTTAGTGGGATGGTGCAAATGGCGCTTAGTAGGAAACATATCTATGCTCCGAGGGTTTTTTTATGGTATACTTAGGAGGTAAACTGGCAGTTGGCACACGTTTCTCATGCGGGGTCAAAACTTGAACAGAAAAGGGCCAGATTTACAGCAACAATACATTTTAGTAGTATTAGGAGTAAAACACTTTATTGTACAAAAATCAAAAGAAAACAGTAAAAATAACATTCGTCATTAGTACAAATGCGAACGTATACTTTAGGTACTTAGGCGAGGGGGATGTTTATTATATCGCTGATTATATGCACATTTTTTCGAAGGACCGGCGGCGGGCCGCATAAAATCCTTTCAGGATTTATCCCGCGGGCCGCACTTTGTCCACCACTGGTATAGTCTCTTATTAAGTTAGAACCAGCGTTGACAGCCCAGCGTGGCCTAGCGTGTATTTGAATTATACCATTCATGAGCTTTAAAAATATAATTACAAATTACATTCCCAATCAAAATTCATTATTGTAGTCAGACACCCCTTATTATTTTCAAATCCTTGACATATTATTATTAGACCCCGCCAACTGATTTGTTCCCACTCTGATTCAATTCAAATCCGCAACATTGTACCCTTCAAACATGGAATATCGTAGAAATATATCGTTTAAATTCAACATAAGACATAAATAAAAGTCCGGCCCGTCCTCATAAATTCAGTATCGTATTTGATACAATAGGCGTCTTGGAACAAGCTTATTCCCTGCATAGCGATGCATCCATATCATAAATACGGACGTATCTGGACGTAAATATACGAAACAAAGCGATACACACGTATAAACGGGCCTACATCTCTTAATGATATGTAGATTCTCTGCATTAGTTACATGACTCTGTTCCCAGTGAAAACATCTCGCAAACTTGACCGAGGAACTTTTGGGTTAACTTAAACGTACACTTCAGGCCAAACTGAACTATATATCTCTCATTTTAAGGTGTATAGTTGGTTGTGGGTTAAGTTGGCTTTAGGACTTTTTAGACGAAAGCCTATTCCAACTCATTAAACAAGACATAATTTAAACGCAACCCCATACGGCATTGGAATTACAAATGAACACGGAAGATTTACGTTTCAAATTTGAATGAAGAATATAATTTGACTTACGACTTTGTTCTGTTAAAGCGTCTAGATCGTGCAGTTGTCATAGCATTGGATATTCCACCCAATCGGCAACAATTTAGAGTTGTATTTCACTTGATTGGCAAAGGAAATTGAGACATTAGAAATCTCGGAGCGACTATTACCGTGTTCTTTTAACAAATGCACAAGAGTACAGAGTAAGATGTAAGTTTGTGCCGACGGGCATAAATAAGAGCCGAGGATCGGTTATTCCAATGCTTGGCCCCAGGTGGGCCAAGACCCACTATATATCATCACCAACAATTATTAAATTATCTTTTTCGTTGACATTAAGTAATTGTTTCGGTCGGAACATGGCCGACGGCAAGATACGATTTTTAAGTTGCTTAAATTCCTTTGTTCCGAGGTATTTTTAATGTTATTTAATACACGTATTGTGGTGTTATTTATTGTGGCGTTAATAGACGTGAACAACTTAATTACAGCGCTCGATAAATATTGTGCGACGATTAAATAGCCCGGGGATTATTTACATTGAAATTCTCTATTAAACATAGTATGACACGCATTCTTATGCCAAAGAAAGAATTAATAGGCGTCTAATATTAAAATAATAATATCTGGGAGACCGAGTTTTGCTCGGTAAATACATATATGTATGTATAAAAACTCAAAAATGCGCGTTTTCCCAGAGATAATGAGTCCTCTACACGATGGGCCAGCGCTGGCCACTCCAAGGGACGCAGCCATGCGGTAGAATGAGATAGCAATACCACTTGCTCCCTCTTACGCATAAATGCGTCCCTTGGAGTGGCCGGCGTTGGCCCATCGTGTAGAGGAGCCATAAGACCTGCTAGATCGACTTATCGCCCCCGAAAACCCCCATATAGTAAATTTTACAAGTCAAGACCAGGGGAAAGGTAGGAAGGAAAATAGACAAGTCATCCCCTACTACGATAGGCAACTAACAGAATGCTAGTCAATCGGAGCGCGCGTGCAGCAAGCCTATTATGGATCGCTTTATCCACATTTATCCACGTGATAAAACAACTGTCACTTTTTAACTCTGCGGGATAGAAAGAGACGGACACCGTTTTATCACGCTGTCACGTAGACAAATACGACCATCATATCCGTACTGGTGGCCTAGCGGTAAGAGCGTGGGACTTTCAGTCCGGAGGTCGCGGGTTCAAACCCCGGCACGTACCAATGAGTTTTTCGGAATTTATGTACGAAATTACATAAGTTCCGAAAAACTTTACTAGTCGCTTTCGGTGAATGAAAACGTCGCGAGGAAACCGGACTAATCGCAATAAGGCCTAGCTCTTATTTTCTTAACAATAAAGTCGCGTCAAGATCATTATGAACACCTCGCCCGCTTAGCAACTTCTGCTGCTGACTGTACCAGCAGTCAAAAAAGGTAATACAAATCTTGAACTATGCCAATACCTTTTTAACTACGCTAATCTTACTCCGAATACCATAAATCAGTGTTGCCAACTCGGATTTTGAAAAAATGCTAGAATAATGTCTAGATTATGCCAAAATAATGCCAAAACTTTTAGAAATATGCTAAACAAAATGCCACTTGATATTAGACACATAAAAAAAACAAATACATTTTTCAAATTTGCCGCCTTTTTCTACTAAAAAGATCTGCTTGACCAACTTTATATAGTCCGTCGACGTCCATTCGTCCAGAAAAGTCAAAATTCGGCACATAAGGCGATGGCGCAGCATATTGTTGCTGCCAAGTTGGTGCTAACTTGGCTTAGACTAAAATATGCTAAAAAATATGCCTGATGCTAAATGGTAAATTTTGATGCCAAAGCGAGTGAAAATATGCTAGATCTGGCATCATTTATGCCAAGTTTGCAACACTGCCATAAACGTATCCACTTAAGCCTTAAGCAATTACACTGTAACGCAGAATAAAATCTTGTATATTTAGTTGCACCATTAATCATGCTCGCCAGTGTAGCAATGAATCAAGGCGTAATTAACTTGGTAATACACTTATCGGGTGTACACATTAAATTGGAATGGAGTGTATGCCTTGGTTAAATAGTTTTGTAAGTGTTGGGGCAGATAAGGCTGTGCTATAGTGTGCCAATAGTCATTGCTTGGTTATCTAGATCTCGTTAACCGACTTCAAATTCCAAAAGGAGGTTTCAATTCGTTTTTTTTTTATTTGTTACGTCAGAACTCCGTGTTTCCTTATGGGATTTGATTTTTCTTATACCTAGAACACAATCAGATATTAAGTAAGTGTACCTACTTATAACCATACTATACACATACGGCTCGGTTCGGGAAATGAATTAGAGACTCACTAGATATGAAATAGTAAAGATATGTGTCGTTCCACTGTAAAAGGTGCCTGATAGCTATTTTAAAGCAATTGCTTGGTTTTTAGATAAACTAAAAACCAAGCAATTGCATTGAAATAGGGCTATTTGATGAAATGGAACTGCTCATGAAAACCAGAATGGAACTGTTTTTGAAAAGATTTTTAAAAATCTTGAGGCTAATTTAGGTATATTGTTATGCACTATGGTTGTGAATAATTTAAATGGCATTTCAAACTGTGAAGTCAGTTTTTTATATTAAAGATTATTTAGTTATTTTTTATGGGATAAAAAAAGCATAAAGTTATGCACACCAAACAAGATTTATTGGTTGTTTATAAGTACTAGTACCCGTACCACGAGTCACTGACAGTGTCAAAACCACCAAAACTAACATACATATACACACGCAGCGTATACACACTAATATGCGAGTACGAGCGAGCGAGATGCATAATTAGTATTTTATGCAACCGTTGTTTAAGAGAGGTCAAAAAAGGCGAGTGGCGTGAGTAACAATATGAGGCGAAGCCGAAAATTGTTAATGAAGACGACACGAGTATTTTTTGATTCAGTTAAACAACGTTGCTTACAATACTTTTTCTACGACAAATCACCTACTTTGAAATAAAATTATAACGAATATTTTTCATTCAGGAAATACCAAAGAATGAAGGGTACGGGCGGGAAAAGAATGAATGAAATAAAAAAATCATGTCTATGGTTCACTCATCTGTGAAAGATGACAATTAAAATTAGGTTGGCAACAATGTGTTTCATACAATATTTTTTAAGTGGTGATTACACGAAGTATCCTAAAAGTGCCAAAAAGATACTGCGTGTATGCACAAATACTTTTTTTTGTGAATAGACTAAAGACTTGTCTTGACAACTATAAAATAGGGGTTTAAAGGTATGTACACATTTGCACAACCCTTTCAATGACAAATAAAATACGGGAGTAGAAAAAGTAAGTTACGTCCTCGATAGAGTTAATGTCAGTGCTAAACTGGTGGTAGCCACATAGGTAGCTACATAGTTTAATTATTAGGTAGGTACATAAGTAGATACATAGGTAAGATGTGAGTAATAAAGTTCTGCATTATTTATAGTTATAGCTATGGATCTGTTAATTATTCTAATTACGCTTACAGTTAGGTTTTACTTCATTTAATAGTACGGTTAAAGTCCTGGGTTTATCATAAGCAGATTACAATGTATTAACTGTATCGACTTTTATATAGGTAACGTTGAAAAATTACCATTGACGTATATGTCTGAATAGATCACGCATTTTCTGTAATTTGTGTAGATATTTTACTATATATTATTTGAGGATAATTTTACACAGATCGAGCCCTAAACTAAGCAAAGCTCGTACTATGGGTTCAAGGCGACAATATACATACTTAGATACATAATTATATAACATGTAGGTATAACTCAGGAACACAAAAACAAATGACATAACGATGAGATGAGAACCCAGGACCTCCTACTTCGTAGGCAGGGCCAGTACCGAGCGACTGGCTAGGAAGTCGTTGTGTATTGATAGATTATTTAATAAATATTTTTATTTGCAAATCGATAAAACTCGAATGTGCTAGTATTGCCTGACCCTTAAAAGTAATCTTTCATATCGAAAAGTATAGAGAGAAACGTGCTGAAATGTCAGTGATAAAAATCGCCTTACGTTTTTAAAAAATACCTAGGTACTCAAAAAGTAATCGAATTTAATTCTAAAATAACTGTTTCTGTTGAAATAATAATTGATCATAAATTTGTGGAACGTGCTCTTGATTTCATTATTTTCACACAGAGGAGGTCTATTAGTAGTCTACGTGGGTATATACATATATCTCTAGACACGTAAGTACGCGTAAATTTTACTATTTAATCCTAATAACAGTAATAACCCCACAGTTTTAGTGTCGATAAAATAAATCAAATGATTATAACATCATCATTACTGAGTAAAATACATATAAAACGCGTTGGGCTCTTATCTACTTACGTTTTACTATTACGAGTAGAATAGGTTTTATGACAGATCTTAGTACTACGCGTAATACCGGGTGTGGCCTGTAATATGAGCAAAAAATTTAACTGTAGGCTGTACTCCTCATACTGACCAACATTTGTTCAGCAACTTTTAAAAATAACTTGTGGTTTGATTTTGAATACACTTTAAAGTTTATTCTAAGACGCAATGTATTGCGAATTTTGTTATGTTTAACGCGTGACAAGCAACGTCAATCACAATGATATGGCGTGGCGATGGCGTTCATTGAAGACAATATTTATTTTGTATGAAAAATAGGGAGTCTAAATACTTCATAATTTTTAAAAGTTATTGAACAAAAGTGTCACCGTTTGAGGAGTACAATCTATGTTTTATTTATTTGCTCATGGTTCAGGCCACATCCGGTATACATAGTAGTCACTACAGGCTCTCACTAAAAGACCTAAAAGTGCTCGAGTGGAGACCACGGACTAGCAAGCGTAGATGCGGGTCGTTTCCAACCGGCACGTATGGAGGTCCAAGGGGGAGGCCTATGTTCAGCAGTGGACGTCTTATGGCTGAGATGATGATGATGATGTCACTACAGAGTACGCATTTTAGCACTAGTAATCAGGGGTCGTAACCGGTATTTATAATTTTAGGAATATTTTTCTAAATTACTTAATTTTTTTATTGATGTTTATTAGTCTCAACCTATTATATTAATTATAGAACAAAAAAATTCACGGTTTACGATTAACCGAAATCATTTACCGGTTAATTGTATGAAGGAAGTACCGGTATACGATCTCCGCTATTAACACCCTGTGTGCCTACCACCAGTTTGGCACTGACATAAACGCTATCGCCACCGTAACTTACTTTTCTAAGCATCTCGCTCGTACTCACATATTAGTGCGAGCGAGATGTATAGAAAATAAATTAGGTACGTAGACGTTAGTGTATATGTTAGTTTTGAGACTGTCGGTGACTCATGGTACGGGTACCGGTGTGACCGGTGCAATTCCAACTTGATTTGTCTTTTAAAAAGCGTGAGGACTAAGTCGATGTCGATAAATTATAACGCAAGATTAAATATGGTTATGACAATTTCAGCAAAACAAAACATAAAAAATGTTGCTGCTCGGAATAATGACTTTGTAGCGATGCAGTCGGCAGTAATGTTGATGTGCTGCAATATATGTATAGGTAGGTAATAGATACACAAAGGCAAATGTTTCCTAAAATTATGAACAATAGGTATGCCACAATAAAAATCTCCAAATTTTTGGCAACCCTACATAAGTGAGACCTAATGTTTATGTATGACCTGTATGAGATAATATCAGCACACCTAGGTATTGTCTTAATTGATACGTTCTCCACACGTGGCGTTACATAATGTACTATTTGCATATCAACCAGTCCGGCTATCAGCCTTGGATTGTAGGCCATCTAACGTTTGCGTAAATTGAAAATCTAAGTACCTATATTTATTTTTTATGTGAGTTTCTTTTCATACACCAAGGCAAACATTATTACGTACATTAAACATTATACATAATACGGTTCATAACATAGTCCTCCGACTGACGGACAGATAAATAGAAAAACGAACGGACAGCAGGGGCTTAGAAAGAGGGTTCATGTAGTCACCCTTCAAGTACGGAAGCTTAAAGAATTACAACTCTCACGGTCACGTTACGATATCTTATCAAAATGTAACTTGCAGTTGCGCGACGACTAAGGGCCCGATTCGGATTTTGAAATAGACATCTATTAGATATCTTTTAGACATCACCAAGATACGATAACGATATGTTTAAGATCTAACCTGTCAAATTTGACATTTGCGCGATTCTGGAGATACTCTTGAACGATTTCCACAGGATATGACTTAGAGATCCAATTCACATCTAATAGATATCTTACTCTATCTAACGTAAAAGTGACATTGGTTGCCCGAATTGCGCTGCAAAAGAGAACTAACTGGATGATATATAAACTATAACGTGTCTAGAATGGATCTAGTACGCGTCGTCTCTTGTGAATATCTTGAAGTTCGAATACGGCAGTAAAAATCGCAACGGATCGACATATCCTTTTGAGCTAATGCGTCCGCGCCGACGCTAAAATGGCGTCCTCGCGTACATCATAAATTTGAATATCGAACGAACGTATGTACATAGTGAAATACGAGCGCATTGTGCCGACGCAAAAACGACAAACGGCCGATAAAAGGAGATAAAAGCCATGGAAAAATCACGGATTCTGTGGCCGATTGCACAGAGTAGTTTTGACGGAGCTATCATAAAATTGAATGTGGTAAATTAAATTAAAAACTTTTAGTTAATAATGAAACAGTACTAAAATTTATAAAAAATTACAGGAAAGAAGAGTGGGTGGGTCGTCCACCTAACATTCCTGTGATAGTGATAGCCGTCAAAAAATGTTCCGTTGTCAAAATGATGCATTGTAAACTAGAAAGCAAATGTGAACTGGTTTAGTCAACTAGTGATGCTTTGTAGTCTAATCAGATTTATTAGACTAAGTAGGAGTACTTAAAGCTCTAGCCTTAATTAGTGTATCAGAAATTCAAAAATTCAAAACTCAGAAAAAAATAATTAAATACAATCAATTGAAATTGAATTGAATGAATTGAAGAAATTAAGAATAGAATAATAACTCGATTATTTACCATAATTCTTGTGTAGGTAATATATATTATGCTTGATATTTGTGGTGGGGCAGAAAGACGCTAGGTAAATTTGATTCCGACTCTAACATTACGTCTTTCGTAACAAATCGTTAAATTTCTTACCAGATCTGTACTAGAGCAGAGCCGAACTGGGGAAATGCCTCCTTCTTATGGCTCCTCTACACGATGGGCCAACGTCAGCCACTCCAAGGGACGCAGCCATGCGGTACAATGAGATAGCAATACCACTTGCTTCCTCTAACGCATGAATGCGTCCCTTGGAGTGGCCGGCGTTGGCCCATCGTGTAGAGGAGCCATTACAGAAAACCGAACCCTACTCATAGTGTTGTGTTCCTGTCGGTGAGTAAGGTCAGGCCAGAGCTCAACGAGTGTGCAGAGTGTTAGGATCGGTAAAGCGCTTATAACACCTCTGGATTTGCTGGCTTCCATAGGCTACGGAGACTGCTTACCATCAGGTACGCCGTATGCTTGTTTGCCACCGACGTGGTATAAAAGATGGAAGCATCAAAAAGTTTTATGTTGTTGAAAAAAAAGGAAAACAGAACCATTTTCCGCCTCGATGGCACTGACACCGGTCTACCACTCTGAGACTGAGGTGAGGTTAGGTCATGACCTAAAGTGCAAAATTCTGAGAGGAAGCTAGGTACAGTAAGTACCTAGTTACCTACATCATATAAGTAACATGACCTGAAGTGCAAAACTAAACTTATCTCTAAAAGAGATCTCTATTATAAGTTACTCTGTGTCGAATTGAGACATCGCAATCGCTGCCCAGGCGCGGGCCATAGCACGCCGACACGGGAATGTTAATATGCAGACAAGTATACAGGACGTACGTATACATATGTCCTGTAGGACAGGTTGGAGCTTGGTCCGAAGGGATACGCTCAGGAAATGCTGAATTGCTGACTGGAGTATGCTAGAGAAATCTTGTATAGGTTGACGAAGATCGGACGAATAGAAATAGAACAAATGAAATGAAAAATTCCTTAATTTCAGACAACTAAGGGCCATGGATATCTTGAGGACTACCTAATGTACTAGTACACTGTCTGATTGGGACAACGCAATCGCTGTTCAGAGATAATTTTAAACCTAGGAGCTTTTGGGCAATAGTTGGGGGATTTTACGTGTTGACCAAAAATATTGTGACCCTCTGGTGGATTAGAGACCCTCAGTGTGTCCTGAGGCACAGAGTGAAACTGCCGAGAAAACTTTAAGCTCTTCAATAAGTCAAGATTTGTATATTTTGTGGGATTAAGACATTGCGAATGCTACCTAGGCGCGGGCCATAGCACGCCGACACGGGAATGTTAATATGCAGACAAGTATACAGGACGTACATATACATATGTCCTATAGGACAGGTTGGAGCTTGGTCCGAAGGGATACGCTCAGGAAATACTGAATTGCTGACTGGAGTATGCTAGAGAAATCTTGTGTAGTGTGGAAAGATGTTGCCGAAGATCAGACGAATAGAATGACAAGTGAAATGAAATATTCTTTATTTTCAGGAATCTAAAGGCCAAGGAAACATCACAATCGCTGTTCAGAGTTCATTTTAAACCATAGTTGGGAGCTTTTGAACAATATTTGGGTGATATTACGTTTTGACCAAAAAGATTAGTGACCCTCTGGTGGGTTAGATACCCTCGGAACCCAGGGTCTTTAACCCTGCGTTCTGAGGCAGAGAATACAATTGCCGAGAAAACTGTAAGCTCTTCTTTGTAATTATTCAAAAAGTCAAGCTTTGTATATTTTGTTGATTGATACATTGCGAATGCCACGCCGGGTCATAGCACGCCGAAACGAGGAATGTTAATTTGCAAACAAGTATACAGGACAAACATGTACATAATATATGTCCTGCAGGACATGTTACAGCTACGCTACTGAATCATCAACTAGAGATTTCTAGACTTTTATATGAACGGAAGAAGTTACAGGAGATCCGAGGAATAGAAACAAAAATAATTGAAGTATTTTCTTTGTTTGATTTTCGCGGAAGGCCCACAGTTTCCACCTAGTGGAGATAGGAAAGCTAGTTGTATATTCCAAGGATAACTTATATGGTACCAATTTTCATACAAAAAATTTTCAAGAGCATTTTTGGCGTTAGAAAATATTTATAACCATTTGTCACAAAAAATTAAATTCCTGTACCTGAAATTCGCATTTCAACGGGACAATGACGGTAGACAACTTCTTGGAATACCTACCCCAAAAAATGATGCCAAAGGTCAGAGCAAAAATGTCAGAATATGAACCCTGGGCTCTGATTTAGCATTCTGAATCAAAATTCAAATCCTCTCACTTAGTTATAATTTACAAATTCGCTCTAACCTCATTATAATAGATTCATATCAGAATAACACTTACATAAAGCTAATAACTATTAAACATTATCATTAATCAGCTGAGCCATATCAATAAATATTCGTTAATTTAATCTCCGAACAAAATCACTAATAATTCGTTTATTCAAACGTATAACTAGAATTAACTTATCAGTTTAGAAAATCTCTAGTTCATAAACGTATTAAGTGCCTTCATATTCCAAAGGAACTTATTACTTTTTCGTCTGAATCTGTAGATCTGTCCTCAGTCTTGATTGAACATACTGGTATATCAATAATTATCAATAACTCGTATGTAGCAAAAGATATTGGTCTGTAAATCAACTCTATCCCAACATATTAAAATCGATTATACATCGACGTAATTCTATAAGAAATGAGCTTTGTAAGCAATCTATTGTTCTCATTAGAAAGCGTTGTTTTGATTTTGAGCTTTCAGTCGGGGAAGTAAGGTTCATATTTAGTGAAGATTTTTATAGACTATTACAGTTTTATACGTCATAGAAACGCAAAGGGTTAAGGCTGGGCATAATTAGTTTGTTCGTTATCGTGATTTCATTCGCAATTGCCTATTATTGGATAGAGGGGTTAAATACCCCATTCATAATGAAAGGAAAGAAATGTTTTACCAATTCATTCCTGTAAAAGAGCAGCAAGTAGCTACATATACAAATTATTAACGTAGAAAAATTTGTAAGTATATATTTTTTTATCTCTTAGCTAATTTAGTCAGATGAAATAATCTTCCTATTTTTTTTAATTACGAAGTTGCATAAACATATTTTATTGTGTTTATTCAATAAACACCTTACAACACCAAATTGTATTAATGCAAAAAAAAAATTCAATTTGCAAATTGTTGTTTACAGTAAAAAAAAAAAATCATCCAGATTAAAAATTCATTCAATTCCTCATCTTTTGTGGGGATCTCTAATCACCAAGGTCGTATCAAAACCAATTCAAAACTATAACAAGTTACACGCGTATTCGGGAAACGAGATAATCACAAGATATAGATACGATATAGAGATCAACTAGATTTACATTAGATATCGACTGGATGTGACTTGGATATCTAAGTCATAACTTGTCGAAATCGTTCAAGAGGACCTCCAGAATCGCTGAAACGTCAAATTTGACATATCTAACTTACAAATGACTATATCTTCTCGATATCGTATCTTATTCATCTCTAGATGATCTCTAGTGTTAAAGTTAGAGTAGGGCCGTTATTATATCTGAATTGGGTCTAATATTCGAATTATCCACTCTTGTTACTTCCACATCCCGACCTTATCAAACCATCGCGACATCTGATGTGCCTGATGAATGAACGTTTTGTGATGCTAATACACAGATTACGCATTAAAACTACTAACTACACCCTCTATAACGTCACAAATCTCTTGCCGACCCACTCAAAAATCAACTTTAAATCTGTGATGTTACAGTTCAATTTAGATTGATGAACGGTTGTGTCTTAAAGTATGTACAAGTTTAATGGAAAATGAACTTAAGCGAGATTATTTTAGAGTTGCTTTTAGTTTGAAATAGTCTTGTATAGAGGGTGTTTGGTATTGTTAGAAAGGTAATGAGATGTAGTTTAATAGTACACGTGTTGTTCTTATCTGTGATTAAATGTCGTCAAACGCTTTAAGGGTCTTTGTTGGGGTTATATTGGACGGGGTTAAATTGGACGATGATTTATTGGGGTGATCCGTTTAAGGTTGACAGCTTTTAAATTTTAATGGTGGAATGATTTGTTTGTTTAGCCGGATGCTGATAATGATCATAGGGAAATAGTGTAGGTACTTATTAAAAAAAAAATAGGCACGCACTTCGCGTTAACTTCAATTTGGGTCTTGTGCCTTTTATCTGACATACTTAGATATTGTGTACGTATAGTTTGTCAAAGGACTTGTCTCATTTCAATCATAGACAGAGAGAATCATACTATCTTTATCTTACACTAGTACTAGCACCCAAAAGAAAAGGATGAGTATAGTTTTCCTGGTTCTTACTGACTGACAAATTGGTTTGACCTAAACCTAGCTAACTAGTACGTATAACCTGACAATATTTTATTTGGCCTCGCCATGTTGCAGGTTTTTAGTGGTACCTACTAATTTATTTTACTGGCAAGGAGACTCTTTGAAAACAAACGATGAAAGTCATCGAATGTCACCGATGTAAAGTAAAAAAAAAAGATTTCGCAATTTTAAATTTATAAACGATTTCACCACAAAAATGCAATAATATACCCAATCATACATAGTTAACATAGTTATGTTTCATGAAAAACCATCACTGAAAATAATAAGTAGAGTTAGACCAAGAAAAGTCTGCAACGATGTTGATAACACACGAAAGACCACGCAGTGCAAGTGTTATTTTAAACGTCAAACTTCTATGAAATTACGACTTATTAAATAACACTTGCATTGCGTATGCTATTAAAATCTCTGCAGACTTTTCTTGGTGTAACTCTATCTACCTAATTTGATAACTATTTCTCGCTATTCAACCTTGCCGCGTCGCAATAATTCGGGCTAACGGGTAATATGGCCTAATGCGAGTAATCACGCCATTACCGGGCCAATCGGACCGCCTGATTGCGCTTGATATACACACGGTCTAGAAGGATCACCAATATTTGTTGTTAGGTACTGTATTATGTCGCGCTTTTCAGCCTTCCTGCGGCGCAGTAATTCAGACTAACGGGTAATATGGCCTAATGCGAGTAATCGCGCCATTACCGGGTCAATCGGACCGCCTGATTGCGCTTGTTATACACACGGTCTAGAAGGATCACCAATATTTGTTGTTAGGTACTGCATAATTTCGCGCCGCTCAGCTTTCTCGCGGCGCAGTAATTCGGGCTAACGGGTAATATGGCGTAATGCGAGTAATCGCGCCATTACCGGGTCAATCGGACCGCCTGATTCCGCTTGATATACACACGGGCTAGAAGGATCGCCAATATTTGTTTTTAGACACCTACTGAATTATTTCGCACTGTTAGACCTCGCTGCGGCGTAGTAAGCCGGGCTATCGGGTAATATGGCCTAATGCGAGTAATCGCGCCATTACCTGGTCAATCGGACCGCCTGATTGCGCTTGATATACACACGGTCTAGAAGGATCGCCAATATTTGCTGTTAGGTACTGTATTATGTCGCGCTTTTCAGCCTTCCTGCGGCACAGTAATTCGGGCTAACGGGTAATATGGCCTAATGCGAGTAATCGCACCATTGCCGAGTCAATCGGACCGCCTGATTGCTCTTGATATACACACGGTCTAGAAGGATTGCTAACATTTGTTTTTAGGTACTGAATTATTTCGCACTGTTAGACCTCCCTGCGGCGTAGTAATTCGGGCTATCGGGTAATATGGCCTAATGCGAGTAATCGCGCTATTACCGGGCCAATCGGACCGCCTGATTGTGCTTGATATATACACGGGCTAGAAGGACAGCCAACATTTCATTTTAAGTACTGAATTATTTCACACTTTTCGGCCTTCCTGCGGCGCAGTGATTCGGGCTAACGGGTAGGGCCCAATTCGAGTAAGCCTGATTTCGCTTGTTATGATGATGATGCTCTCCTGACCGATTTCGGCCCCAGCGACTGTGTGCTCTGGACTAGGCAATTTTTAGCTCGTGTTATTAGAGTGTAGCTGATCCACTCTCTGATGCGCTCTTAGGTGGCTCACGTACCCTATCTTCTTGCTAAATACTCGAGCGCATTTTGGGCACGTCAGCACACCACCTACATAGTTGTAGGAAATTGAGGTTGTCGGCCGAGTCTTAAGCTCATCACGTTTTTTGTCGAGCTCACTGCGGCGTTCCGTCTCAAAAATGTTAACTCTATCATTAATGAGGCTTGTTATACACACGGGCTAGAAGGATTGCCAATACGTGGTGTTAGGTATGCCTATATTACTGTATTATTTCGCGCCGCCGCCGTCACGAGTCATACTGACAGTTACTGTTCAACCACTCTGGCAGTAACACCCAGAGTAAATCACTTTATCAGGGGGCTATTCGGGGGCGATTTCCGAAAATCAATCGGCAGGGACATCTGATAGCGGTGATGTATCGCCGCCATTTTATATTGGACCCGGTTTCATTTAGTGTCTGTAAATTGAGTGGTAAATGCCTGATTGCTCAATTTTAAAGTTACGATATGAATAAGCTTGGAATAATTTGAGCCAGGATAATGACACCCAAGGCAGGGAAAAATGCCTCTAGAAAATCGTGTAAAATATTAATATCTCGCGTTGTCCCGTCATTCTGCCATGACTCGTGGGAGCCTGGGGTTCGCTTGACAACGAATCCCAAGAATTGGCGTAGACACTAGTTTTTACGAAAGCGACTGCCATCTGACTTTCCAACCTAGAGGGTAAACTAGGCCTTATTGGGATTAGTCCGGTTTCCTCACGATGTTTTCCTTAACCGAAAAGCGATTGGTAATATATCAAATGATATTTCGTACATAAGTTGCGAAAAACTCATTGGTACGAGCCGGGGTTCGAACCAGATTGAAAGTCGCACGCTTTTACCGCTAGGCCACCAGTGCGGATATGATGGTTGTTCTTGTCTACGTGACAGCGTGATAAAACGGTGTCCGTCTCTTTCTATCCCACGGTGTTAAAATCACGTGGATAAAGATGGATAAAGCTATCCATAATACGCCGGCTGCGCTCTCTAAAAAATATTATGCAATATTTATAATTAAGTTATAATAATATGGTCTTTTACTTACTAATACCATAATTTATTCGTAGTATATATTATATTTTACCTGTTTAATAGGGAAATGAGAGATTTCTTTAGTTATTACCAAGAAGTACTTTAATATGCGGTTTTACGACCATCAACCATCAATTAAAATTGACATTTCTAACACTGATTCTTTATGTAAATTCGCGGGAAATACCTTTGATTTTATATTTGTCCGCTCCGAAGATTAATGATTATTTTATTTACGATCGATCGGATCGATATTAGCACTGATGATGATAAAAGTACCATCAAAGCCACAAAACCGCTTGCGATGGTCATTTGAATTATTTAAATAGTAAAAACGTTTTAAACCACATACCTAATTGCTACCTACCTATTGGCAAAGACATAATATGTAACTTCATATAAGATGAATAAAGTCTAAGAAAAAAACGTGCTTCGGAAATCAAGAAAAAGTCATTCTCGGATAGATGGCACACACACTTTTGGCCTATGCTCGGCTAGATGGCGTGACGACACCGTTTCATATTTAACAATTTTAACACATAGATTATCAGTGAATGAACATGGCTTAAAATGATATAAAAATAATAAAATCATTTATCCATATATATATTCATTTATTTGATAATGTTATACGTGTTTATTTTGAGTTATAGTCGTATCACAAAATAGATAAGTACAGAAGTCAATCACATGTATGTACTTTACTTTTCATACCTACGCTCGGCGGTCGCTCTAGGGTTGCGATTGTTGCGAACTATGACTTATGCACAAAAAACTATCGTGGTAGTGGCACTCGTATCTATCATATCGTATCTCGTATTTAGTTGTTCGATTTATTGTTGAGGATGAAACGGGAAGAATGGAAATATAAATTAATAATAACATTAATAACTCAAATAGGTATTTTAATTTTAATGTCATTGTTAGAGTCTGTGCGGAAAGAGAAGAGTCGTGGGATTTGAGGGCGCGCCAGTGCTATTTTATGGTTTTTGCTATGCTGACAACACTGGTCACGTGATTATAGTACGACACTAAAGGTCATGATACTTGAATCCCTTTTGTTCCGGTTTTTTACCACGGCTTACTAAACGGAGCCTGGTGGTGGTGTCGGCTCGTCAACTCAATCCTCTGATTTAGCGCAGGCACTAGTTTTCTTTTTAAAACACACTTATCTCGGATACTAAAAAGTGACTGCGATTGACAAAACTGCTAAAACTATTTAAGAATCTGTCCAATACAACTGTAATTTTAGTACCAAACAAGATACGAGTCTCATTTATGTACTGCCTAATCTGTGCAGTCCAACAGTTATTAAAACCGGGTAGATCGGGTAGAAATTGGGCAATAGAACTGTAATTTTATCTGAGATATATTTCACCCATTGTAAACTTGACTTGTAATGTATGTGTACATTATTAATAATAAATATGAATATGAATAAAAATAGTGCATAAGTAGGTAGGCCTTATTGGGATATGTCCGGTAATCCGGTTCTCTCATCTCACGATATTTTACTTCGCCGAAAAGTCACTGCTAAATATGAAATATAATTTCGTAACTAACAGAACCTACAAATAAAGAAATATTTTATTAGAAAAAGTTTTATTCTTTGTAATCGAAGTCTGAATTAAAATATTCAATGTCACTTATGTTTGAGCTAGCTTCAAAACAACCAGGGACACTCATAGAACTATCTTCATCTGAACTGGATGTGCTTGAATCCGGCACGTAGATTACGAATTCTTGCATATCACCTACTTAGCGGTCTTTTATTCGAGATACCGTAGGCACTTTTACACAATCCTGAAAAAGAAATTACATATAAATATGCATAAAATGGCAAGTATCAAGACTATTTGTCAGTTATTTTAAAGATCATGAATGACCTGCATATTTATGAAAATTAATATATTTTGAATGAATATACTTACCGATTATGTACCGGAGACAAGTTACTTAGGGGGCTTATTAAATAGGTAATTATTTAATATGAAATACAACATCAATACCTGCGAATAGCGGAAATACGTTCCGCGACTTTTTGTAAGTCGATAGTCGCCTTTTAGCCGTTTTCTTCCCGCTGACAAAACCGAACAATGTTAAATATAATTTTCCTTGTGGTTTTATGTACGGTTTTATCGTGTTTTGAAAATATTTTATACATAAAACTTGCGGTTTGTTAATAAAAATATACATTGACAGAAGTTTGTTTACTTTTTACAAGACAGGTGTCAAAGGTTTGATTGCCATATAAAATTTAAAATGTTAGTTCCCGTTTCTGCCACGACTCTTCTCTTTCCGCACAGACTCTATATTACAAATTTTCTACAGAAAATATCTTGCGATGATTCCGAGATTGGCGAAATACACGATTATTATATTTTTAAGTGTAATAAATTCGCATTCTCATGTACAATGTAATAAATTCACATACGCATTATCTCTGAAACCACTGGTAGCTTAAAAAACGACAATTCACCGTTTAATGTTGAATTTAAACAACCGTCCACTGTACAGTTATAATAACTTTTTGTTTTGTTTCTCCATTATCGCACAAAAAAGTTCACAGACGCGTGTTTCAAGCGGACGGCACTCGCGCTCGCACTGGTCCCAACTGGTCCGAGATATCGTGTCCGTGAGCAGTGTCTATGTGTGCGTTGCTCGAGCGCGCATTGTATGTAGATTGATTTCTGTACCTATCTGTTTTGTGGTCGTATGTCGATAGATGGCAGTAAATTTACAGTGACTACAACATTTACTATGACAGGACCCCTCTATACTATCTGTTCTTTTTGCTATTGGTAAAAAAGTTTCCAATAATACAATACCATACTTGAGGTGACAATATTCAGAAAATCGCAAGTCGGACATAGGTAAGTAATATTGCTGGCTTACCGCGAAATTAGAAAACACGATTTAAGGTGGGGGAGGGAGGCCTAAAGTGGGTAAGCTAAATGATCGCCTAAGAGCTCTAGTTTTCATTTGATTTCAATCGAATTTCATTCCATTCGACTGAAGAATTATCGAACTCCAAGTCCCCTACCCCAGAATCGGGATGACTGATGTAGGTCTCTATCTCTAAGAAGCTTGAACCTACCCTTCACAAAAGCTGTGACGAGTCGTCACAAAGCTGTGACGAGACGTCACAAGGCTGTGACGAGTCGTCGCAAAGCTGTGACGAGACGTCACAAGGCTGTGATGAGTCGTAACAAAGCTGTGACGAGACGTCACAAGGCTGTGACGAGTCGTCACAAGGCTGTGACGAGTCGTCACAAAGCTGTGACGAGACGTCACAAGGCTGTGATGAGTCGTAACAAAGCTGTGACGATGCAGCGTAGAGCGTTTACGGACGCCAAAGAGCTCGACTCGACTCGACTCAACTTGTTATGGTTTTGAACTGGTGTTGATATGACCTTGACGGTCGTGTTGGTAACTGGATAGCGAACTTCAAAGTCGTATTAAAATGAAGCCAAAACTGTGACAAGCTGTTAAATCTTAATCAGGCTTCAAGACAAAGTTTATCCACAGGAATGTTTTAGAAGAAATTCCCAGTATTTTAGGCAAACGCTGTTTCTTATTATCCCGACATTAAAAAAATCATAAAAGTGTTAATCCACACTAATCTTAATTAAAACCATTACAAAGTAATCTTTCGTCGTTCGATCCGTTTTAAATTTTTACCACGTCCAAATAAAAACATGATTATTAAAGAACCGGTCCTTCGGAGCTTATAATTGTAGTTTTATCACTCTTTTAGCTCGTAAATAACATAGTAATTGCTTAATTATTTAACAAGGTAAATATATAAAAGTGGATGTATGGTAATAGAGGTGGTTTTGGACAAAAGCGGGGAAAATTAAGCAGGTTATTAGTTGAAAATTACCGCGCGGGCGTAATGTCACTGAGGAGGGGGAGAGAAATATCCTTGCTGGATGTGTCTATTTTTTATTTGCAAAGATTTTTAAGAATTTTCATGTTCTTCCTAGTGTTGACCATTATGAACTCACCGTCGAAATCAATGCAGTACCAGCAAGGTGACTGTAAATCAGACACGTAAAAAATCAGATTTTAACACGATTTTACCAACAAAAAAAATATTAATTCAAATTGGCGGCCATTTTTTACAATGTTAGACTAAAAATTTGTGGCGGGTACGGTTGCGCGCGCACTCGCGCATGCCTGTACCTCGCTCTATGTCATCGTCTCGGCACGTCAATAAGAAATGTCGATCTATTTTGCTTAGCCGTTGAATTTAATATTGTAAATACTGTTGTGCATCATTTGAACGTATGAGTGCTGTGCTCTGAAATATAACATTTGGTGTTTACATCAAAGACTTTCATTTCGTCTGTTACGAAGATCATAACCGGGCACTGCATCTCCTACACTGGTGACCCCGCCGAACACGAAGCAAAGAAAATAAAACCTCGCGGAAAATGACCGACGACGGCGACGACACAACAAAAGCACCGCCCCAAGGCAACGCGCCCGAACAACCTGCAGCATTTGGAGAGCCGGTCCCTACTACACCCGCTCCCGAAGTATGTCGCGTAAGCGTCAAAGTTCCACCTTTTTGGCCGGAGGAGCCCGAGATATGGTTTGCTCAGATAGAAGGGCAATTTAGCTTGTCGAATATCACGGCAGACCAGACTAAATTCAACTATGTGATCAGTCATCTAGATCAACAACACTGCAAAGAAGTTAAAGATTTGATTGTTTCACCACCTGCCGAAAATAAATACAAAAAACTGAAAGAAGAGCTAATCAAACGACTCTCCGCCTCTAAAGATAAGAAGGTGAAACAACTGCTGATGCATGAAGAACTTGGAGACCGCAAACCATCGCAGTTCCTCAGGCACCTCAGAGACCTAGGCGGGCCAACGCTGGCTGAAGATCTGTTGCTGTCAATTTGGAGGTCACGCCTGCCCCACAACATTCAAACGGTTATCGCTGTGCAATCTGACGCTTCCCCTGACGTACTAGCAGATTTAGCGGACAAAGTCCATGACATCGCACCTTCAACTCCACAAGTTGCGTCAACGTCATCAGAATTTCCTGGCTCTTCCCTAGGTGAACTAAAAACCGAAATCGCAGAACTAAGGAAAGAAATGGAAAGCTTGAAAACTAACTTAAATAGATCTCGCTCACCGTATCGTTTCGGGTCAACACGCCGTCAACGCAGCAAGTCCGTCAAGCGTTCATCATCGAACTATCAAAGATTTCCCGTATGTTGGTATCACGCCAAGTTCGGGAAAAATGCAACAAGATGTGACAAGCCATGTGATTTTCCGTCGGAAAACTTGCCGGGCAGTCAGTGATGGCGACGGACGATTGCCACGGCACTTCAGGTCGCCTGTTTGTAACTGAGCGCAATACCAAGATGCAGTTTCTCATTGACACGGGCAGTGATCTCTGCGTCTTCCCGCACACATTACTTAAACAGCGCCGCTCTAAAACAAATTACCAGCTGTCAGCCGCCAACGGTTCCCCCATCGACACCTACGGCTACGCGCACCTAATCCTAGACCTGGGCCTACGCCGCGAATACCCCTGGCGTTTCATCGTTGCCGATGTTAGTAAAGCAATTATCGGAGCTGACTTTCTAGGACATTACAACCTTATGGTTTACATCCGTCAAAAACGATTGGTCGATGCTACCACTACAATTTTCACAACAGGCAGAGTCGCACCCTCGTCAGACAAGATATTTTCAGTTAAAATAATGACTGGCGATTCAAAATGGCACAGCTTGTTAAAAGAGTATCCGGAGATAACCCATCCCGCAGGTGTCCGAAGTCACGCCAAACACAACACCGTCCATTATATCAAAACCATTCCTGGACCACCTGTCTCATCGTCCCCACGACGCCTAGCCCCGGACAAATTGGTAATTGCCAAAAAAGAGTTCGAAGCCATGCTTAAAGACGGAACTGCTAGGCCATCAAAAAGTCCATGGGCATCACCTCTACATCTAGCTCCAAAAAAGGATAACGGCTGGCGCCCTTGTGGGGATTACCGTATGTTAAATGCGCGGACCATACCCGATAAATACCCAATACGCCATATTCATGACTTTGCTCAGGGCATTGCAGGCTGTACCGTTTTCTCTAAACTAGACCTCGTTAAGGCATATAATCAAATCCCTGTCAGTGAAGAGGACATCCCAAAGACCGCCATAACGACCCCGTTCGGATTGTTTGAATTTCCCTACATGACGTTTGGATTGCGCAACGCCGGACAGACTTTCCAACGTTTTGTGGATGAGATGACGAGGGGTCTGGATTACTGTTATACCTATCTCGACGACTTCTTGATATTTTCTAAAAATATCGAAGAACACGAGGTACACCTTCGTTCTGTTTTTTCCAGACTTAAAGAATACGGAATGATAATTAATACGGCTAAATGTATATTCGCAGTTCCAGAAATCACCTTTCTAGGATATTCCATCTCAGCTAACGGAACCAAGCCACTGGATACGAAGGTAGAAGCGATTAAGAACTTCCCAGCACCCAAGACCATTAAGGAGCTCAGAAGATTCTTAGGAATGCTCAATTTCTATCGACGATTCATTCCTAGCGCCGCGCGTATTCAAGCTCCCTTAAATGCTTTGCTCGGAGGTCCTGTTAAAAACTCGCAGCCTGTAGATATATCAAGTAGCAAACTGGAAGCATTCAACAAGTGTAAGGAGGCGCTTTGCAACGCCGCCATGCTAGCCCATCCAGTCTGCCAAGCAAAGCTCGCACTTGTATGTGACGCATCTGACACCGCCTTAGGCGCGGTTTTACAACAACAGCAACATGGTTTATGGCAACCTCTAGCCTTCTTCTCTAAAAAGCTCAGCCCAGCTCAACAGAAATACTCGCCATATGACAGGGAACTCCTTGCAGTGTACGAAGCTGTAAAATACTTCCGATATATGGTCGAGGCTAGAGATTTCACAATTTACACTGATCATAAGCCGCTAAGTTTCGCATTCCACAATAGAAAAGAAAAGTGCTCTCCCCGCCAGTTCCGACATTTAGATTATGTGTCTCAATTTACCACTGATATACGCCACATTGCTGGCCAAGACAATGTAGTGGCTGATACCCTATCGCGCATAGAAGAAATTCATGCACCAATTGATTTTACGCAACTAGCTAAAGCTCAACACGAAGATCTAGAAATTAAAGAACTTCTCAATAATAGCACATCGCTGCGACTAACAAAAGTGATGCTTCCTGGTTCCAATACTGAAGTGTACTGTGACATCAGTACATCGAAGCCTAGACCCTTCGTTACGCAAGCGATGCGAAAACAAGTTTTTGACAGCCTGCATATGTTGAGTCACCCCGGGGCAAACGCATCAGCGCAACTAGTCGCAACACGCTACGTGTGGCCAGGGATTCGAAAAGATTGTCGTGATTGGGCACGCGCCTGTATTCCTTGCCAACGCGCGAAGATAACGAGGCACGTCACAGCACCTCTAAGCACTTTCGAACTGCCACGCGCAAGATTCGCGCACGTCCATATAGATCTCATAGGACCCCTTCCTCCGTCCAATGAGTTCCGTTATTGCCTAACTGCCGTGGACCGATTCTCAAGATGGCCTGAAGCGATACCAATCGTCGACGCAACGGCTGAAACGGTTGCAAAGGCTCTATTGTCTGGATGGATAGCAAGATTTGGATGTCCTTTATCAATCGTCACAGATCGCGGACGACAATTCGAATCAAACTTATTTCAACACCTTGCTAAAATATCTGGATTCCATCACAAAAAGACGACAGCATATCACCCAGCCTGTAACGGTCTTGTGGAACGCTTTCACAGGCAACTTAAAGCCGCTATCACCTGCCACTCATCGGAGAACTGGACTGAATCACTTCCTTTAGTCCTGCTAGGGATCAGGAGTGCTTTTAAGGAAGATCTGCAAACTTCGTCAGCTGAGATCGTTTATGGAGAGAGTCTCAGACTACCTGGCGAATTCTTTCATTCAAGCTCAACTTGTACGACTGATGTGACGAACTATATAGCTCGTCTTCGGTCGCTTACTGAGAAGCTTCAGCCAAAGCCAGCATCGAGACACAGTCACCCATCAATCTTTGTTTTTAAGGACCTAGCCACTGCCAGTCACGTGTTCCTAAGAGAAGACGCTCTGCGCGGTGCTCTGCACCCAGCATACACCGGCCCACACTTGGTGCTGGAAAGAACTGAAAAGGTCTTTAAACTGTCCATTAAGGGGAAACCCGTCACGGTGTCGATTGATCGTCTCAAGCCGGCTTATACAGTAGAAGATAGCACCTGTGCTAGAGGACATACTCCCCAAGAGAGTATTAACCCCGAAAGAAGAAAAATCATCACTACACGTTCAGGTCGTATGGTGAGATTTCCTGATTATACTCGCCCGTAGTGACGGTCTCTGGAGGGGAGCCATGTGGCGGGTACGGTTGCGCGCGCACTCGCGCATGCCTGTACCTCGCTCTATGTCATCGTCTCGGCACGTCAATAAGAAATGTCGATCTATTTTGCTTAGCCGTTGAATTTAATATTGTAAATACTGTTGTGCATCATTTGAACGTATGAGTGCTGTGCTCTGAAATATAACATTTGGTGTTTACATCAAAGACTTTCATTTCGTCTGTTACGAAGATCATAACCGGGCACTGCATCTCCTACAAATTCATATTAAGGTACTTTTCGAAACCTCAGATCTCATCATCATGATTGGAGCAAATTTTCCGTACCATTTTTGAACTACAAGCAAAAAACGGAAAAAGAGCAATTTAGGATCAAATGAAGATATAAAGACGATTTCCAGCTTGCTGGGAATTAATTCCTGGAAAAAATCGAATCTGATTGGCCTATGTGTGGCCGGGCAGTTAACAAGATGAGGAAATAAGCAAATCAGTCACCTCTAAGCACCAAAATAAATGAGGTAAGTCCAATAATGTCACATTCAGCAACAAGGTTCTATACTCCGGTTGGGAGGACATCGGGGTCCCCCCTCGTGGTGGGGGTCGGGGGTCGGCCGGGGTTTGCCTTAATTACCGCCGCCTTTATAGTTTTAATGAGTTCATTTCGGGCCCAGCTAACAAGCGGCGAAATGCCTATTTAAAGCAATTTTGAAATTAATAACGAAGGACGGGGCTGTGTCGATGTTTCTGGGATTTGTTTGTTAATCAAAATCTTGCCCAAAAAGGGATCAAACTGTTTTAGGTACATAATTCTAAATTAGGGATACAAAATACGCGAATCTGTTGATGGTTCCTGTGAAGCCCGAAGTTTTTTCTGCTTTAAATCATCGAGCCAGACCTCTTCTTCATAAACTGTCGCTGCAACAATCATCTGTCAAGATGTTGTGGCCAATGATGATACAAAATATGTACTGTATGTACATTAAAATTAGTCTAATAAAACTCATACCATACATACCTACCTAAATTAAGTCCCCCAGATCTGTCCCTGCGGAAGGATGCCCATAAGGCTGGCTAAACTTTCACGCAGAAAGAATGGCGATGCCAATACTTTTCCCTGCTCTGTCACCAGCACCCGTCGTCTCAAAGAGTCTTTTTTTAACCTACATGTTATTAAGTACGTTGGAGCATATCGGATGTCTACAATGTCTGCATATCCTTTAACACATTCATTGCCACTAAGCGCTACGGGTTACGCTCGTAGCGCGTAGCCACGGTTTCGCCGTATGTAGCGCGTAGTCGCTACGAACAGTGTACCCGACAGTCGGGTTCTTGGTGTTGAATGTGTTAACCTGCTCCAATGTGGTAGTCCCTTATACGTTTCTATTGAGAAACTCAACTCTCCACCTTTACCAGGCTGTCCGATTGCCATGAGTTCACGCATTTAGTTTTCCAGAAGTTACTAGCTCCCTCAATAACTATGTAACCAAAAACTTATGGTCTCTCCTCTGTCACAGTTCACACTTCATGCTACAAGATCGTATTAAAACCATTTCAAAACCATAACAATTGTTAAATTTAAATGGACCTCCAGGCTCCGTAGACAACATGCAAATCGCTAACGCTCCGTAGCGACTCAAAGCCATTCGATAGCGAAGCGCAAGCGATTGTCACCTTGGCTAGGCCGCCAGGTGTATGGGCTGATTTAGACGGCGCGCGAACCCGCATGCGATTATAGTTACATTGCGGACTGTTGGTTACGTCCAATTCGACCGACCGATCAAAAACCGAACCGAAGCGAATTCTCGCATCGTCTAAATGGGGCCTATTCGATGTCACAAGTACAACGCACATCACTACACAACGTTATCTCCTCGAGCGGCCAACTCGACTATTTAGTCGATATTAATTAAAAAGGGGTCCGTACAAGTTAATATTAAAGAAAATTAAGCAATCTCCGCCTACAGAAGTTTATAATGAATTTTAAGACAAGCCAGTGGCCTTTAAAGGGGGTTTTGAGCGGTTTAATTTTGTTTAAAATGGAAAGTTTTTGCCGTCGCCGCAAAAAGTTAATGATACCGTAGTTACAGCTTAGAGTATTTATAAAATATTTATTAGACTAGTCTCGGCTTGCGACTCCTTTCACGTTATTATTTTTGTAAGATTATTGTCCCACTTCTGGGCAAAGGCCTCCCTCCTATTCTTCCTCTCCACGGAAGTCTTCGGGCTGTTTTGCCCCACAGGGCATCCATACGGCAGACGCCGTGTCCTGCCTAGTCCCATTTGAGCTTGGCGACAAGCTACGTCTGTTTTTCGAGTTTTGGAGCGCAGTATTATACCTATAGTTCACGTATCTACCTAGAAGTCTTTAAAAAAACGCAACCCAATTTTTAAACTTTTAGAGGTTGAAATAAAAAAAAATCACTGCCGATTGATGTGTTTGGGTTAGCGTTGTTCATAACTACATATTACCAAATCGATAGCTGCAGTAGTTCTCGAGATCTTTAGCAATGTGACAGACAGACGGACAGAGTCGCACCATAAGGGTTCCTTTTGTGCCTACTTCATTAAATGAAATTTCAATCATTATTATTTTTCCACACTAGTTACCTACACCATTTTTTTAGAAATTTATTAATTTTTTTTTAACAACTTTGAATTTACCCAATAGTTACATGTTAGGTAATTCTGATTCAATATTAATATTTTAGAACAATTAATGCCTTGAATACAGGTATCAAAACCATAATCAGTTAAAACAAACATTACCCTATAAATCTTACACGCGTTCATATGAAAATCGTCTATTGCAGCCAAATTCCAACCTTAACACAATCGTTTAAAGTTTATTTCACTTAAATCGCAAGGCTGATAACTCAAATGGGTATAAAGGTATGATTTAAAGAATAAACTTACGACCTTCTACTTTTGAATTGGCGCTACCACAGTATCCCGCGAATTCCGTTATGACCTAAGTGATTTCCTAAGTTCTTACAAAATTGGACTTTAAATTCATTGGAATAAGGTTGAAAGTGAAATGTGTTGAGTATATCAAGTTAAGATGTTTTACTTTCGCTGTGTGTAATAGGGCTGGGGGGGATTGTAATGGGTTCGCAATTATCACCCTATTAAGTAGTTTAGGGACGCCATTCGGTGTGATGACCCTGCGGGGTGCTGCGTTGTGGTTATACAATACATACTCGTACTTAGGTATGTATATTACCTACATAGGTGTTTGTGACTTGAAAATGTATATACCTGTATGAAGTTAAGGTAACCGTCCAAGTGTTCATCACTGTCAGAGCCCAGTACTATTACTATGTCAGATTTTGGGGTGACTGCACTAGCATTACTGAAGTAATGCAGCGCTACATACGTCCGACTTCACTCCGACAGAGCTGCCGCAAATGTGAAAAATCTTTGCGCAAAATCGATACGTTGCTGAAGAAAACGTCAAAAAGGCCATTTTATAGAGAAGCGTATGGAAATTCGACGTTTCCTGCAGTAATGCAGTCGGCAGCGTTACTTCAGCAGTATTGCAGTGCGACATTACTGCCGTAGATGTCAAAATCTATGTTGCTGCCCGGATCTTTGATATTTGCGGCAGCGGTAATGTCATCACGCTGCATTACTCCAGTATGGTAACATTCCATTTCTAACCGCAGCTGCACTACCGGTACTGAACGCGTCGCTGTCATTGTCAATTTCCATAGTAAAATGAACAGTAGTGCATCTGTCGTTGGAAATGGACTGTCACCTGATGCTGATGATGCTTAATGCTGATGAAGTCTAAATCAGATTGGTACCATTAACTGCTCAACGTGAACCTTATGTCCTTGCAGTAAGATATACGAATTATCAGTTAACTTTGTGGACGACGGTATACAATATACAATCATCATTTTAAGTTGCAGACTTTCGCATGCAAAACAGTGTGTTCCTCTTTTTTCATACAAACAGGCTCCCTAACTACGACTTATCAGATCCTCGTAAGAAAAGAATGCTAGTATGCAAATTGAATATTGCAGCCACTTCTTCTTATTTTTTCCCATTGCATTTTAAACCTTACTGCGTTATGATAAAGCTCTTTTCACTTTGAATTAAATATAAGTTATGTTACGTTTTTTAACGGAGACAGCTAATATTCCAAACGCCTAACGAGTGTATGCCTTAAACAAACCAGTATAATAGTGACCGTAAGATTGGTAATAAAAATGCGTAACGCTAACGCTACGTCTTACGTAGGCGATCAACACGCGAAAGCGGCGCGGCGCGGCGCGGTGCGGCGCGGTGCGGCTAAATCAATCCTTTGATGCCCATAGAAGTGTCCTACGTAAGCGATCTCGTTGCGAACGCGGCGCGGCGCGATTTGCACGCGAATGTCGGGCGGCGCGGCGCGGCGCGGCGCGGCGGCGACGCGGCGAGACGCGGCACGTAATACTGGTCTTGTTCTGAGGCAAAATCTCGCTTGTGGTTCGCTAGCGATGTTAATAGCAAACAGAACCTATTGTTATGACTTCATTTTGCTGCATTTTTTCTCAGTTTTTTTCTTTAGTGTTTTTCTTTTAGTATTGATTTAAAGTGGGCATAAGTGGGAACGCTAAGAATGTTTACGACCGAACAAAAGGCGAGGATATTTCGCTTGTATGCTGATCGCGAGTTTACATATTTTGGATATTTTCTGAGTAAGGAACAAATAAGTCTTATTGGATTGGAAAAAAAATGTTTAAGGCTCCGTAGGTATATAAAGGCACAGCAGATCCTTATAGAACTATAAGATGGACAGACAAACAGACGTGATGGAGCATGGAACTATCACGTCCGTTAGGTAGTGCCCCCCACATCTGGCGTCTTTCGAGCGTCGGCGTCTACAATTCTATGGCCGACGTCGACGCAACGTCGACGCAGCGTCGACGCAACTGTGCAGCGACGTCATTTTCCATAGCGCTGGACTGACGCCGACAGACGCCGACGCTCGAAAGACGCCAGATGTGGGGGGGGCCTTAGAATGAAGTCGGGAGCGAAAAATTCCTGTGACAAACGGATAGACGCTGCGTCGACGTTGCGTCGACGTCGGCCATAGCATTGTAGACGCCGACGCTCGAAAGACGCCAGATGTGGGGGGGGGCCCTTAGGATAATGGTTTCTTATGAAAAACCTTACATCAATACATGTACCTACGTAATTTTTTTAATACGACCTTATACGTACGTATTGTTTTGTTGGGGATGTAGATGTAAAACGTAGCCTATGAATCCTTGCGAGTCCATAGGTGTTACATGGGTTGTCAACACTTCAAAAATCTGTACGTCTCTTTTTTGAAAACACTAGCTCTGACTTGGTGCGGACCCTGCGGTGCCCAGATAGGTACTGTAGTCTCTTGACAAGGAGTACATTCCGTATAACATGTTCAAGATACCGGTCAATTTAACAAAGAAAAAAATAAGAAAAAAAATAAGAAAAGGAAAGGAGGAAAAGGTGGATGGACTGTGTGAGAGATGACATGAAACGAACGCAAGTGAATGATGAAATGACGGGCGACAGAGAGGTGTGGAAGAGCTATGCTGCGCCGACCCCAAGTGAATGGGACAAGGGCAAGAGAATGATGATGATGATACCGGTCTATTTACAAGAAATACTCACATGTAAAGATTTATTATGAAATATAATTGAACTAAGCAATCTCGCGATTATCGGCGTTTATAGCAAATTGCCTTCTGCGTATTATCACGAAGCTATGCACGTCGGTCGTCGACCAACGACTTCTATCATATTTGGGTCAAACAGAAAACTGTGTTTCATCTTTCCTGTAGACATACACAAGAGTTAAGGGCTATAAAGGTTATTTTTTTTATTTAACCCTTATCCACGTGAATAGGTCCTCCTTTTATTTAGAGAACTATGATAAAATCATTAGTTACTTACATGCCCACAAGCTGTTAACTATTGCACACAGGAGAGAAAACTAAGTGTGTTCTCGCGAACTGTACATTTTTCTTTATAGGCATTAACTCTTGTGTATGTCTACAGGAAAGACGTAACACAGTTTTCTGTTTGACCCATTTACAGTACTAGACGAGGTTTCCGATGGTCGCTTTTATTGTCTGTCATTAGTGTGCTCATTTTCTAACAAGAGTAACTTTTAATTTGGTAGAAAACATGGAACGTCGTGAATTCTAATCTCCTCGGCGTTCGATAGTACCAATAATTTTGGTTTAAAAAAATCAAAAAAGAATGTCAAAGATTTTGTACAGTATTTTGGACTCAAAAATGGATAAATAGTTAGTTTTTTAACCAATATGGTGGAAATTAGACATAATTGTTGAATTTTGTTTCGCGATTTTGCGAAAAGGTCATATAGATAATTAAAGTTTTTTCTGAATTTCCTTCATTAATTCTGTTCAATATAAAAATATATCTTAGCAAACGTTGTGCTTTGTTGGCGAACAGTCTTTGTAATAATTTGACCCAAAATGTTCGTATCTCATGCCGAATATTCGGTATTCGGCCGAGAGAGGGGGCCGAATATTCGGTATTCGGCCAAATTCACTATTCGGGGCATCTCTAAATTAAAACATAGATTGCACTCTTCAAACAGTGACACTTATGGTCAACAACTTTTAAATTATGAAGTATTTAGACTCCCTATTTTTCATACAAAATAAATATTATCTTCAATGGACGCCATCGCCACGCCATTATCGTTGTGATTGAAGTTGCTTGTCATGCCTTAACCATATCAAAATTCACAATACATTGCGTCTTAGAATAAACTTTAAAGTGTATTAAAAATCAAACCACAAGTTATTTTTAAAAGTCGCCGAACAAATGTTGGTCAGTATGAGGAGTACAGCCTACAGTTTAAATTTATGCTCGTATTACAACATGATTATTTAAGAAATCGTAGAAGTTCATAGATGCAAGTCGATGTCCAAGGAGCATTATCAAGTCAAGTAGGATCGCGGTATGTGAAACGCGCAAGCTATTGGTCAAAGGCGAAAGATGGCTTGGCTACATTTGGTTGAATACCATCCACTATTAGTTGTATAGGAACGTTTAATTTTGGAGTTATTTATTAGTTATAGAGAGAAAATATGTAAGTGTGAGCTATGTTAAATACTCGTATCTTCTTTGTATGTCCTAGTCCTATAGTTCGTTTTTTAGCATTAGAAAGAAATCCACAGAAGCAGGCGTGCAGTTTTTTATCAGGCTCTTTAATTGTTAATAATTATTAAATTATCTAATGTAGCATGGTCACTACATATAATTTAAAAGTGCCGGATTTGGAACCACAAAGTTACTTCTGCGAAGTTCTTTCTAATGCTAAAAAACGGACTATAGGTAGGTACGTCAATAATGAATTTGCTGTCACAGGCGATTACATAGTGGTAAGACACGTGGGTTGCGAGAGTCGATTAGTTATGAATGTTATGATGCTAATGGTGGTTTCATTTAAATGCAGCGATAGTAATAAACAAGAAAAATATAATATGTACCGTTCTATCGACCACTTCCACACACTTCCACACACTTTCTTCAATATGCCTGCTTTTTGTACAATCGTTGTATCACGTTAGACAGAAGTAAAAATTATGCCTGGTCATACATTTTAATTACAATAGACTAAACATACAAATTATAAACTAAAATAAATCTAAGAATGAGTAAAACTAACTTAAAATATTGGGGGGCACTCTGATTGTCTCCCGGATCAAATGTGCCAAAAATACTGGCGGCATTACCCCGCTGAATGGCCAGTGATATTTGTTGGACAAGGAAAGAACCAGAGCGAGGGTCGCATATGATCAATGATCATATATAAATAAAAAAATATACGCGTCGACTTGAGAACTCCTCCGTTTTTTTCGTCGGTTAATAACTTCAAATTAATCTCTTTTTCAATAAATTGGCCAAATCTAAACAAATCCATAATCAAAATCGTTTTAGTGCAAATTACCGGAGCATGGCCCGCGTATAAAGTTAACGCGGCGGCACGGGGGGCCAATTGCCCGGCGATTTCAGCGCCGCGGGGCCCCGGGGCTAATGTAAGTGTTTTGTTTTATAAGTGGCCAGACATTGTACACATATTATATCAATATTAGCTTAAGGAAAAGATGCGTTGGTATGACGACATCAAAAGAACAGCTGGATCAAAATGGGTACGAAGGGCACAAAGTAGACCAGAATGGCAAAAATTTAAGGAGGCCTACATCTCAAAGATTGAAAAGGGCTAAAAAAGAAGAGAAGAAGAAGCTTAAGGAAACTGGCAGAGTCCCTTAACTGCATTTTTACAGACTTTGCAACCACAAAGAATGCCAGCATCACGAGACATGTGTTTTCATATTAATGTTCGTATGTGGCGAGACATTATACGAGTGAATTGCAAAAAAAAATGTACATAGTAAAGCACCTGTAAGTAGTCTAAAGTTAATTAATTCCATTGTGTTACCACAGTTAAGCCATTTCTATTTAAGTTAGATGCATGAAAGTGTGTTAGCGTATGACTTAAATATATGTGTACCAGAGATATATATAACTCCGTATAAGATAAATAAAGTCTAAGAAAAAAACGTGCCTCGGACGGCCAAGGAAAAGTCATTCTCGAATAGATGGCGCCATTACCTTTGGCCTATTCTTGGCTAGATGGCGTTAACGACACCGTTCGGTATTTAACAATTTTAACACATATCAGTGAAAGAACATGGGTCAGTAGGGAACAATAAAAATTAAGAATCATTTATCCGTAAACATATTTTGATTATTTTATACATTTTCAATTTTATTTTAAGTTTTAATCGGTTGTCGATAGATGGCAGTAAATGTACCGTGACTACAAAATTGACAATGACAGGACCCCTCTATACTATTTATTCTTTTTGATGTGTACCTACGAATTAAGTACAACGCGGAAGCATACCATAGACATTAATAGACAATAAATTTGTTTTCACCACACCAGCTCGGAAAGGCTTACTTTGCACTTCAAAAACGGATAGCAAAGTTGCATTTTATTCACATGTGAGGCAAAGTAATCAAATGCAAATTCTGAGTTGCTTTCTTATGTTTGCTGGTAGAATTGACTTTTAAATGATGATTTTGGATGATAATTATTTAATAACATTCATTTGGATTTGATTTGGTATGAATTTGTATGACATTTTACATTTAATATTTGCTTCGGGTTGGTGTGGTGAAAATTTGTTTTTAATTTCGTTCCCCGGGGTTCCTTCGAAGATAATAGAATAGCCGTCATCCAAACGTATTCGAAGAAAAAAGAAATATTTAATTAGTTTACTTCCCAGTTTACTCACAATAATGATGCGTTAAATTGATTTATTTTCATTGTGACTGTTGAAATTAATTTGAAATAGAGCAGAAATATATTGGTTACCTAAATTAAATATGGCACAAAATCACAGAATAAATAATAGTACTAGGTACAGAAGACTCATTCTCTAACAAAACGCGTCTGTCACGATCAGCACAGATATGGCGGCTAGGTGGCGACAGCGCCACGCGCGGCTTATGGCAAACCCCAAAATTGGGGTCGAACGGATGTACTTTTAGCAAAGCGACGAAATCGCGGAGTGAGCCACGCCTGACAAAATTAAGAGTAGGTAAGACCCCTCGCAGTACCGAACCATATTAATTCTATTATATAAAGTTTTATAGATTTACTTGACAGCAGCGTTGAAGAATAGCATTTGCAATTACTAACAATTCTGCATGCAACTCAATCGGAACTAACACAACTAAACCACCCACCCACACACACAAACACAAACAATAAGGACCGCACAATATTTTATTAACTCTGCATCAATGAACAGATAATAACTGTTTAATGGCCAACGATTTATCTCACACTAACACAACTAAAACAACACCTTACTAACAAGAATACAAGCGAATCACAACCTTATGACATCGTTTTAAGATTGCAGCTAGATTTAAAGAGATGGATAAGTTATTGTGGTATTATTCTAAGAGTCATATCATAGTCATATTTGAATCGCATTCCATGATTCGGCAGTTTTGTTCGGAGTAAAGATGGACCACCAATGAGCGGTTGAAAACGTACCTACTATAGTGACGTGCGTATTAAATATCGATAAATAGTTTGCCTATTAAATACTTTGATAAATACGAGACATCGTAAATTTTATAGCATTTTTGGTGCAGCGGAGTGGTGTTAACGGAATTAGTAAATTAATAATTCCAACTGAAATGGTAAATTAAGGTTAATATTAATGTAATTCACGCTAATTAATCATTAGGGTTGAAAATTTTTATACCAATTCTGTTAACACCACTCCGCTGCACCGAAATTGCTATAAAATTTACGATGTCTGGTAATTATCAAAGTATTGTCTGATAATAACATAACCAAACTATCACTCGATCTCAATCAATATTAAGGAAAAAGCTTCTTAGGTGTATTCGGGTAATTCCGAATGTCGAAAACTGTCGGATAATTCCGAAAACAGACTTTTATTATGATGGAATTTTGGGTGATTTTCATCTGAATTTCGGAACTACCCGAATACACCTTACTAGTTCTACTATCATATATAGTCGTAGTAATGTCTGTGTGCCAATGTTTTGTTTTACTAATTGTGAAGGTTTTCCCTCAAATTCAGATTCCTCCAAGATCGAAAATAATTTATCTGTAATAAAATATTCCTGATTAAAATTTCAAAATTTAATAACTAGTTTCCATGTGAAATTTTCCCATTGTTTGAAATCAGCTATTTACAGAATTCGTAAAATTATTTTCCGTAAATGATAAACCATGTACAAAATTTAGGCAAACGTGTTTGTCAGTAACAGTAGAAAACAAGACCAAAGTGATCCCATAAGTGTTCCGTGAACAAACTTTTGTACGGAACACTAAAAAACGACTTAATGACGTTCTTAAGGTTATATGCTAGTAATGGAATAGCTTAAGAAATATACACTGACAATCGACTCTTGTCAAACTATCTCATATGATATATTATAGTATAAATCGATATCGATATCGATGCCACCCACACCCACGCCCATCCCTAGCCAACACTAAAACCTGAAGCACAATCAGCACACATTGATTCCTTTATGCCGCCAAGTGATTTATTGAGCGTCTCTGTCAACACCGCTGGCACTTTACACCGCGGTGAATACTTCATTTGATCCGGATTTTTATCGATAACAAAACGATGAGCGCGTCTCTAATTTTGGATTGATGGTTAGAAGAGGTCAGAGACGGTTTTAGGATAGAGACCAAGATAACTTTGCATTTGCAATGACTTCTTTGTCGTCACACTCTTGTCAGAGTGGTCGTGGTCGTCATCAGGGCCAGTTGCAGGCGTGGCTCACTCCGCGATTTCGTCGCTTTGCTAAAGGTAGCTAAAAGTACATCCGTTCCACACCAATTTTGGTGGCTACGCGTGGCGCTGTCGCCACCTAGCAGCCATATCTGTCCTGATCGTAACAGACGCGTTTTGTTAGAGAGTGAGTCTTCTGTACCTAGTACTATTATTTATTCTGTGCCGGTGGCAAGCTTCACAAACCATCGCCATTCTTCCAGTACAGCTCTGCTTGTATGTACTGTCATGGAGTGGTCCATCGAGTGCATTTTTGACTAGGTCTGACCAACGCAAATGAGAATACGACACTGGACGATGGAAGAAAGAAGCTGTTTAAATTAATTTGCAATGACAAAGTGAGGCAATGTCATCTTTCTAGGAAAATATGACGATAATCGATAATACTAAATACTGTACACTTTTGCACCAGGGTCTCAAAGGGGCAGTAGGGATAAATACCGAGTTTAATAATAAACAGACGTATATTTATCTGGCTCACACAAATCACACATAATACAAAAAACCGGGCAAGTGCGAGTCGGACTCGCGCACGAAGGGTTCCGTACCATAATGCAAAAAACAACAAAAAAAAGTAAAAAAAAACGGTCACCCATCCAAGTACTGACCACTCCCGACGTTGCTTAACTTTGGTCAAAAATCAGGTTTGTTGTATGGGAGCCCCACTTAAATCTTTATTTTATTTTGTTTTTAGTATTTGTTGTTATAGCGGCAACAGAAATACATCATCTGTGAAAATTTCAACTGTCTAGCTAACACGGTTCGTGAGATACAGCCTGGTGACAGACAGACGGACAGACGGACGGACGGACAGCGAAGTCTTAGTAATAGGGTCCCGTTTTACCCTTTGGGTACGGAACCCTAAAAATAAATATCTTATGAAATCAACGGTATACAAGCGTTAGCTAGTTTCCGAAATAAAAAGCGACATCTCCTGGGAAATTGAGTAAACTGTTTGTACAGATAGATTCCCTCTCGCCTTGTTCGGTTCCAGACGGTGCAAACTTAGTTTAGCCCTAAGCCCCGTAAGGTCAAATCGCATGACATACTTTTTCTTAGCACTAGAGTCTGTCTAAGCTAACTTTGCATCGATTAGAACACAACAAAAGAAAGTGTCATTATAAATGTCATATTTTCATAGGAATTTGACATTAATGATGACACTCACTTTGTCAGTACAAATAGCATGCAGAGTAAGCTTGATTCGATACTAATCATATTTAAATTCAAAATTCTAAGTAAGGTGTATTCGGGTAATACCGAAAGTAGGATAATTCCGAAATTCAGATGAAAATCACCCTTAATTCCATCATAATAAAAGTCTCTTTTCGGAATTATCCGACAATTTTCGACATTCGGAATTACCCGAGTAAACCTTATTCTCAATATTCCTTCTCTTTCACACTCGATCAATCCAGTCACATCCATACTACATGCGTCATAATCATAACCCCCGCACTCGTTAAGTGTATTTAGTAACAAATGACTGTCGGTCTGTCTGTGCTGATTGTGATATTATAAACTGAATAATGCGTCCGAATGAATAACGGTTAAGCGTGAGTCGCGCTTAAATCGAAGGTTTCGTTTCAATAAAAGTCACTTTAATATTTCTAAAGTAAAGCAAATATATATTATTATGTATAGTTCGTTTTTTTTAACATTAGAAATTAGGTAAACAATCTTGATGTGTCTTTTAATTGAAAAACACATTTTAAAAATAAGTTACGGCAAATATGTAACAATTATGAATCTAATACAATCATTTATATTCTTCTGCTTTCATAAATAATAGTTTTTGAATTATAAAAAGCGTTTTTCAATTAAAAGACATGTCAAGATCGCTTACCTTCTTGCAAGTTCTTTCTAATGCTAAAAAAAACGAACTATATCTCCGTACACTTAATTCTCTATGAGTAAAGTAACTTGGTAGCCTAGCGGTAAGGCGGAGGTCTGGAGGTCGCGGGTTCAAACCCTGATCAAATTCACCATTCATCAAATAATTTCAGGTTTCTATTGAAAGGCGAAAACCGCATGAAAATCCGTTCTGTAGTTTTCGAGTTTATCGCGAACATACGTACACACAAACAGACAGACGCGGGGACTTTGTAAGATGTAGTGATATAATCACGATCGTAGCGAGTTCACTTTACCTAAATTTAAAAGTGGAAAAATTACTGTCTTGGGTGAGACATGAACTTGGACTTTACTGACTATGGATGAGGTCTTGGTGGCTCAAATGGAAGTGCGCTGGAGTATCGATCCAGAGGCCGTGAGTTCAAGTCTCACCCAAAACAGTAATATTTCTACTTTTAAATTTATCCTAAGCTTAGCATCGTTCGCAGACGTTTTTGCTTGATACAGATTAAAATTAATATATTTAGTCTGAAACTTTTAGATGGCGCTACGGTACCCTAAAAAGGTCCCTTTCTTGGGTGCATCACAAACTACGCTTTTATATTGAATTCTCCATATATAGTTGAAGCCATAAGGTCCATTTTCCCATCGACTTGTTCAAGTGTTTTGATTTTGTATAGGCGGGCGGTGTTTGTAATCATTCTTTTGAACTTTCAAAGGATCAATTACGGTTTTATTTGTTTGTGAAGCCAATTATAGGTCAAATAGACTTATTGAAATCTGTGGACTTATTCAAATTATTTTTGTATTGATAGTTTTCTATATTGTAAGAGTTTCTAACGAAGTTACCGATTGAGAGTATCTTATAAGAAATTTAAATAATTGTATGGACATGAATACCTACTAGTGGCAGGCAACATTTAGAGAATTTCAAATGAATTATTAAATATTATAGGATAATTTTATACAGATCGACCTAGTCCCAAAGTAAGTTAATAGGGCTTGTGTTGTGGGTACTAAACGACGATATATAATATATAATATACACAAATATACACATACATAGTGGAATCCGTTTATTATGACTCCGCATATACTGACCAACCGCTTACTGTACGAAGTTTGGTTTTCATATAAAATTATTTGTGACAAATTCGGATAAGTTGACTTCGCTTATAGTGACAAACCGCTTACTATGACCTATAAATCCTATTTTCATGAAATTATGTCCGGTTATTCTGACACATTTGCTGGTTTTCGTGGTCTGCAAGGATGTTTCACTTGGTGCCTGCGTGGCGTTCAAGTTATTTTAGTTTTGATTCTTGGTGACAAGTTAATAATTGGTACAAGGTTAATAAAACTCATCCCTGATAAAGGAATTTGAGATTCATTTGGAAAAATTAACAAAAATAAGAAGTTAATCAACTATGCTTTATATGACATCCGCTTACTATGACGTATTTGTCACTTCCCTTCGATGTCATTATAAGCGGATTCTACTGTAAATACTTACGAGTATATACATAGAAAACATCCATAACTCAGGAACAAATATTTGTTATGAACACACAAATAAATGACTAATGTGACGTTTCTTCAAACATACGTCTTAGAATGTGATACAATTCATTAAAAAAATACACAACATTTTTGTACAATATGATGTAATAGGGTATGCCAGAGCTGCGGGTGTATTTAACCAGCAGAGATAACTTTTAGTAATAAGTATGTGTCATATAAGTGCCAGTAATGTGGACTGTTTTCCGAAGGTCAAAATACAAAATGTACTAAAAGCTTCGTCTATAACTCATTCGGATTTTGAAATAGATATCTATTAGATATCTTAATAGACATCACCAACATACGATAACGATATGTTTAAGATTTAACCTGTCAAATTTGACATTTGCGTGATTCTGGAGATACCCTTGAACTATTTCCACAGGATATGACTTAGAGATCCAATTCACATCTAACAGATATCTTACTCTATCTGACGTAAAAGTAACATTGGTTGCCCGAATTGCGCTGCAAAAGAGAACTAGTTGATATCTAAACTATAACGTACTTATCTAGAATGGATGTAGTACCTACGTGTCGTCTCTTGTGAATATCTTGAAGTTCGAATACGGCAGTATATGTATATTCCGTTGCTGCTATTTTCTTCCCTAGAGGCTAGAGCTTTTGGCCGCACTAGCTAAAGGCTCCCACGATGTCAGCGTAATTGCTTTTATTTACGGCGATATACTTAATTGTTCCCCCACTTTTTACAATATTCCCCCACTTTTTACACTATTCCCCACTTTTTACCGACACCATTACGAGTGTGTCTAAATGGCGATATTCCCCACATCAGTCATCCATTATGGTATAAATACTTAAGGCGCTGTAGTATCGAGAACTGTTCGTTTTAAGGGCCCGGCCCTAAGCTCACCAACTTTAAGCCTTTTAGCGCCAAATGCACCATCCGACTAACCCGGGGTTAACCGGTTAAACAGTTAACCCTGTGTCAAATTGTACTGGTAACCATGGTAACTCCAGGTTTAACCGATTAACCCCCGGGTTAGTGAATGTTGCAAGTGGCCCTTACTGAGCTAAGGTTAAGTGTCACATGACACATGACCCTAGCCCGCAATACAGTATAGTATAATTGAAGTTACATTCTCATTATCAAGCTTTTGCTTAACTTGCAATGTTTGTTGGTAATATGTTTGTTTGGGTCAAATCTTGCAAGCTAAATTTGACCCACTTTCCTTTATTGGATTGGGCTCAAACTTCATAAATACATATCGCTAACCCAATATTACAGGGTAATATGTTACATTTTCAAAATAGTTGAAATTCGACTCAATGTCACTATGACAATGTTCAAATACCAGTTCGATAAAAGTGAAACATAGAACCCTGTAATATTGGGCCAGCGATATGTTAGTTGGGTGACAATGCAATATTATGGTGCTATCGAGCTGATCTGATGGACACAGGAGGTGGCCATAGGAGCTCTGTGATAAAACTGACTGTGATAAAAAAAAAAACGCGGACATAGGTTTAAAACGCACCTTAAAATTTTGTACCCATATTTAATTACACAAACGGGTCTACCGCGATATAATTTAATTGTTTTTACCTTTAATTCCAACGTTTCAGCTGAGTTGCACCAGCTGTGGTCACGGAACAAAAAAAATAAAATAAAAAATAAAAATAATAAATTAATTTAATTAAAATTTTGTAATTTTTTTTGCACAGAAGCTTCCTTCTATGCACAGTTTAATAGACAGAACTTGTCAATCACTTTCTTTTTTGTAAATCCATATCACTCCATCCATATTACTGTGAATAAACCATTTGTATTTATAACATTACAAAAAAAAATTCAAACAATGAGAGTAATAGAAGAACCTGAACCCACGGGGCCTTAAGGAAGGATAACTTTGTTGCGTGTCAGTTAACCTGGATAAACAAACAGGGCGTTTCTCCGTATCCTCATAATTTATTTCCATGTAATTGACTCGTTGGTAATCATTAGCATCGTATTTTGCCTTTTAGAGTTCGATAAAAAATAGCAAACGATTAACTTAATTCATTACTAGACGAAGACGATGACTACTCCCCATATCTGTGAAGAGACGTAAATAGAATGAGTTTAATTGTCGCGCGGCAAAATATTGTCATCTCTTTCTCTAACGTAGTTGCTCATCTACACGATGAGCCATTATACTGGCCCACTGAAATGGGCCAGCACGTAGAGAGGGCAACACCACTAGGTATCCGATGGCTTATGGCGCGGCTGGCCGATGGTCACGGTCACACGGTGTCGGTTTTTCGTCCGCACATCAAAAGTAGTGGGCCAGCGACGGTGCATAAGTACACATCTACACGTGGCCCATTCCATAGAGTGTGCTCATATTTTATTTTATTTATTTATTAATACACAGTACAGAGCTTAATCATGACCATCTCGTTGGTCCAGCGCTGGGCCATCATGTAGAGGAGCCATAAGGTGGTTATCATACTGGCCACCCGTCCGTTGAGCCGTCAAGAGAGTCTGGGTACCATCGCCCACGCTGTTAACTGACAGTAAGCCTTATTACAAAAGGCATATAAGGTCCACCGATTAACAGTTGAGGGTTAACTGTGTTGCTGTTTGTACCAACTTATTAGAATTAGAAATACTCCAAGAAAACGCTTCTCATTTTTTTGCAATCTAACGGCCCGATTTGAACATTTTGAACTTTAAGATACGCCAATTAATATATCTAGAAACGATATGGATTAGATATGTCAGTGTCAAATGTGACGTTTCTTCAAACAAAAACGTCGCTTGTTTTCAATGACATATCTAATCCATATCGTTTCTAGATCTATTAATTGACGTATCTTAAAGTTCGAATCGAGCAGTAAAATCTGTTTTGATTACAGGTAGCCTTGTACTCATGTAGGAATGCTCTGTAGTCGCAGACGTCCATAGGCTACGGAGACTGCTTACCATCAGGCTTGTTTGCCACCGTCGTAGTCTCATAGTATATTAAAAAATCGGATGTATGATTTACTATTAGGTACTAAAATTATACACTGACAATATGCAGTTAATCTTATTGATTCTCACATTCCGCGGTGCACGGATGCAGTTGCACCATAAAAACTGCAATAGTACACATTCACACTAAATTAATCAGTTGTTCATGCTGTTTAGGGAATCGTCCATTGCATTTCAGCTAATAGCTGCTATAAAGGTAACGTTTGGTATCGGTTTTGATGACGGCAGTAATGCAGTCGGCAGTAATGTAGCGCGGCATTACTGTAGCAGTAATGTAGCGCGGCATTACTGTAGCAGTAATGCCGGTGTACCTACTCTGAACCTAACCTAACGGTATTATTTTATTTTATTTTAGCAAAAGCTTGAAATTCTGTTTAGGTAATTTGATTCATGTCGGTAATTAAAATAGAGTAATTTGTCTGACCTAATCTATTAATCAATCTACAATAGACCACAAAATGTCCTATTTGTCCAGCTGCTGAGCAAAGGTCTCTCTTCTACTCTTCCACGTAAGTATCCCTATTCTCTGAAGTCTCCCACCAGTCTGTCAAAATGTCGTAGAATGAATTAATCCTTGACTCGCAAAAACAGAAGAAATATTACTTAGGTACCTACTATAGGATGACTGCTATAATATAGTTACGGGCCCGTCCATAGTAGAAAATTGGCCACTCGTCAATAAGACTAACAATAAGACTTCAATTTCGACGAGCCGGCCTAGTGGGTAGTGACCCTGCCTGCGAAGCCGATGGTCCTGGGTTCGAATCCCGGTAAGGGCATTTATTTGTGTGATGAACACTAATATTTGTTCCTGAGTCATGGGTGTTTTCTATGTATGTAAGTTTGTATTTATCTATATAAGTATATATATCGTCGCCTAGCACCCATAGTACAAGCTTTGCTTAGTTTGGGGCTAGGTTGATCTGTGTAAGATGTCCCCAATATTTATTTATGTATTTAATTACCTTGTTTCTTTCTGATTTGTTAAGAGTGGCCAATTACTATAGAGGTTAATACCACTAATAACTATAGCTGTCAAGAGTGACTGACGAAGACGAAGCTTGACTAAATCTATCGCTTCGCTAAGCTCAATGGATGCATCGCTTAGATAAGTTTTTATCGCTATTGTGGATTGATTAATGCAGCACTTGAGAAACGATTACATAAACGCGAACCTCCCTAATTAACTAGACGTGGAAACTTGCCTTTTTATGCCAGTTATGCATGCATACATACATACATACAAACCATCGTGCTGTTAAGAGGGGGCGTAAAGTCAGAAAAATCATACCTTCCTGGCCGGTTTCGACCACGGCGACTGTATAGTACTGATTACTGAGAGCGACGTTCGTGACCTCTCAGGTGGCTGACATAACCGATTTTAGCAGTAAACGTACGGCCACTTTCACTGCAGGTCAGCACCCCTCCTACAAAATTGTAATTGATGACCGCAGGTGGTCGGGCCTTTAACTCGTCGCGCTTCGCGTCGAGTTCCACTCGCCTCTGCTCTTCGAAGGCTTGCACTTTGGTACTCACTGTATGCCTCCACTTTGGCCGATCTTGTGCCAAAGTCTCCCAGTGCGATGGCTCAATGTCACATCTCCGCATGTGGCGCTTCAGCACATCTTTGTAGCGCAAAAGTTGGCCGCCCTGTTTCCGCTTGCCATTTTGCAGCTCAGAGTAAAAGATGCACTTAGGCCCACTTGCACCAACCCACTAACCCGGGGTTATGCGGTTAAACCGTTTACTAAATGTCAAATTGTACTGGTAACCATGGTAACTCCAGGCTTACCTGGTTAACCCCGGGTTAGCAGAATGGTGCAAGTGGGCCTTAGCCACTCTGTCGTACGCATAAAGCCGGAAAAATATAAAGAGTAAGAATATAAATGGCGATGGCGCGCCGCGTGGAACTTGTGACGGAAGATATGGCAATCGCGCGCGAACTTGCGACAGAAGATATGGTAGTAATGTGGGATTATAGCTTTTACTCAATATAAGTAGGTTAGGTTAGGTGTTTAAAATTACGCTCCATCTCACCCGTAACAATAAGTACAGTCACCTGCAATAATATGTTAGACACACAACAAAGCCCGCAAAAATATCTGACACGATCTTATTTGTAGAGCCATAAGAGCGTGTCACATATTTTTGCTGCCTTCGAACAGTAACATATTATTGCAGGTGACTGTACGAGGGAGATACCTAAAGGCTCCTCTTCACGTTGGGCCAACGCCAACGCCAACGAGGGACGCAGCCATGCGGTAGAATGAGATTTGCAATCTCACTTGCTCCCTCTAACGCATAAATGCGTCCCTCGCTGGCGTTGGGGTTGGCCCAACGTGAAGAGGAGCCTTAATACAGACATACCACGACTCTGTACATCAATGCGCGTGAGCGATCGTCGTCTTATCAAAACAAGATCAAAATCTTAACAAATAATAGAATCAGAATTGGCCTCCAGTACAAATAGGTACCTCTAGTCTAGTAAATTGAGATGCGTTACTTTATCTCGCTTAAAAACATTTTCGTACATCCACTTTATTCAATTTATTCATGGTTACATTAGTAACTTTTCGACACATATCACACATATCACGTACTAAGTATACTCTGAACATAAGTGGTATTGTACAGTTGATTATAAAATAAATAAAATAAAAAACACAGAATAGCATAAGGACCCTATGCTTTGAGTGCACTAAGGTCGTTTTTATCTGAAATTCCAACAGAAATTCTGATAGAAATGTCCTTATTGCACATGAAGCATAAGTCTCAGTTAGAAAGCCACATATAATATTGTAGTATTTTACCTTGCATGTAGGTTGCCGCAAAATTATTCATGTTCATCAAAAATAAGTTTTTGGCAAGAATTAAATTTTTGGTACAAGCTTTTATCGCTGACTGTTCTTTTCTTTTCACAGGCAACGAATACTCATCGAGACAATTTTAAAAACCCCAAACACAATTAGGTTGCGTTGTTTTATCACAAAGTTCCTATCGCCACCTCCTGTCTCCATCCCGTCTCCATCATCAGATCAGCTCGATGGTACCATAATATTGCATTGTCACCAGACTTAAGTACCTACATAATGTTAGCAAATTTTCAGCTTCATCGGAAACCGGGAAGTGGGTCAAATTTAGCTTGCAAGATTTGACCCGTACAAACATAGTTACATAACTACATACATAGGTACAGTGGCGTTCAAAAGTGCATGGATAGATGTCCACCGTAATGCCCCAATATTACGGTTGAAACATAACCATGCACTTTGGTACATTGCAAGTTAAATAAAAGCTTGTAAAAAAAGATAAAGTCATTCAATAATCAAGCGATCAATCTAAATTTCCGACATTTATCAAATTGCGATTTCCCATAACCTTTTTGGCAAATCCATCACGGGTGTTAAATTTGTCCGTCAAGTTGCCATTGTCCGCCATTTTAACTCGAAAATGATTGACTCCTCTGTGAATAGGCCATGGGTACTGTGGCGTGCAAAATCCAATTTTATTGGATAATTTTTGAATGTCTATTGTAGGATTTGTAGGTGGATGAAACTTTGCGAAAGGAGGTAAGTTAGAAATTTTAGTTTTCGAGTCCTTGTTTTTTTTTTTCAAATTGTGTGACAATTAATCAGATTATGGTTAGAATTTTTAGTAAGTTTTTTTTTTGTTTAATCAATCTTTTTGTTGATTTTATAATGACACGTATAATTTTATTTATTTTACTCTTTTACTAACCACCTCTGTAACAACAGAGCAAAAAGTTAAGGTGCAAAAAATAATAATTAGCTCTCTGACTGTCTCAAATTTCTACTAAGAAGTAATTTAACCAAGTTTGAATATTTCTTATAGACAAAATGATTTAGTTTATAGACATAGTTAAAATTGTTATAAAGATAATCATCACTACACCTTATAAAAAAAAGTCCCCCGCCGCGTCTGTTTGTGTGTTTGTTTGTACCTATGTTCGCGATAAATTCAAAAACTACTGAACGGATTTTCATGCGGTTTTTACCTATCGATAGAATGGTTCTTAAGAAAGGTTTAAGTGTAATTTGTTAACCCGTGCGAAGCCGGAGCGTACAAATACTATCAAGGTTGTTATAAACTACTCTATCCAATAAAATTATTTTTAAGCCACATCACTCGCAAAATTGCAATTCGTAAATCAATTACCCAAAATCTCAAAATCTCAACTTACCATCCTCCGTCCCGTCCATCAAAAGATTTGACAAAAGCTTTTATTGTGTATTGTTTACAAGTAAACCCATGTTTGTCAGAGTGACAGGGACTGGGTGGCCGGAGACAATCAATGGACAATGAGTAGCGCCACATGGCATGGAGTTCGTCTTTATCACATTTACGGGCTGATTAGATTAGACGATGCGAGAACTCGCATGCGAGTTTCATACCATTGCGGGTTTTGATCGGTCGGTTGAATTGGACGTAACCAACAGTCCACAATGTAACTAAAATCGCATGCGAGTTCGCGCGCCGTCTGAATCAGCCCGTATGGTGTGTGAAATGGGTGATGGGTGAAGATGGGACAGGTGGAAAGTTCAGAGTCTAATGAAGTTGTAAGACCAGGGGGGTTATCCAAGATGACAACCGTTGATAGAAAACGCTAATCGAAATTTAAATAATGTATGGAAATAGTCACTAAGTTTTAGCTAAATCCGGGGTATGGTCGTAATGCTTAAATTATTTCGAAGACTTTCTATTTGATACGATATGACCTGGATCTTACCTACAAACATGAGTAAAAATGCTTGACAACGTTGCATAAAATTCAATGACTTATTACACAGCACAAAAAATAGTTATTTGATTTACAAGGGGGCAAAGTTGTTGTTTAACCGCTCGTGCTAAAATTGATACCCGAGCCAGCGAAAGATTCCAAAACCACGAGCGTAGCGAGTTTTTCACCACACCAACCCGAAACAAATATTAAATGTAAAACATCAAACAAAATCAACCGAAATCTGCATGTTATTAAACATATATCATCCAAAATCTTCATTTAAAAGTAAATTCTACCAGCAAACATAAGAAAACAACTCAAAATTTGCATTTGATTACTTTGACTCACATGTGAATAAAATGCAACTTTGCTATCAGTTATTGAAGTGCAAAGTAAGCCTTTCCGAGCTGGTGTGGTGAAATAGGTATGTTAAAGTAGCACGTCTCAAGATGTGTCTGCTCTCGGTAACTCCTCTGACTAAAAGCAGAATGCTCTCGATTGCAGCAATCTTCATATGTCTTGATCTGTAGTGAGTCCGTTGGCTTGAAGAGGAAAGGAGATCTATATTTCCACCGACAATATCAGCCATATCTTGAAACGTGCTCCTATCAAGACCAGGCGTGTCTCACTCCGCGATTTCGTCGCTTTGCTACAGGTAGCTAAAAGATTGTTTGGGGTTTGCCATAAGCCGCGCGTGGCGCTGTCGCCACCTAGCGGCCATATCTGTCCTAATCGTAACAGACGCGTTTTGTTAGAGAGTGAGTCTTCTGTACTTAGTACTATTATTTATTCTGTGTCAAGACCTATTTAAGCCATTGAAAATGTCACAATCCATGAGAACTATGTCAACACTTATGATTTATAACTTATTTTATCGCAGTATTGCAATGTAACATTTAATATACGTTCGTAAACAAAGCCTAATCGGCAGGATGAGGGTGGATACAAATTATCGCAACATTAATTACGTGTTTAATGAACGTAATGGCACAGTTGTATTATTTATGGGTCTACCCCGGTTATAAACTCTGTCATTTATTAATAACACAAAATATAATTCTGCTGGAGTTTTTATGTACTCAAGGTACTTATAAAACCAGGCAAGTGTGAGTCGGACTCGCGCTCGAAGGGTTCCTTATCATAATGCAAAAAAAGGCAAAATCAATTAGAAATGTCTCGCCTAGGGAAATGAGTACCTATTGAAAAATTCTTAACGCTATCTACAGATTTTTTCTTTATTTTTAATTTGACACTTAAGGTATGTAATGCATAAATTAACTTTGTTTTATGTTTAGTTTTTTTGTCCGGTAAAAGGGATTACTAGATGAGATTATCATTCTGTTCATTATGAATTCATAATTTAAAAAATACTCTCTCCAAAACTTCTCCGAATTTCATTCAAACCACACCAGCCCACCTTTAATTTAAGTGCTACAAGTACGTCCAATTTGGCATAAAGCAATTATGTTCCGACCCATTGAAGGATGCACCAAACGTCAATTCACATGTCAGAAGTGTCACACCCGCTGCTTTCAGTTGTTATACTACCAATTTATTTTTACAGTTACCAAAAACAGGAACCACCCATATTTCTTTATCATTACGGTCGATAACTATATTTTTAAACGTGCAAGATAACTTTGTAATGCGATAAGTCAATTATGAGCACAAAACGGTCGAAATCGGACTTAGCAGTGTTTGCCACAAGGTGTGGTAATCCTAAGTTATCCGCTTACATATTTTTTTTTGTTTTCTTATTTTGTGGTCGAATTTGTCGAGTGGATTTTGACATTTACAAGTTTATCCCTTGGGATTATTCGATTATTATTATTTTTTATGTGGGACAAAAGAGCTGTTAGGTACTGTATAATGTTACAAATGCCAGTGAGATAAATATAGTACAGTCAGCATTAGAAGTAGCGTATCATACTCACCAATTGGTATTGCAGTGAGTATACCTATAGTGTAGGTAAGTATAGTGACGTCGCTGTGACCATAAAATACTAACGGAACCTAGATTGTTATTACCCTGCAATTTTGTAGCATTATCCGATTAATCGCATTACAGCGGCATTCACCGTTCGTGCATCGATCTCTATTATAATTGCTACTAATTACAAGCTTTTATTTTGCAATTAAATTGAATAATTCAGCAATCCGTCAATTACACACGAACGATGAGTTACCGCAATTTGCTTTTTCCTGGTATCGGTACACTGTAACTGATATGGTTACTTTGATAGTTTTAAAACACCCAATAAATATAACAAAAAATTAAAAGTAGCTGGTCGTCAAATTACAAATTCTAGAAAAAAATGGGCTTAATTCGTTATCCACATAAAATGTCTTCCACTTTCGTCTTAATCGGGGGCATAATGCCATGAAATTAGAACGTAGCATGACGGGAAAATAAGAATAAAAATAAGAAATAATGAATTATAGTAGTAGTAGTAAACACTTTATTGTACAAAACAAGTACATAACACAGAGAGAATACAATAAATGTGTACAAAGACGAACTTATCCCGTAATTAATATACCTAATTCTGTTTAAAATTTTGCTTCCATGTCCTTCATGGTGGTACTGGTGCTCGACGCGGTCCCAGTACAAGTCACCTTAAAACTTAAGTCATTTTAAATAGAGGTGACAGCAGGGTGTCATCTATTGGACATTAGCATGTCGAGCACTAGTACCAACACCTTATTAATAGCTATGGTTTATACTAAAATTATTTGATTTAAAAAATTAGTTGTGGTATGCAGGGAACAATAGGTATACAATTGAAATGGAATGAAAAATATACATGTTTTCGCGATTTCTATCGAGCCAACTTTATCCCAATAAGTTTTTTTGGTTGGAGTTTTCCCTTGCAAATACAATCTAGTTTCCATGTGATTTTTTTCATGGCATTATTGCCTTTGTTAAAACGTGTAAACATATTAAAAAAAAAAAACAATTTAGCGTTAACCCGCTCTTGGAAGCAGCAAAAATGCTGTAACAGTATAATGCTGCTTGCTGCTGTCGACATTCGAAAGTAACCAAACCATATGTGTCATACATTGTAGTCAGTAATAAGGTACAGTTATACATGTTATACATGCTATGTACATTTATGCCAGACAATACTTCACTTCAGCAAATGATTATTTGATTTGTATCGATGATTCCGATGTATGTTTCATTAAAGAGGGAAACAATGCAATCGTACGGCGTAATTAGTGTGTTAACGCGTATTTCCGTATGAGGATTAGCAATTAGTGAGTGCCTATATTTTTTTAGGAAATACATTTTACAGTCAGCTGCCAAATGAATTGACCCCTTTACATTTACTATCGCTGAAGAATACCGGGCTAAGGAGAAACCGCTGTGTATGGCCTTTCTATGTAACTAAAAGGCATTTGACCGCGTGCCTCGTGAGACGATAATTATGGCGCTGTCTTCGGACTAAGAATATCCCCGAGGCATTAGGCATAGCGTAGAGGACTTTTATGCCATAGTAAGGAAGAAGCGGCGTCTGTGGTGATGCGGATGAGGGGGAGCTCAAATAGCATCCTGAAAATGATAGCAGAGAGGTGGGACTCGAATATTCTCTGCCGATATACCGACCTACATGTCTTACGACCTAGAAAATAAGTATTTTTATGTTTTAAGTTAACTAATGTAGTTTTATAAGTGTCTTGTAACTGACAATCTATGTATGGATCTCAGGAATCTGAAAATAAATAATTTTTAGGGTTCCGTACCCAAAGGGTAAAACGGGACCCTATTACTAAGACTCCGCTGTCCGTCCGTCCGTCTGTCACCAGGCTGTAGGTATCTCACGAACCGTGATAGCTAGACAGTTGAAATTTTCACAGATGATGTATTTCTGTTGCCGCTATAACAACAAATACTAAAAAGTACGGAACCCTCGGTGGGCGAGTCCGACTCGCACTTGTCTGGTTTTTTATTTTTATTTTATTATCTTCTTCTTTGTCGTCACACTCTTGTCACAGTGGTCGTGGTCATCATGTCAGGGCCGGTGGCAAGCTTCACAATCCGTCGCCATTCCTCCCGTACTGTAGCCCTTCTTGTACATTCGCGGATGGAGGCATTATACGTCACTATAATAGCCGATACTTATGTACCGGGAAGCGAGGACATCCGATATTATGTACAGTACGGGACAAACGCTAGGAGGATGATGATGACATGCTTCTTGTGTGTGTGTGTGTGTGTGTGTGTGTGTGTGTGTGTGTGTGTGTGTGTGTGTGTGTGTGTGTGTGTGTGTGTGGGTGAGTGTGTGTGTGTGTATGTGTGTATGTGTGTGTGTGTATGTGTGTATGTGTGTATGTGTGTGTGTGTGTGAGAGAGAGAGAGAGAGAGAGAGAGAGAGAGAGAGAGAGAGAGACACATCGGTGACGAAATCCGTGAAATGGTTGTCCAGACATTACTACGCACTATGACTTTATTATTTGCCATGCCCCCAATCGTCTCGGGGCAAGATGGCCACATTTATTGCTAATTAACCGTATCAATGTGCCGCTGATGGCTGATGGCTGTCAACCTGTCAGCTGTTAACCCGTGCGCTGCGACTGTTCTCTAACCTAACACAGAAATTTGTTTTATTTTATTTTATTTTGCTAGCACTGTATTGTTTTGAATCGAAGGGAATATGTACCATGTACCCTATAGTTTAAGATATTTCTACTGTAAGTTTCCCATGGTCAACTATTATTTCTATAGGTACAATATAATATGTACTTTTGATGGTCAAATGTTTTTGACCCAAACGGTATATCAAGCCGTTTGGGTCGAAAACATTCGGGAAACTGGCGTCCTTTCTGTGGACATTGTACAAGTTAAGGATTTGGGTACATTATTCTGTCTTCTATCATTTTTCTTTTTTCGTACATTTTAAAAAGTAGAAGGTTTTTACATGTCTATAAGGATAAAGTACGTAAATTTGACTTTAATATCTGTTTATTTTGTGATGTCCACAAGAAAGAGGTACCTTAACTTACTCTAAAAAAGTTTTTAACTCGTTTACCTTTACTTACCAATAATGTTACCTGTCTCAATATGTATTTTGTTCCTTAAAAGTATAGTACATTAAGTAACTACCTACAGATTTGAATACATTTATGTCCATTAAAATATAACATTTAAAATGTAAAGCGCCGCCCACACTATCACAGAACAAGGCCGGTACCGATTGCATCTCAATTTTGGAATCACGTTAATTACCACATTCCATTCTAACACTAAAGGCCCTATTCCACATAATCACTAGATAATATCACGAAAACCGTAATGTCAGCGGCACTTTTTTGTAACGCGTAGAACTGTAGGTATTTGTAATACATGTATGTAAATTAACTACAATAAATACACATTGTTCAATATAAAACTATGTCATAAATCTCAAAAGCGCTTAGGGTCGTTTCTCAAAAAGTTGGCACCGCCACCTGTAAATAGGTTTATGTTAGAACTTTTTTTTCGTTATGTACTATTTTTATATATAAAAAATTAATACATATTTAGAGAGACTTTTTACACAGAGGCCTAATACTTTGAAAAAAATTTAATAAATATTGATTACAAAAAAAAATATTGTAACTACGTTTATCCGTTAACCTGCCGTGTCCCAACGCGAGGTACTGATGTTCCGAGCTATGAAAACCACACAAAATATTAACTTAATTTAACGGCATTACCGTATTTTATTAACATATATCCTTAAGTTTTAAAGTATTACTATCGCATAACAATATTATACTTATATTTTAAGTTATTCGGCTTCAAAGTTTGTCCAAGGCAATTCTTAACAGTCACCTGGCGCGTCACATTCACGACGATTGTATAACCCCCACCGCACCTTTCCCGTCTCACTCCGCACGAGCTGAAGCCGTCACTCATCAGCTATCACCTGGTAGGACGAAGACGTGGTTATTGTGCTTCGCAAATAAAACACAAACGACAAAGTATCGGAAATTGGAGTTTGTAATGGGTAAGTACTCTTTATCCTGGAGTCGATATCTTGCTAATTATGTAACCTATCGCATTACTATCAAGATATGTAACGTAAACAATAGTTTAGTATTATATGCCTAAGTATGGAGTTCATCAAGCTAATACATTTTGTGTATTCGCGATATAACTGCCATTTTCCCCATCACCTGCATATCGTCCACCTGGCTAAAACTGCCAGGTGGATGAGATTTTGCGGCAGGTTAATGTCACTGATACCACAACTAATACTCGTAACTATATAATTATATAGCGGTTATATCGCTTTTGTGTGTTAATTTAGGAATAAAAACTATCCTGTCTGTTAAAACTGCATATTATTGAAATTTTTGTACTTTTGTCTTAAGTCTCGTTAACCTGTCCAAAAAAGTCAGGTGAATGATGCAATGGCAGGTGAACGAAGCGTCCTTCACCTGCCATATGACAGGTGATCGATAATTATTTAAAATCCACGTTACATATACTCAAACTAGATTTGTGACGTCCCACGGGAAAAGGTACCTTATGAGGGTTTTTAGTTTTAGACATATATTAAAATGTTTTGTAAAAAGTATAAGTATATGCAGATTAGTCCCGTTCTTGTCAAAACCCAGTTCTGATGATGGGATCTATGAAGAATCGAGGGAACACCTCAAATCTTAAAGGCATGCATATAGTGATTTTTGTGTTTTTATTTACAAATCAAGCATATACATTCACAAAAGTGACATTGGATGAAGTGGAACTGCTGATGAAGATCAGAACTAAACTCTTCAACGACGCATAGTTCACGTTTGGCGATTTGTCCTCTTCGTTATGTTTGTTAAGCAAGATAAGTTTATAAGCTGCATTTTTGTCAATCTCGAGTTCTGATGATGGGATCCATGAGGAATCGAGGGAACTCCTCAAATCTTAAAGGCATACATATAGTGATTTTTGTGTTTTTATTTACAAATCAAGCATATACATTCACAAAAGTGACATTGGATGAAGTGGAACTGCTGATGAAGATCAGAACGGAACTCTTCAACGATGCATAGTTCACGTTTGGCGATTTGTCCTCTTCGTTATGTTTGTTAAGCAAGATAAGTTTATAAGCTGCATTTTTGTCAATCTCGAGTTCTGATGATGGGATCCATGAGGAATCGAGGGAACTCCTCAAACCTTAAAGGCATGCGTATAGTGACTTTTGGATTTACATCAGAAAATCAAGCATTTTCATTAAAAACTGTCGCATTTGATGAAGTGGAACTGCTGATGATGATTAGAACAGAACTCTTCAACGATGCATAGTACACGTTTGGCGATTTAGATTTTGACTTGAATTGGGACTGGGGCTGGGACCCGGACCCAGACTCGGGCCCGGACTCGGACCCGGACTGTGACTCGGACCCGGACCTAGACTCAAACCCGGAGTCGGACCTGGACCTGGATCCCGGCTCTTATCTGAACCTGAACCCGGACCTAACCTGACCTGACCTTGCACCAAACCTGAGTTCCACTAGGTACTGCGAGGGTTCAACATCAGCTCTATCTTGGGTACTGCGCTCCCAAGTGCTCATCAAGACGTGTCGAATGACCAAAACAGCATGTGTCTATGTTGCATCAAACCTGAGTTCCAGTAGGTACTGCGAGGGTTCAGCATCAGCTCTATCTTGGGTACTGCTTTCCCAAGTGCTCATCAAGACGTGTCGAATGGCCAAAACAGCGTGTGTCTATGTTGCACCAAACCTGAGTTCCACTAGGTACTGCGAGGGTTCAGCATCAGCTCTATCTTAGTAACCACTTTTCCAAGTGTTCATCAAGACGTGTTGGATGACCAAAACAGCGTGTGTCTATGTTGCACCAAACCTGAGTTCCACTAGGTACTGCGAGGGTTCAGCATCAGCTGTATCTTGGGTACTGCCCTCCCAAGTCCTCATCAAGACGTGTCGAATGACCATAACAGCGTGTGTCTATGTTGCACCAAAACTGAGTTCCACTAGGTACTGCGAGGGTTCAGCATCAGCTCTATCTGGGGTACTGCTCTCTCAAGTGCTCATCAAGACGTGTTGGATGACCAAAACAGTGTGTGTCTATGTTGCACCAAACCTGAGTTCCACTAGGTGCTGCGAGGGTTCAGCATCAGCTCTATCTTGGGTACTGCTCTTCCAAGTGCTCATCAAGACGTGTTGGATGACCAAAACAGCATGTGTCTATGTTGCACCAAACCTGAGTTCCACTAGGTGCTGCGAGGGTTCAGCATCAGCTCTATCTTGGGTACTGCCCTCCCAAGTCCTCATCAAAACGTGTCGAATGACCAATACAGCGTGTGTCTATGTTGCACCAAACCTGTTCCACTAGTTACTGCGAGGGTTCAGCATCAGCTCAGCTCTATCTTGGGTACTGCTCTTCCAAGTGCTCATCAAGACGTGTTGGATGACCAAAACAGCGTGTGTCTATGTTGCACCAAACCTGAGTTCCACTAGGTGCTGCGAGGGTTCAGCATCAGCTCGATCTTGGGTACTGCCCTCCCAAGTCCTCATCAAAACGTGTCGAATGACCAAAACAGCGTGTGTCTATGTTGCACCAAACCTGAGTTCCACTAGGTGCTGCGAGGGTTCAGCATCAGCTGTATCTTGGGTACTGCCCTCCCAAGTCCTCATCAAGACGTGTCGAATGACCAAAACAGCGTGTGTCTATGTTGCACCAAACCTGAGTTCCACTAGGTACTGCGAGGGTTCAGCATCAGCTCTATCTTGGGTACTGCCCTCCCAAGTTCTCATGAAGACGTGTCGAATGACCAAAACAGCGTGTGTCTATGTTGCATCAAACCTGAGTTCCACTAGGTACTGCGATGGTCCAGCATCAGCTCTATCTTGAGTTCTGCTCTCCCAAGTGCTCACCAAGACGAGTTGGATGACCAAAACTGCATGTGCCTATGTTGCACCAAACCTGAGTTCCACTAGGTACTGTGAGGTGGGTCAGAATCCAAAATTTTAATCATCATGGTGGACAATAAGGTCCCTTTTTACAGAAGATGACACATTTTTCGATTATTTTTAGAAGGCATTGAAAATGATGTGGTGGACAGGTGGATGACACTCATTACAGGTGAACGATGACAAGAAACCAGGTTAACGGCAACGGACACAGGTTAATGACGCCTCTCGATAACCTGTCAATATTTTCATTGGAATTTGTACTTATTTCTCGATAACCTGCTTCTACTATCGATAACCTGGAGACAAAATATCTTTCACCTGTCCTTGATATCATTAACCTGAATTTCAAACGCCTATATCTCCTAAACTAATTGAAGGAATTGCTTCCCTTCCACATTTTCTAATAGTTAAAGTTGCCTTTTAACAATCCCAATAAAAAAAAATGCGAAAATGCAAAATTTTTGAAAAACGTTAACGTTAACCTGGCGGTGCCAACTTTTTGAGAAACGACCTTAGGTACCATACATAGTTCGTTTTTTTAGCATTAGAAAGAACTCCACAGAAGCAAGCGTGCAGTTTTTATCAGGCTCGTTATTTGTTAATAATTATTGAATTATCTAATGTAGCATGGTCAATAGGTATATATAATTTACTTCAAATTATTACCGCTAAAAGTGCCGGATTTGGAACCACAAGCTTACTTCTGCGAAGTTCTTTCTAATGCTAAAAAAACGGACTATACAGTAAAGTGACAAAATTTATAATCTTCAGCCTATTTATAACCCAATTAGATATATGTACTTACATATTAGTTAAAACGGTTCACTAATGTTTTTTAAGTGGATGATTGCTCGACATCTGCGTCGGTCCGCCAGCGTGGGCACCCGTTGAAGAAGCTCCTTGTTATGAAGCGAAACATCGACTTAAAATAGTTGCCCATTATTACTTACATAATATATAAGTATCTCAATACCTGGTTTGTTAGTGCACGACACCTTGCACTTTGTGACTATGCGCTGAAACTTGGCACAGTTGATTCTTAGCTGGTCTTGAGCAGAAACAGACCGGTAAACATCGAGAACCACGTCTGATTTAGTGGGGGGAGGGGGGGAAGTTCAACGCCGCCGTTCTTCATTTGGAGCAGCATTTCTCTAAAACTATACCTATTAGGGCATGTGATATATCATTTTCGGATAAATTAAAGATGAGGAATCTAGTTTTGGAACAAAAACAATGCACTTTCTACAATGCACTACAATGCAATGCAATGCACATTCTAACAAAAAAAAAGCATAAAGTAGAAAAGACTAAAAAACGTATTTTTGAATTTTTCATAATTGCCAATTTTTTTTAAAAGTGTAGCAGGAATCTGAAAACAAAAAACATAATTGTAAAGCTACACTTATTACATTTAAGAAAATATATAGTTTATTATACAAAACTATTGATAAATGGGAGATAAAAAATAATATTAAGCGTGGATCAGAGTGATCTCAATACAAAATATTATTAAGGTGGGAAAGTTACTTAAAACTTGTTCTACAATCGTTTATTTTTTTAGTTTTTCATAAATAACTCGTAAACGGTAGCCCACAGCAAAAAAATATCTTTTACGTAAATAATCTGTTTCAGATTTCTTATAAAATAAGTGCTATTTTTTTTCGCTAGGAAGTGTATTTAAAAAAAAATTTAAGGGAGTAAATAAATTGTAAGGACCCCTTTTTTAGTCATTCGCAAATAACTCGTAAACAATGGCCAATAGCACAATTTTTTTATTACATGAATAATTTACATAAAATTTCCTACAAAAAAGGTTATTTAAACTTTTTCGCTAGGGTCAATATTAAAAACTATATTAAAGAGAGAAAATAAATTCTAAGGTCCTCTTTTTAAATATTTGCTATTGGCCATCGTTTACGAGTTATTTATGAATTATTAAAAAAGGGGACCTAAGTATTTATTTTCTCCCTTCAATATTTTTTTTAAATATTGATCGTAGTGAAAAAAAGTAGCACTTATTTTATAGGAAATCTGAAACAGATTATTTACGAAACAGATATTTTTTTGCTGTGGGCTACCGTTTACGAGTTATTTACGAAAAACAAGAAAAATAAACGATTGTAGAACAAATTATAAGTAACTTTCCCACATTCATAATATTTTGTATTGAGATCACTCTGACCCACGCTTAATATTATTTTTTATCACCTATTTATCAACAGTTTTGTATAATAAACTATATATTTTCTTAAACGTAATAAGTGTAGCTTTACGATTGTATTTTTTGTTTTCAGATTCCTGCTACACTTTAAAAAAAATTGGTAATTATGAAAAAATCAAAAATACGTTTTTTAATCTTTTCTACTTTATGCTTTTTTTTGTTAGAAAGTGCATTGTTTTTGTTCCAAAACTAGATTTTTCATCCTTAATTTATCCGAAAATGATATATTACATGCCCTAATAGTTATAGTTTTAGAGAAATATTGCTCCAAGTGAAGCGCGGCAGCGCCGAACTTCTCCCCCCTCCCCCCACTAAATGAGAGGTGGCTCTCTTCGGCTCCCGGTCTGTATCTGCTCAAGACCAGCTAACAATCAACTGTGCCAAGTTTCAGCGCATAGTCTCAAAGTGCAAGGTCCCCATACAACGGTGTGCAGTAACAAACCAGCTACAAGGAATAGTAATTAAAGCTTTAACAAAGCGCTGTTATCAGCCGGCCTAGCCAAGGTCACAATCGCTATCGCTTCGACAACGAAAACCATTATGTCTCTCTATCACACTTCCATATTAGTGACAGTTGCGTTTCGATCGCTACGGAGCGTAAGCGATCGGCATCTTGGCTACGCGGCCAGTTATCATACTACCACGTGACATGTCGCCAGACCACTAACCGCCTTGATCATTGAAGGGTTAACTCACCTTAACGAGAGCTACCGTGCGACTGCAACAACTATTTATATTGCTGTCGTGTTATCTCCCCTCTCTGTCTCACTTGTGCCCGGGCTGTATGTTCGTCTCTGTCGCTCAGGGCAATTAACACTCTCGTATACGGTGGCGATGGTAGAAATTAGTTAAGAGTAAAGTCGCCCTCCTTTTGGTCGCAGTAATGTTCGGGACAGTAGGGAAACTTTTATAACATGGTGACATTCTTGTAGAAGAAACATGATGTCTAGTACTTTAAATACCTGTGGCATTATGAATAAACGCATGCTATGAATTGTTTGCCCTTATCTGTCATTAATTTTGACTGGTTATGTATGTTTTTGTAGTAAAAGGATAAAACAGAATTCAATTAATTAAGTTTGACATTAACATGATATTTGTCATTAATTCAATTCAAAATAAATTGAAAGGCGACTTTCCTGTAAATATCATAAAAAACGGACTTTAAAGCCTAATTTCGTATTTTATCCTTATCAGTTACTTTGTGTGATATTCTGATCTTCGAAAAATGTATCCAAATAAATTGTTAACTTTTGTACTGCACATAGAAAACAACAAGATCTAATCCTACAGAAAAACCGCAGATTTTTTCAAACGTTTTTGACAAACCTACAAAAAAGACGCAGAATTTTCCAAACTTTTTTGACAAACCTACAGGAAAGACGCAGATTTTTTCAAACGTTTTTGACAAACCAACAGAAAAGACACAGATTTTTCCAAACGTTTTTGATAAACCTACAGAAAAGACGCAAATTTCTATACACATCAACTAAAGGCAAAAGCAAATGTCATGTCTTACAGGGACCTAAAGAACCTAGCCGAGGACCGCGAAAACTGGCGCATACTCCTCCAGCCAGCCATGCTCTTAAATTATGAATGAATGACACAAACCTAGTTGCTTTGGCCTCCAACACTGTTGGAGACACACTTTGGGTCGCTGCGTCAGAGGAGTAAGTAAGAAAGTAGTTGCTTTACTGTTCCTCTCGAACTGTGCGCCCCTGTGTCAACATTCAGGTAGCGGGTTTTTGTCGTCCAGTTCAATTTTAATGGACCTTTATTTGTTTTTGTGCGTTTCGAGTCATTAGCGGGTCGTTATTGGGTCCGGCATGCCGGGCTAATTAGAGCCGAGTGTGAGCCAATTCAGATCTAAATTAATAATCGGTAACGGATCGTGTATGTAAGATTCATGTACTAGGTCTATTGAGTAAGTAAGTAAATATCCTTTATTGCACCATAAAGTTAAAAAATTCAAAAAAAGAAATACAAGTTTAAGACTACGTAACCACAGGCGGTCTTATCGCTAAAAGCGATCTCTTCCATCAGACAACCTTTGGGTAGCAGGCAAGTTAAGTACTTACAACTAAGTAAGTTAAGTAGGTACCTAACTACCTTATTGAAGGGTAGAATAGGGGGGTAGGGTAGATATTTGCTGAGAGGGTCTAATGGATTTACCCGAGTTTGAAGACAAGCGACACATATACAGTGCAGTGTAAAGAGACACTCAAGGGACCGGACGTTTTTTAACGCTATGAGAGTATTCGTTATATGTATAGAGCAAAATTAATATTAAAGTAAAGCAACTATTGCAAACAAATGCCGACGTTATAGGGAGTGAATCGTGATATCGAGTGATGTTATATGGAATTTATACTGTATGTGCAAATATCTATTCTATTACCTTTTCTTAATACCAGAATCGCATAATCTCACATATGGATTTACCCGAGTTTGAAGTTAAGCGACTCGTATGAGTGTCAAATTTTATCGAACTCTGACTGTTTTTACGTGACGGAGAAATAACATACAAACATACTTTACATTCATAATATCAGCAGAAAACTGCAAAAACCACTTCAAAAGTATTAACATTCCGTTGTTCATTATCGTTCTCAGTTATTAGTTACTGTAACGGCTGGTAATTATAACGATCGGTAATAATAAGCAGCGGTAATTATCGAACGCGTAATGAAGAAATATCAATTACCATTGCTACTGAATAACAGTCTCATTACCATTGATTACGTCGAACCGACTCCGCATTGCGAAACGCTTTTGAGGACACGGCTTTTTAAGCTGCTGGTTTAGGGGTACCTCAAGGTAGTGTTCTAGGACCTCTTTTATTCTTTGTATATAATAATGAGTTTCCTAAAATTGTTGATGAAAATTATGCGTGCTGTTCGCCGACGATGCCACTATATATTTTTTGGGGATAAACACAACATATCTCATATGGAATAAAAGATTAATTCAACCCTTAATACATATTTCCACCCTTAGCACATTCACTGCCCCCGACGCACATGTGCGTCCACCGTCATACAAGTTTGTTCCTAGGCCACGCCCTCTGGCAGTGAATGCGTTTGCGTTTGCACTTTGCATGTTAAGCCGTAACTCACTTCATGATTTGCTCTTGCGTTGCGTCGCTGCGTCCCCTTCATTTAACGTGGAGGAATGAGATGCGACTAGCGCAACCCGATAACAAACCAAGACGTGAATTGCCGGTGTTACATTCTTTCATACTAAATCATTGTAATCTGTATACTTACTATGATACTATACGTTACTTACTTACCAATCTTACCATAGTTCATGTCCTTATTTGATTTAGATTTTCTTATCACATGTCATAAAGCGCTCATATCAGTAGCGCCAAAGTCACCGAAAGTATTCATATATACCGTCCATCTAGGTAGGTGGTCTGTGATACACTTATGTATGACCATGCGATTCGTAATATATTATGTATAGGCGTATTGAGAGACCATAATATACTGGTCTATATTTAACATGTCCACTAAATCTATTGTAAGTTCTCTGAATATGTCTAGATTAAAAAAAAACATCGCAAATCACAAGTCGCTGTTTCTCCTCCCCAGAGATCAGTTTTGCAACTATCTCTGTCACTTTAACTACGCCTTAACTGGAGTAAAAGAGAAAGATGCCCGTGCTAACTTCGGTGTTCGTGGCAGGCCCTCTGCCTTTCACGCTAATTTCCTCTAATACCGTTCTAGTTTATAAGAAACAAATTTAGTCTATAGACAAATTAAAGTCATAAAAAAGCGGAAAGCGTTATCTTTTAATAAAGTCATTCATAGACTAGGAATCCTCTAGACCGAGTTTAGAGCAATTATTTCATGCAACCGATGATGCCAAAAATGCGGGGGTGCGCGGGACGAGGTGAGCGAAGTCCCATGCCGTGATTGGTCCGTTCAAATACACTGACGTCACACAAAGAGACTCTCGACTCGAACATGCAGTTTTTACCGTATGCGTAGCAGAGGGGGTAGCGCGACTATGCTCAGTGTGGAGGATATTTTGTCTGTGAAGTCATTACTTCCTAATCTCATTAGAGTTATTTAACGACAGGGCCGTAAATTCAGTTCCGATAACCGACAGTCATTAAATCGGTTATTGTTTATTTATCTGAACCGTTAAAATTAAACTGAAAGTTATACTGTTATAGAACAAGTGTTAAACGTTACGGTTTTCACAATAATAAAAAAAATATTTCGTACGTAATTAAGCGCAGTTAAGAAGCTGTGATTAGTCTTAACTTAATTTATTCGTTTGTGATACGAAAATTAACTATTTAAACTGTATTGTATTAATTGTAGGTACTTAATTCGTACACATATAAGTCTATAGCATACGCTAACACACTTTCATGCATCTAACTTTAATAGAAATGGCGTAACTGTGGTAACACAATGGAATCAATTAACTTTAGACTAATTACAATTACAATTTTCTCGTCAGTTGATCTCTTGCATCAAAACTTAGAAACGAATTATTAATTGTCGTCCAAATCGTGTTAATTAGAGAAAACGGCTATAAAACCAAAGTTTCCTTAAAAGTACCGGAATTAAAATTTTCACAATTTATAATTATCAAGAATACTTTGTATTACTTAGGCCCACTTGGACCATTCCACTAACCCGGGGTTAACCGGTTAAACCAGGAGTTGCCATGGTTAGCCATACAATTAAACACTAGGTTAATAGTTTAACCGCTTAACCCCGGGTTAGTGGAATGGTGCAAGTGGGCCTTACATATATAAACTATTATTAATATTAAATATAAACCAAATAAATTAAAACTAAAACTAATAAAATAAATAAATAAAACTTACCCACCTACCTTAGGTCCCCCAGATCTGTCCCCTGCGGAAGGGTGCCCATAAGGCTGGCTACATTCCCACGCTGAATAGCTATATAATTAAAATTGCAGGGATATTTATAAAACTAAACGTAGCTAAAATATTGTAGAAATAAGTGTTAGCTGGGAGAAATTTACGAAACACGGGTGCTAAACGAGTTAAGCTAAGGGCTCTAACCGTTTCGCACCCCTAAGTCACAATATAGAAATAGGATACGTTAGGTTAGAACTGCGCATCAAACGGTTAGCAAAAGTAGGTTAGGTTAGAACTGCGAATCAAGCGGTTAGCGAAAGTAGGTTAGGTTAGAACTGCGACTTCCACAGTTCAGAAGAAAGATCAGCAAAACATATAGGTAGGTAATCCTAAGACAAGCCTGCAAACATCAAATTGCATCCCAATTCTGAATACATATCGGTAATGAACAAATCATACAAAGAACTAAATCCTCCTTTAGTCCGTGCCTATGTTTACGAACTGATACCAAATCACGTCACAGAGCTATCTTAACTATGCCATTAAATGTTAATTGTCTTCAATAAACGCAATTAAAATTAAAAATTATTGCATCCAGGGCAGGGGGCACGAGATAGCGTGTTGTCGTTTAATGCGGCTCTGTGTGAAAAATATGGCGATTGTCGTGTATGTAGGTACCTTTAGTGCTCATTTAGACGATGCGAGAACTCGCATGCGAGCTTCATTACATTGCGGGCTTTGATCGGTCGGTTGAATTGGATTTAACCAACAGTCCGCAATGTAAATCAAATCGCAAGCGAGTTCGCGCGCCGTCTAAAATTCTAAATCAGCCTTAAATGTGTAAGTTCTAATATATTTTTGAAATGAGGAGATCCGCAAGAGAACTAATGTTGGCATAGCCCGGAGAGCTACCAAACAATCAAACGGCTAAGGTCCCTAGCCTAGACGGTAGTGACCTTGCTTACGAAGCCGGAGGTCTCGGGTTCCTTGTGCTTGTCAAGCCAGCTTGATAGTCTGATGCTTTTAGGATCCTTGTAGAGTCGGACAAGGGCCACGCTAAGTTTTCATGCCAAGTACTACGTCAAGGAGTTTATAGGGCACAGATAAAACATCCTCCAGACTGAGCATAGTCGCGCTACGCCCTCTGCCACGCATACGGTAATTTTACTCCATGTTCGAGTCGAAAGTGTCTTTGTGTGACGTCCGTGTCTTTGAACGGACCAATCACGGCACGGGACTTCGCTCACCTCATCCCGTGCACCCCCGCATTTTTGGCATCATCGGTTGCATAAAATAGTTGCTCTAAACGTTATAGGGATATGCATTTGTACTACCAAGTTTGTGCAAAGTTATCGCGGTCAGAGAGACTATGTTAATTAGTACGTTTATACCTAATCCCTTATCTATGACCTAGGCAACCGGAGTTAAAAAATAAGCATATCAAATGCCCTGTGGCCCGGTTATCAGGGCTACGGAAGGCTTGTTGAATTTCTCTTCTAATTGTTATGTCGGCTGTGGGGTGATAACCTCGGTGCGAGAGAGTTGAGAATCGGTAGACATGGCAGGCAAAAGTGTTAATATACTTACTCTTAATTGTCAAAATTTACAGAGTTTACGACATATACCTAAAAAATATGCAGCAATAAGTAAAAAGGAGTTTATTTTATAATATCCTCCTCTTTTATAATATTAATTTTGGTTTCTTAATTATGAATACTTTTTGAGATATTGGGTACCTACATAAAAAATATGTACTTTATCCCCCTTTTCTTGCTTATAACTTTTGATATTTATTGTGTGCTAATACACGCTTCGAATACATTTTTCTAGGCATCATGACGAATCTTATGAGGTATCACACGTATTTTTTGGGAGTATGTATTATTCGTATCTCTATTTTTAACCGTTTTAAGTTTCTCGAAAGCCAATTTTAGCGCTTTTGAATTTGGAACTTTCTTTTATTTCTATAAGCGCCACTTGCACCATCCCACTAACCCGGGGTTAACTGGTTAAACCGTTAAGTAAGCGTCAAATTGTACTGGTAACCAAGGTAACATGAGGTTTATCAGGTTTAATTCCGGGTTAGTGAATGGTGCAAGTGGCCCTAAGAGTTCATAACTCGAATTTAATTTGTACTTGTACAAGTACGCGGGCTCTCAAGTCTATGTAATCACCCACTTGCCATTCGTAGAAATTCGATACGACCGGTTATCAGCGTGGTTGCATTTCGGTAATTATGTCGTATAAAACAATACTTAGCAAAGTTCGATATAATTCGCCACCAGCACAGATATGATGGTCGTTCTTGTCTACGTGACAGCGTGATAAAACGGTTTGCGTCACTTTCTATCCCGCGGTGTATAAAGTGACAGTTATTTTATCACGTGGATAAAGCCATCCGTGCATCAGGGCGATACGAAAGGCTAACTGCCCATTCGAACTTCTAGATACGTCAATTAATAGATCTAGAAACGATATGGATTAGATGTGTCAGTGCCAAAAGTAACGTTTATGTTTGAAGAAACAGGTCATCTGTCGTAACTCGTAATAGACGTGAACCTTCTGTACTTAGTACTATTATTTATTCTATGACCACGTAAATATCTTGAGTCGTAGTTGCTTCAATGAATACAAATCCATAATTAAGCAAATTGTTCAAATTACTAGAATTGCAACTTTTTTTTGCAATTAGCGAAAAAAAACGTCAATTGCACGCAACTGACAGTTGTCTTAGCCAGAAATCAATCGATCGCTGGATAAATAATTGATTGGTAGCAGTTATTAGCCGCTAATACAAATCTGCACGCACTCTAGTTAAGTGGACACTGCTTTATCTAATTGCTAACTGTTTAAGGCTACGTAGCATTACCTGGTTCAACGCCATTCAAGATGTTACACGCGAGGGGTTCCAGGGTTCCTTAAGGAAGGCAATGAATCGGCCAGGATGGAGAGCACTACAGCACAGAGCGACTTATGGTGGTCACGACCCTCAGACATGAGGATTCGACTAGGAAGAAGAAGCATTACCTATTTTTAGCATATGACGCATTACTTTCTGATTGCCTATGGAAATACTAAGAATAAGATCGCTCTCACAAGAGCTGTGAACTACAAAATAATGGATATTTTTACTATAAAATAGCACAGCCGGCCTAGCCAAGGTTACAATCGCTATCGCTTCGACAACGAAAAGCATTATGTCTCTCTATCACTCTTCCATATTAGCGCGACCGTGACAGTTGCGTTTCGATCGCTACGGAGCGTAAGCGATTGGCATTTTGGCTACGCGGCCAGTCTTCTTGGTTGACGGTGACGGTCTTCCCGAGCTGCATTTGAATTTTTGTCTGTCAATCATAACTGTATTTCTTCATAACATAAAAATAACGTAGGTACATTTATCGAACGAGCCAGCGAAGCGACATTTTAATATTTTTTGATCTCTGATAGTTTGTTCCGTAATAATTTAAGAACATTTGTTCTAATTTAAATGAAATTAAGTAAACATTTTGTCGAGGGCATTATATTTTTTAAGTTCTAACATGGACAGGATCGATCAAGGGGTTACGGAGCTAGAAGACCCAAAAGCTAAGTATTTGTGAGGTATCTTGCTCTATATAAAAAGATCAGAGAATCAACCATTTGAACTTTCAGTCAATTTGAAATGTTATGATATGATGGATTTTTTTCGCTAATCTTTGTCTAAATATAACTGCCCATACTTGTAGCTTATTTCAAGTTATTTCAAAGGAATAAGTCCTACCAACGATCAATTAAAACTTGTTTATTAATGAATGCAAATAACATCGCCTTAACACTTTGCACTGAAACTGACGGCTGTCAGAGGAAATGTTGGCCACCAATTAAACGCATGCGATTCTAAACGCTCTTCAATTGCTACCGTTTTCTACACCTTTTTGTTTCATTGCATGATAGTGATAAGAGGTATGCAGACATTGTAGGGGTTTACATAGTCAAATCGTCATACACTTCTTTCTTTAGGGTTCCGTGCCCAAAGGTTAAAGCTATTACTATAAGACTCCGTCTGTCCGTCCGTCCGTCTGTTCGTCTGTCCGTCTGTCCGTCTGTCCGTCTGTCCGTCTGTCCGTCTGTCCGTCTGTCCGTCTGTCCGTCTGTCCGTCTGTCCGTCTGTCCGTCTGTCCGTCTGTCCGTCTGTCCGTCTGTCCGTCTGTCCGTCTGTCCGTCTGTCCGTCTGTCCGTCTGTCCGTCTGTCCGTCTGTCCGTCCGTCTGTATGTCTCTTCCTTCGGCTTTCTATGACGGCATTGATGTATGTATTTGAACCTCTTATGTGTTTACAGTTAAACCAGCTACACTCAATAGCAATCAAAACGTGTCAGTTTGTACATTTGCTTACTTTGTTGTATATTTATGAAATTTAACTTCAAACTTAATGACCGGTCTGGTCTATAGTTCGTGTTTTTTAGCATTAGAAATAAGGTAAACAATCTTGATGTGTCTTTTAATTGAAAAACACATTTTAAAAATAATTTACGGCAAATATGTACAACAATTATGAATCTAATACGATCATTTTCTTCTGCTTTCATAAGTAATAGTTTAAAGCGTTTTTCAATTAAAAGACATGTCAAGATCACTTACCTTCTTTCAAGTTCCTTCTAATGCTAAAAAAAACGAACTATAGTGGGTAGTAACCCTGCCTATGAAGCCGATGGTCCCGGGTTCGAATCCTGGTAAGGGCATTTATTTGTATGATGATACAGATATTTGTTCCTGAGTCATGGTTGTTTTCTATGTATTAAAGTATTTATATATTGTATAGGTATATCGTCTGAGTACCCACAACATAAGCCTTCTTGAGCTTACCGTGGGCCTTAGCAGAGATGCCTTAGTCAATTTGTGTAAAAATGTCCTATAATATTTATTTATTTATAACTATATGATAGTTCTTTATTAAGCCGTTAACCAAAATCGATTTAGTTTCAATCAATGCGTAAACAAGTAGTAAACTGAAGCTGTTTAACATACGCTATAAAATTGGGCATTTATATCCCCATCTAAAACCCCGTAAGTGGCATTTACACGTATTGATATTGAGCGCCCTATGGGACTGTGAGACGGCAGTTGAGGGCACACTAGGAGCTCGGAAACCGTTAGATCGGAACCGGTTTTTTGCAAAAATCTTGAAATAACCATATATTTCGAATTACTTTACACTGGAAATGTAGGACTCAGTTGTGTTTCTAGGTAACGATTTCGTATTACTAGATTGCCCAATTAGAAATGAAATAATTAACAAAGAACGAAAAAATACCGCTTTCGTTCCCATACAAAAATACCGGTATCCGATACCTGGAAACCGTATTATTTCTCAAATTCGTTCATTCATACGGGAACGAAAAATATTTCGTTTCCGTTAGCGGTTACCGGTTAAAGAACTGTTCTATTGAGATACAAATTTCTACCAATGCGTTCACTTTCGTTTTTGTGGAACGAAATTAACCGGTTAAATTGAAAATTCTTGTTTCACTTTTTCTGCTAGTATTTTTTTTTAAGTGGGCCATAGAATGTTGATAAAACTGGTGTCTTTCCTGAGGATAATACGAAGGTTAACGATTTGAGTAGGTACATTTTTCATTAATAATACAGCCTATAAGAAGTAAAAAGTAACCCACTGTTCGGTTACGGAAAAAAAATTGCCCTTATTTAACGATGTATAAAGGAAAGACGCATAAACTTAACCCACACTAAAACAGTTTTTGAGCCAAGTGTGCCCCGACCTCGGTAAATATCCCGGTAATCAAAACCCAAGGAGGGTTAACCGATAACACATAAAGCGGACAGTAAAGTTTTACGAGCGGTTAGCGGCGAGTGAACTATGGCTTTAAAAAGAATTCAGTAATGGCCAGCTACCCGGTGTTTGTATTCGACAGTGGTATTAAGCAAGGGTCACTTGGATTTTTGAGGTCATTCATTTTGGTAGCAAGTTTGCAAGCGTTTTTAATAGTTTTTGATTCCTAATTAATGGTATTAGAGGAATTCATTACTTAATTGAATTTTATTTTTTATACCTGAAGGTTAGGTATGAAAAAAATCAATTGCAGCTCACAGTAATGTCCACCTGACCAAAGAAATATACCTACATACATAACGTAAAAGCATTAAACTATAGTCCTACTGAAACTATGGTCTATAACTATGATGAGATTCTACTATACCAGGCGTGGCTCACTCCGCGATTCCGTCGCTTTGCTACAGGTAGCTAAAAGCTCATCGCGTTCGGCCCCAATTTTGGGGTTTGCCATAAGCCGCGCGTGGCGCTGTCGCCACCTAGCGGCCATTATCTGTGCTGATCGTAACAGACGCGTTTTGTTAGGGAGTGAGTCTTCTGTACCTAGTACTATTATTTATTCTGTGACTATACCAGCAGCATCAAAAATAGGTACCTACCTAGCGAATCAGACTATACGTCTAAAAATAAACTTCTTAACGTTCTCTTAAAATTTAACATAATTAAAAAGATAATTATGTTTCTACCCGAGAACTATAAGATTGTAACACAGAATAAATAATAGTACTAGGTACAGAAGGTTCACTGTCTAACAAAACGCGTCTATTACGAAAGATATGACCGCAAGGTGGCGTAAACGCAAGCAGGTGTCCGAGTAGCGGTGCGCGGCAACTACTACTGCTAGACACCAAAATTGGTGTGGGCCGCATGTACTTGTAGCGACGCGACAAAATCGCGGAGTGAGCCACGCCTGATTGTAACAAATACTTTTGAACGCGAACTGTAGAAATATATTTTATTTACTACTACTGCCGTGGCGCAGCGAACCGAAATTGATCTTGGCCTCTGACACTAAGGAACGCCATGCTTCTGTGTCTAGCGCCGTTTCTGTCCAATCGACGGCACCGAGCTCTAGTCCGGGAGCCGGCTGCATGAAACAAACCTCATCAAAAAATAGAATATACCTACCCTGTAGAGGTACCTGACATTTAGTAGCTTCCAACGCACTTGGTCGGCCTAGGCTTAACCTGGCAGATTTTGTACAAATGGCAAAAACGTTGGACAAAAATTCATCAAAAAAAAACCTCATCGAAAAATAGAATGAAACTTGTATGGTAGGATACCTGACCTTGAGGACAGTAAAAAAAAAGTGGTCGGCCTCACCTTAGCCTGGCAGTTTTTGCAGTCCGACCAGATTTATTGGGTCACGTGAGAGCTACAATTTACCCCATCGAAAAATAGAATGAAACAAACGGATTATAATAGCTAAAATAAGCCTGTCGACGTATGTCTTGGTCGGCCTCACCTTAACCTGGCAGTTTTTGCAGTCCGACCGGATTTATAAAAAAATCATCAAAATTTTTTGGCTGCTATTTAACTGATCACCAGATTTAATAAAATTTAATACCAAAAAAATCTACTTTACCACCCTAAAATAATGAATGATCACCAAAATTATAACACCATTTTAATGTGAAATGATTACCAATTTTATTACATTTTACTATCCTATTAAAGGAAATGACACCAAATTAATCATTATTAACCCAAAAATTGTAAATAATTGCCAAATTTCAAACCCCAATTTAATGTCAATTGATAACCAAATTTTTACATCGTACTATCCTATTAAATAAAATGACACCAAAATAATCATTGTAAACCCAAAAATAGTAAATGACCACCAAAATTAGAACTCCATTTTAATGTAAAATTATAACCAAATTTTTAAATCTTGCTATCCTATTAAAGCAAAGCAAAATTTTCTAGTAGCATTTCGTTTCTGTATGGGTTGCAGTTCAAACCTAACCTAACCCACTTTTCTAGTAACATTTCGTTTCTGTAAGGTTCGCAGTTCAAACCTAATCTAACCCACTTTTCTAGTAGCATTTCTTATCTGGAAGGGTCGCAGTTCAAACCTAACCTAACCCACTTTTCTAGTAGAATTTCGTTTCTGTGTGGGTTGGAGTTCAAACCTAACCTAACCCACTTTTCTAGTAGCATTTCGTTTCTGTAAGGGTCACAGTTCAAACCTAACCTAACCCACTTTTCTAGCAGCATTTCGTTTCTGTAAGGGTCACAGTTCAAACCTAACCTAACCCACTTTTCTAGTAGCATTTCGTTTCTGTAAGGGTCGCAGTTCAAACCTAACCTAACCCACTTTTCTAGTAGCATTTCTTTTCTGTAAGGGTCGCAGTTCAAACCTAACCTAACCCACTTTTCTAGTAGCAATTCGTTTCTGTAAGGGTCGCAGTGTTAACCTAGCCCACTTAACTGATAGCAGTACAAACCTAACCTAACATACTGTTCTAGTAGCATTTCAGTATGCCTACCTAAGTTATGCGGTGCAGAGGAGTCTCGTTTGACACGCCGTGGAAGACGGACGCATCTGTGCAAGCCTATTCATCCCTTAAAATTCTTAAACGCCGAGACGAAACAATAGATCGCGCAGATGTGATGCAACTGACCAACTCACACCGACGCGACGGTCTATGTTCCCTGACGTGACCTAGCCGCTTTATAGCTACTCATTTTCGCGATTGATATCAATCTTGACGAGTGTGTACTGTGCAGTGTTTTTACATATATAGATAGATATTTTTCCACGTGTGTCTGTGTGTGTGTGTGTATGCAGTGTGTGTGTACCTATCATCAGTGCGTGCGACATAAGCTGACATCAACAACATGTGCCGTATAACTGGGCTAGTCTAGTGACTCCTATAACAATACACTACTATTTTATTCACTACTGGGTTACTTATTAGGCCGTACACTCATGACGGCAGAGAATACAAGAAACACTTCTTTTCAGAAAAAGGTATTTATTGTTTTAAGTTTTATAAACGACCTTCACGTTCAACCGTTCAAGAGAGAATGCTCAACCGACCCTGTCCGTTCGCCATGCTGCCAGTTATTTTTCCCGGTAAAACCCAGCTTTGCGATTGGTCCGTCGACTTTCTTGACAGCCAATCGCAAACCCTCAAATACCAGCCTCTGATTGGTCAGCCAATCAGCGGCAAGGGATTTGACAAGTCTTGCCAGTGTTGCCAGAGCAAATAATTTACATTTAAACTTTAATTTAACAGTTGCCAAATAATGAACCCTAACAATCGTCCATCCTGACATCGTGTGCGTCCCTGCACACGGTACCAGGTGGAACCCTAACAATCGGCATATCGGTGGTTGAGCATACTGCACAAAAATGAAAATATTCAGTTACACTAATAAATAGAATACAATCAGGAGTTTCTTATACTATTCATATTAGTAGTCGAACATATATCTTTATACGTAAATCGGAGTAAGCTTTTATTTACAAAAATAGTACTTTGTGATATCAACGTATAAACTCAAATAAACGGAATACAATATTAAAAAAAAGGATAATAATTTTAACAATATTATATTAAAGTTCAAAAAGAAGAACGATTCAACTCAGAACCAATCGAATGAGCTTTAAACTTCAACATATTCTGACGTACAATCTAAAGGTAATCGACGATCGATTAATCGGTTACCCTGTATGACAACTAAGCTAACCTTGACGATCGATTAATCAAGGATGTCACCGCTAATCACTTATTTAAGCCGATCGATTAAGCTTAAATATGACCAGTTAGACAATTACAGCTCTAACACTCTAGGATGCGAACCAATCGATTCTCGCATCGAGCCTCGACGATCGATTAATCGAGGAATAACTAGCTGACCTGTCGCTCAAACCGATCGATTAAGTTTGTGCGATGTCACCCAGACGAAAAGCCCTGGTACTGATGATCGGGCGCGAGCCAATCGATTTTCGCGTCCAATCTGTAATGAAATACCAGTTCTGTAGTTGAGAGTTTCACTGCACGAAAATACTAATAACGAGCATACTTTCAAAGGGTTTGTAAATAAACACATATAAACAATTAGCGCATAAAATAAACTAATCATCATCAGTTGCTGATTCCGATTCTTCGTTAACATCGAGAGCAGCAACATGGATCCAGGGCATCATTCGGTCTGCCGCAACAGTGGTAGACCGCTTATTTTGTGTGCTACTTAACCCTGCAATTGGAGCTACTACATACCGGTCCATACCCAAGACTTTAGAAACTCGATATGGACCCATATATGAGGACAAAAGTTTTTTGCTTTGTCCGTCATTGTTAAAATTAGTCTTGGTGATTTTAACAAGATCCCCTTCTGCGTACACACGAGCTGATTTTCTATTTCTATCATAGTATTCTTTTTGCTTAACCTGCTCACTATCGATCCTATCTTTAACTTCTTGACGAATTGTTGACAAATCGGTTTCCTCGCGAGTTTCTTCAGTTATTTCATTGAGAATGGGATTTACCTCGACATTCATACAGGCACCAAATAACACTTCAGCGGGCGTTCTTCCGGTCGTCTTTTGGATCGTGTTATTTAGACCCCACTGGATTTTCCCTACAAAGTTGTCCCACTCTCTCTCACCGTATTTTACATTCAACGCCTTCATCGAGTCAAGAATTGTCCGGTTGTACCGTTCAACTTGACCGTTGGATCTAGGACTCGAGACTGCATTCAGAATATGTTTAACGCCTTCATCCAAACAAAACCTTTTAAACATATGCGACGTAAAACAGCTACCGCGGTCACTAATAAGGCGGTCAGGTGGTCTGAAAGTCCGGAATATGTCTTCTAAAACTCTGACGACGTTTTGAGCATGTGTATTTCTTACTGGCTTGACGAAACAAAACTTGGTAAACGCGTCTACGACTACCAAAAGATATGAGAACCCGCGCTTGGACCTCACGAAAGGCCCGAGATGGTCGACGTGGAGTGTATGAAAAGGTACTTCAACTTTCGTTATCGGATGGAGTAACCCTTCATGTTTATCTTGGTTCTTTTTGGCGTACGCGCACTCTATACAAGCACTAACGTACTTCTTCACGAAACGAGACATTTTGGGGAACCAATAATTCTTTTTTAAGCGCTCTAGCGTCTTTTCGACACCAAAATGTCCGATTTCGTCATGGTTCAAGCGACACAACTGCCATCTCGCGCCCTTTGGTACAGCCCAACGAAGCTCTTCACCTATACAACGAAATAATTTATTTTCCTTAACTACGTAGTTCTCTTTTATGTATTGGAGACCCTTTTCATCTAAACTACTATCCAAAATATCTCTGATCCTTCTGAGTTCTGAATCTCCGAGTTGAAGGGTATGCAGCCAATCTTCGCTGGTTACAGTCATGACGATTGGAAGATCGTCAGATGCATTCTCCTTAGTTTCGGTTACAGGATTACGGGACAGGGCATCCACGTGACTCATCTTAATGCCACTCCTATATTCGATTGTGCAATCAAACTCTTGCAACTGCAACCACCAGCGTGCTATACGGGGAATCAAATCTCGTTTTGTGAAGGTAGAGCGCAGAGCGCTGCAGTCGGTAATGATCTTAAAATCCTTGCCTAGCAAATAGACCCTAAATTTCCTCAAGGAGCAAACCACCGCCAGAGTTTCCAACTCATACGAGTGGAAATTTTTCTCCTCTGGCGAGGTTTGCCTACTGTAATATGCAACCGGTCGCAGTGCTCCATCTGATGATCGCTGAAGAAGGATGCCTCCAATGCCTATCCTACTCGCATCAGTGTGGAGTTCCGTTTCCGCTGAGGGGTCGTATATTGCGAGAATAGGCCTATCTACCAAACGAGCCTTTAAGTCTTGAAAAGCAGTGTCTTGACTAGCACCCCATTCCCACGCTACCCCTTTCTTTAGCAACTTGCTGAGAGGATACGCTACTTGAGCAAAGTCCTTAACAAATTTCCGGAAGTAGCTCGCCAACCCAAGAAATTGGCGAACATTATGGACGCTTTGAGGTCGCGGAAAATTTACGACACTAATTATTTTCTTTTCCCCTGGTCTAACGCCCTCTGCTCCAATCTCGTAACCAAGATAATCTATTTTATCCTGTAAAAACTCGCACTTTTTGAGATTCAAGGTGAGATTCGCCTGCTCTATCAATTTTAATATCTCCTCTAGATTTTGAAGACATTCTGATGTATCCTTTCCGTAAATAAGAATGTCGTCCATGTAAGCAGTTGCCTTACTAAAACGAGCAGACCCTAATATCGCATTTATCATACGCTGGAATACAGCGGGTGCATTTGCCAGACCGAACGGCATACGGTTGAACTCGTATTGGCCGTCCGGTGTGACAAATGAGGTGACATGTTTACTATGCTCTGCGATGGGTACCTGGTAGTACCCAGAGGCGAGATCCAGGGAAATAAAACAAGCCTGGCCAGAAAGTCGAGCAATTTCGTCCTCTATAATCGGCATAGGATACCTCTCCTTGACAGTTATGGAATTTAGCAACCGATAGTCTATACACATTCTGAGAGACCCATCCTTCTTGCGAACAAGCAAGATAGGACTGGCATATGCAGAAGAAGATTCCCGTACTATCCCGGCTTCTACCATTTCGTCTACCATAGAGCGCACCTGTGATCGCTCGTGATGAGAGAGCCGATATGGTCGGTAAACTACTGGTCGTTCGCTGTTGAGTTCTATGTTCATTTGAGCTGCATTTGTGCAACCTAAGTCCTTGAGTGTCGATGCGAAACAATGCTTGTACTTCCTAAGCAAATCAAACAGCTGTTGTTTAACATGATCATCGACAGTTTCACTAATGCGAACCTGGCTTTCATCAAATCCGCCTTCCGCTCCGACTGCTACCTCGGGTGAATCTACGATAATCCTATTAACAATATCAACTTTTTCTGCACGACAGACCGTGGTGTCCTTCGAAATACTACCGAAATCAGCATGAGGATCAACGGCTATGTTGACAAGACCATTTTTCGAATAATAGAGTCCTCCACAGACGGTGTACTGGTGATTGGGTTTCCCTGCGATGCTATTTTTTACTAATACACTACCACTGATCGAGGGTTCAACAACAGCTCTAATTGAAACTGGGCCATAGAATTCAGCAACGCTCAAAGACTTTATCTTTAACGAACTGACGTTGTCAATATCGACACTGGAAAAAGGCATTCTATAGCCATTATCGAAGAACTTCAGATCTGTAAAGTTCTTGTGGACGCTTATGTGAGGCAATTCTGTATAAGTTTGGCCTACTAGTATAGACTTCTTCAACAAATGATCACTGACTACCTTACACATGATGCTAGCACTAACATCGTCGACACTCAACTCAAGAGGCACTTCTCCAAAAGACTGTACAATCGCCTCCCCAAAACCAGTCATTAGAGAAGGCGTATTGTCATGACATAAACCTAATTGCAAAGCGGCAGACTCACTTATTAATGTAGTTTCGCTACCAAAATCTACAAATCCTTGCAATGGCACACCGTTTACAATCACCTCCTTATAATATTTAGAGCTACGGCTTCTAGTTTCATTACCAGTGGAATCTATGCACATTGTCTTTTGCAAGGTGTCAGAAACTGAAGCAGGCGACTTTTCTGTTGGTTTGTTAAAACATGTCTCTACCGTATGGCCAAGTTTATTGCAGCGTTGGCATCTTAGAAGAGGTTTCGGACAATGCAAAAAACTGTGGCCTTTCTCCTTACAATTATAGCAACCAGTCGCCTGCCCCGATCTCGGAGCAAATTTTTGTGCACGTGTTTGGTTGTTATTAGTATTGTTGTTATTAGTATTAGCCGAATTATCTGCGTTTTTGTTTCTAAATTGATTTCGTTCAAAAGCGGGCTGATAAGAATCCTTATTACTTAAAAGGAATTGTAAAAGTTGGTCAGGGTGATTGCATCGGAGTGCCAAAGCACCAGATCTAAGCGTCCTGTCACTCAGGCCGTGAATGATGCAGTCTACAGCCCGCTTGCCCTCTATGTCACATTGATTGACCAAAGCAAGCTTCTCATAATAATATAATTCGATAGGTTCGTTGAATTTGCTCTTCCTTTTTAACATCTCCTCCAAGGTATGGCCGTAATTCTGCTCGCAAGGGAATGCATTGAGTAGTTTATCTTGCCATTCCTTCCAGTTAAAAAGAATCGAATTCAAGCCTTCATACCACGTCTTAGCCAGACCTTGGAGTTTCTGCATTGCAAAGTGAGTTGTGGTTTTGTCGTCCCACCCGTAAACAGAAGCACATTCATTCACCTTTTTTAACCATACGTCAACACGTTGGTTTTTAGCACTAGGATCAAAATTAGGTAGTATATTTTTATGGTCTATCTTTTGCATTGTTTGTGCGTTCTGATTATGAGGTTGGGACGACAAATCCTCTTTTAATAGTTTTAATACTGAAACAAGGTCATTTTTAGAAAAAGATGAGCTACGTGACCTTTTAGAGTGTCCTCTGTTGCTGCCACCGTGTCGCTCCTCCGGCTGATGCTCCGCACGCGAGTCCGCCCGTCGCTCAGCACGCGAGTCCGCCCGACGCTCAGCACACGAGTCCGCCCGACGCTCAGCTCGCGAGTCCGCCCGACGCTCAGCACCCAAGTCCGTGCGACGCTCAGCACGCGAGTCTGCATGGCGTCTTGCACGCGAGTCTGCCCGGCGCTCGGCACGAGAGTCTGCCAGACTTTCAGCACGAGAGTCTGCCCGGCGCCTGGCATGCGAGTCCGTGGATCTGTGGTGCGATAGCGTACGACGACGTCCCTCTATTCCACGAAGTCGTTCACGCTCACGATGTAGCTCCATCTCCAGAATCTCTACTCTCTGACGGCCCGATAGTACATCCTGGTCGTCCGCACGGCTTCGACTTCGAACACGCAAGCTGCTTCGGCTTCGTGAGTGAGAACCACGATCAGGGGTCTGCAGATTTCGATCTCGGCACGAACGTTCGCGCTCTCTGCTTCTATGCCCCCTGTCTTGGTCACTCATGATCTGAAACTTTCAATGGGGTGTTAGCGACTGTACATAACTCCAACACGTGTTGGATGAGTAAGGTCCACAATGTATAGGAAGATTAATCAACATTAAAATATCTCGAAAACTGTGCGTGTTACGCAAAAATTAACGAAATTTTCATCCCCTTTTAATAACCCGCAACAATGGTCAACAGTTACAAAACCACTTTTTTTTTTTTTTTTTTACTTATGTGCACGTGGTTGAAAAGATTTTAAATACAGAATTTAAAACAAGGAAAACAAGACAAGAATAAATGCGCAATAAAGAATTGATGCAGATCTAATTAAGGTGACGTGGGTAGAAGCGTTTTGCCTACATTATCAATAAAAGTTTCTTCCTTTCCAGCCTATAGGTGTATGTCCCACCGCTGGGCACGAGCCTCCTCTCAATAGTGAGAGGGATTTTATATAAAAAAAAAATCCATAGCCATAGTTGTTTATTATAATGTTAATGCAAATTAACTCGCATTATTTTCAAAATCAAATATATCTTAAAAAGATCATTTAATGTTATCTGATATCACTTTTATAGGCTTAAAGAACCAAATAATTACAATGCAAACGACAAACAACAGAAAAACTGCAATAACGAATAAAACCAATCGGGCGTGTACTTACGTTTTAAGTTATCTTGTCACTTCTGAATTATAACAATACACTACTATTTTATTCACTACTGGGTTACTTATTAGGCCGTACACTCATGACGGCAGAGAATACAAGAAACACTTCTTTTCAGAAAAAGGTATTTATTGTTTTAAGTTTTATAAACGACCTTCACGTTCAACCGTTCAAGAGAGAATGCTCAACCGACCCTGTCCGTTCGCCATGCTGCCAGTTATTTTTCCCGGTAAAACCCAGCTTTGCGATTGGTCCGTCGACTTTCTTGACAGCCAATCGCAAACCCTCAAATACCAGCCTCTGATTGGTCAGCCAATCAGCGGCAAGGGATTTGACAAGTCTTGCCAGTGTTGCCAGAGCAAATAATTTACATTTAAACTTTAATTTAACAGTTGCCAAATAATGAACCCTAACACTCCGGTGAGATTGTTCCGATTTGCATATACCTACTATAACCATGCATGAATATTGCTTAAGGGTTGAGGCAGCAGTGCTCTTTACTTGAGTTTAAGGATCGCCGCACTCGCGTTCTATATACAATTTCCCAACCGAATCACCCTTAGGGTCCGATGCGAGATGTTTTGCGCATACGCACCGTGTTCTGCAAAGATTACCTCATTGCGTCATTTGCGTCTAGTTACACGTAAATATTAGGTATTACATAAATTTAAGGGCCAATAACTTGCAATCGACACTGGCAGCAAATAGCAGGTCATTAGATTAGACAAATGTTTCAAAATACTGAATATACACAACTGGCATCTATAATGTGAATATAATGTATCGGCTACACGGGCTGCACTAAAAGTGAACACGTTCACGGATACACCTAAATTTCTCCAGCGATGTACGTATCAAACAAGTATCTCGTATACGCAGTACGCACCGTACTAAGGTAAACCTGATTGCTAATTTACTGTACATTAGGAGTGTTCATAGTGTTTTTTATCGTAAGTTTCTTTTTATCTACGATCCTGAGAATATCAAGTCAATAAAACCAGGAGAAAGCAGCCTATAGCTTCGGCCATCTGGTGCTCAGACGTAGCTCGGGGGGCTTTGAATTACGGGAAACAATGGTGCAATAGTTTAGAAAATGGAGTTTAGAAAAAACAAATACGCTTCCCTTTAACGCATCTGTTGACCAAATAACCATAAAAAGTACAGGCCGCTAAATTGCACAAACGAGCCAAAAGGTTTTTTGTTAGCATTCCCAGACAAAGGCAACCAAGCCTAATGTTTGTTTAAGTGTAATATCTGTACAATCTTTGGACCCATAATATTTCTTACATTCTTAAATTAGTGACTTGTTTATTAAAGTGACAGTGTCTATGTATTTTTATTTGTGCTAGCAGTGTCTGGCTATATGCAGTGCCAAATTAATTTGAATGTCCGTTGAGCAACCAGATCCGAGTGTGGTCAAACATAAACAATCATCGAAGTGTTATTTTGGACTTGCAAATCATTTCTAGGTGCTACGTGAAAAACTGTATTAGCACAAGAACAGAAATAAATGATCACTTTTCTAAGCGTGACCTGACACCTTACAAATCCCAGTAGTACCTAAGTACTAAGTCTTGGCGCATCCATAAGTCGGATATTAATGAACGATACGGATATTTATGCACATGAATGGAACAAAAGAGAACATACCTACCGATGACAGTATTTAGTGCATACGGTGTATGAATAATATTTGGTGGTGATTCTATTTTGTTAGCTTAAAACATAGGTGTTCGAGTGTTGCTTAGTGTTTTGTCGCGTTCTTGCAGTGTTGATTGATAAGCGTGATTAATTCTTAGTATTGTAGTATGTACCTAGTTGTATTAATTCGCACACACCGTATATTGGCTATCTGAAGAAAAGAACCTTGAGACAATTATTTTAGGACAAGAGAGACACTGAACGTCGTCCGTTAGGTACAACCTTAATATGCACATAATACATGGAAGCGGAGTTAAACATAGTGATCGCGCCTGAAATAGCAAAAATGGGTGGGTAAAGTTAAAAATTTCGTATTTATCTAAGATTAGTTAACCCTCCAATGGGAGTGCATTTACAGCGCGCTACGGCGTATATCCAGGATATTATGGAACAAGCAGTCAACACACTGAGACAAATGTTACGGATTGAAACCGAACCGGACGATCACGAGCTCACGAAACGCTAAGGACAATCTCCACGCAAACTCGAATATTTACATAGCGCGGCATCGCCATTACCGCCATCATCCATCCCGCTGTCATACAAAACCCCTACTGTACAGAAGAAACATTGTCTGGAGACTAGCAAGGCTCAAAGTTTTGGCTCTCGCAAGTGACAACGGACAGTGGTGGGTAAGAAACTTAAGAAAATACGAAAGCCATATATTAGAAAAAGACCTTAAAGAAAGTCAATCACGAATTCATGAAAACTGTTAATACCGAAGTCCCAGCCTGATGAGAACGACAGACCAGTGATTGAACAACTCACGGGAAAATTACAATCGGCTTCACAACAAACCTAAGAACAACGAACGCTACTTAATCGCAGTCACCATCCCTTCTTACCTATATATTTACACTAGTATTTATCTACATATCTTCCTTACACTGGGCACGATGCTGGTATTCGGTCTGGTTCTTCTACTCCCGTCAAGTCCTATCCTCGACTGCACACGCCCCACACTCCCCACCTGTATTATTGGCTCGCCGGTGTCTCGGGCAGGAGGGTCAGTTGAGCATGCCGGGGCGGCTGATGATGGAAGGAATACGCGAGTAGGCCCGAATACACGCCCTGGCTCGGAACAGGTTTGTCTGGACGGAGATTGTTAGCGTACCGTAGCATACGTCTCTGACCGACTGCCTGGATCGTGCCAGCGCGTGTATTTGAGCAAGCTCGACGAGCCTCTCCGTCCCTCCCTCTCCGGTGTGACCAACGCTTCTGCGTCCTTGCAGCAGAACTGCTGGCTGGCGCAGTCACTTAACGGTAACGGCCTACCTAAGTTATGCGGTGCAGGGTACGGGGGTTGAGCGGGAGGGGCTAGTAATTTTGGCATAATTTTACTTTATTTGGTAATATGTATAAATTTTTTTTGTATCATAGTGGTTTATTTAGGTGAAAATATCGCATTTATTTGGTCTTCAAGATTTGGTGATCATTAATGATTTTTGGTAATCATTCAATATATTTGGTATTCGAATACAATTTGAAGCGCAGTCGTAATTAAAATGGTGGTACATTTGTAATTTTAGGCCTTATCTTTTTGGTGTTCAGTAATTTTTTTTGGTAAGCATGATTTTTTTATTTAGGGTACCAAAGTATTTTTTGGTGGTCATTATATTTGTAGCCAAAATTTTTTATCGAAAAATCGTATGAAACTTGTATGGTACGATAGCTGCCTTTGAGAACAGTAAAAAAAAAAGTGGTCGGCCAAATCCTGTGTTGGCAGGTTCCTGTGTCCGACCAATTTTGTGGTACCACGTAAGAGCTACAATTTACCTCATCGAAAAATAGAATGAAACAAACGGATTATAATAGCTAAAATAAGCCTGTTGACGTATGTCTTGGTCGGCCTCACCTTAACCTGGCAGTTTTTGCAGTCCGACCAAATTTATAAAAAAAACATCAAAAATTTTTTATCGAAAAATCGTATGAAACTTGTATGGTAAGATAGCTGCCTTTGAGGACAGTAAAAAAAAAGTGGTCGGCCAAATCCTTTGTTGGCAGGTTCCTGTGTCCGACCAATTTTGTGGTACCACGTAAGAGCTACAATTTACCTCATCGAAAAATAGAATGAAACAAACGGATTATCATCATCATTATTAAGAGGGCCTGGCCCTCTGTCGCTGCAGCATTTTCCATTCCAGCCTATTCTGGGCTTTCGTTTTTACTTCCTGATATGAGTGGCTACAGCACCATTCTTTTATCTGTGTCATGTATGATATTCTGGGTCTTCCTCTTCCTCTTTTTTCCTCAATTCTGCCCTCCAGTATGATTTTGTTTAACCCTTCATTTCGGAGTATGTGACCTATACATTTGGCTCTACGTTTTTCAATGACGTGCATTATTTGTCTTTTCTCTTTTGCCTTCTCTAGAACTTCAAGGTTGGTGCGCTTTTCTGTCCAGCTGAATTTGAGCAGCCTTCGCCAACACCACATTTCGAATGCTTCTAGACGACGGCGGTCGTGTGTTGTGATGTTCCAACTTTCACATCCGTAGAGGGCGGTGCTCCAAATATAGGTTTTGATTAAGTTTTTCCTTATGTTTATGTGGATTTTGCTGTTATAATAGCTAAAACGCTAATTTTGCTGTTATAAACGGATTATAATAGCTAAAATAAGCCTGTTGACGTATGTCTTGGTCGGCCTCACCTTAACCTGGCAGTTTTTGCAGTCCGACCAAATTTATGAAAAAATCATCAAATTTTTTTTATCGAATAATCGTATGAAACTTGTATGGTACGATAGCTGCCTTTGAGGACAGTAAAAAAAAATGGTCGGCCAAATCCTGTGTTTGCAGGTTCCTGTGTCCGACCAATTTTGTGGTACCACGTGAGAGCTACAATTTACCTCATCGAAAAATAGAATGAAAAAAACGGATTATAATACCTAAAATAAACCTGTTGACGTATGGCTTGGTCGGCCTCACCGTAGCCTGGCAGTTTTTGCAGTCCGACCAAATTTGTGATACCACGTGACAGCTAGAATAGGACCACACATGCTGTATTCCATACGCATCATGACTTTGTGTACCTATCTGATGGGCGGGCGTATATGAAACGCCTTTTTGTACGTGCAGGTGATCCAGGTATACACCAAAGCTTAGTTTTCAATCGAACACTTGTAATATAAGAGGAAAAACTGCACGTGATCCTTACAAAATTTAAATAAATGGTAAAATGTTCCTCCACGATGTTCTCAACGGGCATCTAGACTGCGTTGGATTGCTATCACAGTTAGGGCTCCGCGCTCCCACGCGCCGAACTCGTCACACCACACTATTCCATATTCCCTGTCATCGTACCAATTATGGCCAAAATTCTATCCTGAGTAGAATCGCACGTACCTATAATAAATCGTTCCAAAACATTGACCCTTTGTTCTCCTCCAGACGTGTTTTTAAATCACAAATTGCAAAGCAACTTTCCTGGTAGTCACGCACTATCACACCCACTTACACACATATTTTTTTTTTTTTACTATTTTTTATTTATTGTTTACGCAAAATTAGAGCTATACCTACTATTTTAGGATTTTTTTTCCAGTTTACAGTTATTATTAAATTTTTCTCTTTTTCCTTGTACCTTAAAGACTTACAAATTAAGTTATATTTACGATTCTTGTACAGCACAAGTTACAAGTCTACCCACAGATGATTTATTATTATGTATAAATTCCAGGAAGTTCTGTTATTGGCTATGCTATAATTTGAGCAGCAAGTGGTGGCCGAGTGGATATGACGTCTGACTTTCAATCCGGAGGTCGCGGGTTCAAATCCTGGCTCGTACCAATGAGTTTTTCGGAACTTATGTACGAAATATCATTTGATATTTACCACTAGCTTTTCGGTGAAGGAAAACATCGTGAGGAAACCTGCATACATCTGCGAAGAAATTCAAAGGTGTATGTGAAGTCCCCAATCCGCATTGGGCTAGCGTGGGGACTATAGCCCAAGCCCTCTCGCGCATGAGAGGAGGCCTGTGCTCAGCAGTGGGACGTATATAGGCTGAAATGATGAGGTTATAATAAAAAAAGTCGGTTCTGGCGCTTCGCCGGCCGCTACCGCGGCACGCTCGCTTCGCTCGCTCGGCTCGCGCGCTGTAGGGTCGCAGTTCTACCTAACACTCCTTCTCGCTTCGCTCGTCGTCGTACCTAACTGAGACCTGCCTTAAGTTCGAATACGTAGGTTGTTATGTATTGTTATAGCAAAAGTGCATTATGTCCCTCAATCGTTATATCGACTAAAAATATATCAAAAGTTGTTATATGGACCGTTACGCACCCTCTTTTGAGTAGGGGTCGCAGTTCTAACCTAACCTAACCTACAGTTCTGGCAACAATTTCTTTTGTGTAGGGGTCGCAATTGTAACCTAACCTAACCTATAGTTCTGGCAGCAATTCCTTTTATGTAGGGGTCGCATTTCTAACCTAACTTAACCTGTAGTTCTGGCAGCAATTCCTTTTGTGTAGGTTCAGTCAGCGACATGAGTATTATGCGGTAACAATTTCGGCAGAACTTTTATTCTGCTGCATAACATTCTGCGAAATTCAAGTCTACAATATGAGCAATATGCCATAAGAAATTCGGTGGAATGTAATTTATGCTACATACAATTCTGCGTATGTAAAATCGACGATAGTAGTATTCTGCTATTCAAAATTCTGCCAAATGAATGTTATGCGACATGACAGTTATGCTAATTATACAATTATGCAAAAGTATCATTCGGTTAAAAATGTTTCTGCGAAACCTGCTATGCGAAGTGTATTTCGGACAATCGATAGATAAAGGGAAGCCGCTTATTTTAGCTATTATAATCCGTTTGTTTCATTCTATTTTTCGATGAGGTAAATTGTAGCTCTCACGTGGTATCACAAAATTGGTCGGACAGAGGAACCTGCCAACACAGGATTTGGCCGACCACTTTTTTTTACTGTCCTCAAAGGCAGCTATCGTACCATACAAGTTTCATACGATTTTTCGATAAAAAAAATTTTGATGATTTTTTTATAAATTTGGTCGGACTGCAAAAACTGCCAGGTTAAGGTGAGGCCGACCAAGACATACGTCAACAGGCTTGTTTTAGCTATTATAATCCGTTTGTTTCATTCTATTTTTCGATGAGGTAAATTGTAGCTCTTACGTGGTACCACAAAATTGGTCGGACACAGGAACCTGCCAACACAGGATTTGGCCGACCACTTTTTTTTTTACTGTCCTCAAAGGCAGCTATCGTACCATACAAGTTTCATACGATTTTTCGATAAAAGTTATTTGATGTTTTTTTTATAAATTTGGTCGGACTGCAAAAACTGCCAGGTTAAGGTGAGGCCGACCAAGACATACATCAACAGGCTTATTTTAGCTATTATAATCCGTTTGTTTCAATCTATTTTTCGATGAGGTAAATTGTAGCTCTCACGTGGTACCACAAAATTGGTCGGACACAGGAACCTGCAAACACAGGATTTGGCCGACCATTTTTTTATTACTGTCCTCAAAGGCAGCTATCGTACCATACAAGTTTCATACGATTTTTCGATAAAAAAATTTTGATTTTTTTTTTATATATTTGGTCGGACCGCAAAAACTGTCAGGTTAAGGTGAGGCCGACCAAGACATACGTCAACAGGCTTATTTTAGCTATTATAATCCGTTTGTTTCATTCTATTTTTCGATGAGGTAAATTGTAGCTCTTACGTGGTACCACAAAATTGGTCGGACACAGGAACCTGCCAACACAGGATTTGGCCGACCACTTTTTTTTACTATCCTCAAAGGCAGCTATCGTACCATACAAGTTTCATACGATTTTTCGATAAAAAATTTTTGATGATTTTTTTATAAATCTGGTCGGACTGCAAAAACTGCCAGGTTAAGGTGAGGCCGACCAAGACATACGTCAACAGGCTTATTTAAGCTATTATAATCCGTTTGTTTCATTCTATTTTTCGATGAGGTAAATTGTAGCTCTCACGTGGTACCACAAAATTGGTCGGACACAGGAACCTGCAAACACAGGATTTGGCCGACCATTTTTTTATTACTGTCCTCAAAGGCAGCTATCGTACCATACAAGTTTCACACGATTTTTCGATAAAATTTTTTTGATGATTTTTTTATAAATTTGGCCGGACTGCAAAATCTGCCAGGTTAAGGTGAGGCCGACCAAGACATACGTCAACAGGCTTATTTTAGCTATTATAATCCGTTTGTTTCATTCTATTTTTCGATGAGGTAAATTGTAGCTCTCACGTGGTACCACAAAATTGGTCGGACACAGGAACCTGCAAACACAGGATTTGGCCGACCATTTTTAGGGTTCCGTACCCAAAGGGTAAAACGGGACCCTATTACTAAGACTTCACTGTCCGTCCGTCCGTCCGTCCGTCCGTCCGTCCGTCCGTCCGTCCGTCTGTCACCAGGCTGTATCTCACGAACCGTGATAGCTAGACAGTTGAAATTTTCACAGATGATGTATTTCTGTTGCCGCTATAACAACAAATACTAAAAACAGAATAAAATAAAGATTTAAATGGGGCTTCCATACAACAAACGTGATTTTTGACCAAAGTTAAGCAACGTCGGGAGGGGTCAGTACTTGGATGGGTGACCGTTTTGTTTTTGCTTTTTTTTGTTTTTTTTTTTGCTTTATGGTACGGAACCCTTCGTGCGCGAGTCAGACTCGCACTTGCCCGGTTTTATTTTTTTACTGTCCTCAAAGGCAGCTATCGTACCATACAAGTTTCATACGATTTATCGATAAAAATTTTTTGATGATTTTTTTATAAATCTGGTCGGACTGCAAAAACTGCCAGGTTAAGGTGAGGCCGACCAAGACATACGTCAACAGGCTTATTTTAGCTATTATAATCCGTTTGTTTCATTCTATTTTTCGATGAGGTAAATTGTAGCTCTCACGTGACCCAATAAATCTGGTCGGACTGCAAAAACTGCCAGGCTAAGGTGAGGCCGACCACTTTTTTTTTACTGTCCTCAAGGTCAGGTATCCTACCATACAAGTTTCATTCTATTTTTCGATGAGGTTTTTTTTGATGAATTTTTGTCCAACGTTTTTGGCATTTGTACAAAATCTGCCAGGTTAAGCCTAGGCCGACCAAGTGCGTTGGAAGCTATAGTAGAAGAGCCGGCCGCAAATTTTCTAACCGACTTGATACCACGATGAAATGCACAATGGTTTCCCATAAAAGTGATGCTAAGTCCGAATTCGATAGTCTGCCACGGCGGAACTTGCCGAAAGTACGAAAAAGAAGGCCACTTCCGGTGCGAAAAAAGGGGGCTGATTTAACCCATCTGATACCGAAATAATAGTTATGGCAGCAGTTAGAAATTTACATGTAGACACATAAAATCGAAGTCTGCCAGTATTTTTTTTGCCGGAAGTGCTTGGCAGACGCTCTCAAAGGTGGCCAACGGGACCCCTAATTTAACCCATCTGATACCACCATGAAACCAATTCCAGTCGGTAGGTATGAACCCTCATGTCAGGAATATATAAGTCTGCCAAGGCTTTTCCTGCCGAAACACCTTGGCAGACGAGATTATGTAAGCAAGGTCGGCATCGGTTACCCTACACTAACCCATCTGATACCACCATGAAACCAATTCCAGTCGGTAGGTACGAACCCCCATTTTAGGAATATATAAGTCTGCCAAGGTTTTTCCTGCCGAAACACCTTGGCAGACGAGATTATAAACAAGATGACCATCGGTTACCGTACACTAACCCATCTGATACCGCCATGAAACCAATTCCAGTCGGTAGGTATGGACCCTCATTTCAAGAATATATAAGTCTGCCAAGGCTTTTCCTGCCGTAACACCATGGCAGACGAGATTATGTAAGCAACGGCATCGGTTACCCTACACTAACCCATCTGATACCACCATGAAACCAATTCCAGTCGGTAGGTATGAATCCCCATTTTAGAAATATATAAGTCTGCCAAGGTTTTTCCTGCCGAAACACCTTGGCAGACGAGATTATAAGCAAGATGACCATCGGTTACCGTACACTAACCCATCTGATACCACCATGAAACCAATTCTAGTCGGTAGGTATGAACCCTCATTTCAGGAATTTATAAGTCTGCCAAGGCCTTTCCTGCCGAAACACCTTGACAGACGAGATTATGTAAGCAGCATCCACATACGAGGGATCCGTATTTTGGGATTATACAGATTACGGACATTATTAATAGCTGTAGGCTTATTTATTACTTTATGCTTATACATGTTTGTATATTATTATGTTATTAATAAAATATATTTATAATTTATTAAACCTAAACTTAATACATTGGGAATTCATTACCTGCTTACGGCAGTAGTAGGGATAAGTGGGTGAGTTCTGGCTCACTGAGCCAGCCAACAGTCCCTCCCCCTTTTTTCCCTTGTTGAGGCCCTGCAACCTTGCCTTGAACCCAAACTAATGTCATTGTAGCTCGAATCTAACCTAATTTATTTTTATTGCTTTTAGAATATTTCAATTATCTACTTTTGCAGAGTTAAATGTTGAAATCTCTATTTCGAAAAATGGAATTTTAATGCGACTTTAACACGTTCACTGCGTTACGGGGGCTTTAAGCCCCGTACGATGTCATCATTCAGTGCGAAGTTAAATTTATTTTAGAAGTTAAAGGGAGAGGGTGCACACATTTTACCACTTTAGAAGTGTCTCTCGCGCAAACTATTCAGTTTAGAAATAAATGATATTAGAAACCTCAATATCATAAGCGATAAGATCGCCTGTTGTTACCTCTATTGTCTTTGTTTATGTTATTGTCCATTTATTGTAAACTAAGTGTATGTGAGGCGTGCAATAAAGAGTATTGTATTGTATTGTGTTGTATTGTATTGTATTGTATCATTTTTGAAAACCTATCCATAGATACCCCACACGTATGGGTTTAATGAAAAAGACATTTTAAGTTTCAGTTCTAAGTATGGGGGACCCCCAAAATTTATTGTTTTTTTTTTCTATTTTTGTGTTGAAATCTTAATGCGGTTCACAGAATACATCTACTTACCAAGTTTCAACAGTTCTTATAGTTTCGGAAAAAAGTGGCTGTGACATACGGACGGACAGACAGACAGACATGACGAATCTATAAGGGTTCCGTTTTTTGCCATTTGGCTACGGAACCCTAAAAAGGAGGTATTAATTCGGTTTTTTAATGTTTGATATCTCCGTCATTTCGGGATCGATTTTGAAAATTATTTTTTTATTTGAGTTGTAACTTGTAAGTATATACATACAGATTGGTTCCGTCTTTGTCAAAACCCAGTTCTGATGGTGAGATTTATGAGGAATCGAGGGCACTCTTCAAATCTTGTAAGGGTGGTTCACGTTTGTATGGGAAAAATTCAAACTCTAGCTAGAAGAAGCGGCACCCCCTCATTTTGTTACACTTATTATGTTGACAAAATACGCCAAGTTTGTAATCTTACAATCTTAACTACAAGGGGGTGCTCAAACACTTTGAAATTTTTCAAATTGTATGAAATAAAAAAAAAATAAGTTGCTATTTTTTTGATTTTTATGTAAGTAGTAGTTTTCACATTATTTGAAAGTGTGATTTAAAAGATATTATTTTGAAAGAAAATGTTTTTCTACTTCAAAACTTATACATCACATGTGCAAATAGTGTGAAACCAGATATTTAAATAAAATTCTGAATCATAAATACTCTTTTTGTTGGGTTTCAAACAACATACAAAATTTCAACGTGATTAAGCGGGGTTGTATAGTTCGTTTTTTTTAGCATTAGAAAGAACTTGCAAGAAGGTAAGCGATCTTAGCATGTCTTTTAATTTAAAAACGCTTTTCAAAATTCAAAAACTATTACTTATGAAAGCAGACGAATATAAATGATCGTACTAGATTAATAATTGTTACATACACTCGCGTGCAAAAGTATTGCATCACTTTGCATTTTTTCAACTGCACCCAATAATTTTGTAAACCGGTTATTTTCCATTAATTATTTTAATGGGATCATGTCCCTTGAAGTTTTAGCTTTACGAACATTTTGCCGATTTGTGAGCGGTTTCGCGTTATCACGCGCACGAGTTGCGCTACCCTTGACCCCTATAAAACGGGGGGTCGGGGAGGGGTTGTTACCAGTCACTTATCAAAAGTTGACCGGTACACATCTCCGCATATTTTCCCGTGAAGAAGACCTGTGAAAAATGGAAACCACTGAAGCTGAAGTCCGCCAAGTCGTCCAGCTCCTGCAAGAGGGGCGTAGCCAACGTTCAGTAGCTGCCACGCTGAATTTAAGTCAATCTACAGTTTGCAGAGTTTACCAGAGGTTCCAACGGACTGGATCCTTTACTTCAAGACCAAGAAGCGGCCGCAAAAAGTGTACATCAGAGAGGGACGACCGCTTCATTGTCACAACATCTCTCCGAGATCGACACCTGACAAGCGTTGCCATCCAGCAGCGTCTGCGTGAGATACGAGGAGTGGCTGCCAGTGAGTGGACAATAAGAAGAAGACTCAAGAAAGCGAACTTGACACCCAGGAGGCCTGCAAAAGGCCTGCGACACCGTACAGCCCGAAGATAGTTTGCAGAAAATCATATGGACTGGACCATTGAGCAATGGACCCCAGTTCTCTTCTCGGACGAGTGCAGAATATGTTTGAATGGATGTGACCGAAGAGGAAGAGTATACAGAAGGCCAGAAGAACGGTTCGCCCAATGTTGCTTCTCCGAAAGGGTCGCCTATGGCGGTGGATCCGTGATGTTCTGGGGCGGCGTTTCCTACGACGCGCGAACAGAGCTGGTTTTCGTGCCTGGCGGGGGCCGTGGCGGTGGATTGACCGCTTCAAAATACATTACTGACATCCTGGAGGAACATGTTGTTCCTTATGCCGGTATTTGATGAGGGGTTCATCCTAATGCAGGATAATGCCCGTGTCATACCGCTAGGGCCACCGCAGCCTACCTTCTCGAAGTGGGCATCGACACCATGGACTGGCCAGCGATGACCTTAACCCCATTGAACACGTGTGGGACTACCTGAAAAGGAGGATTCGGAAGCGGAATCCTGCCCCGGCCAATGTTGAGGAGCTGAAGGGAGCCTTGCTGGAGGAGTGGGACGCTATTCCACAAGATTTCATTAGAAAATTAATTAGGTCTATGAAAAACCACTTGATTTGTGTGAGGAGGGCTAGGGGTGGCAACACCAGGTATTAATTTAATAATAATAATTTATTTTGTATTAAATAAATGACTTTTATTCTTAACTTTCCTAAATTTAATTCTCGACCATTATGTCGCTACTTTCAGTTTCTGATTTTTTTTAGTCTTCAGATTTGAAATTTCATTAAATTTAAATTTTCTAATGCGTTAGATTATAAGCTTTCAGTTGATACCAAAATTTTCAGAATCGGCTCTAGAATTACAAAGATATTGGGTGCGGACGAAAAAATGCAAAGTGATGCAATACTTTTGCACGCGAGTGTATTTGCTGTAACTTATTTTCAAAATGTGTTTTTCAATTAAAAGACACATCAAGATTGTTTACCTAATTTCTAATGCTAAAAAAAACGAAGTATAGTTGAGATAAATTAAGAAACTTGGTGTATTTTATCAACATAATAAGTGTAACAAAATAAGGGGGTGCCCCTTAGGAAAAAAAAAATGTTTTTTGAACCACCCTAACATATAGTGATACTGGTGTATTTTAAACAAACTAAGCATTTACATTCAGAATTGTGACATTTGATGAAGTGAAACTGCTGATGATGGTCAGAATGGAACTCTTCAACGAAGCATAGCTCATGTTTGGGGATTTGTCCTCTTCGTTATGTTTGTTAAGCACGTTAGATTTTTAAGTCATATTATCGTGAAGCTCAAGTTCTGATGATGGGATCCATAAGGAATCGAGGGAACTCCACAAATCTTAATGGCATTGTATAGTGACTCTTGTATTTTCATCAGGCAAACAAGGATTTACATTAAGAACAGTGGCGTTTGATGAAGTGGTATTGCTGATGGTGATCAGAACGGAACTACTCGACGACTTGTCTTATTCTAATTGATTGTTAAGCAAGTTACCCCACTGGCAAAACAAGCAAGATTTTGAATTCGACTTCTACCTGAACCTGGACCCGGACGCGGACCCGGACTCGAGATCGCGAATTCGGACACGGACCCGTTTTCTATTTGGTTGGTGTAAATGGAGTTGGTGAATTTTTTGAATAATTCGGGCGAAAACTGGAAGGTTAGGTATCATAAAATGTTCATGGAGAGAAATTGTAAGAGATGGTATCATTACCAACAACTGTGGAAAATACTGTTTAGTTACTCTTTATTTAAAAAATAGCAAAATCAAATTACATACATGATTTCATTCGTTTTCTCCACTGTACACAGAATAAGTAATGATATTTAGACTAGACAAAAAAATTCAAAATCGCTCTCCTTCTTGATGCGACTGGCAAATCATATTACTATTTGGCAACCGGGTTTTTTAACCTAATTAGACCCCGCTGAATCCGAATTTGCCATTTGCTCGATCGAAATCTTGACCGGAAGTGAGATATTTGACATTAAAGGTCCGTTTTTTTCGTTTTTCGTAAATAACTCTTAAACGGTGGTGCATAGCAAAAAATGTTCTATTACATAAGTAATATGCATAAAATTGCCTACAAGAAAGATTCAGTACAATTTTCGCTAGGATCAATATTAAAAGAGATTTTAACGCGGGAAATTTAATTATAATCACTTCTAAGGTCCCGTTTTTTAGGTTTTCGTAAATAACTCATAAACGGTGGCCAATATCAAAAAATGTTATTAGACGTTTATAATCTACACAAAATTTTGAACAAAAAAGATTCAGTACACTTTTTGCAGGGATCAATATTTAAAAAGATAATATAGAGGGAAAGTTAATTATACTAAATTCTAAGGTTCCTTGTTTTTATTTTTTCGTTAATAATTTGAAAAGTATGATTCATAGCAAAAAAAATCTTACACATCAATAATAAACGTAAAATTTCCTACAAGAAACATGCAGAACACTTTTCGCTAGGATCAATATTTAATTAATTAATTAATTATAATCAATTTTAAAGTCCCTTTTTAGTTTTTTGTAAATAACTCGTAAACGGTGTCCAATAGCGAAATAGGTTTTTAAGAATAAATTATCTACATAAAATTTCCTCTAAAAAACATCTCGAACACTATTCTCTAGGATCAATATTTCAAGCGATATTAAAGGAAGAAAGTTAAATTACAATCAGTTCACAGGTCACTTTTTTTTAGTTTTTCGTAAATAACTCGTAAACGGTGGCCCGTTGCAAAACAATATTCTACATAAATATTAAACATAAAATTGTCCACAAAAAAGGTTCTGTACACTTTTTCGCTACGATCAATATTTAAAGAGGTATTAAAGGGGGTAAGTTAATTATAATCAATTTCCAGGTCTCTATTTTTAGGTTTACGTCTATATAGGTAAAGAACTATTTTATTTTATTTTATTTTCAAAATTTAGACCCAGTAGTTTCGGAGATAAGGGGGGGGGGGGTAGTATTTTTTTGTATTTTAATGTTTTATTTTGGGGAAGGGGGCTTTGTCTCCGAAACTACTGGGTCTAAAATTTTGAAAAGATACACAGAATAGAATCTATAGATGACAGGAAAACCTATTAGAATTATGCAGTTAAGCGCGAGTCGGACATTACTTATAGTTTTTGAACCGATCCCTACAGGTTTTTTAAAGGCAATTCACTCGCGTTTCACATATATAAAATACACTGTTAAAAATTGGGTAGTGTACGGAACCCTTGCAACGCGAGTCCGACTCGCGCTTGGCCGGTTTTTATTCATTTTGAGGTACGGAACCCTAAAAAGAGAAAAGTGTTCCATATGTCTTTCGTAGAAAATTTTATATCGATTATTTATTTACAAGAACATTAAGAACTTACTTTGCTATGAGCCTTATTTTACGAGTCATTTGCGAAATCCTAAAAATAGGGACCTGGAAATTGATTATAATTAACTTACCCCCTTTAATATCTCTTTAAATATTGATCGTAGCGAAAAAGTGTACAGAACCTTTTTTGTGGACAATTTTATGTTTAATATTTATGTAGAATATTGTTTTGCAACGGGCCACCGTTTACGAGTTATTTACGAAAAACTAAAAAAAAGTGACCTGTGAACTGATTGTAATTAACTTTCTTCCTTTAATATCCCTTGAAATATTGATCCTAGAGAAAAGTGTTCTAGATGTTTTTTGGAGGAAATTTTATGTAGATAATTTATTCTTAAAAACCTATTTCGCTATGGGACACCGTTTACGAGTTATTTACAAAAAACTAAAAAGGGACTTTAAAATTGATTATAATTAATTAATTAATTAAATATTGATCCTAGCGAAAAGTGTCTGCATGTTTCTTGTAGGAAATTTTACGTTTATTATTTGTGTATAAGATTTTTTTTGCTATGAATCATACTTTTCAAATTATTAACGAAAAAATAAAAACAAGGAACCTTAGAATTTATTATAATTAACTTTCCCTCTTTATTATCTTTTTAAATATTGATCCCTGCAAAAAGTGTACTGAATCTTTTTGTTCAAAATTTTGTGTAGATTATTAACGTCTAACAACATTTTTGATATTGGCCACCGCTTATGAGTTATTTACGAAACCCTAAAAAACGGGACCTTAGAAGTGATTATAATTAAATTTCCCGCGTTAAAATCTCTTTGGATATTGATCCTAGCGAAAGTTGTACTGAATCTTTCTTGTAGGCAATTTTATGCAGAATACTTATGTAATAGAACATTTTTTGCTACAGTACCGGTCAAAAGTTTAAGTTCACTCTGCGAAATAAGGTTATCATATTTAATTATGTTCAAATATAGAATATGTTTTGAATTTCAAACGTTTAATTGTTTCCACGACTACCAAATAACAATAAAAATACCTCTTGGAGGAATCGTTTTATGTTATTCGGAAAATTTGATCCATTTAATATTTTTGTTCCGTATTTCCTATGAGATTTCGTGAAGTTAGAAATCATTTAAAATGGGTCGCAAAGCCGATTTTAGTGTCGAAACTCGTGCTGTTATTGTAACTCTGTCAAATGAGGGCTACACGACGCGGAAAATCGCTGAAAAAATGAAGGTTTCTCAAACCGCTGTCGTGAGTACTTTGAAACGAAAACGAAAAACCGGTCTTAATTGCAGTCGATCTCGATCAGGTAGGCCAAAAATCACGTCTAAAAGCGAAGACCAATTTATTTGCGTGCAGAGCAAACGCCAACGTACTCTAACTGCTCCAGAAATTTGCGAAGAACTCAACGCCACCCGAGAACAGCGAGTATCGGTTTCGACAGTGCAACGGCGTCTGCGAAACTATGGTCTAAAAGGTCGTATTGCTGCCAAAAAACCCTTGTTACGTAGTCAGAATAAAGTTAAGAGGTTGAAATGGGCCCAGAAACACAAAAACTGGACGTCTGAACAGTGGTCTAAAGTTTTATTTTCTGACGAATCGAAGTTTGAAATTTTTGGAGGGAGACGTCGTCAATATGTTCGACGACAAGTAGGCGAACGAATGATAAAGCAATGCGTGATGCCAACAGTGAAGCACGGTGGAGGATCAGTTATGGTCTGGGGATGCTTTGCGGGTGATAAAGTTGGTGATCTCGTGAGAGTCAATGGCATAATGGATAAGAAAATGTATCATAACATTTTGCAACGTCACGCTTTTCCATCTGGAAAACGGATTGTAGGCAGAGGTTTTGTTTTCCAACAAGACAACGATCCCAAGCATACGTCGAAGTTGTGCAAAAACTACATTTCATCCAAAGAGAACCAAAAAGAATTAAAATATATGGATTGGCCTCCTCAATCGCCCGACCTCAATCCGATTGAGTTGTTATGGGATGAATTGGACAGGAGTGTGAGAAAAATGCGGCCAACTAATAAAGAACAGCTTTGGGAATACCTATACATTTGTTGGAATAAAATTTCGACATCAACACTGCAAAAACTAATTACGCGAATGCCGAAAGTGTGTATGGCAGCATTGAAAGCAAAAGGCGGATATTTTGAAGAGTCTAAAGTTGGCAAAAACTGATCTTTTTTATTTAATTGTGGTTTTAAATTAGAGAATTACCTTTAATTTATTATGTAACAAAAGATTATTAAATACTTTTATTAGTACATTGTGTTATAGCTTCATTTAACCGAATTTACAGAGTGAACTTAAACTTTTGACCGGTACTGTATGTGCCACCGTTTAAGAGTTATTTACGAAAAACGAAAAAAAGGGACCTTTAATGTGAAATATCTCACTTCCGGTCAAGATTTCGATCGAGCAACCGGCAAATTCGGATTCAGCGGGGTCTAATTAGGTTAAAAAACCCGGTTGCCAAAAAGTAATATGCTTTGCCAGTCGAAATCGATTTTATGAAAAATATGACCAGTCTAATTACTATATATATTCAGAATATTATTTGAATAAACTTAGGATAGGATACTTAGGATAGGAAATAGAATGTGTGTTTTTATATCTTTAAACCCAATTACTAAGTAGACTGCACATACGTTAAAGTCACATTAAAATTCCATTTTGCGAAATAGAGATTTCAACCTTTAACTTTGCAAAAGTAGATAATTGAAATATTCTAAAAGCAATAAAAATAGATTAGGTTAGATTCGAGCTACAATTACATTAGTTTGGGTTCAAGGCAAGGTTGCAGGGCCTCAACAAGGGAAAAAAGGGGGAGGGACTGTTGGCCTGGCTCAGTGAGCCAGAACTCACCCACTTATCCCTACTACTGCCGTAAGCAGGTAATGAATTCCCAATGTATTAAGTTTAGGTTTAATAAATTATAAATATATTTTATTAGTAACCTAATTATATACAAATATATAGCATAAGTAATAAATAAGCCTACAGCTATTAATAATGTCCGTAATCTGTATAATCCCAAAATACGGATCCCTCGTATGTGGATGCTGCTTACATAATCTCGTCTGTCAAGGTGTTTCGGCAGGAAAGGCCTTGGCAGACTTATAAATTCCTGAAATGAGGGTTCATACCTACCGACTAGAATTGGTTTCATGGTGGTATCAGATGGGTTAGTGTACGGTAACCGATGGTCATCTTGCTTATAATCTCGTCTGCCAAGGTGTTTCGGCAGGAAAAACCTTGGCAGACTTATATATTTCTAAAATGGGGGTTCATACCTACCGACTGGAATTGGTTTCATGGTGGTATCAGATGGGTTAGTGTAGGGTAACCGATGCCGACCTTGCTTACATAATCTCGTCTGCCATGGTGTTACGGCAGGAAAAGCCTTGGCAGACTTATATATTCTTGAAATGAGGGTTCATACCTACCGACTGGAATTGGTTTCATGGCGGTATCAGATGGGTTAGTGTACGGTAACCGATGGTCATCTTGTTTATAATCTCGTCTGCCAAGGTGTTTCGGCAGGAAAAACCTTGGCAGACTTATATATTCCTAAAATGGGGGTTCGTACCTACCGACTGGAATTGGTTTCATGGTGGTATCAGATGGGTTAGTGTAGGGTAACCGATGCCGACCTTGCTTACATAATCTCGTCTGCCAAGGTGTTTCGGCAGGAAAAGCCTTGGCAGACTTATATATTCCTGACATGAGGGTTCATACCTACCGACTGGAATTGGTTTCATGGTGGTATCAGATGGGTTAAATTAGGGGTCCCGTTGGCCACCTTTGAGAGCGTCTGCCAAGCACTTCCGGCAAAAAAAATACTGGCAGACTTCGCTTTTATGTGTCTACATGTAAATTTCTAACTGCTGCCATAACTATTATTTCGGTATCAGATGGGTTAAATCAGCCCCCTTTTTTCGCACCGGAAGTGGCCTTCTTTTTCGTACTTTCGGCAAGTTCCGCCGTGGCAGACTATCGAATTCGGACTTAGCATCACTTTTATGGGAAACCATTGTGCATTTCATCGTGGTATCAAGTCGGTTAGAAAATTTGCGGCCGGCTCTTCTACTACTACTAAATGTCAGGTACCTCTACAGGGTAGGTATATTCTATTTTTTGATGAGGTTTGTTTCATGCAGCCGGCCACCGGACTACTCGTTCAGATCTTTCACGACCTCATCGCACCAGCGATATCTAGGACGCCCAACCGGTCGTCGACCATCCGGACGGCGTGAGTACGCTCTCCAAACCAAACCGCTAAAATAAAATATATTTTATTTGGACAATAGTATTCCAGGCTGGCATATTCTTTTATTGCAGTGTTTCATCCGCTATATGACATCGTTGCTGACTGACCATCGATAAACTACTGAATACTGATGTAAAATATTACATAATGACGATAATGACGTGAGGTGATAATAGTACTACTGTACAGAAAGGAAACTTCCTACAAAACCGAAATTTGACAGCCGTTCAGTGTCGAATCATGCTGTCCCTTTCTAATGTATGGCACTATCCCTTTCGGCTATTTAGGGTTGTCAAAATGGGGTTGGCCCGTCAAAGTATTAAGCAGATGGCGCCATCATAGCTTGCCCCGTCAATCCCTAGAATTGTGTAATTTTTTTTGTTTTTTAATGCTTTGGATGCCAGCTCTTTAAGCCAAATCTCATAGAAAAAGGGGCAAGCTATGATGGCGCCATCTATGCAAACCTTTGACAGTTGCCAACCCCATTCAAGCCATTATCTTATCTGTGGTCGTGCAAAGGGATGTCAAGTTGTGTCAACGCTAATAATTGCTCGGAGCAATGCTGAGCCGAGCGGAGCCGAGTTTAGCCGAAGTCGGGAGTTTCGTACCCCTGGCGAGGCCAAGAATGCGGTCTTGAATAACTTTAACACGTATGTGGTCCACAACGGCCCAGCGTGCATTAAGATGCCCACCCAAAGAAGTTTCCTAGTAGTGCCGCCTCGTTATACCAATTAACTGAGAGGTTTGGGACGCTTTATCTTATAGGATTTAAGGGGGAGTGATTGGTTTACTTGTACTTTTCCTGGGAAGTAATATTTATCTATATTGATACATTTATTTACATACAATGGTACTACTAAACTAAATTAATAACTAGAGACCCTTGAGGCATTGTAGCATTATGCTGGCGGCATTTCCTCGCTGTATCGTAATGCTGATACGTTGTGCGACGAAGCCGCCAGCTCTTCGGTCACCAGTTACGTCAACCAGACGCTGGGACTCCATGGACCTAGAGTTACAACGAGTAGTGGAAAAATGTGAGATCGCAAAATCACTATTAATTCAACTCACTCACTAATTACTCGCTAATTTAATTAAACAAAACAAAAATTCTTCTACTTTTCCTGATGAAAACACGAGACACACACTTGCATAAAGGTCACTTCTCGTGTTAATAAGCCACAGTTTTTATTGACCCCAAATAACTAAAAGATCCTTATGAGTCGAAGTGTATCCCCCAAAAACTATAAGACCACAAAATACCTACAGGGTACATATATAATAATTATGTATTTATATGTACGTATAAACAACCACACCTCATAAGGTTTATTATTGTAATTCAAATACAATTATATATTTTTTTTTATTATGAATGGGCTTACTCATGGCCACAGACTAGCCGAGGCGTAGACGTGGCCTACGATGGAGCTCGCTCGCCCAGAAGGTGCCTGTTCACTCTTGATTTGAAGGTTGCCGGGTTATAAGACCACGGAAATATAGACGCCGGCAAGGAATTCCATTCCTTGGCAGTGTGCATATGGAAAGTAGAAGCAAAGCGCTTCGTGCGAATTGGTGGAATATCTACCAAGTAAGGATGGAAACCTATGGTTGAATAATTATTTTTATACACTATAAATTTAAAACAAAATGATAATGGCTATCGCTAAAATGCTAAAGTTCACCAGACTGAAGTAGATTTCAAATTATAAACAATGCAGAATTTGTGGTCCAGATTTAAAACATTCTTTAATTGTTACTACTTACTCAAGCATTTAATTAAGTATTTTATATTTGTTACTTATTTTAACCGACTTCTAAATACAAGACAAGTGTACATATATGTAGGTATAAACTCATAATTAAATTCTGGAATTTTTAATGATTTTTGGGGTTCCGTGGCTAAAGGGTAAAAACGATACCCTATTACTAAGACTCTGCGGTCCGTCTGGTCTGTCCATCTGTCCATCTGTCCGTCCGTCTGTCTGTCACCAGACTGTAACCAGGCGTGGCTCACTCCGCGATTTCGTCGCTTTGCTACAGGTAGCTAAAAGTACATCCGTTCGACCCCAATTTTGGGGTTTGCCATAAGCCGCGCGTGGCGCTGTCGCCACCTAGCGGCCATATCTGTGCTGATCGTAACAGACGCGTTTTGTTAGAGAGTGAGTCTTCTGTACCTAGTACTATTATTTATTCTGTGCTGTAACACAAGAACCTAAGTGTAAGAGCTAGACAGTTGAAATTTTCACAAATGATGTATTTCTGTACTAAAATCAAAATAAAATAAATATTTATGTGGGGCTCTCAAGGAACAAACATGATTTTTTTGCCGTTTTTTTCATAATGGTATGTACGGAACCCTTCGTGCGCGAGTCACACTCGCACTTGTCCGGTTTTTAAAGCTACTGTATTTGTAGTAGATACCTAAGACAAATAAATTAGGTATTTCATTAGCATAAAAATAGAAGACGAAGAAGTCATAGTTATCTCTTAATTATAAAAGGTGGCGACTGCCCCTTAAGACGGCACCACAAAGTGTCGCATTCAAATCCAAATAAAACTCTAACGCCGAATCAACAATTTTATTTATTTTTATGTCTTCATTCGGCTTTCCGGTAGCCGTTAATAGTTAAAATCCATTAATGATAATTATAAATTCTCCCGTTTATCTCACATTAGTTTTATGATCTATAAAACCGGCGCGCGCACAATTTGTAAGCAAAACCTCCACCGTTTGGTAATTTAATATGTCATTGCGCATCACAAATTTTATCTCCTTATTACGGGTGATTAAGAGCTATATTCGTGTGGTTTTTGATTGTGAGCCGGATCGTTTTAGCGGATTATATGTAATGGAGATAAGGCGGTGTTTTTATATTGATCACTAAATGGCTTAATGTTGCGCGAGCAATCAGAGTTAATTATATTGCTACTTTGTTTACGAGAGTCAAGTAGAGGTCGTGGGATTACAAATAGAGGATTATCAGTCTTTATTAAATACAAAAAACATAAGATTAAGGACCTACGGATTCACAAATAGGTACGAATGTAGAGGTGTATGCAACACAAAAATGACACATAAATAACTAACTATAGTTCGTTTTTTTAGCATTAGAACGAACTTGAAAGAAGGTAAGCGATCTTGACAAATCTTTTAATTGAAAAACGCTTTTTAAAAATCAGTAACTATTACTTATGAAAGCAGAAGAATATAAATGATCGTATTAGATTCATAATTGTTACATATTTGCCGTAATTTATTTTTAAAATGTGTTTTTCAATTAAAAGACGCATAAGATTGTTTGCCTTATTTCTAATGCTAAAAAAAACGAAATATAAATAAATGTAACATTTTAAAATCATCATCATCATTCAATTTAAGAGCTGGTGGGTGGGGTCTTGTCGGTGCAGCGTGGTGAAGTTGTCTCCACCTTGGCCGATCCGAAGCCAGCCCTTTAGTTTTGTCATCTATTAGAAAAAACCGGGCAAGTGCGAGTCGGACTCGCGCACGAAGGGTTCCGTACTATAATGAAAAAAAAAAAAACAAAAAAAAAAGCAATAAAAAACGGTCACCCATCCAAGTACTGACCACTCCCGACGTTGCTTAACTTTGGTCAAAAATCACGTTTATTGTATGGGAGCCCAATTTAAATCTTTATTTTATTCTGTTTTTAGTATTTGCTGTTATAGCGGCAACAGAAATACATCATCTGTGAAAATTTCAACTGTCTAGCTATCACGGTTCGTGAGATACAGCCTGGTGACAGACGGACGGACCGACAGCGAAGTCTTAGTAATAGGGTCCCGTTTTACCCTTTGGGTACGGAACCCTAAAAATCGTTTTTCGCAGTAGAATCTCTGCTCTGCTCACAACCAAAACATCAGACAAGTGCGAGTCGAAATCGCCCATTTTAGTATTTGTTGTTATAGCGGCATCATCTATCAAAATTTCTACTGTCTAGCTATCACAGTTACAGTCACAGTTACAAGAGATACAGCCTGGGGACAGACAGACAGACAGACAGACAGACGGACAGTGGAGTCCGCATTCCATTTGGGAGAATGCGAAGTTGTTTGTAGATACGAAGATTAGCACTAAGTACCTAAAGTATTGTGAGGAGGACAACTTCGCCTTCAGATTAGCGCCCTATTCACTCTCTCCGATAATTACCCTCTCATTCACACTGAAATAGCCGACCGCGTGACCACGGGAAGTTGTAAACAAGTCACCCGCCGATATCGCCATCTTGCCGCGCGGACGTTGCGCCGGCGCGGCGAGCTGAGTTGACGGACGAACCAGTGTTATTAGACCTAGCCGCGTAACCAAAATGCCAATCGCTTATGGCTCCTTTACACGATGGGCCAGCGCAGGGCTATAACCATGAAAATCGAAGTTCGCAAATTGCGTGCATCTTTCTGTGTCACTCTAATTAAGCCTTCATTGTAGTAAAAGAGAAAGATCCCCGCAATTTGCGAATTTCGGTTTTCGCGGTAAGGCCCCCCAGTGTTACCAGTACAGTAACTTAAATGCTAAATTTGGCAACATTTGAGGGCCGTTTATATCTAACGATATTAAGCGTGCTAAACACATGCCATGACAGACAAAATACCTACGTAAATAGACACAAAACGAGGTATAAGAGCCTTACGGCTCGATTCGAACTTTAATTAAGATACGTCAGTGAATAGATCTAGAAACGATATGGATTAGATATGTCAGTGTCAAATTTGACGTTTCTTCAAGCAAAAAGTCACATTTGACATTGACACATCTAATCCATATCGTTTCTAGATCTATTAATTGACGTATCTTAAAGTTCGAATCGGGCAGATAAATTGGAGCGAGCTAGGTATCGTAGGAGTTTCCTGTAAAAGTGCGTAAAAGAAATTTAACTCGCTTAATGAAAATGTTCGTATTCCTTATCAATTTAAGTTCGTAGTAAAAGATCATTCTTAAATTGGTTAATCTAACGTGCCTGGCAGCGTATAAGAATAATTTATTTAGTATGCGTAACATTTGAAGAAGCGAAGCATCTATTCGACACGCTCCGATCGCTATGACTGTATTTACACACAACACCTTTTGTTTTATAGTGACAGGATGAAACGAGAGCCTTCTTCCTTTCCTGATTCCATGTAAATGAGTTTAGAAGTAGTAGTAGTGTAGAGTCATATGAGCGTGTCACATATTTCTGCGGCCTTCGAAGAGTAACATATTATTGCAGGTGACTGTACATAAACATGATGCAGGCATTCGGAACAAAGTTCGCTTCGAAATAACTGATGGTATAAAGTCCATCATGCATGGCAGCAATGCAATTTGAGGTTATCAATTATACTAATTGAGTCGCTTAACTTCAAACTCGGGTAAATCCATCTGTCAGATTATACGATTTTGGTATTAAGAAAACGTAATAGGGTAGATATTTGCTGAGAGGGTCCAATGGATTTACCCGAGTTTGAAGTTAAGCGACACAATTGGTATATATTTATCTAGCACAAATTGGTTAATTAGTGATGCACCCACGCTATGACTTCCAAATTGGCCATATAAGTTATTTCTTTCCTGGATTTAGGTTAACCATCATGCAAATCATACAGCATTTAAAAATAGTTTTAGGCAGGACATTTTGCCCTGTAGGCCGGGTTATTTCCACTAGGTACCGCCAAGCTGTTACCAGTGGTAACTAAACTACTGAGATTTTTTTTCCACCTTTTACCACTGGTAACAACTTGGTGGTAACTATTGGGAATAACCCTATGGGCTCCTTATTAGGGCAGGACGGACGGTTTGTAAAATATGTATCAGCTGTGTCTGAAATAAATTATTTTATTATTTATTTATAAAAGGGTTAAATAACACAAAACTTTAAGAGATTTGTTAATTAAATAAGTAAGAACAACTTATTAAGTGTTAATAACACTTAACCATAAAAAATACCCACAATGGAATACAGAACCTCCTCCTTCTGGTTAAAGAAGTCGGTTAATAAAAACAGGTGTGAAGTTAGCGGCCAAAGTTAGCAGCCGCCGATAACCCGACCAAATTAAGCAGTTAAATTTTATTTTTAACAAATCAGCCAAGAAAAGCTGTGATATTGCTTCAAATACTACTTTATACAAAGTTAATATGACATTGTCATAACGCAATAGTTCTGAATGTCACAGATATTCTGTCAATCGACATCCGTCCAGCTTCAACGAACCGATACGATATCTTAATGTCCTTTTACGGAACAATAATTGTTACAATATAATTATTATGGCCGGGCCAATAAATTATGCCACTCATTAATAACATACGATTGAGAAATGTGTCTGCCGATACGTTTTATGTCTTTCTAGATTAGGTTTCAATGGATTTTTGAAACAAACATGCTAATTTATTCTTGGTTGTTTAAGGCGCAGTACACACGAGACATGATGATGGAAGACAGAAATATGTAAAAATAGGACGGGCGCAAGTGAATAGGATAATGGCACACGAAGACACTTCGCATTAAGAAAATACAAGTTAAATGAATAAAATCATTTAATCTTTAACCGACTTAAAAAAGGAAAAGGTTCGCAATGTGTTGGAATCTTTTACAATTTGTGGCTATAATAGTATGTAATAGCACCTTAACCCTACTGAAAAACATTTTTCGATGAAGGATAGAAGTGGAATCAATTAGCACAAAAGGCTGTAATTTATGTTTGATTTGTGTTTATGGCTAAAATAAGTACTCGTACCTACAAAATCGTAGGTACCTACTATAAAAGTATTATAAAATCTCTCAAAAAATATTATAAAAAGCCAATCGTCATTAATTCAAAATTAATTTCACGACCTTTTTTAGAATTGTAGGTAAGTATTGAATATTAGGCATAGCACAGCATCTGCACTGAGAGAAAAGGATAACAAAAACACACTTAGAATTACAAAAATAAACTTAATCCGGGGACAAGGAGAGTCAACTAATAGGAACAAATTGACTTTTGCAATTTCTATTATCTGTTTGTTGAAATTAGATTTAGGATTACTGAGCTGTTTGTAGAAATAAATAAACTTTAAGCCTCCTCCACACTCGTGCGCGAATCGCGGCGCGAAGCCGCGAACGTGAGTGTGGCGTCGATTTTCGCAGACAGCGAAATCGACTCCACACTCGCGTTTGCGGCTTCGCCCGCGATTCACGCGCATAGTCTGGAGGGGGCTTTACAGAAATAGTGAAACTTCTATAATTATTACTAAACTTCATTTTTTCCCCGAGTACAGAACTGTTTTTTAATTCCTGGTTTAGTTTACTAATGATTTTTCTCTCAGTGTGGTAGCTGCCCTCACTAACCCATTTAAAAAAACCTGTAAACACCATTTTTATACAGGTTACAAGTTTCGGGGTTGAAAAAATTACCTAAAATCGAAGTTTATGTTCAGATGGAATGCTTGCTTATATTTCTCTCAAGATATGAAAGCTTCTCAATGGCCTGCGATAACGCTGTGCATGTAACATGTTATTTAAGCATAATTAATTTATTGTCTGCAGTCACAGAATGGAAACAACCTATTTATATGCAATGTAAAATGGGTATTAATCACGTAGGTAATTATAAATTTATCGCACGGATATCATAGGCATAGTGAAAAACAATCATCATGTCATTGTGATTTTGTAATTCATTTGATACTTCTATTGCCTCTATGAAAAGAAACGGCACTAATTACATGTAAATGTATAGTTACCTTATCCTGGCTGAATTTTATTTAATTTTCGACTTTTTTTAAACTTACAGTTCATCATCATCATCTCATCATTGATTTATATACCTACACATATATTTAGAAAAATACAACCCGTTGATATTTTTTGCTATGAGTATGAAAATAAAACGAACGCTAGGTACTAAGGAGTGCTCCCGGTACTGGTTTTCTATACAAACACGGTACCGGAACTGGGAATTCCCGGTTCTCGCCATACAAACTCGGTACCGGAAGCATTCCCTACAGTAGGTACCCACTTATATTATCTTGGATGTTAAGTGGACCTTGGATACTTGTAACATAATATGTAAGTATTCTCTTATGAATAATTTCAAGTAGATTTAAATCTGAAAATGTACCTAAGGAACTGCAGAGTATCTTACCTAGGTACATACAGTCAAGGTTTTAAATATAGACATTGACAACATGCCAAAAACCTGTAGGTACTTACAGTAAGGTTAAGAGTTAAGTGCCTAACTACCTTAATGTTTGGGTAATAAGGTCACGACACATATTTGGCACATATATGTACATATTTGAGGCACTTTGTCCGTATCAACATTTAATACCTTGACTGTAGGTACATAACATAACATAATATAAAACTGCATGTGAACCATATCAATCAAAGCACTGAGCGTTGCTTCCTAGAATCATGAGTGTGATATCTGATACCGTGTGCAATTTGCATCACAATTATATGCTGATTAATTAGATAATAATTATGCTCAAGAAATAGTATCGTTTCCCATGCAATTATTATTTCTGTGTACACTGAGACAGTCTACGTCATAATTTTATATTTAATATAGGTAGGATATTTACGTAAGTATTCGCCTCATTACAAAGGAATTAGGTGCAAGAGAGTTTATTAAACATATTTTGACTTCGGCTGTACCTGTACTTACAGATGTAGTGTATATTTATTTTCCATTATTTTCACGAAAACTTACGAACGTGTCTTGCTATTGCTATTTCAGCCAGTCTCTTTTTTTTTCCTAGCCTATTTGAGTGTCCCACTGCTGGGCAAAGGCCTCTCCCCTTAATTTCCACGACTCCCGATTTGGTGCTTCTTCAGGCCAGTTGTTCAGGCCGCGTAGCCAAAATGCCAATCGCTTACGCTCCGTAGCGATCGAAACGCAACTGTCACTGTCGCGCTAATATGGAAGAGTGATAGACAGACATAATGCTTTTCGTTATCGAAGCGATAGCGATTGTAACCTTGGCTAGGCCGGCAGGAAGCTGTCCAGGTCATCTCGCCATCTCCGTTTGGGCCTACCGCGGCCACGTCCCTCTACCGGCATCCACTTGGTGGCTAAGTTAGCCCACCTCTCCGGGTGCATGCGGTTTTTTTTTTTTAATAGCCTATATTGTGTCCCACTGCTGGGCAATTTAATTACCAACAAAAAATTGTAATTTAACGCAAGATGGAGTAATAGAAAAATTGGAATAAGCAAAAAACTCGTAGAGAATCCTCATACTGTTTCTCTAGCCCCGAGGGAAATAAACTATCTGCCGGATTCGAACTTCAAGATATTCACAAGAGACGACACGTACTAGATCTATTCTAGATATGTTATAGTTTAGCTATCAACTAGTTCTCTTTTGCAGCGCAATTCGGGCAACCAATGTCACTTTTACGTTAGATAGAGTAAGATATCTATTAGATGTGAATTAGATTTCCAGTCATATCCTGTGGAAATCGTTCAAGAGTAGCTCCAGAATCGCGCAAATGTCAAATTTGAGAGGTTAGATCTTATTATTAACATATCGTTATCATATCTTGGTGATGTCTAAAAGATGTCTAATAGATGTCTATTTCATAATCCGAATCGGGCCCTATGTTTCTCTTTCCCCACATGACCTTAATACAAAAAAACTCAAATAATTAAAGCATGTAGATCCGATTAACAGCGTGTGTAATGAAATACACAATTAGCCGATAAATAATAGACAAAAACAGTTGACGGCTACCATCACGAAAAATAGGCACAGATGACAGAGCCGCGAGTTCTGCTCGAGTTGGCTCTAATGAGCGTGGCGGCGGCGCTCGAGCGCTCGACTCAGGCCGGCTCGAGCACAAGGCTGGCCTGTGGCCTGAAATTAACGGCCACGAGACATTAACGTGATTAATTTCGGCAATTAAGATGTAGTGGGGCGGGGCACAGTAGGTCTGATTTTGGCGGGTACCTATTCGGTATTGGTACATTGGTTGGTTGAACTAAACTTGGCTTTTTCGAAAGCTGCTTACAGATAAAATATTTATGAACATTTTTCATGATTTGTGAAATAAATCCACTTAATGCATAAAGGATGACTCATGCTAAACCGGGCCGGGGCCGGGCCAGAGCTTCCGGCGATTTGTTTTCTATCGAAAGCACCACCTGATCACCGATCAGCCGTAAAAGAAAATGACGTGTCGGACGCGTCGACCCAGGCTCGGCCCGGTTTAGCGTGAGTCATCCTTAATAAGAAGCATTACTTGGACAAATAACCATTTTACACGATATATATATATATATATATATATATATATATATATACACTACAGGGCTACAGGGCCTGGGGCCTAGAGCGGCAAAGACTGCAAATCCGCCACTGTCGGGATTAGTTCCACGCTCGCCTTCTGTACCAGTCTCCGCTGCGCAGCAGTTAAGAGATCCGCTTTAATGCTAAATGAATAAGTTATTTTTAATTACGGAGTAATTGAACACACCCGAGATTAATTGTATGGCGGCGGCGCGCGAACTTTGTGTCGCAAATGGTGCGCGGAAGAAATTGGGTGCGAGCTCATGCAACACTGATACATAATTACTTATATTATGTTGCTCTTTGTGAGATTTTCAATCATTCTAATATAGGACAGTCGCATTTATAGATGGGTGATTTTATTTTATGTAGATACACACTACTAAGAGTCTACTAAGGTCTATAGAGTGGAGGCAGATCTCCGTGAGCTCGGCGTCGGAGAAAGCTGGCGGGATACCGCTCTGGACCGATCAAAGTGGCGTGCTCTTGTGTTGGAGGCCAAGACTCATTTTGGGTCACCGCGCCAACCAAGTAAGTAGTAGTAGACTAGGCGCGGTAGGTCACCAATGCGTTGGTCAGACCTAGGTTAAAAGTGCATTCAATGAACCACTCCATGAATGTACAAGAAGGGCTATATAGTACGGGAGGAATGGCGACGGATTGTGAAGCTTGCCACCAGCCCTGACATGATGACCACAGGTAGGTATTACAAACTGTTTTTTAATATTTTTACCTGTTTCTTCCCAGACTGACAGACAACGCATAGCCTAAACCGTTGAGGTACGTTCCTTGATATTCATAATATATATACTTACTTATATTATATCTATATTCCTGAAAGGATGACTCACTTTGGAATGATCCAATTACTTTGGTTTTTTTTTTAGTGGAACCTACATGATTTTCCTCGGTCCCTTTGTTTCCCATAAAGTTTGAAGTCATAATGTATTTTTTGTATTATCATTAGTCCTAAAACTGAAACCGTTAACTTTTCAGGGTTTTCGTAAAGTTATCCTATAGACAGGTTAGGTTAGGTTTGTTTTATGGCAATCCTGAAAAGTGACGCGTTTTGAACCAAATAAATTATGACTAACGAAAATGCGGGCAAACAATACATTATGACTTAAAAGTTTTTTGGGAAAAAATAGAGACCCCATTTTCCTGCATTTAATAATATATAATGGTTACAATAGTTTTAATATTGTAATTGTCATGCTTACGTAACATAATTTCGTAATTCGAAAACATGATTATGATAAAAATAATCACAAAATGTGGGACAAACAAAGCTTCGATGTAGGTAAATCGTTTGTTATAAATTACTTGATAAGTAACAGATGTTTTCGGAAAGTTAACCTTTAGTTTGGCCAAAAGAAGCGCTCTTGTACAGGGTGTGTTCATTATTCGTTTGTATCAATTAATTGCGTTGTAACCAAAAGTGTCAGCATGAATAATAAGTTAGATAAACTATTAGCTACTCGTAACATAAACATTTTTATTTATTTATGCCTATCACTGCTTACAGTCATGCTCATGTGTCTTACGGTGCGATTCGGGAAATTAATTAGAGATTCACTAGATATGAAACGGTAAAGATATATATGACGTTCCACGGCAAAAGGTACCATTGTCCCGGCTGAATATTGTAGCGGCGCGCTTACGCTATTATTACGTAAGTGCCAGGCCAGGCGACATAGGTGGACCGCATCCTGCTGCAACTGGGTCTCTATTGTTTCCTATAAACTTTTGAGTCATAATGTATTGTTTGTCCGCATTTTCGTAAGTCATAATTTGGTTTTCTCAGAAACGCGTAACTTTTCAGGATTGTCATAAAACAAACCTAACCTAACCTATCTATAGGATAACCTTACAAAAATCCTGAAAAGTTAACGGTTTCAGAATTATGACTAATGATAATCTGACAATCATTACATTATGACTTTTAATAATTATGTTAAACAAAATGATCCGGCTGCAACCTTCTATAAATACCGCACTACATTTAATTCACACACGTCCTGTGTGGCGTGTGGAACGCTTGGCGGCTTGATGCTGATTTTCTTCAAGTTGATCACGAGATTTTTTTTTTTAATTTTATTGATTTTTCACAGTTTCGGATCATAACCTCTCAAGTCTTTTGTTTGTTTTGGGCCAAGTATATTGACCCTTGTACCAGCTTTAGACTCGCAGACGACTCTCAGACGCTATGATTTGGTTTTATGACCGTATAATCTTATCGTTTCCATTTTACGACTAGATACACTCCGACCTAATGCGATGTTCCGCATACTTACCAGTCTCATGGTGAGCTAAGTACAAAAGATACATGATTATAAATGCAATAAATGAATTAAGATGGTGTTATGTACAGTCAGCTACAGAAATAGTCGATTCTCCTAAATAGAAGTTTGTTTGCGGGCGTGCAAACCAAATACCTGAATTATATTGCGTAGGTAATTTGAAAGAGATAAAAGATTCAAGTAAGAGGTACGAAGACATCTGTTTATATATTAGTTTTTACTAAGTAGAGACCAGCGGCCCTTGGTGCACTGACGCTAAAAACATTATTAAAAAGTTAGGTCAACGCCTCCGAGAAAAAAGCGGCGACCCCAGGTCCGGTGAATATTTAGTCCAGCACATTTCGCTGGCTGTTCAAAGAGGCAACGCCAGCAGCGTGCTATGCACATTTACCCGGGTACCTGTCGACCCTAGTCTGGAAATTTCTATAATATTATTTTTTATATTTGTACATACATACATATAATCACGCCTATTTCCCGGAGGGGTAGGCAGAGACCACGGATTTCCACTTGCTACGATCCTGACATACCTCTTTCGCTTCCTTCACATTCATAACATTCACATATAACATTTATATTTGTAATATAAATAAAATAAACACTACAATTTAGTACCGAAAGTTAAGCACTAAATGTACCGAGAATGAATCGCCCTATACTCCGTTATCGACGCGACCCCGCTATCGACCAATTAAGTTTAATGGTTATTATTTAAATTAGTGCCACACTCAATTGACAATATCGTTATCGATATGAAAACAAACATCAAGTTTGATTGAGTTGATGCACGTACGCCTTGTAGAGTCAACTGTAAAAAATATGGGTGTAGACATGGTAACCAGTGTCATAACAGGTAATGGACTTTTTAACAAGCATCTTTTTATAACAGGTGCCACAGACAGTCCCCTATGCCAGACAGTCCCCTATGCCGTGGATGCATGGAGAAGAAAGAAACAGCCTCTCACGTGGTGTTGGAATGCAGCGGAGTGGCGCCATACAGGGCAAAACATCTCGGATCTCCGAGAGACCTCCCCGAGGTCCTACTCAACATCAAAGGTTTGGTGGGATTCCTCGAGGAGCTGGGCTGGCAGTACTAGCCCACCCCCTATCAGGCAAAATAGGCGCAGGACGTCGTCGAGGAAAATCGCCCGTACTACAATACAATGGGTGTAGACAAACTGTTTCTTCCTTGTCGTATCCTCATGGCTGAGGGACGTGACGAATGTGGACACTTTTCACCAGCGCTCTCCAAGCCGCTCTGTCTTGGGCCCAGTGCATGCTAGCCTGCAATGTGGCGTTTGTCTCTGTCGTTATTCTGTCTGCCCAACGCGTGGCCATACGTTCACCCCTACGCTTCCTTGCCATGCGGAAAGTAATAAGGAGCTTTTCCAGGCTATCTGGCCCTGACCTGCTCACTGTCTGCTGCTGTATACAAACTTAGGTATTCAAATAGCATGAGAATGAGAAGGACATAACGTCGTGCTTTCTGCTCCCCCAACCCGGCCTGCGCGTCGCCAGCGCCACCAACCCGCAGTTCGACGGCCGGCTCTAAGGTACGCGCGTGTGACACCCCTACTGCAGGCGTCTCGTCTGTAGGCTAAATTGTTTGCCATCGAAAATACGGCATTTCCTCACCAAAAGTACGAATGGGGCCATAATACTGTAATGTTGACCTCAAAATTGTGCACCTCAATATACTTACAGTCCCGATTCTATGAAACTTTAACCTTCAATTAATTAAACGAATAAAGTATGATTTATTTTATTTCATTAATTCCTCAGTCAATAAACTAAATGACATTACAAATAATTTTAATGTTTTAAAAATAATTAGCGGCGAATTGGCTCAAATACTTACGAATTTAAACTGCGTCGTTATCGCACCACTATATTGGTAACCCCTGAACTCTTGTAATATTTACTTTTTTGGAGGTCGAAATATTGGACCGCCCAGAAGTTGTCAACCTTGACAAGTCAAAATGATAAGTCGGTACAGTGTTGAAATATATATTTCTGTTTTTTATTTATTTAGTTTGCTAATTTTTCCCTTCTGATCAACTTATACTCGTATTTTGTGTTATTTAATTAACATCCATAATATTATTCACTTAAAACTTAAGTTATTTCTTATGATTTTTGATGATGATGATGATGATTAGCATCATAATTTATAAAGGAAATAAAATCAAACGAAATCATTCATTGTGAAAGAAATATATATATATTTAACTACTGAAGTATAGAAATAATAATGTACAATTATCATTCAACTTTATGTACAAAAATATTTTACAATATTTCTTTAGCTGTATTCGCACTTCCATGGCATATTTTTCCGTCAAATATAAAAAATGATCGAAAAAAAATGCCTTGGAAAGAGTTAAACATAATAAATTGAATAAACTAAAATATGTATTTGGTAATAAAGAATCTACACAACGTAAATACATTAAATTAATACAATCCTTAATATGATGCTATTCAAATCTAACTTAACTATATATTTACAGAATATTTTACATAAACTCGACTATTGTCTGATAAAAAACTATTCCTTACATTCCAAATTCAATTCACATCAGACGTCGAAATAATTAGATTTTTCTTATATCAGACAAGTTTTTAGACATTTTAATCATAGATAGAAAAAAAAGGTATTTGATTACCTACAAAGTTATAGACCGACCGCTTAAATGAGTCCTGCGCGGTACGGGGGCGACGGGGTAGGACTGCCGGCTGCCGCCCGCACCTTCCCCGCCGCCCTTACTCGTCCAACCCCGTCGCCCCCTTACCGCGCAGACGAGGACTCATTTAAGCGGTCGGTCTGTACCTATCGTGAGCTTCTTACTCAATAACAAATAAAATAAGTCCCTTTAAATTTGATTAGTTACTGCAGCTCTAAGTATCTGTATTTTAGTTATCTTCTTTGCATTCCTCATTTTACTTGTCAGTCCCACATTTTTTTCATAATGATATTCTTATTGCGGGCCAGTTTGCGTACTAGGCGATGGCGATCCCCCTGAAACGGGGCTTTGAACCATGCTTAAATGGGGCGGCATGCCCATCGGGGGCAAAGGTCGGCCCCCCATCAGGGGATGTGGGTGGAAGTACTGCTGCAGCGGGTGGGGGTACAAGTGGTGGGGGTGACGAGAGAACTGCGCCATTTTTAGTTTCTCGATCTCCGCTTCTTGCACCCGCTTCGCTTTCGCTCGGCGATTTTGAAACCAGATTTTTACCTGAAAGAGAAGAATTGTTTGGTTAATAATCTTTCATGTTGTTTAAGTCTAATATTATCTTTTAATTTGAAAGAATGTCCAATGAAAAAGACATCACGGTATCATATTTGGTATAATATAACTTCCCTTTATGACCGGCCTTTACGAACTACTTCGACGGTATCGAACGTTGACACAATCGGCCAAGAAACGGCTTAGTAATTAAGAAATGGCGACAATTTTTTTTTTACAAAAATTGCTAAGCATGAGCTATACACAATAGGTACTTTTTAAAGCACTGTTTTTCGAAGATTTTATAAAGATGTCTAAATTGGTTAGTTGATATTCACCTGAGTTTTGGATAACCTTAAGTTGGTCGACGAATTTGCTCTCGAGCGCTCTAAGCTGCTGTGCTATGAAGGGTGTTCTCGTCTTGCGGTTTGGCTTGTGTTTGCGCAGGTTTCATTTGTATGCAAATTTTTAAAGAGTAAGCGACGTTTTCTATATGATATTTACCTGAGTTTCAGATAACCCTAAGCTGAACGAGAACTCATCAATACTAAGTAAGGTACTGTTTCTCGACGAATTTGCTCTCGAGCGCTCTAAGTTGCTGCGCCGTGAAGGGTGTTCTCGGCTTATGCTTAGGCTTACGCAGGTTACGTTCGCATGCAGATTTTGATGAGTGAACGATGTTTATTAAATGATATTTACCTGAGTTTCAGATAACCCTAAGCTGGACGAAAACTCGGCGCGCTCAGCGATGCTAAGGTACTGTTTCTCGACGAATTTGCTCTCGAGCGCTCTAAGTTGCTGCGCTGTGAAGGGCGTTCTCGGCTTGCGGTTTGGCTTGTGCTTGCGCAGATTACATTTCAGCTTCGGAGGGCCGCCGTTGGCGTCTGCAACAAGAGAGAGGACTGTTAGACAATGCGATAGTAAAGTATAAGTCTTGTATAATTAAAATCACACTGACAAACATTTTGAATAAAACAACCGATAGGGAGAAGTCGAGAGTTAAGAAAACTTAGAAATCGGATTCACGATCGTCTGTTTGGGATCGACTTAGATGAATAATATAATATTATTTTTTTAAATATCTTTTGATTGAATTTCATACACAAATAACAATTTTAAGTTAAGCGCAAAGTTAATAATATCATTTTAACTAAAATGGTATTGAAGAGACTTAAAAATAGTGGCATTGAATTTTTAACATTATTATTCCAACAATTAGGTAACATCTATTTTATTAAGTACTCAGAACAAGAATTAAATGCACTTGCACTTGAAATTCAATGTTCTTTATTAAAATAATACTTAAACCTAGAAGTGCTAATAACCAATAATCTTCTCTAGATAACCTTGATAATGTAAATGACGCTAATAATTCTTTGATTACACAACAATTTAATATCAATATAGGTTGACATTTTCAAGCATTTGTGGTTGAAATGTGTTGACATTATTGCCCTACAAATGGAATTCAATGATACAAAAAGATTCATATTGATCTATCACGATTTTAAATTTAACAAATGCCTAATAATGTCATCTCTTCGTAGTATATTGAAACCGGCATCATTATTATCACTATCATAACTTTTCCATTCGCCATTGTAATAAAATTGGGAAATCAATCATTGACTTCAATTACAGCTCATTGAAGTGGCCAATGGATGCTGTCGAAATGGCAAACTGTCAAAGATTGAATCTCGCGCACGTTCAAATTACAAGTTACATACATTTCAACGACCTTATGACATGAATATAAGGCGTATAATTGCTTGACAAGAACGTTGGTAGACTGACTAAAAAAATAACTTAGTTTTGACCATATCGCATTGGTATAAGGTAGAGAATTGCTTGACAGACAGGTAATTGGGCAATGTGGATGATTCACGCATCTCAATCTGTCGAAAGGCACTAAGTTTGTGAATAAACATCCTGTACAATTATTGACATATTGAATTTGTATGTAAATAATGATGCAAGTTTCATTACGAACGTTTTGTTCACGCTGTAGTGTGAGAGGATCCAAAAATACAATCATTATGACATATGAGTCTAATTATAAACACAATAAATGTAATTTTGTAAAGATTATTGCTTGCAGAACGAATTATAAAACCAACGAATTTAAAGATGATTAGTTATATATATATTATGTACCTAGATGTTACCTACGAGAATAAAACTTCTATATGGTGTCACTGAAATTGTAAGAAATAAAATGGTTATGGTTTAAGAATTTATTTCTCCAAAAGAATATTACAATTCACTTACATAGAGAAAAACAAACAAACTTTATATTCATTATTTACGGAATGTACGAATAACATTAAATATATTCTAAAACAAAACAAAGCGACTTATTTATTTTTCTAAGAAAAAAGAATACTTAACGAATCTCTCCCATCCCAACCTAGTCCGCTCAACTTCAAAACTAAGAAAGCGCCACGCAATGTATAGTTCGTTTTTTTTAGCATTAGAAAGAAGTAAGCTTGTGGTTCCAAATCCGACACTTTTAGCGGTAATAATTTGAAGTAAATTATATGTATTGACCATGCTACATTAGATAATTCAGTAATTATTTACAATTAAAGTCCCTGATAAAAACTGCACGCTTGCTTCTGTATAGTTCTTTCTAATGCTAAAAAACGAACTATAGGTATTGTCGAATCATAAGTGTTTTTAATAAATATAAAAGAAAAAAACTTAAATGCCGCATCTGTCCGCCGCAAAGCAGATGCTACATTACATCGACATATTATAGTTAAAACAATTCACTTCTGACCAGAGTTACCCGCGGAATGTTCACCCGTCTCGATAAATCCAACAAACTGATATTGCAAAAGGCCAAACTGATGATATCTCGCAAAATATGCGGATTTGTAAGCAAATTGACGACTTTATTGCCTTATTTGGTTAGAAAAGTTAAATAACGCCCACGTGAGATGTAGGTGATGATAACACGTTTACGATCTAGAAGTTTTAGTTTAACAAGAATGACGTATTCATTACCCATATTATGCATATTGTTTTTCCCCTTGTGGAAAAACACGGGAATCAGATTGAATAACAGTAATTCTTGAAATCCAAAACAATCAAAATGATATACCTATTCTCGATCGTGTTTTTCTTTTGCTAGAAAAGCCTCCTCCTTGGTGGTTTGATCAAGATGGATTTGCCAAGAATTTATTTTGTTTTGTTTGAGTTGGCATTTGCCACGTCAAATTTTGCGTGGTATTCTTATTGTTTTGTACAGTATAGTATTATTTATTGCCGTATTCTATAGGGCGTAAACCTCGAATCGGAGCCAATCATGTGGCTGAGTGCATTCGATTCAAATTACGGTTTTATGTAACAAATTTTCCGTTTTCAATCAAAATGTTACTTATTTCCAATTGTCGATTAAACTCTTTTTCCATAGAGATTCCTTTAGAAATGAACCTTATCAACTATAGCCATTAAGGTACATTTAGCCTGAAAGATTATGGCAGCAAATTGAATAGCTTCAATAACCAACCCAATGCAATTTTGCGGGAGATTGAAAAAACATGCGAAAGAGTTAAGTTACTTGGAGGCCTGATTGAAAACAAATTGTTTTTATTGCAATACTCCGGTACAAACAGCAACATTCCTAAATGTACAAAAGGCATAAGATCCACCGATGTACTTACAGTTAACAGTGTTGGCGATGGTACCTATATGCCTTTTTCTTAAAGACGCGAGCAGTTCTTTGCTCTTTTTGCGTTCTTGTATTTTAATATATAAGTTTCTGATGAGTAGTTCAATATTATAATGACTTCATTTCCAGTGTTCTGCGACATGTCATATTATTACCTACATCATGATTTAACTCACATTCCAAAGTGTCTCTGACATATAAAGAGATTGGTAATTTTAAATTCGTCAGAACATCATCATTAACCGCAAGCAAGTCAAATGAAAGTGGTAAACTACATTTAAATTAGTAAATAATGACGTTACTGTAATTTTCTAATTGCTCAATAATGAATTGAATTCCAAACCTGTTAGTAAAAGTATGCCGTTAAGTAATCAAAATAATTTACCAAACGGTATTTTAAAAGCAAACGTACTTAAAATAATATATGAATATTGTAATTTACAATATCAAATAAAATTATTGAATTTATGAACGCAGTTAATGAACAATTTACTTCACTTGTCTATCAATGAAACGTCTATTAAATTCTAATTAAATTAACACGTGTCAAGAAAGAAGTTATTATCAGTTCCACATTTACAGTAATTGTTTAAAATGTACATAAGATGAAGTTTATATTTAGACTAAAAATGTACCTAATACCAATAAAAAGCTTAAACTGAGAAATTATTGTATTAAATGTGAGTCAAATAAGCTATTAAAAATAATAAGATGAATACAATAAAACACAAAATCATGAATCATGCATTAGATTCATATTAATTCGACGAATTACACAAAAAGAAATGACTTGGCAATGATGAACATTATAGAAAACTATAATACCAATTGTGATAATGATGATGTTAAAGATACTTAAAAGCGTTTGAAATATATCAGCGGCGCTTGTTGTGCCAACGTATTAATCCCAGTGTCAAACGGTATACACCCGCTTAATAGCTAATGGGGGAAAAAATAAAAGGTAAATTATGTGACAGGCCAAAAAAACGGTATTAATGTCGTGTTTAGCGGACGTCAAAGAGAGCGAGAGACGGAAATAGGGCAAGCGCCGCCGCAAACGCGCGTTTGAGATATGCGTTTTTTCAGACGCTTTTAATGGTTGACAAGATGTAAAAAAGGTTTAGATAAAGGAACTTTGGATATTAAATTGCTACTTTATTTAAGCTGTTTAGACGCAATTTAAAAATAAAAACGGGCATGATAACGCTTACTGAAGATGTTTTTCATAGTGCATTTTGTTTCTTGCGTAGCTACTATGTTTGTAATTGTATATAAATTAGCTGAGCTAGATAGTTTTTCAATTCCTTAGAATATTTAACTTATGATAATACTTGGATTTAAAATAACAAATTGCATTAATAGGCATTTTGTTTCTCAAAGATTTTGTAATTTGCGTCAATCGTAAGTGTGCGCACTTCCTTCTCGTCTGCTGTTAAATTATCCCATTTAAAAATACATAAATGGGACTGTCTGCTTTCGTTCCGATGTTAATTGTCTAGAGATATCGGCTACAGATGTGCCGTTGAGTTACGCGTGTTGTGAGCGAGGAGAGAAATATGAGATCTTTTGTATCCCTTCATTATTATGACTTGATCTTGTACTTTTTGGGGCTTAAGCGATCAACTAATGAGATTAGTATGATCTTCGGGTTTATGTTGTTTTGTTTTCTTCTTGTTTTAGTATTTGTGAACCTTTATTTTATTAGAGATAAATGAAATTTGTTTAAACGTCAGTATTAATATTTTGTGTAATTTAATATTTTGTCAGTGCAATAAAGATTGTATTTATTCCTCGTATTAATATAATAATAACATAGGTAAAACAATACACTCTTTTTTTTGGGCAGTCGTGTAAAAACTATTTTGACCTGTTCCGAATGTAGGTACATTCTAAAGGTGCATTTAGTAATTTAACAATATTTTATAGTTGACATGTTTAATATGTTCAAGTGTTATTTAAGAGCTCTTGCTATTTATTTTACCTACTTGATAAAATTGTACTTAAATGTTACAGGTTCTACCTACTCACAATGTAATCTACAGGTGTGCGATCAAAAGAAATCAAGAATACAAAGAACAGTAAAAGGAAACATCACAATTATCTAAATTCTAACAATAGGCTCCTACTTACTTCAAAGTCTTCAAACAAAGTATTCTTGATTAATAACATGTTAAAACCTCAAAACAATTACGCATCTGGTTAACCCATTTATGATCCCTGAATCACTTTCAATTTTCAAAAATAATCCATATTCTCAAAGACAGTTGATATATTAATGAGGCAGCTTGCTTTTTGTGGACGGTACCCCATTAATCGTGCGAGGCGTGGTATGTCATTCATTCCAATATTTTAAATGCTCGCTGTACGGCCGACGTTTTTGCTGTCCGTACAAACGGGGAACATTCCGGGAGGTTTGGAATTTTTTACAATTATTTTGAGTTGGTATGGTAATGTATTGTGGTTTATGCAGAAATGCAAGTATCGTACATTCTAGGTCGATTTACAATTTGAATCGTGCAATGAAGTTATAGTACCTATATAACAAATCGTTGACAGTAGAAATATTTATGTTTACATCTAACTCGTCTTTAAGATCTACAACATCATTTCCTTTTTATTTTAATAATAAGAACATTTTATATAAATAGGTTCTCTATTCTCATCAAAATCATCAAAGATATTTTACAAATGTAAATACATTTCTCTCCAAAATCACGATGTCAGATATGTTCATAAATTTACCAGCGCACGTTAGTTAATCGACTTTTGATCTTCTAACCACTTTAAAAACCAAAACAAAATATCCGAGATTCCTCGTCGCCATAAATAAGGTTGCACAAAGCGTTTTTCAGCTATTAAATGTGCGCCTACGCATTTATCTAGCGATCAAAGTTATTGAACAAACTCTAAGCGAGCGTTTGATCCAAATGACCAAGTTATAAGACCTAAAGATATAAGACAACTCTTCTTAATTAGAGACCACAATTTAACTGGTTCACAGCCTATTACATCGTATGCGATGTATATGAATCCAGTAGGATCCATTCATCAGGAGATCTGACATTCATCTGTTTTAGCTTTACATTAGAAGGACTTAAGGCACGTGGATTCCAAACTAACATATGCTCCTTTTGTGCACATGTGAGGCCATAGGATGAGCGACAAAGTACAGGAAGCGTGAATAGGCGTAGATTTCCTGCTTTTTAGAATGATTAGATCTGATTATGTTCTTTAATGGTTTATCTAGAATCATTATTTTTTGAAATGTTTTATTTTCTTCTTTTGTTTGTGAATTTGTTTGCTAGTTTATAAGTAACCCAACTGATCATTAGTAACGTAATGCATAATTCCTGGTTAATCAACAAAAAATTATTACATTAATTCCTGGTTCTTTCTTAAAAGATTTATCTGGTCTTATTCGACGAGTTTGCACTTATTATAATTATATAAGAGTGTGCTTATATTGTTAATTGATATTATATCTCAAAGACTTCATCTAAATTACAAACTATAATTTACAATCTTCTGTACAAAAGAGTTCAAACATTTAAATCAACACACAATGAGGCTTTTCGCGATCGAGTTTTTCACTAGATGGCAGCACCGTGGCTAGAGATTATTGGTAGATTTTGAAAGCTCCTGTCAAAAAGACCTCTCGTCACGGTGCTGCCATCTAGTGAAAATCGCGGTAACCCTCATTATAACAAATACAATTTAGTTGTCAATTCCTGGAATCCTTTTTCACTAAACTAACTGGAGTTAATATTTAACTGTAACTATAACCACAGAATAAATAATAGTACTAGGTACAGAAGATACACTCTCTAACAAAACTAGTCTGTCACGATCAGCACAGATATGGCCGCTAGGTGGCGACAGCGCCACGCGCGGCTTATGGCAAACCCTAATATTGGGGTCGAACTGATGTACTTTTAGCTACCTGTAGCAAAGCGACGAAATCGCGGAGTGAGCCACGCCTGCTATAACCGCAGATTCTGTGGCCCCAGAATCTATTTCGGGCAGCGACTAAGTTGTTTATTTCCAGCTAGGGAACAAATGACAAGTTTAATGGAATATTAGTACTTTGACTTTTAGCGTATTAATAGGCGGCAGATAAAACTGAATAGCCTAGCTATAAATATAGGTTTTAAGTAGTGTATGTAAACAAAAGATTGTACATATTATCTATTATTAGTGTATACATATTTACTAACAGATCTAATAAACAAGACTTAACTGAAATTAAAATGAGGGTAATGAAGTATTTTGTAAAATGTAATGACAGGAAAGATAAGTCAATAGTACATTTCGATGCTAGTGAGGAAGGTATGTCATTACTTCACGAGTACCGAGATATCTTGCCACGAGCCGCGGGCGAGTGGCAAGACTCGGGACGAGTGAAAAATGACATTTCCGCACGTGTATCGAACGACGTTTTTTAATACAGTTGCGAAAAAATAAGAAAAACATTGTTAATCGTACACTAAACAAAAGTGGTAACAGTGACAGCTCGGTTAGACGTCGTCTTTAAGTATATTATATCTATGGGCGTTTGGCAGCTATTCCGTTCCATTCAGTCAACTTATTAAGAACGGAATTTTCAATATTGAATATTAAAAAATAAACGTGTTATAATGATGAAGAGATAAGTAATTAAATATGAAATATGTAATATTTTTCGTAGCCTTACATTAACGGTAGGTTTTTATGCTGATTACGACGTTTAAAGGAAACTAATATTAACACTCATCAATAAGTAGTCGTGAATTGGAACAAGGATAAATTAAAAAAAATTGGAAAAGTAAAAAGCACTAGTTCGAGATAACCAACTTTCCGCACGCTAAACAGCTACGTAAAGTAGCACTTTTTGAGCAACTGTATTAAAAATTATTTTTCAAAGTTTTATAAAGACTTTTTTATAAATATTTTTGACATTATAACTGCAACTGTTATATCTATTAAGATTATGACTGCTTGTTTAATCTAAAAAAAACTTTTAGACAAAAAATACCCAATTTTTTTTTATCAATCCAAGGCAGTGAGCATTTATTTGCGCTACTAGAGCGATTTTATACCCAAAGCGGATTTTTTTGAAAATGATTCAAATTGTATCTAAGACATTGAAACGTAGACTTCTCCTATCACTCCAGTGATGATTATATATCCATACTATGTAACCAAGATATTTACATCCAATAAAATCAAAATAAACCTAACAATGTAACCAACTACAAGCCATTTCGTCAAAAGCATATCTAACATTCATTGCACTTGCACCCAATCGCTTCTGCAGATCGAATTTCATTAACGATTGTTGTTTTTGCTAACGCTCCTCTTGTTTTCCGTTCAAGCAGTAATTGATTGGGAATGCTTCTATAATTAGGTGCGTGACTTGCTGACGGTACTTTGGGTATGCAATGTGTGTGACTTACTGTCGGTACTTCGGTGCAATGTGTGTGTTGGCAGACAATTACGGTTCTAAGATGTTCTTTAATGAATGATTGACTAAATGATTGTTTCCGGATTAGAACATACATTAACATTACATTTAACTAAGCTCGACGTAGATATGTTTAATGTGATATTGGCATGAGATAAAATATACCTAAACATATGGGAATGATGTGCATCATCCTTTACTGCAATAATTATAGTGTCAAATTGTGTATTATGTTGTAGGTAAGTATCTATTTATGTAAATTACCTAGTTTAAACATAGAGCCTATTAGCATCTTGCGGTAGATCTTCCGCTCAGCTACCAGCAGCGCGCGCTCCTCTTTTTGTGTTAGTGTCCAGGCTTCGTATCCGTACATAAGAATTGGCCTTATGACCGTTTTATATATAATCCGCAAGATGCTGGGACCCACACGTCGAGAGGACGGAACTTGGAGACTCCGCAAGAACCAGGAGATTGAAGATCTGGTGTCCGAGCCGAACATCATTGGAGAATCGAAGGCCGCTAGACTCCGATGGCTCGGCACGTAGTCCGGATGGGGGAGGATCGCGCAGTCTGGAGGGCGTACTCTGGAGTACCAAGCGGCCGAAGGCCGTCTGGACGCCCTAGGTACCGCTGGAGAGACGAAGTGCAGAAAGACCTTAGCGAACTCGGCGCCGTCGACTGGACAGACACGGCGTTGGACAGAGTAGCATGGCGGTCTTTGGTGTCGGAGGCCAAGATCCACTTCGGGTCGTTGCGCCACAGCAGTAAGTAAGTAAACATAGAGCCTGTGCAATTGAAGCAGCCTATTCATTGTAAGTTATGGGTGGGTTATCTATCATGTACATATCTCAAAAATGTAATGACAGGAAAGATAAGTCAATAGTACATTTCGATGCTAGTGAGGAAGGTATGTCATTACTTCACGAGTACCGAGATATCTTGCCACGAGCCGCGGGCGAGTGGCAAGACTCGGGACGAGTGAAAAATGACATTTCCGCACGTGTATCGAACGACGTTTTTTAATACAGTTGCGAAAAAATAAGAAAAACATTGTTAATCGTACACTAAACAAAAGTGGTAACAGTGACAGCTCGGTTAGACGTCGTCTTTAAGTATATTATATCTATGGGCGTTTGGCAGCTATTCCGTTCCATTCAGTCAACTTATTAAGAACGGAATTTTCAATATTGAATATTAAAAAATAAACGTGTTATAATGATGAAGAGATAAGTAATTAAATATGAAATATGTAATATTTTTCGTAGCCTTACATTAACGGTAGGTTTTTATGCTGATTACGACGTTTAAAGGAAACTAATATTAACACTCATCAATAAGTAGTCGTGAATTGGAACAAGGATAAATTAAAAAAAATTGGAAAAGTAAAAAGCACTAGTTCGAGATAACCAACTTTCCGCACGCTAAACAGCTACGTAAAGTAGCACTTTTTGAGCAACTGTATTAAAAATTATTTTTCAAAGTTTTATAAAGACTTTTTTATAAATATTTTTGACATTATAACTGCAACTGTTATATCTATTAAGATTATGACTGCTTGTTTAATCTAAAAAAAACTTTTAGACAAAAAATACCCAATTTTTTTTTATCAATCCAAGGCAGTGAGCATTTATTTGCGCTACTAGAGCGATTTTATACCCAAAGCGGATTTTTTTGAAAATGATTCAAATTGTATCTAAGACATTGAAACGTAGACTTCTCCTATCACTCCAGTGATGATTATATATCCATACTATGTAACCAAGATATTTACATCCAATAAAATCAAAATAAACCTAACAATGTAACCAACTACAAGCCATTTCGTCAAAAGCATATCTAACATTCATTGCACTTGCACCCAATCGCTTCTGCAGATCGAATTTCATTAACGATTGTTGTTTTTGCTAACGCTCCTCTTGTTTTCCGTTCAAGCAGTAATTGATTGGGAATGCTTCTATAATTAGGTGCGTGACTTGCTGACGGTACTTTGGGTATGCAATGTGTGTGACTTACTGTCGGTACTTCGGTGCAATGTGTGTGTTGGCAGACAATTACGGTTCTAAGATGTTCTTTAATGAATGATTGACTAAATGATTGTTTCCGGATTAGAACATACATTAACATTACATTTAACTAAGCTCGACGTAGATATGTTTAATGTGATATTGGCATGAGATAAAATATACCTAAACATATGGGAATGATGTGCATCATCCTTTACTGCAATAATTATAGTGTCAAATTGTGTATTATGTTGTAGGTAAGTATCTATTTATGTAAATTACCTAGTTTAAACATAGAGCCTATTAGCATCTTGCGGTAGATCTTCCGCTCAGCTACCAGCAGCGCGCGCTCCTCTTTTTGTGTTAGTGTCCAGGCTTCGTATCCGTACATAAGAATTGGCCTTATGACCGTTTTATATATAATCCGCAAGATGCTGGGACCCACACGTCGAGAGGACGGAACTTGGAGACTCCGCAAGAACCAGGAGATTGAAGATCTGGTGTCCGAGCCGAACATCATTGGAGAATCGAAGGCCGCTAGACTCCGATGGCTCGGCACGTAGTCCGGATGGGGGAGGATCGCGCAGTCTGGAGGGCGTACTCTGGAGTACCAAGCGGCCGAAGGCCGTCTGGACGCCCTAGGTACCGCTGGAGAGACGAAGTGCAGAAAGACCTTAGCGAACTCGGCGCCGTCGACTGGACAGACACGGCGTTGGACAGAGTAGCATGGCGGTCTTTGGTGTCGGAGGCCAAGATCCACTTCGGGTCGTTGCGCCACAGCAGTAAGTAAGTAAACATAGAGCCTGTGCAATTGAAGCAGCCTATTCATTGTAAGTTATGGGTGGGTTATCTATCATGTACATATCTCAAAAATGTAATGACAGGAAAGATAAGTCAATAGTACATTTCGATGCTAGTGAGGAAGGTATGTCATTACTTCACGAGTACCGAGATATCTTGCCACGAGCCGCGGGCGAGTGGCAAGACTCGGGACGAGTGAAAAATGACATTTCCGCACGTGTATCGAACGACGTTTTTTAATACAGTTGCGAAAAAATAAGAAAAACATTGTTAATCGTACACTAAACAAAAGTGGTAACAGTGACAGCTCGGTTAGACGTCGTCTTTAAGTATATTATATCTATGGGCGTTTGGCAGCTATTCCGTTCCATTCAGTCAACTTATTAAGAACGGAATTTTCAATATTGAATATTAAAAAATAAACGTGTTATAATGATGAAGAGATAAGTAATTAAATATGAAATATGTAATATTTTTCGTAGCCTTACATTAACGGTAGGTTTTTATGCTGATTACGACGTTTAAAGGAAACTAATATTAACACTCATCAATAAGTAGTCGTGAATTGGAACAAGGATAAATTAAAAAAAATTGGAAAAGTAAAAAGCACTAGTTCGAGATAACCAACTTTCCGCACGCTAAACAGCTACGTAAAGTAGCACTTTTTGAGCAACTGTATTAAAAATTATTTTTCAAAGTTTTATAAAGACTTTTTTATAAATATTTTTGACATTATAACTGCAACTGTTATATCTATTAAGATTATGACTGCTTGTTTAATCTAAAAAAAACTTTTAGACAAAAAATACCCAATTTTTTTTTATCAATCCAAGGCAGTGAGCATTTATTTGCGCTACTAGAGCGATTTTATACCCAAAGCGGATTTTTTTGAAAATGATTCAAATTGTATCTAAGACATTGAAACGTAGACTTCTCCTATCACTCCAGTGATGATTATATATCCATACTATGTAACCAAGATATTTACATCCAATAAAATCAAAATAAACCTAACAATGTAACCAACTACAAGCCATTTCGTCAAAAGCATATCTAACATTCATTGCACTTGCACCCAATCGCTTCTGCAGATCGAATTTCATTAACGATTGTTGTTTTTGCTAACGCTCCTCTTGTTTTCCGTTCAAGCAGTAATTGATTGGGAATGCTTCTATAATTAGGTGCGTGACTTGCTGACGGTACTTTGGGTATGCAATGTGTGTGACTTACTGTCGGTACTTCGGTGCAATGTGTGTGTTGGCAGACAATTACGGTTCTAAGATGTTCTTTAATGAATGATTGACTAAATGATTGTTTCCGGATTAGAACATACATTAACATTACATTTAACTAAGCTCGACGTAGATATGTTTAATGTGATATTGGCATGAGATAAAATATACCTAAACATATGGGAATGATGTGCATCATCCTTTACTGCAATAATTATAGTGTCAAATTGTGTATTATGTTGTAGGTAAGTATCTATTTATGTAAATTACCTAGTTTAAACATAGAGCCTATTAGCATCTTGCGGTAGATCTTCCGCTCAGCTACCAGCAGCGCGCGCTCCTCTTTTTGTGTTAGTGTCCAGGCTTCGTATCCGTACATAAGAATTGGCCTTATGACCGTTTTATATATAATCCGCAAGATGCTGGGACCCACACGTCGAGAGGACGGAACTTGGAGACTCCGCAAGAACCAGGAGATTGAAGATCTGGTGTCCGAGCCGAACATCATTGGAGAATCGAAGGCCGCTAGACTCCGATGGCTCGGCACGTAGTCCGGATGGGGGAGGATCGCGCAGTCTGGAGGGCGTACTCTGGAGTACCAAGCGGCCGAAGGCCGTCTGGACGCCCTAGGTACCGCTGGAGAGACGAAGTGCAGAAAGACCTTAGCGAACTCGGCGCCGTCGACTGGACAGACACGGCGTTGGACAGAGTAGCATGGCGGTCTTTGGTGTCGGAGGCCAAGATCCACTTCGGGTCGTTGCGCCACAGCAGTAAGTAAGTAAACATAGAGCCTGTGCAATTGAAGCAGCCTATTCATTGTAAGTTATGGGTGGGTTATCTATCATGTACATATCTCAAAAAGGTCAATTACGTCAATCAAACTACATGGCAAATAATATTTTACAAAATTCCATTTTAGAAGTGATAAAATTCGTAGGTAATAAAAAAATGTTATCGTCATAAAATAATATGATTAGTGGGAATGAAAATTAATAATACCACCATAACAACTTAATTATCATAACGACCAATTAATAAAGGAATAAAAACGATTATTGAATTTAATAAATACGTGTTTTGCCAGTTAATTAATAAAGCATTGTGCACAATAGCGTTCATTAATTGTAATTATCGCTTTGGTGACATAATTAAGACTTTATTGACAGGTTTGCAATTCACAAATGTGACGTCCCATGGGTAAAGGTACGTTATGGCGGTTGGCGCTTACGCTATTATTAACGCCGCTCCAATATTATTGCGGCGCTATTCACGTAAGCGCCAGCCGCCATAAGGTACCTTTTGCCGTGGAACGTCACAAATGTGTTATAATTTTTTTAAGAGTTGAGCAACAACAGAAACATAATAATTAGGTTAAACGTTAGCGTGGGCGTTATTTAACATTCAACGGAAATTTTAAATTCACATATCATTTTGTAATGTTGCCTAATAAATTCTAGTCGAAATCGCAGTAAATTACTCAGTGCTGAACTTAATTGAGTATTTAAGTTGGAAATGGTAAATCGGGTCGGTAATACGCCACTTAGCGGCCCGCTTGGTGCTACGTACGCTTGTAACGCCCACGCTCGTGTGCGCGCAGCCTTAGGAGTCATTAGACATTATTAGCGCGTATATTTTATTTGTACTAATTATAATTAATGATAATGTAATCATTGCACTTTGTTTAATGATGGCTTACGCAAATTTTACGACATAAGTGATTATTTAAAAATAATATTATCTAGAATATACGCTATACTTTAAACTAGAACGTAATTAATTGGTACGCGTAAAAAAGTTTTAAGAACCTACAATCATTAACTACGAAAGATAAATACAAATGTACTTGCCCTCAAAGCTCATTGAACGTGTTATTTGTCATTGCGAAATGGTTAGTAATGACTAAATGTCAAAATGTTGAATAAGTTGTATGATGTTAAACCTTTTAACCTGTTTTGACTTTACAATTTATTTAACTTTGAGTAAGTACCTAAAGAATTGTTTAATAAATTACAAGTCAAATGTTACTAGACATTTTGCCATCGCACTTTGTTAGTTATTTAACACCTAAGTAGCCTACCTTGAATATTTTTGCATATCACTTAAATACTGTGAAACAGTTTGCCTTATAAATATGCAATATTTCTATAAGTAATGCACTAATAACACAAATTATTTGAAATATACACACTCAACTTAAAATATGTAACGACTGTTGAACTGAATTCATTAATACAGCTCATTCCTATTGAGAATGTCACATTATACTCTCAAACATTTATTTTGCCGCCTCTACCGTAGCTATATCTCGATATTAATAAATGAACATGTTAGGGCCTAGCAGACAGCCCAGCGGGACGCCGGCCCACCTCGTCGAGACACAGAGCACTGCCGAACCGTCGGCCCGTGCTTAGGTGCTGCGTTATTTATGACCGGAGATGAATGAATTAGTTAGCCTGTGGTACGTCTTAGATTGTTAAATGTGGATAAAAATGGATTCTAAAAATTTTCAGGTATCTTAAGCTTTGCCAAAATCAACACCAACACCCCTAGATAAAACTTATAAAATTAGGAACCAAAGGGTATATTTTATAAGGTTTTTTTATGAGCACCGCTGATGGACAAGAGGTTCGATTCTTCTTTCCTAATGTTCCTTTTGTCTTGTGGCCATATACTTAATGATCAGATTCACTCAACATACAAGGGCATGATTTGCTTAAAGTTCTTGTTTCTCTATTATCAAATATTCAGCCATAAAACCAATTGCAAAACCGTCTAAAACACTGTTGTTCGCGTTTGATTTATCTACATCGGCACCACAAAGCTATTTTGCAAATTTATTGTTCCCGATTTCTTAATATTTAAATGTTCCATAGTTCCAAGAAGGCAGAATGTCATAATTTATGTCCGAACAATGCGTTTACCAAAAGATATTAAGGAGATTAGAATCTCAATTGACATAAGGCATTTCGATTTCATGTCGACTAATGTCGTGAGCGGTTAGATGACAAATTATCTAATTCGCTTCGCTTGATTATTTTAATTAGCTCAGGTGGATATAAATAACAAAGTTCGATATTAGAATGCATTTCCTGTTATTTATTGTAAGCGATTCGGGGTAGTCGCTAATCGCTCCTAATTTCGTACAGAAGGTTCACTTTACATCACTTCAAGACTTCAGTTGTAAAGTTTTATAACAAATCATAAAAATTAATGACCTCACGTTTTCTTAAAAGTTAATTCGGATTAAATTGTCCTAAAGCTAAAGATTAACCAACAATGATATAAAAACATTTTCCATAATACGTAAAAATTACTCGCTTATATTAGTTTAAAATTATACATTTTATACTTAGCGGTATCACACGATCTTCAACATTAAAACAGTAGCAAGCTTTCGTTTAATGGCCGCTAACCCGGCTCGTAAAGATGCCACTTTATCGCAGCAGATGACTCGATAATATTAAAATTCGTAAAAACTCGATTTCGAGACGACGACTAATTTGATAAAATAAGTACTAACGGCTCCACATTTTTGAGATGGAATCGGCAAATTAAAGTTACAGCTTCGTTTTTAGGAATCCTCATAATTTGGTAAATTGAGATTTTTTTTATAAATGTCTTACCCAGAATTTAAATCTGCTATGTGATGTAGCTATACTAGCTATGTCACATTTTAATGTAGGTTTACTATTTATATTACCTTCTTAATACATACTTTCATTATTACTTCTTGAATAATTTGCAGAATGTCTAAATAATTCTCCTCAGTTTAATATTTGAGTTATCGTCGTGCTAGATAATTCCTTTTACTTCATTCCTGTACTGTAATTGTTCTAAATGCATTTTTCATTCAGTTAGGTACTTATTAAACTAATAATACTTATCGGCTGTTTTTTCCTCAACCGCAATTGTGCTAACCATCTAATAATAGCCATTAGTAACGCTGTTGACAACCCTATTCCGCTAATTGATTAATTCAATTCTAAACTCGTTACGTACGACGGTTGTAATTTTAAAATGATTCGATTCTTATAGCCTGGTACCGGTTTTGTCATCTACGACTTTTAAGTGACCTATGGTGAGGTATTTGTATGATAAAATGACGTATAAACATTAACAAATTTTATCTTTTTAACACTTGAAGAACCTTTTGTAACAGTGATGAAAATTATTAGGAAAGAAAAATAATGATTGACAATATTTATTTCGAAATGGAATATGATATTTACCTAGCCTATGTCAGAAGACCATAGATAATAGAAAAGGAAAAATGATCAATTATACTGGGTATGGCCCATTTTACAAAAAAAAAAAACAACTTAAATACACAAAATACAAGGTATAAATGAGGCATAAGGCTACTCTTTGAACAACTAATTTGCCTACATTTTTGGACAGTACTATCTGCTACTGTAGTCACATTGTCTAATTTACAAACAGGTCCGGAGTACCACTAGGCTCAGTTATCGGACCCATAGTTTACAGGTGTGTGTTTATTGCGTATTCGATTTTCAAAAGCTACCGATCGTGTTGTGGTCTGTGCAAATTGACCAATTAAGCGGGCTTGTTTTCGTGAAAGAATGCGACGTTTGCCGAAAAGGAGCGGGGTTTGTTGCTCGTTTAATGGCCGATTCTAATTGGTCAATGGCTTGGGGTCACATTTGAAGTTCATATATTTTAAAGGACATTTGTGACTTTGTAAATTGTAATCAATTACCTAAATCACTTACTTTAGTGGCACAATATTGACGCTTGGAATTAATATATACTTTTTACTATCGTATATGCATATCTTCCTTGTTTATTAACTAAATTATCAACGCATTTGCTCATATGGATGTATTCAATTGCGTTAGTATAATTATATTCTTATTTCTTAGTCTTTGCTTTTATTACTGTTAGTGAAGTGGATGGATGTTGTGGTTTTTTATTGATATTGAGCAGGCTGTAAGTTTCAAATAATATTACAAGCTCTATTTAACTAATCCTTTGACAATACATTAACTTGAACCGTAACGCAGTTTAAGTTTAACTGCCTCTTAAACGTTAATGCTTAGTTCTGTGTCGACCCGTTTAACTATAGCATACAGTTCTGCGAACTACTAAAAATATATTCAGTGTTTTCAGACCACTTTTATCTTATTCAACAAACAAAGAATAGTGACACGTAATGTTTACTAAACAGGGTTGATTTTGCAAATGTGTTGCAGTGTTTTACTAATTTGCTAAAGCAGGAAGCACGGCTGGTGTGATGGGAACACAGTGCCGTATAATCTTCGTCTCTGATGTTATCTGAAGATTTATTAGTTCTGTCAACGTTCGAGAGGTGGCGCTAGCTGGTAAGTCGACGCTACTGGACTTATCTTGTTTGGAGCAAGAACGAACAAAAATAAATCATATACAGTTGGAATCAAGATTGATATTTGAATGGTTATCTTCAAGACCTCCCATAATGCGGTTTTGTTTGTAGTTTCAGTCAGTGAAACACAAAGATATGCTGCATTCGAAATTGATGACATTAAATGAAAGGTCGCAATTCCTTAGCATCTGCTCTAAAAAGCTTGACCATTAAAGGAAAATAATTCAAAAATTGAATAATTGAACAATTTATTCGCGATCGAGCTCGGTCGACTCACACGCATCCGAATCGATTAGCCGCTTCGTTACACCGCCAGGCGGAGCCACGCGTCGATAAAATACTTGTTAAACTATGGCAAAATGAATTAAAACACATGGCCAGCCAATTAGGAGAGGCAATCGTGCGAGTATCGGGCGAAAAAAGACCTTTGAATACCATACAAAGGAAAATATAACTTAAATTAAGTGTAGCAAAGTAGGTATTTGCGTTTTCGCGAGCTTAATAATAGGGAGCTCCGGTTACAGCGCGCTAACGACTCGACTTGGCTGATAAGCCTTTTCAGTTATTCTGATAGACAAATATGGACGTATTTATCTTTAAATTTGCATTACTTATGGATCGCGTTAGAATGCATAATGCTATCCAATTGCTAAAACATACTCTACAAATTGTGAATATCAAAATGGACCACAGCACTTTAAAATAAAACTCAATAAACTTTCCATTCTAATTAAATGTGTTTTACAAGTGTTTGACTTATATGTACAAACAAGGTCTCTTTCATTTAGACTTGTTAATTATTTTAAGTGCTAGCTGTTGTTTTATTTGTTTTGTACATGTTCTCATATCAGCTCTTTATACATATAATATTACTAGATTAAGTACGTTTTCAAAGCCTCACGTTTTACCATTTGTTATAGTTCTTCAAGCATATTTCCTATGGGTTGATTGGTTAATAAAAACATCGATTGGTTATGCGGCAATTTCCTATTGTTTTTTAATAACGTCGTAAAATCGAAATTTCAATTATCATGTAAGTTAAACGACCATTATTGAGCTCAGGTCGTATACCCGATAAGGATCGTAAAGCGATATCTTTCCTAATCAACATAGTGCAATATATCCGCATATGTATGGGATCAATAAATGTGAAATTAAATTGTTTATTGTTATTGAAGTGCAAGCTAAGGCTAATCATGTATTACTTGCAGGTGATAAATATCAATATATTTGCCTGACAAATACTTACTCAAGTAAGGGTGAAAACTATAATTACTCACGTAATACGTGTATAAAAAGTAATACTACTCCAATAGTAGCGGCTAAAGCGTCGGTTGCTAATGCAATTAGAATAGAATAGAATAGAATAGAAATAATTTTATTCGTAAGCACAAACACAAAATAAAAACTTATACTAAACAGAGAAACATAAAAAAGAGAAAGTGCCACGAAATGGTCTCACCTCAGCATGTTGCTGGCGACTTCCAGCGCTGATCTTCCGATAAGACCATCCGGTGAAACAATCACGACAGGTAACATGAATAACAAGAGAATTAACAACAAAATTAATACATACACAAGACAAAGATAGTAATAAGAATACAAAAGACAAAGATAGCAATTAGTCAAGAATACATTACAATAAATTACTATGTATAGTTTTACTACGTACAATACAGCTGTTACATTATCAGGTCAAACTCATCTTGGCCGTACATTACGCCTGACATTACATCTAGCGCCATGCGGCAGCTGCGCAAACTAAACTAAAATGACAAATAAAACAGGTCGATTTGTTACGAACAAAAGCAGTTTAAGCAATATTTTATCGATCTTACAGATTTAACTACATATAGAGAGTCACAAGAGGGCAATTAAAGGTTAAACCATTGAATGTGTATCACTCGCAGTTGCCTTCGAGAACTTATTTTTATAGTTCTGAGAAAAGCATCTGCTAGCAAGTAAAATGTAATAACAAAATTTGCAGTACAAACAAAACAATAGTGATTCTTGATGATGTTTAAGCATAATATCTAACTCATGAAAATGTTAGGCATAATATATACTAGGAAAGTGGTGTACAATTAAAATAAATGTAAATATCCAAATGAATTAATGTTCCTTTTTCATTTGATATTTTAATTTGAAGAGAAAAACATCACGGTCAATAAAGATACTGATCATAATAATTAAATAGAATTTATAGATCTAACAACTCAATAGCTAAGTAATTATTTTGTTAATCAATCCATGTTCACGCAATGTGACTTTATGTTTAGTAATTCAACAATCGTAATAGACCATTATGTCGGATCGTAAACAAATAGGAAAGTACGGATAATGGTCGTATTAACGCACCTATACCTTAACCATCTTTAAAATCAAATGGTCTTAAGTACAATGTATTATTCATTGCAATTTCAACTATATTGCAACTAAGCTCAGTTTAAAATTGAATTAAGCTTTAGTCAATTGTTAAGGTCCATCGTGTCCATATCAGGAAAGAATAGTGACGTAACTGCAAAACTTCTACATTGTATTTTGTGCTCTGCAACCGTTGTAATAAGTTTAAAATTCATTTGCTTTGTTCTGACTGGCTTGAATGGCTAAGGATATACAATAGTAGCATTGTGAAGGCTGTGGTTTGGTTTCGCAGGGTGTTTGCGATACGTGATTGAAATGAGATTAACTGTTAACCTATCGTCCTTTGTAAGCAGAGCATTGCGAAATGGCTAGGAATTCAACCCGTATTCAATTCATGCAGAAATCTCAATAATTACTATTAAAGAGAGAAAGATAGAAGTTAATGATGATAGACGACCAACTCAAAATATGTGTACTGGAAAATTTTAGAGAAGTAAGAAGATATAGAAATGATGAATAGTACGCCCATGATCAAACACATACTGGCAAAAATGTTTTCTTTGTATAGAGAGTGATAGAGAGTATTTCGAAAAATGTAAAATAAATAAGTTTTTCTGTATCTCAAAACTTTACGAGTGACCTACGCGAAGAATTATTTTATTATAATGAAGCGTAGCATGTATGTAGAAATACTAATATTGAATAAAAAATATAATGAGATATTATAGCTTTGATACCCTCAAAGTAATTTGCAAAACGAATGAGTGGAGAATTGAAAAGGTAATGTAGCGAGCAACTGCGTAATCGGCAAATATCGACAATGGCTATTTGGCACGAACGATTTTTATAGCGATATCAATACGTTTCTAGGATCTATAGCAATTACGGTCATGTACTCCCTTTGACTCTGATATTTCTACTTTATAATCATTATACTTAAGTATTAATGAAAATTTCGAGCAGTAACGATTAGGTTTGGTTTACAGTTTGTTTAGATTTTGGTTTAAGTTTTTTGTACTTGTGCGTAGTCAGATTTAGTTGTCAGTAAAGGTTTTTTAAGAACTTGGCCACTGAAAGAAAACAACATTTTTTGCAGAATTATGGTCAAAAGTTAGAAACACAATATTGTAGGTACCTATAACATAATCTACTACACACCTCTAAAACAAAAATTGTCAAAATTTCGGTTAATTTTTCTAACAAATGGAAGATTAAGCTACTTTGAAAAAAAACCTTATAATATATTTATTAAGTACATTTAGCAAAACTCTACATTCAAAAACGTTGTATTAACCCTAAAGCATCTCAAACTTAGTCTATCCAACTTCAACAAATTTTCGACAGCCCAATAGCAAAGTCCCATAACCACAAATAGCGAATAACGATTAGTGTTGTAATTGAATAACCTAAATGAAAGATTAAACCACTTTTAAAGACAAAAAAATATATCTTTGATACACATTGCAGATCTACGCAATTAAAAAATTATTGTATTATTAATAAAAAAATGCAAAAAGAAAACGGTCACCCATCCAAGTACTGACCACGCCCGACGTTGCTTAACTTTGGTCAAAAATCACGTTTGCTGTATGGGAGCCCCTTAAATCTTTATTTTATTATGTTTTTAATAGTATTTGTTGTTATAGCGGCAACAGAAATACATCATCTGTGAAAATTTCAACTGACTAGCTATCACGGTTCGTGAGATACAGCCTGGTGACAGACAGACGGACAGACGGACGGACGGACGGACGGACAGCGAATTCTTAGTAATAGGGTCCCGTTTTACCCTTTGGGTACGGAACCCTAAAAACGTGAAAACATCTGAAACTGACCAATAAATTCCAACTTCAACAAATTTTCGACAGCCCAATGGCAAAGTCCCATAACCACAAATAGCGAATAACGATTAGTGTAGTAATTGAATAACCATGTACTGGCAGCTAATCGGGTACCGTGCGGCCTAATGGCGACTCGGCACGCAAATGCGCCACGCTACTGTTGACAATCTAGGCATTATGCTAATTTACTTTTTACATTTTATTACTTACTGCAGTTCACCCAGTTTAGGATACAAACATTTTTAAAGTCTGGAAGAGATAGCGGTCAAAACCGTGTTAGTTTAAATACAACATATGTTGTTTTATTTTTATACATGTATTGGGTTAAGACACACACACACATACACACACACACACACACACACACCGTTCATTATTTTTGATTGAAAAAAGAAAAAAAATGTATTTCTATTTTTTTGTGTGTGGTAATGAACGAGATATAGAAGCAGATGAAGGATTTTATTAGGTACTTAATTAAATTATTATTAATTAAATTACGTAAAGTTGTCGGGCATTTACAAATAATTCGTCATATTTAAGTAGGTACTTTAAGTAGAAGTTTTCATTATTTCAATACCCTAATACCCTATTGTTTGTTACTGATTTGATAATGAATGAAATTTCCGGGAAAATATATTGTCTAAAGACTTTAATTGTCTATAATTTAATAAACGTGACATTAATTATTATTTATTAAACATTGCATGTGAGTAATGCATTTGTAGAGATAATTATTTAATAGAAGGAAAATGTAACAATTTTATTAACATTTATCACGTAAATAGCTTAATTATTAATCCTCTTATTCATAAACGCGCTACAAACTTCAATTAGCAAATAATAGTTTGCCCTTATCTGTCATTTTGACTTATGTATGTATTTGTAATATAAAACATAATTTAACTAAATCCGGCTCGTAAACATATAAACCAACGTAGGCCGTATTCATATAGATTAGCGTAAGAAAAATTGATACTGTAATTTTATCATTATGAAATAAATAAACTAAACCAAACTTTTAAGAATAAGGGGGTTTGTGTCGCATTCGGATCTCGATTACTTATTAAGGTATTAAATTAACCTTTGCTCATTAAATATTTGTCCAAAGTCTTTTTAGGGTTCCGTACCCAAAGGGTAAAACGGGACCCTATTACTAAGACTTCGCTGTCCGTCCGTCCGTCCGTCCGTCTGTCACCAGGCTGTACCTGACGAACCGTGATAGCTAGACAGTTGAAATTTTCACAGATGATGTATTTCTGTTGCCGCTATAACAAAAAATACTAAAAACAGAATAAAATAATGATTTAAATAGGGCTCCCATACAACAAACGTGATTTTTGACCAAAGTTAAGCAACGTCGGGAGAGGTCAGTACTTGGATGGGTGACCGTTTTTTTTGCTTTTTTTTTTGTTTTTTTTGCATTATGGTACGGAACTCTTCGTGCGCGAGTCCGACTCGCACTTGCCCGGTTTTTTTTATTTCAAGGATTATCATTTAGGTTTAAATTGGGAATTGTGTTGTCACTTTCTCCGGTGATCTATTTGAGTTACCTAGACATCTAACTCCAGACATTTCTCATTTATTATCGGATACAAAGATTTTAATGTTTACCCAAAACATTTCTCCAAGTCTCACCAACTTTCCCGTTTTTGGCCAATTATGCGCCGGCGGCCATGTTGTGCCGCCATCTTGAATGGGATATTGTTTTCGCGTTGTTTATGCACGGCTCAAGTCGGCTTCGACGATCGGCAACCAGTTTGTAAGGCTTTCGCGGATTTGTTTGGGTTTGTCTAACTTTGAGCCATTTGATGCTTTCAAATCCGATGTATTCAAATGATTTTCATTTGATGTCAAATGTTTTGTTACATTCGTCATTTTGATGTCTTCAAATCTGGATAGGGTTGTTTTATTAGGTATTAGGTATGTGTATATTTCATTTGGGTGATCTTCATTATTAGTTATTTACGATATCACTATTATTGTTTATCCTGTACGGATATGATGGTCGTTCTTGTCTACGTGACAGCGTGATAAAACGGTGTCCGTCACTTTTCTATCCCATGGTGTTAAAAAGTGACAGTTATTTTATCACGTGGATAAAGATGGATAAAGCCATCCATAATACGCCGGCTGATGTCGTTTTGAACGACATACTAAGTTTTCATGAATTTGTTAAACAATGCAGTTGCTAATTGATTTTATTATGCCATCAATAACAAATCAATGTTAATTTATTAAGTGGTGTTGTTTCTTGCATATCTTGACAAGTATAGGTGACGAGATTTTATTGATTGGCACCTATTTAATACCTCTTTATTAAAATGCATTAGGTATTCTTGTCTCAGCTTACATTTATTATTTTCGCATGTATTCGAATCATAATGTTTCTTAATATAATAAAAAATATTGATGATTCATGTAAAATTACTAAATTGAAAATGAATATTGTGTGTATTTAAATTGTAAATGAATATTGAGTGTACCTACTAATAGTAGGTACACTCAATATTCATTTACGTATGGATTGGTAGTTGATAAGGATAACACTAACAATTGTAATTAGGTAGGTATAATAACTGTAAGTAATTAATATAACGAATAACGTACCCAACTAATCTAACCGAAGTAATACGTACCTACACCTTATTAAATTAAGGCCTGATTCGAAACAAATTTGACAAATTCAGAGTGATTTTTCTTGGATATTTTCTAGCTTACTTTATATATACACTACGACATTATAATTATCAGAATCACAAAATTATTATACCAAAATTTTTTTTTTTTATCAATTCTAAGATGATCAAAAAAATCAAATAAACGCCGCCGTCTTTTTAATTAGGCGCCAAATTGCTGTCAAAAACTTGATAAGTATGGAAGAAACTTGCACATAACTAATTTCCAACATAACCTGTTACCTAATATTATACCAATACTGAAAGGTAATTTCATTGCAATATCCATGAAACAATGAGGATCTAGACATATCTTCAAATATCTGGCGTATCAGGAATTTCGTCGATGTGGTGTCAGTTACCGGGCATTGGTTACTTTTCGACAGAGAAATCGACACCAACATCACTAAAAGAAACGGTTCGCAGCTTTAGTTTAATAATGCGGATTTCCAATATTACTTTGATAATATTTGGAGATGATCCACGATGTTTATGAGGCAATCAGCATGCTTAAGCCAGTACCCTCGAAATCGGACCAAAAAACTTGATTCAACAAAGTCCCACAGTATTGACCTATTGAACGGTATGGAGTGGAGTGTCCAAGGAATTAGTTCGTTAAAACAACAAAAACTATATGCAATATAATATTTCAAAATAAACATTGTTCTTGATAGGACTCAAACTAAGAAACTGTCAAAAAACACTGTCGGATGTATGATGGAGGGCATACAACAAAACTAACGACAGGAGCGGGAAGAAATGGAAAATGATGAATTAACTTATAAATAACAATTTTTAAACAAATTTTCAATAAATTATGGAAAAACAAATCTTGATTCAGCTAGCTTCAGTACCATTAATAGGGTTTTCAATTTGGCAGATTGAATTCGAATCAGGCCTTAAAACAAAATAATTAACGGATCATTCAACTAATTACAATTATTGTTCTCATACAAGCGGTCATTAATTATAGTAGGTATTATGATAGACCGAGTACAAATGAACTTGGATCCGTTTTTATACTTAAATAAATAACATAAAGACCACACTAGGTTCCCAATACAAGGTAATAAAATATTAATATTGATTAGGTAAGCATATAAATATGTAAGGTTTTGTTTGCGGTTAAGTAATCGTGAGTAACGTTAATATAATTGCTCAATTACGGTAAAATGTATAATAAACAAAATTGGAAAGCCCAAAGGTTGAGGAAATAACACTTGTCGGAAATACCAGCTTTTTGGCCAAAATAAGGAAGAAATAATCGAACTTAAATGAGGCATATACCTATAGACAAAAGCCACTAAAAACATACAAGTGAGCATAGTCGTTGTGATTTAAATATTTTAAGGAAGAAATAATTTAATTTAATAGGTAATTGAAAACGTAAAATTCAATTCGCTACATCATATTAATCCTTGGATTATGAAAGAAATAGCTAGTCATGCATCAGCATCCTAAAATAAAAAAAAAACGTTATCAAAAGTAAACAAACTACTTAAAACCTACTAATCGTTACAGCAAAATAATCCCGGAAACAAGATTCGCAACGTATTCCAAAAGACATAATTCAAATAGGAACCATTAAAACAAACACCGATACAAGAAACTCGACAGATGATTGATGACCTGCGCAGAGGCGGCGCGCAGTAAATTAATGATCACTGACAGACGCAAAAACCAACAGAACAATTAAGAGAAACTCGAGAAACCGAAAGCTAATTAGAAACGAAATCGTGATTTTGGCGACTCCAATTGTTGTCGCTTAGAAAATGTCAGATAAGAAAAAAACTTAGCAGAAATATTTTTTGCTCTTGGTTTATAAGAATCGCGAGTCCAAATAAAACGTTTTAGAAATGAGGTCATTGCAAAACATCAAGTTAACAGAGATGTAAGTAAATGAAAAACAGGTATTACATATTGAGGAGAAACAATATGGGTGGCGTTTAGCTTTTCAAAAACAGGAATAGTATGAGTAATTTAGACAAAAGTTTTAACTACTTTTATCATTTAGAAAGCTCCAGATAGGAAAATGAATCAAATAAGAGAATACAAATTGTTTCTTAGCTTCAGAATAATAGGAATCGTGAATACTGCATGTTTCTGGTATGCTGTGATCATATCATAATATTATCTTTAAACGGTTTATATCACGTATAATGAATTTAAAGTGTGCTGTGATCATTTAAGAAAATGACCGCTAATAAAGAACTATGGATAGTTACAAATTATGCGATTATATTTCCAAAGTAGCTACTTTTCATTACCTTCGTACTTATGATTTGTTAGAATTTTGTAGTTTTCACTTAGAAAATGTGAGCTGAGAAAACCAAAAAATAAACGAACTAAAAATCTAATCTAATTTGTAATTAGGTACTGACCTGTTATGTGTCCAACATTGAAGTGTGGAGGGAATAGAGGTCCAAAGGAAGGCACGACGGAGGGCGCGCCGGGCCAGCCGCCCAGCCCGTGGTATGCCGCCGCCGCCGCCGCCAGCGCGCTGAACGGAGTCGGCCGCACCGGCCCTAGCCTCTCCTCCTTCGACCGCTCTTCGTCCTCGCTCTGACCGTTCCGCAAATTCAAATCTTCCACGTCAACTATCGAACCGTCTTCGTATTCGTCATCCGAAGATGTCACCGTCGCTGAGGCGTTCAAATTCAAAGGAGGGGTTTGCGAAGAAGGCCGCGGAGACAACGACTTTCCACCCGGCAGCTCGGGCTGAGCCGACGGCGATTGTCTTAAAGGAGATTCCGGAATACTCCTATGATGCCTCAGAACTTCAGCAGTCTCCTCGTTAGCTTTAGTGTCCGCGAGTATGGAAGCCACGCTAAAGCTTATCCTCGAAGGCTTCGGCGGCTCCGTGGCCTCCGCCGGGCTTCTGGGGTACCTCGAAACACTTTCTATCGCCATATTCACTTCTTTCTCTTCGTAGTTTTGTTTCTTTAACATTGAACGTTCAGTTCCATTTAGCACAGTTCACTGGGGGATCGTGTCGTGTACGCATGCGGGCGCTCGGAGGTGGACTGGCGGCCGGAGCGGCGGAGGCCCTCGAGGCGGGCCGGGCAGGGCTCCGCCCCCCGTGGAGTCGTCCCGCTCAGCCAATCGACCGTTCGGCCGAGAATTGATCCGCGCGCGGGCCGCAGGGGGAGCGATTTAGCACGCTCTTATCTCGTTAGTCTCCTTTGTGATACTCGATTTTTTGTAGGAATCAAAACATAATTACCTTTTGTAGGGGTTCGCGCGTTTTGATCGCGCACTTTATGTCCGCCACTAAAGGTATAAAGTATAAAAATATAATGAGGAGTCGTGAATGCCGCTTGTTAAATCCTATTGAGCGGTGCTGGAGCCCTTTATGAGATTAGTGCCGCGAGGGCTAAATTTTGACGCAGCGCACGGATCCGTTTCAAATTAGGCTGGTGATTTACTGTGTACCGCTGACAATATTTGCGATATGATTTATTTGTTTGAATCCTTTCGATAATTAGGAGCTTTTTGTGATTTCATTTTATTGGTGTTTTGATTACGCCAAAATCAATGAAATGCATTTTTGCGAGATTTAATCGACACGGTCAATAAATCCGCAATCGATAAAACTATTTTTTTTTATTAATTTACTGTTTTACAGTAAACACGTAACTTCTTATTGGAGTTATTGATTTTACCTCGGAACTAAGTAATGGTCTAACTCAGCGGTCGGCAACAGGCGGCCCGCGAACCTTTCGGTTGCGGCCCGCGAGCCTCCCTGGCTATTTTGTATGTATATTGACTAGAGATGGGTAGTGAGTAAATACTCACAGGTAAATACCGAGTAAATACTCAGTATTTACTCAATATACCCGTATTTACTCGTTTATACCCAAATTGGTGGGTATAAACTATTTAGAGTGCTGAAAGCGGCATATAAATTTGAAATATAGGTGTATTTTGTAAGCCGCTACTGGATTAAGTACTCAAAATTGTAAGAAATGTATTTTTAAGAGGGGCACTCCATACATATAACTAATTGTCACAAAAAAATATCTCAGAAACCACCAACGTGTTGCACGTCATTAAATGGGTCTTCAAAAATAACTGGAATGTTTCTAAGAACATTTTTGGATAAATTGAATATTTTTGGAAAAAAACCGTTTCGAAAGGCCAAAATAATGTTTATCTCTCTATAACTTTCGAACCAAAGTTCAGAAAAAATATGAAAACATATCGGGAGATTAACCGTATAATAGAGTACAAAAAACAATATTTTGAACATCATCGGTTGAGCCATTTTTGAATTTCCTTTAAAAAACCCTTAATAAAAGGTCGTAAGTGCCGCGTAAACACGCACTTTTGCGCGACATGCACTTATCTAGAACATCGATAGAATTTAAGTTCTCATATTTTTTAAGTAAATACCTTCTTATTTAAAACAAAATTGTTATCACAATTTGCCTCTCACTAATAATTACCTTTTTTTCCTAAATTAAGCGCCCTCTATGCTTTTTATTTTATAGATATTGTTAATACACGTTAGCACTCTTCAATAAAAGACAATTTTGTTCTTAAATCACACTTTTTGAATATTTTATAAGCAATCGTTTTTATCCGCCTAAATGAGTAAATACGGGTATTTATCGGGTGCTTTGAGTAAATACCGAGTAAATACTCAGTATTTACTCACCCCTACCCATCTCTAATATTGACAAACGACATCGACAATGTCTGCTAAAGTCACAAATATTACCAAAGTGCGGCCCGCGTCAACTTCGTTAACTACTATGTGGCCCTTGGCTGCTAAAAGGTTGCCGACCGCTGGTCTAATTGCACCGAGTGTTGACACTTTATTCAGATGGTCCCTACTGGTGTATTTAATTTTTATTTCAAAGAATATATGGTTATGAATTGGTTGTTGCAATAGAGTACATTTGGATACTAGGGCGGAAATGACATTTCCGCACGTATATCAAACGACGTTTTTAATACAGTTGCGAAAATATAAGAAATACAACAAGTAAGGTATTCTAAACCTACATTTTCAGGTTTTTCAAGCAAAGCACTCTCATTTGCAATTGCAGCCTTCTCATAAATGTCGGGCGGTGTTAAATCAATTTCAAACTCTGATTCACTCATTTTATAAGCATCTTTTTGAAAACTTAAGATTGGAAAACAAAGTTGTTGTAAGTTACATGTATAAGTTATAATGTTGTAAGTTACATGTATTAGTTACATTAAATTGTGAGAAATTAGCTCGTATCAAAATACCTAAAATGTGTAAAGTAAAATGAATGGATACAAAATCATGTCTCGGAATAGGTAAGCGAAACGGTTATCTAATTTTTATACAAAACTCTACTAATCAAAATGTACCTACTTCAGTAAAAGCTCAGTAATCAAAATCTCCCCATAAAAAGCTCCATAAATAACGGCATCCATTTGACAGTTAAATGACCATAAATAACCAATAAAGTGTAAATATCGTTTAGTTAAATAAACATTTCCTATCACTTCACAGGCGGCTGCCGTCCAAGAATAACATAAGGGGAAAGATGAACTGACAGCTCACAACTACAAAACGTCACAAAAAAATATCAAACTACCCGCACTTACGACTTTTTTTCTTCCAAACCCATAATCGCCCTTACTGCAACAGCAAGCGTGAAGACTTGGGGTGATATCTATTACTCTCTACTATCTCTTTTACACCTGTTATATCTCATGTCTCCCTTTTTCTTTCTAGAGTAGTTGGTACTAAATAGGTCTTTAGTATTCGGAAGGGAAGATAGTTAATTACGTGGGGTGCGAAGAAAAATGAGCGATAGTGGAACTCTATTAGCGAAGCGTCTTATCGTGTACCTTATTTTCAAAGAGATAAAGCTTATTGTTGAATGGTTAATATATTTAGTATTGAATATAGGGATTGACTGTATTATTGTATTAAATTAATGAGGAAGCCGTGGAATTAATGTGATATTTATTAACATTCGTAACCGTTGCCGCGAAAATTATTCTTTCGCGGTTAATCTATGTTTTTTGTACTGATTCAGGTCGATTCATGAAATAATAATGCTGCGTAGATATTTCTTCCTTATCAATCTTATCATAGTCGTCTTTGTATATTTAAGAGTTAGGCTCTTGTCGGTGTAGCTCTCTCCATTTGATTCTATCCAGGGCCGCCTCCCTGATTTCCTTACATACATTACAGCTACCTTTTCTTTTATTTGTGTTATGTAGCTTATCCTCGGCCTTCCCCTTCCTCTCTTGCCTGCAATCTTTCCTTCTATTATGTTATTTATAAAAGCGTCATGTCGTATAAGATGACCAATCATTTTCCCTCCCCTACTCTCTATTGTCCTCAACAGTTGCCTTTTCTCTCCTACTCTTTTTAACACTTCTTCATTTGTGATTCTTTCTGTCCATTTGATCTTTTCCATTCATGAATTCCATTCCATTCATGAATTTAAGCAGTAGGTACTATTAATATCGCTATCAATTTAGCTTGGTCTAGCTCTACAATTTATTTTAACAACCATTTCTACATCAAGCTTACAAAGTTTGAAAATGTCATATACAACTTCCAACCAACCTCTCTAGAGTTCGAGTCCCGGTTACAACACTCTACGGCTACCAGCTTGACACTGACAATACTGACATAAGTATTCGCTAGCGTGTGCGTAACTTACTTTCTACGCATCTCGCTCGCACTTTTCCAATATAATACGTGTAGATAGCAGGTTTGTTTGAAATTTTTGAATCTCACGATACGTAGAATCGATAGACATCTTCCAAAAAATTTAGGCACGAAACTAATTTTGACATATTGATCTGCCTACATACTCAACTATTTCGCCCAGCGTATTAGTATCGCCATACAGCGAGGACATATGGCCAGCCTTCGGGCACCTGGCACGTTGACGGCGATCTGGGGCAGATTTTTTATCTGTAGTTTTTTAAGTTTTATTGTGTTTGTTTATTGCTATCTTTGTTTTTATCAATAAAGTACCTACCGTCTACAACTTTCATCATAGTAGTTATACTCAAAAGATATGTACATACGTTTTATTTTCTATTCTTTTAAATACGGGTTTGTATGTTTTTTTTTTCTCCTAATGACATGGCATGAAACCACGTGTTAGCCGGAATGTCATAGTTAGAGCAAATGATGGGGCATCCTTCCCAACGGTCCAAATATAGTTTCAAGCGTTCACTCAAATATCTGTGGAACGCGCCCTTATGATTTACTCTCGCATATTTGTTTGGGGTGGAAAAAATTACACAAAAAGGGAGGAATTTGTATGACGCGCTAGGTAATTTACGACTATTTAGCTGGAGGTGAACGCGGAATTGGATGGAATTTTGCCTACTAATTAGAAAGGTCACTGAAACTGGCAGCTTTCTGGTCCCCTATTTCACCGCTGTGACAATTGTCATAGGTATTAATTCACATGACAATGACAATTCGCCGTATATTGCTGGTCCAATACGTAACTATTGTAGGTATTAATGATACGTACTGTCCATAATAAACGGAAATGTACAGAAAATTGTCTGTGTCAGGTGACAATTGTCAGCGTTGTGAAATAACTCGTAAGGGGTTGCATTTAACAATACAGACATAGGTCGATTTTAATAACTGACACAAGATTATTCTGTTAACTGTCAAAATTATCATGAAATTACGAGTCAGTTTTTGTTTCAACTGTCTCAACTACATGTAAAATAGGCAATATACTAATATAGGTATACACAATGACTTTTAATATTTATAGTTAAACATTACAATCTTACTACCATTTTCTAGTTGATAGAACAATTTTATAAATACTAAACTATGATCACAAAAAAATAAGTAATAATTAATAATATTATAATATTAGAAGTTGATTACCTACTTAAATCACAAAACGACACAGGTGTAATAAATGCATCATCCTCATCATTTTCACAACAGTTTAATTGATAGGCGGTTTTAAATCAAGCTAATTTAGATACAGCTGCGAGTCAAAAACTATAATTAACGTTACTAGAAACTAGAAATTACAATGTTGAGACAAATATTATGTTTAAAAAAAATCTATTACCTACAATGTAGGTCCTACATAAAACTTAAAATGTTTTTTTGTACTTATAACAAAAAACCTGAAATCCATTTAACATCTTTCGGTATTATTGACTTGACAAATGTATCGTATATTTTTAAATGTTATGTAATTGCTCTACTGTCATGAGAATAATATTCAATAATATAATTAGGTGTATTATTTTCATAATAGTAGTGCAAATACATCCTATAATAAAATATGAGATGAAATTCAACCCAAAATATAGAAGGAACTGGGCGACAATATACCTACCTACTTTAAAATTGCTAAACAAATACGAATACCAAAGTTAGATTGACGGGTAAGAGACACATTAAAACAAGAGATACACTTTTATGAGAATCATTGTGTTTTTTCTGACCAGAGCCAAAAAAATGTATCTCTTACCTCATGGCTCCTCTACACCATGGGCCAGCGCCGGCCACTCCAATGGACGCAGCCATGCGGTAGAATGAGATAGCAATATCACTTGCTCTCTCTAACGCATAAATGCGTCCCTTGGAGTGGCCGGCGCTGGCCCATCGTGTAGAGGAGCCATTACATGCAAAACATCCAAAACTAAAGATTTCTGTGCCATTTTTTTCTCGTTCTTTAAATAGGTTTTTTCTCATAGCACATCTATTTTAGTCACTACATAAATGCTAGTTCCTACACACAAACAGTCATTACAATCCAACTAATCTAACCAGGAACCCGTCAATTAGCAGATATTTTGGCTTGGCCCGCTTTTTCCGTGCACATTAAAAACTATGATTAATGACGCAACTTGACACCGCTCTACAAATTGTTTCGGTTTTAATTTTAATTACTTGGCTGCGGATACGATTTAAACGATAACACATTTATGTTGCTAAGAATTTATGGTTAATTGCGCTGTATAAATACATGCTTGTATTTTAGCCAGATGGGTAGGATTTTGTACATTTTTAGGGTTCCGTACCCAAAGGGTAAAACGGGACCCTATTACTAAGACTCTGCTGTCCGTCCGTCCGTCCGTCCGTCCGTCTGTCACCAGGCTGTATCTCACGAACCGTGATAGCTATACAGTTGAAATTTTCACAGATGATGTATTTCTGTTGCCGCTATAACAACAAATACTAAAAACAGAATAAAATAAAGATTTAAATGGGGCTCCCATACAACAAACGTGATTTTTGACCAAAGTTAAGCAACGTCGGGAGTGGTCAGTACTTGGATGGGTGACCGTTTTTTTTTGCTTTTTTTTTGCATTATGGTACGGAACCCTTCGTGCGCGAGTCCGACTCACACTTGCCCGGTTTTTTATTGTGTAATACACATATCAACCATCGCCCACACTGTTAACTGTACATCGGTGGACCTTATGCCTTTTGTAATAAGGTCCACCGTTGTACAGTTAGGAGTGTTGTTGTTTGTACGTAATAAGGGTACTTACGTGTGACAAGAGACCCTGCTCGCAGGAAAAACTTACTAACTAGGTGATTCCATAAAATAAATTGTTTCATCACCGTGGTATAGATATATACTGTCAAACGGGGTGAATATGGATGGATGGGGTGAATAGGGACAAATGACAAAACCTAAATGTGATTGAGGTACCTGACAATTTATTAAATGTTATGTTACCCTTAATGCATTAAACTGAAGTTCCAAATTCGAGCGATACAAAACTGACGGATACGTGTCACTATAATAAGAAATGAAACATCTAAAATGGCAAATAATTACAAAGTAAAACAATTTTATCGATTGATCCCAATACGTCTTCCCATCGGCCATATTGGTGTCAAGCCTGTGTCGCAGGCGTGGCCGATAAAAACCCACCTATTTGTTCGATTTACGAACAGAATTTTAATCGACGACGGATAAAAGTTTTTCTCCCGACCGCATTCCCCGCGTTTCCGCGAACGGTCCTTGATCGGCCCAATTAAAATTTCACAACGCAAAATGGCTACTGTCCGCCATTTTGTTTCGTTGACGCGTTCCGTTTTTGCAGAATTTTGATGCGTTCGTGAGACAAATTTCGGCTGTTGGAAACGAAATTGGTTTAAAGGTTTTATTGTTTTTTGGCCTTGGTTTAATTAAAATTGTCGCGTTCGAGATGTCAGTTGGGAAGGTATTTCGCGGCATAGTTTAGCAAACAGTTACATTTTTTAAAATGTATCTTAAAAAGTACATGTCTTATTAGGTATTATTTATCATGTTTTATGGTTGCCTTGACGTTCTCTTTTTAGACTATGGTTAGGTACGCGCCTTCTACATCATCGTCAGCCAAATTTATCCATTGCCGGTTTCTTTTGGTTCTGTCCACCATATACATATGTGTTGGGTTATTGGGTGCAATGCATGCAGAGACTATACATAGGTACATGTCATCTCATGCCTAAATTCTTTCAATAGCTGGGAAGAGAAGACCATGTTTTATTAGACTATGAGTGTTTCATTATTTACTTGATTTGATGACATGGCTATTTTGCTTTGGGTGGGGATGATTACTTTACTCGTCTGCTTGATTGCTAGCAATAAAACAAATACTTTCGATTACGCTAACCTTCAAGTTCATTTAATGTCATGGGGTTTACCCTTGAATTGCCGACAGACATTTCATCGAATGTTATTTCGAAGACAACGTTTCAAGTATTTTCATTTCATCGACAAGTCATTGCGTCGAAGAATTGATACTAGTAAATTTAAATCTGGGATTTTTAATTGGCACTCGAGTTATTTCGTATATAGTTTATATCGTGGTATTTCTTTACGGGTTTTCTTATTTCATTTTGGATTGCATTTAATACAATTTATTACGCATAAAATTATTTCAATATGTAATATTTGACTTTGATAGCCGTTCGTTTCTGTGGTGGGGTCGCAGTTCTAACCTAACCTGAACCTACTTTGAAAGCCGTTCGTTTCTGTGAGGGGTCGCAGTTCTAACCTAACCTAAACCTACTTTGATAGCCGTTCGTTTCTGTGTGGAGTCACAGTTCTAATCTAACCTAAACCTACTTTGAAAGCCGTTCGTTTTTTTGTGGGGTTGCAGTTCTAACCTAACCTAAACCTACTTTGAAAGCCATTCTTTTCTGTGTAGGGTCGCAGTTCTAATTTAACCTAAACCTACTTTGAAAGCCGTTCGTTTCTGTGTGGGGTCGCAGTTCAAACCTAACCTAAACCCACTTTGAAAGCCGTTCGTTTATGTATGTGGTCGCAGTTCTAACCTAACCTAAACCTACTTTGAAAGCCGTTCTTTTCTGTGTGCGGTCGCAGTTCTAACCTAACCTAAACCTACTTTTAAAGCCGTTTGTTTCTGTGTGGGGTCGCAGTTCAAACCTAACCTAAACCTACTTTGAAAGCCGTTCTTTTCTGTGTGGGGTCGCAGTTCTAACCTAACCTAAACCTACTTTGAAAGCGGTTCGTTTCTGTGTGGGGTGGCAGTTCAAACCTAACCTAAACCCACTTTGAAAGCCGTTCGTTTCTGTGTGGGGTCGCAGTTCTAACCTAACCTACTTTTAAAGCCGTTCGTTTCTGTGTAGGGTCGCAGTTCTAACCTAACCTAAAATGACTTTGATAGCCGTTCGTTTCTGTGTGGGGTCGCAATTCTAACCTAACCGAAACCTAAAATTGTTACAACAGAAAAATGTATTAAAGTAATACGTCGAACAAATGAATTGCAATGTTTAGTAGTTGTGCCAATTAAAATAATTTGAAACGAATCAGCGATCAAATAATATTCGATGAATAGTATTTCTACGCAGTAAGAAAAATTTAAATAAATAGTATATGAAACAAAATAACGCCAAACAATATTACTAGTACTAACGTTTCGATGAATCGTTGTCGATGAAATAATATTCGATGAAAAGTTTGTCGGCAAAACAAGGGTACACCATGTCATGGAGATTTACATTAGCAATATCATTACCATCAGCTTAGGTACCTACATTATTATTTTTTCTTTGAACTTATAAAGCTAAATAACCTAGTCAAAAGCTGCTTTTCCACATTATTTTCTAACAAAAGTATATCAAAGACTCGGCTTGTTAGGGAGCATCTTTACGCTGATCTTCGTTTAACAAGCATGTTGTTTGACTTTAAGACGATTGGTTGAAATATTTGTGATTCGATTTATTTAACTCTTTTATTTATACTGTACTAATGTAAAACATGGAAGATATTTGGTTTAAATTACCCCGCAGTCTTAATTGCTCCCCTGCATCTATGTCGTTGCCTAGCACCCCTAAGGGTGCTACCACAAGCTTTATTTAGATTGGGACTAGCTCTGTAGATTAAAGTCCCCAACCTGCAATCGGCTAATACAACGAGAGAGGCCCTGTACCCTGTGGAATGCCTATAGCCTCCTGAGACCCAGAAGTAATTGTTTTGTTTTTGAAATTGGAACCCTTATCTTCTATCTATTCTATCTTCTTCTATCTATCTATCTATACATATAATAAAGCTGTAGAGGGTCGAAAGTCTGTACATGGAAGATATTTGAAAAAAAGTTGACTGGGGATACTTAGAATCGATAACAGAACACGTTCCAATAGTTTTTAGAATTTTTGTCTGTTTGTCTGTTTGTCTGTTTATCTGTTTATCTGTTTATCTGTTTGTCTGTTTATTTGAACGCGCATCACGTGAAAACGGCTGAACGGATTTTGATGAAAACTTTACTAATCTGTCGAGAAAATCTCCGGCCAGGTTATAGGCTATAAAAATTCAACCCCTATAAGGGGGAGTAGCCACAATACTAGCTTGATTTAAGTTTGCCCCTGAATCTTATGGCGCTACTTAGGAAGGAGGGGCAAACTTTTTTGCGCCTGGTTGGGACTAAATGTGACAAGACCGAAGTGATCCCATAAGTGTTCCGTAAACAAAGTTTTGTACGGAACACTAAAAATGTACAACTGTCTATCAAATTGCGTTTTTTATATCGAAAAATTTTCGCGCTCGCTTCGCTCGCGTTTTCAATAACTTTCTGCGGTATGATAAAGAAGATATTCCGGTGACAACTGCAGCAGCATTACGAGTAAGTACTCTGTTGCAACGTTACTGCTGCAGCACTGTCAATTTTCGTGGTAAAATGATGTGACTGATTTCCATGCTGAAAGTAAAAAACTACAACTGTCTATCAAATTGCGGTTTTATATCGAAAAATTTTCGCGCTCGCTTCGCTCGCGTTTTCAATAACATTCCATGATATGATAAAGGTGATATTCAGTTGGCAACTGCAGCAGCATTACTCTGTTCGCAACGTTACTGCTGCAGTTACTGCAGCTACTGTCCATTTTCGTCATGAAATGATGTGACTGATTTCCATACTAAAAGTAAGAGAGTGAGGGTACGTAAGTATGACCCAACGTAGGCATTCGATTTGACTTTACGCGGACGCCCTTGAAGTCATGGAACAAATCTTGCTTTCGGGCTTGCGGCCAGCCGATTTTTTCGACATAGGTTACTGATTTTATAGCGAATTTTGCGCTCTTGCACGGCAGATTTGTCGGCCAAGGCGAGTTGCTACTTAGCCGCGATCCTGAGACCTAACTGTCAAAGTGATAACACTTTGGCAGATAGGTCTCAGGGGCCCGGTGAAAGCCGAAAACTAAAAGCATCCTATCAAGTAGCGCTTTCGAGTGAAGCCAAAGAGCGAGCAGTAGAAGAGTCGTGATTACGTGCATAGATTCGATTTCAAGCCACTCTTTTGCAGTTCAGCGTTAGGTCTTATGTAAAGCATTCTCCCTTACGGCGAAGTTGATCTTCTGCCTTAATTACACTTGGGCGTGGATACAAATCCAAGCTTTCCTCTTTCGCAGCTGGGCCTTCTGCCTTGCTCACATTTCGCCAATTCAATTCACTTGGTCAATTCCAAGCTCTGCTTTCTTGCATCTTTTCTGTGTGAAAACAACCTCGCTGAGACCCTTAAATATCGAGCCCTATGCGAAGCTAGGCTCATAGAAAACTGTCCCATCCCGTCTATGTATGAAATCCTGGATTCGCGCCTGGTTGGAACTAAAAGTAAAAATGTACAACTGTCTATCGAATTGCGTTTTTTATATCGAAAATAGTACTCTGTTGCAACGTTACTGCTGCAGTACTGTCAATTTTCGTGATAAAATGATGTGTCTGATTTCCATATTAAAAGTAAAAATGTACAACTGTCTATCAAATTGCGTTTTTATATCGAAAAAATTTCGCGCTCGCTTCCCTCGCGTTTTCTATAACATTCTGAGATATAATAAGGGTGATATTCGGGTGGCGACTGCAGCAGCATTACTCTGCTACAACGTTACTGCTGCAGGACTGTCAATTTTCGTGATAAAATGATGTGACTGATTTCCATAACTATCCAACTGTAATGCGGCAATGAACGTCACTCAATTTGCCAAAAAAAATTCAATATAATCTTGATGACCTTAGAGAGAGGGGGCACCATGGTCTAGAAATGCTTAGGGCATCAAAATATCTTAATCCGGCACTGGTCATTTGCGGAGTCAAACGATTTGGGACTCGCATTTTATACGCATTACCATGCCTTCCCCAAAAAAATCGAATGATTCGCGAAAGTCTCGCAACGCATTGAGGTTACAAGGGGCACGTGGTCTTCCTCAGGAGTCTGAAGAAGACCACGGTGAGTGGCGCTTTAGCCAGGCAGGCCGCTTCACTTTCGCTCGCGCGCGTATACCTTACTGTATCGTCCGATATACACCTACTACTCTGTCGTTTAAATCACGTGTATAATTTGAATAAGGGCGAAAAAGCTATTAATTTTGGAGTGTAGTTTTATTTAGTGGCACCTAATTGTAAAATATTTTATCTGGACTACAGTCCTCTAGCATATCCATCTGTCAACTTTACTTCAAGTTCCGCCTCCAGCGGAGAGGGAGAGAAATAGAACAGACCGAATTCCACGCGGGCGGAGCCGCGGGCACAGCTAGTTTATACAATAAAAGTTCAAAATAGATTTTGGAATATGTACAGAAAATTGTACGCAGGGACTTAGGAGGACAGGCTAGAAATAATGATGATCATTTTAGTAACAACTGACCACCAAGCTTGTGAAATGATTAACAAAAGACCTCTCGAAAAGTAAAATTCCATAATTTCACGGTCCATCTTAAATCATTTGCCATTCATAGAACTTTCGATAGTTTTGGAATAGTCGAATGATGGTCGCAGAATAGCCGAAAGTTATCCGAACAATAGTGAACGTGAGAGGCGTGAAATGGCGGCGATTTTCTGACATAATTCAATGGGTGGCGTGACTGGGGCGCCATCTGGTGATTCATTAAGGATAGAACTGTTGACCGCTATTGACCGCCTGCGTATACGCAAGGTTGCCAGATGCTTATTTGTAAGATGTTCATTTTATTTAAATTAGACAGGTAGGTAGGTAGGTGTCGATGTCAAATGCCCTGTTTTGCATACAGTTAATGATTAAGGTGATAGTCCAGTTCCAACGACAGCAGCACTGCCATTCATTTTACTATGGAAATTGACAATAACACCGACGCGTTCGTACTAGTAGTGCAGCTGCGGTCAGAAATGAAATGTTAGGTACTCTTATGATACATACAATTACATGACCAAAAATGAATATATCATCAATAAAACAAATCTCGACACATTGTCCGCTTTCTTACGTGAGATTCTCAAAAGAAAATTTGAAGATGTTGTTCGTACCGTTCCATCAAATGAATAAATTTAGCCCTTGATGCATCTGAAAACTTGCAAAATACTAGTCAAGCCGATGGTCAGACAGAGCGGCGGTTCGAAACTATTACTTTAAAAGCACAATGGACAAATTTGTTTCTAATGATCCTTCACGCCCACTAAAATCTGCTACCACCTGTCCCTTAAATTTTGCACAATGCTGTTTGACACGAATAGATTTCCCTAGCCTATTTCAGTGTCCCACTGCTGGGCAAAGGCCTCGCTGGGCCTCGCTGGGCTGGGACGTGGCCGCGGCAGGCCCAAACGGAGATGGCGAGATGACCTGGACAGCTTCCTGAACAACTGGCCGGAGGAAGCACCAAATCGGGAGTCGTGGAATTAAGGCGAATAGATTTATTGCATTAAAAATTGGAAGAAGTATGCCCAGCAGACAGTAGACTAATAAAAATTACACTAGGCGGAAAAAAGTACGAGCCTAGATAATTTATTTCTTAGACATATCAAAGTTATATTTTAAATTAACTAGGTACAGGAAGTAGCTTACCGAATACTTCGGAACTATTTTGGAAATATTTTTAACTTTACCCGTAACATAATATATACCTACTATAATAATGACAAAATAATGTACCCTACATCTTTTAATATTTAGAAATTCTTTTTTTTCTTGAACCATTATGAAACACAAATTAAAAAATTATAATATGAAAGTCTACATTAAATATTAGCAATCAATTAAATTCTCAATAGTCCTTTGACACCAAAGGCAAAAAACTTTTGTGAATCATACGTTAAGTACAGTTGCCCCTTGAAACCTATTGTCCCATTTCATTTGTAGCCCTTGACCACAAATAACTGTTTTGCTGATATCTCTGAGGTGGTCTATTATACTATGCTCTAAGAACGCCACATGAAGTATTGTGTTATTAATAATGAAAACGACTTAAATGTTGTATACTACTCATTCAGTTAAGGCATTTGGAGAATCATTGTTGGATTGTATCTGCGCAATAGAAGTCAAATTAGTTGCTTTTGTATAAAAGCAGGTGTTGTGAATTGCACGGGCTATTTTTATTGACATTATTTCGTTGGCTAAACACATCTGGAACAAACACTCTTAATTTTTTTTTATCTCAATGCAAATAAACTTATTAATTGTGGTCGTAGTTCATAAGGACAAAAAGTAATGAAATAATAATACAAAATGGGACATGAAATTTATAATTGATATGAACCAATGGAAAATACAGAATTTTAACAAAATAAGTAGGGTCGGAGTTTTAAATACGAATAAACATGCCGAAAAGAAAATGATTGAGTTTCCCCGTAAATATGAAAATAAACTCAAACAGAACAATACGTACCTAATATGACTTGACATTTAAGGAATATTGTAATTCTTGGTACCAGATATAGCAGGGTAAGTAGATCTCGATTCATTCATTATCAATCCCGTTAAAATACGTTGGGCGTTGAACGTGTACCCACCAGTTTCAGGGGTACAAGACTTGCGCTGGAAATTTAGGGTCCAACGTCCGTTTGCGTAGTGCATGTAAGCGAACGCTGGAACATTGCTGACCAACCGACGGGTCTCCACGATATACCCGTAGTCTTTATACTGCATCGCATAGGTAGTGGGTCCTCCTTTCTGAGCTTCAGTTAAGCTGTTGAACTGTTCTCTCTCTCTACCGCCCTCAACGTGTCGCAGGCGAAGATTTCCGTTAGCCATTGGAGTGACCGTCCAGGAACAACCGCTGAAGTCTGGAGTGATCACGTAATGCGGCTGGCTATTAGTCGGGTGATGGGGAATGTCTACAGAACCGCCTTGAGGAAGCCAGTAGGCCGCGTCGCCAGCAGGGTCGATTTCGAGGGCGTACAAGGCTTTGGCTCCATGTAGTTCAGCTACTTTATAGTGTGAGCTGGGTCCCAGTCTGGGTCCGTTAGGAGCTCCTAATACTCCGGCGGTGATCGCGTCCCTCGTGAAGATTGTATTTGTAAAGACTTGGGCTAGAGTCTTTTGGGCGGAGACGGTAGCTCTTCTCGGAGAAGTTGCGCCGCAGTGGATTGGGGTAGCGTTGGGCAGGTCCCTATCGCGTCCTTCTGCAAGCCGGTTATTCGGGAGCGTAGGAAGATCGGCTGCTGAACTCAAGCCATAGAGCTGGAGGATTAGGATCACGATAGGAGTGATGTGTCTCAGACCCATTGTTGAAATGATACCAGTCGATGGTGGCATATGCCCTTATATACAAATTGACTTCATACATTGTTTATTCGAAACAGCTAATTACATTTTATCAGATCAGGTTTAACTCGTCAATTAATGTATGCATCTGAAGGTTACTTATATCTAGTGATGTGAGTTTTCGTAAAGTAATTAAAATTTGTTTAATTAGTGACAAAGAATTAAAGGTGATAAGATAAGCAAGTAAGAATTACAAACAAAGGGCCCAGAAGGGTGATTTCTGATTTCCAATACTAACTTATGGCAATAAGTCTGGAGTATCTAAGAAACAATTACATCTTCCTGTAAAATGACGAAGTGACTAATCAAATTTCGTATCTCTAATATCAGTAGTAATTCAGTACGTCGTCTATAACTACTTTGCCGGTAATCCCTTATTTCGCGGCCTCTGTGGAGTACAGACTCCAAAAGTAATGAAATAATAATACAAAATGGGAAATGAAATTTATAATTGATATGAAACCAAGGAAAATACAGAATTTTAACAAAATAAGTAGGGTATCGGGTTTTAAATACGAATAAACATGCCGAACAGAAAATGATGAGCGATTAAGTGTACCCGTAAATATGAAAATAAACTCAAACATAACAATACGTACCTAATATGACTTGACATTTAAGGAATATTGTAATTCTTGGTACCAGATATAGCAGGGTAAGTAGATCTCGCTTCATTCATTATCAATCCCGTTAAAATACGTTGGGCGTTGAAAGTGTACCCACCAGTTTCAGGGGTACAAGACTTGCGCTGGAAATTTAGGGTCCAATGTCCGTTTGCGTAGTGCATGTAAGCGAACGCTGGAACATTGCTGACCAATCGACGTGTCTCCACGATGTACCCGTAATCTTTATACTGCATCGCATAGGTAGTGGGTCCTCCTTTCTGAGCTTCAGTTAAGCTGTTGAACTGTTCTCTCTCTCTACCGCCCTCAACGTGTCGCAGGCGAAGATTTCCGTTAGCCATTGGAGTGACCGTCCAAGAGCAACCACTGAAGTCTGGAGTGATCACGTAATGCGGCTGGCTATTAGTCGGATGATGGGGAATGTCTACAGAACCGCCTTGAGGAAGCCAGTAGGCCGCGTCGCCAGCAGGGTCGATTTCGAGGGCGTACAAGGCTTTGGCTCCATGTAGTTCAGCTACTTTATAGTGTGAGCTGGGTCCTAGTCTGGGTCCGTTAGGAGCTCCTAATACTCCGGCGGTGATCGCGTCCCTCGTGAAGATTGTATTTGTAAAGACTTGGGCTAGAGTCTTTTGGGCGGAGACATTAGCTCTTCTCGGAGAAGTTCCGCCGCAGTGGATTGGGGTAGCGTTGGGCAGGTCCCTATCGCGTCCTTCTGCAAGCCGGTTATTCGGGAGCGTAGGAAGATCGGCTGCTGAACTCAAGCCATAGAGCTGGAGGATTAGGATCACGATAGGAGTGATGTGTCTCAGACCCATTGTTGAAATGATACCAGTCGATGGTGGCATATGCCCTTATATACAAATTGACTTCATACATTGTTTATTCGAAACAGCTAATTACATTTTATCAGATCAGGTTTAACTCGTCAATTAATGTATGATGTGAGTTTTCGTAAAGTAATTAAAATTTGTTTAATTAGTGATAATAGATTGGTCATATTTTTCATCAAAACGATTTCGACTGGCAAAGCATATTACTTTTTGGCAACCGGGTTTTTTAACCTAATTAGACCCCGCTGAATCCGAATTTGCCGGTTGCTCAATCGAAATCTTGACCGGAAGTGAGATATTTGACATTAAAGGTCCCTTTTTTTAGTTTTTCGTAAATAACTCTTAAACGGTGGCGCATAGCAAAAAAAGTTCTATTAAATAAGTAATTTGCATAAAATTGCCTACAAGAAAGATTTAGTACAATTTTTCGCTAGGATCAATATTTAAAGAGATTTTAACACGGGAAATTTAATTATAATCACTTCTAAGGTCCCGTTTTTTAGTTTTTCGTAAATAATTCATAAACGGTGCCCACTATCAAAAAATGCTGTTAGACGTTAATAATTTACTCAAAATTTTGAACAAAAAAGATTCAGTACACTTTTCGCAGGGATCAATATTTAAAAAGATAATAAAGAGGGAAAGTTAATTATAATAAATTCTAAGTTTCCTTGTTTTTATTTATTCGTTAATAATTTGAAAAGTATGACTCATAGCGAAAGAAAACTTATACGTAAATAATAAACATAAAATTTCCTACAAGAAACATGTAGAACACTTTGCGCTAGGATCAATATTTAAAAAGACAAAGCAGCGGGTAAGTTAATTATAAATAATTTTAAAGTCCCTTTTTAGTTATTTGTAAATAACTCGTAAACGGTGTCCCATAGCAAAATAGATTTTTAAGAATAAATTATCTACATAAAATTTCCTCCAAAAAACATCTGGAATACTTTTCTCTAGGATCAATATTTAAAGCGATATTAATGGAAGAAAGTTAATTACAATCAGTTCACAGGTCACTTTTTATTAGTTTTTCTTAAATAACTCGTAAACGGTGGCCCGTTGCAAAATAATATTCTACATAAATATTAAACATAAAATTGTCCACAAAAAAGGTTCCGTACACTTTTTCGCTACGATCAATATTTAAAGAGGTATTAAAGGGGGTAAGTTAATTATAATCAATTTCCAGGTCCCTATTTTTAGGTTTTCGTAAATGACTCGTAAAATAAGGCTCACAGCAAAATAAGTTCTTAATGTTCTTGTAAATAAAAAATCGGCATAAAATTTTCTACGAAAACATATTGAACACTTTTCTCTGGGATCAATATTTGAAACGATATTAAAGAAAGAAAGTTCATTACGATCAATTCACATGTCACTTCTTTTTAATTTTTAGGGTTCCGTACCTCAAAAGGAACAAACCGGCCAAGCGCGAGTCGGACTCGCGTTGCAAGGGTTCCGTACATTACCCAATTTTCAACAAAGTATTTTTTATATGTGAAACGCGAGTGAATTGCCTTTAAAAAACCCGTAGGGGTCGGTTCAAAAAACTAAGTAATGTGCGACTCGCGCTTAACTGCATATTTCTAATAGGTTTTCCTGTCATCTATAGGTAAACCCAGTAGTTTCGGAGATAAAGCCCCCCCCCCCCCCCATAGCCAAACAATGACCATTCCCCTCCGCCCCCCCCCTATTTATCCGTTTACGAGTCATTTACGAAAACCTGAAAATAGGGACCTGGAAATTGATTATTATTGATTATTGAACTTACCCCCTTTAATACCTCTTTAAATATTGATCGTAGCGAAAAAGTGTACAGAACCTTTTATGTGGCCAATTTTATGTTTAATATTTAGGATGTAGAATATTATTTTGCAAACGGCCACCGTTTACGAGTTAGTTACGAAAAACTAATAAAAAGTGACCTGTGCACTGATTGTAATTAACTTTCTTCCATTAATATCGCTTTAAATATTAATCCTAGAGAAAAGTGTTCCAGATGTTTTTTGGAGGAAATTTTATGTAGATAATTTATTCTTAAAAACCTATTTTGCTATGGGACACCGTTTACGAGTTATTTACAAATAACTAAAAAGGGACTTTAAAATTATTTATAATTAACTTACCCGCTGCTTTGTCTTTTTAAATATTGATCCTAGCGAAAAGTGTTTTACATGTTTCTTGTAGGAAATTTTATGTTTATTATTTATGTATAAGTTTTCTTTTGCTATGAGTCATACTTTTCAAATTATTAACGAATAAATAAAAACAAGGAAACTTAGAATTTATTATAATTAACTTTCCCTCTTTATTATCTTTTTAAATATTGATCCTTGCGAAAAGTGTACTGAATCTTTTTTGTTCAAAATTTTGTGTAGATTATTAACGTCTAACAGAATTTTTTGATAGTTGCCACCGTTTATGAATTATTTACGAAAAACTAAAAAATGGAACCTTAGAAGTGATTATAATTAAATTTCCCGTGTTAAAATCTCTTTAAATATTGATCCTAGCGAAAAATTCTACTAAATCTTTCTTGTAGGCAATTTTATGCAAATTACTTATGTAATAGAACATTTTTTGCTATGGCCCACCGTTTAAGAGTTATTTACGAAAAACTAAAAAAAGGGACCTTCAATGTCAAATATCTCACTTCCGGTCGAGATTTCGATCGAGCAACCGGCAAATTCGGATTCAGCGGGGTCTAATTAGGTTAAAAAACCCGGTTGCCAAAAAGTAATACGATTTGCCAGTCGCATCAAGAAGGAGAGCGATTTTGAATTTTTTTGTCTAGTCTATAGGGAATAAGGTGATAAGATAAGCAAGTAAGAATTTCAAACAAAGGGGGCAAAAGGGTGAGTTCTAGTTCACAAGCACAATAAAATAAAAAAATCGTCAAGAAATGTGTATTTGTAATGAAATCCAAAAAAATATACATGTAAGATTCTATATATTTGTTGGTAAAAGAAATACGCAAAATGATACAAAAAGTTTTAGACATCAAAGAGAAATATACCCAAAGGAAGAAGATAATGAGTTTGAGCTTAAATCTAAATATAAAGACAAACACGACAACAGGGAAGATCTTCACATTTAAGGAATGTTGTAAGACTTGGTACCTGATATAGCAGGGTAAGTAGATTTCGATTCATTCATTACCAATCCTGTTAAAATGTGGTGATCGTTGAACGTGTACCCGCCAGTTTCCGGAGTGCAAGACTTGCGCTGGAAATGCAGGGTCCAATGTCCGTTTGCGTAGTGCATGTAAGCGTACGCCGGGACATTGCTGACCAACCGACGTGTCTCTACGATATACCCATAGTCTTTATACTGCATGGCGTAGGTGGTGGGTCCCCCTTTCTGAGCTTCAGTTAAGCTGTTGAACTGCTCTCTCTCCCTGCCGCCTTCAACATGTCGCAGGCGAAGCATCCCGTTAGACATGGGAGTGACAGTCCATGAACAACCACTAAAGTCAGGAGTGAACACGTACTTTGGCTGTCTATCGGACGGATGTTGGTGAATGTCTATGACACCGCCTTGAGGAAGCCAGTAGGCCGCCTCGCCACCAGGATCGATTTCGAGAGCGTACAAGACTTTGGCTCCATGGAATTCTGCCATTTTATAGCGTGTTCCAGCTCCCGGTCTAGGTCCGTTTGGATCTCCTAATGCACCAGCGGTGATCGCGTCCCTTCCGAAGATTGTAGTTGTCAATACTTGTCCTGGGTTCTTATAAGTGGAAGTAATGACCCTTCTTGGAGACGCGGAGCCACAGTGGATTGCTACTCCATTGGGCAGCTCCCTATCTGCTCCTTCTGCGAGTCTGTTATTAGGTAGTTTAGGGAGGTCGGCTGCCAAGCTTAATCCATATAGCTGGATAATGAGAATCACAATCGGGGTGACATGTCTCAGAGCCATCGTGGAAATGATACCTATTGATGGCATATCCTTATATTTATACGAATTGGCTTTCGCTCATATTGCTATTTCAAGGCAGCTAATTTTTATCCAACAATCAGGTTTAACTTGTTAATTAATTGAGTATGTATCTAAAGGGCTTGAATTTAATTAGTGATATTAATTAGCCACAAGTGATAGCCGAGTTTTAGACTTTCCAACAAAGGATGATGACAATATATTTTGGATATCTGAGGAATGGCCTTCAAATGTAGAGGCAACTTTTATCAATGTACAGTGGCGTTCAGAAGTGCATGGATATATGTCGACCGTAATGCCTTAATATTACGGTTGTAACATCTCCATGCACTTTTGAACGCCAGTGTACCTAGCTCATAAACTGTGCACTTTTCTCCATAAATAGATCAATACCTGTCTCTATCTCTATGATCCTTATGTGATTTGATGACTAACGATTTTTCAATATATCGTGTTCTCTTCAACGTCAATTCGCTTTTTGGAATTCTGAAGTTACAAAAATGTATTCGCTATCGTTGGATAATTTGTTGGATATTAAATATTACATGCATATACATACGTACCTAATGTATTTTATCGGGACATGTATCGTAATATTGTATTCTAATCGAAGACCGTAACGCGATAGTTTATGAAATAATACTATTTTAAAGGATTTTATGTCGTATAATGAATTTAAAATACAATTTTATTTTATCATGCATTATTTCATAGATCAGAAAGTGGCAATTCGAGGATGAACGACTTTGTCGGACGAAGCGGTTACATATCAGAATACCGAAAATCGATTTACCTAATGTTGAATCACCTATGCTCCTTTCACCTATTTTTTTAAATACCTGATGATCAATTAACCTAAGCTCATAACACCTAATGAACGAATTACCTATTGCACGTTTCACCTACAATTGGTTTACCTAAGCTCAGAATACCTATGCTCGATTTACCTAAAGTTGAAACACCTAATACTCGAAATACCTAATGTTGATATACCTAATGCACGAAATACCTAAACTCGGTATACCTAATGATCGAATTGCCTAAAGTTAACATACCTACTGCACGAATTACCTAAAGTTGGTGTACCTAATGATCGAATTACCTAAAGTTAACATACCTAATGAACGAAATATCTAAATTTGATACACCTAATGCACGAAATACCTGAAGTCGATGCACTTAATGAACGAAATATGTACCTAAAATCAAAAATATAATTATTGTTTAGTAGAATATTATTTGATATAATTTTTTTAGCCAAATCATTAATTGGCTTACTATTTTTTATTATAATATAAGGTCTAGTCATTTGCCAGAGTCGAGATAGGTGCGACGACGAGCAAAGCTAGGAGGAGCGTGTTAGGTTAACTGCGACCAAACACTGCCAAAACCGACTTTTATTTCATCAACTTACAAAAATTAAGTTTTTGATAAGATAAGATAACATAACTTATGTTGTATTAGACTTACAAAATCATTCTACTACCTAAAAAGTAGCGTTTCAAAAAGTGTATTTTTAATTTGTTATCCCAACAAACAGTTTCTACTGTAAGGTTGGAAAATCGTACGATTTATTGGGTGGAGTTGCCACTTGATGATTCGGCAATTTGATATAAATTTTGTACTGGGTATATACTTTAGTTACAATACTATACTTTAGGTATTCCGTGCGATAGGTTTAACAATTTTAGGTATTTCGTCCATTAGGTAATTCAAGTTTAGGTACATCGTTCATTAGGTATATCAGCTTTAGGTGTATCGTCCATTAGGTATATCAGCCATAGGTGATTCGTGCATTAGGTATAATAGCTTTAGGTGAAACGTGCAGTAGGTAAAACGTGCATTAGGTATATCGTGCATTAGGTGTTTCGTCCATTAGGTTATTTGAGCTTAGGTATTATAAACTTAGGTCAGTCAATGTTTAGGTAAAATGATCGATAGGTAATTTAAAATTAGGTGAATCAAGCATAGGTGATTCAACATTAGGTAAATCAGTTTTCGGTATTCTGATATGTAACCGACGAAGCGATGTTGAGTCAGTGAGTAAGTAAATTTTCCCTTACTATTTTTGCGAATGTTTGATTAAGTTGGGGAAAAACAATTAACTGACCATATTTGGTACGGCGAAACAATTGTAAAGTGGCATGTAGTAAATAAACAAACGTAAGTCGCCTTCGCCGGCGCCGCACAAAGCCTGTTTGTATAGCGACGTCTGCGTCAATACGAGCCGACATACATACAGCTGCTGGCTAATTGTGAGTGGACAAAACATACGGCGTTTGATTTACGAGATGTATGCAAAAATATAACGCATATTTGTTTTTAATATGATTTTCATCCATTTATTTATTTTTCTTCTTAGGCTAGGTCATTTATAACATGAATATAAAAGTAAAATACAAAAACACATAAAAAGCAACAAAAAATAAGTATAAACACATTATAAAAAACCTGACCTAGGGTGCCGCCAACAGCGGGGCAGGGCCCAAGCTGCCGGTGGTCAGGGCCGCAGAGAGAGGAACCGGCGGACTATCCGCGCCGTGTCCATCATCGCCTTCTGCATCTGATCCAACCACCTAGCGAGAGTCTCTCAAGATGTTGGTCGAGACTCTTCGCTATTAGACCGTTCACTTTATTATTTTCATTATTATTGCGGATGACCGTCTCGTCTATCAGGTCAAGCTCTTTTCTCACTTATAACTCTTGCGTCTGACCACATACCTATGCCTACTCCACTTACAGGAGATATGTAGAGAAGAAGGAACGACATTTAACTCTTCCTTTCCGACTGTCTGAACGAAGTTCAAATACGAGAGTTCATGCCCTCAGACGGTCTTTTCAATCAAATTTTAAATGCCGGTCTCTCGCACATAGGTAAGACCTTACTCGCAATAAATTGTTTAGGCTGCAAAATGAATTTTAGTTGTGGGGGTTGCAACGGACCAACACTGACAGCAAACATGGCACAATCGCAGTTATTCTACAAAAGTAATTATTTTAAGAGTAACGACTACAAACGACACAAATAAAATCTGATACTTATCATTATCAAAATGTTAATATCGCAATTAAAATTAACAAACATTTGTGACTTATGGATAGGTATGCAGGAACATGTAGTCAGACCGTAAAAAGTCTGCAGCGATTTTGATAGCCCACGCAGTGCAAGTGTCATTTTAAACGTCAAACTTCTATCAAATTATGACGTATAAATAACACTTACGGTGCGTGGGCTATCATATCCGCTGCAGACTTTTATTGGTGTCTATAGTATAATGCTAAAATTAAGAAGTTAATTTTCCTGACCGCTGTTGTTAGCGACCGTAAAATCTGCCACGCACGCGCGACGCATTATGATCGTCTGGGACCGACTTTATGATAATAAGGCCTAGGGCTCACTCACGTAGTAATAATAATTAATTATTTATATATTTGACTCAAACTTCATTTCAAGCAGAATTTGGCGTTTCATAACAGTTCGATATATTGTTTTTTTTTTCAATGAAAACATCATATAAGATAAGGTACATGATTTTAATTTAAAATATATGTATTAATAACCAGGCCAATTCAAACGTGCATCTGACACCAAAATGACGTCGTAATGAAGTCAGTTATCATACGCGAGTTCATTTCGCTCGGACTTGTCAGTATAAATAGTCTGTCCGTTTTCTAAGATCAATTATGCTATAGTAAATGTATGGCGAACTTACCTTATCTTACCTTAGGAAGGTCGAAGAGATCGTAAAGTACCTATGTAGCCTACGAGCAGTGGCGGATTTGCAGTCTTTGCCGCCCTAGGCCCCAAGCCTTGTAGCCGCCCCTTTCTCAGCATCAGCACCCATCATATTGACTATATTTACGAGTAGATCAGGCAACGAAAATATTATATATTATAGAGGGAAATGCTTGGGACACATTTTTTACTTAGTATAACTTTTTTGGAACTTAGGAGGTGAACATATCAAAAGTAGGGGGGGGGGTTTGGTTTGAAGATCACATTTTTCGGTTTTTCGCTATACACATCACATTGTACACAAAACATTGTATTTGCCTATTTTCTTGAATAACTGTTAAACTATTTATCCTTAAATTATAAAAAAATATTTGAGATTCTTACAATGAGCTCTTTGATTTGATATGTAACACGATATAGTTTGAAAAACTTTATTTTAAATTTTCTCATTTACCCCCCAAAAATGGCCCCAACAATTCATTTATTTACGTTACACGTCCATCTTTGGGTCACAAACTTACATATGCGTGCCAAATTTCAACTTAACTGGTCCAGCAGTTTCGGAGAAAATAGGCTGTGACAGACGGACAGCCAGACGCACGAGTATAAGGGTTTCGTTTTTTCCTTTTGAGGTACGGACGCCTATAAACGAGGAACAAGGCGCGAAGGCGTCAACAATATGCGAAATCGACGATACACTCGCGTTCGCGGCTTCGCGCCGCGATTCGCGCACAAGTGTGGACTGGAGGGCCTCCAGATATCGTAAAAATTGTAGCTTGTAGCAAATTTTACCAACTTTCATTTTGCATAATGATTAATGATCATGTCGTTAGAACGCATAGTTTCCGAGATATAAGCGAAAAACTGAAAAATGTGACCTTCAAACCTCTCTCTTCCCCCGGCTCAAGGGCTACGGCCGGGGACTTTTGATATGTTCACCTTCTAGATAGTCCAAATAAAGTTAGGTACAAAAATTGTGGTCAAGCATTTCCCTCTATAGGTACCTTTTTTTGAGAATCGTTGCCTGGCCTAATAAATTTTGAGTTATTTTTTGTTATCATCAGCGAATTTTTTGTCACAATTTGCCGCCCCTAATATCTCGCCGCCCTAGGCCCGGGCCTACTGTGCCTTATGGGAAATCCGCCACTGCCTACGAGTGAAGTCCGGATTCGTCCTGAGGATCGCGAAGTTGGAATCCCAATTCCCAGCACAATGCGAATTTTAATTATTTTGTGGTCAGCGTAGGTACCTACTGAACGTATAGCGACCTTCAGCAAGGAGGAGTTTTGGCCAAAGGGTGTCAAGTTCTGGCGGTTCCGCGGCCGGCTCCGTGACACAGTGACACTGCGGGGTTGCGTAGACAACCATTTGAACCAACACATTATTTAAAGATATAGTTTTGATGTCAAGTGTAAATTTGAATTGGCGTCTAAGTTAACCGTCCCAATTTGGGCCTCATTTTTTTTTTATGAATGGGCTTACTCATGGCCACAGACTAGCCGAGGCGTAGACGTGGCCTACGATGGAGCGAGCTCGCCCAGAAGGTGCCTGTTCACTCTTGTTTGTGCCTCCTATCGGTTGAGACGGTAGGAACATTCAATCGCTTATTCAAAACGGTTCTTGTAAAGCTAGACCAAGCCTCACATGATTCTATTTTTTTTGTACTTACTTGGATAAATACCTGTATAAATATTTTTCTGATATTTGTATATTATAATTGTATATTTGCCTTTTACAATATAATACAATACAATACTCTTTATTGCACACCTCACATACACGTAGTTTACAATAAATGTACAATAACATAAACAGAGACAATAGAGGTAACAACCCCTTACCTTATAAGCCTTAGGCCTTTTGTATATTAAGTTGTACTTTTGTACAATAAAGTTTTTAGGCAAGTTTTTGAGCAATGTCAACGCACTTATACGAACTAAGAGTGTGCACTAAGCCTTACTGCCACAGATTATGAAGCCATCATATCAAGTCAGGGGTCCTAGGTCGTCTATAACCCATCTAGAAAAGATCTTAACCCCCTACAATATTCTAGGATTATAATACTTTTAATAGAAGCAGGACAGTACAGTTATAAATGTTATAATGACTGCGCGATTACTCACGTGTAGATATTAAATTAAATATGATAATCGAGCGTTTAATGTGAAATCTTAATAAAGCGATAAAACGGTGAAAGGTAGGTACCTAAAGGATGTCTCACTCTAGAACAGGCCGGGTCCGGGCCGAGACAACCGACACTTTATTTTGTATGTCAGGTGACCGATGATCACGAGATCCTTCTATAGAAAACAAAGTGTCGGATTGCCTCGGCCCGGGCCGTTCTAAAATGAGTCATTTATACTGTAGAATATAAAATCTGTACTTAACTATCTCGGATTTCGCGTCAATAAAAGAATCTAATGACTTGTACTTTTTATCTTCGGTCGTCAATACAATATCATATTAGATTGACTGAAGTTAATTAAAAAACTATACTGTCTCAACCACGCATTTCTGAAACATCAGGCGCGCCGGCAATGGAATTTCGTACAACATTCCCAGCGTAGGCCGGCGAAAAGATGAAATGAATATATATACATACTCGTATTAATTAAAGTATAGCTAATAGTACTTGGGTTCAACCGCGCAATCACAAAGAAAAAATGTTGTCCCGTAGAAAATATTGACAACTGAGCTGACTAAATGTCGCCTAGCATCCATAGTCCAAGCTTTGCTTAGTTTGAGGCTAGGTTGATCTGTGTAAGATGTCCACTAATATTTATTTTATTTTATTTTATTTTATTTAAATGTATAAAACAATAAATACAAAAAGAAAAAAACCGGACAAGTGCGAATCGGACTCGCCCACTTAGGGTTCCGTATTTTTTAGTATTTTTTGTTATAGCGGCATCAGAAATATATCATCTGTGAAAATTTCAACTGTCTAGCTATCACGGTTCATGAGATACACTGCCGTATTCGAACTTCAAGATATTCACAAGAGACGACACGTTCTCTTTAGCAGCGCAATTCGGGCAACCAATGTCACTTTTACGTTAGATAGAGTAAGATATCTATTAGATGTGAATTGGATCTCTAAGTCATATCCTGTGGAAATCGTTCAAGGGTATCTCCGGAATCGCGCAAATGTCAAATTTGACAGGTTAGATCTTAAACATATCGTTATCGTATCTTGGTGATGTCTAATAGATGTCTATTTCATAATACGAATCGGGCCCACAGCCTGGTGACGGACAGACGGACGGACAGCGGAGCCGTAGTAATAGGGTCCCGTTTTTACCCTTTGTGTACGGAACCCTAAAAAAGGGTCTTAAAATGTAAAAATAGCTGGGTTTTTCCCGCGACACCTGAGGTACCAAGCTATCTCTGCATCGAACGAGCTACGACTTCATTAGGCTTCGGGCGACCAGTCACGACCGCGCGAGCTGGTGCTGCGTTTGAACCACTGGACACTGCTGGCAAGGCTCCGGCTCAAAACCCCGAAATAGAAATAAATAAATTAAAAAAAATAATAAAGCCCATCGATTCCATAACCAAAACACCGAAATAGCCCAATATTATTAATTATTTTACTTTTCGTATTCGTAGGACTGAATCGTGTATTTGGGTAGCAACTTCGTATTATTACATTATCCCATTAATAATAAATTATAAAGCAAAGAACTAAAAAGAACGTAATAATACCGGTATTTTTCGTATGCAGAAAAAACCGGTTCCGAGCCCTGACTGCTGCACAGTGGTATAGTTTTATATTTAAGTAAAATCACAGCCAAAAGTAAAACCGACACTGCTCTTAGTGATCCATTGTACTTCACTATCTCTTTAAAAAAATCATATAAAAATATTATATAATCTTTAAAATGGATTGTTTAGTCATTTATTCTTGGTCCACAGTTATGGTCCTCGGTGCGGTGAATTTAATTTATTTTTAGGTAAGACCACTGAATCTTCATCGTATAATTTTTGGATGTATTTAATTGCAATACAATTGCACCCTGTAGCTGCTACACTGATAATAGCAGCATTCATTATATATTAATTATTCCAAGTGCTCGTTTATCATCGTACTTTACATTTTGTGAACTAATGTTATCAATGTCAATGACCTAACCGTACTTACTGAAATAGGCGCCAAATCAGCCTTTGATATAATTTTACAATGTTTGTAATATACGCCGGCGTATCATGGATAGCTTTATCCCTCTTTATCCGCGTGATAAAATAACTGTCACTTTTTAACACTGTGGGATAAAAAGTGATGGCTACCGTTTTATCATGCTGTCACGTAGACAAGAACGACATTCTTGCTGGTTTTCGAGCTTACTGATACTGATAATTGGGGTAGATCCAGGACTAGGAAGAAGAGACTACGAGGGACAGGCTAAGTTGAGGCAAGATAGCACAGTAAAAAAGCGAGGCAAGTAACCACTTGCAGCTTCTAAACGCAGCATAAACACTATTGGTGGTGATCCAATCCCGCAGTTTGAACCCGATGTGTTAGGTCAACCCCTAGTTAAGTTTAACCACTTTTAGCTAATGGCTCCGCTTAAACGTTCTACTTATGACGAGGATTTGCTTTAATTGGTAGTTTTAGAGGTGAGTGTAAGTTTATATTGAATTTAGTTTATTAAGGATTTATATTATCTTGTTAATCTGTATTCACATTTCTTTATTAGGATCTTAAAGATGGTTTCTATTCTACTGTCAGTTAAGATAAAATATTTTGTCTAGCAGTAGCGATGTTTGCTAAGTTTTAATTGTTAAATTAAAATATGTGTTGTTTTAGAATCAATATTCGCCTTCTTATTAATAAGTCAATATTAATGTAGGTAAGGTCAGACCGTAAAAAGTCTGCAGCAATTTTTATAGCCCACGCAGTGCATGAGTGGAAGTGTCATTTTAAACGCCAAACTTCTATGAAATTTTGACGTATAACGGTCAAACAGATCACTGTGGTACGTTCTTTCCTGTAGACATACACAAGAGTTAAGGGCTATAAAGGTTAATTTTCTTATTTAACCCTTACCCACATAAAAGGGTCCTCCTTCTATTTACAGAACTACGATAAAATCATTACTTATATGCCCACAAGCTGTTAACTATTGCCCACAGGAGAGAAAAATGTACAGTTCGCGCGAACACACTAGTTTTCTCTTTACTTTAAGGAGGACCTTTTTACGTGGATAAAGGTTAAATAAGAAAATTAATCTTTATAGCCCTTAACTATTGTGTATGTCTACAGGAAAGAACGTAACACAGTGATCTGTTTGACCCATAAATAACACTTACACTGCGTGAGCTATCAAATCCGCTGCAGACTTTTCTTGTTGCGATTGTATGTCGGAAATATCGATAGCGCTATATATTTGGTTAACTAATATCTATCTATTCTAAAGTTGCACACACACTGAGTGGGCTATTAAGATCGCTGCAGACTTATCTTGGTATAACTCTATCAAGATAATTATTTGTCACATCACAGCCATGTCTCGACTTGATGTAGAATCGTGTCTCGTTGCGTAGCGCGGCAGCTTAAGGTCGCGTCTCGGTAAACAGCGGCCGGAATAATTAAAAAATTAAAAGCCGTGGTAGTTATTGGAGTCAATATTGGCCGTCACGGCAATTAGCGGGCGCCCCGCCGACGCCGACTTTACTGTCATAATACAAGGGTCAACATGGGGTCAACATCTTTTATTTTTACCCGACTGCCCGCAAAGGAGGTAGAACATGACATAGGTCCTACTTGCATTGACATGCGTCAATTAAGGACTTATGCTTAAACTAAAAGCAATCCCTGCTTTGTCGAGGAAATTACCAATTGTGTATTGTTTTAGGGCCACCTGCACCATCCCACTAACCCGGGGTTAAGCCGTTCACCCGTTAACCCTGTGACAAATTGTACTGGTAACCATGGTACCTCCAGGTTTAACAGGTTAACTCCGGGTTAGTGAAATGGTGCAAGTGGCGCAGAGAAAAACGTTTGAGAACGAGGGCCGACCCCAAATAATGGGAAAAGGCACAGAAAGAAGAAAAAGTTTTCTTAATCAGGTACTCTGAAAATATTCAGTTTAATATTTTACGCATCAGATACCTTAGTTATAGTATCACTATCTATTTTATACTAAAACTAGCTGTTGCCCGCGACTTCGTCCGCGTGGAATCTTATCTTCAACATTTTACATCTCTAGTACCTATAATTTTCATATCCAAGCAATGTTGAAATTAAGTACTTTTCTTTTTTAGCAAGTTGTATGAAGTTTTAAGTCAAGTGGATTTTGATGTTGGTTGCTGACATTACTTTAATTGTATTCTCATAATAGGTACCTATGCCCTTATACAAAGATTCAACTTCCGCATTCCGCACTCACAAAATATCTGATCTCCATACAAACTTTCAACCCCTTTCTCACCACCTTGGGGGATGATTTTCAAAAATGGTTGAATTAGTTTTCATGTTTTTTTAATTTATTACCTTTTTTCCAAAAAGTTAAAGTTCCTAGCTTAAAATTAAATTTACACCCCAAGACGAATTTTCATCCCCTTTTTAGCCCCACTTTTTTTGTAATCGGCTATTATGTCAGTTATGTCATTCTAAGAAGTTTCAAAGCATTTGTAATGGATTCAAACTTTGAACCCCATTTTAACCCTGTTAGGGGATGAATTTTACAAATCGCTCAAATCACTTTTATTGTCTTCTAATAATATACCCAAATACAAAGATTCAAATCCCGCGCTCGAAAAAATGCATGATATCCATACAAACTTTCAACCCCGTTTTCACCACCATAGGGATGAATTTACAAAAACGCTGAAATTAGTTTTCTTGTATTTTAATATACTATCTTTTTACAAAGTTTCAAGTTCCTAGCTTCAAATAAAATTTGCACCTGAAGACGAACTTTCATCCCCTTTTTAACCCCCTTAGGAGTTGAATTTCCAAGAACGTTGCAATTACTTTTTTTTTTGTAATCGGCTATTATGCCTTTCTAAGAATTTTTAAAGCATTTGTAATGGATTTAAACTTTGAAACCCATTTTAACCCTGTTAGGGGATGAATTTTACAAAACGCTGAAATTACTTTTATTGTCTTCTAATTGTATCCCCAAATACAAAGATTCAAGTCCCGCGCTCGAAAAAATGTTTGATATCCATACAAACTTTAAGAGGTCATCCATTAATTACGTCACACGAATTTCTAGGTTTTTTGACCCCTCCCCCCCTCCTTGTCACACTTGGGCACATTTGGCAAACCCCTCCCCTCTAGTGTGACGTCACATTTTTTCCACGAAATCGCCAAATCGAATTAAGTAAGTACCTAAGTATTATTAATATTTTATCAAAATATTTTTGACGATATAAATATTAGTAATATTATAATTCAAAAACTGCTTAGGAATAAAAGGCGAATAAAATAATTTAAATACATTTTCGGTTACTGATGAAGTTAAAGTGACGTCACAAAGTTTGTGTCTCCCCCCTCCCCCATGTCACAATATGTCACATTTTCTTGACCCCCTCCCTCCCCCTAAACGTGTGATGCAATTAATGGATGACCCCTAAACCCCTTTTTCACCACCTTAGGGGATGAATTTTCAAAAACGCTGAAATGAGTTTTCTTGTATTTTAATTTAAAACGTTTTTACAAAGTTTCAAGTTCCTTGCTCAAAATAAAATTTGCACCCGCAGACGAATCCATCCCCTTTTTAACCCCCTTAGGGGTTGAAATTCCAAAAACGTTGCAATCACTTTTTTTTGTAATCGGCTATTATGCCTTTCTAAGAAGTTTCAAAACCATTTGTAATGGATTCAAACTTTCAACCCCTTTTTAACCCTGTCAGGGGATGAATTTTACAAAACTTGAAATTACTTTCTAATAATATCTCTAAATACAAAGATTCAAGTCCCACACTCGAAAAAATGTTTGATATCCATACAAACTTTCAACCCCTTTTTCACCACGTTAGGGGTTGAATTTTCAGAAACGCTAAAATAAGTTTTCTTGTATTTTAATAATATATCTTTTAACGAAGTATCGAATTCGTAGCTCAAAAGAAAACTTTAACCCCATACAAACTTTCATCCCCTTTTTAACCCTGTTAGGGGGTGAATTTTACAAAACGCTGAAATTACTTTTATTGTCTTCTAATAATATCCCCAAATACAAATATTCAAGTACCGCGCTCGAAAAAACGTTTTAAAATCCATACAAACTTTCAACCCCTTTTTCACCACCTTGGGGGATGAATTTTCTAAAACGCTGAAATTAATTTTCTTGTATTTGAATTTGATACTTTTTTACAAAGTTTCAAGTTCCTAGCTTTAAATAAAATTTGCACCCGAAGACGAACTTTCATCCCCTTTTTAACCCCCTTAGGGGTTGAATTTCCAAAAACGTTGCAATAACTTTTTTTTGTAATCGGCTATTATGCCTTTCTAAGAAGTTTCAAAGCATTTGTAAAGGATTAAGATTTTCAACCCCTTTTTCGACCCTGTTAAGGGATGAATTTTACAAAACACTGAAATTACTTTTCCTGTCTTCTAATAATATCCCTAAATACAAAGATTCAAGTCCACCACTCGAAAAAAAATTTGATATCCATACAAACTTTCAACCCCTTTTTCAACACCTTAGGGGATGCATTTTCAAAAACGCTGAAATCATTTTCTAGTATTTTAATAATATATCTTTTTACGAAGTTTCAAATTCCTAGCTTAAAAGAAAACTTTAATCCCATACAAACTTTCATCCCCTTTTTAACCCCCTCAGGGGTTAAATTTCTCAAAATCGCTTCTTATCTCTTGTACACTTTATAAATGCAATCTGGTGAGCAAATTTCAACTTTCTGGCTTTTGTAGTTTAGGCTCTGCGTTGATGAATCAGTCAGTCAGTCATTCAGGACACTTGCATTTATATATATAGATAGACTAGCTGTTGCCCGCGACTTCGTCTCTTATCTTCAACATTTTACATCTTTAATACCTAAAATTTTCATATCCAAGCAATGTTGAAATTAAGTACTTTTCTTTTTTAACAAGTTGTATGAAGTTTTAAGTCAAGTGGATTTTGATGTTGGTTGCTGAAATTATTTTTCTTGTATTCTATGCCCTTATACAAAGATTCAAATTCCACACTCACAAAATGTCTGATCTCCATACAAACTTTCAACCCCTTTCTCATCACCTTGGGGGATGATTTTCAAAAATGCTTGAATTATAGTTTTCATGTTTTTTAATTTAATACCTTTTTTTTTGCAAAAAGTTCAAGTTCCTAGCTTTTTACGCCCCAAGACAAACTTTCATCCCCTTTTAAATGTATGATATCCATACAAACTTTCAACCCCGTTTTCACCACCTTAGGGGATGAATTTTCAAAAACGCTGAAATTAGTTTTCTTGTATTTTAATAATATATCTTTTAACGAAGTTTCAAATTCCTAGCTCAAAAGAAAACTTTAACCCCATACAAACTTTCATACCCTTTTTAACCCTGTTAGGGGATGAATTTTACAAAACGCTGAAATTACTTTTATTGTCTTCTAATAATATCCCCAAATACAAAGATTCAAGTCCCGCGCTCGAAAAAATTTTTGATATCCATACAAACTTTCAACCCCTTTTTCACCACCTTTTTAAACCCCTTAGGGGTTGAATTTCCAAAAACGTTGCAATCACTTTTTTTTGTAATCGGCTATTATGCCTTTCTAAGAAGTTTCAAAGCATTGGTAATGGATTAAAATTTTCAACCCCTTTTTAACCCTGTTAGGGGATGAATTTTACAAAACGCTGAAATTACTTTTCCTGTCTTCTAATAATATCTCTAAATACAAAGATTCAAGTCCACCACTCGAAATTTTTTTTGATATCCATACAAACTTTCAACCCCTTTTTCACCACCTTAGGGGATGAATTTTCAAAAACGCTGAAATTAGTTTTCTTTTATTTTAATAATATATCTTTATACGAAGTTTCAAATTCCTAGCTTAAAAGAAATCTTTCACCCCATACAAACTTTCATCCCCTTTTTAACCCCCTTAGGGGTTGAATTTCTCAAAATCGCTTCTTATCTCTTGTACACTTTATAAATGCAATCTGGTGTGCAAATTTCAACTTTCTGGCTTTTGTAGTTTTGGCTCTGCGTTGATGAATCAGTCAGTCAGTCAGTCAGTCAGGACACTTGCATTTATATATATAGATAGATAATGCTATGGTATGCAGGGTAACGATATACAATTGAAAATAAATGAAATTTTGACATGATTTCTTGTTTTTTTGTCTGTCGAGCAAACTTGAACCCTTTTAAGTTTTGGTTGAAGTTTGTCGTTTGCAAAACTAATTCAAATACACAGGGTTAGGTAAAGATGAGATTTGTAAAGTCCGAATCAGCTTCGAGGTTTATGGTCACCCGAAGTGCGCCCGCTACAAATTCGCCGTTAACACTCGACACAGACCACTTAACTACTACGAGTAGACAGGGCATAATATTAGCTCAATAGTGGGACCGGATTTTTGCACTATAAGTTTTGATAATTCTAAAGTTGAAAAAGTGATACTTATCTGATATGGGACATATTTTTAAGCATATTTGCAATATATGATGAAAAGTTAGAACGAGCGTTAGATATAAATTAGGTATTTATATATTTTTAGTAATGATTTTTTAATATTGAATTAAAGTGCAATGTTTAAGTTCCATTGTTTATAATATGTATGACGCTTTATAATATAAAATTATTAGAATTTTTTTTAACGTGCTTCTTTGTCAAACTACAAATTAGCTTATTATTTTGTCGATATTGAATTAAAGTTTAATAAATCCACAACAACATATCTCATTTTTTAAGTTAATATGCACGCTAAAAAGCTAGAAGAATAAGATATATGCTCTAGAATTAATATGCGTTTTTTGTCCTATAAGATCCAATATTGAATTAGAGTCTGTAAAAATAAGTCTATTACTATAAAATAATATACGCAGCCATATTATGGAAAGTAAGAAATTTCTGCGTGTAGCTTGCATTGTAATAGTAAAATCTAGTTAAAAAGGCGCGAAATTCATACATACGCCGCGCTGGTTCGTCAGTCGCCGGCGCGGCGCTCGAGAGCCTATCATAGCCTACCTATACTTCGCCCCTCGCCCCACCTCCCGCTCAGTAACACTGTCTGTCTTTTCTTATCATTCATTTGTTTGTTTACCGTGCACATATATAAATTAGATGCGGACATTACGTGAAATTAAAATATCTTATTACGTAAAAATACCTACAGCTGGTCAATCAGATCTTGGCAGTAGAAAGAGGCGGCAAATTTGAAAAATGTAGGCGCGAATGGGATATCGTCCCATAGAAAATTTGTGTTTCGCGCCTTTTTTTTGTGACAAGATTTGCTTGACCAGCTATATTTCATTATCTTGACTAATATTGTAATAAAAATGTACAAAATATTCACAACTATTTTTTACTATACATAGTTTGTCAAAGGAATGTCTCATTTCAAACATAGACAGAGAGAATCATCATACTATCTTTGACTTACACTAGTACTAGCACCCAAAAGAAAAGGATGAATATAGTTTTTTTGTTTTTATTTACTGACAAATGGTTTGACCAACTATACCTATTTCTGGTTCCTATTGTCATGTCCTGTCCTATTCAAGGTCAATATCATAATATGTATATTATAAACCAACTGCTCAATATTACACGGTATACATCCTGAATATACAATAAGGTAAGTGAGGCCACTTACCTTATTGTATATTCCGTGTGGGCCGTATATGCCTATATAGATAGAGCCCACCTTAAATTAAAATGGTTTTTTTTAATAAACAGGATATGAAGTATGAAAAACTCACTCAAATAGGTTTCTAATTTATTTAAGTTTCTTCATTATACCAAAATAGTTATAAAAATATTACGATACTCTTGGAAAATATACCTTAAAAGTCCTATTATGGGCCTTATTGAACACTAGCAGTGTATTACTTAATCCCGCAAAAAATAATCATTTCGACAGTAGGTAATAACAGATTTTATTGTTTTTAACTTAAGAGTTATACATATACAAATAACAATATTTGATACTTCATAACAGGAGGATTTATTTATAATAAGTGAAAATAATTATTTTGGGCCTTAATAACTAAAGATATAAAAATTGTCTAGTTTACGCGAAAATAGTAGGTAACTAAACATAAATCTTTATTACTTACAGTAGTATCATCTTTTAACATCTGGGGGCACGGCAGTGCCCCTGCCAAGACGAGCAAAGCATAAGGGCACTATCTACCTTTTCTCGAAGCGCTTCGTCGTGTTTTGGAACCCTCATAACTTGGGGTTGGATTATACCAGATAAACAAAGTTCTCGGACTTATTAAGCATATCAATTGCATAGCTCTTATACTTTAGATTTTATTCATATCTAAAAACTTCGATTTCGTCACTGACTCACTCACTTGATGATCATCAATACCGGGTACTTCATGAAGTCCTCTAAGAAGCTGAAATTTGGTATGTAAGATAGTTTTAGTACACAAACAACAAATAAATTCAAAAACTTGAAATTAATTTTTTATCCCTAAGGGGATGAAGTGAAGAGGGGGTTTAATTTTGTATGGGGAATCAATAATCGCTGAACCGATTTAGTTGAAATTTGGTATGTAGATAGGTATTGTTATGGGGAAGGATATAGAATAGATTTCAACCTCAAAGTTTACCCTTACGGGGTGAAGGCAGATTTCAACCCCACAGTTTACCCTTATGGGGTGAAGGGTTTATATAGGGAATCAGTAAGAAGTACATTGTGTAACAGATGCCCCCAGATACTTATTTCAGGATTTTTAATAGTAAATCACCCCCAACCCTTTAAATTAGGGCATGGAAGATTGTCATAAGCATCTTATAAAAAGAAGTGAAATCCCACTAAAAACATTTTGATGTAAAATGTTGCCCAAACGAAACCACTGTCAAAAAGTTATCAGATCTCTTGCCAAGCTTCTAACTCTACAAGCCCTCTAACTTTACTAGCTCTACACCAAAAGTATGTGGCTTGGTCGTTTCGTTTCTACAAGAACTATTGCAAGTATAATACTAAATTGGATCGATTTGTTTATGTACTCTATCGTATTCGCAATGTGGTTTCGGAAGCAGCCGCTCTTTCAGCATATCACGGGTATGTGTCATCCCTATTGAGATATGGATTGATAATATGGGGAAACTCAGTCGATGCTGACATCATATTTAAGACACAAAAAAAATGTGTGAGGTCTCTATCTGGGGCTTGGCAATTAGATCACTGCAGACCGTTATTTAGGCACAATAAAATCTTGACATTACCTGCGATGTACATCTTTGAAATATGTACATTTGTCAAAAAGTACCCCACATGTTTTAAAACTATCACCATGAGGTCTCAAAGAGGTACACATCGATGTAATCTGTGCATACCTAGGACAAACCTTTCACTAAGCAGAAAAAACGTGCATTACATGGCAATACAATTATTTAACACTTTTACTGACGATTTTAAGGCCCTTCCAATTAAATTATTCAAAAAGCACTTGTTTGATCATTTGATGGAGAGTTGTTATTATTCAATTGATGAGTTTTTGACATTATGTAAATTATAAGCTATATTGTTGATGTGTCCATTGATTATGTTTTATAATGATTGTATATTTTTATATAAGACAAATTGTAATCTTAAATGATATTGGCAATCTATGATTTTATTATTAATTATTATTAATTGTATTTTTATTATTTTTCAATGTGTCATTTTAATGGGAGTCTAATATTAGATAGTAATTTAAGAATATTTGTACGCCATGTATTATGGTAAATTAAGGATTGGAAACAATTATTATGTAACATCGATTTATACCCTTTTTTACACAAATAAACTATTCTATTCTATTCTATTCTATAAAAACCGCCCAAATGCGAGTCGGACTCGCGTTCCAAGGGTTCCGTAGATTACACAATTTTAACAATGTATTTTTTTTTAGAGAAAAGTGAGTAAAATGTCTTTAAAAAACCCGTAGGGATCGGAAAACTAGGTACTTAAGTCCGACTCACGCTTGACTGCACATTTCTAATAGGTTTTTCTGGCATCTATAGGAAAAGAGCTAAAATGTGTATTTTTTTCATAATTTTAGACCCAGTAGTTTCGGAGATAAGGGGGGGGGGGGGAATGGTCATTTTTTGCGTATTTTCTTAAATAACTTCTAAACTATTTATTTTAAAATTATTAAAAAAAATATCTGAGGTTCTCACAATGAGCCCCTTAATTTGATATATAACAAGATATAGTGTTTTTTTCTTCTATTTATCATTCATCTCAAAAGTGACCCCTTTATTTGAATTTCTATTATTTACTTTACATGTATGTTCTTGGGTTATAGACTTACATGTGTATACCTTTCAACTTATTGGTGCAGTAGTTACGGAGCAAATAGGCTGTGACAGATGGACAGCCAGACACACGAGTGATCCTATAAGGGTTCAGTATTTTTCCTTTTGAGGTACGGAACCCTAAAAATAATGAATTTAATAAATTTTTCACCTTATGCCCATGTGGCGGTAGCGAAACAGCCAAGCCACATATTTTGACTAAGGTGTAGAGTTAGTGAAGTTAGGGCTTGTAGAGTTTGAAGCTTGGCTCGACAAGAGATCTGACAACTTTTTGACAGTGCGAGTCTTATGGTTTCGTCTTAGCAACAATTTACATGAAAATGTGTTTGGTGGGATAATTTTTTACAGTATAAATATTTATTCGTAACAAATAAGTATTATCTTTTAACATAATTTTGACAGTACATCTGGTGCTACATTACGACACCGGTGCTATAATAAGCACATTAAAACACTCCCTTTGGCCGTGTGTTAAAATTTGTCACTCGTTGCAAAATATCTATTTTTCGCACTTCTATCGTAAATACCTACCTATGTATTAACAAAAAAAGTCACTTGTAAATAGTTACTGCCTTTAAAAAGTATAAGTGCCTCAATGTTATTAGACTTTTTGATTCTATAAACGTCTTTAGGTCAATAAAGCAAGTGATAAATTATTAGAGTTAGACCAAGAAAAGTCTGCAGCAATTTTGACAGCCCACGCAGTGCAAGTGTTATTTATAAGTCATAATTTTATAGAAGTTTCTTCAAATCGACCTTATTAATAAGAGATTAAAAATATTCAAAATTATCTTAAAATATTTTAATCTAATATTTCATCTCATACGTTCAATAAGGCCCGGGACTGGACCTTTTTACCTGCACTGACAGTGGGCCTTCTTAGCAACAAGTACAAATTCAGAATAATTGGGAATAATAGGGAGCAACTGTTATTTTTGAATGCTGGGCCTTGTTACCCGCCGGGCCTCATATGCCTGCACTTCACCTTCCTTATTTGTTTTACAAGGGGAAAAGTTGTTGATTAACCGCTCGTGCTAATATTGATACCCAAACAAGCGAAACATTTTTTTTTATTAAATAGAAGGCAAACGAGCAGACGGATCACCTGGTGGTTAGCGATTACCGCCGCCCATGGACACTCGCAACACCAGAAGGGTTGTTGCAAGCGCGTTGCCGACGCGCGTTTAAGATGGGGGTCTTTTAAGGTTTGAAGGTCGTATCGGACAGTTCATTCCACAGTTTGGCTGTGCGAGGCAGGAAGTACATTCACAAATTCAAACATTCTAAAATTGAAGCACGAGCGTAGCGAGTGGTTCGTAAAATTGAACCTTGAGCGTAGTGAAGGTTTCGAGGGACGAAGGTTAAATAAAATTTTCATCACATCAGCTCGTAAAGGCCCTCTTGATTGTTCCAAACGGATAAGAAAAGTGGCATTTAATTTGATGCAAATTTTGAGTTGTTTCCGTAGGTAAATTGGATCAGTTGGTTGGTAATATTGACTTTAAAATGATAAATATCGTTAGTTTGAAATTGATTTTATGATAAAGTAAATATTATCGGAGATGATCGCTCTTAAAAAATATATGTCGCTAGTCATTTATAACCTAAAAGCGCCAAATTACGCAAAATTATATTGAAATGACACCTGTGTATTGAATTTGAAGAATACTTTAACAAGGGTAAGGGTAGGGGTCTGTATGACAATGCACCTAAAATAATTTTCAAATGTATCTATTATTTCTATACTTAACACGATAACGAATTCTACGTAAACGAAACCGCGGGCAATCCCTAGTACATATAGAAATAAATAAGGGAAGGTAAGTTTCCATTAGTGTACTGTGTAAAATAACTATTTACCATTGATAATAATTTTATAAACGCTTTGCGTATTTTTAAGGTCACCGCGCTAACCGCTAGCCCGCGACCGTCGATCGCTGCCTCCTGCCCCGGCGCACAGCGCGGCGCGCGAAAACGCCGCGCGTTTGAAATGTAACTTAATATAAGCTCGGAATGCATACTTACGTATCAGTATTTAGTGTCGCCGTGATTTTATATTTCTAATCTTTTGTGTGAGAAGTAAGATCTTTATTATGACCGTGTAATATTAACTCTACAAACTTTAATTCAATATTGGCTATACTGCTTAACCAGAAATCAATATCTAGACAAGCACATTGTCTACATTTCTAACTTTTTACATGTATACTAAGTTGATAGGTAATATCGTAATTTTGCAATATCAGCTACTCTAATTCTGTATTTACATAATAATTCGTGTTTTTACGTTCACCAGAAAGCAGCTGTTCCAGATTTCTAAAAACCGAATATTGTGAATAAATTAAAGTGTTATTGAATATGTTAAAGTTTTTTGTAACTTTAATTTTATATTTACATAGTTATTTAGCAAAAATTGAAATATTTAAATATGGCCGAACGCTCCACCTAAAATTTTCTAACTTTTTACATGAATGTTATTTAACATGCTTACAATAACATATCAAAAAAGAAAAAACTTTAATGTTATCAAAACCCATTTTTGTTCCACCGCTGACGACAAGCGGTCTCCGCACATTTTGGCGGCTCACTATAATTAAAATTATGTAGTTGCGTATACGTTTATTATTAGTCATGTAATTATAACGACCGAGTCCCAAATATGAAAGATACGGCCGCTTGTTTTGAAAATCGATGGGGATTAAAAATTATATCGACGAAAATTTTGCAAAATGGCGTAGGTATGGTGCTACTGAGAGGCGCATCTCGGCGTAGATACAATCAGCATCAATAGTACCTAGGGGATGATATATTGGGCCAGGGCTATAACCGTGAAAATCGAAGTTCGCAAATTGCGGGCATTTTTCTCTGTCACTCTAATTATGCCTTCATTGGAGTAAAAGGGAAAGATCCCCGCAATTTGCGAATTTCGGTTTTCGCGGTAGCCCCTCAGATGTCATTGTCAGGTACAGTCTAATTGATATAGAGACAGAGACATGACTCTTTTTGCTAAGCTGTTAAAGAATGGTAGGAGGTAGAAATTTTTAACGCGCAGTCTTATCCGCTACTTTTAATGATGAGTGAACTAGGAAAAAAGCGTCCATGTGTTACGACCTTTTACGACTTGCGACCTCGCAGTCTTCGTAAAGCGGAGTCTGTAGATGGTAGTCTATGCAATCAATACACTATCCGCCGTGTGTAAAGGACACGGCCGTCCTAATAGCTTCGATAGAGGGAGCTGTGGGGAATAGAACGAATTTGTCTTAGATGCTGTGGCTCAGAACTAACTAGGTACTCGTAAAGCGGAGTCTATAGATGGTAGTCTATGCACTCAATACACTATCCGCCGTGTGTAAAGGACACGGCCGTCCTAATAGCTTCGATACAGCGAGCTGTGGAAATGGAACGAATTTGTCTTAGATGATGTGGCTCAGAACTAACTAGGTACTCGTAAAGCGGAGTCTATAGATGGTAGTCTATGCACTCAATACACTATCCGCCGTGTGTAAAGGACACGGCCGTCCTAATAGCTTCGATAGAGGGAGCTGTGGGGAATGGAACGAATTTGTCTAAGATGTTGTGGCTCAGAACTAACTATATAGGTACAGTCGCCATCAGATATATCGGAGCGGCCAAGGTGTTCAAAATATCTGAACACACACTCTAACGCCCTGACAATAGAGGCGTGTTCAGATATTTGTGAGCGCCTTGGCTGCTCCTATAGATCTGATGGCGACTGTACATGGAACATGCAGGCATAGTTCGCTATCGCACACTCGCTCTTCTATGTTTCCTTTGCTCGACAGATGTAGATACGGACAGCAATTTAACGATGACTCACGTCAGACCAGGCTGGGGCGGGGCCGGAGCTTCCAGCGCTTCGTTTTCTATGGGGAAGTACCACGTCAGCCGATCAGCCGTCATAGAAAATGGCATATCGAACGCCTCGGCCCGGGCGCGGCCTGGTCTAGCATGAGTCATCTTTTATAATATCAGTTTTCAAGCTCAGTTACAGTTAGACCAAAAAAAAGTGCAAGTGTTATTTTAAACGTCAAACTTCTACGAGTATGAAATTAAGACCTATAAATAACACTTGCACTGCGTATGATATCAAAATCGTTACAGAATTTTCTTGGTCTAGCTCTAAAACTGAACGATTTTATGTTATAGGTCAAGCACAATGATTGGCGCGACAATATCTCGCCGCGAGATAAACTACCCGTCTTTTTCTAATTGTGCTAGCCAGGCAGGCGACTCATGTACCTACAGTCCTGGACCTAACTATACTTGTACTTACCCCGTTCGAGTCATAACAACTGGCCCCTGTCGGATACTAATCGAGGTCTCCGGTTGTCTCATATTAAACCTCATTAGAGCCTCGAGACCGTCCAATTATCCAGCACATTAGTGTCAGCGCAGCAACGAGGTGCTAAACGAAATGCTTCTTAAACAATGCACTCGTTCACTGATTGGTTCTATATACAGTAAGGTGGTGGTACTAGTGCTCGACATGCTAATGCCCAAATGATGACACCCTGCTGTCACCTCTATTGACAATGACAAGTTTCAAGATGACAATACAATACCTAGGTATACTGGGACTACGTCGAGCACCAGTACCATCACCTTATTATGGCTCCTCTACACGATGGGCCAACGCCGGCCACTCCAAGGGACGCATTTATGCGTTAGAGGGAGCAAGTGATATTGCTATCTCATTCTGCCGCATGGCTGCGTCCCTTGGAGTGGCCGGCGTTGGCCCATCGTGTAGAGGAGCCATTACTGGGGCCAGCCTGTACGGATGTGATAGTCGGTCTTGTCTACGTGACAGCGTGATAAAACGGTGTAACACTTTGAATCCCGCGCTTTATCACGCGAATAAAGTCATCCATAATATAGATATGATGATCATAGTCATATTTGTCTACGTGACAGGGTGATAAAACGGTGTCCGTAACTTTAAATATCGCGGTGTTAGTAAGTGACGGTTATTTTATCACGTCGATAAAGCCATCCCATAATACGTCTGCTGACAAGGAGCCAGGATGACAATTTATCGACAGACACCAATCGGAACGTAAAAATATATCGTGATGACAGATCATAACGATAAGTCAACGGGTGATCAAATTTCCATGCATTACCTATTAGAATTACGATATTTGTTTAACTAATATGAAATCTGTCATCTTCAAAGTTAACAGTAAGCAAGAAATAAAACTATCCCCGTAAAACAAAAAAATAAGAATTATGTTAGTATTAGGTAGATATTATTATCTACTCTGTAGTCTAATCGGTATCTAATATTAAAAATAAGATATGAAAAAGCGCTTATTACAAGCCACGCCCGAGAAACCGTCAGTCTATTTCGACCCTAATTACATAAACACACATGATTGTAAAATTCTAAGTGATGACATCACACTCAAACAAAGAGCTATCAGTAACTAATTTGTATGGCGGCGCTAACTTGCTCGCTGCGACGGAGAATGGAGTTAGAGCGAGTTAGCGAGTGCCATGGGAACGTTGGCTTTGCATTGTTAACTGAATGGGGTGTTTTTTTTTTGGACAGTCTAATAAAAATCAAGCGCTGGTGGCCTAGCGGTGAGAGCATGTGACTTGCAATCTGGAGGTCGCGGGCTCAAACCCCGGCTCGTACCAATGAGTTTTTCGGAACTTTTATTGTACGAAATATCATTTGATATTTACCAGTCGCTTTTCGGTGAAGGAAAACATCGTGAGGAAACCGGACTAATCCCAATAAGGCCTAGTTTACCCTCTGGGTTGGAAGGTCAGATGGCAGTCGCTTTCGTAAAAACTAAAAACTAGTGCCTACGTCAAATCATGGGATAAGTTGTCAAGCGGACCCCATGCTCTCATGAGCCGTGGCGAAATGCCGGGATAACGCGAGGAAGAAGGAGTCTAATAAAAATCAACATAATCTCATAGTAAGCTCGATATGGCTTGTGTTATGAGTACTTAACGACAATATCTATATGTATACAATATATAGATATATATAAAGACTTAAATAAATAGAAATCATCCACTTATCTGTAACAAATACACAAATAAATGCCCTTACCAGGATTCGAACCCGGGACCTCTTGCTTCATAGACAGGGCACTCGTAACTACTGACTAAAGTTCGTTTTTTTTAGCATTAAAAATAAGGTAAACAATCTTGATGTGTCTTTTAATTGAAAAACACATTTTAAAAATAAGTTACGGCAAATATGTAACAATTATGAATCTAATACGATCATTTTTATTCTTCTGATTTCATAAGTAATAGTTATTGATTTTTAATAAGCGTTTTTCAATTAAAAGATATGCCAAGATCGCTTACCTTCTTCCAAGTTCTTTCTAATGCTAAAAAAACGAACTAAAAGGCTAGGAGGATAGGGCGAGTCACGTCTGAATGAGATTAGCTCAGGACCGGGACAAGTGGCGTACTAAAAGAGACCTATGCTCAGCAGTGGGTGATAAATTGCTGATATGATGATGATAAAGTCTATTATTTTGAATAAAAATGGACATTTGATATAATTTAGTCCGATAAGAGTGATTTAAGAAAAATAGCCCTCAACCTTCAGCCTTCAAAAACTAAACCATGCAGAGCCATGCTTAAAATTATAAATAAGTAACTATGCCTGTCTGTCTGTTACCTCTTAACACTTATAACGCTGACTAAGGAATTTTCCCAATGAGTCATCCAAGACATACATTCGCATCTAAAGCCAACGTCATCATAGCTCCTTGGTTCCCACAAACACTATATACCAAGCAATATCACTTCCTATTGGACGGTGAGTAAGTCAAACAAACACATTCAAAAGCTTCCCCGACCATTACAATATAAACCAATGTAAAGCTAAAGTATAATTGTTACGAGTTCAGAGTTCAAGATATGCTAGATATCTTTCCATACTCGAGGGGGAGGCTGTAGCGAATAGCGAAGCACCATCGTAGCCTAGGTTAATTGACAGTTCGTGAACCTTAAGGCAAGGAGGTAAGGACTATAATTGGTCAGTTAGTGTTGTTAGTACAGAAGTAAATTACATTAGCAAATCGTTAGCAGCCATGGTGAGAATCGCTTCTATGGGAAGTAGCCACAGTCGGCAAACACTCGGTTTAACGTGTTTATGTGCTGCTCGACAGATGTGGGCTTTCTTTGTAGAATTTATTTACTTGGTGAAAGATAGACAACTGATAGTAAAATTAGCACTCATATCCAGAATTTTAATAACAAAGCATCTGTGAGACACTCACGTAATCGTAATCGACAATCGGTTGAAACTTGAAATGGTTGGTTATTTAACTTAAAACACGTCAGTGACCCGTTTTAATGTATTTAATATATTCAAAACCATAACGACTTACCTGACAACAGTTGGAGCACATATTTTTTTATTAATCATATTTATCTACTAGTAATGAGAAGGCGTAGAAACATAAACTTAACTGTGGGTTTCAGAAAGAGCTATACACTAAACATGGATTTTCGACAGAGTTTAATTTACTATCATGATGCTGTTATAATAAGAAGAAGAAGGTTCTGCTTTGCTCTAGTTTCGATCGAAGCTTCGGTGATGATTTTTATGATGACGGAACCAGCACTTCGGTCGGGCAATACTTTAAAATCAGGGTTATGGGTAACTAAGTTCACGATAATTACATTACCAATATTTATGGAGAACCCAAGCTAAGTTTAGTATACATTAAAAAAACCTACGCGTGCGAAATCTGACACGAACATGTCAGTTTTTAATTATGACTGATGATTAATTGACTTAACATTCATGCGTCATATAAAATAACGATACTTACCTTTTTAAGGAAGATCGAAGGTTGTTTTACCTACATGAAAAATCTTTGTATTTGCATCATCCACAGAAATATACTTAAAGCAGTTTCAGACTAGCAGCCGCCCAGAGACCTAAGAAAAGGTCTCTTGTTCCATTCTAATTTGAACTTTGTGTTGACAAAATAAAATTCCCTTTTGCTTGGCAAGGTTGACGTATGGGCGGCTAGATGTAATACGAGCGTATGCGTACGTTTTTAACGAACGATTAAGAATGAACTACTTTAAATATCATCATGTGGAAGAAGACAGTACCTCGTGGCTCAAAAACCTCAGGTGCTGGTTCAAGATGAGCACCAGATAGCTATTTCGAGCTGCAGCGTCAAAAGCGAAAATAGCCCTAATGATAGCCAACCTCCGGCAGGAGACGGCGCCATAAGAAGAAGATAATAATTATATTATCCTCAATCACTGCCTCGTTTTCTACAACGAAGGATATATTTGTAGGTTTACTAGAGATGTACCTAAGGCTGAGAGCATTTAATAACCGGAGTCACCTTTAAGAGCTTACCCCTTTGCGGAAAACCTTGCACAATTGTGCGAACTTTTGTATGGACTGACATAGCTATTTGTACGTTACGTACAAATCATGTAGAAATAGCAATACATTTGACGTCCCCTTCCCCACAAAAATCGGCAGACTGTTTTTTACCTACAGAAAATGAGAGCCAAGGCGCCTCCAGTTATTAAATGCTCTAAGACCTAAGGACATTACAATGTATTACAAAACAATAGAACATCTAGACACGCGGCAGCGTGTCAAGCCAAGTTCAAGCAAAGGAACTGGCTAGCCAGCGCCGAGTGTAATATTACACGAACCACTTGGTGCCACTTTTGACCCTTCTATAACTCAAAACATCTTTGACGTAAACACATAAAACTACGTGTGTTTAATTATATCCATAAGGATATCTAGAAGCCCAAATTTCATGAAGCTAGCTCAAACGGTTATAAAGGTATGAAGGTCAAAAAGTCGTAAATTTTAAGACTGACTTATGACTTATAGTACCTAAACCTAACCTACTTCCAGATGACCTAGAAGGATGAAATTTGGAATCCAGCTTGGTTATTGTGTGTAACCGTAGGAAAAAATCTAAAAATAAAATAAAGTTAAAAAATAGGGGGGGTCCCCATACAAAAAAAACACTTTTTATTGGGACTGACATATAAGTACCTAAACCTAACCTACTTCCAGATGACCTAGAAGGATGAAATTTGGAATCCAGCTCGGTTATTGTGTGTAACCGTAGGAAAAAATCTAAAAATAAAATAAAGTTTAAAAATAGGGGGGGTCCCCATACAAAAAACCATTTTTTATTGGGACTGACATATAAGTACCTAAACCTAACCTACTTCCAGATGACCTAGAAGGATGAAATTTGGAATTCAGCTCGGTTATTGTGTGTAAGCGTAGGAAAAAATCTAAAAATAAAAAAAAGTTAAAAAATAGGGGGGGGTCCCCATACAAAAAAATATTATTTTTTTATTGTAGCGTTGGAACCGTTACAAGCAGATATTTGAAACTACCCCAATATATGTATTATTATATTTGCTATATTAAAATAAAGTTTAGTCAAAAAATAAGTGGTGTCCCCATACAAAAAACTTGTAATACGCTCTAAACAACCGGCCAACGGTGTGTCGTCGGCGGCGGCGCGCGGCACCACATAATTATATGTACAAAGAACAGAAGTAAAAACCATACAGCGGAAACACAAGAAAAAACATTAAATCTCAATACCTGCCTAGTTTTCTTTACAAAAAGTATTGATATCCCACCAAAAACATAAATGTAAAAAAGGAGAGCCAAGTTCAATACAAAAATTATGCTTGGCTGTGGGGCTCGCCGCAAAAAGAATGGAGATCTAAATGAGTGCCACTGCCAAGTTCTATGCAAAATCCAAATATGTATTTATAGGAATAAAATAACATTATAAACAAGTATTAAACTCTATTTCTTTGCTTTATTGGATACCTATAACAATTGCTGTTATTTAAAAAAATGTGAGATCTTAAAGTAGGTTAGATTTGGCTTGGCCAGGTTTTATCAGAATTACAATATATATAAAATGATTGATATAATGAAAACTGGCCAAGTCAAATCTAACCTACTTTAAGTTCTCACATTTTTTTAAATAACAGCAATTGTTATAGGTATCCAATAAAGCAAAGAAATAGAGTTTAATACTTGTTTATAATGTTATTTTATTCCTATAAATACATATTTGGATTTTGCATAGAACTTGGCAGTGGCACTCATTTAGATCTCCATTCTTTTTGCGGCGAGCCCCACAGCCAAGCATAATTTTTGTATTGAACTTGGCTCTCCTTTTTTACATTTATGTTTTTGGTGGGATCGTAATTTCCACAACCTCCATAACTCAGGACAAGATTGAGCGACACAAAGGCTCGCATTAAGCGTTCTCGACGCCGCGCTAATTACTACGCTAAGTAAGACCTTTAGCGTCCTTAAGTTGTCGTGCGAGCTTGAGGTCAATTCTAATTTAAGAATTTGTTATGGTTTCGATAAAACGGATACGTTGTCAAGCTAAAGTATTTGTCAGTGACAATCCAGAGTTCAAACCCCGGGTCGGCGGCTCGTAACAATGAGATTTTCGGAACTTATGTAAGAAATATCAGTTGATATTTACCAGGCGCTTTTCGGTGAAGGAAAACATCGTGAGGAAACCGGTCTAATCTCAACAAGACCTAGTTTCCCCTATGGGTTGGAAGGTCAGATGGCAGTCGCTTTCGTAAAAAGTAGTACCTACGCCAATTGGGATTAGTTGCCAAGCGGACCCCAGGCTCCCATGAGCCGTGGCAAACTGCCGGGACGCAAGGAAGAAGGTGTTGATGATTGGCGCGCATGATTTTCACTTCATTCGCATGCACCAGTCAGCGTACCTAATGGTAACATTCCATTTCTGACCGCAGTTGCACTACTGGTACTGAACGCGTCTGTGTTATTGTTAATTTCCATAGTAAAAGGAACGGTAGTGCAGCTGCCGTTGGAAATGGACTGCCACCTTAAAGTGATCTTTAAGACCGTATCGCGATTTACAGATGTAATGCATAGTTAATTGTTTTCCATCGTATTTTCTCGGAACGTTCGTATTTGTTATGCTACTTCAGTCAAGTCAAATCAGTACTTAGACTGACTGAAATAATATGTCACGTTTATTCGTTTCCGTGAAAATACGATGGAAAATAATTATGCACTACATCTGTAACAGAAGATTATGAACTTTGTAGAGCAGACGCTTTAAGCTGCCGGCTTTTAGTTTTGATTCTCTGGTGCGCATTGTTGTTTTGTCTTAAGTAAGTATTTGAAAGCGTATGACATGATGTATTTCCGACGAGTTAGATAGGTAACTAAGCAAAGTTGTCAGACTCTAAGCGCATTCGAGCTTATGAAATCTGTAACGGACGATGTATGTAAAAATACATATAGAGTTAGACCAAGAAAAGTCTGCAGCGATTTTGATAGCCCATGCATTGCAAGTGTTATTTTAAACGTAAAACTTCTATGTTTTGTTTTCCTAGCCTATTTGAGTGTGCCACTGCTGGGCAAAGGCCTCTCTCCTTAATTTCCACGACTCCCAATTTGGTGCTTCCTCCGGCCAGTTGTTCCGGAAGCTGTCCAGGTCATCTCGCCATCTCCGTTTGGGCCTACCGCGGCCACGTCCCTCTACCGGCATCGACTTGGTGGCTAAGCTAGCCCACCTCTCCGGATGCATGCGGTAGACGTGACCGGCCCAGTCCCATTTAAGCCTAGCGGTTTTCCCGCCTACGTCAGCAATGCGGGTTTTAGAGCGCAGTGTAGTGTTCTATGAAACACGTATAAATAACACTAGCACTCCGTGGGTTATCAAAATCACTGCAGGCTTTTCTTGGTCTAACTTCTATCAGTATTTCACATATATACATATGCAAGTTGCGGAAACTTTACAAAAAGTTTCTCCAACTTTGTCGGAAATTTCACAGGAAACAAATGAAAACTTTCATTTAGGTAGGTAATAAACATTTCGATTCCTATACAAAAATATGAGGAATTTACAATTTTTTTCCAAGTGGAAACAAGGAAGTGGAAACCAAGCGAGTACTACTTCTAGACTAGGGGCCACTTCTTAAAAGCCATACATTTGTAGGCACATGTACAATTGTACATTATGTCGCTTAAACTTTAACTGATAGAGTCATACTGGGTGTGGCCTGTAACACGAGCAAATAATTAAAACATAGATTGCACTCAAACGGTGACACTTTTGTTCAACATCTTTTAAAAATTATGAAGTAAGTACATATTTAGACTCCCTATTTTTCATACAAAAATATAATTACTATCTTCAATGGACGCCATCGCCACGCCATTTCATTGTGATTGACGTTGCATTGCGTCTTAGAATAAACTTTGTAGTGTATTTAAAATCAAACCACAAGTTATTTTTAAAAGTCGCTGAACAAATGCTGCTCAGTATGAGGAGTATGTGGTGTTGGGGAGTATGAGAGTATACAGCCTACAGTTTAAAGTTTTGCTCATATTACAGGCCACACCCGGTATACAATCATATACTTATGACAGACTCTTGGTGGTAAACTATAAAAGACAGGACGTTGCTGTTTATTCTATATTTAACAGATGACAATGAGATATGCGTCATAATTACGGTATTTATATAGGTAGGTATAAAAGCCATTTAAGTTTGTCCTTGCTACCTTACCTATTAGCTAGAAGATGTACGTCTAGATGTGACCGTCAGATCTTTCTGGCAGATGAATCTGGCTTATATTTACGAGTATATTTAATAAAGATGAATGAAATGCGAAAATTAATCAAAAATAACAACAGCCAGCGTATTATGGATGGCTTATCCATCTTTATCCACCACGTGATAAAATAACTGTCACTTTCTAACACCGTGGGATAGAAAGTGATGGACACCGTTTTATCACGCTGTCACGTAGACAAGTCAAGAACGACCATCATATCTGTACAGATTTGGATATAAACTGCTAAGTAGGTATTTATGTAAATAAAAAAATAAACACAAGTATTTAACACGTAAAAAGCATAATGCATATCTTTAATAACTTCAGAACACAGTAAAACTTACAAAAGCATTATCGACACATCGACAGCTCATTTGGTATTCGACTTTCATTCGCGAGCGTCAACAAAAGCCTCCTAATGCGGCACAAGTCTACAGAAGGCGAAAAAAGAAAAAAAAACAACCAGACTCCTTTCATACCGCTTTTGACACGGACGGCACTGGCCATCGGCGAAACTAAAAAAGCAGTTTAAAAAGTTAAGAGAAATGGTAATCCGTGTATAAGGTTCCATATTAAAAATTTGCAAGGAGGAAATTCTAACCAGCCAGTACCTATTCAAAATCATTGCATCTGGCCGCTATTAAAAAGTTACACGGTAATAAAATTAAGAATCTATAAACATTTATGGTTCCAATTTTGAGCTCGGAATTCGGTTTGATTTCAAAAAAGGAAGTGCAGCGTCAGTCACAATAGTAGCATCTTGAGCCGCCGAGAGTAATTTAAAATATATTGAGCCCCGACAATGGCCGATCCAGGTGGCTTTGGAGTTCGTTTTTCTACGGTATATTAGTGTATATTATGTTCGAATAGAGACTAATAAATAATAAATCTTCTATACGAGATGCTGCCATTGATTCCTTTAAGAGTAGGCGTGATTGTGGTAATAATGGTAATATTCATAAATTATACAAGCAAAAGCTGAAGAGATGATTGAATGGTGAAATGAATTTTGCTAACAGTCAGACATTCAGGCGCTTTTAATTTACGACTGACGTCTTTTAGCTTGTTAGTAGGTATCGACAATTACGTTCTAAGGAATTTAATTAACTGCATGAAGTGGGGCAAGCATTCGAACTTTAAAATCTGATCTAGATTCGATATTTTCATGGATACCAGTAAGTGTAGTACGTACCGGTCGGTTATGCATAACAAATAGTCACATAGTTATATTACCTACCGCTCGATAATTTTCTACTTATTTCGAAATAATCGAGAGCCTCGCTTGTGCCTGATAGAGTAAAAAATGCTCTGCGGAAAAAAAAACCAGGGTGTAAAATTATATATCTTATAAAATACGTTGTCAAGCTAAAGTATTAGTAAAAAGTCATCATCATCATCATCATCATCTCAGCCATAAGACGTCCACTGCTGAACATAAGCCTCCCCCTTGGAGGAGGATTTTTAGTAAAAAGTAAGAAGTAGTAAATACTTTATTGTACAAAAAAACAGGAAAAATAAGTACAGTGGCGAACTTGTCCCTTTAAGGAATCTCTTCCAGTTAACCTTAAACTACACAAAAAAAGATTACCACCACTTACGACCTTTTCTAGTTAAGGGTAAGGCGACCATCAATAAGCAGTAGGATCTCCTTAATTAGGTGGACGATCTTAATCATGGGCGCGCTAACATTTATTTGCTCCCGGTATCTGGGTATTTAATGCCTCTATAGTGCGGGTTATTGCGCGCTCTACCACTATGGAGCTTCCACGGGCTGTCCCGTACAAACGCATTTTATTTCCTGTGTTGCGACTTTTTTTCGCCATTTAAAGCAGGCGATTATTTTTCTGTGCATACTTTTGACCATTTGTCATAGAAAAAGAAACTCTTAATACCTGCAAAAAAATTCGCGTTTGTACGGGACAAACGGTAGACAATTTCATAGAATGTTCCTTTGCTTTTATAGTCTACTCGAATGAAAACGGTGAAAAATAGAGATACTACTTCTAAAAATACGTGTGATACCTCATTAGATTCGTAGTGATGTTTAAATTATTCGAAGCGTGTGCATACAAAAATAAAGAAAAACCGGGCAAGTGCGAGTCGAACTCGCGCACGAAGGGTTCCGTAACATAATGCAAAAAAAAAAAAAAGCAAAAAAAAAACGGTCACCCATCCAAGTACTGACCACTCCCGACGTTGCTTAACTTTGGTCAAAAATCACGTTTGTTGTATGGGAGCCCCATTTAAATCATTATTTTATTCTGTTTTTAGTATTTGTTGTTATAGCGGCAACAGAAATACATCATCTGTGAAAATTTCAACTGTCTAGCTATCACGGTTCGTGAGATACAGCCTGGTGACAGACGGACGGACGGACGCACGGACGGACGGACGGACAGCGAAGTCTTAGTAATAGGGTCCCGTTTTACTCTTTGGGTACGGAACCCTAAAAAGGGGAAAAAAGTAGACATTTTATATTTCCCCAATATCTCAAAAAGTATTAATAATTAATATAATTATTAAAAACTAAAAAACCAAAAAGTATTAATAATTAATATAATTATTAAAAAAGGAGGCGGCTCATAGGCGTACCCAGCATTTTTTAAAGGGTGGGGCAGAAGTAGGGTTACGTGCCATAAATGTTTCTAAAAATTTTTAGCTTCTCGTCAAACCACCGTGCGTACGCCTACGAGGCGGCTACATTCGCTGAAAACCCTGTGGGTGTTTTTCCCCCAAGGCCACTATTTATGGTTAGATACCTATTTGCGTCGCTTGAGAAGCTCAGCCGAATTGGCAGCCGAGCCAGCCTTCACTGCAGTGCCGTGGAGATGGGACAGCGCCAGGGTATCGGTACAGATTGCATCCCAAACCAGCGGCCGTCCCATCTTCCACGAGTTCCATGGCACTAGGGTCAGACATCTATTAGATATCTTTTAGACATCACCAAGATACGATAACGATATGTCCAACCTCCAACGATGATCCAACCTGTCAAATTTGACATTTGTGCGATTCTGGAGATACTCTTGAACGATTTCCTCAGGATATGACTTATTCACATCTAATAGATATCTTACGCTATCTAACGTAAAAGTGACATTGGTTGCCCGAATTGCGCTGCAAAAGAGAACTAGTTGATATCTAAACTATAACGTATCTAGAATGGATCTAGTCTCTTGTGAATATCTTGAAGTTCGAATACGGCAGTACTATTACTTATTCTGTGACGGCAGTTACCGTCATCGCGGGCGAAGCCGGTAGGTTCCAAAACGGCCGGTGCTCCCGCACTTGCAGAACAGTATCTCCATTATTTTCTCCATTATTTGACGACCGGTCTGGCCTAGTGGGTAGTGACCCTGCCTGCGAAGCCGATGGTCCTGGGTTCGAATCCCAGTAAGGGCATTTATTTGTGTGATGAACACTAATATTTGTTCCTGAGTCACGGGTGTTTTCTATGTATATATGTATGTATTTATCTATATAAGTATGTATATCGTCGCTTAGCACCCATAGTACAAGCTTTGCTTAGTTTGGGGTTAGGTTGATCTGTGTAAGATGTCCACCAATATTTATTATTTTATTTGTATCTCCTTCGATATCACGGGCCTATAATCCCGGTTTTTTGATAGGCTTGCGTGGGGACACAGATCCAACACGTAGAGGCCCCTTGGAGAGCTTTAATGTCATGTAGAACGCCTGCTGGAACCCGTTCACAGGTGCAACAATAGACACCCATGAACCGGTCTCAGCAGGCATTGGGACTATTGTAGCCAAAGTGAATAGTATACCGGTCTATGGATTGAAGTTTGGGTGGACTATGAGACTGGGCTATTGTAAAGAGTTCGGACACCTGCCATAACAATGCTAACACACGTTATCGAGGCAGGTGGTGACTTGCCGCTGACTAGATGGGCCCCTGAAACTGCCGTCGTGAAGACGACCAGGGGCAACATCGGTGTGAGCGGCTCAGGGGTGTCGAGAGGTGTGCGCCGCTTTCTACCCAGTGGCTGTTACCAGCCACTGTGCCAACTCGCGTCTTATGCATCTTTCACTTCCACCCCTGGAGCATATAGCTCTAGCGACTCCTCTCTGGACGGCCAATTAAGGCAAGCCAGAGCTGAGAGTCCTGCGGGTCCCCTTGGGGTCCACTCCGACCGACGAAGACACGCCGGAGACGGAGACCCTGACCGACTCTCGGGAGCACTCGGGTCCGTGGGGTCGTTACTCCCCAACAGCTCGCCACAAGCTGCCCTGCCTTTATTTTATTTATTATTATTCATACTTTTTACTAAGCGTCTCATTTCCGGAAAACGCGCGCGCTGTGAAAAAGCGAGTAGATACTTTTGACGCTGACTGTACCTACCTGGAGTACCTACTCCTAGATTGAGTTGTTCGGGGGAAAGCGGCTAGACCCGCGTTGTCGGCTCGTTAGCGAGCGCGTTCTGCCTACATCTTAATTAAGCCCACTCGGGGATACAGGCGCGAGGAAGTACAGCCTTTAAATATCACTCACGTTTTTGAAGTCGAAGATTACTCGTCATGTTTTGCTGAATATGTAATTGAAGAGCTTCAATGCGCGTTGGCGTGTCTGTCACAGATTCACACTGAGAGAAAAATCATTAGTAAACTAAACCAGGAATTAAAAAACAGTTCTGTAAGGGGGGAAAAAAGTTTAGTAATAATTATAGACGTTTCACTATTTCTGTAAAGTTTATTTATTTCTACAAACAGCTCAGTAATCCTAAATCTAATTTCAACAAACAGATAATAGAAATTGCAAGAACTAATAGAAATTGCAAAAGTCAATTTGTTCCTATTAGTTGACTCTCATTGTCCCCGGATTAAGTTTATTTTTGTAATTCTAAGTGTGTTTTTGTTATCCTTTTCTCTCAGTACAAAATACAATATGATCTTCGACTTAAAATACGTGAGTGACCCTTTTTAATATTTAATATTATGTCTGTGTCCCAGGGAAGTTGCCTTGTTTGACGTTTTATATACATCTTACCTTATCTAATTTGTTTGGGATTGTGAAGTTAAATAAATGTCATGTTCATATTCTGGAGGATTTTACACAAACAATTCTAATTTCTATTTTGGAAATGGAGTATTTCGTTCCCAGTACAAGAATGAGAGAATTTCCCGAAACTTCCATATTGAAATTTTGCAATTACGGAGAAATTCCGCGCGCACATTAGTAATAAATGGGCCAAAATATTTCACTATTTCTGCATCTTTCCTATGCACATCATAAAATAAACGGACTTTATAGCCTAATTTTTTCACTTACAGTTAAGTTAAAACCTTCTATTACTTCTTAAAATATGAATGATAAAAACTACTTACGTCCTCGAAAAGATGCCAGTTTTCCCAAACGTTTTGATTCTGACGCAAATGGTACAGTCACCTGCAATAGGTAATATGTTACTCTTTGAAAATCCTCGAAGGCCTCAAAAATTTGCACACTTAATGCTCTACAAATAAGATCGTGTCAGATATTTTTGCGGCCTTCGAAGAGTAACATTATTGCAGGTGACTAACGGCTTGATTCGGAAAATGAATTAGATTTCTACTAGACTTCAACAAGTTACGATACGGATAATTTAAAGATATTTGTAAGATAGATATGTCATATTTGACGTTTCCGCGATTCTGGAGGTCCTCTTGAACGATTTCGACAAGTTAGTCAAGTCACATCTAGTCGATATCTAATGTAGATCTAGTAGATCTCTAAATCGTCTCAAGATCTTGTGATTATCTCGAAATCCGAATAGGCCTGTATGCCGTAGGTACTTCCGTCCACCCGTACCGTCTTATTAGCTAATATTGATGAGCAATTAAGGCCATGTAGTGAGCAATCTGCGAGATAAGCGCATTTGTTGGTGTCCCGGCCGGGGGACAACTTTATGCTAATTCTGGATCCATTCCGATATTCAGGCCCAATTAATAAACGGCGGTGGTCTGAGGTTTAATGATTGAAACTGATTTCTGCTTTTAAATTGGTTTGAATCAATTGGTTTTTACATTAAATTGGTTTAGATATAAACTCGCGCTGATTTCTGTACCCCTAGTGTATATTTTACTCGATAGCGTGACGTGGCATAGGGGCTGTTCATAAATTACGTCATCTATTTTTGACCCCCCCCCCCCTAAAATCACCCAAAAATCATGCTTCGAGTGACCCCATTTCCTCCTATCCTGCTACCATCATCCGATGTCCAGACCCCCTCCCCCCCCCCCTAATTTGAAATGACGTAATTTATAAATAGCCCCAATTACACGTTTGCGTTAAGTGTAATTTTATATGGGATTTTGAGTTTCCAAAACGTCCCTACAACGCAAAAACAACGCAACCTAATTGTGTTTGGGGTTTTTGTCACGATGAGTATTACTTACTTTAGGAGTACAGCCAGCGATAAATGCTTGTACCAAAAAGGAAATTTTTGGCAAGAATATTTGACTTTATTCGTGATAGGTAGGTAGTAGGTAAGTATCTTCTTTAAAAATTTGTGTTGGTACCAGGCAAAAAAAATTTTAATATATAATGTAGAATAGAAAGTATAAAGTTAACGGATAAACAAAGAAGAAACGATTCGAAAGTTTAATACATATTAATATCAGCTTCGGCTTTACTTCACTCTATATGGATGATGCAAGACTCGCTAGGTATAAGTATAATATGATTAATATGGTTCCAAATACTACACACTACATTATCTAACTGAAATTATTGAAATACACACACTATACATTATTGAAATTTATACTGGCGTTACGTATATCTACATTATCTAATGTTACGACTAGCATAACCTAAAATATTACCTACTTAAGGGGCTTCCTCACGCCAATGACCATCGACCTGAATCCCTTAGTTTTCTAATATTTTTTGTAACTTATCATATTAACCTATTAGCTTATTATATGAGTCTAACCGGGGAGCCGACAGGCCTCGTCGGCGATGGCGGGATAACTTGGACTCCTTCTTAAGAGTGGAGGAAGAGGGGGGAGGCCTTTGCCCAGCAGTGGGACACAGTGGGCTCTGAATAATAATAATAATATCATATTAACAGCAACGATTTTAGCAATATAGTATCCCATATTTACTTCAAAGTTCATTGTCTTCGAGATTCGAGATATCTTGAAAATATCCTATCCTATCCTATCCTATCCTAAAATTTGTCGAATGCCGACAAATTTTAGGATAGGATGCTATGACTTTGTGTTAATTAGTTTAAAATTAAAACCTTTAGATATCGTATATGTAAGATCCTTCACAGCATCCTAGATACAAAAAAAAGTGTTTTTCTTAATGGTAAAATTCAAAAAAATCATAAATAAATAAGTATTCATTTCTTTCATAATTCGGTAGGTAGACAAGAATGAAGATAAAAATTTGAAGAAAAAATTTGTTTTATACTTAAATCTATCTGTAGTGTAAAAGTAGGAGATACGATTCAAAACTTGTCAAAACCGCGGGTAGCCCCTTAACAAAATCACACATTACCACTTACCACATTTTGACCTCCGACATCAAATCCTTAATCAAACACTTCAAAACAAGCCAATATAATTGACATCATTCACTCATTGAATGAACGAGTGAATGGGTGAGCGGCGCGTGTGAAGATAACACAAGTCTCTCATTAACGCGTTACGTTCGTTTAAATCAATCGATTCATTCCATTCGATTGGGACTGATAAATATTTCGATACGGGTGTGGTCCGAATACTGAGGGTTATGCTGTGTTTGGCCATTCCGATTGGGTATGTTTTAAAGAAAAACGTTTTGAAAGAAAAAATTGCAGCACCCGGCATGGCGCCGAACGAGTTTTAGGGCACTCTTAGGATTTGACATATATTTGTTATATAATAATAATACTAATGGGTTCCAGCAGGCGTTCTACATGACATCAAAGCTCTCCAAATGGCCTCCACGTGTTGGATCTATATCCCCACGCACGCCTTATAAATGACCGGGCTTATAAACCCGAGAGTTTGTAACGGAGATACTAACTTATACTAACTGTCGCTTTTCGAGAGAAACTGCATACGTTACAATATACGACATCGACACATCATCGTAGACATACCGAGATTCAAGATCATTGTAGGTGTGTATATATTATTTGAAGAGTTACCTCGATATGTCCATTGTCCAGGATTCCATCATCAGATCCTGACTTGATGAGAACCTATACACAAAAAAGTTCTCGACGAGTTGAAAATCTCCTCTATTATTTATGTTTACTTCAGTCTGTCTATGCTAACTTTGCACCGACTTGAACAAAACAAGGTGAGGAGCATATTTCCATAGAAATTGTACAGCTAGGTACCTATGCCAAGACACTTAAATATGTATACTGTTAATACATGGTCAGTATCATAAACATGTATACACTCTTCTAGGAAATCAGAACTAAGGAAAACTATCTCTTGGATCTTAAATTAAAAAGTAGCTGACGGGTCCGCGCGAACGGTCGTCAGCTTTCTCATACAATTTTGCGGTGCGGAGCGATCAGCACGCACTGCCCGCGTGATACTAAAACCAGCCTTAAAGTGACGAATCGAAATCAACAGACCAGACTCACTACCCAACTGCCATTCGGGTAGGCTTGCCCCCCAATACGTAAGCGTAGCGTGGGCCTGATTAGGCGGATTGAAACGTAGAGGCTCCTAATTATGCCTCATTATACTTACAACAATTAAAATGCAATTTATATATACAATTTTAGGTATATCACGATATACCATAGCAAGTCGAAATGAGTTTGCCATGGAGATCGTAAAGATCTTTCTTTACCCGTAGATACAGTCGCCACCAGAGCGAACCACGTTCGACGTGTTGCCTCCTTGTCACACTTACGTACGAATTTACTGGTGCGAGAGACAGACAACATGCTGAACGTGGTTCGCGGTAGGCCTTCAGATATATGGGAGCGGCCACGGTCCTCAAAAATATTTGAACATGCACTTTAACGTGTTGATAATACAGATTTTGTTCAGATATTTGTACACCTTGGCTGCTCCAATACATCTGATGGATGTTTTAATCGGTATATTACGAGAAATGAAACGATAGATAGGATCTTGGGTAAAAAAAGTTTGGAGACACTTATCTAGGATATCATGATACCGTAGAAGGTAGAGAGGCAACAGAGAGTACTCTCTCCAGGCGGGTGTTATGCCTGGGGACCGAAGTGCATCGAGAGTTGGTCGCAAGTTATATATATAGAAACTGACATTATAACTCCGTAAGCGCGATGTAGGTGTCATACTAATTGCGTTCTAGACATAGTATCTTCGTAGTTTGTGCGTTCTAGCTCTCTAACGCCATCTGTTAGATTATTATGGCACGACGTTGGCAGTGACAGCTAGAGGAAACGCCACAATACATTTAAGCGGTACAATAGGTACATATTGGAGTTGAATCTTGGCCAATCACGTTCTCGGTAATTTTTCGAGACTCGAACTGTAAGTACCTGCCTGGTTTAAAGACATCGTTGTTTTGAAGACGGTCAAATATTAAGCATTATAAAATTTGATACAAGCCATAAATTGCTTAAATCATAATACGACAACAAATTCGGCCAAACAAAATCAGCATTCTCATTAACTTGCCATTAATCTCGTCCAATCACTTAACAAGGATTAGCTTCCCGCACGACCCATAAAAAACCTACTGTAGCTAAGGATATCATACAAAAACCTCAAATCTTACAGTCAACTAAACTTAAAAATGAACCTTGAATATAAAGTATTAAGGTTCAACTTTGGAATGTATAAAATGAATTCATATGAGCTTGCGGAAGTTATACCTAAAAAGCGGCAGTCGTTAGCGGTAGCTAAGATATTCTCTGAAATCTTCGCTTCTTACAACCAAGCGGACTACAAAAATTGACCTTACAAGAATACAGTTAAGGTTTAAATTTAAAATATGTAGAATTATATGATAAGAGTTGGTGAAAGTTACGCATCAAAGGCGGGTAACCCTTTTGCGCGTGAAAAATTAAATATCGAAAGCCATAAATATGGCGGGCGCGTTAAATATTGTGGCAATATTGTTTGGCGGAATGCGCCTTTGTCGCGAAAAAAGGAGAAATTGGAGACTTTTTCATTTGGAGCAAGGGTTTGTCGGTACTAAACATTTCATTATAATTATAAAAGAACCGGTCAAGTGCGAGTCGGACTCGCGCACGAAGGGTTCCGTACGCATTACGCAAAAAATGGCATAAAATCACGTTTGATGTATGGGAGCCCCATTTAAATATATATTTTATTTTGTTTTTAGTATTTGATGTTATAGCGGCCAACGAAATACATCATCTGTGAAAATTTCAACTGTCTAGCTATCACGGTTCTTGAATTACATATAGACAGACGGACGGACGGACAGCGGAGTCTTCTAAATAGGGTCCCGTTTTTACCCTTTGGGTACGCAACCCTGTATAGGTGCTTTATGAAATTAAGATTTTGTACAGTCAACTCATCAAACTGACTGGATTACTGCACCTCAAATAATTTCAAAATTACTAGTATTTCCATTCCAATAATAACCTGATCCTGAGTTCAATTCCAATTAAATAATTCGTTGTTTTTGACCTGGTTTTGGTACGACCTTGATGATCTTGGTGATTGGCGTATATCCACTCTGTGGCAGGCTCTGATTGGTGGGTCTTCTGCTCATACCAATCTTGTAATTTACCGAAGAATTTACGATTTTGACATCGAGTCCAACGTAATATATCCACTCTGTGGCAGCCTCTGATTGGTGCGCTACCTGCACAGAGCTTGACACGGTTCGTTACTCAATTTGCGGAACGGCTTCCAAATTTGAATTATTGCGAATGCCCTTTTTAAATTTGGAATGTTTCTCTTTTGTAAAGAAAAGGCTGTGAATAAGTACCTACAGGATTTTTTAATAGAAGGCTAAAATTGTAAGTTTATGTCAAAAATAACATAAAAAAAACACTTAGTTATTGCTGACAATACTCGATACCAGGGGCCGATTGCATAACAAACTACAACTAATATTACAAGCGGAATTCCATTTCTAATTTCACTTATTAAATAAGGAGTTCCGCTAGTAATATTAGTTGTAGTTTGTTATGCAATCGGCCCCAGATTGTGGTAATTATTGTCATAGATCTGTAATTTGATACTTACTTGTAAACTTTCAAAACACTAACGGCTATTAGTAGAAGTAGGTTAATATCCTTGCTAGATTTTATTACATCGTCAAGTACAAGTGAAGTTTACACTTATAATTTTGTTAGTAAAAATAATCAAACTATGTATATTTAAAAAAATATCAATAGACTATTAGTAGTCTAAGAGCCAAATCATTAAACTTCTATAATACTCAACCTACTAACATATTTATAATAAAATAAATAAAATATTGAGGAAGTGCTTATCGGTAACAGCGTTAAAACAGAAATGACAGATAGCCCAAATATGGCTATTTTAATTGCCTAACATTTCCGAGAGGTAACCAATTTTGTGTTTAAGCACAGGAAATAAATATAATTATGGGTTGCTGATAAGCATACTTTTAATTGATTTGTTTAGGATGACGCAAAGCATGATGACGCAAAAATAGACTTTTTAATTATTAAGATAACGGTTCATGGTTAATAATGTCAGGGTGTGCTAACTCGAAGCATGTTCTAGGGATTTCACATCGATAAATAAGATATCGATTTATCGACATATCCACTTTGGTTCTATGTAAGCCCATTCAAATAAGGTTTTCGGAAAATCTAGAAAATAACAAAAGTTGCATTCAGGACCTAATTCAGGCGATCACATATTAATTAAGATTTTCATTCACACCTGACTGACACTATTGTTTTTCTTCGTATTTTCTCGGAAATGTTCGTATTTGTCATGCTACTTCACCCAACCTCAGCAGTACTTTTTGTACCGAGACTGAAATAGCGTTCACGTTCGTACGTTTCCGTGAAAATACGAAGGAAAATAATTATGCACTACATCTGTAATTCGTTGCGCTTTTGATCGTTGTCAAGCCATCTTTTCTTTCTATCAATTTTAAATATCGTGACTACTTTGAATAAAAATCGTATGTTGTTCTGTCATTCAAACGAAAAATGTGGTAACTATATAGGTAAGTATGTATGGGAATTATGGGATGCATACAGAGTTACTGCGTTCTAACTTTGAGTAGCAGTGCGAGATACGAGATTTTTTTAAAGTAGTGACTATATACATGCTGTGTAAATAGGTATATGCCCAAAGATTGCTTTTTTTATCTTATTTATCTTATGATTAAGTCGGCCCCAAAGAGCTTGATAACCTACAAAAATAGAGCGCCAAAAATCTACCCCGAGACGCTGAAAAAACTGGCGCCTTGCGTCACAAGTCGGTTGCTTCGGAACCGCCCTCCGGCCTTAACGATGCCGATCGGCAACTAACCGTGGCGAGGTCGTGGAAGTGGCTCAAGTTACGGGTTTTTACCAGGACTCATCTTCCGGTAGCTTAACCTACATCTTTATGCCGGCTGTACACACTGGAGACCCCGAGACAGACCGAGAACAAATGTATACCAGTGGCGGCGCGTCAGATGATAGGCAAGCCGGGGCTAATTTGGCTTACATATTTCCTTTACAACTCTGCTCAAACGTCCAAAAACAGGCAAGCCGGTGGGAATCGGCTTTTATGGACGCGCCTCCACTGATGTATACATAGGTACTGGGCTATAACCGCGAAAATCGAAGTTCACAAATTGCGAGCATTTTTCTTATTACGCATTCATTGGAGTAAAAGAGAAAAATCCCCGCAATTTGCGAATTTGTGTATTCGCGGTAGCCCCTCTGCTCCTACCTCGTCTCTATTCTCGCCTTTCTCGGATTGGGTCGGTTTTTATCGAGATTCTCGGCGAGAGACTCTCGACGAGTGTGCACAGACGGCGTTAGATACCTTATTTATTTCAAGATTCGAGGTTATTAAGCTCAGTGGCATCAGCGTTAGTGTTTGGCTTTAATTTTGTATTCCACGTTGGTGGCAAACAAGCACAAAGTCTGATGGTAAGCTGAAGTAGTTAAGTGTAAGTCTCTCGAGAACTTAAAGTTAATTGTTCAAGTTTTTGATTGTACCTTTAGCTACCACATTCGATCTTAACGGGCAAAATTCTTTAACCTCGTGCCGCCCACCATACAAAATTATAGCCAAGGAAGTTAGAATATTATTGTATTTTCAATTAGGTTGAATTTCAGTTGTACCAAAAATTTTCGAGACAAATGAAATGCTACCTACTTTGTTTTTAACTAAGGTTGACATTCCATCGAAACTAAGTGTACATCCTAATGTACATTGGGCGGCACGAGGTTAAATTATTGGAATACCACGACTATAACATTTGAGAAGATATTTATTTTAGAACGACTATAATAGTAAATATTCGGTATACTCAACATTAGTCAATAAAAATCGTTTCTCTAATTTATTCAGTTATATTTCCTAACATTAACGCATAAGCGGCGTACACTAAAAAGCGTATAACTCATAAATTAATAAATCTATAGAAATATTGGTGTGGTAGCATGTCGTGGAGTAAAATGGCTCCCGACCCCACAGTAGCACAATAATACACTATAAACTACGAGTAATGTCACTACAATACAGTAGTGTACACAGTATACGTAAAGAGGCAAGATGAACTTCTAGCTTGTCAGACAACGTGTGGCGATATTTATATTTATTTAAGTATGTATTGTACGACAATAAACTGACTATAGTCGCACTGCGTGGGCTATCAAAATCGCTGCAGACTTTTTACGGTCTGACTCTAGGTATAGTCATTATACATACGTTATACGAGTATTTCATTTATTTATAGTTCATGTAATTAATTTTGAGTTTACAATTTATTTTTGCTACCTTATCTAGTCGCATGTATGGTAATCATTGTATATGTAAATTGTGTACAAACATCATATGTTGTCACTTGTCTTTAAAAAAAATTAATTTAATTTTAATTAATAAGTTTATGGCAAAAAAAAACATTTTTGGTACAAGCTTTTATCGCTGACTATACTTTTCTTACGACGGACAACTAATACTCATCGAGACAATTCAAAAAACTCCTAAAACAATTAGGTTGCGTTGTTTCATCACAGAGTTCCTATGGCCACCTCCTGTCTCCATCATCAGATCAGCTCGATGGTACCATAATATTGCATTGTCGTCCGATTTATACATGCATGCAAAATTTCAGCTCAATCGGAAACCGGGAAGTGGATCAAATTTAAGTTTAACTTGCAAAATTTTGATTACAGGCCGACAGACAGACAACGGACATGTGAAACTAAATAAAAGCTTGTAAAAATACCGTCTGACTGATAATAATATAAGACTAATATAACTTTTTGTAAATATTGCATGCCTTCTCTGGTAAAACATTGACACGCTTTTAAAAATGTTATCGCCTTATGTACATAATTCAACTGTTATTTCTTTTTTCTTTTGACAGTTGACAATTAATATACGTTTTCCTTTTGTTATTATTGTTAGTAAATTATTTAGTAACACAACTGTGAATAATTCACGACCGTCTCAGTTTCATCTGCCGATCTCCCATATACCCCATAACAACAGATGTTTAGAGCGAGAAAAAAAACAACAATAGACATAAGTGGAGTCAGTTACTAAATAATAAAGTTTAACGACACCTTATTAAGGATTTATTTGTAGTTGCACTCGAATTATTCTGTAATTTATTACTAATAACTCTGGCAATAAAGATTTTTTTTTAATTTCTAAGGGCATTTGTTACGGGATTTGATTTTAATGATCCACTATTCAGGGATTCGTTTACCGCTTTTAGGTAAAATATAGGGTAGTTTTTAGTGGGATTTATATATTTTTGTTTGTGGTTATTAGGTATTTTATGTACGTTTATAGGGATTTGTGTTATTTAACAATTGGAAATAAAAATAAAGCAATATTTGCCTGTAAAGCTGTAAAAGACTCAATTTCACTTAAGCTTACTTTATTTTAGGAATTCAAAAGAAACAGCGGCAAAATTATTATTTTATGCCGTCTATAAAATGATTTTGTTTTTTTATACACGGAAATACCTAAAGATACCTAAGTATTATTTGTTTACTACACCAAATTTTAAAAATTGTTTTTCCTAGTTGCGTGTAACTTTAAAAATAGTAATATCCTAAATTTAAATTTCACAAAAATCAAGGTAAAATATTGAGTCTTTCAGACAAATTTGTTTACATTTTTTGCTACTTCTATGACGTAAGTACCTATAAAAGTGCCTAAATGTGAACCGTAGGTATCCGTTGGCCCATTGACCCCAACCGAACCGAAACTCCCGCGCATCCGATAATTACAGAAGCAATACATTAAAATATGAAAGTCGACAAAAACCTGGCCCCAACGTGTCCCCGCACTAATTAGCCGTTAGATCTGACACTTTAGCTAATTTTGTGGTCATGGCGGCAAAAAAGTGATGGGAAAAAATGTTCTTAATCTTGTAGACAATGTAGACTTACAAACTTCCCGTTGTAAAGCTAAACATGGGTGAATATATCTTACCAAAATAAAAATGACCAAAAAAACATGGTAAAATTCTTGACGAATAAGGTAAGGGGGTAAGACTAACATAGTTTATTTTGCTCGGAGCAAAACAAACGGCATGAGGATTCAATACAAGTGATAGTCTTATCCCGATGATAGTCTTATCCCACCTTACTTATAAGGCTTCAGTTTCCTCAGTTTTCACGAATAGAAGTCATAAAGTCGGATAGGTAATTAGGTACCTATCAGATTTTTTTCTGCCCACATATATGGAGTAAAAATTTATAAGTAAGGACTAAACCATATTCATTCCTATATTTTTCTCAAAAATGGACGGCAAAGTCGACTTTGCCGTCTAAAAAATAGTTCGCGAAGCGCGTAGTTTATGGTCACTCAAAAATTAAAAAGTTAAAAACATTGCAGTCTCGCTTTTGGGACTGCAATGTTGCATACAAATTCCATTATTTGTCGAGTTCCAAACTTTTTAAAATTTGAAATGGCCATATTAAATGAAGGCACAGGCCCATTAAACAGCCAAACAGATGATTAGTACCGCGACTATTTAGTTGTCTCAAATAGGTTGGCGTATTTTCGGCAGAAAAATACACTTCTATTTTTTTATAAAAAAAATAAAAAGGCGGCAAGGGCTTTTTTCTGTGAAAATATATACGTAAGAACGTTGGTTTTGTAAAATATTTCTATGATATTTATATTTCTTGCCCCATTTTTGAGAAAAGCACTATATATGACTCGGCTGGACGGCTACTTGCTGGCTTCGGATTCAATTAAACGGACTCCCAAGGTCGTCCGTTTAAAACGAATCCTCAGCCTGCAAGTAGCTACTTCCGAGCCTCGACAATAATGTACTATTAATATGCACATACATATAATCAACGGTAGTAGGTATGTTTCAGAAATGTTTCTGGTACACCTTTCATAACTCACACATGTTCTGGTATCTATTGATTTCACAATTCCCATAACCCTTTGAATATGTTTAAACTGTCATCGAATCCTCATCGAAAAGTATAATCATGCAACTAATAGCCATAAAATACACTGTAAAATGACTGTCAATTATTAGAGTAAGTATTCCCACTCTTATGAATGGCATTTCCAGATCTATAACACTCATACAATTTTGCGAACTCAATAACTCTTAAAATATGTTCAAATATTCATTGATCTACCGATTTGCGGCTAATAGTTCTAAAATACGCTGTAAAATGACTTTTAATTTTACATCGACTGTGAAATTTGTGAATGGCTTTACAATTTCGCTTACCTCCAGGATTTCAATAACCCTTTAAATTCAATAGAAATTCATTAGTCATTACTATGAAAGGTATATTCGAAAGAGTATCGGTACAGACATGCCGACGCCTTAACCATGTTCAAAGGAAAATAACTGCTGTGAGCTTAATAATAAAGTCCAGTAAACAGAAAATGTATATTTCAAACATTAAAATTAAATCTTCAAATGATAATTAATCTTATCCTAACATAATTGCATTATTAGCGGATTCTAAGTTGTATTTACTCTCGCATCGCACTTCATTTTACCTCTCTTTAACTCTCATTTCAATGATTAATGATTAGAGAAAATTAATGATAAATGATTGCGATGAAAGCATGTTGCACGCGTTGGCAGCAGCCTGCAGGAATGTCAGAGCCATACAATTTAAGGGAGTCAATGTTATTAATGATACGCATTCGAGATAGTATCTGATCAAATAGCCCCGGAGCTTTTGTCAATGTTGTAAAAAAGGCTTGGGACAGATTTTGAAGAAGCCAAGTTTAATGTGTAGGTCAGGGGTAAGTTTTAACGGTTTTTTTAGCAAATCACAATGCTATGCTACCAACTGTTGGTACATTTTATCTATGATATTAATATTTCATTGATGACGTAGAAGACCCATCACTGAAGATTGTGATCGCATTTTTCCCAGTAAATTTAGGTGGAATGGCTGCAAAATAGTGCAAAAGAAATTTGTGCCTTGTGCCTAATTGACATTAACTATCCCTGAACAAGGCCCAAGAAAATCCTCTTTTTTCGGCCTTATCGCGTAAGTTTGAACATTGTGTAAAAGATAGGGATAGGACTAGGTACGTAGGTATTCAGTGGGGAAAGAGATACTCGTAGGCAATTTAAAAACTTCATACGGAAGTAAAACCGAGGAAAGAGGTTAGTGGCTTTATATTTGATTTATAATGCTTATACATCCAAAAGTACCTACATACTGTACATAATATGTACTCGTAGGATATACAATTACTTCAATAAAATCAAATAAAAGCTACCGATCGATATATAAAAACATCATTATCCCAGCAAAAGTAATAAAGGTTTAACTTCTAAATCCAATCAATGGCGACCTGTCAAATAAACTGCACAAACATTACATCATAACGTACAACGCCGTCCGTTCATAAATGTTATGCGGAGCATATGAAAGCGCATGTCACCCTAAATATTACCATTTCAATACTAAAAGTCGTATGAGAAAGGGGGGAGTGGGGTGATTACGACCTTTTGTGGTAAGGCGGTACAGGGGTGGTCGGTATTAAATTCGATATTTTTCCATATGATTGTACGGATGCTGGGGCTGGGGACGGGGATGGTGTTATGCAGTAAAGTGCATTGGTATATTTTCGGAAACTAAGTAAATTAGATGATAACAAATTCGTGTCCAAACAAGCACCTCCTAAATCTAATTGCTCAAGTCGCTATAGTATTTTTCCAACTCGATGGGTACGGTGATAGATGTCATCTTCATATAATTAATAACCTAAAAACGCCAAATCTCGCAAAATTGTATGGAAATGTAAGCTGTCATCCTACCCATGGAGTTTTGTTTAGGTCAAGTAAATTGAAGCTAATTATCGATGTCAGATTACAAGCAATGGCAATATCGTCTTTGGTGAAAATGCAATTTTATAATACCCAGCCTGATGGTGGCCATATATGAACTCTTAAGAATAGACTCGATTAAAATAGATACTTAGGCCAATTACACACACATTAATACACTGACATCAGAATCATATTTGATGCATGTTATTTAGTTATCGTGCATTTCGCTCTTACTTATCCGTAAATAGTGGTTTTAAATAAAAAAAGTTTCTCTCTCTTTCTAAATAACATTAAAATATCATTCTGATATCAGTGTACGTTCTAATTGGCCTGTTTAGATATTACAGTTGGCAAGAAAACCTTTATCATAAATGTAATTCTGACAAAATCTTGTTTATAAATGTTCTTAGTTCCTTCCTGGATGACACAGCCGGCGGGGTCGGGTTTAACGGCACTAATCCGGCAAACCGGAGGGGCCGTGCGGTTAGTAGCGCGGAAATAAACGATACTTACACTAATCAGGTTGTTTTGTAATAATAATATATTTCGAACTTATTATATCGTAGTTGTAGGTATACCTACCTAAGATTCAATACAAAGGACTTTGTCTTATTTCAGTTGTATTATTATAATTATTTCGTTCACATACCTACATTAACAGTAAACAAAATATCCTTGCCTCTCTCTCGTTTGCCTTCAAAATTCTCACTTACTCTATTATTCACTCACTCCGATTTTCCACCGTTTTCAACAGTCCCCAGCTTCCCCTCAGTCTTAGGACTTCCTCGATTGTTTTACTTTATTTCAAACGAATAATATTGCCCAAAAAGGCGCTTCCAAAATGATTATCATTCTAGAAACCTAGTTAAAAAGATAAAATATGAGAAACGAAATGTTTGATTTAAATTGATCCCAAATATTTGGATAAGTAGGTAGTAACTAGTTCTAGGTAAGAAAAAGTATGCGATTTAGTAAACTTAGGTATGCTTTACCTTATATCAATTAGTTGTTAGGAATCAAATCTTTGCCCTCGGGAAGCCACAAACTCTATCCTTACAATCAAACAGTATCTACACCGTGTTTTTATTGAATTCCGTTAACTTCGGGGTATAGTTAAGTACGTTTAAGAGAACTAAATGGCAATAGTTAATTTTCCAAAAAAATATTTTTAAGGGCATTACATTTAACTAACTCAACCAAACAATTGAAATCTGTGGCATATCAATGTCATTTCGAACATCGATCGACCGAGATAAGTTTAGTAGCAAATGTATGAACTCATTCTAAACACTAATCAATATGTAAACCGCCCCTAAGGCAAGTGTACACGCTTGTAGAGGCTTTATAGAAAAAAATGATTTATTGATTATCTCCGAAATGGAGTTAGTTAGAATATCGGTGTTTTTGAGAAAGTTACTTGATTTAAGCTCAGGAATGCACCATTGAAATTAACGGAAATCAAAAAAAACACGGTGTATAACCAATTGTCTAACCAGTCCTACCATATCCCAACCCTATAAAAACTCACACAACACCACTCATATTTAAATATGGCGGCTCAATAAATTCACAGTCTAAAGTAATTGTCAAATCATTCACTAAACATTACTCTACGTTTCACCCCAATTCCAAAGTGTAAAAAAAAACTTTATATCCCATTGGATATACGACGTTTTTGCCCTGGACAATACAATATTGAAGTGCGTTGATTATGAAAGTTAATAAATACACAATCACGGACCCCTATATTATCAACTTAACAAAATGGCGTAACTACCAACGTGTTGAATGGCACTTACGGCCAATTTTGAGGTTATTTAAGAGTCATGAGGGTGCTAAAGTGGTCTATTATGGCAGTAACGCGTTTAAACGAATCACGATTTGGTGTCGGTCCGTTAGCGATGAGGGGGTTAGGTTTAAAACTGTTTAGAGACAAGCATCGAGACAAGCTCGATAGTTTACTTTGGGCCCGATTCGGATTTTGAAATAGATATCTGTTAGATATCTTTTAGACATCACCAAGATACGATAACGATATGTTTAAGATCTAACCTGTCAAATTTGACATTTGCGCGATTCTGGAGATACTCTTGAACGATTTCCACAGGATATGACTTAGAGATCCAATTCACATCTAATATATCTTACTCTATCTAACGTAAAAGTGACATTGGTTGCCCGAATTGCGCTGCAAATGAGAGCTAGTTGGTATCTATACTATAACGTATCTAGAATGGATCTAGTACGTGTCGTCTCTTGTGAATATCTTGAAGTTCGAATACGGCAGTTGGTGTGGGTCCGTTAGTGATGGGGTAGGTTTAAAACTGTTTATTTAGTTAGAGACAAGCATCGAAACAAGCTCGGTAGTTTACTGTGACTAATAGGATTATGACGGGTTACTGAGCAAGGAAAGCAAAGCTGGTATATGGTACACATCTTGGTGTAGATAATAGCTGGTACCTATTTATTTAAGCTGAGATTTGATTTAATAACATTTTAATACTTACCTAGGTTTTCTATACCATACTGAAAGAAATGGTTCCATAAAAGCTTGGCCACGACATTGAGCGACTTGCGACGGCGGCACCGATAACCATAGGTTGGAGCGAGACATCGCGATCGTACCTTTCGTTCACACCTATGGTTGTCGCTGCCGCCGCCGCCGTCGCAAGTAGCTCAATGTCGTGGCCGAGCCGTAACAGTCACAATTTGAGTTAATCATTGTAATATTTGCAATAAGGTGAAAAAATGTATACATGTTTATGAACTCGACTGTACATACTTCGTTTCATATAGATAGAGAGCCACTTTGAAGCCTCGCTAGTGGTAGGTATCACATACAACTTGAAATTTCCAGATCCTAATATAGGTAAGCATAATATATGTATATGTGAAAGATATTTTCAGGCAAATTATATACCTACCAAATATGAAACAAGCTATAAAAACCTGTTAAAACATTTATGGTGCTGATAAAATAATGGTTCGAGGCATTTATGTTTCTAAATGTAATGTAACCCAGTAATTAAATATGACGTCATTAAAAATAATTAGCTATTATTTTAGTAGGCACTGAACCTATTCAATATTGATAAGCGATTTTTAATTCCTATTCATTAGGTTGTTCATAGTTTTAAATATACAGTGGAACCTTGATAACGAATTAGTTTACTTGTTATGTTGTTGTTTGTTTTCTGGTTTTTTTTTTATTATTATGAATGGGGTTACTCATGGCCACAGACTAGCCGAGGCGTAGATGTGGCCTACGATGGAGCGAGCCTTGGCATGGATGGTTTTGGCATAACAACAGTAGCTAATAGGAAATTGTGACCAATTAAATTTAGTTAGGATTGTTAGGGTTGTGTATACTGAATATTTTTTTATTATTTGGCATATCTTTGCTCCATTCAACCGGTTCCACAAAAAAGCTATATTAATACTATCGAGTTACCATGTGGCCGGATTAGCAAGCTGAAGTGGCAATGGGCAGGCCACATTGCGCGCAGAGAAGATGGCCGATGGGGTCGAAAAGTGCTCGAGTGGAGACCACGGACTAGCAAGCGCAGCGTAGGACGTCCACCCACAAGATGGACGGACGACCTTGTTAAGGCCGCCGGAAGACGCTGGATACGCGTCGCTTCCAACCGGTACGAATGGAGGTCCAAAGGGGTTCAGCAGTGGACGTCTTATGGCTGAGATGATGATGATGATGACCATGTGGCAAAGTGCACTATTTTATTATTAGTTACAATTATTACTGTTCTCCACAATCATATTTATAATTGCCACATAGGTATATAGAATTAAGTATTTTATTCGCGCGGTTTTCCTGTTTTCAACTGGACGTAATTCCCACTGATATTGGTAATTAATTCAAATAGGTTTAAATTAATTTAATATGTATGTAGTTAATAATAAAGTTTATTCCTAACGATTACGCAAATCACACGTCACAGTGAAGGTTAATTATAAATGGCTAAATTGTATTTTAGAAATCGACTGATATATTTAAATTTAAAATGAGAAAATTTTCGTGACATGCCGTGTTTTATATAGGTAATTACCTAATTTTACTTATTATGTTAGAAAGCTCATCGGTAGGTACAAATTCCCCATTCCCACAAAGTTTTTTTTTACGCTTTCTATTCATTTGTCAGTGATTATGTACCTAGACAACAGTGGCGGCGCGTCAAACATATCCATAGGCAAGCCGGGGCTAATTTGGCTTAGGTACATATTTCCTTTACAAATCTACAGAAACGTCCAAAAACAGGCAAGCCGGTGGGAATCGGCTTATATGGACAATAATGTTGCATCTATCGCACAGTCAAGGAATTTAAATTCCGACCCATTTCGTACTTTGTCACAGTGACAATCAATATGAAAGCCGCTAGAGACCTCATACGGTTGTCACTGTGACAAAGTACGAAATGGGTCGGAATTTAAATTCCTTGACTGACTGTACAGTTTTGAGGGAAAACCGATAGGACGCCGCCCGGTCGGTCGAACTAGGTATCGATGGGCGGATGTGGTGGACGCTGATATGCGCGAGCTCCGGGTTGAGAACTGGCGAGACACGGCACAGGACCGGGATCAGTGGCGAGCAGTCGTGTTGGAGGCCAAGACACACTTTGGGTCGCTGCACCAGAGGAGTAAGTAAGTATCGCACAGTTTTGGTACTTATCTCAACTCTTCAAAATTATAGCTGGAAGAGCCTATATCGTGTGAAAAGTTATTTTTTGCCAGCAGATCCAGAATATGTAAGTTAATGTACCTAATATTAAAAATTCTAAAATTGGCAGTTATTAAATATGTATGTCCATTTTATCTTTCTGTGATTTCCTGAATCCGGCAGATGGCCTTTGACATCTTTGCATTTCACAAAATTGGTCAACATGGCATGAATTGTCAATAATAGGAAAATAGAATTGGGCCCCTTTTATATTAGAACATGATGTCCATTAGATTAGCTCTTCAAAGTTTTTAATATTAACTTAATTCAAGTAACATATAATATATGTATTGTAATTTTAAATCCTTGGACAGAAAACTTATCATAAATATAGCTGGTCAAGCAAATATTGTCAGTAAAAAAAGGCGCGAAATTCAAATTTTCTATGGGACGATAACCCTTCGCGCCTACATTTTTCAAATTTGCCGCCTTTTTCTACTGACAAGATTTGCTTGACCAAATATATTTGTATGATCTCATTACTTCCTGATATTATTTAAACACGGAAAAAGTTAGATCTTTTCGGGAAAAACGTATTAATTAATACAAACAGAACAACAGTTTATTATTTTCTTTGAGCGGATAAATACCTACCCCCTTATTCATAAACGCGCTACAAACCTCAATTAGGTAATAATCGTTTGTCCTTGTCCTTATCTGTCATTTTGACTTATGTATTTGTAAGAAAAGGATAAAACATACTTTAACTAAATCAGTCCCGTAAAGTTTTGTAAATAGGGGGGGGGGGGGCTAAACTATACGTAGGTAAGTATATCTACACCTACCTATAGTTACCATGGAAAGCATTGAGAAAACTAAGAACAAATTTAAACATAATCAAACTTAACTTCATATCTCCCATTAAATCAAAACTCAATTTCAAAATTCGAAATTAGGACTGTCCCACGGCATATCTGCCCCATATCGCATCAAGCGAGTGAGCGAATGAACGAATGGTTGAGTGAATGATTGTTTAATGTACCAGAAGTGAGCAAATTCGTTTTTAAACGGCTATCAGCCGGTCATTAAAGCGAGCGTGAATGCTACGCACATTTGGAAATGGAATGCTCTCTTATGGGTGTCATTTTGGGGGTAGGTTGACCAAGATTTTTATTTAAGTTTTTCTTTAATGTAATGGACTGAGAGAGATAAGATCCACTAAGGGGCCGTAAGAAAATAATTAGAAGTAAAGCGTTTGAAAAACTTCAACCTGACTACTTTATCTACAAACCATCCATTGTAACAGCTAACAAAAATCTTTCAAAGTCATGTAAAAACATAACGGTAAATATCTGCATAAGATATATACATCGGACTGTCAATCATAACCTTACTTCTTTATCTTACTTTAAAGCTTAGATTTTATTGCATTTTTATAAATATAAATCACTACAAATGTTTGTACAACAAAACAGTATATTAAAATTGTAAATATTCCGCGCACTGTTATAATTAATTTATTATTAAAATAGCGAACTTCTGGTTATTATGTATATTTTATCCTTGTTTAGATGGATCTCATTAAAAATGTTTGACGTCAATTATAGGAATAGGTACTTATCATAATTGTGTTTTATTTAGCGTACACGTGACTAAGATAAGTAGAGAACTCGTGTAACAAACGTAACTATTTTAGTTCGTTTTACCAAAATAATGAGTAAGTACCTAAACCAGATCAATAATATGTACCTACCTACTCGTACGATATTATGGTATGTTTATGGAACTACATGAACATATCCTTAAGCTGTTAAGATAAGATAAAGATAAAAAGATAAAAAATTGTTTATTCAAGTAGGCATATTACAATGCGCTTATGAACGTCAAATAAACCTTTACCGGCTCCAACCGTACACCTCTGCCCCGAGAAGATTTAAATCCCCCCTCAATTGGAGGAGGATATCCCAATATGGGACCGGCAACAAACTCGGCGGGACACATCTTTTCAAAACATTATTACATCTTATAATTAACATGCATTACGAGTAATTAAGAAAAATACAATTTAAATTACTATAGAATTCATGCAATTATACTCAGTGAGTACATAACTTTATACAAATACGTAGCTTTTTCAGAAAACATATCAAATTCGTACAAAAGGAAAAGAAATAAAATTAATAAAAGAAATGAGAATACATATTATATGAATCTGACTGATTGTTATGAGATGCTTTCATACAATTTGATGTGCTTTTTGATTTTGATGTATTATAGGATCTGTGGCAACACAGACGAAAACTGGACATGGCGTCGATTAAAGACTGTGTAACCTTTCACTCAGTGTTTTAAATAAATAAATAATTACCAAAATGAACAAGTTGTAAGTAGTTTAGCTCGTTTGCCTTCTACTCACAGCCCAATCGGCACACACACTTTGTCAAAATACTTACAAACGAATCCCCACCGGTAGATTAAAATGTAGAAATATTGGAGAACTGCATAATAAATAAATAAAAATCCCAACACTATTTGAAATATTGGTCACCCTACACCAGGAGTATATTAAGCACTCTCAATAATAGTCCCGCTTACAATAGACCGGCGTTCGGCGGCACAAAGAGAGTCAAACGGGTGTTGTTTGGACATCTGGGTCCGCGCCATCCCAAATCGAGGGCACCCTAGCCATCGAATTCGCTAAGTCATTTCGCTTCTTAAGAATGCGGTTGGGACTGTCATATTGTCATTCATTTCTATCATTCATTCATTCGAAGTTTGAAACTTATTAGGTGATTTGTTTAATGTCGTGTTATTGTGAATCAATGGAGAATACCCAGTTTTAAAAGATTTAGATTTATCAAAGGTACTTAGGAACCATGAGATATTTTATTTTTGCGGCTTTCACAAAAAAAAAAGAGATATTGCTGAACAAAGAATCGCCTGAGTACCTGTATCCATCATCTTTTGCGCGAATAAAAAAAAACATTTTTTTTATACGGTTTTTAAACTATTCGTGTCCAAAATTGTATCCAAACCATTTAAATCCATCAAAATCTAGACCATAAACCCATTTAGGTACATTTAATTCTTTTGTCTCGAAGTAGCTAACCTACCTAACTATCGCAACAATATCATCTGATCACACATTAGGTACCTTATTATGTATCACAATTAATTTATGTTATGAAACAAACATTTGAAACATTCGCACTTGAAGCCTGTGTCATATAAAGTTTAATTAGGTAATACGATACTCTTAATATACCTAAGTGTATCTACTTAAGTACCGTAACATAATAAACACTCGATAAACACAATTCCAACTTGTAAACATAAACACCGTTTTGAACGAAATTTGAACAAGCGTAATCATACAATCACACTTCGATTATGAAATTAAACTACCAGTATTACCTGACCCCCCACCCAAGCCTACACACCCCTCTACGTATGTGTTTAATCAAAAGACCACGGGGCGAGGTAGCTCATATTAAACTGGTTATAAGGTAAGGCCCCCACAGTTAGAATCCCTATCGACTTTACTCATTCAACCTCACATTTGACTTTACCGTCAATATAATTTTCAACCCTACTGCCATAACACAAGGTATATTTTAAACTGAATTAATGGGCCTAGGTACGAGCTCCAGTTGTCAGACAGCCATTAAGTGATGGGTAATTTAGGAATACATAAAGTACATAATAGGGCCCTTAACGAGTAATGAGGTGGAAATGGGGTCCCAGTTAATGTCGGTTCGATCCCAGCGTTCGGTATTTAATTTGATTACGTAATTCGGAATTCTATTAAGCTTGTTATATAATATACGTAGCAGTTTAGCAGTCAATGGGTATGAAAAGAACATTATTTCACAAAATAATGACCGACTGTTAATAGGAGTCAATTAACAGTGGAAGGAAAGTAGCTTGAAGTTAAATAGATTCGGACTAAGGTAACTCTGCGTGGAATTTGCAAGGACGAAGTGAGGTATTGTCATTAGAGTAATATGTTTATGAAAATATGATGTTTATAATTGATAACAGTCCCACATTTCAGTGCAATGTTAGCATAGACAGACTCTAAATGGATTAAACAGACACACACTTATCGGCTGAAAATTGTCACATAGAGATCTCTCCTCCCCTATAGGTAAAATTAACTCTCGCGTTTTACACATAATTATTCCATTTACAATGCATTTTGTTTAAAACATTGTAACAGTTATTTTTAATTAATTCTTATTTTCTTTAACTGACTGAATGGGCAAAGTGGATCGGGCAAAGCGGATAGCGTGTTCACTTTGAATTTATTAGGTAATTTTTTTAATGATAATATTACACATAATTATTAACGAATTAAACGCTATTAAATATCATTATATTACCTTTTTTCCGACGTTTCAGCTGTGGTTAGTGTGGTCTTCCGTGATTGACCTTACCTTAGCCTTTTACCTCAAAGTTACCTCAAAACACCACACTTTAGTGATGACACCTTGTTAACTTCAATTTCCCTGTGTTTTAAGTGCCCCAAAAAAAGAACAACACCCAAGAACAACCCGCTAAATATTCTGCTAAAAACTCGTGCGAGTCAAATCTACGTCAAATACTTAACACTAAATACACGAGCGACTCAAACATCGGCTTGTAAGTAAAAACAAACCCGCTTGTTAAACGTGAAGGATCCTTCGAGCAAACATCCGAACATCCAAACACTAGCCTACTTACCACTTAAACTCATCACTTAAACCTACCATTAAAGACAGACCTACAGAAATCTCACATTTTTCGACCACTTTTCACTTTGCCCCTGTTTAGAAAAACTATCATTCGATTTTGAGCCTTAGTGAAAAGACTTTAAGTCTCTTTGATAATGTAAGATTTTGGGATGTAGTGCGAGAAAAGAAACGAACTAAACGATAGAGCTCAGTTTGATATGGACGCATTATATCCCCAGCAAATATTAACCGAACAAAGAACGTAACGATTTTTGAATATAGAATAGGTTTTGTAACGTTCGAATTGCAAATAAACAGGGCGCCACCGGCTTTGAGGATTATGGCTGACCGATGTTTGTTTAAAAATGGAACGTTGTGATATTTTCACATTAGCGCCTTTAACTGTTGTGCTTTTAAGGAGCTTGGCGACCTGTGTGGTCCGGAGTACGTCGGGGCTTGGAGCTCGGTCGATAATGTCTGTTAATCAAACGTGGACAAAAGAAGTGTGGATATGCATTTTGGAAGCTCAACTTGCGCTTAATTCTTGTGTATAGCCCTTATTAAGGCTTTCAGTTTTACCTTTAATCAAAACACAAGGCATTACATAAATAACAACGTAATTCATACATATAAAGGTAACCGTCTTATTTCCAATACTTAAAAATTTTGAATGGAGATACCTATCTTCGATAAATTATTCAAAAAGACATGAAACAATTGTATCTAAGTCGCAGACAAAAACTCACATCAAATGTAAGACAACAATCGTAAATTCTAATTATTCTTAGGTAACACTAGCGACCGGCCCCGGCTTCGCAAGGGTTACGCAAAACCTCAACAAATTATTTACTTACCTATATTTTGTTTTTTTTTAGCATTAGAAAGAACTTCGCAGAAGTAAGCTTGTGGTTCCAAATCCGACACTTATAGCGGTAATAATTTGAAGTAAATTATATGTATTGGCCATGCTACATTAGATAATTCAATAATTATTAACAATTAAAGAGCCTGATAAAAACTGCACGCTTGCTTCTGTGGAGTTCTTTCTAATGCTAAAAAAACGAACTATAACCCTTTCTCAATAATGACTCTATAGATATGAAAATCCGTTCAGTAGTTTTTGAGTTTATCGCGAACATACATACGCAGCCATACACGGCGGGGACTTTGTTTTATTAAATTGTAAGTAGTAGCACAGGCTTTTGTTTTTCCCTGCCTTTCTCAGCCCAGTCCCAGTCAGTCTATTACGAACACCTAGTCCATACGTTGCAAGTCGTTGGTGTATTCAGTAGTTTTGAATTCGATAACTGTTAAGGGCACAGACAAAACATCCTCCAGACTAAGCATAGTCGCGCTACCCCCTCTGCCACTCATAAGTGTCTTTTTGTGACGTCCGTGTCTTTGAACGGACCAATCACGGCACGGCATTTCACTCACCTCGTCCCGCGCACCCCCGCATTTTTGGCATTGCTCTAAACTCGGTCTAGAAGATTCCTAGTCTATGGTTAAGGGAGTCGATAATTTTATAGAGGTTTGGGAAAGCAGTGGGTCCCACGCGGGCCTTATCGAGTAATTAAACTTGCTAATGATATTGTGTTTGTCCATTCAACACCTACATACTCACATTTACATGTTACGGACTACGCTGATGAAGACTCAAATATGGCCGACAATTTTTGATTAGTTAGATGGGAAACTAATGAAGAAATTGAGGAAAGATTTCTGATATTTTTTTATGGTTTAGGTGATATTGATATGATACGATTCATACAATCACTTGCGAGTAGTGTAGATTTGCAATGTGTACCTAATGAATGCTAATATAATCAATTCAATAATGTTACCTAAGTTAAACATGTTAAAATTCGACGACCGGTCTGGCCTAGACGCAGGCGGGGTAGTACCCTGCCTGCGATGCCGATGGTCCTGGGTTCGAATCCCAGTAAGGGCATTTATTTGTGTGATGAGCACAGATATTTTGTTGTTTCCGTTGCCGGGCGTCAGACCGTCAACAACTCCTGAGGATGCCTCGTAGAGAGGCGAATCACGTGTCGAGTATTATTATTTTGGTGGTGGTTTGTTATATTTATTTGCGTATTTATTTTTGCGGTGGGAGGGTGGGAACATTAATTGCATGTAAAAAATACGCAAGTAAGTATAACGGGTTAGCACTGATTGACTCGTTATCTTTTACGCGGATTAGCAAAGTAATATGTATTTTGGTTTAAATTATTTTGTTCCTGAGTCATGGATGTTTTCTATGTATTTAAGTATTTGTATATTACATATATCGTTGTCTGGGTACCTACCCATAAGCATTCTTGAGCTTACCGTGGGACTTAGTCAATTTCTGTAAGAATGTGCCTAAAATTCCTAAGTCAACGTTAGGTACTCGACTGTTCCTTGAAATAAAATCAATGTGAACCCTTCAAAATGACATTTAAAATAACATTTAGCACGGTTTTTAACGGCGAAAATCAGGTTTCATCTTAACTATGACTAATGTGCCATAAATAGCCCAAACAATGGAAAACAAGAGAATCGACTCTGAAAGCTCCAATCGATTTTAAACGCGTGCTCGTAACACGTGCAAAAAGTCCTTTGTAAAGCACACCTTTTGACTCCGCACAAAAACGTGATGCGAAAAAACGACAATAAACAACAATAAAATTATATCAACAAAGAAAATCTTACACTCCGAAAAGAGTACCACATTTCTTTTGTCGATGCAGTTTGGTTTGAAATCGCTTGGCATTTAGTTTTTAGACTACATGTGATATATTTGTAAAGTCAATCGAATATGACATCTTAACTTGGAGTCTTAGACAACATTAGCGGCTTTTGAATGCTTGTATGGCATTGAATGGGTCCCGTGAGCATCACCCGGTTGCTGAATGGCTGACGTCTCAAAGATGGTCCCATGTTGATAAATACGCGACTAATCTAATTATTTATGGCATTAAATCGTAATAAAATCGGTCGGGACATCTGGTGGACGCTTTTGGAAAAAATGTCAAAGGGTTTTTTAGCGTAGCTTTAGTTCTTTACAATTTTTACAAAGGTCGCTTAAAAATTAGATGGTTGAAGTGTGGTGTGAATTTATTTGACAAAAATCTTTTCTTGTTTATTCGTGGACTATCTCACTTTATTTACAAAATCTGGGCACTTAGTTAAAAATATTTAAAAAACTGAAAAGGAAACCAACGAAGAGGTTTTACGCATAGCAGGAGAGAGAAGGAGTTTGTTAGGAACTATAGATAGAAGATAGAAGAGTAAAGATGCTTGGGCACCTGATACGACACGACGAATTTATCAAAAACATCATAGAAGCTAACAGGAAGAAGGGAAGACCAAGGAGAGCGTACATGAATCAAATAAAGGAAAAGATCAACGTCGTGTCGTATCGGGCTGTCAAAGAGAAGGCAGAGAATCGCCAAACATGGAAATTGCTCCACCGACAAGAGTCATACTCTTTAATAGGTATATGATGATGAGTTAAAAATAACTGGGTGACTTGGCAAGGTATATCGTTATACACTTAACTATTTTGAAGAATACACAGTAAGTAGATAGGTCCCAAAAACAAAACTTGATAAAAATTAAAGCATATTATGTTCTCTGCATAAAATACAAACAATTTTTTCGTATCTCTCCTTTCAAACTATGAGTATAGGTTTAGTATTTTTGAGTGATGATAGATATATAGCTTCGGTATGAAAAGTGCAGTGAAAACGAATAAATAGGCGGGCGGTTAGAACAAAGGCGGAATATTAAGGCGGGATGTTTTTACGATGACAGCGGGCGTCGCACGTTTTATTAGCCCGCCATTTTCTGACGAGCACGGGGTGTTGGGGAAAACGAAATGACGCATTTTGTCAAAACTGTTACTTGTAAGGAATATAGGTACTTTAAATAGTATATTCAGGAGGAATGTTTTGCGATCATAGCGAGTGATACTAGTTTTATTAGTTCGCCATGTTTTGTCGTCAACGAGTCATCAAGTCGTATTACGCTGTGTGAGATTTTATATTTTATATGGGTAGTTTTTAATTATATGGGTAGCCATTTTCTGATGAGCACGGGGTGTTGGGGAAACGAAATAACGCATTTTGGCAAACCTGTTACTTGCAAGGGAAGTTGGTACTGTAAAAATGGTATATTGAGAAGGAATGGTTTTACGATCTTAGCGAGTGATACTAGTTTTATTATTTTTATTAGTCTACAATATTTTGTCGTCTACGCATCATCTTTCTACTCGTATAACGCTGTTTGACGTTTTTCTGACTTTAGTCGAAATTATTAAGAAGTGAAAAATTGAGGACACTGACTTCTTTTTTAGAATCATTCTCATTCAGTCTTTGTATTTTTAGCAAGAAAACACAACACATTTGTTATTACAAGAAAGCTTAACTTGATGGCTTTTAGAATCGTGTCAGAGTAAGTGATTATATTTATTTTGTAGTAACGTAACAGCAATACTTATATGGCATGGCCTAATTGAGCAAGACCATGCCAAATATTTTATTTAAAGGTGAACGCACTGATTAACCTATGAATTTACTATTAGATGCAAGTTGCAAGGCGAACATAATGTTTGTGATACAATTACATATATCTTTAATGTCACTTGATCGATAAATACTAGATTAATTGTTAGTCGGTAACGTATAGCGTTATTTATAAACGTTTGTCAAATTTAACAAACCTTTATCGTTTGTCCCTATCTATCATTTTAACATTTGTATTTGTTAGATAGATACAAAATTTAACAGAGGTTTGTAAGAGGTTGCCTTACAAATTTTGTTGTTGTTTGGTTGAGGTTGTAGTTGTATAAATATGGGAGCTAAATATTACCAGTAGCCAAAGGCTACATTTGCGTTTGTTTATTCTATTCAACATTAAATCAACAAATAGGACATGTAATATTTATAAATCAATATCGGACGTTGTAATGATGAAGGACGTTAAAAGCTGGCGTAGTGGTACAGTCACCTGCAATAATATGTCACACAACGAAGGCCGTAAAAATATGTGACACGCTCTTATTGCTCTACAAATAAGATCGTGTGTCACATTTTTTTGCGGCCTTCGAAGAGCGACATATTATTGCAGGTGACTGTACAATTGGTATAAAGAATTATTGGTTATGTTTTCAAGATAAGTAGGATAGAAAGTTTATTCGGTTTTACAAGAGATAAGATACATTTTTCACTCATTTATACTCCTGATAATAACTGCATCATTATACTGGTTCTTAATAAACAATAATATTTATCTCATACTCTCTTTGACAATTTTAAATCACCAAATTCCCTTTCAAAAACAATCACCCCGTACCCATCTGAAAAAACTCTGTAACTGAAAACTCATTTCGCGCGAAGTAATGGCCGCCGCTCCCCACTTAGGGGCAGTTATATCATCCCCACTTTTTAATAAAAAATCCCTCATCTCCGCTAAATTGTCCGCTCTCCGAATATGAAAGTCGTTATTTAAAAGGATCGCTTATTTCCAGTATAAATTTAATTTAAGCCCTTACCTTACGAGGGCCACTCGAGCTGAGTTTATGGAAGATCTCACAATTTACTTGATCTTAATGTGGCAGAATTGTAATTAAAAGTTATTATTAATGGCGGTTTTTATTGCGTTCGCAGTGTAATTTGCATTGAGATTGTTTTGTGAAATGCCAGGCAAAATTGTGTCTGTTAAATGTTTTTATGCCTATCGTTATCACGGTTTTATCGTGCGACAAGGCACATGCCTCACTCTTACTCCTATATCTACTTCACTACAAACTTAACCATTATCCAATGACTGAATAAGTATGTAAAAAGGCCAGTGGCCCATGTGCAAGTATGGTTAATTACGACTTAAACAAATTATATAAATTATTTTTAAACATGCAGATACGTCTGCGTGTGTGTATGCGAGATTCTGGTAGGGTTCCGTAGCTCAATTGGTATAGAGCTAACGCACGGATTGCGGAGGTTGCGGGTTCAAGTCCTGCCGGAAGCGTAATTTTTCCATCTTTTCCTTTAATATCGCCAATAATTAACCGTGTCAGATACCTACTTTTTGGCTATTTTAAATCGGTTTTTGGCCATTTTAATTGAGTTTTAAATGGGTCCATATTGGGTTGCATAATAATTGATTGTCCTAATGTAATGTTACGCATAAAACTCATTTCGCATAATTGTTATTGTGCTGGAAATATTAACATTTCTGAAAAATTATAACACAAACCTAACCTAACCTACCCTATTCTATACAACCTATGCAAAATATTTTAGAAAATACTTTCTGTTTCAGCTGGAGAAAAAATATGCGAAAAGATTTTTATGCGTAACATTACCATTACATTATGACAATCAATTATTATGCGACGAGATAGGATCCCGTTTTAAATTATAATCCCTTTTTTAACACATGATACCAAGTATTTTAATTAGGTAAAGAATACTTTTCAATAGCAATCGCTGACAACACCAGGAAAACCTTTGTTTATATACTCGGCCTAAATAATTCGGCAAATTGGAAATCCCCGCTTATTATGATAATTAATAATTACAGTTAACACACAGGAAATCAGGCTCACAAACAAGTAATGTTTATTATTAATTATTATAATAATGATGTGGTTAGCCTGTATAGTTATTGCTAAATATTTGGTTAACTATATTGTAACTAATAACTTTCTGTTTGCTTTTCTAAAATTATAATATAGCACATAATTATATTTCATTTCTGTTGTGCCTATAGTTTCATCGTATGTTACACTTATCGTATCAGATAAAAAGGAAGATTATTTATTTTTATATTGTAGGATAATTTTCTAGAACTCGTTAGGTAGCAAAGACATAATGTTGTGGGTAAGTACTACGACGATACATATCCCTAATACACTACATAGTTGTATGTGAGTTGTATATAATTAGATTACTTGATCAAAAATATAACTCACTCCATAACCATAACTCAGGAACAAATATTTGTGATAAAGATAGAAATAAATTCCCTTAGCAGAATTCGAACCCGGGACCTCCTGCTTCGTCGGCAGGATCACTACCGACTAGGTACCTATACAGGGTGCTTCCAGTAACAGGAGCAATAAATTAAACTAAAGGCTGTTCAGCAACTTTTAAAAATTATGAATCCTTTAGACTTCCTCTTTTTCATACAAAATAAATATTGCCTTCAATGTACGCTGACATCAGTGTGTTTGACGTTACTTGTCACGCTTTTAACATAACAACATTTGCAATACATTGCGCCTTAGAATAAACTTTAAACTGTAATAAAAATCAAAACATGAGATATTTTCAAAAGTTGCTGAACAAATGTGGGTCAGTTTGAGGAGTACAGCCTACAGTTTAATTTATTGCTCCTGTTACAGAAAATACACTGTATAATCGTCTCACATGCTTCAATTTAAACAAGTCAAAGTGATCTGAAAATGTCAACAACAGCGTTGTTCAGCTATTAACGTGTTGGTCGTTAACGAAAATCGTCAAATCCCCTTGTCGCACATAAACAGCTCCGTAATAAACCCCCGCATTGGCCTATCATTACGTACTCTTTCAATTAAGGGGTCTTATTCTATCGCCTACGTCAAGACGAGTCAACATCTCTAACAAAACCAGTATAAGTGCTCTCTCAAACCAAGCATTGTACTATCGGCCAAAGCGAGAGTCGACCAGTTTCAAAACAGTGTCGCTTGCAAACGTTGATTTTGGACTTGACCCGCCCCTAATTTGTTAACCAATGAGAAACAAAGGTCCTTTTTTTGTTAAGTAACTGTCATTGTTCACAATCTTTACGTGGCTGGCATTAAGCTAATTTGACGTGTTTTTAGTCACTCGCGCGACATGTTTCGGAGAGCCTAGGTCTCAATTTTCAAGCGCTAACAGTGCATAAGAAAAGATACATTGTAGATACTATAAAGATTAGGAAACTGCAGGACTTTGGTCATGTATTACGAAATGACAAATACCACCTCCTCCAGCTGATAATCCAGGGAAAACGAAAATGTGGAAGAAGACGTACCTCGTGGCTCAAAAACCTCAGGTACTCGTCCAAGATGAGCACCAGATCGCTGTTGCGAGCTGCAGCGTCAAAAGTGAAGATGGCCCTAATGATAGCCAACCTCCGAAAGGAGACGGCACTATAAGAAAAAGAAGAACACAATGCATGAGTGGGTGAGTCACGTACTGCTGCACGTCGCGCCGAAAATGTAAACTTAGGCTCCGAATTCACTAAAAACAAACACGTGAGTTAAACTGTAAAATTAGCATAATGTTAGTATGTCTCACTACAGGGGGCCAATTTTTGAAATTCGACCACTAGATTTCGAGTATTTTGTTCAATAATATATCCACTACTAGGCATTTAAAATCTTCTAAAAGAATTGAAATCGAGTGGCCAATACCACTAGATTCCAAATTCCTATCGCTCGTATTTCAAAAATTAGCATTTCGCCGTTTTCCACCGATATTCGAGTGACGAAATCGAGCGATTGAAATTCAAAAATCGGCCCCCAGTTCCAATTTCAAGCATTGGAGTAACAAAAAAATTCACTGGTTTATCTGTTTGAGCGGCTAGCTAGCGAAGCAATGAGAATAGCGGTAATCCCTCTGTGCGATTAAATTACAGTAATTGGCTGAAGGGGACGCTTTTCAGCCCCCATAAAACTTAATTACCAATCTTATTCACGCTGCAGAAGGTCGAGTTTCGCTCGAGCGCTTTATAAAGATCGCCTTTTATTAATATTTGCGAATTGATAAGAGAATATTTTGCGGATCCCCCAAATTTTAACACAACAATTTGAACTTTATGAGATGGTGATAAGGTAGGTTTTGAATTGATGTTAAATTGGGACATTATAGTAGGTTCACAAAGAGATGGCAGATATCGTTGTAATCGGATTAACGCGGTGTTAAGTGACATGGCGCTAACGATTTGATTTGGGAGATTTAATTTTGTGATGGGTCTTAGATAGCTGGTGTTTTTGTTTTGTACACGCGTGTTGTTTGTCTGATGTTTGATAAATGTGTGTTGATGTTTTGAGACTACACATGTAGCTAGAATCAGACCAAGGAAAGTCTGCAGCGGATTTAATAGCCCACGGAGTGCACGTGTTATTTTAAACGTCAAACTTCTATGAAACTATGACGTATAAATGACACTTGCACTGCGTGGGCTATGAAATCCGCTGCAGACTTTTCTTGGTCTTACTTTTACAGATGTAGTGCATAATTGTTTTCCCTCGTATTTTTTCGGAAACGTTCCTATTTGTCGTGCTTCTTTCAGTTTTACAAACCTGAATTAGCCTTAGAGCATTTAATAACTGGAGTCGCCTTTAAGAGCTTACCCCTCTGCCAAAAAACTTGCACACACGAAATAAATAGGTATTAGGTATGAATTACCCTAATTCATCGTTCCTTATAACGCAAATTACTGTAAATGAACATGCTTAATCAAATATGAGAGCCCTAATGAACCTAATGAAAAACGTAAGAGAATTGCAAAAAAATAGACATTTAACAAATTGTTTAATAAAAATAATAAAGTCAGTTCAGAATTAAAGATTTCATTTTGAGCGCAAAATGAGGAATGTAAAAAATATATCATACAACAGAAAGTATCAAAATCAAAGCCTAGACAAGTATTTGTACTGTACCTATAGATCGTTTTTTTTTGCATTAGTAAGAACTTGAAAAAGATACCTTGTAAGTAAGTAAGTGATCTTGACATATCTTTTAATTGAAAAACGCTTTTTAATAATCAATAACTATTACTTATGAAATCAGAAGAATATAAATGATCGTATTAGATTCAATATTGTTACATATTTGCCGTACCTTATTTTTAAAATGTGTGTTTTCAATTAAAATACTAAATTTATAATGCTAAAAAAACGAACTATTACGTAGTTATCTTTTACAAATTTCATTAAATAATATTTTATATTTATTGCTAGTAATTACTACTCTAATTAGAGCATGACTACTTATAAAATGAAGGTTAGTGCTGGTTAATTGTAAACTGTCCTATCGCAAATCCCCTTAAACATCAATAGGTAACTAACTACAAACACAGCTGAGCCAATAAGATAGTTGTACTGAAACTTCTAACAGTTCTAACTCACACAAAACATTAATTCCAACATTCGAATTTCATAGGAGCCGCGCCAGCCCACTTCCGAGCCAACTGCCAACAAATAACGTTTTGTTTCCAAAACGTCACCCGTTCTCACCTACTGTGTCATAAACAAATCAAACATGGCGGGCCTAATGACAATGAGGCATTAGCGAGCTACAAAATGCCTCTGCGTTCGCGAATAATTAAATCGTAAAGCCCCTCTCCGCCTACGGCACCAGTCTATTTACTCCTTTTTCATTCAACACAATAGCTGCTGCAATCCGACACTCTCAACTCTATTACGTCAGTTTATTATTTATAAACCCAAGCGAATTTATACTCTATTGGCTTCTAATAGAACTCAAAAGGTATTGCACGGTTTTTATTTTATAAGGCGTATTCCACAGAGAGTATTAATTTGAGCGCGACGGGCCCCGCCTACTCAATATCGCGTTTACACACATGTTGGCTCGTATCGTCGTCCCGCTCTCGCCGCGCCGCTTATTAAAATTCCTCGGTGTATAATACCGTCTCTCTCGCTCGGTACAGAGAAGTCGGCACTCGCCCCAATGCTGGCGCGATTTTCACCGCGCTTCCACGCGATTTGCGCGACTCCGTACAAATTGGAAACTAAATATCCGATTGCTCAATCCGATATCCGCGATTTGTGCGATTGTGACTGTGACTCAAAGTGAAGTTTGACTCTGAGTGTAAATCAATTAACAGTCTATAGTGCATTTTTTTTATGCTGTAAATTTGACAGCTGGAAATTTTGCAACTGAAAAACGCCGACGGTCAGACGTTTTTCCTGAAACCGAATAAGAATCCTATTAAACTCAATTAGAATCTAACCTGAACTGACGTTTTAACGGTAACACTTGCAAAATTTTAAGTAAAGATGGCGTATTGACAGCTGAAATGCTGAGTAGATGAAATGAAGACCTCGCTCGAATGCGAGCGGTCAGAGGCCGCTGACAGCGGCGGGAAGGGCCGGATATCCTTCAGCGTGGACTCTCTGCTCGGCAGCAAGGAACCCAGCAAGGACCAGGAGCACAGCAACGATGAGAGCAACACGCTCGAGACGGACGACAGCGACGTGGACATCGAGGACGTCGACTCCAACGCGGGGGACGAGAGAGAGGAAGACGAGAGAGAACGGGAGAGTGGGAACGGGGAGGAGACGGAGAGGAGTGGAGTGGTGGTGCCGCAGCCGATGCTGCCCCGGCTGTACCAGGGCCCGCCGCCGACATGGCCGTTCGGAGCGTTCCCCTGGATGGCTCCTAACCCTATGTTCCGGACTGGATCACCCAACGGTAAGTTGACGTCTCGTCAGAGGACATTCATGTGGAATTTTGCAGTTTTCTAGATAAGATAAAGATAAGATAAAATTTATTTCATTGAAAAATATCCAAAAATTAAAACAATCATAATACGCTTAAATAGTTACTTAAATATTATAAATGTACAATCACAGTGGTTTAGAAAAGTAAACATAAAATAAAAGAGGGCTTGTAAGCAAAAATTGTAACTGCTCTAACATTATTTAACATCAATACCTAAACTAAGTAACTTAATACTTGTATCTTAGGTATTTCGTGTTATTAGGTCAATGTAGTGTAAGTTAGGTGCTTATTGTGCTAAAACAATAAATATGATATTAGTACAAGAAACATAGGTAAATAACAGTGAATTAAAACGTTTCAACTTTGACATAATAAATAACAAAATAGGTAGTTTTCTAAAGAAGCTACATGGACTTATGTGGGATTACCCACTGCTATTTTTTTCCGGTATCAGGTATTAACTTGACTCTACTTTTTACCATCATTTGCTCATCAGGACGATTCTAACGAGCGTTAAGTTAATCAGGTCAAATAGTTTTTTCATTGACTTCCGATGGCCACCTTCAGTGTCCATCATCTGTTTGATGGTATCATAACTTAGCCATGTCACCTAACTAATCTAGGTGAGCTCAGTTTCAACTTGAGCGAAAATCGGAAAGTAGGACAAATTAAATTTTGGTCTAGGTGTTAAATATATATTTATTTATTATACAAAAGGTTAATGGTACATAAATAATCATACGAAAGTAACTTAAATATATCTAAATATTAAAATATTTTAATCTAAAAGACCTCCGCGGGCTGTACCGGGTGCAAAGGTGCCCATGATACTTGCCGCGTTACCACGTTGGATAGCGATGGCCAGCCTTTGCACCAGGTACGAACCCGCGCGAGCATCAGAGGTCCTCTCCCTGATTCTACCCCCCACCTCCCTTATAAAAGCTATGGCGTCAGACCCCCAACACCCCGTTACCTCGAAGGCGAGTGGCACAAAATAATAATTCGCCTCAAGGTCGGAATATTTTATGCGCTAGGTATTACATATAAGTATTAAGTAGGTATACACCTACCTAGTTATCTAAGTTTTTTTCTTTTGTAACTGTCGAGTGCCAAGACCCCACTTAATAGCTTTTTCCAAAAACAAATCGTGACACAGTCACATTGACACGCAAGTAGCGGTGTGTAAAGGGCCATGCAGTGAGTTACCTACCGACTCTGAATTTTAGTGCTGTGTGGGTCAAGTTATTTAAAAAAAAACATAGATATTCGGTGATATTCCCTTGGATTAGAAGATCACAGGTTTTCTGAAAATAAGGTCTACGCCAATTTCCGGATAAGCCTGGTCTCTTTTATGATGCGAATGTGAAAAGGGCTAACATGAGCAGACATTAAAATATATCAACACAAAAATCTATTATTATCATCATCATTTCAACCTTTAATGGCTTTCTCAGACCTGACTATCGGCCTCCCTTAGTATAGGTCCGAGTTATTTCATCCAGTACTGTCCCGTAATCTTCCGAATGTCGTCCACTCATCGAGTTAACGGACGCCAAGCTTCTTTCATTCCGTTATCAGGTGTCCAGTAACTCGGGACGTGGTAATTGCCATGATCGTTACATTGTAACACTCACGCGGCTACTTACTTATATCTACGGCTATCTTCGTGACTGACCAGTGAAGACAGAAAAAGTCTAGAAATTGCCCTACACTTTTTTTTTGTGATATACCCTTTTATCCGTAATTATGGAAGGTTCCACCTTTTACCAGGTTTGATACAACCTGTGTTTTAGAACCGTGGTAGCTAGTTTTTTTAAATTATAATCCATATCTGAGAGACCGAGCTTTGCTTGGAAACAATAAGAGCTACACGAGCTTATTCCACCGTCCCCATTCTACCATCGGACTTTTAGACGCACGGCCGGTTTCCATCCTTACGTGATAGATATTCCACCAATTCGCACGAAGCGCTTTGCTTCTACTTTCCTTATGCGCACTGCCAAGGAATGGAATTCCTTGCCGGCGTCTATATTTCCGTGTTCTTATAACCCGGCAACCTTCAAATCAAGAGTGAACAGGCACCTTCTGGGCGAGCTCGCTCCATCGTAGGCCACGTCTACGCCTCGGCTAGTCTGTGGCCATGAGTAAGCCCATTCATAATAAAAAAAAAAAATATAGTAGTGGACCCTATAATGGACGTGGAACCAGTAATGGGACAAAAAAACATAATTCCTCTAAAATAAGTATCTAAAAGTAGTTTAAAAACACTGGCTGTATATTATCATAAATAAAAGTTCTAGAGCTGTTTCAGTTTGAAGTTTTATGAAATTTGGTTGTTTTTTAAGAAATTGGCGTCAACCTAAAAGTTGTCGTGTCACTGAAAAAAAATACCACTACGAATTCTTAACAACTTCGCTAAGAGAGGTGAGTTAATTTATTAAATTTTAATTAATTAATACTTGATGAAAACTAGAATGTGTTTTGTTAATTGCATTTACCATGAGATAAGGTATACAACACACTATGTTGTGACTCCACAGATGTAAAAAAATAGTGGTATTTGGCCCAATCCCATTATAGGAGCTGTAAAACTGCGTACCTCCTATGATGGGACAAATGACAGAATGATGCTTGCTATACCATAATTTCATGTTTAAGCAATACAGAAATAAAATGTAGTTAAGAAATATGTCAATCAAGAGGTATTCTCGGACTTCGGATAAATTAATATCGTTTTTCCAAACTTTTATTTAACTTGCCCTGTTAGTTAGTGTGGGTCCAATCTTGGTAGCTGAATTTGAGCCACTTTTCGATTTCCGATTCAGTTGAAATTTTGTGTAAGTACGTAATTAAGTATGCAAATCGGATGATAATGCAATATTATGATAACATGGATCTCATCTGATGATGGAGACAGGAGGTGGCCATGGGAACTTTATCGCATTAAACCCTAACTAATTGTGTTTGGGTATATTAGAATTGTCTCGATGGATCTAATTCAATAATAATTGGCTGTGGAAAGAAAAATACATTCAGCGATAAAAGCTTATACCAAAAATTGTTTTATTTTGCCGTAATTTATTCCCCATTTCAATATTTTATACTGATAGAGCAATGTCCATTATAGGGGGCCCATTACTGGATCCACGTCCATTACCGGGGGCCCATTACTGGAACTTTGGTGTCCATGACTGGAGAAAAAAAGCATAGTTTTAATTTGTTAAATATATGGAAACTAATTGCAGTATCTTTGATACAACACGCCTAAAACATGAAAGACGGATAGGACTTTCATCTTTTAACACGCTAAGCGGTATACCATTTACATGTATAAGGGAAATATCATAAATACTCCAAATTTCCTCTTAAATGTCCCATGACTGGTGCTGTTACTATATATATATAAAAACTCAAAAAATCTTTTTCCCACGGCTAAAACCTAGATTGATTTTTCGCCTGCGAAAATCCCTATATAGCAAATGTCATCGACATTGTTAGAGCCTTAATTGTTTTTTGGTTCAGTATTATTTTTAGATTTAAATATTACGTTACGTATTTATAATTGGCTACTCTTGAAACGATCAGCAATAAAATATTAACCTAACCTAAAAAAAAAATTGCACAGCAAAAAATAATAATTGCACGGCAAAACGGCATTATGTTGTGAAAATAATAATTGCACGGCAAAACGGCATTATGTTGTGAAAATCAGAATTTTTGAACGACTTTTTTAAGGGACGATTAACAATTTCTAAGATTAATAGCATCGTTCGCGGACGTTTCTGCTTGATACAAAATTAATTTTGATTGATAATATTCCTTTATGATTTTATTGTGAAACTGTTCAATTTAACTATTCATCATCATCATCATCATCAGCCTACTCTCGTCCACTGCTGGACATAGGCCTCTCCTATTGCACGCCATTGAGCACGATTTGCGGCAACTCTGATCCAGCTCTTGCCAGCCGCCTTGCGAAGGTCATCGCTCCATCTAGTCTGAGGGCGTCCTACGCTACGCTTTCCGATGCGCGGTCTCCACTCGAGAACTCGTCTACCCCAACGGTTATCGGTTCTACGGCTAATATGACCGGCCCACTGCCACTTCAGCTTGCTAATCCGGTGGGCTATGTCGACGACTTTAGTTCTCTGACGGATGACTTCATTTCGAATACGATCCCTCAGAGAGACTCCGAGCATAGCCCTTTCCATAGCTCGCTGAGCGACTTTGAATTTATGAACCAGTCCTACCGTGAGTGTCCACGTTTCGGCTCCGTATGTCATCACGGGCAGGACGCACTGATTGAAGACTTTTGTCTTCAGACTCTGTGGGATTGACGACGTGAAGACTCGACGCAGCTTCCCATATGCTGCCCAGCCCAGCTGTATCCTTCTATTCGACTCTTTCTCGAAGTTGTTCCGTCCTAACTGCAGTATTTGCCCGAGGTAGACGTATTCCTGAACAACCTCGAGAACAGCCCCTTGTACTGCAATAGGTCCCGGAGCAACACGTTCGTTGAACATAACTTTCGTTTTGTCCAAATTCATCCGGAGACCTATGCGTTGAGAAGAATCAGCTAGACCGGTCAGCATATGCTCTAAATCCTGCAACGTCTCAGCCATTATAACGATGTCGTCGGCAAATCGCAAGTGTGAGATGTATTCGCCATTAATGTTAATACCATGTTCCTTCCAGTCGAGCGTTTTAAACATATCCTCCAAAGCATTTGTGAACAATTTGGGGGATATCACATCCCCTTGTCTCACACCACGATGCATGGGGATAGGCTTAGTCTGCTGGTTTTGGCTAATTTATTCCCCATTTCAATATTTTATACTGATAGAGCAATGTCCATTATAGGGGGCCCATTACTGGATCCACGTCCATTACCGGGGGCCCATTACTGGAACTTTGGTGTCCATGACTGGAGAAAAAAAGCATAGTTTTAATTTGTTAAATATATGGAAACTAATTGCAGTATCTTTGATACAACACGCCTAAAACATGAAAGACGGATAGGACTTTCATCTTTTAACACGCTAAGCGGTATACCATTTACATGTATAAGGGAAATATCATAAATACTCCAAATTTCCTCTTAAATGTCCCATGACTGGTGCTGTTACTATATATATATAAAAACTCAAAAAATCTTTTTCCCACGGCTAAAACCTAGATTGATTTTTCGCCTGCGAAAATCCCTATATAGCAAATGTCATCGACATTGTTAGAGCCTTAATTGTTTTTTGGTTCAGTATTATTTTTAGATTTAAATATTACGTTACGTATTTATAATTGGCTACTCTTGAAACGATCAGCAATAAAATATTAACCTAACCTAAAAAAAAAATTGCACAGCAAAAAATAATAATTGCACGGCAAAACGGCATTATGTTGTGAAAATAATAATTGCACGGCAAAACGGCATTATGTTGTGAAAATCAGAATTTTTGAACGACTTTTTTAAGGGACGATTAACAATTTCTAAGATTAATAGCATCGTTCGCGGACGTTTCTGCTTGATACAAAATTAATTTTGATTGATAATATTCCTTTATGATTTTATTGTGAAACTGTTCAATTTAACTATTACTTTTGCTTTAATAAATAACAGTGTGGTTAAAACCATGAGATTTTCTGGAATACCCACGATAAGTACGATGGCCCGTGAACGAATTTAAAATCATAACGAGTAACCATTATCTATTTGGAAAAATGTAGATTTAGATTGTAAACTACTATAGTACATTGTGCAACATGGGGCGTAAGTTAATATTGCAAACGAGAGTAAGTTAAATCGCGACGGCTTGCCGGAGCGATTTATAGACGCGAGTTTGCAATATTACATATTACGCCCCGAGTTACACACAATGTTTTTCATCACACTTGCGACACAATAATTAAGTATAAAAACAAAAATCTGTTAATTATGGCACTAAGTAAAAAGTGCCATAATTAACAGATTTTATGAAGTTTCATAACTCCCTAGGGAAAATGCTATTTCTATAAGTCCCGCTAAACCTGCGTGCAATTCCACATTTACTGAGCGAGTGTGATGAAAAATTTATTAAAGTACAGAGTATTGTAATCGCCATACGAATCATACGATAAATAAATAAATAAAGTTACCTTTGCATTAGCAACAATTGAATACGTAACAAACGACAGAGACTGGACACAAAAGACGATCCGCCTGACACACCATCTGATACGCGGTCGGAATAGTGACGAGCTGTAATTAGGAAACGAATCTGTGTCAAGACACAAAGTAATGGCACAGAATAAATAATAGTACTAGGTACAGAAGACTCACTCTCTAACAAAACGCGTCTTTTACGATCAGGACAGATATGGCCGCTAGGTGGCGACAGCGCCACGCACAGCTTATGGCTAGCCATCAAAATTGGTGTGGAACGGATGTACTTATAGTTACCTGTAGCAAAGCGACGAAATCGCGGAGTGAGCCACGTCGGGTAATGGCTCTAATGGATTCTCTCATGGAATTTTCAGCATATCCTCCTAAGGTCTACCATACGAAATTTTCCGATTTTTAATTCTAACCTTGTTGTATAAGTAAATTGAATTTCATTTGTTTGAAAAAAGCTTTGAAACAAAATGCTACTTTATCTGGTTTATAAAAGATTCGAATTAAATTGCAACAAATTGAATGAACATTGAGCCTTACCAGGTTATTGTAAACTAAATTTTAACGATCTTATTTCGAGTGTGGTTTCTAATTCGTTTATTGTCTATATAATATTTTTCAAAGTTGATGGGTTGATGGTTGATGGGTTGACCTGTCATCCTAATGACAGGTGTCATTTCGATAAAATTTTGCGAGATTTGGCGTTTAGGTTATAAATTATATGGAGATGACACCTGTCATCCTACCCATCAAGTTTGAAAAATACTATAAAACTGAACTAATAAATGAAGTAAATATATGAATATGTAATGTGTAATTTTGTTTAAGATAATCATAATCACATTTAAGGTGACAGTCCATTTCCAACGACAGCTGCACTACTGTTCATTTTACTATGGAAATTGACAATGACAGCGACGCGTTCAGGGCTATAACCGCGAAAATCGAAGTTCGTAAATTGCGGGGATTTTTCTCTGTCACTCTAATTACGCCTTCATTGGAGTAAAAGAGAAAGATCCCCGCAATTTGCGAATATCGGTTTTCGCGGTAGCCGCTCAGTACCGGTAGTGCAGCTGCGGTTAGAAATGGAATGTTACCATTATTTAAATAGATGTCATTTGACAGACAGTATGTCTTGTAACTCAATAAATCCACTTACGTCTCGACGAGTGTGTAACTCATTAATAAATACATCAATTATAATTAATTATACTACAACAAACCACGGTCAGTCTGTGCGTATGTCTCTACAAGGTAAGTCAGGGATCGAAACCACTTTTTTGCAAAAACTTCGAAATAACCATGTATGTACTTATTTCGTATTATTTTATATTCCAAATGGACTCAAAAGAAATAATTAACAAAGAACGAAAAAATACCGGTATTAGTTCGTTCGGTTAACAAGTCAGTCTTAACTATTTTATAGCAACGCTATTGGTATATGTTCAGAAACATATTCTATTCAATAAAATGTAATTTTCATCCGGTAAGCAGATCAATAAAGGTCGATCTTACTTTGGATCTCAGACTACAATAGAACGCGTGTCTAGGAGTATTTAAATATTAGAAACTTAATTCATTTTAATATTATGCGCATGAAATTCTTATTTATCATTTACTTATTTATTTAAAAAAAGTCATATGTAGCATTACAGCTAACCGCTGATGCGCTGTAAAATTAAATTAATCAAAAATAGAGAAGTATACTCATATTTCAAATATTAAATTCGTTTAATTTTGTAATTACATAATTATATTGCAGGAAAAACTAAAGATAAATACGTTACTGGGTATCCTGGGACGTTTTCTTTATATTTAAGGGTCTCTTTCGACTATGGATGTTTTTTTCGAATGTTTGGCGCGCTCTTCAAAATCCCATTCAAAAATAGACATAACGCAAACGCGAACGCTCGTCACGCAATCGAATGAAATTTACACTAGGGCATAGAATAAATAATGGTACTAGGTACAGAAGACTCACTCTCTAACAAAACGCGTCTGTTACGATCAGCAGTATCAGCCGGCCTAGCCAAGGTTACAATCGCTATCGCTTCGACAACGAAAAGCATTATCTCTCTCTATCACTCTTCCATATGAGGGTGACAGTGACAGTTGCGTTTCGATCGCTACGAAGCGTAAGCGATTGGCGTCTTGGCTACGCAGCCAGCACAGATATGGCCGCTAAGTGGCGACAGCGCCACGTGCGGCTAATGGCTTTCCCCAAAATTGGGGTGGAACGTATGTACTTTTAGCTACCTGTTATGTAGCAAAGCGACGAAATCGCGGAGTGAGCCACGCCTGACTAGGGTGTCTGTATTATTCTAGGAAAAGTGAAAGTAAAAAGTTAGTTCAGACAATTAAATTGAAATGCAATGATAATCAGCGGTCAACGTTTTCATTTGTCTGATTGAACCTGCAGTAATTGCTCGAGCTTCATGTAAAGCAATGTTATGGTAATGTTTGTATACAAAGGCAATGTATTCGTTAGGTCGTTTTATAATTTTAAAAAGTCGTTTTAGGTCGCTATCTAGTGATATTTATGTAAAGGTATTGTATTTTTATTATTTATCAATGTGACATTTTAATGGAAGTTTAATTTAAGAATATTTGTACGCCATGTATTATGGTAAATTAAGGATTTGGAAACAATATTATGTAACATCAATTTATACCCCTTTTAACACAAATAAACTATTCTATTCTATTCCTAAAATACTTTTGCTATACTTGCACTCTGGTTTTGTGCATATCTATGTCCATATGATAGAGCCGATAGAGGTCAGGCAAGTATAATTTACGTGTTCAAGTTATATAATATTATATCAGTTATCCTACTGGTTTCATTACACACAAAGCTAAGAAATACCATCATAGCGCCATCTACTGATACGGATTTAATAATGACATTCAAATTTCGAACATCTCTAAAAACAAATTAATTTAATCTAACCTCATTTCAAACTCGTTTTCAGCTTAATTCATAAGCCCACACTCGTATTTTAATGACTTTCATTATGTAGCAGTTACATAAACTACTATTATGAATTCATTGATATCAGATTACCTACGGATACTTTACGTAAATACTTACGTAAACATGTATTATTTGTATCTCCTTAGATTTCACGGGCCTATAAATCCCGGTCTTTTGATAGGCTTGCTTGGGGAGATAGATCCAACACGTAGAGGCTCTTTGGAGAGCTTTAATGTCATGTAGAACGCCCGCTGGAACCCGTATACAGGCGCAACAATAGACACCCATGAATTTATTTATTTACTAATACATGTAGACAGTCATCATCATCATCATCCTGGCGTCAATCCCGGCTGTGACCCCGCGCGCGCGGTGCGCGAGGACCCGGGGTCCGCCTTCCGACTCCTTCGTGTCCACTTTGCCCGATCTTTGGCGTCCCTGGTGGTGAGTCCGTTGGCACGCATGTCCTCCTTGACGACATCAAGCCATCGCTTCTTGGGCCGGCCTCTTCTTCCCGTACCGGGAGGAGGCGGCATGGCCAGGCATTTGTTACCCACGTAACTTGCCGGTCTGCGCGAGACGTGGCCATACAAACGAAGGCGAAGGTTACTCTTGCAGTTAGTCTGCGATATCACGGACATAGACGGATTAGATAGACGGATGTAGACAGTAGAGAGCTTAAATCTATACTCTTCTTCTTCTCTGTCGTATCGCTCTTGACAGATCACGAGGTCACGTTGAGGCGTCCGCATCGGTAGTAGAGGCGGACACAGCTCTTCGCACGATCTCCCGCCATCTCTCCCTGTTGGCAGACTGTCTGACACAGTCAGATACGCGGTAAATCTATACGGATCCCTGCAAAACTATATTTACAGTTTGCCTGCAGGTAAGAGTCTCTACATACACATACACGTACCTATATTATACTTAATTATTATTTAATATAAGGACTTAAGTGACACTTGCACGCATGCAACTGTCACTTAAGTGTTTGCAGTAGGTACAGTTATAATGCGCTTATGATTTTTTACTTATTTGGCTCATGTCGAATATTCTCGGGTAGACTATTTAGGAAATACGGAATTCTTTTCGTAAGAGTTCTGTCACCAAAATAGTTACTAACCCGGGGAACTTCAAATTTTCGCGCGGTTACTGTTTTATATACAATAATATATGTTTGTACATATGTTCGTACGTCTCATAATATAATTTGTCGATTCATTAATTTCAAACCAGACTCACCCTAGACCTTATTCAAATCAGGCAATCACTAGATTCACTAGTAATTGCTTATTTACCATGCTAATGACCGAGTAAAAAAGCCATAAGGTCGCCTTTGTATTCAAATTGGATCAATTAAAAACGTAAAAGACGATCATTTGTTTACATATGCTTGTTTAAAAGACCTAGGTAATGACATTGAAATTCTCGATGAGGACAACTGAATTATAAATAGTGAACCTATTTGGAAGTTAAATAATTTACGAGTAGGTACTGTTGACTTTGGAACGACATTTTTCATTTCTAAAACTGTAACATTCACGTGTCCCGCACGCGAACACCATTGGTGGGTACAAACACAGAATTAGAGCCGGTTCCAAGCGTGGCCCACTCCGCAATTTCGTCGCTTTGCAACAGCTACAAGTACATCCGTCCCACACCAATTTTGGTGGCTAGCCTAACCCTAAAGCCGCGCGTGGCGCTGTCGCCACCTAGCGGCCATATCTGTCCTGATCATAACAGACGCGTTTTGTTAGAGAGCGAGTCTTCTGTACCTAGTACTATTATTTATTCTGTGCTGCAACTGCACGCCGAAGTTGCAGTTGGCGTACAGTCGGCGTGCAGTTCCCATACAAATTGCAGTCGGGTTGCAGTGTACTCTAGCCCCGATTCAGTAGAGTTTGTCTAATGAAAAACTAATACCTATTTATAAACAAACCACTTATGGTTAGTAAGGGGACCTACAATATAGGTACAGTGTTTATTAACCCTTGCATATTATAGAAACGAGTTTTATACCGTGCGGCGCAACAGAGGGTGTTTATTATTAGTTAGCTGTTCCAATCAGATGCAAAACAACCAATAGTATAAAACTAGTTTTCCAATAACTGGTAGCAATATGAAATTAATAACCAATACGAATCATTAATAAACACCAACTGGCATTTAATAATTAACACCCAACTTTTTCTGTCAACCCTGTTCGAACACTTCATTTTTCTTGTCAAAATAAATGATCCGACTTCATTACTGGAAACAAAAACCTTTTCAACGCGTTGTTAATGATATCTTGTAAAGTAATAAATGATCTATTTTGTAAAGCCGCGTTATTAAATTAAGTATAGTTTTTGTTTGTTAACTCCTAATTAGTGTGTAATAAATTGACGTTCCGTTTAGGTCCGATGGCATTTAAGAATTTACACGAAATTGGGACTTCATGTAACACGACACAACCTTTGTCGGTGTGGACATTTTTAATCATCATTCTCACCTCGCCGTGTCCGGCTATAGCAACACCGTCAATTTTTATTCTCGGGATCCGGATTATGGAACGCCTGATACGCGCGCTCGCAAATCCAAATAGGTACACGACGCGCTGAGGCGAAGCGATGAAGTACAGTACATTACAGGCCAAAGAATATCGACTCGATTCGGGAAATTAATTGGAGACTCACTAGATATGAAATAGTAAAGATATGTGACTTTCCACTGCAAAAGGTACCTTATGGCGGCTGGCGCCGCGATTCGGGAAATGAATTGTAGATTCACTAGATATGAAATAGTGAAGATATGCGACTTTCTACGGAAAAAGGTACCTTATGGCGGCTGGCGCTTACGTCGCATAGCGCCGCAATAATATTGGAGCGGCGTTAATAATAGCGTAAGCGCCAACCGCCATTAAGGTACCTTTACCCGTGGGACGTCACATATCTTTACTATATCGTATCTAGTTAACCTCTATAATTCATTTCCCGAATCGTGCCGTAAGGTAAGTTCTAGATTGAATGGGCAGTAGTAGGTAATGAATACACATCGGTAACTCGTGGCATTTAGGTAGCACTTAAAAGATTAGTTTAATTAATTCCTTTTTTTAGTGGTTTCTTTTTCTCGACTCGTATAGAAATTAGTGTTGTTTATTAATTTTTAACTTTGTTTAACATTATTAACTAATTAACCCAAATAATAATTAAGAATAAATCTTTAAGTGCTACCTAAATGCCACGAGTTACCGATGTGTAGTAATGAACTTTAAAGGGCCGCCACAATAGATCACACTTGGTCGATGTGGCACTCCAAAACGTCCTTAATACAGTAATACACGACGCGCAGTGGAATTGTGGGTGTAGGTACATAAATAAATAAATAAATAAATATTATATGTAGGACAATTTTACACAGATCGACATAACCACTCACAGTCTCACATGCTTGATATTTTTCAGTGACCTCTATTATTATAATAAAATAAGGGTGACAGCTGGCAGCTACAGTTACCAAAAGCATGTGAGTCGCTAGTCCACAGTAAGCTCAATAAAGCTTGCGTTGTGGTCACTAGAAGACGATATATACTATATACATAGGTATATATAATACTTATATACATAGAAAACATCCATAACTCAGAAACAAATATTTGTGATGAACACACAAATAACTAAATGCCCATACGAGGATTCGATTCGAAACCGGGACCTCCTGTTTCGTAGGTAGGGACATGTAGGAGAGGGCTTATATCTAGCATCCAGGTCTTATTGGATCACTTTTTTCAAAATTGATATTAATGTCATACTTTGGCCCGCAAAACATTCTGATAATAATGATTACGAATTCACAATCGAGCTGGATTCGGATTTATCATTGTTTAACTCCATTGATCATCGATGTATTTAGGATTTTAAGATACACCCGAGTCTGGATATATTAAGCACTCGAAATTATATCAGCAATTGAGTCTTAAAACTAGTTTTTACAAAGATACTATGTTTTACAAAGATACTATGAAATCGTCTAACACTTGCCATCGCCATCTGTCAGACCACGAATTAACATTGTGCAGTTACCTATTAGGTACCTATAGTTCATTTTTTTAGCATTAGAAAGAACTTGCAAGAAGGTAAGCGATCTTGACAGGTCTTTTAATTGAAAGACGCTTTTTAAAAATCAAAAACTATTACTTATGAAAGCAGAAGAGTATAAATGATCGTATTAAATTCATAATTCATAAACTTATTTTTAAAAAGTGTTTTTCATCACACTTGCTCGGAAAAGATGTATTTACACGTAGGGCTTGCGGGCGGGAAATTGAAATTTTCGCCCTAGGGCGGAAAAAATCTTTTCCGAGCAAGTGTGATGAAAAACACTTATTTACACGTAGGGCTTGCGAGCGGGAAATTGAAATTTTCGCCCTAGGGCGGAAAAGTGTTTTATACAGAAGTTTGTTTTTATTAATTCTCCTTTTTTTCCTTACAAGTGTGATGAAAAACATTGTGTGTGCCACGGGCGGTAAAGAAATTCCGAACTCGTGAACATTTTAAGCCCTCGCTTCGCGTCGGGCTTAAAATTGACACTCGTTCGTAATTTCTTATTTCCCGCCCTTAATACACAATGTACTATTTCAATTCACACATCAAGATTGTTTACCTTATTTCTAATGCTAAAAAACGAAATATATCTTTAATTAATGATTATGCAGTATGAAAACTTACCCTTCAGGGCAAAAAGGACATTTTCACGGTACGCATTAAATTAATGCAAGGTAAATGTTGTTACGAATACGATAATTTAATTTAGCCCTTATCGCGTTATAAAATCTATTCCATGGCACATTAGACACGGCACAATTTAATTTCCCAAGTTTAAAATTACGCCATGCATCGGTTGCTATCAAATAAAAAATAATCAATAAGTAGGTAATGAAAAGAAATTATTGAAACCTTATCGGTGCTGGTTATAGTATAATTGGATTTTATTTCAAGGGTTCCATTTTGTTTCGAAAATCACTATATAAGTAACTTCAAAGTCAAAGTTCAAAGTTTAACTTTTTTATTTTCTTTATAACTTCAAAGGCACCTAGGACTGACTACGTCGCTACGGCACTTTAGTGTTTTAAATAAATATAGTAGGACATTTTTTTAATAAGAAAAGTCGACCTTAGTATTATTCAATCATGATGATGATGGTGTTTATCCCTCTGTTATCCCTCATCAGGGACATAGGGCTCTCAGAAGGGTTCTCCACTGTTGTCGATCCTGCGCTGTCTCTTCAAGTTTCTTCCAGTCGAGGCCAGCGGATGCCACCTCTTTGTTGACTGTGCGCCTCCAGGTGGTACGTGGACGACTGGGTCTTCTTTTTCCAGAGGTTTGCCACGTCAGATCTTGTTTGGACAGGTGATTGTCTGGTCTTCGCAATACGTGACCTATCCAGTCCATTCAATTATGATAGACAGTCATAATTATAGAACACACTTATGTTCTTCTAAAGAACACACTTATGTTCTCAAATACGTAGTCAGAAAATGAAATACCTAATATAGTGCAGCAAATTACAGCGTCAATAATAAAACTGCAGATTAGATACTGCTGACATGTATCATCTCATTAAAAACGCAGCAAACAAATATAAGGCACCTGAAATCCGTTCACCTTTGCTCGCCGGAGCAAGGGAAGGAGGGTAAATTGAGGTGTTCTACCATCCAGACAGACCTGGATGGTAAAAGTCTTCAATTTACTAGACATGCGCGAAACAGTGCTTCGAAAAGTGATGCTATATCACATCACTTTTCCGAACACGTAATGGTACACTGAGATATCACATCACTCATCACTCGAAACATGACCCGAACGTGAAACAGCGCTCGGGCGCGCGCGAGACGGCCACATTACAGCTATCTCTTACAGCGCATACAGCACTCTAGTGATTCTAGGGCGTCTCGGATCCGTATCGGCGATCGATCTATTTATTACGCGTTGCGTTTTGTCACCTTTATGTGAAAGATTTTTTGTTAGTTCTTATAAATTATAAAATAATGTAATTATGTAATATATATGTAAGTTTCGCAGGTAGATAGATAAGCAGGTAGATAATTGCCTATGGAGCTTCCCGATATGGCGAGTATTCTATAATAATGCGTAAATTTTGCTCGATTTGGTTTTGTCTCCGTAAAGTAGTTCGTTTATAGCCATTTTTTTAAAATAGGTCAATCAAGTTAAAGTAACCAATAGTCCGTAAAAAAGCGATTACTCACCAGCACTAATACATTATCAGAATATTGCCATAACGAAACTATTATTTACACTTTTCACAATTTAATTTAACTATACTCGTATTTGCAATTTAGTTCAATCAGTCTTTATAAACAACTCGAATTTCTACAGTCAGTCTCGATATGCACTAATACACAATTAAATTAAAGGATAAACAAGTATTAACTCGTACTTAGTTTGCCGCGAACCGCGAAAGTCAAGCAAACTATAAAACATTTCACAACAATAATAATAAACAGTTTTCTTTTCGTCAAATTCAAAATCGCAAATAATTTACTCCATTTGACCGCGTCCTTCTTGTATTATAAGAAAACATTTTAAGCTCTACGCGGACGCCTTAGAGTTTTAAATCTATTGCAGAAAATCATATTCGTAAAAATATTAGTGAATGACAACTTAAACCGCGGCGAGCGGCCGAGCGGACCTATCCGAATGATTCCGAAGATAGCCGAAAACATCGCAGAGCGAGAGCGAGCGAGCACTGAGTGCGAGTGCGAGCGAGATAACAAAGCAATGATGGCATGGCATGGCGAACAAACATGACACTATCACAAGTGACATTACACATTGCGCGCTCCGTGCGTAGACTTGAACTGACCGTTCATATCGGCGAGTCAATGTATTTGGAATTGAATCCATTTCGCGCGCTTCGGCCGGTCGTTGGCGCTCGCGCGCTCGGTGCAGCTCGCGTGATGCGTGATGTTTGAAGTACTGGTAGATTTCGCGGAGAGATACGTAATGCCATATTACGTGTTCGAGAGATATCTCATTTGTGATATTACGAGCATTACTTACACATGTCTACAATTTACCTTTCCACTCACTCACATAATCACTATCCAGAGGCATATTGGATACAATACGTTATAACGCTGCGTCTTACGTAAATAAGCGAACAACTCGCGAAAGCGACGCGGCGCGGCGCGGCGGGCCCAAGGCGTTCGCGTTCGCAACGAGATCGGCCACGTAGGACACTTCTATAGGTATCAAAGGATTGATTCACCCCGCGCCGCATCGCTTCGCTTCGCGTTCCCGAGTTTTTCGCCTACGTAGTACGCTGCGTAAGCAGCGTAAGCCTCCACGAAAGATCTCTGCTAGTAGTGCTAGTACCATCGGTGTGCTTCCCTCATTGGGTCCTCTGCGATCTTGACCATCGGTACACCTTCTTTGGTGCCTCATATCTCGCGCATCCCTAAAAATAATGTTCATATCAAATAATAAATCAGCAATAGGTAATGAAATGGCCGGCGCGGCGAAGCGTGAAGTCCCCGATTTGCGCCAATTACGTGAGTGAAGGCAGCCAATCAAATAGAAGAGTGCTATCGATGCGGCGATTGGTCACGTGTCGCGATTGCATTTACCTGCATTACCTTTTTATATTCAATTGTAATTTTAGCAAGTCTATAACTAATTTATAATGTTTAGGTACCTTCACAACGTTTTGTCTCAGGTTATATACACTGGCCTTGGTCGCAGATAACTGATGTCCCAGGGCTATTTTGTTTTTAAGCTTAATTTTAACCTCCTAAGGCCCAATGGACTCACGGTAGGACTGGTCCATAAATCCGAAGTCTCTCTGAGGGATCGTATTCGAAATGAAGTCATACGTCAGAGAACTAAAGTCGTCGACATAGCCCACCAGATTAGCAAGCTGAAGTGGCAATGGGCCGGTCATATTAGCCGTAGAACCGATAATCGTTGGGGTAGACGAATTCTCGAGTGGAGACCGCGCATCGGCAAACGTAGCGTAGGACGCCCTCAGACAGATGGAGCGATGACCTTTGCAAGGCGGCTGGCAAGAGCTGGATCAGAGTTGCCGCAAATCGTGCTAAATGGCGTGCAATAGGAGAGGCCTATGTCCAGCAGTGGATGAGAGTAGGCTGATGATGATGATGATGATGACTATGAAGGCCCAATGCTCATTAAAAAAATTTTTACCATAAAGTTTCGTACCAGGTCGTACTTGGTTCGCGGTAGGCCCTCTGGTTCCCTCCCTGTTGCAACACTGTTGCTGCACTGTGCGGCTACCGCAAAAACCGAAATTCGCAAATTGCGGGGATCTTTCTCTTTTACTCCAATGAAGGCGTAATTAGAGTGACAGAGAAAAATCCCCGCAATTTGCGAACTTCGATTTTCGGTGGTCGATGTCACAGTCAATCTCCTTGATACTTCATCTTGTACGGTCATTCTGTTGCCAATTTAGCCCATCGAGCCGGCGGCGCATGCGGCTAACATGACCGGCCAAATCCCACGTGTACAAAATAACTTAAGATGAAACAGGAGCTGAGTTTTAAATATTTTAGGTAAATATACCCGTCTAGCTAACGGAAGCGGCTCTTAAAACTAGTGCGACAAGGACAAGGCGAAAAATCCTGCGTAAAAATCTCAAAAATCGAGGTTCCGTAATCGACTGTTTCCTCCTCCAAAAATTAACCAATCGTAACCAAATTTGGAAATCTAAATGATTATGAAATTATCAGTCGGACCGTTTTGCTTTTTTGGCTAATTGATATCAATTTTGAATACTACGCCTCTCATTGCGGCTTAGTCAATGAGGCCATTTTGGCCATTTTGGCCATTTTTGAAGGGAAGGAAAAAACAAAAATATCAAAAAAAGGAAAACGATCCAGATATTGACAATATTAATCTGTGTTGAAAAAATCATTCCTCTAGCAACAAAACCCACGGAGGAAACAGTCGAGTACGTATGTATGGAGAAATGACCACTCCTGTTGGCACTTAAGAGCGTTCTCAGATATTTTTGATCGCCTTGGTGACCAGCACACTGTACTCAATTTTTTTTTCTAGCATAGACGTAAATGTGGAACTTATTCTTAGAGTTTTATTCAACAATCATCCAACAAGTAATAAGTACAGTCAGAATCAAAAGTAGCGTATCAGACCATGCGTGAAAACTAGGTACCATTCTCTGATAACAATAAATTATGTGTGTCTAATACACGGTGGCCAAAAAATAAGTGCATTCCCATTATCAGGGAGGTTTTGGGATACTTACTGAACAACTTTTACTACGGGACTAATCCCGAAATCGCGTTAAAAAATGTACCCTCCCATAGAAAATCGACCAGCTAAAATGTATGAAACAGCCAATTTTTTTTTGGATTCGGGTTTGGCCCCATAGTAAAAGTTGCTCAGTATATTCCCAAAACCTCCCTGGCAACGGGAATGCACTTATTTTTTTGCCACCCTGTATAAGTATAGAGTTATAGACCAATCAAACCATGGCAGATAAAAAGATTAAAAGACATTTTTTTATTCTGAAAAGTATTCGATGGTGGCAGATACATTTGATGCGTTGTTCCAAAAAGAATAGATAGTATAGAGGGGTCCTGTCATTGTAAATTTTGTAGTCACAGTACATTTACTGCCATCTATCGACACACGACTAAAAGTCAAAATGAAAACGTATAAAATTATCAAAAAAATGTATATATGTACGTATATGGATGAATAATTTTATTCGTTTTATATCATTTTGATCCATGTTCATTCACTGATATCTATGTGTTAAAATTGATAAATATGAAACGGTGTCGTCACGCCATCTAGCCGAGGATAGGCTAAAGGAGTGTGCAGCATCTATCCGAGAATGACTTTATCTTGATTTCCGAGGCACGTTTTTAGGGTTCCGTACCCAAAGGGTAAAACGGGACCCTATTACTAAGACTTCGCTGTCCGTCCGTCCGTCCGTCCGTCTGTCCGTCTGTCTGTCACCAGGCTGTATCTCACGAATCGTGATAGCTAGACAGTTGAAATTTTCACAGATGATGTATTTCTGTTGCCGCTATAACAACAAATACTAAAAACAGAATAAAATAAAGATTTAAGTGGGGCTTAAATCAAGCAACGTTAAGCAACGTCGGGCGTGGTCAGTACTTGGATGGGTGACCGTTTTCTTTTTGCATTTTTTCCGTTTTTTTTTGCTTTATGGTACGGAACCCTTCGTGCGCGAGTCCGACTCGCACTTGGCCGGTTTTTTCCTTAGACTTTATTCATCTTATAGGAAGTTACGTCTTTGGTTGTTCCATACGCTACTATGTGATACTGACTGTTCGACACTTCGCTAATATTCCATATTTCCAAACCGGTCGCCATTGAAACGTCAAAAAAGAACCATCTGTGACAGCACAGTCGCCATGTTTGACAGTTAGCCATAAATCATGACAAATGTCAATGGCGTATTATGGTACAACAGAAAAACTTATTGGAAATTAGCGCGCGCCGAGCGGATACCTCGTTAAGGGCCAGCTGATGCTAGAAAAATAGAAATACTTATAGTGCAAAACGTAATTCATGACCAAAAAAAAGTAAGACAATGTTGCCACTGCAATAATTTGTTTGTAAAATAGTAAATTCTTTTTGATAAATAATTACGTTAAGATAATTTATTTATTAGGAATTTTACTCCTACGATTTAAAAAAAGTAGTTTTATTAGTAAAGTAAAAAGTGCCAACATTGTTTTGCAGTATAGGTAGCGTATTATGTACAATTATACACTAACCTGCAATAATATGTTACTCTTCGAGGGCCGCAAAAATATGTGACACGCTCTTATGGCTCTAGAAATAAGATATTGTCAGATATCTTTGCAGCCTTCGTTGTGTAAAATAATTATTGTAGGTGACTGTACATATAGTCAGCAAATTACCATTTTCTTTGACGTACGTATCATGGTTTTATAGATTTTTTTAGGGTTATTTCGTTTGCCTTTTTTTAGGGTTATTTATTCAACCCTTAGCCGTATGTTGCAAGGTGAAAATATAGGACATAACGAGCAACTTTTACTATGGGGAAAACACGTAGGTCTAGGTATTAACCAAAAAAAATTCCGCTATTCTATACATTATGGAATTTCGACGTTTTCAGCAATTACGGGATTGGATTACATATAAAAAGCTTTAATAAAAGTTTCTTGAAAATTAAATATATTACCTCAGTTACATATCCTTCAAAATGTTCGCAATTCAATTTATTTTATTTACATACAGTCGCCATCAGATATATCGGAGCAGCCAAGGTGTTCACAAATATCTGAACACGCCTCTATTGTCAAGGCGTTAGAGTGCGCGTTCAGATATTGTGAACACCTTGGTCGCTCCAATATATCTGATGGTGACTGTACAATCGCGCTTGAACGTAAACCAATTTACTTAATGCTATCTGGTCTGATAGAATTTAGATATAGATGCAAGATAATATTGTAATTTACATAATTTTGTATAAATTTTATTCATACCTATCTCAAAGATACATATATTTATTTATTATGAATAAAAAAGGTTAATGAATGAAATCTTTATTTCAGGCAACTAGTGGCCCATACATAAATACCTTAAAACTAGCATACATATTATAAAAATATATTTTAAAACTAAACACTACAAATCACATTATGGCTGCGATGCATTACGCAACCCCGCAGTGTAATGGTAGGGTATATAAATAATCATCCAAAAGTAACTTAAATATATCTAAATATCATATCATTATGTTGTATATTGAGTGAAAAAAGATCATTTATTGTTATAGAGACCAATTACACACCCACATACATTCTAGAATATAAGAAAGATTTTTTTTTGATAAAAAGCTTTTAGTTTATACTTAATTTAAAATTTGGAAAACGCTCATGTTTCCAAGAAAACGGAATCAAAACTTCAATGAAAATTCGAAAAGCAACCAAAAACCGCTATTAAATTAAACTTTAACGAACAAGTAAAACAATAGAAGCTACAATCTACACAACGCACATTTTGTACTCTACGTATATTTTGGTAAAAACCGGACAAGTGCGAGTCGGACTCGCGCACGAAGGGTTCCGTACCATAATGCAAAAAAAAAAAACAAAAAAAGAGCAAAAAAAAATGGTCACCCATCCAAGTACTGATGACCACTCCCGACGTTGCTTAACTTTGGTCAAAAATCACGTTTGTTGTATGGGAGCCCCATTTAAATCTTTATTTTATTCTGTTTTTAGTATTTGTTGTTATAGCGGCAACAGAAATACATCATCTGTGAAAATTTCAACTGTCTAGCTATCACGGTTCGTGAGATACAGCCTGGTGACAGACAGACGGACGGACGGACGGACGGACGGACGGACGGACGGACGGACGGACGGACGGACGGACAGCGAAGTCTTAGTAATAGGGTCCCGTTTTACCCTTTGGGTACGGAACCCTAAAAATTATGTGCCCTGAACGGTGAGACCCTGTATTGTCAGTAAGATAAAAATCTTACGTAGTAGGTATTTTATTATCTGTGCCATAAACTTACACTTCTCGCCCGTAATTTAACTCTGTTTTAAATTCGCCAGCGCACTAACAGAAATTTTTATTCACGTAGCAACACTTAATAGGATATATGTCGTAGTAAAGCTAGAAATTCCCAAGTTACCATAAAAGTATCGCAATTACGGATACCGCGTGATACAAGATTGGTACTACTTTCCAGAATCTTACATGTAATCAGCAATTTGAACCTTAACCCTTCGGTTTAAAGTTCACGTCACTCTTTCAGTAAAGATCGCGACAGATGGAGATTGCTTGGTAAAGGAATTTCGCTTGTATGCTTAGGAGATAAGGTACAGAATAGTTGTTGTAATCTCTGTTGTATGCGAATAGCTTACGAAACGCAGGCGCGTCAAACACTCAGTTGAACCAGTGTAACTATATGGGGTAATTTGCTTTAGGATAAAAATTGTACTTATTAAAAAGTCATGTGTATTCAGGGATGCTTCCAAAAACTAAAGCAGAAAAGCCGGTCGGTTTCCCTACAAAAATACCGTGTAGATGTTATAAGCGCTATAGAGCTCCCGCTTCCAGGCCGCGTAGCCAAGATGCCGATCGCTTACGCTCCGTAGCGATCGAAACGCAACTGTCACTGTCGCACTAATATGGAAGTGTGATAGAGAGACATAATGGTTTTCGTTGTCGAAGCGATAGCGATTGTAACCTCGGCTAGGCCGGCAGCTCTATACTTCGTTTTTTTTAGCATTAAGAAATAAGGTAGGTAAACAATCTTGATGTGTCTTTTTATTGAAAAACACGTTTATAAAATAAGTCACGGCAAATATGTAACAATTATGAATCTAATACGATCATTCATATTCTTCTGCTTTCATAAGTAATAGTTACTGATTTTTAAAAAGCGTATTCATTTAAAAGACATGTCAAGATCGCTTACCTTCTTGCAAGTTCTTTCTAATGCTAAAAAAACGAACTATACGAAGTCACACATTTGGCCCATTTAATTCAAAATTGTACACTACCACAATAATAGTACTACGTACAGAAGATTCACTCTCTAACATAACGCGCCTGTTACGATTAGGACAGATATGACCGCTTGGTGGCGCAAGCGCCACGCGCGGCTTATAGCTAGTCACCAAGATTGGTCTGGGACGAATGTACTTGTAGCTACCAACTGGTAGCTGGTAGTACTGGGAACTGCAAAGCGACGAAATCGCGGAGTCAGCCACGCCTGGTTAAACGCAAAATTTGACAGCTCCAAACAAGTGACAGGCTGATATCGTCCGGCGAACTGGTAATCTGTGGGCCCCTTTACGCTGGTCGGTCTGAGCTTACAAATAAGCAGATACGCAATTGGAACAGCAACATCTGAACGCTAATAGTGAGCCGTGTGAATGTCGTCTTGTACTTACGTTAAGGTGGCTTGTCAATTTGTAGGGTCATTACTTTGACTTATTACGTAATTACGGTAGGTTTATAGTTAATTAAGGTAGAGTTCCGTACCTCAAAACGAAAAAACGGAACACTTATAGGGTCGCTCGTGCGTCTGTCCGACCATTCCCCTGCCCCCCTTTTATCTCTGAAACTACTGGGCTTAAATTTTGAAAAAAATACACAAAATAGTACTTTACCTATAGACTACAGGAAAACCTATTAGAAATATGCAGTCAAGCGTGAGTTGGACTTATATACCTTACGGAACCCTACCTAGATAATTTTTGTTGATGATCAAATGTTTGATTCGTTGCACCTACTTAGCCGGCTACTTACGCGAAACGTAAAAAAATGGTCTGACTAGACGAAAACATATGCATCGTGGCTAGTATGATCTAAAATCGCACGCCATTAATTGCAACGTTTGTAGAAGCCTTTAACCAGTCTCGCGTTTTCCCTCGTTCCTCGAAACCCGAGAAAAACAATCCACGACACAGTGCTTTAATTGCTTACACTAGTTACACTTAATTAATTAATGGAGTTCTCGATGGAGTTTAATTTCTTTTTAATTTGGAATTTTTAAACTGCCTGATTCTTGAAGATACCCAGTAGGCATTGAAAAATTTGGAAATACAAGCGTTCACGTTGGTTTTAGATGAAATATTTTTTAGGAATTTACTTAAGTGAAACACTTTAATATGTTTTCACCACACCAGCTCGGAAAGAATTACTTTGCACTTCAAAAACGAATAGCAAAGTTGCATTTTATCCACATGTGAGGCAAAGTAATCAAATGCAAATTTTGATTTGTTTTCTTATGTTTGCTGGTAGAATTGACTTTTAAATGATGATTTTGGATGATAAATATTTAATAAAATTCATTTGGATTTGATTTGGTTTGATTTTGTTTGATATTTTACATTTAATATTTGCTTCGGGTTGGTGTGGTGAAAAATTTTGTGTTTCACTCGGGGGCAAATTTTGTTTAACCCTCGTGCTTTGAAACCCTCGCAACGCTCAAGATTCCATTTTTCGAACCACTCGCTACGCTCGTGGTTCAATTTTGGAATCTTTCGCTTGCTCGGGTATCAATATTAGCACGAGCGGTTAAACAACAACTTTGCCCCCTTGTAAAACAAATAACTATTTTCATTTTTAGGGTTTATTCCTAATGGTATTAAATAATGTAATTTTAGTTTAAACAAAGTATAACCGTTTTTTTTAACTTTATAAATAAATATTTAATTTTCTGCCAAACTATTGACAAACAGTTTTATTTGCCAAACTTTCAGTTAGTAACTAACTTTAATAAGCTTATTGCACTGAGACAAAAAACTAACAAAAACACACTTAGAATTACAAAAATAAAACTTAATCCGGGGACAAGGAGAGTCAACTAATAGGAACAAATTGGCTTTTACAATTTCTATTAGTAGGCAATACAACTTCTATATTTATAATTTGAAGTATGCTAGAGTAATTTAAGAAATTTGGTTTTGTTATTCCGAGAGGTGCTTTAGCAATATCGGAGGGGGTGAAAACTAACCGTTTTGTAATTCTAAGCGTGCTTTAGCAATATCGGAGACGATGACGTCACAGGTTTTACTAAACTGTACTGCGATTCCAAGCTAGCTGTTGTTATTCTAGAGATAATGACGTCGCAGGCAAAAACTAAACTGTTTGCAATTCCACCGCCCCTGGCACAGGTGCGCCGCGAGAGCATGTCGCGCGCGTGGTAGCTACCCGTCTCTATTTCTGTCTGTATGAATAAAAAAGCAATTGGTAGTATATCTCTGTGCCAAAGAGGCACTATAAAAGCTTGTCGAGATATTCTACCCATTCCTTTCTTATTCATACAGTCAGAAAGAGACTAGTAGTTATTACGCGCGCAACATGCTCTCGTGTGCTAGGGAGGTTGGAATTGCAAACAGTTTAGATTTACCTATGATGTCATTATCACTAGAATAACAACAGCTAGCTCGAAGTAGCAGAACAATATATTCCTGTAGACCCCAACTACACAGTAGGTCGCGTGTTAATATGTCCATGGCCCACAATATATCTTAAATTTATTATTTAACTTAAATATGTTTTAAACAAAGAAGACACGAGACACGCCCGCCCGACATCCGACACAATACTAACTCTAACCAAATGAACGTAGCAAGTAGTAAATTTTACTAAAATCACTAACATTCGTTTCGCTGTGTTGGTATTACAAAACTCGTTTAGTGATTGGTACAACAATGAACATAAACACAACAAGTCCATCTACTAAATACCAGTAAACTTTGTAATGTCGCTATAGTAACAACTGAATTGTTATTTTAAATGTTATTTTAATGTTATTCCCGCGAACTAATTTTTTAGATATTACAAAACTATTTAATTGAGACATTTACTAAAAACATAACTTGAAATCACAGATGCTTTTTTCCAAAAATCGCAAACTTTACTAGTAAAAATCGGAGAATTTTAGTAGTAATAAAAATGGATTGTAACAAATACTGAACTTTGTTTAATGCTCCATTTACTAAAGTCTGTTTGCTGAAATTAGATTTAGTATTACTGAGCTGTTTGTAGAAATAAATAAATTTTACAGAAATGATTTCTTCCAGAACTTCCATGATTACTACTAAAACTTCATTTTTTCCCCCAGTACGGAACTGTTTTTTAATTCCTGGTGATGATTTTTCTCTCAGTGTGTTAATGTGTGTTTTGTGTTCATAGCAAAGTTCATAGCGTGAACTGAATTTGTAATAATTATTTAACTTACAAGTTACATATGATGAACTGACATACATAGATGTATAGGTAATGAGTCTAACTTAATTACACAGCCGCCCAATTCATAAACCATTTCGCCTCGACAGTGAGCTCATTTCTAATATAACTTGGCCTCCAGATCAGAACAATTGCACATAATCAGAGAACATGTTTAATAAGTACTGGTTTAAGCGGAAAACAGGGTACCTCCTACCTTGCACTTTCGTAAAAAACCGGGAAACGCTCTATACCTCTCGCGTCGTATCAGGGTCTCTATGATAGGTCATTTTTATAGCAAGTAGTTGTCAAGTAAAATGTTTGTACTAATTATTTGGGAGTTTAGCACATAAATTTATTTAGAAATGTAACATTTAAAGTAATAACAATACGGTAAAAATATTTATTCAATTATCTATTAACTAAGCCACAGAATAAATAATAGTACTAGGTACAGTAGACTCACTCTCTAAAGTCTCTAACAAAACGCGTCTGTTAGGGCCTCCCCACATCTGGCGTCTTTCGAGCGTCGGCGTCTACAATTCTATGGCCGCTGCTCGACGCAACGTCGACGCAACCGCGCAGCGACGTCATTTTCCATAGCGCTGACCAGACGTCGACAGACGCCGACGCTCGAAAGATGCTAGATGTGGGGGGGGCCTTACGATCAGCACAGATATGGCCGCTAGGTGGCGACAGCGCCACGCGCGGCTTATGGCAAATCCCAAAATTGGGGTCGAATTGGGTACTTTTAGCTACCTGTAGCAAAGCGACGAAATCGCGGAGTGAGACACGCCTGACTAAACCCAACCAATAGTGACTTGAAGGAACTGTCATAGGGACCATCACTCGCCACGAGAGGTATTAGTCACGTCGGCCATCTTTAAATACGGCATTAACACATTGAGTGGCTTGCCAGTCCGCGCGGCACGAGAATTGTGCCCAAAAACGTACCGCCGCCAATATTAAATAAATAATTACACATTTGTCAGATACTCTTAAAAAGCGCAATGTCCGAGCAGGTTGCCATATTTGGATGCGCCGGAGTGCCTCCGCAGGTGAGCGCCAATTACTGAGCGGCAAAAAGCGGACAAATTGTGAAATTCTGCCTGACTTTAGACCGAACAAGCGTCGGGATGTTTGGAACGCCTTACGAAAGGTTACATAAAGATTAAAAAAGGTGAAATTAAGTTCCAATTTAAGTACAGAAAAGGGTATTTAACGGGACGAGTTTGAAATTAACAAAATGAAAAATAGACAGAGTTTTTGTATAGAATAACAAGTCGTGTGCCCATATTGTAAAAATACCCGTAGACTCACCAGGGGGATATATTATGTTGTTGGGACTAGGGGTAACAGCTGTAGAGTCAGCAGCAGAAGTTGCTAAGCGGGCAAAATGTTCAAAATGATTTTGACACATCTTTATTTTTAAGCGAATAAGAAAGAGCCATCTAAGTAATTTTGAATACCGCGCCCGCTTAATTACTTCTGCTGCTGACTGTATTTACTGTCTTCTATCTCCTAACATAATAAATACGTACCTATCAATACAAATGTAAAATTTAATTTAAGTGGGTACTCCTCACGTGCACCTATTGACGACATTGTGATTAAATATCATCCATTTCTTTACTTAGGCAAAATTAAATGAAATTAATAATTTTTTGTCATTACTGTCCAGCCGGCGAATTATGCATGGCTTTATATACAGTGAAACCTGGATAAGTGAGATCTCAAGGGACGAGCAAATTTGTCTCACTTAAAGAGGTTTTCCACTTACACAGGCTCCCAGTTAGCCAGGTACAGATAAATTTCTGTCTCATTTACAGAGGTTTCCATTAATAGAGGTGAGAATAGAGTATATTTCAGTTATAGAGGTGGTTAATAAGGTATTTAGTAATTAATATATTTAAAACTAAATAAGGTAAAATAATCCTTGTCCCAAAATATGTTTTAAGCCTGTTTAAATATTTCTTTGAATTTATTTTGAATGATTCTCCAATGGATAGATATATCAAAATTAAATTAAATTTGATACGGACTTCAGTGCGTATTAGAAATTTAATAAATGAAAATTAATTCTTTCTTGTTACTTATCAAAATTTCAGCTTTCGTTTCGGTAGTTTTAGCTACTTAGATAAATTAACTAAATCAAAGTTTGAAGTTGTTTAGACACAATTAGGCAAATGCGGAATTTGTGGATAGACTAAAAGTTAGTAAGAATACGGAAATCGTTCAATGAAGTCCAAGTTAGAGAGGTCATAGATTGACGTTATCTCAGATACAGAAGTCAATTCCCTATAAAATTCTAAAAAATAATTAGGAAAATGTAATCTTATAAATATATTCTCAGTAAAAGAGGTAAAATACACTCTCCGTCTCACTTATAGAGGTAAATGTGACTATAAAATCACAACAACGAATCCCAGTTATAGAGGTTCGTTTTTTCTCAGTAACAGAGGTAATTCAGTGCTAAAGTGTCGGGACCGCACCACGAGTCCCAGCTATAGAGGTTTCTCACTTATCCAGGTCCCACTTAACCAGGTTTCACTGTATATATTTGATAAAATAACTGTCACATTTTAACACCATGGGATAGACAGTGACGGACACCGTTTTATCACGCTGTCACGTAGACAAGAACGACCATCATATCCGTACAGAATTGGTAAATGACAACCCCCTAGAGAACAAAATTCCTAACTAAATGTATGCTCCTCCCCTTGGCCTTAGGCCATATGAGCTAGCCCATCAGCTGGCGACGCCTTGCAGAAGCTAGTATAAATTATATACTTAAGTATTATCTAAATGGGTAAATACGTAGAGTGTATTTGTCAACGGTATGATTATCCGCCATTTCCTAATTCAATAAAATGCGTAAAACTAGCACAGCTACTTCGCTACGGTATAAAATGCTATAATTACAGGGACTCGCCATCTAAAGCCGCTGTCATAAAAGCGCAATTTTATGCGACAAGATAATGATTGAGAGTTTTAACTGCGTTTTATTTGTTTTGTTAATTTTAATAAAATTTCATCCTATTCCAGGAACGTCTTTATGTCTTAATTATGTTTCGGATGCAGACATAAAACTACGGCTAACCATTGATTAACAAACAATAACTGAGTTGTAAATTAAGTATTAATATATTTAATTTTCTTTTCCGCGCCGCTTTTAACAGCAGCTTTATAAGCCTGTAGATAGTAGCCAAGGTTCCGTACCCAAAGGGTAAAAACGGGGACCCTATTACTAAGACTCCACTGTCCGTCTGTCTGTCACCAGGCTGTATCTCATGAACCGTGTAGCTAGACAGATAATGTATTCCTTCTGTTTCCGCTATAACAACAAATACTAAAAAGTACGGAATTCTCGATGGGCGAGTCCAACTCGCACTTGTCCGGTTTTTGTTGTTATTTTTGATCTCATTACGAACAAGATCGTTTAGTAGGTAGTTCAGATAGGCATCTGGGCTATAACCGCGAAAATCGAAGTTCGCAAATTGCGGGCATTTTTCTCTGTCACTCTAATTACGCCTTCATTGGAGTAAAAGAGAAAGATCCCCGCAATTTGCGAATTTCGGTTTTCGCGGTAGCCCCTCAGAACGCTATGACTCCCGTATTACTTTTATCAATGAAATTATATTTATTTATTTATTTAAACTTTATTGCACAAAGTATATACAAAAATGTACAAATGGCGGACTTAATGCCAAATGGCATTCTCTACCAGTCAACCATAGGGCCAAACAGACATCTACAATTGGTGCAGAGAGAGAAATATACTTATTCAGTGAATAAAAAAAGCAAACTATACATATAAACTACATAAGTAAATAAAATATATATAAACTACTACATATTTATACAATACATACTATAAATATAATAATGATGGATATTATTCGAACTCTTGTTTTAGCAAATGCTTACGCAACAACCGCTTAAAAGAAAACTTACTTGGAGCTTGTCTAATATTTAGAGGGAGTGAATTCCAGAGACTGGGAGTGATTTATATTTTGTTTAGTTTTCATATCTCGGTGCTAAATCGCGGTCATCGGGGATGCACGGTTAGACGGATATCAAGAAATTAAAAAGGTTCCATTTTAACGAATTAACCGTAACAATCCAAATAAAACCTCTGTTTTACAAAAAGGCAAAAGAAGAGAAAGATAAAAATGGTTGTCTGTAAAGTCGGTTTACGGACGATAATAAAATTTTGCGTGATAACGTCATAAGAAAACATTGATAAAAAATTGCCGTAACGTTACCATGGAGATCTGTCCACAACGTGACACTTTTTTGTGGATGCTACCGGTGTTCATCGATTTATAAGACGTTATCACGTCAAAAGTTTAAAAAATGTCTCATCTACTTTACTATGTAAACCCATGCCATATAAAGGCAGTATTTACCTATTTACAGTAAAAAAATAAAAGCTCAATGAAGTGTGGAAGCATTTTTTGATTCATTACTTTCATCAGATACTTGGAAAACCAACGAGCCGTAAAAGGTATCTCTACTTTGAGTTTACCTTAATTCACTTTAATGACTGGAATTTTGAAATTCCATCGTTACTCGGTAATTAACCTTACAACTGTATGGTTAATTTTCGCGCAGCGAATAACTTTTCCTTTTTGGGTAGTTTTTTTTTGTATTCGTATTGTTTCAGTAAACGTTGATATTAGTTTAGGGGGTATTAAGGAATACGCACTTATTAGCTTAGCCACTTTCTTTAGCAGTATTTTTTTTATATCTACGACATTTTTTTTTTGCTAAACACAGGGATACCTACTTTGAGAGCCAGGAACCAATGTTATGTAACAACTCAAAGTTGCATTAAAGATTATTTTATTTTTATTTATAAGATTATTTTTTAACTTTGAATACTTTATACCTAGCTACTTCTATAATATCAAAAGGTTAATACCTATATAGTTTGAATGTATAAAACCGGCACTATATCTTTAAAATTAACATAGAGTTAGACCAAGAAAAGTCTGTCGAGATTTTGATAGCCCACGCAGACAAGTGTTATTTTAATCGTCAAACTCCTATGAAATTATGGTAATCCTATAAAAAAACTGCGTAGGCTATCAAAATCGCTGCAGACTTTTCTTCGTCTAACTCTAGAAAAAACGGGTAGTCTATCTCGCCGCGAGATACTGTCGCGCCAATCATGTGCTAGGCCTACAGGAAATAGGTATCACGAATCACGATTTTTAGGACGATGTCCAGAATTTTGTCAGGACATTCCATATTTTCATATGGCAACCCTACACACAGGTAGGTATTTGGTGAAAAACTCAAAGGAATTTACTACATACGTGGGGGCCCAGTGCAAAATCTTTATATAAATACAATTTAGATGCGTCTGGTGACCAGAGGGCTGGCAGCTACTTCGGCCAGAGACTAAGTCTGGCCATCCAACGAGGTAACGCTGCCAGTCAACTGGGCACCATAGCACATGACAGCGACCTAGGGAGCATTTTTTATTTATAAGTTTATTTATAAGTCTATTTATAAGATTATTTTAAGTTTTATATTGCATGTAGTTTAGTTTTATTATTGCTTAGTTTGTATTTTTATGTCCCAATAAAGTCTGATTTCGATTTACTACATTAATCGTCAAAACGGCGAGTTCTCAGTATCTGTGCAATTACGTTGGCACGTAGGAGATAATTAGCAAGAAAATGCATCTCCGGCCATTTTCCGGCCATAACCATTAGCGGGCCACGCGCCACTAGCGACCATAGACCATAGAGCTGGGCCATGCCCATAGATTACAGAATAAAGAAATTATAAATTATCTATTCCGGATAATGCTTTGTTACGCATCAATTCTTTGTTTATCAATAAGTTTTTTGTTTAATGTACTAGTACTACGGCAACGCAAAAGGAGGGTTATGATTTTGACCGTTATGTATGTGTTCCCTCATAACTTCTAAAGTACATATTATAATTTAACAAACGATGTGTCATTCGAATCGTCTTAATCGTCCGCTGGTACTAGGTATGTATTAATTGCATAATTGTAGGTATTTACATAATTTTATTGACATATCGAGGGTTCAGATAATTTCATTGGATTTAGATAGACATATTTTAAAAACTACAATACTAACCTAACTAGTTTTTTTAAACGTTTTTTTCAAATCAAATCAAACATCATTTATCTATTATAGTTTTTTGGTAAGAACGTAAGAACTAACAACAGATTGTGCCTATTCAGTCCTCTTTGATTCAGTTCCATGATTTCACTTGATTAAAGTTTTGCTATATTTTTGAAGTGTCCGATTTAACATATTCATATTCATAATAGTAATACCATGTAGGTGTTTTGTTTTATTAGTGCATACGAACTTAATATACATACTTAAAAAAAACATGAATACTAAGTAACCTACAAAACTTAAACTAAATCTAAAAATAAATAAAACTAAACTTAAAATAAATGATTACAAAATATCCACCTGCGGCATGGTGCCGTAGATGCTGGCAGCATTTCCTCGCTGTATCGCAATACTTATTTTTTGTGCGAGAAAGCTGCCAGATCTACGGTCACCGATATTCATAATCGTTTTAAAATGAGTTCATAGCTTCGATTGTAGGTATGGGAGGTTAAGATTGTTGCTGTTATACATACTCGTACCTATTTGATTCAAAGTTCTTCACGTATCATCTAGATCTTTTGATTACTAAACTATTAATAATTTAATGAAATTCACTGCCAATAAGGAGTAATGAACTGCCGTTATTGTCAGCTAAATCAATTCGCATGTTAATATTTCAATTTCCTTTCGGGAATGTTTGAATTCATGAATATGGGTGAACTTTATTATTGAAACCGGGACCCCTATTACCATACAAAACGTTGTGGTAGGTCTTAGAATAATTAATTAAAAATAATTTAAGAACAATAATTTATTTATTAGGCGCGCGTATTATGATCGGTTACCCACACATTATCATTATAATATAACCCGTCAATATACATTCTATTACTCTGGTCTTTTTCCAGATCATATTATATCTAGTCGTGTTTTTGTCTTGAACTGTTAATTGAGTCTAACAGGCCTATTCGGATTTCGAGCTAATCACAAGATCTTGAGACGATTTAAAGATCAACTAGATCTACATTAGATATCGACTAGATGTGACTTAGATCTTCTTCACTTCTTGGTCGCATCCATCATGACTGATGATCGTGGTTGGTGGGTTTTGTTCGGGCACGAACACACTCTCGCCATCGATTCCGGTCCATCGCTTTCCTCACCACGTCATAGAATTTCTGAGATGGTTCCTCGCCTTTGAGTTGGTCAGTCCATCGTGCTGGTGAACGGCCCCGTGACCTTTTGCCATCAGTATTACCAACAACGATTAACCTTTCCAAACTTTCGTCTCCCCTTCTCATTATATGGCCAAAGTAACTTAGGAAGCGTTGTACACAGATTGTGGACAATCGCACTTTCACGTCGAGTTCCAACAGTATGGAGTGATTCGTGCGCTTAGCTGTCCATGGTATTCTCAGCATACGCCTCCAACACCACATCTCAAAGGCATCGATCCGTTGTTTCTCTCTGCTTTTGATTGTCCACGTTTCGGCTCCATACATAAATATTGGAAATACCAGGGCTCGTACAAGTCTTATTTTAGTGTTTCTGGATATTCCCCGATTACGCCATATTTTCTGAAGCCGCGTCATGGCATCTTTAGCCATTCCTATGCGCCTTTTGATCTCCGGAACACAGCTGCCATCATTACATATCTTTGACCCCAGATATACGAACTCATCAACAGTGTCTATAATACCCTGGATTATAGGAGCTGCAGACAGGCGGCGGCGACTTGGATATCTAAGTCATAACTTGTCGAAATCGTTCAAAAGGACCTCCAGAATCGCGGAAACGTCAAATTTGACATATCTACCTTACAAATATTTTTAAATGATCCGTATCGTAACTTGTTGAAGTCTAGTAGAAATCTAATTCATTTTCCGAATCGAGCAGTAAATCTTCGTAGGATTAGTCAGTGAGCATACAGTCATGTAACAGTTATACCTAATTATATACACTGTGAAACTATACCTATGTACAATACAATACTTCGAGTACCTATAACTAAGATTTGACATTTCTTATCTCATGTCACAAAATTTCAAGCATACCCGACATGTAGTTATCTCTACAATTTGCATTTTAATTGTATGTATATTGTATACTTATGTCACAAAACATATAATCGTTCTACATTTATTTATGTATATATTTTTATAAAACTATTACAGAACATAAGCGTAGCATGCTTCATAAATAGCGCTGCCACTTACCACTTACTCCTGTATTCTATCCGTTTTACTAAAATCAAGTAGGTCATCATCATCATCATCATCATCTCAGCCATAAGACGTCCACTGCTGACATAGGCCTCCCCCTTGATGAATGAAATCAAGTAGGTACGCCAAAGTAAATGTATGGCGAACTTGATCTTAGAAATTGAACAGGCTATGGGCCCGATTTGGATTTTGAAATAGACATCTATGAAGACATCTTTTAGACATCACCAAGATACGATAACGATATGTTTAAGATCTAACCTGTCTAATTTGACATTTCCGCGATTCTGGAGATACTCTTGAACAATTTCCACAGGATATGACTTAGAGATCCAATTCACATCTAATAGATATCTTACTCTATCTAACGTAAAAGTGACATTGGTTGCCCGAATTGCGCTGCAAAAGGGAACTAGTTGATATCTAAACTATAACGTATCTAGAATGGATCTAGTACGTGTCGTCTCTTGCGAATATCTTGAAGCTCGAATACGGCAGTATATGTATATACCAATCAGGTGAGATTGTGATCAAATGCTTATTTTCCAGTAAATACAAAAGTGATCCGCTACTTCTGATGCAGACTGTACGTCTTGTAACTTGAAGTGGTATACCGTATGTTGATAGTCGATATTTGCCACGGCGCAGCTTATTGGCGACGGCACAATACTATCTTGGATCTGAGGGCCTACCGCGAACCACGTTCGACGTGTTGCCTCTCTGTCGCACTTGTAAATTCGTACGTAAGTGTGACAGGGAGGCAACGTGGCTCGCGGTAGACCCTCTGAGTACGGCGCGTTTGGCGACATTATGTACCTACTTAGCGGCCTGTTTCGGCTCGGTTACAGTTGGTGAATCTTTGGGAGTTTTGGGACGAATCTTTACTACATGCATTATTTTTACTACGGAAGTGACGTCGATTAATAGTCGAAGATTGTGTATATGTCGGCGGCCGATCGTAAGATCAGGCAGATCGTAATGTTCCTGTGTATTGTTTTGAGGATATTAGTCACATTAAACCAATATATAGGTAAGATAGGTTCGTTAGGTTGCTTCAGATGCCCGAAGGGCAAACTGCCCAGAAATAGGAGCCCCGCTACAGCGGGGCTCCGTCGACTCAGGGAACGAGTCAAAGATTTTCACGTTTCACGATATGCCTAGGAATTTCACGATATGCCTGATCTTATGATCGGCCGCCGACATATATATATATATAAAGTGTATAACAAGCATTTGACATATTTAACAGACTATGTATATAATTTGCCATATTTCTCACGAGCAATTTACTTTTAAAGACAAATCGTTATACTTGTAACTATTCATATAGGTACTTGATTATTACTTTAGTGATATTTATTGCATAAGAATCAGAATCATTTATTCGTAAAACTTATTATAACAATTACCTATTAATAAATCTCTACAGTCTAGCCGCTTCTAGCTTTTTTTCTGGAGGCCAGAGGTTTAGGTATCCCAGTTTTAAAATAACGCATTGAATAGAAAATCTTTGAAACTTTTCCTTGACTTTCCCTCGATACTAAGGAAAGAAATTCAGCGCGAATATTTCTGCCTGCCTTAAAAACGTCGTAGAAAAAATAAATTAACAGTAACCTTATTAAGTCTTTATGTCAACGATATTTACTTCGATATATCCAATATATTACATTAAAACTATCTCTCTTCGTATCAACATTTGAAACTGCCAACCAAATTAACAGACGCCGTCACACCAACATCGCGCGCCTATTTAATAGACCTCATACGCAAAACTCAAAGCAAATTTTTCAAAATCAGATACGCACCTAGACAATCCAATAAGGATTCTCCTTTCTCGTGCCGTGATAAAATACAACAATTTCAATGGGCACCTGTAGACGTATCAATGCGCGCCACCGAGCTTAATGAAGATATAATATCCATCGCGGATTTATTTTCCAGCGCGCCGCCATTTTGTGATGACAGACCATAGAGCATTTGTGTAATGGCGACCAATTAAGCGAGTTCGGGACGGTTAATAGGATTTAGTTGTCAATGTCGGGCTTAATTGGATTGTTTGTAATCTTTGTGGATGAATAAATTATTATATTTTTGCTTGTGTGGGATTTGCAGGGGTCTTTTAGAATTATTGCGATAAGCTTATTATCTTACCTACTTGTCAGTCAAACTAGAACAAAGCACTTTCTTATCTGAATCTACATGCATTCTGCTTTGATATCTTAATTTGGAATGACGGCGATGTTATAAAATGTATAACTAATTAAATATGTATTTGCAACTTAGTAAGTACCTAAGACTATGCTAAACACACGTTGCGCCACCTACATATCACTCTTTAGCACTATGAAACTACACAACGGGACTTAATCGCTTATTTAAGTTTTAAGATTTACCTCCGACGTTTCGAGGACGGCGTTGTCCCCGTCCCCGTGTCCCGTGTGTATTAAGTCCCGTTGTGTAGTTTCATAATGTTAAATAATCGTGAAAGTTTAAATCGGTGTTTCACTCTTTAGCACGTATTCGAAAACGCTACACTTTTCCTAGTTTATTAGTTTCAGTATAACGACCGAAGTTTCAGTTTCGACCAAAGGAAGTTGAACCTTTCAGCAACGCCAAAACTGTATTTTTGGTAGGTAGTGTCCCATCGTAGTTTCGGTTTCGGCAGAATTTGACTTAAAAATCATGTTTGGGCCGAACGTTCGGTTTCGGCAAAAATGCGGTTATCGTTCGGACTCTATTAGTAAACCTATACAAAAAATCACTGTTTATTAGTTTAGCTATATAAAACTTGACATTTTGTGCATATGCATTGCAAAGCAAACTAACCAATTCAGGCGATAATGCGTAATTTAAAATCAATATAGCCGGTTAGTTTGTGACCGAGTATTTATTTCCTAATTCGAATTTGAATTCAAATCAAACTTCCTGCTAATTATAGTATGCTAATCATATAAAAATTAATCGCGGACGCTTCATAACTTTTGTTTTTTTTTTCTAATTTCTAAGCTTTCTTTATTTTTTTCTTTATTAAAGACAACATATGGTCCATAAACTTTGCCTCTTAAGTATATTGGTGAAATTGATATGTTTGTTTCTAGTGCGGACAGTCCCATTCAGTTAATTTTAGACGTTACTGTACCGTACAAACGGCTCCTGACTGTGGCCAACGTTACCGAGGAAAGTTAGTTCAGCATAAAATTCGCAATAGTTAGTAGGGCCGTGCTATATTTACCTACTCTTATAAGTAGTACAGTAGAAGAAAATCCTATGCCGAAAAGATGGAAATAGGCTCAATATGATGATGATGACTGATAGAGCAACGTCTGCAACGATTTTGATACCACACTCGGCCGGGCTAGCACATGATTGGCGCGGCAGTATCTCGCGGCGAGATAGACTACCCGTCCCTCTTTTGTTAACATACCTAGTAGTAAAAGACGGGTAGTCTATCTCGCCGCGAGATGTCGCACCAATCATGTGCTAGGCCTACAGTGCAAGTGTCATTTTAAACGTCAAACTTCTGTGAAATTATGACGTATAAATAACACTTGCACTGAGTAATCAAAATCGTTGTAGAATTCTCTTGGTCTATCTCTAGTATAATACGTGGTCTGTGTGGCACAGCACAGACTGTGCTCAACTAGTTCAACTACTAAGCACCACTTCCACCATCCCGCTACCCCGGGGTTAACTGGTTAAACTAACGCCCAATGTCAAATTGTACTGGTAACTAAGGTAACTCCAGGTTTAACCGGTTAACCCCGGGTTAGTGGGATTGTGCAATTGGCCCGAAGCCAAATAGCTTGATATTCTTTTTGGGCACCATCTGCTACTGCAGTTTGATAATCACCAGCAATTTCAACCAATCTCCAACACAACACAACACTTGTATATCTGGAACCTACGTATAACAATTAATGTCAGCGTGTTTTAGGAACCAACGGTGTAGATTTCTTAGCAAGATTGTCGTGCCTTAAATCCCTCAAGTATCGAAATGCAACTTATTGCCACATGCACCATTCACTAACCCGGGGTTAACCGGTTAAGCCCGGAGTTACCATGGTTACCAGTACAATGTGACACTGGATTAACGGTTTAACCAGTTAACCCCGAGTTAGTGGAATGGTGCAAGTGGGCCTTAGTAGTTTTAGCCTAACTTGTCATCATTGCAAAGTAGAACAGTATTATTTAATTAAGGGATGTACCGACTAATCGCCGTTTAGTCGCGAATGCCGACTATCCGACCTCCGTTGCAGTCAACAGTTTACAAGCTGTAGAACCGAACATAAACGAAATAAATTATAACATAACACTTTATTTTGTTCTTAGTTTTTCAGTTATTTTTTTTTCTTTGTTTTTACACTATTTAATTGGTGTCCTGTCACCGGTAGTAGGCTTTGATTATGTAAGCGAATGTTGTTAGTTTTGGTTTGAGTCTTATCTCTTTCATGTGTGCGATGTGTGTGTGTGTGTGTGTGTGTGTGTGTATGTGATGCGTGTTACTTAAGTATATGTATTTACTACATATCTATTTGCGAGTTCCTGTAATTGGCTCTATATATCTATGTATGATTCCATTGTCATTTAGTTAGCTGTTGGATCTCCTTATGTAAATAAATAAATAAATAAATAAATAAATAAATAAATAAATAGCCATTATTAATTGTCTACAAAAACCTGACTTAATCGCGTACAATTTAGTTTTAATAATTACGTCGGACATTTTGAGGACAGCTTTGTCCCTGTGGTCTGAAGGTGATTTTAAAATTTCATTATATGCGATTAAGTCCCGACGTAATACATGATAATGCGTGAAAATAGTTAAATTTATATTTAACAACAGTAATAATAATAACTAGTTAGATGGGATCAAGGGTCAGATGCAGAAGGCGGTAATTTTGGACACGGCGCGTATAGTACGTCGGTTCCTCACTCTGCGGCCCTGACCACCGGCAGCTTGGGCCCTGCCCCGCTGCCGGCGGCACCCTAGGTTAGGTTTTTTATAATGTGTTTATATGTATTTTTTATTGTTTTTTAAGTGTTTTTATATTTTACTTTTATATTCATATTATAAATTACCTAGCCTAAGAAGAATGATAAATAAAGAAAATAACTATAGTTAGTAATCGTCTGGCAGACTTTACTTACTTAAAAAAATGTTTTATTTTACCCCACGTAAAATCAAAAATCGTAAAGTTTAAATCAGAGTTCAGAAATTATTTAAGGTGTATTACAATAAAGTGTCTTACATAATCATTAGGCAGTTAAGTATGTCTCAGTCAGTAGTTGCCGTAGTTGGCTACAAATGTTACAGTTACAATCGTAATACAAGTATTACAGTAGGTATTTTCTTATTTGTATTATTTGAGGTATTTAAATTAAGCTGCTAAGACCTAAGATTGCGGGACGACTTAGGCACCTTCATCAGTAGGTAACTGGCCGATAGAACGATGGGGGAGGTCTTTGCCTTGGAGAGGAATATCTTTCAACTAATATGCTATTTAAATAGCGCGACGCAAAGAGCAAAACGATTGTTAGGGTTCCGTACCAAAAGGGTAAAACGGGACCCTATTACTAAGACTTCGCTGTCCGTCCGTCCGTCCGTCCGTCCGTCTGTCACCAGGCTGTATCTCACGAACCGTGATAGCTAGACAGTTGAAATTTTCACAGATGATGTATTTCTGTTGCCGCTATAACAACAAATACTAAAAACAGAATAAAATAAAGATTTAAATGGGGCTCCCATACAACAAACGTGATTTTTGACCAAAGTTAAGCAACGTCGGGAGTGGTCAGTACTTGGATGGGTGACCGTTTTTTTTTGCTTTTTTTTGTTTTTTTTTTAATTATGGTACGGAACCCTTCGTGCGCGAGTCCGACTCGCACTTGCCCGGTTTTTTTTTAAATGCATCCCACCAAAGCTTAGCTGCTGCAGTGACCATCTGAATGTAATCTTTCTAGGTTACGTAATAAATGTAATAATGTAACGTAACGTAAGAATTCTGGACCTAGCCAACTTGTCTGCCGACTAATCGGTCACCCGGGCGCCGATTAGTCGACTAATCGTCTAGTCCGCCAAACCTATCGGTACATCACTAGTATTATTCCGTTTACACACCTGAACATGTCAAGTACGAGTATGTCCACACTAACGGTTAGTGCCTATAAAATTTAGTGTTGCATAATTCATTTCACGCATGCGCTGAAACGGGAAGCGTTGGGTGGTTCGTTCGTAAACCGGTTAGGTGGCCATTAAATAATAATATTCGTTTTCGTGTTCGCAATGGCTTGTCTACGATTTGGAACATACTTCCGGAAAAAAAAATGGATTGTGAACGTCACGCATGGAGGTTGATTTCAGGAAATAAAAAAAAATCGTGTCGCAAAAATCAAGCAAAATGCCTGGCAGACAATGATCTATTTTGAGTTTGGATCTTATCCAAATTAAGAAATCATCGCGTACTTTTTTAGGCCTCTAGTGAACCGTACAGTCAGTTCCCATCAAAATTGTAACTGAAAAAAGTACCATCACGATCCGCAATTACAGTTGCTTGCTGCCATTTAGGGCCCTAGCTAAATTGGTTGTTCAATACTTACGCTATAGAATTTCCAATTTAGTAAGAACCCTAAATGGATTAACAATCCCGTGTGGTGACTGTACGTAATTCACATTGTCTCAGCCCTTACTTAAAAATACTTATTGCAACTTGTATGTAATAGGATAATTAAACTCAACTAAAAGAATATGACTTGTCCGCAGCAGGACCTCCCAGCGGCCCACCAGTTGTACGGTGCCAGCTTCGGAAACACAAGCCCAACCGCAAGCCAAGAACACCCTTCACCACGCAGCAACTGTTGGCTCTCGAGAAGAAATTCAGAGATAAACAGTACCTGAGCATCGCTGAGCGCGCTGAGTTCTCATCATCGCTGAGGCTCACTGAAACTCAAGTAAGTTCAAGCCATGAACACCCTTCACCACGCAGCAACTGTTGGCTCTCGAGAAGAAATTCAGAGATAAACAGTACCTGAGCATCGCTGAGCGCGCTGAGTTTTCATCATCGCTGAGGCTCACTGAGACTCAAGTAAGTTCAAGCCAAAAACACCATTTAACACGCAGCAACATTTGGCTCTCGAGAAGAAATTCAGAGATAAACAGTACCTGAGCATCGCTGAGCGCGCTGAGTTCTCATCATCGCTGAGGCTCACTGAGACTCAAGTAAGTTCAAGCCATGAACACCCTTCACCACGCAGCAACTGTTGGCTCTCGAGAAGAAATTCAGAGATAAACTGTACCTGAGCATCGCTGAGCGCGCTGAGTTCTCATCATCGCTGAGGCTCACTGAGACTCAAGTAAGTTCAAGCCAAGAACACCCTTCACCACGCAGCAACTGTTGGCTCTCGAGAAGAAATTCAGAGATAAACAGTACCTGAGCATCGCTGAGCGCGCTGAGTTTTCATCATCGCTGAGGCTCACTGAGACTCAAGTAAGTTCAATCCAAAAACACCATTTACTACGCAGTAACTGTTGGCTCCCGAGAAGAAATTCAGAGATAAACAGTACCTGAGCATCGCTGAGCGTGCTGAGTTCTCATCATCGCTGAGGCTCACTGAGACTCAAGTAAGTTCAAGCCAAAAACACCATTTAACACGCAGCAACATTTGGCTCTCGAGAATAAATTCAGAGATAAGCAGTACCTGAGCATCGCTGAGCGTGCTGAGTTCTCATCATCGCTGAGGCTCACTGAGACTCAGGTATGTTCAGTCTATAAACTAGGTATCTCGAGAGACTCGGGTAAAGTAGCAAGGTAATTACGTTTGCACATGCTAACTTGCAAGCCAATAACACCCTTCACCACGCGACTGCTCGCTCTGGAGAAGAAATTCAGAGGTAAGCTTACTAGCTTAGGGTGCTCAGGAGAACCTGAGCATCCGTGCTGAGTTTTCATCATCACTAAGGCTCACTGAGACTCAGGTATGGTCAGTTCTAATCGTATTTTGCTATCACAAACTCAATCTTCTTACGTTGCAAAAGAAGTAGTACTAGAACCATTACCGAACGCGCTGAGTTTATGTCGTCATTCTTAGTCACCGACTTCAACCTTACAAGACCAAGAGGCGAACAACTCTCCTTATTGATAGAAACTAACACCCACTTTGCTCACATTTCTTTTTCATGTTTTCTCCTTCTTAAGTTAACGATGGGTAACACAGCCAATTTGATTTCCAGGTCAAAATCTGGTTCCAAAATCGGCGCGCGAAAGCGAAAAGGCTGCAAGAGGCCGAGATCGAAAAGCTACGTCTATCCGCTCGGCCGCTGCTGCCCCCATCATTCGCGCTGTTTGGAGGCGGCGGGGCGCCCCCACTCTTTGCCGCCATGGCCGCCGCCACGCGCCCCCAACTCAGCTTCCTTGGAGGACCCCCCACACACCAACACGCCATCAACATGAACATATTAAACTCTCTACAGCCTCATTGACGTTTGGAGCACGCGGGTACGCGTGAAACGTCGAACGAGCAGCCGCCATCTTAAAATCAGTGTTCAAATTTCGTTGTCTGTGATTCAAAACTTTTTCTAACAGCGGCGGTAACAAGTATACTGAACGAACTTTAAATCAGTAAGTGCAATTTTATAAGTTAAATTCAGTAGTTAATTTATTTTAATAATAGTTGATAATTGTGTATATATAGACTTAAACGAACGTTACGGCAATAGACATTTATGAGACAGTTTATGAGCGAAACGTCGCATTCATGTATGTTTGTTAGTATTAAAACTTAAAAGAAATAATTACTTTTTCATTGACAACATTAAATACCTATAAAACGCATTTACACATTAATTCAATGCGAACTGAATGTTAATTGGAAATTTTCTGAAAAATAGGTACTTACGTAATTGCGAATTATACTTAATTTTACGACTTCTGTACATTTCTCACACAAATATGCAACATCCAAGTATTTCTCACACTAAACTCTGTTTATAGTTTCCATACATACATACATACATACATACATACATACACACATACTAGTGGCGGTGTGTCCATAAAAGCCGATTCCCGCCGGCTTGCCTGTTTTTGGACGTTTGAGCAGAGTTGTAAAGGAAATTGTAAGCTAAATTAGCCCCGGCTTGCCTATGGATATGTTTGACGCGCCGCCACTGATACATACAGGTTGATTTTGCCTCTCTATAGATAGCACAACGGTATTTTATTATTAAGCATTTAATTTTATACCGTATTGAAACGTTTTGTTGTACGCAGCCGCATTAAATTTAAAATACCGTTTCAAAATAGAGCCAGGAAATGTGAAAATCTCCCATGAGTCTGGAATGATTTATTAATAAAATTATCAAAAATTGTGTGCAAACTGTTAACATGTCGAATTTAGTTGTACGTCATTCATCCACGTGATAAAATAACTGTCACTTTTTAACTCCGCGGGATAGAAAGCGACGGACACCGTTTTATCACGCTGTCACGTAGACAAACCCGACCTGCATATCCGCACTGATAATGCATTTATGTCAAATGTAAATGTAAATATTGATATATTTAACTTATTGTAGAGATAAGCTCACCCTAGTTAAGACGTTAGATTTTTTAACACAATCCTATTTAGTGCGAAAATTGTAAGAAATTGAGCCATAGTCATTGTTTTAGAATTGTACATTTATTTTGTCTTTGTATGTGTTCCTATTACATTAACTCACTTTAGCTTCTTCTAAGGCTTTTATTTCAAATGACACCTTTTTTCTCTCTAAATGTCCTTCTTTTTGAAAATAAAACCTTCAAAAATGTCTCTGGTTTATGCAGTCTGCATATAAAATTTTGACGTAAATTGGATATAAATTAAGTAAACAGCATAAACAAGGGACACTTTTCTGGTTTTTTGTCTTTTTGGACCGAGAAACAAAAGAATATAGATTTTTGTCATGAACAGAAAAAGAATTACAGCCGTATTCGAACAATGAGATACGTCAAATACTAGATATTGAAACGATATGGATTACATATGTCAGTGTCAAACAAGTGTCAAAAGTAACGTTTTTGTTTGAAGAAATGTCAATTTTGACATTTGTTTGACACTGACATATCTAATCCATATCGTTTCAATATCTAGTATTTGACTTATCTCATTGTTCGAATACGGCTGTAAATAAAAAGTTCCTACGTCATCACAAGAGTAGATTTTGATGGTATAATGATCCCTGCAAACAAATTCTATGCAGGGAGGGTCATCTCACTCTTCAGCTGACTGTACATTCAAATCTATCACAAAACCAGTGCTTTCCTCGGCAAAACCCTCTGGGGTATTTATTTATATTTGGGTTGGTAATGTTGGTATACTTTACGGCAATACGAATTTTCATTTGTTTCACGCTTCGAGCAACACCGGCTTCCGACACGTCGGAAGGGAGGGGCCCAAGCGATAACTCGCCGTACAAATCTTTCTGCCATTTTTCGCGGGGGGAAAGGTGCACACAGTCGCATTTCTCACACACTTACATACAAAATCCAATCTGTAATGACGACACAAATACATAGAAAATGACACACGTCAAAGACAAATCTTGCAAACCTCGATCTCTTTTTGTGTACGGACGAGTGACTAGTGTCACAACACGCACACTAACACATTTTCGTTGACATACGTCATTGTATTCTGAGAGATGAGAAGTCGGATTTGTCGCTCGACCGATCCGCAATTTGTACTGAGCGAGCAAAATCGATAAATCCAACAATTACTTGAGACTAAAATATAATAATTGTATTTAAATGTAATTTAACGTATCATATGTAAAAAAAAAATATTACATGTGAAATGTAACACTTTCTTTTTGTAAATTTGATGTCCCCGACCTCTTTTTATAACAAAAAACCGAGCAAACAGGCATTTTTGTGCAGCAGTGTTCACGCGCGCGTCTGGACTCGGTCTAGTGAAAAATCCAAGTACAACTAGTTTTATTACCCGCGCTAGATTAAATTGACGCGCTAATCTTGTACCTCGGCAGAGGGGAAATAGTGCGAATGCCGCCTCCCTTCCGTGTTGCTCGAAGGTTTCACGTGTCCTGATTGATTAGTTCTATCTTTTAACAATGTAAAAGCCTTCCCCTGCAGTGTATCTGTTAAATAAACATCTGTTAAAATAATTTACGATAAAAAATATACTTAATTATTAGTACAAAATTGAAGTTTTATTACCAAGACCACCTTTTTTTGATTGCACTTTGGTAGTTGTATGTATGTTGTATAACATTCTTATTTGAATGAACTAACATCATGAGTGAATGAAAATACTCGTAATAATATATGTAACATTCTATTCTTCTTACAATTGCTGTGGCTATTAGTAAATAATAGTCTGTCACCAGTTCAGTTTAGTATGAAAAAATTAGTTCCAATGAAATTCCGCACTATGGCGTGTGATCATATAGGTACACCAGAAAAACAGAGCAGCGCCCTCTTGACATGATCATCTATTTCTGGGAGGCGATTTTTGAATTTCGATCGCTCGATTTTGTCACTCGAAAATTGGTGTAAACGTTTACAACGATAGAAATGGGGAATCTAGTGGTATTGATTGGTTGACTGGTAGAGAATGTCTTAAGGCATTAAGTCCGCCATTTGTACCTTCATGTATTGTGCAATAAAGATTAAAATAAATAAATAATAAATATTGACCATTCGTTTTCAATTCTATTAATTAGTAGTATTTAAATGACTAGTAGTGGAGATAATATTGAACGAAAAACACTAAATCGAGCAGTCGAAATTAAAAAAATTATCCCCTGGTCGGGCATTACCTCGGTATCGAAAAAAAACATTCGTAGAGTTAGTTGGCCATAGTTTCTACATGTTTGATATAGTGGGTCAATTTCCCAAGAAATAAATGATGGCAATTATACTAAATTGTAGGCGCAGACAGTTATAACACATTACACATTCAGATACACACTTACACACAATATATATTATAATCCCAAACGAATAGGGGCGGTATTCTTTTTATAATTAGGTTTTTTATTTTATAGGTAAGTTTTAGTATTAAATTTATTTTGTTTGTAGTTTTAGTTTATTTTAATAAGTTATTTTATATTCAATATGTACAACGAATAGTAAGAAATAGGTACACAATGGTCATTTTAAAAAGTGTAGTATTCCCACGCTTCTTTCTTCTGACGAATAATAGTCGCAAACGGTCATTAAGAAATGTCACACGAATAAACTTAATTACCTCTCTTATTTTATTCGACGAGCTAAACTAACAAAAAGCCTCTTAAACAGCAACATTGTAAAAACAGTACCTACAAAAAGCTGTCTAAACTGCAACATTGTATCCCAATAATCTTAATTCAGTCATACAGTTTTGACCAAGATCGTTTATAAGCCCGTCTAAGTGCTATGGCTTCATGTAGTAATGAATGGGCACAAGCCAATCCGGCAACTTTTTCCATCGCAGTGCTTCCGTCCACTAATTGGCGTTGGTCGCGAAATAAAAAACAATCGCACACTCCATATTGGCGGAGCATACACGGAGTAGTGCTTCGCCGCGCAACGCAGCAATGCGCAATGACAATATTGACAATAACATGACATTAAAGATGATCGGATGTCAAGTGCAGCTGGATTATGGTAACATTCCATTTCTAACCGCAGCTGCACTACCGGTACTAAACGCGTTGCTGTCATTGTCAATTTCCATAGTAAAATGAACAGTAATGCAGCTGTCGTTGGAAATGGACTGTCACCTTTACTGTTGCGGCGTCGTTGTTACCACCGCTGTACAGTCACCTGCAATAATATGTTACTCTTCGAAGGCCGCAAAGATATGTGACACGCTCTTATAGCTCTACAAATAAGATCGGGTCAGATATTTTTGCGGCCATCGTTGTATAACATACATATTATGGCTGGTGACTTGTACCTGTCAAATTCCTTGATAAAGAGTGACGAAATGAAAGTCATAATCGCGGCAGTAATGCGGACTGCGTTTTAAGAACTATCGAATATAGAAGGAGTTTGTTGGGATTCCTGTTTGTTTGTTCTGTGTTTGTTGGGGTACAAGACTATCAGAAGAGAAATTCGTAGGGAGAAGGGGTAGATGCTAAGTAGAGAAAAGAGAGAAGGAGAAACAGAACATCGTAAGAGCAACGTGGACCAAGATGACTAGGCCCAAAGAAATAGATAAATTTATACCTGCCACCAATGTTTTCTTCGTGGATTATCGGACGTTTGTAAAAAACATCAGGAAATAGTCGTAGATAAGTTATATTATGAAACTGGATTTTTCAAGATTGATTTTATCGTAGGTAAATAATAGGTTGCCTGCATTGGAAGGCAGTGTAGGGATAGCTTTAGCATAAAGACTTCAGAGGCCCGTTTTTCAAACGCTTGTAACTTCCCAACTAACATTAGGCGCTAAATTTAAGGGTTAGAAGAGATTTATATAAGCGCCTATTTACTCTTTAGGTGTAGTTAGTGCTCTAAAAATAGGAGTTATAGCCGGCTATAACCCCGTTTTAACCCCGGATTGGGCACAAATTTTATCACCATAAGATTTATAACAGTGCTACAGTAGGGTTAGTGGATAAAAAAAGAGACAAGAGCGGTATAGTGGAGCTACAATAGTGTTAATTAATTCTTTAGGAGCTATATGGGTTGCATATAGGTGACTACAAACTGTTGTAGTAGAAGAGCGCTAAAGTAGTGCTGTAATAGCGTTGATTAACAACTTAGGATTTAAAAGGGTGCCAAATAAGCGACTACTAACTGTTTGAGTAGTAGTGTAGAGCTATATAGATGATACTTTCAGCTTTAGATGGTATATTAGCATTTAAAGTCAATATTTGTAACACTCAAGAAGGAAATTGCACATTTTTTCCTTAGCCCTGCCTGCTTTGGTTGCACATGTTTCCATTATTATTTGTAAGCTTGCACTGTGACAGCTTGAAGTGAAATGTAATGGCGGATAAATAAAAGCAAATAATTATTTTAGTTCACTGATGCCGGTGTTATCTGCGGATTTATGATGGCGAAATTAATTACACTGTCAATAACTATATGTATTACTAACAAAATTTTAAAGGGCCTCTGATCCTTTGCATATTTATCTGAATATAATATTTTTTAAATTGTGGTCCACCGTATTTAATTTTCGCAAAATTACACAATATACGTGAAGTCCGGTTTTGAATACAACAATACTAACATTATGTCTATATTGAGTAAAAGTATCGATTTTTATTAAGTATTTACGTTCTAATTAACAGTTTTTGTTTTGCTTATTGATTCATCGGTCATATTAACATGGCGCTATAGGCTTAGGTTGTAAGTAAGACTCTAATAACACTATAAGATGTACTAAGGTATTGACGACCGGTCTGGCCTAGTGGGTAGTGACCCTGCCTGCGAAGCCGATGGTCCTGGGTTCGAATCCCAGTAAGGGCATTTATTTGTATGATGCAGATATTTGTTCCTGAGTCATGGGTGTTTTCTATGTATTTAAGTATTTGTATATTATATATATCGTTGTCTGAGTACCCACAATACAAGCCTTCTTGAGCTTACTGTGGGACTTAGTCAATCTGTGTAAGAATGTCCTATAATATTTATTATTTATTATTATTATTTATTTATTGAATAACGCCCGTCTGCGACTACATGATCTATAAAAGTGACTCATAACTTCTCTTTTCGACTGTAAGTGAGACAAGAGAGTTAAGAAGCGATTGCGAGTAACGGAGCTATAAAAGAGTTTTTATCGCCTGTTTAGAACTTTAAGTGAAAATTGCAGCTGCTTATTACTCATATAGATGTTAAGGTGGTAGAATTCACTTTGAGCTATAACACTAGCTGCTTAAGATCCATTGTAGCGGCCAAAACGGCTACTGTGGATCTTAAAGCTATACATGGACCTTTTAAAGACCTTGATGTCACCAGAGCCTGTAAGCTTAGAGTATATAGCTATTCTACAGCCGTTATATGTCTTTAGGTGATAAAATAAGTGCTAAGTGTCGCCTAATTGTTTGTTGGGTTGTAATACAAGCGTCACGTTTTGACAGCTTTTGTTAGAAAGGGGCATTCACTTGTATTAGGTTACAAGCTTTTGAGAAACGGGCCCCAGAGTGCGATTGTAAATAAAACAGTTACATTGAACATTTCACAACGCCGCGCTGCGCTACGTACCGCCGATCCGTATGTTCTCGACCATAGCCAATGTTAATTTGTTTTAATGCACAGATTCGTATGCCGCGACGTTCCGAACGCAGACGAACGCGCATTAATTACTCATTTATTTATTTATTTACCAAAATGGCCGTTTATTGCTGCACGCGGCCGGTAATTTATTGTAATTGGTCAGTATATTCGTAATGATGGCTCGCTGAGTAACATATGCGCGGTAGGGTGGTTGGGAACGCCCTTTTTCAAGTAATGAGGAGTTTACTTAGGTATTATTTATAACTAGCTTATGCCTGCAGCTTCGTCTGTGTGGGTTGATGATGAATGATAAAAACTACCTCTGTCTCCATACCAAATTTCATCTAAATCGGTTCAGCGGTTGAAGCGTGAATAAGTAACCCCACTTTGTCATGGCACAGAATAAATAATAGTAGGTACAGAAGATTCACTCTCTAACACAGCCATTCTCAAAGTGAACACACCCTGTAGGGTTCTCCGCAAAGCCTCTGTTGGGTTGGGGTTCCGCGAAAATACTTCTAGTAATAAGAAAAAAACAATAGGTATATCTGGTCGACAGTGACGAACGAAAATATTTAATTTGGGGTTCCGTCAACGCCACGCGCCACGCGCGGCTTATGGCACGGATATAACGGACGGATGTACTTGTAGCTACCTGCTGCAAAGCGACGTAATCGCGGAGTGAGCCACGCCTGGTCATGGCAATGCCACGCAGAGTTACCCTGGACCGACCCTAAATATATGTAGTACCTATTGTATACGTATCGCAATGTCGATAAATACATTAATATTCAGTATTATATAGAAATGAGACGTGCTTTGATCGGAATGCGCAGTAACAGCTTTACTGCTTCCTTTGGCAGTTACTGCAGTTAGCCGACTTTTTGTCTAATTTGCACTGCAGTTATGTCGCCTGGACTTGTCGTTTACACGTTGGTATTTTTTGATTGAAACTAGCACTTATACTTAATACATTGAAACAGTTCAAGGGAAAAACAATAAGTGTTATTTTTTTCTAAAGTTAGTTTTTTGTCAAAGTTTGTTAAAGTTCTCGTTCAACATGGGTATGATTGTCGTTCTCGTCTACGTGACAGCGTGATAAAACGGTATCCGTCACTATCTATCCCGCGGTGTCACAGAATAAATAATAGTAAGTACTAAGTACAGAAGACTCACTCTCTAACAAAACGCGTCTGTTACGATCAGCACAGATATGGCCGCTAGGTGGCGACAGCGCCACGCGCGGCTTATGGCAAACCCCAAAATTGGGGCCGAACGGATGTACTTTTAGCTTCCTGTAGCAAAGCCACGAAATCGCGGAGTGAGACACGCCTGGCGGTGTCAAAAAGTGACAGTTATTTTATCACGTGGACAAACGTGGATAAAGCCATCCTTAATACGCCGGCAGGGTGTGGGTTCACACTAAAAAGTCAAGTTTAGTAGGTAAAACTAGACTATTTTCTGATAAGATAGTTAAATAATGTAAAAAATGATACAGATAATTTTGGACTCATAAACTTCAAGTTTCTTAGTTTTATTAACAAGCACACTATAATTGTCTTGATCGCGCGTTAATGATAAAAGGTGTCAAAAAGTAACATAACTATTTATTATATCTTGTCGATATTACTCGATAAGCACACCGGCTAGCATGAGTTGCGTTCTCACTTCTCGCGCGCGAATCCATACCTACTTGATGTCGCGCTGTATATAGATAACGGAATCATGCTAGCAAGTGATTTATTATGTAGATTCCTAATTTCTGGAATAAGTATATTTAAGAGTGTAAAATTGGTAAAAGTTTCAAGCAACTGGAATGACCTACTTTTGAAACTGGCAAGTCCTCGGAAATTTTAAGTAATTAAAACCAACCGGCTTCATTACAATTTGTCATAATTAATACGAAACTCACAACTTTACTCATTAGTTGGTAATTGTTAATAAAAAAGTTAAACATAACTCATTCGAGTTATCAAGATGTACGCAACCCTTTGGATCGTTAGCATACTTTGGGCATACCTTGTGGGCCGATTTTGACCACCAAAGCGGTAGATCCTAATCGAACAGCGGAAAGAACAAATAAATATGCCACTTGGTTAAATGATACGTTTACATAAAGGAATACATAATATACTTAGACCGGTTTGATTTCAAAGTACCAGCACGCTACAACAGCGAATTACTAAGTTAAAAAATCACACACACTGATAGGTAGGGTAAATCGTCAAATTTAGATTTTTTTTATCATTAGTTATTGACTTACCTATTGCGGTACATACCTTGCACTATAAAACATAAGTACTAAGTAAATCTTTATCGATCGATAAGTGATATAATATATACGTGACTATAATGAACCCGTAGATATATATTACTGATGTTTAACGCTTCAAGTAACCCGTCATGGCTACTTGAAATGGTGCGTTGCCAATTTCTTGAAATAAAATATTATTATTTTCAACACAATTAGCACCGTTTTGATCAAAAACTTCAACATGTAATATTTATGACCGTTATTATTTATTACAAAACATATATCGAATACTACGTGCTACTTATACAAGTCAATCAATAAATCAATCGAGAAACGCTTGACGCATTATATTTTATGTTCTCAATAAGTACTAATAAATACCTTAATAGTAAAAACAATCGTCTGCTAAATAAATTTTAACGAAAGCTGTGTTTAATCAATTAGATACACCCTTATCGAGAAAAATTTGTAGCTAAAATTGTATTATTTGTGCTATTTCCTTGACCCGTTTTATTAACAAATAAACTATAGAAAGAAAATTAAATATACATGAGATTGGTTCGGTGGACCCCACCGATGCAACAATGACAAATAGGATAGTCACACCTTTACTTGGTGTTCCATTTCAATGCTAATTGTCATTTAGTCTACGGTTAATAGTGGTTTATATTATATATTATATTAAATAACAAAATATTCAGTTATTGAGATTCAGTACGAGTAGTACCTATCTACAGCTAGGTACTTAAACTTCGATGGCTCTTTGTGTTCATAATACATGAATAGGTATCTACCTATTTATGAGAGTTCGAAAATTTAATTCCATTTATGATGCTTGCTACCTTAAAATCTTTAAATAGCGTGTATATAGTTATTAATCAATAACCAACACACATACATAGAGGGTTTTCGTACCTACCTACCTATTTAAATACATATAATAATTATGGTATGCTTTTAGAGCTTTCTGGATTACTCTATAGTGTAAAATGTTATTAGCGTGAAATTGTTATAATTAAATTTTTTTAAACACAGTTTAAAACAATCATCATAAAATCTTCAATCAACATATCGCAATAATACTTTGATGCAATCAAAACGGTTCGTCTCAAACGCGAAATTAACTCCTAAATCATTCTGCGCAGACGATTAATTTTAAACAAAATGTATTGTAACTCAACTTGAGTAATACCATTGATACTCATTTACACCTTTTTCAAAACCTCTTTTCTAGAGATCTAATAGTGCTATAAAAAAGTTCATATATTATTTAAAAGAATATTAAACCGACTGTCGCGAAAGACTCAAAAGGTCAGATTAAAAGCAAGCAAAGGAAATCTACTTAGGTATAAAATATTAATAATCGAAGACTGAAGACAAGATAGTTATGGTTTCATACAGATTACTCTGATACGGCATTTCTAAGATATTAACGATGTCGTTCAAAGGGGGAAAACATTATTGATCACTTGCCGCTCTTACAGTAAAAATTATAAGAAATCACTTTACACCATTTAAAATTAAAGTGACCAACGTGAATACCAGACCAAATCTTTTATCTACATACATAATAAAGGTAGAGTCAACAGAAAGTGTTCATCAATTTCATTCTCAGGCGTCTGAAATGCTTCGACAACCAGCAGTGATAGAAAATATCGTTGAATTGTATGAGTGCATCTTTTGTTAGTCTCCCCGTGGTAGGGGCTAAGAGTTAATTTAAATTCACTTGAGTGGGCGCAGCGCGGTAATTGCCGAGTGCCACCTATAACTGATCTTCGCCGCGCGCCCATTTGTCCAGGAATATTTCAGAGGAGAACCAGCGGGCTGAATACAACCGAATGATCAGTACGGATATGATGGTCTTTTTGTCTACGTGACAGTGTGATAAAACGGTGTCCGTCTCTTTCTATCCCGCGCAGTTAAAAAGTGACAGTTATTTTATCACGTGGATAAATGTGGATAAAGCGATCCATAATAAGCCTGCCGAACAACATCAGAATTATCATTTTACATTATGTAAGTGGAAAGATTTTGCGTTCCCTGAATAATCCCAAAAATGTTATCCAATGTGTATTATTGCGTATCAGATTTATTATACCCAACTACTGTTGGTATAGGTAGATCTAATTAAAGATTGAACACACATTTTAACCCACAAATCTGATAAAATACATAAAAAATTGTATTCAAATATAATTTTAACACAATTTATATTTCTACCAACAATTTAATAAGTCTTAGTGAAATCATAGTCACAAACTCAGAATTAAAAATGAATTATTTTCTTAATGATTTTTCTTTGAGGTGATTCTTCATGCGCTGTGGTAAGGATCATAGTTTAATCAGCAAGACGGAACAAATCAGTCACTTAAACATTTTAATATATTATTATTGAAGCATTAATAAATGATTATCGATATATTGTTTACGACCCATGATTCGCCTCCGTTCAATATGCAATCAACTAAAGACAGTCGCAAATGAGTTTAATATCTCTAAACCCTTCGCCAGTAGGCACCTATGTGATACCGTAATTGGTACCCCCTGAGCGTTATTTGACAGCTAAGACAAAATATGAAAGATAAGCTGTCGGCCCAACATGGGCGCCGGTTGATGTTTTAATTTGCCCAGGGGCCACGGCACTTAGCCAGACAGCCAATTGCAATGCAGGGTTGCCAGAGCATTAGCATTTTTACCGGTTGTAGAACAAAATGAAGTTATAGGCGGAGATAACCATTGTCCAGTAGAATAGTTTGTGGCACGCTTTATTCTTGTGTTTGTGGTTAATTATAAATGGGGCACAGCACAGTTGTTTAAAGCTTCTTTAAGTATAATTCGAGGATTGTAAATGTCTTTTAATTTAAATTTCAATGGCTTATTCATGGTAATCTGATGTTAAAGTCAAATGTTATTGTGTCAGGGTGAAAATAAGGCATTGAATAAATTCCGTATTTGTGATATTATTGTATGGTAGGTGATCTAGTTAATAATGTATACTTACAATAGAAAAGTATAGCAATTGTGGGGTTTCAACCAGAAACTGAAATATACCAAATAATAGAATAGCAGAACTTAAGTATAATATACCAATATAATTTCATTTAACAATGACAATTATTTTTGGGTAAGGATTATATTGTTAGGAAACATGTTTACTACATACCTACATATCTGTCTCTGTATAGTAGTGTACCCTATGATGGGCGTGGAACCAGTAATGGAATAAAAAACCACAAATCCTGTAAAATAAGTGTCTAAAAGTAGTTTATAAACATTGCCTGTATATTATCATAAATAAGAGTCCTAGAGCTGTTTCAGTTTGAATTTTTATTAAATTTGGTTGTTTTTTAAGAAATTGGCGTCAACCCAAAAGTTGTCGTGTCACTGAAAAAAAATACCACTACGAATTCTTAACAACTTCGCTAAGAGAGGTGAGTTAATTTATTAAATTTTAATTAATTAATACTTGATGAAAACTGGAATGTGTTTTGTTAATTGCATTTACCATGAGATAAGGTATACAACATACTATGTTGTGAGTCCACACATGTAAAAAAAATAGTGGTATTTGCCCCAATCCCATTATAGGAGCTGTAAAACTGCATACCTCCTATAATGGGACAATTTACATAATGATGCTTGCCATGCCATCATTTCATGTTTAAACAATACAGAAGTAAATTTAGTTACGAAATATGTCAACCAGGAGGTATGCTCGGACTTCGGATAAATTAATATCGTTTTTTAGTGTGGGTCAAATCTTGGTAGCCGAGTTTGAGCCACTTTCCCGTTTTCCGATTGAATTGAAATTTTGTATTCGTAATTAAATATGCAAATCGGATGATAATGCAATATTATGATAACATGGACCAGATCTGATGACCTATTTCACTATTTTATACTGATAGAGCAGTGTCCATTACTGGGGGGCCCATTACTGGAGCTTTGGTGTCCATGACTGGAGAAAAATAGCATAGTTTTAATTTGTTAAGTATGTGGAAACTCATTGCAGTATCTTTGATACAACACGCCTGAAACATGAAAGACGGGTAGGACTTTCATCTTTCAATACGCTAAGCGGTAGACCATTCACATGTATTAGGGAAATATCACAAATACTCCAAATTCCCTCTTAAATGTCCCATGACTGGTGCTGTTACTATATATCATTAACTAAAATTCTTCTATTTGGTGTTAATAATTAATAAAAAAAGTCAAAACTATAATAATCTTAAATAAATAAAAAAAAGGTTAAACGGGAAAAAGTACATGATGTATATATATATATATATATAGTCCTCCTCATCGTTTTCGATGACGGCGACCCCAGATAAACATCATGGACGCTGTCTAGCGTGAGCCCTTATGTGACTGGCCAGGCCGAACTTGGTCTTAAACACTCTATTGCACGTGTGACAATACAGTTGGCCAGCTTCGTTGAGCGTGTACACGTAGGAGGGCTTAGGTCTCTCTTTCCGTAATTGGCGTTTGGTGTCTAAGCTTTTGAGACGGTTATCCTCAAACATTTTGACACCGTTATGGATGGTAGAACGCCAAGATGACCTTCTTCCAGCAAGCTCCTCCCAATGCTCAGGGTCGATGGCGCAAGCGCTCAGATGCCGTTTGAGCACGTCCTTGTAGCGCAGGTGCTGACCACCGTGCTTCCGCTTACCCACTGCCAACTCAGAGTAGAGGACAGCTTTAGGCAAGCGGTGATCATCCATTCGAAGGACGTGCCCACACCATCTGAGCTGCCGCTGCATTAGTATGGCCTCCATGCCATACATTCCGGAACGACGCAGGACCTCGGAGTTGGGAACATGGTCCTGCCACTTAATCCTGAGTATAGACCGCAAACACCTCAGGTGGTAAGTGTCTAGTTTCTTTATGTCTGTTTTGTAGAGGCACCATGTCTCTGCTCCATATAAAAGGACAGGAATGATTAGCGCCCTGTAGACGCTAATTTTTGTCTCGAGCTTGAGATCATGGGACCTCCAGACGCGATCTGTGTAGTCCAAGGCTACATGATGTATATGATGATGATAAAATATTTAGCATACATTTTGAATTGACGATTTAGTTAGAAATCTCTGGCTGATATTTTCTATGAAATTTTACTGCACAGTTGTATTCAAAATAGAATCGGCAGCCCTACTGCCCGGTTAGTTACTGCTAAGAGGCCATGAAAATTGTTTTACGCCTTTCCAGTGTCGGCGAATCTCTTCATTTGGTTTGCTAAATTGAAACCTCAGTGCGGGGAACGCCGGTGTAGAGCGGCCTTAATTAAAGCGCGTGTGTGGACAGACCTTAATTAAAGCAATACACAAACGAATAAACAATTCTATGTCGTGTATTCAACATAAAATTATTTTTAGAATGACAAAAACTGTTTGAAGTTACTATTGTACCTTTTTGAACGATTTAACACGCCCTGCCGGCCTAGCCAAGGTCACAATCGCTATCGCTTCGACAACGAAAACCATTATGTCTCTCTATCACACTTCCATATTAGTGCGACAGTGACAGTTGCGTTTCGATCGCTACGGAGCGTAAGCGATCGGCATCTTGGCTACGCGGCCTGTGTAGAAATAATGAAATACATATTATTTATCTTCGATGAACGTCTGAATATTCATCTTCCACCAAAATTTCCGGATTTCCGGACGGTCTAATTGAACCCACTAAGTTCCTTACATTTGAATTGAAATTACGTAAATAATTTATATGCAAAAGGTAATAGTTTATGCTTGGTAAAAGTGAATGACAAAATCGTTTAACAGGTATAGCTTATAATATTAATTGTAATTTCATGCATCATCTACTTCGACAATTTTTTTAACTACTATTATAAAATACCCCATGCCTATTTCCAGATTAGGTTTTTGATTAGATTTTGATGTTCAACTGTGGTAAGAGTTTTCATTCCCTACGTTGACTATTTACTTACATGAAATATTTCAATACAATCATAACTACATGTTTAATTTTAAGTAGGTACAACCACTTCAATATTTCTATTTTTCTTAGATTTTAATGTTATCATCCTTCCATAATTTCTTAAGGTGGCACAGTGGTTTGTTAATAACAATCTTTGCATAAATTACTAATCCAACTAAATCTATACACCGTGCTCAACCGAAGTAAGTCATCAGCGCGCAAAGCAATTAACCGCTCTCGCTGTATTTTTCTCGAATTAATCGAATCCACTCTCCAATAATCGATACCGATCTGTGCTCGATGAGTTATGCTTATTTGTTTTTCGATATTCGCGCCGTAATCGTTTTTTTCGATGATTGAAACTGCGCTGTCGATTTATTGGTGGGCGTGTGGTGACTTTGACATTTTGAGTTTCTTAATATTTATCAAAACCAGTACGGATACGATGGTCATTCTTGTCTACGTGACAGCGCGATAAAACGGTGACCGTCGTTAAAAAATGACAGTTATTTTATCACGCGGATAAAGCAATCCATAATACGCCTACTGTTTTATGAATATTAAGCCTTACTTAATTGTATAAATGAAATATTGTGAAGAATATTGCATGACCTAATAACAGTGAGTACTGTACCTACTTACATCATTATTACGTAATCATTTAATCTGCGAATGATTAGCAATTGAAAGTTAATTTGTCCACTAGATGTGGGTGGAATTAATTTAAAAGCTTTATTTACATACTAGTTTTAGATACTTTGCAGTTTTTTTCTTTATTTTAAATGCCATACTTTACGTGGAAAACGAAGTGCATTCAAATAGATGACTCTACAAATAAGATTGTATCAGAGGGCCTACCGCGAACCACGTTCGATGCGTTGCCTCCCTGTCACACTTACGTACGAATTTACAAGTGCAACAGAAAGGCAACACGTTGAACGTGGTTCGCGGTAGACCCTCAGATAAGTTAGCGCGCTTTCTATTACAGCTTTTAAAGCTGGGTGTACTTATTGATAATGAATTTAATTAGGCTTAACTAGGGTTGGAGCCGGTGTAACTTTATTTGACGTTCATAAGCGCATTGTTAGGCCGGTCATATTTAACACAAAAAATTGCTAAATTCGCAAGCTAACGGCTAGTTCTGATTTTTTAATATGTTGTTAGGATCACTACCAGCATTGTAAATCCAAGTTTGCAGCTTCGAAAGACCTGTGCTAACTTTGCACCACTCGAAAAACCGCGAAATTTTCATACTTTTTTTGGTATTCTCAATATAGCTCCTAAACTATTCATTTTTTACCAAAAACGTCTATAATCAAACTAAAGTTAACTAAAATTGCTACAATTTAAGACCAGAATCAATTCTGTGAGTTCAATACTTACCGAGATACTGCTTTGCAAAAATGGGCAATTTTATCCAGTATAGCGAAATTTTAAGATTTGTTCAATTTTCGACCCCGAAATCAGGGAAAATACTCATTTTACGGCTAAAATAATAAAACGTTGTTCTAGAAAATGTAATTAGGGGAGACCGAGGTCAGTTGTGACAGAGGAGAGTTGTGACATTGTCGATCTTTTTGAATATATTAACTAGAAACTAGGTCGCAACAGTGTGCGTTTGTTAGCTCGTAACTTGAACTAACAAACACTCGCTATTGCGACCTAGTTTCTAGTTAATAGATTACAAAAAATTTACAATGTCACAACTCTCCTCTGTCACAACTCTCTTCGGTCTCCCCTACCTTTAATTTAAGCAAAGAACGACATCTCTAGACCATACCGTTTATCTTATCTTATTGTATTCGGGGGCCCTTGCGGATACACTTCGACCCATAGGGATTTTTTGTGCAATTACCCCCTAGAGAAAATCCGTCAACTACTCAAGAGCTTTTCCCACCATATCCATGTGTCGGATGATGGAGCTCATGGGTAGCGTTTTGAAGTCCTTTGGTTCCAGATACCGTTTACACACAAATCTTAAAAGTCCAAAAAATGGGAAAACTGCTTTTTTCGCATATTTGCTCTGCTTAGTTAGCTCCACCCCCCACGGCTTTGTTCACAGAAGAGGGTTCGTTGTTCGACTCAGCTTTTACTCCGCTACCTCAAAGCATCTCAGTAGGAGCCGACATGTTTGTTGTGGTAGATGGGTATTTCTTACTGCACAAGGTGATATGGCATCGTAACAACTCCGTGAGGAATATCGTTGCAGGGTACGTCAAAAGTGGCAGTGGTGACTCTGGCCCCATACAATATTCTTCAACTTCATTTAATCGCGGAGATTTGGAAGTTCCTCCAGGATTCGAGTTGTTTCTCCCCGCCTTCACTGGGTGTGACACTACCTCTGCCCTTTTCTGGCATGTGAGGAACAAACTGTGGAGCGCCGTTAAGAAGAAAGTTGAGCTTATCACCATAGCTGAAGTATTCCTGCAACCTAATGCAGCCTACCCAGCCATCGTAGATGCCGGAGCAAAATGCCTAGTAGCTTTATATGGAGGGGACTACACAAAAAATACACTCCATGCTCCATAGCTTACGCTACAAAAAATATATAAAAACAGCCGCCTTCGCTAAGGTTGACTTGGCCCGTTTACCTCCAACGGAAGATGGTGCAACATTCCATGCTTACCAAACTTACCACCAAATTCAGAAGTGGTTGGGGGTGGAAAACGATGCAACTCAATGGGGATGGGAAAGGAAAAGACCAAACATCATCATTCTCATTCCAATAAAAACGACGAATGAAGTAGTTGCACCTCCCTTCCTTTTGAAATTTTGCGGGTACAAGAAAGGCTGTAGCGGAGGCGGCTGTACCTGCATAAAAGCAGCAGGCCTTAAATGCTCAGAGTTATGCAAATTTTGCTCCGGTGTCTCTTGTCACAACGTCGCCAAGCTTCAAATCGCAGAAGAAATTGAAGACGACGTCGATATGCCTATTTTTTAGACTGAATTATCTCAAAATGAACAGCTCTAACTAAATGTTATTTTTGATACCTTTTAAATATGTTTAATAAATATTTATAATTCAGACTACCCTCAAACCATTGTGAGAACTAAACAGAGCAAATTTGCGAAAAATGCAGTTTTCCCACTTTTTGGATTTTTAAGCTTAGTGAGTATACGGTACCTACAGTCAAGCGATATCATTGTTTGCTGAATATTAAAGGTAATTACATTTGCTACAACATCGTTTTATTAAATTACCCTGAAAATAAGTATTTTTTTCTGATTTCGGGGTCGAAAATTGCCCAAATGTTAAAATTTCACTATACTGGATAAAATTGCCCATTTTTGCAGAGCGGTATCTCGGTAAGTATTGAACTTACAAAGCTGATTTTAGTCTCAAATTGTAGCAATTTTAGTTAACTTTAGTTAGTTGATAGACCTTTTTGATAAAAAATGCATAGTTTAGGATTTATATAGAGAATACCAAAAAAAGTACGAAAATTTCGTGGTTTTTTGAGTGGTGCAAAATTAGCACAGGCCTTTTGAAGCTGCAAACTTGGATTTACAATGCTGGTAGTGATCCTAACAACATATTAAAAAATCAGAACTAGCCGTTAGCTTGCGAATTTAATGTTCGATATGACTGGCCTATGTAATATGCTTACTTGAATAATAATCTTTATCTTTAAGTATGAGTTAGTCGCTTATATCAGTTATAACTGTCTAAAACCGTGAATTATTACACTGTGACCAACAGATGCAGAAATATGCTCTCTACTTTTATCAGTCTTCGTGCTTAAGTACTTCAAATTTGGTTACTTACAACTATGTAAGAAAATAATTTCAATTAAGTTCATTTAAATTCATGTAATGAAACAAAAACCTGTGTCTACCTAATTCTTCTTGGAGAACCCTTTGCGTGTAAACCATAACTTGTATACCTACTTATTATTTACATAGTTATGAATTTTTTAATCGTTCACAATACAAGGTTCCGGAAGTTACCCGTATAATGATTAATTTTCGTTACACAACGGAAGCTCTTACCTAAGCGTTTGTAAATTTAAGTCCAATATTATTTATATAATAATTTAAGTCATTTAGCAGTTTATAGTAATTACTGGTTCAATACCAGACACGTCTGCTTTTTGCGCTTGCAATATTTAGCGAATAAAGATCCTTATCTACAATTATACTACACAATTACGCATACCTCAGGAGGCATGCCTTGTAACTTGTATGAGGACTATGTTAATGAGTTATTAATTTTTGCCACGCCTACATCGCGCACGAAGGCCAGACTCAACGTGTCTAGTCAGTTATGTTCTTAATGTTCTTATGTTTTTGTACTGTTTCTTAGTTTTTAGGGTTCCGTACCCAAAGGGAAAAACGGGACCCTATTACTAAGACTTCGCTGTCCGTCCGTCCGTCTGTCCGTCTGTCTGTCACCAGGCTGTATCTCACGAACCGTGATAGCTAGACAGTTGAAATTTTCACAGATGATGTATTTCTGTTGCCGCTATAACAACAAATACTAAAAACAGAATAAAATAAAGATTTAAGTGGGGCTCCCATACAGCAAACGTGATTTTTGACCAAAGTTAAGCAACGTCGGGCGTGGTCAGTACTTGGATGGGTGACCGTTTTCTTTTTGCATTTTTTCCGTTTTTTTTGCTTTATGGTACGGAACCCTTCGTGCGCGAGTCCGACTCGCACTTGCCCAGTTTTTGAAAAACTGCTAGGAAGGCACAAAAAGGGAATGGGTGTATAAAAAATGTGACGTCACATGTAGCACCAACTATACTGATATAAAAATCGTGCTGACGTTTTATAAAAGAATGGATTTGACTGGTTAGATTAGACTACTACGTGCTACTATTTCTTTTTTTTTAAATGCCTTCCATTAACCCCTGAGGTATTGCATGTAATAAAAGATATTTGTTTAAATTTGAACTTTAATAGCTGTAGTGTGTGGAAGCGCTGGTGGCCTAGCGGTAAGAGCGTGCGACTTTTAATCCGGAGGTCGCCGGTTCCAACCCCGGCTCGTACTAATGAGTATTTCATTTGATATTTACCAGTCGCTTTTCGGTGAAGGAAAACATCGTGAGGAAATCGGTCTAATCCCAATAAGGTCTAGTTTACCCTCTGGATTGGAAGGTCAGATGGCAATCGCTTTCGTAAAAACTAGTGCCAACGCCAATTCTCGGGATTAGTTGTCAAGTGGATCCCAGTACGGATAGGTATGATGGTCGTTCTTGTCTACGTGACAGCGCGATAAAACGGTGTCCGACACTTTCTATCCCACGGTGTTTAAAAGTGACAGTTGTTTTATCACGTGGATAAAGATGGATAAACCCATCCATAATACGCCGGCTCCCATAAGCCACGGCAAAAATGCCGGTATAACACGAGGAAAATGATGATGATGATGATGTGTGTGTTGTGTGTGTGTTTTTGTCAATAAACTTTAATTCTTCAATAATTGATTCCTTAGAAGTAAGTTCCTTAGAATAACTTATACTCGTATTATATTATTATCTAGATTTGGTACTTCAATAGCGCGTCAGAGAATGACTGTCAATCGCCTTCTATCACGAACTTAAATTGACAATCGCTTCAATCGGGGCTATAAAAGGTCAATCGTAACAATCAGTGTCGTAAAATTGATCGAGAATGATTTTCTCCACCACTTTAAACACAAACCTTATGAGGCAAATAATACTCGTAATGACACCGTCGGCAAAAAGCCGTCTTCGCGGTGGTAAATGCCCTTATAGGTTTCAAGAACAAAGGGCCTACCGCGAACCACGTTTGACGTGTTGGCTCCCTGTCACACTTACGTACAAATTAACAAGTGCGACGGAGACGCAATACTTCGAATATGGTTCGCGGTAGGCCTTCAGTTTTCCGTGATGCGCACCGCCGTGCTGTCGAGTATGGCTGGCGAAATAACTACCTATGGTAAACACAGCTTTTTATCAACACCTTGAAAGTTGGTTAAGGTTTGCTATAGGGAATGATTTATTTTTTAATGACGAAGCCTGTTGCGAATATTATCGGTCTGTTTAGGTCGTTTAGGATGAAACATGTTGATGATTTGCCCTTGTATGTAGCCACCTGACGAAAAGCCTGCATTGCGCGTATCTTACATAAGAACTTTAAGGTTTTGTTTTGGTAATTTTATTAATAAATGATTTCCGTTCTCTGTTATAAATATAGTTTTGTTTTTATTTTGGTCATTATCAGCAATACAAATCGTAAAATACTAAAAGTACTAAAGTACAAAAAAAGGCAATAAAAGACGACCCCGAAATATCATTTTAAATAGTATATTTTATTTATTTGAACGTTGTAAAAAAATACATTTAGTATGCATACAAAAATACATTATTTATATACGTTTAGTGTTCTGTTTTGTTTGTTTTGATACTTATTTATTTACACACATTTTCACTATTGCATGAAAAATATGAATCAGGTTTTTAAATCAAATTCTCGTGTTCTCCTAAGTGATGACTGATAACAGTGATAACACATGTTTTTTTTTTGCAAAACTAAAAGTATAAGGTTACACATTTTTCGGAAACTCCTTTAAACACATAATTACTCCGATCAGCCATATATGTTATTACTTAACTCAATCGCGGCTGAACTTAATTAACTTTATTTAATTCGTTTCAAACGCCGTCGTTAAACAAATTACATTTAATTATAAATAAATTTATACGGCGGTTGCCCGGGGAAGGCTAAATTCACGAATTTTAATTTGGGCGCACAGTTTTAAGTGATTCCTTGGCCGATACGGCGGGTCGAAGTCGCAAGTCGCAAGTACGATATAACTTAAGGATTTTGACAAAATGCCCAAACTTGAAATTATGGAAAGTAAAGGTACCTAAAGAAAACAATCTCCGTGTATCAAAAAGTGCCCGTCAAAAAACCTTAAATAGGTGGCGCTACAATACCTAGAATATTTGATAAAAAAATCTAATCACGGACAGTGCACTTCACGCAGTCAATACCTAAAGCTTACGTCCTTAGCCAGGCGTGCCTCACTCCGCGATTTCGTCGCTTTGCAGGTAGCTAAAAGTGCATCCGTTCGGCCCCAATTTTGGGGTTTGCCAGCCGCGCGTGGCGCTGTCGCCACCTAGCGGCCATATCTGTGCTGATCGTGACAGACGCGTTTTGTTAGAGAGTGAGTCTTATGTACTTAGTACTATTATTTATTCTGTGCCTTAGCTATTCTAGCGCTACTCTGGAGAAATTTGGAACTATTATTTACTAGACTACTGGACACTTTTACAACTGTTCTACCATAAGAGATTTCGCTCCTTTTACTCTATACTCCATGCTTGAAATACTTACGCGCGGTTATTAGCTCCGTGGGTGTGGGCAGTTGGCAGCTGTCAAATATTAGTATGAATATCATCCCACGAAACAGACGGAACATTTCTGATCAAATCGACCGATTTGATAAGTACTTAATTAAATTGGCGTCAATCTCCAATTTTAGATTTATGGTGATATTAGAGCCCTCTAAATTTAAAAAATGCCCCAGAACGAAAATACTGGCCTCATAAATTGGTATTCTTGCATCTGCGCCTCATTTTATCGGTAATATCGGTCATTATCGGCGGTTGAATTCGGCGAGCCAAATTGGTATTTGCGCCCGCACCTCCTGATTCGATCGGGCAATTGGATGAAATTGACTAATCTGAATACGCCTTTATACGTATTTTCTTCCCTTCTACGGTTTTAAGATCACAAAAAACTTTTTTAGTCCTTTGCAGCCTAGACCTACGGCAGACTTAAAAAATATATTTTTTCTCGATCACTTTCAATTCTTTATTTCAAAAAAAAAGTAACTTTCCGATATGGTTTGGTGTTAAATTTTTAATTAAAGTATTGAACTAATGACTGAAAGGCCCTGACCCTGACCCTACAACGGTTTTAAGTCCAATATTAGAATCTCGTTATAAATCACAACCTCAAACTTTTTTAGACACTTCTCACTAAATCTAAAATCAGTACCAACTCGCCACTTGCTACCAACATAACAACATCCTTACTGTTTTGTCACAACCGGTACCCATGCAACTTTGTCGCTCCACACTCTCGCCTCCTTTACGCCTCATCTGAACAAACTCACCCACACGCCTACAGCGACACAGTTCCAACACCGTCCGTGTTGATCTTAAAGTCCGGTAGCTAAAAGTAATTTGTGAAATTACTTTCGTAGAATTGTATCAATTAAGGAGTGTCGAGAACGGGCCGTACAGTCAACAGCAGAAGTTGCTAAGCGGGCGAGGTGTTCAAAATTACCTTGACGCGCTCTTATTGTCTTAACAATAAAGTCGCGTCAAGATAATTTTGAACACCTCGCCCGCTTAGCAGCTTGCTGCTGACCGTACGACTGGATCTCTGATATGCTTTTTTGAACATTTTGCGTTAAATTGCTGTATATATTTATACAGCGACGAACTTGCGTGAATCATTTGTATGGAAAAAGTTTGAGTTTTGATAATTAACTGATATCATGTTTGATTCATTTGGTACTCGTTAAATGAATTTTGTAGTGTCAATTAAATACTGCATTATAAACTTCACATCTATTTTTTTTCGTCCTTCCGTTTTTTATTATATGCTTGTCGATCTTTTTATTTCATGAGTAGGCCTACGTATCTCAATTTGAGCAGTGTACCTACAGGATGTTTGTATCATACCGTATGTAGTTCCACTTGCGGTGGTGGCCTAACGGCAAGAGCGTGCGAATTTCAATCCGGAGGTCGCGGGTTCAAACTTCAAACCCCGGCTCGTACCAATGAGTTTTTCGGAACATATGTACGAAATATCAGTTGATATTTTACCAGTTGCTTTGCGAATACCTCTGTATTTTTTATTAAATTAAATAAATAAATTAATGACCGTTCAGCTTCGCCCAGTTGTTGTTACTTACGTCTCTACCATCCGTCAAGATCCTTACCTACTTTATCATCATCATCATCATCATCTCAGCCATAAGACGTCCACTGCTGAACATAGGCCTCCCCCTTGGACCTCCATACGTGCTGGTTGGAAGCGACCTGCATCCAACGTCTTAAGGCGACCTTAACAAGGTCGTCTGTCCATCTTGTGGGTGGACGTCCTACCTACCTACCTACTTTATACATATTTTATTTTAAATACATTAGTTACAAAACGTAACTTCTAGTAACTCAACTACCCATTTGTGTTTATCTATTTGTTACACTAAGCACGTTACCAGCTGCAATTAAAGCTGATTAAAGTCTCTCTTTCTATCATTAAGCAAATATGTATGCTAAAAAGAAAAGCACAAACGGATGCCTCACGCCATACTAGGCTCTGAAATCAATTAGTGGAACCATTGGACTATATGTACATAATAAATTTACCCGACTTAGCGGAGAATGTTAATCAGCTGATCATATTTGGTGGTAGCCATTTGTCTGCCTTGTATGTAAACTGCCCACGGTGGGGCCATAGGGTGGGCAGAGTGAAATAGAGTAGTCAATCTTCAGGCTTTTTCTTCAGAGTGGATGGAACAAGACCCAGAAGACAAGACCAAGTGAAGGTTCTCCGTGTCACCCTTAAGAGCCAACAGGAGTGGTCATTTCTCCATACAAACTTCCTCCTCGTTTTCCTCCGTGGTTTTTGAAGCTAGAGCAATGATTTTTTCAACACAGATTAATATTGTCAATATCTGTGTCAGACCGTTTTGCTTTTTTTGATAGTTTTCTTTTTTAAGGCGCTAGAGCCCTTCAAAAAGGGCCAAAATAGCCTCATTGACTATGCCGCAATGAGAGGCGTAGTATTCAAAACTGATATCAATTAGCCAAAAAAGCAAAACGGTCCGATACAGATAATATTATAATCATTTAGATTTCCATATTTGGTTACGATTGGTTAAGTTTTGGAGGAGGAGACAGTAGAATACGAAACCTCGATTTTTGAGATTTTTACGCAGGATTTTTCGCCTTGTCCTTATCGCACTAGTTTTAGGAGCCGCTTCCGTTAGCGAGACGGGTATATTTACCTAAAATGGTAAAAACTCAGCTCAGCTCCTAAAAAAGGCCGTGCCTCAATGACCACGACTTAGTATACTCTGACAAGACTATACAAAAGTATAAGACTAAGAAGAAGAAGAAGATCTTCAGCCGGTAGCACAGAATAAATAATAGTACTAGGTATAATGGCTCCTCTACACGATGGGCCAGCGCCGGCCACTCCAAGGGACGCAGCCATGCGGTAGAATGAGATAGCAATATCACTTGCTCCCTCTAACGCATAAATACGTCCCTTGGAGTGGCCGGCGTTGGCCCACCGTGTAGAGGAGCCATAAGATTCACTCTAACAAAACGCGTCTGTTACGATTAGGACAGATATGACCGCTAGGTGGCGACAGCGCCACGCGCGGCTTATAGCTAGCCACAAAATTGGTGTGAGACGGATGTACTTGTAGCTACCTGTTGCAAAGCGACGGAATCGCGGAGTGAGCCACGCCTGCCGGTAGCTGAACTGTAATAAAGGCTGCTGCGGTAACGGAGAGCGTTGGAGAGCTAGGATTGTATCAATGAGCTACCTTGGACTTACATAAAAAATACCAGTTGTTATCCGGTTTAAGAAAACACTGCGAGAAAACCGACATAATCAGTGGTTAAATCAAAGGTGTGGTGAGTCCCCGACTAAAACCACATGAGTAGTGACAAGGGACCTAGTTTTAATGGATTATCCAGGCTGGTAATGAGTTATTCTTCACGCCTCGCCAAGTCCAAGGCCACTATGCTCCGCTATCCTGGATTCGGAATAGGTACCTACTCCTGTCTTTTCTTCCAAATAGCCTGACTGCCAGTTTGTCTCCTCTAAAGTTGATCTGTAACTGAACGCGTTGATTTATCTTACATCCTCTTAAGTCATCGTGATTGAAACCTCTAACGCGAATTACTAAACCTCCGAAGATAGAATACTGTCTCTAGTCCTTATACTGTGGTACTGGATTGCTTTTTAGAGAGGTTCGCTTTTTTAGGGATGTGCGTGAGTATTTAAATGGTGAAGCTTAATTACGGGATATTTAAATGAAGAAGGAAGCTTGTGTGGGTACGGTGTGTGTACATTACCACTGGATCTACAGTAGTTACTGTGTCATGATTACTCATGATCATGTCTAATATACACGCCACTGCTGGACACATGTCTTCGTTTTTTTAACGGACGAAAAAAACGGAGGAGATTCTCGAGTCAAGGAGCAGACTAATCACTAAATGGTAAGCAATTACCCATTACCGTCGCCTATGGATACCTGAGGGGTTGCAAGTGCGTTCCCGGCTTTAAAGTGGGAGGACGCTATTTTCTTGAAGGTTTGAAGGTCGTATTGGCCCGGAAATACCGCAAGCAGTTCAATCCACAGTTTAGCTGTGCGAGGCAAAAAGTTTCTTTAGAAACGCACTGCACAGTTGAATGATGGAACATTAAATAAACTCTGCGAGGAAGATCATCTTAAAAAAAAAATATATTTTCTGGACGAGATGGGCATAGATGTAAAAGCATCTATTGAAAATAACGGGCAAGATACTAAATTGAAATAATGCACACAATTGTATATTTTTCACTAAGTTTTTTTCAGTTTCGATTCAATAAGAATATCTTTCATGATTTCCAATATTATATAAGCAAAGTTTAATTACAGTTAATTTTGAATTAATGTTAAGTAATGCGGAATATTAATCATAAAATTTCTAATATGATAGATTTAAAGTTATGATTTGATTTGAGTTCTACTTTATTGAATAAATAAGTTATGATTTTCCTTTAATTTTCTGATTGACTGTTATTTGCATACAGCTGTATATAATTACATATAAATAACAAATTCAATGACTAAGGTCGAACGCGGCTGAACGCCGTCGAACCGTTTCAGCTAATCGCGCCATCTTGCGCTCCGCTTTTGTCCCCGCCCGGTTTTCGGAAATCCGATGGCTGTCCGTTTAAATCCACGGCAGCTGTTTTCAATGTAAATACCAACTTTATTTATTATACATAGATGTAAAATACTGTTTTAAGGCTTCTCTCTGCTCACATTACCGATAATTGCTTGCTATTATTATAAATAATTGATAGGTAAGTACGCAAAAAAATCAATCGATCGATCTGTGAGGAGTCATGTTTTGTGCATGTCTCTAATAATGTAAGCATATAAATATGTAACGCTTTTCTGAATAAATGTCAGTATTTACGCAATACTCGTGTTGTCTACTTCCCGCTCCACATGGCGACCCTGCCATGCCTTAAATGCCTTATCGGGTGGAGCCCTAACACTTATTGAAAACGCGACATAACACGCAATATGAAATCAATTGAATTCGGAATAATGTGATACTTACCTACAGTGAACATCGAATTCTAAGACACAATAACGTACCAGATAATTATAATAATTATGTTCTGAAAATGTTCGTGTTTTTTGTATTTGCGGGGGATAATTATTAACAATTGATAATTATTGGAGCTAAATAAGCCCACACTCTAAGTCGTTACTTATATAATGTTGGTAAAGTCGCACCAAACAAAGTCTGCAGCGGATTTGATAGCCCACGCAGTGTAAGTGTCGAGCGTAGTTACTGTGGGGCTCGCAGATTCCGAAGTCAGGACACGTTCACGCAGGCTGGAACACGCTGGCTGGCTCGCTGGCTGCTGGTTACCTCGAAGTCCACACCATTACCGGGGATATGTAGGGTGTTTAATGAAAACACATTTGTAGATTATAAGAAAACTTTGGAGAGTGTTGGGAGGCTGGTGCCTCTTGTTGATGCTTGTAGATGAGTGAGTGAGCTCCCAGGGTGGGCGCGTATATATAGGCGCGCTCAGCGCACCCCCACCGTAGGTACTCTAGGCCACGCCTACTCAAGGCGTGGGTGTTACGTGCAGAGTAAGTATTTTCTTTATTGAGCCAATCACAGTACAGTAAATATAATCATGTTACAAAATTAGGGAAAAAGAGGATATATTTAATTGGGGAACAATAAAGACTTATTATCTAACACGTGACATAATAAAACGTAAAAAAATAGCCAAGTTAGTACAATAATTAATAATAAAAAATAAACACACAAAATAGATTAGTAACATATGGAACGCTTAAAACTAGACATGAATGATTAAAAACTAGCTATACACGACAATCTCCCCCACGTGTGTCAACACCGTCTGTATGTGAGGAGTGTATATGTATAAGCCTGGAAACTGGGCGACGGACGTCACCTGCGCGGGTGCGAACAATGGCTACTCTTACGTGGCCATCAGGGCCGGGAAAGAGTTGTGCGATTACGCCTCTAGGCCATGTTCCTCTTGGCATGGAGCTGTCCGCGACTATGACTACGTCGCCTATATGTAGTTTCTTCGCGTTCTGATGAGCACCGGGCCGAGGGAGGAGGCTGGGTCGGTATTCCTTTTGCCAGCGCCTCCAAAAATGGTCGGCTAAGGTCTGCGCTGTCTTCCATGACGAGAGTGTCATAGTTGCATCTGTGAAGACGCCCAGTGGTGACATGGAGCTCGATCGACCGATGAGAAAATGGTTTGGCGTCAGGGCTTCACTGTCTAAGTCTGGATTTACTGGCGTCAACGGTCGAGAGTTCACTATGTGCTCGGCTTCCAGCAGCAATGTGTGCAGCACTTCTTCATGCGGTGCTCTCTCTTTGAGTGTTACTTTTAGTGACCTTTTCACGCTGCCTACGAGCCGTTCCCATGCGCCGCCGGCGGAAGGGTTGCCGGGCGGTATCTTTTTCCAGGTTATGGCTCGCTCGATCAAAAATGGCTTTAAGTTGTCGGGCAGCGTCTTCTTGGCCTCTGCCAGTTCTCGCTCTGCGCCGTAAAAGTTGGTGGCGTTGTCAGAGTATAGAACCGTGGGCGTGCCGCGTCGCGCTATCATTCTGCGCAAGGAGAGTATCATAGAGGATGCCGAAAGTGAGGCGGCAAGCTCTAAGTGCACAGCGCGTGTCGTGAGGCATGTGTATAGTACACCCCATCTCTTTTCGCGGCGACGGCCTATCGTGATTTGCATAGGGCCAAACAGGTCTACGGCTGTGGCGGTAAATGGCGGTTGATTCGCCTGGAGCCTCTCTGGCGGGAGGTCGCCTACAGGAACCTTGAGTGTGGTTCCTTTATAGGTCCGACACCATTGGCACTTGTTCGCTATATAGCGAATATTACCGCGCAGCCCGATGATAAAATATCTCTGCTTTAATTCGTTGATTACGGTTGCGTGGTTACCGTGGTCGAAGAGCGCATGGAAATGATATATCAGCAGTTTGACAAAATCTTCTTTTGCGTACAGAACGGGTATGTGCACGTCCTTGTCTATTCTGGCGTTCAGCACGATGACTCCGTTCTTATCCAGTCGTATTGCTATCTTATGCAGCGGAGACTTCTTCGGTAGAGGCCGCCCAGTTTCCAGTAGCTTAATCTCCTCTGGAAAGGCAGCATGCTGACTCCGGCGAATTAGCAAAATTTCTGCTAGATTTACATGCCCTTTGTTCATTTCTGTGTCTGTTTTCTGGGATAGCAATGAGGCTTTAAAAACCTCGGCGGCAACCAGAACCCTAGCGGTGGCGCGAACTAGTCGTACGAACTTTGAAAATCTACCTACTTCCGGTAGGTACTCAAACTTATTTTTCGCGACACCTACTGAGCATACGAGTTTGCTAACGCGCTCCTCGCCCGTATCGGCCACGGGCGCGGGCGTTTTCTCGGTCGGCCAATGCTCTTCGGGTTTACGTATAAAATCGGGCCCTATGAACCACCGGTGGTTCACTCCAAATTGCGCAGGTATTCCGCGGGTCGCGTCGTCCGCCACGTTAGCCGCACTAGGCACCCAGCGCCAGTTGGCGGGGGTGGTAGTGTTCTCGATTTCTGCTAACCTATGTGCCACGAACGTTTTATACCTACGTGGGTCCGCACGTATCCACGTGAGCGCCGTTTTAGAGTCAGACCAAAAAAACTTTTCCTTTATTACGTAATCTGACTCCTTGACTATGGTTTCCGCTAATCTCGTGGCTAGTACGCAGCTCTGCAATTCCATTCTCGGAATGCTCACTACCCGGAGAGGCGAAACGCGGGCCTTAGCGGCTACTAACGCGGAAGTTCTAATCCCCTCGGGGTTGACGCTAACCAGATACACGGCCGCGGCATATATTTTTTCGCTTGCGTCGCAAAAAACATGCATATATGCCTCCCTATTAAATGCGGGCACGTGTCGCGGAATTTCTAAGTCCCGTAATTGCTGTACGTTTTCGATGAACGATCGCCACGCGGGTGCGAGTGAGACGGGTATAGGCGAGTCCCAACCGATTCCGGTCCTCCATATCTCTTGCATTAACGCCTTGCCTAAGACGGATATGGGGCTTACGTAACCGATCGGATCGAATATTGACATCGCGCTACTCGTTACCTGTCGCTTTGTAGGTAATTTCTGACCGTTAAGTACGTCTTCGGGCGTATTACGAAAGTTCACGTTGAAACCTAAGGTGTCACGCTTGTGATTCCATTTCAAACCTAAGGTACGTTCGCTCTCGTTCGCGCCTAACAAAGACGTTTCCTCTTTGCTGTTAACTACGTCAGCAATTACCGCAGGATGGTTCGACGCGAACCCGCGGAGTTCGAATGACGCGCGCATGTTTAGCTCGTAAATGTCGTTTACTACGCGTCTGGCGTCCTCCTCGGACGTGTCGAGGGCGATTAACATGTCGTCCATGTACGTATTTTTAATTGTTTTTTCAGCTGCGATCGGAAATTCAGCACTATGCGTTTTTGCGTTTTCGTTTTTGACATATAAAGCGGTTGTCGGCGACGCTGCCGATCCAAATATTAGCCGCTTCATTCTGTACTCTTGCGGTGGAGAAGTACGGTCTTCCCCCCTCCAAACGAAACGTAACGCATCGCGATCACACTCTACAATTTCGATTTGCAAAAACATCTCCTTGACGTCGGCTATTACCGCGATTTTACCTTCGCGGAAGCGCACTAGTACGCCAAAAAGTGATTCTAACAGGTCGGGGCCTGCCAGCAGCGCGCTGTTAAGCGAGCGACCGTATGCTGTGGCAGCCGCGTCCCAAACTAGCCTCATTTTACCACGTTGCGGGTGAAATGTGGGGAAATGCGCTAGGTACCACGTCCGAGGTGCGTCGGGAGGCGGGGGCGAATCCATCTTCTCCGCGTAACCTTTATCGAGCAAATTATTCATATGTTTCGCATATTCGGCTTTCAACTTTTCGTCGCGGTCTAGTTTACGTTCTAGACTGAGTAGCCGCTTTAATGCTTGCGCTCGGTTATCGGGGAGTTTTTCGTCGTCGGTTCGCCATAATAAGCCCGCTCGATACCGGTTCTCCCCCGGTATCTTATCGCACGTGGCTTTTAATAAGTCTAGCGCTCGTTGGTCGGGATCGGCCCGAGGCAACTTTTGTGAAACGCCTAACGATTCTATGTCGAAATGCCGTTTCATGAGCTCTAAAGCTTCGTCGTCCGCGGTTTTAGGCCGTGCATGCCCCACAAAATTTACCGCGGCGCGACGCGTTCGGTCTGGGCCGTGTAGAACCCATCCTAATCTGGTTAGACTCGCGACGGGAAGGTTAGGCGGGCCGTCTATGACTTGCCGAGAAATGATGAGGTGCCAGTTATCTTGACCTATCACGATAGTAGGTACGGCCGTAGGGTAACTTAACTCGTCCGCGATTTTCGACAAATGTTCGCACTTGTCTACTAAGTCACGTGGTACGCCTTGCGAACCTATACCTATATCGCCTATCGTGAGCACCTCCATTAACTCCAAATGTCGGCTACAAAAACCCCTAATCGCGACCTGTAGCGCGTACGAGTCTGGGTCTCTAACTACGCCGCCTATTCCTTCAATTTCTAACGTCTCTCCGCGTACGCGAGGCGCGATTTTATCGGCTGTCTCGTGCAGCATTAAAGTCATTGCCGCGCCTTCGTCTAATAGCGCGAGGGTTTGTACGGTACCTAAAGGTCCCGACACCTCCACAGGCATGACTTTGAGATACGTTTGCGGGAGTCTAATATTGTTTACAGATACGGCCGGCGTACTGTTACCGTTCGCGGGCGCGGCCGCGTTCAGTCCGTGTAACAGCTTACTGTGTCCGGCTTCGCACTGGTTTACACCGCACGCGACGTATTTACACTTAAACGGCCTACGGTGATTCACGTCTAAACATCTATAGCACAATCTAGCACCCTTCACTAAGTCCCAACGCTCAGATATCGTCGCGGCTAAAAACTTTGAGCACGCACTAACCTTGTGCTCGTTCCCGCTCTTACAAATGGCGCACGTAGTGCGAGAGACAGGGACGGACGATACCTGCTGTTTGGGTCTAGCTCCGGTTGACGCGGGTTTTTTTTTATTGTTATTATCTTCGCGTGACTTGACTTGTGCGACAGTATGTTTACTACGCGATCTACTCTCCGTTTCGCGTGGGTAATTTTCGTGGAAATCTGACTCCGAGTCCGTACTACAGTCGCGGGAGAACGCGGGGGCGCGAGATCTAGAGGGAGCGTTGCTCGACCGCCTAGGCTCGTGCTCAAAAGATACCGTGTTCACTACAGCTCGCGATCTAGTAGCCGGTCTGCGGTTTACGCGTTTGGCTGCAGTACTAATGTCGTTGAGAAACTCAGATAAAGCGGCTAGGCCGGGAGTTTCCGAATTAGTCTGCCTATATTTGGCCCATTCGTAACGCACTATCAAATTTAATTTGTCCACTATTTTGTTCACTAGTTCGGGCGCGTGCAAATATTTTTCCTGACGCAACGATTTTATAGTGGCGACGGCGTTCGCGATATGCGCGGCGAAAGAAGAGATATTACCATTGTCTTCGGACAAACGCGGCATGCGTTTGATATTATGCAGTTCCGTAAGTACAATTTCTTCGGGGTCGCCGAATTGCCGTTCTAGCGCTTCCATAATTTCGTATGGATCCTGAACTGTGTACATGATCGATTTTACGGCCGTCCGGGCCTCGCCTTTAAGTGCGCGCCTAATTCTACTGACATTGTTAACGGCACTAAACATGGGCGACGTGTCCTCGAACTCCGCCCTAAACGATATCCATTCGGTTATATCGCCACCGAATGTGGGTAACTCTGGCGGCTTGTGATACATTGGCGCGTAGGTACCTTGCGGCACCTCTAAAAATCGCGGTGGCGGCTTGCTAACCCTATCGGTCGCGGCGCGCGGCGCGGTCTCTTTCGGCGGCGGGATTTTTACGTTTTCACTCGCGATTTCGCGCTGTAGCCTCGCTTGTTCTACCCAACTTCTAGTTCGTACCTCGGCCTCGGTCGCGATACTGCCGCCGTCAGACTGCGCCTTAGCTTGGGCAATCTGCAGCTTCGTTTTGGCGGTATCGGACTCTGCCTTGGCTACGAGTAGAGCGGCTTTACGAACTTCGAGCTCGGCTAAAAGCACGGTTAATTCACTATCGCGGTCCCTATTTGCCGATTCGCGGACAGACCTAACTGATTCGCGAACGGACGGCGCTCGCGGCGGCGGCGCAACAACGGGCGGCACTAAAGTATTCGACCTACTGCGAACTACCACTGTTTCATCATGACGCTCTTCTGAGTGTACCGACTCATTATCTCTCTCACCACTAGTTTTCCGGTTGTCGCTGGTGCCTTTGCTCCACGTATGGGTCTCGCCGGACGTAGTTTTGCCGGACGAGGGCGTGGGCGTGGGCGTGGGGACAGGCTGGTCCCGTCTGCGTGAGCGAAGTGATCTTCCGCTTTGTGACATCTTCTTCTTTCTTGATTTTTACGCACAAAACACAACACTTGACACACGCGGGGGGTCCCTAACTATATACAAATTTACCTGCCTAACGCCTATGCTCTGACGCTACAGAACGCAACGCCAGTGCCCCTAAGCGTGGATCCCTCGGTGCACTGAATCTCCCGCAATGGCTAAGTGCAGTGCCTAGAGCGTTCGAAAGCAGCGTGATGGTATCACCATGTGACACATGCAACTAAAGTTGCCAGGACGCGTGAGTGGAGGAAAACCTACAACACTGCACGGTCCGCCGGCAAGCCGGTAATGGTGGGTTATGGAGAGGTAGGTAGGTAAGGTCTGAGCCGAAGCGAACTTCGGAGGCTCAGCGCGTTCGTTTTTCTTTTTTCCTCTGAATCAAGTAAAGCTCTACTTAAAATTCAGCGCGTACGTGTTTCTTTCTTCATCCGGCTCGAAGGACCATAATGTCGAGCGTAGTTACTGTGGGGCTCGCAGATTCCGAAGTCAGGACACGTTCACGCAGGCTGGAACACGCTGGCTGGCTCGCTGGCTGCTGGTTACCTCGAAGTCCACACCATTACCGGGGATATGTAGGGTGTTTAATGAAAACACATTTGTAGATTATAAGAAAACTTTGGAGAGTGTTGGGAGGCTGGTGCCTCTTGTTGATGCTTGTAGATGAGTGAGTGAGCTCCCAGGGTGGGCGCGTATATATAGGCGCGCTCAGCGCACCCCCACCGTAGGTACTCTAGGCCACGCCTACTCAAGGCGTGGGTGTTACGTGCAGAGTAAGTATTTTCTTTATTGAGCCAATCACAGTACAGTAAATATAATCATGTTACAAAATTAGGGAAAAAGAGGATATATTTAATTGGGGAACAATAAAGACTTATTATCTAACACGTGACATAATAAAACGTAAAAAAATAGCCAAGTTAGTACAATAATTAATAATAAAAAATAAACACACAAAATAGATTAGTAACATATGGAACGCTTAAAACTAGACATGAATGATTAAAAACTAGCTATACACGACAGTAAGTGTTATGTATACGTCATAATTTCATAGAAGTTTGCCATTTAAAATGACACTTGCGTGGGCTATCAAAATCGCTGCAACTTTTTACAGTCTAACTATACAGGGTGATTCATGAGACGTGAGCAGGACTAATCCTGCAGACTCAGTAACTGATAATTGATCGATCACCGTCGTATTTAGGTGAAACAACTACACTTTTTCCTATTTTGTAACTTTTTGGCGAGGGCAAATTTAATTCTCTACAATCATGAGCACCCTACAAGACCTAATAAATAAACATAAAACCTCTTTAACCATAATGACAGCATTGTGAATACGAAGAAAATAAACTGTCAAACTTGAAGGAGATACGAGTTTTTAAAAGTAACCAGACCGTGATGACATTCAATTTGACACAGAATATCGGTAGTTTAGTATTCTAATTGTAGAGTGACCATGCATGTCGTAAATAAATTAATAACATTTTTTTTCAATACGACTAGAAAATTAACTTTAACCTCACTAATACTGATACGAAACAGTTGCTTATAATTTATGAAATGCGCAGTGTTAGTCCTGCTCACGTCTCCTGAATCATCCTGTATAAAAATGTTTAGAAAAAAAGGAAAAAGTAAAAATTCAACGGAACTGTCGGAAGTCTTTTGCTCTCTATTTTAAATTTTCTAAGCGTTAGCTGCAACATTTATCTGTGATACAACTAGAATATTTAAATTTTAATCACTCAATGAAATCCGAGATATGAAGCTTATCGCGACATCTCCCAATACAGCAGCATCCTAATTAATCTGTCGTAATGACCCAAAGCACCTACACACGTGCTCAAGAATGCCCCTATCCAATTAACTTGTTAGATTCTCGCTTCCGAAAATTCTACCGGTTGTGAAAAAAAAATATGATCCAGCGTTCCACGAAATTCGACCATTACCTCCCAAATAGTGCGATCCAGCCATAAGATAACCCTTTCACGTGGATCTTACTAATTGGTGCAATAAATTTTGGACAACGCGACAAGTCCGAATACCGCTGCCGCCCCTATTAGGACCTAGCCTTATGTTCTTATTACATAAACGAGGCAACGCTCAGCTAAACCAATTTAATTGTGACTTTCGAGATACGTAATCAGAGAGGTTTCTTAGACTGGTCGGAGTAGAGAAAAACCCAACACCCCTACCTTGGTTTTAATCTGTCCTCATAGAACGAATAAAATCCGGGAATCTGCCAAATTTTATTTCTCTGAACACGCGATTCTCATCTCTATTCCTTTAGTTTAATGAGCGAGAGCCGCCAGATTCGCGTCCGTCCAATAAAGAAATGTCATCTCGTTTAAATTCCATTTTTGAATTCGAAAATCGAATGCGGGATTCTCGACCCTGCGGCCAGTATTTAAAACAAAAATCTTTAATGAGGAGGCTTCCAAATCGTGACGTGGCGGTGACAAAATGTTGGACGGATATGGTCCGCTAGCAAACAAATTGGAATCTTAAAACCTTGAGTTAAGTTACATATTTTAATGTGATTAAACTGCGATATTTGTATCGTTAATATAGAGTCGTCCGCGAACGCGCAACCGTTTGTACCCGCGTTGCGGACGAACGCTTTTTGTCATTTTTAATTATATTTATTGTTTTCGTTATTTATTTATTGTTTTGTGTTTTGTACCGTTCTCGCTACCGTGAGTGTATTTTAACGATTTCGGAGATAGCCGACGCATCCAAATTAGGTAGAGTGTGGTTTCGGAGGATGCAAATTCGCTTCTTTGCATACGGGGAAAAAAGGTGGATCGAGATACGGGACCGGGGATGAAAACGTCATTAAAACACAAAGGATCATGAGAACTCTTGAAAAAACGTAGGTACCTACTTTAATCCTTATAAAATAACTTAGTAAGACTAAGCTTGATAGAGTCATTTATAAACAATTAATGTAGAACTCAACAAAACCCTTCTACGAGAGTTTTAGAATATTTTAGATAATACAAAGTTTGTTCAACAGTCGGTGTTACTGGATTATACTGCCACCCAAAACATTAAAAGAAAAGAAAGGTATGGAAATAGCTTTTTTGCTACTATTTAAAAACTAGTAGGAATGTGTCAAAGTGTCAAATAATAAAAACCGTTTCGGCGTTTACTTCCTCGGCCTTTCCGATTAATCCTACAGCGATCATTATTTAAAAGGTTCACAATCACAATACCAGTCACAGAGTATTTATTAGCAATCATTTAATAAGACATTTGCAAACAAAGCCGCTCGTTGGCAATAAAATGGATGAGACGCGTCACGGCACAATGAGGAGAAACTTCGCGAAATTCGGATTCCGAAAACGACCAGTTTTCGAACGGCGCACTGATTGGTCGGGCCAACCGCCAACATCAAAAAATCGAAAATCGTTATCTGCCTCTCTATCGCTCTTACATAATCGAATGAGAAAGGCAGATGACGTTTTTAGATTTCTTGTTCTTGGTAGTAGACCTTCAGTTGTTTCGTGTAACGACATTCACGCCTCTATAATATTGTTCCATTTTTGAAAGATCGGATCTTTCCCATTCAATCTTTATCTCTCAGATTTATTTAATAAATGTGACAAATGATATAGATGATTAAAATAAAATATTTTCTTTTGTTGTTTATCTAAAACTAATAACGATAAAAATTGTTTACAATATTGCTACTAAAATGTAATATGAATTCCAAATAGAACAATCACAATACGAGTAAAATAAATTAGGTAATTTAATTTTTTTTACTGTATAAGTAGTATAGTCGCATCAGTAAAAGTCTGCAGCGGATTTGATAGACCACGCAGTGTACCCAAGTATTATGTATACGTCATAATTTCATAGAAATTTGACGTTTAAAATGACTCTTGCACTGCGTGGGCTACCAAAATCGCTGCAGACTTTTTACGGTCTAACTCTAACAAAAAAATAAATGGTTGTGTAAAGTAGTATGTATAATATTTTTTTCTATTCATTGACGCCTTAAAAAAAGTATGGCTATTTCTGAATAAACATATTCCAAAATAAATTGTAACGTTTGTAAGTGCCAGCAATAATTCAAAATTAAATAGCGTTGTGGGTAGCCATCGTCAAAACACGGCCTAATGTTATCTTCTCGGAAGAATATTGCGAAATATTAGTTTGCGAAATGAATTGTGAAGGCTGGGCAAACAGTTTATCATCTCGCGTTGAATATTTTATCACTCACCATGGTGAAGGAGGTTCCGTAGGTACATTCAAATTGGGTCCGGATTGTTTTTAATGCTCGTTTCAACATTGAAAGGGTTTCTTTTTATATCTACTTTAACATAATAACTGACGGAATTAGATGTAAATGCAATTCCAATATAATACCACAATTTGACGAACAATCAAACCACCCTGCCTTTGCCTCGATTCCAATAAAGCATTTTATTTTTGTATATAGTGTTCTTTAGAATTAAATAGATTTGCTCACAACTCGTTGGCATGAGCTCACTAAGGCTAGTGAGCCTGAGATTATATTGGAACTTGCATATTTATGAAAAAAAAAACAACCAACAACAACGTGTTATCATGGTTCAATAAGATTAATGAAGAACAGAAGTTCATGACGTGCTCATATTATTACAGTGCCTAATAATTTAGTAGCTAAGTAGAATAAAACTACTTAATAAAAAACACGGAACCCCAAAAGTCCAAACAGAATCTAAGTGCGAACTTCATAAAATATCCATTCTAGTTATCAGTGGGTATTGACATTGGAATGGCAAAATAATTATCAGCTACACGTCAGAATGAATGATTCGCGCTCGCCAGTGAATGAATGAGTGAATGAACTAGAAAGAATGACTCAGCAGAGGTATTTTGACAATAGGATGTTTTTTTCTGAGAAATAAATAGTCAGTAATTTGGCATTTGTAATTTTTTTCGAGTGAGAGGTTTGGGAAATAGTGTCTTGTATAATTCATAATTGTGTATTTCTGTAAACGTTATTTTACGTATTTATAACTAGTGCTAGATATAACTAAATATGTTGGTTGTCTGTAAGAGTTTTTGCTTGTTTAAGTATATAGTAGTCGTAGAGAACTCGTAGTTGATGAGGTGCTCTGACTGATTAAGAATGCCATTTGTCCTTAAGGGCGCATTAAAAAGATAAATAAATAAATGTTTCTATTACATTTTATTCACTTGGTATTTACCTTAAAGTAAAACAATTTCAGCACTAAATTTAGTGTTATTCAACATGAATAATCGTAACTCAAGCTCATAACCATGACCGTTACAATGTAAGTTAATACAGTCCGACAAAAAAAATGTCTTGAAGAGTAAAACATCAACTACTTGAAAACCCGAAAAACGCTTCGCTACGTGCTGACAATGAACAATGACCGAATGACCAAAATTATTTTTAACTGGCAACATTAACCTTACGAAATTGGCGTGCCAATAAAATTTATGGAGACAAAAAACTTGTGCAAGTATGACAACACTAGTCCAAACATGGCGACGGACGAGTAATTAATAAAAATGGCTGTCGTCGGACGAAAGGCAATTAAAAACGATTCCCCAAGTATTTTAATAATACAAAGTACAACCCGCCATTTCAACGACAATAATAAAGGTATGAGTGGAACTTAGTCGTTTATAATGTGCGAACTTAAAAACGGCAAACGATCTCAATGCGAGACAATGAAGCTGATTAAACTCTAGGTAGTAATTAATGTGAAATTGCTACCTTTTCTTTGTAGATTTTGCTAACTAGGTTTGAGAACAGATTACAGTAATGATTACTTGGCTTTCACGATTGTTAATAGTGGCAATAAAAATATTATACCACATTTGTCAGGTTGTTGAGTTTTCTACACTTCTTGTGTGCCATGCGTTATACTTTCGTACGCGAACATATTAATATACCTAAGTACATACACGAGCGCAGAATATGCGAGTGAATGAAATGACCGAATGAATTGTTTCCAAAACCATATATTTTTAAAGGCGTCGTTTATAAGTTACGGTACGGACTGTACGGTTATGTTAGATTGGATGTGTACTCGTAATCCTTCTAAATCCAACGTTTTAGAAAAAAGCGGGCTCGGGCTCGTGTTCAAATTTAGTATCTAAATGAACCTAAAAATTACAGTGCCTATACCGTACAAAGACCATTGCAATATATAGCAGTGCTGTCACAGACTAGGAAATACTGGTTAACGTCATTCGTTCATTCATTCATTTAGCTGTCAAATTGGCGTAGCAGCAGAAAATTAGTCACTCGCAGCTTAATCTAGTCCTCAACACCTGCACTGCACGGCATATAATATTGTGATTATTTATGACCATTATTTACGAGGTTAAACTGTACATATTAATCAAAAATTAGTAAGTCGTTAATTACTAATAAATTAGTAATTTATCTTGTTTTCTTTTTTCCACGTTGAAGCGTTGTTACCATGTCTGATGCGAACAATCACCTACATTTTTCATAGCCTATGTTAAAAGTTTCTTCTTAACCTACTTATAGGTCAGAAAACTTTTAAGAAGAGCTGTTCAGAGTATAATTCCCCCGATGTATTAGGTCTCAAAGACCGTAATCCATAGGTCGCTAGTTCGTATCCGGCTCGAAGGACCAGTTACTATGTAGTAGAATGCACTAGACCGTTCGAATATTAGTGTAATTATTTTCAAAATTCCAATGAAGACTAAATAAAATATCAATTTCATAACGCGCAGAGCAAGAAATTGCAAGAGCGAAATTAATTGTAATTGACTTTTTCTCAAGATAGCATTCGGCCATAATGCCAATAATTGCATTGTAATTATGATTGCCAACATCACATTCATTATGGTTGTTATAAACGGTAAACATGTTCAGATAACTAGCCAGCATTTTTTCAAGTACTTAGTTAAGTATTTTTACAAGCACTTTTTGTACTGAAGTTGTTTCAATTGTTATTTGGATCTATTTTTACCCTCAACGCAACACAAATAGAGGGCGTTTTGCTAACTATTCAATTCAATTCAATTCAATTCAATTTCTTTAATGTCAAAGTAACACATGTCAAACAAAATCACAATAGAACTACAAAATATACAACTAAAACTAAACACTCAACTATTACAAAACACTAACACCAAAATAAACACACATAACCAGATCAAGGAAAGAAGAAGAAATCATTAAAACTTATACATTACAAATGTCATTATTTACGAAATTATTTAATGTTAAATTTACTGTAGAATTCCTTAACCGTAAAAAATGCCTTATCAATTAAAGAGGCTTTCAACTTCTCAACAAACTGGTCATAAGAAGCCGCCTCTTTAATCTCACGGCTCAGGCTGTTAAAGATTTTAATTCCAACTACCCCCAATGAGTTGGATGTTTTCGCAAGCCTAACAAAGACAGACTTAATGTCCCTATCAGTTCTCCTTTGTTCAGGTCGACGCATCACATATTCACTTTTGTGTTTATACATGTACTTTGCCACTTCAAAAATATATAACGAGGGCACCGTTAGAATTTTTAATTCGCGGAAATATTCTTTAGTCGGAGTAAATGGCGGCACCCCAGACAACATTCTAACAGCCCTCTTTTGTAGCAAAAATACCCATTTATACTTAATGGTTGGATCAAATTTATGCATCATTTTTATCGAATACTTATTTTGTATACAAACGGCATTGTAATTCGGAAACTTTTTCTCCACCCTAAAAATCTGCGTTATTTGATTCAATCATTTGTTTTTCAGGGTTCCGTAACCAAAGGGTAAAAAACGGGACCCTATTAGTAAGACTCCACTGTCCGTCTGTCGTCTGTCTGTCTGTCTGTCTGTCCGTCTGTCTGTCACCAGGCTGTATCTCATGAACCATTATAGCTAGACAGTTGAAATTTTCACAGATGATGTATTTTTGACTCGAGGCTGATATTTTAGATGTTATTAATTTTGAGCAAATATTTTTGACTACTAATTAAATAAATCAGCAAACCAAATTACCAAAAAACTGATAACTTAACAGTTATAAATGTGCAAGTTACCTAGGTAACATAATTAAACTTGCACATTTTATTCTAAGTTACAAAAAAAACATTAAAAGCTCTCGACAAAAATTCGTACAAAAAGTTATGAGTTGTCCATTTTACGACACCATATCGATCTTTAGAATAAAATATCAAATTCATCATCACGTTCTGGGATCCCAAGGAATGAATGAAGACATAATAAATTAACTACCCAGTTACCTCACTAACGTTCCAATCTACTTTCGCATTCTGAACGAATGAATGAAATCAATGATACTGAATGAACGTTTTTTCCACCTGTACCATGGAGTTTCGAATGATAAAAATTTGTTTTGTTGAATGTTTATTATTTATGGACTTGGCTCTTGAATGGGGGTGTAACTAAAAAAATGGATAGTGACCATTATGGTGTGAAAGAAATAAAAGTTAAGCGTATCAATGAATTAAGTTGTGAGCCGATACCTGCTGAGTGAGTGCTATAAAAGCAGTAAAATTTAAATCAATTATGTTTTTTTTTATAATTTATGGACTGCGTGTGATATAGAAACAAATTTTACGTTATTTTATCTGCACCCTTTTTGAGAGTTCTTATCATCATCATCATCAATAATATCTATATATTTAAGAACAGGTACTCCAATTTTTAAGTCTCTTTTGCCTCATTGAAATGGGCGTGAGTATATATATACACCCTACTTCACCTACTTGTAATATGATAACAGGATTAACCTAAAGCCAGGTCGGTCGAGAAATACTGGTATATGAAACACTGCCAAAAGGGATAGGTATATCTTACTTATCCTGTAGAGGTTTTGTACAATTTCTCTAGTCACTCTACATTTATATTGTTTCCTCGTAATAGGCAAAATAATTTCACCTGGCCTTAAGTAGGTATAAAACTGGGTGTAAGTAAACTTTTTCTTAACACATATATATATATAACTGCCTAAAACGTAGGAACGTCTATCAAATAGTCAAATACCTATCTCATTTCCCGACATTAGTATTGATGATAGTAGACACCATTTCCCTAAAAATAAATACCTACATAAAAAGGCTTTCAAGCTCATTATTAGCCAAGAGGTATGATAAAATGAACAGCCAGAGTTCACACAATTCTACAAATTCCCACACAAATTCCGTAAAAAATCTGAAATATGACCATTGACCGCAGCACTGAGTCTCAATAACCTCTTCTGTCAAAGCAAATGGCTTGAAAGATCACTTCACTACACACCGCCATCTATTCCCACGCACCCAAAAGGCGGCTCTTTTACCAACTACAAACCCAAAGCTACACAATTAAATGTGTTCACGCGCGCTTAATTCGCATTGTCAAACTCGTATAAAAAATGGACATCATATTCGAACCGCGCCGTAATCTCTCTCACCCTCATGAATAAAACTAGCTGGTGTATAAATTCAAATTTCCTCTCCTCCACACGCTCATTTCCATATCTCGGCCGCTCTCCCCTATGCTTTATTATTAAAACTCGAGCAAAAACCCGACACCCAAGTTATACGCTATCTACGTTCGGAAATGGCATTATCGAGAGCCCGCGGCACACGTCTCAGCCAATAGGGCATTCTTATCAGAAAATGACTCATTTCAAATGACAGAGTGTTCTAAAGCGCGTTCAAATTTAGAACGGCTCAATCACCCGCGTACTTTTATTTGAATTTAGAACTTCACTTGACGCGAATTCGAGCTTTTTCGTCGCGTGCTTCGCTTTGCACGTTGGCTGCGTGGAATAGAATCGCTCGTTGCGAGAGGAAATTGGAATAAGAAAATTTGGGGTGTAAAATGAAAGATAGACGAGTGCTAATTTCCGGCTATTACTACGTCTCTTTCTTTCCCGCACATTTATTGCGAGGGGCGGCGGGGGTGGTGTGTTACTGTCTTTTTCTAGCATGTGGCTACGGTTTAGGTAATAGGGGGTACGGTGTAATAGGGCGACGAAACCTTTAACGATAACTTTCGCGCGTGATACAAACGACATCGAAATTTCGGGGCGAATGTCTGCTATATTTTTACGGTCACGTATTTTATAACTTCGATATTGGGGCCACTTAAAAGTTCGTTACTGGCAATATTGGCAGAATATTGAGAATAATATAACATGGGCAAGTCTGATAATGTTGCTGAATGGTGGTTGCAGTTCATTGCGTCAAATGCCACATGGATTTATCGACTATCGGCAGACAATTCCTGTGTTCAATACGCTGGCTGCTAAGTGAATCGTTTTCTAATAGTGTAGCAACTATGGAAATATGTTGGATCTGTATTCTGTAAGTAGTAAAATTTTGCGCTGTTGTCTATAAAATATGAATTTATATCTTATTCATTATTATGTTATAGTTAGTATAGGTAGTTCGAACTAATGAGGAAAAAATATAGTATGTTTGATATAGTCTGGCAAACCAATTTTGTCAGACAACAACGAATTATAAAAGCTATACTCATCCCTTTTGAGATTATTAAAAAGGACAGTATGATTCTCTCTAACATGTGCTCCGCACTGACCAAGTGACTCTTGCCAACTGTACTAATATTGTGTAGTGTAGATGTTGTAACTGGCAACATTTCATAGAACATGAGCTTCGTTAATGAAACGCGACCGGAAGAGCCACAGAACAGCATTGTTCCACATTTAAATTTAAACTGCAGCGGATATTGCAAATGTTCCTATGTTGAATGTAATTGAGTCAAGCTTAGAATACTGGCTAAGTTGTAGATAGTTAAATTAGAATTACTTAGCTTTAACTAGTATGTACGAGTACGTTAGTCTGAAATATTTATACCTACTCGTAATCCTAATTGTAACTGATTAATGTAAGTAATAGCCATTCATAGCGCATTAAAACAAATACAAATGACGTAAAAAACACAAACACACATGCAGTTTAAATGACTGTAAAGTACAAATTGTCTAATGTACTCTCTACCGTTATTATATCATACGAATTGACAGTTAAAATCATAAATTTACCAACACTAAGTTCAGCAATAACCATATATCTACGATAAAACGATAATGCAATAACCCCAAACTATCTCCAAGCCAATATGGATTACAAAGCCATTATGTTATTATGTCTGGAAGTTAATTTCCCGATTTCTCCCCTGTAACCCAATCCCGGCTATTAACGCCAAATGAAATCACTGTCGCCCCATGTTTGGGATCATGGTTTCATTTACGATAAATGAGTGTAACGGAACGTATATGGCGGTTATTTTCTTCGATTAAACTTTGTGGGCTTCTTGTATTTTTGCCATTTTTGGCTTTGAAAGGTATGTAGAGAGCAAGGCCTGTTCACTTCCTAAGAAAGTTATGTCCCCAAATAATTGCGCATGTGTGCGCCTGAAGCTTCTATGTGTGCGTTGGCCTCCGAGAAAAAGTTGCGAGTAATAAAAATAAAAACATTTTTCTACAGCAACATTGCTCCCAACTCTGATTTAAATTATCACGAATTTTATACATAATTAATCATAAAACGGGACTTAAAATGCTTAAAACTTAATTACACGCGATTAAGTTTTATAATGAATATTTGCTTTGTTTGAGCGTTATATGTATTATTATAAGATTTATGAGTAATTTGCCATTCATAGTGGAAATAGTTTAATTTGAAACCTCAAACAGCTCGGCCTAGATCTATGACAAAGATATTTTATCTGTGCTTTTCGCTCTTGCAAAAATGGCCGCTCAAGCTAGTTCGCTTTCCTTTACAATAAAACTGAAAATTAGTTATTGTGTCGATTCACGGTATAAATGTGTGTGAAAAGTAATAATACAATGCGTCTTTTCATAAAATCAAAGTTTTATTGCATAATCATCCACCATAATAAAAAAAAAATATTTGTCAATGACTCTGTCCAACTACTGTGGTTAAAGTTCATAACGAACATTTTATTTATTAAATCTTTAAATAATAAATACAACGTAGCGGTACAACCACTTAAGACTGTAAGTCTGTACCTACATAGATTACAGCAATGCACATAGAAAATGTGCTAAATGCGGAGCAATGGCTGTTGAAGCAGCCAGAGTGAAATTTATACAGCTTTAGTGGGTTCAGAAGGAACCGAGTCATAACGCATCTGGAAAGCGTATTAATTAACCGTGAAGAAATGTATGAATACAAGTTAGAAATCTGTGTAAAATGCCGTGTGTAAAGTGTAGTGTATCTGTGTGTAAAGTGTAGTGTATCTGTGTGTAAAGTGTAATAGGTAGGTATGCCTAATGTTATTTGTATAATACTGAAAACTTTGTGAATGCGCTTTATTAATGTCTATTTTTATTAAGTTGTCAGGGTTTAATTTTCAGTGTATATTTCTATGTAAAACATAATACAATGTTATAAACATAAATATGCCTTTTATTTAAATCAATAGATAATACCACAAACAAGGGGTAATATTTGCATCTTTCATATATTTCGTGATATGAAGATAACAAAATATGTTTATCAACATAATTACTATATACCTATAATACCAATACCCGCCAGGCTAAACCGGTTGTTAACTTTAGTTCCATTGGTACACATCGAGGGCGCCAGTAGTATAAACGTATAAACGGTTGGGGACATTTTTTTGTATGGAGTTACCGTTCTTCTCCTAGTGAGTATTATATTCTTTGGTAGAGAGACACCACAACACAAGCCTTATTGAACAAACTGTGGGAAAAGGGAAACATAATACTGGAAGTAGATCGGTTTGTGTAGGATTGTCCTGGAATAACTATGAATTAATTTACTTAGCCTCTAAACGTCTGTAGGAGGCTGTTATTTCGTTAATTAAATTTTGATAACGCGTAGTAGTGCTTTTTAATATAAATTCAATAGATATTGTATAGATGGTCAAGCAAATCTTGTCAGTAGAAAAAGGCGCGAAATTGAAAGTTTCTATGAGACTATGGCCCGTCGCGCCTACATTTTTCAAGTTTGCCGCCTTTTTCTACTGATAATAATGCTTGAATAATACCTACTAAAAAAACAGACACGTTAGTAAAAAGTTAATAACTAATGACTCTCATAAAATAACAAGATTGTTCCTATTTAAGTTACACAACGATAACGATGCAATTAACTACTTACTTGCAAAGTTAGGTTATCTGTAGGTGCTTCGCACATTTTTAAGAAAAGCAGTTAGGAATTAGTTAAACGATATGTATAAATAAACATATGTCTTTAATTGCCGACAGATGTCAGTTTTTACCGCGCAGCGATTTAGAAATAATTCATATCAAATTAAAGTTCCTTCGTACAAAAAGCAGCTCCACAATTAATTCAAATCGATTTCCACTCAAGCGACCCTCACCCCGCAATCAGAATTTCAAATGGCCTTCCAGAAAGCAGCCAGCATGGTGTAAAGGTTCTTTTTTGATTCCAATATGCCATTTAAACTGAACGCGCCAAAAGAAATAGTAGTTCCAACCGAGTTAGGTTGGCCAGCCTGATGCTATCTTGGCAGTTGGCACACCTGACCGACGCTAATTGGACAATAAATCAATTCTTCCCAGCTTCTTATTGGCGAATCGTGGCATTCCAATATTGAAAATTTGGCCGCGCGATATTGACAACATGATAAAAAAACAATAGGCGGTTATCTTAGCGATGTGACGAGTCCACTTTTTTTCGATTCGAATCATTCGAATCGATTCGGCCACTGATCCGAGTCGAAATTCGAACTGACTCGACTCGACGGTTTGCGACTGCGTGGTTCGCGACAAGGTCACGGGCCGCGGAGCCGCAAACGAGTCAAGCGGCAGTTGTTGTAAACAGAACCTTCAGGACACCGAATTAAGGTTTATTTTTCAATGGCCATACTACCAGTGAACTCGACTCGGGATGGCGAATCAAGCGGCAGTTGTTGTAAAAAGAACCTTCGGGCTACTGAATTAAGGTTTATTTTTGAATGGTCATAGTACCAGTCAACTCGGATTGAAACGCCGAATCAAGCGGCAGTTGTTGTAAAAAGAATCTTCGGGCTATCGAATTAAGGTTTATTTTTGAATCGCCTTAGCGTAGCGTTGACTCGGCTCGGAGAGTTGGTGAATTGGCGATTCATTCGCCGAGTCAGCGGATCGGATACCAAGTTACCAGTCAGTTTAGTGGCCGAGTTGATTCGGATTGCCAATAGTCTTGATTCGAATCAACTCATCTGAAGGTTGATTCGGATTATTCGAATCAGATAACTCGACTCGCCCATCGCTAGGTTATCTTTTTCTTTTGTGTTCATCTCTGGCTCCGGTTCTTATTAAGGCTGAATCGTTTACGTTTTGTTCGTCTGTATCGACCACTGTCTTATCGGTTAGACAATTTGTTTTTGAGGGCTCGTTATTGAATTATTAATATTAAAATTTGAGGATCCATTACAGATGACAGATTAAAACAAAATGGTTTCGTGTAAATCCAAACAATAGTCCGTGAGTCATGTGTCATTTTTTGTGGCGTTATGATAAATCTCGTATGATCTATGGATTTAATAAAGTGTGGCAATAAATGCACAAAATGCACAGCGTCACCCATTATAAGAGTTATTAACAAAACGGAACGCGTCAGCTAATCTGGGCGCAGCGTAATTAAATTCTGAGAACAAGCGAGCTATTAAAAGGGAAACGGTAGCGCGTCGCCATTACGAAACGGAACGTGCATAATTATTTCGTTCCCGCCTTTTTTCTTTTTCCAGTTCGATTTTCGAAAGCGCGCGCTAATGTGGCGTCGCTGCCCCTTGGCACGAAGCCTTGTAAACAATGTTCTCGTAAAATCACATTCAATTGCCAACAGCGCTCATTTACTTAATAAAATTGATCAGCTACGCGAACTGTTAATTGCATTCCTGCATTCGACGAACAGAAAACAAAAAGCGATCGGAGTTTAGCTCAATTAATACATCCGAAACTTGAAGTCAAAACATTTCACGTTTAAAAAAAACTTTTGTTTTTTTCTATCCAGCCAGACCACCAACGCATTCAAATGAGCCATATCATTAACCGCGTATAAACAATGTCGTAAAATGACGGGTAGCATGGCTGTCACATCCTCGGTATAATATTATTCATGCTTCTTATCGCCGCGTCTCATCGGCCGCACTGTTAACATGTATTTTGACAGATGACATAAGTTTGGCGCCGTATCAACTGTCATCTAGCGATGAAATACAATTCGGATGTAATAACAAGCTCCCGTCTTACGTGGCTGATAAAGAGGTTTGTGTAAATCAAAGGCCTAATGGTTTTATGACAACTGTAGATGCCATTCACGAAACGTCTTTGTTCTTCATGTCTGGGTATTTTATAATAACCTGGGTAGCCTTCGGTACTTGATAAATATTTTGATAGGTAGTTACTAAAGAAGTTTCGTTGGGTTTCGTACACGAGCAGAAATCGATTAATTGTAGGTACATTTCAATGTATATTGTAACATACATAGCATTGGCTGACTGCACCACTAAAAAATGCATTGGTATTTTTTTAGGCAAAATACTTGGTTATCTACTTACATAGTCTGTGCGGAAAGAGAAGAGTCGTAGAATATATTGGGTCCAATACATTTCACGACTCTTCTCTAAAGATTTTTTTCGTGCATTTTCGACCTAATAATTCGCTCAGTCTTAACCTTCCCAGACAGTTTTTTCCATATCATCAACCGATGAGTCTTTACTGCTGACTGGAGTTGCCACAAGTATCAGCATCATCCAGGGCTCGGAAACCGTTCTCATTAGTCAAACCGGTTTCGTTCATTCACCCGGGAACGAAAAGGTTGTCGTTTCCGTTTGCGGTTACCGGTTAAAGAACTATTCTTTTGAGATAAAGGTTTATGCCACATACGTTCTCATTTCATTCTTGAACTAAATTAACCGGTTAAATTGAAAATATCGAAGCGAACGGTAGGAGTTTAACCGAGAGTCTCGGGAAGCCAAGAGTAATCGCTATTATATCGTTCCCTGCAAACCATAAAGTTCCGTTCCCTCTTCTTACCGGTCAGGACTCAGGACTGTCAGGAGAGAGAACGTAATTTGTTAGTTCGCGTTCCATCAATTAACCGGTTTTTTAATGAACGAAATAATATAACGGTTTTGGAGCAATATTAACAGGTATTTCAATACCGGTTCCGAGCCCTGGTATCATCATCAGTTTTCAGAACCAAACCGGCCAGAACTGACAAGGCTATAGTGGGTTGGGAAGTTAAAGGCAGCTGTTTTCTTCAAAACTATTGCAAATCTTGAGATTAGCTGGAAAACGCACAAACGGCTTTATTTAAATCCTAATAGTTCCTGTTAGAACCTTTTAGGTAGTTAGAGTTCGAATTCAGACTACGCCAGTATCAGGTTCTGCTGCAGTTCTAGCGCGACATTACTGCCGACTGCTTCTTTGATACCGCAAATGTCAATAATCCAGACAGCTGCATTCACCGAAACCAAAAAGAATAGATAGTATAGAGGGGTCCTGTCGTTGTAAATTTTGTAGTCACAGTACATTTACCACCATCTATCGACACACGACTAAAACTCAAAATGAAAACGTATAAAATTATCAAAAAAATGTATATATATGGATAAATGATTTTATTATTTTTATATCATTTTGATCCATGTTCACTCACTGATATCTATGTGTTAAAATTGTTAAACATGAAACGGCGTCGTCTCGCCATCTAGCCGAGGATAGGCTAAAGGTGTGTGCGGCATCTATCCGAGAAGGACTTTTTTTTTATTTCCGAGGCCCGTTTTTTCCTTACACTTTATTCATCTTATACGAAGTTACATATGTCTTTGCCGAAAAATAACAGGGACCGTGCGCGTTGGAGGGTCTGCCATCTTGTGGCCTGAATCGGAAACATATGTGCACATGTACATTGCCAAAGCAAGTGCTACAATCGTCTGTAAACGTTACCGATAATCGCAATGCGGCATTTGATCGGTCGATTGAATTCGTTGGAATCGTTGGCCCTACTCAGCCGGAATTATCTAAAAGCGCATGTCACTTGTTGCATCGTTTGTAGAAGCCTTAAAGGTATAAGTTGGTGTATGTATACATGTTTTAAAACGCCTAATCAAGCAAACCAATCACTAAACTCTAAAAGAAACGGCGCGTGCACAGCGACAAATAATCCATCAATTATATTAGTTGTCCAGTTACTACCGCGCGGAACCAAATGTCGTGTCGCCAAACAGTCTTGGAGTATCATAAGACCATTTAGCTTGGGAGAGGAGGATAGCGATGGTATCATGCAGACCGACGCTTCGACGATGTGTTTAACTGGATTGGCAGTCTTTCTTCTGCTTAGTCTTGACAGAATAGTTGCTTTTTTAACAAGCTTTTATTAGGTCGACCTGTATGTAACTAACTATGTAATGGAATCTAAAGTAACTAATTTAACCATCTTCCAAGGATCGTAGCGTCATGAAAATTGGCAGCTGTATGTAGTTCTGATGACAATACTTTATGGTACTGTCGAACTGATCTGATGATGGAGACAGGAGATGGCCCTGAACTCTCGACCTGTATGTAACTATGTAATGGAATCTAAGGTAACTAATTTAACCATCTTCCAAGGATCGTAGCGTCATGAAAATTGGCAGCTGTATGTAGTTCTCGTGACAATACAAATACAATAATATGGTACTGTCGAACTGATCTGATGATGGAGACAGGAGGTGGCCATAGGAACTCTGTGATGAAATAACGCAACCTAATTGTGTTAGGGGTTTTTTGAATTGTCTCGATGAGTATTAGTTGTCTGTCGTAAGAAAAGTACAGTCAGCGATAAAAGCTTGTATCAAAAATGAAATTTTGCCAAAAACTTATTTGCATACTAGCCCAATAACGGCTTCCTGGCTTAATCGGTCTGTAGTGAACCTGCCTATTAAGCAGGAGGACCCGGATCACATCGGGGTAAGGGCATATCTTTGTGTTTTCACAGATATTTTGTTCCTGAGTTATGGATGTTTCTATCTAGAGGTATTTAAGTAATTATCCACTTTTCTCTGCGTGCGTCTGCGCGGATTTCGCCTTGTCTTGCTTAGTTGTAATATGTGACATTATAATGATGGGCAAAGTTGAAGGCACGAGACCTCAGGGCCCTTCTCCTGCACGAATTAAAATTACACGAGGCCATGCGAGGAACAAAAATCTATGAAGCAACCTGGACCCTGTTCAACAGACGGACATGAATACATATCACGTAAGGTCCTTAGCATTGAGGGAACGAATGAAGTAGAGATGAGCATTCCATCAGATTCGATATTACGCCTTTTTAGAGAATAAATATTCCAGGGATCAGTATTTTTCAAGTTTTTTTGTCACATCACCTTGGTGGCAAACAAGTATACATCCCGGAACAACAAGAACACCGTATGGTGTGGTGTATACCATACTGTAGTCCCTCTAGAAAACATAGGTAGGAGGTTCATTAATCGCGAGAGGAAATTCACCTTAATGAGAAAACTTTAGGCGAGATTAAAGCTCGCAACTCTGGAACACCGGTCCAACGCTCTACTAGGAACTGAGTTACCAAAACTTACCTAACTACGGCGAATATTTCCATCTTAGAGTCCGCCCAAGTTAACTGTGCATGGGTTTGAACAGAACGAAGTGAGAGAGAGTGATGGCAATGCAGGGTTAGCTGGCTCTGACTGTATTTTTAAGTTATAGCTTGGCCAGGGACTGCCTTATTTTAAACAAAGATAGAGAGAATCATACTATATTTGTCTTACGCTAGTGCTATAACTCAAAAGAAAGGGATGAGTCTTTTTGATCTCATTTACTGACAAATTGGGTTTGCCAGACTATATACTCTCGTGTCCACTATTTGCCTCTCTTTCCCGCCATGCTGCTCATTTAATACTGCACTCCGACACCTAGCTATCCAATCTCAAATCAAGCAACGCAAGCACGACGTCCAAACATGATGAATTCGACGCTATGGCGCGCCAGGAATGTGTCCTGACAAATATGTATCTACCTCGCTTTAACAAGGCACTATCACTTACTAGTAACCCAAGACTTAGGACCCTATGTCTGACAGCCATATCTACATCGTGACATCTGTCCACGGGGACAAGACATATAATTAATTAAATTAATAAGTAGCCTTGTGGGCGTTAGGACTAGTTTAAGAACGCGGTTGATTAATATTGATTAGTTTGGAGAACTCTGTATTCGGTAGCCCGTTTAAAAGCATTTGTACATTCGACGATTTGGGACATCTGATTAAGGACTGTCACACTCGGTTATTAAAAGAATGCGACGAGCATAGGTAGCAAATACACAATATTTCTATGATAAATATCTTGACATTGGTGATAAAATTAACATTTACGAAGACGTCCGGTGGCGAGTCGAATTTGGGCCGAAACGAACGTGTTGGGCCAAGCACGAGCCAAGGCTGTGTGGTGCTGAGGTAGGTAGTCTAGAGCGCACAAGTCACAAACTCCACTGCGGCTGCGTTCCAGACATAATAATATATCCGTTTTCTTGAGATAGCCAGTTCGTATACGCCTGTTGAAATTATATAGCAATATTGTTTCTAAAAGTTTTTCATTTATACTTGGTCAAGCAGATCTTGTCAGTAGAAAAAGGCGGCAAATTTGAAAAATGTAGGCGCGAAGGGATATCGTCTCATAGAAAATTTGAATTTCGCGCCTTTTTCTACTGACAAGATTTGCTTGACCATCTATAGTATTTTTGCAGGTTTTTATTAACCTACCTCTTTAAACGAGATGTAAACTAAAACTTGTTACTGTCTGGATGTACCTAAACCATATACTTAAACGTAAAAAAAAGAAATTTGAATGTTTCATAATTTGCTTTAATGGCATGTAGCCTAAGTTTTTGATGTGAAACTGCCAGAATGTAATAGCAAAATATTGTAATTAAACACAACCAGCAGTATATATTATACACAACTACTATGATATTATTGTTTGTTACTTATTGTGTCTGATTCTATTAGGTATTATAGATTATGAATAAATAAATCTTTACCCCAAAAAATATTTTTTTATGTGGCAATATAACATTCGAGTGTCACCCGCCTCTTGACAGATGTCAAAGTCAATGCAGGGCTGCCAGATCGTATAATAGGCTACGAAATTCGTATAATGAAATTATTTTCGTATACATGTCGTATAGTTGGTCAATCGGTATAATTGGATACGAAAAAAACACCGATGTATAACTACTGTAAATGCTTCAAAAAACAGTGTGCCAATCAGAAGGCCTACCGCGAACCACGTTCGACGTCTTGCCTCTCTGTCGCACTTGTAAATTCGTACGTAAGTGTGACAGGGAGGCAACACGTCGAACGTGGTTCGCGGTAGACTCTCAGGCGTGGCTCACTCCGCGATTTCGTCGCTTTGCTACAGGTAGGTAGGTAAAGTACATCCGTTCCACCCCAATTTTGGGGAAAGCCATAAGCCACGCGTGGCGCTGTCGCCACCTAGCGCCCATATCTGTGCTGATCTTAACAGACGCGTTTTGTTAGAGAGTGAGTCTTCTGTAACTAGTGCTATTATTTATTCTGTGGTGCCAATACTGTTCAACGATTTAATGGAACGGCAACTACTTAAATACACGTCAACGTGGGCTATAACCGCGAAAATCTAAGTTCGCAAATTGCGCGCATCTTTCTCTGTCACTCTTATTACGCTGTCATTGGAGTAAAAGAGAAAGATCCCCGCAATTTGGGGTCTTACCGCGAAAACCGAAATTCACCAGTTATTAAAAAATTGATTTATAATAATAGTTTTTTTTGTACTCGTATAATGCAATCGAATTTCGTATAATTGCGGGCACAGGATCGTATAATCAAGATTTATGTACTGGCAGCCCTGAGTCAATGATTACCGCTTGTGTTGTGCGAGTTTTGTTGTGACTAAACGAAGCAAAACATTAATAATTATAATATACGAGGCTTGATGTTATTGCAGTCATGGCTGATGACGATAGTAAGCCTAGTAAACCTTTTATGAATTGCCCTCCAATTGACACTATTTTCGTTTAAAAATTATAACCTACAAAATTATTTTTTTACAATGTTTGTTTGGTTAGAGCTCAATAAAAACCGTTTTTCCAATCCATTATTTCTTTATCCTAAGTATTCGCTGTCAATTTAATAGAAAACAACTATATATCGAAAAAATATTCATTTCTGTTTTTTTTAGTTCCTTCCGACTGCAGCCTGCTTGTAATCGTAGTAGATACAAATCCAAACCAGCGGTATATTATTGAAGACCCTAAAGTGCTCACGAACTGCCTGGACGCAGTCATTGCGTTCGCTAACTCGCATTTGATGCAGAAGTCGAAGAATCAGTTGGCGGTTATTGGATGCCATTTCCACAAAAGGTAAAAATTATTTGATGACTAATTTGCATAATTATAATCTATCGTATTTTCACGGCAACGTACGAACGTGTCAGAACAACATTTCTGTGAAAACAATTATGCACTTCATATGTATTTAGCTGTTAGCTTTTCATACCTTGTTGGCTAACTAATTAGAATAATTGTAAAATCTCATTTTGATTTTTCTCTCTTCCTCTTCTTCAGCGTGTTTGCCCACTGTTGGGCATACGCCTCTCCAATCTCTCTCCATTTTGAGAGGTGGTTGGTCTCCCTTATCCAGACTGGTCCTGCAGTTTCTTTAATACAATACAATACAAATACTCTTTATTGCACACCTCATTACAGAAAACAATACAAATAATACAGAAAGAAGAGGTTAAACAACAGGCGGTCTTATCGCTAAAAAGCGATCTCTTCCAGACAACCTTTAGGTAGTGGAAATTAATAAATTTATGTCATGTCAGTAGGTGTTTCATATTCAATATAAGAATTGTAGCACAGAAAAACACAATACAAAACAGTATAACATACAAATAAAAATATCATAGGACCAATATTTTGGTTTTTATTTTCAGTGAATATTTGTATCCATCCCCGGGAAAACCTCTGGATGTGCGGCAGATTGATGGACAATATGAATTATTTACCCTCGTTGAGAAGACCATTAAATCAAGGTATATATTTTACTCAGTTGAGTATAGAATATTGATACATATCTAAAAAACAAAAAAAAAAAAACTAAATTAATATTATAACGCATTGTTTAACCCTTTAGTGCCCAGAGCCATCAATATTAGTATAAAGTTGTATTTATTGTATATTGATTTGTTGGTATAACTTAAATAAATGGTTCCGAAAGGGTTAAATTCATTCAATTTTGGAAATAAATGTTTACTTTGTATTACAAGTTAAAAATGGAGGCATTATACATATTAACACTACTTTGAATAATCACATATCTTGTTCTGTCAATCAAAAATAGTGGTATTTATGTCTAGGATGCATACAGAAGTTACTGCCTTTCAACTTTGAGTCGCAGCACAGAATAAATAATAGTACTAGGTACAGAAGACTCACTCCCTAACAAAACGCGTCTGTTACGATCAGCACAGATATGGCCGCTAGGTGGCGACAGCGCCACGCGCGGCTTATGGCAAACCCCAAAATTGGGGCCGAACGGATGTACTTTTAGCTACCTGTAGCAAAGCGACGAAATCGCGGAGTGAGACACGCCTGGTCGCAGTGTGAGATACGGGATTTTTTTAAGCCTTTATAAAGCAGAGGGAATATATTTCCCACCACATTTTGAACTTTATTTCAAAGTGATAGGGTTCAATTTTGCATAATTCCTGACACCCTTATAAAGGGTTAAAGTAGTGGTTATATATATAATTTGTGATTTGCAAAGCCACATTTTTATCTGCCTCACTATCACTGCATGCTTGCCACTAAGTGTGCAAAAAAGATACTCACATTTCGCCTTGTGATTTTCCAGACTAGTAAACCTAATAAAGAGCCAGCCGCAAGAAGACAAGCCCGGGGAATCTCTGCTCGCCGGAGCCTTAGCTATGGCCCTCTGCTATATTGGAAGGGTAAGTTTATTTTTATATGCGTTGAGCGTGTATGAATAATGTCATGAAAGTGAAGGAAGCTAAAGAGATATGTCAGGATCGTAGCAAGTGGAAATCCGTGGTCTCTGACTACCCCTCCGGGAAATAGGCGTGATTATATGTATGTATGTAAGTTAAATTTTTTTATACATGACAAAAATGCTCTAATCTAGTCAGTGTCAAATGCGGTTTAGCTCACGTATTTTTAGTCCCACGTGAATGCTCCCCGAACTGAGTTTGTATGGCGAAGACCTGGAAGTACCGGTTCCGGTACTCTGTTTAGAAAACCAGTACCGGGAGCACTTGTAGCATATAATCAAACGTCGGACTATAGGGGGCAGTTTGAGGGCAAGGTAAGGATTACAAAAAAATCTTAACTTACGAGTATTATAATGTACCTAGTATTTGTAACATAGTTAATTAAATTAGTTACCCGTTATCATTTATTCATCTTTAATGTGTAAATACTCTTTGAAGTGATGACTGATAGCCCACTGAAGTGGCCACTTAAAAAACAAAGAAATAGCTGACATGCGTCATAACGCAGTTAGTTGCTATGATATTTGGAATTTCACATTATAAATACTAGGTACCAAATACTAAGTACAAATACTCGAAAGTGAATTGATTGATTTGCGAACCTTACCTATCATTCTGACATGCCACGAAAATGCCCGCTGGAGTCCGACGTATGCATATAATGCAAATGAATTGATGATGTTGCAGTCAATAATTTTATTTGTTTTTCAGATCCGTAGACAATTACCGCCCGGCGTAAGAATGAGCAGTCGCATCCTCATAGTGACCGGCAGCTCTGACACCGCGGCACAATATATTAACTACATGAACGTGTTCTTCACTGCCCAGGTAAATGGTTAAAGCTTTATTATACTTACGTCCCATTCAATAGAAAGCACGAGATCTGGCATGCATGTGTAACGAAGAACAGCTAATTTAGCTAAGTACGTCTACCGACATATCACACATCTCCAAAAATAGCGTTTACATACGTATTGGCTATGGGGCTGTCCATAAATTACGTCGACGATTTTTGACCCCCCCCCCCCCCCTATAATCATCCATAAATCATGCTTCAAATGACCCCATTTCCTCCTACTTCATGCTACCATCATCATCCGATGTCCAGACCCCCCCCCCTAATTTGAAATGACGTAATTTATGAATAGCCCCTAAGCCCCTGTCCGAAGTTGGTAGTGCGGGAAATAAAAGCAACGCTGACGCCCGAGGTGGTGAAAATATGAACTTTCGTGGCACTCTTCATACTATTTGGCCAAACTATGAAATGGCCATTATGTCGCACACCGACTAGGGCGGCGCTACACTCATGCACGGAGCCAGGCGTGGCTCACTCCGCGATTTCGTCGCGTCGCTACAAGTACATACGGCCCACACCAGTTTTGGTGTCTAGCTGTAATAGTTGCCGCGCGCGGCTACGTAAGGGACCACCTTGCGGTCATATCTGTCGTATAGACGCGTTTTGTTAGAGGGTGAACCTTCTGTACCTAGTACTATAGTTCTTTTTTTTAACATTAGAAACTAGGTACACAATCTTGATGCGTCTTTTAATTGAAAAACACATTTTAAAAATAAGTTACGGCAAATATGTAACAATTATGAATCTAATACAATCATTTATATTCTTCTGCTTTCATAAGTTATAGTTTTTGAATTTTAAAAAGCGTTTTTCAATTAAAAGACATGTCAAGATCGCTTACCTTCTTGCAAGTTCTTTCTAATGCTAAAAAAAACGAACTATATGTATAATTTATTCTGTGACGGAGCGAACATATGTATGGCCGTATTAATGGTGTTTTATGGGCACAATCTATTATTACAGAAACAGCAAGTGCTGATAGACGTGTGTTCCCTGGACAAGCACCTGAGCCTGCTGCAGCAGGGCTGCGACATCACCGGGGGACTTTACCTTAAAGTACCTTCTCTAGAAGGACTCTTACAGTATTTGCTGGTATGGGAAAATATCTACATAATAGAAAATATGTGACGTTCCATGGTAAAAGGTACCTTATGGCGGCTGGCGCTTACGTCGCATAGCGCCGCAATAATATTGGAGCGGCGTTAATAATAGCGTAAGCGCAACCTTTACCCATGGGACGTCACATATAAATTCTTAACTTTATTAAAACAAAATTTAATGAGAGAAGAGACGACCATGTTGTATTAGACTATGCCCCAGATCGCATATCGCTCTCCTTCGGTTCGGGCCACAAAAACCTGCGATTTGGAGCATTTACGAATTCACCTCCCTAGGTATGTGTGTACTATAATGTACTATTGTTACCTTTATTTCCGACGTTCCGATACAGGTTAAGTACACTGATTAGTTTGCGGATAGCAAATAATAAATTGGTGATAGACCTGATTAAATTATGTTTTAATAAGCGGTCAAAACGCGAAAGTCTTTATTAAATCATGTCAATTAAATTTCAATCACAATCAATAAAATCTTAATAATGTATAATGTTTATAGTGGGTATTCCTCCCCGAGGCATACGAGCGCAAAGCCCTGGTGCTCCCCGGTGGTGGCCGAGTGGACTACCGCGCCGCCTGCTTCTGCCACCGAGAACCAGTGTCCATAGGCTACGTGTGCTCACTCTGTCTCAGCGGTAAGTCACTTCGAGTATGTTATTTATGCCAAGAACTCTTAATTAAAGCGCCTGCCGATTCAAAGAGGTTTCAGCACCTCTCACCACTATATACTCTGCAGTGGCGGCGCGTCAAACATATCCATAGGCAAGCCGGGGTTACATATTTCCTTTACATTTTACAACTCTGCTCAAACGTCCAAAAACAGGCAAGCCGGTGGGAATCGACTTTTATGGACGCGCCGCCACTGATACTCTGTATGTTTAGGTATTCAAATAAAAGTAAACAAAATCTACCCTCAAATGGCTCCTTAAGCCAGTTGAGGGTAGATGAAAACATTACATGATCAAATAATGTAGGTTAAAGTCAGGTCGTTCAGTGACAGATCCAGGCGCTTTTTTATTTGGTTGGTTAACCACCGAAAATGTACAAATACATTGTTTACTTTTATTCAAATATCTAAAGATAGAGTTAAGTATAGATTACCAGCGGGTTTTTTTCGTGGCATTGACGACAAGACCCTAATTTATATGTATATAAAATTACTACACATTACGGGTCTGTTCATGTGACCTTTCGTCATAATGTTAATGCGATTGTTTATTTTTTACTTATTAAAAATTAAAATTGACTTGAATGTGGTCTAAGCATAGTACATAATGAAAAATATATCTATTTCAGTTTTCTGCAAATTCAGCCCGATCTGCACAACATGCCAGTAAGTATTGGTTACTACGTGCTCTAAAAGTGTGTTGAGGTGTATTGGGATTACTTCGAAAAAGCCAATTTTGAAAGTAACAAACTAAACTAAACTCATCTGGAACTTCGTACGTTTCCGTGAAAAAACGATGGCAAATACTTAGGCACTATAGTTCGTTTTTTTTAGCATTAGAAATAAGGTAAACAATCTTGATGTGTCTTTTAATTGAAAAACACATTTTAAAAATAAGTTACGGCAAATGTGTAACAATTATGAATCTAATACGATCATTTCTTCTGCTTTCATAAGTAATAGTTTTTGATTTTTAAAAAGCGTTCTTCAATTAAAAGACAAGTCAAGATCGCTTACCTTCTTGCAAGTTCTTTATAATGCTAAAAAACGAACTATACATCTGTACACTCGTTTTATAACTTTTACAGTGTTTTGTTATTCTGAGTTAACTTTCCTATTAAATAATTAATCATATCATATCTTCTTTGATCATAATACCTTAATCATAAGTTTTGAATAGGTATATATTTTTTACAAACCGCAATAAATATGGCCATTTCTTTTTTTGCAGTACCGTGTTCAAGATCGGCGGTCCTCCTATTAAACCTAAGAAGAAGAAGCTCAAGGTATAGTTGTACGAAATATATATATTTTTATATTAGAATTAAGTAATTTATCTTGATAATGCTAAATAAAACCTGTTCACAATCAGTTAATTTTATTTGACAGACCATTCACAAAATTATACAGTTTTACCATACGGTAATGCTTGAATATAGTATAAGCAAAGAACTATTGAGGAAAATATATGACTAAGAAAAATGAGATGGCGTTGTACGAGCCACATATCGTCAAGTCAACCAAAACTCACTAATTATTTAGTGAGTATTGGTTATCACCTAACGATATGCTGTAACTCTCAAAGTCAAAAGTACAATAATGTTAAAAAAACAGTTATTACAATTCATGGCGCTTAAAAATGCCATCTACTTAAGCTGTCAAACTAAGAGTCACGTTTCTTTAGACCGTAGATACATCTCTTTTAGATACCATCAATAATTTTTTGATATATGTTAATATTTCGTCGGCCCAAATCAGCGTAGCTAAGTAGCGCTGAAATCTAGATTGTTAAATAAAATATAAGATAGCGCCGAAAAGCAGATAGCATATCGCTTTCAAAAGCAGCGGCACCATATTGCAATTAGGCAATATTTGTAGAATTATAATAAGATTGCATATCTTTGCCGACATATGTGACGTTCCACGAATAAAGGTACCTAATGGCGGTTGGCGCTTACGATATTATTAACGCCGCTCCAATATTATTGCGAAGCTATGCGACGTAAGCGCCAGCCGCCATAAGGTACCTTTTATCGTGGAACGTCACATGTTATCAGAAATGCACCTTTTCCTCGTAAAAATACTGTTTTATCAGTTTTGTATTACCCTAAACTTATTTTATCTTGGACAATATCAAAGAAAATGGTTTATTTTGGTGATTAAGTACATAACAATGATTATTTTTACCTAGAATACAAATTAAAATCTTACCTATTTCTTAGTTTTTCACTTTATTAACTTAGCCTTAGGTATGATTAGTTATGATTATCAATTTATCACAAAATATAAGTACCTACCTACTTAGCTAGTCTAACTACATATCACTCTGGAAAACCTCCTTTTTTAAAGTCGGTTGAGAATTATCAGTGGGTATATAAAAATGTGTGTCAAAAATTACATTTTCAACGACTTGAGAGATTTGAACCAGGCCCCTATTTCACCAACGTGACAGGTGCGACAATTCGACAAGTCTCATTGTTGCTGACGTCACAGGCATCCATGGGCTACGGTTATCGCTTAGAATCGGGCGGGCCGTATTCCTGTTTGTCACCATCATTGTATTATTTAAAAAAACTTTATTATATCGGCAAAAAACAGGTATTTCTCTTGTGATGTTTATGATGATAATGATGACAATTGTCACAAGATTTCAAAGAACTTTCGGTAATTCTTGACAGTAAATGAGTTCTGTGTCGGAATTACGTGACAATTGTCGTATTTCTTGTGACAATTGTCATTAGATTCGTAAAATAAGTACTTATTTACTGGCGATATAGTGGAGTTTTTTTTTAATTAACATTTTGGTGGCAAACAACCACACCGCCCGTCTGATGGTAAGCGGTTATCGTAGCCAATGGAGGCCTGTGACGTCAGTAATAGTGATGTCGACAAATGCGACATTTGTCACGTTGGTGAAATAGGGCCCAGATGATTGATCAAATTAAAGTACCTATCAAACTTTTGTAGAACCAACATTGTATGGTAGTTGTGCATGATAATGTAAATGAGCTTAGGTAACGTTCTTCTTCTTCCTCGCGTTGTCCCGGCATTTTTGCCACGGCTCATGGGAGCCTGGGGTCCGCTTGGCAACTAATCCCAAGAATTGGCGTAGGCACGAGTCTTTACGATAGCGACTGCCATCTGACCTTCCAACCCCGAGGGTAAACTAGGCCTTATTGGGATTAGTCCGGTTTCCTCACGATGTTATTTGAAGACCGAGCTTAGGTAACGTTAATTATATTAAATGTAAGTAAAATGTTACTATTACATACATTACCTACGTACCTGCAGACCTACACGATTTTTTGAACTAATTATATGAAATATCTAAGATTGTATCTAATCTATTCAAAATTGATAAATCGTAGCCGAGTAGGTATTACTTGTCATAAAATTATACATTAGTTAATAACTAATTACTACTTACATCTGTTTAGCTTACTTTCTGGATCTCAGACTTTTATAAAAGTAGGTACAGGTTTTCAAAAGTACCTTATGGTGGTTGGCGCTTACGCTATTATTAACGCCGCTCCAATATTATTGCGGCGCTATGCGACGTAAGCGCCAGCCGCCATAAGGCACCTTTTACAGTGGAACGTCACATATTATGCTGCTCAAGTCTGTCTGAGCTAACTCTGCACCGACATTGACGTAACAAAGTGTGATAGTGTCACTACGCGTTGTAATTGCAAAGTCTGTACACTGTTAGCTAGGTCCGACTCTAGGACGCATCCAACTTATCAATTTTATCCTCTTTGTCCAGTATTTCGAACGCGCTCTCGATTTCTTCCTCTGGAGATTTTGGTTCGCTAGGGCTCCCGACAGGCTTGGATGCCTCCAAAGGTTTGATAGGAATGTTTACATGGTACTCCAGAGTTTTTGGTTTTTCTACAGGAACGCATGCCTGGAAATATTCAATGACATTTTATACCTACTCATCTACCATCAATTTGTTTACCTGAATCACATGATTCGTTAATTCAATACGTTCAATATGCGGTAAGTACAACATTATATCTGCACGTGCGTCTCGGAGTAATTAACAATGGAGCCGGCATTAACAGGCGTTCCCCTCTGTCGAAAATAGGCGGCAAATGGTCAACCACATGTCAACCATATGTCAACCATATGTATGGACTGACGTTTATCTGACATGACGTACCTATACATTTGATGTGACCCTCCCCCGCAAAAAACGGCAGACTATTCTGTACCGAAAATTTTAGACATGGCGTCTCCATTGGTTATATCCTCTAAGACGTGCGTACATCTAGGAAATTTTTCAAATTCACTTTGCTTGCGTTATTTTAAGATCCGGGATGGAATAAGCTATCAATGCCAAGTAAACCAGCCAAGCGTCATCAGCGCGAAACTGTTCGCCACTGGTACACAAGCACACAGCCTACTAGTAGCAGCTGCCTTAACACAGCCATGAAAAAGTTGTCTCCCGACCTAAAAGCCACCCCCCAAGCGTCTCCCGAGGGTCGGCGACGTCGGCGTCTATCCAATTCTATGGCTGCTGCTCGACACAACGTTGGCGCAACTGCGCAGCGACGCCATTTTCTACTGCGCTTACTCGACGCCGACGCTCAAAAGACGCTAGTGGGGGGGTCTCTCTAAAACTGCTTACATGGCCTGTAATAGCCTCGAACGCGTTATTGTTTAAAATTTAACCCTTTATAAGGAATGAGGGTGTCAGGAATTATGCAAAATTGAACTCTATCACTTTGAAATAAAGTTCAAAATCAGGTGGGAAATATATTCCCTCTGCCTTATAAAGGCTTAAATTACAATGTCGATGAATTCCAAAGACCTTACCTCTCCATAAAGATCTTTAGCGACGCTATGCCTCTTCTTGTTGGCCTGTTTCATGCGGCCCGACCGGGAAATGGACCATTTCCTCCTATCCTCGACCACCGATACATCTCGCTCCTCCAAGTCCTCTTCTTTTTTGCTGGCCCGCCGCTTCTCCGGCTGGAAGAAGGACATCAACTTGTCCATTGTTTTAGTTGTAGCACATGGTCTGCAAATAAGTAGGAAAATATCATGCAAAAGGTCGCAGGGCCAATTTCGACTGCGGGGTAATTTTTAACTAATCGAAATATCTTACACTAATGTTTTACATTATTAACTAGAACACACATTTTTCGCTATCTGAACATAATATATAGCACTCTTGTTAATAATGTAAAACATGAAAGAAATTGCCCCATGCACCTTTAGTCAAATACCTGTATCAATTTAGATAGGAGATATATAGGTAGTTAAACCAAGCTAAGACCCCCGGGCAGAGGGAAGCACCCCACTGGTTCGCAATTCAGAAGGTCTGCCTAATTTAGCTACCTACCTAGGTTTTACTTGTAGATAGACTTCATGACGTAGATATCAAGATTAAAATTGTACCTACCCATTGTTTGATCTTTTTCTAGGTTAATTAATAATCAGCAACGTTAATATTATAATTGATTGCTTTTGTTATGTATCTACATAAATAATCATAGTAGGTACTTACAGCAATAACGTATACCTACTAGTGGCTCTGTGAGCTATAGTATAGAACCTTTTACTAGACAAGAACGAATATGGAGAAATCGAAATGGATATTATTGATGCTAAAAACCGTTAATAATAAACTTTTCTTCAAAACAGAGAGACCTGTCGAATGGATATTCGATTAATGTTACTATATAAACTTTTCTTCAAAACAGAGAAACCTGTCGAATGGATATTCTATTAATATTTCTATATAGTTAGGTATGTACCTACTATAGAAACACTTCTAGAATATGTCTTTAACTAAGTTACCTACCTGCTTAGTTTGACAACATGACAATGCACAAAACTACATCAATTTTATTTTTCTTAGTTGTAATATTCGCCCCGCAGCATGATTAGCATGAAATCTTGATCATGCATGATCAGCGTGAGAAACTTTCGCTTGAGCACCTGTTTTTTAGCAAACTTCCTATGCTTGTTTATGCTGCTGGGATTAAATTAAACAATACTCAACTGTAACCACACTCAAATATACCAAATACTTATACTCACAATACTCGCATAAAATCTTCAAGCACTGCACCTAAACACTCTAACTTATCTAGGCTTAGTTCCATGCATTAACCGAATGATTATCAATCGACTTTGATTACAATCACTAATCGCAGAACTTTTAAACACCTGATAACTGCAACGCGGGTGTTACCGGCTAGCAATGAATGCATTGTGTTACACAGCTGAGTTGTATTTACTGAACTTATCTGATAAGATAATATATCGATGTGAGATAATGAGCATGTATTGGAGTTATCGTTTCGATCATTATATCTTTTTGCAAAGATATCGTTTGGTAATGTGCTAATTATGATGTTTTATACGCGATTTGGAACATTTTGTTACAAGTTTGTATTTTACTAGTTTCTGCCCGCAACTTAGTTCGCCTAGAATTAGTAGGTATTACCAGTCTTTAGGTACATTAGGTACAGTCGTTCGACGAGGGGCCGAGGCCGCCGAGGGGGGGTTCTCGCGGACCCGAGCTGCATACATCGGTGTCATCGTAATGTTAATAGCTCGGTACACGTCAAAGGCCGTCGGACCACTGTTACTTTTTACACTGAGGTATTACATTACCATATACCTATCTACTTACCACTTTCGTAGATGTCACCCCCTTGTGGGATAATTTCCGAAATATATGTTTTTATACAGGAGGCAAACGAGCAAACGAATCGCCTGATGGTAAGCGATTACCGTCGCACATGGACACTCGCAACACCAAAGGGAAGCGAGGATTAGGTCCCGGTCCTTGTTTTGTCGGATTTACTTTAGTACGACACAATTCGACGAAAGAATCCGGCAAATCGGGAAGTAATCCAAGCGAGATTTCTGTCTGATTAAGCTGAAAGGGTCTAGCCGTGTTTGTATGGGGCATCGGCCCCAGAAGCCAAATTGATTGCCGTTTTGCCAATTTATTAGGCCAGATGTAAGATGCTATTTCACCAAAAAAATAACCCTAAAATGCTGCAGGTTTTTGAGAAAATTAAAAAAAAAGAAATATGGTTTTCATTTTTTTTTATCTAAACTACCGAACCGATTTTTTTGTAACTTATACACTTTATGTAAGTAATCTAGATGAATTATTAAAAAAAAAATGGAGTTTCAAATATCCTTATAACTAGTAATATTTTCACTTTTAATTTTTCAAAAAAATTTTTTTTATATTTCCGAAATAGGGACACCCACCAATTTTGGGTATTTTATGTATAAATTAATGTTCTATAACATATATTTTTTTCAAAAATATTCATTTGGCTCAACAGGGTAAAAATACCGTATGTATGTATGTAATGTATGAACAGACACAACCGGGAGAACTCCCGGTCCCATATCGACCACCGCGCCGCTCTGTACGAATTTGAATTTCGAACGTAACAATAACAAATTGCTAAAATGGACTATAATATAGTCTATAATAGCCGCATACAGTCAATAATAATAATATTATTGGTTGTCGTCGCGTCACGAAATTAAAAAACCGGCCAAGTGCGATTAGGACTCGCGTTTCTAGGGTTCCGTACATAAGTCCGACTCACGCTTGACTGCACATTTCTAATAGGTTTTCCTGTCATCTATAGGTAAAGAACTATTTTGAGTATTTTTTCAAAATTTTAGACCCAGTAGTTTAGGAATTAAAGGGGGGGAATGGTAATTTTTTGGCTATTTTTTTAAATAACTTCGAACCTATGTATTTTAAAATTATATAAAAATATGTCCGTCTTTGGGTCACGAATTTACATATGTGTACCAAATTTAGACTTAATTGGTCCAGTAGTTTCCGAGAAAATAGGCTGTGACAGACGGACAGACAGACAGACGCACGAGTGATCCTATAAGAGTTACGTTTTCCTCTAAGGACAGCGGGCTTTTTTCTATATAATCAATCGCATATTCTCGAAGCCGTTTGCAGATATTGCTAAGAACGTATAGTTAGACCGTAAAAAGTCTGCAGCGATGTTGATAGCCCACGCAGTGCAAGTGTCATTTTAAACGTCACACTTCTATCAAATTATGACGTATACTTAACATTTACACTGCGTGGGCTATCAAATCCGCTGCAGACTTTGTTTGGTGCGACTTTAGTAATGTAACGATCTTGGAGATTTTGAAAATATTTTGTGTATAATCTCCTTTTTTTCCATTGCAAGATCAATATCAACGCAGCTCATATTAAAACGGAACTTTTTAGTGAGCCGCGTTTCCCGCCTTTTTATTTTTTAATTTCGTGACGCGACGACAAGCAAGCCGCATACAGCCAATAATAATATAGTCCATTTTAGCAATTTGTTACGTTCGAAATTCAAATTCGTACAGAGCGGCGCGGTGGTCGATATGGGACCGGGAGTTCTCCCGGTTGTGTCTGTTCATACATTACATACATACATACGGTATTTTTACCCTGTTGAGCCAAATGAATATTTTTGAAAAAAATATATGTTATAGAACATTAATTTATACATATAATACCCAAAATTGGTGGGTGTCTCTATTTCGGAAATATAAAAAATTTTTTTTTGAAAAAATAAAAGTGAAAATATTACTAGTTATAAGGATATTTGAAACTCCATTTTTTTTTAATAATTCATCTAGATTACTTACATAAAGTGTATAAGTTACAAAAAAATCGGTTCGGTAGTTTAGATAAAAAAAAATGAAAACCAAATTTCTTTTTTTTTAATTTTCTCAAAAACCTGCAGCATTTTAGGGTTATTTTTTTGGTGAAATAGCATCTTACATCTGGCCTAATAAATTGGCAAAACGGCAATCAATTTGGCTTCTGGGGCCGATGCCCCATACAAACACGGCTAGACCCTTTAACACAAAGTAACTCGTGTGGTATCGTCGAGATATTTACTCGAACGGTGTCTCAACACACTGTTAACTGTACATCGGTGGACCTTATGCCTTTTGTAATAGGTCCACCGATGTAGATGCAGTTAGGAGTATTGCTGTTTGTACCTAACTACTCATTGTCAGACTATGTCAGTATACAAGGGGCAAACGTAGGTAATTAAAGAAAACAAAAGCATTGAGACTCAATAAAATATTTATAATTGGTTTAAAATGTACACAATAGACAAAATATTAAATGAAGCGTCGTATATACAAACTTGTCAAATTAGAAATTAAAATATAAGTAAGTATTCTAGCAAAACTAGGCGATTCGAACCACTTATTAACGACTTTTAAACAAATGACATAAAGAACTTTATATTCGCCAGTAACTGGGCACTCTAAACTAAAAATGTATTCTAATCACCTATGAACAGAATTCATTTTAGTATAAGGTTTAAATAACTGGCCAGCTTTCAATATCTAGCCACCTTATACTAAAATGAATTCTGTGTATAGGTGAATAGAATTCATTTTTAGTTTAGGGTGGCCAGTCACTGGCGAATTACCCTCGTAAAATTAGACAAGTAGATCAATATAAACTTACACATCAATATAAACTTGCCCCCTCAGGCCCCGTAGACAACATGCCACTAACGCTACGTAGCGAACGAAACGCAACCGTCACTGTCACACTAATATGAAAGAGTGACAGAGGCACAAAGCGATACGAGTAGCTAGATCAGTGCCCCAAACGCGTTATATAGTTCCGCATAGCATTATTCCCGATCGCATTTTTCCCCACTCGCGTTAGTTCCGCGTAGCATTATTCCCGATCGCATTTTTCCCCACTCGCGTTAGTTCCGCGTACAATTATTCCCGGTCGCATTTTTCCCCACTTTTCATGGACGACACACTAAATTAATAGGTTAGGTTCGTTAGGTAGCTTCAGATGCCCGAAGGGCAAACCGCCCAGAAATAGGAGCTCCGCGAAGCGGGGCTCTGTCTAGCTCAGTTGTGAACGCTACGCGGAACGCGGAACTAACGCTAGTGGGGAAACATGCGACCGGGAATAATGCTACCCGGAACTAACGCGAGTGGGGAAAAATGCGACCGGGAATAATACTACCCGGAACTAACGCGAGTGGGGAAAAATTCGATCGGGAATAATGCTACGCGGAACTAACGCGTTTGGGGCACTGATCTAGCTACTCAGCGATTCTATGGTGACAGTGGCGTATCGTGAACCAATCTAGCCATGGGCGACAAATCTGCGAGGCCCTTTTCAATGTGTTTTCCCAAGGTAATAAACACATTACTGCGCCTTTACACATCTCTGAATCTTTGGTTTAACGAAACTTGTCAAGCGTGGAAATTCGCCATTAGGACCTCGTGTCATACAAAATCTACCGGATTGGCAAGAATTTAATAAACTGTAATTACAATGATTCTAATAATTATCTCATATACTTTGACACACCAAGCTTTTCAGTAGAAAATTTAAAAAAACTAGGCGCGAAGTTGACTTCCCATAGAAAATTTGAATTTCGCGCCTTTTTATACTGACAAAGTGCGTGTGTTTGAGTATAGTTTTCAAATCAGCTCCAGAAGTATAATAAAACAGAAACTACGTCTCTATATTAATGCTTTTATTTCTATTTTTTTTTCTTTTTTAGCTATATAGCACCTAGGAGGTGATGGTCATATGTATTTCATTTATATTTTGATTTTTAAATTTATGGGATATGTGTCATAACATTTCACTGCAAAACTAGCATTTTATATACAGAAAATAAAACCCATAAACACATAGTCTTCGATTTAAGAAACAATAATTAAAAGAGAAAAGTACGCTACTAAATATTTACAAGTACATATTACAATTAAAAAGTATTCAATAGATCAATAGGCAGTAAATCATTAAACAAAGTTTAAATGGTTTGAAATAGTAATGTAAGGACGCTGAGCAAGAAGAATTTCGTTCATTGACCCGCTTGTTCTTATCTCTATTACACGCGCGTAATTATACCGATATCTCTCCCAATATGCCGGCGGTAACCACTGTCCGAACGGGACAGCAATACATATAATTATAGGCGTGCGATGGAGATAGGAACAGGCGGGTCAATGTACTAAATTCTTTGTGCTCAGCGTCCTTACTTTACCTAAAAATCTTAATATTTATTTACTAAATATTTGACAACTATTTCATTCGTGATCCAATTGACATTTAGGTTTTTTTTTACTTAAAAAACATATGATCTTGGTTTATTACTGTTTATTTACATTGATAAATGTTTTGAGGACTTTGACCCTCAAACACTACTTTTGTCTTTTTAGGGTTCCGTACCCAAAGGGTAAAACGGGACCCTATTACTAAGACTTCGCTGTCCGTCCGTCTGTTCGTCTGTCCGTCTGTCTGTCACCAGGCTGTATCTCACGAACCGTGATAGCTAGACAGTTGAAATTTTCACAGATGATGTATTTCTGTTGCCGCTATAACAACAAATACTAAAAACAGAATAAAATAAAGATTTAAGTGGGGCTCCCATACAACAAACGTGATTTTTGACCAAAGTTAAGCAACGTCGGGCGTGGTCAGTACTTGGATGGGTGACCGTTTTCTTATTGCATTTTTTTCCGTTTTTTTTTTTTTGCTTATGGTACGGAACCCTTCGTGCGCGAGTCCGACTCGCACTTGCCCGGTTTTTTTATTATCAAATATGAAAAAGAATTGAGAGTTGGACCAAGCTAACTCTGCAATGCAATCTAAATTTGCAATGACTAAGTGTGGCAATGTCATAATTAATGTCAAATTTCTGCCCTCACTTTGTTGTGTTCAAGTTGGTGCAGAGTTAGCCTCTTAATCTTATTTTTTGCACTAGCGACCCGACCCGGCTTCGCAAGGTTTACACAAAACAACTAACCTAAATCTTAGTCAAGAACCACTTTATTGATATAGTTCGTGTTTTTTAGCATTAGAAAAAAGGTAAACAATCTTGATGTGTCTTTTAATTGAAAAACACATAAATATTAAAATTACGCGTTGTGATTTGTGATATTCGCTCTGAAGCAAATAACTGGTAAGACAATTTGGTTTCCTCACACTTTTAGTGTATAGCTATCTCTTTCTAGGTCTGGCTAGAAAGTTACTAATATAACTTTGTGTGTGAGTAATTCATTGTTCACGCTAATTCTTTGTTTATTATACTACCTGGGCTTATCCTTTAACTCTTAACAATCTTTAACTTGTCAGAACAAATTTACAGTAAGAACAAGTCATATTAAACGTGTTATTATTCGTGTTGATTATTTGAGTGGAATAAGCCAAGAAACGAAAGAAACGATTTAAAAATAAGTCACGGCAAATATGTAACAATTATGATTCTAATACGATCATTTATATTCTTCTGCTTTCTTATGTAATAGTTACTGATTTTTAAAAAGCGTTTTTCAATCAAATGACTTCTTTGTGCTTCTTTCTAATGCTAAAAAAACGAACTATAGGTGCCAGCCGCATGAAAATCCGTTCAGTAGTTTTTGAGTTTATCGCGAACATACACACAAACAGACAGACGCGGCGGGGGACTTTGTTTTATAAGGTGTAGTGATAGAAGTTTAGAGCTATAGCAACACAGTGTGATGTCACTGATTCCAGGCGTGGCTCACTCCGCGATTTCGTCGCTTCGCAACAGGTAGCTAGCTACAAATACATCCGTCCCACACCAATTTTGGTGGCTAGCCATAAGCCGCGCGTGGCGCTGTCGCCACCTAGCGGCCATATCTGCCCTAATGGTAACAGACGCGTTTTGATAGAGAGTGAATCTTCTGTATAGTATGAATTATCTCAGGTGATTTTTTCGGGCTCGGACCCTAATCTGTTAAACAAAAGGTATTGTTTCCTTTATGCAGTGGTTATAATGTTTACTGCTATTACTGCTAATAGTCCCGACGTAAGTAACGGGAACAAGCCCGTTTAAAAAGCAAATTTACCGTTCTAATTATATGGTTCAGATTCATGAAACAGCCCATTCGGAGATAACACGTTTTTGTTATCTCCAAAAACAAGACCACCCTGATTGTTCTCTGAACAAGCTATCATATGAATTTGAACCTTAATACTTTCACGATAGTTGCTTTTTAAACGACATGGTTGCTTTGGCACGTGCTGTAGACCGCTCTTAAAAGAAACAAAGGCTTTTGTTTAACGGATTAGCACCCGAACTCGAAAAAATCACCTGAGATAATTCATACTATGTTCATACTATATTTCATACTATTCATACTATACCTAGTAATATTATTTATTCTGAGCTGATTTTTAACTGACCACGAATCAAATAGTTGTGATAATAAACATATGTACATTTGTACATTACCTGTCCCTACTTCGTTTTATCCCAAGGCACTCAATCGTTTATCGTATAACCAGGACTTTATTATATCACCATACTAATTTATCTAAAGGCGCATCCACACTGCACTTAGCTTTTGTGGAGCAATTAACTGTGGTGTGGATGTACCTTAACCGGAACATTGAACCTGTATCAATTTATTTAAATTATATCTATATTGTTTGGTTTATTGTGTTAATTCTAGATACTTGTAGTCGTAAATAAAAAAGTTCATACATTTAGACACGGAATTAATATTTAATAGACCTTATCGCATTGAAATAAGGTTTACTATGGTTTGATAATGATAACTATGAAAAATACAAATAATACGAAATCATATATATACCTATTGAAAGTTTGGCATACCTGTCGACTTATTCGTAAACTTGAGTCAAAATGCACAAAATCAACATCCACATATTAACAGCTTAGCAAAAAAGAGTAGAAATTAAAAAGTGGCAACACTGTAGTGTCGTCCCTTTCAAACCAATTTATATAGGAAAACGGGACGACACTACAGTGTTGCCACTTTTTAATTTCTACTCTTTTTTGCCAAGCTGTATGTAGTGTGTATGTTTATCTGTGCGTAGGTGCAGTCAGCAGCAGAAGTTGCTAAGCGGGTCAGGTGTTCAAAATGATCTTGACGCGACTTTATTGTTAAAAGAATAAGAGCATGTTAAGGTAATTTTGAACACCTCGCGCGCTTAGCAACTTCTGCCGCTGACTGTATTAGCCTAAACAATTTAAAAAATGCCACGTTATTCAGACACTTTCTCTCAAATTTATATGCACCAACTATTAACCCTTTATGATCATGACTTTAACCCTATCATCGCTAAAGACGTCAATTGACGCGCGCGGCTACTGTCCAATATGAACCTTCGTGTATTCCGACAAGTTTCTCGATGACGCGCACGGCGGTCAAAGGGTTAAACTAAACTATTATTCTCAATAACCTATCATTTTAGGTTAAATCCATTTTGAGAAAATTACAATAAAAAAATCCATAGCCGTCAAAATGATAATAACAAACACGTTAGTTATTATGAGTTCATAAGTTTGTAACAAACTTAAAGTCAGTCCATTGGTTAGTTAAGTTACTAACCCTTCGTGTTAAATACATTTCAAATCGATACAAGAATTTAAGTTTAAAAAAACAAAAACATGTGTTCAAGACACTTCTGATAATCTAGTCTTAGAATTATCAATAGAAGATCTAGCGCTTACTAGTTTATCATGGATAACACCATCTCTGTCTAAATAGTTAGTATTAAAAGGACCTGTTGTTACTCATACGCTACATTCTATAAGGACGTTTAATAGTCTACTTCAACAGAACATAACTCTTCAATTACGATTATACTAAGATAACGTCCGCTATACAAATAGTCTACGCACCTTCAAATACGGTCACCCGTATCGAGATCTAAAACCATATAAAAACAGGTATCGATTTCAAAACTGATACAATATTCATGTACCTTAGATACGTCAACACGTACAAAGTAATGTTTATACAACCTGCTCCGATTCGTCTCTCGAACTGGCGACCGTGTCTCCACTAGGAGCCGCTGTAAGCGTTCTATACAGCTTCAAATTCGTTTCGGTATAATCTAGAATTTTCCGGCTCGAATGTCTGATGTACAGCATTTGTTTGTGGTAGATCTTGAGCGCCCCTTTGATAGTTATGTATGTGAGGCCTCCTAGTATAGTTCTGTGGAGGTTGTTTTGTATGGAGCGGAAGAAGATTTTGCCTATGATCGTGGAGATGGTGGGCAGGAGTAGCGCGGAGCAGAATATTCTTGTGGGCGAGAGATGGGAGCCGGAGTTTGCGTTGGCGGGGTTTGACGGCCCGGAGACGATGGCGCCTCGATCGCCTTCCACGCTGAAAATACAAATTTCTTATGTTAATCAAATTAATAATTAGAAGATTTATTTAAAACTAAACGGAAGATATAACTAGCAGTATATGAGAAAGACAGATAAAGCCGTTTCGCACAACTTGGTGAAGTTTTGTTATCCCCAATGGTTGAGGCATTACGGTGTGGTGCCGTGACCAGGATATTGAATCTTTTTACATGCTTAAAAATTCCAAGTCTGCAAGGCGAGGTGAACGCTACAATACAAATACTCTTATTGCACACCTCAATGCAAGAAATAATATAGACAATACAGCAACTCCAGTAGACGTGAACATTATTTTTCTTGCATTCTCTCAGTAAAAGCCCCAACGCAACTTTACTTAAGTCCCACCCACGTCGCCATACTAGCTGTAGCTGTAGGTATAAAGAAATTGATACTTAATACTTATGTTAGGGCACCGAAACTACCAGATGGTATGGTGTCTCCCAAATACCAACTGCAATCTGTACTCAATTTCCAAACGTACAGACAGATCCTTGTCTTAGCGTTTGTAAAGGTGATTTTCTTAGTATTTCATTCCTCAACCTCATATTAATGCTACTACTTACTTTCCAAACGGTAGTATGTAAGACAGGGCCGGTATCTTCGCGCAGTACTTCCTCAAGAACAACAGGACGGAGTCCTCCCAGTTGTACATCTTGGCGCTGATGAGCGTCACCGGTATCGTCGGCAGCAGCACCAGCAGAACTAGGGGGTCGGCAGACTCCATCATCTCCAGACCCTCGCGGTGGCCGACCACCTGGAAATTATGAAGCAAAAGTTTAAAATCAACGTTTTTGATAATGCCAGGAGACAATAGTAGCATAGTTTGTTAGAAGAGCTACTGTATCATGTTCTACAAACATGCTTAGTAGATGTCCCATTATGGAAAGGCCTTATAACTACCAAAAAATTCAAGTTTGGCTCATTTAAATACGAAATAACTAGTAATTTAAGAGTCACCCAGGAGACCGTAACCATGGCAACTAGTGACACCCATAACAGTGAGTTGATTCACCCTAATAACTATCCTCTATAGACCGACCGCTTAAATGAGTCCTCGCCTGCGCGGTACGCGGGCGACGGGGTAGGACGACTAAGGGCGGCGGGGAAGGTGCGGAGGCCGTACGCTGATGCCCACACATGATTTGTCAAAATATGGATTCCAAATAGAATGGGGCGGGAGGCCTTTTTATAGACCTCTGGGCGGCTAGAGGTTCATATCCTAGTCCTAGAGCCCAGGAGTCTAGTACCAATTGTGAGTTAACAGTGTGCACGATGGCACGGACTAACCCCCTTTTATTCATAAATCTTTACGGGCCTGGTTTGGTTAAATTATGTTTTATTCCTCTCTTACAAATACATAAGTCAAAAAGACAGATAAAGACAAACGATTCATAGCTAATCCAGACCAGTAACGCGTTTATGAATAACGTCATTAATATTTATATTTCCTACTAAAATTAAACGGTATACGTATAGAATCACTTGTAATCAAACTAGATTGTCATGGTGAACATAGAGCGGTTACAGACTGTTTCAATCATGTAACAGTATTTCAATAATACCGTACAGACGGTACAGAGGGGCTACCGAGAAAACCGAAATTCGCAAATTGCGCAAATTGCGCGCACGGCCGGTTTCCATCCTTACTTGGTAGATATTCCACCAATTCGCACGAAGCGCTTTGCTTCTACTTTCCTTATGCGCACTGCCAAGGAATGGAATTCCTTGCCGGCGTCTATATTTCCGTGTTCTTATAACCCGGCAACCTTCAAATCAAGAGTGAACAGGCACCTTCTGGGCGAGCTCGCTCCATCGTAGGCCACGTCTACGCCTCGGCTAGTCTGTGGCCATGAGTAAGCCCATTCATAATAATAAAAAAAACTTTCTCTTTTACTCCAATGAAGGCGTAATTGGAGTGACAGAGAAAAATGCCCGCAATTTGCGAACTTCGATTTTCGCGGTTATAGCCCTGATATCGATATCGACTGCGTAGAAAATCGTGTTATGGTAGGGCAAAGTAAATATGTATTTCAATTGCCAATTTCGCAATCGTGATTTTGTGTTTAGTGCCATTTACCGTTATGTACCTACGCTGTACGTTTTAGCTGGCGCAGTCAAATTCAGACAGCACAAACTTTTCCCTGTAACTTTTGTAGATTGTGTCTTAGAATACAAGGAAGGTTAGAAACACAGAACTTGTATTAAAGGACTAGTTATGCGTCAAAATTGCCCCAAAACCAACAGAGTTGAGAGTTAGGTCATTAAACAAATATTTCTCTGTACTTCATTTCGTTCTATGGGCACCAAGCGGAATTCCATTGCAGAACAACTGAGATATTGGTATTTTAGCCAAAATGTCGTCACCCTTATTACCTATTAGGGCCTAGGCAATAGGGTCCAAGTAAGTAAATTAATTGCTGCAGGGTAGATGTTCGCGCACCGCCGGGCGAGCACACTGAATGATTTGCCGTGCTCGCCCGGCGGTGGGCTCTATTGCCTAGGTAATAAGGGTGACGATATTTTGGCTAAAATACCAGTATCTCAGTTCTGCAATGGAATTCCGCTTGGTGCCCATAGAACGAAATGAAGTACAGAGAAATACCTATCTAATGACCGAACTCTCAACTCTGTTGGTTTTGGGGCAATTTTGACGCATAGTCCTTTGTACTTACCTAATATTTAATTTGCTATATGTCTAAACTCCTTGAATTACTAATAGGTATTGTACAACGATAACAAACAACATACTGAAGGTATGCAGACTTTTATAGGTCATCTACGAGGTTAAATTAAGGTGAGCCGTAGGTTAGGCCGTCAACAATCTGAGTAGCCATTACCTTTTTGGTAATTTTTTGCTGTCGTACAATAGTTTAGCGACGTATAACAAAATCCATACTAATATTATAAAGGCGAAAGTGTGTCTGTCTGTCCTAAAATAATAAATATAGACAGTCAAACAAGTTTGTCAGTAGAAAAAGGCAAGAAATTTAAACCTTTTTTGGGATGCGAACTCCTCGCGCCTACATTTTTCCAAATTTACCGCTTTTCTCTACTGACGGAAATAGCTTGACAAATTATAAATAGTTATATAATGTATGAATGTTTAAATATCTTACTTTTTTTACGTATAATATGTTGCCACGCCCTAGTAGGGTCCATGCTGTACTGAATGAAACTTAAACACCTTTATAAACACCATGGATTGCATCGAATAAATGATTATGATTATGATTATGATTATGATTATGATTACCTCTTCACGCTTAAGCCGCTGAACCGATTTAGTTGAAATTTGGTAAGTATAGAGATAGTTTGAGTCCCGGTGAAGGACATAGGATAATTTTTATGTCAGAAATCATCCCTGAAGAGAGTGCAAAGGGGGGTAGAATTGAAAGAGTTAATGCATTGCCTTATAATTGAAGTAAGCAATGCGCGAATTGAATGATTGATATTAGCATTATCATTATCCAAGCGCTGCACCTACTTTAGCAGCTGTCACTAATTCCACACAAGCGAAGTCGCGGGCAAAAGCTAGTATGTAATATCACTAATATCATTGAGGAAGATATAGTTACATTGATTGACAGGTTATCTAACAGGTGTCTCTGTTTTCTGAGCCCAAATCCGCCTGAGTCATCGATAATTTGTACGCACATAATGAGGTTTTTGCCCTATGCATTTATAAACAACTAATAAGTTTCACTGGCATTGTCTGCAGGTCTGCAGGTGTCTCAGTTTTCTGGGCTAAATGATAATCGGTCTAGGTCATAGAAAATTAGACCAATGACAATCCTATTGCAAGCGCTTATTGCAACATATATAATTACGACTTTGCTATATGCATTGATAAACCTAATTACCGTTTCAAATATTGGGAAGTTATCTGCAGGTGTCTCAATTTTCTGGGTCAAAGGATAATCGATCTGAGTCACGGACAATTTAGGCCGATAACGGTCAACGCTACCGTGTTTGAAGAGCAATTATCGCCTAGTTAAGTACACTCAGTAGTATATTGAGACGTTTTAATACATAGTGGGTCAGTAGGAACACTAGGAACTCACAATTTTTTATATGAATATCTGTAAGAAAGCCTCCTGTACTCAGACATGAGAATTTTCTGTCTTTAAATGATAACATTTCACTGTTGTAGATACTTCTTCTTTTCGTGTCGAGGTTCCTACTACTTTGTACAAACTAATAAGGAGCCGTAAATTTGGGAAGGGTGATATCCTTTCCAAAAATCTGCCGGGTCTTCGGTTGCTTGTTAAGCTGACAGCGAAAAACAGAAAATTCTCATGATCGACTGCAAAAATGGTTATCGATCTCTAAATAAACTTGTACCCCCGACTGCAAGAATGGCTGCGACTGCAGAAACTTTCTGTTCTGCTTGAGTAAGCAAAGAAGAAACATTCCGATTTTTGTTTGTCAAAAATTACGGTCAAGTCACAAGTGACACCAATATGTGTAGGTAATTGTATAGACTGTCCAGTTGTGTTAATAGTTCAAGTCTTTGTCCGCATTCAAACCACTGACCCCGTATTTGGCGAGTACAAAAGCGTCGTGTTCAAATATTTATTTTGTATACACTCATTTTTGGTTGGCGCATAATGTTGGTGATCTCAACTTCAAGTATTTTCAAATTCAAATACTATTGAAAGCGGGCCTGCCGAAGCGTAACCAATGTTGTTTAAAAATTGTTATTTTCAGTGAAATCAATTAGCCAAACTAGTTAATTGAAGGACATGTTATGATACTGATACTTTTCACAGTCGAAACACGTCTAGACACAGACCACGGTAAGTTTGCGCCGACTTGGCATTAATTGGCCTTTATACCCGCGTTTAATAAGCGCTTGCCAAGTTAATTACAGTAGAAGTATGGCCGCGCCATACTATTTGCGGGAAATTACTAATACATACATATACAGGGTCATTTTTGGACCGTTAGCCATAATGTGCGAGGTGATTTGGTAATAGGTCATACTGAACAACTTTTTCTATGAAACCAACCCCGAAATCCCAACAAAAAATTTGGTCTTCCCATAGAAAACGTCAACATGCACTCGACCAAAATGGATGAAACGGCCAAAAAAAATTTTGTGATTTCGGAGTTGGTCCCTTAGAAAAAGTTGTTCAGTATGGCCTCCCTAATCACCTCGCGCAATATGACTAACGGTCCAGAAATTACCCTGTATAGTCCTCAAGGCAAAGTAAATAAATCAAATTGTCACAATAACACGAAACAAAACAATATGCAGTAAGCACGTGAAACGTCGAAAGTTTGCATAAGTAATGAATGTAATGATTCCGAAGTGGGCATTTGTGCCATTGCTGAAAACAGAATACTTAGGTATTTGATTCTTGGCGAGAAAGTGTTAACTCGATTGGTTTCATTCTTTTACAAATATGGAGAGGTATAGTATAGCAGCATTTACGAAAGTGACACTCAGTGGCTCTTATAGCTAGCCGAAAACCTTTTAACATTCGGCTACGTCATAGACTCAGTGTCTACACGTGCCGTTTTTTATTTTTAGTGTTCCGTATTTTATTTGATTTACATTTTGTACCTTTCAATGACAAATTATCATAGACAATTAGCAAAGTCTTAATTTTTGCGTTTGTCTTAAAATTTAGCGACTTTTGGCGTTCCGTTCACGCATCGCTTGTGTGCATGTATTCTGATTTCATAGAAAAGAAAACAACTTTTTTTAAATGTTGCCCCAGTTTTTTTTTTCACATCTTAGTACTTTCCCGGTTGAAACTTTAAGGAGCTTAGGCTCCGTCAACTTAACCTGTCCTCTGCAGGATTAAGAGCTAGTTTTTGTACGATTTCGAAACCCGGCCTAGCTGGAATTAGTGAGGTAAGTATATTTTTTTATCGGGAAACTGGTGTATCAAATACTCATTATTAGCACGAGCAGTCGAGCATTGAACTGAACGTATATACATATATAAGACCACACATGTAATGTCAGCTCCAGAATCTTACCTGCATAACAGTGAGGGCTCCATAAGTGATAACGATCCAATATATCGATCCAAGCAACACGCCTCCCGCTGTGAAGGGACAGATTTTATGTGTGATCTCCTCCATAGCGTCTAATAGTGCCACAAACGCCCTCATTGAAAATAATACGATGTGCTCTGCCTACATAGTGGACAGAGATCTACAGTGTAAAAGCTCAAGAATCTTACCTGCATAACAGTGACGGCTCCATAAATGATCTCCTCCATAGCGTCCAGTAATGCCACAAACACCCTCATTGAGAATACTGCGATGTACTCTGCATCAATAGTGGATAGAGATCTAAAAGGTCAAGAATCTTACCTGCATAACAGTGACGGCTCCATAAGTAATAGCGATCCAATATATCGATCCCAGTAACACTCCTCCCGCTATAAAGGGGCAGATTTTATGTGTGATCTCCTCAATAGCGTCTAATAGTGCCACAAACACCCTAATTGAACATACTACGATGTACTCTGCCTCCATAGTGGACAGAGATCTAAAAGGTAAAATCTCAAGAATCTTACCTGCATAACAGTAACGGCTCCATAAATGATCTCCTCCATAGCGTCCAATAGTGCCACAAACACCCTCATTGATAATACTACGATGTACTCTGCCTCCATAGTGGACAGAGATCTAAAAGGTCAAGAATCTTACCTGCATAACAGTGACGGCTTCATAAGTGATAGCGATCAAATATATCGATCCGAGCAACACTCCTCCCGCTATGAAGGGGCAGATTTTATGTGTGATCTCCTCAATAGCGTCTAATAGTGCCACAAACACCCTAATTGAACATACTACGATGTACTCTGCCTCCATAGTGGACAGAGATCTAAAAGGTCAAGAATCTTACCTGCATAACAGTGACGGCTCCATAAGTGATAGCGATCCAATATATCGATCCAAGCAACACTCCTCCCGCTATAAAGGGGCAGATTTTATGTGTGATCTTCTCCATAGCGTCCAATAGTGCCACAAACACCCTCATTGAGAATACTGCGATGTATTCTGCCTCCATAGTGGACAGAGATCTAAAAGGTCAAGAATCTTACCTGCATAACAGTGACGGCTCCATAAGTGATAGCGATCCAATATATCGATCCAAGCAACACTCCTCCCGCTATAAAGGGGCAGATTTTATGTGTGATCTCCTCCATAGCGTCTAATAGTGCCACAATCGGCCTCATTGAAAATACTAACTACGATGTACTCTGCCTCTAGAGTGGACAGACATCTAAAAGGTAAAAGCTCAAGAATCTTACCCGCATAACAGTAACGGCTCCATAAGTGATCTCTTCCATAGCGTCCAATAGTGCCACAAACACCCTCATTGATAATACTACGATGTACTCTGCCTCCATAGTGGAGAGAGATCTAAAAGATCAAGAATCTTACCTGCATAACAGTGACGGCTCCATAAGTAATAGCGATCCAATATATCGATCCAAGCAACACTCCTCCCGCTATAAAGGGGCAGATTTTATGTGTGATCTCCTCCATAGCGTCTAATAGTGCCACAAACGCCCTCATTGAAAATACTAACTACGATGTACTCTGCCTCTCGAGTGGACAGACATCTAAAAGGTAAAAGCTCAAGAATCTTACCCGCATAACAGTAACGGCTCCATAAGTGATCTCTTCCATAGCGTCCAATAGTGCCACAAACACCCTCATTGAGAATACTGCGATGTACTCTGCCTCCATAGTGGACAGAGATCTAAAAGGTCAAGAATCTTACCTGCATAACAGTGACGGCTCCATAAGTGATAGCGATCCAATATATCGATCCAAGCAACACTCCTCCCGCTATAAAGGGACAGATCTTGTGTGTGATCTCCTCCATAGCGTCTAATAGTGCCACAAACGCCCCCATTGAAGGGAAAACTACGATGTACTCCGCTTTGCACTGAGGACAGAGGACTTTTCTGGTAATGTTGCCGCGCTGTTTCTCGTCAACCCACCGCTGGAGGCAGCTCTGATGGACCTGGGAATAAAAAAAAACATTATTTATGGTCTGAATATTTTTAAATATACGAGTAGAAGGGTCGACGATAGTAAGGCAAGAAGAACATTTCCTGTCCGACAGTGTTTGGTAATCAAAAGTCAAAAATAATGGTATTTTTGCAGCACTAGTTGCCTTCTCTATAGTAGCTCTTGTATGTGGATCTAGTAAAATATGTATAGGCGATTTTGCGACCCAATAACCGCCCGCGAAAAAGAGCCAAATTGTCGCGAAAATAACGTGAAAACCTAGCCGGTGGCTCTCTGTTCAATAAGTTAGGACACCTTTGCCCTAATACCTCTGGAAAGCACATATGAAGGGTACACGGAAAACATGTCTAGTCCATTGTTTTGAAAAATGAGATTTTAATCTCAAAATGTAGAGCTCTCAATGAACTATTAGTAACAACTTCGGTTACCTGTGTAATCATACATATAACTCCTTTTTTTCTTACTTTAAAAACACCTATACACGAAATTAATATGGTTAATTATGTACATCGTTCCTTTCAAACCGCGATAACTCAAAATGTTGTCAGTGTGACTAGACATACTCTTTCCGTGTACCCTTCATATATAACAATTTTTCATTTATTTAACATATAATATATGTATTATTAATTCACCTAGGGAACAAATTAAATTGGATTGGTTGGCTGGATTTGGTCACTTTTTCTCTAGTGTATGATATTTATTTCAGTTTATAATTAATTATTAATTAATTTATGTTTTTATTTATTTTAAGAATAACAAAACAAGAACATTTGCAGCACAGCCAAGCAACGATACAACTGTGAACGTATAATTTTGATTTTAACGGTCGGCTAACATTTGTTTACAAGCTAAATCATACGTAGTTACGAATTACGAATAAAAACAAATATCTTATCTCACAAACTTTGACACGTGTTAATGAAACTTTGTACATCGATAGCGGCAGGTTAAGTCAGGTTACGATAAGAGGGTTAATCTTAGCGGGTATCAGTTATCACTCACGGCGGATCCGAGTATCACTCGCTGCGCCGGTATGTGAGCGAGACAGCTCTATAATCTGTTTCTCTCTTTCTTCCTAGTTAACTATCCCACATGGTGGTTGGGTCAGCTTTCCTGCTTAACCTTCCCCACTTCGCCCTGTCCACGACATCGTCTTCGGATAACTTGCGCTTACTCATGTCCTTTAGCACTACATCCTTCCATTTTGTCTTGTCTTAGGTACAATGTCTCTCTCTCTCTCTCTCTCTCTGTCTCTCTTCCTAGATATCTATCCCACATAATAGTGGGGTCAGTTTTCCTGCTTAACCTTCTCCACTTCGTCCCGTCCATGACATCGTCCTCGGATAACTTGCGCTCACTCATGTCCTTTAGCACTACATCCGCGTACATCCTTCCATCTTGTCTTGTCTTAGTTACAATGTCATTCTCTCTCTCTCTCTCTCTGTCTCTCTTCCTAGATATCTATCCCACATAGTCAGTAGTGGGGTCAGTTTTCCTGCTTAACCTTCCCCACTTCGCCCTGTCCACGACATCGTCCTCAGATAACTTGCACTCTCTCATGTTCTTTGGCACTACAACCTTCCATTTTGTTCTGGGTCTGCCCCTAGATCTTCGACCTGGAAAGTTGTAGTGCCAAATGTCCTACGTAGTCAAGCCTTCTTTTGCTCTCAGCTCTATCTCTGCACGTATCACGTATATAGCGATGTCCCGCTCGCACACCGGAGCGGCATACGGATTCGCATCCAATCACAGAATAAATAATAGTACTAGGTACAGAAGACTCACTCTGTAACAAAACGCGTCTGTCACGATCAGCACAGATATGGCCGCTAGATGGCGAATTGGCGACAGCGCGCAGCGCCACGCGCGGCTTATGGCAAACCCCAAAATTGGGGTCGAACGGATGTACTTTTAGCTATATACCTGTAGCAAAGCGACGAAATCGCGGAGTGAGCCACGCCTGATCCAATGCGAAGATTGCCTTTATAAACATTAATGAGATAGTTTATAGATTGGGTTTATAGTGTTTTGCAGTTTTTTTTATTTATTTACAGACCTTTTTCACAAGATTACTGTAAAATTTGCTCAATATTAAACGCAAGTCATGCTAAGCGGTCTGATAAAGCTAAGAAGCCGATATTAGGCATGATAACGTTTGATAACTTAGCTTTAAATTAAACGGTACTAAGGGTCGGTTGTACCAAAATGTTCGTATCGTTAAAGAGTTCGCAAAATTATTATGTATGGAAAGTTTCATAGTAAAGCGCCGGGGCGCGCCGGCTGACGTTGATCAGTCTGTCAGATTTATGCCGGTTAGTAAGGTACTTAGCTGCCATACGCATCACGTTAACGTCCAGCAGGTAAATCCTCTGGACAATACTTCGATAGTTTAATATTAACACATTCAGTGTCGAAAACCCGACTATCAGGTATTTTATGATTTCGTTCCCAGGCTGGACGACCCGATAGTAGGGATCGTGGTACCTACTACTGTTTTATATGACGAAATTGTTGTGGCCTGGAGCGAACGTCTTGTTTGACTGGGTGGCAATTAATGTGTTTAAGAAAATAAGGTGAGATGGGGTAAGGACAGCATAGTTTATCACCTTACCAGGCGTGGCTCACTCCGCGATTTCTTCGCGTCGCTAAAATTACATGCGCCCCACACCATTTTTGGTGTCTAGCAGTAGTATTTGCCGCGCTCCGCTACGGAACGGACGCCTGCTCGCTGCTCGCGCCACCTTGCGGATCATATCTGTCGTAATAGACGCGTTTTATTAGAGAGTGAATCTTCTGTACCTAGTACTATTATTTATTCTGTGACCTTACTAAAGACAGATTCACGCTCGAAAACTTATTATTATTATGGTACGAAGACATACCTTCGGTAATATTGCCGGATGTATCGGTATCAAACACAAACAACAGATGTTTCGTTGAAAACTTAAAATGGAACACAAGTTTAATATATCTCCGATAAAACACTTGATTATTTCCTAATCAACACTGATAAACACTAATGAAATGGAACAATAATAAACTAACTGATAATATGCTGAATTAATCTAGATATTCTAGATAAGTGTGTCTACAGGTACTAATCTAGAATATATGTAAATAAACTAAAATAACCTGCTACAATAGGACTCGTACTAACAGCAATACTCTTAAGAGTCATACGACGCGGCCAAAAAGCTCCCAAACAATCGAAGTTTGCTCTCATTTTAAAAAATATAATGGTTTGAAAGGGACGACACTGAGTGTTGCCACTTTTTAATTTCTACTCTTTTTTGCCAAGCTATGTTATGTAATAGGTAAGAGGTATTGAATACTGAATACTTTGACAACCTAGTAATTCTAGTAAGTTGGACCTCTCAAAGGACATATTGATGTTTTAGGGTCACTACACTTGTGTGACACGGATGACATACTGACCACCTTATTAGCATGTGTTAAAAAACTTGGCTCTCTATATTTGTTTAGTATATTTTCACGAAGGATATATAGTCCGTTTTTTTAGCATTAGAAAGAACTCCGCAGAAGGAGGCGTGTAGTTTTTATCAGGCTCGTTAATTGTTAATAATTATTGAATTATCTAATGTAGCATGGTCAATACATATAATTTACTTCAAATTGTTACCGCTAAAAGTGCCAGATTTAGAACCACAAGCGAACTTCTGCGAAGTTCTTTCTAATGCTAAAAAAAACGGACTATAGACATCGGCAAATAGTCAATACTATGTACTTTTCACTACTCATGCTAGTAAAGTTGGTTGAACACAAAGTCGCGTGTAATAGGCATTAAATTGCTTTCTACGCTCTATAGTTCGTTTTTTTAGCATTAGAAAGAACTTGCAAGAAGGTAAGCGATCTTGACATGTCTTTTAATTGAAAAACGCGTTTTAAATAAGTTTTTGGCAAAAAATTCATTTTTGGTACAAGCTTTTATCGCTGACTGTACTTTTCTTACGACAGACAACTAATACTCATCGAGACGATTCTAAAAACCCCTAACACAATTAGGTTGCGTTGTTTCGTCACAGAGTTCCTATGGCCACCTCCTGTCTCCATCATCAGATCAGTTCGACAGTACCATATTATTGTATTGTCATCAGAACTACATACAGCTGCCAATTTTCATGACGCTACGATCCTTGGAAGATGGTTAAATTAGTTACCTTAGATTCCATTACATAGTTACATACAGGTCGACCTAATAAAAGCTTGTTAAAATCAAAAACTATTAGTAGTGGAAGAATATAAAATGATCGTATTAGATTAATAATTGTTACATATTTGCCGTAGTTTATTTTTAAAATGTGTTTTTCAATTAAAAGACACATCAAGATTATTTACCTTTTTTCTAATGCTAAAAAATACGAAATATAGTCTAGCTAGTGCATATAGTAAAATCATCTATTACCGCAATTACGACCCTTATCAGCTTAGCAATAAAGTCCAAAACCTGCCCTAGAAACGCTCCCCAGCCATGCGCGGCCACGAGTACCTACTCATTTCTTGAATCTTAAATAAATACGGTAAAATAATCGTAAATATTTGATATTTCTGTATACTTTATTCATATGTATCTGTGTAAATACCCATGTTATCCACGACCAATGTCGGAATTGAATTACCTCGAATAAAATGGGTTACGTATACTCTTGTTGTCTAATCTGGAAAATCGATGTCGATGGTACGGCCGTGCGTCTTTGTTTTGCTCGACTTGGCGGGGGCACTTCCGTGCCCCCAGATTTATTTACTATTAACATTAATCATTTTGTATTCTAGCCCAAATCTAAAGGGACCCACAGATTACCAGTTCGCCGGACGTTATCAATAGTGGCGAATAACTGACAGGCTGATATCGGGCTGTGGGCCCCTTTAGAAACAAACAAACAAGACAATGTTGCAATATGTATGCGGATTATTTCCCATGTTTTTGTTGTATCTTTGAGTTACATGTTACCTGGGAATATCACAATTACATCACATACTTAGCTAATTTTTTTAGAAAGCTCATTGATATAAATTCCCACAGTATTTTCCAAGAAGTTTCAATAGTATAGTAACATATTGGGAATACCAAAGATAATGAGGGTTCTGTACTAAGTACCAAAAAGGTACAAAGAAACCCTTATGATGTAACTCATTACTTGAAATAAATACTACAACATGTAACATCAATATATGAAAAATATAAATACTTAAATATGTATAACCATAAACATACATACATAAGTACATATCAAGGGTCAATTAGCAAAATGAATTAAAACTTAGTGATTCACAAGGTGTTATTAATCACATGATTAAAAAAGTAGAAGTACCTTTGGACTGGTTAATTCCATTTAATTTGATAATTATTCATAATTAGGAATTACCTATTGGATCAATAGTCTTTCTGGTCTTTTATATACTTGTAAAATAGATTCCTTGCTTAGGTACATTTATCTTAAGCTTGGTAGGTATTTTTTTTTCATAATAATAATAATTCTATAGGTGCTATATCAAAAATCATATTAAGTTGCAAACTATATCTTATATCTGAATATTTTCTGTTTGTGTTAAAATAGAAAATCAATTAAATATATATATCTGTCAAACACATTTTTTTTGATTGTATGGTCTGGTTGTGAGACCTTCAAGCTGTGTCAATCACAAGCATTAACAACTTCACATTACAAAAAACATGTTATATAAGAGGCAATGACAACAATAAGGTTAACAACTTTAAAACGATAATAACTTTGAAAACAAAAAAGCAGCCAAGTGCGAGTCGGACTCGCCCATGAAGGGTTCCGTAACAGGCGTAACAGCAAGTAAATAGCGGTTTACGATTTATAACGTATTAAAAAAAACCGGGCAAGTGCGAGTCGGACTCGCGCACGAAGGGTTCCGTACCATAATGCAAAAAAAGGCAAAAAAAAACGGTCACCCATCCAAGTACTGACCACTCCCGACGTTGCTTAACTTCGATCAAAAATCACGTTTGCTGTATGGGAGCCCCACTTAAATCTTTATTTTATTCTGTTTTTAGTATTTGTTGTTATAGCGGCAACAGAAATACATCATCTGTGAAAATTTCAACTGTCCTGGTCCTGGTGACAGACGGACGGAAGGACGGACAGACGGACGGACGGACGGACGGACGGACGGACAGCAGAGTCTTAATAATAGGGTCCCGTTTTACCCTTCGGGTACGGAACCCTAAAAACTCCTTACTAGATCTCGTTCAAACCAAATTTCGGTGGAAGTTTGCATGGTAATTTTTAGTTTTATCATTCTCTTATTTTAGAAGTTACAGGGGGGGGGGCACACATTTTACCACTTTGGAAGTCTCTCGCGCAAACTATTCAGTTTAGAAATAAATGATATTAGAAACCTCAAAATCATTTTTTAACACCTATCCATAGATACCCCACATGTATGGGTTTGATGAAGAAAAATGTTGAGTTTCAGTTCTAAGTATGGGGAACCCCCAAAATTTATTGTTTTTTTTTCTATTTTTGTGTGAAAATATTAATGCGGTTCACAAATTACATCTTCTTACCAAGTCTCAACAGTATAGTTCTTATAGTTTCGGAAAAAAGTGGCTGTGACATACGGACGGACAGACAGACAGACATGACAAATCCATAAGGGTTCCGTTTTTTGCCATTTGGCTATGGAACCCTAAAAAACCGCATTTAACCGATTTGCAAGACCATAGTGATCCCATGAGAGCTCAACAAAGTTTTGTACGGAGCTCTAAAAAAAATCGTTTATGAATACAATGTTAATTTATAAAGTTCCTCAAATCCTCATGATTCACATCACCTTTAAAGTCCTTTAATGCATTGAACCAAAGCTACGAGTTGAGACAGATGAATTATCAGATAAAGTTAAAGATTGTGCGCATGTTTCATCGTCCCAATATTAACTGGTACATCTTAAGCCTTATTGCTAGGACTTAAGGGCCACCGATGGTCAGTTTAGGTTGTTGTTCTGTGGATTAACAGAGGGCAATACACTGATAGTGGTACCCAGACATCGTAGATTTTATTGGTATAGATAAGTCCAACTGAAATGGTAAATTAAGGTTAATATTAACGTAATTAACGTTAATTAATCATTAGGGTTGAAATTGTTTATACCGATTCCGTTAACACTCCGCTGCCCAAAATTGCTATAAAATTTATGATGTCTGGCGATACCAAATAAATAAATAAAATAAGTTTTACAGGACATTCTAACACAAATTGATTAAGTCCCACACTGCAAAACTTAGATGCCAACCCCTAAGGCACGATTTTCAGTGGAGGCTTTGGAGAGTTTATCGCACTAAACAACCAAACAACCATTCAAAGCCATTGTTAATTTGTTGATGAAGGTAACAATTGTGTATTATTGTTTTAATAGGCACTCATGCACAGAACTTCCCGCAGGCTGATTTGGCTACTTTGAAATTACATACATCTATTAAGTAAGACATTCGGAAGATTGCAGGTCACTTCTGGATGAGATTGACTCAGGACCAGAATAAGTGGAGTACTCAAAGAGATGCCTATTCCTCAGCAGTGATATGATGATAAAAAATTATATCTAAATACAGTACAGATCTTTTCAGAACATAGTGTAGATGGACATATTTTCACCACAGTTTTAAACACTATTAATGCCAAAGAGAATGGCAGTTGGTCTTTAATTAAAACAATTACAACTAATTAAGAACCATAATCCACCTTCACAGGAAAAATGCAGTAACTGTTTCGATAAACTACATACTAAGTACGTTTTTAAAGATTAGCATTTTAGGCATTTAAAGGTCATAAAAAGGTTCAATAAATTTCGCAACGTCTAAAGGGTTTAAGTAAGCTTAGATTTATTTGCGTATAACTCACAAACTTTCTCTCAATAACATTAGTTTGACGTCACAAGGACAAGACTTACCCATTTCGTAGTTCCTTTGCACTTGCAAGGTTGCACCCACGCCGCCAGCCGATCGTCCGCCTCCGTCGCAAAGCACACCCAACAAGTCTTCGCGTTCTCATCATCCCCGTGTACAACCAACGAATTCGCACTACCACTACGCGCATCGGAACCAGATTTCTCCTCTACAGACATTGTTAATGCGTCTTTAGAAATAAACAAGCGAACAATTTAGTTAACTAAAAACCGAGTTTACTGCGCCGCGAGATACAAGCGATTGAGATTTGAGACACTGTATGACGAAACAAACTGCAATATTTTCCCATGGAACGATAAAAATATTTTTGTCAAACGTCTGACGGAAGGAAATGTCCTTTGCACGAGTTGGATTGTAGATTTCAACAACGTCAGTGAATGTCAGCCGAACGCAAAGCAAAGTAGAAATAGAATGAAATGAATGATGTATGAACGAAGTGAACGAATGAGTCTAATGTCAAAACGACGGCCATGGTATTGCCATGTAAGCTTAATTTTCCTATTTTTGCTATTATATAGTTCGTTTTTATTAATTAGCATTAGAAATAAGTTAAACAATCTTGATGTGTCTCTTAATTGAAAACCACGTTTCAATTTATGAATCTAATACGATCATTTATATTATTTTGCTTTTTTAAGTAATAGTTACTGACTTTAAAAATAGTTTTTCAATTGAAAGACATGTCAAGATCGCTTACTAAAGAAGCTTAATAAAGATTGTAAAATTATACTGAAACACACCCAGTAAAAAAAGGCGTGAAATTCAAATTTTCTTTGGTAGGTCACCTTTGCACCTACATGTTTGTTTAATTTGCCACCTTTTTCTAATGACAAGGTCGCTGTGCCAGAGTTAATGTTCATATGTTTCGTTATTTATAATTTATATTTTGTTAAAAACCTTTCCGTACAGACTCTAAACTTAACGTTAGCAGGCGTGGCTCACTCCGCGATTTCGTCGCTTTGCTACAGGTAGCTAAAAGTACATCCGTTCGACCCCAATTTTGGGGTTTGGGGATCGTGACAGACGCGTTTTGTTAGAGAGTGAGTCTTCTGTACCTAGTACTATTATTTTATTCTGTGACGCTAGTTAGACCATTATATTCGAGGGATTTTATCTTTAGTTCGAGCAACACTGATTATTGCGAGACAGATAAAAAATATAATACTTTTTGTTTTCTATAAAATATTTAGTTCCTCAATTATATAATATTGCTAAAAATATATTTTATTATTATAAATACAGAATTTTGTATTATTTATGATTATGGAATATTATTGTGGAATATTAAGACAAGAAAGTACAAGATTTCGTGTGTATAGCTATGGTGTATAGAAAACATGAAACTGTCAAAAAAACGTCATCAACAACAAGTGTCAAAGTTGTCAATGGTCTTCAAGACACGGGGTGTGATAGCCGTGGAAAGTTTTAATTAAACGGTCTTAAATTGAGATATATATTTAAATGATAGTTGTCATAACAAGTTGCAGTGATAAGACGTTAATGTGATAGTCAGAGGAATAATTTGCAAGTCAACCTGCGAATAATGTAAGTAAACACATTCAATTTTAAGATCTCGTAAGATCCGTGTAGCGAATTCCACCTTCTTGCACGTTGCACAACTGCATATTTAAGACAAAGTTAATCCCAATTACATGGTTAAACATCGATATTCATTTTTAAGTTGTTACGATTTAAATTCAATTCATAAAATTACATTTAAATGTATTTGATTTTCAAAATTGTTGATTGTGAAATAGGTACAACAGTTGTCATTTACATAACTCTATACTTCCAAAGTTATAAGACATAGGTTCACGAGTTCACGCAGTCTCTTTTGGACTTGTAATAGTTTACTATTCTTCAGTAATTGGATTATGTTTTCTGGTCCATAACTTTTTTTTTTAATTAATGAATGTAGCATCTGAAGGTCACTTAAATTGAGAAGGTACAAGTAATGTTATTTCTTAAAGATAATTAAATTATCATATAGTAGCTGAACTCTACAATCAAGTTATTGTGATTCAGCTTATTATTTTTCATCTATATACTTTCTTAAGTACTTATATGAATTTTATCAATATTTGGCTACATATGAATTAAGACCCTGCAGTGTGATCCCAATGCCTACAATAAATGACTATATGGTCTGATAAAACTTAGAAGCTACTGACAGAGGCCTTTTGTATGTTGATATGTACACTGCGGAAACGGATTATAAGCCCCATGCAATTAAATATGCTTAATTATGAGCTACACTAATTTCTGCAGTGAAGGTGTTAACACTTTCGGTGCCGGGCATACATGTTCTTGGCAGTGAATGTGTTAAGTCATCATTAGTAGTTTCAAATATAATATGACCGTTTTCCACCCCGAAGGGAAGAAAACGGATATTTGAGGTCTTGCCGAGGCTTGACCTTTCGGAGATTACCTGTCTTACCAATACATGCAATTGTGCTGAGTAGCTAACACCGGATCGAGTCTGCGAACGCGGCGCGGCCGCGCACGGGGTGCGGGACGCGCGGGGAGGGGCGCCGGCCGGCAAGCAAGCGACGAGTCGCGCGCGCTTCATCAGTACCTACATTCAATGCCGGCAAGGCCCTTACTCAGGTCAAGCCTCGGCAAGACCTCAAATATCCGTTTTCTTCCCTTCGGGGTGGAAAACGGTCATATTTAAGGTCTGTGCCTTCGGCTTGACCTTTCGGAGAAGTGTTTATCTCCTGCCGGCGACCCCAGCGTACTGTGACCTTAATAAAATTGATAGGTTGATGTACTTTCAGAAATAATAAAAACAATTAATGTTCCATAAAAAGACTTATTATTCATATAAAAACACCAAACAAAAACAGAAAGAAACAGTATTAACAATGAGATCCACCTCATTCAGTCAACCTCTGACTGGTAGCAAAAAGAAACAAAAATAATAATAAAATCAGACTTCTGACAAACATAAAGTGTACTAATGAGTATAAGAGCACTTATAAGGCTTAATCTTTTATAACAAAAACTTTCTAATTCAGCTCTAAGAGCTACCCTTATAAAATCACAGATTGTAACTACCTATGAGATCTTGTTACTACTTACACACGTAATCAGTCAAATAAACACAAGTAACACAACCATGTTATTAAACAGCTTTAAATGACTAATTTAAAGGGCCCACCCCGCCAATACTATATTTTGACTTATCCACTTTTTTACAGTAATGTTTGAAAAAGTTGACTGAACCGCGCCAGTTTCCTTTTTCCAAAATACGATCAAGTGGAATTTCATTTTGATAATCATATGAAGCTACAGCCGAACGTATAGATCCAGGCCCACATTTTATGCCAAGATCGGAGAAGGGCGCTTTTAGCCAACCTGCGATAATCGTTCGAGACGCCGCTTTTACTACCCCCCTAGTAGATATGAACAAGTTGTCCAAACCGTGACAACTTTTCCTTCTAGCCTCAGAAACAGAGATCAGACGACGAACCCATCTAACAACATCCAAAATTTCGTCGTTTCTACTTTTTAACTCCCATCCTGACTGTTGCCTACTAGCCGAATCTGTTTTGGATCCAAAAGATGGCCAAAATATTATAGATGTATTCGAATCGGAAAAGAAATCTCTACCTATTGATAGTAATGTTAAATCATGGATCCTTCGCCCAGATGCCAGTAACAAGAGAATAGCCGTATGTCGAGAAACTTGAAATATACTCGCTGGATCTGGAGGGTGATCCTTAAGCCACTGGAGCATATCCTCAATATTCCAGACTGAATTAGATCGTTTATTACTCGAGCAGGCGGATTGCTTTAAACTTATCGCTTTCAACATGTATTTCACCAAAGGATGTGCAGACAGCCTCATTTCCTGTTCCGGATCAGATAATGATACGATTGCCGATTTTTGTACTAGAATTGAAGGGTAACTCAATCTTTTGCAGCGATTCAAGTATCCTAAGTAAGTCGCTAGCTGCTGTGGCCGAGGCCTGTTAGGCTCTACTCCATTCTGATTACACCATCTTCTCCATTGTGACCACGCTGACTTGTATGTCTTCCAGGTATATTGACGCCAGGCTGTCAAAAGAAGGTCGATATCTTCGGGATCTAAACCGCTAATCAATTTACTCCACCCCGTATCTTCCAAACCTCCAAATGAAGATTGTTTACATCCGGTGGAGTCCTGTTTGTCGAAAGATCCGTGAGATGTTGGTCCAGATTCCATATTCGAAAAGGTGGCGCCAATGCTCGGCTCCTCACATCTGCCCTCCAGAATACATGCTCCCACCGAGGAACGACAAGCAAATAAATCCCCGATGCCCTGTTCAAGTGCTGCAGCACTCTTGGTACCAGAGGAGGAGGCGGGAACACCCAGGCCAGCTCGTAGTCCCATATCCTGCTGAAAGCATTCACAAATAACGCCTGATCGTCCCTTGCATCCATCGTTGCATAAACCGGTACCACTTTCGACTGGTATGTCGCAAATAGATCTATTTGTGGGATGCCCCATTTCATAAACACCCGAGTTGTCACAGTTTGACTGAGATGCCAATCTGGCAAACTCTTGTTCCTCGACAGGCAATCCGCTATGACATTGTAGCGACCCGGGATGTAAAACGGAACTAACGTCACTCTCAACTCTTGAGTAAGCATTAATATCTTTTTCGTTAGATCTAACAACGTCAGCGATTTCGTCCCTCCTTGATTCCTCAGTTAGGATATCACCGTTCGATTGTCTGCTTGTAACATTACCGTTTTCGTGGCAATGGTTGTTTGACAACACTCCAATGCTATTAGGACGGTGTGAAGTTCCTTGCGATTGACGTGCCATAGCTTCTGAGCTGGAGTCCATAAGCCTTCTAGAGTTTTTCCGTTGATTTGAATGCCCCAACCCAGATCTGACGCGTCTGTAGAAAGAAAAATTGAGGGTTCTTCTTGAAATATTCGTCCGGGTTTCTCCAAGTTTTCTAGCCACCACTGGCAATCCATCAGGGCAGACACTGGCATTAGTCGTCTGGTCGATGGCTGGTCTTCGGAGAGAAGTCGGCCGGCTCGTTGCAAATTTCGCGTGAAGAGGCGACCCAGTGGAACCACTAATGATGCGAAGCCTAGTTTGCCGATCAAAGAAGATCCTTCTTTCCAATTCCAGCTTCTTCTTGTCATCATCCTTTGTAGAATTTTTTGAATGTCGCTTCGCTTTGATTGTGGAAGTGACTTCAGATTTTGCGAGGTGTCCCACTGAACACCGAGAAACTCCATCTGCTGTGTGGCTTCTAGTACTGACTTTTCTCGATTTACTGTCCATCCCAGGTGACTTAATAGATGAATTGCTGACTTTATGTGACCGTTTAAAACCTCTGGATTTTGATGCGCAAAAAGGAAGTCGTCCAGATAAACCAGAACCCGTATGTCTCTTGACCTTAGAACACCAGCTACCCAGTTGCTCAGACGAGAAAATGCCAACGGTGCCGTTGCAAGCCCGAACGGGAGAGAGGTCATCCGATATACTTGACCCTTGAAAGCAAAGCAGAGGAACCTTCGATGGCTTTCTTTGATAGGCACGTGGAAATATGCTTGAGACAAATCCAGCTTTCCCATAAAGTCTCCGTTCTGTAAGAACTCTGGAATCTTGTTTTGGTTTATCAGCCTGAACTTTTTGGGTTGCAGATACAAGTTTAAGCGCTTCAGGTTGAAAATCTGACGAATTTTGCCATTTTGCTTTGGAATGAGGAAAATTTGAGACAGGAAACCCGCTTCCTCTGTTGTTCTCTCGGCTACACCTTGGGCTATTAAACTTTTTATCTCTGATTCCATTAACTTTGAGGTTTTGGTTGAAAAGGCTTCTATGGTTCTTTCGTTGAAGGGTATTGACGGTGGCTTTTTTACGAATGGAATAGAATAACCCTGTATCGTTTTTAAAATCCAGGGAGGTGCCCCGAGGTCCTTCCAAACGTGCAGGTAATTTCGCAACTGACCTCCCAGGAACCTCACTTCAGAAACGTCGAACTTTGCCGTGTCGGCGAGTGCGGTCGTTCGACTTCTTGGAGTGACTCGTTGACTCACTCTGGCGCTTGCGAAAGGATGAGGTGATAGCACCTGGTCGAGACTTCCATTTTGGCTCCGAACTCTTAGAAGGTCGAGATGTGGCAACCGTTTCTGAAGTGTTCCGGTTCTTTTTAACAATTTTCCGGTTTGTAAAATGGTAAGACTTGCCCGATCTTGAGGGAAATATTTTATAAAAACCGCCTTCATCTTTTATAAATTCTGACAATTTCCGTTCGTCAAAGAGGCATTCTTCTGACGGCGGTATATCCTGCAGCTTCCCTGATAAGTAGTCTGACCCAGCTTTAAAATATTTTCTGCGCAAATCTATCGCCTCTGACCTGCGAGCGCATGCCAGGTGAAGTAAATCGTCTGAGGTACTCTTAAACTGAGATGACGGGTTAGACAGAGCTTTCTTCATCTCGTCAAGTAAAACTTTATCTTTTGATAGGACCTTCTGTATCTCTTCCCCCAACGCCTTACGTTGTTTTAAGAGGCCGTGGGTAATAGTACCCAACACATCGTCCATTCTTAACAACAAAGACGAGGTGAATGACTTTTGAGTCAGCCGCTCTAGCGGAGAGTTGACTTTTAAGCCGCTGAATACTGGGCTTGCCTTTAACCGCTTCTCTACCTCCTTATATTTGATCTTATTCCAGGACTTGGAACCTAACTTCTGGCAAGCCATTCCTTTGGCTTTAATTTCTGCCGTCGGCTCGGGAACAGGGGGCTGCTCCTCTCTAACTTCTGGTAGCAAAAAATCCTCCTGAGAAACTGGATCCGGTGGGCACCAGGACTCCTCTGTACGCTCGCTTTCTGCTACGGATGAGGCCCCTGAGAAACCATCTATATCGTCCTCGGACTCGCTATACCGGCGTTGGTCGCGATTTGAAAAAGTAGGGGGCAATTCCTCTCTCTTTTCCAGTCTGTGCAAGAGCTCCGCGAACATACCATCGACTTTTTCCTCCAAGAGGTCTATCCTGGACCTTTTTGGTTCGCTAGAACGCGACATGCTTCGTCGTCTTTTGTGACTGGCTGCGCTGCGCTGACTGTGAGACGCTGAGCTCGATTCCCCCGAATCCGACTCCGTCCGTCTTAAGATTTTAAAGGCCTCTTTCCGACTCAGGAACGTAGGCTTTAATTCCGTCAACGCCTTATTAAACAGCTCTGTCTTCGCGGCGGAACCTCTTATCCTGTTAGCTAAGGCTGGAGGTCCCATTATGAGTGCCCGTGTAAAAGGCCATTGGAGCATTCTTATCTTCATATCTCGAAAAGTTTTCTCGGATACGTGTGTCGTAGTTGGAAAAAAGGCCTTCATCACCTCTACTGTTGGGAGCGCGAAACGCAATTTGTTTAAAATTTGTGGATCGACTTCGCTCGCATCTTCCATTGTCGACTTCACAACTGTCCACGCCGTCCAGCCATCCGGGTAGTTCTCTTGCACTAAGAGCTTCAAATTCTCCAGCACGGAGTCATCTTCCGGCGTCGCTGCATGCTCATCCAACAGCGCCCCTAGCGCCACCAAGTCACCAGCCTCCGCCATCTGGAAGCATGTGTTTAAATCACCCACTTGCAAGGTCCGAAGCAAATCACCACACCTTGAGCCAACGGCATATTAAACATGTGCAAACAGTGTGCATTTTTAGCATAAGTCAAAATTGTTAGGTGTTAGGTTAACGGCTGCAGTGCTAGTACATTACTAAATACTTCAATTTTGAAGTTAGATTTTAAAAGCAAACTATGCCTTCAGGCTACAGACGGGAGTTACACCGAGCCTTGTGATTGCGGGTGTGGGGCAAATCGAGCCATGCGGCTGCGACTGCGGCTCGATTTGAGCCTCACGGCTGCGGCTGCGGCCAAAAATTTGAGCCGTACGGCTGCGGCTGCGGCTGGCGAGCCGAGTACTGCTGCGGCTGCGGCTGATGAGCCCAAGGCTACTGCCGCTGCGGCTGGCAGGCCATCAACAGTCGTCGGGACGACTCACGACTCGTGTATCGCCCCAAATCGGGCTGGTGCTCAGACCAAAATTTGATTTTATATGATTGACAATTTCAGATCGCCTTAATAACCGCAACTCGCACAGATAAACTTATAAGCAGGAAAAAATCACAGAAAAACAGGAATATATCTGTTAACAGAACACTAAAAAACAAGAAACACAAACGTCTCCGACAAACATGCAGAAAATAAATAACTACAATCTTTAAAACTCGGTCACAAATTATTCGTACGCAAACCAAACCATTTATAATTCAACAGACCCGATCACGGTAACAATAAAAACCAAATTTACTTACGGTTTTCGCTCGTAAACTCTCATAAACACAACACGAACGTTACACAACGTTAGCAAATACACAACACAACGCACTGTAGCGGTAATAACAGCGTACTGATGAAGCGCGCGCGACTCGTCGCTTGCTTGCCGGCCGGCGCCCCTCCCCGCGCGTCCCGCACCCCGTGCGCGGCCGCGCCGCGTTCGCAGACTCGATCCGGTGTTAGCTACTCAGCACAATTGCATGTATTGGTAAGACAGGTAATCTCCGAAAGGTCAAGCCGAAGGCACAGACCTTAAATATATTTATATGTGAGCTACAGGACAGGTTACCATGTAAAATATTGTGAACAAGTAGGTGTTGATCAACTTGAGCTGTCATGAGATCAACTTTATTCTGTGAATTTGTTGTTCATTACTAGTAAATAGCCTTAGCATGAGTGTGTCATGACTATATATTGTGAGCGAGATAGGCCACTTGTCTTTTTCTAAATAATACAGTTAGAAAAAGATGGGTTGTTAAACTCGCGCGCGAGATGCTGTTGCTACGCACTCATGCTAAAGCTACAGTTCGATTTGTTTACTTATAGAATTATACACAATGTATGTTATCTTTTTTTGCTTTGCATACATATTTTAACTAGATTTGTATGATTTCTCAGGTGATAACAATAAGTTGTCTTCTGTTTCAAAACAGCACATCTTTAATGTGTTCATAATTATGTAACAGGCTATTTATTAAGTATGTTTCAGGATAGAATAGAGAAAAGGGTTGGCATTTAATTTCATAATCAAACTGCACAATGTGATTAACATGTATTTAAGTTTAGGTTGTAAGTAGTCCCGTTGTGCAGTTTGATAATGTTTAATAATCGTTAAAGTTTAAATCAGTGGATTTTATTTCATTTTAGGTCAACACAGTGGAATGATTTCGCTTCTTATTTTTTTTTAATGTTCAAAAATTATATCATCTTCATTTCATAACTTTTCTTTTATGACATCTGCATATTAGCATCCTTAAGTGATCAATTTCTGATGGAAAACCCCAGTTCACATGATTGAACTACTTAAGAACACTGTTGCAAAAAACACTAGGTACCAATAAGGATCTCACGATATGTGTATCTCGGCACGAGTCGGAGTCGACCTCCGCGCCTCGACATTCGCTCGACAGCCTTGAATGACCCCTCCCCTCGCGCGAACTTTAACAGCCAGTCTCAAACAGCGCGGGTCCGAAGCGTACGTCCCGCGCTTTAAAAAAAAAAAACGTCATTCGCGAAGTTCTTTATCCCTACCCTCGCGCGAACTTTGACCAGCCAGTCTCAAATAACGCGCGCCCGGAGCGTACGTTCCCGCGTTAAAAAAAAAACTAAAACCTCATCACGAGGTTCTTTATAGTGGTACTTTCACTTGCGCTCCTGTTGACAATTGCATCACAGTACAGGTATGTAAAGCCTGGCTTTATCATGTGTTGTAACACCTGTCGCTCACATGATTCTCACGATCCTTACGTCGTTCGTATTAGTTTTTAGTTAGATTACCTAATAAAATAACTTTTCTTTGGTAGTGATTATCTGATTATAACTATTATTGATTGTTACATGATAAAATGCTTGATGCTTATAAATAGAAAAATAAAGAAGACTTATTTAATTGTCTACATTCTATTATTATATTACGCAAATGTTTTTCGGATTTTTCATATTTTCCCGCCTAAATATATCAGTAGTGGATGACTGTGCTTAGGTTAGGTTAGGTTATCGCGACAAATACCTACTCTTCGTAGCTCCTTGTAAATAAAGTTTTTTTTTTATTCTAAGTAATTATAGCTGCTACCTCATATAAACAGTCTTTAATTCTTCTTCTTATTCACCATGACCTAAGTACGCTACAGTCAATGGATGGGCTGGATGTCCCTAAAGGCTCCTCTTCACGTTGGGCCAACGCCAACGCCAACGAGGGACGCATTTATGCGTCAGAGGGAGCAAGTGATATTGCTATCTCATTCTACCGCATGGCTGCGTCCCTCGTTGGCGTTGGCGTTGGCCCAACGTGAAGAGGAGCCTTAAAGGGGCCTGTCAGTTGTTCGGAACTGTCAAAATTTTGTTCTAACTGACAGGCCGATACCGTCCGGCGGACTGTTAATCAGTGGGCCCCTTAACACTTTACCAGGCTGACAGTTCAAAAATGACAATCGAGTGTCAGTCTATACTCATCGAAAATAAGACCCCAAGTTTGAAGTGCCGTATGTGGGAAATATATATCCCTTAGCATGGTAAAGGGTTAAATACCTAATATACCTATAACCAGAGATATATATAACTCCGTATAAGATAAATAAAGTCTAAGAAAAAAAACGTGCCTCGGAAATCAAGAAAAAGTCATTCTCGAATAGATGGCGCACACACCTTTGGCCTATCCTCTGCTAGATGGCGTTGACGACACCGTTTGATATTTAACAATTTTAACACATATCAGTGAAAGAACATGGGTCAGTATGGAACAATAAAAATTAAAAATCATTTATCCGTAAACATGTTTTGATTAATTTATACATTTTCAATTTTATTTTAAGTTTTAATCGTGTGTCGATAGATGGCAGTAAATGTACCGTTACTACAAAATTTACTTTGGCGATAGCCCTCTATACTATCTATTCTCTTTGCTATAACGTTTACTCGTTGAAGAGGCAGAAGAGTATGCGTGTAGTTATTGCGAAACGCTATAGCATTTGAATAGCACAACCAGTCGTAACGTAAACAATAGTACATTTCGATGCTAGTGCGGAAGGTATGTCATTACTTCACGAGTACCGAGATATCTTGCCACGAGCCGCAGGCGAGTGGCAAGACTCGGGACGAGTGAAGAATGACATTTCCGCACGTGTATCGAACGACGTTTTTTAATACAGTTGCGAAAAAATAAGAAAAACATTGTTAATCGTACACTAAACAAAAGTGGTAACAGTGACAGCTCGGTTAGACGTCGTCTTTAAGTATATTATATCTATGGGCGTTTGACAGCTATTCCGTTCCATTCAGTCAACTTATTAAGAACGGAATTTTCAATATTGAATATTAAAAAATAAACGTGTTATAATGACGAAGAGGTAAGTAATTAAATATGAAATATGTAATATTTTTCGTATTCTTACATTAACGGTAGGTTTTTATGCTGATTACGACGTTTAAAGGAAAATAATATTAACACTCATCAATAAGTAGTCGTGAATTGGAACAAATATAAATTTAAAAAAATTGGAAAAGTAAAAAGCACTAGTTCGAGATAACCAACTTTCCGCACGCTAAACAGCTACGTAAAGTAGCACTTTTTGAGCAACTGTATTAAAAATAATATTACGTGCGTATGCACATTAAATTACGTTCATTGCATTAATTATTTTATGTTTAGGGCCCCCCCACATCTGGCGTCTTTCGAGCGTCGGCGTCTACAATTCTATGGCCGACGTCGACGCAACGTCGGCGCAGCGTCGACGCAACTGCGCAGCGACGTCATTTTCCATAGCGCTGGACCGACGCCGACAGACGCCGACGCTCGAAAGACGCCAGATGTGGGGGGGCCCTTACTTCAAACTTTTCTGCGAAGGAAAACATCGTCACGCAAACCGATCCTTTTAGTTTATCACATCTAAGTTACTACTAAGGGAGAGTGGGAAATAACATACCTATACCTCTCTTTCCCACTCATCAGAAACCGTCTGACGAAAAGGTAGTTGTAATAGCTTTTATAAAGGCATATAAAGCAGGCGATTATTTTTCGGTGCATATTTTTGACCATTTGTCATAGAAAAGGAAACTCTTATACCTGCAAATCTTCAGAAAATTCGCGTATGTACGGGACAAACGGTAGACAACATAATGGAATGCTCCTATTAGGGGTCATCCATTAATTACATCACACGTTTAGGGGGAGGGAGGGGGGTTAAGAAAATGTGACATATTGTGACATGGGGGAGGGGGGAGACACAAACTTTGTGACGTCACTTCAACTTCATCAGTAACCGAAAATTTATTTAAATTATTTTATTCGCTGTACATTTAAATAACAAGTTTTTAAAACGATAATCGTTTTTTTTTCTTTCCTAAGCAGTTTTGGGTTATAAAATTACTAATATTTATATCGTCAATAACATTTTGATAAAATATTAATAATACTTAGGTACTTACTTAATTCGATTTGGCGATTTCGTAGAAAAAATGTGACGTCACACTAGGGGGGAGGGGGTTTGCCAAATGTGACCAAGTGTGACAAGGAGGGGTCAAAAAACCTAGAAATTCGTGTGACGTAATTAATGGATGACCCCTTATACGTGTCATTTCGATGGTAAAGATTTGTATGTAAAACTTCTACTAGCTCTAATATCTTTGTAAGTACCTATTGGATGCTGCCGGTTACAGCACAGAATAAATAATAGTACTACCGTACAGAAAGGAAACTTCCTACAAAACCGAAGTTTGACAGCAGTTCAGGGTCGAATCTTGCTATAATATATGCTTATATCCCTTTCTAATATATGGCTCTATCCCTTTCGGGTATGTAGGGTTGTCAAAATTCAAGTGATTATCTTATCTGTGGTCGTGCACGCAAAAGGAAGTTGAGTGGTGTCAACCCTAATAATTGCTCGGAGCAATGCTGAGCCGAGCGGAGCCGAGTTTGGCCGATCTCAGGAGTTACGCACCCCTGGTTACAGCTCAATAATGGATAAAATTGTTGTACGATTAAAATCCTATCTCCGCTTGGCAAGGTCAAATTAAAGCCATTAAGAGGTGGCATATAATCATTAATTGATTTAGTCACCTTGACTTAAAATAAGACCGGCTACAACTCGAAATGAAGGTGCCCAGCACTTAACACAAATTGTGACGTTTTCAATTAAAAGGTAACACGTGGTCGGTTGTCACTAAGATTGATTTTAAATTGAAGCTTTATGGAAATATCGCGTTTTTGACGACCCATTACAAGGGTTGAAAACGGCACAATGGACAATTGATGCAGAGTTGAGTTGAAAGCACATGATAAAGTGTCCACTGAACAAAGTAATCACGCTACAACGAAAATAGAAATGAAATAAAAAAGAATGTCAAAATCATAATAGGATTCATTTCCGTAATCTGATGATTAAATGTGGATTGATATCCACATTAAAAAAAAAAATATCTTTATTTCAGAATATTAAAAAAATCCATACAATATTGTTATTGTTAGTATCATATCATTAGTATCATTACAGCTACATGTTAGTAGCATACATACATGATGATGATGAGCATACGTCGGACTCCAGCGGGCATTTTCGTGGCATGTCAGGCAGGCAGGCAAGGTTCGCAAATCAATCAATTCACTTTCGAGTATTTGTACTTAGTATTTGGTACCTAGTATTTATAATGTGAAATTCCAAATATCATAGCAACTAACTGCGTTATGACGCATGTCAGCTATTTCTTTGTTTTTTAAGTGGCCACTTCAGTGGGCTATCAGTCATCACTTCAAAGAGTATTTACACATTAAAGATGAATAAATGATAACGGGTAACTAATTTAATTAACTATGTTACAAATACTAGGTACATTATAATACTCGTAAGTTAAGATTTTTTTGTAAACCTTACCTTGCCCTCAAACTGCCCCCTATAGTCCGACGTTTGATGATGAGTACATGTAAAAAACGTACCTATGTTTTTTAGTGTTCCGTACAAAACTTTGTTCACGGAACACTTATGGGATCACTTCGGTCTTGCAAATCAGTTATTTTTTTGTATACCATCACCCACACTGTTAACTGTACATAGGTAGACCTTATGCCTTTAGTAATAAGGTCCACCTATGAACTTAGAGCAAAATTTGCATAGACATTTAAGTATTCACTTTAATTATGTTTTAATCTATAAACGCACCATATTCCTTACTGCATTTAATTAGCTGGAGGAAAATTTATGTCAAAACTATTTTTTTTTATGGTTTTTCCCGTCCGGTATTCCAGTATCGCATTTCCGTATGTATACTTCCCGTTTCTTACGTCTGTTGACAAGAGTAACACGTGTTTTATAATTTTATTTATATAATAATGCTGTGGAATGGCTCCAGACAACATGCAGCGAGTATATGATAGCGACCAGTCAAAATCCGACCATTGTACGGTCAAAGAATTTAATTTCAGTAACATTTCGTACCCTACTCAGTACCGTCTTTACTATAAGGGCACACGGGGTCCGTGCACAGGGCCCCCATACTCGGGGGCTCCAAAGGACAGACATTAACAGTATATTTGATCACCCATAACCCATAATAAATAGAAAATCAGTAGAAAAATATTAGTTTAATTCGCTTTCTTTACTTTCCAAAAAGGCCCGAAATTCTTATGTGCCAACTATGCTAAGGTAGTTTACGACGGTCCTGACCTACTGTCATAGTGACAAAAGTATGAGGTCCCTAATGACTTGTAATGGGCAGGATTCGTGCAGTGTATACTAAGAAAACTATTGACAGCGTTAGTTATAAAATATAATTGAAGTTTACAAAACAAGCTCTTATACATAAAACTAAAACTGAGAAAACCAGGCCAACATAAAGCAGTAAACAAATTAAGGGAAAGTTGGGCGAGGTACGGAAACTTATAAATAACGCATAAAATAAATACTAAACGCAAGAATATATCTAAAACAAAACATACAAGCGAAAAAACATAAAACAATATCAAAACAAAAAAATAAAATAAAACAAAAAGTTCATATAACGGTCCTGCCGGGGATCGATCTTGCAACCTCTTGCACTAGTTGCCCAGCTCTAAGCAACGTAACCGCTGGGCCAGGGAAGCGATACGTGTTTTGACGAAATATGCATCCGTATCCTTCAACGGCAAAGTATTAACTTGCAAATCCAATATTCTAAATATCTTGTATGTCCAAATTCCGTACATCAAAAATAAAGGGCGTTCCCATATGCTGCGGACAAAAGGTTCGAATGTAATTTACCCGGTGTTTTCAATTATCACTATTTAAGCAAACGCACAATAGCCCCGACTAGCACAATCAACTGAAAACACTTACCCCGTGACTGGTACACGCCAACAAACTTCACATATACATGGTTCGGAACTATACGCGCACAATGACCGTAAAATATCTTTAAATATTAATTTATCGCGTCTGCCATTGCAGTAACAAACGCCTGCAGCGTCTCTCTCCGCGTTTATTCTATCTTGTCGGGTCGGCCGGTTTCTACCGCTACCCTAAACTTCATAATCGTAAAACCTCATCTTAGGGTTGTACCCTGGTTACTATCGCTTCTCATAATTAGTCATAGATGGCGTTGGTATGTACTTGTGTATGTTCTGAGCGGAGCGAGAACATTACATATCCCCTCTCCTCCAGAGAATCCAACCGGATTCAAACCCTGCGCTTCAAGTCGCTTGCATGCCACATGCCCAAGTCTTTGCCCCTGAGACTACGTAATTTATAAGTATTTTCTGAGACCTTCTTGGAAATTATAGCTTCTTCAAATTTTGGCGCTAACTTGGACATAAATCTTTTGTCGGAATTGGACAAAAATTTCGTACGCTTCCATACTAGATCCCCCTCCTTGTACTCACATTCGCGTCGCCGGAGGTTATACCTTCTACTATTCAGATCGTGAGATATACTCATTCTTTTACAAACATCCTCGTAAATCTTCTGGCGAATGCCAATGCCTTCTTCGAATTTCTCTTTGTTAAATTCAAGCTTATCGCCCGGTTCAAAAGAATATGGCTTCATGCCCTGAACTGATGACTCCCGACCCAAGAACATAAAAGACGGTGTCCTTTCTGTCACTTCATGCACCGAAGTCCTAATCGCGTGTCCTATGAATGGGATATACTTGTCCCACTCCCTGTGGTCATCTTTCACATACGAGGCGATCGCGGTTCCTATGACTTTATTTACCCGCTCTGTCGGATTGGCCTGAGGATGGTAATATGGTGTATACCACAGTTTCACTCCATAATTTGACGCCAATTCTTTGAATTGTGTAGAAACAAATTGTTTGCCGTTATCGCAGACAATCACACCCGGAGTGCCATACATTAGAAATATTTGTTCCTCTACTATTTGCGAAATTGTCGAAGATTTCCCATTTCTTAGTGGGAATAGGAAACAAAACTTACTGAACCAACACGAGATCACTAGTAGCATTGTATTACCCTTTTTGGATTTCGGAAAAGGGCCCATTAAATCCATAGATATTATTTGAAAAGGCTCTGTCACCACACGTTGCCTTCCCATCAACCCGGTTGGTTTCATTTGTGAGGGTTTATGCCTGGCACACACTTCACAACTCTTTACGTAGCCTTTTACGTCTTGAATCAATGTAGGCCAGAAGTAGTGTTGTCTTGCACGATTGACCGACTTCTTGACCCCCAAATGTCCTGCAGCCGGGTGGTCATGGCATTCCCTTAGCACTTCGTTTCTAAGTTTTTCTGGCACGACTAGTTTCCAGCTATCGTTGTCGTTTGGGAATTGCTTCAGTCTAAGATACCTCCATAATCGACCTTGATTTAGCTCCCAACCTGGTTCATTAATCCCTTTAGCCACCTTTTCCTCCTCTGCCTTGTACCAGTCGTCTTTATCTTCCGGTGTTACTTCCAGTAAAGCAACTTCTTCCGTGATAGCACGAGACAAGGCATCAGGCACCGTGTTGTATTTCCCTCTTCGATGTACTATGTCGTAGTCGAATTGCTGCAAGCGCATCGCCCACCTCGCTAGGCGGCCATGTGGGTCTTTATTGCGGTGTAACCACTGAAGCGCACTGTGGTCAGAAATTACCTTAAAATGGCTTCCCTCAATATATGGCCGGAATTGTTCAACGGCGTGAATCACGCTAAGCAATTCCCTTTCAGAAGCGGAATACCTACACTCCCTTTCAGTTAGTTTCCTGCTGGTGTAGGCTATTGGCACCTCCAAACCATCAATTTCCTGGATCAAAACTCCACCCGTTCCTCTATTGGACGCATCACATTGTACCGAAAAAGGTTTGGCGAAGTCAGGAACTCTCAGAACTGGTGTAGAAGTGAGTGCTGTTTTAAGATTTACGAAAGCTTGCTGTGCGTCTTCGTTCCACAGTATACGTTTGCCTTTTTTACCACCTTTGGTTAAGTCATGCAAGGGTGACGTCACAATGGCAAAATTCTTGACGAAACGACGATACCAGCTTGCTAACCCAATAAACCGTTTCAGTTCCGAAAACGTGGTAGGCTGAGGATAATCTAGAATCGCTCTCACTTTGTCTGGGTCGGTGCGTAGACCATCTTTGTCCACTATATAGCCTAAGTATTTCAATGAAGGCCTCGCGAAGACGCATTTCTCTAAGTTAATGGTTAGGCCCGCTTCTCTGAGCTGATTCTTGACAAAAGTCAATGATGACAAGTGATCTTCAAAGTTGTCATTACATATGACTATATCGTCTAAGTATGAAAATACTTTACCTTCATACTCTGGCGGGAACAAGCGGTCCATTAAACGTTGTTGTGTCTGGGAAGCATTGCTCAAACCGAACGGCATGACCTTAAACTGATATAGTCCTTTTCCAGCTAGCCCGAACGCGGTTTTCTCCTTACTTCCTTTTTCGAGGGGTATTTGCCAGAACGCCGAACGCAAGTCAATTGTCGATAGGAAACGAGCATTTTTAAGACTGTCCAAGATGGTCGTAACTCTCGGAAGCGGATAAGAATCCTTTGTGGTCAGCTTGTTCAGCTGCCGGCTATCCAGGCATAAACGGTTCTTCCCGGAAGCCTTTTTTACAAGGAGTACTGGCGAGCGCCATGAGCTGCAGGATGGTTCGATAACATCGTCCTTGAGCATATCCTCAATTTCTCGTTCCAGTTCTCTCATTAATGGCGGTGCAAAAGGATATTGCCTCTGACTGGTAGGTAAATGATCACCTGTGTCAATTCTGTGCTCAAATATCAAATATCAAATATCAACATTTATTCAGCAAATAGGCCACAAGGGCACTTTTACACGTCAACATTGAATTTACATAAAAGCAAAAATAATAACATCAACAATTTTATAAATTAAAACTAACAATTCAATCTAACGTATTACAATTACTAAGAGATGTATATGGTCTCTTAATGTCGAATTACATACAAAATACAGACAAAAAAACACACACAAAAAATCTATAATATTTAGAGGTGTAAATGTCTCTAGGTGTCAGAACTATAAGATTATATAGTTTATCAAGTTATCCTTAGAGATGTATAGGGTCTCCAAGAGTCAATATCCTGTATAATTAATACATTCATTAAAAGAAAAGAAACATACGAGAACAGAATGAGGCGTCTCACTGTAATTAATTAATAAAAGTTACTAAGTATAATAGCTCGTGTTAGCTTAACAGACCAGTCTCCACAAACAGCACCCGTTCACGAGTATGACGCGTATCTCAGCCATCGCCTCCCTCAACCTTCATTCGGGAAAGTGGCGACCCGATCAACAACGCCACCGTAAGCAAAGACTTTTAAGCGAGCATGACATGTTCAAGCTACCGGCCTATATTAATATTAAAATAGTAATAACATGTAGCTGTAAGACACGGCATTTTGTGCTCATATGTTACATAAAAAGACAGTAATATAGCTTCACATAATTACTAGCCTAAGTTGACTTAGAGATGTAAAGGTCTCTAAGTGTCAGAAACATTAAAAATATAGGTAAGTATGTACAATCAAAAATAAAAATCAAATAAATAAATATGTACTTAGAGATGTATAAGGTCTCCAAGTGTCCAAAACTAAAATTAAATTAAACAATATAATCAAGCGAGAACATCATTGTCTCATGTGTCAATTCTACTGGACACTAGCATATTTAATTCAGTGTAAAAAAAAAAACAATATTTATTTAATTCTTATTATACTAATGAAACCAATCAAGCTACCGGCTTAAAAGCATCTCTATCGTTTATAAAATCATTTACAGTGTAGTACGCCTTACATAACAAGGAGTGCTTAATGTGCGACTTAAATTTGTGAAGTGGTAAATTCACTACATCAGTGGGGACTTTGTTATAAAAACGTGTACAGTTCCCGACGAAAGACGTACTAACCTTACGGAGGCGGTGGGCGGGCACGGCAAGTTTATGTTTGTTTCTAGTGTTATAGTTATGGATATCACTGTTAACCTTGAATTCGTGGATGTTTTTCCGAACATACATAATATTCTCTAGTATGTATTGAGATGCAACGGTAAGAATGTTAACTTCTTTGAATTTCTCTCTTAGGGATACTCGAGCGCCCAGTCCATAGATGGAACGTACTGCTCGTTTTTGCAGCACAAATATTGTCTGAATATCTGCCGCTTTTCCCCACAACAGAATTCCATAAGACATAACACTATGGAAGTAACTATAGTATACCAGCCTGGCCGTCTCTACGTTTGTCAGCTGTTTGATTCTCCTCACTGCATAGGCTGCTGAACTAAGTTTTCCGGCTAGAGTGCCTATATGTGCATGCCATTGCAGTTTGGAGTCTAAAGTGACTCCCAGGAAAACAGTTCGGTCCTCAAATTCCAGCGTATCACCTTTTATTTTAATCTTGCCGTTATTTACCTGCTTGACGTTAGGTAGCGTAAACTTGATGCATTTGGTTTTCTTGGCGTTCAAAAGCAAATTGTTTGCCGTAAACCAGTTTACAATGGTAGATAGCGCGTCATTAATGCTCTCGAAGCTATTTTCCTTTCTGTCCACTTTAAATATAAGGGAAGTGTCATCTGCAAATAACACTATATCATGTCTATCTTGCACAACTTTTGGTAAGTCATTAATGTATACCAAAAACAGGAAGGGACCAAGAATTGAACCTTGAGGCACTCCGAGGGCTACCGGGGACCCCGCCGATTGAGTTCCATTAATAACTACTCGCTGAGTTCTATCCGAAAGGTACGATGAGACCAGGTCAAGGGCACTAGCTTTTATCCCATAGCGGCTTAATTTTCTCTTTAAATTTTCGTGATCAACGCAATCAAATGCCTTTGACAGATCACAGAAAATTCCAACAGCATCTTGAGCTTTTTCCCAAGCATCAAAGATGTGTTTTAGAAGTACCGCACCGGCGTCAGTAGTTGATCGACCTTTGGTGAAACCAAATTGATTGCTATCAAGCAGTTTGTTTCTGTTGAAATGTGACAATAGTTGATTCAGAATAAGTTTCTCGAACACTTTGCTTAATGCCGGTAGTATTGAAATCGGTCTAAAGTTCGTGGGATCTGTTCTCGTTCCTGATTTAAACAGAGGGATAATTTTGCTATGTTATTTTTTATATATTATGCTCGATTAAGGAAGTCCTCCCCAATCCTCTACCAATTTCCGTATTCATTGCTTCTAAAAGGATGTCTAAGCTTTTTTTTTGTTTGTCTGTCAGTTCATCGCGAGAAATTACCGGAGTCACGAGTGTCGCGATACAAACTTCAGAAATACCCTCACCACGAGGTACTTCTTCTGTAACTGACAAATTAAATGCATTAAAAAAAGTCATTCCTAACACCATGTCATGCTTCAACTGCTTCATGACGAGAAAAGGGACTACCTTGTACTTGGCCCTGAATTGTATAGGTAAATCGAATACCGTGTTAACGTAGTGATTAGTACCGTCCGCAGTTGAAATGCTACCATCGTTTGCGCGTCCGGTCAATCCCAAGTTCAACAATTTTTTACTAAACTCCTGAGAAACTAATGACGGCGTAGCACCACAATCCAGCATACCCACAAAGGGCTGGTTCAAGATCTTGAAGTTTGCATACAACCGCGTATCTGATTTCCGCTCAATATTACAAATCTCCCCCGTAGCAAAAAATTTCGAAACGGTACCTAACCATTTCTGCCAATCATCACATGCGGAACTGCCTAATCTCTTGGGGTCTGATCGGCAGGCATCGACTCCGACTGCCCGTTTCCCTCCTTTGTAGCACTGCAGGCACACTTCTGAACTGTATTCCCAAAGCGCCCACATTTATAGCAAAAAAGTCTTTGCTTTGGTAAATTGCAATCTCTAAACCGGTGCCCTGGACTCCTACAATTCCAGCATTTAGACTGCGTCTTGCCCCCAACGGCTGCAACTTCATTCTGCCTAATTTGTCCAGCCTCTCCTACCCCTTGATATGCGAGATCCCGCTCCAACGAATGAGTGTCTTGCGTCGGTTCTTTGAATTTCTCACAAGTTAACTTCGTACGCTCGACAACTCTTAGAACTGCCGTTAACTCGGCTACCGTATTGAAGGAATCCCGGCATATTTCCTTCTGGAAATAAGGCTGTACATTTTTTCTCAATATGACCAACTTTTGCAACTCTGTTAGTGGTTCAGGCAAGCGGTTAAACATGTTCTGCATGGTAGATATGTAAATAATGACGCTCTCCTGCCTACTCTGGGTCCTCCGCTTGATCTCCTCTAGAAGTTCGTCCTGATAGTTCGGTTTCTGAAAGGTCCGGTTTATATTGATTGTCAATTTGTCACTGTGACAATGTACGAAATGGACTGACGGACGTCTGTCTGATATATCATAATCTATCATAAACTTACGAATATTATGTCTATCCCTTAGGAATGTTATTAACCCTTTACCAGGCTAAGGGATATATATTTCCCACATACGGCACTTCAAACATGTGCTCTATTTTCAGTGAGTAAGATTGACATTTAATTGTCATTTTTGAACTGTCAGCCTGGTAAAGGGTTAATAAAGTATTTTAATGTCAAGATACTTATTTGGGGCATTATCTAAGAAAAGGGACCTTATTGTCGATGGTGCTTAGGTACGCCGCACAGCGTCGTGCGGCATTGTATTTATACCGGAGCATCGTTAATAATGGCGTAAGCGCCATCGACAATAAGGTCCCTTTTCATAGATAACGTCACATTTAGCTTACCGCGTCAATACAAATAAAGCTATTTTATTTTCAATAACAGGTGAATGCATATATCTATATCTGTACAAAACATATTTCAGTATTTATGTGTATAAACAGTTGTTTTATTTAATGAAATAAATAACAACTTTGCATTGCTTGCAACAGAAGATAATATCGGCTTATTAAATCTATGAGTAACATTTATTTTATGTAGTTACAAATACGGCCGTTGTTCCAGCCAGACAAATGATTAAAATGACCATTTCTGAGAAGCTGACTGTACTTTGGTCTACTTATATGCCATACGATAGCCAACTGAATTGTTTATCTTCATACGAAATATCACACTCATAACTTTAAAAACACCAGAGATAGGAAGGTTTGAACTTTTCTTGTTTCATTGATCAACAAGTTACCCTATCATAGGCAGACAGGCAATTTACGATTTCAACAAGTTTGTTTATCTTGCGTATCCCTGTCAGTTATCGGTTATTTTCAACAAGATCCTACTGTTTTCTATATCGGACATTCTTATCTAGTTTCTGTTTGTATGTACTAAGCACAATCAATAGAAAACGCTGGTTGTATACAGCCTTATCAACCAACCAAACCCCGTTTTTAATTTTCGTCTAAACATATGTTTTAGCCAACTATCATATTGACTACTTACAGCAGCATTTCCCAAACTATGATGGGTCGCGAGACTCGCGAGTGAATATTGAGTGGGCCCTGAAAGTACTATAGAATGTAATTGTTAACAAATAATATTTTATGCCCCCTTTTTATGACAGCCAAGAGGTGGGTCACATTTGGCAATATTTGGTAGGTGGGTCGGTCTTCGTTTACTCGGAAGAAATTAATCGGGTATTATCACAAAAAGAATTGACTAAAGCTTCAAGTATAGCATTTGAATTAACATCCATCTCGTAGATATACTCATAAACGCTGGCTACCAATAGTGGCTGTTTTCTACCAATTACGGAAAACGAGCTGTAATTTCATTTAGATAACCGACAATTGTATAAATTGCCGGTAAGGTGCGATATGCACGGATATACCGATTTCCGATAATCGGTAATAATGCACTTTTGAATAAAGGAATGGTTAAATCATCACGTCATCAAGTTTTATGGCTAATTTTGTGTTAATCAAGTAATCAGTCAATGAAGTAACAATTTTATTAATACCATGGTATGATAATATACTCCGCCTGGTACTCTCTTCCCGTCTTTTCTAGGTCACCTGACTGACACAAGCCTACGTCATCATGCGACAGCGCTATCTAATAATATGCGATAGCGCTATATATAGCGGCCATGTTATTGTGACGTAGGCCTGTGTCACTCTGGGAAGAGAAGACCATGTTTTACTAGACTATGATTAATACCTTCTAGCCTTAGGTACCATTTGTCAAAGTAACTTTCGGTAAAAAATTGGCAAATTTAAAAATGGATACTGTTTAAAAAGAAGACTAATTACAATATAATATTTAAAACTTTCGCGTTTTGAACACATATTAACTCACATTTATAGACAGTTAACCGCGACCACGACCAGTGAAACCTGTGTCGAAACATCGGTAAATAAAGGTATTAAAATAAATTCGCTATAGACCCGTCTATACATAAATGTGAGTTAAAACCGTAGTCTAATAAAACATATTCTTCTCTTCCCAGAGTGACACAAGCCTACGTCACAATAATATGGCCGCTATATATAGCGCTATCGCATATTATCATATAGCGCTGTCGCATGATGACGTAGGCTTGTGTCAGTCAGGTGACCTAGAAAAGACGGGAAGAGAGTACCAGGCGGAGTATATTATTATACCATGGTTAAAACTAATAACTTGTTTGAACAACCTTAGATCCTGCCTTTATATATGTTTGCACATTCTGGTGCAAAATGCTTGTTTGTCACGCGAACGACACCTTTGACAACACATTTCGACGATACTAATTGACATAGATGACTATATGATTCTTTACTGTTTGTTTGTTCTTGTAATAACAATAAAATTCAGGACGAGAAAACTTCCGACTATCAGAACTACCATCTACCACTCCTACATCTCTTCTGGCTTCGGCGCCCTGTACACTCTTGGCAGCGGTCCGTCACAAATGAACTACGAGCGGTCGGGTTGAGCTGGAGCGAGGCCAGAGCGGTCGCTGAAGATAGGAAGGCGTGGCGCGAGCTTGTGAAGGCCCTTTGCACCTCTGGGGTGCCTTAGGACAACAACAACATCTCTTCTGTTTTTATAACAACTAGCGACCCGCCCCCGCTTCGCACGGGTTAACAAATTATACACCTAAACCTTCCTCAAGAATCACTCTATTGATAGGTGAAAACCGCATGAAAATCTGTTCAGTAGTTTTTGAGTTTATCGCGAACAAACATACAAACAGACAGGGGGACTTTGTTTTATAATATAAGGTGTAGTGTAGTGATTCGATTACCTAAGTAGGTACATACTTACATTACCTTTCTGAATATCAGGCTTATTATGAATACGAGTATACATCAATCCAGCCATTAATAATTCATTGCAATTAAAAAGGAAGCCTATTAACTTGCAAGTGGGTATTCCCTATTCAAATACATAAGTATTGAAGTAAATACCTAGCCATCGTTTATGCCTCATGTTATCAAAGTATTGCGTCGGAAGCAAAACTGGAATAACCTGTCTTAATAGTGTAGACTGTAGATAATACGATATATTACATGCTTGTGTAAACATTTCAATGCATCCTCTATACTCTATCAATAGCATTGTAAAACTGTCTATCTTATTCTAAGTTTATGGACCAACATTACTTTAATCTTTAAACCAAAAATCCACCACCAAAAATGCTATAAAATTTACGATGTCTGCTTATACTATTCTTTTACAACCATGACATTATAAGGTAAAATAATATCGAAACTTGTCAGATTACGGCATCGAGACAAATTGAGATGACTTGCAAGTTTGCACAATGTTGTTGTAAGACGCTGTGGATAAAGTTGGTTGCCAAATTAATGTCCATTAGAACTCGTCTTACTTGCTTTACGAACTTTAATCAGGTAATTTTTAGGGTTCCGTACCCAAAGGATAAAACGGGACCCTATTACTAAGACTCCGCTGTCCGTCCGTCCGTCTGTCGCCAGGCTGTATCTCACGAACTGTGATAGCTACAGCTAGACAGTTGAAATTTTCACAGATGATGTATTTCTGTTGCCGCTATAACAACAAACACTAAAAAGTGCGGAACCCTCGGTGGGCGAGTCCGACTCGCATTTATCCGGTTTTTTAATTGAAACATATCTTGGACCCGACAACACGTAGGTCAGACTGTAATGTCACAAAGTAATCCTTTGTAAAACTCTGGTTTGCTAGCAGCAGAGATTTGGTTGTAGAATGACAAACTGTAATTTTAGTATCTGCAATAGAATCTAGAATGATGGCAAATAAGAGATTTGGGTTACACTGCTTCCAATAATGGTTTGTCTGCTACTTTTTCACCGAACCGATTTCAGTTTAGCAAAAAATTACCTTTAGGAAATCATAAAAATAGGAAGGAGTAAAAATTACACAGAACGGTTCTTACGCGGGTGGTCATACGGACACAACAAGTATATGTATTATATTCCTATATAAATGGTATACATAATAGCATATATATTAAGCCTGAGCAGTTGACCCATATCATCACATCCTTGCAAAGGGGACCCCTCTCGGCATAAATTTGCGTTCTAAAGCGAAGTCGACTTGTTTTTAATGACAGTTCCGCATATACTCGTATTGACATTATGGACCGTATTGCAAGGTGCCAGCCACATTTTGCTGGATCAAAAATGCTTTAGGTAATAAGTATTAAAGTCATAAAGAGCAACGCGACATGGCAGCACTTGATACAAACTGCTAAGCGGGGTGGTAACTTTTTCTCTGCAGCTGAGTGTAGGTAAAGAGAAAACTAGAGAAATCCAGGAAAAATAGCGGCTAATAGTAATTGTTCTCATGTGATAACATTCAACCGATGCATGCCAAAATTTTTACACTGAAAATTATATCGATTTCGAATCTTTAAATTAACATATTATCATAAATCTGTCTGAGGACCCTGTAGTTATCGTTTATATCGAAAGCAATCAATTATTATAATCATGTAAAGATAACATTTGTAAATACCTACGTAGACTTAGACCTAGAAAAGTCAGCAGCGATTTTGATAGCCCACGTAGTTATTTTAAACGTCAAACTTATGAAATTATGACGTTTAAGATAACACTTGCACTACGTGAGCTATAAAAATCGCTGCAGACTTATCTTGGTCTAACTCAACCTTTTTCTCCTTCAACCTAGCGTTTTCCCGGCCTAGCGATGGTCCGCTTTCCTGCTCAGTCTCCTCCACTTTGCCCTGTCTGCGGCATCCTCAGGTGTGAGATTGTTCTCTTGCATGTCCGCTGTCACGACGTCCAGCCAACGCTTCTTATTAGGCCTACCGAATTCTTATTAACTAGATTGAGGAATCTCACTGTCCAAGGCCCTAGATCACGCGGCCGCGGTAGGCCTAATAAGAAGCGTTGGCTGGAAGTCGTGACAGCGGACATGCAAGAGAACATCTCACACCTGAGGATGCCGAAGACCGGGCAAAGTGGAGAAGACTGAGCAGGAAAGCGGACCCTGGCGCTAATAGATGCCTCCATCTATTTCTAACTCTAACTATAGGGAAATATGTTCATTCCTAGCATTCCTAGTTATATCCTCTTCATTTTCCTCGTGTTGTCCTTGAACTTCAGCCTTTATCGTTCTTGACAATTACTGGTAGCGTTGTTATGCCAATAATATTAAAGGTGTAGCGATTGAAATAGAAGCACTTTGTATGGAATTTCTATACAAATTTAGAGTAAATTTAGTAGTTGACCGTAGGTATATGAAAAGAAAAGTGGCATTATAATATTTAAAACTTTCGCGTTTTGAATACATATTAACACACATTTATAGACGGGTCTATCGCGAATTTATTTTATTACCTGAATAATGTAAATTGTACGTACTTAATGTGATTTTTTTTACCTCGGTAAATAAAGATAATAAAATAAATTCGCGATAGACTCGTCTATAAATGTGAGTTAATAATACTAGCATTTCCTTAAACAGGCACCGATTTATGAACTGCCATTTCGAAAAACAATTGCTTAAGTATTATGGCTCTACACATTGGCCAACGCCGGCCACTCCAAGGGACGCATTTATGCGTTAGAGGGAGCAAGTAATATTGCTATCTCATTCTACCGCATGACTGCGTCCCTTGGAGGGGCCGGCATTGGCCCATCGTGTAGAGGAGCCATTACGCGATACGATATGACGTACAATCTCGATGTTCGTACTTAAATCATGTCCTTACACCAAAGATAAACGTAAATAATTCCACCTCTAATTCATATCAATTGGATAATGTATTAAATGCGTGCTAAAAACGATTACAGCGTGGCTGAGATATTAAACTTTGTCGAAATTAATTCACATATAACATTGTCAAATAACCTCATGGCTCCTTCCACCATTATGCTGGTTTGCCAGGCGTAGCTCACTCCGCGATTTCGTCGCTTTGCAACAAGTACATCCGTCCCACACCAATTTTGGTGGCTAGCCATAAGCCGCGCGTGGTGCTGTCGCCACATAGCGGTCATATCTGTCCTAATCGTAACAGACGCGTTTTGTTAGAGAGTGAATCTTCTGTACCTATAGTTCGTTTTTTTTAGCATTAGAAAGAACTCCACAGAAACAAGCGTGCAGTTTTTATCAGACTGTTTAATTGTTAAGAGCGCTCTTACAAGAAAAGTCGAAATAATGCAAAATTGATGATACTAGTCGACGAAATTCAGGACTTTGTGCTCATTATTAGAAACAATGAGTACTTGTTCCAGTAAAAGCGTCTTCTTATCTTTTTAAATATCGTTGTAAATATTAGAAAAAGGACTTATTAAATTAGTAATGAATTTTTTTCTGATGGTCGTTTCCGAAAAACCCCGTGAAGCACTGAACGGCAAGCTCTTATTTAGAAATGTTGAGAAGTTTACTCTGCTAAACCTGGCTATTTTGTATTACTAATACCCTGTACTTTCGGCATATCAAACGATATTTTTTCTACATACCTTTGAGAAAGAGAAAATCAAAGTAAAACGAACTCAATTTTCTCTCCGAAACAAGTGTCAATTTCTACGAAAATCTACTTAATATCGAAGTCATTTTCATACTCAAGCAATCTGCAACGTTTGCTTATACTGTTGGTATACATTAGTGTTTATGAAATTCTACTATAATTTTTTGGCAATTTTTTGAAAACTACTCTATATTACCGATGACGCGCGCTCGCCAGCTCAGTGCCGCGGCAGAGCTTGTACAGGCAGGACGTGTGTCGGTCGGCTCCGCACATTTTCAACGGCGACGACGAGGTTTTTTATCATTGTGTGCGGCGGGCGCCGTGTAAAACGCTATACTGTGTGCGTGTAAACCGCAACGAGAGACTTTGATCCTAGCACTGTTTTTATAGTATTATAATTTATAATGGTACAGTTTAATAAACTACCGGACAAGATTAAAAATATTTGAAACGACCTGACATTCTATATGTATTTATTTGACTCAAGATAGTACTCAGGGTCTGATGATGGAGCCGGAAGGCGGTCACCGGTACCAATCAACCATGCAACTAAACCACTTCGTGTTTGGGCACGTTTGATTCGGCTCAACAAGATCTTTGACTTAAGATAGTACTCAGGGTCTGATGATGGAGCCGGAAGGTGGTCACCAGTACCAGTCAACCATGCAACTAAACCACTTCGTGTTTGGGCTCGTTTGATTCGTCTCAACAAGATCTTTGACACAAGATAGTACTCAGGGTCTGATGATGGAGCCGGAAGGTGGTCACCGGTACCAATCAACCATGCAACTAAACCACTTCGTGTTTAGGCTCGTTTTATTCGTCTTAACAAGATCTTTGACACAACATAGTTCTCAGGGTCTGATGATGGAGCCGGAAGGTGGTCACCGGTACTAATCAACCATGCAACTAAACCATTTCGTGTTTGGGCTCGTTTGATTCGGCTCAACAAGATCTTTGACTTAAGATAGTACTCAGGGTCTGATGATGGAGCCGGAAGGTGGTCACCAGTACCAATCAACCATGCAACTAAACCACTTCGTGTTTAGGCTCGTTATATTCGTCTCAACAAGATCTTTGACACAAGATAGTACTCAGGGTCTGATGATGGAGCCGGAAGGTGGTCACCGGTACCAATCAACCATGCAACTAAACCACTTCGGTTTTGGGCTCGTTTGATTCGTCTCAACAAGATCTTTGACACAAGATAGTACTCAGGGTCTGATGATGGAGCCGGAAGGTGGTCACCGGTACCAATCAACCATGCAACTAAACCACTTCGTGTTTAGGCTCGTTTTATTCGTCTCAACAAGATCTTTGACACAAGATAGTACTCAGGGTCTGATGATGGAGCCGGAAGGTGGTCACCAGTACCAATCAACCATGCAACTAAACCACTTCGTGTTTAGGCTCGTTTTATTCGTCTCAACAAGATCTTTGACACAAGATAGTACTCAGGGTCTGATGATGGAGCCGGAAGGTGGTCACCGGTACCAATCAACCATGCAACTAAACCACTTCGTGTTTAGGCTCGTTTTATTCGTCTCAACAAGATCTTTGACACAAGATAGTACTCAGGGTCTGATGATGGAGCCGGAAGGTGGTCACCGGTACTAATCAACCATGCAACTAAACCACTTCGTGTTTGGGCTCGTTTGATTCGTCTCAACAAGATCTTTGACACAAGATAGTACTCAGGGTCTGATGATGGAGCCGGAAGGTGGTCACCGGTACCAATCAACCATGCAACTAAACCACTTCGTGTTTAGGCTCGTTTTATTCGTCTCAACAAGATCTTTGACACAAGATAGTACTCAGGGTCTGATGATGGAGCCGGAAGGTGGTCACCAGTACCAATCAACCATGCAACTAAACCACTTCGTGTTTAGGCTCGTTTTATTCGTCTCAACAAGATCTTTGACACAAGACGACCGGTCTGGCCTAGTGGGTAGTGACCCTGCCTGCTAAGCCGATGGTCCTGGGTTCGAATCCCAGTAAGGGCATTTATTTGTGTGATGAACACTAATATTTGTTCCTGAGTCATGGGTGTTTTCTATGTATATAAGTATGTATTTATCTATATAAGTATATATATCGTCGCCTAGCACCCATAGTACAAGCTTTGCTTAGTTTGGGGCTAGGTTGATATGTGTAAGATGTCCCCAATATTTATTTATTTATTATTTATAAGATAGTACTCAGGGTCTGATGATGGAGCCGGAAGGTGGTCACCGGTACCAATCAACCATGCAACTAAACCACTTCGTGTTTAGGCTCGTTTTATTCGTCTCAACAAGATCTTTGACACAAGATAGTACTCAGGGTCTGATGATGGAGCCGGAAGGTGGTCACCGGTACTAATCAACCATGCAACTAAACCACTTCGTGTTTGGGCTCGTTTGATTCGTCTCAACAAGATCTTTGACACAAGATAGTACTCAGGGTCTGATGATGGAGCCGGAGGGTGGTCACCGGTACCAATCAACCATGCAACTAAACCACTTCGTGTTTAGGCTCGTTTTATTCGTCTTAACAAGATCTTTGACACAACATAGTTCTCAGGGTCTGATGATGGAGCCGGAAGGTGGTCACCGGTACTAATCAACCATGCAACTAAACCATTTCGTGTTTGGGCTCGTTTGATTCGGCTCAACAAGATCTTTGACTTAAGATAGTACTCAGGGTCTGATGATGGAGCTGGAAGGTGGTCACCAGTACCAATCAACCATGCAACTAAACCACTTCGTGTTTAGGCTCGTTTTATTCGTCTCAACAAGATCTTTGACACAAGATAGTACTCAGGGTCTGATGATGGAGCCGGAAGGTGGTCACCGGTACCAATCAACCATGCAACTAAACCACTTCGTGTTTAGGCTCGTTTTATTCGTCTCAACAAGATCTTTGACACAAGATAGTACTCAGGGTCTGATGATGGAGCCGGAAGGTGGTCACCGGTACTAATCAACCATGCAACTAAACCACTTCGTGTTTGGGCTCGTTTGATTCGTCTCAACAAGATCTTTGACACAAGATAGTACTCAGGGTCTGATGATGGAGCCGGAAGGTGGTCACCGGTACCAATCAACCATGCAACTAAACCACTTCGTGTTTGGGCTCGTTTGATTAGTCTCAACAAGATCTTTGACACTGAAGATACACAAGGTTTGATTATGGAGCTGAAAGGTGGCCACGGGTACCAGTCTATCATGTAACAGTATCATGAGGACAGAAGACGATTGAGGATTGACCGATCAATTCGAATTAACGATTATTAATCGTCAATCTTCAATCAGTAGATTTAGAATTAGTTTCGTCAATCGTCAATTCGAATTGATCGGTCAATTCTCAATCGTCAATCGTCAATTCGAATTGATTTTTTGCCAACACTGCTATCATGTAACTGAACCACTTCATGTTTGGGCTCGTTTGATTCGTCTCAACAAGACCTTGGACACAAGTTAGTACTTAGGGTCTGATGATGGAGCTGGACTGTGGCCACGGGTCCCAGTCTACTATGTAACTGAACCACTTCGTGTTTGGGCTCGTTTGATTCGTCGCAACAAGATCTTTGACACAAGATACTACTCAGGGTCTGATGATGGAGCTCGAAGGTGGCGACGGGTACCAGTCTATCACATAACTGAACCACTTCGTGTTTGGGCTTCGTATTTGGTTTATCACCTAGTGTCAAAGATCTTGTTGAGACGAATCAAACGAGCCTAAACACGAAGTCGTTTATTTGCATGGTTGATTGGTACCGGTGACCACCTTCCAGCTCCATCATCAGACTCTGAGTATCACCTAGTGTCAAAGATCTTGTTGAGACTAATCAAACGAGCCTAAACATGATGTGAACGCCGGTACTTATTGCTGGGATGATTTGACGGGAGTAGAAATGAAGGCTACTACTTTTAAAAAATATAAAAATGGTTTAATAACCAGTAAAAATAAAATTGTATAAGAAAGTAGCACGTTTTCGTTTTCGTGGCTTGAGGACGAGTGAAGGACGCGGCCCGGTCGGTAAAGCAGTCGGCTCGCGTCGATAGGGCAGGTTCTTTGACGTATGCGTGTGTGAGTGCATCAATCGTTCACACAAACACATGCTAGGCGTTAACATGTTGCGGCCCCAGGAACGAAGTTCGTGTCCATGACTGGTAGGGGGCACAGTCGGTTGAAAGCTCGTCGAAGAGTTCCCGAAGTGGTGTTGACGTCGGCTACGCGGGTCACGCCGTCGGAGCCGGGGTAGAGGCGCGTCACGCGCCCCAGCAGCCATCGGTTGGGAGGCAGCCGGTCATCTTTCACCAGCACCATTTCTCCTAGCTGGAGTTGCTGTCCTTGTTTGCGCCATTTCTGTCGTTTCTGGAGCTCTGTAATGTACTCTGTATAATATCGGGACCAGAAATGGGCTTTCAATTGTTGAATCCTCATATATCGTGAGAGAGTAGGTATCGCCGCAGGGTCAGAGCTCTGAGGAGAAGGCAACATCGTTAGCGTTCGTCCGATTAAGAAGTGAGCGGGGGTAAGCGCGGTAAGGTCTGAAGGGTCGGATGATAATGGAGTGAGAGGCCTAGAATTAAGGGTAGCCTCGATGCAAGTGAGAACTGAATTTAAATCTTCGTACGTTAAGTGGGCTAAACCTAAGACCCTTTTTAAGTGGTATTTAACAGATTTTACGGAACCCTCGGCTAATCCATTAAAGTGTGGACTATATGCTGGTGAAAATTTAAAGTTTATGAACATCTCAGATGCTTTTGAGCTGATATAGTTACTATTTGATTTTAAAAATTTAGACAACTCATTACATGCGCCTGTAAAGCAAGTCCCATTGTCTGAGAAAATGTTTTGAGGCTTTCCTCTGCGGGCAATGAATCGATCTAGTGCTGCGAGGAAAGTGTTACTACTTAAATCGGTGACAAGTTCTATGTGAACCGCTTTTACGGCTAGACAAACAAATATGCACAGATACGACTTTATCAGTCTGCTGCCTCGGCCTCTTCGGTTCAGTATCATGATTGGTCCGGCGTAATCACACGCGGTATTAGCAAATACATAGTCAGTATGCAGACGGGGCGAAGGAAGATTGCCCATTATGGGTTGAATACTTTTGCCTGCATAACGACGACATCTAATGCAATTTTCAACTATTTTTCGGGCAAGGTTTCGACCATTGATCAACCAGAATTTGTGACGTAAGATCGCAAGTAATAGTTGCGGAGGTGCATGTAAAAACATTATATGATAGTGTCTAACTATTAGTGTGGCTAAATGATGCTTTGAATTTAGCAATATTGGGTGTTTAGTGTCATAATCATAAAATGAGTTACAGAGTCTGCCACCTACTCGTAACAGTTTATCAGTTGTGTTGTAAAATGGATTCAATTGTAGCAATTTATTATTGGCAGACAATTGTTTTTTATTTTTTAATAAGTCATATTCCGAGCTAAAAACTTCAAGCTGAACGAATCTGCACATTGAATTTAAAGATAAATTTAGTTCATTTATTTTTATGTAACCAGTATATTTGTTTTGTGGGTTACGACAATTGTAAATAAACCGATGAACGTATGCGATTATACGTTGCAGCTTACCGAAATTAGAAAATCGCTTCATAAACTCAGTAAAATACGATGTGTGATCAGTATGACTTGCATTTAAGTTGCATATGACCTTGAACTCTGGTAAATCAGAATCTTGTAAATGTAATGGCTGTTTAGGCCAAGAATGTTCGTCTTGAAGTAGATAGGGTGGACCTGACCACCATAAGTTGCAATTTTCCAATTGATTGGCGTCTGCCCCGCGAGAACCTATATCGGCAGGGTTACATTTTGTAGGCACATAGCGCCAATCACTTGGGTCAGTTGAGTCACATATCTCGCTAACTCGATTAAACACAAATGGTTTTAGCTGATGAGCTTTAGGTGAACGAATCCAACCGAGAACAATTGTGGAATCGCACCAGTAGGTGCAACTAGTGATTTTTAATCTAAGTGCTGATTTCACTTTATTTGCTAGCCGTACAGCCAAAAGCGCCCCGGCTAATTCGAGTTTCGGTACAGTCAGCACAGGTTTCAACGGAGAAACTTTACTTTTTGCTGCCACTAAATGGACAGATACATTATTATTATTAACGCTACGTAAATAAACGCAGGCGGCGTAAGCTTGTGTAGATGCATCGCTGTACGTATGAAGTTCTATTGATAAAGGACTGTCGATCACGACACATCGAGGAATACGAATATTATTTATGGTACGTAGTGACGATACGAATTTAGACCACAGAATTGATATGTCTGACGGCACAGGCTCGTCCCACGAGATCTTTGCGGCCCATAGCTTCTGAAGAATTGTTTTCGCTAAAAGCACGCATGGGTTAACTAGACCTAATGGATCAAAGATTTGTGACATCATTGAAAGTATTGTACGTTTGGTAACGTTGTTATTTTCGACAAGATTAACTGAAAATAATAAGTTGTCTTCCTTAGAAGACCAGAGTAAGCCTAACGTTTTTGAATATTCATTGTCACATAAATTGAGTAATTCGTCACCATTACTTTTACCGATTATTTCGGTAACAATATGAGCACTGTTTGAATTGAATTTACGTAGATGAAATTGACCAGTTTCTAATTGAGTCATTACACCCTTGCAAATATTAATGAGATCAGATTCAGAGGATGCCCCAGTGATTAAATCGTCAACATAGAAGTCATGTTGGATGACTTCTGAGACCTTCTTGTCGGGACATTCAATACCTAACTGTGTCAAGCACCTTGTCGCGAGAAAGGGAGCTGACGCCGTACCGTAGGTAACTGTATGTAGTTTATATTGTTGTAATTGCTCATAGGGTTCAAAACGCCATAAAATTTGTTGAAGCGAATGTTGAGATGGGGTAACATTGATCATTCGATACATTTTTTCAACATCTGCGGTAACAATGAACTTATGCTGGCGCATTCTTATAAGTATGCTTATAAGGTCGTCTTGAACTGTCGGACCGATCAGTTGAATTTGATTGAAGGATACGCCAGATGTCGTTGCCATAGATCCATCAAATACGACTCTTAATTTCGTAGATAAAGATTCACGTAAAATTCCATGGTGGGCAAATAAATATGACTGAGTGTCATTTTCGGGGTTCTCATTTAATGACATGTGATTTAATGCAATATATTCCTTAATGAATTTACAATATTGTTCTTTAAAATGTGGTTCACGTTTGAATCTACGCTCCAAAGAGATGAACCTGGACAGAGCTCTTTCATAAGAGTCGCCTAGTTTTTCAGGCGTCTCCTTTAATGGAATCGTCACTTCAAAACGACCGTCAGGAAGCCGAGTGGTATTATTTATAAAACTCTGTTCACATTCCTGCTCTTCTTTGGAAATTTGTTTACGCGTTGCGACTGATTCTAATTCAAAGAATTGAGAAAGTTGATCATTTAATTGTTTATCATAATGTTGTAAGTGTAAATTAATGTTATGGTTGCAATGGACTGTATTTAAATTCGATGGTGAGTATTGTTCTGTTGGAACTGTAACTAAATAACCCAATTTGGTTTCCCATAAAGTTGGTTTGTTTTTACCTAATGGAACTTTATGAGTACCAAGTACTGACCAAAATATTCCTAATGAAAGTAACATGTCTACTGGAGCAGGCACATCAAATGTGGGATCTGCCAACCTAATGTGTGGCGGTATGTTTAACGTTGTACGGTCAATTCGAGACACTGGCAACGGTTGGGTTATACGCGATGCCACATAGCAGGGCACCTTTAACTGATAATCATTGATTAATGACGACATAAGTACGTCACAAGACTTTGACAAATTTGATGTTTGATAATTTAAACCTTCGACGGTTGTCGGAGCTGAAGAAGTAGGTAAGTTTAGTTTAGCGCGTAAACTTTCAGTAATATAACTCGCGGTCGAACCATTATCGAGTAACGCTCGTATTGTGTGTTTTTTACCACTGTGGTCTGTCACTTGAATTAAGACCGTTGACAGTAGCATTCTATCATTTTGTACGGCTGACATTGAAATTTCTTGAACTGGACTAGAAAATTGTTCTTCATCGTCAGGCTGCGGCAAAGAATGCAGCGCGACGTCATTTGACGAAGGCGAAGATGCAGGAGTTGTATGTTCGTGCAATAAACTATTGCGCTGTACTCCACATGTGCGACAGGGGTTCAGCCTACACGTTTTTTCATTGTGACCCACGCGTAAACAGTTCAAGCAAACCTTGAGTGCTTTAGCTTTATCAACGCGAGCTTGTAATTTTAATGATTTGAACTTTTGACATAGGTACAGTGCGTGATCGTCATTACAGAACGGACAAGCATACTTGCGAGAAGTAGTAGGGGAATATGTAGTAGCTGTCAACGCCTTCTGTCGATTGTGCGTAGTGTCGCTAGACCTACGTTTTTTATTAGACATTTCTGTAGATTCTAGTAAGTCAGCCCGATCTTTAAGGAAATCGTTAAACATTTTAAGTGTAGGAAGCTCCTTTAGTTTATTCCTATAGGATTCCCATTTATGATGAGTAGTTGTATCTAATTTGCTTGAAATTATTTGAATTATAAGTACATCCCAATGCTCAGTAGGGAGATCAAGTGATTTGAGTGCTCTTAAGTTTTTATTTATCGTGTCAATAAGGTTTCTTATTGATCTAGACGATTCTTTTGACAATTGTTCTATGTTAAAAATTGCCTGAATATGATTGTTCACTAAAGACCTTTTGTTATTATAACGATCGCAAAGTAATTCCCAAGCTAATGTATAATTATCGCTGGAAAAATCCAAAGATTGAATTATTACCGCGGCACTGCCCTTCAGTGCGGCGCGCAGGTAATGAAATTTATTAATGTTTGGAATTGAGTTATTTGAATGTATGAGACTACTAAATGTGTCACGGAACTCCAGCCAGTCATGATAATGGCCCGAGAAGCTAGGCATATCTATAGTAGGAAGTTTAAGTTTTGTCCCACCTCCAATCGCAGTCACACAAGAACCTGTCTCCGAGCGGTCGCTGCCCGCAGAGGCGCCCGGCGCCGGCGCCGGCGCGGCCGCCGACAGCAGCTCGCGTGCGCGCGCGACGAGCCCGAAGTACTTGCTCTCGAAAGCATCGCGTTCTTTATACTGCTCATCTGGAATTTCCAATTCATTCTCTATATCACACTGAACGGAGTCAAATTCAGAATAAATTTCTTCGATTTTAGACAATCGGTCGTTTAATTCTGTAAGTTGTAGTCTACTCAAGCGATCACAACTTTCGACAGTTGTTAGGTGGCTTTCAAATAGCGTAAGCTTAGCTTTTAATGAGGCACGCCTTCTAATCAAAGGTTTATTGTCAACCATTTTAAAATATATAAATTAAAAGGCAAAGGAATGAATTAATTTGAGTAGGTACTATAGATGTAGCTATAACTTGGCACTGATTGCTTATTTTATAAAATAATGTATATTTATTACGAACCAATGCGATGAAATGAGTTGCTAGAAAAAACAACAAACAAATTATTTGCAATGCGATGAAGATAAAAAATAAAGATTTGAAACGATTACTTAAATCAGCACAAAAGCAGCGAAGTGAGGGTGCGCGTAAAAACTGCAAAAAGCCAAGCGGTGCAAGCGCGTAGGTAGCAACAGCTAGCAGCGAGCGAGCGGTGTCCGGGCTGGCCTAGCGAGGCGCCAGCCAAACAGCACCGATATCGGAATGCACTGGAACACGTGAAATAACACTATATAAGTACGTAGTTATACACAGTTCGCACTCACAACGAAGTAATGCCAAAAAACTAGAACACTCTGAAATGCAATTTATTATCTTTATAATTATAAATGAACAAAAGGTGTAATTCCAACCTTTGTTTAACAATGAGGAAAATATGAGCAATAATGCACAAAGCGTAAATAAAGTGATTGCACTGATAACAGAATTAACCCGTTTATGATGAGAATGTAGATATGATAATTTGTTGCTAAGTGCAATTAGAAATAACTCGTTAACAGAATAACGGATCGTTAACGTATTTAAGTATGTATAAGTTTGAATGATTTGCAAAATAAAGGATTTGCGAATAACGTGCACTACGTTTTTAACGGCAACACAAAATAACGGATTTGTGAGCGTTATTAAGAAATAACTGTTAATGTTATTAGGAAACGTTAACGTTGAAAATAAGTAATAAGTATGAATTTTATGCAAAATGAAGGATTTGCAAGGAACGTGCAATACGTTTGTAATGACAACACAAAATAACGGATTTGTGTGCGTTATTAAGAAATATCCGTTAACGTTATTAACCTTAACGTTACTCAAAGGTATGTATATGAATGTGAGATGACTTGCAAAATGAAGGATTTGCAAGCCTATCGTACAATGCGTTTATAACGGTACCACAAAATAACGGATTCGTGGACGTTAACTGCAGAATAAGGGTTATGGGACAAATATGTAATTTAATTGGGAAGCAAATACACAAATGAAGGATTGTGTTGGAACTTAGTGATTTCGGAACGAACAATCGGAACGAACTTACGGTTTGCCAATCTCAATAGAACTTAGCTAATGTTTCCTGTGTCGGCGCCGTCGATTCCTTTGTCTCCGAACTCTCACTCTCAGATTTCTTCTCCCAATATTTGTCCTCGTCTATAAAATATCTTGAAGCCACGTAGAAGTCGTTGATGTGTATAAAATCGGATGACTCGTCCTAGTTTTGATGAATCCGATGTTTGAAAACTTGCACGTAGTAACAGCCAAATCACGCAGCGAAGTATTTCCTTTGTTCTTTGTTCGTCGCTGGTGCAATATCCGGCTCGAAGGACCAAAAATGTGAACGCCGGTACTTATTGCTGGGATGATTTGACGGGAGTAGAAATGAAGGCTACTACTTTTAAAAAATATAAAAATGGTTTAATAACCAGTAAAAATAAAATTGTATAAGAAAGTAGCACGTTTTCGTTTTCGTGGCTTGAGGACGAGTGAAGGACGCGGCCCGGTCGGTAAAGCAGTCGGCTCGCGTCGATAGGGCAGGTTCTTTGACGTATGCGTGTGTGAGTGCATCAATCGTTCACACAAACACACCACCGGTGACCACCTTCCGGCTCCATCATCAGACTCTGAGTATCACCTAGTGTCAAAGATCTTGTTGAGACTAGTCAAACGAGCCTAAACATGAAGTGGTTTAGTTGCATGGTTGATTGGTACCGGTGACCACCTTCCAGCTCCATCATCAGACTCTGAGTATCACCTAGTGTCAAAGATCTTGTTGAGACTAGTCAAACGAGCCTAAACATGAAGTGGTTTAGTTGCATGGTTGATTGGTACCGGTAGCCAACTTCCAGCTCCATCATCAGACTCTGAGTACTGTCTTGTGTCAAAGATCTTGTTGAGACGAATCAAACGAGCCCAAACACGAAATTGTTTAGTTACATGAGAGACTGGTACCCGTGGCCACCTTCCAGCTCCATCATCAGACCCTGTGTATCTTCAATGTTAAAGATCTTGTTGAGATGAATCAAACGAGCCCAAACACGAAGTGGTTTAGTTACATGATAGACTGGTACTTGTGGCCACCTTCCAGCTCCATCATCAGACCTTGTGTATCTTCAGTTTCTTGTAACTTGTTTCTTGTAAATAAGCGAGTACCTACAATTTCTTTCGAGTTATATACGTTCATAAGTACGAGTATGGGGCTATTCATAAATTACGTCGTTTCAAATGGGAGGAGGGGGGGAGGGGGTCTGGACATCGGATGATGGTAGCATGACGTAGGAGGAAACAGAGTCATCCGAAGCATGATTGTTGGATGATTTGAGGGATGGGGGGTCAAAAATAGATGACGTAATTTATGAACAGCCCCTATGTACATTTGCACTGCATTTAGTATTTTCGTACTTACCAAATAACAGTTTTAGGACTTTATAAGTTAAGTCCAGTTAGTGTTGTTATGGTTGATTTCAATATGCTTCGCGAAGGATCAAGAATGTTTAATCCATCATTGTAGTGCGAGTGTGGTAGAAGGGATCGGAATACTGAGCTCGCACGGCCTGCCGCAGCGCGTAAAATACCTAAACTCGCTCAACCCCGAAATGTAATAGCACTCTTAATAATTATTGAATTATCTAATGTAGCATGGTCAATACATATAATTTACTTCAAATTATTACCGCTAAAAGTGCCGGATTTGGAACCACAAGCTCACTTCTGCGAAGTTCTTTCTAATGCTAAAAAATGGACTATAGAACTATTATTTATTATGTGCCCGTATGCTGGTTTTGCGAACAATATCGTACAAACGACTCAGACATAATAATACGTCACAATATAAATTATCAAGACGATCGCGATTGTGTATAGCGTAACAATTCAATGGGTCAAGGGTTAATATTGCGCTGTTTTCTATAATACGCAATTTGCCAAGAAGTGTTGTTTAAGCCAATCTTTAATACCTACATTTCAAGCAAATAATGTGTTTTTAATGTTGAATAACGTCCGAAAGAACTAAGGTAAACGTTAAGGAATATTAAAATGTTATCTAAAATATTCAATGGGTTCACCCAGATTTGAATTGCATAAAATATGCATTCATGTGTGTTTTGGTATATGTATTCGTACAGTCGCCATCAGATATATCGGAGCGGTCAAGGCGCTCACAAATATCTGAACACGCCTCTATTGTCAGGGCGTTAGAGTGCGTGTTCAGATCAGATATTGTGAACGCCTTGGCCGCTCCGATATATCTGATGGCGACTGTACATAGTAGGAAACCGAACTTGAACCCAAGTTTTTCACTGTCGTTCTTATAGTAAGCATCAATATAGCAAGAGTGGCAGAATATCGTAATACCGTCCTTATTTCTATGGTAACAAAGGTGGGTTACGAGTATTTAGCCGACATTATCCAAATTCATTTGAGAATACCATAATACATGCGAGTTCTTACCTAAATGCATGTTGTCTAAAAACCAATAAATCATCAGAAAATAGTTTTCATTTATATTATTTTTCAGGATAAAAGCCCTGCGCGTAGGCATTAAATTATTGTATACTTAAGGACACAGATCATATAATACTAGTACTTAAGGAAAATGTGGTTTCCGTAATCGGCTTAGGTATTTGCTAATCAATCAGTCCTATGACCTTCATCCAAATATAATAACTATACTGATCAAGTGATCAATTATTAAAAACTCCGTGTAATGTGTCATTTTGTAAATAGATTAATTTCCGCTCTGTAATTAGTTACTTACAGAAAACAGTGACAGATTATCCCACAACAGTTTAATGCACGACCTTCGGCTTCAGCTTAAATTCGTGTTCCGTGTTAAATCTCTCTAGCCATGGTATAATAATATACTCCGCCTGGTACTCTCTTCCCGTCTTTTCTAGGTCACCTGACTGACACAAGCCTACGTAATTTTGCGACAGCTATATATGATAATATGCGATAGCGTATATATAGCGGCCATGTTATTGTGACGTAGGCTTGTGTCACTCTGGAAAGAGAAGACCATGTTTTATTAGACTATGTCTCTAGCTATAACAGCCTGGAGTTTGGAGCGGCTTGGAGCGAGACAGAGATCGGACCTTTCGTTCCCACCTTGGTTTTCGCCTTAGCCGAAGCCAGTCGCACAATGTCGTGGCCACTGGCCAGGCTCCTGGCACTGGCGCTGGCACGTAGTCCTGAACTGTCGACACAAAACTAAGTAATTTCTTGAATGAACTACTAGGTACTTACCACAGACTTTTAACCAAATCATTATAGGAAAATCATCATGAGCATAAATATTCAAATCCGTGTTAGTGTCAGTTGTTAGATCAGGGTTCATTGCTCCTCCGTCAGTGTCATAATACACTCAAACAATCATGTGTATGATTTAGACTGGTTATATAACCATCCATGTTGGCCGATCATCAAATCACTAGTTATATAGATAATAGCATAATAGTGATGTATATGTGTAACATTGTCATAATTTCCCTTGATCAGTACGAGAATCGTGATTTTGCAATTTGTGTCAATGATTCTTATCATACAAGTCATACAACACGTTCCTTGAAGCTTCGTTTAACTACAATTGACCTCGAAGTTCAGTGCATTCTTAACACGTAAAATGTAGTTAGTTAGTTGTACATGTGAGTGAGAAAGTACTATCTCCAGCCAATTTAACGCCTATCCGTAATAAATAATATAATTATGTTTGTAAATATCAACAACTGCATCATATACATATATGTGATATACCTATGATAAAGTTTTTTAAATCAAGTCATGTCATTGCGTTCACTACATATGAGGAAATTATGTCGTTACACCAAGGATTTTTAGACTCACAGTGACTATGTTAAAATACGTCGTGACAAACCTGACTTCATTTTATCTACGTCATCTTACGCTTGTAGAATATTTTCCATCTATAATTGTCATTATACTCATTATTTTGACGACCGGTCTGGCCTAGTGGGTAGTGACTAGTGACCCTGCCTATGAATCCGATGGTCCCGTCCCGGGTTCGAATCCTGGTAAGGGCATTTATTTGTATTATGATACAGATATTTGTTCCTGAGTCATGGTTGTTTTCTATGTATTTATATATTATATATAACGTTGTCTGAGTACCCACAACACAAGCCTTCTTGAGCTTACCGTGGGGCTTAGTCAATTTGTGTAAAAATGTCCTATAATCTTTATTTATTTTACTTACTGTACAAATCAAAATATTCTTAATATTTATTTCAACGCTCTTCATTATTTTACTCTGTATTGCCTTCATTAGCATTGGATTCATTAGCAAAAATGTTTTCAGTCGGATATCGATTGTCAAATCCATTAATTTCAGAAGCTATGTAAATTGAGGCTATTATGACAGTAATGTCATTAATAGTCCTCCGAGGTAAATATTAGGATTATTAGGTTACATAACAACGTGTTTGCAGAACGCCTTTATTGCCCTATTGTCTTTTGAAGACAGTGGAGTTCCTTATAGTTTCTAAGAAGGATCAATAACCAACAACCAATGAATCCAAACAGAATGGAGGGTCCGTGCATAATTACCTAATAAATAGTCTACTAGCACACCGTAGCTCAGGGATGGCATGCGGCTCTTGCGAAATAGATACATATATACAATGGCGGCTCTTCAAGTCACGCTAAAAATATACACCCAGAATCCCAGATGACTCAGAGTTCTTAAGGCTCCTCTTCACGTTGGGCCAACGCCAACGCCAACGAGGGACGCAGCCATGCGGTAGAATGAGATAGCAATATCACTTGCTCCCTCTAACGCATAAATGCATCCCTCGTTGGCGTTGGCGTTGTCCCAACGTGAAGAGGAGCCTTTAGAGCATTAAAACCAACATTTATGGCTGTTTGCGGCTCGGAAACTGGCGATTTATTCTGTAGATAGCTCTTTTTCACAAAAATTGTCTACCCCTAGTAGTAGTAGTTTAGGGATTCTCCCACCCTTCTCCATTACCTACCACTACCTACTTACACACACAGACGTAACAGTTTAAGTTAAGTATTTAAATACTCGTACAAGTACACCTCAGCTCTTGAAGGCTATGAAATTGGAGATATCGGCCCACTAATTGGCCAATAAACTCATTAAATTCATTTATCTGCAAACAATTACATTTATAATGGCAACGACTATCAATCAACAGTTTTAAAACTCATTATTTCTCGTATGTTTATCTTGATTTCATTCTTCGATTCTTCTCACGCGGAATGTAATTGTTTATTGGCTATACCTATTATTATGTTCCATTGTTTTCCATTAGTGAATTGTGCAGGGGTGCATGCAAGGCATAGGCATGTTAGAATTAGAACACGTGATATCTTTGATACAGTTTTTGACCACCCACTCCACCACCAATCAAGGGAGGTATTAAAGAGTGGAAGGGAGACAATTTTCACGCGCTAAATTCACTAGGCCTAGGCCTTCGGTTACAACGTACGCCTAGCAACTTAAAAATACATACATACATCACTGGCTCAGTGACCCAAAGAGGATCTTGGCCTCTGACACAAGAGAGCGCCATTCTGCCCTATTCTGCGCCACTTCACGCCAGTTAACTTAAAAATACAACAACAACAACATTATACAACATTATATTTATTTAGCAACTTAAAAATAAGTCTATATTTCTATTAGTATTATCGTGATTTCAATAAATATTCTTTAAGTGTAAAGTGTATTTGTTCAGACATCGTTATCTACTATAGAGCACATTTTACAAACTAAATGGTGGGTCGAGTGCGAATAGGGAATCTGAGCGTTACCAATAATATTTTATGCCCCGCTTTAAGACGGCCAAGAGGTGGGTCCCGAATTTGGCAGTAAGTATTAAATTTGTTAGGTGGGTCCCAATCAACTTTGGGAACCACTGCTGTAGAGTATGAGTTTATCATAATAACAACATAACTATGTAACCAACCAACTGTCGGATATAACTAGGGTTGCCAGATGGTCGGGATTTGGCGGGATTCTCCCGATTTTTAGCATGTGTTCCCGATTCCCGACAAAGTGAAAACTGTCCCGAAAAACAGCTTCAAGTTCAGAACTAACGTCGAGCGAGCGAGCGACCCGCGTCTAGCGATGACCGAGACTGTTCAAGGTCTCAAAGAATTTATACTATTTTTTATATAAAAACGTCTATGAGCAGAGCAGCTGACGTAGTGCCAATAATGTAAAATATCCTTGTTTTTAATACAATTACTTTTTCCCGACTTAATTCCCAAAATCCCGAATTTTTTTTTTCCGATAATAGCGCCTTTCGATCTGGCAACCCTAGATACAACCATCACTCGCGTTGGTCACGCAAAAGCAATTCCAGTTATATCCACGTTCAGTGGAAGGAAACTGTAATTAACAATTTATTCTTGGCGCCCTTGTGCGTTCTTGATCAAATGAAATTATTAACGGACATACCAATATTTACTCTAGACATCTGACCAAGCATTTAGGCATACCTGCCACGCCACAAGGTCAGACAGATCTTCTTTAATATAAGTATTTATATTTCAAATCTATTATGGTATTTATTTTATTCATTTTAGGATTTTTAGGGATAACAAACCTCTCGTGCTTGAGAGGAGGCCTGTGCTCAGCAGTTAGCTAAATTATTATTATTAGGGATAGCAAAAAACTACAACCTAATGTTACATTTAGTGCTACAATTAAAATGAACTTAATGCATAGCCAATGACATTATCCACGAATTACAACAAAATTATGCAATGGTTGGCAACTTGGCACAAAAAAATACCCACACAGAAAAAGTATTATAGAACAGTTCTTTTAAAATTACTTGTTTTTGGGTCAGGTGTGATTTTTTAATGTATTTTTAACTCTATAAACGAAGACATGGTTTCTTAATTAAAAAGAATCAACCAACAATTTCGAAGTGAATTACCAAGGGCAATTAATCCATGTGTCGATAAATCCAAGTAGGCATTTTGACACTTAATTGATTACTGGCAAGCCCGTCATGGCTAACCGCTACTGTTGCTTAATGCTTATATGTCGCAATTGTTATCTTAGCGAGAGGCTGTCAAACCGGGTACAAGTATACATACAACATATACACATACTACATATGTATAATATTGTATATCGTTAAAGTCAGACCAAGAAAAGTCTGCAGCGGATTTGATAACCCACGCTGTGCAATATTCGATTCGATGAAATTTTGACTTATTAAACACTTGCACTGCGTGGGCTATCAAATCCGCTGCAGACTTTTCTTGGTCCGACTCTATCCACTTGTGCCTACTTTCCTAAGGTTTATCTCAGTTAAACGCCCAAAGATTGAGACTTGGTAGTCAAAATACCAGACATTGACCACCCTTGTTGGCAGTACTCCCTTGAAAATGCAGTAAGTACTTACAATAGGATTTACCCTATTGAAAAAAGGGAGTACTAACTAGTCCATCATCATCATCAATATCGTCATTAATTTAAAAGTTATTGTCTTGTCGGTGGAGTATCTTCTAGCTTTCCCTATCTTGCGCCATCTCTTTGACTTTTTCATACAACACGACCCCTACTTTTTCCTTCACTTACTCCAAAAAGCTGCGTCTGGGTTATCCTCTTCCCCGCTTGCATCCTATCCGCCCCTCCACTTACACTAACTGGTCCACTCACGTCTTAAAAGTGTCCTGAGCTGACTAAGAAACAGACGCTTAATTCATATTCAGATGTTCCGCCATTCAAGCAGCACACATTTTCACAGCCATCATCATCATCATCTTATTTTTCTCTAAAATTGTAAATGCATTCGGAACAATCCGCTTATTATTCTCTTCGCTACCCCTAATGAATTATACAGTCCATATCGACGAGACCACTTAAATTTTCATGAATCGCATAAATGTAGTTTTCGTTAAAATACCTAATCGTAATCAATAATCTTCTTTGACCTTGTACAGTCACCTGCAATAATATGTTACTATTCGAAGGCCGCAAAAATATGTGACACGCTCTTATGGCTCTACAAATAAGGTCGTGTCAGATATTTTTGCGGCCTTCAAAGAGTAATATATTATTGCAGGTGACTGTACACCGAAATAAGGCTTCGGTCATCTCAGCTTATTATCCCAAATCACTAATACTATCGAGTAATTTTTTGGCGTTATTTTGCCCTTTTAGTTAATAATTTTTAAACAATAAAAGAACTGACTTTACCGCAATTCCACTTCACCAAACGCTTTCCGAAAGAAAATGTACGACTTACTAAAAAAAACTTATCTGCATAGAATTTAACTACACTACACGTGAATAGATTAATCTGGCCCCCAAGAGATGTAAAGATTAAGGATTATCTAAATCTATATCAGATACTAATATTTAAGTCCTTACCTTATTACCTACGTATAATATTTGATACCGGCTCGTGCAATTAAGCGGCTATTATCATCTTATCTCGTACGTGACCGCGTGCACGGGAGATAAAGTTCGTGATAATTAATCAGCTATTATCTAATTATTATATTATTGGTGATTTATTATGGTTCATGACTTTTAAAATATTCCCTCAGTAACTCAAAAATACGAGACGAGATGAGCCGTGAGAGAAAATTTTCTTAGAGACCTAACCAAGCTTACCAAAAAGGTACAAAAGGAACCCTTATTTTAAACAGGATATGGTGCCGTTGCTGTATCTTCATGAGGCTCTGTCATTATATGGTCAGCCAAGAAAGTGGTCTACAACTTTTCGACTCTATCAATCAGATGATAGAATCGAAAAGTGGTGGGTAGACCACTTTCTTGGCTGACTATACACATTCAAAAACAAAACAAATGATTCTGGAACTCATGATACGAGTAGTATGGATGTTATAGGTACCTTCAATACAGCACCACCCGGAAACTGTCAATGTCTATGTATTTAATAGTTTTAATACCCATTCACTGAACATGTCCTAAAAATACACAAAAGATCTCTGGCCGGGCGGATGTGGTCTTCATTCAAAGCCGGTCATTGAGTGATCGTAGACCTCGTCACAGAATAAATAATAGTACAGAATACAGAAGACTCACTCTAACAAAACGCGTCTGTTACGATCAGGCAGGACAGTTATGGCCGCTAGGTGGCGACAGCGCGACGCGCGGCTTATGGCTAGCCACCAAAATTGGTGTGGGACGGATGTGCTTTTAGCTACCTGAAGCGACGAAATCGCGGAGTGAGCCACGCCTGACCTCGTGAGGTCATGACTATCACAATTTAACCCAACAAAGTAATAAATTAAAGGAACTTTTTGCCTAAAACTTTTTCCTATCTGCGTTACATGCCAAACCTACCTAATAGTTGAGCGAGAAAATTTTTGTCCTTGCGATTGTGTAATCCTTTCTATTGGAAATCTATAATAGTTTGTTATCCTATAACGACATAAAGCTGATTTGAATCCGTCTCGTTTTGTCAGAACGACAGAATTTGCAGATTCCAATTTTCATGAATTATAATGCAGAGGAATTTGAAGCAATGTCGATCGATATATACCTAATTACCTAGTTATTTATGGCGGTTTGACGTCATATGGTTAAAAAAGATATTAGCAGGCAACTATACGTTTATGACTCGATCACGAAAATATAAATCCTATCGACAGGTTTAAGAAATTTCAAGGTTTTGTTAACAAGAGTAACACTTATTTCCCTCCATGTGGCACAATTTATACTATACTGACACCTACTAAGGTGTTCTATAGCAAATTTAAAAGAATGCAGCTTTGTATAAAGATTACCAGTATTTTAATTTGCGGCAAGAAGTGCCGATTGGCCATTGGTCTATACAGTTATCACCTCCTCAAAATACCTTCTTTAGTCGCTGCAACTATCATCTGCAAAGATGCTGTGGTAGATGACGATGACCAGTAACGTCACACATACCACGTTACGGAGTATCTTGAACTTATATTTGTTATACATAATTGAGTATGATGATTTCTGACATGTAGTAACCGCAGTGACGTCACGTTACATATTTATCTCCACGTTTGACTGCTATCTAAAGAAATACATACTTAAGATATCGATAATGGCCGAGTTATAATACAAGCTTAAAGATACTAAGTCTCTTTTTAGTTCTTTCGCGTCGCTCGGCCTTGCTAGGTGGGTTTTTGTGTAAAATTTAAATCTAAATTTTTTGTGAGCGTTTTAAATGGAATTCGTTCAGTTATTCCATGTTGAAATTCGGTGTTTACTTCGATCTGAATTTTAAACTGCCGTCTAGTGCTGATTTAAAATTTAAAATAGTTTATTGTAATTTTATTCAAAGTGTGACGCATTTATATATGTTTTTTGCGTATTTCTCGTTTATTGTGTTCTGTTTGATTTGCAGTGTTAATTGGCGTTGTGTTCTGGTATTTTCTTTATGACTTACAAATAATATAAACAACATTTCGTCGTGGTTCCGTTAAGATCTGTGTTTCGTTATAAGTTAATTTAAATGTGACCAGAGGCATAATTTCACGGTGAATTTCTTAACCTTGGTACTACTATCACAATTGCATAATTCAAATTGCTTTGATTCATCGAATGTCTAGGCTAGTTTATGAGGTTAATTTCAACTGGTAACACTTACTTCATACCTAAATAGTATCAAAATCTTAATCAAAATTAATTTGGAGTTTGGAGTGAAGGCTAATTCGATGACATCGTGAAATAATGTACCGGTTTAAATATTTATAGAACTCACAACTTTTGAGCTGCACCATTTGCATTTTTTTTAAATGTTACGATTTATAGGGATTAATGTTTTCTGAGAGCAAATGTACAAGTCACTATAAAAAATACCCAAATCACTATAAGTTTATCTATAATATTTGAGAAGTTTTCTCGATTTCTCTAGGATCCAATCATTAGACTGATACTGGCGTGATGACAGACTTATAAAGCCTTTAAAAGTGTCCAAATCGTTCATGCCGTCAAATCTTCATACATCAAACGCCTGCAATGTGAGGCTAGCATGCTAACATGCGAAGACAAAGCTGCTTGGAGAGCACTGGTGAAAAGTGTCCACATTCGTCACGTCCCTCAGCCATGAGGATACAAGGACTAACTACTACTACTACTAAAACTAATATGGTTCAGCGATCCAAAGAGGATCTTGGCCTCCGAAACGAGAGCACGCCACTTTTCCCGATCCTGCGCCGTTTCCTGCCAATTATCGGCTTGAAGCTGACGCAGATCCGCTTCCACACTGTCTCCCCAGCGGTATCTGGGCAGGATACAAGGAAGAAAATTAAAAATCTCGCCATTAATAGATTCATCATTCTTGTCCACAGATAAACAGCGACCATGTGCCCAATATGGCCGCTGCACCTCATCGTGCTGTACATCCTGGCTATGTGCCCGCTCTGGGTGCTCTGCCAGGCGGCACCGCAGCTCTCCGCCTATTTCATACCAGACCAGGTGTCTGTCCACATGGATGATTACTTCAACGTCAATGTTGCTATCAACGGTAAGTGATCATTATAATCTCTATTCGTTAACATATCACATGATACGACTGTATTCAATGATATATAATTTGTAAACCTACCAACTAATGAAATGAATGAACCGATTTTTGTACAAACATGTCTAAGAACCACCACTAGAAAACTGTTTTCAAATATAAAATAAAACATCGCATCCAAATCTGATTCGTGATTCTAGTCACTTCCTTTATGCGGTTAGAAATAGTATCCCATCACAATGGGGTGAACCCCTCGAACCCCTTCGTTTAATTAATTTGGGTTCATTGCACCAAAATGACTTTATGATAGGGTCAATCAATTGTCAATTAAGCGTCTTTAGCTCATTGTGAAAAAGTGAGAAAGGTCAGTTACATGCGTGAGCGAGGGCTGATTCGAAAGTTGTTAGCTGTTCCGGCTCTACTAATGCGATTGCAATGTTTTTTTTTTATACTATGTAAGTGATTATTAATTTTCAGGCAACTATTGGCCCATAGATAAATTATAAAATATAAACCTTAAAACTATACCTTACATTTTATTATAAAATATATCTTAAAACAATTATGGCTGCAGTTCGCAACCCCGCAGTGTCAGGGAGCCGGCAGCGGAACCGCCGGAACTTGACACTCTTCGGCCAAAACTTCTTCATGAAGGTCGCTAGATGTTCAGTCGGAACGCTCAGCACAAAATAATTATAATTCACACTGTGTCGAGATTCCAACATCCAGACTAAGTCCCATTTTAGTAAAAAATGAAGAGTAAAAATCGTGAAAGATTAAAAAAGTGTTTAACAACATATTTGTCCACAGGTACGGGAATGCAAGCCAACGATGAACTAATACTAACATCGAGCGACGATAAGCTAGCTATAGCCAGTTGGGACGGCAGAGACGGGCCTTCGTACGTACTCAGCGAGGATCACGCCAGTACAGGGCAGTTCGAAGGGGTGATGCGTGTCGACGGACTGTTTTTAGGTAAGTAATTAATACTAACGTCGAGCGACGATAAGCTAGCTATAGCCAGTTGGGACGGCAGAGACGGGCCTTCGTACGTACTCAGCGAGGATCACGCGAGTACAGGGCAGTTCGAAGGGGTGATGCGTGTCGACGGACTGTTTTTAGGTAATTAATACTAACGTCGACGATAAGCTAGCTATAGCCAGTTGGGACGGCAGAGACGGGCCTTCGTACGTACTCAGCGAGGATCACGCGAGTACAGGGCAGTTCGAAGGGGTGATGCGTGTCGACGGACTGTTTTTAGGTAAGTAATTAATACTAACGTCGAGCGACGATAAGCTAGCTATAGCCAGTTGGGACGGCAGAGACGGGCCTTCGTACGTTCTCAGCGAGGATCACGCGAGTACAGGGCAGTTCGAAGGGGTGATGCGAGTCGACGGACTGTTTTTAGGTAAGTAATTAATACTAACGTCGAGCGACGATAAGCTAGCTATAGCCAGTTGGGACGGCAGAGACGGGCCTTCGTACGTACTCAGCGAGGATCACGCGAGTACAGGGCAGTTCGAAGGGGTGATGCGTGTCGACGGACTGTTTTTAGGTAAGTAATTAATACTAACGTCGAGCGACGATAAGCTAGCTATAGCCAGTTGGGACGGCAGAGACGGGCCTTCGTACGTTCTCAGCGAGGATCACGCGAGTACAGGGCAGTTCGAAGGGGTGATGCGTGTCGACGGACTGTTTTTAGGTAAGTAATTAATACTAACGTCGAGCGACGATAAGCTAGCTATAGCCAGTTGGGACGGCAGAGACGGGCCTTCGTACGTACTCAGCGAGGATCACGCGAGTACAGGGCAGTTCGAAGGGGTGATGCGTGTCGACGGACTGTTTTTAGGTAAGTAATTAATACTAACGTCGAGCGACGATAAGCTAGCTATAGCCAGTTGGGACGGCAGAGACGGGCCTTCGTACGTACTCAGCGAGGATCACGCGAGTACAGGGCAGTTCGAAGGGGTGATGCGAGTCGACGGACTGTTTTTAGGTAAGTAATTAATACTAACGTCGAGCGACGATAAGCTAGCTATAGCCAGTTGGGACGGCAGAGACGGGCCTTCGTACGTACTCAGCGAGGATCACGCGAGTACAGGGCAGTTCGAAGGGGTGATGCGTGTCGACGGACTGTTTTTAGGTAAGTAATTAATACTAACGTCGAGCGACGATAAGCTAGCTATAGCCAGTTGGGACGGCAGAGACGGGCCTTCGTACGTACTCAGCGAGGATCACGCGAGTACAGGGCAGTTCGAAGGGGTGATGCGTGTCGACGGACTGTTTTTAGGTAAGTAATTAATACTAACGTCGAGCGACGATAAGCTAGCTATAGCCAGTTGGGACGGCAGAGACGGGCCTTCGTACGTTCTCAGCGAGGATCACGCGAGTACAGGGCAGTTCGAAGGGGTGATGCGAGTCGACGGACTGTTTTTAGGTAAGTAATTAATACTAACGTCGAGCGACGATAAGCTAGCTATAGCCAGTTGGGACGGCAGAGACGGGCCTTCGTACGTTCTCAGCGAGGATCACGCGAGTACAGGGCAGTTCGAAGGGGTGATGCGAGTCGACGGACTGTTTTTAGGTAAGTAATTAATACTAACGTCGAGCGACGATAAGCTAGCTATAGCCAGTTGGGACGGCAGAGACGGGCCTTCGTACGTTCTCAGCGAGGATCACGCGAGTACAGGGCAGTTCGAAGGGGTGATGCGTGTCGACGGACTGTTTTTAGGTAATATATATTACCCAATTACCTCTCTTCTTCTTCCGCGCGTTATCCCGGCATTTCGCCACAGCTCATGAGAGACTGGGGTCCGCTTGACAATTAATCCCATGATTTGACGTAGGCACTAGTTTTTACGAAAGCGACTGCCATCTGACCTTCCAACCCAGAGGTTAAACTAGGCCTTATTAGGATTAGTCCGGTTTCCTCACGATGTTTTCTTTTACCGAAAAGCGGCTGGTAAATATCAAATGATATTTCGTACATAAGTTCCGAAAAACTCATTGGTACGAGCCGGGGTTTGAACCCGCGACCTCCAGATTGCAAGTCGCACGCTCTCACCAGTCTCACCTCTAGGCCACCAGCGCTTCCCCATATTACCCAATTACCTATCTATACCTATATTATCTATGTATTTTTCCACCTTTTTCGTGAATCGACGAGCTTTGTTTTGTATAAAAAAAAACCACTACGAATTAAAGAGTTCGCCATTTGTTTGCCTGTTTTTCGTGAAAACTCCGTGGATTTGAACTAGTATTGTTTTCTTTTTTACTGAGACTTAGCGAATCTCTGAAAACACCCACATTGACAAACACTTTACTAGATACAAGTACAGTGTCGAACAAGCATTTGTGTAAAGAAGCAACAAGAGCAGCATACGCGGTCGCCATGTAATAATACGATACGAGAGAATAAATGAAACAATCGAATAATGATTTGTTTGTATATTATTTCCAGGATTCAGCGAAATAAAAGTGGCCACGAAACGCGGCACTGAAGAGTACCCCGTCGACAACTCGCTGTCGGTCACAGTACTGCGGCCAGAGCGAGTCATAGACCGTATATTCGTCACCAGCGTGGCTCTGTTTGTAAGTATCCTGCTGAAATACAAGTGGCCACGAAACGCGGCACCGCTGAGTACCCCGTCGACAACTCGCTGTCGGTCACAGTCCTGCGCCCAGAGCGAGTCATAGACCGTGTATTCGTCACCAGCGTGGCTCTGTTTGTAACTATCCTGCTGAAATAAAAGTGGCCACGAAACGCGGCACCGAAGAGTACCCCGTCGACAACTCGCTGTCGGTCACAGTACTGCGGCCAGAGCGAGTCATAGACCGTATATTCGTCACCAGCGTGGCTTTATTTGTAACTAGAGTACCCGGCATCGGCAACATCAATACTTCACGTATGCCTGTAAACAGTTGATAAAAAAAAATTGATTTGATTGAAAAGCTGTCGCAAGATTTCAAAGCTAGAGTCGACCCATAGGTTAGCGAAAACAAATCAATCTAACCAAGAAACAACTATTTGTTGTAAGTATTTATTTATTTATATTAATCTTGAATAAAAGCTTAACTTACCTAAACCAAAAAAACTTTTGGATGCAGTATGCTCGCATGACAATTGTATCCAATAAAATCTGAGCCGTCCGAGTTATTTTTTCATGTGTTTTAAAAAGTTACGAGAATATTTACTTAAGTTATGATTGAGCACTATGGCTCTAACCTTTTTAGAAATATCTAATCGTCCTCTTCACGCTACTCAGCCCATTGAATGTTTAATCCGTCCGATAATCTATAAGGGGTCATCCATTAATTACATCACACGTTTAGGGGGAGGGAGGGATCAAGAAAATGTGACATATTGTGACATGGGGGAGGGGGGAGACACAAACTTTGTGACGTCACTTTAACTTCATCAGTAACCGAAAATTTATTTAAATTATTTTATTCGCTGTACATTTAAATAACAAGTTTTTGAAACGATAATCGTTTTTATTCTTTTAATTTTCTTTCGTAAGCAGGTTATAAAATTACTAATATTTATATCGTCAAAAATATTTTATAAAATATTAATAATACTTAGGTACTTACTTAATTCGATTTGGCGATTTCGTAGAAAAAATGTGACGTCACACTAGGGGGGGGAGGGGTAAAAAAACCTAGAAATTCGTGTGACGTAATTAATGGATGCCCCTTAAGTGTTAAATGTATTAGTTAGCCATTTCCACACTCACAGCTGCTCACAGTAATCCAATCACTCGCTGTTTGATACATGATTCATACCAGCTTCGTATTTTGTTAAACTTTGGTTAGAGAAATATTCGCACAATGAGTGATATAGAGAAAATAAACAGTTTACTTGCGATTATAAGTTTTGTAGCAGTTTGTTACCATGATTATTTTTCCAATTTGTTTAGTGAGCAGGTAAAAAAATTGGTTATTAGATTTTTTTACTTTATAACGTAGCGAATCAACATATTATTTTATGTTATTCTGCCTCGTCGCCCGAGGAGACGACCGTGGTATAATTTGTTAAAGTGCGCATTATGGACAGGGTTTGTACTTAACTACGACTAATGTTTGGTATGAATGCAATTAAATCACGTTTAAAGAATGACAGGAGAACGTAACCTTGGTGACAAAAGTGAAAGTGAAAAAACGTTAATCCACCTTTATAGCCGGAGAGCTAGCCACGGAAATAGGTATGCAATTTATAGAGCAACGAAATCCCTCTAGTTAGACCATTATAACAAAAGGTGCCAATCACTCATTCAGTAATGTTCTACTCTGACCTTCTTACTAAAACGTAACAGTTGAAAACACAGCGTACTCTTATTGTAGTTTTTCGCATTTATCAATAGGGGGTATTACTGCCGCCTAATGTTCTAATGTTCTGCCGCCAGAGTGCAGCAGTAGCACCCATCGTAAACCATAGAGCAACTTATACATAATGTGCCTTAAACTGTTTTTTGGCAAGTTTTCACAGACAATAAAATATGACATTGATACATCAAGGCGGTTTGTTTACAAAGGGCCTACCGGGAAACGTGAAAATCGAAATTCAGCTATTTGCCTCTTTATCGCTCGAATATGCAAGAGTGATAGAGACTTAGAGAGGTTAGATAACAAAACGTCAACTCTCTCGTTTGCGGTAGACCCTTAAATTGAGTCGCTTAACTTCAAACTCGGGTAAATCCATCTGTCAGATTATGCGATTTTGGTATTAAGAAAACGTAATAGGGTAGATATTTGGTGAGAGGGTCCAATGGATTTACCCGAGTTTGAAGTTTAAAGTTTTTTTTAACAATAAATGTTTATTTCCCAGGTGTCCCTGATCTTCATCAACTTCGGGTGCGCGTTTAAAGTTTTTTTTAACAATAAATGTTTATTTCCCAGGTGTCCCTGATCTTCATCAACTTCGGGTGCGCGATGCACTGGCCCACGGTGAAGGAAGTCGTCAAAAGGCCTGTCGGGCCCGCCATCGGAATGTTGGGGCAGTTTCTCTTCATGCCACTGGTGAGTATAATATTACTAGGCTACTCAAGTAGGGGAGACCGAGGTGAGTTGTGACAGAGGAGAGTTGGAACATCGTCGATTTTTTGGAACCTATTAACTAGAAACTAGGTCGCAATAGCGCGCGAATGTTAGTTCAAGTTACGAGCTAATAAATGCACACTGTTGCGACCTAGTTTCTAGTAAATAGATTCCAAAAAATCGACGATGTCACAACTTTCCTCTGTCACAACTCACCTCGGTCTCCCCTAGCTGTACTGTTTTATGGAAAAATGGTAAAGCAGTTCTTTAAGTGTGCAAAAAAAAAAGCTTATTTTGTATTCAAAGGTATATTTTCTCCCTTTCCAGTTTATTCATTATCTGTGTGTTAGCACATTCAGTACCGAAAACCCGACTATCGGGTATTTTATGATTTTGTTCCTAAGCTGGACTACCCGATAGTTGGGACCGTGGTACTACTGCTTTATGTGACGAAATTGTTGTGGTCTGGCGCGGACGTCTTGTAATATGGCGATTGGTTTACTGCGACATAAACCGCATATTGCTTGTGTCAGCGCAACCTAACATATATATACCGGGTGTGGCCTGTAACACGAGCAAAAAATTAAAACATAGATTGTACTCCTCAAACGATGACGCTTTTGTTCAACAACTTTTAAAAATTATGAACATACCCCGGCCGGCGAGAGCAAAAATGCGTCTGCTCCTAGTGCTTAATTAAATATCGACTATTCTATCGACATATGGATGTCGATAGAATAGTCGACTTTTAATTAAGCACAATTTTTTTTTTTAACTGAGCCATTAGTATTTGTTATTTATTTCAACTTGATACCTCCACGCGTTTCTAAGAATAACCTTAAAACAATTTTCTATCAACATAAAATTATTATTTACACACACACATTTCACATTATTATTTTTAAGCTTATATACTATTTCAATCAACTGATTACAATTATAATCAATTTATCATACTCACGGGAATGTTCGTAATAGATAAGAGTGAGTGACAGTTGTAAATAGATACTTTTCACATACTCTTAACTAATAGACCTCTTTCATATCATATGTGTATTTCGCGATTATAAACAACTACTATTTGACATTGACTCAAATCAATCGGTGTCAATCGTAGAAATTACATTGAGACAAATTAATTTACCATCATTGAATTCATTTATATTATCGACCCGCCATGCCATGGTCCAGTACATCGTGTTGTTTTTATCGACATCGACCAAAGTGTGTGTCCTCGCACTATTAAGCTGTCAACGCATTTTTGCTCTCGCTGGCCGGGGTATGATTATGAAGTATTTAGACTCGCTATTTTTCATACAAAATAAATATTGTCTTCAATGGACGCCATCGCCACGCCACATCATTGTGATTGACGTTGCTTGTCACGCCTTAAAAATAACAAAATTCGCAATACATTGCGTCTTAGAATAAACTTTAAAGTGTGTTAAAAATCAAACCACAAGTTATTTTTAAAAATCGCTGAACAAATGTTCGTCAGTATGAGGAGTACAACCTACAGTTTAATTTTTTGCTCATATTACAGGCCACACCCGGTATAGGCAGGCATTTAGAGAATATACGTTCTTATACTATCACACATAAGGTGTTTGACTTCTACTCCCGTCACCCGCTCGAAACAACATAACAAGAGTACATCTTGTTATTTACATTTACATGTACAGTCATCAGCAATAGTATCTTACACAACTAGGGCCTCAAAAATATATGACGCGCTCTTATTGCGCTCCAAATAAGAACGTGTCACATATTTTTGCGGCCCTAGTTGTGTAAGATACTATTGCTGATGACTGTACAACATCCAAACATAACGCTTTCAAACTTTCATATTAATAATATAGTAGGATTTAATCGTATTTACCCTATTCGCAGATGTCATTCGGCCTCGGCTTCCTCGTATTCCCCGGTTCCGACGACGTGTCGGCCGCCATGCGACTCGGCATGTTCTTTACGGGCGTATCTCCCGGTGGAGGCGCTTCCAACATCTGGACCTTCGTGCTGGGAGGGAACCTTAACCTGTCTCTGGCTATGACTTCTATATCTACGCTGGCTTGCTTCGGTAAGTGCTGATAATTCAAATCTTATTACAAACATAAGGTCCAGTTAAAAGCAAGTTCTTCACCAATGTATCTTTTGGAGGAACCTTGAACATTGGACCTTCGTGCTGGGTAAGAACCTTAACCTGTCGCTCGCTATGACTTCTATATCTACGTTAGCCTGCTTTGGTAAGTGAAATAGACACTATTTAACCGATAGTAAACCTTACCGTAAAGACATAAGGTCCATCGTCAGTTAATGGCATGTTTTACACCAGCATATCTCCCGGTGGAGGCGCTTCCAACATCTGGACCTTCGTGCTGGGAGGAAACCTTAACCTGCCGCTCGCTATGACTTCTCTATCTACGCTGGCTTGCTTCGGTAAGTGCTGATAATTCAAACCTTATTACAAACATAAGGTCCAGTTAAAAGCAAGTTCTTCACCAATGTATCTTTTGGAGGAACCTTCAACATTGGACCTTCGTGCTGGGAAAGAACCTTAACCTGTCGCTCGCTATGACTTCTATATCTACGTTAGCCTGCTTTGGTAAGTGAAATAGACACTAACTGATAGTAAACCTTACGGTAAAGACATAGGTCCATCGTCAGTTAATGGCATGTTTTTCACCGGCGTATCTCCTGGTAGAGGCGCTTCCAACATCTGGACCTTCGTGCTGGGAGGGAACCTTAATCTGTCGCTCGCTATGACTTCTATAGCTACTTTAGCCTGCTTTGGTAGTAGTAGTAGTAGTAGTAATCACTTTATTGTACACAACACAGGTTTACAAAAATAAATTACAGTAATGGAAGTACAAAGGCGAACTTATCCCTATAAGGTAAAGTAAGGTAAGGTAGGTAGGGTAAGTGCTGATAATTCAAATCTTATTCCAAAAACATAAGGTCCAATTGAAAGCAAATTCTTCACCGACCGATCTCTTGAAGGTGCGTTTAACATTTGACCTTCGTGTTGGGAGGAAACCTTAACCTGGCGTTTGCTATGACTTTTATATCAACGCTGGCTTGCTTCGGTAAGCGCTGATAATTCAAACCTTATTGCAAAAACATAGGATCAAATTAAAAAATGCCTTTGCTTGAGTGGGGTGAAGCCAAATTCAGAGAGGTGAGAGACAGTTTTTAATTTAAGCACTCAGCCCTCAGCTTTATAACTCAGTCCAGCTTTGTAGACTTTCATAATTAAGTTAAAGCTCGAATCCTTTAAAATTCTTAATAGTATACTTTTACACTGTTCCAGTCCTACCTCTAGCCGCCCAGACATCAAAACTTGCCAAGAAAAATGTAATTTTGATTTGGCAAAAATAAGGTTCAAATTTGAATGGAACCAGAGACCTTTTTATAGGTCTTTGGGCGGCTAGAGGTTAACCCTGATTAATTATGTTTCCAGGATTCATGCCAGCCTGGCTCTTCTCACTCGGGCAGGTGGTCTTCCGCAACGCGAACATCGTGGTCCCGTACGCGCGCATCGCCTCTTTCGTCGTGGGCCTCATAGTCCCCATGGTCATAGGCCTGGGCATGCAGCGGTGGACCCCCAAACTGTCCGCTTTCATGGTCCGGATATTGAAGCCGCTGTCGACTTCGCTGCTGCTCTTCATTATTATATTCGCTATTGTGACTAATCTATATATTTTCGAGCTGTTTACTTATCAGGTGAGTTTATTATTTTCACTTTTCTTTTATTTAACTGAGTTCTAAGGTACCTAATGCTACTACTGTAAGAATGTTGGCCCCTAAAGTAAAGGAATGAAAAATACTGTAGTATTATTTTTTTACTTTCTTCAGTGAGTTTTAAAAGTATTATTCTGACTAATTTGGACTCTAAAGTACCTCAATTCAAAATCATAGTCCCATTCTATAGGGCCCTTAACTTACCCCTCTGCCGAAAACCTTGCACAATTGTGCAAACTTTTGTATGGACTGACATGGCTATTTTTACGTTACTTACAATACATTTGATGTCCCCTCCCCCGCCAAAATCGGTAGACTGTTTTGTATAGCCAGCCAAGAAAGTGGTACCACTTTTCGACTCTATCAATCAGATGAGACCGTACAGAAAATGACAGCCAAGGCGTCTCCAGTTACTAAATGCTCTAAGATAGGGCCTCATAGTCCCCATGGTTTAAGAAATACCAAATGCAACCAATCCCTCCCCTGTGTAGATAATCGTGGCGGGCATCGGCCTCCCCTGGCTGGGCTACGGGTTCGGGTACGCCATCGCGCGCCTCCTGCGCCAGGAGCACCCGGACGCGCTCGCCATCTCCATAGAGACGGGCGTGCAGAACACCGGCATCGCTATATTCCTGCTGCGGTACGCTCTTCCGCAGCCTCAGGCTGATCTCACCACAGGTAACTATCTTTTTTCTTAGCCTCTTACCCCCTTATTCATAAAAAATATGTTTTATCCCTTTCTGACAAATACATAATTCAAAATGACAAATAAAGACAAAAGATTATTAGCTAATTGAGGCTTGTAGTGCGTTTATGAATAAGGGGTTTAAACGCCACAGACTGCAATTGACGTCAACGCAAAATCGTGACAACGACGCAAAAGACGGCATTTGACGTCGATCGTTTTTTGATGAAAATCTACTGAAAAACACCCCAGTTTTACAGTACCGGTCAAAAGTTTAAGTTCACTCTGCGAAATAAGGTTATCATATTTAATTATGTTCAAATATAGAATATGTTTTGAATTTCAAACGTTTAATTGTTTCCACGACTACCAAATAACAATAAAAATACCTCTTGGAGGAATCGTTTTATGTTATTCGGAAAATTTGATCCATTTAATATTTTTGTTCCGTATTTCCTATGAGATTTCGTGAAGTTAGAAATCATTTAAAATGGGTCGCAAAGCCGATTTTAGTGTCGAAACTCGTGCTGTTATTGTAACTCTGTCAAATGAGGGCTACACGACGCGGAAAATCGCTGAAAAAATGAAGGTTTCACAAACCGCTGTCGTGAGTACTTTGAAACGAAAACAAAAAACCGGTCTTAATTGCAGTCGATCTCGATCAGGTAGGCCAAAAGTCACGTCTAAAAGCGAAGACCAATTTATTTGCGTGCAGAGCAAACGCCAACGTACTCTAACTGCTCCAGAAATTTGCGAAGAACTCAACGCCACCCGAGAACAGCGAGTATCGGTTTCGACAGTGCAACGGCGTCTGCGAAACTATGGTCTAAAAGGTCGTATTGCTGCCAAAAAACCCTTGTTACGTAGTCAGAATAAAGTTAAGAGGTTGAAATGGGCCCAGAAACACAAAAACTGGACGTCTGAACAGTGGTCTAAAGTTTTATTTTCTGACGAATCGAAGTTTGAAATTTTTGGAGGGAGACGTCGTCAATATGTTCGACGACAAGTAGGCGAACGAATGATAAAGCAATGCGTGATGCCAACAGTGAAGCACGGTGGAGGATCAGTTATGGTCTGGGGATGCTTTGCGGGTGATAAAGTTGGTGATCTCGTGAGAGTCAATGGCATAATGGATAAGAAAATGTATCATAACATTTTGCAACGTCACGCTTTTCCATCTGGAAAACGGATTGTAGGCAGAGGTTTTGTTTTCCAACAAGACAACGATCCCAAGCATACGTCGAAGTTGTGCAAAAACTACATTTCATCCAAAGAGAACCAAAAAGAATTAAAATATATGGATTGGCCTCCTCAATCGCCCGACCTCAATCCGATTGAGTTGTTATGGGATGAATTGGACAGGAGTGTGAGAAAAATGCGGCCAACTAATAAAGAACAGCTTTGGGAATACCTATACATTTGTTGGAATAAAATTTCGACATCAACACTGCAAAAACTAATTACGCGAATGCCGAAAGTGTGTATGGCAGCATTGAAAGCAAAAGGCGGATATTTTGAAGAGTCTAAAGTTGGCAAAAACTGATCTTTTTTATTTAATTGTGGTTTTAAATTAGAGAATTACCTTTAATTTATTATGTAATAAAAGATTATTAAACACTTTTATTAGTACATTGTGTTATAGCTTCATTTAACCGAATTTACAGAGTGAACTTAAACTTTTGACCGGTACTGTAGGTTGACATTATTTATTCACAAAACTAAATTTTACTCTCGTGGCGTCAGTGGCACATTGATCTTTTATTTGACTATAATAATTTTGAAAATAATTAATAACATTTCTCAACAATAATCAACAATTCCTTTTTTGCAGTGGTCCCAGTATCAGTGGCCATTATGACCCCAATTCCTATGACCTGTATCTACATCTACCAGAAGCTGAAGGCTTGGTGAGTCGCCATTTTGTTTTGACACTTTTTGAGTTTTCCCCCTTATGTTAATAATGAGTTTTCTTTTCCGAATTAAACATATTTTAAACTATTTTCAACCGACTTCTATATAATTATTATTTTCAAATTTCGTTTAGGTATATCATTTTATTGTTGTCTGCGGACTTGCGGACTCTCAGATTTATCATGCGAGTTCGAAAAAACTATTTCAGTGGCTCAAAATTTATTAAAAATTATATCAGATCAACAGAGATCCTAAAATATTATTAATATAGAGTCACGTAACATAATATATTCAAGTTTTTTTACTATAAAAATGTTTCTGGAAGTCGGTTGTATTTTTTTGTTGTTAATGAGTATTTTAGAAGTGAGGTATTTTTGTGTTATTTTATTAAAAATTGTTTATATCATAAAAGAGACCAATGCTTTTGTTGCAGTAAAATGCCGGGATTTATTTACAAAATTGTTCACAAAACATTTTCTTTTTTCCATATAAACATATCATCGCCACCATTACACCATACGAAATTGCGAATTTAGTATGGGAGGTATGTCAAAAGAAGTTAAATATTTGCCTTCTCTAACAAAACGTGACGTTCCCAAGCAAAAGGTACCTTGTAAGTTATCAATAAGGGTGATTTCGGCATGTTGATCCCGAAAGCGCCTTATAGATTTAATGGTAACTTTTACTTGAGAATGTCACAAATGGGGAACTGGTGTCGGTCATACTCTTCATTTATTAACTCGCTTCTCACTTCTGCACTACGCTTTCACTAAGATAATTGCAGGCTGTCAATAAAAACTGACAATATTATTGATAGTCTGGAGTCGTCTTTAACATCCTCTTAATGTTTTCTGGTTTTCGCACACTGATTATCTGTTTTTGCTTTTGTGTGTGAGCTGAAATGGTCTTTATTCTTTCTTCCTTAAGGTTATTTTCTCTTAGTGGTAGTTGTCTTTTTTTTCTGCAGGAACTACAATGCTTGAAACGCATGTTTACTTTTTTAGTTATATCTAAGATGTTTTTAAAACTGTTTTATCAAAAATTATGTGATACAATTATAGATGATATCAGTTCAAATGACACCTATATCAGAACAGGTTATACGGATAGCGGATAATTTAGCATAGAGAATTTCCAAACAAGAGCTAGGGAAATAAAAGAATTAAACTTCGATATTCGAAATACGACGGATGACTAAAAATAAATCATAGACTAAACCTGTTAAAATAACGTTTATAGTGAGCAATTTGTACTTTTAACTTCTGTAAATCTGTAGATAAACTCGCGTATAGATGTAGTGCATAATTATTTTCCATCGCATTTTCTCGGAAACGTTCGTATTTAGAAAGAAGAAAGAAAGAAAATACATTTATTTACGTCAAACCAACCACTTAAATTACAAATTTAATATCGAGACATAGACGTTAAATAGGACCCCCCACTCAGCGTAATGCTGCGACGGTAAGCCGCAGCGCTGATTTTCGGTGGGGACCTAACTTATCTTAAACTTCTTCTTCTTAACTTATATTAAAACTAATAAGAAGAAAATTAAAATTGATAACACAAACAGGAGGAAATAAATATAACTGAACTAAAAGATAACAAATGTGTTGAGGCCTACCGCCATAAAACATAACAAAAACATGGGGATTTAGTAAGAAACAGTTAAGAGTAAAGAAGAAGTTAAATAAATAAATAAATATTATAGGACATTCTTACACAGATTGACTAAGTCTCACAGTAAGCTCAAGAAGGCTCGTGTTGTGGGTACTCAGACAACGATATATATAATATACAAATACTTAAATACATAGAAAAACACCCATGACTCAGGAACAAATATCTGTATCATCATACAAATAAATGCCCTTACTGGGATTCGAACCCAGGACCATCGGCTTCGCAGGCAGGGTCACTACCCACTAGGCCAGACCGGTCGTCAAGTTAAGTTAAGTGTTTAAATTGGCCTAGTGCGAAAAAGAAAGAAATAAGGGTAGTTGATGGTATTATTTATTTGTCATGCTACTTCAGACAACCTCAGTACTCTTTGTACCGAGACTGACTGAAATAGCAAGACACGATCGTACATTTCCGTAAAAATACGATGGAAAATAATTACGCATTACATCTGTACCATAGGCAAGCGTTGTAGTTCCTACGGGCTACGGTGCGATGCGTTTGACCTATTTGCAGGCATGAATAACTTTTAATTCCGCACTAACTACTAAATACTAACTGCAATGTATTGTTTCAGCTATGTCAACCGAAACCAACATAAAAAAATCGTTGAACACGACGCAACCCCCAGCAGTGAGACGCCTCAGCCAGTCAATGGTATCTCAACCATTGATGTCGAAAAATAAGGACGCGCCGGTCTAAAACCAGGTCTCGCACTTCACCACATTTTGTAAAACAATAAACTGAACGGCTGATATGAAGTTACATACAAAATACATGGTAAATAAGGCCTAGTTTCCCATCTGAGTAAAAATAAAAGATGATCAAGGCCTAATGTTTTGAGACTGCTCCTTTAGAATGATACTGAAGAATTAGCAAATGATGTCTGAAGTGTTTATGCATTTAAAGATACACTGCCAATAAGACAAGCGATATGTAATTATTATTTCCTAAATGAATGGATATAGTTACAAAATTTACAAAGAAGTAGTTAGCAATCTGCATTAGAATATTGCAGATCTTAAGTTAATAAACATATCAGAACAATATGACTATTTTAATAGAAATTAAATTGACCAATCAAGTAATGGGGTCAATTCATTCATGCAAACTTCGCATCATTCGTTCAGTTTATCGTTACGCTGGCAGATCTCGGCGTGGTGAAGTGTTGCCAGTCAAAATTCAATGTTGCCAGCCTGAAAAAGTGACAAGTATTTTTGAGATCTGGTTTTGCAGTTTAATAATTAAATGTAAACTAATATTTTTCGAGGATTACAGTTTAAATTTACGGCGCATATTTTGGTGCTTAATTTTTTGTGAAAAAATGTTTAGACTTTTGTAGCGTTTCTTAACGCCTTGATAACTTTTTTAGCACAAGGCCTTCATATGTTTTGGCCGTGCTAGTTATTTATTTGAATGACATTCCTACTTGTCATTATTTTGGATAAAAGTCACCTATAAAATTGTATGTCACTTTAATTAGTTTGAAGCACTAATGATCTGGGCGAGGTTTTAACACTTTAGTTAGACACTTTGTTTACATTATTTGTTTTGCTTGTTACCACGTTGTATTTTTTGCTTCAAATTGTCGATAATATTCGATTGCGAAAGTTTTGTATTGTTGTGTTTATGATTTGATTTTGAACTTTATGTATAGTGTAGAAAGTTGAGTTTCATGGTCCAACTGGATAAATGTTCCCTAATACTTGAGATCCAAAGTGTGATGTTACCCTAACAGCAATAGTAGTTCAACGTGGTATTTTTGCTTTTTTAACTTCTTTAGAATGTCTTGTCAGTTATGGTCGCCGGCACGAATTATGAGAGAACGAGAAACAGATATAAACGCATTTTGGTAAACACAGAAACCTAGAAAACGACTGCTTAATAATTTTTTCATGTAACTAACAAAAATAGTTACAAGCATGGAGTAAAAAACTACTGATTTTGCATGACCTATGTTGACAACTATGTTGACAACCTCCATTAAATTTGTCCCTTGCGCTTTAAACATTGAATTCTCACTCCTACACCTATAAAGGTATTTTGACAGCGGTAATCAGACAGGATGATCAAATCGACCGATTTGATCAGAAATGAAATTGGCGCCAACCAATCTCCAATTTAATCAGTTCACCAATTTTAGAATTATCGTGATATTAGAGGATTATAAATTGAAAAAATGCCCGAGAACGAAAATACAGGCGTTACAAATTAGGATGCTTGCGTCCGCACTCTATCGGTAAAATCGACCGATATCGGCGAGCCAAATTGGCGATTGCGTCCGCACGGCCTGATTTGATCGGACAATTTAATCAGATTAATTGTCCTCGTCTGGATACGCCTTGTGTCATACGTGGTGTTGCCACATTCACACCACTGTGGCCTCCCTTTTATACTCGTACCTGAGGGCCTACCGCGAACCACGTTCGACGTGTTGCCTCCCTGTCACACTTACGTACGAAATTACAAATGCGACAGAGAGGCAACACGCCGAACGTGGTTCGCGGTAAGCCCTCTGCTCATGTTTGGTGCCGGCGACGTATGTCGGATTTCACATGACTCGTTTTATAGGTGAAACAGATGTGGAAGGCTGCTAGGATGGCATGAACAGTATTTGTTAAGTTATGAACAATCTAATTATGTTAAGAATGAAATACATTTTTTTTATGTATATGATGGTTTCATTTCACTGTATACCTTTATACCAAGAATATAAACCTTAATACTCGTACCTGCTTAAAAAATTGGCGAAAGAACATATCACGAGAAGAAATTGAAAACTCCTAAAGCCCTTTTGTGCAAGCAATGTGAGACGTGATTTTGTAAGCAATGGTAAGTAAAATATTGTTGTGGCGTTGAAGGAAGTAAAGATTCCAAGAAAACTTTGAAATTTCATAGTCGCCCTTTTCGTAGATTATAAAACGTCCAATGTGTATTGCGTCTTACATTTTGCTTATTGAGTAATGAGAGAGTGAGACGCAATGATATAGCATAGGACAAAGAAATTGGACAGGTAGAATACCACCCTCAGACACAGAATAATTAATAGTACTACCGTACAGAAAGGAAACTTCCTACAAAAACGAAGTTTGACAGCGGTTCAGGGTCGAATCATGCTGGCCCTTTCTAATATATGACACTATCCCTTTCGGCTATTTAGGGTTGTCGAAAATCAAGTGATTATCTTATCTGTGGTCGTGCACGCAAAAGGAAGTCAATTGGTGCCAACCCTAATAATTATTAATTGCACGGAGCAATGCTGAGCCGAGTTTGACCGAAGTCAGGAGTGCACCCCTGCCTCAGATCAACGTGTAGTGTTGCCATAGGTGCCTACATTACAATCCACGACTCTTCTTTTTCCGCACAGACCAGACTATGCGCGTGAATCGCGGGCGAAGCCGCGAACGCGAGTGTGGAGTCGATTTCGCTGTCTGCGAAAATCGACGCCACACTCGCGTTCGCGGCTTCCCGCCGCGATTCGCGCACGAGTGTGGAGGAGGCTTTAGGTACTACAATACGTGTAAAAGTGCCCTTGTGGCCATTTGCTGAATAAATGTTGAAGTTTTGAAGTCTGTGTGGAAAGAGAAAACTCGTGGAATGCATGGGGTTCAATATAGTCTGTGTGGAAAGAGAAGAATCGTGGAATGTATGTGGCCCAATACATTCGTAGCTCTTCTCTTTCCGAACAGACGCTACAATACACGACTTTTCACTTTCAGAACTTATTCCGAACAGATTCTAAAAAAATATCCATAAAGAGGATATGTCAAGAAAAACCTTTTTGCACAATAATACTTAAGTTTTTCGACAACCAAACACTTGTCAAAACTGTCACAAGGCATGACCAATATTATATCTATGGGTGGTATTCCCCTGTCCAATGTCAGTGCATCTCACTCTCTCATTAAAGCAAAATGTGAGACGCAATACACATTGGACAAAGAAATTGGATAGATGGAATACCACCCTATGGCATGACCATCTCTCAAACTGCCAAGACATAATAATCTCAAAATCTAAATAACTAAAATCAAATCAAATGGGTACTAAATAACAAAAACTAAGCAACTACAATGTAACCGTAAGATCACCGACCAAATACGAAAACCACGAAAAAGCATGGGTACCGCAACTCTACATAAACACTTACAAAACCAGACCCAAGTATGAAGAATCTAGCTTTTGTTCGTGATTGTAATCTGCAAATTCCACTTAATTAACAAATCAAGTAATCCAGAGCCTAATTTAATAGAAGGTACTGAAACGCAGTCGATATGCAGTCAGTGGTCAAAGAATGAATAGGAACTCAAAGAATAAAAGTGTAACTGTTCTCAATTACTAAGATTCAAAGCATCAATAACATAAAAACTTGTCACACCGTCGCAATTTTTCTAACTTATCCCTAGAGTTAAAAATAAAACAAGATGGGTAAACCCAAGCACGACCCGCCAACCCCTACGTTCCCCTACAAGATATCAAAACGCTTGAACCTCATGAGCATACCTCGGCCTTGGTTCACTGTGTCCGACGAGGGTAAGCCGGCCTACACGCCGAGCGGCATCAGGGCGTCGGCGCTCCGCGGCCGGGGGACAGAGCGGGTCTATGAAGCTGCTTGGCCTTATGTGCGGTGAGTTACGTCACAGAATAAATAATAGTACTAGGTATAGTTTGTAGGTTTCTAATAGAGCCCGACGGCTAAACCTATTGTCTATTGTTAAGTAAAACCGCTCGTGCCACGTGCCACAACCACCTGCATAAAAAATACGTACCTACTTCGGCGAGTCGAACGCTACAGAACCAGTCTAAAATGTGTCATCGAGATGCGTAACAAAGACACGTTCTCGGAGAGCGCATCTACACTGGTTTTTTGAGCGTGGACTAGCCCGCGCACAGGTGCCAAATTTAATTAAGACCCTTTTTTGCAGGTAAGTAGCACGTGTGGTTTTACTTAACAATAGACAATAGGATTAGCCGTCGGGCTCTATTAGAAACAGAAGATTCACTCTCTAACAAAACGCGTCTGTTACGATCAGGACAGATATGGCCGCTAGGTGACGACAGCGCAACGCTAGCTTATGGCTAGCCACCAAAATTGGTGTGGAACGGACGTACTTTTAGCTACCTGTAACAAAGCGACGAAATCGCGGAGTGAGCCACGCCTGGCACGATAGGCGGGGCGTTAAAAAGGTCAACATGCCAAGCTGGCAGCTGCGCTTTCCGCCAATCACCTTTGCTTTACACCCTTTAGTCCGTAGCGGCAACATACTTGCCATCACACTTAAAACAAAAACGCATCTGTATTATACGATTTACGGTTCGATATTGAATGACTAGAAAGGAATGTCAAATGGTTAAAGGGTTAACCCTTACTTCCAGCCGCTTCCTCCTCATCAAACGCATGTACAAACACATGTTCTCCGCCGAGCGTCTCGAGCGTATCGACCGCATGATGGAGTTGGCAAACAGCACGGCCTACTCCAAGCTGGCTGGCTGCGTCATGGACCTCAAGTCGAAGGACAAGAAGGACCCGAAGAAGAAGAAGGGGTGGAGCGAGACGGATTGGAAGAAACATATGGACTACATCTCGCAGATCTCGAAGCCGAGGAAGGACTTTACTGTGGAGGTTCCTAGGGTAAGTGTAGCTGTAGAGGTAAACCATTTTTAACCTTTTCGTCGCCACGTCAATGAATTAATTAGTGCAGAGATATATATAACTCCGTATAAGATAAATAAAGTCTATGAAAAAAACGTGCCTCGGAAATCAAGAAAAAGTCATTCTCGAATAGATGGCGCACACACCTTTGGCCTATTCTCGGCTAGATGGCGTTGACGACACCGTTTGATATTTAACAATTTTAACACATATCAGTGAAAGAACATGGGTCAGTATGGAACAATAAAAATTATTTATCCGTAAAAATATTTTGATTAATTTATACATTTTCAATTTTATTTTAAGTTGTAATCGTGTGTCGATAGATGGCAGTAAATGTACCGTGACTACAAAATTTACTTGGGCTATAGCCCTCTATACTATCTATTATCTTTGATTAGTGTCATCAACGCCAAGTCACATATTATATATTGCAGGCAAACAACACGTATAAACATATTTCTATCTACACTCAATCCAGAAACTAAAACTAAACGCTACCTATTTTAATCTCAAAACATGATTTAAGAATACCGGTTTCTTACTTTCTATAATAAGTACTTTTTTTTCTATAATGAAAAATTAAAAAAATTAAAAAAAAAATTAAAAAAGTTTATTGTATAAAATGAGACATACAGTAAATCACGTCCCTGAGTCCTGATCTAGGAAACCCTGTGTTACAACTGTTACAGGACCCAGTTTCATTAACTTATACTAGTTTCTTTAATCTATATAGTAGAAATGAAACTTATAACAGAAATGTATTTTTTCATATTATAGAAATGTATTTTTTTTATAATAAATGTTGAAACGCCCGTTTTCAGCGAGGAGAGAGGCGAAAGTTGGAAGAATTGCTGCCTCGCATCAACATTATGGCTGCGCTGCCCGATTTCAAGGTGTACCGTCGGCCCTCGCAGGAGTCAAGCTACAGGGATCCTACCAAGGCGAGTACACATTAGGGCCCCCCCACATCTGGCGTCTTTCGAGCGTCGGCGTCTACAATTCTATGGCCGACGTCGACGCAACGTCGACGCAGCGTCGACGCAACTGCGCAGCGACGTCATTTTCCATAGCGCTGGACCGACGCCGACAGACGCCGACGCTCGAAAGACGCCAGATGTGGGGGGGCCCTTACCAGTCACTACGCAGTTTAGGTACATTTGGGCGGCGGGCCTCCCGGGCAGGGCAGGCGTATGGCAGTGGGCTGCCGCTCGACCGCACGATCGTCGTGTCACGTGGCGCTCGCGCAAAGGAGATTCACGGTTCGTGCGCGGTTATAAGTTTCATTTTTGTAGCAGGCGGCGAGTATAGGTATAATTTTATACCTAAATCTGACTTTTGTGAAGGAGTGAATTTTCTGTACGGTAGTACTATTAGTTATTCTGTGACATTACCCTCTCCCCTCGTGCGTGGCATTTCGCCACGGCTCATGGGAGCCTGAGGTCCGCTTGACAACTAATCCCAAGAATTGACGTAGGCACTTGGCGCGTATGTGGTCGATAAATCGTACTATGCCTGGAAAAGGGTTAAGTTTATTGAACATTAATTTAATATGACATAATTTATAATGGTAATTTGTGTTCTCGCTTCTGAGGTAAAAAGTTGTATCTATGACGCAAAATCAATAGTTATTTACAGCTCATGGCCAGTGGGGAGACACTCCTGACTTCGGTCGAACTCGGCTCAGCATTGCTCCGAGCAATTATTAGGGTTGGCATTGGCACCACTTGACTTCCTTTTGCGTGCAAGATCACAGATAAGATAATCACTTGAATTTTGACAAGCCTAAATTGCCGAAAGGGATAGTGCCATATGTTAGAAAGGGATAGCATGATTCGACCCTGAACCGCTGTCAAACTTCGGGTTTGTATGAAGTGTCCTTTCTGTACGATAGTACTATTATTTCTTATGTGATTGGGCTTAAAATTTAAACTTTGTTACATTCAGGTACCGCCAAAGGCCCTCAAGTACGTCATCTCTGAACGAGTTAAGTTTCTGGCCAAGGCCCGAGCAGTACCGCAGGGCTGAGCAGGATAGCATGTACGGAATGTGAAGAAGAGTAAAGGAGGTGGCAGCAAGTGATACCGACTAGCAACAAAACCATTCACCGCCTTGGAAATACAGTCGGAGATTCAATAACAAAAAAGACGCAATTTTTTTATGGTAGCCGCAAACCAAACTGATGACCGACATACCACTATCTCTTTCTCTCTTGCCACGAACAGGCAAGTGTGAATGAAAAGTTTTACGACCCCGGGCGTCAGTTTGGTTCGCGGATCTAGGGTCTGAGGGCCTACCGCGAACCACGTTCGACGTGTTGCCTCTCTGTCGCACTTGTAAATTCGTACGTAAGTGTGACAGCAAGGCAACATGTCGGACGTGGTTCGCGGTAGGCCCTCCACCTAACTACCACACCTACCTACCACACCTAGGTAGGGACTCCATAGTAATGTATGCCTTACGCTGCGCTAACACTATTGTGGTTATATAGAGATTAAACCATTTACTACCTTGAGCCCTCGGAATACAGTCGAAAATTCAACAACAAATTAAGGAGTTTTATTAATCACCTTTAGGGCCCCCCCACATCTGGCGTCTTTCGAGCGTCGGCGTCTACAATTCTATGGCCGACGTCGACGCAGCGTCGACGCAACTGCGCAGCGACGTCATTTTCCATAGCGCTGGACCGACGCCGACAGACGCCGACGCTCGAAAGACGCCAGATGTGGGGGGGCCCTTATAGCCTATTATCGAATTATCCTATTACACAATGGGGCTAAAAAAATAGGATATACAGGGTGGTCAAAAAATTAGTGTATTACCGTAGCCAGAGAGGTTTTGGGATTATACTGGGTAACTTTTACTATGGGACCAACCCCGAAATCGCGGAAAAAAAATACCCCATAGAAAATGGACCAGCCAAAATGTATGAAAACTCTAATTTTTTTTTCGCGATTTCGGAGTTGGTCGCATAGTTAAAGTTGCTCAGTATAATCCCAAAACCTCTCTGGCAACGTTATTTTTCAGTCACACTGTATATCGATTACTAAGCAATAACAATAAAACAATAGTACAATATTTATTTTGTTTTATTTACCTATTATTTACATGGTAACTGATTTCAATACTTAGAGAATACTGGAGACATTCGGCTGTTAGATTCGACTGATCACATCATAAATAAATATAAATAAATTATCCTTACAATTATTGCGTCTAGATCCGAATGAAATTGTACTACTTGAACCTAATTTAAGTGAAAAAGATTTTATTTTGGCCAAACTTTTTGGTCGTTGTTTCCCAACATTGTCAAATAATCATTATTATTGTCATTTTGCCTGTCGATTCCGACAAATTATTTATTACTTGGACACAATGCCCAGTAAAGCAACATACACAACACTTTGTATATTTTCAATTTTTATAAACTTGAAGTACCTAATTTTTAATCACGAAATTACAGTAAAATCCTTTCGGAGGCCACTGTCAAATTAAAATCTAGGCGGTTGGTTGTATTCTAAATTTAGACTATTAAATACTATCCGGCATCATATTTGACAGTGTTTACCGATTTATGTTAGATTATGTAATTTTCTAATTTTATTGCCTGTGTCAGCCAGACAAAATAATATTAAGACGTAAAGCATTGCAAAATATTGAAGCCACATTTTAGACAGCTGGAGTAGATGGCGCTGTACGGACCTGTCTATATGTTGCAATAACAGCAACTAGGTTGCCAAACAGTAGTTTCGTATAGCACCACCTACTTAAATAGCCACGTGGTCACAATATTTTTCATTAATTACACTTCTCAGTACCAATGGGGTTGGCAACTGCCAAAGGTTTTTATAGATGTCGCCAACATCGGCTTCCTCTGTTTCTAGTTTTGTCTCATGGAATGCTTAAAGGGTAAGCGTCCAGGTCGTAGAATCCGTAGGACTGACAAGAAAACCCTATGCCCGCGAAATCTGTAAATAAACATCAACCGGCCAAACCCATTTATCACCGTTAGGTTGAATGTATCCGACAATAGTTGGGAAACATGAAACGTAGATGGATTTACTGCGGCTGGGTGAGGCTGTGTATGATGGCGTAGGTGAAGTCTTTGGTGGTGGACTGTCCGCCGAGGTCCTTCGTCCTCACCTTACCGTCGACGAGGACTCTGGAAAAGGAGAGAGTAGGTTGTAGGCTCGTGTAGTAAGGAGGTTATGTAGCATAATTTCTAAAATCAAATTTCCTAAGTACGAAATTCCTAAACATAGAATATCGAAAACCAAAATGTCTAATGTACGAAATTCCTAAAGATGCATGTCCTACGATTAATCAACCTATGTTTTAAATGTCTAAAGTACAATACTGCTGGTGAACGAAAAACTAACAACCTTTTTTTCTACGTTTAGTTGACCTAAGTTTTAAATGTATAAATTGCGAAATTTCTAACGACATTTGTCCTACGTTGAGCTGACCTTTGTACGTTAGACACAAAATTTTCTTTTCACAAAACATTCCCTTTACGACTTAACTAGGCGGAGCCCCGCGAAGCGTTGTTCACTTCATACGAGAGAGAGTATACATACTTATTGATGGCGTTCTTGATCATCTTGGAGTAGGAGTGCAGGTTGACGTGGGCCAGCAGGTTGGCGGAGCAGAGCAGCATGGCGCACGGGTTGGCGATGTTCTTGCCACATATGCATTGGTTAGCCTGTCCACTCCGTGCGAGAGAGTATACATACTTGTTGATGGCGTTTTTAATCATCTTGGAGTAGGAGTGCAGGTTGACGTGGGCCAGCAGGTTGGCGGAGCAGAGCAGCATGGCGCACGGGTTGGCGATGTTCTTGCCACATATGCATTGGTTAGCCTGTCCACTCCGTGCGAGAGAGAGTATACATACTTGTTGATGGCGTTCTTGATCATCTTGGAGTAGGAGTGCAGGTTGACGTGGGCCAGCAGGTTGGCGGAGCAGAGCAGCATGGCGCACGGGTTGGCGATGTTCTTGCCACATATGCATTGGTTAGCCTGTCCACTCCGTGCGAGAGTGTATACATACTTGTTGATGGCGTTCTTGATCATCTTGGAGTAGGAGTGCAGGTTGACGTGGGCCAGCAGGTTGGCGGAGCAGAGCAGCATGGCGCACGGATTGGCGATGTTCTTGTCACATATGTATTGGTTAGCCTGTCCACTCCGTGCGAGAGAGTATACATACTTGTTGATGGCGTTCTTGATCATCTTGGAGTAGGAGTGCAGGTTGACGTGGGCCAGCAGGTTGGCGGAGCAGAGCAGCATGGCGCACGGGTTGGCGATGTTCTTGTCACATATGCATTGGTTAGCCTGTCCACTCCGTGCGAGAGAGAGTATACATACTTGTTGATGGCGTTCTTGATCATCTTGGAGTAGGAGTGCAGGTTGACGTGGGCCAGCAGGTTGGCGGAGCAGAGCAGCATGGCGCACGGGTTGGCGATGTTCTTGTCACATATGCATTGGTTAGCCTGTCCACTCCGTGCGAGAGAGTATACATACTTGTTGATGGCGTTCTTGATCATCTTGGAGTAGGAGTGCAGGTTGACGTGGGCCAGCAGGTTGGCGGAGCAGAGCAGCATGGCGCACGGGTTGGCGATGTTCTTGCCCACGGCGCCGGAGAAGATGTGACGAGCACCCTGCAATTATAAAATAAAATAGTGAGTAAATTAAATAGTGAGTATAGTGACATTAGAAAAGAGTTCACAATAGTTCCTCTCTGTTCTCTGTGCCCAGCTTACAACCTTCTTATCCCCTTATTTCACTTTGCATTTCAGCCTGATTTAGATTTTAATTTTTTGTTGTGTGTTGTCAGCTTACAGCATTTAATAACTGTGGCCTATTTTATAAAGCTACAAGTTACAATTTACAAGCGGAAGTCTCGTTCTAACACATAGGGTTAGAAAGAGACTTCCGCTTGTAAATTGTAACTTGTAGCTTTATAAAATAGGCCACTGGAGTCGCCTTTAAGAGCTTACCCCTCTGCCGAAACACTTGCACAATTATGCAGTTTCGTATGGAGTGACATGGCTATTTGTAGGTACGTTACGTATAAATCATGTAGAACAGCGGTTCTCAAACTTTTTTGGTGACGGAACCCTTTTGGAAAGCGAAATTTTTGACGGAACCCCAAATTAAAAATTTTCGTTCGTCACTGTGGACCAGATATACCTATAGAAGTGCTGGTTTTTTTCTTATTATTACAAGTATTTTCGCGGAACCCCAACAGAGGCTTTGCGGAACCCTAGGGTTCCGCGGAACACACTTTGAGAATGGCTGATGTAGAAATAGCAATACATTTGACGTGCCTCTCCCCCGCAAAAATCGGCAGACTGTTTCGTACAGAAAATGACAGCCATGACGTCTCTTGTTACTAAATGCTCTAAGGTTGTCAGTGACATTTCACGTTCGGAATTTTCACTGTTAACAGCTAACAGATGATATTAAAATCAGAATATGTCTTCTTTGTGCCTCTCTTTCTCTCTTTGTAAGTATCTTCTGCTGCCTTTCTGTTTCTCTTCCCATGTTTCGGCCGTTTGCTTCCTTATTTCCCTCTCCGGTCACATCTTTATATATGTCTCTGTTGTCCTTTGTATTCCTCCCAGTCTCTCGTCACATTCCTCCCTATATCTCTTTCTGTTTTCCTATAAGTGTTCCTCTGTTTCTCTCTTCGTCTTGTCACCCTGACTCTCTTCCTCTACAAATCACGGGCTACCGCGAAAACCGAAATTCGCAAATTGCGGGGATCTTTCTCTTTTACTCCAATGAAGGCTTAATGCAAGCGAAAGATGCAAGCAATTTGCGAACTTGCCCAGTACCCACCTGTTCAAACACAGCGCACACCGCGCTGTAGCTAGCACCAGCAACCACACCAGGTCCTCCAACTAATCAACTAGCCAGATTATCCAAAATGTTGCCAAACAGGTTGTCCTTGTCTGTTCCTCCCTGTCTCTCTGTGTCACACCCACCTGTTCAAACACAGCGCACTCCGCGCTGTAGCTAGCACCAGCAACCACACCAGGTCCTCCAACTAATCCACTAGCCAGATTATCCACAATGTTGCCATACATGTTGTCCTTGTCTGTTCCTCCCTGTCTCTCTCACACACCCACCTGTTCAAACACAGCGCACTCCGCGCTGTAGCTAGCACCAGCAACCACACCAGCTCCTCCAACTAATCCACTAGCCAGGTTATCCACAATGTTGCCAAACAGGTTGTCCTTGTCTGTCCCTCCCTGTCTCTCTGTGTCACACCCACCTGTTCAAACACAGCGCACTCCGCGCTGTAGCTAGCACCAGCAACCACACCAGGTCCTCCAACTAATCCACTAGCCAGATTATCCACAATGTTGCCAAACAGGTTGTCCTTGTCTGTCCCTCCCTGTCTCTCTCTGTCACACTCACGGATTTAGAATGAATAATCCGGATTGTGTACACTGGCCAAAAAGTGTGTCCACATGAGAGGTTAAACCTGAGCCCTGCATCTCTTTCTAATTAGGGTGACCATAAGTCACATGAATGTGGGATATTAGCATAAGATGGATTATATAGTTTGGCCAGGTTCTTTTCTCATTCGCACATAATCAGAGAGAATAATACTGTATTTTCCCTATGCTAGTATAATTGCCCCAGAAAAGAGATGGATAGTCATTTTCCCTTCTGTAAAACGCTTCACACAACCTTACTTAATTTAGTCGTTATAAAATCTATTACAGATGGGATGAGCGTATTGGATCGCGATCAATGCGATCATGGTCGATTGTGAGGAAGGTGGTCCGCCGTACGTCCATCAAAGACACGGCTATAAGAGAGAGCGAGACAGATATCCAGGGTCGGGTAAAACGTTGTAGTTGCACTAGGTAACTAGGTAATTCGCAAATCGTATCGATCAAAAACACTGCCATCGGTCGTGTTTTAATTAATCACCACTCATTGCGAATTTAATTCCTACTTTTAACACTTGTTTCGCAAATAACTTTGTAGTTATTATTACTATGCCGACTGGTTATCGATACTAGTCATTTTGTCAAGCCCTAGCGTTGCGTAACAATTTATGTTTTTACACGAAATTATCTTGATTATTGACTAAAATGATAAAATATTAGCACACAACGAAATAAAAACTTACATTTAACCGTGTAAACCGGCATCTTACACTATTTATGCTCTTCATAATTTAACAAAATACCTATCACTATCAATATCATACTCATGGTGTGTTAATATACGTGATGACTTCCATTTTGCATACTTTAGCTATTCTTTAAGCGTAAGCGTCATCGTAGATCTGTAATTGCAACAAAATTTTCAAATTTGCCGCCGTTGTATACGGACGGAAATATGTGTTCAACCTATATAGAATCGATTACATATATATAAATAGTTAGAATTAACGTTTCAGTAATTAAATATTATGTATAAATATGAGTCTGTAATGTCTAAGGACTTTGGATTTAATTTTTGGCAATTATTAGCTCTTATTACGTGAACCGAATAATTAAACATGCCGAAATAAGTATAGTTATCTTTATTTATTTATTAGTATACTATTTAGGTACCTAAACTGATTTTTACATTAAGTACGTAATAATAATTCTGTAAGACCGATCTAAATCGTACCGACATCATGGTCACCCTAATGAGTTTGACAATGTATTCTTGTATTTTTATCGTAAAATTGAATAATTGTGACCAACCTGTAAAAGATATTCCACAATCAGCGTAGCTTTCACTTCTACAACCCCACACACAACATGTTTTAACCGTTTTTTAAAATATTTTATGAATAAATGCTAAGCGGCGCCATTTACGTATTTTGTAAATACACGAAAAATACGTCATCAAGTTGGGGATACCAATTAATATTCAAAGTTACTACAGTTTCTACCATATTCAATTTACTGTTTTTGTTTGTTGTACACATGCTTGGCTTAACATCATAATAATTAACAAATTACTTAAAAGATATCAGAACTGTAATCGGAATATAGCACTAAAATATTATAAGAAGATAATGAATTTCAGTAGTATATTGATATAATTTCTACCACAATGGTATCTTTTTAACATTGGCAACATGTGCGAGTGAGACACAGGGCTCGGGTTTTCTATCTCATGTGGACCGTTTTCTCTAGTCTGGTACGAACAACTTTCTGTCTCGGTGATAAGGTTCAAATTAGTGTGGCAAAAAAAGTGACAAATCGCTCCAGTTTAAACAATATAACTTCATGGTCACACTCACCTGTTCAAACACAGCGCACTCCGCGCTGTAGCTAGCACCAGCAACCACACCAGGTCCTCCAACTAATCCACTGGCCAGATTATCCACAATATTGCCATACAGGTTGTCCTTGTCTGTTCCTCTCTGTCTCTCTCTGTCACACCCACCTGTTCAAACACGGCACACTCCGCGCTGTAGCTAGCACCAGCGACGACACCAGCTCCTTCAACTAATCCACTGGCCAGATTATCCACAATATTGCCATACAGGTTGTCCTTGTCTGTTCCTCCGTCTCTCTGTCACACCCACCTGTTCAAACACAGCGCACTCCGCGCTGTAGCTAGCACCAGCGACGACACCAGCTCCTCCAACTAATCCACTGGCCAGATTATCCACAATATTGCCATACAGGTTGTCCTTGTCTGTTCCTCTCTGTCTCTCTCTGTCACACCCACCTGTTCAAACACAGCGCACTCCGTGCTGTAGCTAGCACCAGCGACGACACCAGCTCCTCCAACTAATCCACTAGCCAGGTTATCCACAATGTTGCCATACAGGTTGTCCTTGTCTGTTCCTCCCTGTCTCTCTCTGCTACACCCACCTGTTCAAACACAGCGCACTCCGCGCTGTAGCTAGCACCAGCGACGACACCAGCTCCTCCAACAAGTCCACTAGCCAGGTTATGCACAATGTTGCCATACAGGTTGTCCTAGTCTGTTCCTCCGTCTCTCTGTCACACTCACCTGTTCAAACACAGCGCACTCCGCGCTGTAGCTAGCACCAGCAACCACACCAGGTCCTCCAACTAATCCACTGGCCAGATTATCCACAATGTTGCCATACAGGTTGTCCTTGACTGTTCCTCCCTGTCTCTCTCTGTTACACTCACCTGTTCAAACACAGCGCACTCCGCGCTGTAGCTAGCACCAGCAACCACACCAGCTCCTCCAACTAATCCACTGGCCAGGTTGTCCACAATGTTGCCATACAGGTTGGGGGTCACCATCACGTCGAATTGGTTCGGGTTGGACACCATCTGCATCGTGCAGTTGTCCACGATCATTTTCTCGAACTCGATGCGGGGGTAGAGCTTTGCCATCTGAAAGAAAAGGTATTTAAATTACTATCGAACATAATAAAAAGCCGGGAAGTGGCTTTTGTTGAGTTTTGTTTTCGTACAAAGAAAATTAACGGGAAAGATCTATTTTGTGTAAAATAAATCCCCGTCTATAAATGTGAGTTAACATGAATTAATTGATAACCAACTGAAATTTATAGATATCATATATATAATATATGAAATAAAAAGTGGCCCAGGGCTAGGATTTAACTAGAATTCGACGCCAAAACCACTAGACCAGCGATCGGCAACCAGCGGCCCGTGGGCCGCATGCGGCCCGCGAACCTCTCACTTGCGGCTCGCGAGTCTCCCTGGATATTTTGTATGTAATATTGACAAATGACAATGTCTGATAGTCATAAATATTAACAAAGTGCGGCCCGCGTCCACTTCGTTAACTGCTATGTGGCCCTTGACTGCTAAAAGGTTGCCGACCGCTGCACTAGACCACTCGGTCACGCCACGCCGGTGCCCTTACCAGTTTGTCCAGTACCTCTATATATAATCTTTGAAAGACTAGGCGCTTTTAAGTATACTTCTTGCGGCCCATTTTGACAGTATAGTCAAACGTAACTGAATGTTTTGGTAGTAAGGACTGTATCGTTTATTATAAATACAGATAAAACCTGGTCTAACTGTTGACCTGTGTATTATTTTGTATTACTATGTTCTTAAGGTATAATCTGGAGGTATTTTTAAGCCATATCTGATATAAGAAGGTTTTACATTTATTTTATTTTAGGGACTTTATGATGATTTTAATACCCTCTAGCAAATGTAATTCGGACAAGCCTATCGAGCTTAATTTGAGACTATTTCACCGATTCCTTGGTCCGATTTAAAGAAACAAAAGGTTAATATGCTGCCAAAATATGCCATCTAAGTGTCCTTTTCATGATTGCTCAATTGAACATCCACAGAATAAATGTGGTGAATTTTTATCTTTACATGAAAACGACTTTTTATGCAACATTTTGGATTCCCGTCAATTTCTGACGCCAGCGAAATGAGGGAAACAGCTAAAAGAATCTACGGAAATCCAAAGCCTAACGGACATTCATGGCGTTGAACCATGGCTAGAACAGGTCGATAGAAACGCTCCATGATGGTTATATTGTATACCAAAGTCGGGGTTGTCGTAAGTAACATGCCATATTTTCAAAAAGGCCACCAAGCACAGATCCAAAACTTTTTTTCCAACTAAAAGAAATGATTAGACTATGCCCAGATGTTTCGCTTTACGAATCATATGTAATTGCTGTTTACATAGTACGATTTTTTTTGTGTAATACTTATCTTGTTCGCAAACCGTAAATTTTCTTGTAGTATTTGTCCGAAATCGTTGTAGTTACTCGGGAGGATTGGGTAAATATTGTCCAAACCATATGCTTTACGTGATCTCCCAGGACGAAATGTTACTTATTATTAAAGCACAAATTAAACTATATGTGTAATTTTTTAATAAAAATATAATACCAGGAAAAACGGCTAAGTAAAGTTGTATTCATAACAAACGATACAGTCCTTATAGTAGTGTGTACGAATAGTCTCAATGTTTTACAAACCTGTTCGCAACTCCTCAGGAAATTTCCGTCGCCGAGTTTCATAATGTTGGCCTTGTGGACGGCGGCGACCTTCTTGCGGCCCATTTTGACCGCGTAGTCGAACGCATCTGACATTTGTGTTACTGTATAGTAGCTTTTGCGAATAGTCTCAATGTTTTACAAACCTGTTCGCAACTCCTGAGGAAAGTTGCGTCGCCGAGTTTCATAATGTTGGCCTTGTGGACGGCGGTGACCTTCTTGCGGCCTATTATGACCGCGTAGTCGAACGCATCTCACATTTGTGTTACTGTATACTTGTATAGTAGCTTTTGCGAATTGTCTCAATGTTTTACAAACCTGTTCGCAACTCCTGAGGAAAGTGCCGTCGCCGAGTTTCATAATGTTGGCCTTGTGGACGGCGGTGACCTTCTTGCGGCCCATTTTGACCGCGTAGTCGAACGCGAACTTGGCGATACGGTCGGACTTGGCTGCGGTGATGATTTTGAGGCACTCGACCACTCCTGTAATGGAAAATGAAATTTAGAATACTATAAGAGAAGATATGGCGATGCCCCCTACAAAAAGCGGTAACTAGGAAGTCAAGCTGTACACCGTATACCGTCATCTCTCATATTTCAACTTCGAAATTTTCTACATGAGACCTCGGAAACTTGTCACGATCGAAGATGGAAACTTTTTTAAAGCGAGGCGTAGACTAGCTTGAATTTGCATGCAATTAACGTTACATTGCAAACTACTAAGGTAAACTACATTCAAAAGTTTGATCAGATACCGTAATGTAATGAAAATTGCATGCAAGTTCTTGCTAGTGTAAAGCTCGCATTATATATTGTCATTTTAGATAGATTTACCGAGATGCTTCCAACTTCTTCGAATGTTTATCCGTAAAAGCAATAATGAGACAGTCTGAATATTTCGAGTTTCGGAAGCGTTTTTTTTTGATTTGGGAAATTTTTAGGGTTCCGTACCCAAAGGGTAAAACGGGACCCTATTACTAAGACTTCGCTGTCCGTCCGTCCGTCCGTCCGTCCGTCCGTCCGTCCGTCCGTCCGTCCGTCCGTCTGTCACCAGGCTGTATCTCACGAACCGTGATAGCTAGACAGTTGAAATTTTCACAGATGATGTATTTCTGTTGCCGCTATAACAACAAATACTAAAAACAGAATAAAATAAAGATTTAAATGGGGCTCCCATACAACAAACGTGATTTTTGACCAAAGTTAAGCAACGTCGGGAGTGGTCAGTACTTGGATGGGTGACCGTTTTATTTTTGCTTTTTTTTTTGTTTTTTTTTTTGCATTATGGTACGGAACCCTTCGTGCGCGAGTCCGACTCGCACTTGCCCGGTTTTAAAAAATAACTTACCAGGCACGGACTCATGCTCCAAGGCGGAGTATTCGCCCTCTGTCTGCTCTCTGATGATGATGCAATCCACATCCTGAAAAGTTCAAAGAATTATGTTAAACACCGCGGTAAAACTCGTTGGGAGCCTTCTCCTGCTGAGTTCTACGATTCGCGGCAAGATTAGAAGCAGTCCAGCAGAATTATTTAGTAAACCAAGCGAGCGCGATGCGTCTCTGCTTCAACTTAGTCAAAAACGCTTCCGTGTGGCCGGCTGTTCTTCTCTACAGGTCTCATTTCTCAACATACTCCTCTGGCGCAGCGACCCAAAGTGTGTCTTGGCCTCCAACACGACTGCTCGCCACTGATCCCGGTCCTGTGCCATTTCTCGCCAGTTTTCAACCCGGAGCTCGCGCAGACAGCGTCCACCACATCTGTCCATTGATACCTAGGTCGGCCGACCGGGCGGCGTCCTATCGGTCCCTCAAACGCTCTTTTCACCGCCCGATCACCTCCCAACTGACCTCGTGAAATTTTGGAAGCCGGTTCGATAGTTACGAGTACATGTTATTTCGATATTAAATTTTCATGAGACATATTTTAAACTGTTTAGACGACAACGCCAATAGCGACTAAAATAAAAGTGAGTGAATTCGTTATCGTCTAAACAGTTTACATGTTTTTTATTTGTCGGAACCTTAGGGGTTCCCGAGTTCTAGTTTTGTATTTGTAAGTACCTTGTGGCGGCAATTGACGTTCGGCAGCGACTTGACGTGCACGACGTTGGCGTATAGGTCGAGGGCGTTACGCAGCTTCATGTTGAGGGTTTGGAGCTCGCCGGTGTGGGAGAAGTCTGGGGTGGCCAGGATACCCTGACAAATAAATAAATGAAATTAGGGACATGTCACTCAAACCTTGTACTATGAGTAGGTACTAAATTTTGCCAACTTAAAACGGCAGATAGGTTAACACATTTGCTATCTTCTCAGGCCTAGAAATTTTTAATTAGGCGTATTTTTTTTTTCACTTCTATGCCAGTTTTTCGTAAATTTCAAATTTTTACTTGCATAGTAGTAAAAAAAAACCATGGCCAATTTTGTTTTTCTAGGCATGAGAAGATAGCAAATGACTCGACCTATCTGCCGTTTTAATTTGGCAAACGATGTACCAAACACCCTGTATACATACTTCTATAGATAAACTCAACTTGGTAAGGGTGCTTACTGGGCATAGCGGCCTAAATAAGCACATGCACACTATGGGGAAATGGAAATGTGACATGGGGCGGTGCAGACTCTGTATGGAGGCAGAGACGCCCTTGCTTAATGCGCACTCGTGACTAAATCCTGAGCGGACACATATTGCGCCCGTAGGAGTTTGAGCGTCTCGAGATCAAAATGATCCTGCAGATGTTTGAAGTTGCAGGTATGGATCGAGAGTTGTAGTAGGGGGCGATCACAATAGATCTAATAGAAGAAGAAGAAGGTTACCTTAATACAGATCTTGTTACGCGCGATGGAGTTGACCACATCCTCGAGCGGCGCGCTCAGCGTGGGGTTCACCTCGGAGAAGAAGAACGATTCGAAGTCCACGGGGATACCGGCCGACTGTCACACAAACGTCAATTGTAAAAGGTTTCATTTACCCAAAAAAATACTTTGCAAATAAATTTCAGGTCATTCCTGTAACTGCCGGCATAACCTCCAATCCAGTTGGAAAATTAGGCGTGTTCGAAAATTGGAAAATAACAGTTTTGAAGGATTCACGGTTAGTTTCACTAGACTTTTGATAGACTGGGATATGAGCCGTGATTACCTTTTGCATTGCTTTCGAGATCCCGATATTTCGACGCAGTTATATGCATCTTGTTCACGGGTAGAGGAGTTACGGCTCATATTCCGGTCGATATAAGTCTAGTGAAATTGGAAAATGTTTTCCTTCACCGAAATATATCAATCGATTGCTAAATATCTTCGATATTTCGTACATAAGTACCGAAAAAGGATGACAGATGACATATTATTAGAGCAACTAATAACTCAAAATGGCAACTACAGAGGTACAGAGGTAATGTGAAGTTTATTTCATATGTTATTGAATTTCAGTACCATCTAAAACCCACCATAAAAAATACCAGTTGAATTTGAAATTTCCAGCATCTTTTTTTCACTGTTCTAGTATGCTTTTTAAGCAAGCCACTTTGGACTCTATTGCCTAATACATAAGTCTTACCTTAAACACCTCCTGTACGGAGTAGACGAGCTCGGGCCCGACGCCATCTCCGGGGATGAGGGTGCACTTAATGCGACCCTCTTTGCTCTATACCAAATAAGACAAAATGTTACTAAAAGGTTGCTTATCTGGGTCAACTTCTTAGGCCCTCCAAATGACCTTCTGAAGCAAATAGCAATAGGCTAAGTTGCTGCAAAAGTATGTTCTGGCTCTAGAAAGAAATGTACCAGAATCGGAAATTCTGATAAGATTTTCAAACTTACCTAAATTTAAGAGATATATTCGCAGCTGACTGCTAGCTAACCATCACTTGCTACACTAAAGAAGGCATCAAAGAGGAAGATAGTTTTTACTGACCTAAGAAGAAAGAGATCCCTGAAAGGGATAAGTTCGCCTTTGTACTAATGATGTGTGTTCTTTCATGTTTTATGTTTCTTTTTGTACAATAAAGTATTTTACTACTACTACTACTAAGGCATACAAATGAATTATAGAAGAATACAGAATTTGCCACCGAAGTTTGAACCTTTAGTGCAGGGAATAGTGTTGATTTAGGCTTTGTTTGAAAAATTAACGAAACAAAAGAAATGTGACTCTGTTCCAATTGAATACGATTTAAATTACATCGAACTGAATAAGTACTATAGGTAGGACCTTGAGCCTTAGGAGGATATTACTTTAAGATAGGCAAGCCGCCTCACCACAGCTCTCAATGGACTGGTATTGAATTGTGCCACACACAAGAAAATGTTGTCTACTGAGAAAGTTACCATACAACAACTGACCATTTTTATTTTACATTGATATAAGATGTAGAGAAGATCAGGAGAGTGGTGTAAATATTTAACAAAGTTTATTCAAGTTCATTCCTTAATTCAATAAGAAGAAATATTGTTGTGTTTCTGAAATGCAAACTAAATTAAATTTGATATTGACCTCAGAATATTTACGCATTATATGTGACCTGTACACATTTAAAATAGACCCCTAAACTGTTAGTTTTATTTTCTCTTACAGCAAAAGAAAATAATAAGAAAGATAGTGTTCAAATTATGCAAGTAAGAAACAATAGATATATACTTAAATAAGTAAATATTTAGTGATATGACAGACAGACGGACAGATGGACAGACAGACAAAGTCGCACCATAAGGGTTCCATTTGTACCTTTTTGGTACGGAACCCTAATAAGTGAGGTAAATGAGTAAAATAAACCATATCACTAGTTGCCTGAGATAAAAATTTCATTCATTCATATCCTAAATCTTAACCAATGGCAGCACAAACTTAAATAAAGATAATTAAAACTATTACAATAATTCTTTCACATTTAAAGGGACGTCACAAATGCATATGCAGTAAAATTCATGCTGTATGCTTGACACAACATTTAAAACACTATATTATTTTGACACACTTGGATCATGCTACAATTGTAGATTATGCTATAAATAAACATAAAATAGCCATTCTATTACATTATATTCCAAATTGTTATGAATTTTGTTGCAGTCTAATTTTGTATTAAGAAGATGCCCAGGATCGCGCAAAGTGGAGAAAAGCAAGTAGGAAAGCGGACCCTGGCAAAGGCTGGATAACGCTAGGTAGAAGAAGAAGAAGACACAAAACTCTAGGTAGAAGAAGAAGAAACAAAAAGGCAGTGTGTATTTTTTTATGGCCTGGTTAAGGCAGTAGGTGCAAGTAGATTTGGGTTGCCAGAATTAAAATTTGCCAATAAATAGAATGGCTTGTGATAACAAAAACAAATGTGTAAACTATAACATGCAACATTGGGGACAAATCTTACGCTTACATATTCAGAAGAACCTGTAGAGCTAAGAAATAAACTTGGAAATTAGAGAAATAAAATTGGAAATAAATTAAAAAATATTTTGTAGCTGTTTAATTTGGATGCCAATTTTTAAAGTATCATAATATGTGCAAGAATTTTGATGCCAAGTTCGTAATAATCATAAATAATAGTAATTTTGAAGATGTGTAATCTAATATAAGAGCAATGAAGCAGGATAATTAGATCCGGGATAGAAGCCAGAGGTCAATAAGTTTATCAACTAAGTCCATAATAAACTTAACAAAGCGAGCTCATACAAACAATAATATACTAATTATAAGTATATATGTGCTGTTTGTTTTTAATGATTAGACCTCTATTGACAAAATTAAGTGAAAAGAAAGGTTTTCCTGCTACATAGCTCATCAGGTTTCATTACAGGTCATTAGTACACGGTTAGTTCTCACCACAGGCAGCGAGATGATGGATTGTGGCGCGTAACATACGTTTTTGTCGGCGTTTACCGCACTCGTGGTGTGGAGACCCTTCCCCGCCAGCTGGGACCCCTGAAACATCCACGTTCATATTATTAGCCATATATCACGTGGTTTGAACACGATCGTGTATCAAATTATACGCGACATTGAAAATATCAAACTACATCACAAATTATGCGGCGCAGACAGCAAGTTACGCAGAATTAGAGCTCAATTACTATAGAAATACGTTACGAAACACATTGTTTGCAGATATATGTAGGTATAGCAAAATACTTAATTTCATATGGAAATTTAGATACATACCTGCACCAGGGTTCGGATAATATTTCTGCTAATTAGGGACATAGTTTGTAGCAATTAAAACCTCACTAAAGACTATTTTTGAGGAAAAAGTATTTTTGGAACGTCTTTGCTCGCCAAAGACGTAACTTCGAGGAGTTTCGTTACACGTAAAGTGACAGCTATAATCTTGCCAGTCTAGAAAAGAACTTAAGTCGTTCAAAGTGGTGGTTTCGTTGAAGTTTATTATATTTGAAGTTAATTAATTTAAGTTAATTATATGCTTAATATTTTTAATTCAGCAAAAAATGTGAAAACATTCATCAAATAATACTTTTCAAATAAAGTCTCCGTATAACAGACCGCAAAACTCCGTTCAGAAATTTGTAAGTTCCAGTCACAGGTTTTTACATAATTTTGAAGAATATATATTTTATATAATTATTTACCCCTTATTAATATAAATAAAATAATATAAATATTCGAATTAGCCATTTGATTCCATAATATGTTAAACTAAAATCATGTTATCACCCATTTCTACACTAGCGCCAAAGTAAACAATGGACCTTCAACTAACGAAAACGAATTGATTTTACGTCATTTTTCGAGCGCTTGTCACGGCGCAACATTTAAATAAGAACCACTGAAAAATTGAAATAGCACCAGAAATATTTAACAAAATGTACCAATACAGTTCATCCTAAACAGAAAAATAATATTACACAAATATATAACCGAGCTTATAACATCAAACATAGCAATAAAAAGGTAAGTCTAATTTTATTTTTATCCACCTAATAAAGCTTTACGCCCATATTGATTAATACTTATTAATAATAATTTACGTAATACATTGACTAAAACACACGTGAATAAGTTATTATTTAATTAGGTATACATTTTGTGTGAAATATCGATCGAAATTACGTGTTGGTGTTACGCTCTGCGAAAGAAATGATAAGAAGGTTGAGGGACTCTGGGTCACGGCTTGTCTGATAAACTAACTTATTGTTATTTTGATGGGCTCCGAGATAAATCTATGTCCTACAATTATAATTAACGCTTAAGTTTAATAAGATATTGAATTTTAAAATAAATATAAATCATGCCTTTGATGTTTACAGTAGTTGATAAAAACGATAGATTTTATTTCACTTCAAATTTTAAAATAAATGTAACTGTTTGTTGAGTGTATGAGTGCAATAAGTAACGTGCAATTTTATCTGAATCCATAATAAATCACATAAAATCACGTGTACATGAAACGCTTAATATAATAAAAATTATATAACTATCAATCCTTATTTTGATTGTAAACAGCATGACGAGCTGATTGTACCTACGTATTATCACTTATCATTATCACATATGAATTTTTCATCGTATCACATACCTACGAATCGTTTTTATCTCTTTTCTAATAATTGTTGATACAACTTATACACTGGCAATCAGATAAGTAGCCAGGTACATATTTAAATATTAAATAGATTAAGTTTTTTTTTATTAACATTTTCCTAGGTGTCTGAAATTAAATTATCTATACAAAACTTTTCTTAACCTTACAATAGGGGTGAATATTTTGCTAACTAAATGTGCTGTGTAACAGTTGGTAAATAAATACGCAAATAAACCAAGAGCTAAATCAAGTTCAATTCAAGAATTATAACCTTGTAAAACCAGAAGCGAGCGAAAATATTCCGCAAACAGGGCTATAACCGCGAAAATCGAAGTTCGCAAATTGCGGGGATTGTTCTCTGTCACTCTAATTACACCTTCATTGGAGTAAAAGAGAAAGATCCCCGCAATTTGCGAATTTCGGTTTTCGCGGTAGCCGCTCTGTTGCCCATCCCACAGCGGCGCACGGCACGGCCACGAACGTTCAATATTTCTATGGATGGCTCGCATACGCTGCATTTTGTGTCACAGTGGGTTCCCGTGTTCGTGAGAAATAGCACCTACAATCAACAGCAGAAGTAGCGGCAAAATTATATTATCACGCTAATAAAATTATGCTTGTCACCACAATATGATATTATGTCTCTAAATTTTTCTTTGGTATCAGAAGATGATTTATGTGCCAACATACTTACATAACTAGTAACTTTTAATTAGTAACTTGCCCAGCATGATATTATGTTCAGAGAATGAGCATGTGCAGATAATTTTGAACACAACGACTGCCTACAAATTCTGCCTGTACAGTTTCAAACAATCATTTACGACATTTCGTCGTGTTAGTTGACGTATATTTGTACAGTACAAACAGACACTAGTCCGCTAATCAGTGAACCTTAACTCGTTGCAATAAAGTTTAATTTAGCTATAATATTGGCAGGCTCATATTGTTTGCATAGTCGAAATAGTTTACTTTTTACCATTAAAACGTATCTAATTCATTGTACTTAATTATAATTAAGTAACAATGAATTCATTAGTCTGTTATCGATAGAGCAAAGTTCGTTGTCATTGTGTTTGTTTTAATATTTAGATACAATTGTCAACTGGGATTTAAAACTGTTAAAATACACCACATATTTTTATAACTATGAAATTAAAATGGCCCGCTTAGTCCAGCCATAAGGCCAGAGGGCCGCCCGTGAAAACCGAAATTCCCAAACTGCGAGGATCTTTCTCTTTTACTCCAATGAAGGCGTAATAAGAGCGACAAAGATTGATGCCCGTAATTTGCGAACTTCGATTTTCGCGGTTATAGCCCTGAGGGCCTACCGCGCGCTCGCGAAAACCGAAATTCGCAAATTGCGGGGATCTTTCTCTTTTACTCCGATGAAGGCATGATAAGAGTGACAGAGAAAGATGCCCGTAATTTGCGAACTTCGATTTTCGCGGTTATGGCATCTAATCTACTAATATATGCGAGAGTGAATGGAAATTTTATTAAGCCTAAGCTAGGGCTTACCGCGAACCACGTTCGACTTGTTGCCTCTCTGTCGCACTTGTAAATTCGTGCGTAAGTGTGACAGGGAGGTATCACGTCGAACGTGGTTCACGGTAGGCCCTCTGGCTGTACGATAGTGCTAAGAAATTCATGTAAGAAGTTGCACAAGTTGCTCTGTTATCATTTTATCACTTATCATTTCAACAGAACAGTTGAGATCATTGACGTAATTCACGACTATTATGTAAACCTTATTGTAAAGTGATAAGAGCTATTAATAGTCATTAAATATTATGTTCCTGTTAGTAACTACTATGTCAAAATGTTTGTATGTAGTATTAGGCCTACAGCTAAGTACGTCGAGACGATTAGGTACTCCATTAGTTACGTACCTAAATATAATTTACAAGTTAAGTACCTACCAGACAGACAAAGATGCGTTGGAAAGTTTGGGTCCATTTTCATTTTTAGAATCACTCGAATCTCTTAGACGCCGCCATACAATCGAAGTTCACGGTCATCTCAGGGGATGTCACAAACGCAATGCAACATACTAGGTGTACTTTTTGAAGTACCTTGCCCCTCGAGAAACTCTATACGGTCATCTATCCTCCTAAGACCCAATGTCCTACCTATAGTACTTCTTCAGTTTGATAGAATTTAAACCATATTCAAATGGAACAGACACGTAGTCGCTTTTGCTTTGTTTCGATCCATTTTCAAACAACGTAAAATCAACTCTATTTCTTATACACTGTAGGTTCAAATTTCACTGACATGATTTTGGATTTTTGGAGGCTATGACTAATATTTAAACTAAAAACCCTTTCTTTTGTTTCAGCACCCAACCTAGTCAGAATGTCCAAGCCAATAGACCTATCAGGATCCCGATATGACCAGGAGACGTACATTGGCCGAGCGAAGCATTTCTTCATGCTCACTAACCCACTCAACATTTTTGTCACGTCCGCCCAGTTAGATGAAGCTAAAAAAATCGTTTCAGATTACAAGTAAATATTCGATTCTCAGTAAAGACGTTATAACGTCGGGTGACAAGCAAAAGTCACTAAGTACTATCAAAAAATTAAAGTAACAATGCACTTTATGACACTTGTACCACGGTTTATTGACCAATAATTGAAATAGTGTTAGTTAGTGACTTTTGCTTGTCACCCGTCGCCCCCGACGGTAAGGTCAAAATTATTTTCGTTTCGTGTTTTACCACTTTGTCACGCATTTATTTCCGTCTTCCATCATAAAATAAAAAAAAGTCGAGTGCTATCACGTCTTTCTTTTAGCTGATGTAGATTATATTTTACACGAGAAAAATTAAAAACTAAATTTCACCCCATACAAAAAGCTCTCAGTCACATTTATTGGGGACAAAAAATAAGACAACGAAAAGAATTTTGACCCTACTGTTTGAATTTTGATCTCATTGCCTGGTAGGAATCTGCTAGAGGCCGTCTGAATAGTAAATTGACACATTATTGAATGCAAATTTAGCGCTACTATCCCAGGATCCACCAGAAATTATCGAGATTTAGGTAAGTAGGTACTGCCGGGTGACAACGGCATACTCCATTGCCGCAAGTTTTAGGCTTCCTGAGTACAGTCAACCACAGATATGAGATGAGGGTCAACTATCATAAGTCACATCGTTTGCGGTTCCTATATGCAACGCTGGCGATCTACTACGCTACGAAAGGAGCCGCGGAGACGTATCATGGTGTGCACCTGCCTTTACTATGCAAATCCAACTATTTTGTTGTACGTAATTTAATCTATCAAGCATAGAGACAATCAAGATTATAAACATACAAAAGTATTCTACAAAGGGACCCTGTCCTTGACTATTGAAAGAGTAACGACCAGATGTATAAAATCGATGACCCCGTTATGTACACCATTAATGAAGACACATGTGTTTGTATAATAGCGATGACGATCAATGTCTAGCACTTGTTTATTAAACATCATTGTCGCTCTGGGTTGTGGAACGGTAACTTTCCAAACACTTCTTATGCTCAGTGGCGGATTTGCTGTCTTGGCCGCCCTATATCCCAGGCCTTGGGCTTGTAGTAACTACTAGCCGCCCCTTTTTAGCACCCATCTATATACTGCCGCCTTGCTGCCGCCCTTAATGTCTTACCGCTCTAGGCCCGCGGGCCTACTGGGCCTTATTATTAAGGCAAATCCGCCACTTATGCTATGAGTTACGATTGACTAGACTTAATTATTTATATACTAAATAGTGAATAGAATCAGGCGTTACTTTGCGGATTCTTTCTCTACCCGCGTTAATTACGGATATTAATAATCAAACTGCTTGTCAACAGAAAAACAAAGAAGATGCCGCAAGGAATGAATGAAGACAAGCTATGGTCGATGAAGTATTTGGTCGACAGCGCATTTCACCCCGACACGGGCGAGAAAATGTTCGTGCTAGGCCGGATGGCTGCTCAGGCGCCTATGAACACACTTATCACTGGCTGTAAGTAAATTTTTTGTTCCTTTCCCTTTAAATAATGTTCTATCAAAGTTAACTGATAGTTTTATCGTTTTATGAACACTTGACAAGCTATCGATGTCGATAAAGAGTACTTATATTAACAGCGCAATAGAGTCTGTTCGGAAAAAGAAGAGCCGCGGAATGTATTGGGCTACATACCGTTCGGGTGACAAGCAAGTCACTAAGAACTATCAAAAAATTAAAGTAACAATGCACTTTATTACACTTGTAACATGGTTTATTGTCCAATAATTTCAATGGTGTTAGTTAGTGGCTTTTGCTTGTCACCCGACGATACATTCCACGACTCTTCTCTTTCCGCATAAACTCTTGGCGAGAAAATGTTCGCGCTAGGCCGAATGGCCGCCCAGGCCCATGCAATAGGGTGGTATTCCATCTATCCAATATCTTGGTCCAATGTCATTGCGTCTCACTCCCTCATTAAGCAAAATATGAGACAAAATACACATTGGACAAAGAAATTGGATGGGTGAAATACCACACATAGATTTCTTGTCCTGCATTTAAATATTTTAGATTCAGCGTTCATGTCTCATAACTTCTGAATGCCTTTACCGATTTAGATGTATGATGTATCATTAGAATCCCAAGTGACATAGACTATTGTGACATTATAATAATTTTTAGCTATTCAGTTCGCTTTTAATCTGCAGTCGTTTTTTTCAAATTTTAATTAGCCGACTTCAAAAAAGGTGGAGGTTATCAATTCGACCGTTATTTTTTAGGGTTACTTACCCGAAGAGTAAAAATCAGACCCTGTTACTGAGACTCCTCTGTCCGTCTGTCACAGTTGAAAATTTCATTAAAACAGAATATAATAAACATTTAAGTGAAGCTCCCATAACGTGATTTTTTTGCCGTTTTCTTACGTAATGGTACGGAACCCTTCGTGCGCGAGTCCGATTCGCACTTGGCCGGTTTTTTAATGTATGTTGCCTGAGAACTCCGTCATTTCTGAACCGATTTGAAAATTATTTTTTAATGAAAATGTATTACGCTTGTTGCAGGTATGATCACGTTCTACAAGACGAACGCGGCGACCATGTTCTGGCAGTGGGTCAATCAAACGTTCAACGCTCTCGTCAACTACACCAACCGCTCAGGCACCGCGCCCATCTCCAAATCGTAAGTCTTATAGTTCGTAGCTTCCTAATAGAGCCCGACGGCTAATCCTATTGTCTATTGTTAAGTAAAACTGCTCGTGCCACAACCACCTGCATAAAAAATCGTTCGTTCACTTTACCCAGATAATTGAATTACAACTCCTATGGAAATTGCAATAAGATTCAAAATGAACTAATTTTTTTTAAGATGTGTGTGGTCCTTTCAACTCCGCACTTCGGTTACTGAGTGCCGGCGAGTCGAACGCTACAGAACCTGTTTAAAATGTGTCATCGAGATGCGTAACTAAGGCGCGTTATCGGAGAGCGCACCTACACTGGTTTTATGAGCGTTGGACTAGCCTGCGCTCAGGTGCCAAATAGAATAATTAAGACCCTTTTTTGCAGGTAAGTAGCACGTGCGGTTTTACGTAACAATAGACAATAGGATTAACCGTCGGGCTCTATTAGGAAGCTACGAACTATACCTACTTTTAAATCACGTCAGCCTAAGCTCCCGGTCGCCTCTGCGGCTCCGAAACCAGGCCCCGCTCAAACGGTATCACCAGGCTAGGGGTCGCGGGGTGGATAACGGCTGGTAGTGACAAAGCTGGCCCACACCAGACACACAGCCGTCCCAAAAGTGACGCGCGATCGACCGCCCCACAAGGTGGGGCGCGACCAGAGCTATATCCGCGAAAATCGAAGTTCGCAAATTGCGGGCATTTTTCTCTGTCACTCCAATTACGCGTTTATTGGAGTAAAAGAGAAAGATCCCCGCAATTTGCGAATTTCGGTTTTCGCGGTAGCCCCTCAGACACAGCCTCCACAGCTGGAAAGCGGAAGAGGCCACTCACACCCTCCCAAAAGGGGGTGTCGAATGAAATCCACTACTACTTCTAAATTGAAATAAACTTTAAGGTCTCTCCAGATATATCGACGCGCAATCGGCAAAAGCCGATAGGAAAAAGCCTTAGGTATATGTTTGCGCAATGAGAGCGAAAAAGCCGTCTACGCGTCGGCAGGCGCCGGCCGATGTGAAACTAGCCGAAAGGCAACTTTTTCGCTCTTATTGCGCATACATATAAAGATTTTTCCTATCGGCTTTTGCCGATTCCGCGTCGATATATCTTGGGAGACCCTAAGTATGCATTAGGTAGGTACCTATCATGTAACGTGGGATTACTAAAGAAAAAATGTACAGGAAAGCTGCAAATCTTGCTTTCATCACGATTGGCATCAGGCTGGTTGGTTTCCAAAGACTGCTTCTGGACTTTTTAGTGTCTGGTTACCATTGTGGAATTCAACCCCTTAAAATGTTTGTATTTTATAAGCCTACCAAAATAATGCTGAGCGAAGGATCAATCATTTCTTTTCAGGCAACTCTTGGCATCATATTGCGCTGCTTGCGGTGGTGCCATGGGTACTGCGTTCTACCTCAATGCCAAAGCCAAGGTAAGGAACTTTCAATATATGTCTTATTTCACATAGATAGGTAGACATTTTCGCACCACTGTTGACAATTGACGAGCGATTCAGCGATAAGTATTTCTTATTTTATATGAAGAGATTTCCTCAAAAACCGTTGTGTTGATGTAGTCCGTAACCGAATATCCGTGAGTAGGTATACCTATGGTATGAAATAGGACTTTAGAATTAGAAACCTTTTTTTCAAATATGCACCAAGGAAGACTTTTTTTTTAACTCTTCTTGAAAGTTTTGAATGACTTCTACGCGAAAGAGTCGCGGGTGGATGTTAGTACATCAACGTATTTAGAATACTTAGGGCCAATTGCACCAAACCGACTATCACCGTTAAAGCAATTGCAAAATTTTATTGTATGGGAAGTTTCATAGATCTCTGCTGCGTAACGGTGATGAGTCTGTTAACTGTGGTTGATGTAACTGGCCCTTAGTGCTCAAGTCTACTCTCTGGCCAGTTGATTATCATTTGATCACGCGCTGATGGCAGTGATAATTATGTGTTATGTTTTATTTCCTTATGCATTACCTACAATGTATCTGGTATAATAAGGATAGGTATTTATAGTTGAGATAGGTATAAAAGTAACAATTGCGTTTTTACTTCCTAAAAATACTCTAAATTAATTTGCTAATAATTATGTGTGATGTGTGATTTTTTTATCGAAAATGTTATCAAGAGAACGATTACAAACGAAATTACGCCCTACAATGATTTACCCACCTTATCAACTATAAGCACGGAAGATTTATCAAGTAATTATTTTTAAATCGCCAATTCTTTAAAAAAATACCGCGTATGATAGGAAAAACACATTTTCGTGTTATCATTAGTGGAAATTATCACCGGACGTTATCAGTAAACATATGACGGCAGGAGGTGTGTCGACTGTTTACATATTTACTCTACTCGCCAGTCGTGCCTCCGATCTCTTTAACAGTGTGGCTGAAAATAAATCTTTTCACACCTTCTGAGATACGTCAATATCATCAACTAGAAGGTGATCAGCTAGATAGGTACTGGACAAACGCTTCTTCTTCGTGGATGCCTTCTCGCCCCCCTTTAGTCATCTGCAGTCCCTCATTACTGAGGACCGTCGCCTCAACGCAAACTTAAGGCTTTAGGCTATTTATTACTGTTTGTTTCTGTCTTCGGCTTTTTGATGAGATGAGATGTTAAATATTATTATTTCGTTTTCACAGAGAAACTCCGGATTTTAATATCTAATGCCACATTATCCACTACTTTTTCTTCATTGAGGAAATTACAATTTTTTCTATGTGTTAGGTACAGCTGACATTCACGAGACATCATTATACAAAATCCCTTGCAATGTTACGAGTTATCGCTCAGAAATGAATAACTAATTAAATTTTTATCTGAACCATCAGTGGCCTATTTTATAAAGCTACAAATTACAATTTATAAGCGGAAGTCTCTTTCTAACCCTATGTATTAGAACAAGACTTCCGCTTGTAAATTGTAACTTGTAGCTTTATAAAATAGGCCACAGGTTGTCCAGGGTTTAGTTAGTATTACCAGCGGGTAACCTTGGATTAATCGGATGACATGTAAAGTTGACGTCACAAAAAGATGTTGAACAATCTAACCATGAATGGTTACCTATCCACTTTACACTATATATTGCTCTAATTACTTACGCTACGTCTTACGTAGGCGAACAACGCGCGAACGCGGCGCGGCGCGGCGCGGCGAAATCAATCCTTTGATGCCCATAGAAGTGTCCCACGTAAGCGATCTCGTTGCGAACGCGGTGCGGCGCGATTTGCACGCGAATGTCAGGCGGCGCGGCGCGGCGCGGCGCGGCGGCGGCCGCTTTCGCCGCGCCGCGCCGCGCCGCGTTCGCGCGTTGTTCGCCTACGTAAGACGTAGCGTTAGGAACGAAAGGACAATATTTACTTTTCATGATCTGAAGATTATTAGCCACTTTTGTCATCATTGTAATAGTATATTGTTAGATTTATAAAACCGTATCGTTACCTACTGACTACAACATAGGTACATCCTAAACAGATAAAAGGAAGGACCGAAACGGCTTGTTAATCTACCTTTTCGTATACCTACTTATGCTGTAGGCCTAGCACTAGCACACGATTGGCGCGACAGTTTCTCGCGGCGAGACAACTACGCGTCTTTTTCTAACTGTATTATAATTATAAAGGGATGGCCGGTAGTCTGTCTCGCGGCGAGATAGTCGCGCCAATCATGTGCTAGCCCGGCTAGAGAGGGGGAGAAAGTTATTTTGTATTATTATATTTCTACAAAAGGTTAAAGCGTAAAGGATTAATCTTTGATATTCAATCCCTATGGGATTATAAATAAAGGGATGTAGATAACTAATACCTATTGGCCATTGGGTTTTTCTGCGCGGTCAAATTTTATTACTGGATGAAGGCTATTTTATTAAACGCATATTTATTTTAGTATATTTGTAATCATATTTTTTTTTTTTCGACGCGTAGCAAATGAAGAACCCCGTGTTCGCGGCGCTGGTGCCTTTTGCCGCGGTGTGCGGCGCCAATTTCATCAACATCCCCATGATGAGGAGTAGGTGTGTATACGATAATGTAGTCTAAGGACCTACAGCGAAAATCGATATTTTCGTTATCACCCTCTATTGCTCTTGCATATTCGAACGATGAAGAGGCAAATAGACGGACGAATATAGTGGTTCGCGGATTCGCGGTAACCGTGGTAAAACCTCTGGTCAGTTACAGGAAATATCTGAGATTTTGATTTTAGGAGCCGTTCCTTTCGCAAACTATAAGAGAAGGCGCGATCTAAAGCAAACCTAGTAGTAGTAGTGAGGAAACCTTAGTCTTGAGGCTGTCCAGAACTAGCTCATAACACAACTTCAACGATAAAAAAAAACAGGGGATGACAGCTCCCACCCTGTTTTCATCTACGAGTAACTATGAGTACTTAATTAATACTACTTATAAACAAAAACGTAGATATATATTTATTTTCCAATTTAAAATTACTAACTCGGGTCATTATGTTTTCATAAAGATCTTTATTATTGCTATAGTCGAGTCGTTACAAAGTACTCAGAACTCATATCTCTCGATACACATGACAGAGGCACCAGACAGACAATTTTACATAAATTTATGTTTCAGTGAGTTGATAGACGGCACACCAGTTTTCACCGCGGAGGGGCAGCCGGTGGGAAACTCTACGAGCGCGGCGCGGCGCGGCATCGGTCTCGTGTGCATATCCCGAGTCATCATGGCTCTTCCTGGCATGAGTGAGTATTTTAGTATTTATTTTCAAGTTTCAGGAACATTTGTGGTCCTAGATTGGAACCCTGAGGTACCCCCGAAGAAATGTCATATTGGTATTATTGGTAAAATAATCAAAGGCCCGCGATCATTACAAATTGTGTTAGTCTTTATGATTGTTTACAAAAAATGTAAGATAAGTTAAAATGAATCTTCCGTCTTCAGTTTGATTACAAATATAATAATTGTCAAGGGTGTCAAAGGCTTTACAGAAGTCTTCGTACATGATGTAATAGGTGTCGAGTGTATATCCCGACTCATCATGGCTGTTTCTTCCTGGCATTAGTAAATTTCTTCTCAAGAAAAACTATAGTCCGAGATTTGATCCCTGAGGTACCTCCGAAGAATTTTTATATTGTTAAAGGAATCTTAGACTTTGTTGTTACTAAATTTGTGTCCAGTTCCAGCTTATAAGATTAAGTAATTACACAAATTGTAAGTTAGATGTTCCGTCAGACTTTGGTAAGAGTAGATATAATCATTATCAAGTCAAGGGTAGGATATCAAACGCTTTACAAGTGTATATGCGAAACTTCGACTAACCAAAATTTTGGTATGAGACAGAGATTCTCCGAACCTACATTAAAGATGGTACCTGTACAGGTTTTCATGTCAATCCCTAGAATTGTATCAAATTGTCTCTCTAAGCCAAATCTCATAGAACAAAACTAGAGAAAGGGAAAACCTATACTGGCGTCATCTGGATTCCTTTGACAGTTAGCGACCCGATTGAAACATGTTTTCATGTTCCAGCCCTAACGCCGCTCCTGACTAACTACGCGCGCTCCCGGGGGCTGTTCTGCCGCTACCCGCGCGGCGTGCTGCCCTTCCAGATGGGGCTCGTGGGGCTCTGCGTCGTGTTCGCCACGCCGCTCTGCTGCGCGCTCTTCAAGCAGCGGGCCTCCATCTCCGTGGACAGTCTGGAACCGGAGCTGCAGGTACTGGACATTTACGAAAATGCTTTCACAGTTTTTACAAGCTCTTATTTAGTTTCACGTGACCGTTGTCTGTCTGTCTGCCTGTGTGTAATCAAATCTTGCAAGTTAAATTTGATCCACTTCCCGGTTTCCGATTGAGCTGAAATTTTGCATGCATGTATAAATAGCATGACAATGCAATATTATGGTACCATCGAGCTTATCTGATGATGGAGACAGGAGGTGGCCATAGGAACTCTGTGATGAAACAATGCAACCCGATTGTGTTAGGGGTTTTTAGAATTGTCTCGATGAGTATTCGTTGTCTGTCGTAAGAAAAATACAGTCAGCGATAAAAACTTGTACCAAAAATGAAATTTTTGCCAAAAACTTTTTCTCTTTTCGCTTTTAAGACATTCTTGTATCTGATTAGAGAAATCAACACCACCAGTAAATTCCACTGAGAAGCTCAGAACTATTATATAATCTGTGGCTCAGAGCCGTCACCCCAGCCCCAGAGCCAGGCAATTGTCCCTCCCTCCAGTTGAGCCCTAGGCCTTCCAGTACACTTCAAAGACGGTTGAACATTGGGGCGTGTATATTTCTTATCTATTTTCTCCTGCTGAAACTTCCATACACAAATTTTGCAAAATAAAACCCACATTGACGGAGGCCTACCCTCGCTGTGTATTCCGGCAAATAGATATATTTGCCTTTCCAAGACTGCCTTCTTATAACTAGTAAATGGTCCATTTAGAACCTTTACAAGTCCGAGATATCAAGGAGATGTATTTTAAGATTTATAAGAATCCGCTGTTAGTATTTTTGCATTATTAATCTAATATTTATAATGTATTCCGTTTTCAGAAAATCGCGAAGGCAAAATTCCCAAAAGCGAAAGAAGTGTTTTTCAACAAGGGACTCTAAAGCTAAGGATAGCTACGCTGAAGTAAATTAATCCAGTAGATATATAATAATTACTTTCCAAAGAACATTCCTATCGTGACGTAATATTTTTTTAAGTCTATTATTTTTTAATTTATAACTATATTGTTTGTTAGAGCCGTTTTTTAGGGTTTATCATTTGTTATTAATATTTTTATATTTGTTTTTATAATTGTGTGCAATATTTGTACCTCGAGTATAGAAAATAATTATGGCAATAATATTGTTTATAAATTGCAAGTGATAATCGAGGGAAATTACTTTTATTTGTTACCTCGTTATATTTAGATAGCTAATTTTTTATTGGTTGTGATATCATTTTGACGTCCATATCAAAAATCGGGAGAAATCTATCAGACCGATTGAATCAAACTGATTCCATACCTACTTTTTTTGCATTTTTGACCTAACCGTGGAATAATTCCATTATTGGTAGGTCGATATTACATTCCATAAATTCGCCTCTAAGTTCCTTAGAATTTACTATCCCAAATTTTGAGGCAATACGAAATACCTCAAATGAAGTTAAAAATCGGCTGATGGTCAATATTGCAAAGGTAAAATTTATTTGATTCCGATTTATATACTTAAACTTAAAAGCAATGAATATGTGTCACTTTGTAAGGAAACCCCATAAAAGCTTTTTCTCAAAAATGGACGTCAAAGTCGACTTTGCCGTTTAAAAAATAGGTCGCGAAGCGCGGAGTTTATGGTCAGTCAAAAATTAAAAAGTTAAAAACATTGCAGTCTCGATTTTAGGACTGCAATGTTGCATACAAATTCCATTATTTGTCGAGTTCCAAACTTTTTAAAAGTTGAAATGGCCATATCAAATGAAGGCACAGGCCCATTAAACAGCCAAACAGATGATTAGTACCGCGACTATTTAGCTGTCTCAAATAGGTTGGCGTATTTTCGGCAGAAAAATACACTTCTATTTTTTTATTAAAAAAAATAAAAAGGCGGCAAGGGCTTTGTTCTGTGAAAATATATACGTAAGAATGTTGCTTTTGTAAAATATTTCTATGATATTTATATTTCTTGCACCATTTTTGAGAAAAGCACTATATATGACTCGGCTGGAAGGCTACTTGCTGGCTTCGGATTCAATTAAACGGACTCCCAAGGTCGTCCGTTTAAAACGAATCCTCAGCCTGCAAGTAGCTACTTCCGAGCCTCGACAATAATGTACTATTAATGGCTCTCAAATGTAGTAACCACACAAGGGTATAACCCTTGGTGGTCACAAAAAATATAAGCAAGTATATTGAGCTTATTATATGCATGTGTATTTTAATTCAATCATGTAATCAAATTTATGAAAATACACGAAATAGCTTAGCTCAAAATTTTACTTGCATTTTTGATAATTTGAATTTGACGCAAACTCGTTGTAAAACAACGGGATTACTTATAAAAGGGGTCATGCATTAATTACATCACATGTTTAGGGGGGTAGGGGGTCAAGAAAATGTGACATGTTGTGACAGGGGGGAGTCACAAACTTTGTGACGTCACTTTAACTTAATCAAATTATTCCATTGGCTGTACAGTTAAATAACATTTTTTTGGAACGATAATAATTTTTATTCGCTTAAGTTACAAAATTACTAATATATCTGTTTCAAAAATATTTTGATAAAATATTAATAATACAATCGACTTAATTCTATTTGCCGATTTCGTTGAAAAAATGTGACGTCACACCAGGGGAGGGTTTTGCCAAATGTGACAATGAAGGGGGAGGGGTCAAAAAACCTAGAAATAGGTGTGATGTAATTAATGAATGACCCCAAACGTCACTGCCATCGCGTAATATTGTTTAAGAAACGTCAATTGATAGTTATAGGTTATCTTATAATCTCAGACAATAATGGAATGGAAAAGGACGACCTAGTGTCCTAATCGATGTTGACATTTGAACCTAAATTTATTTAAAAATAAATATTGACAGTTGGCTATCTGGATTATTATTTACACGCCCTTTTTGTTTTGAACGTTATTTCTATCGCTAAATTGCCCATTACAAATGAAAGCATGATGCCAAAATTAATAATAACCAAACTCTTTTCTCTTTGGTGGCACAGAATAAATAATAGTACTAGGTACAGAAGACTCACTCTCTAACAAAACGCGTCTGTTACGATCAGCACAGATATGGTCGCTAGGTGGCGACAGCGCAACGCGCGGCTTATGGCTTTCCCCAAAATTGGGGCGGAACGGATGTACTTTTAGCTACCAGTAGCAAAACGACGAAACCGCGGAGTGAGCCACGTCTGTTGGTGGTAAGTATCGCAAAAGGGATTTACACTAAAATTAATAAAAAATGAAAATATTTATCCGTATAATTATCGTATATTTAGAATAAAATTACTAAGGCAATGATAATCAATTGAATACAAGACTTAGTTACCATAATTTCCTCTCAACGACACAAACACTCTTATTAATAATTATTTACAATTTAAAAAGCGTATATTATAGACACCCCACACTATAATAGACGGCAAACGATCGTTCCGATAGGGTAATAAACCGAGTTGTCAGCAAGGATGCGGCTAAAGTCGATATTTCTTATCGATGAGTTGTGCTTGCTCGATGAAACAGTAGGTATGCATCTGCATTTATTATAGTACAGAGGGCTTCATTAATATTTTAGAACCGTCTGGTAATAAATTTACAAGATGACAGTGATACCGACAGCTCCGACGACGAAAACTATGTAAATTAAATTTATTGTTTAAGATTTTATTCATTGATATTTTTTATATTACTTCTTTTTATGGTATTTATTACAAAGTTATAAATTATTAGCATATTTTTTAATACAATTAGTTCAAAACTAACGTAATCAATTATTGTTATAAATACCACCATCGATAATCTGCGAAGGTTGTGACATGCATCCCTATAAGCAGGTAGTAAAAGGGGCGGGGCCGACCTAAAGATTTATGGCCTCATCGGAACGATCCTTTGGCGTCTACAATAGCTTCTCCCGAACGTCGGCGTCTATAGTTCGTTTTTATTAACATTAGGAAGAAGATAAACAATGTTGACGTGTCTTTTTATTGAAAAACACATTTTAAAAATAAGTTACGGTGAATATGTAACAATTATGAATCCTAATACGATCATTTATATTCTTTTGCTTTCATAAGTAATAGTTACTGATTTTAAAACGCGTTTTTCAATTAAAAGACATGTCAAGATCGTTTACCTTCTTTCTATTGCTAAAAAAACTTACTATGTATAGTCAACTCTGTGGCTGCTGCTCGACGGAGCGTTGACGGAATTGCGACACGATTGCGGAATTGCGTGACGCCATTTTCCATAGCTGCCTCTAATTAGCTTCCATAGTTTGACAGGCTAGGTGTTGACGTATTATGCTCGCGTTATTATTACTTTGACAGCTTATACTTGCCTCTTTCTCAGTTTCTCCCACAGTACCGTATTTTAAAGCCAACTCAAGTTCAGTACGGATTTAGTGCATATTATTTTCCATCGTATTTTCACGGAAACGTACGAGCGTGTCTTGTTATTTCAGTCAGTCTCGGTGCATGTCGAGCGTTTTTCGACTTAAAATATGTGAGTGACCCGTTCTTAATACATTTATTATGTTCCCGAGATAATACGATGGAAAACAATTATGTACTACATCTGTAAGTCACTTACGGTGTTTATTCATCAGTTTTCTTCCTCGCGTTATCCCGGCATTTCGCGACGGCGCATGAGAGCCTGGGGTCCGCTTAACAACTAATCCCATGATTTGACGTAGGCACTAATTTTTATGAAAGTGACTGCCATCGGACCTTCCAACCCAGAGGGTAAACTAGGCCTTATTGGGATTAGTCCGGTTTCCTCACGATGTTTTCCTTCACCGAAAAGCGACTGGTATCAAATGATATTTCGTACATAAGTTCCGAAAAACTCATTGGTACGAGCCGGGGTTTGAACCCGCGACCTCCAGATTGCAAGTCGCACGCTCTCACCGCTAGGCCACCAGCGCTTTCAATTATTAGTGTTTATTCATCAGTATAGCTAATAAAAGCGTTCAAATAGTCCCCTTGCGTCTCTAACAGCAGCTTATGCTGCGGCAACATCGCCTGAGCCATGGTATTGACGTTGACGGAGCTGACGGGACCAAGAATGGGCTCCTCCTTGCGCCGTTTCCTGTTTTTCTTCTCCCACGGCTTGTACGGGATCTTGAGGTGGACGGTCTGTATGTGCAGCTTGACGGCGGTGGATTGGGTGAAGCGCCGGTTGCAGTGCTGGCACTGGTAGCGTTTCTCGCCGGTGTGGACCTGGTGTTATTAGAATTTTGATTATGATAGGCCTTAAGCCTAGGAATCCTCTAGACCGAATTTAGAGCAATTATTTCATGCAACCGATGACGCCAAAAATGCGGGGGTGGGCGGGACGAGGTGAGCGAAGTCCCGTGCCGTGATTGGTCCGTTCAAAGACACGGACGTCACACAAAGACACTTTCGACTCGAACATGGAGTAAAATTACCGTATGCGTGGCAGAGGGGGTAGCGCAACTATGCTCAGTCTAGAGGATATTTTGTCTGTGTGATAGGCAGACAATGTACTAACAGGAAGAAACCCGCCAGGTGAGAGTCGGACTCGCCCACCGAGGATTCCGTACTTTTAAGTATTTGTTGTTTTAGCGGCAACAGAAATACATCATCTGTGAAATTTTCAACTGTCTAGCTATCACGTTTCAGTTTCAGACGTGAACGGAACCCTTCGTGCGCGAGTCCGACTCTCACTTGGCCGATTTTTCTATGAGATTTCCCATCCATCCAGGGCATAAAATTCCATTAAAAAACATAAATTTGACACATTTCTATGGATTGACAGGGCAAGGTATGCTGGCGCCATCTTCGACCGGCCAACTTCATTATATGTTACTGACCACTAGATGGCGGTCGCGGTTGCTCGGCATGCTGAAGCGGCGCTCGCAGTGCGGGCACTCGTACGGCTTCTCGTTGGTGTGTGTGCGCATGTGCACCATCAGGTTCGCGTATTGCTGTAACAAATATATAACATCGTATTATTTGAACTAAATAGGCCCCGTGCATGAACTATATGGGGCAGCATAGGAGACGTCAGATTTTTAGCGCGAGGCGTAAATGTGCGGTTTATGCTTCCGATGTAGCCCACAAGATGGCAGAACCTACTATGCATTACGAAACGAGCACGGTAGACGGTAGCACTTGCTTTAGCAATGTACATACATGTGCACATATGTTTCCGATTCCGGCCACAAGATGGCAGACCCTCCAACGCGCACAGTCCCTATATAACAGGCCGGTCTCACAGACTTTATGTTAGGTTTCGTTCCTGTCGTCTCGGATATGGGTGAATATTGTATCGATGTATTCAGTGTAATGCCCTGAACACAAATATATAAGATGACAAGCGCGAAAGTGGTGGGGGTATTTGCTGTGACGTCATAAAGTAAGTATGTAAGTAAGAATTTTCTTAAGAAAATTGAGTGATGATACTGTTGATATGTGTGGCTAGTCGGCTACATACCTTGGTGGTGTGTCCGCACACATCGCACATGTACCGCTTCAGGAACTCTGCCCCCGGATGTTGCTCCGCGTAATGCTTGCGAGCTTGCACGTCGTTCGCCATGTGTTCGCCGCACTAGGTAGTAACTTGAGTGTTGATATGTGTGGCTAGTCGGCTACATACCTTGGTGGTGTGTCCGCACACATCGCACATGTACCGCTTCAGGAACTCTGCCCCCGGATGTTGCTCCGCGTAATGCTTGCGAGCTTGCACGTCGTTCGCCATGTGTTCGCCACGTGTTCGCCACACTAGGTAGTAACTTGAGTGTTGATATGTGTGGCTAGTCGGCTACATACCTTGGTGGTGTGTCCGCACGCATCACACATGTACCGCTTGAGGAACTCTGCCCCCGGATGTTGCTCCGCGTAATGCTTGCGAGCTTGCACGTCGTTCGCCATGTGTTCGCCACACTAGGTAGTAACTTGAGTGTTGATATGTGTGGCTAGTCGGCTACATACCTTGGTGGTGTGTCCGCACACATCACACATGTAGCGCTTGAGGAACTCTGCCCCGGGATGTTGCTCCGCGTAATGCTTGCGAGCTTGCACGTCGTTCGCCATGTGTTCGCCACACTGTACGCAGAAAACAGTACATTTTAACATGACAACATCATAGACTAGGAACTCTAGACTGAGTATAGTCGCGCTACCCCCTCTGCCACGCATACGGTAATTTTACTCCATGTTCGAGTCGAAAGTGTCTTTGTGTGACGTCCGTGTCTTTGAACGGACCAATCACGGCACGGGACTTCGCTCACCTCGTCCCGCGCACCCCCGCATTTTGGCATCATCGGTTGCATGAAATAATTGTTCTAAACTCGGTCTAGAGGATTCCTAGTCTATGGACAACATATAAAACAGTCCATTTTGTTAGAGGAAATTTATCGGCTCGAGCAAACCGAAGGTTGATATAAGACAATATAAGTCGAGGATAACATTAGTGTTAACCGAAGAGAATATTTTTAAAAGGAGGCGCAATGTCAAAGTAAATTTTGTAGTCAGTAAATTTACTGCACAATTAACCCTTGAACCGCCAGAGTCTGATATATAAGACATTACATATCCAGCTCATTTCGCCACAGTCTGATAAATAAGACAAAGATCTGATTTGGTTTTTACAGCACATTTATAACTCCCGTAACTATGCCAACCTTACTCTGCGTGGTACAATTACTGACGGTGGCGACACGAGCACGCTCGCTCAAAAATTCCTGGCGGTTAAAAGGTAAACAAATGGCGTTCTAAAAAAATTAAATTCTGTATCGAAAGATGGCAGTAAACTTACTGAGACTACACATGGTATAAAAAATAAGCGAGGGGATAAAGGCCGAATGATGTTACCAGATCGCAGCTGGTGGAGGTGACGGTGCCGTTGTTGAGCACCTCCGACTTGAGTACGGAGGAGCGCGGCCGGCCGCGCCGCCGCGAGCCCTCCGCGCCGCCGCCCCGCCGGTTGGGCTTCACTATCGACCTGAAAAAAAATTCAAGTAATTAAAACTGTGGGACTTGAAATAGAAAATGCTCTGTTTAACAAAACAGACAACATTTGAGTCCCTACGCAATCAAAATACTTACAAAAAATATGAACGACTTAGGTGCTATCAATTTGCTAAAATTTCAGATGCCAGAAAATAATATTCAGTTTTTACAGACCGGTGTAGACTACTACACTGTACTTATGCACTTTTGCAGCCATGCCATCTTATGATCGTAGCAGTGGTTGCAAAATTTGTAGAATCGTAGTCAGTCTTAAGATTCTTACTACGTATTAATAATAACGCTAATGACCGACTATCTTTAGACCTTAATATTATGTAATGTCTTTGCAATAAAGGTTACTAATTATAAAAGGGAATATTACGCAAAACTCTGCGTAGAGGGCCTCACTAACACAATCACATGGCCTACCGTGAAATACGACATTAGAAAGTTCGGTTTCTGCCTCTCTATCACTCTTGCTTATTCGATTGATAGAAAGGCAGATAACGAAATTTCGATTTTCGCGTTTCGCGGTAGGCCACCTGTAAACAAACCGCCTTGATGCATCAATGTCATAATAAAAACTTGTCAAAAAACAAAAACGGCAAAATCTGCCTCTCTATCACTTACATATTCGAGTAATAGAGTGACAAAGAGAGTAAACTTACAAGTTGGTGGTGGCGTGTTTGTTGGAGCTGCCCAGGTGTGTAGCGAAGGCCGCTTCGTTCAGGAACTGTATGTTGCAGTCGGCACAGAATAACGGGTCCTGTGGGTTCGCTATGCTTGTGTTCATTATATCGCGCTCCTAAAACATAGTAAGACCAATTTCTTATCCAGATTTTATGGCAATTACTATAGTTCGTTTTTTTAGCATTAGAAAAAAGGTAAACAATCTTGATGCGTCTTTTAATTGAAAAACACGTTTTAGAAATAAGTCACGGCAAATATGTAACAATTATGAATCTATCACGATCATTTATATTCTTCTGCTTTCATCATAAGTAATAGTTACTAATTTTCAAAAAACGTTTTTCAATTAAAAGACATGTCAAGACCGCTTACCGTCTTTCAAGTTCTTTCTAATGCTAAAAAAAACGAACTATGCAAGTAATTAAAAAATATCGTTTAAGTTTGGATACTCATTTCAACTCTACTACGAATCGTCACCTTACATGGCGACCCTGTCAAAGAAGAGTGTCGGTGGTACACTACTGGTGGTACTACAAAAATATGTTACTCTTTACAAACAAGATCGTGTCAGATATTTTTGCGGCGTTCGTTGTGTAATATATTATTGCAGGTGACTGTACACGGTGAACCACAAACTATTCTACGCAATTCCAATAAAAACTACATAATCTATTGAGCGAAAAAGAGAACTCGTCATCATTTAATTTCATTTATTTATTGTAAAGTCATGTACATATATTTTATGATGGTGTTACAATTCAGTACTTAGAGAATATAACCAACGGAGACGCCATGTCTATAATTTTCGGTACAAAATAGTCTGCCGTTTTTTGCGGGGGAGTGGCACATCAAATGTATACTTAACGTCAACATAGCCATGTCAGATGAACGTCAGTCCATACATGTGTTCGACATATGGTTGACCATTGGCCGCCTTTTTTTGACAGAGGGGAACGCCTGTTAATGACCACTCCGTTGGTTATATTCTCTAAGATTCAGTAAGTCATGCCATGACGTCCTGTGAGGACATACAACTACTTATATTAAACCTTATTACTCTAGGCTAATCATTATAAAATAGAATTAATTAATCAACACTGTCATGCATTGGGGTGGAGTCCGGTGGAGTAGGAATAGTGAGATAATATCCTGTTACCAACCTCAGTGCTATGCGCCAGTTGTTTGTGGCAATACAGGCCGTTTTCACTGACGAAGCTGTGACCACACATGTTGCAAATGTTGGTGGATGGGTGCTTTATCCTGATGTGAGTCAAGCGGGTCGACGCTTTTCTGTTGAAAAAATAACAGATGAATTTACCTATAGAACATGTTCTTTCTTTATTCAGAATGTTTTTAAGATACTTGAAATGTAAAGGCGAATCAGCATTTAATTTAAATTTTATCCTGGGGTCTGCTTGACAACTAATCCCAAGAATTGACGTAGGCACTGGTTTTTGCGAAAGCGACTGCCATCTGACCTTCCAACCCAGAGGGGAAACTAGGCTAAGGCCTTAGATTAAGATTAGTTCGGTTTCCTTATGATTTTTTTCTTCACATTGTAACAACAAAATTTTAATTCTTCATTTTTCAATACTGTTTTGTATGTGACCCATATTCGTTTGATACCCTTAACGCCATCTGGCGAGCACAGTCGATAACAACATGGTCCGGGTTGCTATATTAAAAATTAATTTAGGCTTCTTCCTACATTTTTGGTTTTCTTTTAATCGAAAGGGGTTTGTAAATTAAAATTGTCTTCAAATATTGTTTTTTCTTTCTATTTAATATTAGTCCAAGTAAATTAAAGAAGAAAGGTAATGTTTTCTTTTCAAAGTCACCTAGGATCGCACGAATCCAGTTCGGGCTGTGGCAACTCTGCCATTTGACTTGTCATTATTCTTCCTGTCAAAATGAAGATCGTGGACCGTTTTCTTTTGCGGTGTTTCGCCGTATGAAAGCCGTTTAAGGGCTATAATACATCCCATCGGGAGACATCTCCTTTTTAAGTGAGTATTTTGGTGATTTTTGCGACGGGTTTTGTGCATAAGATTCCATTTAATAGCGTGGTGAATTTTATTTCACAGTCCCGGATTTTTATCCTATATGGAAGTCGTGTGAGACGATGGTGTGTTGGTGGAGGCCTCATCGAGTCGACATGCTGGTCAATCCCGGCCACGTATGCCGCTTCTCCTCGATGGGTAAGTTAATTACTTGTTTTTGAATTCGTAATCCTTACGCCCATGCGGGGGTCCGCTCTTTAAATCATGAACCGATTTTTCTCCTTTATTTAGGTTCCAGCTTGTCAAAAGTCTGTGAACCCTGTCTTACTACCTGTAACTCGTTACAGGGCCTACCACTTAGTCTACAGTTTGGCTGTAAGGCAGCCCCCAGCCAGCTTGGTGTACCGGCGGTCGGGGCCTGTTCGCTATTACTACAACTACCATGGATGCAGAGGCACTGCGACATGAGTCTCCATTAGTGTGTCGGCAGTGGTACCTTCCTTCTAATGTCACTACTTAAAAGGTCAGAGACAACCAATTTATTATATTCTCCAAGGCGCCCAACTTACTTTAAATAATTTTCCTTATTTTTTATATCACGTACCCAGAGTGCCCAACCATAAGAAATGTAGCCGCCAAACCCACATTTGCTCTCATATTTTTAGTTAAGTCTGTAGTAAGCTAGCCGAGGCTATTTAATATATTATAATGTCATAAGTTAACATTTGACACATCTAAACTTAGATATTTGTCGTTATTCCAAATAAATGTATTATAAGTAATGTACTAGTTTCCTTTATTCCATTTTAATTAGCCCCCTAAAATAATAATGGTAACAACATATGTACATAAGTTCCGAAAAACTCATTGGTACGAACCGGGGTTTGAACCCGCGACCTCCGGATTCAATTGATTACTAATCTATCTGTACACTTACTTGAATTCTTTTTCGCAATGCGGACATTGGTACGTGACATTTTTATGCCACCGATAGTGCATATGCGCTTGACCCCTGTAAAAGAAGTTACATTAGATTTTGATCATTAATAGCTGTCAATAGAGTTTAATATTATATCCGCCATAAATGGCTTCGTATGTGGTAAAGGGTTAAAAATGTATAAATGTAGTTTATTTACATATGTAAGTACAATTAACCTAGTTTATAAGCAACAGACTAACAAAAGTGGACTGTATTTGTCTGAATAAAGAAATTATTTATTATTTATTTATTATTAGCAACAATCAACGCAGTACAATTTGGTCACGCGATATGCCAATTAACATAATTAAAACCCGTTTTTGCAGGTAAGTAGCACGTGGGGTTTTACTTAACAATAGACAAAGGATTAGTTCGGGGCCTGCTACGAATCATGCGGCCCACACCAATGTTGGTGTCTAGCAGTAGTAGTTGCCGCGCACCGCTACGGAACGGACGCCTGCTCGCGCTTGCGCCACCTTGCGGTCATAGACGCCTTAGAGAGTAAACCTTCTGTACCTAGTACTATTATTTTGTTTCAAGGTTTGTTCAATATGTTGGTGCTTACTTGTTGAAGCAGACGAACTTTCAGATCAGAGGGGCTACCGCGAAAACCGTTTTTCGCAAATTGCGGGGATCTTTCTCTTCTACTCCAATGAAGGCGTAATTAGAGTGACTGAGAAAAATGCCCGCAATTTGCGAACTTCGATTTTCGCGGTTATAGCCCTGACAGGAGTATTTGAAGAGGTGCGTGATGTACCTTACACTTTGGGGGGCGACTTGAAATGCAGCTTGCACATATCGCACGAGTATGTTTTACTTCAAGCAGGCGTGGCTCACTCCGCGATATCGTCGCGTCGCTACAAGTACATGCCGCCTACACCAATGTTGGTGTCTAGCCATAGTGGTTGCCGCGCACCGCTATGGACGGATGGATAGACGGTGCTTACTTGTTGAAGCAGACGAACTTGCAGATCTGACAGGAGTATTTGAAGAGGTGCGTGATGTTCATATGACGGTACACTTTGCGGGGCGACTTGAAGTGTAGTTTGCACATATCGCAAGAGTATGTTTTACTTCAAGCAGGCGTGGCTCACTCCGCGATATCGTCGCGTCGCTACAAGTACATGCCGCCTACACCAATGTTGGTGTCTAGCCATAGTGGTTGCCGCGCACCACTATGGACGGATGGATGGACGGTGCTTACTTGTCGAAGCAGACGAACTTGCAGATCTGACAGGAGTATTTGAAGAGGTGCGTGATGTACACTTTGTGGGGCGACTTGAAATGCAGCTTGCACATATCGCACGAGTATGTTTTACTTCAAGCAGGCGTGGCTCACTTCGCGATATCGTCGCGTCGCTACAAGTACATGCCGCCTACATCAATGTTGGTGTCTAGCCATAGTGGTTGCCGCGCACCGCTATGGACGGATGGATGGACGGTGCTTACTTGTTGAAGCAGACGAACTTGCAGATCTGACAGGAGTATTTGAAGAGGTGCGTGATGTTCATATGCCGGTACACTTTGCGGGGCGACTTGAAGTGTAGTTTGCACATATCGCACGAGTAGGCCCCCGCGTACGCCTGCGAAACAAAGTTTTTTTTTATACTACGTCGGTAACATACAAGCATACGGCCCGCCTGACGGTAAGCAGTCTCCGTAGCCTATGGATCGCATGGTGGTATGGTCGCGACCCTAATACTCCGAACTTGTTTTGCAATCATATCACCACTGGATAAAAAACCTTTTGATATGGAATCCTTGTAATATGTGAAATAGTATGACATTCTGTTTCACTTCCAGAGATGATAGGAGATGCAGCAAGCGTGTCCTAGCGTGGAGGCCTCGTTCAAAATGACCAGATCACAGACCTCCAACAAGATCGGAGGATGAAATTAAAAATATTGCAGGCCCACTCTGGAGGAGAGAAGCAGCAAATCGGGCTGCTTGGAGGAGATTTGGAGAGGCGTATGCCCAACAGTGGGCGCATGAGGAAGAAGAAGAAGATTCTGTCTCACTCACCGGGTCGTGTTTCCTCATGTGCTTGCTATAAGTGTTGACGGCCCGGAAGCCTCTATAACACAACTCGCATTTATACTCGGCCTCTAAATAGTTCCTGGAGGTTTTGCGTTCCAATATCAACTCATATTGTTCCTCATGCTTAACGGGAGAATAGACTGGGAAGTCGGGGGGTAGCTTGTTGATTTTCCTAAAAAAAAGCAACATATTAAAAATGTCGAAGTCGTGAATGTTTTTTAAGCCGGGTCCACACAGAGTGAGCATACGCGCGAGGCATTTTCCTCGCCCACAAAACGGCCAGTGTAGACGTGCCTCGGGCGAGGCGGCGCGCGCGAGGCACGGCTAAATACAATGTAATTCTAATTAGAGTAGAGTAGAGAGCGTTTATTCGTGACAAAAGAAAATACGCTTGCAGACGTTTATGTTTAGTCCAAAATTAAACTTTCCTACTCACTCACTTTCACTTTGGACGCCACGCCTATCCTGCGCAGCACGTCATCGTAAATCTTGTTGGAATGCACGAAGTTTGTTACTGGGTTGTAGCCGCACGCGTCAGCTGGCGTTTTTGGCGGTTAAAGGTCGATGACGATGTTGATAAATATTTGAAGAATTCTTTTTTCTAGGTACAGTCAGCCAAGAAAGTGGTCTATCACTTTTCGACTCTATCATCTGATTGATAGAGTCGAAAAGTGGTAGACCACTTTCTTGGCTGACCGTACCATCATCAAACCTCAATAGATATCTACTTTAATTTTAGTGTGGCAAAAAATATGCCTCCTGGGTATAAAACTAATGCATGAAGACATAAAAGACCATACCTGACAGGTCGGATAGTGACGACGCCCTTAACCCGCTTGCCGCCCTTGGAGCTCAGCCATTTGGGCCGCGACTCGTACCAGTTGGCGTCCTTCTTCCTGCCTCGCTGGAGATGAGCCCAAATGTAGTGTTGCTTAGCTGACAATCTGAAAAATAAATCTAGTTACCGGCAAAAAAAAAAGATTGCGTATAGAATAAAACAAATCATCCAAAGTTATTAAACAGAATTATTTTATAAAGTCCATGTAGTTGTCCAAAAGTTTTTACAGAGTTAAAACAAAATTACCAACACTCTTAAGTGACCATTGATCGACCATATATCTTTGCCAAGCGTGCTTAAAATCAGAAATGTATGAAACAGGTAACTATTTTAAGTGTTTTGGTTAGGTATTGCATTATGGGGTAAGTATTATGGGCTAATGATGTTCTAAATTTTTTTTTATTGGTATTCAGGATAACAACACCCGTAAATATAACTAAGACATATTAATGCTTACATAAAAATAAGGCCAATAACAGTCATCCATTGAGTTACATTATATAACTATTAAAAATAACAAAGATAAGAAAACAACAAGAATGTACAATAGGTACACACAAATGCTCGATACGCTAGAAATACTATAAACCGGTTGTAAAATGTATAAGTAATCTAGTTAAAAATACCTACTTCTGATACAAAACAAAACCATGACATTGCATTAGTTGTAAATCAGTTGTAAATCAGACACCAGCAGACATTCAATATTATAATAACAATTAAGTGATTGGAAAGCCTCTGTAAAACAGCCACCGAACCCCCGGAGAATTAGCTGTCTGGCAAAGAAAATGGTTCGGGCGAGGCAAATCTACGTAGCTTCGCGCGGCAAATTCCCTACGAGGCAGAACGTGTATTAAGTAACTTACCGATCAAAACTGACTTCATTACACTTCTTACACTCGTACTTGTACATGTGCTTCTCAGTAGTGTGAGTCTTCAAAAGGTAATCGGTCTTGTAATAGTAGTTGCACAGCTTACAGAGGAAGTTGCCACTTACGTGCTGGAAATAATTCAGATTTATAGTAAACTTAGGCCCACTTGCACCATCCCACTAACCCGGGGTTAAGCGGTTAAACCGTTAACATAGTGTCAAATTGTACTGATGATCATGGTAACTCCAAGTTTAACCGGTTACCCCCGGGTTAAGTTGAATGGTGCAAGTGGGCCTTAGGCGACCACGTACCGGAAGGCGCAGCTTGGGTAGACCCACCACAAGGTGGACTGATGACCTGGTAAAGGTCGCGGGAGTCCGCTAGATGTGGATGGCGTAAGACCGGTCATTGTGGCACTCTATGGGGGAGGCCTATTTGTTCAGCAGTGGACGTCCTCTGGCTGGTATCGTCTTGGTGGCTGGTCGTCACTCATTCTACAATCGTCGGTGGCTTGTAAATGTAGAATGAGTGACGAAAGCAGAATAGGACTAATTTAAGAACTTGACGAAAAACGAATGGGACGACCCAAGACGATACCCTCTGGCTGATATGATGATGATGATGATGATAGTAAACTTATTATACAATAAACTATTATACATATAAATAAAATTACCCCTTTGACCTACAGTCGCCATCATATATATTGGAGCGGCCAAGGTGTTCACAATATCTGAACACGCACTCTAACGCCTTGACAATAGAGGCGTCTTCAGATATTTGTGAGCACCTTGGCCGCTCCGATATATCTGATGGCGACTGTACAAAGACACGCATGGTTAGTTTTTATTTTTAATAGCCTATATTGTGACCCACCTTGCCACCTGGACCAGGAAAGCCATTGATAGAAAGGAATGGAAGCAGCTGGGAGAGGCCTATGTGTCAGAAGACACGCTGAACACTAATCCGATCAATATGATGTGTTAGTTTTTAAGTAAATTTGTTTATATATATAATGTAATACTGTTTTAGTTTTGGCAATAAAGGCTATTATGATTATGATATATTGTGACCCACTGCTGGGCAAAGGCCTCCCCTGTCGTCCGCCACTCGTCACGGCTTTGTGTATTCTCCCGCCAGTCGTTTACTATATTTTTTATTTTTATTTATATGACTCTTGATTAAAGAAAGCCACAGTCAAATTGGTTCATTTGTTTGGAAGCTACAAGGCCATAGAAAAATACGATACAGTCACGTTTTGGGGTATTAACATTAAAAATACGAGTAGGTTAACGAAAATAATGAATATTCAATATAATTACATAGATCATTATTCCATCAATTTTGTTTCACATTTGTTTTAAATAGGTCACATACATACATATTAATCAATACCTATTCAAATTGACTCATGTAATTGTAGGTATTCAAAATGGACACAGTTTATAAATTTGTTTTCTGTAAAAAAACACAGAATAGGTAGTATTCCTAGAGGGGCTGTCCATAAATTACGTCATCGTTTTTTGACGATGTTTGTCCCCCTAAAATCATCCAAAAATCATGCTTCAAATGACCCCGTTTTCTCCTACGTCATGCTACCATCATCCGATGTCCAGACCCCCCTCCCCCCCTAATTTGAAATGACGTAATTTATGAATAGTCCCCTACGTCAGAATAATTTCTATGCCCATTTATAAACAAATATAGCTTTCCTTTTTAAAGTTAATTACATACCCAAAGGTTAAAACCGGGACCGTATTAGTAAGACTCCACTGTCCGTCTGTCTGTCACCAGGCTGAATCTCATGAACCGTGATATCTAGACAGTTGAAATTTTCACAGATGATGTATTTCTGTTGTCACTATAACAACAAATACTAAAATGTACGGAACCCTCGATGGGCGAGTCCGACTCGCACTTGTCCGGTTTTGACAATAAGATATGTAGTGTTTTCTCACCTGATCATGCATCCTTAAATGGGCCGTCAGTCTCTGCTGAGTATGATATCCCTTATTGCACACCTGGCACCGGAATGTCCCGTGACTAAACAGCCTATACACATCTACCGCTGCCTGCGCTTCCTTGTCTGTTATAGCTACCATACTGGCATACTCTTCATCTAAACTTGAACTTTCCGGTTCTAATTTCTTAGCCTTTCCTTTAGGTTTTTTAGCGGGCGGGGGCTCTTCGTCGGAATGTAGATCACTAATATTATCCTTATCATCAAAGTAATCATCATCATCTTTAACTATTGATATTGATTGCTCTAAATTCTGTTGCTCTATACTTGATTGCGGCTCTATCTCTACTTTAACTTCTTGCTGTATTTCTTGTTTTTTCGGTACATGTATAACCTGGGTGGTGTATGTACTATGGTGGATGATTGGTACTATGTCACCATAGTATATTCCTAGTCGGCTAGTTCTGGTCCATTGGGAGTGTGCTTCTTCGTAATTTGTCCTGTTTATATCTATGTAGGATAGTGAAGGTTTTAGGTCTAAGCATTCCCTATCTATGGCCTCCAGTTTATGTATGCTGATCTGAAATAAATAAGAAATTATAAGCTAAAAAAAGTAAGTAGGTAAATATTTATAAACCTATAGGATCAGCAGTAAAACGTATTGTCTGTGAAGCCCCTTCCAGTTAGTCCTCCCAAGGCAATAAAAAGGTTGGCTTTGCGAGCCCCCCCCCCCTAAATGTGCAGGGCCGTGGGCAAAGGCCCCATTCGCCCATACGCTCCACTGAAAAGGATCATGGTAGCCCTACAGTACTGCCGTCATGATGAAGTTGTACACTATTCAGACATGTAAATATGATGCAAGCTTTTTATTAAACTAACATATTAGACCACTACTCATTTTAAACAGCTCCTCATCATAAACTAGGTATAATAACTAGAATATTTTAGACTGACCTCCTTATTCCTTAGCTGGAGTTCACGCAGCGTAAAATGGGCTCGTTGGCATTTTTTACGAAACTTTACAAAACGTTTCACATACGCTGAACACTCGACACACAAATATTTGGGCAAACCAGAGCAGTCAGAAGTCTGAAAACATGAAAAAAATAAGTTATAATTATTCCGGAAACACTGTTATCGTTTTCTCACACATCCATATCAATAAATAATTAAAGTTAAACAAAATCTTAGCGGAAATACCAGAATACCAAGCGAAAAATATACCTTCAAGCCAGATATCAAGTTGAATTCTTGGCGTAAGGTGCCAGAGTCCATGTTGTAAAGCCTAACATTTGTACTAAAACAAACTGTACAAGCTTTCAAGTCGTACATTTTATGTGCTTTAATTTATTTCTTCGCTATTTATTAAGAATCATTATGATTTTATCAATAAACAACCGCGATCGTATCCGCATCCTTGGTTGACAATTGAGAGGTGAATGAAATGAATGACGTACGACGTACCCATGAATGAAACTGTCTGCCTTATCTGTGCCAAAACCATGGAAAAGTCCGAAAATGTTCAACGTTATCAGCGTTAAAAGAGATGTCTGGAATAATCAAAATAAAAATGACATTGGAGTGACATTGACAGATGAGCGACTTCGACTTTCCCAATTCCCAGTGGACTTTCCAATCTTCCGATTCCCATTATTATATTTCGAGAAAAGTTTTCCTCCAACGAAAAAGATTTAATTTACGTTCGCAGTAACCTGACAAACAATGGCAGAGAAAAAGAAAGCACTGTTCATTTGTCTTGGTACGTATTCGGTTGTAAAATGCACAATGAACAGAACTCTAAAACTTATAACAGTATCTTGTAAGTAAGCTATAGCATGGCTCAAAATTTTATTGTGAAATGAAATTACGTGTTTTAGGAAACATTTGCCGCTCGCCGATAGCCGAAGGCGTTTTCCAGAAAACCGTGAATGACTTGAACATCGGAGATAAGTGGGAGATCGACAGTGCCGCTATCGGCTCTTGGCATGTCGGAAATTCACCGGACTATCGCGCTATGGACACTATGAAGGAGCATAATGTTCCATATAACAATCATGCTAGACAGGTAATATTTACATTACCTACATATTCTGTATTGTCAATAATAATACAAGGTTATTCTCAGCTGCACCATTGATAACAGGTGGATATTTTTCTCATTTGTTCCTACTGGCAACAGATAAGAAAAAAATCACAGAAGTAGGAATAAAAAAAAATATTTGTCAAAAAGTTACTAGTTTTTTTTAAATGTTTACTTGTTGCAGATTACAAAGGCAGACTTCAACCACTATGACTACATATTTGGCATGGATGAGGCCAACATGAAGGACCTCAAGAGACTAGCTCCCAAGAACTGCAAGGCTGAGCTGCTTCTGTTTGGTGATTTTGACCCTCAGGGCGACAGGATCATCAGAGATCCTTACTATGTAAGTTAAAAACTTTATTACTGAAGTAACCTTATTACTGCTACAATCAAAATTAAAAAAAAATGCAAATTAGAGTGGTATGCAATCTGTCCAATGCCATTGTGTCTCACTCTCTCATTAAGCAAAATGTGAGACAAATACACATCGGACAAATAAATTGGACAAGTGGAATACCACCCTTAGGCGACTGCATATTGCACAAAGGAAGTTCCATAATATTTTGGTTTAGTATATTTTTTATATGTATAAAAGTATTTATCTTTATGTTGAGATGAAAATCTCAAGTCACAAAGACTGACAAGTTGTGATGATAAAACCATCCCACCCAACTACCCCAGATATTTTTCCTATTTTCATCAATTTAAATCTTATTGTAACGTAATAAGGTCTAAATTTGTTTGAATGAAAAATGTAAATTTTTTTTTTTGTTTTTCAGGATGCTGATTCCAAGAGTTTTGAAAAATGTTACCAACAGTCTGTAAGATGTTCAAAGGGATTTTTAGAGCACTTGGAAAAGAAAGGCTGAGAAGAATGTACTGCTACATTCCAACAATTAATTAATAATACTGTATAGTAAATTATTTTTATTATTCAAATACATTTTTGTTCCAACTTAAGTTGTTTTTAATTATTTGGCGGTCTAGCATAAGTGGCGTTCTCGCGCGAGAGTCTATACTTGAATTCGCGCCAGATGTATGGCGACTATGCCTATGGCGTCGCGCACGAGATCGCGCATGCTAGCAGACCTGTTGTTTTAAGGAAGGATTTGTATGAAATAAAAGAGGTAGCACTGAATACAAATCATTTGATACATTTATTCATTTTTTTCTTTTGGATCTTAAAAGAATGAAGATATAACTGTGCCTGTCATTTAACCAATAAAATCTATTGAATCATATTCACATTCATTAGTTAAAAACTGGGCAAGTGCGAGTCGGACTCGCGCACGAAGGGTTCCGTACCATAATGCAAAAAAAAACAAAAGCAAAAAAAAAAACGGTCACCCATCCAAGTACTGACCACTCCCAACGTTGCTTAACTTTGGTCAAAAATCACGTTTGTTGTATGGGAGCCCCATTTAAATCTTTATTTTATTCTGTTCTTAATATTTGTTGTTATAGCGGCAACAGAAATACATCATCTGTGAAAATTTCAACTGTCTAGCTATCACGGTTCGTGAGATACAGCCTGGTGACAGACGGACGGACGGACAGCGAAGTCTTAGTAATAGGGTCCCGTTTTACCCTTTGGGTACGGAACCCTAAAAATGATGGTCTAGTTTTTTTTGTCCTAATTGTGTAATAGAAAGATATAATTATGTTTGGTAAAACTTGTGTTTGAATTGCCAGATTAAGTATAAAAGAGAGATTTTGTGTTTGATCTCATGTACATTTAAGGAAACAATAAAAAAAAGTGTTACATGCAAACATTTATTTGGCAAGAATATTTAGACACCTTTTCTTAAATACTATAATAGTTTTCATTGCCTATGCAATTATATTAAAACTATACTAACTTACAGTCAGTAATTAACACAGCTAAAATCAATTCAGAATCTTCACAATACTGTTTTCAGTCCTTTAGATGTAGAATAGGGTGGGTCATTTTTACTTTTTATTAATTTATTAGGGGGCACAGTTAAAAAAAGGTGCCATTTGGTAATTAATTATTGCACGTATTTTTATTTTATTTTTAGCTTTAATTTTACTGCCTCCGGATTTTAGTCAAAGTTTTTGTTAAATGTATGGACATGGTGAAAAAAAAATGTTTCTTTTTGAGTATTTTTTTATTTATTTATTGGCTCTGATCCTTTACCATGCTATTTCAAGCTAATAATGGTATAACTTTTTAGCTAAAGTTTGAATAAAGTGACGATAAATAAATATACTCCGAAGACCATACAAAATGTAACAATATTTATATGAAAACTTTAAAATGGATCCGGAGGCAGAAAATGAATTCCGATTACAGAATAATTCGAAATACTGTTTATTGGCATTATTACGCAACTTTTTGTAACTGTGCCCAAAGGATAACTAATACTTTTTTTTTCTCCATACACGTGTGACCCACCCTAATGTAGAATCTTATTAATAAGAGCACACATACTGCCGTTTCCTTTTTCTCTGCGACTTAGAACCATCTACAGCAATAAACCTAACCACATCATCAACAACAACTTCCTGAACGCAACATTTATCAGTCAGATCATTCTCAGGCTCCAAGTCTATACTCATATTTGTGTCATTCTGGGTATCTGATTTAACTCTACTTCGGAAAGATTGGGACGGACCTGGAATGCTAACACTAGAGAGCATATTAAGCGGGGCTTTTGTTGTATCTGTCTTCTGTCTATTTTCAGGCACTGTCAGCTTCCCTACTCGCTCTGGCCCCTCGTTTGACAGAAGCATGGAATACAGGAACAGTGAATTAAACCTCTCCATTAAGAGAAACAATTGCTCTTTGAAAATCGGATTTTTTCTCATCAATAGCTTCAGATTTATATTCACCTCAGGTTTTGATGCGTTTTCTTTGGTCTTACTGTTGATATAAGTCATAAGTTTTCTGCATCCTGTTATAGTTGCATAGTGTGGAGGAAGCACATACGTCACGCTGCCTAAAGTGTTATTCCCCCATATGTCGGGTGCATTAGCAAACGTAATAGGGTTTGCTTGTTGTTTTCTTGAGTAACTCTTTACTTGAAATAGATTTACGTCCTGCTGCGAATTTAGCAAGCCTGGGTACTTTTCAGCATATGAGCTTTTTTTGAAAAGGTCCTGCTTCAACTTTGCTCTCAAGAAAATGATCATTTTTTGCAGATTTGACACATTCAGATTATGTGCTGATACTACAGCATTAGAATCTAGAACAAATATTTCATCTTCATCATAGATTTCATGTATTTTTTTTTCTTCCTCTTGTTTGACATGTTCAGTTAAAAGATTAGCTATAATGGCATCTTCTATGATTTCAACTGGTGATTCCCTTGTGATCCTTTTGCTTTTTCTAATATCGATTTCTGTTTCTATTCTCTTCTTTAGGACTTCAGTGGCTTTGTTTAGGTTGTCAGTGGCGAGTCCGTGGCCAAGGCGCCGTGCGCCTCTTCTTGGTGCATTTTCAAGTGACAAGTTTGGATGTCTTTTCATCCATTTTAATAAGGTAATATATCTAGCTCTTAAATGCACTCTGGTTTTATCAGGGAAGTGCTTGGTAACACTGGAGTAGTTGGTCAGACATTCCTCATTGGCCATCAGTTGAAGCAGCTGCCGATCTTCTTGAACTGTCCAGACAGCAGAGATCCTCTTCTTAGCTAACACTTGGTATCGCACACGAATCTGAGTGGCTGAACGGCCTGGTAGATATTCTGATATTTTCTTGAAGTTGGGACCAAACTTGTCAAGACATGTCAATATAACAGCATCTTCTTCTGGTAGAAACCTGCCTTTCCTCTTCTCTACAAGCCGGAAATACTTGTTATAAATTTGTATCTTAGTCCTGTTCTCCATAGATGAAGCTACTTTGCCCCAGGGTATGTAATCTTCTTCTTTATAATATTCAATCAATCGCTGAAGAAACTGTTCCTCTTCCTTAGTCCATTTTTGACCAGAGGTTGTATTGCTCATGTTTGTTCTGTAGTAAACAAAGACTTGGTAGGCTGTTCTGCCGGTGTTCAGTTCTTTAGCGATGGCAGCCCAGTCTTGATAGTTGTACTTGGTTATTATATCTTGGAAGCGGGCATGTTCTTCTAGTGTCCATGGTTCTTTATTGATGGTAGGATGCAAAAATTCTTTCCATAGTATTCTGTACTCTGTAGCGCTGTGTCTTATATTTAATTTATTTGCAACAATTTCCCAGTCATACTCCTGGTCTATTGGTAATGCTAATTCTTTTATTGTCTTTTTACCTAGAGCACTGATCTCTTTGTTTATAGCGTCGACTTGTCTTTCTAATTTCCTTGACCATTTCTCTTTGTTCTCGCGTTTCAGCTGTGCAATCTTTGAATTCAACTCTTTCTTTTTAATATCAACTGACATTTCAAGAAGAAGTTTATTCAAACTGACTTTGTCTTTTGCAGTCCAGCCAGGGAGTGAAGTGATCTCAGAGAAGTCATACATGTTGATTGCTTTCATAATTATAGTATCTTCATTATCGGGAGCTGGAAAATTTGATTTGTCCTTAAAATATGGCTTACCGCAGTTTATGTAGCGGAACGTTTCTTGCCGATCTTTCTCTGTAGGGACTGGTAGCTTGTGTAGATCATTTAGGCCCTGTCTGCACTCATGTAAGCGGCCAACGAGCACGGATTCCAGTCTGCGTAGTTTTTCGTCTAGAAGCTTGTTGAGGGCTAAAGCCGAGTCGATTCTTGCATGTTCCTGTGCGGCGGTGTTAGTAGAAGTGCTGAGAATGGACCGAGAGTGTAGTGAGCTTACGCTGCCGGTTAACGAGCCTAGGAGGATAGAAGGCTCGTCGTCTTGTGCTAGAGCGGCATTTAGCTGCGCTATATCGTTTAGCTGCTGTTCTTCATCACTATCCACATCCATAGTCTGCATTTTAACGAATGGCACTGTTTGCCTTTTATAATACAAATAAATATAGCTTTAAATCATTGAAAGTTTGCGATATACTCCCAAAATAAAACAAAAATTAATTAGAATTACCTTATAGCATCGAATGTCAAATTTAAAGGGCGTTCAAATTTATAATAGTAAACGGAACGGAATTGAATGTCATTTTCTCAAATTACTATTTAGCAACCTAGACTACAACTAATTACAGTTAAATCTGTAATATAGCAAACATTTGTAATTTTATTTGATTTTTGTAGGTTGTGAAGTAGGTATAATAATGTAAAAATCGCAATATTGCAATACAATGTGTGTGTTTCTGAACGTACGTTTACTAACTGCCACCTAAGTTATTCAAGCTTTTGTTAAAAACGCTTAATATATATTATCTAGGTATGATGATTGTCATTTCCGACAGTAAACCATATTGAGTGCCAAACATACCTTCAGTGGCAAGTTTTGGTTTGAATGCTCGGGATCGGACTCTATTCTTTGATTTTACTTTATTCTTCTAAAGATTCCCATGTGGTTGAACCTTAAGAAACAATGTCCGAACCAGGTATCATAAAAAAACTTAGTGAGGATGTGGTGAACCGAATTGCAGCCGGAGAGATCGTTCAAAGGCCGGCAAACGCTTTGAAGGAACTTATTGAAAATAGGTAAAATTAACAAATACTTGCTTCTATCAGTATGAACCGTCTCATACACTAACACACCCTTTCTAATTACAGTTTGGATGCCAAGTCAACCAATATAATAATTGCTGTAAAAGCTGGCGGCTTAAAATACTTGCAGGTAAAAAAAATCATATGAATTTCTAATTAGGTAGTTTTATATTTAAACCGTGGTTTTGCTAGATCCATAGGCAACATCATGCAATTACTATAAGGCCCACTTTGTGCCTGCTTATATAAAAAAATCAAATCTTACAGGTGCTTGTTTAAAAATCCATTCCATAATACCTATTCTACAATTATTTTTAAAGATTGTAATATATAAAAATTTTTTTAGATCCTAGACAATGGCACTGGTATCCGGAGCGACAACTTAGACATTGTCTGTGAGCGCTTCACCACCTCAAAGCTGAGCCAGTATGAGGATCTACAAGAGATCGACACTTACGGCTTCCGGGGTGAGGCTCTGGCGAGCATCAGCCATATTGCCCATCTGACTATACTCACCAAGACTGCCGCTTCTAAATGTGCTTACAAGTAAGGGCCCCCCCACATCTGGCGTCTTTCGAGCGTCGGCGTCTGTCGGCGTCAGTCCAGCGCTATGGAAAATGACGTCGCTGCGCAGTTGCGTCGACGTCGGCCATAGAATTGTAGACGCCGACGCTCGAAAGACGCCAGATGTGGGGGGCCCTAAGTTAATATGATGAAAGTTAACGAGTAAGTTAATATGGCAAGAAAGTTTTTTTAATAAAGTAATATATGGCTTGAGTGCATAGTCAAAAGAATTGGGGAGGTAACTTGCAGCCATAATTTTTTTATTAGAACAACATATAGATGGTCAAGCAAATCTTGTCAGTAGAAAAAGGCGCGAAACTTCAAATTTTCTATGGGACGCTATCCCTTCGCGCCTACATTTTTCAAATTTGCCGCCTTTTTCTACTGACAAGATCTGCTTGACCAAGTATAAATAATATTCTGGAAATTCTGCTACATTTCAAAATTTTTGATCAAATGTATACTCAGCATCAGTAACATTTTTCAGTTAACAGTTAATTTATCTTTCATGTACCTAATGTGTATTAAAGTAATTTCAGATATCTGGTAGTTCAGAAAATCATTTCAACATCACTCATTTACTGCTGAAATAAGAGTCCCTATTTGGAATCATACATCACTTTTTTTTGTGTTTTTCTATCGGAATTACCTGATTACACCATAACCTCTAGCCGCCCAGAGTTCTCCATTCTAATTTGAACTTAGTGTTGACAAAATAAAATTTAATTTTTCTTGGCAAGGTTTGACATATGGGCGGTTAGAGGATCACTATTTGCTGTTGAAAAATTTAATGAAGAACTGTGAAAATGTAATATTTGGGTCAATCAACTATTTCTTGTTGTTATTCTGTCCCGTCAGCCAGGAGACAATAGTAGCATAGTTTGTTAGAAGAACTGCTATACCATGTTCTACAAACATGCTTAGTAGGTGTCCCATAATGGAAAGGCCTTATAACTACCAACAAATTCGAGTTTAGTTCATTTAAATACGAAAAAACTAGTATTTTAGGAGTGACCCAGGAGACCGTAACCATGGCAACTAGTGACAAGAAAAAGTTGATTCACCCATTTACCATTTTACCGCTCACGGTCAAAATGGTATTTACAGGGCATCATATGAAGACGGCAAGCTAAAAGGCCCGATAAAGGCCTGTGCTGGCAACAATGGCACCCAAATCACCGTAGAAGACCTATTCTACAACGTCATAGCCCGCAAAAGAGCCCTACGGAGCCCTACAGAAGAATACACACACATAATGGATGTGGTTGGTGGTTATGCGGTGCATAATAGCCATGTTGGGTTTACGCTAAAGAAGTTTGGAGAGAAGACCGATTTGAAGACCCCCGTTAATTCTTCCGTTATAGAAAATGTTAGGATTGTAAGTATTATTGTTTAACGTCATGTGGGTCATACAGTCAAAGATCTTAATTTCAGTACCATATCGTACGTTGTCATTGCAGTGAATAAACATTACCGGGGATTTGGTTGCAACTAGGGACATTAAATTATGTTTTTTTATGTTATGAAATGTTTTAGCAGGTAATTGTAATTCAACAGTACATAGATAGCCACGTTTTCGTGAAAAATTCAATCCATATTCCAGGCTTACTGCCATCATATCCATACAAAAATATCTACTACATCCGGACGTGGCAACCAAATCCCTGATCACTGATAATTACAATCAATATGATGGCTCCTCTACACGATGGGCCAGCGCCGGCCAGTCCAAGAGACGCAGCCATGCGGTAGAATGAGATAGCAATATCACTTGCTCCCTCTAACGCATAAATGCGTCCCTTGGAGTGGCCGGCGTTGGCCCATCGTGTAGAGGAGCCATGAAAGTCAAGGAACTAGACTGAGGCACTATTGTCAATGTCACTGTGACAAGGCAAGGTAGAAGTACTAGTGCTCGACGCTGCACTAGTATTCGACATGGGCACTTTATGTCAAAGTGACAAGGATTAAATTTGAATACAGAAAAATCTTTGCCGTTCAAATTTAACCTATATTTCTTTGCCCATGTCGAACACTAATAGTACAGCGTCGAGCACTAGTATTTCTACCTTATGATATGGTGCTGATATTAAAGGCCGAACCACACCGGCATGCGTGTGCATGACGTGCGCGTAAATGTTGGAGCCGCACACGCACACGTCACGCAAGTGGTGTGCCATCTCTCATAAGTATCTGTATGCTACAACGCCGCACGCGCACGTGCACGTCACGCACACGCAGCCGGTGTGCACAGGCCTTTAATTCCTTGACTACTTCCTTGATTACAGATTCACGGTAACTCAATAGCCAGAGAGTTGATGGAGCTGGAGATAAAAGACGAAACGCTAAAGCTGTCCATACACGGATATATTACGAACGTCAACTATTCCCATAAGAAAGGAGTGATGCTGCTGTTTATCAATCATCGATTAGTTGATTCGCAATGTAAGTTGAGTTTTCCTGGATAACGTCCTGGCCGCTTAGCCAAAATGCCAATAACCAGCCCGTTCACACAGAGTTTTTTACGGTACCCGTTTTAACGGATACAACAAAAAATTATGCTTTGTTCACACATAGGCACCGTATAACGTACCTATCCGGCATTAACAGAGCCCAGATATATGACGGATACGTATTCCGTTCATCCAGTATTCGATGACAAAACGGAATGTCATAATTTAACGGACCGACATTTTTTACTGTATACTGAACACTGTGTCATATGTGAAGTCGCTCATACAACTCCATACGCCATCAATGAAAAAAACGTATACGATAAAACGGAACAGTAAAACGGAGACCCTGTGTGAACGGGCTGTTACTCTCCCTAGCGATGGAAACGCAACTGTCACTGTCGCACTATTAATATGGAAGAGTGATAGAGAGACACAAAGCGTTTCGTTATAGAAGCGATCGATAGCGATTGTAACCTTGGCTAGGCCGGCTGCTCTACACAATTGGGAATATTACGCGAAACTCTGCGTAGGGGGCGCCACTACCACAATCCGTCACAATCTGGGGGTCTACCGCGAAACAAGAAAATCGAAACTTCGTCGTTATCTAACTTCACTATCACTCTTGTATATTTCGATTTTCGCGTTCCCCGGTAGGGGGCTATTCATAAATTACGTCATTTCAAATTAGGGGGGGGGGGGGGTCTGGACATCGGATGACGGTAGCGTGACGTAGGAGGAAACGGGGTCATTCGAAGCATGATTTCTGGATGATTGGGGGGGGGGGGGGGTCAAAAATCGTCAAAAATTGATGACGTAATTTATGGACAGCCCCTAAGCCCTTTGTATATATATAAACCGCCTTGATTTTGATGCGTCATCGTCATATTTTATTAGTCTGAAAACTTAATTGTCAAAAAACAGTTTAAGGCACTTATACATACGTTACTCTATGGTTTATAGGTGCTATAGTTCGTTTTTTTTAGCATTAGAAAGAACTTGAAAGAAGGTAAGCGATCTTGGCATGTCTTTTAATTGAAAACTTGGCATGTCTTAATTGAAGATTGTTTACCTTATTTCTAATGCTAAAAAAAACGAAGTATAGTGCACCATGCGTGCTAGGCGGCAGAACATTGCAGTAACACCCCATTAAACCAGACATTTATAATTTTTATACCTAAAACTGATTATAAGTATGCTTTTGTATCTATCCTCGTGCCGCCCAATGTGCATTAGGATGTACACTTAGTTTCGATGGAATGTCAACCTTAATTAAAAACGAAGTAGGTAGCATTTCATTTGTCTCGACAATTTTTCGTACAAATGAAATTCCACCTAATTGTAAATACAATAAGATTTATTTATTTATTTATTTAAACTTTATTGCACAAGCACAGGAAAAATGTACAAATGGCGGACTTAATGCCTAAAGGCATTCTCTACCAGTCAACCATTGGGTCAAACAGAGACAAATGTTGGTGCAGGAGATACATAATTTATAAAGAGAAATGTAACCGAGAAGTCAAATATTATATATAAACATAATAACATAAACCAATACCAGATAAAATACTAATACTTATATGATGTACAAAGATAAACTAATAAATATAAATTATATATATATAATATGAAGATGGAGAAGATTCTAACTTCCATGGCTATAATTTTGTATGGTGGGCGGCACGAGGCTATAATTATGTTTCTTCTTTTAGCTATTCGCAAAGCGGTTGACTCCGTGTACTCAACGTATTTGCCGAAGAACTCTCACGCTTTCGTCTACCTCAGTATAGAATTAGGTAAGTACAAGTTGTGCCCAGAAATCGAGAAGCGTCTGGTTGACGTAACTGGTGACCGAAGAGCTGGCGGTTACCTCGCACAACGTATCAGCGTTGCGATACAGCGGGGAAATGCCGCCAGCATCCTTGGTAGAGTGCCGCAAGATATAAAGAGCAAACAACAGTAAATTAAACATTATGTACCTCATCATCATCATCATCATTTCAGCCTATATACGTCCCACTGCTGAGCACAGGCCTCCTCTCATGCGCGAGAGGGCTTGGGCTATGTACCTATGTATTATGTACCTATGTACTTGCAATTATTAAAATCATTTTTTCACTCTTGTATTTGTATTTATTTATTTGCTGAATATGGGTTTACAAAGGTGTACAATACATATTAATTAGTTCAACCATGCCCTGCTTGTCAATCTTTGTGAGCAATATAATCACTAATGGTGTAAAAGCAGTGAGCAAGAAGCCATTTCCTTTAGAGTTTTATTAAATTGATTACCTTCGAGTGATTTTAAGTATTTGAACAGGGATTTGAAGTATTTGTATTGTTAATTTTATACTCATGTTTACATGCATTTTTTCTGATATTTCAGATCCCAAAAATGTGGATGTAAATGTGCACCCTACGAAGCATGAGGTACAGTTCCTGTACGAAGAACAAATCATAGAGAAGTTAAAGGCGTGTGTTGAAAGTAAACTGCTTAGCTGTAACTCTACGCGTGTGTTGTATACGCAGGTACGTGTAATAATGAACTTTAAGGTCAGAGATGTGAAAAATACTTTATAAAAAGTATTTAAATACAAAATACAAATACTTCCTTGATAATACTCTTTCAAATGCAAAATACAAAATAGTTTTTGAATTTGTATTTAAATACAAAATACGAAATAGGTATTTTCAAAATACTTTTTAAAAATACAAATACTTTGCGGTAAAAGGTACTCTGAGTAGTGAATACCTAGTCTGAATTAAAAAGTATTACCCGGAATTTCCTCGTTGAAAAGACTCTCTTTATTCTTTGAAATCAATCCTCTATCTAAAGTGCAAATTTCTAGTTGTTTGCTCATATTAACCGGTAGGATGTAGGTATGGATGATGGTTTTTAACGGCCAACTTTTAAAGCATTAATTTGTAATGTTTTACGGCTAGTAAGTATAATGCCTCTCGTTAGTGTGATGAAAACGTCTCGTTTGTGTTTCACCAGGGCAGAAAAGTTTGTTCTCCTCTCGTGCCTTGAAACCCTCGCAACACTCAAGATTCCACTTTTTTAACCACTCGCACTCGCTACGCTTGTGGTCATGTGCGACGTTACATTACGTAATTCAACAGTTCCATGTTAAAAGAATGACAGAGTTGCCAGTATTGTACCATCAGAAGAGATTGTAACTCCTACCTACTATAAAGTATTTTGTATTTTGAAAATAGAAAATAGGTCCTAAAAACTATTTCAAATAAAATACAAAATAGTTTTCTTCAAAAGGTATTTAAATACTAAATACAAAATACGTATTTTGCATTTTGTATTTGCATTTTAAATACAAGTATTTCAAATAAGTCACATCTCTGTTTAAGGTGTTATGATAAGATGTAAAAACGAAGAATTTTGACTTTGACAAGGTAAGTTTTTATTTCTACGTTTCTTTGTTTCGGCTCGCGATTGCTCCGAGTAGTTATTGAGATAGTCTACAGAGTGTATGTGTCACGTGGTGTTAGGGTGGTGCGTGTCCAATGTGTATTTTGTCTCACATTTTGCTTATTGAGAGAGTGAGACGCAATGACATTGGACCAAGATATTGGACAGATGGAATACCACCCTTAGGGAAGGACAATATCAGAACATGTTTCATGGCCTTCTGTTACAAACATCGGTGTTGTTAAATAGTGAGAAATCTTATAGGTCGTTTTTTAGGGTTCCGTACCCAAAGGGTAAAACGGGACCCTATTACTAAGACTTCGCTGTCCGTCCGTCCGTCCGTCCGTCCGTCCGTCTGTCTGTCACCAAGCTGTATCTCACGAACTGTGATAGCTAGGCAGTTGAAATTTTCACAGATGATGTATTTCTGTTGCCGCTATAACAACAAATACTAAAAACAGGATAAAATAAAGATTTAAGTGGGGCTCCCATACAGCAAACGTGATTTTTGACCAAAGTTAAGCAACGTCGGGCGTGGTCAGTACTTGGATGGGTGACCGTTTTCTTTTTGCATTTTTTTCCGTTTTTTTTTGCTTTATGGCACGGAACCCTTCGTGCGCGAGTCCGACTCGCACTTGCCCGGTTTTTAGCATTAGAGAAAAGGTAAACAATCTTTATGTGTCTTTTCATTGAAAAACACGTTTCAAAAACAAGTCACGGCAAATATGTAACAATAATGAATCTAATACGATCATTTATATTCTTCTGCTTTCATAACTAATAGTTACTGATTTTTAAAAAGCGTTTTTCAATTAAATGACATGTCAAGATCGCTTACCTTCTTTCTAATGCTAAAAAAAACGAACGATAACAAAGTAACTACAATAGGCGGTGAACGCATATATTTAGTATGGAAACCGCCTTTAGGAACATTACCGTTCAAATTCTCGGGCCAAATTAGCACACATACAAAATTACGCCTACATTTAAATAAGACGACGCGTTTACAGAGCCTGTAATCAAAGCTGGTAAACAAAATAATAGTCATCTTTTTTACACTAATGGTACATAGCTAAGTGTAGATGAAATGCATATAACGTCAATAACTACCAATCAGCGACATTAATCCGCTAATAACCTTCTTGCTGTACGTACTGGCCGCTGAGAGTTTGCGGTTCATATTTGATTAGAATATGACTTGGACAGGGATAGGTTTATGCCATACATTGAAGAACCAGTCAAATAATACACGTATAATAATTTAATACAGATTAAAAGATAACTAGTTAAAATGTTGTTGTGAAATGACAGACTAACTTAACATAAGTAAATATATCATTGTTGTATAAATGTATTCCGCTATAATAAGTATTTTGTATATTTTATTATCAATTTGTACGGCAGTGCGAAGTCACATTCAGGTATAGTCTGTCCGTTTTTCTAAGATCCAGTTCGCCATTGTAAATGTATGGTAAACTTGATCTTAGAATTTGGACTGGCTATACAGCCTGCAAAATTTACATGGGTACACGAATCGGGTCAAAAATATTTGAATAGGCGGAGTCACAATAAATCCCCACTTTCAGTTCCAATGGAAATATTTTATATGTATATAGCCGGTCAAGCAAGTTTGTCAGTAGAAAAAGGTGCAAAATTAAAATTTTGTATGGGACCACACCCGTTCGCACGCTTACATTTTCTAAATTTGCCGCTCTTTTCTACTGACGGAAATGGCTTGAGAGAGAACCTACATATATGTGACGGTAGAGGGTGGATTCGAATGATCAACATTTTCAGATAATGTGTGTATTTGTTAAATTAATTCAGTGGAAGTGTATCTACATATAGAAGCCCGGGTATGATTATCTCACGAGTTATATCTCATGAATAGAACATATGCTAGATATCTTTCCAGGCATCCACTTAATTTCATGTCTCTCTAATTGGACAGCTTTTTTCCATAGTTCTCTGCGAATAGCATCTTGTGGGAATCTGAATGGAAAGTAATGTAAAATGATAATATCAAATTTGATTATTAATTTGAAATAATTAGGTAGTTTTTTTACTGCTCCATTTCATGAAATAAAAAAGGAAAATACAAATCTGTAAGAAAGAATTCATTACTACATTTATAATTATATAGAAAATACCTAAACCAAGCACAAGTTAATAAAATAGTCTACTTCATTTGGCATAACACCGTCCCTATTATCCTCGCAATTTAAAAAGTCGTATGTTGTTATAAAATTCGTATGCAGTTATTACGTTTTAGCTTAGCACGGTAGTATTGAAAACAAATCGTCATGTTTATTCCAAATTTTACTGAAGTTATCTGTTTACTACAAGTGAAAAGTGATTCAACTATCCTTGGTATGAACTAAAATAACTTCTGCACCACTTCACGACACATGAAGACATTTTTAATTACAAAAAAACGTTGTTTTTATAAATCAATTTAGCCATCCGTCACTGACTGTCATCTCGGACGAACTGAAGTTGCGAATCGAATAGTTTGTAAGCACCGCCTACAATCGAATAGTTTACGTTGGGTCATAACTGAGCGGACAGAATACTTCCATGTATATCAGTTCGCTGACAATAGGGATGTTTCCTGTACTTAAAATAAATTATTTCAAACCATGCACGAAATAAAGCACCAGATAATTATTAGAAAAACATGGATAGCAGCTATTTTTAAACACAATTTGTATTTAATAAATCGGATTGAAATATAAAAAGTAGGTGAGTTTACCGTGACGTCACTACATTCGTTTTCATATAAATTCCATATTAGCAAATCGTTTTGACAGTTCTAATAAAAAAGGAGCTGATTTGAGTAGTAGGAATGTAGCCTATTATTTTATGCCTACAGGCTCGACTACCCGGAGCTACGATTGTCGAAGAAATGGTGAAAAAAACAACGGATGCGGCCAAAGTAAACCCCAACAACATGGTCCGAGTGACCTCCGATGTTCAGAAGATAGACAAATTCTTCAGAACCAAGCCTATAGAAACAGACGCAAATAATTACGAAAACACTGAAAAAACAAATGAAATGCCTGCCAAAGAAGGTGTAAAAACAACAGATAATAATGACAAAGACAAAATGGTAGTAGATGAAGTCATAGAAAATTCACTTATAGAAGAACCAGCGGTAATAAATAAAATGCCAGAGAAATGGAAAAATCATTCCGCTTTAGACCAAGGCAACACAAGCTACATAGATCCTAAAGAATCTTTCAAAACTAGAACGTTTAAGTATGAACGCACTGAAACGAAATTGACCAGTGTGAAGCAGTTAAGAATGGATGTCGAAAAACAGTGTAATTCGAATCTAAGGGAGATTTTGGCCAATTTGATATTTATTGGGTGTATAGATTTGCATAAATCGCTTATACAGCATTCAACGAAGCTGTATTTGTGTGACACGACTCGGTTGACGTAAGTAAACTCTGAAAGCTATTAATCCTATTTACAGATTAGAATGCTTACGAAGACGTGTCGTGAAATACTTTTTACAGTACATATGGTCCTATTTTTCCGCACTAGTGCGTAAAATAGCACTTTTCTTGCGATGTCAAAAGTTTAAAGGGCCATATGTACTGTAAAACGTTGTACGATACACGTGCGAATAGATAATTCGCAACTCGTGTCGATTTAAAACACTCCCTTCGGTCGTGTTTTAATTTATCGCCACTCGTTTCGAATTTTCTCTTTTACGCACTTGTATCGTAAATAACTATTAAGTTGGGTATGTAGTGTAGGTCAATTGTAAAGATCGATTTTTCTAGGATAGCTAGCGGTGCCGTCATATAGCGGCCGACTCCATACTAAATAATACGGCTAAATATGGATGACTTAGTATTTGTATGGAGACGGCCGCTATATGACGGCACCGCTATGTTAGGAAACCAGAGCATTAGTGGTTAACGCATTCACTGCCAGGGGGCGTGGCCTAGGAACAAACTTGTATGACAGTGAACGCACATGTGCGTCGGGGGCAGTGAATGTGTTAAGTTAGAGTCCCAGAGATTTTCAAAATGTGATGATCAAAAATTGTAATATTGAATACCAGCTAAGGTACGGGCACAAACAGTTTGGAACAAAGAGAATTTAGTATAGAGGCGTATTGTCAAAGTAAATTTTGTAGTCACAGCAAATTTACTGCCATCCTTCCACACAGGATTAAAACTTTTAGAACCCCATTTGACTTTGATCTTCTTTCACTGATATGTGTTAAAATTGTTTAATATCAAACGGTGTAGCTATCTACACGAGTACAGACCAAAGGTATAGCGCCATCTTTTCGAACCAATTTTTTTCTTGAATTTAGCACGTTCTTTTTATCTTTATTTATCTTATATGGAGTTATATCTTTGGTTTGGGACGATCGTTAAACAATGATTTCTTAGTATAATCTCATACCACTTTAGGCTACATGCGTATAACGTGAGTTAAGTTTAAATAAAGTTTATGTAGTGATGATTATTTCTCGTTTTCCAGTGAAGAATTATTCTACGAAACGATGCTATACGACTTCCAGAACTTCGGTCTGATAAAACTATCGAACCCACTGCCTTTGGAAGAGCTGTTCGTCCTCGGTCTATCGTCCCAAGAGTCAGAATGGGACCCTGAACTAGGTAACGTTGGTTTCCACCTGTCCGATTTCTTGGTCCAATGGGCATTGCGTCTCACTCTCTCATTAATCAAAATGTGAGATGCAAATACACATTGGACACCTTAAGTAATAAAGAGGAGTAATTGAAGACAAGCAACCATTTAAAAACTTTATTTCCTATAGCATAAGGGTGGTATTCCATCTGTCCAATATCTTGGTCCGAATGAGCATTGCATCTCACTTTTTCTCTAAGCAAAAAGTGAGACGGAAATACACATTAGACAGGTGGAATACCACCCTAAGGTCTACTAAAGACCAATGACTCTCCCCTGAACAAAATATTTTTAAACTCCGTATACAAGACCGTTGCATGCAATATACTCGTATAATAGTTTACCTAAAAACCAACCCTAACCGTATATTAATAAGGTTCATATTTAAATGTTTGCAGGAGATATGAGAGAGATGGCGCAACAAATGTGTCAGCTTCTAACGAGCAAGCGAACCATGCTTCTAGAATACTTCTCGCTAGAGCTAAGCAGCGATGGACAACTGTTGGCGCTGCCCCTGTTGTTGGGTGAGTTACTTAGGGTGGTATTTGTCCAATGTGTACTCGTATTGCGTCTCACACTTTGCTTGTTGAGAGAGTGAGACGCAATGACATTGGACAGGTGCAATTAGAGATGCAACGGATAGTTGTTTGACCCGATAACGGATATTCGGCCTGACCATCGGCCGAATTTCGGTTTTCAGGTGCGCATTGTTTCGTAGTTCGCGCGGACTCATTTGAAATGAGTCATTTCTAGGTTCGAAATGAGTGCTCGTGCAAGTTAGTGGAATGTTTAAATTGTTTTAAAATTTTAAACGAGTACGATTATGACCGTGACTGTTTCTTAAATCTAATTTGTTAACTCCGAAATCAAGCAAAGTTACTATCCTGTATCCGGCCGGATAGTAAGTCATACCGGATAGTATCCGAATATCCGGTGCATCTCTAAGTGGAATACCACCCTTATGTCGCACTTTATTTGCCATGTTACATTTGTATAACTTACGTTTTAGGCACTTGTCCCACCAAGAGCGAGTAAGCGATTAACTATCGGCGATTTTCTCGCCCAAGAAACGAACAAAAGATTAGGATCCTGTGTTAGTAAAAGAGACACATATATTAATAGTTCATCGCTGGCTGTTCACACTGCCGGCGAGAACACTCGCTCTACTAGTTTGTCGCCGCGATAAGATAAAACTAGCTCAGCGATGCCCGCTTCGTAGTTAGAACTCAAGCTGCGAGACCAATCAGTTTGCACCGCCCGAGCGAGTGACGCGAGTAATAGCCCGTCGCACTCGAACACTTGCCTATAGCCGAGCGACAAAACTATTGGAGCTAACACTCGCTTCTCGCCGCTCGCCCACTCGTTTCTAGTTTATCGTTCTACTCGCTTATCGCTCGTCGTCGGCGGTGGGCATATTTAAGGCACTTGTCTTAAATATAGACCTTATAAGCTCCTAGTAATAAGACAAATATTTCCAGACAACCACACCCCTTTCATGGGCGCATTACCGATCTACCTCGTCCGCCTGGTCACCGAAGTCAACTGGGACTCCGAGAAAGAGTGTTTCGACACCTTCAGCCGCCAAACCGCCATTTTCTATTCCCAACCCAACCCTGACAACACCGCAGAGTCGGTAAAGTCAGAGCAATGGAAGCAGGAACATGTTATATTCCCAGCTATAAGAAGGAACTTTTTACCGCCTACTAGCTTTGTGAGTAATGGAGTGATATTACAGATTGCTAATCTGCCAGATTTGTATAAGGTGTTTGAAAGATGTTAGCACATTCAGGGCCAAGAACCCGACAGTCGGGTACACTGTTGGTAGCGACTACGCGCTACATACGGCGAAAACGTGGCTACGCGCTACGAGCGTAACCCGTAGCACTTAGGGACAATAAATGTGTTAATATAGTCTAAGCCAGATACTTACTACCTCAGAGTCGGTCAAGTCAGAGCATTGGAAGCAGGAACATGTTATATTCCCAGCCATAAGGAGGAATTTCTTACCGCCTACGAGTTTTGTGAGTAATGGAGCGATATTACAGATTGCTAATCTGCCAATTTGTATAAGGTGTTTGAGAGATGTTAATATAGTCTAACCCAGATACTACTAGAGTCGGTCAAGTCAGAGCATTGGAAGCAGGAACATGTTATATTCCCAGCCATAAGGAGGAATTTCTTACCGACTACGAGTTTTGTGAGTAATGGAGCGATATTACAGATTGCTAATCTGCCAATTTGTATAAGGTGTTTGAGAGATGTTAATATAGTCTAACCCAGATACCTACTAGAGTCGGTCAAGTCAGAGCATTGGCAGCACAACATGTTATATTCCCAGCTATAAGAAGAAACTTTTTACCGCCTACTAGCTTTGTGAGTAATGACGCGATATTACAGATTGCTAATCTGCCAGATTTGTATAAGGTGTTTGAGAGATGTTAATATAGCCCAACCCATATACTACCCGAGTTGGTAAAGTCAGAGCATTGGAAGCAGGAACATGTTATATTCCCAGCTATAAGAAGAAACTTTTTACCGCCTACTAGCTTTGTGAGCAATGGAGCGATATTACAGATTGCTAATTTGCCAGATTTGTATAAGGTGTTTGAGAGATGTTAAAGTTTAATCCAGATACCTACTAGAGTCGGTCAAGTCAGAGCATTGGAAGCACGAACATGTTATATTCCCAGCCATAAGGAGGAATTTCTTACCGCCTACTAGCTTTGTGAGCAATGGAGCTATATTACAGATACCGAATTTGCCAGATTTGTATAAGGTGTTTGAGAGATGTTAATATAGTCTAACCCTGATACTACCACAGAGTAGGTCAAGTCAGAGCAATGGAAGCAGGAGCTTGTTATATTCCCAGCTATAAGAAGGAACCTTTTACCGCCTACTAGCTTTGTGAGCAATGGAGCGATATTACAAATTGCTAATTTGCCAGATTTGTATAAGGTGTTTGAGAGATGTTAATATAGTCTAACTCTGATACTACCACAGCGTCGGTCAAGTCAGAGCATTGGAAGCAGGAACATGTTATATTCCCAGTCATAAGAAGGAACTTTTTACCGCCTACTAGCTTTGTGAGTAATGGAGCGATATTACAGATTGCTAATCTGCCGGATTTGTATAAGGTGTTTGAGAGATGTTAAAGTCTAACCCAGATACTACTACCCATACAACCATTTCCAGTCGCCGTTACGACACGGTGTAGACACATCTTGTGTCGACACCGTCTGTTTCGGTCACAATTCCAGTCGCAGAGTCGTCGCCGTGTCGACACAGTTACCAGAAATGGGGAAGGGTCGACACATGACACAAAGTGACATAAAGTGTGGTCGCCGTGTGCACACATTGTTTCGGGTTTGCGACTACTTTATGCCAAAATCATTCGTTCATTCGTTCATTTTGTTCCTGTCAAATGGAAACTGTCAGATGGAAAAATAGTTAAATAAAAATAAGTGACATTAATACGCCATCTCTAAAACGGATTACAAGACGTAATTATATATTGTTTGCATTTATATTACAATAGGACTTAAATTATTATGGGGAATTAAACTGCTCGAGTGATTTGATAAACTAAGTGTAATATAATCAACGCGCCACCACATTGTTTTAGTTTAGCCGGAAAGGAAATTGTTTACTTCTCAGTGCTTGTGTTCATAAATATATTATTTGATGCATTTTTAGTACTTCGATGCGTATACTATACTTAAATAACAGAAATAACGCTTTACATATTACGAAACTTGTTAATTATGAAATTATGATGTATAAATATGGTTTAAGGCTGAGAAATATTGCAGTCACAAAGTAGTCGCAAATGTTTCGACTTTGTGTCGACTCTGTGTAGACACATGACACGCGCTGTCAAAAGTAATAACAAAGTTACTGGATTTGCAAAATGGCTCCTTGTGTTCATTTGTTTTCAGATATTCTCAAAGTGTAAAAATGACGTGGTCAGAGATGGGACTTAATAGATTAACTGTTTATTCGACTAATTAATGGAATAAAAAAAGTTAATCCTCAAATTTTAATCACGATTAGTTTAGTCGACCTAACATAGATTGAAATTGAATTAATCTGAACATTAATCGAATAAATTATCGATTAAATCTCGGTTGGAAGTTGACAGGGGGCCATTTTTGTACGTAAAAATAATAGAAATGTCTTGCATGCAGATGGTAGCCAAACACTTTGTCATAAAAGTCGAGATGGGTGTCTATTTATAGGTTTTAGGGAGTGCCGATTTCGAAAATGATGACCATTTTGGAATCCAAAATGGCGGCCATGCACTGTGTCATAAAAGTCGTCATGGATGTCGTTTTATACGTTTTAGGGGGCCCCAATTTTGAAAATGATGACCATTTTGGAATCCAAAATGGCGGCCATGCACTATGCCATAAAAGTCGTCAGGGGTGTCGTTTTGTAGGTTTTAGGAGGCGCAGATTACGAAAACGATGACCATTTTGGATTCCAAAATGGCGGCCATGCACTATGTTATAAAAGTCGTCATGGATGTCGTTTTATAGGTTTTAGGGGGCCCCGCTTTCGAAAATGATGACCATTTTGGAATCCAGAATGGCGGCCATGCACTATGTCATGAAAGTTAACATGAGTGTCGTTTTATAGGTTTTGGGGGGCGCAGGTTTCGAAAACGATAACCATTTTCGATTCCAAAATGGCGGCCATGCACTATGTCATAAAAGTCGTTTTATAGGTTTTAGGGGGCCCCGATTTAGAAAATGATGACCATTTTGAAATCCAAAATGGCAGCCATGCACTGTCATAAAAGTTGTCATGGGTGTCGTTTTATAGGTTTTGGGGGGCGCAGATTTAGAAAATGATGACCATTTTGGATTCCAAAATGGTGGCCATGCACTATGTCATAAAAGTCGTCATGGGTGTCGTTTTATAGGTATTAGGGGGCGCAGATTTCGAAAACGATGACCATTTTGGATTCCAAGATGGCGGCCATGCACTATGTCATAAAAGTCGTCATGGATGTCGTTTTGTAGGTTTTAGGGGACGCAGATTTCGAAAATGATGGCCATTTTGGAATCCAAAATTGCGGCCACGCACTATGTCATAAAAGTTGTCATGGGTGTCGTTTTATAGGTTTTAGGGGGCCCTGATTTCGAAAATGATGAATGCAGTATGTCATTAAAGTCGTCATGGCTGTCGTTTTATAGGTTTTAGGGAGCGCAGATTTCGAAAATAATAACTATTTGGGAATCGAAGATGGCGGCCATGCACTATGTTAAAAGTCGACATGGATGTCGTTTTGTTGGTCATGGTCATCATTATCGAAATCTGCTCTTCCTAACACCTATAAATCAACATCTATGACGGCTTATATGACAAAGTGCACGGCAGACATCTTGGAATCCAAAATGGTCATCATTTTCGAATTCTGCACTCCCTAAAACCTATAAAACGATATCCATGACGACTTTTATGACAAAGTGCACGGCACACATCTTGGATTCCAAACTGGTCATCATTTTCGAAATCGGCACTTCCTAAAACCTATAAAACGATATTCATGACGACTTTTCTGACAAAATACGTAGCGGCCATCTTGGATTATAAAATGATCATCGTTTTCGAATTCTGCACTCCCTAAAACCTATAAATCGACATCCGTGACGACGCAAGTTATCTTTATTTTCAGATCTAACAAATTGCTACAGAATACAAAGGACAAAAAAAGAAGCGAGGAGGTAATGAAACAAGCAAACATACAGATGATTCCTCGACGCAATTGGATGCTTCTTAAATTGTGTCCAGATTTATTTGTCATAAAAGTTTTTACTTTTCACGTATTACTCTCACAAGTTCCGTGACATTTCGATCTTGTAATTTTTTAAGTAAATGGTTTTGTTTATCTGTGAGGATCTCACTAGAATAATATAATCAAGGTATGTTTATATTTGATAATTGAAATAGTAACGCAAAAAAAAATTATATTTGTGTCTTATAATCCTACCGAAGACTTTTATTTTTCCTTTTCCTTCTACACAAGTTTGGTCAAGTAATAAGAATTTAGGGCTCTCAATTTTATTTTGACTTCTACAACAGTAAAGCTACGAGGCCATGTTTGGTATCGTTTTCGTATAAATTCGCAGTACCAAATTTAGTTATGGTATCACATTGACACCATTCCAAAGTAAAAACATATAAACTTACTTTCTCTTAAACTCCTCTTCACGCTTAAACTGCTGAACAGTTTTAATTTAAATTTAGTACACATATATTTTGAGTCCCGAGACAGGACATAATAAGTTATCTCAAAAATCATCCTTCAAAGGTGTGAAATGAGGTGTAGGGGGGAATTCAGAATTGACTTCTTGAAGTTAATACTGTTTAAGTTTAGGTTTGAAGTCATGTTTTTTTTTATCATTTTTAACTAAATCAAAGATGTAGACCTTCCCAAATTTAATATAAATCGGTTCAGCGGTTATTGATTTCCCGTACAAATTTCCACGCCACTTTTCACACCTTCAAAAGATGATTTTGGTTATAAGATCTATCCTATGTCCTGTTCCGGGATGCAAACTATTTCTATACCAAATTTCAAAGAAATCGGTTCAGCGGTTAAGCGTCAAGAGGAGTTTAAAAAACCGACCAAGTGCGAGTCGGACTCGCGTATTAAGGGTTCCGTACATTAAGTCCGACTCGCGCTTGACTGCACATTTCTAATAGGTTTTCCTGTCATCTATAGGTAAAGAACTATTTTGTGTATTCAGACAGACAGACATACAGACGCACGAGTGATCCTATAAGGATTCCGTTTTATGCTTTTGAGGTACGGAACCCTAAAAAGATTTTTTTAATTTTGTGGAATGGTTTCCATGTTAAATGGATTCAGCAACCCAGATTTATACGAAAACGATACCATACACGGCCTAGCACCTTCACTGATGTAGATATATCAAGATAAAATTGAGAGCCCTAACTAAACTTTCAAGAGCGGATATCTCAAAAACTATTCAACATATCGAAAAAATTGACAGAATAAACTTGTAACAAATTAAATTAACTTTCATTTTGTATAAGTGGCCATGTCGCTAAGATGCATAGTTTCCGAGATATAATCGAAAAACCGGAAAATGGGACATTCAAAGCCCCCTCTCTTCCCCCCGCTCAAGGGCTACGGCCGGGGACTTTTGATATGTTCACCTCCTAACTTGTCCAAACCAAGTTACAGAGTCAAAAATTGTGTTCCGAGCATTTCCCTCTACAACTTTTTTGAGCATTCGTTGGCTGACCTAAGTAGCTTATTGCATTTCTTTAAAAACTTTTCTGTAAAAGGTTGACGGGTGTTGGGTGTTTATATGGTTTTGGTCGATTATTATCATTTGCATCGCCCATGATGACTTACTAGAATTACTTACGAGCACACGAGACACTAATAGTAGTTTGACAAACCTTGGTTTTCAAGAGGTATTTTATATTGACATTTGCTGTCACAAATTTGCTGTCAGATTTAGTCGCAAACCGCACGCAAAGTGCACACAAATGTGTCGACACCTTGTTACGGAAAAGTGTACACACGGCGACGACACTTTGTTTCGAAACAATTCTAGACACATTGTGTGGACTCTGTTACGACACATCTGACATTTAGTTACCACTTTGATGATTCTGCGACTGGAATGGTTATATGGGTAGAGTCGGTCAAGTCAGAGCAATGGAAGCAGGAACATGTTATATTCCCAGTTATAAGGAGGAATTTCTTACCGCCTACGAGTTTTGTGAGTAATGGAGCGATACTACAGATTGCTAATTTGCCAGACTTGTATAAGGTGTTTCAAAGATGTTAGCACATTCAGGGCCAAGAACCGGACAGTCGGGTACACTGTTGGTAGCGACTACGCGCTACATACGGCGAAAACGTGGCTACGTAATACGAGCGTAACCCGTAGCACTTAGTGGCAATAAATGTGTTAATATGTATAGTCTAAGCCACCTACTACCGCAGAGTCGGTCAAGTCAGAGCATTGGAAGCACGAACATGTTATATTCCCAGCTATGAGAAGGAACTTTTTACCGCCTACTAGCTTTGTGAGCAATGGAGCGATATTACAGATTGCTAATTTGCCAGATTTGTATAAGGTGTTTGAGAGATGTTAACACATTCAACACCAAGAACCCGACTGTCGGGTACACTGTTCGTAGCGACTACGCGCTACATACGACGAAACCGTGGCTACGCGCTACGAGCGTAACCCGTAGCACTTAGTGGTATTGAATGTGTAGTCTAACTCTGATACTACCACAGCGTCGGTCAAGTCAGAGCAATGGAAGCAGAAACATGTTATATTCCCAGCTGTAAGAAGAAACTTTTTACCGCCTACTAGCTTTGTGAGTAATGGCGCGATATTACAGATTGTTAATCTGCCGGATTTGTTTAAGATATTTGAGAGATGTTGATGTTTGATGAATGAATTATAGTTATGTTGTTTGATTTGTAGTTTTATTTACTAGTAAAATACTTACATAATCTGAAACACACAAATACAATCATTTGTTACATGTTTAACGACAGAACAGCGAAAACTAAGTAAAATAATTGCAAAATTAGGAGTTAATTACTAAACTAAGAACAAGAATTAATTAGAGATAGGTTAAAATAAGCAACACAACAGATAAGGTAAAAACGATTTTATTAAAAAAGGTGGGCTTATTTTAGTTGCTCTTCCAATCAAAAAGGGTTGTATAACACATCAGTCGTTTTCTTCTTACAAAAAGCAATACCGCAGATCAAGCAGATTATCGGGTGTGGCCTGTAATATGAGCAAAAATTTAAACGGTAGGCTGTACTCCTCATACTGACCAACATTTGTTCAGCTACTTTTAAAAATAACTTGTGGTTTGATTTTTAATACACTTTAAAGTTTATTCTAAGGCGTGACAAGCAACGTCAATCACAATGAAATGGCGTGCCGATGTCGTCCATTGAAGATAACATTTATTTTGTATGAAAAATAGGGAGTCTAAATACTTAATAATTTTTAAAAGTTGTTGAACAAAAGTGTCACCGTTTGAGGAGTACAATCCATGTTTTAATTATTTGCTCGTCTTACAGGCCACACCCGGTATGTATAAACTATGTTACTGTAATCTGCAGTTCATGATACGTTGTATTGTATGGTATGAGCATGTATGAGTATAACTATCACGTATCGACGACGTAGTTGGGATGCACGACCAGCAGCGGATCGTCCTCGACTTCTTGCTCTGTCGCGGACTTCTGTGTGCTCTTGAGGCCGGTGGTGGATAGCGGGATTATCACTTGGTCCTGCAAAGAACGTATAAGGAATTAGTAATTAGGGATGGGGGCACGGATTTCTTTTTGTCTGTTGAAAACTTGTTGCTATATACCATAACATAATATAAGTATATTAAGTATAACCACAGAATAAATAATAGTAATACCGTACAGAAAGGAAACTTCCTACAAAACCGAAGTTTGACAGCGGTTCAGGGTCGAATCATGCTATCTCTTTCATTCTAATACATGGCACTATCCCTTTCGGTTATTTAGGGTTGTCAAAATTCAAGTGGTTATCTTATCTGTGGTCGTGCACGCCAAAGGAAGTCCAGTGGTGCCAACCCTAATAATTGCTCGGAGCAATGCTGAGCCGAGTCAGCCGAGCGGAGCCGAGTTTGGCCGATCTCAGGAGTTTCGCACCCCTGGTATAACTCACATGGTACATGAGCCGGTCGATGACCTTCTCGACCAGCGTCTTTCGTTCTAGAAGCTCGTCCTCGTCTTCTATGGCTCCCTGTGACACCAGCCGCTCCAGGTACCAGCTGACTACAGCGCTCTTGCCTGAGCTCTCTTGTATAATACATTACAATACTCACATGGTACATGAGCCGGTCGATGACCTTCTCGACCAGCGTCTTTCGTTCTAGAAGCTCGTCCTCGTCTTCTATGGCTCCCTGTGACACCAGCTGCTCCAGGTACCAGCTGACTACGGCGCTCTTGCCTGAGCTCTCTTGTATAATACATTACAATACTCACATGGTACATGAGCCGGTCGATGACCTTCTCGACCAGCGTCTTTCGTTCTAGAAGCTCGTCCTCGTCTTCTATGGCTCCCTGTGACACCAGCTGCTCCAGGTACCAGCTGACTACGGCGCTCTTCTTCATGCCTGAGCTCTCTTCGCCTGAAACAGGAATATTTTTTTATTAACAGTGACAATTTAGGCAAATAATAACCAACTCGTCACACAACTAACCAGGAATCGAGGCCTGCGGGCGCAGCATGGTTCCATTTTTATCGCCTGTCGCTATGCCCGTCACTTTCGCACTTACAAACTTGTTAGAACGTGACAGGCATGGTGACAAGCGATAAAAATGCGACCATGCTACCGCCGCAGGCCCAATGGCTTATTCATAGGCACTATCGACTAGGCCACGGGACGTCAAACGTTTTTTGAAGTGAAAACTTCTTTAGCAGCGCTGTCCACTTTTTGTGATGAGGAAAAATGTTAAACTCGTAACAGGTGTCACGTGACCGTAAGACGGACACGTGACCTGATCGAAAAACAACTACAATATCGTTAGGTTTTTCTTTATTGATTTAAATGTCATCTAGTGAGTTTCCCTCTAACTGGGGGCCGATTTTTGAAATTCGAGCGTTCGATTTCGTCACTCGAAAATCGGTGGAAAATGGCCAAATGCTAATTTTTGAAAAACGAGCGATAGAAATTGGAAATCTAGTGGTATTGACCACAATTCTATTAGTAGAATTTAAATACCTAGTAGTGGAGATATTAGTTATTGACCGAAATACACGAAATCGAGCGGTTTAATTTCAAAAATCGGCCCCCAGGTACTAATATAACTCGAGTACTAACAGTGATGTGGTTAGAGGTTTTAAGTAGTGCGACGAACTAACGCTAGATGGCGTTAACCTCAATTATACTTGAGTTTTCACTTCTGCCGGCACACCCGGAGTGCAACCCGTTGTTTTTACTAAGCATACCTCTGGTTTCCGCCTCCGCTTCTTCCTTCCTCATGAACACGACCAGCATGTCGCTGAGGGTCTTGTATTCCTCGAAGGAGAGAGTCAGCTTCTTCTTGCCCGAGTCTCCGTTCACTGGCGTCTCTGTAAACATTGCAATAAAATTATAGTTGATTTAGTCTCAAGTGTAAAAGTGGCACACTGGAAACAATAATATTAGACTGTATTTAATAGTTATTTGTACAACAAGAGATCAAAGTTTGATATTTCTTCGAGTGCTTATTTTGAGTCCCGTGCAAGCGAAAGATTCTATAATAGATCTAATTTAGAATCTTGAGCGTAGTAAGGGATTCAAAAGCGCACGAGATGTAAATAACTTTGATCTCGTGTAGTACACAAAATTTTTCACCCTAAGCAGTGAGAACATACCTAGAGGGACAGAGATAATAGAACCCAAGTATATCGAACTTGTATTAGACCCCGCATGTTGAAATGACATTTTCACCTCAGCAGCTCGAACAAGGGTACTTTGCTTCTTAAAAACAGTGAGCAAAATGCAATTTTGCTCACTGACTCATTTTGCCTCACTCAGTGAGCAAAGTCGCATTTTGCTCACTGAGTAGACAAAATGAGTGAGCAAAATCGCATTTTGCTCACTGAGTGAGACAAAATGTCATTCAAGTGACCTTTATAGTCAAATGTCATTTCACCATGCGGGGTCTAATACAAGTTCGATATAAGTATATCGAGGGTTCTATTATCTCTGTCCCTGTAGGTATGTTCTCACTGCTTAGGGTGAAAAATTTTGTGTACTACACGAGATCAAAGTTATTTACATCTCGTGCGCTTTTGAATCCCTTACTACGCTCAAGATTCTAAATTAGATTCACTCGCTACGCTCGTGAATCTATTATAGAATCTTTCGCTTGCACGGGACTCAAAATAAGCACTCGAAGAAATATCAAACTTTGATCTCTTGTTGTACAAATAACTATTGACTATAAAGGTCACTTGAATGTCATTTTGTCTCACTCAGTCAAAATGACTCAGTAAGCAAAATGCGATTTTGCTCACTGTTTTTAAGAAGCAAAGTACCCTTGTTCGAGCTGCTGAGGTGAAAAATAAATTATTTCACACCATGCATGAAATAAAGGACCAGATAATTATTAGACAAACATAGATAGCAGTTATTTTTAAACACAAGTTCTATCTAATAAATCGGATAGAAATATAAAAAGTAGGTGGGTTGACTGTAACGTCATTGCGTAAAGTTTCATATAAAATCCATATTTAGCTAATCGTTTTGAGTTATAAATAAAAAAACCGGGCAAGTGCGAGTCGGACTCGCGCACGAAGGGTTCCGTACCATAGCAAAAAAAAGACGGTCACCCATCCAAGTACTGACCACGCCCGACGTTGCTTAACTTTGGTCAAAAATCACGTTTGTTGTATGGGAGCTCCATTTAAATCTCTATTTTATTCTTTTCTTAGTATTTTTTGTTATAGCGGCAACATAAATACATCATCTGTGGAAATTTCAACTGTCTAGCTATCACGGTTCGTGAGATACAGCCTGGTGACAGACGGACGGACGGACGGACAGCGAAGTCTTAGTAATAGGGTCCCGTTTTACCCTTTGGGTACGGAACCCTAAAAAGTAACTGGTTTGAATTTAGTGTAGGAGAATACCCTGTTGAGAAACTCGTATATACAGTAAAAGTGAATAATGCCAAATATTCTACCACACTTTTGTCAAAGGGGATTTTACTTTTGTTTTTTTTTTACATGTTCAAAGTGCAGTATTAGATGTTACAAAAACACAAGCTTTTGCACCATCTGGATCTAGGGTACACTCAGTCTCGCCATTTTCAATAAGCTTTTTGACCATATTTATCGAATAGTTTTCTGCACTCAAAAGTTGTCTACAAGAAATCGCTTTTTAGCAATCTTTCTTGAGTAAGCCGCCTGTTGTCAGGGTCTTCTTTAGTGATTCTTTTATTTGGCTGTTTTTTGTATTCTACCTACTAAGGCCCCGCTATACAAATGAAAAACCCAAAATTTGCCACTGAAATTTGAAACTATAGTGCAGGGAATAGAGTTGAATTTTAGGATCTATATGTGAATCCCTATTGTTTTCTCCTATCTTTGCATTCCCTAATATTTTTTGTCATAATTATCAGTTGTCCTAACACTAAAAACCCTAATTTTGATTTCCCTAATTATTGATTACTTATCCTAACGTTATTAAGCATATTTTCTTTTTTGCGAGGGTCGCAGTTCTAACCCTAACCTAACCTAATTTTGTGGCAGCAAGTTCTAAAACCTCACCATTTTTCAGAACCTTACATTATGGAAAATAATCGTTATGACCATTGATCGTTAGGGCACGTGACCATTAGGACAAACCAGTTAGGGCAAGTGACTTTAGGAAAAACGTTGTTAGGGATTCAGAGTGACACCCGAATTTATATTGTTTGAAAATTTAAAGACACTAATTTGGGCCTTAGGAGGTTATTGTAAATAATAAACGCACCTGTTGTACCATTCGTACCGTTGGGTACGTCTTGATCGACGTCCATACTGGGTTCGTATTGGGGTTCGTCCTCGTCCAAATGGATGTCTGGCTGTTCCACTCTGATGATGGATTTGTTCAGCAATCTTATAACAAAATAAACGATTATTTTTAACTTGTTATGATTTGATCCTAACAGAAACACAAAACCTCGTTCTACCTCATAGCTGGTGTTTCTTAGTAAGGCCTACGTTGACCCAATATGTGGCTTTCCATCAGAATCAGAGAAGGGTCCGTATGCTTCATGTGCAATAAGGACCTTTCTGTCACAATTTCTATTGGGCTTTCAGATAAAAGGGACCTTATTGCACTTGAAGCACAAGGACCCTTCTGCGTGGAAAGCCACATGTGTATTGGCATGTGTATAAACAGTTTGGGGTCTCCAGTCTGGACATTGAATGTGAATCAAAGAAGTCAAGTGAGTAAAAAGGCCATTCAACAGATCCTTAGGATTGCAGTGCACGGCCGTTTTGAAACTTGTCTCTCGCAGTCTTTTGGCTAATGTTGGGGTTGGTAAACCGCGGCTCTTTGGAGGTCCGATTGCAGCTCTTTAAGTTCTAGGCAGACTACTTCTCAAAAGTTAGCCGACCCCTGGGCTAGTGTCTAGTGTGCACATTACCTGTGCGCCTCCTGCACGTGTCTGGGCTGGACGTGTCCGCTGCAGTGCATCTTGGCGAGGGCTTCGGCGAGGCGGATCATGGACTCGAGTTGTCGAGCCGTGATGCGCCACGCGCCGCCGCCGCCGGCGCCGCCGTCGCGCTGTCGCAGGGTCGTGTAGTATTCTACTAGGAGTTTACCCGCTTCCTGGGAATAAATTAATATTTGTCATTGACATATATCTAAAGCGAACTGGATCCCACAGGATAGATCTCGGGGCAGAGGAAGACCCAAACGGAGATGGCGGGACAACCTAGACACGGGAGTTTGTATTAGACAGAGACAAATGGCGGGAAATAGGAGAGGCCCAGCAGTGGGACACACTAATAGGCTAAAGAAGACAAAATATCTAAAGACCCTTACGAGCAATAATAATGGGGCCAGTACAATATCACGCACATAAATTCGAGCCAATCATGCAGTCTAACGCCACAACGCAATTGGTTGATAAGCACATTACGCGCGATTGGTCGCAACTAGTTGCGTTAGACTGTACGATTAGTTGGAATTCGTGAGTGACACCGCTGAATTAGCATCATTCTTATTATTTTCGATATTTGTCAATGTTGTCATCCTATTAACTATTTTTACGAATTTAAATACTAAATATGTAGACCCTTACCTCAGTAATAATAGGCTTGAAACTCCTCGCGAACGCAATATATCTCAGCAAATCCTCTCTCGTGTACACACAATCGTAACTTTCTTCTTTATTACAATGCAAATCCACAATCTTCCTCGCGATAGCGTAGTCGACCATCTCGCTAGTCTCGTCGATGAGTATGAAGAATAGATCGAAGCGAGACATGATAGGTGCGGAGAGCTGTACGTTCTGTTGGAGGGATTTGGCGCGGTCGTAGCGGCCGCCGATGGGGTTGGCGGCCGCGAGGATGGACGTGCGCGCGTTCAGGGTGGCGCGGACACCGGCCTAGCGAACAGAATTGTATTTCTTTATTTGCCAGAATATGTATGGTACAAGATGACAACAGAAAAGGTTATACATGTAAGTATCAGTATTCAGTGGAAGACACGACTTGCTAACAATTGACAATTTAATAATTTTATCATAAAATAAAAGTACAATATTGAAAAAACTTAGAAAAAAAAGCTCAGAAAAAGTGGGGAGTGTTGTGGAACACTCGATTGGTACGAAGTTAAGAAAGGGCTGGTGACGTGTTCATGCTCATGTTTTGTCTTGTATTCTGTTTACTGGAGTCAGTTATGTAACGCTGCCATACATGACCCAAAAAAATTTTATTAAGCTATGAGCTTCATCACATCTGATATTTGAGTAATTCTAAGCATTTCTAGCGTGAAGTGGGGGGGAGGGTGGGGTACAAAGACGGCCGCCATCCGTCATCTTTAAAAAAAATCTACTCTGATCCTGGTGGGTACTAGGGCAAGTTTGGTATCATTTTCGTATAAACCAAAGACGTAGAATTCATTGCTGATATTTGTTTTTTCAATTTCATAGTAATTTTACAAGAAAAACGTAAAAAGGTGAAAAATTTGGTTGGAGATTTTTGCTACGCGGAGCCGAAACTACAAAAGATAGAAAGTTGAAATTTGCACACTAGATTACATTTATAAGTGTACAAGAGATAAGAAGCGATTTTGAGAAATTCAACCCCTAAGGGGGTTAAAAAGGGGATGAAAGTTTGTATGGGGTTCAAGTTTTATTTTAAGCTAGGAATTTGAAACTTCGTAAAACGATATATTATTAAAATACAAGAAAACTAATTTCAGCGTTTTTGAAAATTCATCCCCTAAGGTGGTGAAAAAGGAGTTGAAAGTTTGTATGGATATCAAAAAAATTTTCGAACGCGGGACTTGAATCTTTGTATTTGGGGATATTATTAAAAGACAGGAAAAGTAATTTCAGCGTTTTGTAAAATTCATCCCCTAACAGGGTTAAAAAGGGGTTGAAAGTTTGAATCCATTACAAATCCGAGTAGACACACATTTCTTATTGGCTCCCAGGCTTGAAATGCTTAGAATTACTCAAGGAACATATGTGATGAAGCTCATAGCTTAATAAAAAATTTTTGGGTCAACTTTATAACTGCTTCCGCTAGTTCTCATTCGTTTCATTACATATTTCGCAGTAGTATGGCTTGTGACGGCAAAATTAGACATTTTCATATATCGCAATACTATGGCTTGTGACGGCAAAATTTGACACTTACATCTGTCGCACTAGTATGACAAAGAAATTGGACACGTATAGGGTTGCCATATGGAAGAATTAAATGTCCTGATAAAAATCCGACATCACCCTAAAAATCCGGACATTTCTTGTAGCAGAGATTTGGCGTAGCTTGAACAACGCCCCGGCGGCGGCGCGCTGCTCTCTGTGGTGGCCTGTATCGTGGATCTACTTTTCCCTTTCCCTTCGCCCGATCCCGTACCCCCCTCCCCGGGCGCGCATTTTATTTTTATAAGGTCATTCCTAAAAATCCGGACACATGCCAAATCCGGCCACAATCCGGACAAAGAGTCAAAAATCCGGACATGTCCGGACAAATCCGGACGTATGGCAACCCTAGACACGTATAGCATCCTTAGCTGGGCGTTATTTATACATCACTATCATCGTGAAAGTCAAAGGCAAAGGTACCTTGGCGATCGAGATGGTCTGCTGCTCCATAGCCTCGTGGATGGCGACTTGGTCGGCCAAGTCCATCTTGTCGAACTCATCAATGCAGCACACCCCGTTGTCCGCCAACATCAGAGCGCCGGCCTCGATTACGAAATCGAATGATTCTTCGTCCTGGCGAGGAAACGTTTAGGTTAACAATGATATCCTTGAGATGGGTCATTCTCTGATAATATGTCTGCAGTTGAGTCTAATAGCTCTTTATATATTTTGTATGGGTCATGGCAATTAGATTGCAGGCATATTTTTTGAGAATGACTGAGATAAAAAATAAAAAGTAGAATGGCGTGAAAAGAAAAAGTCCTGAATTAAATTTTCTTTCTTTCTTCTTTCAAATAGGGAGTTCAACTAACCTTGACAACAGCTGCAGTGAGACCGGCTGCCGACGAAGCTTTGCCGCTGGTGTACACGGCTCGCGGAGTAATCTCACTGACTTGCTTCAGGACTTGAGACTTGGCCGTGCTCGGATCGCCCACTATGCACACGTTTATGTCGCCTCGGAGGGTTGTGCCTAAATTTAGAATTTAGTTTCATTCATCTCAATAAGGGTAAAAAGAACTATTGATAAGATGTCAAGAAAACCTATTAGAAATGTGCACCAACCGTGAGGCGGACTTATTTAACTAGTTTTTGATCAGACCCCTACGGGTTTTTTAAAGACATTTCATCCACATAAAAAATACACTGTTATGAATTGGGTAATGTACCCTTGGAGCGCGAGTCCGACTCGCACTTGACCGGGTTTTTACCTTCAATAGTGGTCTTGGCCACCCCTCCGAACAGCATCAAGAGAATGCCGCGCTTGACCTCGTTGTTGCCGTGGATGCTGGGAAACAGGCTGGCGATCAGGTTGTTGTACAGATTGCGGTCCCGAGACATCTCGTATACCTGTGACAAAGAATACGTTGGAGAATTGGTGAGCCGACAAAAATAAAAAAACCGGGCAAGTGCGAGTCGGACTCGCGCACGAAGGGTTTCGTACCATAATGCAAGAAAAAAACGAAAAAAAAAGCAAAAAAAAAAAACGGTCACCCATCCAAGTACTGACCACTCCCGACGTTGCTTAACTTTGGTCAAAAATTACGTTTGTTGTATGGGAGCCCCATTAAAATCTTTATTTTATTCTGCTTTTAGTATTTGTTGTTATAGCGGAAACAGAAATATATCTGTGAAAATTTAACTGTCTAGCTATCACGGTTCGTGAGATACAGTGGTGACAGACAGGGACGGACGGACGGACAGCGAAGTCTTAGTAATAGGGTCCCGTTTTACCCTTTGGGTATGGAACCTTAAAAAGTAACACTGGTGAACCGATAGTCTCAGGTTCTTTTAACCGCCAGCAATTTTTGATCGAGCGTGCTCGTGTCGCCACAGACAGTAATTGTACCACGCAGTTTAAGGTTGGCATAGTTACGGGAGTTATAAATGTGCTGTAAAAACCAAATCAGATATTTGTCTTATTTATCAGACTGTGGCAAAATGAGCTGGATATGTAATGTCTTATATATCAGACTCTGGCGGTTAAAGGGTTAATTACTTCTGTATATCGACGGTGGAAATTTCAAATGTCGTAAGGGACATGTCGTGTGTCCCTTTTAGAATGAAGAATCCTACTTTTGGTGTAATAACTTAAATTCAAAAACAAGGTAAGAATTTTTGGCGTGAGACGCAATAAAAGTTTTCTTATCAAACTAAACATGACTATTTTTAGCATTTTCAGAAATATTAAAAGTGTTCATATGCAACTCTCTTATAACAATGTAAATAAACTTAAATTAATGTTTTTACGATAGTTTCAAGGCGAGTGCTAGGCGGGCCTGGCCGCGTAGCCAACATGTCGATCGCATACGCTCCGTAGCGATCGAAACGCAACTGTCACTGTCGCACTAATAAAGAAGGGTAATAGAGACACTAAGCATTTCATTGTCGAAGCGATAGCGATTGTCATCTTGGCTAGGCCGGCTGTTCTGTACAAACGCACGTTATTTCGTTAAACAGCGTTCTTTCTGCCATATGATGATATGAAGTAATCGAGGACTCGTTTTTACGAACACTGTTCAAATCCCTTTGAAATGTAAGAAACTCGTATGCATAAATTCTCCATCAATTGTGTTTACTCCAGTCTCCAGTTTACTCCAGACCTGCTAGCGACTCACATGCTTTATGCAACTGTAGTTGCCAGCTGTCACCCTTATTTTCACATAATAATAGAGGTCACAGAAAAATATCAATCATGTGAGTGGCTAGCACATAGACTAGGAATCCTCTAGACCGAGTTTAGAGCAATTATTTCATGCAACCGATGATGCCAAAAATGCGGGGGTGCGCGGGACGAGGTGAGCGAAGTCCCGTCCCGTGATTGGTCTGTTCAAAGACACGGACGTCACACAAAGACACTTTCGACTCGAACATGGAGTAGAATTACCGTATGCGTGGCAGAGGGGGTAGCGCGACTACTGGAGGATGTTTTGTCTGTGGGCTAGTATTACTTGCGTTCTCGCGTGCGACTCCATACATCGCGCACGTTATGCTACACCACCAGATGGTGCTCAGTGCTCACCTTATCCCACTCCTTGTCTGTCATCTGCTTCCTCATGTCTTCAGTGGTCATGTCATCGGCGGAGAGTTCCGCGGTGCCGAACCGCCGGGAAATGGCTTGCACGCTGCACGCCAGGAATGCCGTCCTGGAAGTAGATATGTGACGTAATGTAGATATGTGATGTGCTTTTACATCCTATCCAACCAGCCATATCCAGCCAAGTCAAAATCCAAAATCAACTCTATTTCCTACACTATAGATTCTAATTTCAATGGCAAATTTTGGATTTCTTATTTGTATGGCTGTATCACAAATGGAAACATGAGAATTCTTACTTGTAATGAAGCTCTCGGACTCCCAAAGCCTTGAGGCCCTTGATGCCCTCCATCTGGCCCTCATTGTTCTGTCTTGTCCGTGTTGTCAGCTCAGCTTTGGCACCAGGCATGGACAGAGAACCCACATCAGGCACCACTATCAGGGTGCCTGTGAAGTCGTAGCGGTCGCCTGCCTACAAAAAGTAAACAAAGGCTTATGTTGAAATACTAAGAGAGTCAATGCACACAAAGTCAAGGGGCATAAGCAATATTGCTTGTAGAACCAAAGGGTAGTGGGAAAGAATGGATCTGAATGGCAAATGCAGAGGATGTCCTGGTTAAGGACCTACCCAAGGTTTTCATAAATTTTTGACAAGTTTTGAATCATATCTGCTATTACTTATGCACTTCAGATAGAATTATAAGGCAAAGTGCTATTGGTTGTTAAATTTATCTTATTGGTTGTTAAGTTTATCTCCATTTTTGTCTCCCGGATTTTGGAAGAAATTAATACTTGTTTTTTTATGGTTTTTTAAACATTTTCTAAAAAATCATTTTTCATATCTAGATTGCTGTGAAAGATCTAACATATACGAAATCTACATATTTGGATTCGTCTTTGATGTCTGTAAAAACGTATCTAGGTCTAGGGTTTTAATTTTAAACTAATTAACACAAAAGTTATGGCCAGAAAACCAGTCAAGGGGTTAAATAAAACCTACCTGAACAGATTCGACAGCCTCAGCTCTCAATATAACCTCCAAGGACCTCGGGATGCAGCCTCTCGGCAGCTCGGCTTGAGTCTCCTGGATGCGGATCTTCTGGAAGTCCACAAACACCGACTTGTCTGCGTCCAGCATGAACCTGCGCCGGTTCGCGCAGACGGGGTTGCGGCAGATGGTGGGGATGGTGTACTGCAATCAAATATTAGTTTATTAATAAAAAAAAGTTTATTAATAATAAATACATATAAGAAAATTAAAGTTGAATTCTAAATAGTTATCTTTTTTTGTAAGCATATTCTCAATTTATCATATTTGTTTCAAAATAAACTACAGTAGAGAAATTTTAAATTAAAGGTGCAGTTGGTAGATTTGTGTTAAATTTCACCAAATGGTTAGCCAGACTAAATGTTGCATTACCTTAAATTGTTGCTCCACATTTTTTATCACAGTCTGGCAATCCAAACACACAAAAGTTCCAGAGACCAGCTCCGGATGCACCGGATGTGTTCTCACGATCTGTCCTGAGATTCTTATCAATGTTCCAATTTTGGTTGTAGTCAATTCTCTCACTTTGTGTCTTGTTGGCACATCTACAAAGGAAATATAGCACTCCTTGCCTTGTAAGTCCTTCTTCATGCCAGCATCAGCAAGGCTCAACACATAATTCAGAATGGCTTGATTGATAAATGGGTATATTCGATAATACTCCTCAATTAATGTGGTTGCAAGATTTTGGTTGTATTTCTCAACATCATCAAAGCTGACTTCTAGTGTACTCAACTCAGGCTTAAGGAGCTCTTTAGCGTGTTTTTCGTATTTTATTTCATTGTCTTCTTTGAACCTGTAACGAAAAGTATACTAGGTTAGGACCTAACCTTAAAAAGTATGGTTCTTAAAGCATAAGCAAAACTAAATAGCGGAAACCGAGGTTATGTATAACACTTAGATTATTACAAATAATTGTCACTTACTCTTCTAAAAAGTCCTGGAAGAGCTTTTGGCAACGAACTCCGACTTCATCTTTCACTTGGCTTTGTGTAGCATAGGTGTCGGCGACATCCATGATGAATTTCGAATTAAATCACTATGCCACAAGTTAAAAACGAACACTTAGACTACTTTTAAATAAAAACATTAACGTTTCATTAATTAATAGCGACAAACATACGATAAAAACAATCTTTCGCGCAATAAACAAAGCCACTCATCGGCTTGACAGTTACAGAATTTGGCGGGAAAACGGAAAAACATGGCGAAATCTATTTGAGGCAAGTGCTTACAATACACAATATTAGTTTGTTTCCCTTAACGATCATCGTTTTTTGAAAGGTCTTGGATAGATTCCATTAGCTTATGGCTGCGTTCACATGCAGAGAGTAACGATAACGATGCATTCAGAATAGTAGAATACATATGTTTTTGACATTTGTTTTGGTCTGGAAAAGGAATAGAATTATTGAGGTTATCCCTTTTAGGGTTCTTTACTTATTTTTCTACAGTTTTACGATGGCAGAGGCACATATTGGATTTTTATATAATGCCGCATCTACTCTTCTTCAGACAGAAAGAAATAAAACACATTTTATATTGAGAAGTCATTATTTGTAAGTACTTAATGACTTTTTCTTTGACTGTATTTTGTATAAGACTAACTTAAGTGGGTTAATATGCTTTGTATATTTCTAGAATGAGATGCATGCAAGTAACAAAGGGATATGGACTACCAGACAAGCACTTTTCGTCCATAGCCAGGTGTCCTCACTGTTGCACTGAATGGCGAAGGGACACAATGATTAAGGTAAGACTTTGTATGCATTTTCATTTAAAAAATGTTTTCGATAAGTGGTTAATGTAATTTAACTTACAGGTCAAGCCCCTCAAACTCAGTAAAAGGCAGAAAAAAAGATTAAAATCTCGGAAACCAACTGCTCAAAACCCCAATCCTATGTCTTTATTAAATAGTAATGAAATGGTAAGTTTTAAAACTATATTGATGTAGTGATATTGTTTATTGCCAATTAGTGAAATTATTATATTTTCGGCAGGAAAGGATATGCACATTCTGCAAGCATAGTACAGTGACAACAGTTTTAAAACCTACAAAGGATGGAACTTCTAATAATAAAGATGAGAAAACCCCTGTAGCAGCACCAAGTAACACACCAAAACAAAATAATCCAAAAGCCAAACAAGCCATGGAGAAGAAAACTGAAACTAGTATTTATTATAATGCTAAAGAAGTATTCTCGTTAAACAACAAAAATAATGCACTGGCCAATACTAAACCAAACAAAGTGATAAAAAATAATAAAAAGAAAAAGGATAAGTTTGCTGGATTATGCAAGCAAGCTGTGCTTACATCGGCAAAACTGAAGGAAGCTAAAGATAAGGACAAGGATTCATTGTTGTCAAAATTCTTGAAGAAATCATCATGAGTAAATAAAATAATTTATGTAGATCTTTTTATTATCATCAAATGAATATCCATTACATTAGTATTTGTATGCCCTGTGATAACATGAAGTTCACCAGACCTAAATGCTTTATAAAAGCTATAAGAATCATTGTTATCCAAGTAGATATTAATGTCCAGATTCTCCTTTTTTGCATCTGCAACTAAATTTAAATATCCTATAGCGCCGGCAGCATCTGTAGGCCCATCTATACCATCTGTACCTGCACTGAGTAGATATATTTCAAACTTATTAAAATCATCTTTCATTTCATGTATGAGTGCAGAAAACTCAAGGGCTAATTGCTGATTCCTCCCTCCTTTCCCAACACCTTTGACTTCCACTGTTATTTCCCCACCAAAAACTAGACAAATATCTTTATGGGCAACTTTAACCAGCTGATTCATTATCTCAGGATTTAATCCTGGAATATTTAGGCTACTAATATGCGCCTTTACTTCATTCAAGTTCATTTTCCCAGTTACTAAATGGCAGACGAGTTTTGCAAGAGTTGCATATGACTTTGCTACTTCTTTCACATTGCGTGTTACAATATTTGATAATGCCAGAGCTGAATAGTTTAAATTCCTTGCTTCTTCCAAGGCAGCATTTATACTTAGTTGATTGGTCCCAATTAAATAATTCTTTACATTTTCTTTTGGAAATAGTTGTTGCTCCTTATCTTTAGAAAGCACAGTTTTAAACGACATTGGAAGGTCATCAAATAAGTTATATTTTTTAATTATATTCAGTGCCTTAGATGCATCATCTTTATTTTCAGTAGTAGGTGCACTTGCAATCAAGTCTAAGGGGTCACCGACAATATCGGAAAGTATTAATGAGACAACTTGTGCGGGTTGTGCTTGAATGGCTAATTGACCACCTTTTACATCTGAGATAACTTTCCTGACAACATTTAGCTCAGTTATATCGGCACCTGCATTCGCTAGCTTCTTTATTAATGTAGTTTTCTCCTCCAAAGTTATAGGCTCTTTTGGTAATGGCAGCAGTGCCGACCCACCTCCTGATATTAGAACCAAAAGCAAATCATTATGTCCCAATTTTGTAACAAGATCTTTTACTTTCCTAGCAGTGTTTTCGGCGTTCGTGTCAGGTAAATTGTTTTTGGCTCCTTCAAAATAGGTTAGTATTCCTGACGGTCTATGTTTCAAGCTCCCAACTGGCACACTTATAATTCCTTGTTTTATTTTAGGTCCCATAACCTTCTCGATTTCCACTGCCATGTTTTGCACGGCCTTGCCTGTACCAACCACGTGAACATCTTTGCTTTGAAGATCATACTTGTCATTTAATATGGTTAGTTGTTGACTCACTGGGCTGTATTTAACAGAGTTTCTTATCAGGTTGTCTGGAAGCACTGCAGATACACTGCTTTTGAAAATTTGAAGCAAGTCACGTATCACTGTTTTAGCCATATTTATTATTTAATGTAAACAAATGAATAATTTAACCTTATTTCATGTCATGAAGGTCATTTGATTTAAACCGCTTATTGATAAGGGTTGACAAAACTGATAACAAACGTCAAACGCTAGGGCTCGTTCCGTTTGCAACATTTTTGAAATTATAAATGGTTTAATAATCAGTTAAAAGTGCGGAGTACTTTCTATCCCTTATTAGCTTATGAGAAGGCGAAATACCTACATAATAAATCACTGAAATTAAATTATACTTTTTCTCGAGTTGTGTCAGTACATGTAAAATGGGACGTTACCGTGTAGGGGTGACAGGGGTGCTTTTCGTCCGTTGTGCAGGTCTCAACAAGTCGCCGCAAAATTTGAATTCTATTGATAGGGGCGACGCGTAATTTCGCTGAAAGTTTATATTTTCTCATTAACTTAAGAGTTCTTTCACTGTAACTGAATAAATGGTTACACGATGAACGCTGGTGAACCAATTTGTGTATCGAAGCACTTTGTTAATAAATTAAACATAAGATCATTTGGAAACTGTGTGAAACTAAATATTTTGAAGACCAAAGACGACTCCGCTTTCCTTCATCATGTTTTACAGGACGAGCAGATGGTAAGAGAAACACCAAAGGACTTGTTAGCTATTCTGAACAATTTAAAGAAGAATTTGTACAACAATTCCAAACTAGACTTCAGAAACTTCTTTTCTAAAATAACTCAAGATGAGGGTTTGTCACCAGTCAAAAAGGAAGAAATTTTCAACTGCTGCTCAAATGCTTTGTATCAAATTTTACCCAAAGCTTTATTGGAAAGTAATCATAACGCAAAAATATTTAGAAAACTTGTGAAAACTGTTGTTTTCAGCATGAAGAGACAATATGTAATAGCTTCAAAGATGGTGGAAAATTGGGACTTCAAAGTAAGCCCTTGGAACACATTACCAACTGATAAAATGCAAAAGATTTTGAACAACATATTATTCTGGATATTGAAATATATACTATCACCAATGCTGTGCTTGAACTTTTACATCACAAGTTGTAAATTTGATGCCGATGAAAACAAACTGTATTTTTTTTGGAAAAGCCAATGGCAAAGTTTCTATGACAAACAGATACTGAAAATGGTTAAATCAAAAACTCTACAGAAATGCGATATTTATTGTTTGGGTAAGAAATTCAAAATGATGTATAGTCTTCATGATATCTTGAAGTTGAAAGCCATGAATAGAGAAATTCCGAAGTTGCACTTTGTTTTGAAGGGTAACAATGATTGCCGGCCAATAGTTCGGTATAAGCAGGACATACATACTCCAGCAGACAGATACAAAATGAGGGAAAGAATGGCCTTATTAAAAACACTCACTGGGAAACCAAATGAGAGATTAGAGAGTCAATACAACACTTTACATCAAGAATGGGTAAGACAGAACAAACCTGTGTTGTTCTTCGTAAAAACAGACTTGAGCAATGCCTTTGGCTCCATAAATAAAGAAAAACTCATGAAGATACAGAATGCGAGGCATTGCAATTTTCAGAATTCTGAGACTAACTTGAATGTGAAGAAAAAAATAGCCCAGCAATATAAAGAAATGTTCACAGAGCTCCATAAACCTCTCTTAGTCCGAGCAGGCTCCACAATCTATGAGTGGAAACAGGGTTTGGTCCAGGGCTACAAGTATTCACCAGCTTTATCCGAACTCTACTACACACACCTTGATGAAACTTATTTCTCTCATTTACAAAAATCATCATCACAACTGAAACTGTTCACCAGAGTAGTAGACGACTATTTGTATATTACAGACTCTCTTGAAGATGCTTTTTCATTCCTGGAAGCTTTGTCAAATTACAGCAATGTAAATTATGGGAAAACTATGATAAACTTCTCATATCCAGGAATACCATCATGTAGCACAATAAATTTCCTTGGATACAGCTACAATACAAATACCATGCAAGTAAGCCGAGCTAGCAATGTGTATGCTGGACCAATGTGCTATAAGATATCCTTTTCCACGGCCATATGTAACCCTTACAAGCTACTTGAGAACCGAATAGGCCAGTCTGGTATTCAAATAAATGGACACCTCTTCAATCTGTATCACAACACCGAGGAGCTGATTTGGAAGCACATATTCACCACATTCTGCCTGTCAGCAAACAAATTCTGTACCATTTTAGCTATACTGTGTAACCAGAATGATATATTGCACTACCTGTCTCTTTATAAGAAGCGAGTGGTAGTAAAACTTAGCAACTCTATATTGGAAACTATGAAGAAGAATACACCAGCTGAAATCATGTTTGTATATTGTATAAACCACTTGCGATACTTAGCGTTTAAGGCATTAAGTCTATGTGCAAGCAAGACATCAAAATGCAGTGTCCTAGTTGCACCAGTGAAAAATGAATTGGCCAAATGCAATTGCATATTTGGCAAATGGCGGGAACACTCAAGTAGGATCGATTTTGAAGGGAATTGCAGAATGAAAGCAATTCGTGAAGTTTGTAAAAGGGCAGATCTAAAAATAATAATGAAAAATTTCGAAGTTCTGCCTGAAGGCTTTCAATGTTACAAACATATAGACTGACTTACAATTAAATTATGAAATTAAAAAAAAAGAGTATTTAAAATCACTTTTATTTCTTTACATACATATGTAACAACATTCACATTGTAATACTTACAAATTAAAAAAAAGTAGAAGAAAAAACCCATTTAATTTAATTTTAAGTGAGTTAGAGACAGAGATATGTATTGTATAAGATGCAACTGTTATTATTCACATGAAAAAGTGAAAGTAAAATGTAAATATAAAATTAGTGTTCCTAGATTAGATATGATATAATAAAAAAGCAAAGGAAAGTTTTAATAATTATTCATAATTCACAATATGCATGATGAATGTGAGTCTAAATAACTACAAAAAAGCTTCATTGGACGGGATATCATTACGAGATTCTTTGTAATTAATCTTAGTTTAATTCTACCTTAGCTACCTCAGAACTATAATTCAGAAATGCATGTCTATATCACTATAAAGGCACATAGGTACATAAATGTAGGTTCAGTCAATGATGTAAAAAACTAACGGAAGTTTTGTAAGACAATGTATAGATTAAAATAATATCATACCATGAAATCAAAAGAAAATTCTTTACATACATAGATAATAATAATGTATAAAACATTTAAAGAACTGTTCATATAATAATCACGAAAGTGATGCCCAAAACTAGATTAAAGAAAAATATAATTAATTTGAAAATATGTTTCTACATAAAACAATTTTATACAGGCAATATCATAAAGCATAACTTTATTGTACCATACGGCGATACATACTCTTATTATAAGCAGCCATTCACTCACTCTATCTAATTCTTGAATAAAATATTTTAATATTAAGGCATTTGGGACGGATTAATATTTTAGTTAGCAGTACAAAATTGTTACTTAATACATTAAAACCTTACCTTTAAATAAATCAGATCAAATAAAAAAATATATACTACATGTGGTATTGGCGCTATGTTCTAGTTAGCTTCGACTTTTACTTGCTCCAATATGTAATACTTGGTAATACACATGGGTACCTAAATACTGAGGATCAACCGAATAGTGTTCACATTTTAAAACGTCAATAGTTTTGTTTACTTTAGTTACTCTCACATTATTACGTGTTAAAGCATAATAATTTGGGGAAATGATAACATACCCCTTTTTCATAAAACTTAAATCTTTGTTAAATTTTGTCCCTAAAAATGACAGATAAGGACAAACGATTATCAAGGGCTTGTTACACTTAACAGGCGTTTATGAATAACGCTAATAGAAATTACGTTGATCCTACAAAAGTCTGCAGCTATTTTGATAGCCTACGCAGTGCAAGCGTTATATATACGTCATAATTTCATAGAAGTTTGACGTTTAAAATGATACTAGCACTGCGTGGGCTATCAAAATAACTGCAGACTTTTCACAGTCTGACTCTAAAGCTTTGTTCTACTCTATGTAAATAATTTCGCTAAAATAGCTTTTAAAAGGCATATATCCCTATAAATGTGATGGTTACTTATCGAAGTAACGCCACTAGAAACAAAGCGACGGCCAATACATATCCCACCATCCCTGTCCTATAAGCGTGAGATAAGAAGTCAGCGTCGGCCGCGACATAGTAGGCCGACTGGGGAGCGTCGCAGGAGACAATTTTGGCAGCTCGGAGCAGAGCGGAGCCGGCGATGAGCTCCGCGGAGCGTTCTTTGTGGGGTAAGGGCTTCAGTTGGACGGCGGCGTCGCTGAAGATTAGGTCGGAGTATGGGGGTTTTGAGTCAAACATGCTGAAGCTGGAAGGAAATTATTTAGTTGTAGTTTGTTGTATAAAGTGTCTAGTTTATTCTTGTAAATTATGCGTAAATCGACCTAATGTACAATGCATTTACATTTATATTGTAATGATTTTTAACATTTTATTTGATTTTCTCCTTGTATACGAGTAAGAGCGAACTCAATATTACAAGCAAGTAATAGATAGGTTTTAAATAAGTTTTGATTTTATTTTGTTTGTATTAAGGTTGAAAATCACCGTCTCCTATTTCACGAAAGTTTTCTTTCACCTTGTCATTACAGTTAACACCTAAGTTGCGTTCTCGCGCGCGAGTCCATACTTGAAGTTGCGCTAGAAGTATGGAGTCGCGCGCGAGAACGCAACTTATGATAGACCGTCTGTTGTACATTATAATAAAGGTCGATTTAATATATTAACAATTATACACTTGAAAATTAAAAGCCATATAAGGAGAGCCGACCCCAAGTAAATGGGATAAGGCTAGGAAGAAGAAGAAGACACTTGAAAATTAAAGTTACCTGAACTCATCGGTCGCCGTGGCTCCATACAACTGCTGCGCGTACACCATGAGGTTGGAGTATGTGTCGAGCTCGGTGTGGTTGGCGCGGCCCATCAGCACCGAGCCCGGGACCTTGCCCAGGTTGCAGTGCTTGTATTCGTGCATCTTCGCGCGGGTCCCTGGCAAATGTTACTTTATTAATACCAGTGTAAAATATATTGCTTGGGTTTGTATTCGTATGTATGTGTGTGTCGTTGGCGTACGTGTCGCCATCAACTTTAGATTAAGGGCCAGTTGCACCAACCACATCTGACAGACTGATCAACGTCAGCCGGCGCGCCCCGGCGCTTTACTATGAAAATTTCCATACATAAAAATTTAGCGAACTCTTTAACGATACGAACAGTTTGGTGCAACCGACCCTAAGTCAGGTGGTCCCCACAGAAAACCAGCGTCACGATTTGCCGCGGCATTATACTGAGGGGGGATCCTATTTTAGCGTCCAAATGTTTTTTGTCTGCAAGTTTTTTTTTTCGTGTACTATGTTGTGGCGATAAAATAAATGTATGTCGTCTTCTTCTTCTATTCAACCCGCTTAAATACCTCAAGGAAGGGTTGAGATAATGTGTCTATGAAAACTGGTATTATAGGACAAGTATACTGAATATAAACGGTTATTTTTCATCTGATTGTTTCACTTCTCTCATACCGTCTTATTAGGGCTCAGACAGAGCGAGGAATCGCATGTAAGTTTCGCTAGATTGCCGATTGATGAGGTGCAAAACAACCAGCTCAACGGCATCTTGCATCATCTATCTCCCCTTATCCCTTAACATGGCGATCGCGACAGAACTTGTGTATTTAGTTATGTCATTACTCCAACACATGTAGGCGGCATTTACGGGTATTCCAGCACCGTCACAGTCGTGGGTCCCTCCTTCCACCATGCAGCGGACGGTACAGTCACCTGCCATAATATGGTACACAAAGAACGCCGCCAAAATATCAGACGCGATCTTATTTTTAGAGCCATAAGAGCGTGTCATATTTTTGCGGCCTTTGAAGAGTAACATATTATTGTAGGTGACTGGTATCGCCTGAGAACACAATGTCAGTCCCTCACCGTCAGGACAGAGCAGCTGCAGGTCATCAGGCAGCAAGTCCCTCGCCCACCACTCGGTGCGACGGCCGCCTGAGACCTCAGCAGGCGCGGTGTGGCGGACGAACGCTACGTCCCCCCCTCCCTCCACCATGCAGCGGACGGCGCCTACATGCCCGTAGTAATCCTCGCTCGCGTCGCGGCGGCATCGTCTGTGAACGTTAAAATTGAATAGGATAGGAGAAGCTTTATTAAAAAACGCTGATTTAAAATTAACACTGACGTAGTATCACTATAGACTCTATAGAGCAGTGGTGGGCAAAGTACGGCCCGCGGGCCATCTCCGGCCCGCCAATGGTTATATCCGGCCCGCCGCCGGTCCTATGAAATAATTAGTATATGGCTTTGGCCCACGATTATCGCAAACCAAAATAAATTTTGGCTACAATTCTGGCCCCCACTTAAATTTCCTAAACTTTCTGGCCCCCCATGAAGAAAGTTTGCCCACCACTGCTATAGAGGGTTACTCAAAAACGTCTCCACTCAGCTTCATGTCAAGGAACTGAGGACCCCGACGCTGGTCTTCCGTGGTTGGTTAAAATTAGTCTTAATTCCACATCACAATCCACCAACGCGTTTTTGTGGATCAATAGTAATGTGTAGTATGTGTGCTATGACTCACCCACACAAACATAGCCTAAACAAATAAAAGTGCATCTACGTGTTATACCTGTGTGTGTGTGAACCTGTATATAGACGTTTTCCTTTATGTAAAGCCCAACCTCACATGGCGTCCCTGCTAGGGAGTCCCGGGACCAGATTGGAAGATTGATGTCAATGGATTCTGAGTCCAACATATAACTGAAAAAGAATCAATTACTCCGCAAAAAGCGCTAAAAATGCTGCTATTTTAAGCTTAAAATAGAAAAAATAATATAAAGTAATGATTTATTAGCGCATACAAACTTAATAAACATACCTAAAAGAAACATTATTAAATAACTAACCTACAAAACTTAAAAACTAAATCTAAAAATAAATTAAAATAAACTTAAACTACTTAAATGATTACAAAATATGATAGATGAGACGTAGATGCTGGCAGCATTTCATCGCTGTATCGCAATACTTATTCTAACGAAATATTTAATTAAATTATTATGGCATATAGATGTAGTTCTTCGTGTCCTGTATATATATGTATATATGATACTCACCTAAACGCAGCGCCGTGACAGAGGTGGCACAGGTTGTCGTGCGGCACGGTGTTGGCGTCCACGTACTCGGTGCTCAGCGCTCCGGGGGCGCAGGATTTTGTGAAGTATTGGGCCGCCGCGTGCGCGCCGTCGCAGCCGTATGAACTGTTTACAAATAAAATAACAACTCATTTTTAAGTACCTTTATAGTGCATAATTGTTTTCCATCGTATTTTCACGGAAACGTACGAACGTGTCTTGCTATTTCAGTCAGTCTCGGTACAAAAAGTACTAAGGTTGACAGAAGTAGCATGACAAATAAGATCGTTTCCGGGAAAAAATATTTTTTGACGTATGCTTTCATTGCAGGTTTTTATCACATGTCAAAAAATCTTTCAACAGAAATAAATAGGTACACTTGTTCAATTGTGTTTAGAAAATATGCAGCATTAAGCTTGAACTTGAAGATGACTTCGGACAGGCTGACAGATGGACGAAAATCTCTAGTCAGACGTATACGTTACATCCAGTCACAAATTTTATGAATCATAGCTATTATTAGCTAGTATATACGTAGTTTACACTAGCGCCATTGTTATATCCTCCTAAGGCCCAGCCATACAAAAAAAAAATGCAAAATTTGCCACAGAAATTTGAACCTACAATGTAGAAAATAGAGTTGATTTTGCGTTGTTCAAAAACTAAACGAAACAAAGAAAAAGCAACTCTGTTCCAATCGAATATGATTTAAATTTCATTGTACTGAATAAGTACTATAGGTAGGACTTTGGGCCTTAGGAGGTTATGTAAGTGTTCAAGTCAAAAGATACCCTATGGTAACTACATAAAGTGGTATGGTAACTACCTTTTCATTTAAGGAGGTAAGCCACATGTTTGCCGAAATGTTCACTGTTATATGCGTTTTCGTTTTACGAGTTAAATACATAACCTTTCTAAACCATGATCAAGTTACCCCAAATGATCGCGCCGTATGTCATTGTCAACTAAAAGTAAACATAATACAAGCTCTTACCGAATCCATCCATTAGAGATGAGGTAGGCCAGTGGGAAGATCCAACCGGCGGCTTGACCCAGGCCGGTGTGGCAAGAGTTTTTGCCGCGGAGATACGTGAGATCCGTGTCCGGGTCCTGTTCTTTAGCGACGGCCACTGCATAGTACCAGTTCTTGCCGCTTGAGTAGATCTGAGCCAAGAAAGAATTCAGCCTATATACGTATACGTCCCACTGCTGGGCACAGGCCTCTCACTCGCGAGAGGGTTTGGGCTATAGTCCCCACGCTAGCCCAATGCGGATTGGGGACTTTACAAGTTCACATACACCTTTGAATTTCTTCGCAGACGTATGTAGGTGTCCTCACGATGTTTTCCTTCACCGAAAAGCAAGTGGTGAATATCAAATGATATTCCGTACATAAGTTCCGAAAGAAAAACAGCTCAAGATAAAATAAACTTTTATCAGTTTACTCAATGGATCTTTTAACCTTTTCGACGCCACGTCACCGAAGTGTCAAAACTGAAATTGAACTTTACGCATATGCACGTCTATGTTGCTCTGTGGTCTGTGACCGATTAATCAGTTTTTGGCGTTGAACCTGCGGTGCGGATATATCGGTCATTGGCGTCCAAAAGGTTAAACTAGTGTGTAATAAAGAAATAATATTTAGCGTAGGTATTAAATTTTTATCAAATGTGTTATTTTTTATCTTTCCATATCTATTTTCAGGAGATATTTCCAGGTCTTACCTTCTGCATGAAAGGGACAAGTCTATGAGCCATGGCGGCGTGCAACATGTCCCCCGGGTCCATGACGGCCACGTCGGCCACTCCGGACGCGACGGAGCGCTCGCAGTGCCGCGTGCTGTGGCCGCGCCAGCAGATTAGAGACGGTTGGAGATACGCTGCTTTAAGTCTTACCTCCTGCATGAATGGAACAAGTCTATGAGCCATGGCGGCGTGCAACATGTCCCCCGGGTCCATGACGGCCACGTCGGCCACTCCGGACGCGACGGAGCGCTCGCAGTGCCGCGTGCTGTGGCCGCGCCAGCAGATTAGAGACGGTTGGAGATACGCTGCTTTAAGTCTTACCTCCTGCATGAATGGAACAAGTCTATGAGCCATGGCGGCGTGCAACATGTCCCCCGGGTCCATGACGGCCACGTCGGCCACTCCGGACGCGACGGAGCGCTCGCAGTGCCGCGTGCTGTGGCCGCGCCAGCAGATTAGAGACGGTTGGAGATACGCTGCTTTAAGTCTTACCTCCTGCATGAAAGGGACAAGTCTATGAGCCATGGCGGCGTGCAACATGTCCCCCGGGTCCATGACGGCCGCGTCGGCCACTCCGGACGCGACGGAGCGCTCGCAGTGCCGCGTGCTGTGGCCGCGCCAGCAGATTAGAGATGGTTGGAGATACGCCGCTTTTAGGGCCACCTGAACAAAATAAGGTTTTAGAGAGTTGAAATACTTAAAACTAGCATGTGCTGGGGCTTACCCTTTGAACGCCAGACGGCAAAGGAACATGCCGTGCTCCGGACGCCAGTCGATCGCGAATATTTAAGCGAAATTGAACTTTACGGAGTCTCCCGTAACTCCCTGTTGAATTGGCGAAGCTGACGGCTGTAGCCGTCGTTGGCGCCCTTGGCAAGACTTTCGGATGACGTCCACAGCCGTCTGTGGCGGTCAATGGGTTAACCAACCATTTTTTTTAGCCTACTTTGGTGTCCCACTGCTGGGCAAAGGCCTCCCCTCATTTTGTCCACTCGACCTGTCATCGGCCAACTAACCAATACTTCAGAAAAATTGCGGCTTTATACCCTCTTCTTTACTTTAACCCCATTTCAAGTCCTTAAATATTTAATTCCGATTCCATCTTAACATTAACCCTTTTATTGCGGCTTTACGCGGCCACCCTATTATGTATAACGCGTCATCATAAACTTATGGGAACGCAAGAAGGTACCTGGAACCGCAAGCATCTGTGGCCGTTTTTAGCGGTTATCATTATCAGTGTCTTTCTTCTGAAGCCAAATCGTGAGCAACCCAGACTGTATTTGGGTTGAGAAGACAGTTGGCAAACGCTTTCGTTAAAACAACTGCCATCCCCAATGCTTACATTACTAGTCCGAGCGTATTCATTCTCGCGTTAAGGGGCCCACTGATTATCAGTTCGCCGGACGATATCGGCCTGTCAGTTAAGGGGTCATCCATTAATTACATCACACGTTTAGGGGGAGGGAGGGATTCAAGAAAATGTGACATATTGTGACATGGGGGAGGGGGGGACACAAACTTTGTGACGTCACTTTAACTTCATCAGTAACCGAAAATTTATTTAAATTATTTTATTCGCTGTACATTTAAATAACAAGTTTTTAAAACGATAATCGTTTTTATTCGTTTAATTTTCTTTCCTAAGCAGTTTTGGGTTATAAAATTACTAATATTTATATCTTCAAAACTATTTTGATAAAATATTAATAATACTTAAGTATTTACTTAATTCGATTTGGCAATTTCGTAGAAAAAATGTGACGTCACACTAGGGGGGAGGGGTTTGCCAAATGTGACCAAGTGTGACAAGGGGGGGAGGGGTCAAAAAACCTAGAAATTCGTGTGACGTAATTAATGGATGACCCCTAAAAGCTAAATTTGACAGTTCCGAACAACTGACAGGCTGATATCGTCCGGCGAACTGGTAATCTGAGGGTCCCTTTAGCCGTGTACAAACGCCCATACTCGTAAAACGTTTAGGAAAATGATGAGTAGGTTTCCAATTACTTACCCTCATTTTGACACACTTATCCATCTCGGCGTCACTGGTGACACACAGTATCATCCTCTTGATAGGGCAGTTCCTGATGTTAAAGACTGCCTTTTCCGCCTGATCCCCCACGTACTGGTTGTTCAGGATGTGCTTCGCTGCCTGCTCCTCCTCTTGGAGTATACGGAAGTTTATTGTGGCGTCCTGGGGAATTAGAGCCGTGTTTAGTGTTGCTGTGTGATCTGGTCCACAGTGACGAACGAAAATTTTTAATTTGGGGTAGACGTGTGCGCCGCGCCGGCGCGCCGGCGCCGCCGGGCTTTTTGACCACGCCGCCGCTGCCGATAAATGATCGGCGTGAAATCGGCGTGACCTTGATTGTTGTTAATTAGATATTCCAAGCTGGTTTTTGGATTACAATATGATTTTTGTTGTATTATTTATGTTACAGTTGTCAAGTATACATCAATTACATATTAATTAAATGAAACTGAATAGCCAATTGCAGAAACTATTTGACACACCAATTAAAATAGCTGAGTAAGTAATCCTAAGTATTCACCGTCAACTGTTAACGAATAAACGAAGATTGCTGCTAGTGCTGTTTATACCTCGGGCAGCTAGAAGAACAAACCCCTCCAAGTCCATTCTCAAAGAGCTCTATATCGCCACTCATCTCTTCCCAACATGCCATGGGTGAGCCCTTAGATTCTTCGGACATACCTATCAAACGCATAATGTGGAGAAACACATGAATTTAAGCCGAATGAATGGCAAACGTGCTCGAGTTTGAGATAGTCGACGAACGTAATAAAGAGGTCGGGTTGCGGCAGTCCATACGGCATATGACCGTACGAAATGGAGACAAATTACATGTGGTCGCGAGCCTCAGCAATGAGAAAACGAGAAAGAAGATACGTCTCTGGTGCTTGTACGACAAGAAAACCATTAAAAAGAAGCTATAGGAGTCCACTATGTCTAGCAAATGTCAAGGATATGTGGAGTTCTGTTTTGTTAAAGTACGTCAGTAGTCAAATAGGATAAGCCATGGAAAGCTTGAGAAAACGGAGAGTTACAGATCGGGTCGAAGGTCATTGGGACTGGTACCCTCTTAATGAATGAATGAATGAATGATATGAATATTTCGCTTTCCAAAAGGGTTCGTCACCAAAAAAGTTTGAGAACCGCTGACCTAGCCAATAGAGTCGAAGTAAGTAAATTAATTGCTGCAGGGTAGATGTTCGCGCACCGCCGGGCGCGCACACTGAATGATTTGCCGCACTCGCCCGGCGGTGGACTCTATTGCCAAGGTAATAAGGGTGACGCCAGTTTGACTAAAATAGCAATATCTCAGTTCTGCAATGGGATTCCGCTTGGTGCCCATAGAACGAAATGAAGTACAGAGATATACCTATCTAACGACCTAACTCTCAACCTGTTGGTTCTGGGCCATTTTAACGCATAGTCCTTTAAACAGTTTAAACTATAGTTCGTTTTCTTTTGCATTAAAAATAAAGTAAACAATCTTGATGTGTCTTTTAATTGAAAAACACATTTTTAAAATAAGTTACGGCAAATATGTAACAATTATGAATCTAATACGATCATTTATATTCTTTTGCTTTCATAAGTAATAGTTACTGATTTAAAAAAGCGTTTTTCGATTAATATTTTTTTTTCTAATGCTAAAAAAATGAACTATAAATCCGTTCAGCGGTTTAAGCGTGAAGACAGACACAGACAGACACACTTTCGCATCTATAATATTAGTATGAATTATCGATATAGATGATACCTGCAATAGTAAATCGGTGGTGCCGTTGGAGTTGAACAACCGGAAGGGAGACTCTATATTGTGCCCGTTTATATCCTTTCTGGGCTGGAAAGATGACTCCGTGCTAATGCTGAAAAAAAAAAAATTAAATGCATTTATTTCAGACAAACATGGTCCATATTTTGTTAGTACATCTTAACAATTTAAAACTTATAGCTAAGGTTAACTTAAAAAACTTAAATGACTATCTTAGGTACTAAAGACAAATGCAGAGAGGACCAGTGCCTTATCAGGCCACTGTCCCATCTGCCATCATGTCCCATATGACTGTGGCGGCTGTCGCGCACCCTGAAATAAAGATTTCTATTGAATAACCTCCATTTTTGTAACTGACCCAGGGGTGATTGGTCGAATTTCGGTCCACTGCGTAATTGCTTGAAAAAACTTATGACCTTTGCTCCGTGGAAGACATACTTTAGATACATTAGACCTATGTTGTTTTTTTGCTAGTATATAATAACGCATTTGTATAATACGAAGTTGATAACACATTTATTACATTTAATAATACAATTTTAAACGTATTTAAAAAACTCTTGTGCGGTAGAAAGAAGATAAATCTAATCTTCAAGGATGGGTATTCCACAGCCGTCTTCAGATCCAAATCTTTCTATCCTTCTTCTCGTTCCTCTAATTCTTAGAGAGACCGCTCTGATGATTGATATTTGTACAATACGAAAGCTTTTTTCAACCTCGGGAGTCTATTGGTAACTAAATTAACCAGTAAATAATCAGTAAAAGGGGTACACCCCTTAAAGAACTTACCTCAACTGATTATCTTCATTGTTGACCCTCTCAATGCTCCTATCATTATAGTTCCTCCTGTACGGATCATACGAATATCGCTCTGTAGTAGAAGTGTATGCGTTCCCGTAGCCATCTCGAGATTGGTAGGTTGCCGTCCGGTTAGAGTTTTTATTCAGGGGATTTGGTTCGCCGTACAGTTGAACCAGTTTTTGAATTAGGTTTTGGTAGCTGAAAATGAAAAGTGTATTTTACTTTGATACTAGTGACCCGCCCCGGCTTCGCACGGGTTAACAAATTATCATAGACCAGGAATCCTCTAGACCGAGTTTAGAGCAATTATTTCATGCAACCGATGATGCCAAAAATGCGGGGGTGCGCGGGACGAGGTGAGCGAAGTCCCGTGCCGTGATTGGTCCGTTCAAAGACACGGACGTCACACAAAGACACTTTCGAATCGAACATGGAGTAAAATTACCGTATGCGTGGCAGAGGGGGTAGCGCGACTATGCTCAGTCTGGAGGATTCCTAGTCTATGCAAATTATACATCTAAACCTTCCTCACGAATCGCTCTATTGATAGATGAAAACATAAAAATCCGTTTAGTCGTTTTTGAGTTTATCGAGAACATACAAACAGACAGACGCGTCGGGGGACTTTGTTTTAAGAGTTGTAGTGATTATAGATCTCTTGAAACTGAGTTTAAACGCAGAATGGGCATTATCAATTTAAAGGACGCCGTTTGGTCTATGTACAGCTCCACTTACAGAGATGCGAAAAATACTTTATAAAAAGTATTTAAATACAAAATACAAATACTTCCTTGATAATACTATTTCAAATGCAAAATACAAAATAGTTTTTAAATTTGTATTTAAATACAAAATACGAAATAGGTATTTTCAAAATACTTTTTTAAAATACAAATACTTTTCGATAAAAGGTACTCTGAGTAGTGAATACCCAGTCTGAATTAAAAAGTATTACTCGGAATTTCCGAGTTGAAAAGACTCTCTTTACTCTTTGAAATCAATCCTCTATCTAAAGTGCAAATTTCTAGTTGTTTGTTCATATTAACCGGTAGGATGTAGATATGGATGATGGTTTTAATCGGCCAACTTTTAAAGCATTAATTTGTAATGCTTCACAGCTAGTATAATGCCTCTCGTTAGAGTGATGAAAACGTCTCGTTTGTGTTTCACCAGGGCAGAAAAGTTTATTCTCCTCTCGTGCCTTGAAACCCTCCCAACTCTCAAGATTCCACTTTTTTAACCACTCGCTACGCTTGTGGTCATGTGCGACGTTACTAAACAGATTCAACAGTTCCATGTTAAAAGAATGAGAGAGTTGCCAGGATTGTAACATCAGAAGAGATTGTAACTCCTACCTACATTACCTACCTAGTTACTATAAAGTATTTTGTATTTTGAAAATAGAAAATAGGTCCCAAAAACTATTTCAAATAAAATACAAAATAGTTTTCTTCAAAAGGTATTTAAATACAAAATACAAAATAGGTATTTTGCATTTTGTATTTGCATTTTAAATACAAGTATTTCAAATAAGTCACATCTCTGTCCACTTACATGTAGGAATAGTAGATTGTTAACCAAGGGATGAAATGATGCCTTTTACCTGAGTTAAACATTCTACTTTTTATTTTGAATACGAGGAAAGTAAAATGCATGTTTTTTAAAAGTAGACATTTCGATAGTAAATCTTGAGGGTACTTTCAATTAACAATTTAGGCAAAAGTATCGATGTTTATGGAATGGGGAGATAAATATCAGAATGGAAATTGTATAACAAATCCATTTAAACCCAAATTTCAATTGCTTATCGGAAAACAAATAATATATAGTGCGTTTTTTTTAGCATTAGAAATTAGGTAAACAATCTTGATGTGTACTTTAATTGAAAAACGCATTTTAAAAACAAGTTACAACAAATATGTAACAATTATGAATCTAATACGATCTTTTATATTCTTCTGCTTTCATAAGTAATAGTTAATGATTTTTGAAAAGTGTTTTTCAATTAAAAGACATGTCAAGATCGCTTACCTTTTCTCAAGTTCTTCCCGATGCTAAAAAAAACTAACTATAGTATGTATGTATGTATGTATTTACTTTATTGTACATAGAAATATGTGACGTTCCACGGGAAAAGGTACCTTATGAGGGTTTCTAGTTTCGGAGATATGAAATGTTTTGTAAAGAGGCGAAAAATGCTCAATTTTTTTTTATTGTGTGATCTGAAACCTTAATGCGTAACGTTTGTTTACCTGTTTTTATTTTTGTTATAAGTTAGTTATAAGCCTAGTAATGTCGTCTCAGAGTTTAGTGAAAAGGTACCTTATGGAAAAAAGATTGAAAATTCCCAAAAAAACTAGTCAATACGGGAAAAGAAGTTTGGTAGAGAACTGTATTAGCATTCTGCAAAACTAATTTGATAATTTCAGTTCTAGTTGGGGCGCCTAGCAAATGTTATAACCGTACATCGACCGACATTACAAATCCAAGTAGCCTGCTATTATACCAAAGTTACTCACGTCAAGTCTTTCTTAACTAGAATAATCTTCATTTGGTTGGGTCGCATGCAATAAATCAGCCATTGGTTTGCTGATAAATGCCAATACCCGACGCATTACCTTATGGAATATCTGAGGTCATTGAACCTCAATGCCGCTTGTCTTCAATGGCAACCAAAATATATTATTGATAAGAAATAGACGATTTATACCATCTTTACCCCAAAATATTATTAGTTTATCCTAACTGTTCCATCATCATCATGCCTCATCATGTAACTTAACCACAAGGTACCTTTTCATTACATACAAATTATTGGTCTTTTTTAAGATTATTATGACGAAGAACTAATTAAATTTGTGGCAGTTTAATGTAAATTAATATTTTCTATTCATAAAAGATAAACTTCAATGTGATTAATGTTTTGTAGTGATGTATTATTAGATTTATTTCCATAAGGTACCTTTTCGTAAATGTATGGAGCAAATACTGTTATTGTTATGTAAGTTTAAAGTGGCATAAGGGGTTAAATATAGTATTTAGTTGGGGATTTAGGATTTATTTCATTTGAATGACAGAATTTCTTTCATATGTGCACAGAAAAATTGATTGTGTGTTACATTAAAAGTAAAAATATTCAATTTTCTGATTTTATATGAAAAAGTCAATAAATATATTTTCACCTCTAAATCGGTATTGTTTTTTGCTTAAACTGTCTCTCAGTGTCGTTTTATAATAGATAAAATTTAAATCTTGAGAGCTCATTGCAATCAATCGTGAAAATGAAATAAAACTTTATTTTCAAGAGATTGGTTAGTATAAACATAAATCAGTCGATATCAAAGGTTTCTATTTGCATTACAGAACAAGTCGCAACATTTTTTTGATCTCAGATATATAAGGTATTATTATTTGTAGTCAACTATGTAACTTACTTCAGGAACATAGTTTTTTAGGCGGCTAAACTTAAAACACTTCTATCGTAAAGTTGCTAATTTCACAACATTATTTTCAAAAAATCATATCTCTGTAACTACGCAACTTAGGAGGTTGATCTTTTGTGTTATCGATAGCTTATTTATTGTAGATTACTGGGGTATGCATAACTCCATATCCGCCATAAGGTACCTTTGACCGTGGGACGTCACATATAAACACGAGAAACACAGTTACAGAGTCAATTAAATACAACAAAGGCGAACTTATCCCTGAATGGGATCTCTTCCAGTTAACCTACTACACTACTACTATACACGACTACTACTATAGTCATACTTGGAATGTAAAATGTTCTAGTGCAGAAACGTATCATTTTCTGCACACCTTTTAGAACAACAATGACCCTCTTTCAGAGCATGAGAAATGAAAAGTTATTACCTTACCCCCTTATTCATAAACGTTTACTAAAGTTGACAAGCCGATAATAATCGTTTGTCACTTTCTATCATACCAATACGTCGGAAAGGGACAAACGATTATTATCGGCTTGTCAACTTTAGTAAACGTTTATGAATAAGGGGGTTAGTATATATTTCTAAAGAGTAGTAATACCAACCGTTTCCTCTGTTGCAGCGAGGCGGCGCTGCTGGTGACGACGGCGTCGGCGGGCACGCGGCCCCAGTTGCACGCCTCCCACTGCGTCACCGCGCGCCGCGACCCGTCGCGGCAGATCAGCTCGAACCGCTCCGGGGACACGTCTCCTGGGTCACGGAAAACCATGTCACAACTAGTTACTCTCAAGATGGGATTCTACCTAGGGTTTAATAGGCAATATTTGGAATTAATTTAATACCACTGGTATTAAATAACAAAATAAATAAATCATAAATCTAGCCCTAAATTAGCCTGAGGCATTATTCCCGGGACGCTGGCCGCGTTCCCCCTCTGCACGGCGAGGCTGAGTTTTTGTGCGAAAAAAGGGGCAGCTCGTAGGTCGCCAGACACCCAGACTAGTTTGGTAGAAAACCTGTATCTGGTAACCTAGGGTTACCAGATACTCATTTAGAATTTCCTGACAAAATTCCTGATTTCCGATTTTTCCTGACATTCATTTAATATTGTAGTACTCCCGGAGTACTACAATATTTATATTTAATTATACCAGGAATTCGCAAGTATAAAAGCGAACATATTCCTCCTCTACTACTATACCTTAACATGAGTGCCGTGTGGTGCCGGCATCAGAAAAGAATAGCACCACCCCATCTCGTCCCGTGATGGGTGTCGTATAAGACGACTAAGGGAAAACTGGCGACAGATATGCATATGAGCAAGGCTCGCCCGTATCCTTAGCGGGGTCCTTGCTCACAAGAGCTGTGCGCGCGCCACATCGAAAAAAAAAAAAACCTTAACATGACAGTATCAAATACTTGCCTATTATCTTGGTGGACAGCAACGCGTGCTGTATAGTGGTGTCTCGCACGAAGGCAATGTCACCAGTACCGTTGGCGACGAGGCATTTCAGCGCGCCCTCGTAGCCGGCGTAGGGGTCCGCTAGAGTGCAGCGGACACCGGCGCCTCCAACACATAACTTGCATAACCTGTAAATGTTTTTTTTTAGTTGCATTGAGATACTTTAATAAGTACTTTTTGGATCAAATACGTCACTTCCTGACAGCATGATGGAACTGATAGACTGAACTGAGTTTAACTTTTTTTTCTTTTTGTTTAAGAGCTCCAACTCTAGACAGGCGTGGCTCACTCCGCGATTTCGTCGCTTTGCTACAAGTAGCTAAAAGTACTATTTTGGGGAAAGCCATAAGCTGCGCGTGACGCTGTCGTCACCTAGCGGCCATATCTGTGCTGATCGTAACAGACGCGTTTTGTTAGAGAGTGAGTCTTCTGTACCTAGTACTATTATTTATTCTCTAGACTCTAAAACTTGCTTCAAAATACTAATAATAAATTTCAGTTATGTCAAACGCCACATAAAGTAGCGAAAATAAAAATTATGATATTTAAGCAAAGATAGTTCTGGTATCTTGACTTTTGATTGGAGACCCAATTTTTTATTATTATTTAATAGGACCTTGGAGACCCAATGGTGACTTCTACCATAGCTTCTACAAGAAAAAAAAAGCATGCATTTACAAGATCAGACTAAATGTCTCACCTTTGCATTTTATCTGCTCGTTTGGGGAGTGGGTGACTACAGTAGACGCAAACCAAGCTGACGACTGGGATCTTAAAGTTTCTCATTCACGCTCGCGTGGTTGAAGGTAGGATGAGAGAGATAGAGATATGACCCTAGTCGTCAGTTTGGTTTGCGTCTACTGCAGCTAAAGCTATCTTATTAAATATATTTTAAATGACTTACTGGTCAGGGTTGTCTCCGATGGGGTTGTACAGGTCCTTCAACGAGTTTGGCGCGCAAGAGTCTCCGAAGAACTCGATAGCTGACTTGACGTGGTTGTTGCAGTCCGCTATCCTTAGCCCACCTTCTTGCATTAACTGTTGGAAAATTATAAAGTCATATGACAACAGCAGAAGAGGTGCCACCACCACCAAAGGTCATTGCCATCCTGTTTATCATCTAGTGGTGGGCACACGCTTTCTAAATATACCATCACCCACACTATTAACTGTAGTCAGCCAAGAAAGTGGTTTACCACTTTTCGTCTCTATCAATCAGATAAGAGAGTCGAAAAGTGGTAAACCACTTTCTTGGCTGACTATACATCAGTGCACCTTATGCCTTTTGTAATAAGGTCCACCGATGTACAGTTACGAGTGTTGCTGTTTGTGTGTACAAGAGGGTTTGGGCTATAAATACAACAGCCAAATGGATTGAGATAATGATACACACCGTTTATTTATTTTGAATTTCTTTGCAGAAGTGTAACCTAGTAGTTGTAGTAGTTTAATAAACATTTAATTATTTTAATCTTTTCCGAATACTTAAAGAATTGTCTCTAAAATACTCACAGTATGTATAGGCATGACCCATCCAGCCAAGGAGCCGACACCGGGGAAGCAGGCCTTGGCTCCGCGCAGCCCGTACAGGCCTGTCCCAGCTTGGACGTTGGGCAAGCCTCCTTTGTTGACTACGGCCACTGCATATTGGTATGGTTCTCCCCGGCCATACAACTGTAATACATGACAAATGTTAACATAATGTACAATAAGGTATTGGCACAGTACAAGAACAGTAGTGAATCTTCATAGAAATGTGCCGCTGCCGGCTTGAATGTGTGCGTGCGCGCCGGACCCCGTGTACGCACGCTCTGCCACGCACACATTAGCATAATATACGGGGGAATACGGTTGGGGCAGCGTGGGCCGTACCGCGACTGTGATCGCGTGCATTCGAGTACGCTGCGGGTGGGCAGCTCGCATTTGTCTGCTCTGACGGTAGAACTCAGCACAGCTCGCCGAGGTCGTATTGTATTGTAGGAACAATTGCTTCATAAGTCAGAAACGCACATGTGACACCCTTAATATAGGAACATCCATTGCCTACGAATACCGCTTAGCGTTACTTGTTAGTCTCCATAGGCTACGGTGACTAAAATCGAGAAAAAAACTCTTTAAAAATTGAATTTAGCAAGGAGCAAGTACCAGGGCCTCATGAGTTACGAGAAGGTGTCGTTGACCAACCCGCCGTGGGGCGCGGGGCGCGGCGGCCGGGTCGCGTATCAGTATGAAGGTACAATAAAAGTGACAACTCTAAGCGCCAACGCAAGAGTAGGCAAATAACTTGCCGAGCGGCCTTAGATTCACTACTGTTCTTAGTGTACTGTGGTATTGGTATTGCCTCAATATGTCTGGATAGAAACTCTTAATTACACTGCCACACATATGCAGATAGCCCTATTTCACTCTCTAAGAATGATATTCTAAATAATAAAATTTTCGAATATAAGTTGTAGGAGGGCAATTTCGACTGCAAGGAAATTTCAACTAATCAAAATATCTCCCATGTTTTACATTATTAACTAGAGTGCCATAATGTGTTCAGATAGCGAAGAAGATGTGTTGTGTGTGACTCTAGTTAATAATGTAAAACATGGAAGATAATATTTCAAATTGATTACTTGAAATTTCCCTGCAGACAAAGTTGTCCTCCTGCACCTTATGCTTGAATATTGGTTGTTAAATTACTTAAGATACTTTTAATCACAATATTTTAAATATGAGAACATTGTACAACAAAGAATAGGCATAGCTATTCAGCGTGGGAATGTAGCCAGCCTTAGGGGCTGTCCATAAATTACGTCATCGATATTTGAAGATTTTTGACCCCCCCCCCTATAATCATCCAAAAATCATGCTTCAAATGACTCCATTTCCTCCTACTTCATGCTACCATCATCCGATGTCCAGACCCCCCCCCTAATTTGAAATGACGTAATTTATGAATAGCCCCTTATAGGCACCCTTCCACAGGGGACAGATCTGGGGGACCTAAGGTAGGTGGGTAAGGGGTCATCCATTAATTACGTCACACCAATTTCTAGGTTTTTTGACCCCTCCCCCCCCTTGTCACACTTGGTCACATTTGGCAAACCCCTCCCCCCCTAGTGTGACGTCACATTTTTTCTACGAAATCGCCAAATCGAATTAAGTAAGTACCTAAGTATTATTAATATTTTATCAAAATATTTTTGCGATATAAATATTAGTAATTTTATAACCCAAAACTGCTTAGGAAAGAAAATTAAACGATTAAAAACTATTTTCGTTTTAAAAACTTGTTATTTAAATGTACAGCGAACTAAATAATTTAAATAAATTTTCGGTTACTGATGAAGTTAAAGTGACGTCACAAAGTTTGTGTCTCCCCCCTCCCCCCATGTCACATTTTCTTGACCCCCTCCCTCCCCCTAAACGTGTGACGTAATTAATGGATGACCCCTAAGTTTTATTTATTTATTTTATTAGTTTTAATTTATTTAGTTTTTATACTTAATTTTAATAAGTCTATAAGTTTTGTCCTTAAATTACTTTGCTTTTAGCTTTAAAACAGCTTAAGGTTTCAGTTTGGCTAAGCATTATAAGACCTGACCAAGATAACTTACTTCTTGCATGATAGGCACGAGAGAGTGGTAGCGGCCAGCCACATACACTTCCCCTGCATCCAGGGCCAGTAGCGAAGCTTCTCCTTGGTCCACCCACGCCATGCATTGTTCTGTGTCAAAAGCCTGCAATGTAAAAATGACCATAAAGAAGATTCCTTTGTAACATCTAACAACAACAGATTCTCACTATTGATGCGGGCCGATTGTTTTTTTTTAAATTATTTTTATCTTTAAAAAAATATTTTACTTCTCTGTCATCCAAATTTTTTAGTTAATAATTCTTAGTTAGTGCACTCTTAAATAAATACTAAACGCGTTTGACACCTTTACGATTTAAGGCTCCGTCATACAGGCGCGATTTTCGGGCGGCGCGCATATAAAACCTTTAGGATTCTGAAATAAATAAGATTTGTGAAGCACTTTACCTTAACTTTATAAGTCAACAGGCAATTAGTAGCCGACCGGTTGAATAAAATTAAACGCTTACCCGTTTACACTGTATTTCGATATAGTCCGTCCCGAGTAAGCCTTTGTCCAACTGGGCGATCTTCGTCAGCTTCTCACATTTCTCCTGCGCTGCTACAGAAGTAGTACACCACGTCACTACGTCCTGCCCTTCCACTTTAGGCGGCACGAATACTTCATTGATGCCTCCGCTCCCTGATACTGAAGCTGAAAGTTTTTGTTTGAAAAACGTGAGTTACCGATTCCAACTAGATGACGCCCAACTTTGTAAGGCAAAAATTGTAGTAAATATAGTTAAAACTTACCTAAAGCTGCTGATAACAATACGAATATACAAAGTTCTTTCATTGTGGAAGTATTTAATTAACTAAATTACCATAATTAATTCATAAAAGCTGCCTGAAAAGTTTTCGATTTACGGATGGACACACCCGAAGTTGTCACAACAGTCGGTTGGTTGACAACTGAATGAATGGATTCAACGATCATTCATTCTTTTAATGCGTCCACAACACCACAAACAACTAAGAAGATACTACGGTCCACACGGTACGTTAATAGAATGTCCTATGCTATGCAGCTAGCAAGCACACTTTGCTGTTATGGTTTTGCAAATATGGCATGATTTTCGTTTATAATGTCAAAAAAAGGAATACAAATATACAACCTTTACTACACAAACAGCATGTATTTTTTTTCATGTTATGGCAAGGATAAATAAATATGGATACAAATTTTATCTTATCTGTGGTTCATTCACCGGTTGACAGAACAGAACAGACATACTTGTTGGTTTTTGCGTAAAATTATAGAAAACATCTTTTATTTTATCCGGTTCGTTTCTTTTCCTTTCTTTTCAAACTGGAAATATTTTAAATAAATAAACACATATACTTGATACACTCTACGAGGTTAGTCTACTCCAAAAGATTCCGTATGTCAAATAATCAAAATGTGTGAACCGTATTAACCTCGTTTTTATTTTGTTTGTTTATTTTAAGGTTAAAGAACGAGGAGTTGCGTTTGGAATAGCACGTGGGACAGAGATTGGAGACATGGTCGTGTTTACGTGTGGCCATTGCGGCGAGTCGGTGAACAAGCCTAAAGTTGAGAAACATTATATGACCAAATGTCGAAATAGGCCCCACAACTTATCATGCATGGACTGTTTCAAGGACTTTCTGTGAGTATATTTTATCTATAAAATAAAACTGCCGCTTGTTACACGAACCTTCTGTCATTTCAAGTAAATTGATCAAACATCAAACATCAACATTTATTCAGCAAATAGGCCACAAGGGCACTTTTACACGTCAACATTGAATTTACATAAAAGTAAAAATAATAACATCAACAATTTTATAAAATAAAACTAACAGTTCAATCTAACGTATTACAATTACTAAGAGATGTATATGGTCTCTTAATGTCGAATTACATACAAAATACAGATAAAAAAACACACACAAAAAAAAACTATAATATTTAGAGGTGCAAATGTCTCTAGGTGTCAGAACTATAAGATTATATAGTTTATCAAGTTATCCTTAGAGATGTATAAGGTCTCCAAGAGTCAATATCCTGTATAATTAATACATTCATTAAAAGAAAAGAAACATACGAGAACAGAATGAGGCGTCTCACTGTAATTAATTAATAAAAGTTACTAAGTATAATAGCTCGTGTTAGCTTAACAGACCAGTCTCCACAAACAGCACCCGTTCACGAGTATGACGCGTATCTCAGCCATCGCCTCCCTCAACCTTCATTCGGGAAAGTGGCGACCCGATCAACAACGCCACCGTAAGCAAAGACTTTTAAGCGAGCATGACATGTTCAAGCTACCGGCCTATATTAATATTAAAATAGTAATAACATGTAGCTGTAAGACACGGCATTTTGTGTTCATATGTTACATAAAAAGACAGTAATATAGCTTCACATAATTACTAGCCTAAGTTGACTTAGAGATGTAAAGGTCTCTAAGTGTCAGAAACATTAAAAATATAGGTAAGTATGTATATTATGATCTAAAAGATGTTTACTTTTATTGACTTGATCATGTGTACTTAAAAAATATTAATTGTTATTTCAGAGGTAATGACTACGAGGCTCATACTAAATGTATAACCGAAGAAGAACGCTACTCAGGAAAAGGTTTTGTTGCTAAGGAAAAGAAAGGAGAAAAGAAGCAAAATGTATGGGTTGAAATGCTTCAAGAGGTTTTGGAACAGCAAAAGAGTGCTCCGGCCAATGTTAGAAGGATAATCGAGACAGTCAGCAAACATAATAACACTCCTAGGAAGAAACCCAAGTTCATCAACTTTGTCAAAAATGTATGCGGACAGAAAACTAATCCAAACGATATTAACCAAGCATGGGATATGATCTCCGTTAAACTGAGCGAGTTATCAGCAATGAACGCTAGGCCCAATCAAAATCAACAAAATAAGAAATCTGAAGATGATGAAAGCAACGAGAAAACAGAAAATGGGGTTACGGAAAATGGTAAAACTGAGAATGAGGAAAATGGTGATGTTGGAGCTCAAAATGGCGAAGTAGAGAAAGCTGGAGAAACTGAGGAAAAGCATGGTAAGAAGTCTAAAAAGCAGCGTAAAGAAGAGAAAAAGCGTCAGAAGTACGAAGCGGAATTGCAGAGCGCAGCGCAGGAGCCTGGAGAGGAAGAGGAAGAACCGCAGCCCACAAAGAAAGAGAAAAAGAAGAAAAACAGAGCTGTATCCGTTAGCAACGGTGACGTTGACGAACTTAAAGAGGAAGATAACAAAAATAAAAAACGTAAAAGACAAGATACCGTCGGCGCAGTTCAGGAAGTCAAAGATGCTGCTGAAAACGGGGTCAACGAAGCTGAAATGCCCGTTAGCAGGGTCGACAAGAAAAAGAAGAAAACGAAGAGCACCGGAGAATCCGAAGAGGCTGAAGAGAGTGTCTGTCTGCATGACCAGAATGTAGCAAAGATTGGCGAATTAGATATCCATAAAGATAAATTCAATTGGCATGCTGTTATAATATCTGTGCTTGAAAAGAAAGGAGAGATGCAGTTCAAAAGACTTCAGAAGAAGATTCTCGGGGAATATCAGGAGGCGACGGGGCAAGAGATTGATGATAGAATTGCAGATAAGTTCATTAAGAAATTGAAAAGCGCACCCAATGTTAGGGTGGATAAGAATAGAGTTGTTCTTGTGGACTAGAATCCTGTATTAAGGCCCCCCCAACATCTGGCGTCTTTCGAGCGTCGGCGTCTACAATTCTATGGCCGACGTCGACGCAACGTCGACGCAGCGTCGACGCAACTGCACAGCGACGTCATTTTCCATAGCGCTGGACCGACGCCGACAGACGCCGACGCTCGAAAGACGCCAGATGTGGGGGGGCACTAAACTTCTGGGTACAGTCAGCAGCAGAAGTTGCTAAGCAGGCGAGGTGTTCAAAATGACCTTGACACGCTATCTTATTCTCTTAACAATAAAGTCGCGTCAAGGTCATTTTTAGGGTTCCGTAGCCAAATGGCAAAAAACGGAAACCTTATAGATTCGTCATGTCTGTCTGTCTGTCCGCCCGTATGTCACAGCCACTTTTTTCCGAAACTATAAGAACTATACTGTTGAAACTTGGTAAGTAGATGTATTCTGTGAACCGCATTAAGATTTTCACACAAAAATAGAAAAAAAACAATAAATTTTGGGGGTCCGCCATACTTAGAACTGAAACTTAAATTTTTTTTTTCATCAAACCCATACATGTGGAGTGTCTATGGATAGGTCTTCAAAAATGATATTGAGGTTTCTAATATCATTTATTTCTAAACTGAATAGTTTGCGCGAGAGACACTTCCAAAGTGGTAAAATGTGTCCCCCCCCCCCCCGTAACTTCTAAAATAAGAGAATGATAAAACTAAAAAAAATATATGATATACATTACCATGCAAACTTCCACGGAAAATTGGTTTGAACGAGATCTAGTAAGTAGTTTTTTTTTTAATCGTCATAAATCGTAAACCGCAATTTAATTATGTTACTTGCTGCTACGGAGCCCTTCATGGGCGAGTCCGACTCGCACTTGGCCGCTTTTATTAACACTTGGCGCGCAGAGCAACTTCTGCTGCTGACTATGTTATGGGTAAGGTCGCCAAAATTATTGTCTACTGCTAATTTTATGGAACTGTAAGACGATACGTATTTTAGATTTGTGTTGTGTTTGTGTGAGTTTATATCAATATACTCAAAAATATCTACCCAAATAAAAGCCAACCTACTGAAATAAAGTTTAATTCACATTAGTTTTGTGTTATGGTTCCATTACAGGCCATAGAATTAGCAAACATTACTTAAGGTGGTATTCCATCTGGCCAATATCTTAATCCAATGTCATTACGTCACACTCTTTCATTAAGCAAAATGTGAGACAAAATACACATTGGACAAAGAAATTGGACAGGTGGAATACCACCCTTAAGGCTCCGACACAGGCGCGTTTGGCGGGCGTCGCGTGAGCGGGGCGCGCCGCTTTTACATATAAAACGCTCACGCTTCGCCCGGAAATCGCGCCTGTGTGACGGAACCTTTAGAAGTATCATCAATTCCGTCAGATAAAGTAAATTGTGTTAAACTATAATATTAATTTGTATGAGATTACCGCGTCTTGGTATAAATCGTGTACTCAGTGCCGGATTTACCACTAGGCTGAGTAGGCTGAAGCCTAGGGCGGCAGATTTTAGGGGCGGCAAATTTGGGTCAAAAAAATATTTAGGGTAGACCAGAATTTATTTGTAATATTTAAATAACAAGCATAATTTGTCGATTTTGCCGCCCTCTGATGTCATGTCAAGAATCATTTCCTATCAATCATTTTCTCGAAAAAAATTCGCGCTCGCTACGCTCGCGTTTTCGTTTAACTAACTACGTTTTATTGTGACCCATCTGACCATATCATTGAATGATAGCACAGAACCTAGTAGAACGCCAGCGGTAATGTCCACGGTATCGCAGCAGCTTCCGTCTACTATACGGCTCATATGCGTCTACCGGATAAAAAGCTAGTGATCCATTTGTATAATTTCTCGAGCAGACACAATGCCAGACCCGACCGAACTCCTTAGCTATGTCCAGCCTGACTGCCAATGCCTCACCTTGATTCTCAATAGCCAAAACCCAGCGGTACCCACCGGTCGCCGATCAGATCAGGCAAATATAAAGAGTGTATCTAGAATGTGACAGTGACGTCACCTTATATGCATTTTACACACCATATCCATATGGCTATGGTGTGTTGTACTATGAAATTAAACGCCTCTGACAGAAAAGTATTTTAAAAAACCTATAAGCAAGGCGGATAGGGGCGGCAAAATCGGCATAGCCTACGGGCGGCAAATGTCTAAATCCGGCACTGCGTGTACTTATACTTTTATGAAATTTCGCGGCTCCATACAGAAACTGGCTCTGTGTCGATCTGGGGGGCGATTTTTGAATTTCGAGTGCTCGATCTCTCGTCACTCGGAAACGGCGAAATGCTGATTTTTCAAATACGAGCGATAGAAATTGCAAATCTAGGGGTAATGAATAACCAATTCTATTGGAGTCTGAGCAGAATGAGGAGTCGTACAGTCAACAACAGAGCTATGAATACAGGCAAAGTGTCCAAAAATATGTATACAGTACTTTATTGCCTGTACATTAAGGTCGAGTATACATATTTTTGGCACTTTGCCTGTATTCATAGCTCTGTTGTTGACCGTACATAGTTTGTATTGGTTCCCATACATTCCACGACACTTCTCTTTCCGCACAGACTAGTAGAATTAAATACCTAGTAGTGGAGATATTATTAAAGGGAGAACACGAAATCGAGTGATCAAAATTCAAAAATCGGTTCCCTGCATTTTTGAAGAACGACGAGAATTAACGAGATAATACGGTTCCCTTTATTATGATATTTTGACGAAAAAAAAATAGTTAATCAGACTTTTTTTGTTTCAAACTATCATGTTACCTACTCTATCTAACTTCTTTGTTCGACCTGTCTCTAACTTCTTTGTCCAATGTGTATTTTGTCTCACATTTTGCTTAACCTTTTGGACGCCAATGACCGATATATCCGTAGGTCCAACGCCAAAGACGGATTAATCGGTCACAGACCACAGAGCAACATAGACCTACGTGCATATGCATAAAGTTCAATTTCAGTTTTGACACTTCGGCGACGTGGCGTCCGAGTGACAGCTTTTGTGTTTGACACGGCGTCGAAAGGGTTAATGAGGGAGTGAGACGCAATGACATTGGACCAAGATATTGGACTGATGGAACACCATCTTAAAGCAGGCCACTGACGAGCCTTCCAAATGGATGCCGTTACAATGGATTCATCCAAATGGACGGCATCCTAATATTAAACATTGTACGTTTTTGACATTCACGGACAGATTTTGGATTGCAGCCACACTATTTGGACTGTTGGAAGGCTCGTTAGTGGCCACCCGGGTCCATATTGGGTCGCATAATAATTGATTGTCCTAATGTAATGTTACGCATAAAACTCATTTCGCATAATTATTATTGTGCTCGAAATATTAACATTTCTGAAAATTATAACACAAACCTAACCTAACCTACCCTATTCTACACAACCTATGCAAAATATTTTCTAAAATACTTTCTGTTTCAGCTGGTGAAAAAATATGCGAAATGAGATTTATGCGTAACATTACATTATGACAATCAATTATTATGCGATGAGATAGGATCCCTGGCCACCCTAATAGGGAATACAAATTGGTTATTTTTTGTATGGTAATAACCGCGGTTTCGGTTAATAACCGATTATTTCCATACAAAAAATAAGCGAAAATAACCGATTTTCATTCCCTACCTACACCCTAAGTCTAGATATCGCTTTGTTCACTTGTTAGTGTTAATTTTAATCCTACTCAATAATTTCGGCGGCCTTATTCAGCACCAAGCCATTTTACTTAATCATGCCTCTGATACTTCCAGTTTTATATGTATTTCATAATTAATGTACTCTTAAAGATTGTCCTGTAAAACAGACTGCCAATAAACACGTGTCACCTTTATCAGTTTCTTTTGTTACCTAACTGACAAAATCAGCCGTATTCGAACAATGAGATACGTCAAATAGTGTCAAAATTGACATTTCTTCAAACAAAAACGTCACTTTTGACACTTGTTTGACACTGACATATCTAATCCATATCGTTTCAATATCTAGTATTTGACGTATCTCATTGTTCGAATACGGCTGAATATCTCACTAAGGAGTCAGGAGAAATATATAATTGGAGCCCTGCATCCCAATAGACACTGCGACATCCTAACTGATTATTAAATCTAGGACATTTCCCACATATTAGGATTAAAATCGTTTGAAAAACGAATGTTGTCTTTATTAGTCTCCATACAAATTCAGATTTAAGGCCTGTGCACACCGGCTGCGTGTGCGTGACGTGCCCGTGCGCGTGCGGCGTTGTAGTATACAGATCCTTATGAGAGGTGGCACACCGCTTGCGTGACGTGTGCGTGTGCGGCTCCAACATTTTAGTGCACGCACACGCGCACGTCACGCACACGCAAGCCGGTGTGGCTCGGCCTTCAGGTGGACACTTGAAAATGCATGTAAAATATTAGTGCATCTTATGTAAGTCAATTGGGTACTCGGTACCTATAATGCTTTTATAACTTTGTTTATAGCATTCAGTTTTTCATTTCGTTTCAAGTTGTAGGGCTTTTTATTTTATTTTTTATTTATCTCAAATGTTTATATAGTAATATTGGAGTGAAATTTTGTCAGTCTTTATGTTTTATTTGTCCGTGACAGTAGGCACCACTCAGTTTAAATTAAAAGGAATGATGCAATATTCGGCTTGGCCAAATATAAAATTGCAATCTCGAGAGTTTTCGCCAGTTTTTCAGTAATGTATTTTCGTCCAGTTATTAAACCTGAGGGCCTACCGCGAACCACGTTCGACGTGTTGCCTCCCTGTCACACTTACGTACGAATTTACAAGTGCAACAGAGAGGCATCACGTCGATCGTGGTTCGCGGTAGGCCTCTGGGCCGGTGCAAATGCACTAACATGGGTAACCAAGCGTTAACCCGCCGCTATGACCCCGGGCGAATCATTGATAAGTATTACGCTCCTAAATTCAAAAGGACGTATCTGTCGGGGGTTTCCGCGAACGTACTGTGTTCTGTATTTATGTTCTAATGGGAAATCGCTATTTGCAACGAATCTGCTGCCTGTGTAACCAGTATTTTGTGCTATTTTTTTACACCGTAAGTATGACACTATATATTTTGGACACATAGCCCGCCGAGAACCTGACAACTTGGAGAAACTTATAGTTGTTGGGAAAGTAGACGGCAAGCGGCGACGCGACGTGGCAGATCTCCTGCTCGGTGGTCGGATCGGTCTCTACCCTTACAGGCCTCACAATATCAACCGCCATGAAGAAGGCCGAGAGCAGGGTGGGATGGAAGCGATTGGTGACAGAGATCATCAGAAAATTTCAAGTCGGACACGACCTTCAGCAATGAAGAAAACGACTAGAGAGAGAGTAGGTATGACACGATAGTTCGTTTTTTTTTAGCATTAGAAATAAGGTAAACAATCTTGATGTGTCTTTTAATTGAAAAACACATTTTAAAAATAAGTTACGACAAATATGTAACAATTATGAATCTAATACGATCATTTATATTCTTCTGCTTTCATAAGTAATAGTTATTGATTTTTAAAAAGCGTTTTTCAATTATAAGACATGCCAAAATCGCTTACCTTCTTCCAAGTTCTTTATAATGCTAAAAAAAACGAACTATAGAGTTAGTAAAGGTAAAGGGGGGTAAGGCGTTAGTCTATTAGATATAACTAGCGACCCGCTCCGGCTTCGCACGGGTTGACTAATATTACACCTAAACCATCCTCAAGAGCCACTCTATTGATAGACGAAAACCGCATGAAAATCCGTTCAGTAGTTTTTGGATTTATAGCGAACATACAAACAGACAAACGCGGCGGGGGACTTTGTTATAGGGTGTAGTGATAAGTCCATGGGGTATTATAAGTTTCTTTGCACGATATTCTTATTCTTCACCTAGCATCTAAGAATTCTAAGATGGTACACGAAGTATATTGTTGTCGAGCGCCTAAGCTGCTTTTATTGCACAGAAATGCACGGCTTCCGTGCAATATTATGCAAAATATTCTTGCTTCGCGTCGGAAGCTCTTAGAACTAGATAATTCCCAAGATAAAAATAAAATTTCTTACAGACCAATTTATTTATGCATGTATAAAATGGGCCAAAACGTTCGAGAAAATTAGCGTCTTTCCTGTGGTCAATACGAATGTTCACGATTTGGGTACAATCAGCAGCAGAAGTTGCTAAGCGGGCGAGGTGTTCAAAATTATGTACCTTGACGCGCTCTTATCCTCTTAACAATAAAGTCGCATCAAGATAATTTTGAACACCTCATCTGTTTAGCAACTTCTGCTGCTGACCGTACCGTATTTGCAGAGGCTTTTATTAATGCAGCAGTTAGAAGGTTGGAACATGCCTAAAAGTTCACTTATAACGTTAAAAGTTCACTTATTTTAAGATGTTCACAGGAAAGACGCATAACCGGAGTGGTCATTTCTCCATACAAACATACTCGACTGTTTCCTCCGTGGGTTTTGATGCTAGAGTAGGGTTGCCATAAGTGTGTGTTGCTCTAAATATTATAGATTTTTTTTGTGTGTTTTTTTATCTGTATTTTGTATGTAATTCGACATTAAGAGACCATATACATCTCTTAGTAATTGTAATACGTTAGATTGAATTGTTAGTTTTATTTTATAAAATTGTTGATGTTATTATTTTTGCTTTTATGTAAATTCAATGTTGACGTGTAAAAGTGCCCTTGTGGCCTATTTGCTGAATAAATGTTGATGTTTGATGTTTGATGTTTGTGGGGGCTCAGACCGGGACATTTAAAGAAAACCGGCCAAGTGCGAGTCGGACTCGCCTTCCAAGGGTTCCGTACATTACACAATTTTCAACAATGTATATTTTGATGTGAAACGTGAGTGAAATGTTTAAAAAAGACCCGTAAGGGACGATCAAAAACTAAGTAATAAGTCCGACGCACGCTTGACTGCATATTTCTAATAGGTTTTTCTGTCATCTATAGGCAAGGAACTATTTAGTTTTTTTTTTAATTTTAGTAGTTTCGGAGATAAAGAGAGGAAGTGGTCATTTTTTGTCTATTTACTTAAATTACTTCTAAACTATTAATCTTAAAATTATTAATAAAATATATTTGAGATTCCCACAGCTCTATCACTTGATATATAACACCATATAGTTTGCAAACCTTTGTTTATTAACTGTCTCATTTACCCCTCAATAAGTGCCCCCTATGTTTAAAATTAATTTTATTTACCTACGTTACATGTCCGTCTTCGGGTTATAGATTGACATAATATATGTGTACCAAATTTCAACTTAACTGTCACAAATAATGTAGGTACCTAAATGAAAACGCGAGCGAAGCGAGCGCGAAATTTTTTCGAGATAATAGTAGGTAGATTTTTAGGATTTCGTACTTCAAAAGGAAAAAAACGGAGCCCATATAGGATCACTTTGTTGACCGTCCGGGCGTCTGTCTGTCTCAATGCCCCCTACTAAATAACTATGATTTATAAACCGGGACAATTTGCTTATAGGCCGGGACACCGGGACATCATGCTTCAAACCAGGACATGTCCCGGCGTACCGGGACGTATGGCAACCCTATGCTAGAGCAATGTTTTTTTCAACACAGATTAATATTGTCAATATCTGAGTCGGACCGTTTTGCTTTTTTTGATATTTTTGTTTTATAAGGCGCTAGAGCCCTTCAAAAATGGCCAAAATGGCCTAATTGACTATGCCACAATGAGAGGCGTAGTATTCAAAACTGATATCAATTAGCCAAAAAAGCAAAACGGATGAACGGACGGACAACAAAGTGATCCTATAAAGGTTCCGTTTTTTCCTTTTGAGGTACGGAAACCTAAAAAACACCGCGCAACTTCTTAACTAAATGCCTGAGAGAAATGCTAGATCTATAAAAAAAAACTATCCTATCTATCTATCTATTATCTATCTATAGTTGTTTTATGTCGGTGATAAACACAGGACACGGATACTATTAACTATTATTTCCTACTTTTGATTCCTTCTCTCTCCTTTAGGTACTATCGTCCCTAGTTCATGTCTTAGTGCGACCGTATTCAGGGCTAGTCTAGCCCTGCTGTTCTCAAAGTGTCATTCACGAACTTCTAGATTAGTCTCAGTAAATCGCTATCCATCCAGGTCCATGATGCCTTTGAAGTCGCAAGAGGTCGAAAGGCCTGAAAATATCGTATCGCATCGTATTTAGTTATGTTTCTAGGGTTAGCTACCTACTTCTTTTAAGTCTCGCCGTCATGTACATATTATTATTATCTTAGTTTGACTACCATTTCATAACATCTCTCAATTACTTAAAGGTTAGCTGGAAGTAGGGTTGCCAACTTTTTTTTGGTGGAATATAGTATTTTCTAGAATAAGGCATCAAAAATATAGTACATTTCAAAAAAATATAGTAGGTACTTTTAGATAAAATACTAAACATGAGTGTAGTATACGTTTAATCGGAAATATAGTATTTTAGCGTACTATAATTATAGTTTCCCAAAAGTATACAGGGTGATTTAGGAGACGTGAGCAGGACTAACACTGCGCATTTCGTAAATTATAAGCAACTGTTGCGTACCAGTATTAGTGAGGTTAACGTTAATTTTCTAGTCGTGTTGAAAAAAAAAGTTCTTAATTTATTTACGACATGCATGGTCACCCTACAATTAGAATGCTAAACTACCGATATTTTGTGTCAAATTGAATGTCATCACGGTATGGTTACTAATGAAAACTCGTATCTCACTCAAGTTTGACAGTTTATTTTCTTCGTAATCATAATGCTGTCATTACGGTTAAAGAGGTTTTATGTTTATTAATTAGGTCTTGTAGGGTGACCATAATTGTAGAGAATTAAATTTGCCCTGGCCAAAAAGTTACAAAACAGGAAAAAGAGTGGTTGTTTCACCTAAATACGACGGTGATCGATCAATAATCAGTTACTGAGTGTGCAGGATTAGTCCTGCTCACGTCTCATGAATCACCCTGTATAGTACCTACAGAGAGCCAAAATATAGTACAATACTATATTATATAGTACGGTTGGCAACCCTAGCTGGAAGAGATCCCTTAACGGGATGAGTTCGCCTTTGTACACATTTACTCTATTCTCTCTGTGTTATATATGTACTTGTTTTGTGCAATAAAGTTTTTACTACCTACTACTACTACTTAATATGCCAACTTGAATCATGTGACCCACAAAGGAGGGCACGACCCTCAGCACTCAGGAGAACGTAGCAAAGAGGAGGAGGAAGTGTAGCCGGCAATAATGTGTTTAAAAAAATTGGATTTAGAGCAGAAACTTATTTTCCCTAGTCATCTTCTATTAGAGTCCTACTTATGCGGATATTACGGACTTTTAATACAGCCGCGTATTAATGATCTAGGGCCGAGTTTGAAACATGTTCGAAAATTGAGTTAAAAGTTTTTGAGCCATGAGTTGCGTCTTTTTCCGGGTGTTCTTACTGTCTCGGGTATCACTTGATTAATAACTTGTCACGAAGGCAACACGCAGAAATAAAAATTTGGTCTTCCGAGTCTTCTATTAGGTACTTACCGATACCCATACCTCGCAATCGAGCTAGCAAAACCGTAGCAAATGACAGTTGAATGTAAAGGTTAGCATTCATATGCCATGAATCATCATCATGACTCATGATAACATAGTCACTATTTTTTAAATTTTAAAGTTAAATTTGTGTTTCAGGAAAGTAAATTATTAAATTACTTCTTTAAATTTTTATTTATTTGATCTCAATTTGTTTACTCTTAATTTGAAATACAAAATAAATTCTACCTACTTATAACGTAATGATGTGTGTATAGCACAAGGATGTAAATACCTTATTTAGCGTAATCACACGCAAACAGATCTTAAATAATTAATTTAAAACATAGTTTTTGTATTTGACTTAGTAAATACGTATATATGCGTCAACCTTAATGTGCAACTGCTACGGTTTTGCTAGCTCGATTGCGAGATATGCCTATACCTATACAGTATGTGTCTGACCATGGGGCTTTAATTCTTGGGGCTTGATTTTACTCGCTAAACTGAGTTACTTTTACTATGGGACCAACCCTAAAATCGGGGAATTTTTTTTCGCTTTTCCATAGAAAACGTCGACATCTGATCAGCCAAAATGTATGAAAAAGTAAAAAAAAAATCGGGATTTCGGGGTTGGTGCCATAATAAAAGTAGCTCAATCTAGCGAGTAGAATCGAGCCCTGGATTTAAAGCCCGATGGTCAGTAAAACCCTGTATATTACACACACATTGAACATTGAAAGGAGCCCTCGTCGATATACGTTGGAATATCTTTTATGTACTTGCCTCAGTTATCAATAGGCAGGTGGATACTCAACAGCTACGTCCACCTTTTACCGTAATCTAGATGAATCCTTCGTCAATGAGATTTGTAATCCGTCTGACCCGTTGGCCAAATAAGTTGGATGTAATCGTAAGTGTAAGCCCTCCTTTTGGGTAGATGCACCACACACAATCTTCCGCATTTTTCGCATATTTAGTTGGTACCTGCTATCATGTTTTGTGACGAACTTCCCGAACTGCTGACTAAGAAATATGGAGGTGCTGTAAACTAAGATGACATATTTAATTATTTACCCGTATCATTCTTAATTAATAGTTAGTAAGATGATGAATAAAATCTCGCGTGCGTAATGTCAGTGTCGACGGATGAAGGAGTAAAGGGCGTGCCAGTAGATGATCCGATGTGGTCCAGAATATTACCCAGACTTCACTCCAGGCAACGATGCAGATGGCGGAAGATCGAGAGGCCTGGAAAGCAGTGATAGGAAGAATGCCCCATAGGAGTCACGTCCCTCAGACTTGAGGTCACGACCAAGAAGAATTTCCCAGCGAATGGATGTTGGGCACCTACAAGATTAAAGCTCCGTAGGAAATGACCAAAAATAGTTTCCACCGTAATAGTTTGAGAATGACTGGCCGGATGTTTACGCGCGTCGGAACGACCCATATAAATAAGTAACGTTTTGGAATAAACCGGCAAGCCCCTTTGATGTCCCATCTCTACTCATCCGTTTTATGTGCTGAGTAATCGAATTGGATTCTATCGGCACTTAATCTGTGTAAGAGTGTTGGAGACATGTTCTATTTATTTATATGTAAGTACCTAAGTTGCTGTGAAGTGGGCAATACAAACTATTGTTCTACAGGGTGTGTCTGACCATGGGGCTTTAAATCCAGGGCTCGATTCTACTCGCTAAACTAAGTTTCTTTTATTATGGCACCAACCCCGAAATCACGAAAATAATTTTTACTTTTTCATATATTTTGGCTGATCAGTGGCCTATTTTATAAAGCTACAAGTTACAATTTACAAGCGGAAATCTCGTTCTAACACATAGGGTTAGAAAGAGACTTCCGCTTGTAAATTGTAACTTGTAGCTTTATAAAATGGGCCACAGATGTCGACGTTTTCTATGGAAACGCCAAAAAAATTTCCCCGATTTTAGGGTTGGTCCCATAGTAAAAGTAGCTCAGTTTAGTGAGTAAAATCAAGCCCTGGATTTAAAGCCCGAAGTCCAGACACACCATGTATAATTTAAAATTGCCAACCATGGAAAAGAATTGCAACACGTTATTTTACTTTGCATTCCAGCTGTAGATACATCATGAATAGGTATGTATATTAATAATATGGACCACTAGTCCATATTTAAAACAATAGGTATTTCATCCATCCATATTATGATCACTAGAAAGTTAATAAACTTTACTAGTAAATGATACTTTATTGGGACATAAAAAGTCAATTATTTCTTTAGAAATATGTATAGGTACGTAAAAAGTGAACTCTAGTACTGGTGAATAAAACTCAAAATATCATGACCAAATATATTTAGATGCGAGGTCTGCAAGGTAACTTTTATAATTTCTATTCGAATTTTAAACAATTAACGCTACAAATATAAGCTCACTGGCCAGCAATTTCGGAACTAAAGTTTTTCAATAGAAAGGAGGTTGGGTCAATTATACATAGTGCTGCAGACATTTTGGACTAGTCATTGAGTTTTCACTTCTGTCGGCACTCCCGGAGTGCAACCCGTTGATTTTTTTATAATTTTATGGCTTGGATAGCCCTTTAAGCTAAATCTCATAGAACAAAACTAGAAATAGGTAAAACCTAAAGGCTGGCGTCATCTATACAAAACGTTGACAGTTGCCAACCCACCTAGAATGTTAGCTGTTTCCTTTAAACACCGTGAAATGAATTTCGCCACAAACTCGCTTAGTATAGTAACTGCGGCCAAGGTTCTAATCTAAAGAGAAACTGGTTTACCGGCAAAAGGAAAACAAGGCGCTCGAACTTTTATTTATTTGCCGCCTACAAATAATAAATATTGCCTTGGGTTTAGTGATGTGCTACGTGGAAATAATGCTAGGAATGTTTCCCGAATGATTTTATTAGGGAATATAAAGTTGGTGAATAGGCAGAGAAAAGTTCGTTAAAACAAAACTATGATTTTATAAATAAGACGCCGATTTTGTTGTTTACGCGCGGTACGGAGGTAGGTACGGCCGTAATACGGCGGTAAGTAACTTAAGGTACTAGCAGTGGGGAGACACTCCTGACTTCGGTCGAACTCGGCTCCGTTCGGCTCAGCATTTCTCCGAGCAATTATTAGGGTTGGCACCACTTGACTTCATTTTGCGTGCATGACCACAGATAAGATAATCACTTGAATTTTGACAACCCTAAATAGCCGAAAGGGATAGTGCCATATATTAGAAAGGGATAGCATGATTCGGCCCTGAACCGCTGTCAAACTTCGGGTTTGTAGGAAGTGTCCTTTCTGTACGGTAGTACTATTATTTCTTCTGTGGTACTAGCCATGCATAAACAGCAACACTCTTAACTGTCCATCGGTGGACCTTATGCCTTTTGTAATAAGGTGTACAGTTAACAGAATGGACGATGGTAGGTACAACATGCAGAAATTTTTAAAAAAATGCAGGAACATTGTCGGAAGATTTTAGAAACTTCCACGAGAATTTAAAGCAAGATTATATTGAATGATTCCTGTGAGATAAAAAAAAAAAGTAGGTATTATATTACGTAGGATTTTCGGAACAATTATTACAGGCAACACCTAAAATAGAAAATATCAAAATGAATTTTAGTACAAACGTGGTTTAACGATACTTATAAAACCTTCAGATAATGTTTTGATGTTTTAATCGTATTAACTTCTAATTATAATTTATAACATAATTAACGTTGTAACATATCTGTACAATCCTTAATCCCTTGAGTATTTTCCCGTGCAGTAGTAGATTCGCTCGTCACTATAAGGATATATAGGAACGCTACTAACGATGTATAGGAGAGATTTGGTGTGGAGCGCCATCTATTATTAAGAGCTGTGAGTGAATTATACCTATATGATACATGGAAGTAGGCTGAGATGAGAATTTATCAGCTCATGGTTGGGAGAACTTAACTGATTCGCTGTAGACTTCTATTTTTGAAATCCAGGCTGTGATAAGGTTATGCCTTGAATGCAGTTTTCAACCGGTGACTTTAAATAGGGTTATGTAATTAGTATAATTACCCGTGTACACAGGGATATTTCAAATTATTTACTTCCTTAGAATACAATTTTAACATTACAGCATGTTGTTCGTTAGAGTAGGAAACGATTCCTCCGTACTAGTAAAAACTGTACTTATGACTTATGACGGCAGGAAGCACCACCTCTCCCGGATTACAATTAATCTATCTAAGTCTAGACGCAGTATACATAGCATTTATGCATTACTAGATATATAATATATGTATCATTATATCATTATAAAAGACAAAGAAAAAAAAACATAACAAATGGTAAGGGAAACAAGTGTTTATAATTATTTATTACTTACAGTTAACGTTACATAACTAAAACAGTATGGCAACGAAACGGTAAATTTGGGTACGGAAAAATAACTGCTAAACGAAAATCATGCTAAAAACAGGTACCTAAATAATTTAAACTCAAACAATTGAATAAATTGGCTAATGTTTGCTTGTCTATTGAGTCTATTCAATATTCAATGGAGAAGTCTATGATCTACTTATGATAGAGACTACCAATTTTGGTATTCTAACATAAGTAAAGTAATGAATCATGAACGTAATCACTTTTCTTGAATTAGTTTTACACTTAGGTAGGTAGGTACATATTCCTTTAAAGAAAAACATTCATAATGGTTAGATAAAAACCCTATAACTGAAAAGAAAATGCAAAGACAAAGTTATAAAAGCATAACTAATTGACTTAAATAAATGCACTAATCTTACATGCATTTTAGCGTCCACCTAACTCAGAATTTGTATGGAGACTAATGCACCAAGCTTATTAAGTGTCTGCTAGACCAAAATGATCCTAGTCAACATTCGTTTTTCAAACGAATTTAATCCTAATATGTAGGAAGATACGTCCTAGATTTAATAAAGCTTTGGTCGCTCCGGCTCTCACATACAAAATTAAAGTAGTTTCAAGGAAAAATGTACCAAGAACACACGTTTTCCGTACCTACTTAGTTACCGCGTTTCATTTCGTATAATCGCACGGTAGATGTCAAAAATATGTACACATTTTTCGCCTTATAGCAATGGCACAAGGTGCAAAATTGACTACTTTTTTGACGTCATCAGTATAGATAAACGCAGTTGGCTACTTGGTCGGTAATTTAGTGAAACGGAGCAAATTGTGAATGAATAGAACCGAGAGCGAGTCGACAAAAATAAAGAACGGGTAAAGCGTGAGAAGTGTTTTAACTTATGGCTCCGTTGATCCAGGGTTAAGGGACCGTACGATTAAATAAAAATTGCTTTTCTTAAAAGAGCCTGTTACAATTTAACTGAATTTTCGTTTATAATTTTTACAGTAAATAGCAAGTGAATCTTACCAAAAAGCGGGTTTAAAAGGTTGCCTCTTTAACCCTTTGCCTACTTATGACGTGATATCGTGACAAGCTCCTGCATATAGTTCGTTTTTTTTTAGCATTAGAAAGAACTCCACAGAAGCAAGCGTGCAGTTTTTATCAGGCTCTTCAATTGTTAATAATTATCTAATGTAGCATGGTCAATACATATAATTTACTTCAAATTATTACTGCTAAAAGTGCCGGATTTGGAACCACAAGCTTACTTCTGCGAAGTTCTTTCTAATGCTAAAAAAACGGACTATAGAGTTGTCAATAAGCGCTCCATAAATAGAAACGCGCTCCACGAAATGCTACGCTACCGTAGCGTAGCATTTCGTAGAAAGCTTGCGCTGCGCGCTCCGAGACTCCGCTTAGCATTTTCACAGCTGGCGCGAGCTATTTTAACTATATATATTCACGTTTAAAGTTAAAGCTAATATTGAAAGTTTCCGCCCCACAAAGCCAAATACAGCTTCGTTCGACGAGACCGTACATACTGTGATTTTTATCACAAAGTTAAGACGAAACAGGAGCTGAGGTTTAAACATTTTAGGCAAATATACCCGTCTCGCTAACTAGTGCGATAAGGACAAGGCGAAAAGTCCTGCGTAAAAAACTCAGAAATCGAGGTTTCGTACTCCTCTGTTTCCTCCTCCAAAACTTAACCAATCGTAACCAAATTTGGAAATCTAAATGATTATGAAATTATCTGTGTCGGACCGTTTTGATTTTTTGGCTAATTGATATCAGTTTTTAATACCACGGCTGTCATTGCGCCATAGTCAATTAGGCCATTTTGGCCATTTTTGAAGGGCTCTAGCGCCTTAAAAAAACAAAAATATCAAAAAAGCAAAACGGTCCGACACAGATAATAACAATATTAATCTGTGTTGAAAAAATCATTGCTCTAGCTTCAAAAACCGCGGAGGAAAACGAGGAGTACGTTTGTATGGAGGAATGGCCACTCCTGTTGGCTCTTAAGGATAACTCACGTTAGACCTGGCCGTGTCCGGGCCGGAGCTTTATTTTATTTTAAAAAACACACTGCATATTACAAAGGCAAACATATCTCTTTCAGGGATCTCTTCCAAAAAACGCATATAAATAAGCATTACGCATACGCATTTTCTGATGCGTCTGATTTCAGCCCAGATACAAAAAGTTGCGAGTTCAAAAATCCCGTTTCAACTAGGTACAGTCGGCGTCAAAGATATGTTTACACTTTTGCGCCTTACTCCTTTGTAATAAAGCGAAAAACGTAAACATATCTTTGACGTCGACTGCACACACAAAACAATAAACTAGGTAATTTACACCTAATAATTAAGCCTAAATATTATAGGTGCCTAGTACCTACTAGCTTACACTTATACCTATAAGTGGTTGATATCAAACCACAATCTTCATTGTTTGAACGTATGTACCGGAACGTGGAGTACCCTTCTCCGCTATATTATTCAACAATTCCACAGATATTGGCCGAGCCCATGTATTGTGGCTAGTATTAGACCGCAAGCGAGTCGAACGCTATAATTAGCCACATCATCTATTGTAGATGATTGTTGCAGCGTCGGGTAGGATCAAGTTGAATGTTGCGGGGAATTAGTAGGTACAGTCAGCAGCAATAGTTGCTAAGCGGGCGAGGTGTTCAAAAAGATCTTGACACGAATTTATTGTTAAGAGAATAAGAGCGCGTCAAGCTAATTTTGAACACCTCGCCTGCTTAGCAACTTCTGCTGCTGACTGTACCTACGTGTGACATAGCATAGGGGAGGCAAGGGACCATTGGGTATATAGTCGGGAGGCTCGGGCATCCCCTTGTAACTTATTACCAGACATCGTACATTTTATAGCATTTTCGGTGCAGCGGAGTGGCGTTAACGGAATGCTTATTACAACTACTGCCTACCCTATGGTCCCCTACGTCCCCTATCGTCTTTTTGCGTAGTAGCAGGCGTGTCACACTCCGCGATTTCGTTACTTTGCTACAGGTAGCTAAAAGTGCACGTTCGGCCCCAATTTTGGGGTTTGCCATAAGCCGCGCGTGGCGCTGTCACCACCTAGCGGCCATATCTGTGCTGATCGTAACAGACGCGTTTTGTTAGAGAGCGAGTCTTCTGTACTTACTACTATTATTTATTCTGTTGTAGTAGTAATGAAAAGAGGATGGTATTCCTGTGAAAAGGAAAGACAAAGTAAGACTGACAGATATTAGAAAGAAAACTAAAATTAAGGATATATCAGTGACTGTAAAAATGTTAAAATGGAAATGGGCTGGACATATGGCAAGAGAAGGTAAAAATAAGTGGGATAGAGAGGTTGCGGAATGATATCCTAGAGATAGAAAGAGGAGAGAAGGGAGACCAATAATGAGGTGGTCGGATGACATTAAGAAGCATGCGGGAGTAAACTGGATTAGGACGGCACAGGATAGAGAGACGTGGAGAGAGCTGGAGGAGGCCTATGCCAAGAAGGCAGACTAAAATATTAAAAACAATGACATTAAAATATATTTATTAGGAAAGATATTGAAACTAATATAATGATAAATGAAATGTGAATTTATGTAAATGCAATATGTACTAATTTTATTTTGGTCAATAAAGGCTATTCTTATCTTATCTTATCTTATCTTATCTTAGTAGTAATAAAACGTATGACAGTGTTCAAACGTTCGACTTCCCCGCGTTTGCCAACCGGAATAACACCAGAGGAATGCCAATAACATAGCTACGTATAGCTCATCATACAAATAACTGGCTTTGTCTATTACGAATAGGTTCGGCAACAGTATCTACCCTTATTACGAATATATCCTATTAGATAACCGAATTAATTGTTTCATGGCGGTCATGAAATCAAAATAACAATAAGTGTTGGTTAAGACTCGAGTCATTTGAGTCCTCTGCTTCAACACTCGACTCAGTTTTTGAGACTCCTATATATAATTAATGGCCCAAAGAAATGTCACATTTGACACTGACATATCTAATCCATATCTTTTCTAGATCTATTAACTGACGTATCTTAAAGTTCGAATTGGGCTGTAAGTCTAAATGATTTGTATTTCCTATTATATTTACCCGAGGGTCCCGAGGATTTGCATTTAAGAAGCATCTATTGATGAAGTAGAGCTGGGAGACCAGTGGCCCATTTTATAAAGCTACAAGTTACAATTTACAAGCGGAAGTCTCTTTCTAACCCTATGTGTTAGAACGAGACTTCCGCTTGTAAATTGTAACTTGTAGCTTTATAAAATAGGCCACATATATATATAATTATGGCATTTTTATCGTCGTTTTTTTGTTGAAGATTATTTCATTATCTATAGTTGTTAAGGAACACCGCTCTTGCTGAGTTAATGTTATAAAGCAAAACTATGATATAAATAAGTACAAATTAAAACAATTAATAAGTAAGTAAGAGATTCAGCGTTGTTTGGTTGACTTAATAGGGAATATAAATTTGCCCTCAAAGCTTTTGCTTTTTGGTTATCTATTTAAGTACCGTAAAACGGGGTGAGTAGGTTTCGCGGGGAGAGGTGGGTTATGAATGGAGAGAGGCTTGAGAGGGGGGTGAGAATGGATTTTAAGGCTACTGCTACGAAAATAATGTATTCCAATTTAAAATGGAGCTATAGTTATACGCATAATAAAAAAAAACGATATGAAATGGAACTACCCAAAATAAAATAAAAACTAAAATACAAACGTCCGGAACACTTATTATACCGGGTGTGACCTGTAATATGAGCAAAAAATTAAACTGTAGGCTGTACTCTTCATACCGACCAACATTTATTCAGCGACTTTTAAAAATAACTTGTGATTTGATTTTTAATACACTTTAAAGTTTATTCTAAGACGCAATTTTTGCGAATTTTGTTATGTTTAAGGCATGACAAGCAACGTCAATCATAAATGATATGGCGGGGCGATGGCGTCCATTGAAGATAATTTATTTTGTATGAAAAATAGGGAGTCTGAATACTTCATAATTTTTAAAAGTTATTGAACAAAACTGTCACCGTTTGAGTACAATCTATGTTTTAATTATTTGCTCGTGTTACAGGCCACACCCGGTATACACCATTCAGTTTTCATATGTAAAAATAAAATGTTATCGAGGTTTGAATTTCAGTTTTGACCCTACTCACCCCATTTTACGATCACATCTTAATTTAAAGTTTGTTTTCACAGCTATTCAATTACAAAACCTAGTGCTTTACATATCAAGGGCACCTACCTACTCATAATTATCCTCAAATTGTTTGGCCTAGAATTGCGGTCTCAAAAGTAGGGCTTAACAAATATATTAAATTCGGAATTATTTCGGATTAAGCAATTAAGCATGCAATAGAGAATATCTAAAGACAGCTAAAGAGGGTTCTGGGATTTTAAGGATTCGAAATGCAAATGTTGATGATTTAAATTGGGATTTAAAGCTTAAGTCCGACTAACTACATTTAAGTAGACCTTTTTATAGTACAACACACGCTCTGTACCAACAAAAATTCCACACAATGTGGAATCAACACCCAATAGGTTGTGTGTGTTGTGGCGTGTTGTACGCTGTACAACAATAATACACCGTGTTGTTTTTATGTCTGATCGTGATCATAATCTGACGGGCGAATGTGTAGGTCATACTGAACAACTTTTATTGAGCCAACATCGAAAACGCAAAATAAATCTGCTGTCTAGCGAGACATATGTTAATGATTTGTATGGAACAGCTGATTTTTTTTTTGCGTTTTCGGTGTTGGCTGAAGCGCTGGTGGCCTAGCGGTAAGAGCGTGCGTCTTTCAATCCGGAGGTCGCGGGTTCAAACCCCGGCTCGTACCAATGAGTTTTTCGGAACTTATGTACGAAATATCATTTGATATTTGCCAGTCGCTTTCCGGTGAAGGAAAACATCGTGAGCAAACCGGACTAATCCCAATAATGCCTAGTTTCCCCTCTGGGTTGGAAGGTCAGATGGTAAAAACTAGTGCCTACTTCAAATTTTGGGATTAGTTGTCAAGCGGACCCCAGGCTCCCTTGAGCCGTGGCAAAAATGCCGGGATAACGCCAGGAAGAAGAAGAGGTGTTGGCTGACACTATTTCAAATGTATCATAAAGGTATCTCTTCGACTTCACTTCTGTATGCATGCTGTAGACCAAGAAAAGGCTTCTATTAAATTATGACGTAAAAATAACACTTGCACTGCGTGGGCTATCAAAATCGCTGCAGACTTTTCTTGGTCTAACTCTAGTAAGAAGTGAGACAAACTTGCACACGACAATCTAAGTATCCATGGGAATGGGACATTCGTTTTCGATTGTCAAATTAGGCCCTTAGCTCATTCTATATAAGTACATATATTAAATTACTAGCTGTTGCCCGCGACTTCGTCCGCGTGGAATCGTATCTTCAACATTTTACATCTTTAGTACCCTATAATTTTCATATCTAAGCAATGTTGAAATTAAGTACTTTTCTTTTTTAGCAAGTTGTATGAAGTTTTAAGTCAAGTGGATTTTGATGTTGGTTGCTGAAATTACTTTTCTTGTATTCTCATAATAGGTACCTATGCCCTTATACAAAGATTCAAGTTCCGCACTCACAAAATATCTGATCTCCATACAAACTTTCAACCCCTTTCTCACCACCTTGGGGGATGATTTTCAAAAATGCTTGAATTAGTTTTCATGTTTTTTAATTTAATACCTTTTCTTGCAAAAAGTTCAAGTTCCTAGCTTAAAATTAAATTTACACCCCAAGACGAACTTTCATCCCCTTTTTAACCCCCTTAGGGGTTGAATTTCCAAAAACGTTGCAATTACTTTTTTTTTGTAATCGGCTATTATGTCTTTCTAAGAAGTTTCAAAGCATTTTTAATGGATTCAAACTTTGAACCCCATTTTAACCCTGTTAGGGGATGAATTTTACAAATCGCTGAAATCACTTTTATTGTCTTCTAATAATATCCCCAAATACAAAGATTCAAATCCCGCGCTCGGAAAAATGTATGATATCCATACAAACTTTCAACCCCATTTTCACCATCATAGGGGATGAATTTTCAAAAACGCTGAAATTAGTTTTATGTATTTTAATTTAATACCTTTTTACAAAGTTACAAGTTCCTAACTTCAAATAAAATTTGCACCTGAAGACGAACTTTCATCCCCTTTTTAACCCCCTTAGGGGTTGGATTTCCAAGAACGTTGCAATTACTTTTTTTTTGTAATCGGCTATTATGCCTTTCTAAGAATTTTCAAAGCATTAGTAATGGATTCAAATTTTGAGACCCATTTTAACCCTGTTAGGGGATGAATTTTACAAAACGCTGAAATTACTTTTATTGTCCTTTAATAGTATCCCCAAATACAAAGATTCAAGTCCCGCGCTCGAAAAAATGTTTGATATCCATACAAACTTTCAACCCCTTTTTCACCACCTTAGGGGATGAATTATCAAAAACGCTGAAATTAGTTTTCTTTTATTTCAATAATATATATTTTAACGAAGTTTCAAATTCCTAGCTCAAAAGAAAACTTTAACCTCATACAAACTTTCATCCCCTTTTTAACCCGGTTAGGGGATGAATATTACAAAACGCTGAAATTACTTTTATTGTCTTCTAATAATATCCCCAAATACAAAGATTCAAGTCCCGCGCTCGAAAAAATTGTTTGATATCCATACAAGCTTTCAACCCCTTTTTCACCACCTTGGGGGATGAATTTTCTAAAACGCTGAAATTAGTTTTCTGGTACTTGAATTTGATACATTTTTACAAAGTTTCAAGTTCCTAGCTCAAAATAAAATTTGCACCCGAAGACGAACTTTCATCCCCTTTTTAACCCCCTTAGGGGTTGAATTTCCAAAAACGTTGCAATTGCTTTTTTTTGTAATCGGCTATTATGCTTTTCTAAGAAGTTTCAAAGCATTAGTAATGGATTAAAATTTTCAACCCCTTTTTAACCCTGTTAGGGGATGAATTTTACAAAACGCTGAAATTACTTTTCCTGTCTTCTAATAATATCCCTAAATACAAAGATTCAAGTCCACCACTCGAAAGCATACATACCATACAAACTTTCAAACCCTTTTTCACCACCTTAGGGGATGAATTTTTGAAAACGCTGAAATTAGTTTTCTTGTATTTTAATAATATATCTTTTTACAAAGTTTCAAATTCCTAGCTTAAAAGAAAACTTTAACCCCATACAAACTTTCATCCCCTTTTTAACCCCCTTAGGGGTTGAATTTCTCAAAATCGCTTCTTATCTCTTGTACACTTTATAAATGCAATCTGGTGTGCAAATTTTAACTTTCTGGCTTTTGTAGTTTCGGCTCTGCGTTGATGAATCAGTCAGTCAGGACAGGACACTTGCATTTATATATATATATGTAGATGAACCTAAAATAATCTTATTGTACGCCCGCGAACGCCAAGTCATCGCATGACCATTCAAAGGTAACTATATAAAGTTAAGAATTACAAAGCCATTCACCCGTAGTCATTACTCATTACAGCTCAGAAACCGTACCTCGAAAACGAAAATCCATCTTTCTTTATTTGCCTCTCTATCGCTCAATTCAAGAGCGACAGAGAGGTAGATAACGAAATTTCGATTTTCGCGTTTCGCAGTATGCCTTCAGGTTTCTAATCATGCAAACAATGATCAATAGAGCATTACGGCCATCATAAATCATGTTCCATTCACCGCTCTACATTTTCGTGTTCTACAGTTTCTAAAGTAAGATAAATGTGTTTTCTTTTTACGTGAAAATGCAAATCGAGCTTCGGGTGCCATTTTGTAGACGGTGTGAATGGGTAGAAATTATGCTTAACTTAACCGAGCTTTTCCCTTTAGTCAGTAGCGTTTCGCTTCAGGCGTACTTTACCGCTTTAAAAATGTAGCTTCCCTGTACCTATTAGAGTTAGACCAACTGCCGTACTCGAACTTCAAGATATTCACAAGAGACGACACGTACTAGATCCATTCTAGATACGTTATAGTTTAGATATCAACTAGTTCTCTTTTGCAGCGCAATTCGGGCAACTAATGTCACTTTTACGTTAGATAGCGTAAGATATCTATTAGATGTGAATTGGATCTCTAAGTCATATCCTGAGGAAATCGTTCAAGAATATCTCCAGAATCGCGCAAATGTCAAATTTGACAGGTTAGGTCTTAAATATATCGTTATCGTATCTTGGTGATGTCTAAAAGATATCTAATAGATGTTTATTTCAAAATCCGAATCGGGCCCCAAGTCTGCAGGGATCTTGATAGCCCACGCAGTGGAAGTGTTATTTATACGGCATTATGCTCTACATCTGTATTATTGTAGGTGATATTCCACGGCGGATTTAAGAGCAAAGTGGCGTTCAAATCTAAAGAGATGAAACGCACATTACGCACACAACCATTTGCGTTCTGTGTGCGGGCATATATTAAAGTAAACTTTTCACATTGCTCGTATGTTTGAATTTTATTCTGATTCGGATATAATATTTAAAACTTTCGCGTTTTGAACACATATTAACTCACATTTATAGACGGGTCTATCGCGAATTCATTAAATTCCGAGACCCGTCTATAAATGTAAGTTAAATAATTCAGATAGTTCTAGATTGGTCCTTAAAACTTGTGAAACATAAAACGTTTGCCTAACGAATACATATCATCTGTTTGTTTAGGCTAACTACTTTGAAACGTAGATTTATCTCGTGTTTTCACTGATGAGTGATGTGATGAATACCTTAGTTATCCGACAAGGGTTACTCTGATTTATAGCCACCTTTCACGTCAGTTGTAAAATTGCTACCTTGTTTTAATTCTTTAAGGGCTACTTGCACTATTCACTAACTCGGGGTTAACCGGTTAAACCTGGTTACCATGGTTACCTGTACAATTTTACATTGGGTTAACGTTGTAACCGGTTAACCCCGGGTTAGTAGGATGGTGCAAGTGGCGCAGCGTTAAGCGTTGAACGTCAAATTTCACGCGCAGAAAAGGTTATCTTTGATGACTTTAAGCTAGTAATTAATTTCGTTTAGTTGTACCACTGTATACACCGTGTTTTTATTGAATTCCGTTAACTTCGGGGTATGGTTAAGTACGTTTAAGAGAACTAAATGGCATAGTTAATTAAAAAAAGAAAATATTTTTTTGCTTTTTTGAAAAAAAAAATAAGTTTAAAAGTAATTAAATGTACCATATAGCGTTGTTGTAACACGGGCAATACATTTAACTCAGCCAAACAATTGAAATCTGTGACATATCAATGACATTTCGAACATCGATCGACCGAGATTGTACTTGCATATGCATGATACAAATGCATGAACTCATTCTAAACACTAATCAATATGTAAACCGGCCCTAAGGCAAGTGTACATGTTTGTAGAGGCCTTATAGGAAAAAAATAAATTATTGATTATCTCCGAAATGGAGTTAATTAGAATATCGGTGTCTTTGAGAAAGTTACTTGATTTAAGCTCAGGAATGCACCTCTGAAGTTAACGGAAATCAAAAAAAACACGGTGTATATATTGTATGTAAAAATAAATGATTTAAAAAATTGGTGTCTGATATGAGACTTAGATTCAAATTACGTTTAACATTCAGGCTTGGAGACAGATAAGTAGGGTTGAGCAAAAAATAAATTGATCAAGCTTACGCTTACACGGCTAACACAGGCCACCAGTTCCAATTTCTCGAATAGGTACATGCAATATTTAAAGGCTCCTCTTCACGTTGGGCCAACGCCAACGCCAACGAGGGACGCAGCCATGCGGTAGAATGAGATAGCAATATCACTTGCTCCCTCTAACGCATAAATGCGTCCCTCGTTGGCGTTGGCGTTGGTCCAACGTGAAGAGGAGCCTTAAAAGGCTAGGCGCCTATGACCAACTCTAAAAGACGAGCAGTATACGAACATTACGAACCCCTTAGGCCCACTTGCACCATTGCACTAACCCGGGGTTAACCGGTTAAACCTGGCGTTACCATGGTCGCTAGTACAACTTGACACTAGGTTAACGGTTTAACCGCTTAATCCCTGGTTAGTGGAATGGTGCAAGTGGGCCTTAGGGGATTGCTCTAACCAGCTCTCTACACACCTAGCGAGAGAGATGATAGGTGACCTAAGTACCTACTGTGATCTACTATTACCTTAAAATGGGGTGAGTTGGGTGAAATTTGACTTTCAAACCTCGATAAAATTTTATTTTTACATGTGAAAACCGAATGGTGTATATAATAAGTGGTTCGGACGTTTGTATTTTGGGTAGTTCCATTTCATAACTTTGACGATAAAGAGGAAAACCCACCTCACCCCGTAGTGCTTCGTATTTGGGGTGAGAGGGTTTTTCATACAAAGGTGATTTTGGAGGATTGTTGGATCGATTTTTTTTTATTATGCGTATCACTATAGCCCCATTTTAAATTGGAATACATTATTTTTGTAGCAGTAGCCTTAAAATCCCTTCTCACCCCCCTATCAAACCTTCTCTCCCCATTCATAACCCAACTCTCCCCGCGAAACCTACTCACCCCGTTTTACGGTACTGAACTATCACTGAAGATACTTAGTACAATATTCGCACAATAGGTACCTTTAGTATTTCCTGACCCTGTCGGCAAAAATCACACCTAATAGAACGTGCCGAGTTCCCGACACGCATATCGGGCAAGGTCTAGCGTAACTCTTTAACCCCCTCGGGTATTACGGGTATTCAGAGGGCCTACCGCGAACCACGTTCGAAGTGTTGCCTCCCTGTCAACCTTACGGACAAATTTACAAGTGCGATAGAGAGGCAACACGTCGAACGTGGTTCGCGATAAGCCCTCAGACTCAATATATTGGAACTTTATTCTGGGGCCGTGCAGGCATTTTTACAAGTTTGACCCACGGGGGCTTTAAGAGGGCTTATTGTATTTCTCCTGAGGGAGAAATGTACGGGATCATCTAGCCCGTTGTGGTTTTATAAATCAGGTACGGGCACAGCATTAGGGCTTGCAATATCGGATGGTCTCCAATTCCGGAACTGATTTTCGATATTGGATTCGAATTCCGGAATTCCGGAACTGGTTCTGGAATTAGGGGTTATCATATTTTACTAAATTTTTTTTGTAAAATCCAACAAAAAATGTGAAATTCTGATACTTTACGTTTATTAAAGTTAATATTGTTTAAGAGAAATTTAATTTGAAGTACTACAGATAATTTCATCTCTTTTTTACCACCTTATTAAAATGGTTACTTTTATTCAATTCTATGATACGCGGTATTTATTCGGGGAAAATTTAGTTGCTAGCAAACTATTCAATGGATAATTTTATAAAATAGTTAAATATAACAGCTTTATAATCAGCCTACTCTTCGTAACATAGTACGTAGTGGTGTTGTTTAAGAAGTTGAAGGTCGAAATTTGGCATTTTCCTTCCTAGATCCTAATTATGATTCAGAATATCATATATTATATGCTTCTACAGGATCCGAAATCGTTGATAGAGAAAACCTATCTAAATCGAAGATTCGCTCATGTAGGATTGAGACTATTCTGACTATTCTAAGCAAGTAAATCACTTTGCATTTTTTTTATGAGCCCATATTGTCCCACTGCTTTATCAAACCGAAAAGTAAAATATACCCATACTATAGGTCACTGAATGACTAAGAGGCACTTATTAACAACAAAAAACATCAGTATAGTGTAGTTTCTTAACAATTTTCAATAATAAACGTATTAAAACCTGAAAAAAGTACTTAAATCCAATTCCGGAATTTTCGATATTCAGTTGTATCAATTCCGGAATTGTAATATCGGAAAATTTGTCCGAGATTCCGGAATTTCGAGATTCCGGAATTCCGGAATGCAAGCCCTACGCAGCATGGTTCCATTTTTATCGCCTGTCACTTTCGCACTTACATACTTGTTAGAACGTGACAAGCATGGTGACAAACGATAAAAATGCGACCATGCTAACGCCGCAGGGAGCTGATGTTCAGAGGGCCTACCGTGAATCACGTTCGACGTGTTGCCTCCCTGTCACACTTACGTACAAATTTACAGGTGCGGCAGAGACGCAACACGTCGAACGTGGTTCGCGGTAAGCCCTCAGGGTTCCGTACAAACAGAACCTTATTATTAGTTTCGTAGAAAGTACGATGGAATACAATTATGCACTACGTCTACAGACTTAAGTAGGTACCTATATCATATCATATCATTTATTCAGTAATGGTCATACATTGTCATTTATATATACAATTCACTTAATGAACTATATGTAATATACACCTTAACTGTGGGTATTAAGTACAGACGTAGTGCATAATTATTTTCCATCGTATTTTCACGGAGACGTACGAACGTGTCTGCTATTTCAGTCAGTCTCTGTACAAAAAGTACTGTTATTGACTGAAGTATCATGATAAATACGAACATTTCCGAGAAAATACGATGGATAATTATGCACTACGTCTGCTATATGGATATATTATATGTAGGTAATAGGTATCCATTCTTACTGCCAAGTTTGCGCAGAGTTAGCGTGGCCAGCCTATAAGCAAACGTCGGATAGACAGGCTTATCTATTCCGATATAACAGACGTAAAACTTCATCGGCTGTAGATAAAACTTTCACCGCAAGAATGGAAGGGTGGCGAACATTGACGTATAATATCTAAGGACTGGCCTTACGGGCAATAAGAATGGGGCATGAATGGGACCATTATTAAATTGCACAACGCGACTTAATCGCATATTTAAGTTTTACCTCCGACGTTTTAAGGACGGCGTTGTCCCCGTGGTCTTCTCCGAGACCACAATTTAATAATGTTTAATAATCGTGAAAGTTTAAATCAATGAATGGGACCAGTCTAGCGGTGTGACACCGCCGTTACAACGCGATTGGTTGATGAGTTCGCATCATGCGCGCGATTGGTCGCAACTAGTTGCGTTATGGGTCCTCTACATGATGGGCCTACGCCGGCTACTCCAAGGGACGCAGCCATGCGGTAGAATAAGATAGCAATATCACTTGCTCCCTCTAACGCATAAATGCGTCCTTGGAATGGCCGGCGTTGGCCCATCGTGTAGAGGAGCCATTAGACTGCACGATTGGTACCATTTTTAGTGCCCATAAGACCCGTCCTTAGATATTATACGTCAATGGTGGTAAAGTTGTAAGATACTTGTCTGCCTTCACGAAGTTCGAAGCTCAATGTGGATGAACTCGCCACATTGTGATGCTTTTTGTTTCGTCAAAGATAACGGTGGATATAGATGGGAATGTTCTTTGTCAGGTTAGGTAAAGATGATTTACTTTGACACTCTTCGTTAAAAATTATGTTATTTTGTCACGGGAAGATGGGATGGGTGCTGGTGTGGGGCGCCACATGTTGTCTATGAAATTATGACGTATAAATAACAAGTGTGCTATCAAAATCGTTGCAGACTTGTCTTGGTCTTACTCTATTTCTCATAGGAATAAACGATTAAGAGCGCTCTTACAAGAAAAGTCGAAATAATGCAAAATTGATGATACTAGTCGACGAAATTCAGGACTTTGTGCTCATTATTAGAAACAATGAGTACTTGTTCCAGTAAAAACGTCTTCTTATCTTTTTAAATATCGTTGTAAATATTAGAAAAAGGACTTATTAAATTAGTAATGAATTTTTTTCTGATGGTCGTTTCCGAAAACCCGCGTGAAGCACTGAACGGCAAGCTCTTATTTGGAAATGTTGAGAAGTTTACTCTGCTAAACCTGGCTATTTTGTATTACTAATACCCTGTACTTTAGGCATATCAAACGATATTTTTCCTACATACCTTTGAGAAAGAGAAAATCAAAGTAAAACGAACTCAATTTTCTCTCCGAAACAAGTGTCAATTTCTACGAAAATCTACTTAATATCGAAGTGATTTTCATACTCAAGCAATCTGCAACGTTTGCTTATACTGTTGGTATACATTAGTGTTTATGAAATTCTACTATAATTTTTTGGCAATTTTTTGAAAACTACTCTATATTACCGATGACTCGCGCTCGCCAGCTCAGTGCCGCGGCAGAGCTTGTACAGGCAGGACGTGTGTCGGTCGGCTCCGCACATTTTCAACGGCGACAACGAGGTTTTTTATCATTGTGTGCGGCGGGCGCCGTGTAAAACGCTATAATGTGTGCGTGTAAACCGCAACGAGAGACTTTGATCCTAGCACTGTTTTTATAGTATTATAATTTATAATGGTACAGTTTAATAAACTACCGGACAGGATTAAAAATATTTGAAACGACCTGACATTCTATATGTATTTATTTGACTCAAAATAGTACTCAGGGTCTGATGATGGAGCCGGAAGGTGGTCACCGGTACCAATCAACCATGCAACTAAACCACTTCGTGTTTAGGCTCGTTTTATTCGTCTCAACAAGATCTTTGACACAAGATAGTACTCAGGGTCTGATGATGGAGCCGGAAGGTGGTCACCGGTACCAATCAACCATGCAACTAAACCACTTCGTGTTTGGGCTCGTTCGATTCGTCTCAACAAGATCTTTGACACAAGATAGTACTCAGGGTCTGATGATGGAGCCGGAAGGTGGTCACCGGTACCAATCAACCATGCAACTAAACCACTTCGTGTTTAGGCTCGTTTTATTCGTCTTAACAAGATCTTTGACACAAAATAGTACTCAGGGTCTGATGATGGACCCGAAAGGTGGTCATCGGTACCAATCAACCATGCAACTAAACCACTTCGTGTTTGGGCTCGTTTGATTGGGCTCAACAAGATCTTTGACTTAAGATAGTACTCAGGGTCTGATGATGGAGCCGGAAGGTGGTCACCAGTACCAATCAACCATGCAACTAAACCACTTCGTGTTTAGGCTCGTTTTATTCGTCTCAACAAGATCTTTGACACAAGATAGTACTCAGGGTCTGATGATGGAGCCGGAATGTGGTCACCGGTACTAATCAACCATGCAACTAGTCCATGATTAGTCTCAACAAGATCTTTGACACTGAAGATACACAAGGTTTGATTATGGAGCTGAAAGGTGGCCACGGGTACCAGTCTATTATGTAACTGAACCACTTCGTGTTTAGGCACATTTTATTCATCTCAACAAGATCTTTGACACAAGATAGTACTCAGGATCTGATGATGGAGCTCGAAGGTGGCGACGGGTACCTGTCTATCATGCAGTGTTGGCATCAATCTGAACTAAATCAATCCGGATTGATCAATCGAATTGACGCGTCAATCCGAATTGATCAATTCGAATTTATTTAATTCTGATTGACGCGTCAATCCGATTGAATCAATTGGAATTAACGCATCAATCCTCAATTCGGATTAAATCAATTCTCAAACTAGATTAACCCCTTCCCCTTCCCTAAGATAAGAAAGGGTCCCTTTCCCTTCCCTAAGATTAGTTTTCAAAGGTGTCCTTTTTAGGGACTTACTTACTGGACTTAAAGTCGATATCTGAGGTTCCCAGAGGTTCGAAAACGTGTTCCTGATGTCAGTATTGACTGATGTCCCTTTTAGGGACATTTTTCGAAATTGGCCAATTACGTTCATATTCGTAATCGATGTCGACCATAGGTCCCGAAAAATGTTTCTGACGTCAGTATTGAAGGATGTCCCTTCCATTTCGGGACATTTTTTTAAATTGATCGTTGGCACTTTAAAATGATATCTGAGATTTCCAAAGCTTCCGTAACATGTTTCCGACGGCAATACAGACGGAGTTTCCTTTTTTTTCTGGACATTTATGGGACATTTCTTCCAATTAACCGATTGCGTTCAAAATCGATATCTGAGGTGCCCAAAGGTTTCGAAACATGTTTCTGACGGCAATACCGAAAAATGACCTTTTTTCAGCAGGGTGGCGTAATGCAGGTAGTAAAGTAAGTACGCGGCTAAAGTGTAGAGTCTAAATATTGCCGTTGAAATCATATTTTGCACCTCAGATATCGATTTTGAATGCAATCAGTCACTTTCAAAGAATGTCACTAAAATGTCCCAAAACAGGACACCTTTCAATATTGCAGTTGAAAAAATGTTTAGAAACCTCTGTTTACCTCAGATATCGATTTTAAACGCAATCGGGTAATTTCTAGAAATGTCCCAAAAAAGGACATCTCTCAATATTTCCCTCGGAAACAAGTTTCGAAACCTTTGGGCACCTCAGATGTCGATTTTGAACGCTATCAGTTAATTTCAAGGAAAGTCCCGAAAATGTTCCAAAAAGGACATCCTTCATATACCCGTCGGAAACATGTTTCGGAACCTTTGGTAAACTCAGACACCGCTTTTGAACGCATTTGGTCAGTTTCACAAAAATGGCCTAAATAAAAAGGACATTAGGTAGGTACATACAAAGTAATCGTCAATCCGAATTGACGATTGAGGATTGACCGATCAATTCGAATTAACGATTAGTAATCGTCAATCTTCAATCAGTAGATTTAGAATTAGTTTCGTCAATCGTCAATTCGAATTGATCGGTCAATTCTCAATCGTCAATCGTCAATTCGAATTGATTTTTTGCCAACACTGCTATCATGTAACTGAACCACTTCATGTTTGGGCTCGTTTGATTCGTCTCAACAAGACCTTGGACACAAGTTAGTACTCAGGGTCTGATGATGGAGCTGGACTGTGGCCACGGGTACCAGTCTACCATGTAACTGAACCACTTCGTGTTTGGGCTCGTTTGATTCGTCGCAACAAGATCTTTGACACAAGATACTACTCAGGGTCTGATGATGGAGCTCGAAGGTGCCGACGGGTACCAGTCTATCACATAACTGAACCACTTCGTGTTTGGTTTATCACCTAGTGTCAAAGATCTTGTTGAGACGAATCAAACGAGCCTAAACACGAAGTGGTTTAGTTGCATGGTTGATTGGTACCGGGACCACCTTCCAGCTCCATCATCAGACTCTGAGTATCACCTAGTGTCAAAGATCTTGTTGAGACTAATCAAACGAGCCTAAACACGAAGTGGTTTAGTTGCATGGTTGATTGGTACCGGTGACCACCTTCCGGCTCCATCATCAGACCCTGAGTACTATCTTGTGTCAAAGATCTTGTTGAGACGAATCGAACGAGCCCAAACACGAAGTGGTTTAGTTGCATGGTTGATTGGTACCGGTGACCACCTTCCGGCTCCATCATCAGACTCTGAGTATCACCTATACAGGGCGTCCCACGGCTATGCCACATGGAGGGAAAGTACCCTAAATATTGTAGATGGAACATTTTACTGAAAGAAGACATTATTTTAATTTAAAAAACAATTTAAACTGCATTCATAGATTTTTAAATAATTACATGGTTGAACCGGGAATCGAACCCGCCGCACGAGAAAAAAAATCAACCTGTAGCTTTATCATACCGATCGAAAGGCTTGATCATAAGGATTATTTTTTGCTAAAGAACATAGTGTCAGAAACAAAAGGAAGACCATGAATTTTAACATTTGATGTGAAATTTAGCGAAATAATCAAAAGAGTGCGGCTTTGTATTCAACAGAATGAGACTACATTTTGAGCATTTGATAAATTAAATTGATTAATTTTGAATTAAAAATGTTAAAATTCATGGGCTTCCTTTTATTTCCGACACTATGTTATTTAGCAAAAAATAATCCTTATGATCAAGCCTTTCGATCGGTATGATAAAGCTACAGGATGATTTTTTTTCTCGTGCGGCGGGTTCGATTCCCGGTTCAACCATGTAATTATTTAAAAATCTATGAATGCAGTTTAAATTGTTTTTTAAATTAAAATAATGTCTTCTTTCAGTAAAATGTTCCATCTACAATATTTAGGGTACTTTCCCTCCATGTGGCATAGCCGTGGGACGCCCTGTATAGTGTCAAAGATCTTGTTGAGATGAATAAAACGAGCCTAAACACGATGTGGTTTAGTTGTATGGTTGATTGGTAATGGTGACCACCTTCCATGTCCATCATCAGACCCTGAGTACTGTCTTGTGTCAAAGATCTTGTTGAGACGAATCAAACGAGCCCAAACACGAAATGGTTTAGTTACATGAGAGACTGGTACCCGTGGCCACCTTCCAGCTCCATCATCAGACCCTGTGTGTCTTCAGTGTCAAAGATCTTGTTGAGACGAATCAAACGAGCCCAAACACGAAGTGGTTTAGTTACATGATAGACTGGTACCCGTGGCCACCTTCCAGCTCCATCATCAGACCCTGTGTATCTTCAGTTTCTTGTAACTTGTTTCTTGTAAATAAGCGAGTACCTATAATTTCTTTCGAGTAATATACGTTCATAAGTACGAGTATGGGGCTATTCATAAAGTACGTCGTTTCAAATGGGAGGAGGGGGGGAGGGGGTCTGGACATCGGATGATGGTAGCATGACGTAGGAGGAAACAGAGTCATCCGAAGCATGATTTTTGGATGATTTGAGGGATGGGGGGGTCAAAAATAGATGACGTAATTTATGAACAGCCCCTATGTACATTTGCACTGCATTTAGTATTTTCGTACTTACCAAATAACAGTTTTAGGACTTTATAAGTTAAGTACAGTTAGTGTTGTTATGGTTGATTTCATTATGCTTCGCGAAGGATCAAGAATGTTTAATCCATCATTGTAGTGCGAGTGTGGTAGAAGGGATCGGAATACTGAGCTCGCACGGCCTGCCGCAGCGCGTAAAATACCTAAACTCGCTCAACCCCGAAATGTAATAGCACTCTTAACTTAAATTATTGTTTTACGCAGTTCGCCAGGCGATTATTGCCTACGATAATACATTTGTTTTTTTCCTTCGGATAGCTTCTTACCGTCATGTAAGTAAGTACTCATCATTAAGTAAGTACAGATCATTTTAATTGCAGATCTGTTCTGTTTTATACACATGTCTACGACAACAAGTCACCGCGCGGGGCGCGGGCGCGCGGGGTACGGACCCCACCACACTTGATTAGCTCCAGCGGCAGCCACAACGCCGCACGCGTCTTACATATTATTTTAAATCAACCATTCAAACCCTTGTATCAGTTTCGGATTAAGGGCGGGTTGCACCATGCCCATTTGATGTGCTGATCATGGCTAAAGATGGCGCTAACAAACGCTAACTGCATATTTGGGTTGCACCACGCCTAACGTCTGTTAAAAAGTTACGCTGCCCTTAAATCCCTATTTTTTTATAAGTACATCAAGATATTTTACTTGCACCTTAATCGCCTGCAAGTTTATGGACCGTGACAGGACGTTTTACCTCAAGACATCTGCGCGTACGCGACTTAGCAACAGGGAAGGCAGAACGTTCGAGAAGGGCGAACAAAGAAACTGCGGCGCGCGACCTTTGGACTGCATGCCACGCGGGTCTCCACGGCGAGCTACTTCCAGGGGAGTGCCCAATTCTTATCCTATCTTAACCTATCCTAGTTTAAATTTTTGTGCTTAGTGTACTTTATTCCAAAAGAAAATAAAAAACGATTTTCCTTAAAATTTTAAGATTCCGGTAATCATCTTTCTTATCTTGAGTGCATTCTTTGCCTATGTTGCTACGCGCCTATACATCATATTTACAGCATTAAAATTGCTTATAAAAGTAAAACATTTCAAGCCTAAAAGCATTTTATCAGTTGGCCTGCCAGAGCTAATCAACCTTATATATGAGTCATTAAGTGCTAATTGCATTGCATCTTGAATTTGCACTGCTTAAAATTATAATTTGTTGTTTACGTAAAATAATAAGTGCTTGTGCACCGAACACGCCTTTGTTCACGCTTTCTTTATACAAAGCATTCCTTAAACATTATTTCGCTAAGCTATTTCATAAAAGCAACTATTTTAAGTAACTTTAAATTAGCATAATAAAGTGTTTACAACTAAACAATTATCTTCTCACATTATTAAAGATAGTGTTTATTCCTCCTGTTTTATTTGCCTTATCCTATCTAGTCTGTAACGTTTCCGGGTATATAATGTTCATTGCTTTTGTGAAAGTGTCTGGAACATGAGGGCTCTAAGCCTTCTGAACTGTGAAATACCTTTGTAATGTGGTTGAAAGGCAACCCTCAACCCGTGCCAAACCGTGCCAAGATTGAATTTGTGTACATACAGACAAGGTATTAAATATCGGCACAGACAAAGAGCCTAAAATAGAATAGAATATATTTATTCGTAAACAGTAAACACAAACAAACGAGACATAATATGAAAGAAAATACAAAATAAGATTTTTAAAGTGCCACGAAATGGCCCCATCTCAGCATGTTGCTGGTGGCTTCCGGCGCTGATCTTCCGATGAGACCATCAAGTGAGAAGAATCACGGAAGGTAACAGACAAGAAAAAACCGGGCAAGTGCGAGTCGGACTCGCGCACGAAGGGTTCCGTACCTAATGCAAAAAAAAAAATGCCAAAAAAAAAGGGTCACCCATCCAAGTACTGACCACTCCCGACGTTGCTTAACTTTGGTCAAAAATCACGTTTGTTGTATGGGAGCCCCATTTAAATCTTTATTTTATTGTTTTTAGTATTTGTTGTTATAGCGGCAACAGAAATACATCATCTGTGAAAATTTCAACTGTGGTTCGTGAGATACAGCCTGGTGACAGACGGACGGACGGACGGACGGACAGCGAAGTCTTAGTAATAGGGTCCCGTTTTACCCTTTGGGTACGGAATCCTAAAAAAACATATTCATTCATTCATTCATTCATTCATATCTTTATTGCTTTATATATTAGAAAAACCATACAGTAAACGAATAGTTAAATAAGAAAAAAGTTACACAGCAAGAAGATACAACATATATAACGACTATAGATGGTCAAGCAAATCTTGTCAGTACAAAAAGGCGCGAAATTCAAATTTGCTATGAGACGAAACCCCTTCGCGCCTACTTTTTTCAAATTTGCCGCATTTTTCTACTGACACAATCTGCTTGACCAACTATATATTAAAATTAAGATTATTTATACTTACATAAAAAAAACTTACTTACAAAAACACTTAGGGGACGTCAAATGTATTGCTATTTCTACACGATTTCTACGTAACGTACAAATAGCCCTGCCAGTCCATACAAGAGCTTGTACAATTGCGCAAGGTTTTCGGCAGAGGGGTAAGCTCTTAAAGGCGGCTCCAGTTATTAAATGCTCTAAGGGCCCACTGATTAACAGTCCGCCGGACGGTATCGGCCTGTCAGTTGTTCGGAACTGTCAAAATTTTGTTCTAACTGACAGGCCGATACCGTCCGGCGGACTGTTCATCAGTGGGCCCCTTTTCCCCTAATATTGTGGCTTAGTGTCACGGGAAATTTAAAAGTGAAAATTAGCTGATCTTCCTCACGATTACAGTATATCAGTAAGAAACAGGAAAATCTTTTAGGAACAAGATAATCCACCAATTTCTATTTGAAAATTAAATCTCTGTTTGACCCAGAAACACAATTCGGCACCTACTCACCGCAATAACAATTGGCGACTGAGGTCATAACGCTACCTCCTTCACCCTTGTTAAGACCAACCAAGAGTGAAAGCGATAGCATTATGATATAAGTCGCCAGTTGGTATTGCGGTTACTATAGGTATACGAGTGAAATAGTTATTTGTTTTACCAGCGGGGAAAGTTGTTGTTTAACCGCTCGTGCTAATATTGATACCCGAGCAAGCGAAAGATTCCAAAATTGAAATTATAAATAGGTATGGAATCTTGAGCGTAGCGAGGGTTTCAAAGCACGAGGGTTAAACAAAATTTGCCCCCGGGCACAGAATAAATAATAGTACTAGTACAGAAGACTCACTCTCTAACAAAACGCGTCTGTCACGATCATCACAGACATGGCCGCTAGGTGGCGACAGCGCCACTCGCGGCTTATGGCAAACCCCAAAATTGGGGTCGAATGTATGGAGTTTTAGCTACCTGTAGCAAAGCGATGAAATCGCGGAGTGAGCCACGCCTGCCCCGGGTGAAACACAAAATTTTTCACCATACCAACCCGAAGAAAAATTAAATGATGTGTAAATAACATTTGCACTGCGTGGTCCTCCGACGTGTCGGAAGCCGGTGTTGCTCGAAGGCGTGGCCTATCAAAATCGCTGCAGACTTTTCTTGATGTAACTCTACAATATTTAACTTTCAATTGACGTTTTCTAAACTGAAAATCGTAATAAGATTCCAAAAAAAGTAAGTCAATGTTGCCACTGCAATAATTTCTTTGTAAAATAGTAAATTCCTTTTTATAAATAAACACGCTAAGATAATTTATTTATTGGTAATTTTACTCCTACGATTTTAAAAAAGTACTTTTATTTTCTTATTAATATTTTTACATAAATATAAGACCCGCTACTAAAAAGTGGCAACATTGGCTTACTTTTTTTGGAATCTAATTACGATTTTCAGTTTTTTTTTATCAACGAATCTCACCTGGCTAGGTGCAATTCTCATTCTATAACCGCGATCTTGACCAGACCGTTTGTCCTTTTTGAGGGCCTTCCCCCAATCGCTACTCAATAACCACTCCCCCAACCAATTTCGCGAGAGAAATGACCAACTGCCGTATTCGAACTTCAAGATATTCACAAGAGACGACACGTACTAGATCCATTCTACATAGATACGTTATAGTTTAGATATCAACTAATTCTCTTGCAGCACAATTCGGGCAACCAATGTCACTTTTACGTTAGATAGAGTAAGATATCTGTTAGATGTGAATTGGATCTCTAAGTTATATCCTGTGGAAATCGTTCAAGAGTATCTCCGGAATGGCGCAAATGTCAAATTTGACAGGTTAGATCTTAAACATATCGTTATCGTAACTATAGTTCGTTTTTTTTAGCATTAGAAAGAACTTCAAAGAAGGTAAGCGATCTTGGCATGCCTTTTAATTGAAAAACGCTTTTTAAAAATCAATAACTATTACTTATGAAAGCAGAAGAATATAAGTGATCGTATTAGATTCATAATTGTTACGATGCACATCCCTGGTGCGCCGGGTGCGGGCCAGCCCCAACCCTATCCTGTGTGTGATAGCGGACAGACTTGACTGCCCGTATATGAGACACTGCTGCGAAATGCATGTTTCCAGCAGTGTATATATATTGTAATAGTTAATTAGGTACTAACATTAGGAACGTAAGTCTACTAACAAATCTGTATGAGTCCATAGTTGCTCGAAATAAATATTTTTCATTTCATTTCATTTCATATTTGCCGTAACTTATTTTTAAAATGTGTTTTTCAATTAAAAGACACATCAAGATTGTTTACCTAATTTCTAATAGATTCTATTTCAAAATCCGAATCGGGCCCCAAGAAATGACAGTCGATATCAGAAATAACGGCCTTCTTAATATTGTCCTGAAATTGACGTCGTTATGTCTATTGTGCGATCTTCATCGGCGACGGCGGGATAAATGGCTGCCATTTGCGGAATCGAGACAACTATATCACTGGTTTAGAATAGGGACATCGTAAAACTTTTTTTATATAATTAACTAGAGATGCAACGGATATTTGTTTGGCCGGATACCGGATGCCGGATATTCGGCCTGACCATCAGCCGAATATCCGGTATCCGGCCGCCGGATATTCGGCCATCGGAACTATACCTACATTTCGGTTTTTCAGGTGCGCATTCTGCAGGTTTGACCTGTTTCCTTAGTGAACGTTCGCGCGGACTCATTTCTAGGTTGGAAATGAGTGCGCGTGCAAGTCAATGGAATTATTAAATTGTTTTAAAATAATAAACAAATACGATTATGGCCGTGTCTGTTTCTTAAATCCAAATTGTTTGCTCCGAAATCAAGCAATATTACTATCCGGCCGGATAGTAAAATAATGGCCGGATAGGCCGGATACCGGATAGTAACCGGATATCCGGTGGATCTCTATAATTAACAATTGTAATACCGTAAAATCAGGAAACTATAGTCCTTAAGTACAACTATGGTCCAGTTTTTATTCGTTCGTTGATTCTTAACGGGCTTTTATGATTTGTACTCGATCTATTTTGGAGCTTAAATACACTAATGCTCTTTCTATATTCAATTTTTTATACCTTTTGACTTTTGATGACCGGTCTGGCCTAGTGAGTAATGAGTAATGACCCTGCCTATGAAGCCGATGGTGCCGGGTTCGAATCCCTGGTAAGGGCATTTATTTGTATGACGACACAGATATTTGTTCCTGAGTCATGGTTGTTTTCTGTGTTTAAGTATTTATATATTATATTTATCGTTGTCTCAGTCAGTACCCACAAAAAGCCTTCTTGAGCTTACCGTGGGGCTTAGTCAGTTTGCGTCAAAATGTCCTATAATATTTATTTATACCTAACTCAACATAATTTAAAAAATACTTGTACATATTTTACTGGAACTAAATTTTGTTTTGTTTGTCTTAATAGCCCATCAGCGTGCGTATTAGCGCTACTGCTAAATAATCGTAATTATTTAAATTTAACGAGTGATATTTAAAGGGGCCCGCTACGTACTGTATTTTGTATTCAAAAGGTACTTAAATACAAAATACAGTACGTAGCGGCCCCCTTTTTATTTATATCTTTCGTTAAATTTAAATAATCACGATTATTTAGCAGTGGCGCTAGTGTGCACGTTGATGCGCTCTTACTAGGTACAGTCAAGGAATTTAAATTCCGACCCATTTCGTACTTTGTCACAGTGACAACCGTATGAGGTCTCTAGCGGCTTTCATATTGATTGTCACTGTGACAAAGTACGAAATGGGTCGGAATTTAAATTCCTTGACTGTACCTACAAAGATGAATACCTTCATCTCCACCATATCTATAAAGTCTTCATATATATAAAGTCTAAGAAAAAAACGTGCCTCGGAAATCAAGAAAAAGTCGTTCTGGGATAGATGGCGCACACACCTTTAGCCTATTCTCGGCTAGATGGCATGACGACACCGTTTCATATTTAACAATTTTAACACATAGATATCAGTGAATGAACATGGGTCAAAATGATATAATAAATAATAAAATCATTTATACATGACAGTAAATTAAGTAAGTAAATTTATAGTGACTACAACAATTACTATGACAGGCAGGACCCCTCTATACTATCTATTCTTTTTGCTACCTATTATAGCGTAGTTAAATTATGAGAAATTTTCAAATGAAAATTCTATTGTATACAACTTTACCCTTCTACGGAAACTTTACTCACCCTGCCGCTTCCCCTAACCTGTACGGATATGATGGTCGTTCTCGTCTACGTGACAGCGTGATAAAACGGTGTCCGTCACTTTCTATCCCAAGGTGTTAAAAAGCGACAGTTATTTTATCACATGGATACAGATGGATAAAGCCATCCATAATACGCCGGCAGGTATTCTTCTACTTGGCCTACTTTTTGAGTGGGATTACAAAGCAATCTCTCGCGCCTTTTGTAAATTGAAAGCTTAAAGAGTGGGTATTCTAAATTCCATGAAATATTCACACTCAAGTCAAAGAGTGCGGGAACAGGTGGTGTTTACTTTGGCACAAAATAGATCAGTCAACGAGGATTTCCGGGAAACAAGTTTAACCAAACAACGATGTCACATTAAATAGATATGAAATGGGTGCACGATGGCGGGTACAGCTAAACACATGCATGGCAGCATGGCGGAACATGCGACACAACTGAAAACCGCCGTGTCGCCGAAATAATTTTATAGCTTGTAAGATTTTACTATTGTATGTATTGTAAGGTATGTATCTATGGGCCTTAGTTGCCTGATAATAAATGATATTTGATTATTTGTTTTGTTTTGATTAAATTAGTATGCTACCTACTAAGCATTAATTTAGCATTAAGTAATTTAATTTTTAATTTTGCGAGTGTCTAAAAACACGTGAGTTTAACCATAAAATACCACACTAGCGCCACTGCTAAATATTCGTGATTATTTCAATTTAACGAAAGATATTTAAAAAAGGGGGCCGCTATGTACTGTATTTTGTATTTAAGTACCTTTTGAATAAGGTAAGTACCCCTATTAACGAGCCCATTAAAATCGGCACTGATTACCGAGGTATGTACAAAAAAGCGTTTCACAAGAAAGCCTATTGACTATTTTTAAATTGAAGTACACACAAATAAAGCCTTCTCTATTGACTGTCGAATAAGTATAGCACTAGTAAAGAAACACAAAGTAAACAATTCGAAAACCGTAAACTAACTCATCGGGGGCGCAGGATTTGAATGCTCCATACTAACGCGCAACACCTCAAGTAAGCAAACGCGTATTTTATTCAGTGATTTTCATAGTAATGGTGAATATTATAGAAAGATTAAGACTTTATATCAATTATTAATTATGATATTTATGGTTCCCTTATCCTCAATTTGTAAATATTTGCTTACCAATAGTAAAAAACAGGAAAACAAAAACCTCGGTGTTGAGTTCCATTTTTTGGTGTGGTTCCTAATTTCGAGGTATAACTCGGTAATAGCGGAAACGGTATTTTAAGTTCGAAGGGTTATATATTCATATGTAAATACATATTTCCTTAACTGTTGATTTTATTGAAATATTTAACCATCTATAAAGCTAAAGAGCTATTAACGTGGTATGAAATCTATTCAAGAACTCTTAATTTTGACGACAGTTTTAAGCACTTAACTGAAGGTTTCCTTAGAAACCATTATTTGAGAATCTTGTTTAAATATTGATATAAAAACAAAAGCATGGCTGTCAAGTCTGTTTTATATAATGTTTTGTAATATTTAGTAGTATCTTCCATTATGATTGTGTTCAAAATATACGCGATCTTTATTTATTTTTATTACTCGTAAATGAGTTTTACAATAATGTGATTATTTTATCGTTCCATGCTAATTATAATTGTGACTGTCAATCGCCCGCTATGACCGGAGTAAAATGCTTTGAAGAATTTACGAGGGTTTCGAAGATCCAAGTTTACAAGTATGGGTTACGGCGAAATTGAGGCATCGGCTCGATACTTTTCCTAAGTTATTCTCTTAGCAGGTGAGAGCGTTTCAACCGGCATCATTATCGCCAATAGCTTGCAGTTCGCGCTTAAGGTGACAGTCCATTTCCAACGACAGCTGCAGTACTGTTCATTTTACTATGGAAATTGACAATGACAGCGACGCGTTCAGTACCGGAAGTGCAGCTGCGGTTAGAAATGGAATGTTACCATTACTTTTCTATGACATGACAGGCGATCACGTGACGCTTTCCATAGAAAACGATGCGCCGGAAGCTCCGGCCCGGACACAGCCCGGTCTAACGTGAGTCAAGGTAACATTCCATTTCTAACCGCAGCTGCATTACTCTTCATTTTAGTATGGAAATTGACAATGACAGCGACGCGTTCAGTACCGGGAGTGCAGCTGCGGTTAGAAATGGAATGTTACCATCATCCTTAATGCAGCTGCCGTCCGAATTTAATCTTCATGCAAGCTTATAAACGCGTCAACTCCGTATAAAACGGGCTTAAAACGCTCACCTAGCTAAGCCGTTAACATTACATGTATATTTGCAACCTCTCGATGTATCCGGACGTTCATTCATTCCGTTTGTAGCAGTCCTTACGGTCCTTAGGGACGGAACTCTCTCGTCGAGGGCCCTTACGGTGTCCGGTTGCGTTTGCCGTCAGGCGCCACTCCCTAAGACGGAGACGGTAAATATGTGAGAGTACATTTATAAATATATTGTGGGTAGGTTAACATCACATTTTTATAACATCTCACAGTGGAACAGGCTGCCTCTATACTCTGTATCTTTAGGTATTTAAATAAAAAGTAAAAAAAATCTACCCTCAAATGGCTCCTTAAGCCAGTTGAGGGTAGATGAAAACATTCCATGATCAAATAATGTAGGTTAATGTCAGGTCGTTCAGTGACTGATCCAGACGTTTTTGTATTTGGTCGGTTAACCAATAAATGTTATAACTACACGAAAATGTACAAATTGTTTGTTTAATTTTATTGAAATAGGTACCTAAAGATACAGACTTTAATTTTAAAAGAAGATGTATATATTATATTATAGTGCTATCATAGCGTATTAAGAGAAGGTTAACGCAAATTTGTAGTTTTTCACCACTAGTCAGCAGCAGAAGTTGCTAAGCGGGCGAGGTGTTCAAAATTACCTTGACACGCACTTATTCTCTTAATAATAAAATCGCGTCAAGATCATTTTGAACACCTTATGACGTCGACAGGAAAGTCGCAGAATCATAAATCATATTAAAAAGTTTTTGACCCAGATTCAAGAACTTTGCCTTACAGGGATCAAACCCACAATTTTCGGTTCCGAACCACTACTTTTTATCTATCGGCATTCGAACGCAATAGTACATTATTGTCGAGGCTCGGAAGTAGCTACTTGCAGGCTGAGGATTCGTTTTAAACGGACGACCTTGGGAGTCCGTTTAATTGAATCCGAAGCCAGCAAGTAGCCTTCCAGCCGAGTCATATATAGTGCTTTTCTCAAAAATGGTGCAAGAAACATAAATATCATAGAAACATTTTACAAAAGCAACGTTCTTACGTATATATTTTCACAGAGAAAAGCCCTTGCCGCCTTTTTATTTTTTTAATAAAAAAATAGAAGTGTATTTTTCGGCCGAAAATACGCCAACCTATTTGAGACAACTAAATAGTCGCGGTACTAATCATCTGTTTGGCTGTTTAATGGGCCTGTGCCTTCATATTTTGATATGGCCATTTGAACTTTTAAAAAGTTTGGAACTCGACAAATAATGGAATTTGTATGCAACATTGCAGTCCCAAAATCGGGACTGCAATGTTTTTAACTTTTTAATTTTTGACTGACCATAAACTCCGCGCTTCGCGACCTATTTTTTAGACGGCAAAGTCGACTTTGCCGTCCATTTTTGAGAAAAAATTAATTAACACATCGGCGAAGTAAAATCACCGAATTCGCCAAATATCTCGTTAGTGTTGTTTGGACATCTCGATTTCCTCACAGGAAATGAACGCTCGCTCGTATTATAATTGAATTCGAGCATCTGTGCTGAAATATATTATTATTAATTAATACTTTATTACGATGCATGGCATTTATGATCAGGGACTATTGTTTGATCAAAGCTGAGGTATTTAATTTGATAGGAAATGAATAGGCTCAGAGCGCATTTGATATTGAGCGCATTTCACTAGGTGTCAAAGTCAATAGCAGGAATTTATTGTATCAAATTTAGGTATATACCATGCATTAAAACGGAACCCTTATAAGATCACTTTGTTGTTGTCCGTCTATCCATCCGTCCGTCTGTCTGTCAAGACCGTTTATCTCGGGAGCGCGTGGAGGCATCGAGTTGAAATTTAAACCACTCAGGTCTACGATCCCTTGAAGCTTATCAAGACTCAAACTTCAAAGCTAACGTAAACAAAAGATACGACCATTTATGCCGCAAAAAACATATATTTCGACATTTTTACGGAATCAAAATTGATAGGGTACCTCCCTTCGACCTAGACCTATGAAATTTGGCAAATAATATCGGCTTAAACTACAAATAAAGGGGAAAAAGTGAAAACTTTAAATAAAATAAAAAATTAGTTAATTTTGTACGGAACCCTCGGTGGGCGAGTCCGACTCGCTGCTGGCTGGTTTTTAGGGTTCCGTACCCAAAGGGTAAAACGGGACCCTATTACTAAGACTTCGCTGTCCGTCCGTCCGTCCGTCTGTCACCAGGCTGTATCTCACGAACCGTGATAGCTAGACAGTTGAAATTTTCACAGATGATGCATTTCTGTTGCCGCTATAACAACAAATACTAAAAACAGAATAAAATAAAGATTTAAATGGGGCTCCCATACAACAAACGTGATTTTTGACCAAAGTTAAGCAACGTCGGGAGTGGTCAGTACTTGGATGGGTGACCGTTTTTTTTTGCTTTTTTTTGTTTTTTTTTTTTTTGCATTATGGTACGGAACCCTTCGTGCGCGAGTCCGACTCGCACTTGCCCGGTTTTTTTCTACCTTGACCCTCAGCGAAGTAAATATTAAAAGTGCATCTGTAACTAGTGTAACTACTTTTAAGTTATGCTTTTATTGAACTGTGACGCGGTGAGCAAACTTATGTTAAAGGGCAAAGTTTTATACTTTTACGGTACATACCTATGTCCATTTTAGAAGCGCATTCTTGCGCGGAATGCTCAATGAAATCGTAAGACCGTTATTTGCTGTAAAATGGCGGGAGTTAGCGCCAAATTGCATCCCGCGGACGCCGGCGTGCTCCATCGATGGGGATTAGTGCGCCGCAATTTCGCCTTATTAATATTAATACCGAGTAGACCGATCGTGGAGGGATTTGTGCTGTCTAGCTGCTTCTTGGAACTGAAGATTTGGTAGGTACTTAGTGTCATACATATTGGTGTATATTCACACTGAACCAGGAGCGCCAATCTCTGATTTCATATTGTCATCATTCTCAGTCTATATAAATCTCGCAATAAAAATGTACCAAATGTAACGTTCAAACAAGAGTTTTTATATTAAAACAATCTCCGTTAGAAAAAGAGGGCGCATAATTGTTTTCCTTAATATTTTCTCTTCTTAATGTTTGTATTTGTCATGCTACTTCAGTCAACCTCAGTACTTTTTGTACCGAGATTGACTGTAATAGCAAGATACGTCCGTATTTTTTCGTGTAAATACGAAGGAAAACAATTATGCACTAATACAGCTGCTGCTGTATTGTGGATTGATAAGTGACAGTGAATCGCTGGCCTGCAGATCATCGTGCATATGCTATTGAGATATATAAAATAAGTAATTTCCACTTAAATTGCACCTTAAGGCAAGGCGTAAAGTTTTGCATTTATTTCAGAATATGTGGAAAAGGGTGGAGAAGTACGTATTACACAGCGAAGGTCGACATTTAGACAATATGATACTCAAAAAAATTAATCCGCATACAGTCATATTCTTTTAATAAAACTAATAATTTTGGTTTATATATTACAGTCTATTTTAATCAAATTTTGAAATCCGCCGCTGGACACTTGGCCACCCTGTATAAATGCGAGGGTTGGTACCCCATTATGTCCGATCAGTTGAACGGATTTGGCATACAGGTAGATCATAACCCGGAAAGGAACATGAGATGCTTGTTATCCCCGACTTAACTCTCTAAGGAGATGTAATGCGGGTTGAAATTACGGGGGTATTGTCGCGAGAACATTGGAGGATATAGTAGTTTAACAATATATCCTGTATATTGTTAAACAGGCAGCGTAGCCAAGATGCCAATCGCTTACGCTCTAGCGATCCAAACGCAACTGTCACTGTCGCGCTAATATGGAGGAGTGATAGAGAGACATAATGCTTTTCGATGTCGAAGCGATAGCGATTGTAACCTTGGCTAGGCCGGCAGTATGTAAACTAACGAAAAACATTTACTCAAACCCGTTAATGTGTAGGTCACACTGAGCAACTTTTACTATGGCACCGACCCCGAAATAGCGAAAAGAAAAATTGGTTGTTTCATACATTTTGCTGGTCTAGCATTGAAATTTTGAATTGATGAAATAGCAGGAGATGAAAACGGTATAAAGTCGTCTCAAAACTTAAAATTATGTATACCTTTAACTTTAAACGAGCAATTCTTGTCTAAATTTATTTTATATACATGGTGCCTGTTGGCGGTTTTTGAATTCATTCAAGGGTATATGATATGTGTTTGTGTATACATGGGGTCCCTTTGTTTCACATGAAGTTTTAAGTCATAATGTATTGTTTGTCATATTATCATTAGACATAAAACTGAAACCGTCAACTTTTCAGGATTTTCGTAAGGTTATCCTATAGATCGGTTAGGTTAGGTTAGATTTGTTTTATGGCAATTCGGAAAAGTTACGCGTTTTTGAACCAACCAAATTATGACTAAAAAATGCGAACAAACAATACAAGAATTAAAACTTTATGGGAAACAATAGAGACATGTTTATAGATAAAATATAAAATTTTCTCAGTTGCTCAAAAACTCGTTGTACAAAAAATACAAAGTCCGTTCTATAAAGTATACCTAACGCAAAATATATATTCATATATTTCTAATGTTATTGAATAACAAAGCTATTAAGCATGATAAGGGCCCCCCACATCTGGCGTCTTTCGAGCGTCGGCGTTTACAATTCCATGGCCGACGTCGACGCAACGTCGACGCAGCGTCGACGCAACTGCGCAGCGACGTCATTTTCCATAGCGCTGGAGCGACGCCGACAGACGCCGACGCTCGAAAGACGCCAGATGTGGGGGGGGGGGGGGGGGGCTAAGAGTGTATAGGACTCTGACCGTCATAAATCTAGGTTTAACGTGATTTATGCAGCCTATTTCCGGATCAGGAATTACTTTACTCCCTGCCACGACGGGGTGCAAATCAAAAATATCTCAACTATATAATGGATATCTCGATTATATATTATTATACTATTATCCCCTTGACTCTAATAATCAGAGTTTAAAGCTTAAAATTGATTGATTAAAAATATCAAATGAATAATTTCACGGTGTGTGTTGATTGAATACTACTATAGGTTTTTAGTGTTCTTAAAAGCGTACTCTATATCAAAACTAACCCAAACGGTTAGGAAAATAATAACTTAAAACTCCCCGTGAAAAGTAATGATGTAAAATACTGATAAAAATACTGATAAGTGTGTGGGGAGATTTAAGAGTATCATGACCGGACTGGACCAAACGCTGAAGTGTCATGAAAAGTCATGTCATTACTCATGATAGTGCAAAGAATTATATGACAAAGAACAACTCTCAATCTTCAAAAGTGTGACCAAAAATGAAATGCAAGTGTGTGCGTAAATTGTCTATGTGAGATCAAAAATAGTGATGTCATGTTACAACATATTACTAATCTGTCGATGTTTGATTGCTTTATCGACTACTTTTTCAAATGTGTTATTTTAAACATTAAAATTCTACGACATTATGACGTATAAATAACAATGGCACTGCGTTTGCCATCAAAATCGTTACAGACTTATCTTAATGTAACTCTTACTGTGTTGCAAAGTGAAGTTATCATGACACGCTAAACATGAACACCTTCAAAAAGGTATAACAATCGTTATTATTTGAAGTCGGTTATAAAAACTAATATCTTAATGATGTCTTGTGAAGAAATAATTACATAGCTATTAATATACCGACAAGTTATCGATACTGTCATATGAACATTTTGTCAAGCCCTAGCGTAAACGATCAGTTTATGTTTTTACACAAAATATCCTAAATTATTGACTAATATGATAAAATATTAGCACGGAACGGAAGAAAAACTTATAATGAACTGTATAAACCGGCTCCTTACACTTTTTACGCTGTTAATTTGACACAATATCGTTATGAAAATTTCGTTCGGAATATCATAAATCCTCTGAAATGAGTAATTGCTTGGATTATTTGGCCCTGTGACACTGCAATCCGGCACACTACAAGACACCATCTTCACTGAATTACTTTATTTAATACTTTTCGTCCTAATCCGTGTATATTTTTCAATTTGAAAATTACCGTGATACGCTCTTGGCCGTCCGCGGCCGTCGTCAAACTCAAAAGTGGTTACGTTTTCTCATTGGTAGTCTGACTCTTTCGCACTCATGGGATGTTCATATACGTGATGGCTTCCCTTTCGCACACTTCAGCTGTCTGTCAAGCGCAAGCGAATCCTAGGTCTATGTGATAGTGTCGGGGCCGTATAATTTAAGTTAGATACTTGAAAATTGCTCGAGATGTTGATAATGAAGTGGGTACCTACTTGAAGAAGCGAATCGTATGGTTATCAATTTAAGTATCGTTATCCCAACCAACTATAGTCCGGTACCACATCTATGGTCCACTTGTTCAATAGATACCTAACTAACTATACCTATACTCTGTGCCTCTTATTCATAAACGTTTACTAAAGTTGACAAGCCGATAATAATGTTTGTCCCTTTCCATCATACTGATACGTCGGAAAGGGACAAACGATTAACCATATCCTTAACGTGGAGTGCGGAGCGTAAGATACTTGTATTACTTATACTTAAGATTTTTTCTACTCGTCGACTATAATTCTTGAATTAAGATTTCTTATACCAAACTTCAATTGGGTATTTTTAATGTATGGGCTCCCAACTCAACTATAATATTCATATCGATACAGTTTCAACTACAATGAAATTGACCAATCACAGCTCGTCGCGATCAAGAGGACGAAACAAAACCATAGCTCAAATTAATTATTTATTTTAGGTTGTATAGTAGAAACAATTTGTTCATAAGTCAGAAACGCGCATGTGACACCCTTAATATAGCAACATCCATAGACTACGAAAACCACTTAGTGTTGCTTGTTAGTCTCCATAGGCTACGGTGGCCAAAATCGAGAAAAGAACTGTCTAAAAATTGAATTTAGCGCGGAGCAAGTACCAGGGCCTCATGAGTTACGAGAAGGTGTCGTTGACCAACGCGCCGGGCGCGGCGGCCGGGGCGCGTAGTATGAATAAGGTATCGCTGCTGCTGGCGTACCATCTTAGCTGCATACTTTTGGTTTGGTTTGTTTGTATGATTCTACTAGTTTAAAGTATTATTTTTGTTGACTCGTAGGAAAAGTATGGTATACAATAGTGATATAATCAAGCTTTTCAATCTCGTACCTGACTTAGGCAACTCAGCAAGCTTCGTTGCCTAAACACGGTACTCGACTGAAAAGCTTTCTATTATATCACGATTGTATAAAATACTATTATGATACTCGTAGTTAGATACACAATTAAAGTGACAATATAAATTTTATCATTAAATTTTCCTCATTTATAGTGCTTATTCGCTTTAAGCTAAAGAAAAGCACGTTTTTGGGGAGTCTATATTTTTCTTATAAATAATTATTAGAGCACAGTCTTTTTGTCTAGTTTTACTTACTCCTCTGGCGCAGTGATCCAAAGTTTGTCTTGGCCTCCAACACGACTGCTTGCCACTGGTCCCGATCCTGAGCTGTTTTTCGCCAGTCTTCAACCAGAAGCTCACGTTTTAAAATATTAGAGTTATTTTTCGAAAATTCGTGTGTAAAATCAAAGTCAAATTTTTATTCCTTATTCGATAGCTTACCCGCTTTAGGCCACACTCCCCTTTACCGAACTGCACGCCAAAGCTTAAGCTTCTGAATATTAAATGCAATAAGCGTTTGACAACGATAGAATACTTATCAAATCCACAAGCTCGATATGAGAATTAATACCTTATTCTTTAAGAAATAATGTTCACATTCCTTTGAGTACTTTAAACGATGATATTAAAGGTAGGAAGGTTCTAAGTGTTGTAATATCACAATGTTTTAGGCTGTTTATCATGGATAGAAGTGAAACCACGCGATTATTATTAGTTTAAAGGTAAGATAAGCGTGGATGGCATCTCTGACGAGGGTGATGAATGCTGAATTATTAAAGTTTATTATCTGTGGTATAAATATTTGCTTTTGTGTGTTGGTAACGTCGGGGTCGATAGATTTTCGGTTGATTCAGGGTCACACAAATTGCTGAAGTAAAGTTATTCTCCTCTACGCGTTGTAAATATAATAGGGTATTTGACTACTAGTAAAATCAGTTTCTTTTTTGAGCCTTTCTAAACGGTTTTGCTACTATGGAATTTATATCAAATACTAGCATGTGACGTCACAATCAAATTACCTACGCCGTATAGTTTTATACGGGTTTAAAATAGAATTGTCTCTAAAAATAATTGCCGTTTACGTTTTTTTATTAATCTGCTACTCCTCACCATTTTAAGTATTATAGGTATTTACAATCAAAACATATCTTGTGTTATTTTAAACTACAATAATCAAATTATTACACTCAAAAACCGATTCAGAAATATTCTGCCTGCCATAATATTCACGAAACATAAATTCGCATAACTTAAACCGTGGCATACCGAAAGGAAATAAATATACAAGGCACGCAAAGAATTTTGACTACCAAATAATTATTCATATTCCATACATTCCCGTTCTCAGCTTCGCAAACTTCAACAAATTAAAAATTTATACTTCGAAGCCTGCATGAACTTAAACTTTAAGACTTATATCAGTTATATCCAAAACGACTTAAAAGTATAAATTCCACAAACATCTATACAACTTTTAGTTCATTAACGCGCTGTTCAGAAAATCTTAAGAGAAACTTTCATCATTAATTATTTGAGTTTCGCCGGCATAAGCGTCAGAGAGAAATAATTAATAATTAACATTTCTAAATTGACAATGGAGTGTAACTTTTCAAATGAGTCGAGTAAAATGTTAAGTGAATCGGGCGTAGAGGCAATAGATTAGCTTTATTTGAGATCTGAAACTTAGGTGATTGATTTGCGATTATTTGGTATCGTCTTGGGTCGTCCAATTCGTTTTTAACAAGTTCGTCCATTTCGTCAAGTTCTTAAATTAGTCCTATTCTGCTTTCGTCACTCATTCTACATTGAAAGCCACCGACGATTGTGACGAATGTAGAATGAGTGACGAAAGCAGAATAGGACTAATTTAAAAACTTGACGAAAAACGAATGGGACGACTCAAGCCGATACCGATTATTTGACTAAAATGAAGTTAGTAACCCGTTTAGAATAATTTTATATAATACATTCATTGATTGTATTATACTAGCGACCGGCCCCGGCTTTGCACGCGTTACACGAAACCTAAACTACACCTCCATGAGAATCACTCTATTGATAGGTGAAAATCGCATGATAATCTGTTCAGGCCGCGTAGCCAAGTTGCCAATCGCTCACGCTCCGTAGCGATCGAAACGCAACTGTCACTGTCGCACTAATATGGAAGAGTGATAGAGAGACATAAAGCTTTTCGTTGTCGAAGCGATAGCGATTGTAACCTTGGCTAGGCCTGCTGAAGTTTTTGAGTTTATCGCCAACATACATACAGACAGACGCGGCAGGGCGCTGCGCGAAGTCGCGGCCAAATTATATACAGTGTGGAAAGATAAGTCGGGCCCTGGAGGGAAACTACCTTAAATCCTTAAAGCTGGCTCATTTACTTAAAGGAGACATTCCTTTATTTTTAAAAAGAAACAAAACTGCATTCAAAGTATTTTTCTTTTTTTCTTCAGTTTGGCTTGTCTAAAAAAATGTTGAGTAGGTACTAAATATTAGATTTTATGGATATTTTGTACGACAGACGAGTGTAAGACCTAATGTTTCTTGGAGAAATTGTATCATTAACATTAACTGTATCGAATAGTAGAATAAAATTGTGAGTTTTTTTTGGAATTTTTAGTCGGTTCGAGTCCCAGGCGAGGCAAGCGAGTTTTAGAAAATCTTTGAATGCAGTTTTGTTTCTTTTTAAAAATAAAGGAATGTCTCCTTTAAGGAAAATGAGCCAGCTTAAGGATTTAAGGCAGTTTCCCTCCAGGGCCCGACTTATCTTTCCACACTGTGTAAATAAATACGGCGTGGGTATTTAACAATAATACAAACACGTCTACATAGTACATATATGTATGTAATGTCCGTTAAGAGCAAAACCAACATTACTGACAGTCCCGAAGTTTAAGCCTACTTAGTACTTTAATACGAAATGGACGAGCATTACAGGCTTTTCAGGGACTCGCGCTTAGAAAAACCGGCCAAGTGTGAGTCGGACTCACGCACGAAAGATTCCGTACCATTACGCAAAAAATGGCAAAAAAATCACGTTTGTTGTATTGTAGCCCCAATTAAATATTATATTCTGTTTCTGTTTTGTTTGTTGTTTCTGTTTTTTATGTGTTGTGTTTGTTTTGTTATTGTTGTTGTTGTTTCTGTTTTTGTTTTGTGTTGTTGTTTTGTTTTTGTTTTGTTTAGTATTTGTTGTTATAGCGGTAAAATACATCGTCTGTGAAAATTTCAACTGTCTAGCTATCACGGTGCATGAGATACAGCTTGGTAACAGACTGACAGACAAACGGACAGACGGACAGCGGAGTCTTAGTAATAGGGTCCCGTTTTTACTCTTTGGGTACGGATCCCTATAAAAATGGCGGCGGGGCACTTTATTTATAAGTTTGTCTACTTATTTCTTAGTCTCAGTTTATAATGTTTACATCTAAATTGGTTGCTAAATTGCTCGCTAGATGTCTCTTTCTAAAAAGCAAACTAGCCAACGAAGATGTTTCATAATAGGGAATATTAGAGTTTGTTCGGAAAGAGAAGAGTCGTGAAATGTATTCTGCGTAGGTGACACCACTAGCACATACAGTAAACAAACCTCATTGACATCATCAATGACACATCATGCGTCACTAGGTCAATCACATGGCCTACCGTGAAACACGACAATCGAAAGTTCGGTTTGAGCCTCTCTGTCACTCTTGCTTATTCGATCGATAGAGAGGCAGATAATGAAATTTCGATTTTAGCGTTCGCGGAAGGCCACCTGTAAACAAACCGCCTTGTATTGGTGCATCAATGTCATAGTTAAAACTTGTCAAAAAACTGTTTAACGCCTTATACCGGGTGTGGCCTGTAACATGAGCAAACAATTAAAACATAGATTGTACTCTTAATAACAAAACTTCCGTGAGACACAGACATATATTAAATATATTAAGAACGGGTCACTCACGTATTGAAATGAAAAATATTGAGCGTTTTTCGACTTAAAATACGTGAGTGACCCGTTCTTAATATATTTAATATAGATTGTACTCCTCAAACGGTGACACTTTTGTTCAACAACTTTAAAAAAATATGAAGTATTTAGACGCCCTATTTTTCATATAAATTAAATATTATCTTCAATGGACGCCATCGCCACGCCATATCATTGTGGTTGACGTTGCTTGTCACGCCTTAAACATAACAAAATTCGCAATACATTGCGTCTTAGAATAAATTTTAAAGTGTATTAAAAATCAAACCACAAACTATTTTTAAAAGTCGCTGAACAAATGTTGGTCAGTATGAGGAGTACAGCCTACAGTTAAATTTCTTGCTCATATATATTACAGGCCACACCCGGTATATTGTTTGAGCCCAATTTGATATGGCTTTGAAATCGCTCACGCTGCTTGATACATGTGAAATATATAATAAACTAGTATTATAATTTTCTTTAGTGTTCACGTCAACACATTCCCAAACTTCCAATAAAATGTTTTATTATTCACGTAGTCGTGACAAAGCAAAGCAAAGCAAAGCCAATGACAGACGTAGGGTTTGCACGACGGATCCGAAATGTATGGGAAGATCCGCGGATCCGGATCTAGATCCGGATAATTTCATACATTTCGGATCCGGATTGCAAACCCTAGACAGACGTCACTTATTTGTACAAGTAAATCTTACTTGACACAACCAATTTCTGATTTCTATAACTTCGGAAGCCGGTGTTGCTCGAAGCTATAACTGTTTGTTTAGGTAGCGTGGCTAAAGATAAGTATTGCCACAAATTCGTTCTCTGAAATTATTATAATACTTAATAATATTTTTATGTAGGTACACAAACGAAGCATACCTACTTAATACATATAAGAATTGTTGATTGTTTTATTAATATACAAAATTTTATTAGTAAATAACGTAGTTAATGGTATAATTATAATCCATAAAATTACTTAATTGTATCTAAATTAATCAATAAATCACATTGTTTTATTGTTTACAATAATTTGATTTATGTTTATTTCATTTCGTTGTCTACAATTCTGCACTAATTGCGCCCTCAATTGCTCAAAGGTTAACTGGAAAAGATCCCTTTAAGGGATAAGTTCGCCTTTGTACTAATGACGAATCTTATTTTTCCTGTATTGTTTTGATTTTTGTACAATTTGTACAAAGGGGGGTGGAATTGAGAGAGTTAATGAATTGCCTAATAATTGAAGTAAGGCGCGAATTGAAAGATTGCTATCAGCATTATCCAGGCGCTATACCTACTTTAGCTGCTGTCACAAATTCCACGCAGACGAAGTGACGAGCAAAAGCTAGTGTTTCTATAGCCCTAAAATCAAACCGAAAATATCACCCCAAAACGTACCCTGTCACTTAAGACATGTTTAATGCGAAAATATCCCGCGCAAACGTCACTCATTTGTCATAAACATTTCTTTCTTTTAGAAACACTTTACTTCACCAATATCCTTTCTCATTGGCTCGCCCTATGCCAAGAACACTCATATTCCTTCTCGAATAACGTTCACATTTCTGTGAAACCATACCATCAGATAATTCTCGACGAAAACAAGTGAATAGTAAATTTGGGAGATATTTCCATTCCATCGGGATATGACAGAAGACGAGCGGGATCATTGTTTTGAAACGACTGTCAATTTAAATGTTGTAACTAACACGTTTCAATCATTTGATAGTGGAGAATGGAATGCTATTATTATGGAATTGAATGCAGGTTTATTGAGAGATAAGATTACGTTAGATTATTTTATTTCATTACTGGCTTTTACCCGCGACTTCGTCTGCGTGGAATTTGTACAGCAGCTAGAGTAAGTACAGCGCCTGGATAAAATCTAATAGCAATTTTACCATAATATGCTTAATTGTTTACACCAATTAACAGGCACTTCATTACTTTTCTCATTTCCACTTTTTCACCCTCTTTAGGGATGACTTCTGACATAAAAACTATCCTTCTGTCTGTGTCTGTCTGTCTGTTACCTCTTCACGCTTAAACCGCTGAACCGATTTAGTTGAAATTTGGTATAGAGATAGTTTGAGTCCCGGGGAAGGACATAGGATAGTTTTTATGTCGGAAGTCATCCCTGAAGAGTGCAAAGGAGGGTGGAATTCAAAGAGTTAATGAATTAATTGAAGTAAGCTATGCGCAAATTGAATGATTGCTATTAGCATTATCCAGGCGCTATACCTATTTAGTTGCTGTCACTATTTCCACGCAAACGAAGTCGCGGGCAATAGCTAGTTTTCGATAAACCAGGACTTTGCACTGCAGATTTACCTCGTGCTACGGTAGCAACTTTAATGTCTCAAAGGAATCTGAGGAAATCTTCTCCAACGAAAAATATCTCTGGACACAGAATAAATTTAAACATCACACTGGAGAGTTTTTAATAATGCATGACCTCTGAATTTTATACCATTTTACTTTACAAAACTCTTATCACCTTTAAGAAGTTTGCTAAATTCAACTCTATTGTATAGCAACAGGGTAGTTTTTTGGTTTAAAAGAGTTCGAGTTAGGAAGTTGAGTAACTATTGATTCAGTTTTCTTTTGTGCCGTGCTGGTAGCTTATGTGATAATATTTAAATGTAAGCAGTAAAATTTTCATATAAATTATGGACGAAATATTACTCATTATATTCTGGGTTTGACAGGGAGTTTTAAGGCTTATAATCGGCTTAATCTTGTTATTTCAGTAGGAACAGACCCCAACTTTTCGGATATGGATTAAATATATTTTTCACATCACATCACCTATTCGAAAAAAGGCTTTTTCTTCTTCCCCGATAGGAGGGATCAAAGTGGTACTTTTCTTCCCTGCTAGGAGGGATCAAAGTTGTACTTTTCTGTTATAGGACACGATTTTTTCTTTCTTGCATACTATTTTTTTGGTCAAATAATACATATTTTGGAACATAACAATTTCCTCATAGTTGATGTGAAATGAAAAGCAGTATGTGTCACACGGTATCAAAATTATTTCGTCTTGGGCGTTAACACTTGAATCCCTCATTACGCTCAGGATTCTACTTTAGAATCCATCGCTTCATTCAGGATTTAGTCTACGCCCTTGATGGAAATATGTATGTACATATATGATTTTGATCCCTTGTAACACAAACTACTATTTCCATCCCAGGTAAAAAAAATGTTATAAATTAACTGTTTTCATTTTGTTTATTTTATCTTCCTCTTGGCGTTAACAACGCTATTAACTTAATTATACACAACATGAACGTGCTAATAATCATTTAATTTGCGAGCAGCAATTCAAAGGCAATTTCTATAAAATTCAACATAATATATTATTAAAGCCCTTCAGGTCCTTAATTAAATCGAGGACGTTATTTAATAATGAACCTTCCAAACGGAAAATTTCACACTTGCAACATTAATGGGATCATTTATTTGGGGTAGTTAAATTGGGACCTTAAGATGAAGGAATAGGAGTTATATTGGGTTGATTTGTAGGGTCACACCTGTCTTTGTTTCTTGCTTACGTCACTGGAAGACGTTGTAGCGGAAGTACATTTTGTATTAATCACGTGAAATTAAGGGTATGTACCTAGAAATAGATTGCCTCTCAGCCATTGACGTATATCTAAGGATGGGTCTTAAAAATAAAAATGGGGCCAATAGAGCGGTGTGCCGCACACGAATTCGAGCCAATATTGCAGTCTTATGCCACAACGCGATTGGTTGATCAGTTCGCATCACGCGCGCGATTGGTCGCAACTAGTTGGGTTAGACTGCACGATTGGCTCAAATTCGTGACTCACGTGAACTAGCACCATTCTCAGTGCCCGTAAGTCCTTAGATACCTATATGTCAATGCCCTCAGCATAAAAACCGTAAGTGACTTACGATAACACATCCAATTGAATGAATGATTTTGCCTAATTGCCTAATAAAATAACTAGTCTGAATTTTGCTCTATCTTAAAGACTGACTTCACTCTTAAATAGCTAACTGATGTTAATTTAAGTAAAGCAATCAGTTAAGTAGAAAAGCGACCAAGAACGATACAAATAATAGTTATGAGGGAATTCCATAACCGAATTACTTATACGTAAAAGCTTTTATCGGGCCAGCGCTGATGAGATGACACAATATACGAAAAGGGTTGGCTGATAATTGGATAATAAGTACTCATAACTATAATGTATTGTATGTTGTAATTTATTTATGGGTTCCTTACTACGCATGTTACGCATACTGGTATCTAGAATCAAATCAGACTAAGTATTTATCGTATGGCATCAGACTAACAAGGAAGGGTACCCAACTGTCCGACTCCGATTTGATTTATTTTGATATACCAGGTGTGGCCTTTAGTATGAGCAAAAAATTAAACTGTAGGCTGTACTCCTCATACTGACTAACATTTGTTCAGCGACTTTTAAAAATAACTTGTGGTTTGATTTTTAATACACTTTAAAGTTTATTCTAAGACGCAATGTATTGCGAATTTTGTTTTGTTTAAGGCTTGACAAGCAACGTCAATCACAATGATATGGCGTGGCGATGGCGTCTATTGAAGATAATATTTATTTTGTATGAAAAATAGGGAGTCTAAATAATTCATAATTTTTAAAAGTTGTAGAACAAAAGTGTCACCGTTTGAGGAGTACAATCTATGTTTTAATTATTTGCTCATGTTACAGGCCACACCCGGTATGTTATAGAGTAGTCTAAAATAACGGACACGTATTTTTTTTTTAGCTGCCCAAACTCAACCTGTTAGGAGTAGATGAATAAAGAATGGGGACGTGTTTTGTCATTTCACCACAAACTCATTTTTTATATAAAAATATATTTATTTATTATATATATATTTTTTTCTTTATTCATGTTCTCCAACATATAACGAAACCAGTAATTAATTATCAATTTTTTTTTCAAATCTCTTCTCAGAAATTAGAAGGTTTGGTAAATTTTCAGTACTTTGAAGGCCATTTTCTCCTAACAGGTTGAGTATGGGCAGCTAAAAAAAATACGTGTCCGTTATTTTAGACTACTCTATAACATATATCAAAATTTTCAAAAGTTTTTGAACAAATGTTGGTCTGTTTGAGGAGTATAGCCTACTGTTTAATTGATTGCTCCTGTTATACGAGACACCCGGTATAAGTATACTAAAATCGTAACCTTTTCGGCAATGGTACAAAAACAAGACATTAGTTAGTTTAGTTTATAGTTTTAGTTTTAGTCTTTTACCAGGCCGTCCAGGCCTCACTCAAAATCAGCGTCACGTTGTGTGTCCTAGGATACACAACGTGACAAGAAGCTGAGTGAGGACCTTTTGGCACAAATATTTATGTAATTGAATTTTAGTTTTGTGTTATTTTATGTTGTTATTATTTGTGCTAATAAACATTTCTTTATTCTTATTCTTAGTGGCTGACTGTACACGCCTGTCGTTGATGGCGATATGTTTGCGATGTATTTGTCTCTGACGGAATACCGAACCTTTACCCGCACCCCTTGTCATCCCCTTAATGAGAATGATTCAGATATTTCATAGCTGGTATCTAGTTCACATAACACTTTGTCTTGACTGCGATTACTTGACTAGTGTTACTTGACCTCAACCAGGCGTGGCACACTCCGCGATTACGTCGCTTTGCTACAGGTAGCTAAAAGTACATCCGTTCTACACCAATTTTGGGCAAAGCCATAAGCCGCGCGTGGCGCTGTCGCCACCTAGCGGCCATATCTGTGCTGATCGTAACAGACGCGTTTTGTTAGAGAGTGACACGCGTATTCGGGAAACGAGATAATCACAAGATCTAGAGACGACATAGAGATCAACTAGATTTACATTAGATATCGACTAGATGTGACGTGGATATCTAAGTCATAACTTGTCGAAATCGTTCAAGAGGACCTCCAGAATCGCGGAAACGTCAAATTTGACATATCTATCTTACAAATATCTTTAAATTATCCATATCGTAACTTGTTGAGGTCTAGTAGAGATCTAATTCATTTCCCGAATCGAGCCGTGAGTCTTCTGTACCTAGTACTGTTATTTATTCTGTGCCTCAACCATAGAGAAATACGGTAAGAATAGATTGCTCACTCCATATATCAGTTTTGGTACCAAAATGACTATTATTTTTGTAGTCGACATCATCGAGTAGCGGAATTATCAGCCAGTGTCTAACCTAAAAGTAACCTAACCCAATGACTTCTACTCATTAATTTTTTTTTTAATCTGTTTATTTTTCACTTAATACTTAGGTTAGTTTTACAATCTCAATACTCAATACTCAATACATTTATTGCACATAATGGTTATCGCAGTTACAATCTCTATATTTAAAGATAATTTTAACTAAGCTTAGCCTTAATTATATGTAAAATTATATTGTTTTGTTGCAGTTAGTTAGTGCTTACATGTTAATACTAGTTATATCTTTCATTAATTCATGTTAATCAGTGCTTTCTTAAGTGTACTCTTTGCTTTATCAGGATATTTTTCTAGGGTTTCTACTACTACTTTTTGAAAAAACGCGTTTGGCAAGTGGAAACATCGGTCATACATTATTCGATGTAGCGATATGATAATGACAATCTTTTATCATAAAATTATTTATATACATAATATAAATATGTATTATAAATGATTGTCACTTGGCTCACTGCCGTATTCGAACTTCAAGATATTCACAAGAGACGACACGTACTAGATCCATTCTAGATACGTTATAGTTTAGATATCAACTAGTTCTCTTTTGCAGCGCAATTCGGGCAACCAATGCCACTTTTACGTTAGATAGAGTAAGATATCTATTAGATGTGAATTGGATCTCTAAGTCATATCCTTTGGAAATCGTTCAAGAGTATCTCCAGAATCGCGCAAATGTCAAATTTGACAGCTTAGGTCTTAAACATATCGTTATCGTATCTTGGTGATATCTAAAAGATATCTAATAGATATCTATTTCAAAATGCGAATCGGGCCCTTAGTCCTGATGCTGGTAGTGGTAATGCGCACAGGAACCGACACGGTTTATGAACAACGCCCCCACTTACTTTATTCACGGAATGACATCCCCGTCGACTCATTTGGGTTGGAAATACGCATTATTCCTGCAGATAGCACGCGGGGAATATGGCTACGGGGTAGATAAAAAACACCGTGAACTTATTTTAAAGTTTAGGACAGAATTAGCCTTTTGACATTCGAGTGCATCACTCTAATGCAGCGGTCGGCAACCTTTTAGCAGCCAAGGGCCACATAGTAGTTAACGAAGTTGTCGCGGGCCGCACTTTGTTAATATTTATGACTTTATCAGACATTGTCGTTTGTCAATATTACATACAAAATAGTTAGGGAGGCTCGCGGGCCGCTTGTTGCCGACCGCTGCTCTAATGTATCTTAGGGGAGACCGAGCTGAGTTATGGCGGAAAAGACTTGTGACATCGTCGATTTTTTGAAACCTAGAAATAAAATGTACTAGTTTGATCTGCAACAAAATTCTAATTCATACTGAATTACGAAGTAAAAATATTAGATTTGTGTCTCAGACTCAGATTATTTATGGCTAATAATTTCTGCTTCATTCTGATATATATTATAGTCAGAAATTAATATTAATATAAGTCAAATAGGTACAGTTGATCCCACCAAAAACATAAATGTAAAAAAGGAGAGCCAAGTTCAATACAAAAATTATGCTTGGCTGTGGGGCTCGCCGCAAAAAGAATGGAGATCTAAATGAGTGCCACTGCCAAGTTCTATGCAAAATCCAAATATGTATTTATAGGAACAAAATAACATTATAAACAAGTATTAAACTCTATTTCTTTGCTTTATTGGATACCTATAACAATTGCTGTTATTTAAAAAAATGTGAGATCTTAAAGCAGGTTAGATTTGACTTGGCCAGTTTTCATTATATCAATCATTTTATATATATTGTAATTCTGATAAAACCTGGCCAAGCCAAATCTAACCTACTTTAAGATCTCACATTTTTTTAAATAACAGCAATTGTTATAGGTATCCAATAAAGCAAAGAAATAGAGTTTAATACTTGTTTATAATGTTATTTTGTTCCTATAAATACATATTTGGATTTTGCATAGAACTTGGCAGTGGCACTCATTTAGATCTCCATTCTTTTTGCGGCGAGCCCCACAGCCAAGCATAATTTTTGTATTGAACTTGGCTCTCCTTTTTTACATTTATGTTTTTGGTGGGATATCAATACGTTTTGTAAAGAAAACTAGGCAGGTATTGAGATTTAATGTTTTTTCTTGTGTTTCCGCTGTATGGATTTTACTTCTGTTCTTTGTATAATTATGTGGTGCCGCGTGCCGCCGACGACACACCGTTGGCCGGTTGTTTAGAGCGTATTACAAGTTTTTTGTATGGGGACACCACTTATTTTTTGACTAAACTTTATTTTAATATAGCAAATATAATAATACATATATTGGGGTAGTTTCAAATATCTGCTTGTAACGGTTCCAACGCTACAATAAAAAAATATTTTTTTTGTATGGGAACTAGGGTGGTTCACGTTTGTATGGGAAAAATTCAAACTCCAGCTAGAAAAAGCGGCACCCTCTCATTTTATTACACGTGTTCTGTTGACTAAATATGCCAAGTTTTGTAATCTTATCTCAACTACAAGGGGATGCTCAAACACTTTGAAATTTTTCAAAGTTGTATGAAATCCAAAAGAAACAAGTTATTATTTTTTTCAGTTTTATGTAAGTAGTAGTTTTCACATTATTTTAAAGTGTGATTTAAAAGTTATTTGATGAAAAACCATTTTTATTTCTATTTTTTATGATTTTTTAGGTGAAATTCTAAAAATCTTACTTTTCGAAAAATTATAAAAAATAGAAATAAAATTGTTTTTCTACTTAAAAACTTATAAATCACACGTGCAAATAATGTGAAAACAGATACTTAAATAAAAATCTGAATAATAAATACTTCTGTTTTTTGGTTTTCATACAACATACAAAATTTTCAAAGTGGTTGAGCACCCCCTTGTAGTTGAGATAAAATTACGAAACTTGGTGTATTTTATCAGCATAATAAGTGTAACAAAATAAGGGGATGGCCCGTCGGAAAATAAAAAAAAAATTTTTTTGAACCACCCTAATGGGAACCCCCCCTATTTTTTTAACTTTTTTTATTTTTAGATTTTTTCCTACGCTTACACACAATAACCGAGCTGGATTCCAAATTTCATCCTTCTAGGTCATCTGGAAGTAGGTTAGGTTTAGATACTTATATGTCAGTCCCAATAAAAAATGGTTTTTTTGTATGGGGACCCCCCTTATTTTTAAACTTTATTTTATTTTTAGATTTTTTCCTACGGTTACACACAATAACCGAGCTGGATTCCAAATTTCATCCTTCTAGGTCATCTGGAAGTAGGTTAGGTTTAGGTACTTATATGTCAGTCCCAATAAAAAATGGTTTTTTTGTATGGGGACCCCCCTTATTTTTAAACTTTATTTTATTTTTAGATTTTTTCCTACGGTTACACACAATAACCGAGCTGGATTCCAAATTTCATCCTTCTAGGTCATCTGGAAGTAGGTTAGGTTTAGGTACTTATATGTCAGTCCCAATAAAAAGTGGTTTTTTTGTATGGGGACTCCCCCTATATTTTAACTTTATTTTATTTTTAGATTTTTTCCTACGGTTGCACACAATAACCAAGCTGGATTCCAAATTTCATCCTTCTAGGTCATCTGGAAGTAGGTTAGGTTTAGGTACTATAAGTCATAAGTCAGTCTTAAAATTTACGACTTTTTGACCTTCATACCTTTATAACCGTTTGAGCTAGCTTCATGAAATTTGGGCTTCTAGATATCCTTATGGATATAATTAAACACACGTAGTTTTATGTGTTTACGTCAAAGATGTTTTGAGTTATAGAAGGGTCAAAAGTGGCACCAAGTGGTTCGTGTAATATTACACTCGGCGCTGGCTAGCCAGTTCCTTTGCTTGAACTTGGCTTGACACGCTGCCGCGTGTCTAGATATCACAAACATCTTTACGAGCCAACTTTCCAAGAATATAATAAAAAAAATAAGTATATCCAAACAAGTCTTGACGCTCAGAAAATAATCCATAGTCCATACTAATACTATAAAGGCATGTGGGGTGTGTATAGCAATGCACGCACGAGAACTTTCCAAAGTTGCGAAACTTTCAACATGAGAAATTCTCGGTAACTTCTGAGAATGTTCTCGAGAACGAGAATTTATTTATTTATCGTAGTTTATACCATGAATATTCACGATAGTTTAGGTGTAGTCCTTACCCTCAGAAAATTCCGACTTATGGTCGTCCGCTTCCGGTCAGAAAAATGTATGACGGCCCGGCCAAACGGTCAGACTTAGGTGGGGGTGCTCGACCAAATGTCATAGATGGACCTTGGCAGTTTTTGACGCCGCCATTTTTTTTCAATATGGCCGACTTTTTTTTTACTTTTTTAATTTTGTCCTAGCGCGCTGAAATTTTGGTCACGGAATCTCGGGGTCCCCTAGATACTTATGAAAAATTTTTTTTTGGAAAAATGCTACAATTGCGGGAAAACTGGCCACTTTTATTTTGTATGGCAACTTTTAAACGGTGCGTGATAGGTGGGGGGTGCTCGACCAAATGTCATAGAGGGCCCCGAGACAAAATAAATTGCATAAAAAAAAATCAAAATGGCCGACTTTTTTTTTAAATTTTTTCAAGTTGGTCCGAGCGCGCTGAGATTTGGCATTGCGGGAGACAGAGGCCTCTAGATTCTAATGAAACAACAAAAAAAAATTTGGAAAAAATTGTCGAAAGTCGAAATGTTCTCTGATATACAGTGAGAATTTAAGCAACTTATTGGTAAATTTATCACATCAACAAAATAGCTAACTGTAATAGACAATAATATATGCATAATAACATTTAGTTTTAAGTTATGCCTATTTAAACTTTATTTCAAGTATATTCTCTTGTTTAAACAATAATTTCCATGTTGCAGGAATGTTCTGAGAACATTCTCGAGAACGTTTCCGCTTTTTGGGAATGTTCTGCAATTTGTACATTGCTAGGTGTGTATGTCTGAATTTGGTCTGAATGTCTGTTACCTCTTCACGCTAAAGCTGCTGAACCGTTTTAGTTGAAAACTGGTATAGCCTCCTAAGACACAGAGTCATTTTTGCAGTTTTGAATTTGGAACCTTCTTTTATTCCATTGTAGTTCAAAATTCGATTTTAATTTGGGATCCTTTTTAAAGGAACTCAGGACCGAGGAGGATAGAGATAGTTTGAGTACCAGGGAAGGACAGGAAAGTTTTTATGTCGGAAATCATCCCTGAAGAGTGTACAATTGAAAGAGTTAATGAATTGCCTAATAATTGAAGTATGCAATGCGCGAATTGAATGTTTGCTAGTAGCATCATCCAGGCGCTATTTACTTTAGCTGCTGTTACTAATTCCACATAGACGAAGTTACGGACAAAAACGCCAATAGAACGAGAAATAATGATCAACGGTTTAGGGCTAGAAATAAAGAGTACTTAGTGTGGCTCAAATCTAGAAAAAGTTTCTAAGTAACAAGTTCAGTATTATGGAAAGAAAAACATTGCTCCTTTTTTGTTGTCTTAACATGACGTTCCTTTAAGTTGTTTACACATGTTTATATAGGTACATATGTTTTCTTAGTACGTTAGGCACGGCCACTACATTAATTTATAAATTTAAACTTTTAAAAGATGACCCACGTTAGACCGAGCCGTGCACGGGCCGAGGCGTCCGACATGTCATTTTCTATGATGGCTCCTCTACACGATGGGCTAACGCCGGCCACTCCAAGGGACGCATTTATACGTTAGAGGGAGCAAGTGATATTGCTATCTCATTCTCATTGGCTGCGTCCCTTGGAGTGGCCGGCGTTGGCCCATCGTGTAGAGGAGCTATGACGGCTGAGCGGTGATCACGTGGCACTTTCCATAGAAAACGAAGCTCCGGAAACTCCGGCTCGGCCCCGACCCAGTTTAGCGTGAGTCATCCTTAATGGTATATTATTCAGCATTACTACGAATGCGCTGTAAGATATATATACGTCATAAAAAAACAATTCCTGTTATTTACCAGCACAAAATATAAGCATAATAAACAAAAACACCTTACCTTCGTAGGTTTCATAGTAAAATCCTATTTGATGGACATAAAAGTCTGAAGTGATTAGACAAAATAATTAAAATTACCTATTATTACGTTAAGACTCATCTCATACCTCGCCGAAGTCAGTTAAAACTTTTTAATGACTTTCACAAAAACTGTTTATCCTGAAGATAAAGAAAAACATCGGTAGGTACTTACTTTCCTCGATCGCTACTCGCAGCTCGGCAGGAAAGATAATAAATGAATTATCCCAGTAATTGAGCCAGACGTTGGTTCTCTTTAATTTAAGTTTGCTTTGGAGGGTGATTTGTTAATTTTTTGAAGTGAAAACTTTTTTAGCGGCGCTGTGCACTTTTTGTGATGGGAAAAAATGTTAAATTCGCGAGAGCGTAAGACGTAAGACGGACACGTGACCTGATCGAAAAACTGTCATTGAGTTTTCACACTTTTCACTTCTGCCGGCACTCCCGGAGTGCAAACCGTAGTTTTTTTATTTAACTCGAACTTAGGGCTTGGCAAAAAAACATTTTTTATGATAACTGTTCACTGTATTTAGTATATGTACGGTTAATAGCATTTAAAGAAGCTAGTAGAGTACGCTTAAGCTAGTAAGCTAGTAGAGCTGAGTACGATTGGATAGCCAAATTACCATTTGGCTATCCAATCGTACTCAGCTCTTTCCTTCGCTGTTTTTGGTCTAGACCATGTCTAGACATAGAGCAATGATTTTATTAACATAGATTAATCATCATCAATATCGGTGTTGGACTGATTTGCTTTTTTATATAATAATATATAAACGGACCATTTTAATTGACGTTTTGGCTGATTTTACCTTAAAACAATGTTTCGAAATGGTCATCTTCAATATTGGTATTCCTTTCAGAATTCCGGTATTCAGGGCCGGTATCGGATTTCAATACAGTGTTGCGAATAGTTAGATGTTGGATGCTCTAGTTGCGAGGGATAACACACGCACCAAATGGTTGGTACAAAAGACGACTCATTGTAAACTCCGGCACCGAGCAAAGTGAAATGTAGGTTACTAGAGTCTGGCTACTGAAATTTTACCTAAATTATTGGCGGGAAATTCAAAAAATCTTGGGCTGGTCACACTTTGTGTAGTAGGAATTATAGTTTTGATACTAGACAATATCTTTGATATTCTGTGCACAAATAAGGTACCTAAGGAAATAAGCTAAATAAACGTTTAAGTGCACTCAAAGTCAGCTCACATAATTTCTACCACTATTTAAAGTACAGTCAACGACAAACACACATGTTTACGTTCCAATATTTAGATTTTATAGATATTTTTCAGAACTTTTAATTTATCCGTTTCTTTATACACTTGTCCTATTTATGAGATTCAGGCATTAATAAATTCACGTACTTAATCAAAGTAATCGGCAAATGTTAGAACTAGTACTTAAAGTATCAAAATATTTATAGAGCACCAACCTCGTATTTTGTTTACATTTGGTTAGAAGTTGTAAACATTGCACTTTTTCATTATACAACGCTACACGTCGACTTCGCACATTGTCGTAATTATTTACGAGCTTAAATAATAGTTTGTGAACCTCACTCAGCATAGAAATTATTAATATTATTTAAAATAAACCCCATAAAAACCGCAAACAATTTGAATGAATGACATAAATCGACAACTGACTTTTAGCTTTTTTTCAAATCATAGACAATTGGTGATACAACAACGAAATATCTGTCAACAATTTTTGGCTAGCCAGACTCTACCTACTTATAGTGGATTCCGAAGTAGCAGCTGAGAATGAAATTAGTATCTCCCTCGGTCCCAAACTAGGAGGTTTTTTAAAACACTTTTGTGTTAACATTGCCAGCTTTTTTCTTTTTTAGGGATCCGTACCCAAAGGGCAAAAACGTGGCCCTATTACTAAGACCCCAATGTCCGTCTGTCTGTCACCAGGCTCTCTCTCTGTGTCTTATGAACCGTGATAGTTAGACAGTTGACGTTTTCACAGATGATGTACCTATTTCTATTGCCGAACAAACAATAAAAAGTATGAAACCCTCGGTGGGAGAGTGGGACTCGCACTTGTCCGGTTTTCTACATTCACTTACCTATTTACTCATTTTGTTTTTCTACTTTTGGTTTTTTACTTTCTTAACTTCGAGTCAACAATTGGCGAGAGGGCGCACAGGACCGAGAAATCTGGCGCTGTCTTGTGTCCCTATTTGAGTCGCTGAACTTTTTCTTTAGCTAAAATATTATTTCGTTTGAAATTCCAAAATTACTCCTACAGGGAGCCAAATTAAAGGTGATAAATCTGTATTGTGATATTTTGTAAGGGCTAGAAGACATTTTTTAAAACATGCGTTGCCTAGAATATTATTCTGACAAGTCTTTCAAAACATTTACCACTTGCGAAACAGATCCGCGCAAAACAATATTCATCAATCATTTTCACCATACAAATTTGCATCTTATACTCGTTACAAGCGGAAAATGTGGAATGAGGGGGTGTAAAACAAGGAAATTGATTACGTACATACATACCTACTTTATAATGTTTCTTTTACAGAAACGATACTTAAAATGTTTACTTAATAAAAGCGAGTACTTACGTACATACAAATATGTGATAAATACATGTCCTAAACAATTTGTGGTATTACTTAGGTACCTAGGAAAACCGAGTCAAAGTTATCTAAAAAGGCTTGAAATTACCTAATACTAGCTTTTGCCCGCGACTTCGTCTACGTGGAATTAGTGACAGTAGGTACCTAAAGTAGGTATAGCGCCTGTATAATGCTAATAGCAATCATTCAATTCGCGCATTGCTTACTTCAATTATTAGGCAATTCATTAACTCTTTCAATTCCACCCCCCTTTGCACTCTCTTCAGTGATGATTTCCGACATAAAAACTATCATATGTCCTTCCCCGGGACTCAAACTAACTCTATACCAAATTCCAACTAAATCGGTTCAGCGGCTTAAGCATGAAGAGGTAACAGATAGACAAACAGACAGACAGGCACACTGTCACCTTTTAATATTATTATAATATAATATATAATATGGATTTTCTTCTTTTAGTTTTTCTCCTATTGGGGGCTGGATAGCATCACTGCGATCTTTTATTATTAAACCTAAAGTCACCATTTGAATGGTTCATTTAAACCGAGAGCCCCATTTGAATGATTCATTTCAAACCCTCAAGCTCATAGACAGCCTGATTCACTACTTCTGTAAGGAAAGCCCGCCAATAAATCCTGAACAGCAATGGCGGAACACTGCAATTTTTGCGGTATTAGCGGCGATTGCACCGCGCATTATATATTCGTGGAACGGTCCGGTGGTTTAGGCATAGAGCAATAAATAAAGAATGGTAACTGCATACATTCGTTTTCTTACCATAAAGCGAGTTATTTTGTCATAGACTAGGAATCCTCTAGACCGAGTTTAGAGCAATTATTTCATGCAACCCATCATGCCAAAAATACGGGGGTGCGCGGGACGAGGTGAGCGAAGTCCCGTGCCGTGACTGGTCCGTTCTAAGACACGGGCGTCACACAAAGACACTTTCGACTCGAACATGGAGTAAAATTACCGTATGCGTGGCAGTGGGGGAAGCGCGACTATGCTCAGTCTGGAGGATGTTTTGTCTGTGTATTTTGTAGTCGACAATGTCGACATCTAACTTCAAGTAGTGGAACTATCAGTACCCCTACTTCACACCAGGCATCACAAGTGTCGCTATTGAAGAAATATGTAAGGGTATTCGGGTAAAACCGAATGTCGGATAATTCCGAAATTCAGATGAAAATCACCCTTAATTCCATCATAATAAAAGTCTCATTTCGGAATTATCCGACAGTTTTCGACATTCGGAATTACCCGAGTAAACCTTACTCCAAAAACAATCGACAACTAATATTATAAGCAGGAGTTGAAAATAGACTTTCAGTTATTAATCCGGTTATAATATTAGCTGAAAATTGTTGAACATTCTAATGTTCAACAATTTTCACGTAAACTTTAGTTTACTTTCCCCGCGACATCTATTGTCAACTAGCAGTACCTAGTAACCTACTTATAAATTTCGCTACTTGACGCTAGATGTTTGTCGTCTACGAAATAACTCGCTTTTTGGTAAGAAAACTAAGTTAACACTCTTTCTTTGCTTATATTACTCTATGGTTTTAGGTACCAATGAGGTACCATTCCCGCAATGCAGACAACGCTGTGATTTGTGATGTGGTCCAAACATTCCAATGTCCAGAGTTGCCTATCCTGTAGTACTTATATTGAATTTATAAACTTTTAAAAATACTTTTTATAATACGCTTGGTGGGAACTAATGCGAACATTGACATACGAAATTGTCTATTGCTGCCCCTGTCACTCTGAGATGGACATATTTTTGCTTCCAATTTCGATTTTCCTAGTAGCGATCGCAATATAAAGCTAGACCGGGCCGAGCCCGGGCCGAAGTGTCCGATATGTCCTTTTCTATGACGGCTGATCGGTGTTCACGTCAATTGTGCTTTCCATAGAAATTAAAGCGCCGGAAACCCCGGCCGGGCCCTGGCCTTTCTAAAGATATCAATATCATAAATGATAAAACTAATCAACTTTGCTTTAAATCCTAATAAAATTTCTAAAATGCAGAATAAAACGCCTGTTTTCCCGACCGCTTTAACCCATTAGTTTAAGTATTATTAGCCTAACCCCCTTTTGCAACGACATGGCTAAGGGTACATTTTACTGGACCGGCCATATATCTGTACTCCGACAGACGCCGTGATTGAAAATCCAATTTAGACGCCCTTGTTCCTCGCCGGTTGGCCGAGCTCGGCCTAAAATATGTCTGCTCGGTCAGTTTCAACCGTTTATTCAGTCATCGTGATTAAATCTACATAAAGTTTTTACGGTAGGTTATATTTCGAGCAAAAAACTTTCATCAATGAAACCGATGTCTGTTCGAGTTCGAGTCGATATGGAGTAAGCTTTAGTTTGTTGTTCGGATTGTCCGACAGATGTCGTTGTTACCAACTCAAACTAGGTAACGGTAGTATTTGCTAGTGACTACTGATGTAGTGCCGGGCGTGGGTCACTCCGCGATTTCGTCGCTTTGCAACAGGTAGCTACAAGTACATCCGTTCCACACCAATTTTGGTGGCTAGTCATAAGCCGCGCGTGGCGCTGTCGCCACCTAGCGGCCATATCTGTCCTGATCGTAACAGTCACGTTTTGTTAGAGAGTGAGTCTTCTGTACCTAGTACTATTATTTATTCTGTGGTAGTGCATAAATGTTTTTTATCGTATTTTCTCGGAACCATTGCAATTTGTCATGCTACTTCAGTTAACCTCAGTACTTTTTGTACCGAGACTGACTGAAACATCAAGACACGTTCGTACGTTCCCGTGAAAATACGATATTTTCCAAAAACTTTTTTTCACAAATCGCTTAGCCGCACATATTGGACCACTGTGTACCAGCAGGGTGTGATTACTGTTTTCCGTGCACACCTTGGACTCTAATTGGCTATCATAAAACCTAATCTATCTCGCTCTAACCTCTGTTTATTGTTTCAAATTGTTGTTTACTAAATGTAAGGATCAAAGCAAATTACATACAATTGTAAACGTGAATTGCTGTTAATTGATGTTATCGGTGTATTTTAAGATACTACACTCTACACTATTCCAACCTTTTTTTTGTAATTATGTCAGTTTTAAGGTATAAGGTTATAAGGTATTCATAGGCCACTGGCCACGAAAATAAAGATTTTTTATTTCATTAATTTAATTTCATTTTATTTTAGTTACCTGGGCCATACTGAAAGTTTCCGGATTCTGATATATGAGACGACTTATTTTTTCTATCCCCGTGCTAGCCTAATGCGGATTGGGGACTTCACATACTTACGCCTTTGAATTTCTTCACAGATGTATGCAGGTTTCCTCACGATGTTTTCCTTCACCGAAAAGTTAGTGGTAAATATAAAATGATATTTCGTACATAAGTTCCGAAAAACTCATTGGTACGAGCCAGGATTTGAACCCGAGACCTCCGGATTTTTAGCAATTTTTAATACTTAGTACATACTTATTTTTATTTGTACCTACGTTAAGGTGGTTCGCCTAGGTTACTCAAAACTTAACTCTCGCTAGATGGCACCACTTTTGCAAAATTTCAGATTTTATTTTTTTGTGAAATGGTCTTGGTATTTGTATACTTAAAAGTATGTTTCGCGCACTCTTTAAGTAAATATTGAACTATTAAAATAAATATTGAATACTTCATTGTGCAAAAACCACCTTTTTAATTCGACGGAGTGTTGCTGTCACGCTTTTTCCTACTATTACTCACACATGCAAACAGTGTTTCCGTGATCCTTGTAGTAGACAATTTCACACAACGTAAGTATGTTGCAATAGCGTAACGGTATATTCGTGGAAATACGTGCAAGAGGATTGGGGTTCAAGACTGGTGCGAGTAGGTAATTTCTTTTTGTTTCTCCTTTGTGTTATCTTACCTTTAAACGAGCAATTATTAGATATACTAGATGAGAACCCGGCTTCGCTCGGGTATAATAAAAGATAATACTAATTTTGGATTAAATAATTATTTCATTTTAGACTAAACGTTTATCAAGGCGGCGGTTAGCTATCCCATCTCCGAAAACTTTATACTTTTGCGTTTATTAAAACCTCGATCTTTCCCCTTTTTACCCGACTGCGCGACGCAAAGGAGGGTAATTAGTTGACCTTAATAATGTTTGCCCGAAGAATCATTGCCAACATTTTCAAGAGCCCGGTTTATTGCAGGTTTAGTTCGAAAATGATTTAAAATGATTTTTTTTGTATTTCTATAGTGATTATAGTAACCTCTATAGTGATTATAGTAACTGATATTTAAATAACCGGACCTAACCTAACCGGACTTAACGTAATCGTTTTTGTCAATTTTTGACCCCCCCCCCCCCCCCTAAAATCATCCAAAAATTCGAAAATTCTTCGAATGACCCCGTTTCCTCCTACGTCATGCTACCATCATCCGATGTCCCGACCCCCCCCCTAATTTGAAATGACGTAATTTATGAATAGCCCCTAACGGCCTAACCCACTTTTCAATCTCAAAGGACGGAACCCAAATTTCATAATTTCATGCACCCATCCAACCAACCCAAAGTGGGTTGGGTTAGATAACCTGACCTAACCTCACCCACTTTTCTGTTAGTAGTTTGGTTCTATAAGGATCGCAGTTCCAACCTAACCTAACCCCCTTTTCTGGTAGCAGTTCGGTTCTGTAAGGATCGTAGTTCTAACCTAACCTAAACCATTTTTATGGTAGCAGTTCAGTTCTTCAAGGATTGCAGTTCAAACCTAACCTAACCCACTTTTCTGGTCGTACGTAGTTCTGTTCTGTAAAGGCAGCAGTTCTAACCTAACCTGCTTACTTGTTGCATTTCGGTTCTGTACCTCTCACCTAAGGGGCTGTCCATAAATTACGTCATCGTATTTGACCATTTTTGAATTTTTGACCCCCCCTCCCCCTAAAATCATCCAAAAATCATGCTTCGAATGACCCCGTTTCCTCCTACGTCATGCTAGCATCATCCGATGTCCAGACCCCCTCCCCCTTATTTGAAATGACGAAATTTATGAATAGCCCCTAACGGACTAACCCACTTTTCCATCTCAAAGGAGGGAACCCAAATTTCATGCACCCATCATGGCACTAAAATGTCAGTATGGAAGTTGTGAGTACAATTTCATCTCAATTCACCTGACGATTTATAAAAAGACATGCTGACGTTATTTTTATTTATTTTTACTTGAATTTACAAAAAATATATCTTATATAAAAATAGTACAATTTACTACAACAATCAGTCTTTTGCAATTAAATACATATAAATAAACGAATTAAACTAAGTATATCATGTAAAGTTAGCCTTTCACAAAACCAAGTATAGTAAGGCTATGAGGTATTCCACCAAAGATTAGCAAGGACCATGATTCCATCAGAGATGTGCAAGGATGCGTAGAGAGGTAGATTTGTTTCTTTAGAGTGAATATTAGAATTACTTCAATTACCTATCCTCACTCAGCGCAGTCCTGGAGGACAATTTGTATTGGTTCTTACAAACACATTCCTCGCTATGCATCCCCACATCCCAGAAGAAACCGCAGCTTTACCATCTGTCAAACACATTCTTCTCAAAACATTTTTTTGTTTCAAAATGTCTAAAACTTGAAATGACTTACAATTTCTTAAAACATTAAAGTTTTTATCTGAATTTTAATTTTGGATTTTCTCCCCTTAATACAAATTTGAAAAGAACTGAACCTAGTTAATACATTTTCATCATTTGGGTGGTCTTCGGGCCGTGATGTTTAACTTTGTTTTATAATACCGTCCTGCTCTTCGTCTCCTTTTAAAGTGACATAATTAATTCCTTCAGCATTTATGTCAAGATAAGTGACCTTAAATAAAAATAAAATACCTAATGTAATAAATACATGTCCATAAGAAACAAAACTTTGTGCATATAATTATCATTATACATACCGGAAAGTAATCAAAAAAATCCAGAGAGCTCTTCGATATAGAAGCAAATGATTTTGAGATTTCGGATGCTGTAGTGTGGATGTATTATTTTTTATCTCCACAACCTTATTAATCCACATTTGTCTGGCAGTCTTCTGGCTACAGCATTCAAAATACTTGAAACTATCTGCAAAAAATTAATATTGTATGGGTATATAAATACAGATTTTAAAAGTATAACTGGAACTGGAAGGGAGGATTAGAGCCACTTGCACCATCCCACTAACCCGGGGTTAAGCATTTAAACCGTGAAGGCAGGCGTGGCTCACTCCGTGATTTCGTCGCTTTGCTACAGGTAGCTAAAAGTACATCCGTTCCGCCCTAATTTTGGGGAAAGCCATAAGCCGTGCGTGGCGCTGTCGCCACCTAGCGGCCATATCTGTGCTAATCGTAACAGACACGTTTTGTTACAGAGTGAGTCTTCTGCATCTAGTACTATTATTTATTCTGTCGTGAAGGCCCACTTGCACCATCTCAATATCCCGGGGCTAAGCGGTCAAACCGTTAACCCAATGTCAAATTGTACTGGTAATCATGGTAACTCCAGGTTTAACCGGTTAACCCCAGGTTAGTGGAATGGTGCAACTGAGCCTAACAGTGTCAAACTGTACTGGTAACCATGGTAACTTAACTCCAGGTTTAACCGCTCAACCCGGCCTAACCCGGGATAGTGAAATGGTGCAAGGAATAATTTCACATTTTTTTTTGGGTGATAGAAAGGGTTTATATATATTAAGTAGCTACATAAAATAATAATAATGATTCATGGATACATGTGTGTGGACACAGCACATTAAAGTTCAATTTAGATTTAATCTTAGGAAAAGCACTTACCAAGATTTATATGACTTATATTTATATCACATTATATGTATGCATCTGCTGCATATTATATTTGCAAGTACTTTGTGTACAGTCGGCAAAGCTATTAGCTTGGTATGGTACCCCTGTATACACATTTGTATGCAGAATGCTAAGCAAATTTTTGCTGATGGTACCTGGCAAATATTTTACCGTGACAATAGTTACATACAGTAAATAAATCTTTACGAACCGCCCTTCGTTGCATTGTTTTTCAGCGTTTGTGGCAAGGTTTGTTCAGGTAGCAAAATTATTTGTCAACAACATGACAACAATAATAAAAGATTGAAACAATTATGTCGGTTAAAGATACTCACGATTTTCGGCATAGGTTTGTTTTACGCGGCGGTGCCGTGTCATCGTTAGTAAGTATAGTCCTCCTCCTCCTCATCGTTTTCGATGACGGCGACCCCAAATAAATCGTTGACGTTGTCTAGCGTGAACCCTGGCTGGCCAGGCCGAACTTGGCCTTTAATACTCTATTGCACGCGTGACAATAAAGTTGGCTAGCTGCGTCGAGCGTGTACACGTAGGAGGGCTTAGGTTAGTCACAAACATTTAGACCCTTTACTGAAAATTAAACTTAATTCCAGACTGGTAAAGCACAAACTTTTGGTTTTACCATGGTTTTACCCGTCAATCAATGCACAATACATGATTGGGTGTCATCTGTCACCAGTGTCATCTTACACTGACAGTAGTTGTTTTTTTTAAATAGGCTTACCCACACTCTCACCAGCAATCTGTCCAACATGCATGACGGACGTAAAAATATTTACAATTTCTGAACGAAACCATAGAGCTGTCAAATGTCAACCAACAAATTGAACATTTGCATTCTTTGTCGAAATTTTTTCACTTTTAAATGCAAAATACTCGATAATACGAATTTTGCGGATACATGTTCTCGATTCAAAAGTGATATTTTTTCAAGCTCTTTCGATTGAGCATAATTTCATTTAGGTCTACCGTTAAAGCGGCTCGCGTTTATTAATAAAGATAATTATTTATTTATATATTTGGATGGTATCAGAAACGGCTCTAACGATTTCGATGAAATTTGCTATAAGGGGTTTGATCTCTTAGCTAGGTCTATGAGAAAACGCGTATTTTTGAGTTTTTATGTTTTGTAAGCTTTGGTCGGTCTCCCAGATATTCAATCTCCGCTTGGCAACTAATCCCAGAATTGGCATGCGCACTAGTTTTTACGAAAGCGACTGCCCTGACCTTCCAACCCAGAGAGTAAACTTATTTGGATTAATCCGGTTTCCTCACATTGTTTTCTTTCACCGAAAAATAGGTATCGGTGTATAAATAGGTATCAAATGCTATTTCGTACAAAAGTTCGAAAAATCATTGGTACGAGCCGGGGTTAGAACCCGCGACCTCCGAATTGCTTTCCGCTAGGCCAGCAGCGCTTCCCCCACATACTCAGTGTTATCAGGTTTTTTAAAAATCAAAAACGATTACTTATGAAAGCAGAAGAATATAAATGATCGTATTAGATTTATAATTGTTACATATTTGCCGTAACTTATTTTTAAAATGTGTTTTTCAATTAAAAGACACGTCAAGATTGTTTACCTTATTTCTTATGCTAAAAAAAACAAACTATAGTAATAATTGTGTTTTTCATTCATAGACAAAATCCATTATTTTTAACCACAGGAAATTTTATAGACTTCTTTTTAGGGTTCCGTACCCAAAGGGTAAAACGGGACCCTATTACTAAGACTTCGCTGTCCGTCCGTCCGTCCGTCCGTCCGTCCGTCCGTCCGTCTGTCGCCAGGCTGTATCTCACGAACCGTAATAGCTAGACAGTTGAAATTTTCACAGATGATGTATTTCTGTTGCCGCTATAACAACAAATACTAAAAACAGAATAAAATAAAGATTTGAATGGGGCTCCCATACAACAAACGTGATTTTTGACCAAAACTAAGCAACGTCGGGATTGGTCAGTACTTGGATGGGTGACCGTTTTTTCTTGCTTTTTTTTGTTTTTTTTTTGCATTATGGCACGGAACCCTTCGTGCGCGAGTCCGACTCGCACTTTCCCGGTTTTTATTGCAGTGAGGATGTCCTGATTGTAAATATCAGAGAGATTAGGTAGGGTATAATTTCTAATTATCTTTGTAAAAATAAAAGAATACATGTAGCCCATACTTAATAATCGATTTATGATAATAAGAAAAATTAAATAAAAATAAAAAAACAATACGAAATTTAGGTGTAACAAAAATACAAAAAGTTATGACTGGGGATCGAACCGGGAATCTTCCGTTTGCAAGCAAAAAAGCGACTGTTTGCATAAGACGCCATGATAGTTCTTAGCTAAGCTGACGAACTTCTCGCTTAGGTCAATTAACTACCTGTCAAATATCAGTGTCAACAAAATTGCACTAAACATGACGGCACTCCAAATTCGAGCCGTGGTCAGCCCGGCAACGTCGGAAATGGTATGGCAACGTCGCAAATGTATCTGTACACGACATTTGTGACACACACATACGTAAAATTGATGAAAAGTTAACTATGATTTTTGCATGATTTCTGTATGAAACATTGTTTTCCTGTTAATTTCGCGCAAACGAATATTCGAAAGAAGATAAATGCGGAAATATTTGTGTACTAATAGTGTGTAGTTACTTAATGAGCTTTGATTGAATTTTGTATGAAAAGCGAACCACCTTAAGTCCCACAGTACCTACATCACACCTCACACATAGCATCAGACATTAAAAAGTAAATTTCTCAAAGGTTTAGCCTTTGGAAGGTCGACCTGCATGTATACAATACGATTCAATTTATATTTATGTGATCGATATTTGTCAGTGTGTGCACAGACGTGAATGTAAGTTGTTTGCTCTCTCTGATTGAAGTATACAATTCTAGCTTCAGTCAATAACAATAGGTTACAGACAGAGTCAGGCGTGGCTCACTCCGCGATTTCGTCGCTTTGCTACAGGTAGCTAAAAGTACATCCGTTCCACCCCAATTTTGGGGTTTGCCATAAGCCGCGCGTGGCGCTGCCGCCACCTAGCTGCCATATCTGTGCTGATCGTAACAGACGCGTTTTGTTAGAGAGTGAGTCTTCTGTACCTAGTACTATTATTTATTCTGTGGTTAAGGCCTGTACACACCGGCTTGCGTGTGCGTGACGTGCACGTATGCGTGCGCTAGGATGTTGGAGCCGCACACGCACACGTCACGCAAGCGGTGTGCCGTCTCTCATAAAGATCTGTATACTACAACGCCGCACGCGCACGTGCACGTCACGCACACGCAGCCGGTGTGCACAGGCCTTTAGAATACACTAGCGATTCGGGGCGAACTTTGCTTGGATCCAGTTTACAAACATACATACAACATACAACTAGAAGCATAAACATAACAGTAACAGTTTTACTGTATGTAAAACTTTTATTTACTTGCTCTGATTACTTTTTATTACAATTTACGGTATCACTGCACCTTATAAAACAAGTCCCCCGCCGCGTTTGTCTGTTTGTTTGTTTGTATGTTCGCAAGAAACTCAATAACTACTGAACGGATTTTCCTGGGGTTTTCACCTATCAATAAAGTGATGAGAAGTGAAGTGGTGTGTGAAGTGGTGAGTGAGTGAGTGAGTGAGTGAGTGACCCGCTAATAGATAGAGTACACAAGTTACTACACCGTTGCATCTACATCTGCAGGAAGCCGTACATATGGCGGGTGACAGAAGCCTATGGAAGAGACTGGTCAGCAACATTAGGACATGATGTCACGATCCTCAGCATTGAGGGAACGACTGATGATGATGATGAAAGTGATTCTTGAGGAAAGTGTTATAATTTGCTAACCCGTGCGAAGACGGGGCGGGTCGCTAGTACATATTTTATACAGCGTTTACTTCGATTGTATGTATATATTAGGAGCGCCTAGGTTCGTGTAACTCTTTTACGCTTATAGTACGAAGAGGCAATTGTTGGTATACAAATCTAAACTCAAAACGAAAATCAAATCAGCGCTCTTTAGTGAGTTAAACCCATAAGGTAAACGTACTAGTGCTCGACATATATGCTAATGCCCAATAGATGACACCTTGCTGTCACCTCTATTGACAATGACAAGTTTCAGATGACATGTATTGTACTGGGACTGCATCGAGCACCAGAACGTTTACCTTAATACATAATATATATGCCGTATGCGCCATGGTTGGCATGTCACAAATCCTTTGCAACAAGTGTATTATGGTCGCGTTATGGCTCCTCACTCACTCACCACAGTCAATCCAAGGGACGCAGCCATGCGGTAGAATGAGATAGCAATATCACTTGCTCCCTCTAACGCATAAATGCGTCCTTTGGAGTGGCCGGCGCTGGCCCATCTTGTAGAGGAGCCATTAGGCTTGTCATAAGCATACGTCACGCTCCAGCGGGCATTTTCGTGGCATGTCAGAATGATAGATAAGGTTCGCAAATCAATCAATTCACTTTCGAGTATTTGTACTTAGTATTTGGTACCTAGTATTTATAATGTGAAATATCATAGCAACTAACTGCGTTATTTATAAACGTACAGTCAGCAGCAGAAGTCGCTATACACTCCAGGTGCTCAAAGAGAGGTAAACGTTTAAACTGTCAAAAAGTTGTTGACTGTCATGGTAGTATTTACTTGTGAGCGCTCAACGTGTCACAAATATGTTAACAGTCGCTATTCATTAATTTCTACACTTACAACAAGTCATTGATACCTTAGCTGTCAAAAAACCAATGGTATCTAAGCGGTCAACGTGTCAAATATATCTGAACAATATGGAAAAATAGACTTTAAAGCATATAAGTATGGTCGAATATTGAATAAAAGATAGCCATGCTAATTTCAGGTAAAGCGTTTTGACAATCATCGAAAGCAGTACAGTCTTGTCATCACATACATCTATCTCACGTTTTGCCCTTCAACCATTTGACAGGAGCCTCTCGGTCAACTTACTGCAAACTATTTCTTTTAACAGAATCGTCAAGACGAATGACACATAGCAAAAGCTAACTGAAGCCGAATTTAGAGCCAATTGTCAAGGCACGTCGTGGTCTCAGTAACAGGCGTTTGCTTTTCAAAGCAGAGACCGCGGGTTCAAATCTCAGTCGTACGCACCTAGAGATTACAGCTTTTTGTTTTTTTTTTGGATTTCATTTCTATTATTAATTTGTGTCTTCTGGTTTTATGTTAATTTCGCATTAGTTTATATAATTTTTGAAGATAATGTCACATGTAGCGTATGTACGACTTTCTATCAGGACGTTGTAGGTTTGAACCCGCAGTGGGCGTTACTTAGATTACTCCTGTGCGGAATACCATTTGATATTTACTACTCAAAAATCACGGTTGTTGTATGGGAGCCCCACTTAAATCTTTATTTTATTCTGTTTTTAGTATTTCTTGTTACTTATAATAGCGTCAACAGAAATACATCATTTGTGAAAATTTGAACTGTCTAGCTATCACGGTTCCTGAGATATAGCCTGGTGACAGACGGACGGACGGACGGATGTCGATGGACAGACGGAGGGACAGCAGAGTCTTAGTAATAGGGTCCCGTTTTACCCTTTGGGTACGGAACCCTAAAAATGGCTGGTCTCTTCGAAAACTGACTAAATTAAATTAAAGGATATGAAAACAATGCATTTTATTAATTTCAGACATCATGTTTCATAGTAACATTTATTGCTTAAGACCTACACAATCGATATCTAAATATAAATAGTCTTAGTTTTATTTTTCAAAACGTTCGGGGTTCGATTCCCGAGCTGAGTACACATTTTTTTTAATGTATGAATGCAGTTTTTCGTGTTACTAAAATTGATGACATGATTCATAAGAAGAGATCGGTGTATATCGTATAGTATCAGATTTTCCCATACTGGCCGATCTAAATGGGCCACCCTGTATAGTATATTTTACTACAATAAGTGGGCTAAATAAATATATTAACAAAGGTATATAATATGATCAACGGTTTGGAAGAACAGCTGCATATGACAGTTAAAATAAAAAAACCGATCATTCTAGTAGAACCTACTTATTTATTGTATAAGTTTGACACTTAACGATAAAATACTTCTTTAAGAAAGGAGGTGTCAATTCGTAGTGCTACAGTATTTATTTTAAAGTTAAACAGATAAAATGTTGATGCTTAGTTACCATTGAAATAACAACTGCTTAGCAACTGGTGGCACCCTGGCTGCTGACGTACGTGATTGGCAGTGCGTGTAGGTATTAATGACAGCAGCTTGAATTTGATTGCTTAGTTATCACTGACTTTTTAACCGTTATTGTCATTGTGATTAAATAAGGGTGTATGTGTTAAAGAAAAACTCGGAAGTTAAGGTATTTGTGACGAACTGAAAGCCTACGTGAAAATGACATCTTAGATGTCCTTATTTTTGTGACGATTGAAGTGTATATGTTTTCTTGGACACCTTGCCCGCTCAGGTATATCTGCTGCTGACTGTACTTGGACTATACATAAGTCAAAATGGCGAAAAAGTTCGTTTGGCTTTATCCGTCACTCAGACAATTGCAGCTGTGAGAAAGGAACAAAACAAATGAGTTAACTGGGCATACCAAGTTCTACCAACAAATATAAGTATGAACAACAGTCATAATGACGCATGTCAGCTATTTATTTGTTTTTTAAGTGGCCAATTCAGTGGGCTATCACTATCAGTGATCACTTCAAAGAGTATTTACACATTAAAGATGAATAAATGATAACGGGTAACTAATTTAATTAACTATGTTACAAATACTAGGTACATTATAATACTCGTAAGTTAAGATTTTTTTGTAAACCTTACCTTGCCCTCAAACTGCCCCCTATAGTCCGACGTTTGGTCATAAGCTTCTCTCTACCAATAACCAAAATTACATCTGATATAAGTAGTGAGGTGAAAAAGAATAGCTACCCAATCGCAAAACAAAGCTAAATCACATTACTATTGGAAGCGCAACTTCAATTTCATATGTGATTCGGCTACATTCTGTCACAAACATTAAATGCCAATATAATGCCGTGCTGCCAAGACCCACCATTTCAAAAATAGCCAAATTGAGATTATTGATTTGTATTCGATTCTCGCTAACAATTTTGTTGCTTAATATCGCCCTTATTCGTTGTTGCTAAAGAAAGAAATAAAAAAATATATATAAATAATAAAATGATGACTTCACATCTCAGTTTCATTAAGTAAAAACCATTTCGCTCGTCAAACACGAATGTTAGATTTTTACTCTTATTTCTCACTGGTGTATAATATTGCTTTAAGGTGAGGTATGCCCGGGGAAAATTTTCAGATTCTGTCAAATTACCCCATTTCACACACAAGCACGCGTCACGCACACTACCTCACTTTACCGGGACAGGTCAGTGACCCATCCTGTTTTTTTTAAGATGCAAATGAGAGTATTTTGAGTATCGTCTTAACAACTAGCCTCCTTTGAGGAAGAGAAACTCTAAAAAAGTTCCATTGAAAGAAGGAAGACAAAACAATATATTTTATCTTGTTCTCCTTGTCTGTTCATGTCACATGTGACGTACTTAAATGTAAATTAACTAAATAATCGAATTCATTAGATACTCGAACTAAATAAACCGAATAAATACAGAAGTCGTCAAATGAAAAACGTTATTTAGGTACTACTCTAATCAATAGGGCTTTCGATAAGGCACAAATCAATTCAATGACAATTTCATTAAAATCATATGTGTATTCCGATGATGTTATTATTATATAACTTACCTTAGCTTAGCTTCAGTTTGTATATATTTAGTTATACTACCTAGCTACTAAGAAAAAATTGCATGCTTCTTCAAGTGAAATGTAGGGGAGAGCGGGGACAAAAGTAACTGCGGGTGGAAAGTAACTATTGCTCTGTAGGTTTATCTAATAGACAAAATACCACTCCGCTGCTATTAAGTGATAGACAGTGGTGCCCCCTTCACTCAGTCAGCGCATTCAGTCGAAACGGTCGCCACGTGCTATTAGGTTGTGTGAGAGGACGCAACGTGATATTTCGAATCTAAAGTACGTTTTTTGACTTTTAGTTATTTGATGTTTATGTTGTATTAAAATTCATACATTTTCTGAATATTTGCATATCCCCTAGAGTGGCATTGTCTGGCTCCCAGTCTCTATGGTGGCGGGGAGCCGGGAGACGGACAGTCATAACAAGCCGTTGAATGGCGGCGCCTCAGATTTAACGGTGGCTTGAGGTTGAGTGGCGCGGCCAATTTAGAAAAATATACGTCTAGTGGCGTGGCCTCCATGGGTGGTCATCGCGAATTTGGCGTGTGTTAGAAATATGACCATTTCTTTAAAAATATGTATGAATGATATTAATTATGTATCATTGAATTCAGCATAAAATGGCTTATTTGATTGTATACCAATGAATTTCATTATATTTATGTGAATTATGCTGGACTTGATCAAATCTCATAATACCATTTTTTTTTTCTTTCATGTATAAAAATACGTATAATTAGGAAATAAAACAATTTATTGTAGAAAAAGCAGCCTTTATGACAAAACATTACATTTAACACGAATCACACAGTTTATTTCACTTTTTATCACTGCGTATTCCATTTGTATACCTTTGTAAGGACAATGTTTTTAGCAAATAAATTTCTGGTTTCTAAATGTTCGCGGCTCGAGAGTCGGGTTCCGTAACTCAAAAAGAAAAAACGGAACCCTTATAGGATCACTCGTGCGTCTGTCTATCCGTTTGTCACAGCCAATTTGCTCCAAAACTACTGGACCAATTAAGTTGAAATTTGGTATACATATGGAAGTCTGCTACCCAAAGACGGACATGTAATATAAACAAATGAATTTTAAGTATAGGCGGCTATTTTAAGGGGAATATGAGTAAATTAGAAAACCAAGTTTTGCAAACCATATCGTGTTACATAATAAAAGGGCTTATTTTGAGGATCTATATATTTTTTTTATAATTTTATATGAAACAGTTTAAAAGTTATTTAAGAAAATAGGCAAAAAATGACCGTCCCCCCCTCCCTCTTATCTCCGATAAAATTGGGTCTAAAATTTTGAAAAAAAATACACAACCTTCTACCTCTAGATGACAGGAAAACCTATTAGAAATCTAGAGTCCAGCGTGAGTCGGACTTAAGAAAAAAAACGCGGTTGGGCTGTTTTAGGGACACAGCCGCAATTGTTTACGTGAAACTGAAACGTGGTGCGGACAGCTAGTGCGAAGGTCGATGGCCAAGCTCTGCGTTGGGCCGAAGGCCTGAAGCATCCGAGAGAGCCCATACAACCATTTCCAGTCGCCGTTACGACGCGGTGTAGACACATCTTGTGTCGACACCGTCTGTTTCGGTCACAATTCCAGTCGCAGAGTCGTCGCCGTGTCGACACAGTTACCAGAAATGGGGAAGGGTCGACACATGACACAAAGTGACATAAAGTGTGGTCGCCGTGTGCACACATTGTTTCGAGTTTGCGACTACTTTATGCCAATATCATTCGTTCATTCGTTCATTTTGTTCCTGTCAAATGGAAACTGTCAGATGGAAAAATAGTTAAATAAAAATAAGTGACATTAATACGCCATCTCTAAAACGGATTACAAGACGTAATTATATATTGTTTGCATTTATATTACAATAGGACTAAAATTATAATGGGGAATTAAACTGCTCGAGTGATTTGATAAACTAAGTGTAATATAATCAACGCGCCACCACATTGTTTTAGTTTAGCCGGAAATGAAATTGTTTACTTCTCAGTGCCTGTGTTCATAACCATATTATTTGATGCATTTTTAGTACTTCGATGCGTATACTATACTTAAATAACAGAAATAACGCTTTACATACTACGAAACTTGTTAATTATGATGTATAAATATGGTTTAAGGCTGAGAAATATTGCAGTCACAAAGTAGTCGCAAATGTTTCGACTTTGTGTCGACTCTGTGTAGGTAGACACATGACACGCGCTGTCAAAAGTAATAACAAAGTTACTGGATTTGCAAAATGGCTCCTTGTGTTCATTTGTTTTCAGATATTCTCAAAGTGTAAAAATGCCGTGGTCAGAGATGGGACTTAATAGATTAACTGTTTATTCGACTAATTAATGGAATAAAAAAAGTTCATCCTCAAATTTTAATCGCAATTAGTTTAGTCGGCCTATAGATAGAAATTGAATTAATCTGAATATTAATCGAATAAATCTCGGTTGGAAGTTGACAGGGGGCCATTTTTGTACGTAAAAATAATAGAATAATAGAAATGTCTTGCATGCAGATGGTAGCCAAACACTTTGTCATAAAAGTCGAGATGGGTGTCGTTTTATACGTTTTAGGGGGCCCCAATTTTGAAAATGATCACCATTTTGGAATCCAAAATGGCGGCCATGCACTATGTCATAAGAGTCGTCATGGATGTCGTTTTATAGGTTTTGGGGGGCGCAGATTTAGAAAATGATGACCATTTTGAAATCCAAAATGGCGGCCATGCACTATGTCATAAAAGTCGTCATGGGTGTCGTTTTATAGGTTTTGGGGGGCGCAGATTTAGAAAACGATGACTTTTTTGGATTCCAAGATGGCGGCCATGCACTATGTCATAAAAGTCGTCATGGATGTCGTTTTATAGGTTTTAGGGGGCCCCGCTTTCGAATATGATGACCATTTTGGAATCCAGAATGGCGGCCATGCACTATGTCATAAAAGTCGTCATGGGTGGCGTTTTATAGGTTTTAAGTAAATGTTTTTGTTTATCTATGAGAATCTCACTAGAATAATATAATCAAGGTATGTTTATATTTGATGATTGAAATAGTAACGCGAAAAAAAAATATATATTTATGTCTTATATTCCTACCGAAGACTTTTATTTTTCCTTTTCCTTATACACAAGTTTGGCCAAGTAATAAGAATTTAGGGCTCTCAATTTTATTTTGACTTCTACAACAGTAAAGCTACGAGGCCATGTTTGGTATCGTTTTCGTATAAATTCGCAGTACCAAATTTAGTTATGGTATCACATTGACACCATTCCAAAGTAAAAACATATAAACTTATTAAAATACTTTCTTTTAAACTCCTCTTCACGCTTAAACTGCTGAACAGTTTTAATTTAAATTAAGTACACATATATTTTGAGTCCCGAGACAGGACATAATAAGTTATCTCAAAAATCATCCTTTAAAGGTGTGAAATGAGGTGTAGGGGGGAATTCAGAATTGACTTCTTGAAGTTAATACTGTTTAAGTTTAGGTTTGAAGTCATGTTTTTTATCATTTTTAACTAAATCAAAGATGTAGACCATCCCAAATTTCATATAAATCGGTTCAGCGGTTATTGATTTCCCGTACAAATTTCCACGCCACTTTTCACACCTTCAAAAGATGATTTTGGGTATAAGATCTATCCTATGTCCTGTTCCGGGACGCAAACTATTTCTATACCAAATTTCAACGAAATCGGTTCAGCGGTTAAGCGTCAAAAGGAGTTTTAAAAAAACCGGCCAAGTGCGAGTCGGACCCGCGTGTTAAGGGTTCCGTACATTAAGTCCGACTCGCGCTTGACTGCACATTTCTAATAGGTTTTCCTGTCATCTATAGGTAAAGAACTATTTTGTGTATTCAGACGGACAGACATACAGACGCACGAGTGATCCTATAAGTTTTTTGCTTTTGAGGTACGGAACCCTAAAAAGATTTTTTTTAATTTTGTGGAATGGTGTCAATGTGATACCTTAAATGGATTCAGCAACCCAGATTTATACAAAAACGATACCATACACGGCCTAGCACCTTCACTGATGTAGATATATGAAGATACAATTGAGAGCCCTAAATAAACTTTCAAGAGCGGATATCTCAAAAACTATTCAACATATCGAAAAAATTGACTGAATAAACTTGTGGCAAAACTTAAACTTGTGGAAATTAACTTTCATTTTGTATAAATGGCCATGTCGCTAAGATGCATAGTTTCCGAGATATAATCGAAAAACCGGAAAATGGGACCTTCAAACAAAGCCCCCTCTCTTCCTCCCGCTCAAGGGCTACGGCCGGGGACTTTTGATATGTTCACCTCCTAACTTGCCCAAACCAAGTTACAGAGTCAAAAATTGTGTTCCGAGCATTTCCCTCTACAACTTTTTGGAGCATTCGTTGGCTGACCTAAGTAGCTTATTGCATTTCTTTAAAAACTTTTCTGTAAAAGGTTGACGGGTGTTAGGTGTTTATATGGTTTTGGTCAATTATTATCATTTGCATCGCCCATGATGACTTACTAGAATTACTTACGAGCACACGAGACACTAATAGTAGTTTGACAAACCTTGGTTTTCAAGAGGTATTTTATATTGACATTTGCTGTCACAAATTTGCTGTCAGATTTAGTCGCAAACCGCACGCAAAGTGCACACAAATGTGTCGACACCTTGTTACGGAAAAGTGTACACACGGCGACGACACTTTGTTTCGAAACAATTCTAGACACATTGTGTGGACTCTGTTACGACACATCTGACATTTAGTTACCACTTTGATGATTCTGCGACTGGAATGGTTATATGGGAGGTGCACCTCCACGCAAGGTCGAAGCATGAGCTTTAGGAGGTTAGTGCTCAAACAGAACAAATAATTGGTTTAAGTACGAGTAGCTAAGTGAGAAGGCTGAACTGCCGTATATCGCGACCATCGAATTTCGCAAATTGCGGGGATTTTTCTTTTACACCAATGAAACCGTAGGTAATTAGAGTGACAGAGAGAAATGCCAGCAATTTGCGAACTTCGATTGCCGCGGTTATAGCCCTGTTATCTCGAATTAACAGTGATACGCCTAACAATGAAAAAAAATGTAGGCACTATGCTTAACATAATACTTGAACAAAAAAAAAATGGGTAACTAATGTTAAACACTATAGCTCTCTCAATCGAGATTTAGGCAAATAAGTAGTAAACGTATTTACACTTTACTTGAAATACTGTTCTGCTTGATTGATAGTGCCACTATTACCGTCTTAATCATGGGAGAGGAGCCTTAATTATAAAATACTGTTAATTTTATTGTAACTATGCTTTTAGACATTAGGCTCCCTCACATTAAATAAGTTGGAGAAGGAAGGTAATGGTATAGTAATTTGAATAAAAGAAATGGAATTAACACTTACTCTTATATTTGGCAAACCTTTTTACAACACCTTTAATTCAATACCATTTCACTTTAACTCGATTATCACATAGATTATCACTCTTCGACCACTAGTGATGAACTGTCCTGGTTGGCGCAATGGCTGGTTTTTATATTGACAATCAACTGTCAGAAAGGGCGCCAACCGGAAGTTCATTACTAGTCGCAACATTCTAATCATGAACAATTTTCAACAGATATTGCAAGAAGTATATTATTTGACAATTTGATTTATAAATGGTCGCTTAATAATATTACAGACTGTTAAAGGTGAACTTCCGTTATTCCCGCCTATAAGAGACTGTCAACAATCAGAAATGGCGCCCGCCGGAAGTTCGGCTTTAAGTGAGATATCAACCAGTGGTTTCCAAATAAACATTTTCATCTAAACTGGTACACAGCAAAGTCACATTAAATAATCACGTAATTATACAGTTGTTAACACTAACTATCCTAAGATAGCCAGCCGTGTGTGGACGAATTGAATAAATAGTTGAATGTACTTAAGAACTTCGCTTTGCTCGCTCGTTCGAAAATGTGTGCAGTACTGAACCCTTGGGACGCGAGTTCGACTCACACTTGACCGGTTTTTATTTTGATTTGATATGTCATATTATATTAAATTACAGCCCACTGTGTCTTGTTACTTTTGACCCACGTGTTACTTTCTGCACGCCAACGGGGTCATTAGTAACAAAAGATGATTTTTTTAAATCAAAATACACAATTATAATGTTAGTCAAGACGTTAATGTACAGAACATGCACTGACGTTATATACGAGTATGACTACATTAAACTCATCAAAATAATAATGGTTAACCAGAAACTAAGGTCAAAGTACATAGTGTTACGTTTCTCCCCGCTCTACCCTACGCATCCAAAATTACTGTCCACCTATGTTCATCACTATATTTTTTGCAAATAAATATATCGTTATCTTTATCAATAAATAAAGTCCTGGCAGGGTGGAAATTTCATTTTGGCGGATTCTTTCTCTCTGCATCTGACTGTACCTACAGCTATTACGGCATTTTTTTGGTAAACTTACGGTTATATGTTCAGACTCTGAATCTCTATAGTTAATATTTAAGATATATGGACATATCGGTATCGGCATATTTAAGATATATGGTCCTTGAACTACGTCCAAAGAGAGGTATGGGAATGGGAACTGAGAATGACATCTCGGTTTGTGTGGTAGGGCACAGCACAGCGGATGTCATTCCAGATCTAGAGCAGAGCTCAACCTTACAGAAATCTGCAGCCAAATAACACTAGCACTAGACCCTACTCATAGTTCTTCCTGCCGGTGAGTATGGTTGCCAGTTATCAACGAGGGGTGCGGAGTGTTAGACTCGGCAACGCGCATGGAGTTGCAGGCATCCAAAGGCTACGAAGATTGCTTATCATCAGACGGGCCGTATGCTTGTTTGTCATCGACGAGGTATAAAATTAAATATGCACAGAATATCATTGAACGAAAAACTTTGTTTTATTTTATAGTAAATTAGTATAACACTCGATACATAGGCAATCACAAACCAGGCACCGCAGTGGTTTTGGGCTGTAAGCCTCGTAGGCCAGTATGTATAATGTATATCTCGGCCTCACAAGCCGCAAAAACTCGCTGAGGCTAGACCATAGCCGTTTATTTATTCTTGATTTCATGAAGGTTTGCAGAACAGCACGTAACCGCATTATACATCTATCTTAGACGGACCTCACAGCAACAAAATAGGTGTACCACTGCACGATTTTCAAGTAGTACACAAAATATTTACATAATGTTCCGTATTAATAGGTAATATTTGAAGATCAAAAGTTCTCTAACATAAATACAAGATCACAACATTGTCATCACAGTTCATTGACGTTGACGTACAAAAGTACGTCAAATAGGTATGCAATATTAATACCAGCATAATGAAAATTAATTCCAATCAATAAGTATGAGTCTTCAAACTTTTTTCATTCTAAGCCGGGTTTCAAGGAGCAAATTACTTAAATGATATTGGAATCGTATTGTTTTAAGATAGTTTACTGCGTTTTTCAACCATTATGCCCCAACAAATCAAATCTAAGATGAGACTCGAGCTCCATGTGATGATAATTATTTACCCTGTTTTTTTAAATACTATTTGTCTACTGGTATACTTTTTCGTATATGTATATGACTTAATGTCGAAATAAATGCGAAAACCAACTGTCATTTTAATTAAATTCGCGATACGTGTACTTTGATCCGAGCCCAGCGGGCATCTGATCAAAGAAGTTGCGTGCACGGAACCGCTGATATCATATTTTCGAACTTATTTAGTGAATGTGAAATTAAAAAAAAAAGTAATCCTGGTAGTCGTTCAAGCATACAATTGCGCGTACATAGAAGCAGTTTTCATATTTCTATCTTTTGTGCACAAATTGTTACGAATCTTTAAAGTCCGTTTTAGACCTATGTTCGTGATCGTTTTCTATCGAGCAAAAGTCAAAAACTTAGGATTCTAATCACTCCACTCACTAGAAAAAACCCTCAAGTTTGCTAATTGAATGTATGGCAGCCGTATTGTGATCCAAAAAAGAGCTACGGCTTTTAAAAAACTCCGTTTTCTGAACTCACTGCACCTTAATACATGTTTAATACAATTGCTCACAATTTATACACTTCATCCTCAAATAGGGGGAGGCCTATATCCAGCATGCAACGTCTTTCGGCTGACATGATGATAAAGATGATGATTTTCAAATAAGCCGGATCTATTGATATTATAATATTAGCACAGAAGAAATAATAGTACTACCGTACAGAAAGGACACTTCCTACAAACCAGAAGTTTGAAAGCGATTCAGGGTCGAATCATGCTATCCCTTTCTAATATATAGCACTATCCCTTTCGGCTATTTAGGGTTGTCAAAATCCAAGTGATTATCTTATCTGTGGTCGTGCACGCACAAGGAAGTCAAGTGGTGCCAACTCTAATAATTGCTCGGAGCAATGCTGAGCCGAACGGAGCCGAGTTCGACCGAAGTCAGGAGTGTCTCCCCACTGCTATTAGTATTAAAAAAACACCAGCCATTTAACGATAATAATTTTGTTACATCAAATGCATGTTACAGAATGAGGCTTGTAAGGTTTATATTATCTTTCACCCGCGGCCGATAACTCCGCTTCAATTTTCACGGGATATTGACCCAAGAGCTCACGGGATTAGAGGAAATGACGTGCACTTTGTAAACGCGGGGTTTGGTTACTGAAATATTGCTTTTAAAGGGCAAATTAAATTCAATAGGTACAACATGAAAAACTATAGATAGTCACGATTGCACCTGCAATAATATGTGACTCTTCGTAGGCCGCAAAAATATGTGACACGCTCTTAGGGCTCTACAAATAAGATCGTGTCAGATATTTTTGCGGCCTTCGAAGAGTAACATATTGCAGGTGACTGTACTCCTTGCGGCGAATGATGACCCTTTTGATAATTGTAAGCCTCGCATGTAGTTTTTTGTCAATTTGAATGAAATACGCCACATTACAGGAAAATCTATAAGAAATGTGACTTCGACATAACGCAAAAATGGATAACGCTATAGTCTGTATCTTTATTTAAATACCTCTTCTCAGCATGTTTGCGTCCACTGCTGAACATATGCCTCTTTCATGGATTTCCATGTTGTTCTGTATGCGGCGGTTTTATGCCAGGTCGGCCCTGCCGTCTTTCTAATGACGTCCGACCATCTGGCTCATGGTTTTCCGTCCCTTCGGCTTCCCAGTACAGGCCGCGTAGCCAAAATGCCAATCGCTTACGCTTCGTAGCGATCGAAACGCAACTGTCACTGTCGCACTAATGTGGAAGAGTGATAGAGAGACACAAAGCGTTTCGTTGTCGAAGCGATAGCGACTGTAGACCTTGGCTAGGCCGGCAGTACTCTCTGGCCCCATCGGTCGTCACCCGTGCGGCAATAAATATGAAATGAAATGAAATGAATAAATAGGTACCTAAAAATACATAAATGGGTGACATAAAACAAGATTTTATATATGCTATAAAGCAGCTTTATGCTAACAAGTAATTTTGAAAGGCCTAAGCGCCGAGCCATTTAAGAGCGTTTACTGTTTAATTTAGGCTGCCTCAAATATTGAAGGGCCCGTAATGTAAATAACGAAGTATGAAAACGCCACTTTCAGCGCACAGTTTAATGGAGTGCTGGGAAATTTAATCGTGTTGAATTGACGACGGAAATGCCACGTTGTTACCAGGCTAGCTAAGGGGAGAGTAATATTAATATTTTTAGAGTGTAATGTACGTATTCGCTGGATCAATATATAAAATTTCTGGACAGATTTTATTAAGATAGATTTATTTGTAGTTTTTCTATCTCGCGCTACTGTTGCAATTCTGTTATCCATATGATAGCAAAAACGTCACTTTTTTAGAAGAGAGACTTATCGTTGACACTGTCGCGTTGATAACGGCGCCGTGTGGAGCGACTAAAAATATACACGGTGTAACATGAGGAAACCGAATAATTTTAACCACGCATTTCTGAGGTCAAAAGAAGTAAAAAATGTAATATGAGTTTAGGTCAATTTCGCCAAAAAAAATATTTTTTTTTGTTTCGTTTTTTTCAATTTTTTGAATGTATTTGTACATAAATAATAAATGTTATTGGTAAACTTGTCACTTAAAATTGATTTTTACATTTTTTTTTTCGTAGAACCTACTTTTTGCAAAGTGTTACTTGACACTTTTTGACATCTATCAATAAGGATATTTAGACTACGTCCCTTAAGCAGCAACGTCACCATCAAAAATGCCTTTTACACCATGTAACAATAAAAACTTATTTTTTTTTAAATTAATAATATCTCTGAAACCAGGCGAATATCAAAAAAGTTTATAGGACATTTTTGTCTCTAAATATGATCAGGAATACGCTGTTAAAATTATTCGGTTTACTCATGTTACACCGTGTATAAGTACATATATTACTAGTTCTTTGATGAAATGGGGGAGTGATATTTTTGTAATGAGACTGGTCTTTAGAATGCCTACTCTATTTACTTACAAATTGAAATATCACTTTTACGCCAATATTTTGGAAAAAAATGTTTTTCCTTTAAGCTCGGCAATCGGCAAATAGCCTTTTTTGAAACAAAGTCACGTCTCTTTGTTGAATTTTCGTACTAACGCCACCAAATAAGAAATCGTTTAAAAAGAGGTCTTAATTCTACCTCTATAAAGTTCTCTTTCGTTCAAAAGCTAAATAGCAGTTACTTCTTTGCCCAATATTTGCAGTCGAACGCCGTCGTTTGAAATTTTAAACTGGACCGTGCCGGTTTTTTTTGGCGGTAGCCACGGTATTTTGAGAAGAAACATTTCTGCTTCAAATTTCGCTAGAGAGTTTATATTGTAGCAGACTCACATTCACATCATCATCTCAGCCATAAGAAGTCCACTGCTGAACATAGGCCTCCCCCTTGATGGGGGGTGAATGCCATAATCGCCACGCTTGGCAGGCGGGTTGGCGATCGCAGTCGAGTACTTACACCGAATTTAAGGGACGCTGCTGCCCGTCCACCGGTGGTCTTGGACGTAGTTTAAGGACATACCCGGGTCCGGGTCAAAGGCATACTTGGCAGAAATAAATCTATGTATAGAATCTATGTATCACAAAGCCCGTAAACTAAGGTAATTAACCGATGTGTTTCCTGTCATGACCGGGGCCAAAACTGTTAACCGTGTCCACTACCAGGCGCGGCTCACTCCGCGATTTCGTCGCTTTGCAACATGTAGGTAAAAGTACATTCGTTCCACACCAATTTTGGTGTCTAGCCATAAGCCGCGCGTGGCGCTGTCGCCACCTAGCGGCCATATCTGTCCTGATCATAACAGACGCGTTTTGTTAGAGAGTTGAGTTTTCTGTACCTAGTACTATTATTTATTCTGTGCCTCAATGTTGCTCAGTGAGCTATGCTCAGAGTTTCTAGAATGGATCGAATCGGGAATGAGGTTTTGTGTCAGATCAGAGAATCAAGATTACCGACATAACTCAGCAAATAGCAAGCTACGTGGCTCTGCGCAACCCATCAATGCCAATTAACTGGTTCATAATGCTTATTAAATAATTATCCACATTGTATTCCATCAAAAACCTTTCTCAAATGCTAAGTAGAAATTTAATAATGGTTGTATGTATGTACGACTGTATGGGCCCGATTCATTTTGAAATAGACATCTATTAGATATCTTTTAGACATCACCAAGATACGATAACGATATGCTTAAGATCTAACCTGTCAAATTTGACATTTGCGCGATTCTGGAGATACTCTTGAATGATTTCCACAGGATACGACTTAGAGATCCAATTCACATCTAATAGATATCTTACTCTATCTAACGTAAAAGTAACATTGGTTGCCCGAATTGCGCTGCAAAAGAGAACTAGTTGATAATAATATCTAAACTATAACGTATCTATAATGGATCTAGTACGTGTCGTCTCTTGTGAATGTCTTGAAGTTCGAATACGGCAGTAGGGTACATCGCCAATTACTAGCCACACCCCAATTACTGGCCACTTAATTTGATTTCTATTTATAGGTGAACAAAGTTCATTTTAGTATATAAGGTACGAAAATCCAATTATTAGCCAGTTTTCAATTACTGGCCACCTATTCCAAAAATGAATTCTATTTACAGATAAATAAAACTCATTTTCAGTATAAGGAAAATGGCCAGTAACTGAAATTTATCCACAACCCACTCGTTCAATAACTGGCCGCCTCTTACAAAAATGAGTTCTATTCACCTATACACAGAATTCATTTTAGTATAGGTGGCCAGTAATTGAAAACTGGCTAATAATTGGCGATGTACCCTATGTTAAGGGCTCAACCATAGGAACGCCGTATTAATTAACACCTCTTATTAAAGTTCTTGGGAAAATTCCAATCATTATCCCGACCTATTTTCCCAGCTACACGCCTTCTGAAAGAGCGTATGTGCAGTTTGATCCAGAAGACAATGTAGCCTTTAAGAACCAATGTGCTGTTATAAAGCACTAATTGCTTTATAATCTTTATAACTAGTTTTTGCGTAATGGTACGGAGCCCTTCGTGCGCGAGTCCGACTCGCACTTGTTTCATTTTTTTTAGAAACGCGAAAGCTATTTCTGATATTTAGAGACAGGACGGCACGGGTCGCAGGAGTATTGAATCTACACAAAAAGAATAAAAGCGGGAAATCGCTTTCCAAACGTATTTCTCTTTTATAGGGAGGCAGGGTACAGCCAAGTCTCGTCAACTCTAGTTCTACTGTGGACCTTCAAACCCTCGTGGACATGTTAAAAACTACTACTTCTTTTTAAGAAGTTTTAAGTAGATATATTTAAAAATGTCAAATGTCCCATATCGTGAATACATCCACATATTATCCACAGAAAAGACGCCCGTATTCCGGAACGGTGAGCTTAATTAAAAGGTCCCAGTCCGAGGAGCTAATATCCACATAAAGAGAACTTTGTGGACAAACTAAATGCCCGGGCAATCTTTATAAATCATAGTTTAGTTCGTTTTGTCACTAAAATGTGTAAAATAAAATAATAGAATTAAAAAATTAAATACACTATGTACAGCCGAATTTTAAAGCGAACTTAAAAGCTAAAAATAATGTTGATAGTTACATAAGTTTATGAATCTAAATTGGAATGTAAATGAACAATTGTACATTGTACACTCACTGTCATTCAATGTCGTTTACATTATAATTTAGATTCATAAAGTTATGTACATAACTAATCTATCAACATTATTTTTAGCTTTTCAGTTCACTTTAAAATTTGGCTGCCGTGTTTTTAATTTTTTTAATTAATTAAAACGTATTTTTTATTTAAAAGACACATCAAGACTTACGAATAACAAAACATAACGACTTGGCCTTATTTCATCAAACTCTCCATAAATTCTCTACTTGCGAAATAAATCTTTCAAAGAAAATTCATCACCGACTGTTCCATTGTCGTCTATAAATACTTTGCAAAAATCGTTTGTCGATGTCGTTCACATTAAAAGCGGAATTTTCTCTCTTTTGCGGTAATTTCTTATTGCAGAAAAGGTTGACTACCGGAAACGTATAAATAATATTTAATTTTATTTCCGCTTTAGTTAGAGCTTTTTGGTAGTTCTTACTCGTATACTGACGATCCAAATGCGTTTCTTTGCAGGTATATTAGTAATTTTAATGCATATCTTTTATTCATCAAAACATTGACACTTAATCAGACCACTTATAATACATTATTGAGGCTCTTCGACATTCCTAAAATGGACGAGTTCTTAATATATGGCGATGGCCTCTTCTCAAAAATTAGCGATCATATATCATCAAAAAAAGTATTACAACGCCAACGCTCATTTTAGTTGCGTCCACGTTTATGAATTTTGACTTCCAAATAATATTTAAAAATGTATTCTAGGGCTAAAACATTGACCTGTACAAGACAATATTTTATTAAAACGAGGGTTTCCGCGATCGCGTTTTTCACTAGATGGCGAGAGGTCTAGCTGTCATAATCCTCCAAACATGTTTAACCATGTTTTTTATTGGTGGATTTTGACAGCAGCTGTCAAAAAGACCTCTCGTCACGGTGCTGCCATCTAGTGAAAATCTCGATCGAGGAAACCCTCATTGTGCAAGATGTAACCACTTAACTAGTTATCTAGTTAGGTACCTAATTTTCATCCCTTAATTATATTAAGAGGTATTATAATTTATAATGGTTACATGTTAGTTACATGCACCCCTGGATTTGACGCTACGACGACGAATATGTCAGTTCCCTTCCTGGAAAGAAACAATGGCACTGTCCTATCCTGTTTGAGTGATGAGTGGTGGTTAATCCACATCCATATTAAAAAATGCTAAACACAACCACCGCCGTGAGTGCTGCAAACCCCGCTACACTAAACACAGGATGACTGAATATATCATCACTCGAAATAGCACCCTACTTGTTATTAACAAAGTCTATTTTTGGACCGATTCTTACAAGAAAATATGGAGTTTTGAAAAGTAGTTCTCTAAATCTCTACCGCTAGCGTAATAGTGATGTGATTTTTAGAAACAGGTCTTGAGAAAATATTACTGAATTTTGATGTAATTTAAAGATTTTCCTAAAATATCAAGCCTTTACTTTTGATTAACGAATAATTCGAATTAGTTAATGAGGAGGCACACTGAAAGGTTAGGACAGATGTCGCCTCTGTAATCTGTCACTGTTTACGATTTGTGACAAGCGTATGGTTTCGAATTTTTTACTAATACTTGCGATTTATCAAGAAAAGTGTATTCGTTTATGACTGTACGGGAACTACAAACCGAGCTTCGAAGGAGAAATGCTACAGTCGGTGGAAAAAAGGCTGATTTGATACAAAGATAATCACTTAATATACAGTGAAACCTGGTTAATTGGCACCTGGATAAATGGAAAACCTCAATAATTGCAACGAAAAGCCCGGTCCCGGTCCCTTGAGACCAAAGGGCCTCTATAATTGAAATTTTGGAACCTCTATAATTGCAATTTAGATTTTAGTGCTTTTCGTAATTTTGCCTCTGTAATTGACCACATCGCAACTAAGACCTCTATAATTGACACTGTGCTAAAAAAAATCCGTTATTTTTTACCTCTATTATTGAAATGAGTCTTACTTTTTACCTCTGTAATTGAAATACATAATGTAGTTGTATACAGCAGAAACAATATTTTAATAGCAATGATCATTTTATTTATATCTCCATCCAGAATTCAATTTATTTATTGGGTATCTATCACAGCCTGCAGTAGGTGAAATAGTTTAGATTAAATCAAAAACAAAGTATGCTTTTTACATTCTAATAAAACTTTATTCTACAATTCAAGGGAATTTTTTAAACCCAAATGATAAGAAAATAAAGTAGTAATTAATGTAGTGTAAAAGTGCAAGTATAGTTAGAAGCAATATATAGACCAGAAAACCAGAACGTAAGCGTCTAAATCTACTTTCAATGGTTATTTGCACCTCCATAAAAGAAATTTGTCAGAACGCAACCTCTATTAATGAAAACCTCTATAATTGACACAACGATTTTTTGAACCTCGTTAATTGACACGACCTGCTTAAATGAAAAACCTGGTTAATTGACAAAAAATGGCCGGTCCCTTGATTGCAATTATCCAGGTTCCACTGTATTTGAGGTTATCTTGTGTATTTTACCGTTTATTCAAATTTTCAAAGGCTCACGTGTAGTTTTCCTCTTATATTACAAGTGTTCGATCGAAAACAAAGATTTAGTGTATATGTACCTGGATCACCTGGATGTAAAAAAAGGCGTTTCATATACGCGCGCCCTACGACACATCAGATAGGTACACAAAGTCGTGATGCGTATGGAGTACACAGTCACTCTTTATTATACTGTGACACAGTACAGCATGTGTGGCCAAGCCATTATGCCCTAAATTATGTACCCTACTACTTCATTAAAACTTAGCTTACCTGTGTATTTACTCTTTCCAAAATATTTATCTTCCTTAAAATGCAGCCGATACAGCAGCCGATGCAGTTTGCCTTAGTTTTGATACTCAAAGCTCTTTCTTAGCGATTTATGCATATCGGGTCCTTGGGAAAAAAGGGAGATCCTATATTTCCACAATTTCTCGCACAATATTGCAGTATTCTGGAGAAAAAGGAGAATGTTTACAATTTATTTGAAAAAATGTTTGCGATTTGACAGTGACAGTCTGACAGTAACTCCACTATGGAATACTATGGAGGCGCCACCTGGCGTAATTAAATGTCAGTTTGCCTCCTCATTGTCCATTAAAAATTGTCTATGAATCTTGATGTCGTTATATAATGACGACATAACATGTCATGTTTTTGGCAAACGGAGGTTGCCAGCTTGCACCCTTATTTTATAATAATAATAGAGATCACTTAAAAATATCAACCACGTGAGTGGAGAGAATCAATAGATTAAAAAAAAATCTCACATCCTAAAACTTCGTATTCTAAAAGCAGCAGCGAAAAGGATGTTGCGAAAATTATACCTATAGATATTTTAGGACACTCTATTATTTATGCGAAAGAACATTCGAAAAATAGACCATAAAATCATAAGACAACAGAGAATATAGACCTGTCTTGGGAATCCTTAGCGTATTTTTTCACTATGACTCATCAAGGCATTTCTATTCAAAGCCCCCAACTTGCATTTTAGATTTTGGAATTTTTATATCATTTCCACTCAGAATCACGAGCTCTTTCGATCCTAACACAAGAAAAAAGTGTCCCCAAATTTCATACAAATTGTTGTCCGTTTTGTTACGGTCATAGAAGGTTGATTGAAAATCGTAACCAAACGGACAATAAATTTTGGGGACACGTTTATTCTCAGTAAAAATGGAAAAACTCGTGAATTAAAAAGAAATAATATAAAAATTTCCAATTCTAACACAAAAAACAACGGGTTGCACTCCGGGAGTGCCGACAGAAGTAAAAACTCAATGACTAGTCCAAAATGTCTGCAGCACTATGTATAATTGACCCATCCTCCTTTCTATTACTTCAGTTCCGAAATTGCTGGTCAGTGAGCTTGTTTAAAATTCGAATAGAAATTGTAAAGTTACCTTGCATTGCAGACCTCGCATCTAAATATATTTGGTCATGATATTTTGAGTTTTATTCACCAGTACTAGAATTCACTTTTATTAGGTACGATTTCATCAAGATGTAGCTTTAATTAATTATATTTGAGTGATATAAAGTTAGAATGTAACTGTGAGATCCTCGTATTTCAACCCGTACAAGATTAGAACCTTTTTCATGGAACGTCATTGAGTTTTCTTTATTGATTTAAATGCCATCTAAATGAGTGGCCATCTAAACGTTACGGTCACGTGATCGCTGTCTCGAGTTTATCATTTTTTCCCCACCTCCAAAAGTGCCCAGCGCCGCTAAAGAAGTTTTCACTTCTAAAATTTGGTACAACTTTAAACAGAAGTGCCCGTCACTATGCGAGCAGGAATTAGCCTGGTTTATTCAGAGAGACAATGCGTGCGAAACGAGGCAGCCAGAGTGCCGTCGCGCCGAGGACCTAAATGCTCTTAACGAAGCAACTAGGACGCAACCACTGTTATAACAAGTTAAACAAGTCAAAACAGGTTCCTATAATCAGATACCCATTTATGCAACTTTTTTGTGACAAATATCACAATATAAGCCCGCTACAAAGTTAAGGTGCAGTGAGTTCAGGACCTTGTCCAAATGAAGTTAGCTGAGCACTGAGAGGACGGTCGTGCGTAGCAATGTACAAATTGCAGAACATTCCCAAAAAGCGGAAACGTTCTCGAGAATGTTCTCAGAACATTCCTGCAACATGGAAATTATTGTTTAAACAAGAGAATATACTCGAAATAAAGTTTAAATAGGCATAACTTAAAACTAAATGTTATTGTCTATTACAGTTAGCTATTTTGTTGATGTGATAAATTTACCAATAAGTTGCTTAAATTCTCACTGTATATCAGAGAACATTTCGACTTTCGACAATTTTTTCCAAAGCTTTTTTTTTGTTTCATTAGAATCTAGAGGCCTCTATCTCCCGCCATGCCAAATCTCAGCGCGCTCGGACCAACTTGAAAAAATTAAAAAAAAAAGTCGGCCATTTTGATTTTTTTTAATGCAGTTTGTTTTGTCTCGGGGCCCTCTATGACATTTGGTCGAGCACCCCCCACCTATCACGCACCGTTTAAAAGTTGCCATACAAAATAAAAGTAGCCAGTTTTCCCGCAATTGTAGCATTTAAAAAAAAAAAAAAAATATTCATAGGTATCTAGGGGACCCCGAGATTCCGTGACCAAAATTTCAGCGCGCTAGGACAAAATTAAAAAAGTTTAAAAAAAACGTCGGCAATATTGAAAAAAAATGGCGGCGTCAAAAACTGCCAGGGTCCCTCTATGACATTTGGTCGAGCACCCCCCACCTAAGTCTGACCGTTTGGCCGGGCCGTCATACATTTTTCTGACCGGAAGCGGACGACCAAAAGTCTGAATTTTCTGGGGGTAAGGACTACACCTAAACAATCGTGAATATTCATGGTATAAACTACGATAAATAAATAAATTCTCGTTCTCGAGAACATTCTCAGAAGTTACCGAGAATTTCTCATGTGGAAAGTTTCGCAACTTTGGAAACTTCTCGTGCGTGCATTGCTAGTCGTGCGTACCCGAGATTGTGGATATCGTTGTTATTTAATTGTTATTTATAACAAAAAAAGTAATTGAAAAGTTTGATCAAAAACATTAGGTACGTATTTTCAGAAGCAATTTTCATGTGAATAGCTTTTGTGCAATAAATATTTGTGTAAAAAGGTTATAAAAAGAATTTCCCTTCTTTGTATCACTGACTAAATACCATATAAAAGTCGAGGAAAAAGGCATTAAGAATATGAGTAAATTGCTATAAAATTGTACATACTTAGTTAAGCACCTGTAATTAGTCTAAAGTTAATCGATTCCATTGTGTTGCCACAGTTAAGCCATTTCAAAGTGTGATAGCGTATGCTATAGACTTATATGTGTACAAATTAAACAAAATAAATACAATACAATACAATTTACATAGTTAATTATCGTAACACAAATGAATCAATAAGTTAAGACTAACCACAGCTTCTTAACTACGTTTAATTACGTACTAAATTTTGCAATTCACTCATATGGGGATTTTCATAAATAACGTCATTTCAAATAAGGGGTCGGGTCTGGTCATCGTATAGGATAGGATGGTAGCATGAAGTAGGAGGAAATGGGGTCATTTGAAGCATGATTTTTGGATGATTATATGGGGGGAGCGGGGGCGGAGAGGAAATCGTCAAAGATCGACGACGTAATTTATGGACATTTATGGGGCATTACGGTCGCCACCGTCATAGCCATGTTATCTTCTGTCACTCTCTCGAGTCAAGCAGGGCCCTTGGCTCATCTCCCATCTATATGTATAACAATGGGAATCATGTAGTAGGGGTAATGTTCACACACGTAACTCAACAAAGTCGATTGCAATACGGTTTGTTATCGTCAAAGCGATTTGCAATGAGTAGGATGAAAATAATGAGCTTAACGAGGAAGAGGTTGAAATGATGCTGTTTTACGTCATAGGGTAGGAATTTCCTATGTATTTTTTGTTTTAATACGTGGGCTATACTGAAAGTTTCTGGATTCTGATATATGAGACGACTTATTTTTTCAGTATGCCCCAAGTAGTATATTTTACAATAACTTATGTAGCGTCAAGGCATTGAAGGTAACTATGCCCAAAATGTATGACAGTCCAGGAATTTTCAGTATGCCCCAAGTATATTTTACAATAACGAAGGTAACTATGCCCAAAATTGTTAACAAGAGTATGTACAAGTACTAGGTACGAAAAATCCTACATACCTAGTCAAGAATGTTTTTTTTTTGCAGAAGAAACCCTCTCCTCTCCTCCTCCCCTCTCCTCCTCTTAACTCTTGGTTAAATAAATAATTAAGTCAATGTGAATACGTTTGTTTTACAAATGCTCCATGTTTCCAGAAATATATGTAAATCTATTAAAATCTTCATTTTCCTTTGTTATTGTGCTAAAATGACTTAACCCTAGCATTTTTTCGGAGTCTAACGACCCTGAAAAAATGTTCGTTAGCTCGCTTCCGCTCACAATTGAAAACATCGTGTATTTAATACCAAGTCACATTATTTGTTATTCAATTATGTGTCTTAAATAAAGGTGAAAAGTTCTTAAACAGCTTTTTGTGCTTTAAAAGTTAGCACGTTTATCCAGGAACGTTTCTATTTATAGTTTTAAAAGGGGATATTTTTGTTATTCTGCACGTAAAGGTTTGCTAAAGGTCTCGAAAATGCTGACGGGTTTTGATATGGAACCGGATGGGTTATTCAGGAAAATGCCAGCGGCGGATTTTCGTATGATCACCTGCCTATACTTTTAATAAAGTTTGTACTTTTAGGTATTTAAATAATAGTAAACAAACAATTTCCCACCCTTCCGCAGGGGACAGATCTGGGGGACCTAAGAGAGGTGGGTAAGTTTTTTTAAATTTTTTTTTTACTTACTTTTGATTTATTTCGTTTATACTTAATTTTAATAATTGTATTTGTACCTATGTATTTAGATTTGAATTATAATCTTTTGTACTGTTTAATATAATTTATATTGTAATTTTACATTATGAAATCTATATATATAAATGCAAGTGTCCTGACTGACTGATTCATCAACGCAGAGCCGAAACTACAAAAGCCAGAAAGTTGAAATTTGCACACCAGATTGCATTTATAAAGTGTACGAGAGATAAGAAGCGATTTTGAGAAATTCAACCCCTAAGAGGGTTAAAAAGGGGATGAAAGTTAGTATGGGGTTAAAGTTTTCTTTTAAGCTAGGAATTTGAAACTTCGTAAAAAGATATATTATTAAAATACAAGAAAACTAATTTCAGCGTTTTTGAAAATTCATCCCCTGAGGTGGTGAAAAAGGGGTTGAAAGTTTGTATGGATATCAAAAATTTTTCCGAGTGGTGGATTTGAATCTTTGTATTTAGGGATATTATTAGAAGACAGAAAAAGTAATTTCAGCGTTTTGTTAAATTCATCCCCTAACAGGGTTAAAAAGGGATTGAAAATTTTAATCCATTACAAATGCTTTGAATCTTCTTAGAAAGGCATAATAGCCGATAAGAAAAAAAAGTAATTGCAACATTTTTGGAAATTCAACCCCTAAGGGGGTTAAAAAGGGGATGAAAGTTCGTCTTCGGGTGCAAATTTTATTTTAAGCTAGGAACTTGAAACTTTGTAAAAACGTATCGAATTCAAAAACAAGAAAACTAATTTCAGCGTTTTAGAAAATTCATCCCCCAAAGTGGTGAAAAAGGGGTTGAAAGTTTGTATGGCCATCAAAAAATTTTTCGAGCGCGGGACTTGAATCTTTGTATTTGGGGATATTATTAGAAGACAATAAAAGTAATTTCAGCGTTTTGTAAAATTCATCCCCTAACAGGGTTAAAAAGGGGATGAAAGTTTGTATGGGGTTAAAGTTTTCTTTTGAGCTAGGAATTTAAAACTTCGTTAAAATATATATTATTAAAATACAAGAAAAATAATTTCAGCGTTTTTGAAAAGTCATCCTCTAAGGTGGTGAAAAAGGGGTTGAAAGTTTGTATGGATATCAAACATTTTTTCGAGTGTGGGACTTGAATCTTTGTATTTAGGGATATTATTAGAAGACAGGAAAAGTAATTTCATCGTTTTGTAAAATTCATCCCCTAACAGGGTTAAAAACGGGTTGAAAATTTTAATCCATTACAAATGCTTTGAAACTTCTTGGAAAGGCATAAAAGCCAATTACAAAAAAAAGTGATTGCAAAGTTTTTGGAATTCAACCCCTAAGGGGTTAAAAAGGGGATGAAAGTTCGTCTTCGGGTGCAAATTTTATTTTAAGCTAGGAACTTGAAAATTGGTAAAAAAGTATCAAATTCAAATACAAGAAAACTTATTTCAGCGTTTTAGAAAATGTATCCCCCAAGGTGGTGAAAAAGGTGTTGAAAGTTTGTATGGATATCAAAAAATTTTTCGAGCGCGGGACTTGAATCTTTGTATTTGGGGATATTATTAGAAGACAATAAAAATAATTTCAGCGTTTTGTAATATTCATCCCCTAACTGGGTTAAAAAGGGGATGAAAGTTTGTATGAGGTTAAAGTTTTCTTTTGAGCTAGGAATTTGAAACTTCGTTAAAATATATATTATTAAAATACAAGAAAACTAATTTCAGCGTTTTTGAAAATTCATCCCCTAAGGTGGTGAAAAAGGGGTTAAAAGTTTGTATGGATATCAAACATTTTTTCGAGTGTGGGACATGAATCTTTGTATTTAGGGATATTATTAGATGACAGGAAAAGTAGTTTCAGCGTTTTATAAAATTCATCCCCTAACAGGGTTATAAAGGGGATGAAAGTTTGTATGAGGTTAAAGTTTTCTTTTGAGCTAGGAATTTGAAACTTCGTTAAAATATATATTATTAAAATACAAGAAAACTAATTTCAGCGTTTTTGAAAATTCATCCCCTAAGGTGGTGAAAAAGGGGTTGAAAGTTTGTATGGATATCAAATATTTTTTCGAGTGTGGGACATGAATCTTTGTATTTAGGGATATTATTAGAAGACAGGAAAAGTAATTTCAGCGTTTTATAAAATTCATCCCCTAACAGGGTTAAAAAGGAGTTGAAAGTTTGAATCCATTACAAATGGTTTTGAAACTTCTTAGAAAGGCAGAATAGCCGATTACAAAAAAAAGTAATTCTAACGTTTTTGGAATTTCAACCCCTAAAGGGGTTAAAAAGGGGATGAAATTTCGTCCGCTGGTGCAAATTTTATTTTAAACAAGGAACTTGAAACTTTGTAAAAACTTTTTAAATTAAAATACAAGAAAACTAATTTCAGCGTTTTTGAAAATTCATCCCCTAAGGTGGTGAAAAAGGGGTTGAAAGTTTGTATAGATATCAAACATTTTTTCGAGCGCGGGACTTGAATCTTTGTATTTGGGGATACTATTAAAAGACAATAAAAGTAATTTCAGCGTTTTGTAAAATTCATCCCCTAACAGGGTTAAAATGGGGTTCAAAGTTTGAATCCATTACAAATGCTTTGAAACTTCTTAGAAAGACATAATAGCCGATTACAAAAAAAAAGTAATTGCAACGTTTTTGGAAATTCAACCCCTAAGGGGGTTAAAAAGGGGATGAAAGTTCGTCTTGGGGTGTAAATTTAATTTTAAGCTAGGAACTTGAACTTTTTGCAAAAAAAGGTACCTATTAAATTAAAAAACATGAAAACTAATTCAAGCATTTTTGAAAATCATCCCCCAAGGTGGTGAGAAAGGGGTTGAAAGTTTGTATGGAGATCAGATATTTTGTGAGTGCGGAACTTGAATCTTTGTATAAGGGCATAGGTATCTATTATGAGAATACAAGAAAAGTAATTTCAGCAACCAACATCAAAATCCACTTGACTTAAAACTTCATACAACTTGCTAAAGAATAAGAATAAGAATAAGAATAAGAATGGTTTATTGCCACATACATGAAAATAACATAGAGTTAGAATTACTTACATAATAAAATACAGCCGTTAAATTATCAAATTATACAGAGCAAAAGGTGAGAAGATTTTTGTATTAGGCAAAGGGTTCCAGTCTCAGCGTGTGCCAGGCCTAGATGCCCGGCGCTGGTTTTCAGACCGGTCCCAGACTAAGGACGGTCGGAGAATGTTACATAATTTATGACAAATTCAGTACTTTGGTGCTCGTTTAAAATTTTACTACTAACATTTAAAATTTTACTACTAACATTTCGAATGTATTTAACATTACCTATTGATTTTAGCAGATAAGTTACAAGTTAACAGTAATACATTAAAAAATATAAAAAGTTGAATTGACATGAGAGAAAAAATAATACGCTTGCTTACATTGTACACTTAGAAGTAACAGTCATACTATATTGCAACACTGGATTTATAATAAATGGAAAATAATATTATGAGAATACACATGCTCGCGATTATGTTTGTATGTCGGCGTGTGTGTGTGTGTGTGTGTGTGTGTGTGTGTGTGTGTGTGTGTGTGTGTGTGTGTGTGTGTGTGTGTGTGTGTGTGTGTGCGCGTGTGTGTGTGTGTGTGTGTGTGTATAATATATCTATTTATATATATATATGCCTGTGTGTGGAGGCGGGGATTGTACGTTTGTCTATGTGTATGTGATGTGTGGACACTTACGTGGTTAAAAACTTTGGTAGGGAGGGAAAGTTCCACTCTGTTTGTCTAATAAGTGAGCGTGTACTAAACATTTGTATTTAAACAGCGGCATAGGCTCACGGAGAGGTGGAGGCAAGTCATTCCACACTTTGGCAGCAGCAAATTTAAAACTCCCTCTAAAGAATGCTGTTTTATGTTTAGGGATAGCAAGTTTAGTGCAGCTTCTTAGCGACCTAGTGCGTGTGTCTTTTATCCATTTTAGCTTTTCATATAGATAGTAGGGCTCCTGGAGATCCAAAACCTTTCTAACTGTATAAGCCAAATGTTGATGCCTACGGTTCTCCATGTTTAGTAGTTTCTTGTCATTAAGAAATGGGGTGATGTGTGCTCGTTTAGGCACCTCATAACAGAAGCGAATACATGCATTTTGTACGCGTTGTATAGCTTTTTTAGTTTCTGCTAACAGTCTTGGCCCGTACACCACATCTGCGTAGTTAAAATGAGAGAGTACCAGCGATTCCACTAGTATCTCTCTCACTTTGACTGATAGGTATTTCCGGATATTATATAGTACCTTGAGTCGGTAGTAGGCATTACGGATTTTTAAATTAACATGCTCTACATAACGCAGCTCGCCGTCCAAAACGAGACCCAGATTTTTTGTACTTTCGACTTGGGTGATAGGCTCGTTACCAATTTGTACGCTTGGGTTCTGTTCTTTAATAGCTGCGCGCTGCCATTTATTTCCTAGAACTATATACTGTGACTTCGATGGGTTTAACACAAGATTGTTTTTCTGCGACCACTTTGCTATAGCTAGTAAGTCTTCGTTTATCTTATTAAGGGACTCATTCAGATTTTTTGGATCAAATGAATGATATAATTGCGTGTCATCTGCGTATAAGTGTACGTTGCAGTGTTTTAGGTTACTAATCATATCAGCTGTGTACAGAATGAAGAGCAACGGACTCAAAATTGATCCCTGCGGTGTGCCGCGGTTGATTATTTCCGTTCTCGATTTTATCAACTTGCCTTGTTCCGTTGGTATTTCTACGTACTGTTTTCGACCTGTGAGGAATGATTGAAACCATGTACATGAAGATGCGCTCACGCCATAGTAATCCATTTTAGAGAGCAGCAGTGTCGGGTTAAGGCAGTCAAATGCGCGGGAAAAATCCAGTAGGACGAGGACAGATCCCATACCCCTGTCTGTCGCTGTAATGATGTCATCTGTGACCTTGGCCAATGCCGTGGCCGTTCCGTGTTTGCTCCGAAAACCTGACTGCGTACACGGTAGTAGATTGTTTACCTCCAAGTACTTTGTGAGTTGATCGCAGACTGCTTTTTCAATAATTTTTGAAAGTACCGGGAGGATACTAATCGGGCGTAAATCTTTATAGTCTTCGGTTCTATTCGATTTGGGTATTGGCTTTACCCGAGCAAGCTTCCAAGCCTCCGGAAAGGTACTAGATGCAATAGATGCATTGATTATATGTGTTATTATTGGCAGGGTAACATGCAGCGTGAGGCGGATCATTTCTATTGTAATATTATCAAAGCCACTAGCGTTTGTTTTTATTGAGTTAATAATTTTGAGGATTTGGTCTTCGGTACAGCTTTTCAATATAAATACATTTTCCTGATTATTATGCTCAAACAACGCTTGCATGTCACGGTCCGTCTCGGGAGTTCCTGGGAGTGTTAAAAAGAAATTATTGATCTTGTCAGCGTCGCATAGATGTGGAGGAATTGAGTGTGCTTCGGTTTCACCTATAATTAAGGAGCTTCTTAGGTAGTTCCACATTTGTTTTGGGTGTGGCTTGTTTTTATTGACGTAAAAGGTGAAGTACGCCGTTTTTTCACGTTCCAGGGCCCCCGTAGTGAAATTTCGTAAGGCTTTATAGTGGTTATAGTGCGATTCTTTTTTAGTTCGTTGAGCTCTCTTTAAGGCGTTATCACGGAGACGCATCATAGTTTTAATTGTGTCGGTAACCCAGGGAAGAGATCCACGATTGACCTGAGTTCGGCGAACCGGGGCATGCTTGTCGAATATACTCGTGACAAGACAATTAAAACGGTTGACCTTACAATTGATATTCGTCAATTCCCTAATTTCCCACCAAGGCATATTTTCCAGATCTACTTTAAATTTAGTCATATCTATTTGGTTCAGACGTCGTTTATATATGTATTGAGGATGTTTTTTTGGTTTTTTTATTAACAACTCTACCAATATCATCGCATGATCACTAAGCTTAGGGTTGTGATGTACCTGGATGGTTTTACAAACTTCAGGGCAGTCTGTTATTACCAAGTCCAAAATGGTTGAACTTTCAGGTGTAATCCTCGTTGGCTCATTCACGAGTTGCACAAGGCTACGGTGTGATAAGAAAGTTGTTAATTTTTTTACGTTAGTTTTATCCTTCAATTGTACATCAATATTGAAATCGGTTAATATAAACAAGTTCTTACAAGACGCAAACAAGTCTAGTGAATCGTTAAGCGCGTCGACTGCACTTTCGACCGATACCGACTCTGGTCTGTATGCCGTGCCGATAGCAAACCGACCTACACCTAGGACGTGCAATTCCAACCACATTTGCTCTAAAGATGAGGCAGGGTGCTGTCTTACCCGGGTTCGCAAGGTTTTTCGTATATAAAAACCAACACCACCTCCCTTGGCACCGTTTGGGCGCGGGTTGCTTTTCAGAGTGTAACCTGGTATTTTTGGTATATATTTTTCTTCATTCTCACGAAGCCATGTTTCATTTAAAGCCAAGATATCAGGGTTATACCTGTCCAAAGCTGCCACCAGCTCGTCCCGGCCGGTATTTAAGGAGCGCATGTTCAATAGACCTAAAGTTAAATTATATGTTTTTTTGCGATTCATTTCGGTTTGTATATATAAATACAACGCAGGAGGTGCAGGTTGAAACGGGAGACAGGAGAAGGATTGTATAATTTGTATATCAAGGTCGACAGTTTCAATTCAAGTAGGACATTAGGCATCATACTCCATAAAATACTAAAGGCACCAAGATGATGGCTATATTTGATGTAAACTAGCCCACTACATAAATGCGTAACGTGATCGTAGAAATGTTTACTTCTATTTACATAAAAAATTACGTGTGTTAAATGTATGTTGAAATATGTCATATGGAAAAAAGTATTGTTTTGTGTAAGAGTATTGAAGTAATGCATGTGTATGTGTTCGCGGCAGTAATTTAAAATTGATATTAGTAACATTAATAAAACTATAATACTTATAAGGTGACTATACCAAATAAACATAACGCTAAAACATAACGAAACTAGAAAAGAAAAGTACTTAATTTCAACATTGCTTGGATATGAAAATTATAGGTACTAAAGATGTAAAATGTTGAAGATTAGATTCCACGCGGACGAAGTCGCGGGCAACAGCTAGTATAAATATAAATCTTTATTTATGAGCCCACTAATGATTTATCTAATCAATGTTCCAGATAATCTCCAAAACAAACCTATTTACTTGCGTTTTTAGGCCATTTTATTCAAAGTATTAATAATTTTGATTTTGTATGTTATTTTCTACTTTGATTCACGAGCTCTTTCGATTCTAATAAGAGAAAAAAGTGTCCAGAGATTTTTATTCTGTTATTTTATAGACTGTGTATGACGATAATGGAATAGAAGAAACGAAAAAAATACTTAGCTCTTGATTATAAGCAGAAAATAACAAAGCAATAAAATCAATAAATAAATCCAAATCTTATAAAACTGTAGTGTAAGTACAACCAAATAAAATGGCCCTTGGCACCATTTGCCAAACTATCTCTTCTTGATCGGGACACTCTTGACAGAGCGATCGTGGTCATCATTGGAAGTCTCCCTTTGTGACACGTTTGACGGCTCGCCTCTACTCCTCCCTGACGGCTGCGCGTTTAGCGCATTCGTGCAAGGGGCCGTCCATTGCTGCCTTTATTTGGTCCGTCCACCTCATGGGCGACCTTCCTCGCGCTCGGGTACCTTCTACTCTGCCCTGCACCACCAGTCGCTCTATGCCAAACTATAAAGTTTTACAAAATAGTCAGAATAGTGCGGTAGCTGGTATTGACAGGCCTTTCAGAACACGTCTAAACAAGTTCGTCGTCCGATGACCGATCACGTGCCTAGCGTTGCCTGTTCATATAGGTAGGGTTAGACGAAGCCTGCAAAGATTTTGAAAGCACAGTGTGTTATTTATACGTCATAATTTCATAGAAGTTTGACGTTTAAAATAACACTTGCACTGCGCGTGTTATCAAAATTGTTGCAAACTTGTCTAGGTCTAACTCTATGTGATACCTGAACCAGGCGTGGCTCACTCCGCGATTTCGTCGCTTTGCTACAGGTAGCTAAAAGTCCATCCGTTCGACCTCAATTTTGGGGTTTGCCATAAGCCGCGCGTGGCGCTATCGCCACCTAGCGGCCATATGTGTGCTGATCGTGACAGACGCGTTTTGTTAGAGAGTGAGTCTTCTGTACCTAGTACTATTATTTATTCTGTGTCAGTCACCTGGAGCTGCCATGGTTACCAGTACAATTTGACACTATGTTAACGGTTTAACCGGTGAACCTGGAGTTACCATAATTACCAGTACAATTTGACACTGAGTTAACGGTTTTACCGGTTAGCCTTGAGTTACCATGATACCCGTACATTTTAACACTGAGTTAACGTCTGAACTGGTTAACCCCGGGTTAGTGAATGGTACAAACAGCGCTAAGAATATAGTTTTATAATGAGAGCGTAACCACGATTGACTCTTAGGGCCACTTGCACCATCCCACTAACCCAGGGTTAAGCGGTTAAACCGTTAACTCTGTGTCAAATTGTACTGGAAACCTTGGTAACCCCAGGTTTAACCGGTTACCCCCGGGTTAATGGGCTGGTGCAAGTGGCGCTTATGCTCGTATTTACATTGAGTACCTATTCGTAGCTGGTCCAAATCCAGTCATCATCATCATCTCAGCCATAAGACGTCCACTTCCACTGCTGAACATAGGCCTCCCCCTTGGACCTCCATACGTGCCGGTTGGAAGCGACCTGCATCCAGCGTCTTCCGGCGACCTTAACAAGGTCGTCTGTCCATCTTGTGGGTCAAATCCAGTATTTACAATGTTAATTTTTAACAAGCAGAAACGTCTGCGAACGATGCTATTAAGCTTAGAATAAATTTAAAAGTGGAAAAATTACTGTCTTGGGTGAGACTTGAACTCACGGCCTCTGGAGTGGATTTTTCCACTTTTAAATTTATTCTAAGCTTAATTTACAATGTTTCAAAACAACTCCCGATAATCTGACACAGTCCATCTCTCAGATTTAATAAAAGAAATCTTTATGAAAAAACTTTTCGCGCGAGGCCTTACCTAAGTCAGTTTTAATTGACTTTCACTGAATTGTAAAAATCTATTAAACCAATGAAATCTCGCTCGCTAACTTCGGCGCAGATTACGGTGATCCTTACAGATTCTTGTTTATATGAATATGTAATAGAAGGAATAAGTTTGATAAGCATTCAGAAAAACATACATTTTATTGAAGATGAAGAAAAACTTTTATTTGATTTTCCAGGCTTTTTAGGGTTCCGTACCCAAAGGGTAAAACGGGACCCTATTACTAAGACTCTGCTGTCCGTCCGTCTGTCACCAGGCTGTATCACACGAACCGTGATAGCTAGACGGTTGAAATTTTCACAGATGATGTATTTCTGTTGCCGCTATAACAACAAATACTAAAAAATAATTAATTAAAAAATTAAAAACACGACTGCTGCATTTTAAAGCGAACTGAAAAGCTAAAAATAATGTTCATATGTTAGTTACATAACTTTATAAATCTAAATTGGAATGTAAATATACACTCACGGTCATTCACAGTAAATACAAAGGGTTATGCACATTTATGACCGTGACTGTAGGTACGTGTACATTTAATTTCAATTACAATCGGGGGACCTTGGTGTGCCTAAGTGCATCTCATTCAAAAGGTCCCCCGACTGCAATAGAAATTAAATGTACACGTACCTACATTCACGGTCATAAATGAGCATAACCCTTTGTATTTACTGTGAATGACCGTGAGTGTATATTTACATTCTAATTTAGATTTATAAAGTTATGTAACTAACATATGAACATTATTTTTAGCTTTTCAGTTCGCTTTAAAATGCAGCAGTCGTGTTTTTAATTTTTTAATTAATTATTTTATTTTAAACATTTTAGTGAAAAAAAACTAAGTATAAAACTATGATTTAAGGTAGGTATATAGATTTTCCCCGGCCATTTAGTTTGTCCACGAAGTTTTTTTTTATGTGGATATTAGCTTCTGGAACTGGGACCTTTTAATTAAGCTCACCGTTCCGGAATACGTCCGGGCTTCTTTTCTGTGGACAATATGTGGATGTGTTCACAATTTGGGATATTCGACATTTTTAAATATAACTTCTTAGAAAGAAGTAGAAATTTTTAATTATAATGGCCATGAGGGTTTGAAGGTCCACAATAAAGACTCATAATTTTGGACCGCGTGCAGCGCGCCACGTACGTTGGGCTACGTTCGACTCTTTTAGTATGAGAAAGTCGAAGGCACCTGGCTTTGGACCGCGTGCAGTGCGCCACGTACGTCAGGCTATCTACGCCCGACACTCTTAGTATGTTCGGCGCCCGGTTTTGCAACGCGTACGGCGCGCCACGTAGGTCGGGCTATGCCCGACTCTTTTAGGATGAGGGCGCCGAAGGCGCCCGGTTTTGAAACGCGTACAGCGCGCCACGTACGTCGGGCTACGCCCGACACTCTTAGTATGAGGGCGCCGAAGGCGCCCGGTTTTAGAACGCGTCCGGCGCGCCACGTACGTCGGGCTACGCCCGACGCTTTAAATATGAGGGCGTCGAAGGCGCCCGGTTTTGGAACACATATAGCGCGCCACGTACGTCGGGCTACGCCCGACGCTTTAAATATGAGGGCACCGAAGGCACCCGGTTATGGAACGCATACAGTGCGCCACGTACATTCGGGCTACCTACGCCCGACACTCTTAGTATGAGGGCGCCGAAGGCGCCCGGTTTTGCAACGCGTACGGCGCGCCACGTAGGTCGGGCTACGCCCGACGATTTAAGTATGAAGGCGCCCGGCTTTGGAACGCGTACAGCGTGTCTTGTACGTCGGGCTACGCCCGACTCTTTTAGGATGAGGGCGCCGATGGCGCCCGGTTTTGAAACGTGTACAGCGCGCCACGTACGTCAGGCTACGCCCGACACTCTTAGTATGAGGGCGCCGAAGGCGCCCGGTTTTGGAACGCGTCCGGCGCGCCACGTAGGTTGGGCTACGCCCGACGCTTTAAGTATGAGGGCGCCGAAGGTGCCCGGTTTTGGAACACATACAGCGCGCCACGTACGTCGGACTACCTACGCCCGACACTCTTAGTATGAGGGTGCCGGAGGCGCCCGGGATTGGTAAGCGTACAGCGCGCAACGTACGCCGGGCTACGCCCAACGTTTTGAGTATGAGGGCGCCGAAGGCACTCGGCTTTGGTAAGCGTACAATATTATACTAAAGGTAGGTACGCCTCTTTTGGACACTTCGGGCTTTCGGCCCTACGCGAAGTTTACCTTTGGTGCGCCTTTAATTTGGTGTTCAGACATAGAATGACAGACAGTACAGAAAGATATAATATGTATAATCATTGTCACTTAAATACTTCTTACTATTATGAAAATTATTTTAGTACTAAAGTTAAGAAGAAATGATTGAGGTTGGTATGTACCAGTGGCGGCGCGTCAAACATATCCATAGGCAAGCCGGAGTTAATTTGGCTTACATATTTTCTTTACAACTCTGCTCAAACGTCCAAAAACAGGCAAGCCGGTGGGAATCGACTTTTGTGGACGCGCCGCCACTGGTATGTACCTACCTACCTACGCACGTGTGAAATCAAAATCTGTTTTTTCAAGTACAATTTTATTCACAAGAAATATAAGAATGCAATCAGCCATAAATTATTCAAACCCTATCGCTTAAATCGAAGTTCACAGGTTTAGATTTCAATAGGGCGATTTAGAACATGTTTGTGTTTAGTTCCTTTTACCTTATAAAAATATATACAAATTATATGGATGATTTGTATATATTTTAATGATCAGCAGTCAATACCCTTTCATTTGATAGCTCACTAAATTAGATAGAAGGATTTATTTTTCTTAGCACATTTTGTAAATCCTTATTTAACCAAAATAAGACTTAAACGCGTATGCTGCATATATATTTTAAATCGTCTTTCAAGGCTCTTCATTTTGAGACCCCACTCGATAGGATTGCAAGATTTTTTTTTCTAAACGTGACGCAATTTTGTGTATTACGTCCGCCATATTGGTTTTATAATAACGTCACATAGCCTATGTTAGTCGGGATGACGTAAGGATTCTAATGATGTATCATACATCTAAATCGGTTAAGGCATTCAGAAGTTATGGTGGAATAAAGAAACTCACATACATATATACATACAAACATGAACGCTGAAAACAATACACACTTTTTGTTTGGGCAGTCGTGTAAAAATCAGAACTACCGGATTTGACGCAAAAGAGCCAGGTCACAAAATTCGACAAAGTTACTGGATTAAAAGAGATAAAATACTTTATTTTCTAGCTACTTCTACTGCAATCTTTTATATGCAATTTCTTTTATAAAGATGGTTAGAATTGGACCTGGGTTCACTGATCCTTGGCACCAGATTAGTGCAAATGTCTGGCCCCGCCCGCTCGCTGCTGCAGAATTCACCGTGAAAACGACGCCAACGTCGTAATGAACTGATAATCTGCCCCATCCTCACAGAGAAATCATACGCAGTAACTTGACTTCAGTAACATCTCGTATGATACTATCAAAAATGTATTTTCCGATGATGAGAAAAAGATCTCGGCCACGAGCGAGATGCGACTTAACTTTTTCGCTCTTAGATACTAGCCGAACAACTGTCAAGTTATCAAAGTTGATTACGACAGAAGCCTTATTGAGCTTACAGTGGGGCTAGTTCGATTTGTGTATGATCGTGTCATAATATTTATTTATTTCGATTACAACCTGTATTCTATAGCGTTTTAGGGAGAAGTTTATGTAATTATTTATAAACAAATAGCCTCTTTTATAGGAAAGATCACGTTAAATAATGTTTCAGACAGACAGACAGCGGAGTCTTAGTAATAGGGTCCCGTTTTTACCCTTAGGGTACGGAACCCTAAAAACATCGTCACCTCTAATCAACCGTCAATCGTCAGCTCTATCTTGCAAAATGAAAATCATTTTTGGTGGTTGTTATTTTTAGGGTTCCGTACCCAAAGGGTAAAACGGGACCCTATTACTAAGACTTCGCTGTCCGTCCGTCCGTCCGTCCGTCCGTCCATCTGTCACCAGGCTGTATCTCACGAACCGTGATAGCTAGACAGTTGAAATTTTCACAGATGATGTATGTATTTCTGTTGCCGCTATAACAACAAATACTAAAAACAGAATAAAATAAAGATTTAAGTGGGGCTCCCATACAGCAAACGTGATTTTTGACCAAAGTTAAGCAACGTCGGGCGTGGTCAGTACTTGGATGGGTGACCGTTTTCTTTTTGCATTTTTCCCGTTTTTTTTTCTTTATGGTACGGAACCCTTCGTGCGCGAGCCCGATTCGCACTTGCCCGTTTTTTTTTTAAATCATTTGTCTTTGTTACAAGTCAAGGCACTGCTAATATTTTTCTGCCTCGTTATCCTTTAGCGTTCTGCTGATGCAGGTAAGCTCTGCAACTTAATTACCGTTAAATAATTAGTTTGCTTAGTGGTTTCCAGCACGTTTAACGGAGCAATTATCGTTAAAAATGGCGGCGCTCGACGGGTACAAAGTGAGGTAAGAATAAGTGCATTCACGATCATTTATCTTGTAAGTTCGAACGTAAGAATGAACTTTAGATTTGTAGATTAGGTATTAAAACGGCTTGGTTAATCGAGAATAAAATAAGTTTAAAATTTAAATGGAATTTAACTATAATATCAGAAGCGGTACCGTAAACTCGGGTTACTTTGACCCAATGGAGGGTAACTTTGACCCAAGTGAAAACCTCATTTTAAAAGGGTCTAATAAAAACGTCAAAGGTTACCTAAAACCAATCATGTCATGGCATATTTCCATAATTATAGCGTAATAACATAACATATGTATGTTAGTCTGGAAGGTATTTGTAATATGGGCCTTGTTGCCTGAATTAAATATCTAAATAAATAAATAACCTGAACCGAGTAAGTCGACAATTGTCGGACCTGTCACGGTGGTGAAATAGGGGCCGGACAGGACTGAACGATGCGATCGTCGGTATCGTATCAATTTTAAAATCAGAATGGGGCTCTAATAGTTAATTGGAGCCGGTGTAGCTATATTTGACGTTCATAACCGCATTGTAATAGGTACGTCTAATTGAATAATAAACTATCTTTATCTAATAAATATCATCATCATCAATCAGGTTTACTCTTATTTGTAATTCTATTGTTTGTAGGTAAATAAAACAATTATTCGGTCCACACAGCGCGCCCGCAACAGCCGCCATCATCATGAGGACTAAAAGTGTTGCCAGCACATCTGCTTATTTATTGATGAACACCACAAATATAAATGTACACTCACGAGCGGACTGGAAACGGTCACAAAGCGGCTACCACATAAATATTGAGTAACATACGTTAGGAGCCAACAGGAGTGGTCATTTCTCCATACAAACGTACTCCCCGTTTTCCTCCGTGGTTTTTGAAGCTAGAGCAATGATTTTTTCAACACAGATTAATATTGTCAATATCTGTGTCGGACCGTTTTGCTTTTTTTGATATTTTTGTTTTTTAAGGCGCTAGAGCCCTTCAAAAATGGCCAAAATGGCCTAATTGACTATGCCGCAATGAGAGGCGTGGCATTCAAAACTGATATCAATTAGCCAAAAAAGCAAAACGGTCCGACACAGATAATTTCATAATCATTTAGATTTCCAAATTTGGTTACGATTGGTTTAGTTTTGGAGGAGGAAACAGATTTTTACGCAGGATTTTTCGCCTTGTCCTTATCGCACTACTTTTAGGTGCCGCTTCCGTTAGCGAGACGGGTATATTTACCTAAAATATTTAAAACTCAGCTCCTGTTTCGTCTTAGTGTGGAAGTACCTACACTGACTGACTACTTTATACCAAAGACATATGTAACTTCGTATAAGATGAATAAAGTCTAAGGAAAAAACGAGCCTCGGAAATCAAGAAAAAGTCATTCTCGAATAGATGCCGCACACACCTTTATCCTATACTCGGCTAGATGGCGTGACGACACCGTTTCATATTTAACAATTTTAACACATAGATATCAGTGAATGAACATGGATCAAAATGATATAAAAATAATAAAATCATTTATCCATATATATTCATTTTTTTGATAATTTTATACGTGTTTATTTTGAGTTATAGTCGTGTGCCGATAGATGGCAGTAAATTTACAGTGACTACAAAATTTACAATGACAGGACCCCTCTATACTATCTATTCTTTTTATTTATACTAATAATACACGGCTTGGTCTTCTATCTGTCGTGCGTGAAATACGATAAAAAAAACCACTAGCATTTCCCAATTTCCCGCAAAACATAAGGATTTCTGTTTCTTACGGTTATGTCAAATTTCATACGTGCAGTGATTCCCAAAACGAAATACTTCCGAAAAGGTCCGATAATGTCCCGTCCCAAAGGCGCTAGTGACCGAAACACCCTAATATAATATCCTACAAGAAAGAGGGAACAATCTATGAGTTCTATACACTTTTATTACATTTCCTTCCTTGTCATCATGATCGCGTTTATCATAGAATGTCGCAGATAAAATATCTGTCACTTTATGACGTAGGCCCGTGATGGTCGTGACGGATTGCTTTTATACGGTCGTCCACAGGATAAACTGACAATAGGGAGTATTTCTGCAATGTTCTGCCGCCAGAGTATAGCACTAGTGCATACAGGAAGCCGTAGAGTAACTTATATACCGGGTGTGGCCTGTAACACGAGCAAATAATTAAAACATAGATTATACTCCTCAAACGATGACACTTTTGTTCAACAACTTTTAATAATTAAGTATTTAGAGTCCCTATTTTTCATATATTATTATTACGAGCCCATTGTGTCCCACTGCTGGGCAAAGGCCTCCCCCCTCTTCTTCCATTCTTCCCGATTTTGAGCTGCATCTGGCCAGTCTCTCAAAAAGGAGTCTAAGTTATCCCGCCATCGCCGACGAGGTCTGCCGCATCTCCGGTTCGACTCATGGGGCACCCACTCCGTGGTTATCTTGGCCCATAAGTCATTCGGCATGCGGCAGACATGACCAGCCCAGTCCCACTTTAACTTGGCCGCTTTTCGAGCTACATCTATTATTTGAGTTTTAGAGCGCAGCGTGGTGTTCCGGATGTGATCCCTTAGTTTCACACCTAATATGCTGCGCTCCATAGCTCTCTGACAAACCCCGAGTTTGGACTTCTGAGCTTCCGTCAAAGACCAAGTTTGAGCACCATAGGTGCACCTATTTTTCATATAAAATAAATATTATATGGACGCCATCGCCACGCCATATCATTGTGATTGACGTTGCTTGTCACGCCTTAAACATAACAAAACTCGCAATACATTGCGTATTAGAATAAACTTTAAAGTGTAATAAAAATCAAACAACAAGTTATTTTTAAAAGTCGCTGAACAAATGTTAGTCAGTATGGGGAGTACAGCCTACAGTTTAACTTTTTGCTCGTATTATAGGCCACACCCGGTATACTAGGCCTTAAACAGATTTTTGACAAGTTTTCACTGACACTGATGAGTGATGAATCAAGGCGGTTTGTTTACAGGTGGCCTACCGCGAAACACGAAAATCGAAATTTCGTTATCTGCCTCTCTATCGATTGAGCCGAGCGCTCCCGAGCAATTAATCAAAGACATTATGTAACTTCGTATAAGATGAATAAAGTCTAAGAAAAAAACGTGCCTCGGAAATCAAGAATAAGTCATTCTCGGATAGATGGCGCACACACCTTTGGCCTATGCTCTGCTAGATGGCGTGACGACACCGTTACATATTTAACAATTTTAACACATAGATATCAGTGAATGAACATGGGTCAAAATGATATAAAAATAATAAAATCATTTATCCATATAATATTCATTTTTTTGATAATTTTATACGTGTTTATTTTGAGTTATAGTCGTGTGTCGATAGATGGCAGTAAATTTACAGTGACTACAACATTTACTATGACAGGACCCCTCTACACTATCTATTATTTTTGAATTAAGTAAAATTATGCCACTAGCAGAGTCTGCCGATAGATAGATAGTCTGCTTAGTCTGTGGACGAGAACAACTTTTACAGGTGTAGTGCATAATTATTTTCCATCGCATTTTCACGGAAACGTACGAACATGTCTTGCTGAGGTTGACTGAAGTAGCATGACAAAAACGAACGTTTCCGAGAAAATACGATGGAAAACAATTATGCACTACACCTGTATACCTGAAGGCAAAGCGAATAGATAATATAGAGGCGTCCTGTCATAGTAAATTTTGTAGTCAGAGTAAATTTACTGCCATCTATCGACACACGACTAAAACTCGAAATGAAAACGTATAAAATTATCAAAAAAAAATATACTTATGGATGGATAAATGATTTTATTATTTTTATATCATTATGGCCCATGTTCATTCACTGATATGTACGTGTTAAAATTGTTAAATATGAAACGGTGTCGTCACGTCATCTAGCCGAGCATAGGCCAAAGTTGTGTGCGCCACCTATCCGAGAATTACTTTTTCTTGATTACCGAGGCACGTTTTTTCCTTAGACTTTATTCATCTTATACGAAGTTACATAATGTCTTTGCTGAAGGTAACCAATGCTCACAGAAAAATGTCGACAATTTAACCTTTGAAATATAAAAATAAAAAAAACAAACGAACGCTTCTTTCATACCTATTTTTAGACCGCAAGGAATTCCTTTGTGCTTACTGTTTTAATTAAAAGGTCAACGACCGCATGTTTATTATAAACGGTTTTTCAGAAAGGTGAGGTTTTATTAAGCAGTGAATCTGTCCGTACTATTTCTTACGTTAGAAATGCGAACTGAATTAAAATTAGTTTATAAAGTCATTTTTACTACCTACACTTGAGGTAGGTACCGAAGGTTCAGCCAACAGAGCTTTTGAAAAATAGTAGCGCTTTTTTACATCATAATACGGTTGATAATATACCGGGTGTGGCCTGTAACACGAGCAAATAATTAAAACATAGATGGTACTCCTCAAACGGTGACACTTTTGTTCAACAACTTTTAAAAATTGTGAAGTATTTAGACTCCCTATTTTTCGTACAAAATAAATATTATCTTCAATGGACGCCATCGCCACGCCATATCATTGTGATTGACGTTGCTTGTCACGCCTTAAATTAAACAAAATTTGCAATTTGCATTGCGTCTTAGAATAAACTTTAAAGTGTATTAAAAATCAAACCACAAGTTATTTTTAAAAGTCGCTGAACAAATGTTGTTTGTATAAGGAGCACAGCCTACGGTTTAATTTTTTGCTCATATTACAGGCCACATCCGGTATATGAATAGTAATCTTGAGGCTTTTCTCTAGTAACTTCATGGATTCCAAACTTTTTATTAAACAACATTCGGTCGATAAAATGAAATCTCGAAAATGGGTCTAAAAATGCATCTTTGAATATTTGTAATGATTTTTGCACAAAAGCCAAATATATGAAAATGTACAAATTTATTTTTGGTCGAAGTTATCGATTACTTTACATACATACACACAAGCATACATCACTAGCTCAGTGACCAAAAAAGGATCTTGGCCTCTGATACAGGAGAGCGCCACTTGCCCTATTCTGCGCCAGTTCACGCCAGTTGGGTATTCCGAGGGCGACAGGTCTTTTTGGCCTTCGTCACACCAGCGGTATCTGGGACGCCCAGACGGCGGATCGATTACTTTATTTAAACTAACTAACAATAATAATTCAAAAATATGCATAAGACGCGAGTTGGCACAGTGGCTGTTAATAGCCACTGGGTAGAAAGCGGCGCACACCTCTCGACACCCCTGAGCCGCTCACACCATTTTGTGAGGGCGAGTCACCGTCTGCCGGAAATAAAATTGCATACCGTTTTATTAGGCAGGCGTCCGATTACTACATTTTTACCCCATAGCTCAGTAATTAGTCCATCGCTTTCACCCAATAACCTAGTTCATTTTAGATTCCATCAACTCTCAATAGCCCTTACACCCTGGCGGGTGCTGCCGCTGCGTGCGTCCCATGACACGGGTAAGGGCAGCATCCGCTCTAGGGAATGCAAATCGGTTATTTTTTGTATGGAAATAATCGGTTTTTAACCGAAACCGCGGTTATTTTCATACAAAAAATAACCGATTTGCATTCCTTAATTCGCTCGGTGTACCCCTTAAGGCGGGTCCACATTTGTGACAAACCGCCGAACCGAACACTGTGACGTCGCCGCGGACTTGTTACGTATAGTGTGGACGGGTGAAAGTTTGCATCGGATCGGACGCTGGTGGTAGCTCCGTGACCGTGACAAAGCCCGATGTCTGTAACGATAGTGTGGACGGCATTTGTTACGCGTACAAATGTTACGATAGTCCTCTACAACCGATGAATGCCATTTTGAAACTTCAACCAAGGCAGTCATGTCGTTTCCAGAAGAATTAACCGAAATGTATTTGAATATTGCTCTTGCAAGTGCATCATTTGTTTTACTTTGTGCTTTAAAAAAAAATAGGACGGTGAAAAAAAGGAGATGGTGGCAAAGTGAACTTTTTAGAAATCGTAATATTTATGGTGGAAATTCGTTACTGAGAGATATTAGATTTCAAGAAATAAGTGGAAAATACAAAAATTCAATGTATTGTTGCAATGATTTCGCGGGCGGGGGAGCGGGTGTTGTCTTGTCAAGACGACCGTGCATTCGCCCGATCCATCAATCCCGTGTAGGTACCAGCCTGATGACACGCGTGCTTGTACGCGTGACAAAAATCGCAGTGTGGACCTCTCCCGCACACCGAGACAGTACCGAACATCCTTTGAAAAAGACCGACTTTGGATGGATCGGCCCGTACCCCGTGTCATTTGACCGTAACAAAACCAAAACATCGTCCACATTTATCACAACCACATTGTGGGAGTACGTACAATGTTTGGCTGTATGGATATTTTGTTTGGAGATTTGAACGGATAACTGATCGTAACATTTGTTCGTGTAACAAATTCCGTCCACACTATCGGTACAAACTCCCGAGTCTGTCACGGCCACGGTGTTCGGTTCGGCGGTTTGTCACAAATGTGGACCCGCCTTTACATTTCAGTAAAGTGTCAAAAGGGCCTCTACGTGTTGGCTTCGGTTCCGCGCACGCCTCCCAAAGGTCCGGAACACCATTGTTCCGTGATGGGAAAGACATAATATAATAATCCAAAACAATGATATTCGCTATCCCGAACACACACAGCCGTCTCCCTCACACTCAGCTCAACTCGCGGCTCCTTAAGAATAAACGGTGTAGAACTCTATATTACCTACCTAATATTAATGTGCGTATATTTTAAGGGATACCCTTACTCAAAATCCAACTCAGACCGACAGATTGGTAGGCAAACTACTGAATAGAACATTAAAGTAATCGCCAAAATTAGCTTAGTAGACTAGACTTTGAAGTCATGATACTCATATACATATAACCTACAAGAGCCGTCATTATTAATATTATTATAATTCTTGATTTTGCCTTTCTCCCCAGGGGTAGATTTATATAAATATAGTAACCTATATAAGTACCCATCACTAGGCCTCACGTTTCCTTTGATCCAAATACGTTAAGCTGTGAAAATTTACCCCACCTTCGTAATATTAACCCTTTGACCGCCGTTGGCATGTATACAAGACAACGATAGAACGATACACTGGCGCCGCTGTCTTGTATACAAGACACACATTCAACCGCTCGGTAAATGTGAAAAAACATCAATTGTAGTATTTTTTTACACTCGTGTTAATGTTTTAGGTCTTTGATTTTTAAAATAATTGCATTTAAAGCAGATAAATAAATCCATTCTTTTATAATAAGGCAATCAAAAAAATTGCTCCAGTTTTCAACGTTTTTCATGTTCCTCGTCGCCGTTGTCTTGTATACAAGACAGCTAGGGATGGGAATGTTAACTCGATATGAGAATATTAGAGATGCAACGGATAGTTGTTTGGCCGGATACTGGATATTCGGCCTGACCATCGGCCGAATATCCGGTATCCGGCCGCCGAATATCGGCCAGCAGAGCTGCACCTACATTTCGGTTTTTCAGGTGCGCATTCTGCAGTTTTGACCTGTTTCTAAGTGAACGTTCGCGCGGACACATTTCTAGGTTCGAAATGAGTGCGCGTGCAAGTCAGTTGAATCTCTAAATTGTTTTAAAATAATAAACAAGTACGATTATGACCGTGACTGTTTCTTAAATCCAATTTGTTTACTCCGAAATCAAGCAATGGTACTATCCGGTATTCGGCCGGATAGTAGGGCACTATCCGGTATCCGGCCGGATAGGGCGGATACCGGATAGTAACCGAATATCCGGTGCATCTCTAGAGAATATTCAAAATAAATATCAAGTGGCCAATCTGGTTTTATTTAAGCATTTGAACACCTGTTAAATGCCAATTGGTGATAACTAGTAACTAGAATACGTTAAACGAGAGAGAGACAGGCATAACTATAGCTGGAGTTCAGGGAACTTGTTCAGCTGTCCATAGTAGAGTCAGACAAGTAAATCTGTCCTTGTGGTCTATTTGCAGAACAAATGATTCATTTTGAGATGATAGTGTAGTGGGGAGTGATACCCTGCAGTGACCGCTTCGCACAAGAATGGTACCTACAGGCGGACGCTCGGACTAGTCAGTGTCGCCTAAGTATGAGAATGTTATGTATTTGAAATTGACAAAAAAATATTATGGTAGGGAGGGTGTAATACGGGAACTGACAAGCTCTTCTAAGGAACATATCGAATGTGAAACATGCATTCCCGAACATTTCTGATCCCCACCCTTTTCCAATATTATTGTTCTTCACTCATTGACAATTCAACCCACGTGTCATTTTCCCCAATGCAGTTCCGGTACATTTATATTATCGACACACGATGCGCGGCTCTAACCATACGCTTATAAAGTTTACGTACCGACAAGCGCTTACGCCGTTGACCTAGAGACTATTATTACTTAATCCGCGCGGAAACGGTCCTTGTCGGTCTGCACTGCGGGCAGTCCATGCGCGCCGTTGTCATGTATACAAGACTTCTCGTAGAGCCTAGTGCGGTGATATTACGTCATGAATCGATATTGTTTAGTGGTTGTTTTTAATGATAAAGACCTTTATTTTTAACATTGTCGTGTGTAAAAAATATGTTAATTTTTGGCATTCTCGAAATAAATTAGAGTTGGTTAAGAACAAAGCCAAATTGAGAAGATTTTTACCATAAATTGTAAATATCGATATCACATTTTGCAATCCCTAAACTTTTTATTAGTTGTTTACTTAGAATTTACTCTGGCGTGCGAGTGAGCGTCTTTGCGGACTAGGTCCGGCGGCCAAAAGGTTAAGCAAGGATTAATGATAAGTTTAGGAGTTTATATTATCATTCGAGACACTTTTGTGGCAATTTTGGGATTTCTGGGCAGGAAATGTATGAAATAAAAATTTTTACGGTTCCGTTACCAAAGGGTAAAAATGGGTCCCTATTACTAAGACTCCACTGCCCGTCTGTCCGTCTGTCTGTCTGTCACCATCTCTACTCATGAACCGTGATACTGACAGTTGAAATTTTCATAAATGATGTAGGTATTTCTGTTGCCGCTATAACTAGAAATACCTACTAAAAAGTAGGTACGGAACCCTCGTTGGGCGAGTCCGACTCGCACTTGTCCGGTTTTTTTTATCAAGGAGACAGGACGAAGTTATCGTAAATCTGCCACTGGACACCCTGTATAATACACGGTCATTTTTGGAGCGTGAGCCATATTGTGCGAGGTGATTAGGTAGGTCATACTGAACAACTTTTTCTATGGGACCAACCCCGAAATCCCAAAAAAATGTTGGCCTTCCCATAGAAAACGTCGAAACGGCAAAAAAAAATTGTTTTCGGAGTTGGTCCCAAGAAAAAGCTGTTCAGTATGGCCTACCTAATCACCTCGCAATATATGGCTAACGGTCCAAAAAATGACCCATCATAAGCAGTCGATTCGAAGCTAAAAATAGCAAGTTTAGTCTAGCCTAGCCGTAATAGTAATAAGTACATTCTATGGCCATCACTCATACGAGTTATTTACCGAGTATGACCGATCGCTGATCGTTGACCAGACACATGAATACACGCGGCTCTTTCGCAACCGAAACTCTTTTATTTCTATCGCTTGTTGAGCTATCGTCTCAGACAGACCAAGTCATCGTCAACATTATACCGGTTTAGCGGGTGCAATTCGTATTAAATATATTAAAAACTCTTAATGGTAAACTAGAATAGTATGAAAAGTGCTCTTTAAAATGCAAGCAAGTAAATTATTGTCCACGCAGCACGCGTCGAGACATGCCCTCAGCAATTCATTTTCAAGTTCACGATCACGGAGCCGTGATTGAAGTGTAACGTCGCGGAGGTGAAGTTATAATCATATCTTGTTCAGGGCAGCTCCTGCGAAGTTCTTGGTCGTCAACCCTATCGGTTGACTAAGGGGGGAGTACTATGGCGGTCAGCATAATATAATTGGCGCGTGTCGATAGCTTAGTATAGATTAGAGCACGCGCTGATTCAGTTGAGATAAAGTGACATTCCATTTCCAACTGCAGCTGCAATACTGTTCATTTTACTATGGAAATTGACAATGACAGCGACGCGTTTCCATAGTAAAATGAACAGTATTGCAGCTGCAGTTGGAAATGGAATGTCACTCATATTGTATGTGTCGCCGCACTGAGAGAAAAGTACAACAAAAACACACTTAGAATTACAAAAATAAACTTAATCCGGAGACAAGGAAAGTTAACTAAAAGGAACAAATTGACTTTTGCAATTTCTATTAGTTCTTGCAATTTCTATTATCTGTTTGTTGAAATTATATTTGGGATTACTGAGCTGTTTGTAGAAATAAATAAACTTTACAGAAATAGTGAAACGTCCATAATTATTACTAAAACTTAATTTTTTCCCCCAGTACAGAACTGTTTTTTAATTCCTGGTGATGATTTTTCTCTCAGTGCGCCGATTAGACTTGTGATGTAAAGATAACAGGATATATAAAACGCCTAGGTATGTTTGAATAAATCAGTCTAAGATTACCAGTCAACGAAGTCTTTTACTCGCTCTACCCAGGCCGCGTAGCCAAGATGTCAATCGCTTACGCTCCGTAGCGATCGAAACGTAACTGTCACTGTCGCGCTAATATGGAAGAGTGATAGAGAGACATAATGCTTTTCGTTGTCGAAGCGATAGCGATTGTAACCTTGGCTAGGCTGGCTGTCCCTCTAAAGTTTTTAGTATGCAATAGTATTTGACTAGGTTTGATTCACCATTGTTTTTAAGGAAATATCTTAAACATTCAGTTTCAGTATTTTTGGCACATTTGATCCGGGAGACAATCAGAGTGGGGGGCAATATTTTATTTGTTATGTTAGTTTTACTCATTCTTAGATTTATTTTAGTTTATAATTTGTATGTTTAATCTATTGTAATCTAAATGTTTATAATAAATATATAGTTAATAATTTTTAAGAAAAAAAAACCGACTTCCATGGGGGCCGATGAAAGATTATTGTAGATGGTACACTATGTAGAAAAGGAGGTAAAACCACCCACTTTTCTACTAGCATTTCGCTTCTGTATAATGGCTCCTCTACAGGATGGGCCAACGCCGGCCACTCCAAGGGACGCAGCCATGCGGTAGAATGAGATAGCAATATCACTTGCTCCCTCTGACGCATAAATGCGTCCCTTGGAGTGGCCGGCGTTGGCCCATCGTGAAGAGGAGCCATGAGGGTCGTAGTTCTAGCCTAACCTAACCCACTCCTCAGATAGCAGTTCGGTTCTGTGCGGATCGCAGTTCGAACCTAATCAAACCCACTTTTCAAGTAGCATTTCGTTTCAAATATTAATCTGTTAAGTGAAACCGGTTCGGGAAATGTTATCAGTGCGTATAGCAACAACATGAGTGAGTTAGGTATGCAGTGCGCTATAAGGGACGTAACTCGCGAGGAAATTTACGGGAATAGTGTGACGCGAACGTGCATTGACCACGCATGGGTCCGTAGCCCACGTACTACAAGTTCGTATGTGATTACAAGTAAGTTATCGGACCACTATCCAATAGGACTAAGCCTCGCAAACATCTCGGAGTGTGACGGAACTGGTAAGCAGTCTTATATTACTCGAATATGTGACAATAAAGTTGCGGAACAGCTGACTAGTGTGCCATGGACGGACCTAATGAACTGTGAATGCCCGTTAGAATTATATGATAGATTGTGTGAGATTTTTTCCTGTATTTATAATAAGTCGGAAATTAAAATACCTATTCGTAAAAAGCGTCAGAACAAACCTTGGATAACTAAAAAAATAAAGTGTATGATTGGCCTACGGGATAAATTATTAAAAAAATGGAAAACAAAGCCAAACGATATGAACTTAAGAATACAATACAATAGATATAGAAATAGGGTTAATAAATATATATTTAGAGCTAAGAATAAATACAGAAAGGACGAAATATTAAAATGTAATAAGAATATAAGAAAGATCTGGTCTAAAATAAATACATGGACAGGGAGAGAAAAAGTGGGCGTGGATGCAACTATATTAAGGTATCTAGGTAAAATAGAGACAACTGAAGTAATATGTAATAAATTTTCTGAAACCTTTACCAAAGAAATCCTAAGTATTAAACATGATTGTAATAGTAAGTTCTTGGCCAGATCGCAATATGTTAAAAGTAGTGAGGTCTCGTTAAGGTTTAAAAAAGCGTGTCCAGAGGCTATAGTTAAAATTATAAATAGTTAAGTCTGGATAAGTCGCCTGGGTTGGATAAATTACGAATCAAGGATATAAAATTAGTACAACAAGACATAAGTAAAGTGTTAGCGTTATTTATTAACATGTGCGTGGAGAAGGGAGTATATCCCAACACTCTAAAAGCAGCTTTAATACGTCCAATATATAAACAAGGATCTCATTGTGTATATTCTAATTATAGACCTATAGCGATTCTATCGGTAGTAAACAAAATTGTGGAAAAATATGTAGTCGAACAGATAAGTACTTTCTTGGAACGAAATAGTATTATAACGAACGCGCAGCATGGTTTCCGGCGTGGGCGGAGCGCGGCTACGGCTCTGGCGCAGTTCGCGGATGACGTCAACGAGTGTCTGGGGCAGCGGAAGCAGGTGGTGGTGGTCTATATAGACTTCAAAAAAGCTTTTGATACTTTGGGGCACCACCAGCTGCTTCAAGCTATGGAGGAGTGTGGCGTCGCGGGTCCGTTGAGCAGGTGGCTGCGCGCATACCTTACGGACAGAACCCTCCAGACGGTCGTTGACGGCGTGTGCGGCGCGCCTGCGCACGTCGAGTGCGGCGTGCCGACCGGCTCCGTGTTCGGTCCCGTCGGCTATATTATGCATGTCAATAGTATGTGTAATGTGGTCCAAAACTGTCACATATATATGTACGCGGACGACACTTGTCTACTGTATGCGGATAAAGTGTCGGTTATAGAAAATAAAATACAAGAGGATTTTACCAACATCATTAAATGGGCACATGACAATGGAATTGTTATCAACATAAATAAAACCAAATGTATGCACGTGCGATCCCCGTACAGTAGACAAGTTAACCGACCGCCACGCATAGTTGGCCACACGTATGAGTGCCTGCACAGTGGGCTGCAGCATTGTGAATGTGACAGCATCGAGGTTGTATCAGAGTATAGATATTTGGGCTTATTAATAGATTACAATTTTTCTTGGAGAAATCATATCAATAAATTATGTGACAAATTAAGAATAGTACTAGTAAAACTTCACCAGTTAAAATATGTATTGGATAGGGCCACGATGTTTACATTATATTATGCACTGGCAGATTCTCTGTTTTCTTATGGACTGGCATGCTATGGTAGGACTTTCAAAACTTATTTGGACAAGATTAAATCATTACAGATACGCTTTATGAAACTATTAGTGGACAAAAAAACTAAGAATCGCTGTAAAAAAAGTGATTATGAGGAATTATTTGTGGAATGCCGTATGTTGCCAGTCCATGAGGAAGTAGGGATGTTGCTGGCATTAGAGCAGTTCAATAAAGATGAATTTAAAATCTATATAAATCACGCTAGGTTCACGAGAACAATCAGTAAAAAAATGTTAGAGGTTCCGTCATGTGGAAAAAATTATTATGGAAAAAGAAGTAGGAAGTACTTGATCCCAAAATTGTATAATGAAATACCGTATGAAATAAGGGAATGTAAATCAGCTAGGATGTTTAAAGGTAAAATGAAAAGGTTTTTATTAAACAAAATTAAGTTAAAGTTACCAGCATAAGCAATAAGATGTACCTAAATAAGTTAACAATTAATTAGGCAATTAGCTAAGTCTACCCATCTATGTTTAAGGGAGTTCCCTCTGCCAACAAACTGCCCTGCAGTTTGGCAGAAGAAAAACATCTGTAAAATAGGGTTTATTTCACCTGAATAAATGATTTATTTATTTATTTATTTATTTTTTCTGTAAGGCTCGCAGTTCTAACCTAACCTAATCCTTGTTCGGTTCTGTGAGGATCGCAGTTCAAACCTAACCTAACCCACTTAATGGCGCATGCCACGGGGGTTTAAGCGGGAGGGGCTAGTAAGATTGGCATCATCGTACTTTATACCTACATTAATTTATGATAGGTAATCATAGTTGTTTATTTAGTTAAGGTATCATAGTGGTTTTCTGGGTCAAGGTCCGGGTCCGAGTCCGGGTCGAGTCCGGGTCCGAGTCCGGGTCCGAGTCCGGGTCCGAGTCCGGGTCCGAGTCCGGATCCGAGTCCGGGTCCGAGTCCGGTTCCGAGTCCGGGTCCGAATCCGGATCCGAGTCCGGGTCCGAACCGGATCCGGGTCCGAACCGAATCCGGGTATGAGTCCGAGTCCGGGTCCCAGTCCAAGTCAAAATCGAAATTCGTAATCACCAAACGTGTACCATGCGTCATTGAAGAGTTCTGTTCTGGTCATCATCAGCAGTTCCACTTCATCAAATGCAACAGTTTTTAATGAAAATGCTTGATTTTCTGATGTAAATACAAAAATCTCTATACGCATGCCTTTAAGATTTGAGGAGTTCCCTTGATTCCTCATGGATCCCATCATCAGAACTCGAGCTTGACAAAAATGTGGCTTAAAAACTTAACTTGCTTAACAAACATAACGACGAGGACAAATCGCCAACCGTGAACTATGCGTCGTTGAAGAGTTCTGTTCTGATCATCATCAGCAGTTCCACTTCATCAAATGCAACAGTTTTTAATGAAAATGCTTGATTTTCTGATGTAAATACAAAAATCTCTATACGCATGCCTTTAAGATTTGAGGAGTTCCCTTGATTCCTCATGGATCCCATCATCAGAACTCGAGCTTGACAAAAATGTGGCTTAAAAACTTAACTTGCTTAACAAACATAACGACGAGGACAAATCGCCAACCGTGAACTATGCGTCTTTGAAGAGTTCTGTTCTGATCATCATCAGCAGTTCCACTTCATCAAATGCAACAGTTTTTAATGAAAATGCTTGATTTTCTGATGTAAATACAAAAATCTCTATACGCATGCCTTTAAGATTTGAGGAGTTCCCTTGATTTCTCATGGATCCCATCATCAGAACTGGGTTTTGACAAAAACGGGACCAATCTGTATGCATATACATTCAATCAAAAAAAGAATTTTCAAAATCGATCTAGTAATGACGGAGATATGGAGTAACAAACATAAAAAAAAATAAAAAAAATAAAAAAAATAAAAAAAAACATACAACCGAATTGATAACCTCCTTCTTTGAGATTTGGAAGTCGGTTAAAAACGGGTCACTCACGTATTTTAAGTAGAAAAACGCTCGATATTTTTCACTCCGTACCGAAGAGCGGACCGGTTCACTATTGTTCCTATTGTGACTTGTAACTTCTGTTATAAATAATGATTTGTATTTGTATTATTTGTATGTTTATGCCCCGAACAACTGGGAACAACTGGACCCGGGTATGTCCTTAAACTACGTCCAGGACCCGGATATGTCCTGAAACTACGTCCAAGACCACCGGTGGACGGGCAGCAGCGTCCCTCAAATTCGGTGTACTCGACTGCGATCGCCAACCCGCCTGCCAAGCGTGGCGATTATGGCATTCACCCCCCATCATGCAGAGCACAATCAAACCACGGCCCCGAGGTTCCGGCGACCCCCGGTGCTCTGGCTATGGTAGCGGTCAGGGCATTAGCGGGGTCAGGGGTGCTAAGAATCTCCGGCAAAGATCCGGCTACCCACCCCGACGAAGACTGGCCCTGGTAACACACAACATACGCACTATGAGGACTGACGAAAAGATCTGCGAGCTGGAAGAGGAACTGAGCAGGTTACACTGGGATATTGTAGGGTTATGCGAAGTCCGTAGAGAGGGGGAGGACACGACAACCCTGAAGTCTGGTAACTTGCTCTACCACCGGGAGGGCGACCAACAGTCCCAAGGTGGTGTCGGGTTTCTCGTTCACAAGTCCCTCATAAACAACATAATAACCATCGACAGTGTGTCGAGCAGGGTCGTATACCTAATACTCAGAATATCCAAAAGATATTCGCTGAAGGTCATTCAGGTATACGCACCGACCTCGTCACACTCCGATGATGAAGTAGAGGCTATGTATGAGGACGTAAGTAGGGCCATACATACTTCTAAAACCTACTTTACTGTTGTTATGGGGGACTTCAACGCAAAGTTGGGCAAGAGAAGCGGTGATGAGTTGAGAGTGGGGCAATTTGGGTATGGGCAACGGAACCCTAGGGGTCAGAGGCTGGCCGACTTTCTGGAGAGAGAGGAACTCTTCGTGATGAACTCTTTCTTCCAGAAGCCGCCTCACAGGAAATGGACCTGGATGAGTCCTGACGGTTCCACGAGAAACGAGATAGACTTCATCATGACCGACAAGAAACGGATATTCAGCGATGTCTCTGTGATCAACAGGGTAAAGACCGGGAGTGATCACCGAATCGTAAGAGGCTCACTGAATATCAATATTAAACTTGAAAGGTCCAGCCTGATGAAGTCTACGCTCCGACCTACTCGAGCCCATGTTCAAAACCCCGAAAGCTTTCAACTCGAGCTCTCTAACCGCTTTGCTTGCCTAGAGAACTTGGCTTCAGTGGACGAAATCAACGACGGGCTAGTGGAAACTGTCCACACAGTAGGGTCTAAGTTTTTTAGACCCCGCCGTAAAGATAGACCTCAGAAATTGACCGAGCAAACCTTAAACCTCATGGCTGAACGACGCTCGCTAAAGTTGCAGTCTCCCGATGACGCGAAGTCATATAGGCAACTCAATAGACGTATATCTAAGTCCTTGCGACATGATCTGCGTCTCTTTAATACTAACCGTATTAAAGAGACTATTGAGCGAAACCAAGGCTCCAAAGTGTTCGCAAAGGACAAGTCTATTGGGCAAAGCCAGCTGACGAAGCTGAAACGGGAAGATGGCAGCATAGCGTCGAGCAAAGCGGAGGTTTTAGGCGAGATCGAGAGGTTCTATGGACAGTTATACACTTCGATCGCAAAGCCCGTCGACAGCTTGGTAGGAGATCCAAGAGCCAAGCTGTCCCGACATTATACCGAAGATATCCCGGACATCAGTCTGTACGAGATTAGGATGGCCCTGAAGCAGCTTAAGAACAACAAGGCGCCGGGCAAAGACGGAATCACTTCAGAGCTTCTGAGAGCGGGTGGAACACCGGTACTTAAAGTCCTCCAGAAGCTCTTTAATTCCGTCTTGTGCGAGGGCAAAACGCCTGAAACATGGAATAGAGGCGAGGTGGTGCTGTTTTTCAAAAAAGGTGATAACAGCCTATTGAAGAACTACAGACCCATCACGCTTCTGAGCCATGTCTATAAGCTGTTTTCAAGGGTCATCACGAACCGTCTCGAACACAGACTTGATGACTTCCAGCCTCCCGAACAAGCCGGGTTTCGAAAAGGCTATAGTACCATAGACCACATCCATACGCTGCGGCAAGTTATACAGAAGACCGAAGAGTATAACTTACCATTATGCTTAGCGTTTGTGGACTATGAGAAAGCCTTCGATTCGGTGGAAACATGGGCGGTGCTTGAGTCTCTTCAGCGATGCCATATTGACTATCGGTACATCGAAGTGTTGAAGTATTTGTATAGTAACGCCACCATGTCGGTCCGAGTACAGGAGCAGAGCACGAAGGCGATTCCATTGCAAAGAGGCGTAAGGCAGGGAGACGTTATCTCTCCGAAACTGTTTACTGCCGTAATGGAAGACACCTTCAAGCTCCTGGAATGGCAAGGACTTGGCATCAACATCAACGGCGAATACATCACTCACCTTCGGTTTGCCGACGATATCGTAGTCATGGCAAAGTCGATGGAGGAACTCAGCATGATGCTCGATGACCTCAACCGAGTTTCACAACGGGTGGGCTTGAAAATGAACATGGACAAGACGAAACTTATGTCAAATGCCAATGTTGTGCCCATCCCAGTCTCTGTTGGGAACTCGGTACTCGAAGTTGTTGACTCGTACATCTACCTAGGACAAGTAGTCCAATTAGGTAGGTCCAACTTCGAGAAGGAGGTCAACCGCCGAATCCAACTCGGTTGGGCAGCGTTCGGGAAACTACGTAATGTCTTTTCGTCCGACATACCTCAGTGCCTCAAGACGAAAGTCTTTAATCAATGTGTGTTACCAGCGATGACTTACGGCTCCGAAACGTGGTCTTTCACTATCGGCCTCATCTCAAAATTCAAAGTCGCTCAACGAGCTATGGAGAGGGCTATGCTCGGAGTTTCTCTGCGTGATCGAATCAGAAATGAGGAGATCCGTAGACGAACTAAAGTCACCGACATAGCTCACCGGATTAGCAAGCTGAAGTGGCAATGGGCAGGCCACATTGCGCGCAGAGAAGATGGCCGATGGGGTCGAAAAGTGCTCGAGTGGAGACCACGGACTAGCAAACGCAGCGTAGGACGTCCACCCACAAGATGGACGGACGACCTTGTTAAAGCCGCCGGAAGACGCTGGATGCGGGTGGCTTCCAACCGGTACGAATGGAGGTCCAAGGGGGAGGCCTATGTTCAGCAGTGGACGTCTTATGGCTGAGATGATGATGATGATGATGAACTGGGAACACCGGTCAGTGACCTGAGAACCAAAAATTACTTTGGTTTATGAACGCAACGCTCGGTAAGATCTAGCAATACACCCCTGACAGTGATCGAGCGCTCATCGCTTCAACCCCTGTATTTCTGCTATTCTACACAGTCACCATTTTGTCATGTCTTCATTCCGATCTTCACTATGCGTCACTGCTGTAACCAAAGAACTAAAATAACTATACAGATAATTATATAATTTCTATATGTGGTTTAATTTATTGCCCGCATTGGATATACACACTGTATGCCGCGCAAGATGCTTGAGATACAGAATTTTATTACAGCCAATTATAACTTTTAGTGACCAGTTACCAGTTACAACTTTTAAGGGGAAAATTATGTAAGTATTGGATAATATTTAAAGCTTCGGGCGACGGAGAAGGGATAACTGTTAGATAAGTGATGGCCTATTTTGTAGACAAATATAAACTAAGAGCTTCGTCCTGCCGCGCTTAGCATAAGTGTAGTAACTCATTTTGAAATCGGCAAAGCAGTGAGCGTGATGGGCACCTTTGCATCGGGGGCAGCCCGGGACGGTCTTCTTTAGGTAGTTTATTTTATACATATTTAGTTCATATTTATATTTAAGTTTAGTTTTTAATTAGTTTTATGTTTAGATTATGTGTTATATATGAATTGAATAAAGTATATCTTAATTGTTTTGATATCTCTTTCAATTGTAGAACATATCGTACAAGTACAAAGTATACAATTGACTGACATTTTCAAAGTGAGTTACTGTTCTTATGCGAAGCGCGGCAGCGTCTATGGACATCTTAGACATCTTTTGGACATCACCAAGATACGATAACGATATGTTTAAGATCTAACCTGTCAAATTTGACATTTACGCGATTCTGGAGATACTGTTGAACGATTTCCACAGTGTATGACTTAGAGATCCAATTCACATCTAATAGATATCTTACTCCATCTAAAGTAAAAGTGACATTGGTTGCCCGAATTGCGCTGCAAAAGTGAACTAGTTGATATCTAAACTATAACGTATCTAGAATGGATCTAGTACGTCTCGTCTCTTGTGAATATCTTGAAGTTCGAATACGGCAGTATATTGTCTATATGGGTAACCTTCCATTTCTGGGCTATAACCGCGAAAATCGAAGTTTGCAAATAGCGGGCATCTTTCTCTGTCACTCTAAACGCCTTCATTGGAGTAAAAGAGAAAGATCCCCGCAATTTAGCAAGCTGTGGTTACCTATAATTGGACAAACGTCTACCCTTAATGTTATGTAAGCTACTGATTCTTTTTTCTTGATGTATTGTCTGTTGGTGATCCAAATAAAAAAATTGCGACTTTCAGTTTTCGCGGTAGCCACTCTGACCGCAGCTGCTCTACTAGTTAGTACGAACGCGTCGGTGTTATTGTCAATTTTTATATAGTAAAATGAATGGTAGCGCTGCTGTCGTCGGAAATGGACTGTTACCCTAACATGAAGTTTACATAATTATGTATGTCCGTAAAAAATATTTGTAGTCAGAACTCAGCGTAATATTGGTCAAGAATAAAAAGTCATTGTTAATAGGTAAACTCCCAATCCTGTCTGTGTGTCTATTTAATTACTGTAACATGATATTTGTGTACAAGGTATTCATTAGGCAAGGGACTACACTAGATTTTGGATACCTACGTCTAATATTGTCTAGACCCTTGTTATGTCTAGACAATACTATTAGTTACATGATCAATATCTCACAAGATAGATAAACAAATTAAATGGGTATGTACCTGACTTGAATTCGGTTTCAACTTCTAACCAAGTACCTACTTATCAGTGGCGGCGCGTCCATAAAAGCCGATTCCCACCGGCTTGCCTGTTTTTGGACGTTTGAGCAGAGTTGTAAAGGAAATATGTAAGCCAAATTAGCCCCGGCTTGTCTATGAATATGTTTGACGCGCTGCCACTGCTACTTATACATGCTGAAATGCCTCAGTGAGAAAATAGAGGATGAAGATAAACGGCATAATGTATTTGGGTGATATCTGATTTCAATGACAAATGTATTTATTTAATCCCGTCCGAAACCCCCCTATAATATACACTCATATATATAATAATTTTTATAATCATCATAATTATTCCAGGCAGATAAAGTTGCGAGAACACGTACCGGAAGGCGCAGCGTAGGTAGACCCCCCACAAGGTGGACTGACCACCTGGTAACGGGGTCGGGAGTCCGCTGGATGCGGGTGGCATAAGACCGGTCATTGTGGCACTCTTTAGGGGAGGCCTATGTCCAGCAGTTGACGTCCTCTGGGTGATATGATGACGATGATGATGATGATAGTTAAAGGTAGACGCTACCTATGAAAGCTAGGTAAACATGCAATATCAAATAATATATTGAAAGCCTAACCTATCATTACCTACAGCGTAAAACAATTCAAAGCAAGCATGGCTCAAAGGCTTAAGTGCAAAGGAGCTTTAATTGCATTCATGCATAATGCAACGAGATGGCTAGCTTTATTGCTGGTACAATATTCCATAACGCAGCGACCTATTCAAAGAGAGCCGGGCGGCCATTCGTCGCGCCAAAGACATATATGTAACTCCGTATTCTCTTTGGTCACATTTTAGGTCCCTAAGTCCCTATCCCTTACCCTATGAGAAAGAGAAAAATAATACATTATGGAACTTATAGAGATTATTATTATTTATTACAAAAAGTTATACAGCATGACAGTTATTAAACTAAAGCGCTGTAGGTACAATTCAAAATATAATTAAAGAAAAAAAAGGAAATATTCATATTCAACTTCCATCCATCACCTCATAGTTATTTAATCGTATAGCGATATATATGGTCACATAGGCAAACATTTTAAGTATACACAGTATTTTTATTTATAAGGCAACATCCAAGTTTTGCAACCACTGCACAGCACCGGGCGTCAAGTCTAGTAGATCATCCGGGCTACCCGATCATGCGCGGAATGGGCACCGCTGGATGATGTGCTCCATGGTCTGGTCCTCGATGCCGCAGTCGCATAGCGCGGAGTCACTCCAACCCCACTTAAACCGGAAGAAGTTGCATCGTCCGTGCCCGGTTCTTAGGCGATTTAAGCGACACCATAAGTTTCCTAGGAAGGTCGGTCCCCTTGTTCATTATAGTCGGGTCAATATTCACGGCCGGGGTACCGTCAGCTTGCCTCATCCATTCTTGTTTCCATAGCTGCTGTACGTCGAAGGAACTTTGTATGAGTGTGATAGTACCTAATACCTGATAGTACCTCAAGCACATACGACACACATACGTCCACTGACTTGCAAACAGAACAGAACAGAGAGAGAGAGGGATATGTACCTAATAATCTTCCTGCCAAAGTTTATGCAAAGTTAGCGTGGTCAGAGTCTAATGTCATTATTCATAAGCGCTTGTCAAGACTAACAACCCCTTGTTCGTTTGTCTTTATCAGTCATTTTGACATTATTTATGTTTATTAAGGTGGCCATGGCCACTGACGAGCCTTCCAACAGTCCAAATAGCGTGGCTGCAATCCAAAATCGGGCCGTGAATGTCAAAAACGTACAATGTTTAATATTAGGATGCCGTCCATTTGGATGAATCCATTGTAATGGCATTCATTTGGAAGGCTCGTCAGTGGCCTGCTTTATAAACGGACAACATTTTGCAGAAGTTTGCTAAGTTATTGCTTAAGTACGTATATGCTAGTCTGTTTCTTAAAATTTTTAAGATAAAGGCCATAGTAAAATGCACCCAAATCCTTAACTTTTGAATTATCCACACAATAGACGCCAGTTTCCCTGAAAGTTAATCTTTACAGGTAATTTTCTTGTGACCTATCTACACTATGTTTGCCTAGCATGTGTTCATTGATAGTTTCAAACTCCCCATGCCTAGCTCACCCATTAGGACACCTTGCTTGCACAAGGCGGCTTCAAAACGCTTACCGACCTCTAAGACTTAAGATAACCAGTATATTTTTGACCTGTAACTACGTACATTAATTACGAATGAAAAGCTCAATTGAAAGTAGTTATTACGTCGCAGTCAAGACGATAATTTTCGAATAGATTTCGCGCTAATGGATTTCTAGTAGATGCTAGCTGTTAGATCTTCCCATTGAGCTTTGGCTCGATTTATGTGGATTTCATCTTTGCATTTTTAGGGTTCCGTACCCAAAGGGTAAAACGGGACCCTATTACTAAGACTTCGCTGTCCGTCCGTTCGTCCGTCCGTCCGTCTGTCACCAGGCTGTATCTCACGAACCGTGATAGCTATTAGACAGTTGAAATTTTCACAGATGATGTATTTCTGTTGCCGCTATAACAACAAATACTAAAAACAGAATAAAATAAAGATTTAAATGGGGCTCCCATACAACAAACGTGATTTTTGACCGAAGTTAAGCAACGTACTTGGATGGGTGACCGTTTTTTTTTTTTGCTTTTTTTTTGTGTTTTTTTATCATTATGGTACGGAACCCTTCGTGCGCGAGTCCGACTCGCACTTGCCCGGTTTTTTTAGTAAAATGCAGTGAATCTATGAATCGGTTTGATTCGTGAATACCAAATCGTGGCGACTTTCAACTATTCGAGGCTAGAGGCTAGATCAAAAATGTTTTATGTAGATGCTTTGGGTGATTCCATTTCGTTATCTATTATATAACTGCTATCATAATATAAGATTTTGTTAGTGTTTGCGGTTGCGTTCGAAAACAACCTAGGACCCGCTTTAACAACCTATCCCCAAGAATTAACACAGACACGATAGGTATTATCGGCTGCATTCTATAATCTGTATCTAGTATTGAAATAAGAGTAAACCAACAATTTGTACATTTTCGGGTAGTTATAACATTTATTGGTTAATGAACCAAATACTAAACCGCCTGGATAAGTCACTGAATGACCTGACTTTAACCTACATTATTTGATAGTGTAATGTTTTCATCTACCCTCAACTGGCTTAAGGATTCATTTGAGTGTAGATTTTGTTTACTTTTATTTAAATACCTAAAGATACAGAGTAGGTACCAGGGCCCTCTTTGACAATATAATTCCATGAATTATAAGTATACATAATACTCGTAGTTATTAAAAAAAAATTAGAACCCAGTTTATAAAGTAAAGCAACTTAGTATCAATAGTATCAATAGTTCACCATTCTCTACGAGTAACAGCCTAAACAAATAATTTTTAAGAAAAAAAAACCGACTTCTATGGGGGCCGGTGAAAGATTATTGTAGATGGTACACTATGTAGAAAAGGAGGTAAAACCACCTACTTTTTTACTAGCATTTCGCTTCTGTAAGGGTCGTAGTTCTAGCCTAACCTAACCCACTTCTCTGATAGCAGTTCAGTTCTGTGAGGATCGCAGTTCAAACCTAACCTAACCCACTTAACGGCCCATGCGGTGCGGTGTACGGGGGTTTAAGCGGGAGGGGCTAGTAAGATTGGCATCATCATACTTATATACTTACACATTTTATGGTAGGTAATCATAGTGGTTTATTTAGTTAAGGTATCCTAGTGGTTTTCCGGGTCAAGGTCCGGGTCCGAGTCCGGGTCTGAGTCCGGGTCCGAGTCCGGGTGCGAGCCCGGGTTCGAGTCCAGGTCCGGGTCCGGGTCCGAACCGGATCCGGGTATGAGTCCGGTTCTGGGTCCGAGTCCGGGACCCAGTCCAAGTCAAAATCGAAATTCGTAATCACCAAATGTGTACTATACGTTGTTGAAGAGTTCTATTCTGGTCATCATCAGCAGTTCCATTTCATCAAATGCGACAGTTTTTAATGTAAATGCTTGATTTTATGATGAAAACACAAAAAAATCTATGCGTATGCCTTTAATATTTGAGGAGTTCCCTCGATTCCTTATGGATCCCATCATCAGAACTCGAGCTTGACAAAAATGTGGCTTAAAAACTTAACTTGCTTAACAAACATAACGAAGAGGAAAAATCGCCAAACGTGAACTATGCGTCGTTGAAGAGTTCTGTTCTGATCATCATCAGCAGTTCCACTTCATCAAATGCGACAGTTTTTAATGAAAATGCTTAATTTTCTGATGTAAATACAAAAATCTCTATACGCATGCCTTTAATATTTGAGGAGTTCCCTCGATTCCTTATGGATCCCATCATCAGAACTCGAGCTTGACAAATATGTGCATTAAAAACTTAACTTGCTTAACAAACATAACGAAGAGGAAAAATCTCGAAACGTGAACTATGCGTCGTTGAAGAGTTCTGTTCTGATCATCATCAGCAGTTCCACTTCATCAAATGCGACAGTTTTTAATGAAAATGCTTAATTTTCTGATGTAAATACAAAAATCTCTATACGCATGCCTTTAATATTTGAGGAGTTACATCGATTCCTTATGGATCCCATCATCAGTACTCGAGCTTGACAAAAATGTGCAATAAAAACTTAACTTGCTTAACAAACATAACGAAGAGGAAAAATCTCGAAACGTGAACTATGCGTCGTTGAAGAGTTCTGTTCTGATCATCATCAGCAGTTCCACTTCATCAAATGCGACAGTTTTTAATGAAAATGCTTAATTTTCTGATGTAAATACAAAAATCTCTATACGCATGCCTTTAAGATTTGAGGAGTTCTCTCGATTCCTCATGGATCCCATCATCAGAACTCGAGCTTGACAAAAATGTGCATTAAAAACTGAACTTGCTTAACAAACATAACGAAGAGGACAAATCGCAAACCGTGAACTATGCGTCGTTGAGGAGTTCCGTTCTGATCATCATCAGCAGTTCCACTTCATCAAATGTCACTCTTTTGGATGTATATGCTTGATTTGATGATAAAAACCCAAAAATCACTATATGTGTGCCTTTAACATTTGAGGAGTTCCCTCGTTTCCTCATGGAACCCATCATCAGAACTGGGTTTTGACAGAAACGGGACCAATCTGTATGCATATACATTCAATAAAAAAAATTTTTTTCAAAATCGGTCCAGTAATGACGGAGATATGAAGTAACAAACATAAAAAATAAAAAAAATAAAAAAAATAAACAAAATTAAAAAATTAAAAAACATACAACCGAATTGATAACCTCCTCCTTTGGGATTTGGAAGTCGGTTAAAAAAGATATAAACGGGCCCACAAATTACCAGTGCGCCGGACGATATCAGCCTGTCAGTTTTTCGGAGCTGTCAAATTTTGCGTTTAACTGACAGGTTGATATCGCCCGGCGAACTGGTAATCAGTGGGTCCCTTAACAGTGACAGATACTTTAACACGAACGTTATTTAGGAGTGTTTGTTTCATCCATCCGGTCCGGCTCGAAATACCTACTTATCATCAGTGATCGTACAAATCATCGCAAAATAATCAAAAATCATTTATATCTCAAAATAGGACAAGATTTACTAAACTGATGTACACAGTATCTTTATAATATTTCCTGTTTCCAGATTATACTCAAAAACTGCAGTTCAACATTGTTAAAAAAATTGTGTCATGTTCCATAGAATATTTATTTTGCGATAAATTGTCCGAACTCTGCTTATCATTATAATTTCAGAAAGACCGTGGTGAATGTTAGTACCCACACAGACAAACATTTGATTAATTATCCTCAGTAGGTACCTATGACCCAAATACAATAGATGACCGCGATACCAAAGAAGGCATATAATTCTAAAACAAATTTATTCATACCAGCAAAATTCTTGGTAATGCATCCAATAGGCGCCAAAGTAGGTCAACGGCGGGTTAGAATGGCGGTAGATAGCGGTAAACCCTTCATCCCCGCGGTACCGACCTAATTCAAGTGTTTAAACCGGTACCGGTACCGATAAAATAGGACGATGCATAAAGTGAAGATAATAAATATTGCAAGGCCCGCTTACAAGATGTCTTGAGACAGTGAGCCGTAGTTGATAAGCAGCTTGTACCAATATTTTTATATTGTCTGGCCAATCGATCGAAAATAATAAAAGTTTAATATTTCGGTAAAAGCATATTTAATAAAAACATCGGTTTAACAATTAATATTTAATTTATTCAATGATTATTTGTAGGCATTAGATGCCTATAGCTTAAACAAGAATAAGAATTTGCTGTTCTACTTATACCGGGTGTGGCCTGTAACACGAGCAAATAATTAAAACATAGATTGTACTCCTCAAACGATGACACTTGTTCGACAACTTTTAAAAATTATGAAGTATTATTATACTTCCTGTTTTTCATACAAAATAAATATCTTCAATGGACGCCATGGCCACGCCATATCATTTGTGATTGACGTTGCTTGTCATGCCTTAAAAACATAACAATATTCGCAATACATTGGTTCATAGAATAAACTTTAATGTGTATTAAAAATCAAACCACAAGTTATTTTTAAAAGTTGCTGGACAAATGTTGGTCAGTATGAGTAGTACAGCCTGCAGTTTAATTTTTTGCTCGTATTACAGGCCACACCCGGGAGAAAGGAAAAAAAAGCCGGTTAGCGATTCATACTTAATCCTAATATCTACATCAGTACGGATATGATGGTCGTATTTGTCTACGTGACAGCGTGATAAAACGGTGTCCGTCTCTTTCTATTCTATTCCGCAGAGTTAAAAGGTGACAGTTGTTTTATCACGTGGATAAATGTGGATAAAGCGATCCATAATAGGCTTGCTGAACATTAAATTCATTGAATTTCGCCAATTTTAGATTTCCATAATTCCCTCCGATCTCGATCTAAACCTTCGTCAAAGAGGGTCAACCCAACTGTCAAAAGAAAACAAGTGACATGCTAATTCCTGGACTTTAGCCCGAATAATGATTAAATGTTAAAGACCGATTTAGTGGAAATAGGTCGTAATATCGCTGGATATTTTAAGGTTATTAGATATTGTAAATTGTTGGATTGTTTTATTGGAATTGTAGGAGTCGGCTCTACAATAGGCCGACTCATCATCATCATCCTGGCGTCAATCCCAGCTGTGCCCCCGCGATAGGCCGACTGTGGTTTAACAATTTGATAAGGAACCCAATTCAGATTATAATTTCTTGTTATAAAACGGTTATGGACCTGATCTGTCAGCTAACAGTGACATTTCCGGACCTGAATGGCACGGCAGGAATTCTCTCTTTAATTCTATCTTTTTATATACTACCATTGAAAACAAGAGTATGGACGGCCTGATAGCCACCGTAGCCAATGCGCACTTGCGTTAGTTTCGTTAGAGATGCGTTATGCAATGATTCCTGGTTGCATTTCGTGAGCATCAGTCAGCATTATACCTAGTTCGTTTTTTTAGCATTAGAAAGAAGGCAAGCGATCTTGACATGTCTTTTAATTAAAACACGCTTTTTAAAAATCAGTAAGTAACTATTACGAAAGCAGAAGAATATAAATGATCGTATTAGATCCATAATTGTTACATATTTGCCGTAACTCATTTTAAAAACGTGTTTTTCAATTAAAAGACACATCAAGATTGTTTACCTTTTTTGTGATGCTAAAAAACGAACTATAGGTGGAGCGACGTAGGTACGCTGACTCAGTCGTATCAAAATTGGATGAAAAACATAGCATGTTAGAATCGGCCCACAGATGGAGTGCGAGCGGCTGATAAGGACGGTATGTGAAGATTGCGAGGATTAACGAATCTGCCTTGATTAATTGCGACGTGCGAAAGGAGACGTAAAATATACTGGTCCCCGTATAATTTCACGACCCTTCTCTTTCCGCACAGACTCTAAACTGGTTTATACAAGTTTTTTCACCACACCAGCTCGGAAAGGCTTACTTTGCACTTCAAAAACAGATAGCAAAGTTGCATTTTATTCACATGTGAGGCAAAGTAATCAAATGCAAATTTTGAGTTCATTTCTTATGTTTGCTGGTAGAATTGACTTTCAAAAGATAATTTTGGATGATAAATATTTAATAACATTCATTTGGATTTGATTTGGTTTGATTTTGTTTGATATTTTACATTTAATTATTTGCTTCCGGTTGGTGTGGTGAAAAATTTTGTGTTTCACTCGGGGGCAAATTTTGTTTAACCCTCGTGCTTTGAACCCTTGTGGTTCAAATTTGGAATCTTTCGCTTGCTCGGGTATCAATATTTGCATAGCTTAAAATATACCTATAGCTTAAAATAAAGTGCTTTCATAATGGCGGGGAACGGCTACTTTTCTCTAACTTTTGCGATTCAAGGCGATTTTGTTATATAACAGTTCCAATCATAGTGACACTCGTTTTGAACGCCCTTTTGAAGTATATTCCCTGTCTAAATGAAGTTTGCGGATTTACTGAAATCTTCAGATGAGTTTGCAAAAAAAAAACGAGCGACAGTAGAGCACAGGAGCTATCTAAACGATGCCAGTCTTGCGTGTAAATCGCTCGTATTTGTACGGACAAGGACAAGTACGTACGTGCGGGCAAAATACGTGGGCAATACTAAAACTTTCTGGATTCTGATAGTCGAACCAAGAATAGCCTGCAACGGATTTGAAAGCCCACGCAGCAGTGTAAGTGTTATTTAATACGTCATAATTTCATAGAAGTTTGACGTTTAAAATAACACGTGCACAGCGTGGGATATCAATCCCGCTGCAGACTTTTCTTGGTCTGACTCTATATGAGACATCTTATTTTTAGGGTTCCGTACCCAAAGGGTAAAACGGGACCCTATTACTAAGACTTCGCTGTCCGTCCGTCCGTCCGTCCGTCTGTCACCAGGCTGTATCTCACGAACCGTGATAGCTAGACAGTTGACATTTTCACAGATGATGTATTTCTGTTGCCGCTATAACAACAAATACTAAAAACAGAATAAAATAAAGATTTAAATGGGGCTCCCATACAACAAACGTGATTTTTGACCAAAGTTAAGCAACGTCGGGAGGGGTCAGTACTTGGATGGGTGACCGTTTTTTTTTGCTTTTTTTGTTTTTTTTTTTGTTTTATGGTACGGAACCCTTCGTGCGCGAGTCAGACTCGCACTTGCCCGGTTTTTTTCTACTTAAGTGGCCAGTTCCGGGAATTTTCAGCATGCCCTAAGTATATTGGCTCGAGCTATATGCACGAGTGATTGACATCATCTTGATGTCGCAACGTAACTTTGAATTAGCCTCCGGGCCAGTTCAATAACACTCTTTGGCACAGCCCGATTTAACGGCCAGTGAACTTCTACAAATAATGACATATGGCGTAATATTGCCAACATGCAATGATTCGAAAACCCATCCAAGCCAGGCTAAATTCAAAAGGGCTTAACAGCCTTATAAATTGTACTATGTTCAGACTTTTTATTTACTAGAGTTTACTGTAAAATTCGGAATTCATATCGGCAGCAATATGAAAATATCAATGATAAATTGTTGCCGGAGCGGTCTATTCTGAAAACAAAATTATTCTATTTGTTTTAGAAGGGGGCAAAGCTGTTTTGTGACACCCGCCCGAGCAAGCGAAATATTCCAAAAAAGAACCACGAGCGCGAGTGAACCAGTAGTGAAAAGTGGAAGTTGTTATTGTTATTACTATTTTAATATTAATATAGGCCGGTAGCTTGAACATGTCATGCTCGCTTAAAAGTCTTTGCTTACGGTGGCGTTGTTGATCGGGTCGCCACTTTCCCGAATGAAGGTTGAGGGAGGCGATGGCTGAGATACGCGTCATACTCGTGAACGGGTGCTGTTTGTGGAGACTGGTCTGTTAAGCTAACACGAGCTATTATACTTAGTAACTTTTATTAATTAATTACAGTGAGACGCCTCATTCTGTTCTCGTATGTTTCTTTTCTTTTAATGAATGTATTAATTATACAGGATATTGACTCTTGGAGACCTTATACATCTCTAAGGATAACTTGATAAACTATATAATCTTATAGTTCTGACACCTAGAGACATTTACACCTCTAAATATTATAGATTTTTTTTGTGTGTGTTTTTTTATCTGTATTTTGTATGTAATTCGACATTAAGAGACCATATATACATCTCTTTGTAATTGTAATACGTTAGATTGAATTGTTAGTTTTATTTTATAAAATTGTTGATGTTATTATTTTTGCTTTTATGTAAATTCAATGTTGACGTGTAAAAGTGCCCTTGTGGCCTATTTGCTGAATAAATGTTGATGTTTGATGTTTGATGTTTGGAATCTTGACCGCTGCGAGCGTTTCAAGACAAGTCGTTGCTTATCATGAACAGTGGTACAACTAAAAATCAAATGCTATTGCATTTAATATTCTATCTTTTACTGGTAAGATTTAAAGTCGAATGGCATTTCATTTTGTTTTGTGTCACTATTCATGATAAGCGTCGAAGTGGGTTAAACAAATTTTGCCACCGACTGAAACACAAAATAAAAATTAGGTAGGTAAGTACTATCCGTGATTCCGGGTACGCACAGCCGTCCGCTCTACGAGATGCTACTCAGCGCTCGGCGAGATGCGTTCGGAGAAGGACCTTAACTCATTGCACCTTCAGGTTTGCATGATTTATTTTGCGGTTAGTTACTTGTGATTTTTTATTCACGAATGTATCAGGAATAATTATCATTATAAATAAAATTTTATTTAATGCGTTCTTATACTCATAAAGCACCTTTTGCATTTTGCAAGTACTTACAAAGAGTCGGTCTATGGTAACTCTGCATGCCATTTCCAATGACAAAAGTGTCAAATGTCATCCTTAATGTAAAATTTCTGTAAAAATATAACGGTTTATACGTCCCTTGTTCTATTAAAATCTGCCCAAAGTTAGAGTTAGACCAAGACCAATGATTTTGATAGCACACGTATTGCAAGTGTTATTTCTATGTCATAATTTTATAGACGTATGGCGTTTAAAATAACACTTGCACGGCGTATGCTATCAAAATCGTTGCAGACTTGTCCTGGTCTGACTCTAGTGTGATTTCGGCTAATAGCTAGTCAATAAACTTTTTTTTTATTCTATAGAATGTAATATTGACCGTAGCAGCAGTATAACATTTTAGAATAAGACCCCGACCAGTACTATGAACCGAACGCAGGTATTGCATGACGATGCATAATGGTTTCCGTGCATGTTATTGCTATTTGAATAATTTGTTCACGAATGCATTTCTATAATATAGAACGGATGTTATCGGTCTAAACAAAATAGCCGCCTAAAGCTGTACATTGTCGATCTATTCGAGCATGAAATGGATTAAAATTAGACCAAGATAAGTCTGCAACGATTTTGAATTTTGATACGTCAAGTGTACGTTATACGTCATAATTTCATAGAAGATTGACATTTAAAGCACTGCCTGTGCTATTCAAATCGTTGCAGATTTATCTTGGTCTAACTCTAGCACTTTGTTAGGCTGTTAAATTCCGTATGGGTACATACTTATTTGGAAATGAACACACCTTTAGAAATATTAAATTGAATTTCCAGAACACGTGATGCTCGATAATATTATATGAGATCCGCCTCAGAGGCACATGTGCAGGTATATGTAGCGCTAGATCCAGGATACATTCGGGAAATAATCCTTCTTGGAAGTGTTGTTACTATTATACAGTACACAGATTATTACGGAATATTACGTCTAATGCTTTCCAAATAGCATTCCCATTCCCTCTCATAATGCTTGATACACAAATAAAAATATTTCAACAGTATCTTATACTATAATATGCTTGCTCGCTGGCCAGCAGAGCAGTTTTTCACTTAGTAACGCAAGAGTTAAATTTTGTAAGTTTTTCGTAGGTATGTATTACGCGGGAAAGGTTGGACAAGGCGTACACAGCGAAGGTTTTTAAAATTTCAAAATTAAGAATACCTACATGATTTTCTTTTCATAAAAACAAATCAAGTTGATTTAAGTACCTATATTATATTCTTTTAATCAAATAATGAAATCGGAAATCTGCCGCTGGACACTGTAATATTTATCTGCTGTGATCTGCTGTTAAAATCTGTGTAGTAAGTACAGCGATGTACCCAGCTATAGTTTCGTTTACGTGCCTCGGTTTTCTGATTCAAATCCGGATTGAATTTACGAACATTGTCAATAGATAATAGATACAGATACCTACTGTTAGAGTCTGTGTTGTACAGCGATGTACCGCGCTGTAGTTTCCTCAGAGACTACCCCGTCCCCGTATGCACAAGTTTACGTGCCCCGGTTATCTGATTCAGATTCCGGATTAAATTTACGAGGTGCTAGCGATTGCATGCATAATTAAAAAGTTATCTAGTTTGGTACGTCACGTCTTAGTTTCACTTTGTGTTGGTTTCATAGTTATGCCACAGAATAAATAATAGTACCTACTAGATACTTACAGAAGACTCACTCTCTAACAAAACGCGTCTGTTACGATCAGGGCAGATATGGCCGCTAGGTGGCGACAGCGCCACGCGTGGCTTACGGCTACCCACCAAAATTGGTGTGGAACGGATGTATACTTGTAGCTACCTGTTGCATTGCAAAGCGACGAAATCGAGGAGTGAGCAACGCCTGGTTATGCTTTGTATCTTTAGGTAAGTATTTAAAGAAAAGTAAACAAATAATTTGTAAATTTTCGGGTAGTTATAACATTTAAGTATTGGTTACAATCAAATACAAAATCTGTCACTGAACGGCTTGACTTTAACCTACATTATTTGATCGTGTAATGTTTTCATCTAACGTCAACTGGCTTAAGGAGCCATTTGAGGGTAGATTTTGTTTACTTTTATTTAGATAGGTATCTAAAGATACAGACTACAGGTGTTTAATGTGCTATTAAATTACAACATACCTAATTTATTCAATTATAATTCAGACTATAAACTTACGTACCACTCAAGCAGCTGCTGTATTCTCTCATACGCGAGGCTTGCGCTATAAAGGATGACTTACGCTAGACCGGGCCGTGCCCGGGCCGGGGCGGTCAACATATCATTTTCTATGACGGCTGATCGGTGATCACGTGGAGCTTTCTATAGAATAAGAAGCACCGGAAGTTCCGGCCTTGCCCCGGCCCGATCTAGCGTTAGTCATCCTTAATAGTCACCACTATTACTTGTTGGCCGGGGACTACATATATATGTTGCAGTCAAAAGTGTGAACTGGTCAAAAGAACTTTTAACCGAAAAAAACAGGCAAAACTGCTTTTGACTGAGCATGTTAGTCAAAAGTAGTTTTACCTGAAAATCATACCTATTTCTGGCAGCAGTTACGTTTTTAGGGCTTAGCAAAAAAAATAACCCTAACCTACCTATCTCTGGGAACAGTTTCGTTTTTTGGGCGTAGCAAAATAAAAATAACCCTAACCTACCTATCTCTGGGAGTACTTTTAACTGATAGTAACAGTCACAATTACTATTAACCAATGATTTTCAGGTAAAACTACTTTTGACCAACATGCTCAGTTAAAAACAGTTTTGCCTGTTTTTGTCGGTTAAAAGTTCTTTTGACCAGTTCACACTTTTGACTGCGACATATACACTTTGGTGGCTTAACTATAGCACCCGTCGAGGTTAAAAACTGAGCAAACGCCTTATCATTAAATGAAACAAAGAACGTACCCTGAAACCTTGACTATCCCAAGCATCCGTGCCATATTTATTACTCAATTTATGTACATACCTACCTACGAGTCCTTATCGTAATCAAGTCAGCCGATCTTCGGGATATTTATGAAATGGAGCCATGGTCCAGTGCACATCATCTCTTTCACATCGACCCTTTGATTCAATGTTGCATGCTTGGCTTGACATCCTTCGGCTATTTATTGGGTCAAGAATTCACTATTTATTCCAAAAACTAACATAGGGCACAGAATAAATAATAGTACTAGGTACAGAAGATTCACTCTCTAACAAAACGAGTCTGTTACGATCAGGACAGATATGGCCGCTAGGTGGCGACAGCGCCACGCGTGGCTTACGACTAGCCACCAAAATTGGTGTGCAACAGATGTACTTTTAGCTGCCTGTTGCAAAGCGACGAAATCGCGGAGTGAGCCACGCCTGCATAAAGTAAACATAAAGAGACTTATATAAATGCGTAGAAGATATTTCATCAAATTAAAAATTCCTCTGGAGTCGGATTACGTTAATTTTCAGTCGAACCAAGTGCTACGTCAAATTATGGAGCTTATAGGGAGAGATTGGGTCTGAAATAATGAAATATACAATTTGGATCTCTATTGTTTCCCAAATAGTTTTGAGTAATAATGTATTGTTTGTCCGAATTTTCGTTACTCATAATTGGTTTTTCTCAAAAACGCGTAACTTCTCAGATTGCCATAAAACAAACCTAACTTAACCTAACCTATCTATACAATAAAAAATCTTACAAAAATTCCGAAAACCTAACGGTTTCAGTTTTATGACTAAAGACACAATACATTATGACTTAAAACTTTATGGGAAACAAAGGGACCCCATTCAATTTAATATGTATTTTTGCCAAGTTTGTGCAAAGTTAAGAGCCAACAGGAGTGGTTATTTCTCCATACAAACGTACTCGACTGTTTCCTCCGTGGGTTTTGATGCTAGAGCAATGATTTTTTCAACACAGATTAATATTGTCAATATCTGTGTCGGACCGTTTTGTATTTTTTTTGATATTTTCGTTTTTTTAAGGCGCTAGAGCCCTTCAAAAATGGCCATAATGGCGTCATTGACTATGCCGCAATGAGAGGCGTAGTATTCAAAACTGATGTCAATTAGCCAAAAAAGCAAAACGGTCTGACACAGATAATTTCATAATAATTTATATTTCCAAATTTGGTTACGATTGGTTAAGTTTTGGAGGAGGAAACAGTCGAGTACGAAACCTCGATTTTTAAGATTTTGACGCAGGATTTTTCGCCTTGTCCTTATCGCACTAGTTTTAGGAGCCGCTCCCGGTAGCGAGACGGTTATATTTATGGCCTTAAGTTTCGCCGTTCGCGGTCGCAGGCAGACTGGCGAAGAATTGTATCAACATCTTGCTGCGCGGGTTTTGCGAACTAACCGCACTTGATCTTTATTATTCGCTTGTAAGTTCCGTCAGGCGTGGCTCACTCCGCGATTTCGTCGCTTTGCTAGAGGTAGCTAAAAGTACATCTGTTCCACACCAATTTTGGGGAAAGGCATAAGCCGCGCGTGGCGATGGCTAGGTGGCGACACCTAGCGGCCATATCTGTGCTGATCGTAACAGACGCGTTTTGTTAGAGTGAGTCTTCTGTACCTAGTACTATTATTTATTCTGTGGTTCCGTGTTAGATAAAATATAAAAGTAAAAGTTAACAATGACTCTGACTCATTGTAAAAATTATTACGATGAACGACTGTAGGTAATTATGTATTATTTTCGGTCATTTGGTCCGACTGCTACATGTATGAAAAATAAGGTAAAAAAATAACAAGTCATTCTTAAATGTGAAAGAATTGCTACATATTCGAGCTACAATAAATAAAATTGGAACATTCATACAAGTCAATGATATGACGTCATACGTTGTTGAAATATGACTAACCTATCTCCGAATACCAACAAAAGGGTTCATCAATCAACATTTAACATTCACACATGAAAAGATTAATGATCTAAACTATTTCTAGTGCCCTATACTAACTACTTATGTCTACTTTCTATAGTTAGCCTAGATATGTATCTGTATTGTCTAGGCGAGCAATTCCCTCTCATTGCTTCGAAAGAGGGGCCCACTGATTAACAGTCCGCCGGACGGTATTGGCCTGTCAGTTGTTCGGAACTGTCAATATTTTGTTCTAACTGACAGGCCGATACCGACCGGCGGACTGTTAATCAGTCGGTCCCTTAATAGAGTAATAGTGAAAAAGTTATAGCTAGAACGGCCTGGGTGCGAACCGAAGCGATCAGATACTTCGTTTTCTATGAAATGGGCCTCGGCCCAGACCCGGACCTTTCTAGCGTGAATCCTCCTTTAACGTGACCATCTCCTAGAATATAAATGGTTTTAATTTAATGGTTTTAATAATTACAAATATTTTTATATGTAAAATATATAAGTAGTTATGTTACATTTGAAAAAATAATCTGAATCCATTCAGTTCCAGTTTTATGTTTTTAGATGACATTCAATAATAAATGACAAACCAACGATACACTTACAACCCTGAATACAAAATATCGTACAGTGACCCAGCCCTTTCTGTACAAAAATAGATTTTCCTTTGATCAGAAAAAAACGTTTCTAAAAGAAGTCACGTCGTTCATATAAAAAGTATATAAGGAAAGTTGTCTCTAATCCCACTAAGGGCCAACCACAGATCACTTAGGTACCCTCTAGATGGAGCATTCATGAAGACGCGTGGTAAAGGCGCAAAGCTACACTAACATATAAAACTTAACTCTGTCGCTCGCAGATGCATTTGACACATCAAACGAATAATATGTACTTCAAAACGTAGCGTCGCTTCGTATAGCGTATCCTCCTGTCTTTGTCAAAATAGTCCTTTGATGACAAAGTTGACATTATATCTCCTTGAACATTTTGCACTGAGTCCAATAATTTAACACTCAAAATATAGGCAGTTTAGGGATTTACATAGAATAACATGACATTTATGTTACCTACTAGAGGCTTTTGCCCAGCAGTGGGACACGACGGGCTCCAATAATCTTGTGGCACCAGGGCCCCTATTCCAGAGGGCACTTTCGTCTGGCCCTCGCCTCTGTGCTTGCCTTGACTAGCCGGCCAGAGTGGAGTCGCACGAGTGGGACCTTATGCTACAGGTTGGAAGTGTAAAATTTATAACGTCGGCGGCCTGCTCAACGGATTACCGCGCAGGATCTGGCTACCGCAGACTCACCAAAGTGTTGCTCTACGCACGCCTCCCAAAAGGCCGAGACTCCATAGTCCCGAGATCTGGAAAGGACAAACAAATTATAATTATGATACAGAAGTGTTAATTATGGTTACACAAGAAATACTTAGTGCGCTTATTGTGTTGTAAACGCAAGTCTCACCATGAAATTTAACTTACAATAAAAATTGGCCGTTAATTTAATACTATGTGGCAGGTGCCACGCAATCAACACATTACAATTTTATTTACAGTCGTGATACACCTGCATCTGATATGGCAGGCCACAACATTAAACCTGACTGACTACAAAAAATATGCTCCTAGAAATTTACACAAAAAAAATCATGTCTTTCCGATTATCGTGGAAGGCTGGCTTAATGCTGCCACTATGGGAGGCAGTCTGGGATCGTAAGACCGACTGAGAGTATTATGCTTCAATTTAAGTTGGTAGACGGGGCCCAGGAGAAGTAACTTTTTAAATAATTATCATTAAGTGCTAGTGAAGTGGCGTTTCGCCGAACGAGGACCATTTTCGTGTAGTCGGCTAACTAGAGCGCCAGTAAATGAAAACTAGGTTCTTATAGTAAAACAACATACCTAATAGTAAAAATATGTGCAATAAAATAAACTAATTTCCAATGTTCGTCGAGCCGAACGATGAATCCCAGTAGCAGGTTTTACTGCAGGTAGGGTTGCCAGATCGAAAGGCGCTATTATCGGGAAACAATGTAAATTTTTCGGGATTTTGGGACTTAAGTCGGGGGAAAAAAAATACATTCAAATTAAAGTAATTGTACTAAAAACAACGATATTTTACATTATTGGCACTACGTCAGCTCGCTCGCTAGACGCCAGTTTGGAACTTGAAATTATTGTTTTATAACGTGAAGCTGTTTTTCGGGACAGTTTACACTTTGTCGGGAATCGGGAACACATGCTAAAAATCGGGAGAATCCCGCCAAATCCCGACCATCTGGCAACCCTAACTGCAGGCTACGCGGGCTCACCAGCCGATAGAAATAAGAGCTTATAACTTTCAATCCGAAGGTCGCGGGTTCAAACCCCGGCTCGTACCAATGAGTTTTTCGGAACTATCATTTGATATTTTGCCAGTCGCTTTATGGTGAAGGAAAACATCATAATGTACCGTAATGTAATGGAAACCGGACTATAAATAAGGCCTAGTTTCCCCTCTGGGTTGGAAAGTCAGATGGCAGTCGGTTTCGGAAAAACTAGTGTCTACGTCAAATCATGGGATTAGTTGTCAAGCGGACCCCAGGCTCCCATGAGCCGTGGCAAAATGCCGGGATAACGCGAAGAAGAAGAACATATATTACAAAAGCGGAACTACTTCAGCACAGCACTATGGCAGTGTTGACCAACCTCAACAGAAGTTCCCAAGTGTGCAAAGTGTTTGTTCAGTCGGAGCACTTGTTCGAGAGCCTTCTGGGCTCGATTCGGATTTTGAAATAGACATCTATTAGATATTTAATTTTAATTTTTTTTTTTTTTAATTTATAATATAATTTATTTCATTCAACCTAAAGTAATACATAATACAAGGGGTCGAGACCTTCTAGTAGGTATAGTGTACCTGTATCAGAAAGCCTCGCTCTTCCATATTGTTAATTGGTAACTAATTAGAACATTGTAATACATTGTAATATGAAAATTAGTATAACTATGTTACATTAAGTATCTTAAGAACTAAAACTATAGAACTAAGTTACAATCTATGCGTGTGTGTATGTGTATGTGTGTGTGTGTGTGTGTGTGTTTGTGTGTGTGTGTGTGCGTGTGCATGTGCGTGTGTGTGTGCTCACTTTAGTAGTTGGGGTATTATATATATATATATATATATATATATATATTTCAGTGCTAGTGTAAATATTTCAGTGCTAGTGTAAATTATTAGATGATAGAGGTTTTATCCTTAATTACATGAATTAAGATCCTCCTTTATAAATATTAGTTATTTATGAATCAAATTTTCAGTCTTACTGTAGTCTAGTTTGTGTAACCAGTTACAAACTATTTGTTTACATTCGTATACATTTTTCGAGTAAATATTTAGTTCCCTATTTATTTTATTGTATAAGATCGCGGATTGTACCTCATACTGTCTCCTAGCATAAGCTGATTTATTACTGGGTACAGGGACAACTCTATATTTTCGTCTTCCAATTTCTGACCGAGGGTCGAATTTTATTGTCCTGTGAAATCGTACGATTGCTGAGACGATGTAAAGTTTACGTATGCTGAGCAGTTTGCACTCCGCGTAAAGGTCTGAGGTTGGATACCTATACTGTTTAAAGAACATTGTTTTCAAGAGACACCTCTGCCCTCTCTCAAGTTCGAGAAACTTAGTCTTATTTGCACTCCCCCACACTGGTATACAGTATGTAATAATTGATTGCGCAAGAGCAATGTAGATTTGTTGTATAAGTGTTTTATTAGTTACATGACGGAGATTTTTGAAAATCCAGACTAGTTTACGAATTCTTCCGTTCAAATATTCTATATGTTGATGCCAAGAGAGCCGCTGATCAATTATGATGCCAAGATATTTTGTAGTTTCTACTTTATCTAGAGCTCTGCATTGACATGTCAGGGGAGATTGAAAGTTACAGACATGAATTTTTAGACTAAGATTTGGTTTCGGTTGGGCATTGTTAATTTTAGAGAAGCAAATGTAGTTTGTTTTGGCCGCGTTCAAGGTTAATAGATTTTTATTCAGCCATATATTAATCTTTTGCAGGCCCCTTTCCGCGGCTTCAAAAACTGACTCCCAGTTACTCCCTGTGAAAACCACGACAGTGTCATCGGCATATGAGATTATGTAACCCTTACGAATATTCATGTCAGTGAGATCATTTATATAAACGAGGAACAAAGTGGGTCCAAGTACACTGCCTTGCGGTACGCCGAAAGTCACATCTGCCTCATCACTGTATTGGCCTCCAATTTTAACCCTTTGCGTTCGACCTCGGAGATAGTCACTGAGTAGGTCTAGCGGTTTTCCCCTGATGCCGCAACGCTCGAGCTTTTTTACAAGAGTGGGGAGAGACACCGTGTCGAAAGCTTTTTTAAGATCGAGAAAGACAGCTAGGCATTTATTCCCGTTGTCAACGTCTTTAGTTACTCTAGAAGTTAGGTTAAGGATAGCGTCTTCAGTCGATGTCCCTTGTCTGAAACCGAATTGGAATTTTGATAACAGTTGAAATTTATTAAGATAGTTAACGAGTCTAATATTAATCAATTTTTCTATTATTTTAGATATGGTAGTAAGAACCGAGATCGGTCTATAGTTGTTAGGTTCTGTTCTCTCACCACTCTTGTAGACAGGTGTGACCAAAGATTTCTTTAAAGGTTTGGGGAAAACACCCTGGGCGAAACATAAGTTTGTTAGGTGGCTGACTATTGGTGCTATAACGGATTTGCAGAGTTTAAGAAACCTTGTGGGTATACCATCAATGCCCGTCGCACTGTCGGATTTGAGTGACATAAGTATATTTTCTACCTCGTGGGGGTCAGTGTCAAGTAGGACAAAAGATGAGGGCAGTGAATGATTTTGAGTAGATCCAGTGTCAGTTGTTGAAGTAATGTCAGAGTCCACAATGTCGGATGCTAGTTGTTTTCCGATGTTTGAGAAGAAATGATTAATGTGGTTTAACGCCTCGTTTGTGTCAGGTTTGTGTTTCAGAAGTTCGGTGTTGTCACTTTTATTTCCCTTGAGGTTAGTAATACTTTTGATAGTAGTCCATAAAGCTTTGGAGTTTTTCTTGTTTTGTTCCAATAATTGACGCTCGTAGTTGCGTTTTAGTTTTTTAATTAAATTTGTCGTAAAATTTCGGTACCTTTTGAACGTAACCCTCAGTGTCTCATTTTCCGGTTCCGATCTAAGTTTCATCTGCATTTTGTTTCTGTTTTTGATGCAGCGCAGAATGCCCGGTGTGATCCACGGTTTAATTGTTCTACGACATCTAGGTACAGATTTAACCGTTTTACTGTCATTGAGCGATTCGGTTAGGTTGCTAATTAATTGGTTTATAACATAGTTTGGATCAGTGCTGGATAAAAGAGTTTCTAAGTGTTTATCGAGTAGTTTTTCCGCAGCGATTTTGTAGTTTATGACTTCGATGGATTTACGAGTGGATTCAACCGTTTTGTTATAAAATAGAAGTAAGAATGTGGTGCTATGGTCCGTTATTGAAGTGTGGATAGTGGCTGTGTAGGCAGTATTCTTAGTTTTATTTATTTTTAGCATAATATGGTCCAGACAGCTGCTCAGACGTGTAGGTTTTAAAAGGCCAGGTAGAATCCCATGTGCACTTAACATGTGATATCTTTTAGACATCACCAAAATACGATAACGATATGTAAGATCTAACCTGTCAAATTTGACATTTGCGCGATTCTGGAGATACTCTTGAACGATTTCCACAGGATATGACTTAGAGATCCAATTCAAATCTAATCTTACTCTATCTAACGTAGAAAAAGGTTGCCCGAATTGCGCTGCAAAAGAGAACTAGTTGATATCTAAACTATAACGTATCTAGAATGGATCTAGTGCGTGTCGTCTCTTGTGAATATCTTAAAGTTCGAATACGGCAATCTGTCTCCTGTGGTGAAATTCCAAACGCTTGCCGCGCGATTATTTGGAATTTACTTTTTAGTGTTTTTTGCGAGGCGTAGGTAAAAGATATTCAGTTCTCATTCCCAAAATTTCAACTGGATATTGGACAAAGGTCTTAAACAAGTAAAAATTTAGTCTCCGGGTTGTCAGGAGGCTCCGGGACGTCAGGACATTTTTACACAAATTGACTAAGCCCCACGGTAAGCTCAAGAAGGCTTGTGTTGTGGGTACTCAGACAACGATATATCTTCTATCTATTTCTATATATATAAATGCAAGTGTCCTGACTGACTGACTGACTGACTGATTCATCAACGCAGAGCCGAAACTACAAAAGCCAGAAAGTTGAAATTTGCACACCAGATTGCATTTATAAAGTGTACAAGAGATAAGAAGCGATTTTGAGAAATTCAACCCCTAAGGGGGTTAAAAAGGGGATGAAAGTTTGTATGGGGTTAAAGTTTTCTTTTAAGCTAGGAATTTGAAACTTCGTAAAAAAATATATTATTAAAATACAAGAAAACTAATTTCAGCGTTTTTGAAAATTCATCCCCTAAGGTGGTGAAAAAGGGGTTGAAAGTTTGTATGGATATCAAAAAAAATTTCAAGTGGTGGACTTGAATCTTTGTATTTAGAGATACTATTAGAAGACAGGAAAAGTAATTTCAGCGTTTTGTAAAATTCATCCCCTAACAGGGTTAAAAAGGGGTTGAAAATTTTAATCCATTACAAATGCTTTCAAACTTCGTAGAAAGGCATAATAGCCGATTACAAAAAAAGTGATTGCAACGTTTTTGGAAATTCAACCCCTAAGGGGGTTAAAAAGGGGATGAAAGTTTGTATGGGGTTAAAGTTTTCTTTTAAGCTAGGAATTTGAAACTTCGTAAAAAAATATATTATTAAAATACAAGAAAACTAATTTCAGCGTTTTTGAAAATTCATCCCCTAAGGTGGTGAAAAAGGGGTTGAAAGTTTGTATGGATATCAAAAAAAATTTCAAGTGGTGGACTTGAATCTTTGTATTTAGAGATATTATTAGAAGACAGGAAAAGTAATTTCAGCGTTTTGTAAAAATTCATCCCCTAACAGGGTTAAAAAGGGGTTGAAAATTTTAATCCATTACAAATGCTTTCAAACTTCGTAGAAAGGCATAATAGCCGATTACAAAAAAAGTGATTGCAACGTTTTTGGAAATTCAACCCCTAAGGGGGTTAAAAAGGGGATGAAAGTTCGTCTTCGGGTGCAAATTTTATTTTAAGCTAGGAACTTGAAACTTTGTAAAAAAGTATCAAATTCAAATACAAGAAAACTTATCTCAGCGTTTTAGAAAATTCATCCCCCAAGGTGGTGAAAAAGGGGTTGAAAGTTTGTACGGATTTCAAAAACATTTTCGAGGGCGGGACTTGAATCTTTGTATTTGGAGATATTATTAGAAGGCAATAAAAATCATTTCAGCGTTTTGTAAAATTCATCCCCTAACAGGGTTAAAAAGGGGATGAAAGTTTGTATGGGGTTAAAGTTTTCTTTTGAGCTACGGATTTGAAACTTCGTTAAAAGATATATTATTAAAATACAAGAAAACTAATTTCAGCGTTTTTGAAAATTCATCCCCTAGGGTGGTGAAAAAGGGGTTGAAAATTTGTATGGGTATCAAACATTTTTTCGAGTGTGGGACTTGAATCTTTGTATTTAGGGATATTATTAGAAGACAGGAAAAGTGATTTCAGTGTTTTGTAAAATTCATCCCCTAACAGGGTTAAAAAGGGGTTGAAAGTTTGAATCCATTACAAATGGTTTTGAAACTTCTTAGAAAGGCATAATTGCCGATTACAAAAAAAGTGATTGCAACGTTTTTGGAATTTCAACCCCTAAGGGGGTTAAAAAGGGGATGAAAGTTCGTCTTCGGGTGCAAATTTTATTTTAAGCTAGGAACTTGAAACTTTGTAAAAAAGTATCAAATTCAAATACAAGAAAACTTATCTCAGCGTTTTAGAAAATTCATCCCCCAAGGTGGTGAAAAAGGGGTTGAAAGTTTGTACGGATTTCAAAAACATTTTCGAGGGCGGGACTTGAATCTTTGTATTTGGAGATATTATTAGAAGGCAATAAAAATCATTTCAGCGTTTTGTAAAATTCATCCCCTAACAGGGTTAAAAAGGGGATGAAAGTTTGTATGGGGTTAAAGTTTTCTTTTGAGCTACGGATTTGAAACTTCGTTAAAAGATATATTATTAAAATACAAGAAAACTAATTTCAGCGTTTTTGAAAATTCATCCCCTAGGGTGGTGAAAAAGGGGTTGAAAATTTGTATGGGTATCAAACATTTTTTCGAGTGTGGGACTTGAATCTTTGTATTTAGGGATATTATTAGAAGACAGGAAAAGTGATTTCAGTGTTTTGTAAAATTCATCCCCTAACAGGGTTAAAAAGGGGTTGAAAGTTTGAATCCATTACAAATGGTTTTGAAACTTCTTAGAAAGGCATAATTGCCGATTATAAAAAAAAGTGATTGCAACGTTTTTGGAATTTCAACCCCTAAGGGGGTTAAAAAGGGGATGGAAGTTCGTCTGCGGGTGCAAATTTTATTTTAAGTAAGGAACTTGAAACTTCGTAAAAACGTTTTAAATTAAAATACAAGAAAACTTATTTCAGCGTTTTTGAAAATTCATCCCCTAAGGTGGTGAAAAAGGCGTTGAAAGTTTGTATGGATATAAAACATTTTTTCGAGCGCGTGACTTGAATCTTTGTATTTGGGGATACTATTAGAAGACAATAAAAGTAATTTTAGCGTTTAGTAAAATTCATCCCCTAACAGGGTTAAAAAGGGGTTGAAAATTTTAATCCATTACAAATGCTTTGAAACGTCGTAGAAAGGCATAATAGCCGATTACAAAAAAAAGTAATTGCAACGTTCTTGGAAATTCAACCCCTAAGGGGGTTAAAAAGGGGATGAAAGTTCGTCTTCAGGTGCAAATTTTATTTGAAGCTAGGAACTTGAAACTTTGTAAAAAGGTATTATATTAAAATATAAGAAAACTAATTTCAGCGTTTTTAAAATTTTTCCCTATGGTGGTGAAAACGGGGTTGAAAGTTTGTATGGATATCATGCATTTTTTCGAGCGCGAGATTTGAATCTTTGTATTTGGGGATATTATTAGAAAACAATAAAAGTTATTTCAGCGATTTGTAAAATTCATCCCCTAACAGGGTTAAAATGGGGTTCAAAGTTTGAATCCATTACAAATGCTTTGAAACTTCTTAGAAAGACATAATAGCCGATTACAAAAAAAAGTAATTGCAACGTTTTTGGAAATTCAATCCCTAAGGGGGCTAAAAAGGGGATGAAAATTCGTCTTGGGGTGTACATTTAATTTTAAGCTAGGAACTTTAACTTTTTGGAAAAAAAGGTAAGAAAATAAAAAACATGAAAACTAATTCAAGCATTTTTGAAAATCATCCCCCAAGGTGGTGAGAAAGGGGTTGAAAGTTTGTATGGAGATCAGATATTTTGTGAGTGCGGAATGCGGAACTTGAATCTTTGTATAAGGGCATAGGTACCTATTATGAGAATACAAGAAAAGTAATTTCAGCAACCAACATCAAAATCCACTTGACTTGAAACTTCATACAACTTGCTAAAGAAGATGTAAAATGATAAGATTCCACGCGGACGAAGTCGCGGGCAACAGCTAGTCTATATATATAAATGCAAGTGTCCTGACTGACTGACTGACTGATTCATCAACGCAGAGCCGAAACTACAAAAGCCAGAGTTGAAATTTGCACACCAGATTGCATTTATAAAGTGTACAAGATATAAGAAGCTATTTTGAGAAATTCAACCCCTAAGGGGGTTAAAAAGGGGATGAAAGTTTGTATGAGGTTAAAGTGTTCTTTTAAGCTAGGAATTTGAAACTTCGTAAAAAGATATATTATTAAAATACAAGAAAACGAATTTCAGCGTTTTTGAAAATTCATCCCCTAAGGTGGTGAAAAAGGGGTTCAAAGTGTGTATGGATATCAAAAAAAAATTCAAGTGGTGGACTTGAATCTTTGTATTTAGGGATATTATTAGAAGACAGGAAAAGTAATTTCAGCGTTTTGTAAAATTCATCCCCTAACAGGGTTAAAAAGGGGTTGAAAATTTTAATCCATTACAAATGGTTTGAAACTTCGTAGAAAGGCATAATAGCCGATTACAAAAAAAGTGATTGCAATATTTTTTGGAATTTCAACCCCTAAGGGGGTTAAAAAGGGGATGAATGTTCGTCTTCGGATGCAAATTTTATTTTAAGCTAGGAACTTCAAACTTTGTAAAAAAGTATCAAATTCAAATACAAGAAAACTAATTTCAGCGTTTTAGAAAATTCATCTCCAAAGGTGGTGAAAAACGGGTTGAAAGAAACCAGGATTCGAACCCGGGACCATCGGCTTCATAGGCAGGGTCACTACCCACTAGGCCAGACCGGTTGTCTATTAATAAATTGAAAAATTCTGATCCGAATTAAGTTACCTATAATTCGTTTTCTTAGCATTAGAAAGAAGGTAAGCGAACATGTCTTTTAATTGAAAAACGCTTTTAAAAAATTAGTTACCTACTATTACTTATGAAAGCAGAAGCATATAAATGACCGTATTAGCTTCATAATTTTTACATATTTGCAGTAACTTATTTTTAAAACGTGTTTTTCAATTAAAATACACATTAAGATTTAACCTTTTTTCTAATGCTAAAAATACGAACTATATACAACGTTATGCCCCATTGATTACTTATACACCTTTTCAGATTACAGTTTACACTTTTAGTAATTATGATTGTTTTACAGGCATGGCGGTAACATTAAGTTTTCCCAAGGTCGCGCCCACGCTCTTGCAAGTAAATGGAACAAAACAAAGTTTTATAACTGAACTTGTTACAAGTTACAACTAATTACAAGATATTAGCATGAAACGTAAGTTCCTAACACACAAGTTTGAGATAATAAGATTAGTACCAGTAGAATTTTCGTACTAGATTAAGACTGCAAATATAATACTAACAATTGCTGGCTCAATGTTACAAAGTTCTATGTTATAGTTTCAATTCAAGTTAATGTACTTACATATTTTTGCAATAAGAAATCCGCAACGCAGGCTTCGTCCCGTGGCCACAAATGCAAATCAGCAACATACCTCGTCCCAAACATACCAAGGATGATATCCGCAACAGGCTTCGTCATAATAAAATCTAAGTTAAACAATATTTAACCGTCACGAATCATACCTAGCTCAAATGTCCCCATTACGCTGGCAGCGTTACCGCGCTGAATGGCCAATGAGATCTGTTGGACCAGGTACGACCCGGACCGAGGGTAGCACCCCCTGTCCCTCAGCCGCCGACCCAAATCCCTCACAAAGTCCCTAGCCTCCACAGCCCAAGGTCCTGCAGTCTCGACTGCAACTGGGACAAAGTCGTACATTGGTTCCAGGGCAGAGTATTTGGCATGTTTCATTTTGGCGGCATAGTTTCAAGTTGAGATTCGACTTCATTTTACTATGACAATGTTCAAATTTCAGTTCAACAAAAGTGAAACATAGAAGCCTGTAATATAGGGCCAGCGAATTAGGTATACTTCGTTTTTTTTAGCATTAGAAATTAGGTAATCAATCTTGATGTGTCTTTTAATTGAAAAACACATTATTTTAAAAATAAGTTACGGCAAATATGTAACAATTATGAATCTAATACGATCATTTATATTCTTCTGCTATCATAAGTAATAGTTATTGATTTATAAAAAGCGTTTTTCAATTAAAAGACATGCCAAGATCGCTTACCTTCTTTCAAGTTCTTTCTAATGCTAAAAAAAACGAACTATAGGTACCTACATTAATAAAAGTGAATATCATGCTTTAGAGGTATCTAATCTATTTATATCAATTTAAATCTAGTTCGTCATCATCATCATCATCATCATTTCAGCCTATATACGTCCCACTGCTGAGCACAGGCCTCCTCTCATGCGCGAGAGGGTTAATCTAGTTACTTTATCATAATTACCTACATTATGTTAAAATACTGAAGAATCCAGGGGTAGAAGAAATAGACTGTATAATAGAATGATTTTGAATAGTATAAATACCAAATTATTTTACTAAGTACATACATACTATATAGCTAATATAATTGTACTAGAATTATAATGATTTATTTAGAAAATCTATATGTAATCATTTATTTCACAATAACAATCTAAATAACAAATAAATTATAATTTTCAATACAATACGAACATAAAACTACTAACTAATCTAGCTTACTGACTAACTTATACTAAAACTAAACTAAACCACGAATTAAATATAAAAAACCTCACCAAAGTCTCCTGCCTCTGGAATGGTGCCAAGGATGCTGGCGGCGTTGCCCCTTTGCACCGCCAGACTTAAACGCTGGGCAAAGAAGGAGCCTGCTCTGTGGTCGCCCGAGACACCTATTAGCCGGACCGACACTTCTTTTATGAATTTTTTTGTGTCAGTCGACCATGGGCCCAGCGTTTCCATTGCAAGCGCCGCAAACTCGTACTCGTTCATTAGGAAAGCGTATTTGCGGCGCTTGAGAGTCTGGGCCTGGTCCGCGGCGGTCCCGGGCTTCCGAGCAGACCCTTCGACGTGGGACGGGGCCAGTGTATCGACGCAGGTAGCGTCCCACGCCAAAGGACGGCCAAGGCTCCAAGGGACCAGAGTGCAGCCATCCGGTCTCTTGCCGTCGGTGGCAGAGAGGCCTGACGGCTCCAAAGTCGCGGGTAAGGAAGCGGTGCTAAGAGCGCGGCGGATCAGGTCATTCAGAGTGCCATGCCGGTAAAGTCGCCCTGCACTCATTTGGCAGTACAGACCGTGCCGTCCCAACGCATCCACCGGTTGAGCGCACCGCCTACACGCGTGTGGCTCGCATACCTTTAAGCCCAGGCGGAGGCAAACAGCGATTCGCAAGGCTGATGGCTCTAGGGTTGAGCCAAGGTTTCGCGACGGAAGTGCGTGCAGCCAATGCCCCGATTCTTTTTCTGAAACGGCCAGTAACCTCGCCCGTTCGCGGTCGTTGTCGCAGCTCTGTAAAAGGTATTGGTGGTGCATTTTTATGGTAATGGTGTCCCAAGCTGCTTGGCTGGATTTCTCCTCTGGTATCCGTTCGACAGGGTGGTCTGCCCGCCAAACCGATTCAGCGTCCCCCAGGCACGACACCGACACATTAGCGGTTGAAGGGATACGTAATATACCGCCAATGAGGGTGAGCGAGCCATAGGCAGACGATAAAAAGGCCGGCAGAGCTAGACTGCCCGTCAAACGGATACCAAGACCACCATATTTATTTAGTGCGATAGTAAAGAAGAAGAGAGTTTTTATGGTAAAAATAAATTATCAATGGCATAGATTCAAATATAGAACGAAATTAATTTAACTAGGTAAAACTTTTAATGTTGCTAATATTATTGGCATTATTGCGCCTCGAGAATGAAATAAATACTTTTATTAAATCCAAATAAAACAATTTTTAAATGAAATCAAAATAGATATAAATTACACAAATACAAACAAACATCAATTTCAATTTATAGACTATTTCATCATCAATCTCTATTTCAACTTAGCCACCTGAGGCTTTTATAGTTTATGACATCTATATAAATTTATAATTTATTTACGACCAGAATTTAGATGAAATACACAATAAGAATATCAGTCACAGACCGTGACAGGTTGATCCACTGTGTCCTATTTGGAAACTACTCACTAACAATGTAACAATGGCACTCTGGCCGGAATATCCGATTAATCCTCTTCATACCAATACATTCATACCATAGATTAAATGACATTGAAAGATACACCCCGTTTATATTTATTTAGCCGCCCATGCGTCAAACCTTGCCAAGCAAAATGAAATTTTATTTTCTCAACACAAGATCAAATTCGAATGGAACAGGAGACCTTTTTATAGGTCTCTGGGCGGCCAGAGGTTAAATAAAACAGATTTTTACTGTACACAAGGGCCACTTGCACCATCGTCCATCCCACCAACCCGGAGTTAACCGGTTAAACCGTTAACCCAGTGTCAAGTTGTACTGGTAACCATGGTAACTCCAGGTTTAACAGGTTAACCCCGGGATAGCGAATGGTGCAAGTGGCCTTATGTAGCCTATGATAGGTTAATTCCATTGAATCCTATTTGTAAACCGAACATGGTCTCATTAACAATGTAACAAATGTAACGGCAAAATTTCCGATTAATAATCCTCTTAATGTATTGGAGAAGATAAATCTATACTTGTAGATACACAACTGTTAGGTACCTGAAACTTTATTTGTTCAAAATTTACAAGAACTTTAAAATTTACATTATTATTTTTTTACTTTTTCTGGTCATCATTTGAACACCAACTTGTTATAGTGCTAAATGAGTAAGCTCACTACGCAAAAACAACCTTAAGAAAATAATCGGGTATTAAGAAAATAATAAAATAGAAGCTCACAAACTATTATTTAATCTACAATGGACAACAAATGTAAGTGACGTTTTCAACCAAGAGGTACCATATTTGTGGAATTGTGGATAAGGTTGATTTCAAATAGAAGCTATAGATACTAGAGGCACCGGATATCCGGTTACTATCCGGTATCCGGCCTATCCGGCCATTATTTTACTATCCGGCCATTATTTTACCGGATACTAACATTGTTTGATTTCGGAGTAAAAAAATTTGATTTAAGAAACAGATACGGTCATAATCGTACCAGTTTATTATTTTAAAACAATTTAATAATTCCATTGACTTGCACGCGCACTAATTTCGAACCTAGAAATAAGTCCGCGCGAACGTTCACTAGGAAATAGGTCAAACCTTCAGAATGCGCACCTGAAAAACCGAAATGTAGGTATACTTCCGCTGGCCGAATATCCGGCGGCCGGATACCGGATATTCGGCTGATGGTCAGGCCGAATATCCGGTATCCGGTATCCGGTACAACTATCCGTTGTATCTCTAATAGATACAGAAATAGCGACTTATTGACAAGCGACGATAACTACCCTTTCGGTTGAGAATGGCACAATTATCGTACTCATCAACTCAGCTTATACCAATCAATGAGGAAACCTTCCTTAACAATTAATCCTCTTTACCATGAAGTAAAATTTTCGGCATTCGGGGTAAAACACAACTGGCACAAGGTATATGTGGTGTTTGTTATTACCTACACTGTATCCACTAGTTCCACTACACAATAATGAATATCGGCTCCTCAGCTACGCTACGTGACGCGACTCAGCTTCCTCGTCTCACATGCGACTGCGCGCTTGCAGACGCGCAGAGTCCGTGTTCGTGCGCAGGAGACGACAGATATACGCATCTCTTTCGCACGTATACTACATCCCTTCCTTATTGTTAAGTTTGTTGTATTAATATTTTTGGATTATTAAATAAAACAGTAATTTCAATAATCATCATTATTTATTTATTTTTAATCATTACTTTAACACAACTACAATTTTACTGCTTCGTTAACTTCCTTAGTACTTTATTTATTTATATATTTAGCAATATTTTTGCGCTTCATGTATTAGCATTACTTCACGTCTTAATCTTATCCCTTATAAAATTTTAAGATATGTATATATTTAATTATCTGATTCGCCACCATTCGTCTCTGTCATCTCTTCGTCCAAGATTTTCCATTGTCCTTCGACCTTTTTTAAATGCATCATGTTTCTTCTCAGTCTTTGTACAGTTTCGTTATTTTCAATGTTTACATCTCCGCCTTTAGAAGATACTACAGTGTGACGGGTTGGCTCATAATTTGGAGCTAACTTATTTGTCTTATTCATATTTTTAACATAAACCTCATCCCCTACTTTTATGTTTCCATCCTCAACTCTTCTCTTTTTGTTCGCGTATTCTTTTCCTTTTTCTTTTTGCTCTCTGTCCCTGTCTCTGACGTCCATATCTTGGTCTTTATAATTATATTCAAACGTATCTATCATCGGTATCTTGTCTCTAAATTTCCGTTGGAAAAATAATTCTGCTGGCGTCTTTCCCGTAGTCGTATGGGGAGTACTATTATACATAGTCAGATATTCCAAGAGCGAATCTTTCCAGTTCTTTTTGTCAATTTGACTTATCTTTAAACGTTTAATAATGTCTCTGTTCTGGCGTTCCACCTCTCCATTTTGCTGGGGCCAATAAGGGATAGTGTTGAACAAATGGATGTCATTATTTTGGCAGAAATCTCTGAACTCCTGGCTAACGAACTGTTTACCGTTGTCCGCCGTAATCGTGATTGGACATCCTAGTCGACTAAACATTTCCTTCAATATAGCTATCATAGCCTTGCTTGATATATCGCGGCAAGCCTTTATTTCTTTATACCGCGAATAGTAGTCGATTACTACCAGAAGGTAATCCCCAGACGGCAAAGGACCTAAGAGATCAATTGCAATATCAACCCAGGGGTGTGTTGGCAATTCCCTTCTCTTGATCGGATTTGGGGGATTTGGCGCTGAAACAAGTGTGCATCCTTTACACGACTTCACCAGTCTCTCAACGTCCTTGTCGTACCTGGGCCACCATACTTTAGCTCTAAGCCTAGCTTTCATTCCAACGACTCCAGGATGACCTTCGTGGGCGGCTTCTAAAACCTTTTCTCGCAGTGTTTTTGGTATAACAATTTTACTACCCCTTAAAAGAATATCGCCACAAAAACACAACTCGTTTTCTAAGATTTTATAACTCTTTATTTGTTGGTCCCATTTGGAGTCATACAGGCCTGTCTTTACTTTTTGTATATCCGAGTCCTCTTTAGAACTGCTTTCTATTTCTTGTAGCGATATTGCTACTGGTCTTATCTGTTCTACTATGTTTTGTACAAAATCTTTTCCTTTAGTGTTACTGTTCCGTTCGTCGAGGTTCTTACATAGTCTGGAAAGGGAGTCGGCAATGTTGGTTTTTCCTGGACGATATATAACTTGAAAGTCGTATGACTGTAGACGTAATATCCATCGTTCGATACGAGCATGTGAGATACGTAGTATAAAAACAAAGATCACACTTACATTTTTACGAGATGGTTCACTTTTGCTAAGCTAATACGTACTTATATCGAAATAATAAGTTAGAACTGCTGTTCAATAACACAACTACCCTCCATGTATATTTCTTGACCATAACTGTCAGAACATAAGTAAGGTAAATAAAGTATTTTATAATAATAAGCCATGATATTAAATTTGTATTAGTTTGCGTTAATTATTCTATAATAAATTAAACTAAATGCAGCAAATACATTTGTTGAATTGAATTATTATAATAACCGGATGTGCAGGAAACATCTTATTTGTTATTCCCACCAAGAAGTGGTAGAAGGGGTGAAGTCTAATCGAATATAAGCGGGTGTCTGACAGTTGTGGGTCACTTCTCAGTTGGAGAGCTACGACGACGAACGAAGTTAAGTGTCAATTTTATTTAATTGTGATTTTATGACTTGTTATAAATTTCTGTATGTTTTCTTTGTGTTATAGTCAATATAGTCTGATGGTATGTACGTTACAATCTTTAATGTGAATATAACCCTTTGATGAGTTTTTAATAGTTACTATGTAACGTATATTCCAACTGATTACGGTGTAATACATCATGTGGCTTATTGCTCGATCTTTATTACTATTTTAAACTATGCCAAGTGTGTACGTTAAGGTAGCCAGTACTAACTATTAAGCCACCAATATTTATTACGCATAAAATAATATTTTTGTGAATGATGTGATAATAAAGCCGATTAATTGTTCCGTAAATCTACAATATACTTTTACTTACAATCTGCTTATATAAATATATTACTTAAATAATGTCTACCATTTTTCATATTCTAAACCTTGTAGTTGTCGCTATAATAAATACATACCTTTGAGCAATAATTAACTAGTCTTAATTAAATACTGCCTTACATCCTTATTTCCTATTTTATCAACGATAATATTAAAGTAAATCTGACATCAGAAGTGGGATGATATTACACACATTATATGCCTACAAAACTAATGTTTCAGGAGCAGTACGAGTATAAGGACTGCTTATGCTAGTCAACAGCGGGACGCCATCCAACTCCAAACAGACACTGTAAGCCGCGCTATCCTGGACACAAGGACACTGGTGTTTCACTTTCAGTGAAAACCCCAGGTGAAACAAGATATTTGGTATACTAAGCATGATGCTTTTTTTGGAGAACCGCAGCAAGCAGCTCAAAAGTACTTCGCAAAACAAAAACTGCCGCACCTGTGAGACGCTGCGGAGTGGCGCCTGTTTGGAAGGATGACTGATGAATGATGTTGTTTCTGGTATGTTAAAATTTGGTTACACTTAAAAATAGGACTGTATAGGTATGTTTAGATATCGAATCACATCGAATAGTTACAGAGTTAGATAACGTAAACGTCTGTCCTTTTCATAACCTGTTATGTAACCATAATGACGCATAAATAAATATTTTCTAATCTATACTATTCTAAATGACGACTTAGTTAATGACTGAATCGAATAATAATAAAAAAAAAAGAAGCTATTTGTGAAATTGGATTTTAGAAAAGCAGTTTGGTTTGAATAGGTATCCAAACGTTGGAATAACGTTATTTATGGCCTGGATAAATATTTTAATCGTGATCAGTTAGCTACAACTCGAATCTCATTATAAAATTTTGAGGTCTGCATTAAAGACTACGTTGGAAATTTTAGGCGGTTAATAACAATGGGCATTTTAATTGTAACTTACCGCGTGTCTTAAGTTAGGTACGTTTATCAAGTCAGGTTCAGCTGTCGGTTTAGTTACGAATTTGATACTTAATTTAATTGTTGCGGTTATGATATTTGTCGTCAGATTTGTGACTTTTCCTAACCGGCCGTTAACTGTATACAGTTAAGTGGAGATACCCTTATACGTCCTTTGAATTTTTTTAGTCACATTATTTCTTATTTTTGTTACGATTGATACGAATAAATATTTATATAACACCAGTTACTTAGGTTCAATAGTCTGATATCGAAGGCACATATCTTAAAGATTCTATCTCACCGATCAGGATCTTATCAAGGAACTATTTCAATAAGTATAAAACAGTAAACAATATTAAACTGTCAGGTCGTTTTAAAACTGTAAAGGATAAAGTCAACAAACACGCTTTTGGTTTTCAGTTACAAGCCCCTCGTAAGCTTATCGATATTAAAACAGTCGGTGGTAGTCGTGATACTTTCATAAATAGTAATAACGGCTATTTACAATTTTGCACCTACAGTGCTTATTGCGAGTTCTGTGTACAGATAGTAATACGCGTTTGGCATAAAAGCGTTTTTGAAAGTATGCTTCCAATTTGATAAATTTACTGATTGATGGATATTAAATGACTATAAAAAAAAAAGGATATCTCAGTGACAACCTTAGACAATTACGTCGTACAAAATAGTAGACTAGTCAGTATTGTTCTTGTGGTAATCAGAGGTAATTCAAGTCCCGTGTTAGTAAATTATGTTTTGAAACCGTGAAGTTGAAAGATTTTTGCACATGCAAATTAGTCAGTAAATAAAAAGCACATATTCTCTTGGTAATAAAAATACTTAAAAAAAAAAAGGGGGTAAATATACAACATAGAGTACAATAAATGTGTACAAAGTAAACATATTCCTTTAGGACCATTCATCTAGGTGACCTGTAACTGGGTTGCCAACTTTTTTTTTTTGGTGGAATATAGTATTTTCCAGAATAAGGCATCAAAAATATAGTACATTTCAAAAAAAAAAATAGTACTTTTAGATAAAATACTAAACATGAGTGTAATATACTTTTTATCGGAAATATAGTATTTTAGCGTACTATATATTTTTCCAAAAGTATATAGTACAAAGAGCCAAAATATAGTACAATACGATATAATATAGTACGGTTGGCAACCCTACCTGTAAGGAATATAAAAAAATATATACACGGTGTAACATGAGGGGGCCGAATAGTTTTAGCAGCGTATTCCTGATTATATTTAGAGACAAAGTCCTTTAAACCTTTTTGAAATTCGCCTAGTTTCAGAGTTCATTTAATACAAATACAAAAAAAAAAAAAAAAACTAGTTTTCTTTTTGATGACGATGTTACTACTATGGGACGTAGTCTAAATATCCTTATCGATAGATGTCAAAAAGTAACAAGTAACACTTTGCAACAACTATGATTTACGAAAAAAAAAAATTTGTAAAAATGCATTTTAAGGGACATGTTTACCAATAACATATACTTTTTAATGTACAAGTACATTAAAAAAAAAAAAAAAAAATTTTTTTTTTGGGCGAAATTGACATATACACATATTACATTATTTTCTCTCTTTTGACCTCAGAAATGCGTGGTTAAGGTCTTTCGCATTCCTTGTGAACACCATGTATATACGATATTTTAAACTGTTATATACTTTACCAGTTCTCGTAGTAAACTCGCATAAGCCCTTGGGTATATGTACCACCATTTACCTGGTCTGGCGGTAATTAAATATGCTGCGGTAATAAAATGCCTATAACAATGGCAATTTTGTACCTATGATCTTCTGGTTCATTTTAATGTTTGTTTTAATTTTGGTACATACAAGAAAACATAAGACCACCGGAATACTGATAAAGCTAAGTGGAAGGTAGATAGGTGAATTAACCTTTTGGTGCCACTTGTTGCTATGAGTGAGCTGTTCAGGAATAAAACGAATCGTATAATCCTGATTCTATAGTATTTAGCAAACATCAATTTTTTATTTTTATTTATACCTAACCTATTGCCATAATGAAGCATGACTGATATAAATAATATGTCTTCGAATTAATTGTGTCCTACCCAGAAGCCCAAAACATCCTAGACCCATTCTAGAGAACAACTTTTGTAAGATGAATCCGCCTTTGTACGATAAGTTAAGATTCAACTAGAAGAATATCGCGTTATCTCCTGCGGTTTAAGGACAGTTACGATGGAAGCTCCAAAATACCATTTCATAAAAAGAAATACGTTGCCTATTATTTGTAACCACATTTTTATTTTGCCACCGAAGCTTCAGCTAAATAAAAGATAGATCTATACATAATGAATACATTATAGATAATACTGATCACTGACTTTTAAAATAGTTGTTTTGTGGGATGGCCGAACGGAGTTTAAAATTCTGTTACATTAGGTTTATATAATTCATGGGAGTGCCCAACGTAGGAAGTTCTAATGGAATGAAAAAAAAAAAAAAGAACGAAAAAAAATGATAAATGTTTATTTCTGTTAAACGATTCAGGTTAATTTATAAAATTATTAGGATTAAGAAGTTTTATATACTTAAGGTAATTTATGTATTAAAAAAAAAAAGAAAAAAAAAAAGAAAAGTTTATAAAGTTTACTTATGTGAATGAGACATGATTTGATTATCGATCGATTGAGAACTTCCAGTGTACATCATTCCAGTGTAGTTAAAAAGCTTATTTGACAAAATAATAACCGATTAATAATTGCTGCCGAGCCTGCGAGCTCTCACTTGATGTAAGTGAAAAAGTAGCAATATAGGGACCTGCTGCAGAGCCTGCGTGCCCCACTTGATGTTATAGGTGGACCAGTAGCCAACTCAGGGCGATACATGCTACCGAGGCTGACTTGATGTGATAAGTGCCCGTAGCATGGTGATTGTAAGTAGGATAATTGCTGCCGAGCCTGCGAGCTCTCGCTTGATGTAAGTGAAAAAGTAGCAATATAGGGAACTGCTGCAGAGCCTGTGTGCCCCACTTGATGTTATAGGTGGACCAGTAGCCAACTCAGGGCGATACATGCTACCGAGGCTGACTTGATGTGATAAGTGCCCGTAGCATGGTGATTGTAAGTAGGATAATTGCTGCCGAGCCTGCGAGCTCTCGCTTGATGTAAGTGAAAAAGTAGCAATATAGGGACCTGCTGCAGAGCCTGTGTGCCCCACTTGATGTTATAAGTGGACCAGTAGCCAACCTAGGGTGATACATGCTACTGAGGCTCACTTGATGTGATAAGTGAAACAGTAGTATGGTGATTGTAAGTAGGATAATTGCTGCCGAGCCTTCGAGCTCTCACTTGATTAATGTGATATGTGATATAGTATCTGACTAATAAAAAATAGTCACTGCATATACTAAGTTTAATATAATAAATAAATAATAATAAATATAGAAATAAGGTACTTCGAGAACGAAGCACCTGTCAGTATGGCCGTGTGAGATACGTAGTATAAAAACAAAGATCACACTTACATTTTTACGAGATGGTTCACTTTTGCTAAGCTAATACGTACTTATATCGAAATAATAAGTTAGAACTGCTGTTCAATAACACAACTACCCTCCATGTATATTTCTTGACCATAACTGTCAGAACATAAGTAAGGTAAATAAAGTATTTTATAATAATAAGCCATGATATTAAATTTGTATTAGTTTGCGTTAATTATTCTATAATAAATTAAACTAAATGCAGCAAATACATTTGTTGAATTGAATTATTATAATAACCGGATGTGCAGGAAACATCTTATTTGTTATTCCCACCAAGAAGTGGTAGAAGGGGTGAAGTCTAATCGAATATAAGCGGGTGTCTGACAGTTGTGGGTCACTTCTCAGTTGGAGAGCTACGACGACGAACGAAGTTAAGTGTCAATTTTATTTAATTGTGATTTTATGACTTGTTATAAATTTCTGTATGTTTTCTTTGTGTTATAGTCTGATGGTATGTACGTTACAATCTTTAATGTGAATATAACCCTTTGATGAGTTTTTAATAGTTACTATGTAACGTATATTCCAACTGATTACGGTGTAATACATCATGTGGCTTATTGCTCGATCTTTATTACTATTTTAAACTATGCCAAGTGTGTACGTTAAGGTAGCCAGTACTAACTATTAAGCCACCAATATTTATTACGCATAAAATAATATTTTTGTGAATGATGTGATAATAAAGCCGATTAATTGTTCCGTAAATCTACAATATACTTTTACTTACAATCTGCTTATATAAATATATTACTTAAATAATGTCTACCATTTTTCATATTCTAAACCTTGTAGTTGTCGCTATAATAAATACATACCTTTGAGCAATAATTAACTAGTCTTAATTAAATACTGCCTTACATCCTTATTTCCTATTTTATCAACGATAATATTAAAGTAAATCTGACAAGCACATGGTTTAGCTTTCGGTCCGAATATCACCTCTAAAGGTTTATGATCGGTTATGAGTTCAAATCTTTTCCCAAAAAGAAACATATGAAAGTGCTCCACTGCCCATACCAAAGCTAGAGCTTCTTTTTCTGTTTGGCAATAACGTCTCTCGCACTCCGTTAAGGTTCTGTTGCCGTAAGCTATTATGCGTGGACCAGCTTCACTTGTTTGTACCAAGATCGCGCCGAGGCCGACAGGACTAGCATCTGCGAATACCATTGTTTTATTTTTAACATTATAGTATCCCAAATTAGGTATTTTAGACAAAGCCGTTTTCAAATTGTTAAATGCTGTTTCATGATTTTCCTTCCAGAGCTCTTCGATGTTCGCATTTCTGCCTGTCTTGTGCCTTAATAATTCCTTCAGGGGTTCAGTAATTGTGGCCATATTTGGTATCCACTTCCCTACATAGTTGACGAGTCCTAAAAAACTTTGCAATTCTGAGATTGTTCGGGGTGCTCTGAAGTCCATAATAGCCGATACGTATTTATCTAGTGGTCGAATTCCTTCATTACTTAGTTCGTGTCCTAAAAATTGAATTTTATTAACGTTGTAGATACATTTTTCTTCTTTCAAAACGATATCGTGCTCTTTAAGTACCTTCAGCACATTCTGAAGTCTGACATCATGTTCCTTTTGATCTTCGCCATAAACTAATATGTCGTCAATAAAGTTGACAACTCCCTCACATCCAATTAATACGCGTTCAAGAGTTTTTTGAAATATTTCAGGAGCGCATGTAATGCCGAACATTAATCTTTTGTATCTATATACACCTTTTCCAGATATGAATGTCGTTATATCCCGTGAGTTTGGATGGATTTCTAGCTGGTGGAATGCGTCCTTAATATCTAATTTACTGAACACTGTAGCATTCCTAAACTTTGGTAGTAGTTGGTCCATAGTCGGTAATGGATGATTTTCTCTTTTAATCGCTTTATTTGCACGTCTCATGTCAACGCAAAGCCGAATGTCACCGTTTTCTTTGATTACAGGCACAATAGGGGATATCCAACTTGGGGGGCCATGGACTTCTTCTATAATATCTTTTTCCAGTAGTTCAGTAATTTTTTCCTCGACTTTGGTTTCTAGAGGTATTGGAATTCTACGGTAAGGCTGAACGATTGGTTTAATTTTATCGTCGATGGGTATTTGAATCATAATATTTTTAAGTTTAGGGAAAGGCTTTAGTTGAATTTGGTTTATTTCTAACCCAATTCTTAAAACCCCCAACTTAGTTGCTGTTGTCCTCCCAAGTAAATTTTGTGTACCTTTATCTACCACATAGAAAATTGCGTTTTCTTCTCTCCCGGCTAATTTAATGTCGGAGCGGAAAGATCCCAGCAGTCGCAAAGGTGTTTTAGATCCATAGGGGAAGAACTTTTTCTTTGGGTCTTTTATTTCGTCAATTACCCTTACTCCCATATCCTTCATTTTTTTCCATGTCTTATCCGTAATTAAATTATTTTTTGATCCTGAATCTATCATCATATTAATTTTTTCTCCTCCCACATCACAGACTACCATGTCATCTCCGTTTATATTAAATAGATACTCGACTTCTTCGGTTTCAGAGTCCTCTACTTCCTCTATAATATTTCTTACCTCATGAGCTTTAGGAGATTTTTTAAATTTCTTAGAAAACTTTTTCTGTCGAGTTTCATCATGTTTTATGTCCTCATGTTTTCTTTTCAGGTTCTGACTTTTGCATTGCAACTTAAAATGCCCAATTTTGCCACATTTTAGACATTTTTTTCCCCTAGCAGGACAGTTTTCACTGTTGGACAAATGTCCCCAGCTCCCGCATCTATAACATTCTTTCCCTTTTCTGTCTGTCTTCTCTTCCACTTTATTAATCTCTATCGGCACGTTCCTTTCTTTATTTTTGTAATCCTCTAATTGCCTGTTAATAGCCTCCAGGGCATTAGCCTCTGAGATAATGTTTTCTATCGTCATATTATCTCCTCCCTTAAGTATTTTTTTCCTCAGTTCTTCTGACGCACATCTCTCTATGATTTGATCAATCAAATGATCTTCTACGTTATCAAATTGACACTTCACCGCTTGTTGTCTAAGGCGCACCAAGAACTTCTCGAATTTTTCATTGTTTTCTTGTTTAATTTGTCTAAAAGTATGCCGTTCAAATCTTTTATTCTGCTTAGGTGCGAAGTAATTGTCCAATTTTTCAATGGCCACCTGGAAACATCCTGCTCACCGGACTCCTCTGATCTTACGTCTGCCCCTGGTATGTTAAAAAATATTTCCTGTAGTTCAGTTCCCCCCCAGTGTAACAAACTTGCTCGTTTTTTAGCAGCAGTCTTAACACCTGCCGCTTCCAGGTAAATATACAAACTCCTCTTCCAACGTTCCCATCGTGTACATACAGAATTGATATCACCTTCGCAGTCAAACTTTTCAAGCGCCAGCGATGGTGTTGTCATTGTTGGCTTCCTGTTGACAAAAAATATTGACTGTAGCAGGCATTAAACAGACGTCATCCATTTAATCCTCCTCAGTCTACGTCCTTCCATCCAAGTTTCCATCTGTATATATTTTTTATGCATATAATATATTGTATATACATTGATTTATGAACTGTAGTAGGCACTAAACAGACGTCATCCGTTTAATACTTCTCAGTCCTCGTCCTTCCATCCAATTATTCATTTTTTTTTTATTTTTTTTTTACATATAATGTATTGTATATATATAGATTTATGAACTGTAGTAGGCACTAAACAGACGTCATCTGTTCAATCCTTCTCAGTCCGCATCCTTCCTTCCCAGTTTCTCTGCATTTTTTTTCCAGGTATATTACAGTCATCATCTGCATACCTATACATCTAAGTCGTAACAGCCATCACGCTTTACAACATCTTGCTTGGTACTATAGGTTTTGATTTTGACATATTTTGCAAACATTTAAATTTTCACTTACTGGACTATTTACTCTCCTATTACTGGACTATTAAAACCTAAGTAATAAAATAATTTTTTTTCCAAAAGTCATACAGTGTAAAATAAAAATGTATGTATCTTCCTTTATTCGAAATCACACAATGACTAAGAAATAGATATTTACTGTAATGTCAACGCCAGAAATGTATGTGACCGGACTATTATATTTCGATTGTTCTATTAGGTCAACATCTCTATCGAATAGGTACCTTAAGAAAGCAAACTTAAACAATGCCATAATCAAAACATTTTATGAAATACGACCCTATGTAGTGGCATAGAGTGAAAATAATAGCATAGTTATAAGTAGGTACTATTACCGCTACGGCGTTATGTCCATTTAATTTCTTAGTTAGGTTAGGTAATTTCTAATCACTATATAAACGTAATCTAAAAAAAATCAGGAAACAAATAGTATTTATTTTGTTAAAGTATAAGAAGTCCCTGTGAGTAGCACAAGGTTCAAATTCGCATGCCGCTGTCTTGAATTACAAAGGTACGCCGCGCGCTCGCCGACCGACAGGTCGCGGCTCGATCGTGTTTGTATTATAACCTATACAGTATACTGCACGGCTTTTGTTATATACGCTCGAGTTGTATAATAATATATACGTTATTCTTACTTATTTTTACCTCCTGTAACCTTTTTGTAAACTTGAGTACGTAGTAGGTACGTAGGTACCTACTACGCCATGCACACGCATGTTTAAATGTTTATGCTATCTGTTCAAATTAGATGTCCGTACACTGTTGATCTCAAAATAACGACGTAAATACAAAGACATGTATTGATTTACGATCCTTAAACACATTATGTTGCTACACTTTTATTTGAAACCAGGTAGGTGTGTATACATGTATCTATTCCTTTGTATTTAGTAATTTTGAAATGTCACTAAGTTATATATATATAATAGAATGACTTACCGATTCAGCCCGTCGCCAAAATGTGGTGTTTACACTGTATCCACTAGTTCCACTACACAATAATGAATATCGGCTCCTCAGCTACGCTACGTGACGCGACTCAGCTTCCTCGTCTCACATGCGACTGCGCGCTTGCAGACGCGCAGAGTCCGTGTTCGTGCGCAGGAGACGACAGATATACGCATCTCTTTCGCACGTATAGTACAGTATACAAAGCCGAGGCAAGAATAGACACTACGATAAATAGTGATCCTTTGACTTGTCCAAAAATCCCATTTTTACAAGCTTTTTAGGGTTCCGTACCCAAAGGGTAAAACAAGGCTGTATCTCACGAACCGTGATAGCTAGACAGTTGAAATTTTCACAGATGATGTATTTCTGTTGCCGCTATAACAACAAATACTAAAAACAGAATAAAATAATATTATAGAGGTCTTCCCATGAGCCCTAGGAGGGAGTGAAAAGGCACGATCGTCTGGATGGAAGACACTCCGGAGCAACGGACACTCACTTCGGCATCGCGCTTGATAGGGATCGGTCGGGATTCGTAGCTTAGTGTTAGATCTATCTAGGAGACCTAATTAAGACCTATCTTGTAATCTTATATTCGTAAAAATAAATTTGTTGATTGTTTTGTAGGTTTTTTTCATCTGATTCATTTGATTGATTGGTTTTTTTATCAGATAGTGGGATAGGAAATTTACGCGAGTGGCAACCGACTAGTTCCTTTTTCGTTATAATTTAAAATTGATTTCCGTTAACTTGTTGTGCGTTTGCTGTGCGTCATCTCAGCTCAGCTTATCTCAGCTTATCTCAGCTTATCTCAGCTTATCTCAGCTTATCTCAGCTTATCTCAGCTTATCTCAGCTTATCTCAGCTTATCTTATCTTAGCTTATCTTAGCTTATCTTAGCTCAGATGAGCTAAGATAAGCTAAGATCTCATCTCATCTCATCTCATCTCATCTCATCTCATCTCATCTCATCTCATCTCATCTCATCTCATCTCATCTCATCTCATCTCATCTCATCTCATCTCATCTCATCTCATCTCATCTCATCTCATCTCATCTCATCTCATCTCATCTCATCTCATCTCATCTCATCTCATCTCATCTCATCTCATCTCATCTCATCTCATCTCATCTCATCTCATCTCATCTCATCTCATCTCATCTCATCTCATCTCATCTCATCTCATCTCATCTCATCTCATCTCATCTCATCTCATCTCATCTCATCTCATCTCATCTCATCTCATCTCATCTCATCTCATCTCATCTCATCTCATCTCATCTCATCTCATCTCATCTCATCTCATCTCATCTCATCTCATCTCATCTCATCTCATCTCATCTCATCTCATCTCATCTCATCTCATCTCATCTCATCTCATCTCATCTCATCTCATCTCATCTCATCTCATCTCATCTCATCTCATCTCATCTCATCTCATCTCATCTCATCTCATCTCATCTCATCTCATCTCATCTCATCTCATCTCATCTCATCTCATCTCATCTCATCTCATCTCATCTCATCTCATCTCATCTCATCTCATCTCATCTCATCTCATCTCATCTCATCTCATCTCATCTCATCTCATCTCATCTCATCTCATCTCATCTCATCTCATCTCATCTCATCTCATCTCATCTCATCTCATCTCATCTCATCTCATCTCATCTCATCTCATCTCATCTCATCTCATCTCATCTCATCTCATCTCATCTCATCTCATCTCATCTCATCTCATCTCATCTCATCTCATCTCATCTCATCTCATCTCATCTCATCTCATCTCATCTCATCTCATCTCATCTCATCTCATCTCATCTCATCTCATCTCATCTCATCTCATCTCATCTCATCTCATCTCATCTCATCTCATCTCATCTCATCTCATCTCATCTCATCTCATCTCATCTCATCTCATCTCATCTCATCTCATCTCATCTCATCTCATCTCATCTCATCTCATCTCATCTCATCTCATCTCATCTCATCTCATCTCATCTCATCTCATCTCATCTCATCTCAGCTTAGCTTAGCTTAGCTTACCTTAGCTTAGCTTAGCTTAGCTTAGCTTAGCTTAGCTTACCTTAGCTTACCTTAGCTTACCTTAGCTTACCTTAGCTTACCTTAGCTTACCTTAGCTTACCTTAGCTTACCTTAGCTTACCTTAGCTTACCTTAGCTTACCTTAGCTTAGCTTAGCTTAGCTTAGCTTAGCTTACCTTAGCTTACCTTAGCTTACCTTAGCTTACCTTAGCTTACCTTAGCTTATCTTAGCTGATCTTAGCTTATCTTAGCTGATCTTAGCTGATCTTAGCTTACCTTATCTTACCTTACCTTAGCTTATCTTAGCTTACCTTATCTTAGCTTAGCTTATCTTATCTTAGCTTATCTTAGCTTATCTTATCTTAGCTTAGCTTATCTTAGCTTATCTTATCTTATCTTAGCTTATCTTAGCTTATCTTATCTTAGCTTAGCTTATCTTAGCTTATCTTATCTTTGCTTAGCTTAGCTTAGCTTACATTAGCTTATCTTAGCTTAGCTTATCTTTGCTTAGCTTATCTTTGCTTAGCTTATCTTATCTTAGCTTAGCTTATCTTAGCTTATCTTATCTTTGCTTAGCTTAGCTTAGCTTACATTAGCTTATCTTAGCTTAGCTTATCTTAGCTTATCTTAGCTTACCTTATCTTAGCTTATCTTACCTTATCTTACCTTAGCTTATCTTACCTTAGCTTACCTTAGCTTACCTTAGCTTACCTTAGCTTACCTTAGCTTACCTTAGCTTACCTTAGCTTATCTTAGCTTATCTTAGCTTACCTTATCTTAGCTTAGCTTAGCTTAGCTTACCTTAGCTTACCTTAGCTTACCTTAGCTTATCTTATCTTAGCTTATCATAGCTTATCTTAGCTTATCTTAGCTTATCTTAGCTTATCTTAGCTTACCTTATCTTAGCTTATCTTACCTTATCTTACCTTAGCTTACTTTAGGTTACCTTAGCTTATCTTACCTTAGCCTACCTTAGCTTACCTTAGCTTATCTTAGCTTACCTTATCTTAGCTTAGCTTATCTTATCTTAGCTTATCTTAGCTTATCTTATCTTATCTTAGCTTATCTTAGCTTATCTTATCTTAGCTTAGCTTATCTTAGCTTATCTTATCTTTGCTTAGCTTAGCTTAGCTTACATTAGCTTATCTTAGCTTAGCTTATCTTAGCTTATCTTAGCTTACCTTATCTTAGCTTATCTTACCTTATCTTACCTTAGCTTATCTTACCTTAGCTTACCTTAGCTTACCTTAGCTTACCTTAGCTTATCTTAGCTTATCTTAGCTTACCTTATCTTAGCTTAGCTTAGCTTAGCTTACCTTAGCTTACCTTAGCTTACCTTAGCTTATCTTATCTTAGCTTATCATAGCTTATCTTAGCTTATCTTAGCTTATCTTAGCTTATCTTAGCTTACCTTATCTTAGCTTATCTTACCTTATCTTACCTTAGCTTACTTTAGGTTACCTTAGCTTATCTTACCTTAGCCTACCTTAGCTTACCTTAGCTTATCTTAGCTTATCTTAGCTTACCTTATCTTAGCTTAGCATATCTTAGCTTAGCTTATCTTATCTTTGTGAGGGGGCAGGTAGAGGAGCCTCACGGGGATGATGGGAATGAAAAGGCAGGATCCAGAGCGATGAGGGGTATTTATTATTTAAATAAAAATGCACAATATGTGCCTTGGTGATGATGTAGATATATATCTGGAAGGTGTGCAGGGCCACAAAACGAGCACTATACTGAACTGCACGCACTTATGAATTATTACGTTTACTAATAAAAATCACACTTAAACGGTCGTGTTTAGAAACTTGGGAAGTACAGTCCGTTAGATAAAATGATGTTTATCGATCAAAGTATGTGATCGAACTGAAAATAAAAATCATTGAATGGAATTTGGAATAGGATTTGAATTTCAAAAAGGAATTTAGAATTTGTATGGTGCCAGAAATAGTATGAAGGTCGATAGTGTAACGCTTCGTTACACGCACCGTTACACTACCGGGGTCGCCCTGGAAGGGAAAATCCTGGGGTTTATGGCCAAAGGATTTTTCCGTAATGTAAATATAATGTAATGAATATGGGTATGAGTGATAAATTTAGAAGGTGGGGATGTTATATACAATGTTTATCATACAAGAGAGGCGATTTAAACTAGGGCTCCTGATATCCGTGATACACGCCGATCCGTAGCTACGGGTTCTTAAGCCCGGCGGTACTAAGATCACGAATTTCACGAACACGGCAAGGTACGTACCTCGTACCTGCGTTCGCGTCCGGATTCACGTGACACGCCGTGACACGCCATGATACGTAGCCCGTACCTGCGTGAGCTTCGGGCTCGGTTCCGTTGAATACTTATCGCACGTCTCGTAGGTTCGACACGCCCGGGAGAAAAATAAATAAGGACTAAGTATGTATTATTGAATTGAGTTACCACTTAGTATATTGAATACGGGACGTTCGTCGGACAAACATTTACGTGTGAATTAAACTTAAATTGTATTTTTTACATCGATTTGAATATAATGGTTATATCTAAATAATTTATGGGGTTATTCTGTTTTCTGTATAATCAGCTATTGATTTTAGTCAAAACTAGCGACCTGCCCGTTGCATTGCACTATATTTATATTAAATATGTATAAGGTGTAAAACTCCCTAGTAAGTATCATTATAATTATGAATTTAAGCAACGTCGCGGGCGGACCGAACCGGCGTGTTCTTAAGATACGTGAAGCCGTGATCACGCCTACACGGATCTACACGGATTCACGTACCCTAATTTCACGTAACCGAATGTCACGTGCGGAACGGACCAGAAAACCGTTGCCGTGATTCACGAAACCGGGCGCACGGCTACGGGTTTACGAATCACGGACACGACCGCGAGCCCTAATTTAAACATGCATACCAAAGGTCATTCATACATCATCTTATAAAATTTTGGTTAATTGTTTAACCAAAATAAGTTTCAATAGAGTACTCCTTTAAGTAGAGGACGTACTCATTAAATCGCTCTCCATTAGTATTAAGGCTTATTAATCAGTAACCACCCGCTGAATATTAATGAATCTAAATATAATATCTACAATAATGTGTACCTACAAAGAGTACGATTGTTGAAATTTATTCAACAAAATAATGCCGTATGGAATGTAGGATTACTACAAAATATCATAAGATAATTCCTTAATGGAATTAATAAATGTACTGTACGGTACGTATGTACCTAAGTACGTAAATATGAACGTTATGTCAAGGGAAGAAATATATAAATAAGTATTGTTCTAACTCTGGTAGAGTTAGCTTTGAATAACGTTATATGAACGTAATATAACGTTATATAAATTAAATAGTATAAATGAACGTATAAATTCGTACTAAGTAGGTATGTACGAAATGTAATGAGTCCGAAATGTATAATGGGGATGAGATATAATTATAAATGTATAACATTATATACAATATTTTACAAGTTAGGAGCTTAGGAGAAAAGTAGCTAAGTTTGAGCCAAATAAGAATCTAATTAAGGAAAAACAGTATATTATTTATTTTAGAATTTTGGGGAGAGGTTTAAGGTCTCTAATATGCCATCGTCCGAGCATTTTGCCGGACATGTCTTGTAGGACATATACTAAGGGTGATATTTTTTTTAGGATAGAACATTTAATAAACTTGGGTGCAAGTTTAGCAGAATAGTGTTTAGGAGAATTACTAATTGCGTAATTTCGTTTCCAGACGATGTCATTTTCGTTGAATTCGAAATGTTGGTGATGTTTATTATACGATGAAGAATTGGTTTGGTGCGCTCTCCAAAGACGGGCTTGTACTTCGGAGAAGACAGGCTGGAGAAGACCAAGATTATCAGCGTATTCGTCTCTGGGCGCGAATATAATATCATCTGTGAGATCAGATTTATCGTATGCTGATCCACATGTGACTAATTCGCGACCAAATACAAGGAAAGAAGGAGTATAATTTGTTGTTTCATTTACGGAAGTATTAATAGCAAATTGTATCTTATGTAGGTTGATATCCCAATTCCTGTGGTCATCCTGTATGAATGAGGATATTGCTGTGGTAACAACTTTATTATATCTCTCCACGGGATTTGGTTGGGCGCATTTAATTGCGCAATAGTGTATTTTTGGGATATGATAGGAGTGGAATAAATCCGTTGTCTCTTGACTAACGAATTGAGGACCATGGTCAAGAATTATGGTCTGTGGGATTCCGTACACTAGGAAAACTAGGTTTTCTAGAATATGAACGATTACTGATGACGTAGCACGTTTAATCGCAAAGAGAAGGCAGTATTTTGAAAAACAGCAAGTAACGACAAAGATGAATCTGTTGTGTTTTAGTGTAGTAGGCAAGGGGCCGATCAAATCTATTGAAATGCATTGAAAGGGTCGAGAGCATTGCTTAGGTTTACCCATTAGGCCAAGTTTTAGTTGGGTTTGGTGTTTGCAAGCTAAGCAAGTCTCGCATTTGGCAATAAAATTTGAAATATCTTTGTACATTCCTGGCCAAAAATATTTCAATTTAACTTTATTGTATGTTTTAAATGTTCCGAAATGAGCGCAAGTTGGGGTGGAATGATTTTCTGTGATAATGGGTATTCTGTACTCTAGTGGGATAACTTCTTTCCAATTATACTCAGATTGGAGTAACGAAGGGGTTTTTGAGTATCGGTATAATTTATTATTATGTATTATGTAATCTGGAGTGGTGTTGGGGTTAGAACTGCATTTAGCGTAGATATTATTATACCAGTCGTCATTGGTATTAGAACTATTGTAGTTAATAACGTCTACTGAAGGTAAGCGTGATAAAGCGTCAGGGATTAGATGATCTTTACCACGTTTATGTTTAATTTCGAAGTTAAATGTAGATAGACGAATACTCCAGCGGGCTAGACGTCCGGTTGGATTATCTAGATGGAGAAACCATTGTAATGCGGAATGGTCTGTGTAGATTGTGAACTTTAAGCCGTTGTCAAGATAGCAACGCCAATGTTCTAGGGCTAGTAAGACACTTAAGAGTTCTCTTTCTGTAATTGAGTAATTTCTTTGGGGACCAGTTAGGGATTTGCTCATATAAGCAATGGGTTTCTCAACGCCATCAAATTCTTGGGTCAGCATGGCACCGATGCCGAAGCTGGATGCATCACAGTGGACTGCGAAGGGTTTTGAGAAGTCTGGGCAAGCAAGAACAGGGGTAGAGACTAGAGCTTCTTTAATGGATTTAAAGGCATTGTCTTCTAGTGATGTCCATTTAAATGGTGGTGCTTTTTTGGAAGTGGAGGTAAGTTTAGTTAGTGGTGCAACCTTTGTGCTGAAATCGGGGATAAAGCGTCTATACCAACTTGCTGTACCTAGGAACTTTTTAACTTCTCGAGGAGTTGTGGGAGGTGGGATGTTAAGTATTGCCTTAACCTTGTCAGGATCTGTTTGAAAGCCGTGTTCATTAACTATGTAACCAAGATATTTAAGTTCTTTTTTGAAAAATGAACACTTGGGGAAGTTTATAGTAATGTTGGCTTGTACTAGCCTTTGGTAAACTTTATTAAGTAAAGTGATGTGTTCATCGAAAGTATTACTTATGATGATAATATCATCTAAGTAGGTAAATACTGAGTTATCAAGGTTTTCAGAAGGGAATAACGCATCCATAAAGCGTTGTTGGGTAGCAGGGGCATTAGTCAATCCAAAAGGCATTACGCGAAACATGTACATGCCTTTTGAGGGTACATGGAAACTAGTTTTAGGTCTATCAGAAGGGCGTAGGGGTATTTCCCAAAATGCTTTTGCTATGTCTATCGATGATAGATATTTAGCATTTTTTAGATTATCTAGAATGTCAGAAATGAGTGGGAGTTTGTAGGCATCTTTGCGCGTAATCGAATTTAGTTTACGGCTGTCGATGCAAAAACGCCACGTTCCATCTTTTTTAGGAGTTATTATGACAGGGTTTAGCCATGGGCTTTCACAGGGTTCGATAACATTAAGCTTTAGCATTTCATCAACTTCTTTGCATAAAGCTTTTTGTTTCTCTGGAGAAAGCCTATAGCATCGCTGTTTGATTGGTGGATGGTCACCGGTATCTATGTGATGTTCAATGAGGTGGGTTCGTCCTAAGGGTTTGGTTTCTGTTGAAATATTTTTAAATTTTTCAATAATAGTATCTGAAATTAACTGTTGAGTTTCAGAAAGGTTGTCATAATTAGTGATGTGTTGGTCGCAGGTGGAAATAACTAGGGTATCTATATGTTTATCAGAATATGACGTTATGTCAGGTAATATGTGGGGAGCTATATTGAATTTTCTCCAAAAATTTGTGCCTAGAATCAAGGGTTGCTTTACAGTAGGGATAACATGAGCGGTAATAATAGCCACAATATTTTTGTACGAAATTGGTAGTTGAATTGTACCAATAGAGTATATAGGGTAGCCGTCGGCTACAGAGCCTACGACTTTATGGTCGTAATTTATGGTAAAATTGTGGGATAAAAGAATTTTATGGGAATTATTTCCGAAAATAGTTAAAGCACTGCCACTGTCTAAGAGGCCACATAAAGTTAAATTATTTGTCTGGATGTTGACATAAGGTCGTTCATCGTATGGATCTTGAGTGAAAAGTGCTGATGTAGTATTGTATGATGACATAAATAATTTAATGGTATCTAACCATTGGTTCCATTCTGTAGCAGTAGTTTTATTTAAGTTACTTTTCTCCTTTATGCGTTTTTTGGAAATTTATGGCAAACTGTACATTTTGCAAAAGTGACATTTTGTTTGCCACAGCGGAAGCATACTATATTTTTACTTGTACAAATATCTAAAGAATGATCGTTTGTTCTGCAACGCGGACAGGAGTAACGTAACGTAGAAGGTGGTGCTGTTACAGTATGGGCCGGTTTATTAAATGGGAATGGTGGTATGTACGGTTGGGAAGGGGGGGTATGGTTAGAATCTTGTTGAATGTTGGTATAGTTGCTAGAGCTATAAGTAGAGGTAGTATTACAGCTTTCGTACCATTTGCACGATTGGAATAATGTGTCTATAGACGTAACATCTGTAGGAACTAATCTGGAACTGTAATAAGGGCTCATGTTTCTACGGAGGATATCTATTTTTTGTTTTTCAGAAAGGGGTTCATGTAATTTGGAAAAGAGGGCTTCCATGGCTGAAAAATACATTACTATTCGTTCATGTTGTTTTTGTTTACGGGAATGTATATTTTGTAGTAAGTTGTGGTCATGGTCATGCAATTCGAAATCTTTTAAGAAGTGGGTTTTAAATGATTTCCAATCTGTAAGGGTTGTTTTCTTTGACCTATACCAATCTAAAGGAGTGCCTGATAAAAAATCGTATATATATTTGTGTAAGCGTTTGTCGTCAATGTTACGCGCAATTGCAAACTCTTCGATGTTTCGAATAAAATCATAAGGGCAACTATCGCCTTTATAGTTGAATTTTTTAAAATCGCTTGGTTTTGCTTCAGAGAGGTTGGTTAATTTTCGAGCAAGTAGGTCTAAATTTGTGGAATCATCTATCAAAGAGGTTGCTGACGCGTAAGTTGACGTTGTTGTTGACGGTTGTGACATGTTAAATTTTGTTTGACATTTTGACAAAAATTCGCATATTTTCGAATAGTTGTCAATAATTTCTGGAGATAATTCAGTGGTAATATGGAGACGTTCTATTCTGTTATATAAATGAAATAAGAAAACCGCTATTCTATCGTGCTTCGCTTGGTTGGTGGTCGCAAGCTGTAGCTGAGAAGAAACTATTGTGAGGCATCTGCTAATTTCGGTGATATCCTGTTCAAGATCATATGGGCTGGAGAGATTCGAACACGGGTCCGCGAATAAATTTGGAGTGAGGAGCTGTCTTAAATCATCAGCCTGCGCGGTGGCTGGGAACTGAATGTTCCTGAGTTTGAGCTCATAGATGAGTTCAGGTTTATTTAATAGTGCTGGATTCATTGTTTATTAAAGTGGATACCTATCACGAAGAGAATAATTGATGTTATCAATATAAATAAAATATGTAGTTATTAAATTTTATTTTTTGGTGAATCGAAAGGAGAAGTTTATTGTGATATTAGGCTTAGTTGTGTATATTTATTTAATCGGGTGAAGGATAAGCTATCGGATTATCTCCAACAGTACTGCCGTAAGTCAGGATTGGTTCGCACTTCAGTGACTCCAAGGAGTTTTAAAAACACTTAGGATTGAAACCAATTTGTGAGATTTCAGTGGAAATCTTGGATTGTGTAATTGTATGTGATAGATGTTTTGTGTAATCACTATGTTAAGAGTTTTGTTACGTGGCGCGACAAAAAGCGTAGGATGCTGGCATAATAGGGATTAGAAAATAGATATAGATAAATTGGTATAAGATGATGAATGATGATAGATGTATATGTAATTGGTTATTTAAGGGGGGAATTTTGGTTAAACGGTTGAGGATTAGATAAAAGGTTGGTTGTAAAATAGAAAATTAAATAAAATGATGTTAGGCCGAGAGATATTGCGAAAATTTGAGTTGGGTCGACTATAACCTTTTAGAATTTTGAAAAGATCTTAAAGCTAGCAATTACAAACAACATAAAAAAAAATTGTTAGAAAAAGGAAAAATGTAGGACTGGAACAGCTGGTTGTGGTTGTTGGGTAGGAGCAGGTGCTGGCACGGAGGTACTGGAACGGGCTGCTCAGCGTCGTAGGGCGGGTGGGTGTCTTGTCAGGTCCGGGTTTGAGCACGTTGATGGCGCCAGAAATAGTATGAAGGTCGATAGTGTAACGCTTCGTTACACGCACCGTTACAATCTTAGCTTATCTTAGCTTATCGTAGCTTATCTTAGCTTATCTTAGCTTATCTTAGCTTATCTTAGCTTATCTTAGCTTAGCTTAGCTTACCTTAGCTTACCTTAGCTTACCTTAGCTTACCTTAGCTTACCTTAGCTTACCTTAGCTTACCTTAGCTTACCTTAGCTTACCTTAGCTTACCTTAGCTTACCTTAGCTTACCTTAGCTTACCTTAGCTTATCTTAAGCTAAGATAAGCTATATTATCTAATGTACGACGTCTTGAACACAAATATATGAGATGACATTGATAAGCGTGTGAATGGTGGGGGTAGTTACTGTGACGTCATAAAGTCGGCAGTATATTTTTTTTTACTTTTTGCTTTTAAATATACCATGTGGGGTACTAAGTACTAAATGAAAGGGCTTTGTGAGTAGATTTAAAATATACATATAACATACTATAATATTTTCACTGCTTGGTCTAACAAATTAGAAGAAAAGAAAGAGTTGATTTTGAACAGGCAATAATTACCTATTTATCTCAAATTTTGAATCTAAATTCAAAATTTAAGATAACTAGGTAATTATTGCCTGTTTGTAAAAAAACAATAGATACTTACATTGACACACAGACAAAACATCCTCCAGACTGAGCATAGTCGCGCAACCCCCTCTGCCACGCATACGGTAATTTTACTCCATGTTCGAGTCGAAAGTGTCTTTGTGTGACGTCCGTGTCTTTGAACGGACCAATCACGGCACGGGACTTCGCTCACCTCGTCCCGCGCACCCCCGCATTTTTGTTATCATCGGTTGCATGAAATAATTGCTCTAAACTCGGTCTAGAGGATTCCTAGTCTATACAATACATTGACAATACGGATAAGTGCCAATTATGCAATAAAATTTTGCTGAAATTTTGCTGCGAATTTTGCTGCGAATTTTACGTCGACTTTAGTCTTGTTACATTTTCATATATATTATATTTTCGCTAAGTCAGGACAAGACTTGAAAAGTTTAAAGTAATGTAAAATGCCATTTTCACATTCAGCGCTAAAACTTTATGGTAAAAATTTAAGCAATCGGGCGGAAAGTTTGGGTGTTAGCGAACAGCAAATGCGGAAAGTTACACTCATAACAGTTTAAGCATCACATGTTTTTCAGGTAAAGTATGATGTACGGTACGATTGGACTTAAAGCTTAAAGTGTACAAACATCTAAAGCACAGACATGTCTAAAGTTAGATAGCGGTCGGATTCAGACCACACCAGCATAAATGATTAAGGTGACAGTCCATTTCCAACGACAGCTGCAACACTGTTCATTTTACTATGGAAATTGACAATGACAGCGACGCGTTCAGTACCGGTAGTGCAGCTGCGGTTAGAAATGGAATGTTACCATTAGAGTGACATTCCATTTCCAACTGCAGCTGCAATACTGTTAATTTTATTATGGAAACGTGTCGCTGTCATTGTCAATTGCCATAGAAAATGAACAGTATTGCAGCTGCAGTTGGAAATGGAATGTCACTCTTACTCTCGATAGATCGGATATTTTCTATGACGGCTGACAGGTGATCACGTGGTGCGTGGTCACGTAGTGGTCACAAAACGAAGTGCCGGAAGCTCTAGCCCGGCTTCGGCCTCGTATAGCGTGAATCGTCCTTTACTGCTGCATTGCTGCCGCAAATGTCTAAAATCCGGGCAGCAACTTCGGTATCAAATTTGAACGACTACATTTTACATATCTAAAACATAAGAATCGATGAACAGTTTTAATAAAACTAACTTTAATCAGAGCATAAGCAGAAATTATTTAAGTCTATGTAGATATATGTCTATGACCTGAACTTTTAAGTTAATGGCCTTACTGCGTACAGATAGAAACTACTTTTCCTTTAAAGTAAGTATACAGCTTTGATAATTTATCTCGGAATTCAAAAAAATTAAATCCTCGACAATTATTAGTTGGAAAACTTGGAAACTAAATCATCATCATTGTTTAGGAGCCTAATTGCCGGTGGAATGGAATAGATCTAAGACATCGGTTACACGCTAATTCTGGCGTCAGTTCAGTCCATCAGTCTGGTCAGAATGACGGGAGAATTATCGTGTAACGCGCGGACTGATGGACTGATGGTCTGGACTGATGAAAATTTTATTTTTTTGATAATATTAGTCAGTCCGTTTTGAATGACAGAAAACGGATAGGAGACTAATCGTGTAACCTCTTTTGTGTCATTCTCGCGTCAGTCAACGACGTCACCGTCCATGCAACAATGGAATGATGGACTGAACTGACGCCAGAATTAGCGTGTAATCGATGTCTGTTTTTGTAATTTTATCAGTCTGTTGTCAGTCTGGACTGATCGTGTAACCGTGTCCATTTTCCATCATTCTGGCATCAGTCAAAATCGAATGGAATGATGGACTGAACTGACGCCAGAATTAGCGTGTAACCGATCTCTACGATATTATCTTTCTAATACATAACATTGTATTAGGTATATGCGAATTAGGTGTCCGAGTAAAATACTCTGAAACAGAACGCGTAAATCCAAATTTTTGTCTGAGATCTAATCAAGAAGTAGTTCAGCAGTTAATTTTGATTTTATGTCCGATCTCTGCTCCTGTTATGGGACATAAAACAATCTGATATTACAAAATTCCGTGAAGTCGTAAATTAAAACTGTGAAAAGATAACACAATTTACCGTAATTTTGACAATAAATTATACATTTGTGACGTTCCACGGCAAAAGGTACCTTATGGCAGCTGGCGCTTACGTCGCCTAGCGCCACAATAATATTGGAGCGGCGTTAGCGTAAGTGCCAACCGCCATAAGGTACCTTTACCCATGGGACGTCACATTTAGCATTTATGGCAACACTGTACATTCGCCATCAGATATATCGGAGCGGCCAAGGTGCTCACTAAGATCTTAACACGCTTCTATTGTCAAGGCGTTAGAGTGCGTGTTCAGATATTTTTGAGCAACTCGGCCGCTCCGATATATCTGATGGTGACTATACAACGTACAGTGACAGTAAATTCAGAAAGGTGTAACTAGCTCTTTTAAAATTCTTGATGCTCATTTATTTTACAATAAAGCAAGGCTCACCTCACGAAATCATTTTAAGCACTCATCTGTTTCTCTAACGACTAATTACTTCCCCAAGCCCGTATGTCTTGTTAACCCTTGAATAGGCGTCTGTCCTCTGTCAAGCGAGAGGCATGCCAAGCGATTTCACCACACTTGAATACTTCTTCCTCCTCGCCTCGATCCCTCATTGCTGAGGATCGCGACCATGTATGCAACGTCTCCACAGTGTGAGATCATAGGCCATATGGGTCACGCACTGCTTGTTGCCGCCAACCACCCTCTTCACAACATCAGATCATCTCGTGGGTGCTTTTCCTCGCGCTCGCTTGGCCTCTAAAATGATCTTTCTAGGTCGTGCTTTTTGGACCGCATGATATTGAATACTTGAATACTTAGGTACCAACTTGTATTTGTTGGTCGCTTATTTTACCGTGGACGTCCACTTCAATAGCACGTTTCACCGACCGACATGTTAAAGAGGGGACTCGAATGAGATTGTTTACGCCTTCGGTATAATGTGCCAGTGCCTATGTCCGGTAACGTCCACGGTAAAGTATAAAACCGAATACCAACTGGCGATTTAAGTTGCTATTAATAATTTGACAGAAGATGGCGCTAGTTGGCAATAGCTTTAACTGAGAGAAAAACTAGATTAAGGTAGTAATAAATTTCCTATCACGTCATCTTTGGATTCTCTCTAACATAGATCCTTTGGACAAAATCTATTAGTTAAAACTAGTCGCATGTAATCATCCGTGGCGCAGGCTTTAAACACTTGATCTATATATAAGGTCAGCTGGTATTATTGGCACAGTTTTTATATTATAAACTACTACTCGCTTGAACATTTAGTATAGTCATTGCATTCTTATTGATTAATTAATTTAGACTCTAATTCCTAGAGCATAAGAAAGTAACTGTCCGATCGGCTGTTAGGCTGTAAATATCATAATAATATAATAATAATTTAGCCTCTATACGTCTCTATACGTGCTGGGCACAGGCCTCCTTTCAAGCACGAGAGGGTTTGGGCTATAGTCCCCACGCTAGCCCAATGCGAATTGGGGACTTCACATACACCTTTGAATTTCTTCGCAGATGTATGCAGGTTTCCTCACGATGTTTTCCTTCACCGAAAAGCTAGTGGTAAATATCAAATGATAATTCGTACATAAGTTCCGAAAAACTCATTGGTACGAGCCAGGATTTGAACCCGCGACCTCCGGATTGAAAGTCGGGCGTCATATCCACTCGGCCACCACCGCTTTCAATATCATGACATCCCGAAAAATAAAAAGCCATTACTGAACGTTCTTTTAGACAGCGAGAAAGAGAACCTTGACAAACTCACTCGTGCACTAATCTTATCTTTTCATAAACGGAAACGTGCCCAGCTTTAAACCATTTCCAGTCTAATAACGCCCAAGAGCTATTCGAATGGCTGGAGAAATCCTGTCACCGCGCAAGCTATTCCAGCTATTCCAAGCGGACCCAGCAGCGCTCACTTGACCGCGCTTTAATCAAAATCAATGGGCTACTGCGGTTTGCTATTAGACTTTCATAGCTTTCAAGTTTAAGCTGAGTTCTGTTAATGTTTCAATTGGTATATTTTACGTCACTGAATTAGCCTTTGAGCATGCAGTTGAAATGCCATTGCTTGCAATTCGGTATAACGTATGCTTTACTAGAAGTATTTGAACAAACTAAATTATTTTCAGAAAAATATTTTAATTTGTTTTTATCAAGTAGAAACACTACTATATAAAATAATAAACAGAAATAAATGTCAGCCTGGGGCACTGGAGGCATTGGTCACTTTTTCTTAGTGTATGACATTTATTTCAGTTTATAACGTATGCTTTATCTAATACCTTTAAACGAGCTATTCTTGTTTATATATTTCGGGGATCTCGGAAACGGCTATACATATAGGGGTCGAAAAATCGATCTAGCCTAGGTCTTATCTCTGGGAAAACGAGCATTTTTGAGTTTTTATATGTTATCCGAGCAAAGCTCGGTCTTCCAGATATTCTTTCTAAAATATCCTGCACGGATATCATGGTCGCATTTTTATCACCAGTCATGTCGTGCGTCACTTTCGCACTTTTATACTTGTTAGAACGTGACAGGCATGGTGACAGATGATGAAAAGGCGACCATATTAGCCTTGCAGGTGTTTAGGCGGTGGTCATCTAATTGCTTAAACTTGCTAGTATGCTTACCTGCGTCATAAAAAGAATAGGTACTTATATGCAAATATTGGTATATATGTATGTGTTATAGACTGTAATTCCTAACCCTTACCATTATTTTAGCTCTGACTGATTTTACCTCCAATTTAAATCTATACTCTGTATCTTTAGGTAAGTATTTAAATAAAAGTGAACAAATAATTTGTACAATTTCGGGTAGTTAAAACATTTATTAGTTAACCAACCAAATACAAAACCGCCTGTATCAGTCACTAAAAGACCTGACTTTAACCTACCTTATTTAACCATGTAATGACTTAAGGAGCCATTTGAGGGTAGATTTTGTTTACTTTTATTTAAATACCTAAAGATACAGACTATAGTAATCAATACAGATAAATTTAAATGTGTTTCAACTCTGTTACTCCCACAAAATTGATGTTTTACCCACGGAGTTAATTATCCCCAGTCCATATCGATATTTACGAGGATACTTCGTTCGCCTAGCGGCCGGTGGAATAGGGCCCTTAATAAATAAATAGATGTGGTCTGAGGGTATTGCCTCGGGGATGGATTGAGATAGTTGCGTGCGGTCCCGTGCTACGTTATGTCACTAGAATTTCGTTACTGATGATTACCCTGGAAAACCTAATGAGGGGTTTATTTGAGAGGTTTATTTATTCAACGTGCAAAGGCAGGCGTGGCTCACTCCGCGATTTCGTCGCTTTGCAACAGCTAGCTACAAGTACATCCGTTTCACACCAATTTTGGTGGCTAGCCATTTAGCGCGTGGCGCTGTCGCCACCTAGCGGTCATATCTGTCCTAATCGTAACAGACGCGTTTTGTTAGAGAGTGAATCTTCTGTACCTAGTACTATTATTTATTCTGTGGCAAAGGTTACAGATGGCACTGCAATAGTTAAAAAACATGTTATTAGGTTATTCCAAATCAAAACAAAACATCAACATTACGCGTGTGCATTAGACATTACACACATAGGCTTTCTTATTGCGCTCTCGCTTTCAACTCGAGCGCACAATATCGCCTCGTGTGTAGAGATGCACCGGATATACGGTTACTATCCGGTATCCGGCCTATCCGGCCATAATTTTTATATCCGGCCGGATCCCGGATAATAACCTACTATCCGACCGGATACCGGATAGTGAAATTGCTAGATTTCGGAGTAAACTAATAATAGGGTTTAAGAAACAGTCTTGATCATAATCGTACTTGTTTATTATTTTAAAACAATTTAAACGATCCACTGACTTGCATCATGCATGCGCACTCATATCGTACCTAGAAACAAGTCAAATCTGCAGAATGCGCACCTGTAAAACCGAAATGTAGGTATAGTTCCGCTGGCCGAATATCCGGCCAAACAACTATCCGTTGCATCTCTACTCGTGTGTAAAGAAATGAAATGAAATGAAAATATTTATTTCAGGCAACTAATAGCCTATACATAAATACCTACAACAACTAGCATACATATTATATAAAAATATATTTTAAAACTAAACACTATAAATCACATTATGGTTGCGATGTATTACGCAACCCCGCAGTGTCTGGGGTCCCGATTCGGATTTTGAAATAGACATCTATTAGATATCTTTTAGATATCACCAAGATACGATAACGATATGTTTAAGATCTAACCTGTCAAATTTGACATTTGCGCGATTCTGGATATACTCTTGAACGATTTCCACAGGATATGACATAGAGATCTAATTCACATCTAATAGATATCTTACTCTATCTAACGTAAAAGTGACATTGGTTGCCCGAATTGCGCTGCAAAAAAGAACTAGTTGATATCTAAACTATAACGTATCTATCTAGAATGGATCTAGTACGTGTCGTCACTTGTGAATATCTTGAAGTTCGAATACGGCAGTGGGAGTCTGCCGTGGAACCGCCGAAACTTGACATCCTTCGGCCAAAACTCCTCCTTGATGAAGGTCGCTAGATGTTCAGTCGGAACGCTCACCACAAACGAATTAAAATTCGCATTGTGTCGAGATTCCAACTTGACGACCTTCAGGACCAACGATCAACCACCAACCAATGACCGACGTAGCACACTTGTAACAAAATGTACTTACTATTATTGCTCCAATATTAGGGGTCATCCATTAATTACGTCACACGTTTAGGGGGTGGGAGGGGGTCAAGAATATGTGACATGGGGGAGGGGGGGAGTCACAAACATTGATCATTGATTTAACTTCATCACTATTCATCAGTAACTGAAAATTAATTTATATTTTTTTATTCGCTGTACATTTAAATAATGAGGTTTTGGAAGTAGGCAATTTTCGTTTCTAATTGGTTTTGTGTTATAAAATTACTATTATTTATTTTACCAGAAATATTTTTTTATTACAAAAATAATGCCGAGTTAGTATTGCCGATTTCGTTGAAAACAAAATTGCCTAAAATGTGACGTCACACCAGGTGGGGAAGGGTTTGCAAAATGTAACCAAGTGTGACAAGGAGGGGGGAGGGGTAAAAAAACTAGAAATTCGTGTGACGTAATTAATGGATGATCCATTACATCCTACATGTAAAATTACAACGAACGTTTAGAAGAAATTCATGTGGTATAGAACAACGGGCGATCACTAATTAACTGAGGTTAGGTAAAGTTTAGATGAAATATAAGAAGTCTCCTCCAAGGGCTCCAAGGTCGTTCATTGTTAGTAGCTTTTAGTGGCAGATTGCCAAATACGGTAGTCGTATATCATTATTACTTTTCTTGGTCGCTCTAGTATTTTACAAATACAAGTACGAAAATTAGTTAAATAGTATTTAGAGTCTTAAATTGTTTAAAATAAGTGTGTGTGTAAGGTAAACGTACAGTCACCTGCAATAATATGTTACTCTTCGAAGGCCGCAAAAATATGTGACACGCTCTTACGGCTCTACAAATAAGATCGTGTCAGTAATTTTTGCGGCCTTCGTTGTGTAACATATTATTGCAGGTGACTGTACTGGTACCTACTGGTGCTGTGCCGTGTGGTGCCGGCATCAGAAAAGAATAGCACCACCCCATCTCGTCCCGTGGGTGTCGTATAAGGCGACTAAGGGAAAACTGGCGACAGATATGCATATGAGCAAGGCTCGCCCGTATCCTTAGCAGAGTCCTTGTTCACAAGAGCTGTGCGCGCGGCACATCGAAAAAAAAACCTATTGGTGCTCGACGCGGACCCAGTAAATGTCATCTTGAAACTTAAGTCATCGTCAATAGAGGTGACAGCAAGGTGTCATCTATTGGGCATTAGCATGTCGAGCACTAGTTTACCTTAGGTATATTAGATGTAACATTTAAGTTTTGATCTAAATAGGACTGAATTATTTATAAATAATCTCTGCTCTTACATATTCCTATTACATTTTAGCTTCCAATTATATTCCAATTTCGCTATTTCTCATATTGAAATTAAATATTCACAACCACTCTAAATCTGCATATCGAAATTAGACCGTCAAAGGAAAATGCATGCAATTAAATCAATTAACGCAACTTGGAACTCAGGACCCTCAGGAGCATCAAAAACAGCTTATTTTGTATGGAAATTAATAATAAGGTGACACGTTTTCATTTGAGCTTAGGCGTATGCTTAATTGCTTATAACTAACTATATTATAGATTTTTTTGTTGTTTTGGTTTATTCTGAAAATGTAAAAAATTGCGCAAATTGTGAAATCGCTGTGATATTTCTTTTTTACATTTACTAAGCTTATTGCGAAGTCTACAGCCCACAGAGCCGCTAGAGTAATAGGTATTCAAAATTGTCAGCATTTGTAGAAGCTAATCTCAATTTGCATTTTCCAACATACGGAAAGAGAAAATACATACAATAACACTAAATCTGCATATAACCAAGGTAAATTGTAGTCGTAATTTGTTTACCAAAACAATAGTGCCTACAACACTGCCAGTTAAAGAAGTTTTTACTATCAACGGCTTCAAAAGCAAAATGTCATAAGTACAGATAATTTAGAAGGTACTTACTACCTTTAGTACATCGCTAGCAAAGTTGTATCGTCGCTGGAGTCATAAAACCGATTTACATTAAGTTACAAAGTGTCCTTCCACATGGTACCTTTTATTACACTTCCATTTTCATTTTGCACCTTATGCAGTTGATATAAGATTCATAGCTGCATGACCTAAGTAGCACAGGCAATACTGTGCTATTTCGAGTTTATATTAGGTATACGTTAATCTTGCCGGGATAGGTAAATAAGGTTTTCTGTTTATGGCGTAATAGCGTTTAACTGTAGATAAAAGGTAAACTGGGGAGAAGATTTACCGATGAAACAACCTCACCCATGCGTGTATACTGGTGATTACAACAGCCATCACACTAACTGGCGCTATCGGCAATCTGATGAAAACGGAGAGGCTCTAGCTCGGTGGGCAGAGTACTGCGACCTCCATCTGGTCTTCTGTGCCAAAGACAAAGGTACCTTCCGCTCCGCCAGATGGGGTAAAGAATACAACCCGGATCTAACGTTCGTCTCTAAAGACCATCTTCAGCGACCTTTACCGTGTCACCGCACCCTGCTAGCAGTCTTCCCTAATAGCCAACATAGATCAATTGTCTTACATGTTGGTCTCAAACTGCCACTTATGAACTCGATGCCTCTACCTCGTTGGAATTTCAATCGAGCAAACTGGGAAGATTTCCGGAAACAGTTGGACACCGAACTTGCAGCAGCTCACTTAGAACCAATCGCTACAAACTATGGAAAATTCGTAGAGTTTGTACTGAAATCAGCGAAGTCAAACATCCCTAGAGGCTACAGAAAGGACTATATACCCGGCTGGAATCCAGAAAGCGAGGAATTATACAAGCAATATCAAAGATCTGGTGATCACAACATAGGGTCTGAGCTTCTGAAATCCTTAGATGCTGCACGGCATAACAAATGGAAGTCAACTGTTGAGGATATGGATTTCAAGCAGTCCAGTCGCAAGGCATGGAGAGTCCTAGATAGCCTGACAGGTAAACAACACCAAAAAAAGCAGACTGGCAGTGTTAAACCAGACGCTATCGCCGATCGTATGGTTGAAGTAACCAGAGCCAAACGTGATAAACTCTTTACTAAGGAAATAAAGAAGAACCTCAAGGCACTTAAACATAGCGCGCCAAGAAACCATCATCTCGCCAGACCTTTTGAACTTAGTGAAATAGTTAATGCCATTAAAACACTCAAAATAAATAAAGCTGCTGGTCCTGACAAAATTTTCAACGAGTTTATCCGTCACATGGGGCCGGTTGCTGTAAGCTGGCTATCTGAGTTATTTACCTATATTCTCCGGAACAATAGACTGCCAAAACAGTTCAAGCTATCCAAAATAGTCGCAGTACTAAAACCGGGAAAGCCCGAGGATCAACCTGAAAGCTATAGACCAATTGCCCTTTTAAGCTGCGCACTTAAACTGCTTGAACGTTTAATCTTAGCTAGAGTTGAACCGTACATAGAAGCTGTCACTCCACCTGAACAAGCTGGGTTCCGAAGTGGAAGAAGCTGCACGGACCAAGTACTGGCCCTTACGACTCATATTGAAGCCGGATATCAAAAAGCCTTGAAGTCCACAGCAGTGTTTATAGACCTGACAGCTGCTTATGATACGGTGTGGAAACAAGGTCTAGTTTACAAAATATTATCGGTGATTCCATGCAAGGAGATAGTGGATCTCATAACCGGTATGTTGAGCGAGCGGGAGTTCGAAGTGTTCTTGGGTGACGCTAAAAGCAAGAGAAAGAAACTAAATAATGGCTTGCCACAAGGGTCTGTTCTAGCTCCTCAGCTCTTCAATTTATATATCCACGACCTCCCACCTACAGACGCTACAAAATTCATATACGCTGATGACATTGCACTAGTAGCCCAGAGCAAAACTTTCAAGTCTGGAGAAACCACCCTTACCAACGACCTAGAAAGGCTAAAAAAATACTTTCAACACTGGCGCCTAATACCCAGTGCAAGCAAAACTGAAGTATCGTGCTTCCATCTGAGCAACCAAATGGCTACCTATGAACCAACGGTCTATTTCAATGGGAAAAAGCTCAAATACAACCAGCACCCAAAATATCTCGGAATTACTCTGGATAGATCTCTCACGTACAAGGAACATCTTGTGAAGCTCTCCCAGAAACTTTCAACGCGGAATAATATCCTGCATAGGCTATGTGGCACCTCGTGGGGAGCATCCGCCGATTGCCTGCGCACCACTGGTATCGCACTGGTTTATTCAGCAGCGGAATACTGTGCCCCAGTGTGGTCAGAAAGCGCTCACGTGGGCAAGGTGGATACCAAACTGAATGAGACTATGCGGTGTATATCAGGAACGGTTAAGTCCACTCCTTCCCATTGGCTACCAATACTATGCCACATAGCACCTCCACACTTGAGGCGAAAACATGCACTCAGGAGAGAAGCTGAGAAGATCAGTTCCAAACCAGCATTGCCTATCCACAATGAGTTTTTCTACCCACCACCCCAACGCCTAAAGTCCCGAAGTCCTGCGTATGCTGCTGCTCAAACTCTAAATGGTTTCAATGTGACTGAAGCCTGGAAAACTGAATGGACCACTGCTTCTGCTGGCTCTCACGTGGAAACCATAGACCCGACTTCTAAACCATTAGGTTTCAACCTTCCCCGGAGATTGTGGTGTCGCTTGAATAGACTGAGAACGGGTCACGGTCGCTGCAATTACCTTCTGCATAAATGGGGGTGGAAAGACTCTGCAATGTGCGAGTGTGGCGAAGAAGTTCAGACTATGGAGCATATAATTCAGCGATGCCCTCTGCACTCATACTCGGGACCACCAGAAGACCTGCTGCGCCTAACACCCGACGCAATTGCGTGGCTAAACGCACTGAATATTGACATTTAATCTAATTTTTAATTGTAATGTAATTTTTATTCTGTGACATTTATATAACTGCCTATTTTTGTATAAGCCATACGATTAAATAAATAAAACTGTAGATGAAAGAAAATTTTCACTAATTAGAATAAATTATTCGAAAAGTCTTAGTACCTAGTAAAAGTTGCTCAGTATAATCCCAAAACCTCCCTGGCAACGGGAATGCAGTAATTTTTTAGCCACCCCGTGTATATTTATTTTTGTGGATTTTATTTAAATGGCGAAGCCATACATTTCTTCAGATTTATTAAGCTATGCTCGCGAGGAATATACTGTCGTATTCGAACTTTAAGATATTCACAAGAGACGACACGTACTAGATCCATTCTAGATACGTTATAGTTTAGATATTAATTAGTTCTCTTTTGCAGTGCAATTCGGGCAACCAATGTCACTTTTACGTTAGATAGAGTAAGATATCTATTAGATGTGAATTGTATCTCTAAGTCATATCCTGTGGAAATCGTTCAAGAGTATCCACAGAATCGCGCAAATGTCAAATTTGACAGGTTAGATCTTAAACATATCGTTGTCGTATCTTGGTGATGTCGAAAAGATGTCTAATAGAGGTATATTTCAAAATCGGGCCCGTAAATTACTAGTGGCTGCAGACAGCTCACCGATCCACTAGTATTTATATTGGACGACACGCCAGTCCGATCCGTCATCCGAACATTTGCGACTTAAATAAATAGACTCAGGTATCAAACAAATATTTGTCCTATTCCCGAAACGGACCTGCGACAGTTAGAATGTAGGCTGTTGGCTCAGCTGAAGCTCTACCATGGGCCTATTTCTCGAACGATATTAGACTAATATTATTAGTGTGTTGCTATGGAAACTCATAGTATTTGACAGTTCATGGACTAATAATATTAGTCTAATACCTTTCGAGAAATGGGCCCCATGAGTTCCGTGAATGACAGTCGACAGTGAGAAAGTTAAGGAAAATGTATGGAGTAATTGTACATTGCCTCCACCGTAGGCGTCACAAACCCGGTTTCACCGAAATCGAAAAAACCGGAAAAACCGGGTTTACAGCCAATCGCAAAAACCGGGTTTTCAATTTGATAAAACCCGCTTTTTCGAGTTTTTCGATTTTACAGTTTTATATACATAGTTAGTTTAATTATTTTGAAGCGCAATTTAAAAAAAAACCGGGCAAGTGCGAGTCGGACTCGCGCACGAAGGGTTCCGTACCATAATGCAAAAAAAAAACAAAAAAAGACCAAAAAAAACGGTCACCCATCCAAGTACTGACCACTCCCGACGTTGCTTAACTTTGGTCAAACATCACGTTTGTTGTATGGGAGCCCCATTTAAATCTTTATTTTATTCTGTTTTTAGTATTTGTTGTTATAGCGGCAACAGAAATACATCATCTGTGAAAATTTCAACTGTCTAGCTATCACGGTTCGTGAGATACAGCCTGGTGACAGACGGACGGACGGACGGACGGACGGACGGACGGACGGACAGCGAAACCTTAGTAATAGGGTCCCGTTTTACCCTTTCGGTACGGAACCCTAAAAATCAATACATTATACGCACTAATTGTATCAATGAACAGCTTTTTAGTCTCCAGCGTTATATCTGTTTGCTCAGTTTTGCAGATAGGCTGTCCACCTGTGGAGTCCACCGGTTACCGAAAGAACCAACAATTTCAATTGGTACCATGAGTTACAAACGTTTTTACGTGAGTTTTCTATACCTACGTGCCTCACTTCACACCTAAAACGCTCTCTTTCTAAATATATAATGAAAACTGAGCCAGAATTATTCTACGTAAATACTTTACGCGAATAAACGTGACGGATGTCTTCGAAAAATACCGTGCGTTACGATGACAGTAAGTCTCTATTTCAAATCTCTTTGTGTCTGTTAATGCAATTCCTTTATATCAGCGGTCGGCAACAAGCGGTCCGCGGGCCGCATGCGAACGTCTCACTTGCGGTCCGCGAGCCCCCCTGGCTATTTTGTATTGTAATATTGACAAATGACAATGTCTGATAAAGTCACAAATATTAACAAAGTGCGGATCGCGTCAACTTCGTTAACTACTATGTGGCTCTTGGCTGCTAAAAGGTTGCCGACCGTTGCTTTATATAATAGGTGTTTCTTGCTCAGCTTTAAAACAAGAAGATAGTTTTTCCGCATGATTGAAACCTAGTAAGATATTTTTTTTTGCTTTTCTTGTGTTAAATATAGATTCGAAACGGATTTTTACTTCTCCAAATTGCCTCGAATTTAAGCTTTTTACATGAAATCTCCCAAATCCTCAACCAGCACAATTTGATACAAATCCGCACTGAAATAAATCACTGGGACATTTTTGTCACGTTAAGAAATTCTGTGTGAAGTTAAATGCTTTCAAGCATTCGCGAAAGTACCTAATCCATTTATCCTGACACAGTAAAAATGTCACTCACAGTACGTTCACTTGTTGAAAGCAACCCCAAAAGTATTGGTCAAAGAGTAAGTACACATCAGTGGCGGCGCGTCCATAAAAGCCGATTCCCACCGGCTTGCCTGGTTTTGGACGTTTGAGCAGAGTTGTAAAGGAAATATGTAAACCAAATTAGCCCCGGCTTGCCCATGGATATGTTTGACGCGCCGCCACTGGTACACATATTATATTAGGTATTATCTAGTACTTTTGATTTTTAAAGAAGTTTGTTTTGTTTTGATGATAAGCAAATAGGATAAGTGCTGTTACCTTTAAATGATGGCAAATTCGGTAAGACGACCGGTGGACGGGAAGCAGCGTCCCTCAAATTCGGTGTACTCGACTGCGATCGCCGACCCGCCTGCCAAGCGTGGCGATTATGGCATACACCCCCCAAAGGGGGAGGCCTATGTTCAGCAGTGGACGTCTTATGGCTGAGATGATGAAATCCGGTAATGCATGACTCTATAGAGGTAAATATACGTTTCACCTCAGCAGCTCAACAAAATGTAATTTTGTTTACTGTTTTAAGCAGCGATTTTGCTATTACGAGTACTATACCTTTAATTTGCACAGGACTCAAAATATGCATTCAAACATAATTTCGAACTTCCGTAGGATTGAATTATGTAGTTAGGTAACGACTTTGAATTATTAGATTGACCCGTCAAAAATTAAATAATAAACCAAAGAACGAAAAAAAGAACGTAATAATAGCAGTATTTTTTGTGTGAAGAAATAACCGGTTCCGAGCTTTGATTATCTTTTTAAGTAGGTATAGTAATATTTCTACATTTATTATAACTAAATATTGCAGTATTTAAACTTGCGAAAGGTAAACATAAATAACTAAAATTTGGAGCCTATTGTTTAATAGGTCACTTTTACATGAGATACGAGTCACAATACTGCTTGTAATATTTTGAATGCACCTTTGCTTTCCACACTCGAAAGTGGATTAGAAGAGTAAGGAAACAGGTTATCGTACGTTTAAATGTTTAAGCCGGGCTCAAGCTAGGTAGGGGAGCCGGGGGCTTAATGTAACAGGGGTAAGTAGTATCGCTCAATTTTGACGGGGAATTAAAACATTTTTTTTGCTGAATGACTTTCTTATGACTCGAGGAATAACGTTAACACCGCCATTACCCCGCCAGACATCAAAGCGAGTGGATGTGCATACGAGGTCTGTTTCGACCAGGTATTGAAAAAAAATTACGGAGTAAGTTGTAACAACTCCCAGTTTTTCAAAAAGTGTCTGGTGTAAAAGATGCGTAAACATTTTAAAATCATTTTGTAATCGGAATTAGTGCTTAGATTACAAACCCTCATACTCAGAATCATAAAATTATACATATTTTAAACAATAAAGGCCTTTTTCCTTAAAATGTTACAACAAACCCCCCGCTCCCCTCCCTATAGTTGTATAGCTTTCATTGCTTAAAATATACCTTACATCATCTACAAATACTTTCTGTTTGACTGAGAAAGTCCAGTTTAAAATATTTATAAATAGTGCATATAATTGTTTATATTTACGACAACGGTTTCACTCACTTGAAATATGGTTCACGAAAGTTAATATCGATTAGTGCATACAATGTATTAAGTTTGTTATAAAAACAAAGAAAGGAATAAACAAACATAATAAAACTTACAAAACTAAAGATAAAAAATTTGCCCCAGGTCGCCGTCAACGGGCAAGGTGCCCAGAATGCTGGCCGTATTTCCCCGCTGTATAGCGATGCTAATACGCTGGGCGAAATAGTGGCCAGCCCTCTGGTCACCAGAAGCCTCTATTAAGCGCGCCGACAAGTCTTTGTACAGTCGACGCGCACTTGGCCCCCACGGCCCCAAAGTTTCGACACCAAACGCCGCAAATATGTAGCTGCTTCCCAGAGCGGCATATTTGCGGCGCTTGAGGCTTTCGGCTGAGGAAGCCGCAGCGCCAGCAGAGTCTTTGGTGCTTGGAACATGGGACGGTGCCAGGGTATCAACGCAAGTAGCGTCCCAAACTAGCGGCCGACCCATGCTCCAAGGCACCAGTGTCATTCCGTCGGGTCTCTTGCCGTCATCCCTGGCCAGACCGCTGGGCTCGAGGACTGCAGGTACTTTGGCACTAACAAGAGCCCGACGGAGGACATCATTTATACTGGCATGGCGGGGGATCCTGCCAGCGCTTCGTGCACATGAGAGGCCATGGTGGCCAAGAATGTCCACCGTGGTGCCACATTGACAGCGATGTGGCTGATTGGTAGATGCCCCTAAACGTAAGCTAGCTGCTAGGCGGAAGGTAGTATTATTTATTTCCATCGTATTTTCACGTTTCTTGCTATTTCAGTCAGTCTCGGTACAAAAAATATTGAGGTTGACTGAAGTAGCATGACAAGTAGGTACGAATGTTGCCGAGAAAATACGATGGAAAACAATTATGCACTACATCTGTAATACCTATAGGACCAACCTCGAATACGCGAAAAATAATATTTTACCACACCAGCTCGGAAAGGCTATCATTGCACTTCAAAAACTAATAGCAAAGTTGCATTTTATTCACATGTGAGGCAAAGTAATCAATTGCAAATTTTGAGTTGTTTTCTTATGTTTGCTGGTAGAATTGACTTTTAAATGATGATAAATATTTAATAATATTCATTTGGATTTGATTTGGTTTGATTTTGTTTGATATTTTACATTTAATATTTGCTAAGGGGTATGGTGAAAAATTTTGTGCTTCACTCGGGTGCAAATTTTGTTCAACCCTCGTGCTTTGAAACCCTCGCAACGCTCAAGATTCCATTTTTCGAACCACTCGCTACGGTCGTGGTTCAATTTTGGAATCTTTCGCTTGCTCGGGTATCAATATTAGCACGAGCGGTTAAATAACAACTTTGCCCCCTTGTAAAACAAATAACTATTACCCTCCCATAGAAAATGGACCAGCCAAAAAGTATGAAACAGGCAAAATATTTTTTCGCGATTTCGGTGTTCGTCCTATAGTAAAAGTTGCTCAGTATCTTTTTCAGGTTCAGACAATTGTTTCATAGCAACATTAATATCGATTTAGAGTGTACAAATGTTACCTCTCATATAATAAACATAATGCACATTAGGTTCGACCGCAGCCATTAAGAAACAAAACGGTCTAATTAGAGCGCTAATAGCGCTCGTAAATTATATTTAGTAACTAATAACGCTACGCTAGAGATGGCTTTTGTCTCATTTTAACTTAGGGCAGACAATAGAGATGCGCAATACTGAGTTGAAAAGATTGATTCATATCTATCGCTCGCGGTGATATTCGCATTTCGCTCACTTCGCTCAGTGGATCTGTAGACTATATTGTTTTTCTACTCCCGTACTTTTATTTGTCATTTAAAGGGTCGTGCACACACCTTTAAAACCCTACCTTATAGTTGTCAAGACAAGTCTATAGTCTATTCCCCAAAAAATAATTTGTGCATACACGCAGTATCTTTTTGGCGATTTTACGATACTTCGTGTAATGACCACTTAAAAAATATTGAGTGAAATACAGTGTTGCCAACCTTATTTTAAATGTCATATCTGACAAATAAGTGAGCCAGACATGTTTTTTTTTTTAATTTCATTCAGTCATTCATTCTTTTCCCGCCCATACCCCCCGTTTTTGCTACTTCTTAAATTAAAAAGATTTGTTAAATTTTCAATTTTATTTCAGAGTAAGTGCTTGGTCGTAGAAAAAGTATTGTATGCAACGTTGTTTAACTGAGTCAAAAAATACTCGTGGCGTCTTTATTAACAATTTTCGGCTTCGCCTCAAATTGTTACTCACGCCACTCGCTTTTTTTGACCTCTCTTAAACAACGGTTGCAGAAAATACTATTAAGAGTGAGTATAGTGAAATGTAAATCGGTCAGATACACAGCCATAAGTGCGACCAAGATGGCGAATCTCGCGATAATATCCCGCCATGTTTTCGGCGAACCCTACACGTCAATAAATATTGTGATAATAATCATGATATTTATTATGTATCTTGGGCCGGACAGCACACACTACATCATCAATACGGATCGCGTCAATACGAAGCGTTATTTGTACGAGGCAGACGTGATGGACTCTAGACAGAGAAAAATTACTGACGCGATAAATATCAAACGCGACACTACACGCAAGATAAATATCACGATCCAGGATCTAGGATAAGATCACAAGCATTTCCAGAAATCCAGCGAAATATTGTGATCCGTCATTATAATTGACGGACCACAATATGGATCTTGCGTGTAGAGTTCGCCGAACCAGACACCCTCTGCTTTCTCTCGAGCCGTTCCGAAACCTATTCGCATCACTGTTACCAGAGACTACTGTTACGTCAAAGCCCGTCGCACCACAGTTACTTTTCAGTCTTTTTACACTGTGCCCTAGCCTTTTACAAGAAGAACAAGTCTTGCCCATCCCTAGGAGCCCGCTCCCTAGGTCCATGAAACTGTGATTTACACAACCGCCTCTTATCGACACCTGCTGGCCTTATGTATTCAAGGATTTCGTATGATGAAGAGGACTTCAGGAGCTAGTATTCATAGGTGTGTATAGGGTTGCCATATGGAAGAATTAAATGTCCTGATAAAAATCCGGACATCACCCAAAAAATCCGGACATTTTGTTGTAGCAGAGATTTGGCGTAGCTTGAACGACGCCCCGGCGGCGCGCTGCTCTCTGTGGTGTACTGTATCGTGGATCTACTTTTCCCTTTCCCTTCGTCCGATCCCGTAGCCCCCTCCCGGCGCGTATTTTTTAATTTTTATAAGGTCATTCCTAAAAATCCGGACACATGCCAAGTCCGGCCGTAATTTGGACAAAGGGTCAAAAATCCGGACATGTCCGGTCAAATCCGGACGTATGGCAACCCTAGGTGTATCAAGCGTTGAATCAATACACCGGAATAAAAATACTGAATGCTCTAGAGCTTTAGTCATGAATCTAGTTTAACTAGATCAGGCATGAGGGGTGGGGGGAAATTATGACCGAACGGAATAGCCTTTATGTATCTTTCAGTAGGAGTAGCAGCAAAAGCGCTATTATTGTTTGTCCTTGTCACAGTCTCACATTTTTTTTATTCCCCGCCGTAAATTTAATATGGATTATGGTGGGCAACAAATAAATTCGACCAATCATATAGTGGCTCATTGCGTATGTTTTGTCCCTCACGGAAGCACGCGTATAGCACATCCATCGGATCCTACGTCTATAGCTTCTCCCACAAATCTACCTAAACATTACTTAATCTTTTTATCACATATGTGTGAATCAACTTTTTCTTGTCACTAGTTGCTATAGTTACGGTACAACTATGCTACTATTGTCTCCTGGCTAACAACAAAAAATAGTTGAGGAATCCATATACGCAGATATATGTACCTAGACACAAATGCGACCTAACCCAAATAACCTACCGCGTAACCTCAAATAATGCTTGAGTATGTTCCCTTCTGCTAACCATGAATATGTACTTTAAAGCTTATTACGTATTTGAATAGGGCTCAAATTCGTTTACATATTTTTGAAGCCGGGCGCACGCAATATCCACAGGATGTGCAATACGACGTATGAGAAGGAAATCCTTGGTGAGGCGATGTTTTATTTTCCACGAATAACCTATTTTCCGAGGTAGGGAACCGAGCTCTGCAGCTTTCATTATTTCTGCGAAGTATCAATAGCACAAAAGTATTTTTCATGAAAAAACCTATTCTGCAGTTCGGCTATAAACAAGCGTGATCGCAAAATATTTCGGCAGGATCATAGAATAAATAATAGTACCTTTAGTATAATATTGTACGCTTACCAAAGCCGAGTGCCTTCGGTGCCCTCATACTCAAAACGTTGGGCGTAGCCCGACGTACGTTGCGCGCTGTACGCTTACCAATCCCGGGCGTCTCCGGCACCCTCATACTAAGAGTGTCGGGCGTAGGTAGTCCGACGTACGTGGCGCGCTGTATGTGTTACAAAACGCGTCTGTTATACGATCAGGACAGATATGGCCGCTAGGCGGCGTCAGCGCCACCCCTGGGTTATGGCTAGCCACCAAAATTTGTGTGGAGCGGATGTACGTGGATGTACTAGAGTCTGTGCGGAAAGAGAAGAGTCGTGGATTCTATGGGACCCAATACATTCCACGACTCTTCTCTTTCCGCACAGACTCTATTAGCTACCTGTTGGAAAGCGACGAAATCGCGGAGTGAGCCACGTCTGGCAGGATTGTTAATTTAAATTAAGTCTTTTCAAACAGAGGTCGGAAGTTTTGCCCGCATTACATTTGTTTACAACTAAATTAATTAACGCGGAAACATAGATTACACACACCACAGATACTCCATTTTATTACACAGACAGACAGACGGACGGACAAACAGACAGTCGGACAGCGGACTAATAGGGTCCCGTATTTACCCTTTGGATACGGAACCCTAAGAAGGAATGAAGCTATTGCAAATTACTGTTTTTGGGTGGTGTTGCATCTGCTATAGTATAATTACGTTTTCTGTGACCGGACAAACAGTATTTGTAGAGCAATTAAGTAAAACAAAACATGTTTTGGAAAACTCTTAACAGGGGATTTATACGTTTCAAATGATACCATTGTTTTTATAATTGATATAATATAGATACCGACGTTTTTGATGTACAAGATGTTATTCGAAACTTATTGTACGAAACATCATTTGATATTTCGGTACTTTTTTTTTTTGCTTTTCGGTGAGGAAATCGGACTAATATCAATAAGGCCTAGTTTCCCCTCTGGGTTGGAAGGTCAGATGGCTGTCGCTTTCGTAAAAAGTAGTACTTAAGTCAATTCTTAGGATTAGTTGTCAAGCGGACCCCAGGTTCCCGCGAGCCGTGGAAAAATGCCGGGATAACGCGAGGAAGAATAACATATATTATACATATTATATTAAAACTCACCTATACCTACATAAATACATTAAATACATTATCCTTACCAGGATTCGAACACGGGACCTCCTGCTTCGTATGCAGGCTCACTACTAATTAAGAGGGCGTAGAGGAGGGTAAATTTTCAGATTCTGTCAAATTACCCCATTTCACGCACAAACGCAGCTCACGCACACTACCTCAATTTACTGGGACAGGTCAGTGACCCCTAATGTTTTTTAAAGGTGCTGTTTCGAGTTTAGTGTTAACTACTCACCTCCTTTGAGGAATTAAAACTGTCAAACTTTCCTTTGTGAGAAGACAGAGAAAAAACACTTTTTATATATAGCTTTCCTTGTTTGTTCATGTCATGTCATAGGTATGTGACGTATTAGGTAATTATTTATTTTCGTTGTTGACTTTTGTATTAAGATAGGTACAAACGGCGACGCTCTTAACTGTCCATCGGTAGACCTTATGCCTTTTGTAATAAGGTTTACGAACTGTCAGTTAACAGTGTGGTGGTGTGCGATGGTAGGTATATGCGGTTTGTAGACATAGACCAAATTAAAACTAGGAGTTTTATTATTAAAGATATAAGAAATCGTCTTTTTTACCTACTCGAAGTGAACTACTTATATCTAAAATTATCCCTTCATTAGTTATATATAGGTCTTGTAACATATTTTTTACAACTAAACACGCTTATTATATTTTACTTATAACTTAATTTTTAAAGCTCTATTGATAATAAGGCTTTAAAAACATCTAATAGAATGCAGGTACTACGCTTATACTTTTATAAGTCAGTAAGTGATGCTTACTTAAAACTCATCGGGAAATCAAAAAACTCATAATTACCTATATTAAAATATTTAAATTTACTATTCCATCTCATACGTTCAATAAGGCCCGGGACCGGGCCTTGTCACCTGCACTGACAGAGGGCCTTTTTAGCCCCACATAATATTAAAGAACTGTGTCCCGGATAGTATGGGTTCTGGGCCATGACCATGACGCGTCCCGAAGTAACTTATACAGGGCGTAATCGTTAAGTGTAGCCAGGCTATAATTTCGTAAATATAACAGATATCAGAAAACTTCAAATTGTTATCGAAAGTGTGTTACCCAATGAGTAAAATTACATTAAGGGGTCATCCATTAATTACGTCACACGTTTTGGGGGGGAGGGGGTCAAGAAAATGTGACATGTTGTGACATGGGGAGGGGGAGTCACAAACACTGTGACGTCACTTTAACTTCATCACTATTCATCAGTAACCGAAAATTAATGTATATTTTTTTATTCGCAGTACATTTAAATAATGAGGTTTTGGAAGTATGTAGGTAATTTTCGTTCCTAATTGGTTTTGTGTTATAAAATTATATATATTTATTTTACCAAAAATATTATTTTTTTTAATAATGCCGAGTTAGTACTGCCCATTTCGTTGAAAACAAAATTACCTAAAATGTGACGTCACACCAGGTGGGGAGGGAGTTGCAAAATGTGACCAAGTGTGACAAGGAGGGGGGGAGGGGTCAAAAAACCTAGAAATTAATGTGACGTAATTAATGGATGATTCCTAATAACTTTTTTAAATAAAAGCAGAAATATCCCAAACATTAACGTCAAACCTTCCCATACATTTAGTACGACGACTCACCCCTCACTGTAATAAAATAATAAAACGACCGTTTATGAAATAATAAATCTATTATTTCATAAACGGTAGTTTTATTATTTTATTACAGTTTATCATCGCAAATAATGAATCTCAAGCAGTTTTATCTCTTACGACACCAACGTTCTTTGAAGGGTGAGTCGTCGTACTAAATGTATGGTAGGGTTTGTGAGTTAATGTCTTAGAGTAGAGTTAATGTCTGGGATATTTCTGTTTTTATTTAAAAAAAGTTATTACACGTTCGCGGACGCGGATTGCATAGCATCCGTTTTTGTACTCCTCCTGGTGACGCGCCTGCTATTGCATCCGTTATTCTTTTTAAATTTCTTCGTTGAAATGCTTATCAATCCGCTTAACCACAGTATAATATTATTCATCAACTTTTCCTCTACCAGTCACCAGAGTCAAATAATGCGTACTGCCATATTACATAGTTTTATCGAAGTTAAAAATTATCCTGTGACGTCTCCAAATTGGCCCCCCTTTCTGTGACGCGGATGCTATAGCATTAGTCTTTGTATGGCAGCTCCCTTAGTAGCCCGGCAGGTGCGTCTGGGAGTGGACACATGTAATTTGGGTCAATTTCGTGCGCGATAGCGATTTTGACGTATTTTTATAAAATCGTAATTAATGTTTTTCTTACAATTTCTTTAAGTTTTTCATTGTGTTTTAATAAACAAACGTGTTTACTTGCTGTTAATTATACTACAGTAAAATTTTGATAACGATTAATCTGAAAAAGTGAGGCATGAATGTGTATACCTATTATTGAAATAATTACGTTACTAGTCATAGTTTTGGTCATATAATTGTGAATTATAGCCTGTTGGCGCTCGATGATCACCTCCCACAAGGTAAGCACCTTATGACACGCATTTGTGGTATCATTCTGTGTATATTTCATGCCTTGTATTTGGTGCAGATGCATCCGAAAAAGAATATAAAGTTGGGTGAATCATCGCTTGGCAGGAAAAGTGGTGGACGCTTTACGTCCAGAACTTAACGCGGCGGTGCGTTACAGGGAACTGAAAAAGTGTAATGCGGTACATATTGACACTTTTGAGAAGTAGTGTTGGCGTAAAATGCTGCGTATACCTTGGACAGCTAGAAGAACAAACCTCTCATTTTAAGAGAGCTCAACATTGCAACTCGGCTCTCTACAACATGCTATGAGACCCATGACTGGGCCTTTAGATTAGAGCCGGTCTCCAACGCATAATTTGTAGGTAGTATCACATAATTTGAGGTCGAATGAACAGCGAACGTGCTTGGCATGGGGCATGTATGAGATGGACTCAATATTACAATGATAAGCAAAGAGAGAACAAAACAGAAGAAGAAAATTGTTTGAAGAGGTCAGCAAATGAGTCTTTAGAGCAAAAATCGTGCCCTTAGGAAGTCAGAAGTCTCAGCCATCAAGTCCATCGAGTACGATGTATGAATGCTATAACATGCGATGTCATATAAAATCCCATCTTGACTACGTCATGTGACAGACATGCTTATGCATCCGAATTGTATAGCATTTGTTGTCACATAGCGTATAAAAAATATACTTCATATTGACGCGGATTGCATAGCATTCACCTTGCATAGCATTACGCGTCATATACAAACCTAAAAGATATATTTGTAGTGACAGGAATGCTATAACAGTCCCAATATTTCCATACAAAATTTAGGTGTCCAACTGGTGTGACTGAGCGTCCGCGAACGTGTTAATGTAATTTTACTCATTGGGTAACGCACTTTCGATATCAATTTGAAGTTTTCTGATATCTGTTATATTTACGGAATTATAGCCTGGCTACACTTAACGATTACACCCTGTATATCATTAGATAGTTCATAGCCTATATCTATCGAATATATCGTTCTTATGAGCGTATTTGGTAGGCATACCTTATAAGTTTCAGTACAGGAAAAAGTACATATGAGCTGTACTTTTAATTGTTAGTACAATCGGTATCAAATAGATAGTGACGGCCAAAGTGACCAAATATAGCTATAGGATCTAAATGTGAACGAATAGGGTTAGGTGAGGCATATAAGGCCCACCTTTATTTTAACTGAAATAGTTTTATAAATAATCAGGATATTATTACCAATTCAATTCAATATAGATTTCTCATTTGTTCATGTTTCTTCATATACCAAAATAGTTATAATAATATTCCGGCGCTTTTGAAAAATACACGTTTTATAAAAAAACCATACCATGTTGGTTCGGAGCCGGGCCTTGTTACTTGCACTGTCAGTGTCAGTGTCTGAGTCATAGTACAAGTTCAAGAATAACAGAGAATATTACCGGGCCTTATTACCTTTTATCATGAATTAATTTCATCTTTAATTTAAATGGTCTAGTAAAATAAGGCCTACATGAGTCATGGAAAAACAAATTGTATTTTATTTAGAAAGTACCTATATGTTGTTCATAATCTTCAGTAAGCTGACCTCTAAGAGTCTATCTATTATTCTATTATAATAATTAATGTAGATTGACAGTTTACTTAGCAAATTGTACTTTTACCTTTAGGTTTTATGTCGGAAATATCTCACCCAATTTGTAATTAATGATGTTTGATTGTTAATCTTAAATATACCTACTTAATATTATGAAGGGCACTTATATTATTTTAGCAGACCGAACGGATGTATATTATTGTGGACCACTTTTTTATTTAAATAATTAAATTGTAATTCATTTCAAAAAAGGTTATTACAATTAGGGATATAAGTAGATACCTCACCTACCTTATTACAAAGCATTACAAAAATGTCCAAAGGCCAAAGCCACGCTGATAAGACATAAGACCTTACCTATAAACGACCTCATAAATATAAACGTTCACTGAAAAAAACCAAAGGCATTTCTCATAATTTAATTTCGTTACTGAGTTATCGTTTTGCACCGAATATCAATGAAATAAAAGCACGTTGTTGTTTGATAGATACATTTATATAAACATCGTCACATGAAACCAATATAGGTACTCGTAAAACAGACCACTGCTGGTATTGGCTTTAAATATCGTTCTTTCAACTGATAATATAGCCACAAAAACTCGCTGAGACTGCAGGTCGAGTCTTGATTTCAATTTCTTGATGATATATCATTGAATTAACTTTCAGAGCTCGTGATAGCTCTTAGAATAGCAACAGAACTAGTTGAAACTAAGAATTTTATTGCTGAAATTATTTGAACAACATTGCTCCGTCTTCATAAATAAAATTTTAATAATTTATATTGCTTAGGCTAAAATGTGAAAAATTTTGTTGATAAATTGTTTATTTAGTATATTGACATTATGTCATATATGTTTTTAAAATGACGTAACATGAATACCAGCACAATGAAAATTTATTCCAATAAGAAATAACAAATCTTCAAACTTTTTTCATTTTAAGTGAATTAGGAAGAAGCTAATTACACTGATTTGGTTGTATTCATATATTTTATTAAATAATTTGTTATATTTTTTAAGTATTATGACTTGTGAATAAAAAGATGTCGAAATTTTAATGACTCTAGATCTCCGTGTGACGTTATTTATTTACCCTATTTATTTTGAACACAGTTTTTCACTGGTATCATCATTCGTATACGGATATGAATTTCAAACTGTCAAACTGGGAGATCCTGGTACGCGTCCGCTTTGAACCAAGCCCAGCGGGCATCTGATTGAAAGGAGAATTTGACAGATATGGCGGATGTATGGAAATTTTACGAAAGTTTACGTTTACGATTGAATTTCTCTGTAGCCTTTAAGAGGAAAAATAGGAAAAGCCTGATTCGTTGTAGTCCAGTTATCTGGCTTTCGAAATCACTCGATTTTATAGCATGAGCATCGATTTTTTTATACAAATTTTACTAAACGCTGACACTCGTTCATCTCGTTTTAGGTACAACTTTGCATAAGTGTATTTATTATATTGTAAAATATTTCAGATTTTCAAGGGTGATTCGTTGTAAACACACTCTTTGGGATAATAATGACATTTATTATAATTTTTTTTATCAAGAGATGTGAACGCTAGCGACTAAACGGTGACTGCCTTTTTCGCTGATTTTGCTCGATGCAGTCTTAAGCTAGTAGGCCGTTAAAACTACTAATTAATCTACTAGGTACTAAGTTAGTTAAAACTAACTAGTAATACCTAACTAGTAGTAAATGTATAAAAGTTCACACAGATATGAAACTGGCACGATCGCGATTTCATCTCCGAGCGGAAATCGAACGCTCTCGGCTTATCCTCTGAACAAATGCGTGTTTAAAGCGGCCTCATAAGGTAATGTATCATTCATATCGAGTTTGTGGTACATTTTTAGGGGTCCGTAGATTCCGTACTTACACAAAGGATATCGGGCCTGTATACTACCTACAGAAGATATAATTTGGAAAAACACACAAAGCACTTTGTACTGTATAGTTTGAAATCTCAGGTAAATTTTTCGAGTTCGGGTGCTAATCCGTTAAACAAAAGCCTTTGTTTTTTTTAAGAGCGGTCTACGCCACGTGCCAAAGCAACCATGTCGTTTAAAAAGCAACTATCGTCATAGTATCAAGGTTCAAATTCTGACAGCTTGTTCAGAGAACAAATTAGGGTGGTCTTGTTTTTAGAGATAGTAAAAACGTGTTATCTCCGAATGAGCTGATTCAAGAATTTGAACCATATAATTACAATGGTAAATTTGCTTTTTAAATGGGTTTGTTCCCGTTACTTACGTCGGGGCTATTAGCAGTAAGCATTGTAACCACTGCATAAAGGAAACAATATCTTTTGTTTAACAGATTAGGGTCCGAGCCCGAAAAATTCACCTGAGATTATTCAAACTATACCTATAGCAACAGTAGTTATAATAGGTAGATATTAGCCATTTTCAAAACTAACTATTCTCCTCTCCTTTTCTTGGCATATTACCGAGGCGTTCTCAGGCAAGCCAAGGTGCCTTAGACATGCCAGAAATGCTAAGTATGGCATGCCTAAGAACGCCTCGGCTATATGCTGGAGGATCGCTTGCCGTGCCATGCGGACAGTAGGCGCCGGGCCATATGCTGCTAAATAAACTATGCTAAAACTGCAGAAATATCGAAAACTCGAAAAAACAAGTATACCTACATGGTAAATGTCCCGTTCATAACAGTAGATACAAAGTTACGCCATGTCTTTTTTATTATTCATGTCCCAAACGACAACAACATATTTGTGAAGAATAAAAGAGAAATCTGAAAGAAAATTTCCCGAACAAAGTTTCGCTTACATCGAAACTTGAGATAAAAAAAGTTTGCAGTTTCTGTTTGGTGTTACTTAAATTTTGCTTTGCTTTTGTGTTGTGTGCCGTCGGAAAATGGCGTGTATATGAAATGTGGTATGTGGTAACGGGTGAGACGGTCATTGTGTGAGATGGTAGGTCGATGTTACCTCACCGATTGATGGATGTCATCGATCGACGTCAACGTTCCACTTCGAAGGAAATCGATGCTATCGATCGATTGGTGTGGTAACACCCTAACAACGTCTACGCGAACGGAGTCGCAGCATGTCCTAGTTTATTAGTGGGTAGTATTAAGAGCCAACCGGAGTGGCCATTCCTCCATACAAACGTACTCCTCGTTTTCCTCCGTAGTTTTTGAAGCTAGAGCAATGATTTTTTCAACACAGATTAATATTGTCAATATCTGTGTCGGACCGTTTTGCTTTTTTTTATATTTTTGTTTTTTAAGGCGCTAGAGCCCTTCAAAATTGGCCAAAATGGCCTAATTGACTATGCCGCAATGGCGTGGTATCCAAAACTGATATCAATTAGCCAAAAAAGCAAAACGGTCCGACACAGATAATTTCATAATCATTTAGATTTCCAAATTTGGTTACGATTGGTTAAGTTTTGGAGGAGGAAACAGAGGAGTACGAAACCTCGATTTTTGACATTTTTACGCAGGATTTTTCGCCTTGTCCTTATCGCACTAGTTTTAGGAGCCGCTTCCGTTAGCGAGACGGGTATATTTACCTAAAATATTTAAAACTCAGCTCCTGTTTCTTCTTAAATTCGTTCTTACTGAATACCTACATTGAAAATTCCCGTAGCTAGTAATCTACTATGAGTCAGGTGCAGATAAAACAATTCCATTTAAATGATTTGACAATTGAATCACACACAGATGTTAAAGTCCAAACTATGTCCCTTTTGTTTTCAGCTATCAATAGGGCAGCAGAGCATATTTGTCCTTTGGCTCTGATACGCAATGTAGTGCAAAGAGTATTGTCAAAAAATACAAAGTTCCCAAGAAATGTGCCAAAGAGAATTTTCAAATATTGCAAAGTTCCCAGGAAATGTTCTCGATATTTTTTGTGCACGTTGATTGCCAATCCTTTGTACAGTTTTCGGAAATTTTGAGAATTTTCTGCAACTTGCATATTGCTGGCTTAGATATTATACTCGCATAAATAATCGTAATACAGTAAAACACAGATTAAAAACCGGACAAGTACGAGTCAGACTCGCCCACCGAGGGTTCCATACTTTTTAGCGTTTGTTCTTATAGCGGCAACAGAAATACCTACATCAGCTGTGAAAATTTCTACCTATCACGGTTCATGAGATACAGCCTAGTGAAAGACAGACGGACAGACAGACAGTCTTAGTATTAGGGTCCCGTTTTTACCCTTTGGGTATGGAACCCTAAAAAGATACAACAATTATATTTTTTCATGCTAATATTATATTTAAAGTCACCTTTAATGGGGTCAAGATAAGTATCACTCGTCTCGGGCCATGGAGTGAACGATAAGTATTTTTGTCGCCTTTCGACAGGTCTTTGAATGTGTTGTATATATAGGTAAACTGTGTAGCTGTGTGGGAAAGAAACTGATGAACTGAACCGACGGTGACCTTGTAATAAATGCCAAAAAATATACGATACTGATAGTTGGTGTAGCAGCAAGGACAGTTCCTGCAGCAAGGACTAGGAAGAAGAGACTACAAGGGGGAAGCGAAGTTGGGGCAAAATAGCACTGGGAGCTCGCATGACTCTGGTGATTCATCCGTAGCGGCAGCGAGTCGGTGCACTAAGCCTAAAGAGGCCCACTGATTAACAGTCCGCCGGACGGTATCGGACTGTCAGTTAGAACATAATTTTGACAGTTCCGACCAACTTACAGGCCGATACCGTGCGGCGGACTGTTAATAGTGTAGAGGAGGCATCAGATGCAAAGTCAAGCAAAGTTACGAGTGCAAACCAACTCATTAAGCAGCAACCCTTGTAAATGAGATAATTTATTTTAAATATCCTTCAAATATTACATTATAAACCAACAACTATTAGAAATTTAAAGTTATACCTAAACATACTCGATCAAATAATCATCAATGGGATTTTCAATAGGCTTGTTGTATCTCACAGCCTGAAAATATTTTACACAGCCATCATTATTGGTTGAGGTTACTCGTATGTCATCGGCAGTATTCCAAAGAGATTCAGAAAATCGTTGGTAAATATTAAATAATTGTAATTGCGAAGAGCATAATTAATAAAGTACTCCATTATTAACGGCCGCTTGTCAATTTCGTGTTAATTAATGGTTGTTAATTACTTAAAATCCGATTGTCAATATATCGGAAGTTACATGTGTAACAGTGAAAATTATAGTAAAGAAACAGGACCGAGTTGAAATGATTAATTGTTTTTTTATACTACTACTAGGCTCTGCCTGCGGATCCGTCTGCGAAAAAGTAGTTTGTATGATCCCACTCCCTCAGTAATCTAGTATAGTCGCACCAAGAAAAGTCTGCAGCGGATTTGATAGCCCACGCAGTGGAAGTGTTACGTCATAATTTCATAGAAGTTTGAAGTTTAAAATGATACTTGCACAGCGTGTGCTATCAAAATCGCTGCAGACTTTTCACAATCTAACTTTATTAAACTGCAACCAGGAATAAACATGTACCTAACACTAAATTATTGTTTAAGAGGAGGCGTAAATCCAGAAAATTAAAAGCAGAAAAAAACTGAATTTCCAACAACGTGTAACAATTCAATATAAAAAAACTACAATTAAGCATTATGGTAACATTCCATTTCTAACCGCAGCTGCACTAACGGTACTGAAGACGTCGCTGTCATTGTCAATTTCCATAGTAAAATGAACAGTAGTGCAGCTGTCGTTGGAAATGGACTGTCACCTTTAGCCCGCTCTTAATTAACACCAAAAAGATAATTATGTTTACACTTTAGCACCTTACTCCGGACTTTGTAATAAGGCGAAAAATGTAAAGATATTTTTGACGTCGACTGTACTAATAGATTTACCCAAAGAGATTGTCTGTGAACCCTGACTCCCTTTAACTTGATTTAACTCCACTACTACGTAGCGAGAAGTTTAGAAGTGAAGTGTTGATGAACCATGTCCATAATGAAAGAGTTAATATTGCAAATACTCAAGGCCCAAGTAAACTAAAGTTAACTGGTGTTTGAGCGCTGACTCTACGTGAAGTGGATTCTTTCAATTTGCTACGTGTGCTGTTATCGATACTTATTGATTCTAATCATGATTAAAATGTTCGATCTCAGGGAGTGGGAATAATGTACGCGATTTCTCGGAGCTTGTATTAATAGTGTGTATGAGGCGAAACACTTCCACAGTGACTTGTCACGCTGACCGGCAAAAATACTTTATTTTAGACTCACTGTTTTCGCCTCGACTGTCACCTTGCTGCAATAAATTATGCTAAGGCGGCAATTTTTCCTTGTTTGTTATAATAGAGGAGAATTAATTAATTAATTTTTAAAACTGATTTAGGGTTCCGTACCTCAAAAGGAAAAAACGGAACCCTTATAGGATCACTCGTGCGTCTGTCTGTCTGTCTGTCTGTCTGTCTGTCTGTCTGTCTGTCTGTCTGTCTGTCTGTCTGTCCGTCTGTCACAGCCGATTTTCTCCAGAACTACTGGACCAATCAAGTTGAAATTTGGTACACATATGTAAGTTTGTGACCCAAATACGGACATGTTACGTAAACAAATTAATTTCAAACATGGGGGCCACTTTTAGGGGGTGAATGAAAAAATGAAAAAAAAAATTTTTTTCAAACTATATCATGTTACAAATCAAATGAAAGAGCTTATTGTAAGGATCTCAAATATATTTTTTTTATAATTTTCGAATGAACAGTTTAGAAGTTATTCAAGAAAATAGGCAAAAAATGACCATTCCCCCCCCCCCCTTATCTCCGAAACTACTAGGTCTAAAATTTTGAAAAAAATACATAAAATAGGTCTATACCTATAGATGACAGGAAAACCTATTAGAAATGTACAGTCAAGCGTGAGTCGGACTTAATTACAGTTTTTGATCCGACCCCTACGGATTTTTTAAAGAGATTTCACTCAATCCTTACAGATTTTTTAAAGAGATTTCACTCACTTTTCACATAAAAAATACATTGTTAACAGTGCCGGATTACTTAGAGTAGTAGTTTTCTTAGAGTAATTGGTGATAACTTTCTGATTAGATAATCATTTTAAATATTTAACGGTTTTACCTACTTTCGAGTAATTGTAAGGTCAAATTATAATAATGTTTAAAAAAAAATGTAGAGCTAGCTTAAAGTTTTTTGTACTCGTCGACTTTAATGGTTGATTTAATAAAGACTTTGTAACCAATAAGCAAAACAAGCACGTGCTTAGGCAACAAAATGCCAGCTTGAAAAATAGGCCAAGCAATAAGAAGTTATAGAGGGAAATGCTAGGAACACAATTTTTGACTCCGTAGCTTTGTTTGGACTAGTTAGGAGGTGAACATATCAAAAGTCCCCGGCCGTAGCCCCGGTGCTGGGGGGTAGAGCGGGGAAAGAAGGTCTCATTTTTCGGTTTTTCACTTATATCTTGGAAACTTTGCGTCTTAGGGACATGACTACTAAGACAAACCAAAAGCTGATAAAATTTGTTACAAGTTTTATTCAGCCAAGTTTTTCGATATCTTGAATAGTTTTTGAGATATCCGCTTTTGAAAGTTTATTTAGGGCTTTCAATTTTATCTTGATATTTACATTAGTGAAGCTCTTAGGCCGTGTTTGGTATCATTTTCGTGTAAATCGGGGCTGCTGAATTCATTTTTGGTATCACATTGACACCATTCCTAAGAAAAAACATATAAACTTTAAACAAATACCTTTTTTTTTATTCCTCTTCACGCTTAAACCGCTCAACCGATTTAATTGAAATTTGGTATACAGATATTTCGAGTCCCAAAACAGGACATAAGATACTTTTTATCTCAATAATCATCCTTTAAAGTTGTGAAATGGAGTATGGGGGGAATTCAACTTTGTCGACGAAACTGAATTCCTGAGGTTAATACTGCTTAAGGTAAGGTTTGAAGTCATGTTTGGTATCATTTTCATCTAAATCACAGATGTATACCATCCTAAATTTCATCTAAACTGGTTCAGCGGTTATTGACTCCCCATACAAACTTCCACCCCACTTTTCACACCCTCAAAAGATGTTTTTGGTTATAAAAACTATCTTGTGTCATGTGTCGAGACTGAAACTATTTCTATACCAAATTTCAACGAAATTGGTTCAGCGGTTTGAGCGCGAAGAGGGATTTAAAAAAATATGTTTATTTAAATTTTGGTTTTACTTCGAAATAGTGTCAATTTGATACCATAAATGAATTCAGCACCCCCGATTTATACGAAAATGATACCAAACATGGCCTAACAGCTTGACTGATGTAGATATCAAGATAAAATTAAAATCCCTAAATAAACTTTCAAGAGCGGATATCTCAAAAACTATTCAAGATATCGAAAAACTTGACTAGATAAAACTTGTAAATAGTTTTATCAGCTTTCGTTTTGTCGTCATGTCGCTAAGACGCAAAGTTTCCAAGATATCAGTGAAAAACCGAAAAATTCGACCTTCTTTCCCCCCTCTACCCCCCAGCACCGGGGCTACAGGCGGGGACTTTTGATATGTTCACCTCCTAACTAGTCCAAACAAAGTTACGGAGTCAAAAATTGTATTCCTAGCATTTCCCTCTACAACGTTTTTTGAGCATTCATTTCCTAATTTGCAAAAATAATGGCGCGTAATTCTTTGGGAAACAATCGGTAGCAGTAGAAGAGTCGTGATTACATGCATAGATTCGATTTCAACCCACTCTTTTGCGGTTCGGCGTTAGGTCTTATGCGAGGCCTTCTGCCTTACGGCAAAGTTGATCTTCTGCCTTAATTACACTTGGGCGTGGATCCAAATCCAAGCTTTCCTCTTTCGCAGCTGGGCCTACTGCCTTTCTCACACTTCGCCAATTCAATTCCAAACTCTGCTTTCTTGCATATTTTATGCATGAAAACAACCTCGCTGAGACCCTTAAATATCGAGCCCTATGAGCCTAGGCTGATAGAAAACTGTCCCATCCCTTCTCTGTATGAAATCCTGGATTCGCACCTGGTTGGGACTAAAAGTAAAATTGCGGTTTTAAGTATATCGAAAAAATTTCGCGCTCGCTTCGCTCGCGTTTTTAATAACTTTATAAGGTATGATAAAGGTGACATTCGGGTGGCGACTGCAGCAACATTACTCTGTTGTAACGTTACTGCTGCAGTACTGTCAACTTCCGTGAAAAAATGATGTGACTGATTTCCATACTAAAAGTAAAAATGTACAACTGTCTATCATATTGCGTTTTTATATCGAAAAATTTCCGCGCTCGCTTCGCTCGTGTTTCTATTACTTTCTAAGCTATGATAAAGGTGACATTCGGGTGGCGACAGCAACAGCATTAGGTACTCTGTTGCAACATTACTGCTGCGGCACTGTCAATTTTCGTGATAAAATGATGTGACTGATTTCCATTCTCAGCTGTAATGCGGCAATGAACTTCTCTCAATTTACCAAAAAAATCAATGTAATCTTGATGACCCTAGGGAGAGGGGGCACCTAGAAATGCTTAGGGCATCAAAATATCTTAATACGGCACCAATTGTTAAAAATTATGTAATATACGGAACCCTTGGAACGCGAGTCCGACTCGCACTTGGCCGGTTTTTATTTATTCATAAACACACAGACAATACACATATGGAAAAAAAATACGGCTCGAATCGGAAAATGAATTAGATTTCTAATAGACTTCAACAAGTTACGATATGGATAATTTAAAGATATTTGTAAGATAGATATGTCAAATTTGACGTTTCCGCGATTCTGGACGTCCTCTTGAACGATTTCGACAAGTTATGACTTAGATATCCAATCTCTAAATCGTCTCTAAATCTTGTGATTATCTCGAAATCCGACTAGGCCTGATAGTGAAAAATGAAGTGTCACGAAATGGCCCCATCTCAGCATGGTGCTGGCGATGATAATGTTGTATGTTGATGTTTTCAATTCAAAGTTAAAAAAAGTTTCTTCCATTACCAATACCAACCGATAATTTAGACAGCGGTGTCACTAGCCCCAAAGTTCTTATCATAATCAATCGATCCAAGCTTTCAACATCTTTCAGGTTTCATTGGATCTAACCTTTTCAAGCCCTTCCATAAATTGCGATGAAATGGAAAATTTGCAGTTACTTTAAATTAGTTCAAAAGGTATCTACTGTATTCAGATGATCGCTTTCAAAGATAAAATACAAAAGGCTTAAAATACGCGCTATCAAACAAAGGCCTATATTACACGTTTCGAAGTTCAATCATTCTAACAGTAAAATGTAGGTGAGATAAAATAACATTATGTCTGGGCATGTAGGGGTGGACTTGAAGATCTTGGGATGAGGTGAGTTAAATGACATTCGTAATCCAATCAGATACCTAAGTAAAGTATATAATCGAACGAGCGAGCGAAGCGAAGCGAAGTTCTTACATTCGACTTCGGACACGCGGCCGGCTAGCGGCACGTCCCGGCATTTCGATGTTTTTAAGCTGAACTGTCAGAAGATAGTTTGATACTCAAGAACTTAAGTAAATTTGTCCTAATTTAAATGAAATTGGGTAAACGTGTAGTTGAGGGCAGTAAATTTTAGTCATTAAATTATGAGCAGGCTTTATCGACAGGTTATTAAGCTAGAAGAGCTTAAAATGCTAAAAAGCTATTTGTGAGGGGTCATGCATTTCTGGTCATCTTTTTTGTACAAAAGTATGGTCGAGTTTGGTATCAAATGAAAGCGCTCGGCTTGCACTTTTATAATATCGTCTTTAAATTTACCATTTTGGAATAATTAGCAAGATAAAAATAAACATAGTATAGGTATTTGACATTTGGCAAGAAACTATGGAAGGTAGAGGTTCTACACTCCATAGGTACAAGAAACAATACGGCTTACCACAGATACAGTTTATTTTAATCTCTATGGTGAATCAGTTATAGGCTCCACAGAGCTTACAATTATAGTTTGTCAAAGGACTGTCTCGTTTCAAACACAGACAGAGAGAATGATACTATCTTTGTCTTACACCAGTACTAGCACCCGAAAGAAAAGGACGAGTATAGTTTTTTTGTTCTTATTTACTGACAAATTTGATTTGACAACTATATTCGCACACGTTTTCAATCCATTGTCGACTTTAGCCTCGCCACAAGGCCACAGACGTTCGGAATGGGGTTGGCAACTATCAAAGGTTTGCATAGATGGCGCCATCATAGCTTGCCTCTTTGTCTATGAGATTTGGCTTATATGAATGGCATCCAGGACATAAATATTCATTATAAACAAAAAATTGACACAATTCTAGGGATTGACAGGGCAAGCTATGCTGGCGCAATCTTCAAAAAACTTCGACCGGCCAACCCCATTTTACGAACGGAATGACATTTGTAGAGCGACGTCCCGTTCCTACCTGTCATTCCGTACGGAAATTGAATGAAAATTCCGAACGTCTGCGGCCAAGGTAAGTGTGCAACAAAATAAAGATGAAGATGGCGGCCATGCACTATGTCATAAAAATCGTCACGGATGTCGTTTTTTAGGTTTTGGGGGGTGCAGATTTCGATGATGATGATTATTTTGAAATCCAACATGGCGGCCATGCACTATTCGCCGTGTGCCTGCTATACGGCCACAATTCAAAATTTTAGATTTTCTGGATTATTGCAGATTCGTATTCAAAATTGTTCAATTTACGACCTTATTTCGAGAGCCATAGCAAAAAAGGTCTTTAAGAGCCTTTTTCTCACAAGTGGCCTTATGGATTTGACCATAAATTGTCAGACAATTCCCTGCAATACAGCCACTTTTGAGTTGTGGCTATATAGCACACGTTTTCAATTAAGCTTTTGAGTTGCGTCCTAGAAAATAATAATTAGCGTAATAAAATTTACTACATTTTTGATATATTTACAGAGATATTCAAAGGATAGCCGTGCATGGTCGTATGCCACGATTATAAACTTTAAGGTAAAGTGGCATACGACCACAGCTATCCTCTGAATCTCTGTAAAAATATAAATAATGTAGTAAATTATATTACGTTGTATTTTTTTATTAAAAAAATTATAATATTTATAATATTTCCTGTTTGATAACTTCAGATAAGAATTCTATCTTGTTTCATACTTTTAGAGCGCGATTTGCAGTAGTCGGGTTTTAGTTTTTGAACAAATTTTTTATTTAATTAATTTTGGGGTCATGACTTCGTTACTAACTATTCGAAGCCACTTTATATTACTTTTACGAGGGAATCTCGAGTACAGAAATGCACGCAGAGCGCCACATATATCGGGCTGCGCCATCCTTTGGCATGGAGGCGCTTTCGGCGCCCAGCTTTGGAACGTGTAGAGTGCGCCTCCTACGTCGGGCTACGCCCGACTATTAATATGAGGGTGAATCATGTCAAGGTGACTTGCTTTCAATGACATTCGCGGAATAGGATATCGGTTGAATTTAATCCGTTTGGAACGGGTAGAGCGTGTCTTGTACGTCGGGCTACGCCTGACTCTTTTAGTATGAGGGCGCCAAAGGCGCCCGGCTTTGGAACGCGTAGAGCGAGCTTCGTACGTCGGGCTACGCCCGACTCTTTTGGTATGAGGGCGCCTTCGGCGCCTGGTTTTGGATCGCGTACAGCGAGCTTCGTACGTCGGGCTACGCCCGACTCTTTTAGTATAAGAGCGCCCAAGGCGCCCGGCTTTGAACGCATACAGCGCGCCTCGTACGAGGACGGGCTACGCCCGACGCGTTGAGTATGAGGGCGCCGAAGGCGCCCGGCTTTGGAACACGTACAGCGTGCCCGTACGTCTCTTGTACGTCTGTTTCATGCATTTGCCCGGATTTGGTAAGCGTCCAGCGTGTCACGTATGTCGACACTTTTAGTATGAGAAAGTCGAAGTCGCCTGGCATTGGACCGCTTGCAGCGCGCCACGTACGTCGGGCTACGCCCGACTCTTCTAGTATGAGGGCGCCGAAGGCGCCCGGCTTTGGAACGCGTACAGCGAGCTTCGTACGTCTCTTGTACGGCTGTTTCATACATTTTGGCTGATCCGGACTTTTATACCTATTCACGTTATAAAATATTGCAGGTCATTAAAAAAACACTATGTTTATAGCGGCCAAACAAATTTATTTTGCAAATACCTTCTTGTATCGCCGTAGTCGGGTAATACGCGGATAGAATCCAGAGCGCTTGTAGATTCGTAGTTCGAATTACCTACCCGATAAATTAATGTTTCATCGGGTGCATGCAAGCAAAGCCGGGTGCAAAAGTTAACAATATTTATATATTTGAAATGTGCTAATTGAGCTCTTTCAAATGATATACATCTGCTTACTGCAACTTATCTGCTTTGCCTAAAGGTTGACTGGTAGAGAATGCCTTATGGCATTAAGTTCGCCTTTTGTACAGTGTATTTCCTTATGTGCAATAAAGATTAAATAAATAAATAAATAAATAAATACATCACGTAATCATTACTTATTTTTATTTTTTTCGTTCGTGACTTTATGACCTCTAGAGGGGCGCCTTGTTCATTTTTTTGTGACTTCATATAGCCTATAACCAGCGGACGATTAAGATAATTCGAATGACATATCGTTTGTCAAATTATAATGTGTACTTTAGAAGTTATGAGGGAACAAATGAACATACATACATACATACATACCCACATACATACCGGTCAAAATCATAACCCTCCTTTTGCGTTGCCGTAGTCGGGTAAAAATAAAGGGATTTTAACTATTTTGGTGTTTTTATTTATATTTACATGGTAACCTTTATCCAATAATTTTGTGTTTAAATTTGGCCGCATCTCAAAATCTTAAAAAAACGTTTCTGCAATACGGCCACAACACTAAATACCTGTCTTTCGGGCCTTGTATCTTAAAAAATATACATTTCTTTTAAAAAGTGGCGTAGTCATAAGGAGGGTTATATCATTCCGAGTAAAAAAAGCTAAATTTTAAATTCATAGACCTAAAACTAAAGGAGTAAAATCCTATTAAACACCCTGAACTATACTCACACAACTTTGAGACGCGATTTCTCGAAAAAAAGGTTTTTTGAGATGTGGCAGTGTAGCAGGCACACGGCGATGTCATAAAAGTCGTCGTGGGTGTCGTTTTATAGGTTTTAGGGAGGCACAGATTTCGAAAATGATGACCATTTCGGATTCCAAAATGGCGGTCATGCATTATGTTATAAAAGTCGTCATATATGTTGTTTTATAGGTTTTAGGGGGCGCGGATTTAGAAAATGATGACCATTTTGGAATCCAACATGGCGGCCATGCACTATGTCATAAAAGTCGTCATGGATGTCGTTTTATAGGTTTTACGGGGCCCCGATTTCGAAAATGATGACCTTTTTGAATTCCAAAATGGCGGCCATGCACTATGTCATAAAAGTCGTCATGGATGTCGTTTTATCAGTTTTGGGGGGCGCAGATTTCGATAATGATGACCATTTTGGATTCCAAGATGGCGGTCATGCACTATGTCATAAAAGTCGTCATGGATGTCGTTTTATAGGTTTTGTGGGGCGCAGATTTCGATAATGATGACCATTTTGGATTCCAAAATGGCGGTCGTGCACTATGTTATAAAAATCGTCATATATGTCGTTTTATAGGTTTTAGGGGGCGCAGATTTCGAAAATGATGACCATTTTGGAATCCAACATGGCGGCCGTGCACTATGTCATAAAAGTCGTCATGGATGTCGTTTTATAGGTTTTAGGCGGCCCCGATGTCGAAAATGATGACCTTTTTGAATTCCAAAATGGCGGCCATGCACTATGTCATAAAAGTCGTCATGGATGTCGTTTTATAGGTTTTGGAGGGCGCAGATTTCGAAAATGATGACCATTTTAGATTGCAAAATGGCGGCCATGCACTATGTCATAAAAGTCGTCATGGGTGTCGTTTTATAGGTTTTAGGGGGCACAGATTTCGAAAATGATGACCATTTTGGATTCCAAAATGGCGGCCATGCACTATGTCATAAAAGTCGTCATGGATGTCGTTTTACAGGTTTTGGGGGGCGCAGATTTCGAAAATGATGACCATTTTGGATTCCAAAATGGCGGCCATGCACTATGTCATAAAAGTCTTCATGGGTGTCGTTTTATAGGTTTTAGGGGGCATAGATTTCGAAAATGATGACCATTTTGGATTCCGAAATGGCGGCCATGCACTATGTCATAAGGATGTCGTTTTATAGGTTTTGGGGGGCGCAGATTTCGAAAATGATGATTATTTTGGAATCCAAGATGGCGGCCATGCACTATGTCATAAAAGTCGTCATGGATATCGTTTTATAGGTTTTAGGGGGCGCAGATTTCGAAAATGATGACTATTTTGGAATCCGAGATGGCGGCCATACACTATGTCATAAAAGTCGTCATGGATGTCACTTTGTAGGATTTAGGGGGCCCTGATTTCGAAAATGATGATCATTTTAGAATCAAAAATGACGGCCATGCAGTATGTCATAAAAGTCGTCATGGATGTCGTTTTATTGGTCATGATCATCATTTTCGAAATCTACACACCTGTTTCAAATAAGGTATAGGTAGATGCATCCTAGTAAGTCAACAACATCTATATCTACTATCGAATTGTACTTTGCCCATCTCGGACTAAGTAGCACTGCATTCAATTGATCTTTTTGGCGAACCGCGAGTTCACAGTTCGGGGCGAACTACTAGTTATGTTTTTGTAATTCTAGTAGATCTACAGTTCTCCAATTTTGTCTTTAACACTAGATCTTGAACCATATCCTTTATTGATTTGAAAATATTGCAACAGACACAAAAAGAAAATGAAAACACAATTTCCTAACGTTCTCACAAGTAAGAAGACATTATAATAGGAAAAGATAGGAATAAAAGAAGTGATTTGAAAGAATAGTCGTTCGATTTGTTAGTGGAAAGTATGCAATCAAGTATCAGGATAGGTCTGTAATCCGAATGTAAATTGAGCTAGACTGCAGCTCAGGTACCGTCTGTCGTATTCATGTTTTAGGGTCCACTGCAATAACTACTTAGTGCCTCTAAGTGCATTCAACATCAATAATACCGTATGAAACAACGCCACAGAAGTATCTGCCACCCACAAACACTTTTGCAAATACCTATCTCCTCAGTTCCAAAAGTTTCTAAAACTGTTTTTGATGGTACAGGGAATGGTAGGTACTTTTGACGCATAGTCTGATATAGTCAGACCGTAAAAAGTCTGCAGCGATTTTGATAGCCCACGCAGTGCAAGTGTCATTTTAAACGTCAAACTTCTATGAAATTATGACGTATACATAACACTTACTCTGCGTGGGCTATCAAATCCGCTGCAGACTTTGTTTGGTGCGACTATACGCTACTTTTATGCCGACTGTAGGTACCCGAATATTGTGTTTTTATCGCTTGTCTCTGTAGAAAAGATCAGTCACGTAAATAGAGGTAGCAGGTAGGTTATTACCTTCTTCTTCTCTTCTTTTTAGCCCTTTTCAATTTTTGAGATATAGGCCCGCTGCAATTTTTGCCATTCTGGTCTATTTTGTGCCCTTTGTACCCATTTTGATCCAGCTGTTCTTTTGATGTCGTCATACCAACGCATCTTTGGTTTTCCTACTGCACTACCGGTACTTAACGCGTCGCTGTCATTGTCAATTTCCATAGTAAAATGAACAGTAGTGCAGCTGTCGTTGGAAATGGACTGTCACCTTAATCCTGTTGTATCATTTGTTGCCATTCTTCCGTTCACTATATAACAAAAACTGAAATCCCTAAATAAAAACACGACCAACACATCGAAAATTCGCAGTTCAAACTCGGAACGGGAAATATTTCTAGTGCCCTCCACTCAATGGAACCCTCGTTACAAAGAATTTCATGCTTATCCATTTCTTTTGTACGTGGCAATTTATTCGCTGGAAATTGAGAGAATGCCTCTCCACTGTCTCATCGGCTAACAATCTTCCATTGTTAGTTTTTGCATTGAATTTTTCGAATATTCGAATCTGCTACCGTTTATTGATAGAATAAGGGAAATAGTAGTTTCGTTTGAGATTATTATTTGCTCTTTATATGGAAAATTGAAGTACCTAAGTATATTTTGTGTCTATATTATAATAATATGTATATGATGTAATTATTGAGAATTTATTAGGATGTGTTTTTTAATGGAGGCAGTAGTTTGCTACAGGTATCCTATTATTATTACTATCAACACACCTGGTCACATTTGGCTAATATTATGTAGTTAAGATGAGGTCACTAAGTGTGTGACTCCCTCTCCCCCTTACACAACATGTCACATTTTCTTGACCCCCTCCCTCCTAAACGTGTGACGTAATTAATGGATGATCCCTAAAAATAATTGAACCGGAAAAATGTCTTCAAACGACGCAAACTATCAAAGGAATTTTATTGTTTGTCTGTAAATAACTACATATTCAAAGCGATTTAAAAAAGCCTTTCGATGGACCTAGATTTTATTTAAATTAAATTTTCCACTTCGTTTATCCTGCATTATACAAAGAATCCCTCATCTGTCTCTGCTTACAAACAATGTTACAATAGAAATTTCTCATTTTGAAATAATGTTCATATTAAAAAAGAAAAAAAGTATTGCTTGTGATTACGTTTCTCTTTAAAGATGAATATTGCCTTAAAAGGCTCTTCTTTGGACGTTTTTCGTAAATCAAATTTAAGGAGCCTATTCTACGTTATATTTTTATTATATTATGTAGTTTGAATTATAATGAAATGAACCAAAAAAATGATTGCCTTTTTTCATTCGACTCCGACCGAATGCAGAAAATTGATATCACTCAATTGACGTTCTGATTTGGTGATTGTTGGAAACCAGTGAATATTACCCGATTCCGGCAAAGAGGTGGAGTTTTCATTTTAGTAGTCTATGTATGTTGAAGAGCTTGTGGCGGCACCCAATAGGCGAGACTAAGGCTCACCGTCTTCGCTGGCTCGGCCACGTTTTGAGAATGGAGGAGGATCGCGGCGCTAAGAGGGCATACCTGGGACGCCCGGTAGGGCGGAGGTCGATCGGACGCCCAGGTATCGCTGGGGCGATGCGGTTGAAGCGGACTTGCGCGATCTCCATGCCGATAACTGGCGGGAGATGGCGCAGGATCGAGACAACTGGCGTGTACTCGTGTCGGAGGCCAAGACTCATTTTGGGTCGCTGCGCCATTAAGTAGTAGTAGTAGTAGTCTATGTATGTGAGTGGGGGTCCCTTTGTTTCTCATAAAGTTTTAATTCATAATATAGAAGCGCTGGTGGCCTAGCGGTGAGAGCGTGCGACTTGCAATCTGGAGGTCGCGGGTTCAAACCCCGGCTCGTACCAATGAGTTTTTCGGAACTTACGTACGAAATATCATTTGATATTTACCAGTCACTTTTCGGTGAAGGAAAACATCGTGAGGAAACCGAACTAATTCCAATAAGGCCTAGTTTACCTTCTGGGTTGGAAGGTCAGATGGCAGTCGCTTTCGTAAAAACTAGTGCCTACGTCAAATCATGGGATTTAGTTGTCAAGCGGACCCCAGGCTCTTATGAGCCGTGGCGATATGCCGGGATAACGCGAGGAAGAAGAAGAAGAAGAAAGTTTTAAGTCAATGGTTTTAAGTCAAGAATTTACCCTCTTATTCATAAAACATTAGCCTGAATTAGTCGAATTATGTATTATGATCCCTTTCTTACAAATACATAAGTCAAAATGACAGATAAAGACAAACGATTCATGGCTAATTCAGGCCAGTAATGCGTTTATGAATAACGGCATTATTCTTTTTCGTTTACTTGTTGAATGGATCGGTAAGTAGGTAAAACAAAGTTTATGAATTTCAGCGGTAAGTAGATATCTCAAAATACTGTGTTTTATCTGTCACAATAGATGAAGTTATTAATGATAAAGTTACAAGACAATGCCGTCTCATCCCCAAAGTTACAAAAGAGGCTTTTTATTTCCATTTTGAAAAGACGTATTTCAAGAGGCGTAATTTTGTTAGTTACTACGTTTTGTTCACAAATAAACAAAACAGAAAATTGTTAAATCCGAGACAGACGGCGCGGTTCGGGATATGAATTAGAGATTAACTAGATACGATATAGTAAAGATATTATCTTTACTATTTCATATCTAGTGAATCTCTACTATAATCTCTAAGATATTATCTTTACTATTTCATATCTAGTGAATCTCTAATTAGTTTCGCGGCACCAGCCGCTATAAGGTACCTTTTGCCGTGAAACGTCACATATCTTTACTATTTCATATCTAGTGAATCTCTAATTCACTTCCCGAATCGCGGCATCAGCCGCCATAAGGTACCTTTTGCCGTGGGACGTCACATATCTTTACTATTTCATATCTAGTGAATCTCTAATTCATTTGCCGAATCGAGCCGAGAATCGTGTGACGATGCTTGTTAGAAAAGCGGCAAGGACTTAGAGACTGAACAGACTTAATTCACTCTCTTTGTGGACTGCGGCGTACTTGCTTTCATGAAGAAACCTTTTGTTGTAGCTAAAGAATAAATAGAAAAGTTTCTCATTTTTCATTCATTATAACATAAGATGATAAATCATACGCGTTGTGCTCTTAATATTTTATAAATAAATAAATAAATATTATAGGACATTCTTACACAGATTGACTAAGTCCCACAGTAAGCTCAAGAAGGCTTGTGTTGTGGGTACTCAGACAACGATATATATAATATACAAATACTTAAATACATAGAAAACACCCATGACTCAGGAACAAATATCTGTATCATCATACAAATAAATGCCCTTACTGGGATTCGAACCCAGGACCATCGGCTTCGCAGGCAGGGCAGGGCTTTATGCTCTCAATAATACCAAATTCTTTAATGAGAATCCGGGTTTTTTATGTATATTTAAATTTATTTTATTTATTTGTATATTTATTGCCTCAATAACATTATCCATAAAAAAACATGTAGGTATTACTTACTTATGTTTCTTGTGTTATACGTGTGTTATACGATGTTTTATTAAATGATAACAATATACCCTTATAGCATTAAAGAAGATAATAAATGATTAGTGTCACATTTTTAAAACTCGTTTTTGTATTCTTGAAGTACAGCGTTATCTCTAAAGCGAGAAGAGTTATTCCTATAAAATTCTTTCTAAATAAATCAACGCTAAATCCAGTGCTAACACTTAAAATTCCAATTTTTAATGTGGAAAACTGTGAAAACTGTAAAAAAACAGTTTATCTTTATGCTGTAATTTGAGGTTTTTGAGAACATTGAAATTTTACTCAACACATTACAGGTACGTTCTAGGACTCTGTAATTACAGCTTGGCAAAAAGAGTAGAAATTAAAAAGTGGCCACACTTTAGTGTCGTCCCTTTCAAACCAATCCATATAAGAAAACGGGACGACACTACAGTGTTGCCACTTTTTAATTTCTACTCTTTTTTGCCAAGCTGTACATAAAATTATGTAGGTAGGTACTCGTAGCAAGATAGATAAATCAACATTGAATAACAAATAAGGGTCTGATGAAAATGTATTTATTGTGGTATAACATGTACCGCCTTTGGCCAAACAAACTGTTTGGCCCGGTTACAATTATCGTGATAATTATGTTTATGTTTTATGTATGTCTTGAATATTTTTGAGGTGATAACGTCATCGATGTACACCGGTAGCATGCACGAAAGACTGTCACGTTGTGGACAAATTTCCATGTTAACGTTACTTAATGTGATGGTTATGTTTTCTTATTGATGTTATCACGCAAAATTATCGGCCGTAAACCGAGTTTACAGAACCATTTTTTTTGGTTACTACTTAATCAAATTAATATGTGTTACAGCTATTTAAAATCCAAAGTATAGTATATGTTACAGCTACATAAAGTCCCTATAACTGCATTGGTTTGCATGTTAACAAGAATCAAGAGCTGCAACGCTATCAAAATTGGAATCTTGTATTATTTATGAAGTCGTTAGCTACGGCAGGTTCCTTATGGCAGGCGTGTCTCACTCCGCGATTTCGTCGCTTTGCTACATGTAGCTAAAAGTGCATCCGTTCGACCCCAATTTTGGGGTTTGCCATTACACGTTTTGTTAGAGAGAATTAATTATTAATTTAATAATGATGGTATGGCACACTAACTAAAGGGATTTCGTTGCTCTATAAATTGCAAACCTATTTCCGTAGCTAGCTCTCAGTATAATAGTCATGTCGGTAAAGGATGCAAGGGAGCGAGGAAGCAGAGAATGCCCAAAGGAAGTTAGATTAGCAGCTAGCGTGTATTCTCGAGAAATCTGTCAGTAACTTGGTACTCGTAATTTATTCAATGTTCATCTTCGCTCATCAGATACACGTGTATTACACTACACACTTGCAAATTCTGACATGGTTTGGAAACCTAAAGGTCTTTGCCCACTACACCGTATCATACCATGACCGTGCAATGATCGTATCAGGCACGGAATGTAACGCGATACGGCCTACTATGCCCACTACACCGTGTCCACATTGTACATAACGGGTTTAGTGCCCGTAGTAACCGCGCACCATCCCCACATAGCATCCGCCTATAATCCCCGTAGCATTCGCGTTTCATCCCCTTAGTACCCGCGTTTTATCCGCGAGAGCAAAACTCGTCAGAAAGAGCCAGCGAATAGTTATCAGACTGGTAAGAGCGAGCAAGAAATATAGCAACGCGTTTATAACGGTCACCTTACGCGGTTAAAACCCGTATGACCACCGTTTCGCCGCCTGCACGCACCGTTCTGGCAACGTCGCGTGCCATGCACGGAGCGTTTCGGCACCGGCAAAATATCCTCGCCGACTATTTTTGACGGTCCGTGCATGGCACGCGTCGGGTATGGTCGGTGACGGAACGGGCTAGTGGGCATGGTCTCATACTTTTTCATATAAAGAATATTTTTTTGCCTGACACGTTCATAGCACGGTCATGGTATGATACGGTGTAGTGGCCAGAGACCTTAAATCATACCCTGAGACTATTAGGAAAAGATTTCAAGGTTTTCTTTTCTAAAAATTCACGCATCACATAGCGGAATTCGCAAGCACAACGATGGTTTTTGCTTGTATTGTATTTAATTGTGTTGTGCAACAAGGTTAAGGTAATAGTAAATAAAGAAGATTTTAGTAAAGATAAATAATCTAGACACGCGGCAGCGTGTCAAGCCAAGTTCATGCAAAGGAACTGGCTAGCCAGCGCCGAGTGTAATATTACACGAACCACTTGGTGCCACTTTTGACCCTTCTATAACTCAAAACATCTTTGACGTAAACACATAAAACTACGTGTGTTTAATTATATCCATAAGGATATCTAGAAGCCCAAATTTCATGAAGCTAGCTCAAACGGTTATAAAGGTATGAAGGTCAAAAAGTCGTAAATTTTAAGACTGACTTATGACTTATAGTACCTAAACCTAACCTACTTCCAGATGACCTAGAAGGATGAAATTTGGAATCCAGCTTGGTTATTGTGTGTAACCGTAGGAAAAAATCTAAAAATAAAATAAAGTTAAAAAATAGGGGGGGTCCCCATACAAAAAAACCACTTTTTATTGGGACTGACATATAAGTACCTAAACCTAACCTACTTCCAGATGACCTAGAAGGATGAAATTTGGAATCCAGCTCGGTTATTGTGTGTAACCGTAGGAAAAAATCTAAAAATAAAATAAAGTTTAAAAATAGGGGGGGTCCCCATACAAAAAAACATTTTTTATTGGGACTGATATAAGTACCTAAACCTAACCTACTTCCAGATGACCTAGAAGGATGAAATTTGGAATCCAGCTCGGTTATTGTGTGTAAGCGTAGGAAAAAATCTAAAAATAAAAAAAAGTTAAAAAATAGGGGGGGTCCCCATACAAAAAAATATTTTTTTATTGTAGCGTTGGAACCGTTACAAGCAGATATTTGAAACTACCCCAATATATGTATTATTATATTTGCTATATTAAAATAAAGTTTAGTAAAAAAATAAGTGGTGCCCCATACAAAAAACTTTTAATACGCTCTAAACAACCGGCCAACGGTGTGTCGTCGGCGGCGCGCGGTACCACATAATTATACAAAGAACAGAAGTAAAAACCATACAGCGGAAACACAAGAAAAAACATTAAATCTCAATACCTGCCTAGTTTTCTTTACAAAAAGTATTGATATCCCACCAAAATCATAAATGTAAAAAAGGAGAGCCAAGTTCAATACAAAAATTATGCTTGGCTGTGGGGCTCGCCGCAAAAAGAATGGAGATCTAAATGAGTGCCACTGCCAAGTTCTATGCAAAATCCAAATATGTATTTATAGGAACAAAATAACATTATAAACAAGTATTAAACTCTATTTCTTTGCTTTATTGGATACCTATAACAATTGCTGTTATTTAAAAAAATGTGAGATCTTAAAGTAGGTTAGATTTGGCTTGGCCAGGTTTTATCAGAATTACAATATATATAAAATGATTGATATAATGAAAACGGGCCAAGTCAAATCTACTTTAAGGTCTCACATTTTTTTAAATAACAGCAATTGTTATAGGTATCCAATAAAGCAAAGAAATAGAGTTTAATACTTGTTTATAATGTTATTTTGTTCCTATAAATACATATTTGGATTTTGCATAGAACTTGGCAGTGGCACTCATTTAGATCTCCATTCTTTTTGCGGCGAGCCCCACAGCCAAGCATAATTTTTGTATTGAACTTGGCTCTCCTTTTTTACATTTATGTTTTTGGTGGGTATTGTACAATTCATACAATGTTGACGTTATAAATGGTAGGTTTAAGACGGCTTGTTGTTTAAAAATAAAAATGTTTATTGGATTGTTGTGTTATTTTGTTTTCATTAAATGTGCAATTGAGTACATACATACCGAAGTATTTCTATCAAATATAAGTGGTTGTATTACGTATCATGACTACTAGCTGGCCACTTTTTCCTTTCTTTCTATACCAAAAAGTGTCTTCATTTAATATAAAAATAGTTAATTAATTACTTTCAAATTGAGGCTTAGTCATAATTAAACGTTATTGTGTTCCTTAGCATTATATAAGTTTTCATAATAGATTATATTTTAGAATATAATATTAACCTTTGTTAGTTCTAATAGAAAGTTATAAGATTTATTTATCACAATAGATTAGACAATTAGCGAAGTATTCGTATTATGGTTCATTGTTGTAGAAAATTTATAACAAATCCTTACAATAAACATGTTTTAATATAATAAGTGTAAGGCCTGAGTGGACGCTCGAAGCGGAGCGTTCGGCGGGGCGTGCAGCGTGGCGTCGGGCTCGCAAGTGGTTTGAGCAGCGTCAGGCGTGGCTCACTCCGCGATTTCGTCGCTTTGCTACAGGTAGCTAAAAGTCCATCCGTTTGGCACCAATTTTGGGGTTTGCCATAAGCCGCGCGTAGCGCTGTCGCCACCTAGCGGCCATATCTGTGCTGATCGTGACAGACGCGTTTTGTTAGAGAGTGAGTCTTCCGTACCTAGTACTATTATTTATTCTGTGGCAGCGTGCACTTAGGCACTGGTCCTACCGCGAGCTAGTAAGCTATGAGCTATCGGCTATAAACACGAACAAAAGATAAGCACTCCCGTGTAAATAAAAGAGACACGGCGATATTTATAGTTACTCGCCCAGCGGTGAGCTATAAATATCGCCGTGTCTCTTTTATTTACACGGGAGTGCTTATATCTTTTGTTCGTGTTTATAGCCGATAGCTCATAGCTTACTAGCTCGCGGTGGGACCAGTGCCTTAGACTGAGGCAGGGTCGATCCTAATTCAACAAAATGTTATGGTTTTAAATACCTGTCGTTAAATTTAATTAATCACGATTATTCAGCAGTGGAGCTAGTGTGCACGTTGATGGGCTCTTAATTCTAAATCAGTCTCTAAGTTATTAACCTGCATCAGTCCCACACTACGCCAACGCAGTGGTTTCAACTATTAAGACGAAACAGCCGGCCTAGCCAAGGTTACAATCGCTATCGCTTCGACAACGAAAAGCATTATGTCTCTCTATCACTCTTTCACATTAGTGCGACAGTGACAGTTGCGTTTCGATCGCTACGGAGCGCAAGCGATCGGCATCTTGGCTACGCGGCCTGGAGCTGAATTTTAAATATTTTAGGTAAATATAGCCGCCTCTCGCTAACGGAAGCGGCTCCTAAAACTAGTGCGATAAGGACAAGGCGAAATATCCTGCGTAAAAATCTCATAAATCGAGGTTTCGTACTCGACTGTTTTCTCCTCCAAAACTTAATCAATCGTAACCAAATTTGGAAATCTAAATGATTATGAAATTATCTGTGTCGGACCGTTTTGCTCTTTTGGCTAATTGATATCAGTTTTGAATACTACGCTTCTCATTGCGGCATAGTCAATGAGGCCATTTTTGAAGAGCTCTAGCGCCTTAAAAAACAAAAATATCAAAAAAAGCAAAACGGTCCGACACAGATATTGATAATATTAATCTGTGTTGAAAAAATCATTCCTCTAGTATCAAAACCCACGGAGGAAACAGTCGAGTACGTTTGTATGGAGAAATGACCACTCCTGTTGGCTCTTAAGGTTTCTTGAAGACGAGCGAATTTCAATTAGGCACTTGTTTTCCTCCTAAAAATAGACTTTTGAAGATACTTTATATGGCATGGCAGTAGAATCAAAGTAGAATCTAATTGAGAGATATTGTTTTCTGAATAAGTAAGGAAATAATTCTATAAAAGTATAGAGTTTATTTGACAGGGCTATTTTTACGTGACGTACCTATATACATTTGACGTGCCCCTCTACCCCTCCCCTGTAAAAATCGACAGACTGTTTTGTATAGAAAATTAACAAGTTTATCCCTATCCGTTTATTTGTAAGAAAGTATACAATCAAGATATATTTGCTGCTGTTTTATGAAAGAAACTTCATAACTATTCAGAGAGAATGATAACGGTTTTATAGCTCCGTATAAATAGGGGTTAAAAGATCGTAAAATGTCACCGCGCCAACCTTTACTTTGGCGCACCATTAGTGCAGACAACAGGCAAACACATTACACGTCACATCCTCACATCATACAGGGTGCAGGCTTAATTCAGCCACAGAATAAATAATAGTACTAGGTGCAGAAGATTCACTCTCTAACAAAACGCGTCTATTACGATGGACAGATATGACCGCTAGGTGGTGATAGTGCCACGCGCGGCGTATGGCTAGCCACCAAAATTGGTGTGGGACGGATGTATTTGTGTTGCAAAGCGACGAAATCGTGGAGTGAGCCATGCCTGATTCAGCGTGTATTTTTGACTAGCTTTTGCCCGCGACTTCGTCTGAACGGGACCCTTTTATTAAGACTCCACTGTCCGTCTGCCTGTCGGTCCGTTTGTCTGTCACCTGGCTGTATCTCATGAACCGTGATAGCTAGACAGTTGAAATTTCCACAGATGATGTATTTCTCTTGCCGCTATAACAACAAATACTAAAAAAGTATGGATCCCTCAGTGCGCGAGTCTGACTCGCACTTGTCCGGTTTTTTATTCAAAATGTCGCACTTACCTTACAAGTGTCCATGCGATGTCACAAGTGATGACAATGTACGCAATACATCAACCGCTCGAAAAATTACGAAAAATCGATCGATATTTACTCACCTTGTATTTCTTGAAAGTCAAGGCGAAGGCAATATCGATATCGTCTCACATACTAATGAATAACAAAAAACGGCCAAGTGCGAGTCGGACTTGCTCACGGAAAATAGGTACGGCAAAAAATCACGTTTGTTCTATGGGAGCCTTAAATATTTATTTATTTTGTTTTTAGTACCTATTTGTTGTTATAGTGGCTAGTATTTGTGTGCTGGTATAAGTGTTTAGTATTTGTAGTTATATATATCTGTGAAAATTTCGACTGTCTAGCTATCACTGTCCATGAGATACAGCCTGGTGACAGACAGACAGACGGACAGATGGACAGACGAACAGCGGAGTCTTATTAATAGGGTCCCGTCCTGTTTTTACCCTTTGGGTACGGAACCCTAAAAAGTGATATCTAAGTCTTCACATTTATAACAGATACATACTTTGTAAATGGTACGTCAATGTCACTACCGCGCTTACTTTCGATATTTGCCGTAACTACATTTGAAAGTAATTCGATTGTGAATTTTATCCCAAAACAATAAGGCGCATTATCGAAACAGGTTTTGAATGTAGTTGAGGCAGATATGTATAGGTTTAGTCTCGGATCACTTTTCTACTAGACGAAACGTTAGAGACGACAAAATTTATGGTCACAGCTTTTTCATGCGATCTATAAATAGTATAAATACATATTATATTTATTTAACAAAACTCTAACACATGGACTTACGACCTGATTCGAATTTTAAGATACGTCAAAAATGTGCTAAGTTTGTTATTTTTTCATCATCATCATCATCCATGTCGTTTCTTTAGCAAATCTTTGACGTATCTTAATCAGGCGGTTACTGTACTTCCTGCAATAACCATAAATGAGAATTTGTCCTCCGCTACCACTAAATGACGGTCAGGGGCAGTTTCCGGCAAAGGGGTAAGCTCATAAAGGCGACTCCAGTTATTAAATGCTTTAAGGGTTAAACCGTTAACCCATTGTCAAATTGTACCTGGTAACTCAAGGTTTCACCAGTTAATTAACCCCAGCCGGCCTAGCCAAGCTTACAATCGCTATCGCTTCGTCAACGAAAAGCATTATATCTCTCTATCACTCTTCCATATTAGCGCGACAGTGACAGTTGCGTTTCGATCGCTACGGAGCGTAAGCGATTGGCATCTTGGCTACGCGGCCAGCCGGCCTAGCCAAGGTTACAATCGCTATCGCTTCGACAACGAAACGCTTTGTGTCTCTCTATCACTCTTCCATATTAGTGCGACAGTGACAGTTGCGTTTCGATCGCTACGGAGCGTAAGCGATTGGCATCTTGGCTACGCGGCCAGGTTATATGGTGGAATGGTGCAAGTGGCGCTTAATGGCGTGGAACTCACCTCGTTTTACGACGAATATAAAAATGTGTGTAACTCCGAATCTTAATGTGGAGTCTATGTAAAAATATCTATGCTTTGAATACATACGCGTATGTCTGAAAAGTTTAGCACACCGCAAAGTCAGCTGATGCCCCATCAATCATCCTTCATCGCGCCGGGTGGGTGATATTAGGAACGAGGTGCCCGATTCGGATTATGAAATAGACATCTATTAGACATCTCACATCACCAAGATACGATAACGATATGTTTAAGATCTAATCTGTCAAATTACAATCTAATCTGTAAAATTGCGAACTGAACCATCTGACGAAACATTTGAACGCCAATTGAGACTCTTTTTATTGGATAATCCATTATATTCTGTAAAGGAATATATGGAAATGACATGTATCTAATATAATAAATTGAATGTAGTTAATTTTTTATGAGACCTGTATTTCATTTATTTTATTCTATTTTAATTTGACGATCCTTATGAGATATCCGTGCTTATCTTAGCCATATTGACATTGTTTTTAATTTTTTATATTATTTGACATTGTTAATAATTTAGTTAATTGATTGCTAATAATGGTTTTTAAATTGTGTATTGCTTGACATTTGTATAGTTATAATCAATTGTTATTTCCCTACTTGACGATCATAATATAAATTCGTATAGATTAGTGTAAAATAATTTATATTGTAATTTTATATTATGAAATAAATAAATCTAAATCTACACATTTGCGCGATTCTGGAGATACTCTTGAACGATTTCCACAGGATATGACTTAGAGATCTAATTCACATCTAATAGATATCTTACTCTATCTAACGCAAAAGTGACATTGGTTGCGCGAATTGCGCTAAAAAAGAGCACTAGTTGATATCCAAACTATAGTATCTAGAATGGATCTAGTACGTGTCATCTCTTGTGAATATCTTGCAGTTCGAATACGGCAGGAGGTTTGAGAAGTCTGCAGCAGACTTAGGGCGTGTCTGTACATGTTAGCAGTTTTATTACTTACTAGAGACCCGCCCCGGCTTCGCATGGGTTAGCAAATTATACACTTAAACCTTCCTCAAGAATCAGTCTATTGATAGGTGGAAACCGCATGAAAATCCGTTCAGAAGTTTTTGAGTCTATCGCGACATACAAACACACAAACAGACAGACGCGGCGGAGACTTTCTCGTATTAACGATGGCCGTAGCTCGGCTTGACTCGAATTGTTATGATATTTGCCCTGACACCCCTTAGCGAGAGGTTAGCACAAGTTGCGCGCGACTGCCGTGACGTGACAGGCGAGAAAAAGCGTGATATGTAGCTATGGGTGGAGGTCTCCCGCGCGAATCCTAGTCCGGTAGTCTATGTAGCGCGCGAAATATAGTCTGACAAAAAATTGTAGAAATTATATATGGCAATACTGTAGTATCGTCCCGTTTTCTTACATAGGTAGATTAATTTGAATGTGACGACACTACAGTATTGCCTTTTTTAATTTTTACTCTTTTTTATCAGACTTTACCTGTCATGGGGCACTCTCTTAACTCTCAAAACTCGTTCGTTTAAACAAAATACCAGGTTTAACAAAGTAGGTTAAGAATATAGACTCGAATTTCAGAGCTTCGAAACTTATTCTAATTTTTCGATGAGAAATATCTTCGTCAGCCAGCCACCAGAAAAAGATCTACGACAATAGAAAAGGTATTATGTAGGTATTAAAAAAAATCGAAACACCAGATTACTGAGAGCGCCATTTGTATCAGAAATGATGAACAACAAAACTTTTCTAATAAATTTCGCATAAAACAAGTAAAAAAAAAACAAACAACAAAAAGCGTCTGTCTTAAACACAGCTGAAAGGCGAGTGCCAACCGCTACTAAATTAAAAAGATTATTAAAAAAGTTAATTTAAAACTCTTTTGATGCTCAAAGTTTGGTAATAATTAATGGAGTAGTGAAAGAGAATTTCAACGCGTCGAAAAGGTATCGGTACCTTTTCACATCTTTATTTGAAGTTTCTTTTGAAATGTGTTAATAGAAAAATAACAAAAGCGACCGTATATTCCTTCGACCAACACTGGGAAGGGAGACGGCATTCGTACCTACTATGGGCCCGATTCGGATTTTGAAATAGACATCTATTAGATATCTTTTAGACATCACCAAGATACGATAACGATATGTCTAAGATCTAACCTGTCAAATTTGACAATGCGCGATTCTGGAGATACTCTTGAACGATTTCCTCAGGATATGACTTAGAGATCCAATTCACATCTAATAAATATCTTACGCTATCTAACGTAAAAGTGACATTGGTTGCCCGAATTGCGCTGCAAAAGAGAACTAGTTGATATCTAAACTATAACGTATCTAGAATGGATCTAGTACGTGTCGTCTCTTGTGAATATCTTGAAGTTCGAATACGGCAGTATTTCCCCTCTGCCGAATACCAACCACAACATTACATACAGGTATAAAACAAGTCAAGCAGACAGGTGTAGGTACCCAAAGAGAATTGAATCACTACGTTGGTGTAACTACCTATGGCGATGCGTGCTGTCTCGAGTTTATCATTTTTTCCCCACCTCAAAAAGTGCTCAGCGCCGCTAAAGAAGTTTTCACTTCAAAAGAAATTTATTATCAGAAAGCTTTTTTTTTTATTTCTTGATCTAGCTGTAATCTGATAATAGGGGAGACCGGAGACCGAGGTGAGTTGTGACAGAGGAGAGTTGTGACATCGTCGATTTTAGTTCAAGTAACGAGCTAACAAACGCACACTGTTGCGACCTAGTTTCTAGTTAATAGATTCCAAAAAATCGACGATGTCACAACTCTTCTCTGTCACAACTCACCTCGGTCTCCGCTACATTATTAGCTAACCTAACCTCTTTTAGTAGTGTGAACTAGGCACATTCGCCACACATCCATTCTGATACATGTTCGCTACAGGGAAAAGCCTCAAAACGGCGTGTTGATGGATATGTAAGTGCCAACCACACGTCTGCGTGGTTCTGTCTTAATTAATCTAGATTGTTAGAAGTCACGATGTTCATAACATACATACCTACACCAATAAAAAAGTAACGTACGATATAAGTTCCGTGAGTCAAAATGGTTTTCGTTCTCTTGTTTTTTGTCACCAAAAAATGTGACGGAGTGGAGGTTTTTGTATAGGATGAAATTTAGTTTTTCATTTTCTCAAGAGAATTATAATGTACAGCTAGAAAGGTATGCAATAGTACTCATTTTTAGGGTTCCGTACCCAAAGGGTAAAACGGGACCCTATTACTAAGACTTCGCTGTCCGTCCGTCCGTCCGTCCGTCCGTCCGTCCGTCTGTCACCAGGCTGTATCTCACGAACCGTGATAGCTAGACAGTTGAAATTTTCACAGATGATGTATTTCTGTTGCCGCTATAACAACAAATACTAAAAACAGAATAAAATAAAGATTTAAATGGGGCTCCCATACAACAAACGTGATTTTTGACCAAAGTTAAGCAACGTCGGGAGGGGTCAGTACTTGGATGGGTGACCGTTTTTTTTTTTTTTGCTTTTTTTTGTTTTTTTTTTTTGCTTTATGGTACGGAACCCTTCGTGCGCAAGTCAGACTCGCACTTGTTTTTATTAATTTCTTAAAAGACAAAAATAGAAGCGTGACAGAGTGGTGGACGTCAGAAACAAGACAACGAAAAGGAAAATAAAAAGGGTTTTGACAGTACGTTATATACTTAGGTACAGTAATTGATTAGCAATGTACCTAAACCACTAATTACTTCAGTAGTAGTAGAAGTACGTATACCTATTTAAGTGGGAAACTCGTTATCGAACAGAGTTCAGAAACGTATCATTTTCTGCACACCTTTTAGAACAACAATGTATTTCAGAGCATGAGAAATGAAAAAAAAAATGTTGGCTTTTTTTCTGACCACTCCGTCACGCTTATATTTTTATCTTAAATCAATATTGAGTGCTAATGCATGCCCTTCGATAATTTACTTGCAATTTACCTAAACCATTAATTACTTTAGTAGTTAGTAGTAGAAGTACGTATACATATTTAAGTGGGAAACGTTATCGAACAGAACCCAAAATAAATTTCAATTATAAATGGATAGCTTGATAGATTTCACCGGAAAATAAATGTAAACTTACATACATGCAAACATTGCAAGTTAAATAAAAGCTCGTAAAAACAACTTTACTGCTATCTGCGTATACATCATGGAATTGCACAATATAATACCCTTGAACCCCATAAAAACCCCTGTGTTCTTACCATAAAAATAACAACAAACTAGGCAGAAACCTCTAGTTCTCACCATAAAAGCCTTCAACACACGCACTAACATTTGGCCACAATGTAAAACGACCCACGTTTAATAGGGTACCAGGCCTATTCGGATTTCGAGATAATCACAAGATCTTGAGACGATTTAGAGATCTAGGTACATTAGATATCGACTAGATGTGACTTGGATATCTAAGTCATAAATACCCCCCATAGATGAGTGCCTATCGGAGCCGTGGGTACCGGGCATTCGACCTGAGAGCCATAGTTCCTGATAAGAATATATTTAAGCGTCGGTGGGTTTCCGAGGAAATAACTGGCTTAATTATTTAAGCTAAAGCGCGACATTATCGCGTGAACTTACTTTTATTGTGTTATTTTGTCCTGAAGCGCTGGTGGCCTAGCGGTGAGAGCGTGCGACTTGCAATCTGGAGGTCGCGGGTTCAAACCCCGGCCCGTACCAAATGAGTTTTTCGGAACTTATGTACGAAGTATCATTTGATATTGACCAGTCGCTTTTCGGTGAAGGAAAACATCATGAGGAAACCGGACTAATCCCATTAAGGCCTAGTTTACCCTCTGGGTTGAAAGGTCAGATGGCAGTCGCTTTCGTAAAAACTAGTGCCTACGTCAAATCATGGGATTAGTTGTCAAGCGGACCCCAGGCTCTCATGAGCCGTAGCGAAATGCGCCATAACGCGAGGAAGAAGAAGAAGAAGATTTTGCCCTGAAGGTAGACTCTCATTTTCTTTCAAATAATGAGTCACGATCATGTTAGTTTAATACCTCTCAACATTAACAGGGTTCTTATAAAAATAGTAACAGCTACTTTTTCCTTTTCTAGTATATTATAATTGTGGACTTGGTAGCTTTGGAATAAAGCGTATAATACAAATATATAAAGTAAGTCCATTCAAGACTATATCTTTTATCGACCACTAACAGACAATAAGAGTAAAAAAGAGAAAAACCTATTTCAAAAAAGACATGGTAAGAGTCCATATGAAATTATTGTTTATACACCTGTAAAGGTAGAGTCTTGGTGAATCCATGTAAAATGGATTCGCCAATGATACAATATTAAATACTGGCAATGTAACCCATTTCTCACAAACAATAAAGATTATGATTATGAATAAAAGCAGCATAAAAGCATAAGCACTTGAGCTATTACTAAGTGACATATTGCTTGAATAGGTGCCAAGCCAAATAAGTACAATACGCTCGGTGGGTTCCGCTGCGCTGGGACATGCAAACCGTAATCTCTTGTATTCGAATATCTGTGGCGTAGGGGGGACAAAGCTGATAGTGTTGACACTTCAATTATCCCCGCTGCGATAAGGTCACGGCGGTCAAGTTTGGTTTGAAAATTTATTGTTATTTTTACATAGAACTATTCGTGTTGGTTTATAAGCCTTAGCTTAAGCGTTCTAGTATTAAATTAAACTCGCAGAATAATAGTAGCTACTCAGTTTTACAAGGACGCGTAATATTTGGATTATAATAATAGGTTATGAATTTGTTTAAGGATAAGATAATTATATAATCTCTCAGTGTCAAAAGAATAATTTCTTCAACAAAAAACGTCTTTTGACACTGACAGATAATCGATCCATAACAAACTCAGATCAAATTCATAACCTGTTATCATAATCTGAATACGCCTCTGCTCAAGTTTGGTGGTGAAAAAATCAGAAGAGCTCATAGAAAGCTAACTTTGCGATATGTGCCCATTCGAGTTGGATTCGACGAATGACCTTGAGATAGACAGAAAGTGTTAACTCTTCCTCAAAACTCTACTAGCGTTGAGTTATTTTTATATGTATGCTAGTTTTAAGGTATTTATGTGTGGGTCACTAGTTGCCTGAAATAAAGATTTTCATTCATTCATTTCATTCAAAATTGACCATCCTAAATTATGGCTACCTGCTCTATCAAATATCAAAATCATTGTACTAAATAGTTGTCCCCAAAACACGCCCGGTTTTCCCAAAAAACATGTCCATCCTTATAAAATACTTTTAAAAATAATACAAAGTAGAATAAGACCGATAGCTGAAAGCTATTTAGGGCCGGACCAATACGGTTTCAGACAACATAAAGGAACTAGGGAAGCTATTCTCGCTCTTAGGTTAATTATTGATAGAAGATTGGACGTAGGACTTAAGACCCACATAGCATTTATAGATTTAGAGAAAGCGTTCGACAAGATAGACTGGATACGGATGATGAACATTATGAAAACAATAGGCATAGATTATAGAGACAGACGAATTATACATGCATTATATAAGGAACAGGAAACTATAGTAGAAATAGGACAAGAAAAAGGAAAGGCGAAAGTAAGACAGGGAGTGCGCCAGGGTTGTCCACTCTCGCCATTAATTTTTAATATATTCATCGAAACCGCCATAAGAAAAATTGTTGAAATAGGAAAGGGGGGTGTCAAAATTAACGGAGAAAAGTTTTATTTCGTTAGGTTTGCAGATGACATAGCAGCAATAGCAGAAAATTCTATAGAACTAGAACAGCTTGTAACGGAAATGGACCACATATTTACAGAATTTGGACTTAAGATCAACATCATTAAAACAAAAACATTAATAACATCTAAGCATAATAACAAAATAGACCCTATTCAAATCAGAAATACAGTAATTGAGCAAGTAAAAAGTTTTAAATACTTAGGAAGCATTATAACATGCGACTCCAGATGTACTTCGGATATCACCACACGCATAGCCATGGCTAAAAAAGCTTTCAACGCCAAGAAACACCTGCTTAAAGCAAAGATATCCCGAAACATCAGAAAGCGATTTATCAAGACCTACGTCTGGAGTATAGCGTTATATGCAAGCGAGACGTGGACATTAACCCAGCGTGATAGAGACAGATTGAGCGCTTTTGAAATGTGGACATGGAGAAGAATGGAAGGAATAAGCTGGAAAGAGAGGAAAACAAATACGGAAGTATTAAATTTGGTAGGTGAGAAGAGATCTCTGCTAAAAACAATTGAAAACAGAAGGGGAAACATGTTGGGGCACCTGATACGTCACGATAATTACATAAAGTCTATAATTGAAGGCAGAATAGAAGAACAGAGAGGCAGAGGAAGACCGAGACGTGCATATATTGACCAAGCCAAAGAGAAAATTAATGTAGTGACGTATCAGGAACTCAAAACAGTAGCAGAGAAGAGAACGGAATGGCGAATACTCCACCGACAAGAGCTAGGCTCTTAAGAACAATGATGATGATCCTTATAAAACTCCAAACCAGCACGACGCCCTAATATTTCACAAGCCAAGCGAAAAAATAATGTTAAAATTACCCATGATTGATGAGCAATATCCTGAGAAAATGCTTTAACACTTCCACGCGTACTTAAGTTGTAGCAAAGAGAATAAAGCCTATAGAGACGGATTGTCAAAGCAGAGAGATATATATAACTCCGTATAAGATAAATAAAGTCTAAGAAAAAAGCGTGCCTCGGAAATCAAGAAAAAGTCATTCTCGAATAGATGGCGCACACACCTTTGGCCTATTCTCGGCTAGATGGCGTTGACACCGTTTGATAGTTAACAATTTTAACACATATCAGTGAAAGAACATGGGTCGGTATGGAACAATAAAAATTTAAAATCATTTATCCGTAAACATATTTTGATTAATTTATACTTTTTCCATTTTTTTTTTAGTTTTAATCGTGTGTTGATAGATAGCAGTAAATGTACCGTGACTACAAAATTTACTTTGGCAATAGCCCTCTATACTATATATTCTCTTTGGTCAAAGTAAATTATGTAGCCACTGTAAATTTACTGCCATCTTTCGACAGAACATAAAACTGTTAGAACGCCATTTGACTTTGATCCTTATTCTTTCACTGATATGTGTTAACTTATTAAATATTAATATTCACGCCATCTACTCGACTATAGGCCAAAGGTATGGTTCCATGTTTTCGACCGATGGCGCCACAACCCTCAGCCTATGCTCGAGTAGATGGCGTGAATATTAATATTTAAAAAGTTAACACATATCAGTTCAAGAATAAGGATCAAAGTCAAATGGCGTTCAAACAGTGTTAATCTTCTGTCGAAAGATGGCAGTAAGTGAACTGTAGCTACATAATTTACCATGACAGTAACTCTCATGGTATAATAATATAGTCCGCCTGGTACTCTCATCCCGTCTTTTCGTGGTCACGTGACTGACACAAGCCTACGTCATCGTGCGACAGCGCTATATGATCATATGCGATAGGGCTATATATAGCGGCCATGTTATTGTGACGTAGGCTTGTGTCACTCTGTGGGAAGAGAAGACCATGTTTTATTATACTTCGTTTTTTTTAGCATTAGAAATTAGGTAAACAATCTTGATGTGTCTTTTAATTGAAAAACACATTTTAAAAATAAGTTACGGCAAATATGTAACAATTACGAATCTAATACGATCATTTATATTCTTCTGCTTTCATAAGTAATAGTTATTGATTTTTAAAAAGTGTTTTTCAATTAAAAGACATGTCAAGATCGCTTACCTTCTTTTAAGTTCTTTCTAATGCTAAAAAAAACGAACTTTAGACTATGGTAACTCTCTACTTCAAATCCTCTTTGGTTGTAGTGTTGAGTAAGTTCAGACATTTGTCAACGCAAAGTGACACATTCGAGGGCGAAAAAATGGCGGCACGGCGAGAAAGGGATTAGGAAAGTGTTGACTTAAAACAGGGATTTATAAATAACACATATATCGGAGCGGCCAAGGTGCTCACAAATATCTTAATACGAACTCTAACGCCTTCACACTCTCATGCCCGATTCGAACTTTAAGACACATCAATTAATAGATCGAGAAACGATATGGATTAGATGTGTCAGTGTCAAAAGTGACGTTATTGTTTGAAGAAACGTCACATTTGACACTAACATCTAATCCATATCGTTTCTAGATCTAATAACTGACGTACCTTAAAGTTCAAACCGGGCCAAATAGGTATGACAATGTTCAGATATTTATGAGCACCTTGGCCGCTCCGATATATCTGATGGCGATTGTACACCAGTACGGATGGTCGTTCTTGTTTACGTGAGAACGTGATAAAACGGTGTCCGTCACTTTCTATCCTACAGTGTTAAATGACAGTTATTTTATCACGTGGATAAAGATGGATAACGCTATCCATAATACGCCGGCAGGAATGGAAGTGGCTTTATAGGCTGGTGATATCATCCGTGGCATTGAAGATGCAGTTTACGAGCAATGTAAGTTACCTTTATACGCTGGTGATGTAAGATGCATTTTACTATGGCCAGCTTTGGGCCCGATTGAAATAATAATAGGCCTTTATCATCTGTGTCAGATGTTTCAAGCAGCATCCTGGTTACTACACTTGCGTTCGTGGCTGTAAAGCCCTATACGAGAGAGGATCCCACGGCCACACACGCGGCAGGTGTATGCTCCCCCAGGTGGGCGGTTGGAGGCCTGCTCGTGGCGCCTCATGCGTTTTTCTTTTAATGAGGAAAACCAGGCATCGTCGTGCTTGGATTGACCATCGTGAATAGCACGACGCCACACGGGTCGGTCTTCGGCCAGTTTCTGCCATTGGTTACATGAGATGAAATAGACATCTAGTTATTAGATATCTTTTAGACATCACCAAGATACGATAACGATATGTTTAAGATCTAACCTGTCAAATTGGACATTTGCGCGATTCTGGAGATACTCTTGAACGATTTCCACAGGATATGACTTAGAGATCCAATTCACATCTAATAGATATCTTACTCTATCTAATGTAAAAGTGACATTGGTTGCCCGAATTGCACTGCAAAAGAGAACTAGTTGATATCTAAACTATAACGTATCTAGAATGGATCTAGTACGTGTCGTCTCTTGTGAATATCTTGAAGTTCGAATACGGCAGTTTAGCTCTAAAGGTTTTACGTCTACCAGCTGCACGGACAGAAAAATTTCAAGTTACATTGTTTCCTAATGTATTACTGCTGCCTGAATACGCCAGTAAAAAGTTTAGGTTATTCAGACCTGCCTAAATTGTAGAGAGCTGTAACTTTTTGATTACAGACAAAGTAGACTAAATTTGTTACAATACGAGTCTAAAATTGTCTCTGTAGAGTGTAGATCTACCTATACTCGTAGTTTCCGAGATAAACGGCCCTATTCGAACTTTAAGATACGTCAATTAATAGATCTAGAAACGATGTCAGTGTCAAATGTGACGTTTCTCCAAACAAAAACGTCACTTTTGACCAGTGTCAACAAAAAAATGTGTCGGTACACATCTAATCGTTTCTAGATCTATTAATTGACGCATCTTAAAGTTCGAATCGAGCAGAATGTCAAAGTTTATGTTTTTTTTCGACCTTGAACTCGTAGGGTAACTGCAGTGAGTATGTACTTTTGTCTCAGGCGATGCTGCTTGGCAGGATTGTTCCTATAAGGTAAAAAAAAGCTGATTTGGCCCGTTAGCCACGAGATCGTATCGTGTCTAACCCCCAAAAAGGAGGGGGGATGGGTCGGCTTCACGCACATGAAATTGAAATAAAAAATTGTCATTTTAATTTGAATTAGCAAAATGCAAATTTTATTTACGTTATTTCGCCGCCTCCCGTCAATTCGTTAAAAAAACTTTTTCGATTAAAAATAACAAGGTAGAAACACAGGTCCCTTCGGGCCCTGTTTTAATCTAGTTTAAATTTTCTTTTTATCGGCTTTTGGAGCGAGTAGACCTACAATAATACAAATACCTGAATTTAATTATGGTATTTCCGTGGGTAATTTTTTAAAACATCATGAAAGGATCGATTCTATTGAACTAGGGTGAACTAGTTACCTAGTGATTCTGTGAGCTATCTCGTGATCTTCTTCCCCGCGTTATCCCGGCATTTCGCCACGGCTCATGGGAGCCTGGGGTCCGCTTGACAAGTAATCCCATGATTTGACGTAGGCACTAGCTTTTACGAAGGCGACTGCCATCTGACCTTCCAACCCAGAGAGGAAACTAGGCCTTATTGGGATTAGTCCGGTTTCTTCACGATGTTTTCCTTTACCGAAAAGCGACTGGTAAATATCAAATGATATTTCGTACATAAGTTCCGAAAAACTCATTGGTACGAGCAGGGGTATGAACCCGCGACCTCCGGATTGCAAGTCGCTCGCTCTTACCGCTAGGCCGCCAGCGCTTTCTCGCGATAAGCCTAAAAAAATTAAAAATTAAAATACTGCATTGATTCTTAAATTTATTTATTTATACATATTTATTTCTAGGTTTAACTTAAGTTTTAATTTTGTAATATTATAATTTAATTGAATTAGTTTACATTAAGGAATAACTTCTTAATAAAGTTATTAATTAAAGGACATTTCTTGATAAATAAAAACTAACTGTATATCAGCCAACACAATATTATAGTTTCAAGTGACATAGAATCTACGGACGTTTAAGTATTTTATGCAAATTTTTGCTATTCTGAACTTTTTCCAAAAAATTAAACGCCAGAAAAATATACCGAATCTGATCACACGAGAATTGGTTGAGAAATGCGAGTTGCGACCTGTAGAGGAGAACATACGAAAGCATTTTTGCCCAAGCTCAAATGGAGACCTTCGCGAACGCTCCGTCAATTAACTTTATGATACATATTGAGATTACATCTCAAACAACACATCGTGAAAACATCATGCGAGAACCCTCCAAGTTGAAGATCAGTTTCGCCTTAGTAAAAAATTGTGCCTGTACCAATTCCTGGGATTAGGTTGCCGAGCGCACCCCAGGATCCACAAGTGTGCCGCCATGCCGTGGCTAAATGATTTGCTACAATGTATACTTCGTTTTTTTTAGCATTAGAAATTAGGTAAACAATCTTGATGTGTCTTTTAATTGAAAAACACATTTTAAAAATAAGTTACGGCAAATAGGTATGTAACAATTATGAATCTAATACGATCATTTATATTCTTCTGCTTTCATAAGTAATAGTTACTGATTTTTAAAAAGCGTTTTTCAATTAAAAGACATGTCAAGATCGCCTACCTTCTTGCAAGTTCCAACGCTACGAAGATGATCATTGTGTTGAATTTAGGGGTCATTTTATAAAATATTACTTCAAAAATTACCATTTCGTTAGCGGTAGTAGAAGGGCTTAAATTAATCAATTTATATTCGGTTACCAAATTTCGTACACACTAACGAATCGAATAAGAATGTCAAACGGAAAAAAATCGTTGGGTTGCGTTATCCAAAAGTGTAATATCTAGAACTTTATTTATAACAATATTGAAACAAAAGTGTTGTTGGACAGGAATTCAATTATCGGATAGACTTAATTTGCTCCTTTTATTAATTTGATTATAAATATAATTTCAACGCTACCCAGTAAAATAAAAAAAAAATGGATGTAAAAAAAATAAGTTAACATGAACATTGCCACCGATTTAAAATGCCTAGATTATACCTGCTAAATACTAAACTGACGATGATTCTTCTTATCTGCTGCTGGTTTTCTGTACAATTATCAAGATTGACTTAACATTCACTTAGAGTAAAGTGGTCGTGGGCGGATGTGGTGGACGCGGTCTACGTGAGCTCCAGGTTGAGGACTGGCGAGAAACAGCACAGGACCGGAATCAGTGACCAGCAGTCGTGTTGGAGGCCAAGACACGCTTTGGGTCGCTGCGCCAGAGGAGTAAGTAAGTGAGTACTGTCGAAAGTACGTTTGGTAATGTTATAGATATTAACGATAGGTAGGTAATATCAATATCGAAGGAGTAGAGGGCGTGCACCCAGTAGATGGTCAGATGTGGTCCAAAATATTACCCAGACTTTGCTCCAGGCAACGATGCAGATGGTAAGATGGAAAGATCGAGAGGCCTGGAGAACAGTGATAGGAAGAATACCCCATAGTAGTCACGTTTCCAGACATGAGGTCACGACCAAGAGAATAAGGTAATATCATTAAAACTTAAATCGGTAGGACTGAAGAAAAAGAAAATAACGATGAAAACCATAAAAAGCACAAACAAGTTAAAAACTCCCCAGCGCAATAAAATATATGTGTCATCTCGCATAACGCCGTCCCCTAACCAGATTATGCTTTTTCTGGGCGCCCCTGATTTTGTGGGTACTCCGTCGGTTAAATAAAATTACTACGTTTCTCGAGATAGATACGAAAATGTGTTTTTGAATAAGACAGAGTCAAGGGCATAAACTTGTATACAATTTCAAATCTTATGTCATTGGAATAAGGCGTAAATACGCATACATGTTTATGATCGAGTGTAGATTGGATGTCGTTTAAATATGATTGGGGATTGAATGAAAATATTCTGTTATTTGACAGTAATCAAGTGCCTTTCTTGAAAAATATTTACCTGTTATTTGTTTGTTAAAATGGATTAGTTAATCGTGTAAGTATTGCTTTGGTTTGGTTAGGTTAGGAGCATACGTCGGACTCCAGCGGGCATTTTCGTGGCATGTCAGAATGATAGGTAAGGTTCGCAAATCAATCAATTCACTTTCGAGTATTTGTACTTAGTATTTGGTACCTAGTATTTATAATGTGAAATTCCAAATATCATAGCAACTAACTGCGTTATTTATAAACGTACGTACTTGGACTACACATAAGTCAAAATGGCGAAAAAGTTCGTTTGGCTTTATCCGTCACTCAGTATTTACACATTAAAGATGAATAAATGATAACGGGTAACTTATTTAATTAACTATGTTACAAATACTAGGTACATTATAATACTCGTCAGTTAAGATTTTTTTGTAAACCTTACCTTGCCCTCAAACTGCCCCTATAGTCCGACGTTTGGTTAGGAGGTTAAGATAATGACAAGGAATGTTGGCATTGTTTCGGTTTCTTTACCATGTTTTCATTCAGTGAAAAACTAGTGGTAAATATTAAATGATATTTCGTTCATCTGCCGTTTTAGAACTTCAAGATATTCACAAGAGACGACATGTACTAGATCCATTCTAGATACGTTATAGTTTAGATATCAACTAGTTCTCTTTTGCAGCGCAATTCGGGCAACCAATGTCATTTTTACGTTATACAGGGTGATCAATCCAAATGGGTCAGTATGGAGAAGTCAGAAACTATGAGAGATAGCAAAATCTGTTCTTAGGAACCATGGCTTCGATTTTAGATTTAATAATAATGGCATTCAATTTTTTTTTTAAATCTATCATACATAACCGGGATTCGAACATGGTCAATATTCTTGTTGTTTGTTTGTATGGCAACTTTTAAACGATGCGTGATAGGTGGGGGGTGCTCGACCAAATATCATAGAGGGCCCCGAGACAAAACAAAGTACATTAAAAAAAATCAAAATGGCCGACATTTTTTTAATTTTTTCAAGTTGGTCCGAGCGCGCTGAGATTCGGCATGCGGCGAGCCTGGGGGCCCAAGATTACAATGTCAATAAAATATTTTTGGAAAAATTCAAAATGGCGGCGGACACGGGCAAAGTAAAATTTTCAAGTAGGTTAAGCGAGCCCGAAGGGCGACCTTCATGCCGGGAGGCCGAAGGCCGACCCCGGTGGAAGGCCGAATGCCCTGAGCCTCCACCCCGACTCCCAAAACGCGAGGCCGAAGGCCGAACTGCGTGAATTCGGTGCTTCCAAGCGTTCTACCAAGTCAACTGTCTTGATGACCGAAGCCGGCGGGCCGAATGCCCCACGGCGAAGCGTCGAGGCTTGCGAAGACCGAAGGCCGAGCTCTGCGTAAGGCCGAAGGCCCGAAGCGTCACACGAGAGGGGGAAGTTGGAGCTTAAACACGACCCAACACTTTTCCTATTGGGAGTCGCTTTTTGGGCGTCGGGGTGGAGGCTTCGGGCCTTCGGCCCTCCACCGGGGTCGGCCTTCGGCCTCCCGGCCTGAAGCTCGCCCTTCAGGCTCGCTTAACCTACTTGGAAATTTGTCTTTGCCCGTGTCCGCCACTATTTTGGATTTTTCCAAAAATATTTTTTTGACATTGTAATATTGGGCCTTCAGGCTCGCCGCATGCCAATTCTCAGCACGCTCGGACCAACTTGAAAAAATTAAAAAAAAAAGTCGGCCATTTTGATTTTTTTTAATGTACTTTGTTTTGTCTCGGGGCCCTCTATGATATTTGGTCGAGCACCCCCCACCTATCACGCATCGTTTAAAAGTTTCCATACAAACAAACAACAAGAATATTGACCATGTTCGAATCCCGGTTATGTATGATAGATTTAAAAAAAAATTGAATGCCATTATTATTAAATCTAAAATCGGAGCCATGGTTCCTAAGAACAGATTTCGCTATCTCTTATAGTTTCTGACTTCTCCATACTGACCCATTTAGATTGATCACCCTGTATAGTAAGATATCTATTAGATGTGAATTGGATCTCTAAGTCATATCCTGTGGAAATCGTTCAAGAGTATCTCCAGAATCGCGCAAATGTCAAATTTGACAGGTTAGATCTTAAACATATCGTTATCGTATCTTGGTGATGTCTAATAGATGTCTATTTCAAAATCCGAATCGGGCCCAAAGGGCGGACTAACAACACTTAGCGCCACTTGCAGCATTCACTAACCCGAGGTTAACCAGTTAAACCTGGAGTTACCAGGTTACCAGTACAATTTGACACTGGATTAACGGTTTAACCGGTTAACTGGGTTAGTGGAATGGTGCAAGTGGCGATAGGCAATTAGGCTGCGTCACATACATACACCGTGTTTTTATTGAATTCCGTTAACTTCGGGGTATGGTTAAGTACGTTTAAGAGAACTAAATGGCATAGTTAATTAAAAAAAAAAAAATATTTTTGCTTTTTTTAATTTTATATTAAGTTTAAAAAGTAATTAAATGTAGCATGTAGCGTTGTTGTAAGACGGGCATTACATTTAACTCATCCAAACAATTGAAATCTGTGACATATCAATGTCATTTTGAACATCGATCGACCGAGATTGTACTTAAGTTTAGTAGCAAATGTATGAACTCATTCTAAACACTAATCAATATGTAAACCGGCCCTAAGGCAAGTGTACACGCTTGTAGAGGCCTTATAGGAAAAAAATAAAATATTGATTATCTCCGAAATGGAGTTAATTAGAATATCGGTATCTTTGAGAAAGTTACTTGATTTAAGCTCAGGAATACACCCTTGAAATTAACGGAAAACAAAAAAAAACACGGTGTATAAGTTTAGGACACTGTCGTAGTTTATATTTTATGAAGTGTGTACATTTTATGTTGTCATTTCAGCAGACGCTCATGTCTGCTACTTAACTTCAAACCATAAAACACCAGCTTGCTACGTTATAAAATTAGACCCCGCAGACTCAACGCAATTTGCGTCTTCGCTCCGCAGTAAGTCTTGTCCTTTTCACTATATACTTGGGATGTAATGTTAGAAAAAGACAGATATTGTTTTGAATTTCATTATAGTAGATGCCCTGGGCGGTAAAGCGCAATTTTTATGTTGCTGGGGTGTTCTTACGAATGGAAGCGAGTAGCTGCGAGCGAGTAGAAACTAATATTTCGAGAACCGTAAGCTAACCTAACTGTAACTATAGCCCAAAAGCTCCCAACTATGGCCCAAAATATATTATAAAAATATGGACAAATATCTTTGTTCCGATGACCTGCAGTTATGCCAAACGACCTACGGGCCAAGAAATCTACCCAGTGGACACCAAATATAGTGCGGCGTCACGGCTGACCTCGAAGGAGATGGGGGCATGACCTTACGTTTTTTCGGAAAGATAGGCCTAATATTGACTAGATCGAGACGCGTGGAAGAAAGAGAAGGAGGCCTGTGCCCAGCATTGGGACACAATAGGGTACCAAATACTCGTAATAATTTCGTAGTTCTAAGGCAGCATATTTATGTAAATGGAAAAAAACTCAGACATAATCACAAAGCTGGCCGCCACCTCGCAGTCTCGCACAACATATCAGCATTGCGATACAGCGAGGAAATGCCGCCAGCATTCTTGGTATTATTTGTCATCCTACCCATCGAGATTCATTATCATCATCATCATCATCTCAGTCATAAGACGTCCACTGCTGAACATAGGCCTCCCCCTTTTTTTATGGGGGGTGAATGCCATAATCGCCACGCTTGGCAGGCGGGTTGGCGATCGCAGTCGAGTACACCGAATTTGAGGGACGCTGCTGCCCGTCCACCGGTGGTCTTGGACGTAGTTTAAGGACACACTCGGGTCATCGAGATTACTAAAATATTATAAGCACTGGTTCGCCTAAACTTTTGGCCCGTAGTTAAGATTGAAAGCGATGGGAATACATGTTTGGGTCCAACCAGTAATTTGTTTATCGTTGGCGTGAACTAGAGCAAGCCTCGACCTAATTCAAGCCTTTAAGGCGATAGTTCATAAATATTTTTGGTCCTTATGTATCTTTTTATACTTGAAAATAGGTAAATAAAAACCGGCCAGGTGCAAGTCATACTCGGCCACCGAGGGTGAAATTTTACAGTTTTCAGATTTTTCTCTGTATTTGTAGTGTAAGATGAAATTACAACTTGCTAAATTTCATAGTTCTAGATCAACGGGAACCTATATCAATTTAGATTCCCTTGAGAGTGATAAAATATACGTTTTTTTTGCAGCATAAACGGCCGTTATGAACAACAAAAATTTTTTGGCCTCAGAAATGCAAAATTTTATTGTAGGTATATTGTTCTTGAAGTCATTGCAGGTCATAAAACTTTATCATATTTCCATACAAATTATGGTACTGTATATTATGGCACTGATCTGATAGTCTATAATGGGTTAAGAGACATTACAAATTTGAGGAGTGTTTCAGTTAAATGTTGGAATTGTTAGACGATTTTTAATTTAAACTTTAACCCGTCCCTCACGAAATTTTAACAACGCTTTTTGGAGTGTTTAGCTAAGAATTATTTGTATAAAAAACGTCTAATTGAATACGTAGCAAAAGTACTTATATCTGCACATCTTTCGCTTTCTTCGAAATACCTGTACATCTCGTTACAATTATTTAACACAGGTGTGTCACTCGATTCCCACCTTTTCATCTTAACTATGCATCTTTCCATTATTTACTCGAGATATATTCACGCGTACGACAACGTTTCATACGCGATCTAATGCATTTAAATGGTCAAATTTGCACTCTCATCCACACGTTAGCGTTAGCGTCGAAGGTTTAAGAAACGGCTAGTGATGTGCTTAAGACGTACGTGTGGAATTTTTGGGAATATTTTCAGCTGAATAATTCTCGGAAATTCATCAAATAATGGGTTTACTAACGAATAGGCTAAAGATGTTTCCCAAGTACGAGTATCACATCCTAAACTATGTTTATGTTTATGTTGTGTGTATGTTTGTCTTCTTTTATTGAGGTGTGCAATAAAGAGTATTTGTATTGTATTGTATTGTATGTTTCCCAAATTATCATTTTCCAAAAAAATGATTGACAAAACAACTTATCGCAATTTTTCAGTCGGAGCCAATGTAACGTTGTGAGGAGAATACGTCTATGTTGGTAGGGAAAGTACATGAAGTACTACCAACTCGTTAACAAGAATAAATTATTTATTTAAAAAAAAAACTAAATTTTCAATAGGGTCGTGGGTACGGTATGGCTTAAATCCGTAAAATGGGGCTTCAAAGATTGATAAATATGCAGTCAAGGCCAGATATAATAAAAGAACATGAAGTAAGGAAACTATGACAAAGTATTTGATTTATTAAATAATATTCCTGATTTTTCCTTAACTTTGTTTTATTTCTTAATAACTTTATTTTGGTTGACTGAAGTGGGACTGGGCCAGTCATGTCTGCCGCATGTTTTTAGAATTTTTCCACTTTTAATTTGTTTCTAAGCTTGACACAAATCAACTTTGAGAGTAGAGAATTGAGTGGACAGAGGCTTATTGTCATAGTAAATTTTCTAGTCATAGTACATTTTCTGCCATCTTTTGAATTTTCTAGTCACAGTAAATTTTCTGCCATCTTTTGACACAGGATTAAAACTTTTAGAATACCATTGACTCTAGATTTTATTTATATTATTTTATACACTTCATAGATTTTTGGTGATACCTATATCCGCGGCACGTCACTATCAGAGCATTTGGGACTTCAATTTGAATAATGGGCCCTGATCGGATATTTGGCGGTTCTTAGGATGAGTTGCTATTTGCTAAGCTTCTGCGATTCATAGATTTCGATTACACTCGCACTCGAGCCTGAAGAAGGACCCCCGACGGGCCCGAAACATGTCTCCAACTAGCGACTAAAAATACAAGTGATTGTAACCGTTGTGATCTAAAAATAATTAACAAACTGTCCGATTCGAACTTTAAGATACGTCAAATATTACGGCTAGAAACGATATGGATTAGATATGTCAGTGTCAAAAGTTACGTACCTTCAAAAAAAAATATGTCTCTCGAATATTCTACGTACATAATTTCCGGAACGAATTAAATCGAACGTTCAATAGAGACAGCACATTCCAACTGCCCTATCCGAGCTTTAAGATACGTCAAATATTACGTCTAGATACGATATGGATTAGATATGACAGTGTCAAAAGTGCCTTTTTCGTTTAAAGAAACGTCACTTTTGACACTGACATATCTAATCCATATCGTATCTAGCCGTAAGATTTAACGTATCCTAAAGTTCGTATCAAGCCGAAAGTCTCGTTTAGTTTTGATTGAAACATGCCGTACTTATTGCATTCATAAACTACAAAGTTTCATTAAAACCTGAAAGTCATTGAAAAATAAAAGTACCCAGCATCGTTTTATTTCTTTGAACACTTTTCGATAAAAAGTATTTTGCGTCCAGAGCCAATAACTGTCGCGGCCAGGTAAGCTGCTGTTTCTATTCTTATTCTAAAAAGTCATATCTCTATAGAACTTTCTGGAGACTTATGTATTTTATCTACGAGTAGTGTAGCTAGGTAGTATATTGGTTCTATAAACCTCTCAGCTACGCCATTAGCTATAGGAGTATAGTATACTTATATAGCATACTTATGCTTCAGGATAAAATCTTAAGCTCGGGTCACCTACCTTGACGTTGAAAGGTTCTGAGCTTTATGGATGGGGCTGGTTTTTGCTTTATATAAGGTGTGTAAAGGACTTAGGTGAAAGATTATCTTTTCTGTATTGCATATTGTTCAAATATGACATAGTAAAACAGAATGAGACGAGGAAAATACATTTATGGGAAAACATTGTGTTCGGTGTGATCATAATTATAGTTAGTTTGTTATTATTATTAATGGTTATTATAATCGAAATGTTTTTTTTTTAAATTAAAGTCTGTCTGTTACGTATACAACTGTTTGTAAGAAATCGCACTCGCACAGCTATAAATTAAGTAAGAATTAACTTACTTTACAATGGTGGAGGGTAGAATAAGTTTTCTGCCAACAAACTGCTATGCAGTTTGGCAGATAAGTAACAATAATTAATGTAGCTGCTGGCGGCACCCTAGGTTAGGTTTTTTATAATGTGTTTATACTTATTTTTTGTTGTTTTTTATGTGTTTTTGTATTTTACTTTTATATTCATGTTATAAATGACCTAGCCTAAGAAGAAAAATAAATAAATTAATGTAACTTCTCTTTTAGTTTAATTTATTTATTATAAATTAAAAAAAATAACTTATTTGTAGTTGGCTTTACAATTGGGGCAAAATGATATTTGTAAATAAGAAAAGTTACTAATAAAGATATTTGTTATGAAAATTGCTACGAAACCAGGTAAAAATTTGTTCCATAACAGTCGTTTAGCAATTTTGCTAAATTGCAAACTGTTGTTTGTCAATATTCAGAAAGGAAAATGGGGACTATGTTTGCATGGAAAAGTAGTCGTCCACTTTCCTCTCAACACACAACTCAAAATGTATTCGCATATGCAAGGATAATTTCCACCTTATAGTTCGTTTTTTTTAGCATTAGAAAGAACTTTTTTTTTTATTATGAATGGGCTTACTCATGGCCACAGACTAGCCGAGGCGTAGAAGTAGACTTCAAAGAAGATAAGCGATTTTGACATGTCTTTTAATTGAAAAACGCTTTTATAAAATCAATAACTATTACTTATGAAAGCAGAAGAATATAAATGATCGTATTAGATTCATAATTGTTAGGTACATATTTGCCGTGAATATTTTTAAAATGGGTTTTTCAATTAAAAGACACATCAAGATTGTTTACCTTATTTCTAATGCTAAATATAACAAACTATAAATATAGCTATTAAACTTGAACTTGCATGCGAAGTAGCCATAATAACGTAGCACCTAATTACATTCTCGAGAAAATTAAGCAATTTGCTTTAAAATTGCACTAAACATGGTTGCCATTAGAACGGATTTAATGAGTAATAAATGAAGCTTTGAAACTTTTGAAATACCATCTGCTGAATATAATTAAATAGGTACTTAATGTTGTACTTAAAAGATGTACTTACTTGTCAAAGTTTTCCACTGTACTTCAGTACAACCTATATAACAGTTATACATTAAGTAAGGTTATAGAGTCAGACCAAGAAAAGTCTGCTCAAATTTAGGCAGCACACGCAGTGCAGGTGTTATTTTAAACGACAAATTTCAACTGTCTAGCTATCACGGTTCATGAGATACAATCTGGTGACAGACAGACAGGTAGTGGTCTTAGTAACAGGGTCCCGTTTTTACCCTTTGGGTCCGGAAACCTAAAAAAGGCTTCAATGCCAAATAGTCAGACGAATTAGGTAATGTTTGAAAAAAGTGTTCTCTGACTTTTACTACCTACTTTCTTCTGCGGGCGCAGCATGGTTTCATTTTTTCGCCTGTCACTTTCATACTTACATATAACAAACGTGACAGGCATGACAAGCGATAAAAATGCGACCGTGCTACCGCCGCTGATTAAGTAGACAGAGACAGACCAAGGTTGCATATTTCTTTCTGATAAGACAAATAAGCCAGACTTATCTTAACACGTTCTTTCCTAATTAAGATCTTAATTACTACTAACGAGCAAGCTGGTGCCACAGTGCACAGTAACTAACAGTTGGTACAAAACAAAATATTTATAGAAAAAAACTTTTTACAAAAAAAAGAAAACCGACTTCAAAAAGGATGAAATAAAATATTATCCTTTTTAAGTCTATGCGTTACCAACTGATATGTTTGAAGTCGGTGCCAAGCCAACTTTTGAAGCATACCATGATTTTGGTGCGATTCGATAAGGATGTACGTTGGATTGCCTTACAATGAACGTAGGTACTTTCTGTAGGTACAGTCGACGTTACAAATATGTTTACACTTTTCGTCTTATTACAAAGGAGTAAGGTGCAAAAGTGTATAATACATATCTTTGACGTCGACTGTACCTAAGAACACACCTCAGAACACACGATCAAACCTTCTTGGCACAGTCTGTACCATGTTTGTCGGCACGCATGCGTGGGAATGGGACTGAAGTTATTTCCCGTCCCTTATTCAGAGGACTACATTTCAAAATATAAAACAATTCAAGGAATTTACGTTCTTGCCAAATTTCACCTAAAGCGGTTCAGTTGTTTAGCCTTGAAAAGGTGACAAAGAGGCAGACAGAATTACTTACACATTTATAATAGTTCTAATGGTACAGTTCTAATGGGATTTATAGTCATAAAGCTGATTCTTTTTGACGGGTATTCTTTACTACTTGGCTTGGCACCGACTTCAAACATATCAGTTGGTAACGCATAGACTTAAAAAGGATAATATTTTATTTCATCCTTTTTGAAGTCGGTTTTCTTTTTTTTGTAATAAGTTTTTATTTTTCCATTTTTAGTTTTAACGCATTGTTAATAGCGCGACGCGTGAATGAAAAACAACATCATGATTAACACTAAATTCGTGTATCTACTTTAATAAATATGTAATCTGGAATTTTCTCGAGTCCGTCTGGGAAATTATAATTCCTGTCACTACACTAAATCCATCCTCCGCCCCGCCACTGACCCAATCCCTCAACCCCCCCGATCACTCAACCTCATAGCGTATCAACCCCTGATCCATGTACCCCTCGGCCCTGAACCAGCACCCCTTCAACCACCATTACCCGACCCCTTAATCCCCGACCCCTTAACTCCTAACCCTAACCCCCGATCAGTAGCCTTACCAGCTTACCAAGAGTTTGACATTGATTTATTCGCTAGCGTGTGTGTAACTTACTTTCTTTGCATCTCGCTCGTACTGGCATATTAGTGCGAGCGAGATGCATAAAAAGTAAGTTACGAAGACGTTAGCGTCGCTAACTTAGCGAATATGTCAATGTCAAACTCGTGGTAAGGCTACACTTGCACTACATCAAATTGGCGGGGTTCGTAAGCAAATGCTCGAGTTACTTTAGAAAACACCGAAATCACTTTACACGTGCCTTTAAAAACTGAGGAGTTCCCTCAATTCCTCATGGATTCCATCATCAGACCAGATCCAAAAATAATACGGAAACACCTTGGAGGCAACTCCTTCCAAACAAAAAAAGAATTACTCAAATCGGATCACAGGTGCCGGAGTAATCGCTGAACACTACCTTTAATAAATCTTCATCATTATCATCAAAACAATCATCATCATCAGGTCTACTTCATCAAAGTGGTGGTTTTCGGGAGAAAATGCTCGAGTTGCTTAAGAAAACACCCAAATCACCATGCATGTGCCTTTAAAAATTGAGGAGTTCCCTCAATTCCTCATGGATCCCATCATCAGAACAGAACCAAATTAAAATGGGACCAACTCGGAGGTAGTTCCTTTCAAACAAAAAAAGAATTACTCAAATCGGACTACGGATGTCGGAGTAATCGGTGAACGTACATAGAAAAAAAAAAAGATAGCCACAACCGAATACAGAACCTCCTCCTTCTATGAAATGGAAGTCGGTTAAAAATATTGTACCCGTTTTTTGGCCTTACATGTCCGGTGCAATTTGATTTGGTTTGACGTTTGAAAATTTCGTGGAGAATTAATAAGTCGATGTCGATAAAATTACAACATAATATATTTTTATATTATTATAATCGCCTTTAAAAATGTACTGTACGTATATGATGGTCGTTCTTGTCTACGTGACAGCGAGATAAAAAGGTGTCCGTCACTTTCTATCCCGCGGTGTTAAAAAGTGACAGTTATTTTATCACATGTCATCCAAATACGCCTGCTAGATTTTTATTCTATGTAATTTTAATTATTGTTGTAAGAATAAGAATAAGAAATATTTAATGCAAGGAATAGCGCTTATGAAAACTTTGATGCCAATTGAGATGTAGGTATTAGTAACTAGCGACCCGCCCCGGCTTCGCGCGGGTTACACAAAACCTTAACAAATTATATACTTAAGCATTTCTCAAGAATCACTCTATTGATATGTGAAAACTGCAAGAAAATCCATTCTGTAGTTTTTTAGTCTATCGCGAACATACACACAAACAGACAGACAGACGCGGCGGGGGATTTGTTTTATAAGCACACAATCACACAGAAACAATAACAATGCTGTTTTGTTATTCCTGAATGCAGATATGTATTCGTACTGTTTGGACCCAGGTATGTCCTTAAACTACGTCCAAGGCCACCGGTGGACGGGCAGCAGCGTACCTCAAATTCGGTGTACTCGACTGCGATCGCCAACCCGCCTGCCAAGCGTGGCGATTATGGCATTCACCCCCCATCATGCAGTGTCAAGGCCGCCGGAAGACGCTGGATGCGGGTCGCTTCCAACCGGTATGAATGGAGGTCCAAGGGGGAGGCCTATGTTCAGCAGTGGACTTCTTATGGCTGAGATGATGACTGTTTGAAACATGATACTGTAGTATCATGATACTGTCCTAGTATCCATTTTCCTTAAGACACTAGCGGTAATTAGCAGAATCAATTTGTGTAATGGCACTAAAAGCTCACAATTAAGATAGAAGACGTATGTGTTTTGCTCACCGGATTAGTTTACACACATTAAGTAATTATGATTTCATTAGGTCAAACGAGATGATTACAATAAAAAAAATATATTAGGGGACATCTTACACAAATCAACCTAGCCCTAAAATAAGCAAAGTTTGTACTATTGTACATAGGTAATACATAGAAAACACCCATGACTCAGGAGCAAATATTTGCATTCATCACCTTACCGGGATTCGAACCCAGGACCATCGGCTTCATAGGCAGGGTCACTACCAGGCCAGACCGGTCGTTAAAAAATCGCCAAATACCGTCATTATAGCCAACTTTGCCTCCAGGGGAAACTTTGCCCAAACCGACAATTTGAAAGGAATTTGTGACATCCCACGGGCAAAGGTACCTTATGGCGGTTGGCGCTTTCGCTATTATTAACGCCGCTCCAATACTAATACGGTGCTATGCGACGTAAGCGCCAGCCGCCATAAGGTACCTTTTCCCGTGGAACGTCACATTTTAATTAATGTAGAAAAATTAAAAATATGTACATATGGCCACCCTGCTATTTTTAGTAGAAAATAGCAGTATAATTATTCTGGTCATTAACTCTGAATCATGATGCAAGTTTAACGTAACTATTAAGGAAAAATATAATAAGATGGACATTTTAATATTAAGGCTCATCTCATTTTGATTCCTTGGAGGCCGGCTCGTTTTAAAGTAACGAAATTAGGCGAAATTGCGTCTAGGAATATTAGGTTTGACCGTAGAAAACTACTCTGCCGTATTTTGTGGACCTTGAGTTAAGGATGACTCACGCCAGACCGACACTACGACATCACCGATCGGCCGTCGTAGAAAACGGCATGTCGGACGCCTCGGCCCGGACACGGCCCGGTCTAGCGTGATTCATCCTTTAGACTGACAGAAGTCTGTTCTACTGAAGTGCTGTCTGTCTGTTCCTGGTTTAAATTAATTTTTACATCAGATAAAATGTGACGTTCCACGGCAATAGGTACCTTATGGCGGCTGGCGCTTACGTCGCATAGCGCCACAATAATATTGGAGCGGCGTTAATAATAGCGCAAGCGCCAACCGCCATAATACCTTTACCTGTGGGACGTCACAAATGTAAAATAATTCGGTTATTGTGATTAGGTATGACGTATTTATTGTATTGATTGGTGTTCAAGTAGAAGCAAATTTCAGACTTTGAACATTGCCCTGAGCATTGGATTAGACTTTAAATCCATTGTCCACGGGACGGCTAAGAAAAAATCTCAGATATTGCAAAAAATTAAAAGCTAATTAAAAGAGATGTTGCTGGGTGATACATGCATCCTTTGTTAAGATTGTGATAAGCTGATAAAGTGGTGGTACCAGTGCTCGACATGCTAATGCCCAATAGATGATACCCTGCTGTCACCTCTATTGACAATGACTTAAGTTTCATGACATGTACTGGAACCACGTCGAGCACCAGTACCACCACCTTAGTTGAAAATGTACCTATGTTTTTACATACTTATGTTTCAAATATTTGAAACTTGACTTAGAAACGAGGGGAAATTAATTTAGAGATGTACCGGATATCCGGTTACTATCCGGTATCAGGCCTATCCGGCCATTATTTTACTATTCGGCCGGATACCGGATAGTGACCTTCTATCCGGCCGGATATCGGATAGTAACATTGCTTGATTTCGGAGAAAACAAATTGGATTTAAGAAACAGACACGGTCATAATCGTACTTGTTTATTATTTTAAAACAATTTTATCATTCCACTGATTTGCACGCGCACTCATTTCGAACCTAGAAATGAGTCCGCGCGAACGTTTACTAGGAAACAAGTCAAACCTGCAGAATGCGCACCTGAAAAACCGAAATGTAGGTATAGTTCCGCCGGCCGAATATCCGGCGGCCGGATACCGGATATTCGGCCAGTGTAGAGGCCGGATATCCGGTATCCGGCCAAACAACTATCCGTTGCATCTCTAGAAATTATTGCCAGTTTCCATCCCTCGGGAAATCAAAATAAATCAGCTGCATCGCGGAGCGGCGGGGCACGGGAAAATGATATGCTCCTCAAATTCGCTGTTAAACATCCTTAGGGATTCACAGGTCAAGGGCTAATTTTTGTCCCTTATCAATGAACCATTATGTAAAGTTTGGAGTAAGAAGGCTAAAACCGGAGTGCGAGTCGGATTCACCCACTGAGGGTTCCGTACTTGACCCCTATTCGACAAGCGACGTTTGACGTATCGTGTTGATCTCCCGTTGATGTGGGAAAAATCATAAGTTCTCGAATACGTACAATGTCAACATTTGACATTAACAATCCACAGTTAGGGTGACAAGCAAACCAAACCAAACCACCCTTAGTTTAGAGTGGAGTTTTGGTTGTACCAAATGTTATTATCCACCGTTGATGGAATCAACACTCGGTGTGCAATAAAATCAACTGTTGATTTGACGTGGATGCGAAATCTGACAGTTGTACATGTCGAATTTGGCCCCTTGTTAGTATTTGTTGTTATAGCGGCAACAACAATACTTACATCATCTGTTGTAGTTTTAACTGTCTAGCTATTACCCACTATTACTAAGGACTCCACTGTCCGTCTGTCTGTCACCAGGGAACCGTGATAGCTGGACAGTTGAAATAATGGCAATGGCGTAATGGTACGGAATCCTTCGTGCCCGAGTCCGATTCGCACTTAGCCGGTTTTTTTAAAGCAAGTTTTTCTTCTACAGCACAAATTAAGTACGCAGTCTGGTCAGGCGACAAAGGTAATGTCCGACAAGGAGGCTACATAAGTAAGCATATATTTGGACCAAATGCACATGTTTTTATAACTGCGATTTTGTTCTACCAATTGTGACGTCCCACGGGTAAAGGTATGGCGGTAGGCTCCTACGCTATTTCTATCGCCGCTCGAATATTATTGCGGCGCTATGCGACGTAAGCGCCAGCCGCCATAAGGTAAGGCCTTTTGCCGTGGAACGTCACAATTGCACTATTTATCCAATTAGATATATTTTACCCATTGAACTATTATTACTAACGTATAGAACCAGTGTTTTGCGCCGTGAGTTGCTGCCGTTTTGGCATCAAACCATAGAAGCGGAGCCAGGCGTGTCTCACTCCGCGATTTCGTCGCTTTGCTACAGGTAGCTAAAAAGTGCATCCGTTCGGCCCCAATTTTGGGGTTTGCCATAAGCCGCGCGTGGCGCTGTCGCCACCTAGCAGCCATATCTGTGCTGATCGTAACAGACGCGTTTTGTTAGAGAGTGAGTCTTCTGTACTTAGTACTATTATTTATTCTGTGGCGGAGCGTGAATCTCGCGACCTAAACGCGTAAGCGCCACGAATTTCACGGCGCTTACGACATTTTGGTCGCGTGGTACAAGGTTATGATTGCGACAATTTAATCGTTTGGTATGTCGCCTTTATAGTAATAATAACTCGGACATTTTACCATAGATTTAAAATAAATAAATAAATATTACAGCACATTTTTACACAAATTGACTAAGCCCCACGGTAAGCTCAAGAAGACTTGTATTGTGGGTACTCAGTCAACGATATATATAATATATAAATACTTAAATACATAGAAAACAACCATGACTCAGGAACAACTATCTGTATCATCATACAAATAAATGCCCTTACCAGGATTCGAACCCGGGACCATCGGCTTCATAGGCAGGGTCACTACCCACTAGGCCAGACCGGTCGTCAGATTTATTAAACGCATTTTCATCTCAGATTGTCTAATTTCACAAGGGTGTTCCGTTTTTTAGGGTTCCGTACCCAAAGGGTAAAACGGGACCCTATTACTAAGACTTCGCTGTCCGTCCGTCCGTCCGTCCGTCTGTCACCAGGCTGTATCTCACGAACCGTGATAGCTAGACAGTTGAAATTTTCACAGATGATGTATTTCTGTTGCCGCTATAACAACAAATACTAAAAACAGAATAAAATAAAGATTTAAATGGGGCTCCCATACAACAAACGTGATTTTTGACCAAAGTTAAGCAACGTCTGGAGTGGCCAGTACTTGGATGGGTGACCGTTTTTTTTTTTGCTTTTTTTTTGCATTATGGTACGGCACCCTTCGTGCGCGAGTCCGACTCGCACTTGCCCGGTTTTTTTGGCCCGGCCTTTGGTCACGCTTTACCAAGCGTGCCAATAGGAATGGCACTATAAAACGTATCGCACCGTAGCGTCAACATGGTTTAATGGACACTTAACTGATGTGATGTCAAACTGGGTCATGCCGAAATTACCCATAATTTGGACGATTTTGATACACTGCCGGGCCTCGTTAAGTGTTTCAATTAAAGTTAATTTACTCACGCTATCTGTCCTTACCTGAACTGATATGGCAGTGGAAATTATAGGATTCCTTAAGGAACTCCAGTAGTTACGTAATTGGCCTGGGGTATTTAAGTATAAAAAAATACTGACTAAAATTCTCGACGAAGGGTATGGGGTTTTCACACTTCTTACTAAATAATGTAACGCTGCGATTCGGGAAATGAATTAGATATTAAACCTTGTTTGAAGAAAGAGACTCAGGGACGCAACTGGGGACCCGAGAGCTGGCAGTTACCTCGCTCAACGCTTTAGTCTGGCAGTTCAGCGGGGTAACGCAGCCAGCATCTTGGGGACCTTGCCACAGGGGCCTTTTTTAGATTTAGTTTACATTAGTTTTATTTTATTTTAGAATAGTTTGTATTTTAGTTTAAGTTTAATTTTGAGATTAAATAGATATGAATTAGTAAAGATATATTATCTTTAATATAATGTACCTATCTAGTTAATCTCTAATTCATTTCCCGAATCGCGCCGTAACGCTTATTTATGAGTTCAATGTAGGTAACTGAATGAGTAATTAACTAATTAGTCCACTTTTCTAAAACGAATTTCACGTTAATAGCTTTCCAAAGATGTAATAGTCATCAACGGTACTCAATTAAGACCAAACTGCGAGCCGTTTCAAGAAATTGAATTTTTAATTACATTTTGTACTATATATTGCCAATACCACAATGGAAACAGCAACAACACCGGGACGGGGACAACGCCGTCCTCGAAACGTCGGAGGTAAATTTAAAACTTAATTTTACGCAATTTTTCCCGTCGTTATGAATAATAATATACATATTGCAGTTTGCAGGTTCGAATCTGTTTCAAACAACATGTTTTCTAAGGAAATATGTTGTGCCGTTCTGTTGTGTGTAGTTTTCAACGGATCAGCATTTAAACTATATGATGCCGAACTGCGTAAGTAACTCTTTTCATCGAATAAATTAATTAATTTAGTTTTTATACTTAATTTTAATAATAGTTTATAAGTTTTGTCCTGAATAAACTAAGTGTCCAGATAAACGTCCTAATGGTTGACAGCCTAATGCCAGTAGTTGACAGCCCGTTTATCATTTCTATTGCTTGGCATTAGGGTCAAACACAAAACTTCGCGTCTTTCCTGTAGACATACACAAAAGTTTAAGGGCTTAGAAAGGTCAATTTTCTTATCCACATGAAAACGTGGAGTAGCTTTTTATTTGAATAAGGCCCACTTGCACCATCTCAATAACTCTGGGCTAAGCAGTCAAACCGTTAACCCAGTGTCAAATTGTGCTGGTAATCATGGTAACTCCAGGTTTAACCGGTTAACCCCAGGTTAGTGGAATAGTGCAAGTGAGCCTAAGTATGATAAAATTGATGTTGGTCCAATTGAATTATTCTAGGCTTATACTTGTAATATTGGGCCTTGTTGCCTGAATTAAATATCTAATAAAAAAAAAATACGTTTTATTGACTAGACTTCAGCTTTTACCGGACAAGACTGAAAGATTGTCAATTCAAGCCTCCTCACCAAAACCTATAGTCACCTATAGTCATAATGTAGTCATAATGAAGTCATAATGTAGTCATAATGTAGTCATAATGTAGTTATAATGTATTGTAGTTATAGCGGTAAGAGCTTGCGACTTGCAATCCGGAGGTCGTGGGTTCGAACCCCGCGACGTACCAATGAGTTTTTCGGAACTTTTATAATCATTTGACATTATCGCTTTTCGGTGAAGGAAAACATCGTGAGGAAACCGGACTAATCCCAATAATTCCTAGTTTTCCCTCTGGGTTGGAAGGTCAGATGGCAGTCGCTTACGTAAAAACTGGTGCCTATGTCAATTCTTGGGATTAGTTGTCAAGTGGACCCCAGGCGAGGCAAAATGTCGGGATGGCGCGAGGAAGAAGGAGGAGTCCTAAAAATTCTGTATAAGGATAAAATACAAAAAGTCCTCGTGAGTCTGAGTCGAAATATCCCGCAAGTTTCGAAATAAAGTAAATGGTATATTTTTTCCGTATAATTCTCCATGGGGCTTTAATTCCAGGGCTTGATTTTACTCGCTAAACTGAGCTACTTTTACTATGGGACCAACCCTAAAATCGGGGATTCTTTTCTGGCTTTTCCATAGAAAACGTCGACATCTGATCAGACAGAATGTATGAAAACGTAAAAAATTTTTCGGGATTTCAGGGTTGCTGCCATAATAAAAGTAGCTCAGTTTAGCGAGTAGAATCGAGCCCTGGCTTTAAAGCCCGATGGTAACACCCTGTATAATAATATTCAAGTACTAAGAAGCAAACCAAATACAAACTTGACTGGCGGCGAGCTGGAAGAGGTGTTGAACATCGACCCGGGCGGCGAGTACACCACTATGAACTTCAAGTATGAACGCGACCAGTACCTTGGTGTGTACGATGACAATAGGAAGGTCGAGCGATGCTATAGCGACCATGTCAGGTGTTTGACAACCATAATGTAAGACTTACTATCTTACTACTTACTCCTACTTTCGATTTTTAGGGTTCCCTACCCCAAAAGGAAAAAACGGAACCCTTATACTATAAGGCTTATAAGGCTTATAGGATCACTCGTGCGTCTGTCTGTCTGTCCGTCTGTCCCAGCCTATTTTCTCGGAAACTACTGGACCAATTAAGTTGAAATTTGGTACACATATGTAAATTAGTGACCCAAAGGTGGACATATTTTTTATATAATTTTAAAATACATAGGTTCGAAGTTATTTAAAGAAAATAGCCAAAAAATGACCATTCCCCCCTTTATCTCCGAAACTACTGGGTCTAAAATTTTGAAAAAAATACTCAAAATAGTTCTTTACCTATAGATGACAGGAAAACCTATTAGAAATGTGCAGTTAAGCGTGAGTCGGTCTTATGTACGGAAACCTAGAAACGCGAGTCCTACTCGCACTTGGCCGGTTTTTTTTTACTTACTTACGGCTGTGACGCAACGAACCGAAGTGGATCTTGGCCTCCGACACCAAAGACCGCCATGCTACTCTGTCCAAAGCCGTTTCTGTCCAGTCGACGGGGCGGCGTCGAGTTCGCTATGGTCGATTTTTTAGGGTACCTCAAAAGAAAAAAAAAACGGAACCCTTATAGGATCACTCGTGCGTCTGATCTGTCGGTCCGGCTGTCACAGCCTATTTTCTCCGAAACTACTGGACCAATATGTATATGTTGAAATATTGTACACATATGTAAATTCGTAGCCCAAGACGAATATGTAACGTAATGAAACGTGAATTTCATTTCATTTCAATGAAAGAGTAAATTATGAAAAGAGTTCATTATGAGCATCTCACTTTTTTTTTAATAATTTTACGATAAATAATATAGAAGTTATTCAAGAAAATAGGCAAAAAATTACCATTTTCGCCCTTTATTTCCGAAACTACTGGGTCTAAATACAACTTTTTTGAATACAGCCAACGTCAAACTGCAGCAATACCAGGCGGCGTAGCCAAGGTTGCAATCGCTATCGCTTCGACAACGAAAAGCATTATGTCTCTCTATCATTCTTCTATATTAGCGCGACAGTGACAGTTGCGTTTCGATCGCTACGGAGCGTAAGCGATTGGCGTCTTGGCTACGCGGCCTGTACCTACAGTTTGAACCTGAATGATACTTGTACATGTTGGCTCAGAAATATGTTGACAAATAATGTTTACTGTGCAAACTGTTGATAGCTTTAGCAAACGTTTGCGTTAGTGTATACTCGTAAAATGTAAAATAGTTATTTACGATACAAGTGTGAAAAATAGGAAATTCGAAACGAGTGGCGATAAATTAAAACACGACCGAAGGGAGTGTTTTAAATCGACACGAGTTGCGAATTACCTATTCGCACGTGTATCGTACAACGTTTTACAGTACATATGGCCCTTTAAACTTTTGACATCGCACGAAAAGTGCTATTTTACGCACTAGTGCGGGAAAATAGGACCATATGTACTGTAAAAATATATTGAATACAATACGTAAAACGATCGGCCGGCGCCTGCCGCCGCATTGACGGCTTTTTCTCTCTTATGGTAACATTCCATTTCTAACCGCAGCTGCACTCCTAGTACTGAACGCGTCGCTGTTATTGTCAATTTCCATAGTAAAATGAACAGTAATGCAGCTGTCGTTGGAAATGGACTGTCACCTTTAAGATAGCATTCGGCAAGACGCTGCCGCAGCCCGGCAGCCGCGACCGACCGCCGCCGCCGAACGGCGCCTGCGTCGGAAGGTGTGCCGTACAAACCCCTATAAAGCAGTGCGGCGACTGCCGGGCGGCGGCTGCCGGGCAGCGGCTGCCGGGTCGCGGCAGCCTCTTGCCGACGCTTACCTTTATTGCGCGGACATAAAGCTTTTTCCTATCGGCTTTTGCCTAATGCCCGTCGATATATCTCGAGAGACCCTAATGATACTACTGCCGTGGCGCAGCGACCCGAAGTGGATCTTGGCCTCTGACAATGATACGATATGTGTAATTTCAGGGCCGCTTCTCGACCTGTCTGCGCAACGGACGGAAAGAGACGAAGTGAGTTCGGCTCCCTGTGCGATGTGTACCTGGAGAATTGCAACGACAAGGAAGGTTAGAACTTTGTTAGGGTTCCGTACCCAAAGGGTAAAACGGGACCCTATTACTAAGACTCTGCTGTCCGTCCGTCCGTCCGTCTGTTACCAGGCTGTATCTCACGAACCGTGATAGCTAGACACTTGAAATTTTTACAGATGATGTATTTCTGTTGCCGCTATAACAACAAATACTAAAAACAGAATAAAATAAAGATTTAAGTGGGGCAGAGAATAAAATAAAGATACAACAAACGTGATTTTTGATCGAAGTTAAGCAACGTCGGGCAGGGTCAGTACTTGGATGGGTGACCGCTTTTTTTTTGCCTTTTTTTGCATTATGGTAGGGAACCTTTCGTGCGCGAGTCCGACTCGCACTTGCCCCGGGTCCCGTTTTACCCTTTGGGTACGGAACCCTAAAAACCAATAGAAATCGACCATTGAAACGTGACTCAATCAATGACAATAGCAGGCGTGTCTCACTCCGCGACTTCGTCGCTTTGCTACAGGTAGCTAAAAGTACATACATCCGTTCGGCCCCAATTTTGGGGTTTGCCATAAGCCGCGCGTGGCGCTGTCGCCACCTAGCGGCCATATCTGTGCTGATCGTAACAGACGCGTTTTGTTAGAGAGTGAGTCTTCTGTACTTAGTACTATTATTTATTCTATGACAATAGTTAGTTTTTTTAGCATTAGAAAAAAGGTAAACAATCTTGACGTGTTATCAAAAAACACTTTTAAAAAATAAGCCACGGCAAATATGTAACAATTATGAATCATACTTATAGGTACTATTATTTACATTATTTTGCTTTCATAAGTAATAGTAGTTACTTACAGATTTTTAAAAAACGTTTTTCAATTAAAAGACACTTCAAAATCGCGTAGCCTTTTTTAGCCTAAAAACTAACTATAATGACAACCGTACAATAGTTATTTGTACAACAAGAGATCAAAGTTTGATATTTCTTCGAGTGCTTATTTTGAGTCCCGTGCAAGCGAAAGATTCTATAATAGATTCACGAGCGTAGCGAGTGAATCTAATATAGAATCTTGAGCGTAGTAAGGGATTCAAAAGCGCACGAGATGTAAATAACTTTGATCTCGTGTAGAACACAAAATTTTTCACCCTAAGCAGTAGAGAAGAACATACCTAGAGGGACGGAGATAATAGAACCCAAGCACAAAACAGATAGGTACAGAAATCAATCTACATACAAAGCGCGCTCGAGCAACGCACACATAGACACTGCTCACGGACACGATATCTCGGACCAGTTGGGACCAGTGCGAGCGCGAGTGCCATCCGCTTGAGACACGCGTCTGTGAACTTTTTTGTGCAATAATGGAGAAACAAAACAAAAAGTTATTATAGTAGTATACCCTATAATGGGCATGGAACCAGTAATGGGACAAAAAAACATAATTCCTCTAAAATAAGTATCTAAAAGTAGTTTATAAACACTGGCTGTATATTATCATAAATAAGAGTCCTAGAGCTGTTTCAGTTTGAAGTTTCATTAAATTCGGTTGCTTTTTAAGAAATTGGCGTCAACCCAAAAGTTGCCGTGTCACTGAAAAAAAATACCACTACGAATTCTTAACAACTTCGCTGAGAGAGGTGAGTTAATTTATTAAATTTCAATTAATTAATACTTGATGAAAACTAGAATGTGTTTTGTTAGTTGCATTTACCATGAGATAAGGTATACAACACACTATATGTTGTGAGTCCACAGATGTAAAAAAATAGTGGTATTTGGCCCAATCCCATTATAGGAGCTGTAAAACTGCGTACCTCCTATGATGGGACAATTGACAGAATGATGCTTGCCATGCCATAATTTCATGTTTAAACAATACAGAAGTAAAATTTATTTACGAAATATGTCAATCAGGAGATATTCTCGGACTTCGGATAAATTAATATCGTTTTTCCAAACTTTTATTTAACTTGCCCTGTTAGTTAGTGTGGGTCCAATCTTGGTAGCTGAATTTGAGCCACTTTTCGATTTCCGATTCAGTTGAAATTTTGTGTAAGTACGTAATTAAGTATGCAAATCGGATGATAATGCAAAATTATGATAACATGAACCTTATCTGATGATGGAGACAGGAGATGGCCATGGGAACTTTATCGCAATAAACCCTAACTAATTTTGTTTGGGTATATTACAATTGTCTCGATGGATCTAATACAATAATAATTGGCTGTGGAAAGAAAAATACATTCAGCGATAAAAGCTTATACCAAAAATTTATTATTTTGCCGTAACTTATTCCCTATTTCAATATTTTATACTGATAGAGCAATGTCCATTATAGGGGGCCCATTACTGGATCCACGTCCATTACCGGGGGCCCATTACTGGAGCTTTGGTGTCCATGACTGGAGAAAAAAAGCATAGTTTTAATTTGTTAAATATGTGGAAACTAATTGCTGTATCTTTTGTAGTATATAAAAAATAATATTGTTGTGTATGAGAAATAATAAGGTTTTTAAAATGTTTAAATAATTAATGGGAGTGATGCCTCGGATAAGATCCGCAGTAAAACATTGGACTATTGGAGTGCAAGGGTCCTCTTGTTACTCTAACCTGGTTAATGGGAACTTGATAGGATATTGAAAAGATAAAACCAAATACATGAGATGCAATTTAATACAATTCGCTAACTACTACAATGCACTCCGCTTTAGGGCGGGCGCTGCTCAAAATACAATCGGTTTCTCTAAATTGTCGGCGGTTATGGGGTGACACTATAGTAAACCTTAATCTACGATCGCGAGATGGACGAGACGCGGGGTTTTGGCCAAAACCTGGGATAAAAGTCTAGTGCACTCACGGGTACCGAACGTAGCTATCATCCACAGGCCCGCTGGTGTTTAACGCAGCAGGCGGATCGCTGACGGTGGGCGACGGGCGTTCCTCAAGCTCCGGCTTTGGCAAGCTCGGGCGAGAACAACCCGCGGCGCTCGGAAGTTCCGCAAGAAGGACCCGCACGAAGACACCTTGGAGTCGTCGGACGGCAGCATAGCCATCCGACACACGGCCTGCAGGTCGAGGCCGCGTCCTACGGCGTAGAAGCAGCGTCAGCATGACGCTCAGCAAAATCGGGGACGCGCAACAGCGCGCCTGGGAACACGATCACCAACCGTGCTCATGTCCATCGGCGACACGGGACGTTAAAATTTAGAAATAAAACTTACAGTCCCAGAGATGGACATAGGTAGACTAAAACATAATAATATTTAGCATGCACAATAAATAACAGTCAAAACTTACTGTTAAACAGATAGACGTATCTGCATGCATAATTAACGTCCTAATGGACTTGTTGATTAGGTATCCGGTTAATTTATTTTTCTCCGGTTACCCCGGCTGCCTCGGTTAACCGGTGCTTAACCTCTTTGCCGAGAGAGGGGATATTGTAGCGATGCTACATACTTGCCTATGATAGATACATACTTTTCCATACAGGATAACCTGTACAACATGATTGTCGCATTTCCAACAGAATAACATACACCAGAGTATGACACCTAGGTAAAACCGTAACGTACCTTCTCAGCTGTAGGTTGATCAGCATATACTGCCTCCTGGTTAACTGGTTTCGAAGAAACAAGTCTAAAGAGTATGCCACTTGAACGGAACTTGTCACCCAGATTGCGCGGAGGTTGTTGAACCAAACCTGGCTTCACGTATATCAAAATGATCCTCGTGATATATCCTAACTGCCCAAGTAGGTCACATCCTAATTTAATTTGTATTTTAGAATCATTTATGAAATTATATAAAAACATAAAAAAGACTTTCGTTGGGTAGTCGTAAGCGTGACAGCCCGGTGACAGCTAAGAATATAGGCGTTTTGTTCAGGCATAAGCAAGGATATATTCCAAAGGAAACAAAGTAGAAACGTACGATAAAAATATAATTATTAGTAATTATTATTAACCACTTAAAATATTACAAGTATTAACGAGCATTGGTATTTTTCGAGAATCATTTGATTTGAAAAGGATTTAAGTTGGTTTGACGTTTAATGTGTTGATGTGAATCGAAACGCAACGTGTCCGGTAGGAGATTATTTCAGACGGTCACTTCACTTAGAGTTGGAATGGGAATACGCTAGGATGTAGATGGTTTCTAATTAAAGATTAAGAGGGATTGCCTCGTCTCCTTCCGTCGCCTGGTCCGGCTGGTGGGAGACCGATTTGTAAAGTGCGTATATCGCTGTGCGTGAATTGTGCGCGTGATTTACTTAGTGCGTCCCGTGTCGCCGATGGACATGAGCACGGTTGGTGATCGTGTTCCCAGGCGCGCTGTTGCGCGTCCCCGATTTTGCTGAGCGTCATGCTGACGCTGCTTCTACGCCGTAGGACGCGGCCTCGACCTGCAGGCCGTGTGTCGGATGGCTATGCTGCCGTCCGACGACTCCAAGGTGTCTTCGTGCGGGTCCTTCCCGTGAAAGTCCGAGCGCCGCGGGTTGTTCTCGCCTTAGCTTGTCACAGCTGGGGCTCGATGAACGCCCGCCGCTGATCTACGTCGATCTGTCTGCTACGCTAAGTTCCAGGATGAAAGCTACACCCGGTATCCGTGAGTGCACTAGACTTTCGTTTTAGGTTTTGGCCAAAACTCCGCGTTTCGTCCGTCTCGCGACCGTAGATTAAGGATTGCCGTAGTGTCACTCCACAGCCGCCAACGGCTTATAGAAACAAATTGTATTTTGAGTAGCGCCCGCCCCGAAGCGGAGTGCCTTGTAATTATTTAGCGGGGTATATTAAATTGCATGTCAAATATTTGGTTTTATCTTTTCAATATCCTACCAAGTTCCCATTAACCAGGTTAGAATAACAAGAGGACCCTTGTACTCCAATAGTCCAATGTTTTGCTGCGGATCTTATCCGAGGCAATATTCCCATTAATTATTTAAACATTTAAATCCTATTATTTTTTATACACTACAATGTCACCATACTTTAAATTATTATTTTTTATTCACGACACTTTGATACAACACGCCTAAAACATGAAAGACGGGTAGGACTTTCATCTTTTAACACGCTAAGCGGTAGACCATTTACATGTATACGGGAAGTATCACAAATACTCCAAATTTCCTCTTAAATGTCCCATGACTGGTGCTGTTACTATATAACTGTACAGTGGACGGTTGTTTAAATTCAACATTAAACGGTGAATTGTTGTTTTTTAAGCTACCAGTGGTTTCAGAGAGAATGGGTATGCGAATTTATTACACTTAAAAATATAATAATCGTGTATTTCGCCAATCTCGGAATCATCGCAAGATATTTTCTGTGGCAAATTTGTAATATAACAATGACATTAAAATTAAAATACCTATTTGAGTTATTAATGTTTCTCCGTTTTAAAACTCTCGGGTCTTTCGAGCCCGGTCATTTATAAGGCGTGCGTGGGGATATGGATCCAACACGTAGAGGCCGTTTGGAGAGATTTGATGTCATGTAGAACGCCTGCTGGAACCCATTCACGGGTACATCAATAAATATCCGTGAACCGGTTTCAGCAGGCATTGGAAGCTATTGTAAAGAATATGGTCAGAATACTGGTCTATGGTTTAAGTTTGGGTGGAAAAAGACTGGGCTATTGCAAAGAAGTCCGGACACCTGCCATAACACTGTTTGCACAAGTTATCGAGACAGGTGGTGACTCGCCACTCGTTAGATGGGCACCTGATGCGCCATCGTAAAGACGGCCAGGTGCAACACCGACGTGAGCGGCTCAGGGGTGTCGAGAGGTGGTGCTGCGCTTTCTCCGAAGTTACTCGCGGCGTTATGCCCTTTAACACTTCCACCCCTGGAGCATATAGCTCTAACGACTCCTCTCTGGACGGCCAATGAAGGCAAGCCAGAGCCGAGAGTCCTGCGGGTCCCCTTGGGGCACACCCCGGACACTGGCGATCAAATGTATGAAACAAACGCGTTCCTATGCACACGTCTAAGCTCGTGTAGGTGAACGCGTACCATGCTTGTGTGAGTGAGATAAGACGTGCGAGGGTTCTCGCCAGTTTGTTGTCAAGTTCGATGACCTCAATTACTCAAAACTCATTGCGCGAATTAGGAAGAAATAAGAATCGTATTATGTTGTAAGGTGGGTGTCTAAGCTCAATTTATATAATAGTATCCTATTTTGAATCAGTATAAATAAAGTAACGAAAATTTTGGAAGAAAATTCAGGCCACCAACATATTACGTAAGTTTAAAACATGATTTTTTGTTCATATAGGTATTGTATTGGTTTCAGTGTGATCTGATAGGTTTTGTAAATATTTGTTTAATATTTGAATATTTTACGTGGCCTCCGCTCTGCGCACCGCGTCGTCGCGTCCTTGCCAGCCGGTAACTGTGAGGTAACCGAGAGCGGGTGGGCGGCACTTTCAACGGGAGGCAGGGAGTGTCCATACTATACGTTAGTACTCTTTATTATACTGTGCTTGGGGTCCACTCCGGCCGACGAAGACACGCCGGAGACGGAGACCCTGACCGACTCTCGGGAGCACTCGGGTCCGTGGGGTCGTTACTCCCCAACAGCTCGCCACAAGCTGCCCTGCGGGCTTATTAATGTTATTATTAATTTATATTTCCATTCTTCCCGTTTCATCCTCAACAATAAATCGAACAACTAAATACGAGATACGATATGATAGATACGAGTGCCACTACCAAGATAGTTTTTTGTGCATAAGTCATAGTTCGCAACAATCGCAACCCTAGAGCGACCGCCGAGCGTAGGTATGAAAAGTAAAGTACATACATGTGATTGACTTCTGTACTTATCTATTTTGTGACCCAAGTATATCGAACTTATATTAGACCCCGCATGTTGAAATGACATTTGACTACAAAAGTCACTTGAATGACATTTTGTCTCACTCAGTGAGCAAAATGAGATTTTGCTCACTCATACTGTCTCACTAAGTGAGCAAAATGCGATTTTGCTCACTGAGTGAGACAAAATGACTCAGTAAGCAAAATCGCGTTTTGCTCAATGTTTTTAAGAAGCAAAGTACCCTTGTTCGAGCTGCTGAGGTGAAAAAATGATTGTGGAACCATTTAACTTAACCTCCTGAGACAAAAATTTTAATGCCATTTGAAATGCATTTTTATGGGTCCTCTACACGATGGGCCAACGCCGGCCACTGCAAGGGACGCATTTATGCGTTAGAGGGAGCAAGTGATATTGCTATCTCATTCTACCACATGGCTGCGTCCCTTGGAGTGGCCGGCGCTGGCCCATCGTGTAGAGGAGCCATAAAATGAATGGTAGTGCTGCTGTCGTTGGAAATGGACTGCCACTTTTTATTACTTTTTTAATTCGACTTGTATTATTTCAGCCGTGTGGCACATAATCGATAGCGGGAACTGTTCTAGAGCCGAGAAGATATTTACATATAATTTTACTTCCACACCAAAAGGGTGACACTATGTGATGAAAGTAAACACAACAATACAATTATTTCAAAGCATTAAATAAATTGGGTAAAAATATATTATTTACTATGGATTTTTATTTAATATTCATAACCTCAATATAATGGTTCGAATTTGAGACATTTTAACCAAATTCGAAGATAAAGGGGAAGTTATCAATTCGATCGCATTTTTAGGGTTCCGTAAAGACAATTCTCTCACGTTTCACATAAAAAAAATAATTTGGCCAAGCCCGAGATAGCTCTTGGCTACCATCAGTTTGGCACTTGGCAGTGACATAAACGTGACGTGAAACGTGGTGTTGACAGCTAATGCGAAAGCCGAAGCTCGAGCTCCGCGTAGGGCCGAAGGCCCGAAGCGTCCAGGATGTCTGATTGTCTGTGCTTAAACACAGAACAATAGTACAGTCAAGGAATTTAAATTCCGACCCATTTCGTACTTTGTCACAGTGACAATCAATATGAAAGCCGCTAGAGACCTCATACGGTTGTCACTGTGAAAAAGTACGAAATGGGTCGGAATTTAAATTCCTTGACTGTACAAGTGTCTAAGTGCGAAGGCCGAAGGCCGAACTTTAGCAAAATGTCAGTGCTTTAGCACACAGCAATAGTACAAGTGTCTAGATGTGAAGGCCAAAGTCCGAGCTCCGCGTAGCCCGAAGACCCGAAACGTCCAGGATGTTAGTACTTAAACACAGAACAATTAGTATAAGTGTCTAAATGCGAAGGCCGACGGCAGAGCTCCGCGTAGGGCCGCGGCGTCCAGGCTGTCAGTTCGGTGTTTAACCACTGATATCTTGCAGGCTTCGGGCCTTCGGCCCTACACGGAGCTCGGCCTTCGGCCTTCGCATTTAGACACTTGTATTAATAACCTGTGTTTAGAACTGACCTCCTGGATGCTTCGGGCTTTCGGCCCAATGCGACTTCAGCCTTTGGATCTTGCGATTTAGACACTTGTACTGTAAAATACTTGGAAAAGTTACGGGAGGCGCGCGTCTGTCGGACGCTTCGGATCTTCGAATCGGTCCTACGCAGAGCTCAGCCTTCGGCCTTCGCATTTACTATTACTATTGCTTTGTGTTTGAATACCGAAGTTGAGCATCTCGCGAATGCTTGATGTATTATAATAATTTAGAGTAAGGCCAAGCGCGCACCACGATTTTTTGTCGTGCGATAATTTTGTCGCAGAAATGCAACGTATGTGTTTATATGTCAGTGATGCGCGCGACAAAAAAATCGCAGCGATTTTAAAATTGTGATTTGTCACATTTTTCCGCGATTGCTCGCGACGCGATTGTCGCAAAGTGAATTGCAGCATGCGGAGTTGTATGGCCCCGCGCGCACTGCGATAATAAAATCGCACCCCGGCCGGACCTCAGTCGGCATTTCGCACTCCAAGCCTCAACATCTCGGCACCTGCAACTCCAATGGAGTCTCAAAATGAGACGCTAGATGTTGACCATTTAATTATGGAAATAGACGGGGATCACCTTTGTGTTATAAATGCTCAAAGTCATACAGCAATCGCATATTAAAGACACGTTTCATGACAAGCGACTGGTACGAAATCCATGTTGACAATGAAAAAAATCGTCGACTTTTTCATCGCAGTGCGCGCAGTGAATTTTCTGCGATATATTATAGCGCGATTCTAAAATCGTGTCGCAAAAATTAAAATCGTGGTGCGCGCTTGGCCTATAATATCTTAAATGTATACTCCTTCAATTTGAATTTAGAACTCATTATTTTTTTATTTGATTTTGTTTCTAGTTCCATGCCATATATATAGACTTTAATATTATTTAGAACTGCTAAAAATGTAGAGTAGAGGAGAGTGTAAGAGTGAGATAAACGTCATATTTTCATAGAAAATTGACATTAATGATGACACAGTTACACTTTGTCATTGCAAATTCCATACAGAGTTAGCTTGGTCCGATTCTATCAATAATTGGACGTAGTTTAGGGAAAAGGGTATACTTTAATCCACGATAATCTGGTAAATAAAATTCAAAAACAAAAGCCATTAATTTAAATGAAGTAGTTTATGGATGAATCCTTTTCGCTTAACTACGTTCAATTGATACTAAACTCAGTCCGAGTTTATATAATTAGAGTTAGACCAAGAAAAGTCTGCAGCGATTTTGATAGCAGACATCCACTGCTGAACATAGGCCTCCAGCTTCCATAATAATAAAAATAATAAGCTGTTGGGGAGTAACGACCCCACGGACCCGAGTGCTCCCGAGAGTCGGTCAGGGTCTCCGTCTCCGGCGTGTCTTCGTCGGTCGGAGTGGACCCCAAGGGGACCCGCAGGACTCTCAGCTCTGGCTCGCCTTCATTGGCCGTCCAGAGAGGAGTCGCTAGAGCTATATGCTCCAGGGGTGGAAGTGTTAAAGGGCATAACGCCGCGAGTAACTTCGGAGAAAGCGCAGCACCACCTCTCGACACCCCTGAGCCGCTCACGCCGGTGTTGCACCTGGCCGTCTTTACGATGGCGCATCAGGTGCCCATCTAACGAGTGGCGAGTCACCACATGTCTCGATAACTTGTGTAAGCAATGTTATAGCAGGTGTCCGGACTTCTTTGCAATAGCCCAGTCTTTTTTCCACCCAAACTTAAACCATAGACCAGTATTCTGACCATATTCTTTACAATAGCTTCCAATGCCTGCTGAAACCGGTTCACGGGTATTTATTGATGTACCCGTGAATGGGTTCCAGCAGGCGTTCTACATGACATCAAATCTCTCCAAACGGCCTCTACGTGTTGGATCCATATCCCCACGCACGCCTTATAAATGACCGGGCTCGAAAGACCCGACAGTTTTAAAACGGAGATAAAAATAATAATGTTCTATATGACATTAAAGCTTTCCAAGGGGCCTCTACGTGTTGGATCTGTGTCCCCATGCAAGCCTATCAAAAAACCGGGATTATAGGCCCGTGATATCCAAGGAGATACAAATAAAAATAATAATAATTTCCAGCTTGCTGAGAATTAATTCCTGGAAAAAATATAATTTGATTGGCCTATAATGACTTCGAAGCGTTTTTAGGGTTCCGTACCCAAAGGGTAAAACGGGACCCTATTACTAAGACTTCGCTGTCCGTCCGTCCGTCCGTCCGGCTGTCACCAGGCTGTGTCTCACGAACCGTGATAGCTAGACAGTTGAAATTTTCACAGATGATGTATTTCTGTTGCCGCAACAACAACAAATACTAAAAACAGAATAAAATAAAGATTTAAGTGGGGCTCCCATACAGCAAACGTGATTTTTGACCAAAGTTAAGCAACGTCGGGCGTGGTCAGTATATGGATGGGTGACCGTTTTCTTTTTGCATTTTTTCCCGTTTTTTTTTTGCTTTATGGTACGGAACCCTTCGTGCGCGAGTCCGACTCGCACTTACCCGGTTTTTTACAATAATATCCGTCACGGGTACAGGTTTTCTTTGTTGTATGTGTGTGTCTTAAGCTTCTTTTACTGCACTTTTGATGCACTGTCGTATCAAGCTTGTAACAAGATTGAAACCATTACAAATTAGTGTATCAGAATCGACTTCCATGTTGCCGACCCCCGTTGTAGGCAGTCAATCTACTCGAATTAAATGCGCTGTCGGCCCTATTCGAACTTTAATATACCTACGTCAAATATTAGGTACGTCAAGATAATTAATCAACTTTTTCACGAATGCCCAAACAAAAAGAGTGTATTGTTTTTTCAGGGTTCATGTTTGTACGTGAGTTTCTTTATTCCACCATAACTTTGTAATGCCTTAACCGATTTAGGCACTGGTCCCATCGCGAGCTAGTAAGCTATGAGCTATCGGCTATAAACACGAACAAAAGATAAGCACTCCCGTGTAAATAAAAGAGACACGGCGATATTTATAGTTACTCGCCCAGCGGTGAGCTATAAATATCGCCGTGTCTCTTTTATTTACACGGGAGTGCTTATCTTTTGTTCGTGTTTATAGCCGATAGCTCATAGCTTACTAGCTCGCGGTGGGACCAGTACCTTAGATGAATGATACATCATTAGAATCCTTATATCATCCCAAGTAACATAGGCTGACGTCATAATAAAATCAAATGGCGGACATAATACATAATATTGCGTGTAGTTTAGAAAAAAAAAATCTTGAAAACCTATCGAGTGGGCCATCAAAATGAAGAGCTTTGAAAGACGATTTCAAATATGTATGCAACATACGTCTTATTTTGGAAGAATACCATTCACAAAATGTGCTAAGAAAAATAAATCTTTCTAACTTATTTAGTGAGTTTCTTAGTTATTTATATATGCATTACATATATCAGTACCAAAAATGACGTTTTTTTTAAAAAAATACGTCACTTTTGATGCTGACATTGCTAACCCACTGACATTGCTATCTAGGTATCTAGGTATCGAGAACCCGGGTATGTCCTTAAACTACGTCCTAGACCACCGGTGGACGGGCAGCAGCGTGCCTCAAATTCGGTGTACTCGACTGCGATCGCCAACCCGCCTGCCAAGCGTGGCGATTATGGCATTCACCCCCCATCATGAAGGGGGAGGCCTATGTTCAGCAGTGGACATCTTATGGCTGAGATGATGATGATCGTATCTAGACGTTAATATTTGACGTATCTTGAAGTTAGAATCGGGCCGAGTGTGTGACTCGACTGGCCGCGTAGCCAAGATGCAGATCGCTTACGCTCCGTAGCGATCGAAACGCAACTGTCACTGTCGCACTAATATGGAAGAGTGATAGAGAGACATAATGCTTTTCGTTATCGAAGCGATAGCGATTGTAACCTTGGCTAGGCCGGCTTTTCTTAATTCCATTAACGGGACAAATCAAGTCGTCAGCTTGATCGATGGCTCGTTTCTTCCTAGAGAAAAGTAGTAAAATATATGAGATCTATTGGCGGTTAGTTCATTTTGTTTATACTCGTAAATCTTGGAATTAGGGATGTAACGATACCGACACCGATATATCGCCGATATAATCGGCAGGCCGATAAATCGGCATCGCCAATTTAAATTCAGCCGATATCACAGTTAGAAAAGTGCGCGAAACGAATGACGCTGCTAATAATTTGAATAGGTATAAACTTTCTTTCCATAACAAAAAATGTAGGTACCTAAAGTAAACTATAATTACTTATTTGGATTTATTTTTGCATTGATTGCTTGATGGTTACCTAAATAAATGTTTTCTTTGATTTTGTTTTGGCATTTTTCTTTATTAGTTTTACAATTTTTCACACTTTACAAAATCGAGTGTCTATTATACATAAGTATGTTTTATGCATATTAAGTATATAATTCCTTATATATTTGATCTATTAACTAACTACTGTGCCCTTGATATCGGTATTTGTATCGGTATCGCCGATTATTTACTTCAAAAATCGGTATCGGTATCGTATCGACAAAATCATGTATCGTTACATTCCTACTTGGAATAGTTCAGACATATCGGTAGTAAGTCGACGTTGATGTCACAAATGGAGGCGTAACAAATATTTCGATTACATGAGTGTGCGTTAAATTAACTGTCACAGGTCCGACTGAAATTAAATGAGAATTAAACTACATATGATTTTTTTACAAAAATCTGACCAGCCACCTTATTATGGATAGCTTTATCCATCTTTATCCACGTGATAAAATAACTGTCACTGTTTAACACCGTGGGATAGAAAGTGACGGACACCGTTTTATCACGCTGTCACGTAGACAAGAAATACCATCATATCCGTACAGTTTTAATTTAGCTGCTTTCGTTATTAAAATAGTTACTAACTGAAACGATGTGCTCAATAATGATTACCTAACTTAGGTGTGAATAGCAGATCACAATCAAAATTTTAAATCATAATATGCTCTACAGCTCTAATTATATACAGTTTAAAGAAAAATAAAGGTTCAGGCAGTTAAAAAAGAGAAGGCATATTTCTCTATCTCTATGTTTGGAAATTACTTATTAAAGTATTTACAGGATGATGATGAAATCATTTCATCATTCATCATCGAATCAAATCATTTTTCTGTTTAGCCCTATGACTGGTAGAGAATGCCATGAAGCATTAAGTCCGCCATTTATTTTGCACCTTTTTTGACGTGCAATGAAGCTTAAAATAAATAAATAAATTATAATATTTAAAACTTCCGCGTTTCGAACACATATTAACTCACATTTGTGGACGGGTCTAATGGCTCCTCTTCACGTTGGGCCAACGCCAACGCCAACGAGGGATGCAGCCATGCGGTAGAATGAGATAGCAATATCACTTGCTCCCTCTAACGCATAAATGCGTCCCTCGTTGGCGTTGGCGTTGGCCCAACGTGAAGAGGAGCCATAACGCGAAATTTATTCAATTACTTACCTTTATTTACCGACGTTTCGACACAGGGCTATAACCGCGAAAATCGAAGTTCGCAAATTGCGGGCATTTTTCTCTGTCACCCTAATTACGCCTTCATTGGAGTAAAAGAGAAAGATCCCCGCAATTTGCGAATTTCGGTTTTGGCGGTAGCCCCTCAGGTTTCACTGGTCGTCGCGGCTAACTACGCGGAAATAAATCATAGTTAAACCAATCTGTTAATCCCTTCATAATTTGGTAAACTTAAACTTAATTTATTTGAGGAACAGCTGGGCCCTATTTCACCAACCTGACAAATGTCGCATTTGTCGACATCACTGTTACTGACGTCACAGGCCTCCATAGGCTACGGTAACCGCTTACCATCAGACGGGCGGTGTGGTTGTTTGCCACCAATATGTTAATTAAAAAAAACTCCACTATATCGCCAGTAAATAAGTATTTATTTTGCGAAGCTAATGACAATTGTCACAAGAAATACGACAATTGTCACGAAATTCCGACACAGAACTCATTTGCTGTCAAGAATTATCGAAAGTTCTTTGAAATCTTGTGACAAATGTCATCATTATCATCATAAACATCACAAGAGAAATACCTATTTTTTGCCGATATAATAAAGTTTTCTAAAATAATACAATGATGGTGATAAACACGAATACGGCCCGCCCGATGGTAAGCGATAACCGTAGCCTATGGATGCCTGTCACGTCAGCAACAATGAGACTTGTCGAATTTTCGCACCTGTCACGTTGGTGAAATAGGGGCCAGCTCTCACTGAATTGAAATTTACGGTCCGATTCGAACTTTAAGATACGTCAAATATTACGTCTAGATACGATATGAGTTAGATATGTCAGTGTCAAAAGTGACGTTTCTTCAAACGAAAAAGGCACTTTTGACACTGTCATATCTAATCCATATCGTATCTAGACGTAATATTTGACGTATCTTAAAGCTCGAATCGGGCAGTTGGAATGTGCTGTCTCTAGGGAACGTTCGATTTAATTCGTTCCGGAAATTCTGTACGTAGAATATTCGAGAGACATATTTGTTAATTGAGTAAACTCCGAAACTAGATCAATCCTCACAGTACCTACACGTGTAGGTTTCATTCCTATCCTATTCCCGTGTAGGTTTCATTCCTATCCCATTCCCATCCACATTGTCAAACCCAGGAAACTCTCAAATAACATAGCGAGCTCAATCACAGTCGAGTACATCTGCAAGAATTCAGAGAGCTCAGCCTAGATAACAGGCAAAGGATACTTCGAATATGTATGTTCATCTGTGGCGTATTCTAAAGCGATTCTGGAATATATCACTGTACTATACGATAGGTCTACCGTTCAAGGGTCTCCCCAGATACTATTAAACTTCCGACCAACTCTCAATGGACTTCGGTCCCCAGGCATAACACCCGTCTAGAGAGAGTACTGTCTATTGCTTCTCTACCTACTACAGTGGAATTTGTAAATTGATGTAAATAATATTGTAAATATATTTGTAAATACTCTCCGCGTCTTCTCCTATACATAAACATAGTTTCCCCTACAAACCATCTACAAACTTTTTCCTATCGGATTTTGCCGATTCCAGCTTACACCGTTTAAGGCGGATATTAGACGAATGAAACAATATCATTGGTTGTAATCCAGTTGAAAACAGATGTGGATTGTTAATAATAATAAATGTTGTTGGTTGATTCGTCTTATCTCCACTTCAGTAAAAAGGGGGCATTACTGAGGCCTGAAGCATAATTTGATTAATAATCAGCAGCTGCCTGATGACCCAGTAAGAAATACAGTTAAATACATTTAAGAAGATGCCAAAGGGACTATGCCTAATAGTATGAATAAAAAGGAAAAGTATAGATACAAGTTACAGTGACTGTTGTAGAATAGCAGAAAATCATATTACATGTGAACCTATGAGACGGGTTCTACTGCATTATTTTTATCCATTTATTTATTATTATTATTTTTTTTTTATTATTATGCATGGGTTTACTCATGGCCACAGACTAGCCGAGGCGTAGACGTGGCCTATTATTTATTTAAACTTTATTGCACGATAACAAAATGTAAAAATGGCGGACTTAATGCTTTTAGGCATTCTCTACCAGTCAACCATTGGGTCAAACAGAAAACTTGTACTTAGTGCAGGATTGTAGACAACGAGAAGAATAAAGGTGACAGTCCATTTCCAACGACAGCTGCATTACTGTTAATTTTAATATGGAAATTGACAATGACAGCGACGCGTTCAGTACAGGTAGTGCAGCTGCGGTTAGAAATGGAATGTTACCATTATGAATCACAAATCAGGTTATTCTAAACAATATTCTAACTATAAACTACACATATAAAGATAATAGCAATATAAACCTACATATAATAAAACCATTTAATTCACAGCTTGTCCCGACCGTGTGTTAGATATTTTGGTTAGGGTTAGTGTGATCGGCTTCAAGGGTACTTGCTCCGATATCCGTCGCTAGCCGATATCGGAAATGCGCTTACATTTACCGGCGAAGTGGTCTCTGTTGGGATAATTCCAAATTGCAATTCAGTGTTCAGTGTGCTGACACTTTGGGTAAACGTTTTCACAGCGCCCGTGTACAGATTGTTCGTTGCGAAACTACATTACTTAGATACATATCTGTGTCCCTAGTGAAAAAAGGTATAAGTCTCGGGCAGCGCAGTTGTAAATGGGTATAAGTTCCAAGTAACACCTGTGCCCTTTTACTCCTAAGCTGCGTGAGACTTGTACCCTTTTTCACTAGGGCCACACCGCCACAGATATATACAGGTTGGTACATTCGACGTCATAGATATGTTTACACTTTTGCACTTTACTCCTTTGTAATAAGGCGAAAAGTGTAAACATATTTTTGACGTCGACTGTACAGTATTTTTTTGGAGTAAAGGGAACTCCGCCACGCCAGTAGGGTCAAAAACATTACATCACATGCATTTTAGTACGATTTGATTTCATCATTCTAAGATTTTCACCATACAAATTCAAAGAAGTAGAAGGTTGTAACATGCCGATAAGAAGAAAGAACGAAAATTAGTGCCCTGATGACACTCCTCGGTACGGAGTGAAACATGTCGAGCGTTTTTCGACTTAAATTACGTGAGTGACCCGTTCTTAAGATATTTAATATGTCTGTGTCTCACGGAAATTTTGTTATTAAAACGAAAATTAGGTTTAAAAAGCGCAAATTAAGCAATCATTTCGTTTATTGTCTGTATATTAAGTATGTGTATATCGTTGCCTAATACCCATACTACGTGCTTAGTTTGAAGCTAGGTTGATCTGTGTTCATTCTTACTCTTACTCCTCTGGCGATGGCGCAGCGACCCAAAGTGTGTCTTGGCCTCCAACACGACTGTTCGTCACTGATCCCGGTCTTGTGCCGTTTCTCGACAGTTTTCAAGTTTCTGTGTAAGATGTCCCCTAATATTTATTTATGTCATTTATCTTGGAACAAGACAGTATCACTGATTTTTGACATATGTAGGTACACAAATTTCCGACATATCCAAAAACCCTTACAATTTTTCCCGTCTTGGATCGCAATTAAAGTTGCGTTGCTGCAAGTAGCTTTGTTTAAAGTTTTCCAATATAAGTTCCGTGTGCTATCGGGAGAGCTATTTGTCAAACTAGTTGCCCGTGGGTGCCGGCAGGAGAGGTAGCGAAATCCTTTTTTGATTTTGGGAACATTTTTTTTTCAATAGGTATGATAGTGGCCGAATATTTTCATATGTTGTGTTGTTACACTTAAATCCGCTTCTTCTACTAAACTTCGACTTCTGATACTAAAAGTCTTCTTTTGTTTGGAAGTTTGAAGAATATTTAATTAAACTTTTAATCAAGTGAATGCCACCCGGCGGTTTGATAAGAAAGAAAGAAAGCTAGCGATGAGTTGTTTGGGGTTATTTCTAACCGTGTAAAAATTTAGCCTGGCATCAATTTAACACAAGTCAGCAACTGATAGATACTAGCGCATAATAAAAGTGATAATCATACTGATGTGATTTTAGTTATACTTTTTGAAGTAGGGTTTCTTTTTCTAAGCTTTTAAATACTTCGTCCCGACCTATGAGCCTATGACTGACAATTAATACGACGCGAATGTTTTGAATTATATATACTTATGTAGCCGCCGTGCAGGTCAGGATCTCGACGACTCAAATAAAAAGCTTCGATTTGAAGTAATTAATAGTTATTATGATTATAATAGTTATTATAATCTTCCAAAGGTACTGATTTACATTGTTCTTAACTATTTAAACGGCCCAATGCAGAAGTGGTGTGGTTATTGTATTGTGCTTCTAATTGGCTGCGACACAGAGTATGAGGAGCTTTAGAAAAAGCTTCCAGATACTATAGTTCGTTTCTTTTAGCATTAGAAATAAGGTAAACAATCTTGATGTGTCTATTAATTGAAAAACACATTTTAAAAATAAGTTACGGCAAATATGTAACAATTATGAATCCAATACGATCATTTTATATTCTTCTGCTTTCAGAAGTAATAGTTTTTGATTTTTAAAAAGCGTTTTTCAATTAAAAAGCATGTCAAGATCGCTTACCTTCTTGCAAGTTCTTTCTAATGCTAAAAAAACGAACTATAGCCGAGCCCAACGGCTGCGTTTAGCTACTGCATTAGGAATGTATTAAGATTTTATACAAATAAAAGGTTGCGTTCGCAACATAGGTATACGGAAGTACCTACTTCAATAATTTGGCTTTACGTACAAGTTATGAGATTACAATGAAACACCAAAACACAATGTAACAAACAATTTCTCAAGAATGTAATAAAGTTTAACGTTGTGTAGCACTCACGGACAAAACATCCTCCAGACTGAGCATAGTCGCGCTACCCCCTCTGCCACGCATACGCATACGGTAAAACTCCATGTTCGAGTCGAATGTGTCTTTGTGTGACCTCCGTGTCTTTGAACGGGCCAATCACGGCACGGCACTACGCTCACCTCGTCCCCCGCACCCCCGTATTTTTGGCATCATTGGTTTCATGAAATAATTGCTCTGAAGTCGGTCTAGAGGATTCCTAGTCTATGTGTCAATGTAAATATCTATTGTTTTTTTTACAAACGGGCAATAATTACCTATTTCTCTAAAATTATGAATCTAAAGCAGTTCAAAATCAACTCTTTCTTTTCTTTTAATTTGTTAGACCAAGCAGTGAAAATATTCACATGATCGGTTTCATGAAATAATTGCTCTAAACTCGGTCTAGAGGATTCCTAGTCTATGGTAGCACTATACAGGTTACAATGTCGTAAAGGTGGTATATTTTAAGGGTGTCTACAATGTACAGTCGCCTATATATACCAGGCCCCAATTTCACAAAACTGTTGTTGCTGACGTCACAGGCATCCATGGACTACGGTTAGCGCTTACCATGCCGTATTCCTGTTTACCACCATCATTGTATTATTAAAAACACTTTATTATATCGGAAAAAAACAGATAAATTTCTCTTGCGAAGTTTCTGACAATTGTCAAGATTTACGGCTCGATTCTGAAAATGAATTAGATCTCTACTACACCCCTACAAGTTACGATATGGATAGGTAATTTAAAGATATTTGTAAGATAGATATGTCAAATTTGACGTTTCCGCGATTCTGGAGGTCCTCTGGAACGATTTCGACAAGTTATGACTGACACGCGTATTCGGGAAACGAGATAATCACAAGATCTAGAAACGATATAGAGATCAACCAGATTTACATTAGATATCGACTAGATGTGACTTGGATTCTAAGTCATAACTTGTCGAAATCGTTCCAGAGGACCTCCAGAATCGCGGAAATGTCAAATTTGACATATCTATCTTACAAATATCTTTAAATTATCCATATCGTAACTTGTTGAGGTCTAGTAGAGATCTAATTCATTTTCAGAATCGAGCCGTAAGCCGTAAGTCAATTTGTGTAAAAATGTCGGTACGTTTCCTTGTGCGTAGTAGCTTCTGCCATCTTGTGGGCTACATCGGAAACATAAACGACACATTTACGCGTCGCGCCAAAAAATTGACGGCTCCTATGCTGCCCCCTATAGTTCATCCAAGGGGCCTATAACTATAAAAGTCTGACTGGAGCTCAAAATTGCGCCGCAAGCAATTCAACTATACCACAGTTTTATGGTCCACAATATTGTAAACCATTAAACACTTAAGGCTTGGCCAAACACAGAGCGCGACGCAGCGCCGCGTCCGCGCCGCGTGATGCCGACGCGATGCCTGGTCAAACAGGGCGCGCGCCGATCGCGCCGGCCTCACGCTCTCAACACGCCCTCATCGCGCGCGTGAACGCGGCGCGGCCGCGCGGGAACGCGGCGCACCGCTCGCTGTCTAACGTCCGATCCGACTGATGTGACCTTGCGCGACGCGGCGGGCCGCTGCTCTGTGTGTGGCCAAGCCTTTAGGGTCGGTTGCAGCAAACTGTTCGTATCGTTAAAGAGTTTGCTAAATTTTTATGTATGGAAAGTTTCATAGTAAAGCGCCGGGGCGCGCCGGCTGACGTTGATCAGCCTGTCAAATGTGGTTGGTGCAACTGGCCCTTACACAGTGCTACTACTATTACGAGATTGGCAGGCTTGGGCCATGGCTATCAAGAATCGCTATCGCCTATAACATGGCCCCTAAGTCTCCGAGTCATGTGTGCGCGCCATTGACGAGTATGTCTTTCTCCGTCCAAGTTTAGACGGACGTAACTTGATTTGTGACGTCCCACGGGTAAAGGTACCTTATGGCGGTTGGCGCTTACGCTATTATTAACGCCGCTCTAATATTATTGCGGCGCTATGCGACGTAAACGCCAGCCGCCATAAGGTACCTTTTCCGTAGAACGTCACTAACATTGAAACGAGCATTAACCGTTATAACTATTTTACAACCGTATATTAGCTCAACTAATTTGCTATTTGTAGCTGGGGGTCTAAGGTCCACCACCTTGCATTTTGGAGACAAAGCAAACCGCTTGGAACAGGTGTTCCTGGGGGTGATCTGAGCCGATTAAGCCCGGTTGCCAAGAGGTTCCACCCAGCAGGTGGGCAGGGGAGGGGGGGGGAAAAGTGGCTCCGGCGCGCCTCACTCTAAGCTATATATCTGCATACATCTAGCAACTATATCAAGTTTGGTGTCTTTTTCGTGTAATTCGAGGATGAAGAATTCATTTCTGTGCCTAAATTTTCACTCTTCCATACAAAAAAATCGAGAAATTAAAAATTCCAAAAAAATCTTTTCACTTTTTTTTTCGAAAATCCTCTACAAAATTAGAACTATGAGGATTTGCTCTAAAAAAAAAATACCTGTGAATAGCCCAGTTATCCTACTATATAGAATAGTAAACTTGTTAAACATTTTTTTTTCATAACTCTGATAAAAAAATGTTTTGTGTCACGCGGCGTACCTGCATTGTAAGAGCGGTATGCAGCGTTTAGGATTTTTAAGTATGTTTCGATGGTTTCTGATAAGTTGTTATTCTTCTGGTTGTAGAAAATTACTTCTGGACGTGATATATATACAAATATAAATTAAATGTATAAATATAGATGTTGGGAAAACTTTCGCCAATAGAGTTATTATAAATGTGATAAAATTAACAAAGCAGACGTTTGATTAAAATGCGGGTTAAAATACGAGTAAGATATATATTGTTCGCAATTGCCACTACATGCCCATGGGTCCGTGCATTTTAGTTTTTACTTAACGCAGTTGCACCTCCCTGCGCATTTTGTTTTGCAGCGGCAACGAATAAGCTCTAAACAAGCAGCAGCCGCCGCAGGTAGGCTTGTACATATGGGCTCCCAATAACCATTTTGTTTGGACCAGCTCCAGTCAGCAGGACATGGTAGCTGTTGCTGAGGGGCTATAATCTGTCCCCAAACATAGCCTCCTTGGTAAACTGCACGGAGAATATGTTTACGTAGGTAGCGCATCTTCCATTGGAGGCAGATTCTCTAACTGAAGATTTCTTTTTGTAAAAAGTACTTTTCGGCACTCTTTTACACTTGTACTTGTACCTGATTCGAACACTGTAATACAATACATAGTATCAAAATAATGTCTAAGGACCAATTCACATCTCGTAATTCAAATCTGTTCAGATTTAATATTGTAAGACTCTTACTTATCATACAAGACAATATTTTTTTTTTCCAAAATTGGCTGCTCTATGTTGTTTTGTTTACCGTATTTAAATCCCTCCGGAACATTACAAGGACCACTAAAACCAGGTTTGTCAGATCCCTCATATTTCCCACTTTTCTGTATGCTGTATGTCTCACATGGACACTAAGGGCATCCGAAAAACAGAAAGTGAATGCACTAGAGATGTGGTGCTGGAGACGAATGCTGGGCATATCATGGACTGAGCATCAATTATTGAGGAGCTTGGCATTAAAGAGCGGTTGCTTTCTACGGGCAAAACTCGGTACTCAACTTCTTTTGTGTGTCTCGTCGAGACGGAACATCTACAGAACGTCTAGTTGTGCAAGAAAGAGTAGGAGGTGACAGGGCTAGAGGAAGATCTCTAATGAGATGGACTGACCAAACCAAATCGGTGTGTCGGTCACAGTAAGCGAATGCTTACGGAAAGCAGCTCTACGGGAGGAATGGCGTGTCGTTAAATGAGTCGCTCAAAAGTTTTCGTAATGGCCACGACCACTCTATCAAGAGTGTAACGAAGAAGAAGGCCCTCCGTTACAGCAGGATATGCGCTTTAAGCTTGAAATACGCTTTTTTTCCCTTTCCACACACAAAAGAAACTGTGTTGTAACCTGAAAAGGCGTGGAAGAATGGCAAGACTACTATCCTTTCTGGTCCTGTAAAATAAATCATATATCTATGAGTTACAAATAAAATCATATATTTAAAGAAAGTTTGCAGCACGTGACCATTAGCCCAGTTGACCTGTCTCTTATTGCGGTGACATATTTATTTATTTTATTTACAATTAATGGAAGAACTACAAACGTTACCTTAAGAAAATGCAATAGCATGGCACGAGAGGAACAGGTGATTCTTTCCTGTGCCATTCCTCCATTAATTGTAAATAAAATAAATATGTCACCGCAGTATACGAGACAGCTCACCAGGGCAATTGGTCAAGTGCTGCAAACTTTCTTTAAATATATGATTTTATTTGTAACGTCTGCTTTGTTAATTTTATCACATTTATAATAACTCTATTGGCGAAAGTTTTCCCAACATCTATATTTATACATTTAATTTATATTTGTATATATATCACGTCCAGAAGTAATTTTCTACAACCAGAAGAATAACAACTTATCAGAAACCATCGAAACATACTTAAAAATCCTAAACGCTGCATACCGCTCTTACAATGCAGGTACGCCGCGTGACACAAAACATTTTTTTATCAGAGTTATGAAAAAAAAATGTTTAACAAGTTTACTATTCTATATAGTAGGATAACTGGGCTATTCACAGGTATTTTTTTTCTAGAGCAAATCCTCATAGTTTTAATTTTGTAGAGGATTTTCGAAAAAAAAAGTGAAAAGATTTTTTTGGAATTTTTAATTTCTCGATTTTTTTGTATGGAAGAGTGAAAATTTAGGCACAGAAATGAATTCTTTATCCTCGAATTACACGAAAAAGACACCAAACTTGATATAGTTGCTAGATGTATGCAGATATATAGCTTAGAGTGAGGCGCGCCGGAGCCACTTTTCCCCCCCTCCCCTGCCCACCTGCTGGGTGGAACCTCTTGGCAACCGGGCTTAATCGGCTCAGATCACCCCCAGGAACACCTGTTCCAAGCGGTTTGCTTTGTCTCCAAAATGCAAGGTCCCCTTAGAAAACGGGACCTTAGAACTTCTGCTATTGTATGAAACATAGTTTCAGAGTGTGGCTTTTCTGATGTATTCACGTCCTCTATTATGTCATTGGGATGTTCCGTACCTCAAAAGGAAAAAAAAACTGAATCCTTATATTTACTTATAGGATCACTCGTGCGTCTGCATGTCTGTCCGACCATTGCCCCCCCCCCCCCCTTTATCTCTGAAACTACTGCGGCCTAAAATTTTTAATAAAATACACAAAATAGTACTTTACCTATATGTATACGTCAGGAAAACATATTAGAAATGTGCAGACAAGCGTGAGTTGTACTTATGTACGCCTTGGAACGCGAGTCCAACTCGCACTTGATCGGTTTTTAGGGTTCCGTACCTCAAAAGGAAAAAACGGAACCCTTATAGGATCACTCGTGCGTCTGTCTGTCCGTCCGTCTGTCACAGCCAATTTGCTCCGAAACTACTGGACCAATTAAGTTGAAATTTGGTACACATATGTAAGTCTGTGACCCAAAGACGAATATGTAACGTCAACAAATGAATTTTAAACATAAAGGCTACTTTTGGGGGGTAAAAGATAAAATTTAAAAACAAAGTTTTGCAAACTATGTCGTGTTACATATCAAACGAAAGAGCTCATTGTGAGAATCTCAAATATATTTTTTTTATAAATTTACAATAAAAAATTTAGAAGTTATTCAAGAAATAAGACAAAAAATGACCATTCCCCCCCCTCTATCTCCGAAACTACAGGGTCTAAAATTCTGAAAAAATTACTCATAATAGTCCTTTACCTAACAATGACAGGAAAACCTGTTAGAAATCTACAGTCAAGCGTGAGTCGGATTTAAGAACAAAAATGCGGATTAGGTTTTTTAGGGACACAGCCGCAATGGTTTAAGTGAACGTGATGTAGACAGCTATTTGCGAAGGCCCTAGGCCGATATCCGCATAAGGCCAAAAGCCCGAAGCGTCCCGAAGAGGCGTGCCATTCCGACTCACGCTTGAAGCTAACTTCAAGCATGAGTCGGAATGACGACAAAAAATGCGACTATAGTTAGACCGTAAAAAGTCTGCAGCGATTTTGATAGCCCACGCAGTGCAAGTGTCATATTAAACGTCAAACTTCTATGAAATTATGACGTATTAATAACACTTACACTGCGTGGGCTATCATATCCGCTGCAGACTTTTATTGGTGTGACTATAGGCTGTATCTGGCACACAGCCGCATTGGTACAAGTGTAGGTACTGATTGATTAGGTTACTATTGTTACGTGTTTTAAAAAGCACTAAACAGGGTGGCCAAAAATTAACTAAGTGTATTCCCGTTGCCAACGTGCAACCCCGAAATTGCGAGGAAAAATTTGGCTGTTTCATACATTTTGGCTGGTCCGTTTTCTACGGGAGGATACATTTTTTTTCGCGATTTCGGGGTTGGGGTCCCATAGTAAAACTTGTAAAGCTCAGTATAATCCGAAAACCTCCCCGGCTACGGGAATGCACTTATTTTTTGGCCACCCTGTAGGTATTATCTCTCTTCAGCCTTTTAAAACACTTGCGGAAGTTGTCAGGAAGCGTGACTCGTCGGACGCTCCGAGCTATCAGCCCTAGGCGGAGCTCGGTCTTCAGTCTTCGCATTTGGACACCTTGTACTACTGTTCGGCATTTAATCTTCCTATCTAAGCTACTTTGCATAGTTGCAGAGATAATATAAGCCACCACGCCAGAAAACTTCATGTTACATCTGGTTTTTGATTGACCCATTCGGGTTTTTCAAGACGTTTCACTCACGTCACATTGTTGAAAATTGTGTGATGTACGGAACCCTTGAAACGCGAGTCCGAACTCGCACTTGACCAGTTTTTATTTTATACACCACGGAGATGGGAATTAATTATGGTCTGTGGATCTGTGTAGGGTACTCGGAGACGCCACAGAAGACGGCAGAACCGGACAAGTGCGAGTCGGTCTCGCCCACCGAGGGTTCCGTACTTATTTAGGATTTGTTATAGCGGTAACAGAACTACATCTGTGAAAATTTCAACTGTCTACCTATCACGGTTCATGAGATACACCCTGGTGACAGACTGACGGACAGACGGACAGAGGAGTTTTAGTAATAGGGTCCCGTTTTTACCCTTTGGGTACGGAACCCTAAAAGACTGTGTAAGCTCCACCAACGCATCATTGAAATCAATGAAGTATTGCTGAGATTTTTTTTGTACACGGGTCAGTGGCAAGCAAGCATATACGAGTATGTATGCCGTCTGATAGAAAGTGGTCGCCGTAGCCTATGGACGTCGCATATGCACGACAAGTGCTATTTTACGCACTAGTGTGGGAAAATAGGATCATATGTACTCTGATAGTTACTCACGATAGTCACGATACAAGTGCGGAAAAGAGGAAATGCGAAACGAGTGGCGATAAATTAATACACGACCGAAGGGAATGTTTTAAATCGACACGAGTTGCGGATTACCTATTCGCACGTGTATCGTACAACGTTTTACCAGTACATAATAATATGGCCCTTTAAACTTTTGACATCGCACGAAAAGTGCTATTTTACGCACTAGTGCGGGAAAATAGGACCATATGTACTGTAAAATATATTATCACATCATTACATTTCAGTCGCTTTTTTTAAATTAGAATATTAATAATATTCGATAGATACAAAGTTTGGGCTTCTCCGGTCACCAAACCCCCGGCCATTGAACGAGGATAGTTAGTGGACTGAAATTGGAACGACGGAATGATGAAAATCACCAACAAATTAAATTACAGGTAAAACAACTACCTACTAAAACCTTCCCTTATCGAGGAAAGGACATTTTCAACAAAAATATTTGAATAAACTCCTCAAACAATGGTTGAGATCGTAATTCCATTATACACAACGATAAACAAAGTATAAATGGGGCCCTAATTTGTTAAGAATATAATAGCAATACACTTTTTCCTTTTAAACTGAGCGAATTCCGTGAGATAAATGATAACACTCATCTCATACCTCTTTTCCGGAGTGCTGTCTAGAAAATGGAGTTACTTAAGTTATAAGCGACAGCGACAGCGGTTTAGCAACGACCATGGGCGAGGTATTTTCTAATTTAATTACGGACCGGTCTGGCCTAGTGCGTAGTGACCCTGCCTGCGAAGCCGATGGTCCTGGGTTCGAATCCCGGTAAGGGCATTTATTTGTGTGATGATATACATAATATTTGTTCCTGAGTCATGGGTATTTACTGTTTATTAGTATGTATTTATCTATATAAGTAAGTATATCGTCGCCTAACACTCATAGTACTTTGCTTAGCTTAGTTTGGGCTAGGTTGAGCTGTGTAAGATGTCCTCCTAATATTTATTTATTTAATTTGTAATGGTTTTGTACTGGCTCCGGTATGACCTTGACTATTGTTTTGGTGATTCACGCACGCACGACTTAATTCGCATGCATCAATCAGCGCGATCAATCTTCAAGTACCAAAACCAGTACAAAGTTTTAAATCTGTATCGGGTTTATATAATAATTATTAAGTTTAAATATAAGTATTATGTATTATATAAAAAAAACATCTTTATTTCAGAACATTTCAAATATTATAAATGTTGTCAAATAAATGTGTATATTTTATTGATTTTCTTATTTTCATCTCACTATATTTCGCCTTTAGTTTTATTCAATCCTGTTTCTAAAGTGTTATGGACCTATCACTCTATCTGTTTGATCAAATGAGTTTAGTATGGGTTAGAACATTGTTACCTACTAATCAATTTTTAATATTACTTTATTCTTCGGCGGCATACCTGCGATTGGACCAGTGTTCCAAAGGGTAGGTAGCAAGTTCAAATCTTGCCTAAAGCGGTAAATCCATCCTTTAATTAAAAAATATCCACTACAGCCTATCACTTATACCATTCGCCTGCGGTCGTAACGACCCATATAACCGAGATAAGGCATGTACCGTCATTTTTGCAACCTAAAAAGGGTCGTAGCATTATTATGTTGTTATTGTGTTTGCTGAGTAATTAGGCAGCATGCCCTTATGTTTGATTTATCTCAAATATAATACGTTATTCAATTCACAAGACATTCCTCGCGTTTGATGTGATGATGTGTCTAGCATCAGCATAGCCGCGCTACCCCCTCTGCCACGCATACGGTAATTTTACTCCATGTTCGAATCGAAAGTGTCTTTGTGTGATGTCCGTGTCTTTGAACGGACCAATCACGGCACGGAACTTCGCTCGCCTCGTCCCGCGCACCCCCGCATTTTTGGCATTATCGGTTGCATGAAATAATTGCTACTCGGTCTAGAAGATTCCTAGTCTATGGTGTCTAGTAGTCACCATTTTGGTTACCATCCCAACGAAGACAAAATGGCTGTTCTAGCATTCTACAACTATCCAACAGTTCCCTGCAATTGTGTCCAAATATAATCATACCTATTTTGTTTTTAAATAAGATACAACAGCATTATAAAGCCTGCATTCAATTTTCTCACAGACTGCTTCAAAATAAACTTATCTGTTCACAGAAAACGTAATAAAATGATATTAAAAGCATGTTATTTAAGGCTTTTGGAGTTTGAAGTGGAGAGCGCTATATGCACGTTAAACTTGTGCAAACAGTTTGAGAGTGGCACAGGTGCTCAAATGTTATGTTTCTCCGACAAGTGAGGTGAACATTTTGAGGATTAAAATTTCCTTCAAATACACAAATTTAACAAATAGGAATGGAGGAAAATGTACGGATATAGACAATACAGTGGCTTTTTGTTTTTCATCATCATTATTTCCACCTTCTAATGATGAACTTAGGTATCTCTGTGCTTCTTACGTTCCGATCATGATCATGAGCCATTTCATCATACATACTTGTAGATGCAAAGCATACTTGTAGATCGAGACATACTTAATGACAAATGATAAAGAGCCGGCCATAAACATCCTCCAGACTGAGCATAGTCGCGCTACCCCCTCTGCCACGCATACGGTAATTTTACTCCATGTTCGAGTCGAAAGTCTCGTATAAATTAAAGGGGTTAACGCTTTATCCACATAAATCTCCCGTAACCCGGTTCAGGTAGACATTGTGATAGAAAAGGTAAGAAATAATATTTTCCCACCGTCATTGTTGACACTGCGAAGAAAAACGACCATAAGGAAAGCAATTGCGGAACAAAAATATTGTTTCCCGCTCTTGCTTGTTCGAGCGCCGGACGCTTGGAAAATATGATGGCGGAAATAATCGTTTTATTTATGGGTGAAGTTTAACATTAAAACGAGATTTGATGTACTTATAGTATAATAATTTAATATAATTCAAACTAATATATGTACTCAAATTCAAATTCAAAATATACTTTATTCATGTAGGTCTAGCAACAAGCTCTTATGAATCGTAATTAATCTTAATCTAATTATTAATCTAATTTTTAGAGCAATTTATTGATGTTAATATTATTTCATAATAACATTGGATTATTATACAGATCAAATATATATTAATTATTATTCTTCTCTTTATTTATTTTTCTTCTTAAGTTAGGTTAATTATAATATGAATATAAAAGTAAAATATAAAAACACTTACAAAACAATAAAAAAAATTATAAACACATTATAAAAAACCTAACCTAGGGTGCCGCCGGCAGCGGGGCAGGGCCCAAGCTGCCGGTGGTCAGGGCCGCAGAGTGAGGAATCGACGTACTATACGCGCCGTGTCCAAAATTACCGCCTTCTGCATCTGACCCTTGATCCAACCACCTAGCGAGAGTCTCTCTAGGTGTTGGTCGAGACTCTTCGCTATGAGACCGTTCGCTGACACGACTATAGGAACAATGATCGTCGAGTCAACATCCCACATGGCGGTTATCTCATGAGCTAAGTCTAGGTACTTGCTGGACTTGTCCTTCTCGGCCTTCACGAGATTCTCATCATGGGGGATGGTGACGTCGACGAGCACGGCCCGGCGCTGCGATCGATCTATCAGCACGATGTCAGGCTTATTGGCTACAATAGTCCTGTCAGTGATGATAGATCGATCCCAATAGAGCGTGGCACGACCATTTCCGAGAACTGGCGCAGGTGAGTACTTGTAGTACGGCACTTCACGGTTCACAAGGCCGTATAGGAGGGCAAGTTGCTGGTGAATAATTCTGGCTACGAGATTATGTCTGTGCAAGTACTCGCCGTTAGCAAGATGAGAACAACCGGAGATAATATGCCTGAGTGACTCTCCGGGACGGCGGCATGCCCGACAAATGTCGACCGTACCGTCCTTCAGAATATATCTCCGGTAGTTATTCGTCATGATAACTTCGTCCGCAATTGCACAGGCAAAACCCTCGGTTTCTTCGAAGAGGTCCCCGAATCGTAGCCAGTTCACCGACGCGGGTAGGTCTACATCGGGTACCATGAGGGCCTTGTAGAACCGCCCGTGTAGCTGCTTATCCTTCCATACCGCCTTGCGGTCCTCGGTGCTTAGTACTACAGGTTTGCGCCAGTTCTCGTTCGCCAAGGAGAGCGGCGTGAGGCCCCTGTCAGCTGCCACCACATCACGATGCATCCCACACTCGTTGTTGAGGAAATAATTCCTGAGATTGTACACCTCACCTCAATATTAATTATTATTATTATTAATATTATAAATGCGAAAGTGTGTCTGTCTGTTACCTCTTCACGCTTAAACCGCTGAATGGATTTAGTTTAAATTTAGCATATACGGCCCCGACACTATCATGGATACTGACATTACTTTGACGGAATGACGTTTTTAGTGATAGTGTAGGGAGTGTCATGAAGGAATGACGGCAAGTAATGAAGTTTATTTTAATAATTTCCGTCAGTATTGGAGTTATGTCAAAGTAATAATACTAGAAATGACATTATACTGACAGTGAATTGGTTAGAATGATGGAATTAGAAATGACAGAAAGAATGATGGACGATACTGAAGTTATTAAACATTTTTAATATTTTTGAAGAAATGTCAAAATAATGACATTATACTGATAGTGAGTGGAGCGCATCACTCTAATCCCTCATTCCGTCATTTAAAGTACTTTAGAAGAAGGTTTTATACTAACAAGAGTCATTACTGGCATTTAAATCAATAAGTGAAGTATACCTACTCTATTATCATTGCTCTAAAGTTTATTTTCACTTGACTCTTAAGAAAAAAGGAAAACATGCAGAATACGATGCACAAAGAAAATCTCTGTCCCTTTCTAAAAGTTTCCATACATGAAATAAAAATTAAAGACCTTTTATTTTATGTTGTTTACAACAATTTAATTATATTTTTACCGGGAAACGCGAAAATCTAAATTTAGTTATCTGCCTCTTTATCGTTCGAATATGCAAAAGTGAGGATGATGATGATGATAGAGAGGTTAGATAACGAAATTTCGTGTTTCGCGGTAGACCCCCAGATTGTGATGGATTGTGGTAGCGGCGCCCCCTACGCAGAGTTTCGAGTAATATTCCCTATTCAGGGAAATATAATAATATTACGCAATACTCTGCGTAGGGGGCGCCTCTAGCACATACTGAGGGCTTACCGCGAAATTTCGTTTTCTGCCTCTTTATCACTCTTGCGTATTCGAGCGTTAGAGACTGATAACGAAATTTCGATTTTCGCATTTCGAATTAGACCCTCTGAATTTGCTAGTGGACCCTACGCCGACTTTTGCGTAATATTCCCTTTTGCGTTTTATTTCGTGCATGGAGTTCAATATATTTTTTAAACTATGGTCAACATCCCTATTTTGTATATTCTGTATATGGCCTTATATAATAACATGTTGTAAGTATGCATCTATCCTATAAGTAAACTCTCTGGTTTATGGCATTTTGTATTTATAAACGCGTTACTGGCCTAAATTAGCTATGAATAGTTTTGATCTTCTCGTTTTGGTCTTTATCTCTCATTTTGACTTATGTATTTGTAAGAAGGATAAAACATATTAACTAAATCAGGCCTGTAAAGCTTAAAAAGTTTTATGACTAATTGAGAATGAATAATTAGTGTTTATGGTTCAATGTTCCATCCCGTCACGGGACGAACGGGATAGTTCATCATCCATGTTGGACTATCCCGTTCGAACTTGCTTTATGACGGACTCTTTTTTTATACCTCCTTACTTCGAACCTCCACAGATATTGTTTTTACTAAACGTCAAGTCAACCGCAGAAACCCCGACTAGTTAATCAGCAAAATCCTAACCACTTTTTTAATAATTAATATAATTATGTACAAGTATTAGTATTTCGGATACCCCAAAAACCTGTGTCTTAAAGTGGGCTATAATGGTTTGTACAAAATAAAACAAAAGAACATGTACATTAAATTACAATGAAACAACACAATAAATTGAATATAAACCAATCCAGTACTTACGGTGCACGGAAATCTCAACGCTACGACTACACATATTTCGTCGGCTAGAAGACTGGCGTCAACTAACAAACAAGTTGTTGTGTTGCTGTTTGCGAGCGAGAAAATTCGAATATTGGCGAGAACTTTTAAATTTTAGCAGTGTTTTAAGCTGTTATTTTATATTTTAGCGATTTGATTCACTTTACCGGATCCGAGACCGGATCCGGTGAATTTTGCCGGATCCGGTATCTTGAAAAATGTGCCGGATTACCGGATCCGCCGGACCGGATTGCAATCCCTACATATCAGGTACCTTTTTTCTTAACCAAATACGTATACATTCTTACATAACAGAAGAATCCAGTAGGTACAGTCAGCGTCGTATAGTAGGTGGCATCCAAAGTATTCAAATAGTTCGGTACACCATATAATAGGTATGTATGGCGTACCGAACTATTTGAATAGGTACTTTGGATGCTACCTACTATATGATTCTGATTGTACTTTAAGAATAGTTTGATTCCCGGTTCGTGGTAAGAATAAAAAAAAATTTGGATACATTTTTTAACTACCAATCTTTCACACAGTCATGGCGCACGCACGCACGAAAAGGTTGAAACAAATAAATATTCTTTTTAATTAACTATTTCTTTTTCTGCATTTTTCTGGCTCATCGGGCATAGAGTTGCCACAGTACATAGTATAATTACGACAGGTTAGAAATATTTGAATCGATGATTGAATAATATCTTGGTTTTGTGTTCTTCAAAACGTACACTACAACATAACTAAGAACGGTTAGGAAAATAATAACTTAAAATTCCCCGTGACAAGTAATGATGAAAATACTGATAAAAATACTGATAAGTGTGTGGGGAGATTTAGGAATGTCATGACCTGAATGGACCAAACGCTGGAGCGTCATGGAATTTCATGTCATTGCTAATGATAGTGTCGGGGCCGTAATAGAGATAGTTTGAGTCCCGGGGAAGGACATAGGATAGTTTTTATGTCGGAAGTCATCCCTAAAGAAGGTTAAAAGGGGGGTGAAATTGAGAGTTACTGAATTGCCCGATAATTGATGTAAACTTATGCTCAAAATACATATATTTTGAGCATAAGTTTACATCAATCATAATTGCTATTACACTTTATCCAGGCGCTATATTTTAGCTGCTGTTACTGGTTCCACGCAGACGAAGTCACGGGCAAAATCTAGTAATTATAGACAGATCTACTTGTTTGCTGGTGATTTACCAGCTGGTGATATACCCGGAGGTTAAACTTGGAAATAAGATGTCAATTCCATCGTCCTGACTAGAGTTTGCACGACGGATCCGAAATGTATGGAAAGATCCGCGGATCCGGATCCAGATCCGGATAATTTCATACATTTCGGATCCGGATTGCAAACCCTAGTCCTGACATCACACGCGTCGTACCTCGTTCGTAATTTAACTAAAGTGGCTTAAGCAGTTCAGTTCAGGATGATCTGTACGATTCACTAAACTAAAATTCTACGGCTGACTGGACGTTTATGGAACATTATTGGCAAGATAAACGTACTAGTGCTCGACATGACCTAGTGATCGACCTTAGAGGATATAACCAATGGAGACGCCAGGTCTATAATTTTCGGTATAAAATAGTCTGCCGTTTTTTGCGGGGGAGGGGCACATCAAATGTATACGTAACGTAAACATAGCCATGTCAGAAAAACGTCAGTCCATACATGTGTTTGACATGTCGTTGACCATTGGCCGCCTATTTTCGACAGAGGGGAACGCCTGTTAATGACTACTCCGTTGGTTATATTCTCTAAGGCTAATACCTAATAAATGACACCTTGCTGTCACCTCTATTCACAAGGACTTAAGTTTCAAGATGACATGTACTGGGACCGCGTCGAGCACCAGTAAGTTTAGAGTCGAATTAAGAAAAGTCTGCAGCGGATTTGATAGCCTACGCAGCTAAAGTGTTATTTATACGTCATAATTTCATAGAAGTTTGACGTTTAAAATAACACGTGCACTGCGTGGGCTAATATCTAATTCGCTGCAGACTTTTGTGGTCTGACTCTACCTTAATCATTATTTGAACAGAGCATTTTGAAACATCCAAACTTGAATTTAAATGAATAGAATCGAATATGGCGCCGCTGGCAAGTGACGTCAGTGAAACTGTCAAAAGTTACAATGTCCGCTTTATTCTACATTGAAAGGCTGGCTAAACTTGAAAAGTTCCGAGAAATCGGAAGGCAGAGCACGTTTCCAACTTTCGTTGGGAATTATAAGGAACTTTGTAACTTGACAACATTGCCTCGTCTACGTTTCAGTGACTTTTATCTGGCTCAAGTTTATGAATTATAATAGCAAGTGTAAATGGTATACCTACGGTAACCGTTCTTGTGGTATTAATAATACCTAAATAAATACTTATACAAATAATAGTATTTTATACAATCGTGATATAATAGAAAGCAGCAGCTGAAGACAAAACTAAGTGGCGGGTTAGGTCATAATGCCATCTCCTTTACTCCTGGTTGCCATAAAGGGCATTGCATTGGTAAGGGTAAAGGTTGCCATGTGGCAAGTATAATGGTGCCTTTCTACTGAGGCGGAGATGACCGGAGACGTACGAGAATCAACCAATTGCATTGTTTGAAATCCAGTGGAGCGGAGGAGAGAAGTGCGGCGCGATTCGGCAAATGAATCAGACATTCACTAGATATGAAATAGTAAAGACATGTGACGTTCCACGCCAAAAGGTACCTTGGAGTTTGCGCTGTTATTAATGCCGCTCCAATATTTAGCCGGGGCAATGTACCTTTTGCTGTGGAACGTCACATATCATTTCTGTTTCATATCTAGTGCATCTCTAATTCATTTCCCGAGGCAGCCTTATATTAGAGAGATTAGACGTAAATAAATGTATCAGTCAGTGTTGAAACTCCCAAGTATTTTATCAAATGATTTAAGAACTTTCCATCATAATGATTTTATTACATTATTTAAGTAAAGAAGATATATTTGTCTACAATGCCGCCATTCTCCCTAACGAAAACTGTTTAACATTCATAAAAAAAAATACACAGACGTTAAGTCCATTTCCTACTAACCCCTGTTTATAAATGGCGGAAAAATGCAAATAACGATAACGCAGAAATGAAACGGTTAGGCTTCATTAAAAACCAGTTAGCCCTGTACAAAATGGGGCGCGTTTGCAAGTCTAGGTTTAAATTAGGCCGAGCTACGGGTTAATGACATTTTCACATAGCACGCCGCGGTTTCGCTGGACCTAAATGGCTAACTTCAAACAACTAGCCCTTTTTGCAGCTTAGAACAAAGTGATCAGATTTACAGTTTTATAATATTTACTAGCGAGCCACCCTGGCTTCGCACGGGCTAACAAATTATACACCAAAACCTTCCTTATGGATCCTCTACACGATGGGCCAACGCCGGCCACTCCAAGGGACGCAGCCATGCGGTAGGGGTTATCCGCAGATGGTCTAGAATGCAAACATACTAGTGTGTTGTATTGCCTAAATCGCAATTAGTCTACATCGCAAACGGTCTAGAACGCAAAATGCCCACTTTTTATATCACCCCATTTTACATAGGTAGGTTAGGTTCGTTAGGTATCTTCAAATGGCCGAAGACCAAACAGCACAGAATAGCGACATCGCTATAAAGTTAAGATAAAACGGGAAAAAGAATTCGGGCATTTTGCGTTCTAGACCGTTTGTGATGTAGACTAATTGCGATTTAGGCAAAACAACACACTAGTCATTTTGCGTCCTAGACCGTTTGCGATGTAGACTAATTGCGATTTAGGCAAAACAACACACTAGTCATTTTGCGTTCTAGACCATCTGCGGATGCGTCCCTTGGAGAGGCCGGCGTTGGCCCATCGTGTAGAGGAGCCATTAAGAATCACTTTATTGATAGGTGAAAACCGCATTTATTTGACTTTGTGATTAATATATTTTGCTACTGATTTTTAGTTGTATTGTATATAATAAATAGTTGACGATCATAATATAAATTCGTATAGATTAGCTTAGAATAATTTTTAATGTAATTTCATATTATGAAATAAATAAATCTAAATCTAATCTAGATCAACAACTAATATTTGCCCCTGTAAAGTCTCTAGCCGCTGCGGTACATTATTATTTTTACTACCAACACTACACCACCACTACTACTACTACTACTACTACTGCTACTACTGCTACCACTGCTACTGCTACTAGATCACTTTATCAAATCTACAGTTTGATAAAGTGGTCTAACTGCACCAACTACGCTGTGCCCCGTATGTGGTGCCATCGGTCCCAACCGCCGCCGCTGTTTTCAGCCAATTTCTCTCGCGGTCAGTCTGCCCACTACATTGAGTATTCAGGGATATAACACGGACCTTTGCTGTTTCTCGTTACAAATGCTCATTCTTTGGTTTTATGTTGTAGTGTGATTTTTTATTTATTGTGTGGTTGAGATTTATTTATTGTTTATTTAAACTTTATTGCACAGTTTTTAATAATACAAAAGGCCAACTTATGCCAGAAAGCATTCTCTACCATTTAACTCTCGGGCAAACAGAACAAGCAGTGAAGTTAGAGAGTGTGAGATGAGAGAAAAAAAAACAACGGGTTGCACTCCGGGAGTGCCGACAGAAGTGAAAACTCAATGACTAGTCCAAAATGTCTGCTCCACTATGTATAATTGACCCATCCTCCTTGCTATTGAAAAACCTTAGTTCCTAAATTGCTGGTCAGTGAGCTTGTTTAAAATTCGAAATTCAAATTTGTAGCGTTAATTGTTTTATCTACGCACATATCATTACTGCTCTAAAATGCATTCAGAAACCGTAGGAAATGACCAGCATTATCACAACCAATTTTACTATGAGAACTTTCTTATCTGTGGTAGTAGGTAAAATTTGTACTTTAAAGTTATAACTTTACAGATTTTTGTAAGGTTATGAGTTTTAAATTTGGAACAGCTGTCAAAACTCAAGTGGGTGTCTATTCTAGTATCCATAGATATTAAAACAATTATCGATACGAAACGTCAATTCGGTATATTTTTTAATATAAACCGTACGACATTTGATCTCGAGTGGCATGAGAATAGGGACTTCATTCTTTTGTCTATGAATTAAAAAAAACTACGGATGCGTGACATTTGTGAAAAAAAGTTTTCATTTACCGCCATTTGACTTACAGTTTCATCTTTTAATTAGTTTTAGGTTATAAAATTGATTTGATAGTTGTTTTTAAACAAACTTTAAGCAAAAGTATCGTGTAAAACGAGTGATAAAAAGATATTTAGGAGCCGCCACCTCTCAAATCTGCGAGTTAAGTCAGACAGCAACGATGGATGTCGGTTGAAATATGAGGTTAGTGAATATATAATAGAAGGTAATAATATGTGTGTAGATAAAGTAGTGTATGTAACTGTACATAATTAGGCATTAAAACACTCGTGTGATCCTTTTAAGAAACTCACTTCGTTCGTTTCTTAAACCCACACTCGTATTTTAATGCCTTTCATTATGTAGCAGTCACATAAACTACTATAAAATTCGAATAGAAATTGTAAAGTTACCTTGCAAACCTCGCATCTAAATATATTTGGTCATGATATTTTGAGTTTTATTCACCAGTACTAGAGTTCACTTTTATTAGCTATTTCATCAAGATGTAGCTTTATTGAATTATATTGGAGTGATATAAAGTAGATTGTAACTGTGAGATCCTCATATTTCAGCCCGTACTAGATTAGCACATTGAGCTTTATTGCTTTATATAAAATTCCAGTTTTAAATAATTGACCTGATTATGATACGTTATGGCTAAGGTTCTTTGGTGAATAACATTGTCCGTCGCACATGGCGTCAGCCCGTTACGCGTTACGCTGTCTTGAGTTTATCATTTTTTCTCCACCTCAAAAAGTGCTCAGCGCCGCTAAAGAAGTTTAAAAATAAATGCTTGTAAAAAAACTTAATTAGACGTGTCGTTAAAGTCGACGACTTTAAATGTCGGCTAACTACTTCCGCTTTCGTAAAATTTTGAAAAATAATACTTACAAACATATTTTTTATTAACAATTGTAATTTGCAGCCCCCTTGCAGAATTTCATAGCTGTCCAATATCCAAATGTAACACGTAATGTACAGTCGCGTTCAAAAGTGCATGGATAGATGTCGACCGTAATGCCTTAATATTACGATTGAAACATCTCCATGCACAAATGAACGCCCGTGTAGGTACACTTACCTTTTTTTTTATTGGGAGGAAAATTCGTTATGGATACCTCCGCACCGCAGGGACAGCGCGGAGGTTATGTCGGACTTTCACCGACTAAAAACCTCCCAGTTGTCCTCTCGGCGCATTTCGGACGGCTCTGGGATCTCTAATGAACGCGCCAGTGCCGTCCTAGCGCTATGCCCCTTTGTGGGTCCCCTCTTTTTTCAGTCGCAGGCCCTAGCTGCGACTGTTTCCGACCCCGAGAACCCCTTTTAGTCGCCTTTTACGACAGGCAGGGGATACCGTAGCCGTATTCTTACGCCCGGGCTACAGGGCGCAGGTACACTAACCTATGGAAGCAATAAATTATTACTTATTACTTATAATAAAATTCCCAAGTCTGTAAAGCAAAAATAAGCTATAAAATGTATTAAAACTAATCTTATCATTTGATTAAATCTAAAAACAAATCAAAGACGACTGTGTAAGTACACAAATCGTTTTTATTTCATACCCGAAGACAAAGGTTAAAATGTATTGATACATTTTATTATCCTATGTCATCAGTAT